>NC_045790.1:54890675-57750675 GCF_009873245.2 Balaenoptera musculus | reverse complement strand
CTCCAGGGAAGAAGAAATACTTCTTCCTAGTTGAAATGAAAGGCACAACCATTCATAAGCTCAAAATTTAATCATTTCTATTACTTTATAAGAAAATATGGATGTATCCTCATTCATTCTTCTCCCAAGGACAACTGATATCATGTTTTAAAATACAATCACTGTTCCCTGGCAATCAAGAGATTAAATTTTCAGAAAATGAATAATTTAAAAAAAAAAACCTGTGTGTGTGTGTGTATATATATATACGCATAGACATATGCACATGATGTGTTTATAAATAAGTATAAAAAGAAGGAAGACAATACAATTGTGCTACTTGCATGTAGCACCTTTCTCATTTTTTTTTTTTAAAGTTAGCACCTTTATCCTTACAGCTCCGCAGCAGAGGTCTTGAAGACATAAACACCTTTACGCTTGGAGTTGCACAGAGAACTGATTAGTAGCACACCAAGCAATTATTTCAGAGTTTGATAAGGAAACAGAAGAGTAACAGCAACAGAAAAAAAGAAGGAAAAGAAGAAGAAAACCTCAAACCAGTGCAAAGCACAGTTCAATCGATGCACTTAAAATAGAAATAAAGATGTAAAAATGCAAATATACTTACAAACTTCAAGCCACAGGATAGATTTTACTCAAAAGTTGTCAATTTTTTCCTTAACCATGTATTTAACATGTTTAATTTTCTACCCACTAAAATGCTTCAGCTACTGCCACTATTAGCACATTGGCTCATTAAATCCTGACATAGTCACACAGACCCTGTGGGTATCTCAACTCCCCCTGAGCCTGAATGAAGACGCGATACCAGGGTTACGTCATTCCTACCTCTGACATATAAATTGGCAGGGGCAGAATAGCGAGTGCCCGCGCTGTTGGTGGCAACACACTCATATTTTCCTTGGTCAGATTCTTCACTCTGTTCGATCTGAAGGGCTCCTGTATGGATATAAAATATATTGCCAAAGAGATGGTCAGAGAAGGCTTTCTCGGTGCAGCAAGCTAAACCTCTTAACAATATGAAAAGCCCTGCACAGGAAGATCCGCTCAACGTCGATTCAATCTCTTGCTAAGGTGCACAGACAGAAAATGATGCGATGAGAAAAACATATAGAGATTATTTCTTTTTTTAAAAAATTTTTTACATCATCAATGCTAGCATAAAAAAAACAATATCTTTTCCCAAGCAAGAATTCTAGTCATAATTAACACGCTTATTTCCTAGACTAATAAAATGAAGATGGGTGAGACTGCTTCAAGGAAGTATGGCTTTTAAATCAAACAAAAGATTAATTTTTGGTTTTGTTTTGTTTCATTTTGGTAACAAAAGTGGCGCAAAAGAGAGGTACGCTCAAAAAAAACCAGGCCGGGTTTTCAAGAAAGTCTTCTGCTGAAGAAAGCCAAAAATACGCAGCAAGCACAAAAAAGGCTGCATGAAGCAAAAAAATTAAAATTAGTTAATATATATCATGAAAATGTTACTTAAAGAAACAAAACTCCCTTAAGACATGCAGATTTTTAAGAAAAGAAAGACCAGTTTGCCACGACATACAATCATTTATTATGTTTGCTGAAAAACAAAGAGTAGTTGAATTAGAAGGTTTTTTAAAAAACTTAAAAAGCACAGCCTATGCCAGCCCGGAGGGCCAACCAACCACTGCTTGAGGACCTCGAGACGGATCCCCTAAGACACCCATCAAAATCCACCAGTGGGATTAGCAGTGTGGTGTCACAAAACCCCAAGAAAAATACAAAACAAGAATTATAAAAGAAATGCACACTGAGTCAAAGTCTAAAAAACCAGCAATCCACATACCACCAAGAATACTCAGCACCTTTTGTCTCCAGAGCCTGAAGGACAGAAGATCGAAAAATCCAGAAGCGAGTAATCCAAGAAAAAAAGAAGTGGGGGGGAAAAAGCATTGCTGTCAGGTTGTAGGCGAGTGTGATCAGGTGGAAAGGGGAGTCATTCTTTGACTTTTAGGACAGTAAGAGAAAAAAGAATCGAAGAACAAAAGCAAAAACCTTTTGAAAGATAAAGACAAAAAGCAGGTGTTCCAGGCTGTCTTCTGCATGTCTGCCACTGTTCTCCAGACCATCTTGACTTTGGTCCAGAACAAGAACAGCTAAGGAAGAAAAAAAATGATTTTTTTTTTCTCCAGTTGGACAAAAAAAAAAGGAAAAAGAAGAAAAAAAAAAAAAAAAAAAGAAAAAAAAGGAAAAAGGAAGAAGAAGAAAAGGAAAAAAAGAGGGACAGATGGTACGCTGTGACTGGTCTGTGGTCTAAAGACCTGGATATGCTTTCTTTGAAGCATATCACAACTTAAAGAATCATTTTCATAAAGAAAGAAATGAACAAAACAAAGAGAAAAAGAAAAAAGAAAAGAAAAATTCACAAGATGAGAGTCACCAATCATAACCAAACAGTACAAAGGAAAAATATAACATTGATGGACATTATTGGAATGATTTTGAAAACAGGACAAATATGAGAGTGATGAAAGGACAGAAAGAATGAGTAAGATCATTCTGTGAACGTTAGTTCAGCACTCTTACCTCTTATTGGTGTACCACCTGGGTGGATAATATGAATGCAAATAAGATTAGAAAGAAGAAGCATTAGTACGAGAAGAAGGAGGCTAGGGCTGGGGAGAAGAATTAAATTAGATTTACAGAATTAAATAAGGTCTTAAAAGAAACTTGAATTACTATACTGGTAAAACAGGAATATATTAGATAGTATTATTAGATCATAAAAGCAGGTTGCATTATACCACAGAGGGCAAAGACCACAATAGGCAGCATTGGCTTTCTCAGAGAAGCAACTGAGTTCTTAGGTCTGGGGTCATATAGGGTTAGAATTATATCTTATATGCCTCATAGTCTTAAAAAAAAAAGAACTAAACAATATTTTTAAAGACATAGTTGAGGAAAATACTGGCTAATCTATTTAAGTATATATATAGATATGCATATATATATACTGTTATAGGAAACACTAAAGAATAACTAGAAACAAACACTGTTCATTGGATATATCTTATGCTACTTACTATGCTACATTTGTGTGATATAACTTGTGTACTATTTTATTTCTACACAGTGTTCTTACGATAACAGTTCCGTGGATGTGTGTGTGTGTGCGCCACTAAGGAAATCTGGTGTCTACACTGACAGTTAGTAAAATGCATGCCATGCATTTTATTAATAATAATAATAATAATAATAATCTGAATATGGAAATTAGTGGGGGTGAAGTGCGCTTCAGAACTAAGCACTTACCAATAGATTCTGGAGATTTAAATACGGAGAGAAGAAAGACAGCATAAAAATATTATTATATTCCTTATAATTTGGTACAAATTTTTCAGAGTTAAAGCTTTATATACTAAATCATCTATGTTACACGTGAATAATTAATTCTTTATTTACAATAACAGAATGCTAATCTACACAATTCTGCTGACAACAAGCAAAAGAGGCAGTTAACAAGACGCTTTAACATCACAGGACAGGTCAAAAGCTGAGAATTCTGGGAAGACAGGCAGTTAAACAACTTAGAATTCTGTATCAATATTACTACCAATGCCAAAGTAAACAGCTTACTAGTACACACCCCTGTGAAATTACCTAGGGACAGGCTCTAAAACTTAACAAATTTAGAATTGTCTCTACTTTTAATCTAAAGAGAGCAAAGGAATAAACTTGGGATGGGGATGGGAGAGGGAGAAAGGGCAATGGGTAGCGAGAAGGAGAGAGAGGGGGAGAGGGAGAGGGATGGGGGAGGGGGGAGGGAGAGGGAGGGAGGGACAGAGGGGGAGGGAGAGAGAGAGAGAGAGAGAGAGAGAGAGAGAGAGAGAGAGAGAGAGAGAGAGAGAGGGGCAAAAGCTGGAGTCTACACCAAAAGCAGACTTCTGTAGATCCAGTCACTGGAGGGTTCAAAAATCTTTGATGTGGACGCACACTACTGTGGCTAATGTGTAGAAAATTCTCACTCGTAATAATATTAATAAAAATCCCCTCCTTTCATTGGTACTTTGTAAAGGACTTTATAAAAAAATACATCTGGTTACTCATGAGATAACACTTCTGTGTTTTATGTATTAGTGAAAAGAAAGTAGATGTGCCCAAACTTACTAAACTTTGGTAGTTTGATGAGTTCAAATGCAGAAAAGAGAGAGAAAACACACTTTAATAAAACTGAATCATTTTAGCATTTAATATGAACATTTTTGGTTTTTAATGGATATAACCATTGGAACTCCTTGCAAGTTCTGAATGAAGTCCAAAGTTGAAATAAATTTGTTTCAAAAGAAAACAGAGAAATAAGAAAGAAAGAGGAGAAAATGGATCCATCAAATACTGCAGAAGAGCAGTAAATTAAAATATTATCAAAAATGCAGTCACAGCAGTGAGCAATGTGGATTAAACAGAAGCTGCAAAACACAGAGAGAAGAAAGACAGACTCTGAAACGGGCTATGACATCACAAACGTGGACAACACATTAAATAACAGAGAAAGAGAAGAGGGAGAAAAATCAATACCTAAAAATTAAAAATAAATAAAATAAAAATAAAAATAAAGAGAGAGAAAACTAAAAAGAAAAATTAAAATTCTCTAGGAGCTTGGGGAAACAGTAACAAGACCCTACCTGATCGTAACTGCTTAATACGGCCATTGTTGTTGCTTGTGTCGACAGGTAAGAAATCTTTGAACCAAGTGATTTCTGGATCCGGATTCCCACTGGCTGCACAAAGCATGGTGGCAGTGCGTGTACGCTCAACCACCTTCAACTGTGGGCCCATGTCAATGGTAGGGAAGCCCCTGGGAATTTGATCCTCTGCAAGACAAAAGGTGATACAAACATGTTATCAAGTCAGATATCCAAGATTCAAGAGATATTGACCATTAACCTCTCCCATTAACCTCTCATTTGTTGAGAAGCTAACACAAACTAGGTAGCATTGCACTGTTACATTAAGGAACGTTGTTCCTGGCCAGAAGAGTGAACAGTCTAAGGAAGAGGCCAACAGCCTAGCAAAGAGCTCAGACATTTGTGATAAAAACCATGACCAAGGAATGCATCAAGTTCTCTGGGAGCACAGAAGGAGAAGTCACTCTACAGTGTGTGTCTGATGAGGTCAGTGAGCACCAAGAGGAAGCCGTGAAATGAGCCTTTAGGAACAAGGTGAGTTGGCCAGAAAGAAAGGAATGTCAGAAGTACAGGCACTGAGAAGAAAACTTTTCCTTGAGGGAAAACCATTGATCCAAAAGAGCTAGCTGTACGAGGACATGGGGAACAAGCAGGTTAGCTGGACCAAGCTATCTGTATTCGAATCTGTTATGTTTTTCTTTTAACTTTTAGGTAAAACTCTGTGTATTTTTTCACCCAAGCACAGGTTCAACCTGAATGAATTCCTTCGTAGAGAGTTTCAATTTGTCAGAAAAGTACCTGAAAGTCTCCCTTACAATAGAAGAAAAGAACAAAAGCAACTCAAAAACGCAACACAGAAGCATACATACATTCCTTAGGGTAAGAGAATACTTTCTTCCATTCCAAAGGCCTACACCATTTTCAGTCATTAAAAAGTTGAAACTCCTAAATTTTGAAACTTCAACTCATCCAAAGTTCATTTCTCCCTATCCCACATCAAAATTGCCCCAGATCTTAGATCTTGAGAAATTAAAGTCCTCTTAAGTCCCTCAAGCATGACCTACATTACATTTTGATGACTCCACTGCATTGTTGATCAAATCGATGTGTCCTCCACTCTCTCTATACTTACAGGGTAAACTCAAATCTCCTAAATCTGGCTAGCAAAGTCTTTTAAAATCAGGACCCATTTTTCTCAGCCTCTCATGGATGACCTCCCTCATAGGAAACATTTCTTCTGCCCACAATGAAATTCTCACCACTCCCCAGACAAATCATATCCGATGAGTACACTGTCCATGTCTCTAGAAAGCCACACAACCAAAATCACCTTCTTTATAAAGCTTTTCAAAACTCTCTCCAACAGACTTAATCTTTTCCTCCTCATATCAACTGCAGTAGTAAGTATCTAAATCCACTGTCTTGTATTTTTTAATTCTCATCAGTTTATCCTTCTGTAATACAAATTTCTCCATGTCTCACTTGCATCCAAATCCCCTGCCATCAAGCTAGTCTGGGATGACAGATTTTGAGAGAACTCCAGTGATTTCTAAGCCTAAATATGAATATATCACAGTGATTAAAAAGTTTCCTACTACACATAGTAGAAAACTACTTATGGTACAGAGTTCATCAGAGGAATAGTTCAGAACTAGAGAGAGAGATTTGGAATGTGAATAGTAAAAGAATGTCAAAATACTACCAAAGATTAAAGCTCCCAAGAAAGGGAAGGTATCCTGAACATTAAATCCAGGTTTCTGTAAGAGAAAATCAAGGCGCTAATAGGGAAAAGTAGACTCTGGTTCTCCCAAGGGAGATTTATGAAAAGTCCAAAAGAAGTTGCTGAAGCAGTTGGGCTTGACACATGGATTCACCAGAGAATATTTTCCTGTCCCACCAGCTAATTACGGCCAGAGACTAAAAAAATAGTTAACTTCGATGAGCTACATTTTATTTAAGTTGAAAGATGTGGCTCTTTTGAGGAAGCAGTAGTAATACCTTGCATTTATTTGGATGCTTACATGCTGCCAGCCAAGCCTAGGTCTACAGCGGACAAGTGTCAGAAACAGCGGTTAAGAATGGAATTTCAAGATGATTTTTCAAGGCTCCAAGGGAAGGTTAAAAATTACAGATCAGATAAAGAGCATTTTGCAAATTAGGCTATGCTAATTTTAATACTCTATTCCACTTGAATTTCATCAGACTTTTTTTTTTTTTAAATGGCTTTAAAGCTTTAGTCAATGTGTGTACATCTAAAGCTTAGTTTTAATGTTATTTGGGAAAATAAAAAAATGAAGCAAAAAGCTCAATAGCCATTGTACCACACCCATTGTATTATTAAACATCTCACTCACCAGCTATTGGCCCAGAATGCTTCAAAGGATAAAAATAATTTATCTCAAGTGCCCCAAAATCAACTGCACTGCCTTAGACACCTAGAAATGAGTATCTGAAAAAGGTCTTATATTTTGTTGTTGTTAATTTCCATATTGAAAGCAATTAACTTCAGTTAATAAAAAAAATCACCTTGGGACTCCTGAGCTGTGTCTGTCTTTCCCAGGACACTGAGTCACTCCTGTGGCATGCAACTACCAGTTTCATCCACATGCATGAACACTGCTCTGCTAGTCATTACTTTTCTTCTACAAGTTCATCTCTCTGAAGAACCACGCCAATATTCTACACCTATCAGCGGCAAATGTCAAAGACTTGAGATTGTTGAGCCACTTACTAAAGGCTCTTACCCAAGAAATTTAGAATTAATAACCATTTATAAGAAATGAAGACCTCACCTTGGGGAGAGCTGACAAAATTGACTTTTGCCCTATGGAAAGCAGTCTAATACATTTGCATGACCTTTCTTTTCCTTCTTAGCTCATAAGGAACACTCCAGAGCCCCACTTCCATCTACACAAGTGTACAACAAAGATAATCTTTCTTGCATACTAATCAGACAAAGGATGTAAAGAGAGCTTCTTTCTTATTTTTAATTCCTTTCTTATTTTTAATAAGGGTAATTAAATTCTATCCATCCCCCCCCTTTGCACAGAACCTCTTTTAATGCACTTTCTTCATTAAATTTTCATGAGAAACTTCACAATGTAACAGATTCAAATAGCCAGTGCTGTTACACATTGACAGTTGTGGCTTGTTTCCAATTTGACTGTCAGGTATTTGGCAATAAAACTCAGTATTCAACATAAAATGAACTGTAGAAATAATGAAATTTCTAATTGGTATGCTTATCTCAGTGGGCGTAGATTAGAAGACGTTAATTGCTTTTTTTTTTTCACCTCTACATTTATTGATGATTTTTATTTATTTATTTATGGCTGTGTTGGGTCTTTGTTTCTGTGCGAGGGCTTTCTCCAGTTGCGGCGAGCGGGGGCCACTCTTCATCGCGGTGCGCGGGCCTCTCACTATCATGGCCTCTCTTGTTGCGGAGCACAGGCTCCAGACGCGCAGGCTCAGTAGTTGTGGCTCACGGGCCCAGCTGCTCCGCGGCATGTGGGATCTTCCCAGACCAGGGCTCGAACCCGTGTCCCCTGCATTGGCAGGCAGATTCTCAACCACTGCACCACCAGGGAAGCCCCTATTGGTGATTTATATAAAACTGCCTTGGCCATTTGATAACATCAATTTTGATAGCTCATCAAATGTATAGTACCATGAACTTGAGAAAAAAAAAAAATCAATACCCTTCATATGTTAACCACACAAACTTTTACAGGAAAATACAGAATCAAAAATTAACAAATTGTCTTAATGTTAGTAGCTTTAAACTTTTACACAGGTGAAAAGAAAAGCATTTTGTCCTATTCATTAATGTGTTCATTAAGCTTTAAAATGCCTTACTTATTACTGTTCCATATTAATATTCAATCATGCAGGATTAGCTACTAATTCATCAACAATTTAAATCAGACTTGACCTTCACAAAGCCATTTGGTCCGTCATTTTGAGAGGCCATTAAAGGGCAGATTACTACATACTTGTGCGTAGTGAATCGTAGAAGTCATACATATTTTGTTTGGAATGGCAGCTATAATAGACCTGGAAATATAGCATATTCTTTGAACCTGTTTGGGGTCTTAATAAAACATGCTGATATGAAACTTTCAGTTCCATTAAGGAAAGAGAAAAATGAACCTCAGCATTTTTCAGAGTCAACTTCCCATTGCTGTAAAACTTTTGTTAATAACCCCTAACCTCTCCAGGACATAAAGGAATGTACAGGGAAAATAGCCCGACTTTGTTTTGTAGGGAGTTATACTTTAGATATCTGGGAATGATAAATAGCTTTTGCATAATTTGCTCAAACTACTTTCATTGTTCATCCATAAACAATTTTAGTGATGCTTTATTTTTGCTCCAGTTCCACAAAACTCAACCTCTCTTATTTGATAGGAAACAGAAAACTAAATTGCCTACTAAGGCCACAGTCTCCTTCCAAGGTGGCCCTAAGCAGTTCCTCTTGCCTAATCTTGCTAGGATTCAGTGAGTTCAATCAGACAGGTGCTTTGACTCTGGTCCCAAAAGATTTAAAGAAGTTTTCAATAAAGGACCATTTGTCATGATGCCACATTTCCAATTTTTCAGATTTATAGCAAATATGTTTATGAAGAAAAATCATGTCAATTATATCAACAGTATGCTCTTCCAAAAGAATTATTAAAAGATGTGAATCTGGAGAAAGAGAGAAGCTTTTTTAAAATTTTTTTTTCCTTGGAGAACTCATCCCTCTGAATCACCTTCTTGAGGACCAAACAGTTCATAGTGGCTCCTGTTTAAAAGCTTTCAAAGCTCACAGAGGGCAGGGCTATATGTTACTTCCTTTTTAACCATTACCGTATTCAATAAACACTTGCAATTAGACATATTTAGGAAATTTGGGCAACCATTTCTGCATTTATTCATGTGACATCTCTGAATTCCTACTGGGCTTATTTAATGGCATCTTTTTAAGCTTAATTTAATTTAATTCTATTCTATTCTATTCTATCCTATTCATATTTTTGGCTGTATTGCATGGCATGTGGGACCTTACTTCCCTGACCAGGGATCGAACCTGTGCCCCCTGCAGTGGAAGTGTGGATTCCCAACCACAGGACCACCAGGGAAGTGAAGTCCTAACGGCACCTTTTTAAACAGTTAATCATTCTTTAATTGTCCTGTGGCTACAGATTGGGTCTCCCCAATTTAAATATAAGTCTAAGAGGCAAAACTATCCTTTACAGTGTCTTACGTAGTATTAAACTTATAAATTCACAAAAATACTTGTTAATGATGGCTTTCTTCATTTTTATAGTCATAGGTTTTATTTAATTAGCAAACGACTTTCATCATTTGAGATGTGCAATTTATGCTTTCTTTAATTTAGTGCAGTTGCTACACTAGAAACACACAACTCAGTTCCTGCTTTCTTAATTTTACAGGAAGCCTTCCCTCATATACTGGTTGTAAGTTCCTACAAGTCAAAATGGCAACCTCATAACAAAACCTTAAGTGTGAACACAATGAAACTTAAAAGAACACAATGGAATATGTACCTCTACTCTGCTATCCTATCTTTAGAATAATGGGATTGTTGATGTTCAAACTAATGATAACATCCAAGTGAATCACTCAGTTGCATGTTGAGGCAGACATTCTGGGTTTTCTTTCACTGCCAGGAGCAAAAATTTCTCAGTGGCTGGATATCTTGAAGCTTTAGGCATTCATGATGTAATCTTACAGAAGCACAACTAATTTTTTTTTTCTTTTTGAAGGATGAAAGAATTGTATAAGGGAAGTTTTTCTTAACATAAGTCAAATATTAGATGGATAGTATGAAGAATATTTTCTTAAATAAAGTACTATACCCTTTAAATATGTTGAAAGGCATGCTTACCTGTTAGAGATACAGTACTACCTAAGAGTAAAAATCCTTTTGAAAAATGTAAATATGTTGGTCTTAAGATGGTCAATAAGAAAGTATCTTCATATTTATGAAAGTTGCATTACAATAAAAGAAAAAGACCTTTTAAACTACTAGTTTAAAAAAATCTACTGGGGGACTTCCTGGTGGTGAAGTGGTTAAGAATCCACCTGCCAATTTAGGGGACATGGGTTGGATCCTCGGTCGGGGAGGATCCCACATGCCGCAGAGCAACTAAGGCCGTGTGCCACAAGTACTGAGCCTGAGCTCTAGAGCCCGCGAGCCACAACTACTGAAGCCCGTGTGCCCTAGAGCCCGGGCACAGCAACGAAGAGTAGCCCCGCCCTCCGCAACTAGAGAAAGCCCACGTGCAGCAATAAAGACCCAACACAGCCAAAAATAAAAAAAATAAAAAATAATAAAAAGATCTGGACAGGGTGAGATGGGGGGTGGGGGGCGGGAGGGAGGTCCAAGAGGGAGGGGATATGGGTATACATGTGGCTGATTTGCTTCGCTGTACAGCAGAAGCTAACACGACATTGTAAAGCAATTATACTCCAAAAAAAAAAAAAAATCTACTGGACTGTCAATAGATCATCACTCATTCTATAGATATTTACTGAAAGCCTTCTTTGTGCCAAGACTGGGCCAGGCCCCGGGTATGAAGTAATCTAGCGAATCTCTATATTGTTGTGATTTAATTGTATCTGTAGGATAATTAGATTCTTTGGGAGTAAAAATAGTACCCAGCTCATAGATGGAGGATTGAATGGGATAATGCATTAAATGTGCCTGGTGCTGCCTGGCACTAGTGCCTGGCATCTAGTAAAATATTAGCATATATGTACTTACTCTATCCCAAGCTCCCACAAAAGATTTAAATAGAACAGAGGCAAGTGACTCTAAAGCTTGATATAACAAGAGCTGCAGCAATAAACTGTAAATGGGAAAAATATTCTACGGGAATCATAAAGAAACAGGGATTATATAGAAATGCAAGTGAATTTAGAGGGTAGTATATGTGCCAAGTAACCTCTTAAAAGTTAGTAAAAGCCCTCATTTCTCACTCTGAACAAGATTTTAGGCTTTTTGATTAATCAACAACACAAACAGCACAAATAAAACAAATCATATTGTCATCTGATTTGTTCCCCAAAACAAACTTAAAAAATAACACTAAATATTTGGGACAGCAAAGCTTTGTTGTGAATGACTGAAAACACTGAAACTATCTGAGACTTATTAGGGTCGCTTGAGGTAGGCAAGGGTGGTATAATAATTACCATTTTCTGTAGACACAAAACAAAGACTCAGCAAAACTGTTACTTGGTCTCAGTCATACATACAGCAGAAAATTCTTTTAAATCTTTTAACTCTAGATTTGGTGTATTTTTACTTCATCATGTTTCCTCTATGCCAATTGCTGTTCTTTGAATAAGTATTCATCATGAACAGTGATAGAACTCTTAATCAGAGTCAACTCATAATGGAAGACACAACAAAAATAATTCTAAATACTTGGTCATCTTTTACTTTTTAAGCAGAAAGGACTAAAGTTTCATGGGATGTAATAATAATTTTAAAACACTTTTACATAACGAAAAGATTCATCCTTTAATATGTATCAATTGACTTCTCATTTTTTAGCACAGGTTCCAGGTAGGACAGAATTCTGCCATGTATGTTAGCCAATAAAATGTGGATGAGAAATGGAATTATGAAAAGGATGATAAATGTCAAATAATTTCCCTAAGGGGCTCAAGTTCAGCCTGTGCCTATGTCTTTAACCCTTCTGTAATTTCTATTTCATTATCTAGGAAGGGCTATAAATGGCAGGACTTCTGCTTTGAGCAGACACCCAAAGACGGTACACAGACCAGAGAAGTAGACAGAAGCAGATTCAGCATATCAACCCTATAACCTGACACCACACAGGGGTCTCCTCTGTAATATGGGACCAATAATGACTACCCCAAATGGCTTCGTCTGGGAAAGGAGACAGATCCATGTCTCAGAGGCTGGAAGGCTGAGGGGTTAGTAGTTGGAGTATTTGCTACTTTGTTGAACAGCAAATGAGTTGTCAAGTCATTATCTTTCAGAATAAACCACGCTATCAGGCTACAAACAAGAACCGTTTCTTTCCAGAATTCAATCCCTGAAGAGGGGAAAAAACATTTATTATTCTTTTCTTAAAGAACACAGTGTAGGGCTTCCCTGGTGGCGCAGTGGTTGAGAATCTGCCTGCCAGTGCAGGGGACAGGGGTTCGAGCCCTGGTCTGGGAAGATCCCACATGCCGCGGTGCGACTGGGCCCGTGAGCCACAACTGCTGAGCCTGCGCGACTGGAGCCTGTGCTCCGCAACGAGGCCACGATAGTGAGAGGCCCGCGCACCGCGATGAAGAGTGGCCCCCGCTTGCCGCAACTAGAGAAAGCCCTCGCACAGAAACGAAGACCCAACACAGCCAAAAATATATAAATAAATAAATAAGTAAAAAAAAAAAAAAAAAAAAAAAAAAAAAAGAACACAGTGTAAATAAAGCTTTTATTTTCACCATTCTAGATGGCAGCAGGGTATAATTTGTACTGTTCTGACATCATGACCGTATTATTCAAAATCAATCTTCCTGCAGGTGAATTGAATAAGGGGCTGAAAACAGAAAAGTAAAAGGGAAAGAAAGAAAAGTTAAATCAACGTTTTCTAGCAAAGTTAGGTTCCTGGGCCATTATCAAAATGATATGCATATGAATGAAACTGAAAAAAAAATATATAAAGTGGTTTCTAATTATAAGTCAGAGGTTACTCTAAGTCAGAAAGAAAATATCAAAAGCAGGAGGAAACTGCCAGTTAATAAATGATATTCCAAATGAAATAATAAATATAAGGTCTGGTCCCCCAAAATAATTATGAACAAGATACGAAGAATTTTTAGTCCAAGATCCTCTTTGCGAGTTATTATGTACAGATGGCTATGCTTGTCTTAATATGGCCATAAATCAATCAGAGAAGCTTTTATTTCAGACTGGATTAAGGTATCTCTTAAGGGCAGTTACTGGGTATAAGGGTCTGAAGATTTATCATAAAATTATGCCAAACAAGAATAGGAAATTAGACATTGATAAGCTGATAGGAGTCTCATTAGCAGCTACTAAATATTCAGCATACTAACCAGCAACCCACAGAGTATTCCAGAGCAAAAGCTCCATTTTCTGAAATAGTCTTCACATATGGAGGAGGTTGTAAGGCATTCTTGGCAGAGAGTAAAGCAAATTTATTTAGAAGCAATGTATGCAATTATCCTATAAATCGCAAAGTAATGTCTACTGTCTGTGTAGCAGAACACAAACTCATTGAGATTAAATTATCATTTGTATGAATGTGGTAGCTGCAATTTCACATGGCATTATGTTAACCCTCATTGTTGTTAGTGTTTGGCCTTAGCAAATGATCATACTCTTTGTGATCTAAAATTCATTGAGGGGTGGGGGAGGGGAGGAGGTCTATTAATATTTGGATATCTAAGTAAATATTTAGAAATCAGGGTTATGCATTTATCCTTGGGAATAAATAACTCACTAAAAATCCAATAACATCTATTTTCACAAAGCTCACTGCTTTCTATTAATTTATTTTTACTAACAAGCTGGTGTCATGATACTTATCCCATACATTGTCCAAATTTTTCCCTATTTTGTATATTAACCACTTTACATAAATTAATATTTAAATCATACCATGAAGTTTTTTAAGAAAAAAAAAAGGAAAAATGCATAATAGAGCTAAGGGTCAAGAATTTAATTCCCGTTCTTCTTTGTTTGTTTGTTTTTAGAAAGAGACAAAGAATAGTAAACATGGAAAGAGAACTGGATTTGGCTCCTGCCTCCACTATTTGCTGGCTTTGTAACAGGTAGGAATTCTAGTGAGCTCAAAACAAATAAAGCCAAGGAAAACATTCATCCTGGCTGCTTCCCTGTATTGTGGTGAATGTAGATAAAAATAAATAAAATGTTGATGCAATCAAATTTTTCATAAATAAGAAAACTAGAATGAACCATGTGGTTTTGGATTGGACTTGGAGGTACTGGTATGAACTCGTGGTTTTAAAAGTATACATATTGATATAGAAATAAATGTAATTGTAAATGAGTGTGCATATACACACGTACATACACTCCTTATATAAGCTTACTAAACACATCTTCCCTACTGTGTGACTCGAGAGAAGCTAGAAGCAGCCATACCCAATAGAAATGGCCATACCTAGTATCTAGGTCTTGGTTTCTAAACATGACTCTCTAGTGAGAAGAAACAGAGCTCCTTGGAGGAACGACTAATTCCACCCAGCACTGGGACAAGGAAAGTACAAGATGTACCTGGAATATGTGTAGTACAGGGAAGTACTCAAAGAATGACAGGGGCATGTTCAAAGGACAAAGAAGCTTGAAGGGGTTCTCATTAGCCAAATGTGGGACCATCTGAACAATAACAACAAAAAATAATGAAGAAAAAACAATATCACCACATTATAAAACATTAAATAAGATAAAAAGACATGAGTCTATACTGATATAAAAGAATAAATGAATAAATTGAAAAGTTTCAGCAAGAATGGCATATTGGCGTAGTCTGTAAGTAACTCCTGCCATGAATTTATTAAATATAAAGGAAAAGAGTAACTCTATGACAGAGAAGCCTCACAGAAACAGCCTTGATCAAGACACCAACATTAACAATATCAGTGATGGGATAAATCAAATTCATGTGCTGAAAATAACATAGCATCACTTCTATGATATTTGCTATAGACTAAATGTTTGTGCTTCTCCAAAATCCATATGTTTAATCCTAGCACCCAATGTGATGGTATTTAGAGGTGGGGCCTTTGGGAGGTGATTAGGTCATGAGGGCACAGCCTGTATGAATGGGATTAACGCCCCTCTAAAAGAGGCCCCAGAGACATCTCTGCCCCCTCCATGTGAGGACACAGCGTAAAGAAGATGGTCTATGAGCTAGGAAGTGGGCCCTCATCAGACACAGAACTATGAGAAATAAATATCTGTTGTTCATAAGTCACCCAGTCTATGGTATTTTGTTATAGTAGTCTGAACGAACTAAGATAATATTACTGCCAAAGATTCATAATCTAAATATGATCATGAGTAAACATCAGCAAAACCCCAAATAAGAACATTTTATGAAATAACAGCCTTGTTATCTTCGAAACTATCAAGAATGCCAAAGGAAGACTGAGGAACTCTTGCAGATTGACAAAGGCAAAGCGTAATTTTGAACTAAAGCCTTTGAAGACATTTAGAGAAATGTGAATAGGGACAGTTGATGAAACCTAAATGGGACAATGCTGAAATGTAGTATGAGGTGAATGGGGTCTGAGAATTACACGGTTATGATGCATCAATGTTTACTTCCTGATGTGGATGGTTGAAGCTACAGAACGTCCTTGTCTGGAGGAAATACAGGTACCTAAGGGTGGCAGGTATCGTGTCGGCAATTTACAAATAATTCAGGAAAAATAAGTTCTTTGTGTTTTTAGTTTCCATTTTTTTATACAATTGAGACGGTTTCAAATTTTAAAATCATGTAAGTAAATTATTATAATTACTTTACATTACTTAAATGAGATTTTATAAGTCTTTAGATTATCTTATTAATATCTTAGTTGTGCAAGATTTATTCCCAAAGCTTCTGCATAGCTGCATGTCACAGGCATTTTTGTCCCAACTCTGAAAAATATTCCCAAATACGTACTTCATTAGAGGCCCCCTTGAATACAGATTAACTAAATGACATTTCAACTGTTATCAAATTTCTAACAATAATAATAGCAAAAAACTTTTAGATCTGAAAATATGTAAATTCCTATAAAACTAAGACTTAGAAATATTTAATTATCAACCAAATGAACAACATTTGGTAATAATTCAAGAGTAAGGCTCAAGCTCATGAAAAAAAAATGTAGAGAAATCAATACTCTAAAGGAAAAATTTCACAGTTATGATTTTTGTTTAGAGAAGTGAAAATGTGAAGTGGATAGACGCTTTATTAATTTTCTTCCCAAGTGTCTGAGAAAGTTTAAGATAGAAGGTGAGCTTTTTGGTAAGTTTCCTTCCAACTAAAATATTGTCAACTTGACTTAAACCCCAGAATTGCTTCAGAAATACAAGAGTTGTTTCTTAAGCCAGGCTTTTGAAATTTTTCAGAAATCTACCTTCCCCCTTCGCTCCACCTCTTCACAGTTCTCCCCCTGGACCTACAACACAGTGAAGACAAATGTTTGTCATCCTGTTGTCTTTAATGATTTATGGGAATGGGGGCAAGAGAAGCAAGCACAAAAATAACATGATTCAGATATGTCTAAATACATTTTCTGAAGAGAACATTTCATCATTTAACTCCATTCGGTAGCATTTCTCATAGTTTTGAAGGCAAACTATGGCTGGTATTTATCTGAAGGGAGAAGACAGATTCTGCAAACAGAGGTATTGGCAGTTTTATTGGGGGGGGGGGGGGTATTGCGGAAAAAAAAAATATATGGTGTTTCACTGTAAAGAATGAAAACTACAAGAGCACACGAATAAACCTTTAAAACAGAACTTGTGTTTCAAGAATGTATTATATATCTATGGAGGAAATCTCCCCCTAAATAGAAATAATTTTCTATTTCTATGTCAAAAGTGAGCCTGAATTTAACAGCAAAGAATTACCGAAAAGAACTACTTATATTTGTCAGTCTTAAGTCTTTGGACTCACAAGTTGTCAATATACGAAAACTGCCCAAAGAAATATAACTATGTTTTCCTTTTTTTTTCAATTTTTGAGCTTTTCTCTCTCTTGATATAAACTTACCAAATAAAGTAATACTATACCTAAATGCAAACATAGGATACACAATTATTCAATAATTTTGAAATATCACAAATAATACACTGCTACTCAGTGGAAGCTCAGACATCTGGAAACTAACCAAAGAGAAGAAAAACGATCCAAAATGGCCAAAATCACCACCAAAAAGTACATGAATGAAATCTCATAGTCTTTGCTCCTAGAAGAGATATCAGGCTTCCATATATAAAATTCAAAAGGCTTGACTTTCTTCAATAGAGGTTAAACTCAGCAAATTAGAAAAAGGGTTGCAGGCAAAGCTGATGAGCTACATGCATCTGAGGCACCTATGTAACAGCACATGTCCCTGGAGGTTGGACTCTTTTCTTCACCAGTACAGGTGCCCCGGGGTGGAGCACAGCACCGACCACAAAGTAACCGTATCTGCCAAATGAGTAGTGACCCATCTTTACCTTCAGGAACTGATGGAAAGGGCTGGTATATTAAGCCATTTGCTTCCCTACGTGCTTTGTCTCAGGGTGAAGGCAAGAAAGGACTGTGTCTGCCTACACACGTGAGCTCAGCACCCTCACTATCAATGTGGCAGGTGCTCCCTGGGCATCAGTCTAGAATGGGATGGAGATACCCATAGATTTGCCTCAGTTTTCCCCACCAACAACTCAATCCCTGCAAACTGAAGACAGCTGAGCATGCCAGGGGAGTTTCTCTCTAGCCACAGAAGAAACTCACTAAATATCAGAGTATGACAGTGAATGCCTTTGAATAAAAGGTAAAGTAATTTGAGTTTTACTCCTATGAAGACATGCCATTAAGACCCGCTTTAAAAATAACTCATAGTTGTTGCACTTCAATATGCTACACGCCAATTAAATCGACACAAGTTTCCAATGACAAGATACTCACTAGTGATACAATAAACCTTTTTCTTACATACTGAAAACAACCCAGAGTTGTTCATTTTCATTTAGTTGCAAGAGACTGACATATTGTTATAAATTTAGGAAACATACAATCTCTAATTCCTTAACAAAGTGACAGCAACTTGACAAGTGAAAAAGTTATCTCAGCCTTGAATTCACTGGCATAGAAAGCCAACCTATCCTGCAGTTCTTCCCACAGCACAAGTGGATGGTTTTATGTTTACTGCAAGATGAATGCTCTTTCAATTGCTCAGTGATAATGGCTATAAGGCTGCCGAGCAAATAATGTGTGTGCATTTGCTAAAGGAAGTGAGAACTGTATTTCAGCCACTGAGCCCTAAAATAACCAGTGTAATTTAGGTGCGTATTGTTATAAAGATAAAATAATACACAATGCAGCTTTGTAAAATGTGCATGATACGTTTCATGGGCAAATTATAATCAAATTGGCAAATTTTATAGTTTTCCAGGAATTAACTCAGAAGCATATAAAATATAATCAAGAGTGTTTGCCCAGTGAAAGACATTTTCCATTTTGGTTTTGCTAATGGCTATCATAGCCTTAGCCTCTGGTGCTGGTGGGTTTGAAAGTTCATAGATTTCCATTTACTGAGAACCAATTGGGCACAGCAAAGGAACTTTGATGTTGAAATCCTGATAGATCTGCCCCTTTGCCAATAGCGGTTAAGTCACACAATAAAGCCAATCTTTGGTGACTCTCATGTAAGCCTAAGCTACTTTCCTGAAACATGGTGAGTGAGGTTCTAGAAAAAAACTTTCTGGGATATCAATTTTCTTGATGGGTTTTAATATGATAGAGATTTAAGAACATTCTAGCACACACAATCATAGTTTTTAAATGTTTCCCTCTTCTGTTGTAAGGAAAAAAAATGCAGCAGAAGATTTAAGACTAGGTTGGCCCATCCTCACCTCTCTTTCACTCTCAGACATACATTCTTTCTTCATATTTTGAATTCATTTCCTGGCAGGGAAGATAATATTTGTTTTTTTTTCTTTTTTCTTTTTTGTAATTTGGCTGTGCTGTGCAGCTTGCGGGATCTTAGTTCCCCAACCAGGGACAGAACTCGGGCCCCAGCAGTGAAAGCACCAAATCCTAACCACTGGACCACCAGGGAATTTCCGATAATATTTGTCTTAATACGTATATTCCACCCCTGTCAAAGAGCCTACTGTTTGTTCAAACATACGGTGACATGTTTCTGATCATTTAACTTTTAGTTTTTCTATTTAACCCACGGCAGAGTTCATCAGAAGTATCTGGACTCCAGGAACCTTACAATGTTAATGAGAAAAATGTTTTTTTTTTTTTCTGGGTTGTTCTTCAAAAGGCAGACATTAAATGGAAAATTTCTCACTAAAATAATTTATAAATTGTAGAACATGAGATAATTCTGAGGAGAACTATGCCATGCTGATAAAATATATGATACTAGCCCCTATGACAGAGTCAATTACAACAAATCTTAGAGTGATTTTCAGAAGAAAACAGCTAAGCAGATCAACTAAAGTCAAAGTCATGCCTTTTGGTAGATATTCTGAAGGTCTGACTGTTTTCAGTAACTGGGTCTATAGACATTACCTCATTCAGTTACCAAAGTTTGCATGTTTCAACTGACTGATCATAGATAATTGTTCAAATGGTGTTTTGCAGAGGTCTTTTGTTTTAAATTTAACAAAATTTAAGAGTGGGATGCACACTGGCTATAATTTCTTACTTGTTTTTCAGGTTCAAGTTATTATATCTGTATTTTATGGCACAGATTGGTAGTTCCCTTAATTTCCCATGAATCCTATTTTAGAAGAGATCTAACCTACTTCATACAAGTTGAAATTATGGATGCTCACTTTGTCCCCTTTAACAGAGAGGGTGGCTGGCCTATTACCACCCTCCTGGATTTTCTTAAGAAGATGATGTGCAAACTTGGCCTTAACAGAGATGAATGTTAAAGTCTGAAACTTCACAACCAACCACAGAGTCCTCCTTTAATTTATACTTGTCAGGGACGTGAACCTCAAACTGATGGACAAAACCTATTACAGCTTGGCCAGAGAGGCAATAATTGTGGATAATTAACCAAAATAATCCAATCTCACCTACTTCTCCACATCACATAAAAATGATCCTCTGATTATCCAGAAGATCAGAGTCCAGGATACCAGGACAATTTTTTATTGTTTGCTGGAGAACAAGTCTTCCTGAGTTACCTTTGGGTATAATTCCCCAGGTTACACTGAGGGACGTTTAATAAACAACTTTCCTGTGATCTTGCAGAGAATTAAACATGCATATGATACAGAGAATATTCTTTACAACATGACAATGTCCTCATTCTGAAGAACTACGTAAGAAATCTTTTTCCCCTGGTTTCAGTTTCAGGAATAGTTATGAGTTTGTTTTATTTTTCTGAAGAACAGATTTGTTTTTATTTTATGGACACTGTATATCTGTGTCACAGGCCTCTCTTTCTCATTTCCAGAGTTGTTAGGAGATTTAGAGCTAAAACTGTGGTCTACTTCTAGCAAAGGCACAGAAGTCCATGGCAGGGTGGCACTCCTGACATCAACTTATCTCATGCCAATGTCTTCCTGTTCTGCCATCACAACAGTTTATCTCATCATAGCGACCATTCCTCTGTAAACTAATCATATCCCTTTGAAGCAAGGTTATGATAGACACAAATGTATACATATTATGAATCCATTTTTTTCAAAAATAGATAATGAACACAAGAGATGATTCCCAAGACATCAAGAGACATCCAAACAAATCAATCCGCATTGCCCACAGCAGTCTATGAGAAATGTTAGTTACCTGCAGTTATGATGAATCAAAACCAGTGAGCTCAGTAAACAAGCTTCTGAGAAATAGGGCATAAACAATTTGACTTGATGAACACTAACTTGAAGGAAGGAATAAAGGAAAAAGAGATGGACAGAGGTATGGAAAGGACAAAGTGACTATATTTTATTTCTATTTTAGGTAAATCACTTTTAAATATTCAGCCCATGATAAAATTAAATGAGTGTATCTTCTGAAAATAGATTTATAATATCCCCACATGCATTTGTATAAAGCATATTCTTACATTACTTGCAGAAAATTATATTCACATTTAACAAACATTAAATTATATTACTATTTGTTCAATTTATCAAACATTTGTTGAACACCTCTCAGACTCTCTGTATGAAACAATGTTTATTTAGCACTTGAGGGCTCCAAGAACAGTCCCTCAAAAATCTTACAATATAATGGTGGAAACATGCATGTGACCAGAAGGAACTATGTGAAAGAATCAATAGCTAAGAGAGCACACAGGGTGAGGGGTGAATTTTGTCAAGGATCAGGGAAGCCAAGACTAACAGCGTGAATAGAATTTTGACAGACAGGAATGTAGTTAAGGGCTTTTGAGGCAAAGGGAAGAGTATGATCAAGGTGCAGGGATATTAAACAGATGGATATTCAGGGTGAAGCATGGCCCCTGATGGGGTGCATTTGTTTGGGGACAGGATTAGGAGGACAGAGTGGCAAATTATGCGGAAGCATGACAAAGATATGGTCAGCTCGGTCTAACCGTGAGAAACTGGAAGGGTTGTAGGGTCCACTTGGTAGGAAGTATGGAGCCAAATATTTTTAAACCTAGAAAGTAAGAGTACAGTGTTCACATTCTAAAATACAATCTTTGTTAAGTGAGTTTAGTTGGGGTGGGGGGGGAGCAAAGATAAGATCAGTTAGAAGGTTGCTGCATTTGTTTTAATGCAAGATGATGAAGTCTGTGCTTGAATACAATTCCTGGGAAGATAATGGAAGAGATGAGTTAGATACATTTTGGAGAATTATTTCACAGGTTTAGCAAACATTCATTTTATTTAAGGGGAAGCTGAGGTAAAAGTGAGTTTCAAGTTTCTAGTCTCCTAGTTTCTTGGTGTACAAATGTGGGTCGGCAGGGATGGATGATTTTACCTAGTATAAGAGATTCGGGAAGACATGGGGGAAAGCTCAAGATTTAAAATATAGTTTTGAGTATGATTCATATGAAAAAAATAGTTGGAATCCTTTGATGGATGAGATGATGCAGGGAAGAATTTATAATAAGAAGAATATGGGAAATAACCATATTTAAGGGTCTTGCATGATGAAATAATTTCCTTTAGTAATTCTAGTTTGTTGTATATGTATGATGCATCATATTATGTGGAATATTTCTACATGCTGTGCTTGTAAATCAAGTAATCTATTGACAAATGCTCCAAGTATTTTTTTTCCATAGGATAGCATCTTTGCTTATTCCTATTAAACATCAAAAAATGTGATGAGTAATTACACTTTTCAAGAATTATAGACTTTAGATCTATGTAGACATAGATAAAAATATGTGTGTATATCTGCCTTTGCAAGGAGGGGCATATGAGAAAACAATGCAAACTGTGAGAGAAGATGAAGTAATACAAAATTAATGAGAAATAAACTCCAAAGGAAATTATTTAAATAGGGAGCATAAAATTATTCAAGTTGTAAATTAGCCAGAAAACAACAACAAAAACCTGTAATGTTAACTTAGGATGTCAAGTCAACTTTTTTTTCTTTTAATCATTCCAAAAGAAGAAGTACGCTATTCTCAACAATTGTTTCCAGCCATATAATCATCCAAAGAGGTGCCAATGTTTCAAACACGTTCACTTAGTGTATCTATACTCAGATCGCCATTCACATACTGTGTGAAACATCTGAAGGAGATTAATAAGAGCCAGTTAAGTTAATTTAGGAGTGTGATGTCAATATAAGCATCACTGATTAACTCGGACAGAACCAAGCTCAAAGCAAAAACCAGAATAGGGAAACGCTCAGAGTTGAGGGGAACAAACAGACAGTCTGTCCACTTTTTATTGTGTTACAAGGAACTTTAAAAATTGAAGGCCCAGCCTATAATGTTTAAAAATATAAAATAACATTTCTCTATATACAAGTATGTGTTCTTGATGTTCTATAGGCTTATATATTGTTCTAGTATTTAAAACAAGAGGCTATACACATTTTCAAGCCTCTAATATTAGTACATGTATTTACATGCATATGGTACCTCCCACATTTGGAGTATTGCTAATATTAAATGATTTAATGTGTTATATAGTAAATACTTAATATTTACCAGTAATATCACAACACTGTCTCAGGTAAAAAGCAGAATCAAAATTATATTCTTTGTTCTGTATTATAACTGTGGCTCTCAAATATTTTAAGTCCAACAAACATATCAGTTGGTTAAATGACCTACTTGAAAATGTATCCACTATACACACACACACAGACATACATGTGCTTACATGAATACACATCCTCCAACACAATTTGTGGTAAGAACTGTACCCCATTTAAGAAGACACCATATTTTTCAATCATGAAAAGAATATTCCTTCCATGGGCCTGCCATTGGTAGTGAGCTTACTCTATAGCTATCATAACAATTATTCAACACCAGCAATAGTAAATATCAATTCTGGATTGAAAGTAAGGTTGAATAAACTTCATCCCTGGCATGTCCATGATACGTGGATGGCAAAGTTCCTTTAAAAGCATAATCAATAAGACCATAACTTGGGGGTGGTTTTTGCTCAACAGACATCTTATTCCTTCAAGTATGTTTCTCTCTTTCCTTGTTATTTCCAAAGGTATATTTTCCAATAACTGGTAATCTCTTTTTTAAGTGATCATAACTTCTGCAGGCCTTAGACCTTATGACTCACAGAATAAATATGTTTTGCCATTAATAATTTTTTAAAATTCTGCTCTATATGATTTTTCTCCATCAAGTGGCATTCAGAATGGGAGTTTTTATACACTAAACTCATTTAACTCCATCCCTATATTATTCATATCTCATCAATTTCTTATGTTCAAAAATAAAAACCCTCATTATTATGGTTAAGAGTATATGGCAGGTTGTCTTTTTCCATTCCTTTCTTTAAAAAAAAAAAAAAAAAAGATTAATGATTTTTGAAAGATCACCTAGGATGCAAGACTGCCAGAATGGTTTAGCAGCCTGATGAACCAGTCTCTATAAGTGGCTTCAGATCCCAACCTGTGTGGGAAATGATGTGATCGTTTTCAATCACTTCACTATGAAGGAAAATCATTAATTGGTTTTCCCTGGAAATTGCTAACAACATTTCTACAGAATTCATAGGTATAATAATTCAAATTCCCAAATTTAAAGATCCTCCCAGTGTTGACTTTGAGTCCCACTCAAAGCAACATCTCTTTGCTTGTAATAAACATCCACAGACTTCGTGAATACACAGTCACTCAAATCAAGCCTTGGAATGGACCAAACCAGAAATGTGATCTAGCCAGCTTGTTCGAATTAAACAGAGGACTATGTGCAGAACTAAGCAAAGAAGTATAGACAAAATAATGCATACTGGGATTTGGGTAGAACTTTTTGGTTGTATTTCAATCTTAGCTAAGACCTAAGCTGAAAATAACTAGTGGTAATACCAAGGCGCCTCCACCACCACTTATTTAAAAGGAAGCTCATTACAGAATATTGAGCAGAGTTCCCTGTGCTATACAGTAGTTCCTCGTTGGTTATCTATTTTAAATATAGCAGTGTGTACATGTCAATCCCAAACTCCCAATCTATCCCTCTCTGCCTCTACCCTACCCCATTCCTGGTAACCATAAATTTGTTCTCTAAGTCTGTGAGTGTTTCTGTTTTATAACTAAGCTCATTTAAAAAACCTAAATGGGAAAATAATTGGAAAAGAATAGATACACGTATATGTATAACTAAATCACTTTGCTGTACAACTGAAACTAATACAACATTGTTAATCAACTATATTCCAATATGAAATAAAAATTTAGGGAACTTCAAGATGGCAGAAGAGTAAGATGTGGAGATCACCTTCCTCCCCACAGATACATCAGAAATACGTCTACATGTGGAACAACTCCTACAGAACACCTACTGAACACTGGCAGAAGACCTCATACCTCCCAAAAGGCAAGAAAACTCCCCACGTACCTGGGTAGGACAAAAGAAAAAAGAAAAAACAGAGACAAAAGAATAGGGACGGGACCTGCACAGTGGGAGGGAGCTGTGAAGGAGGAAAAGTTTCCACACACTAGGAAGTCCCTTCGCGGGCAGAGACTGCGGGTGGCAGAGGGGGGAGGCTTCGGAGCCATGGAGGAGAGCGCAGCCACAGGGGTGCGGAGGGCAAAGCGGAGAGATTCCCGCACAGAGAATCGACGCTGAGCAGCACTCACCAGCCCGAGAGGCTTGTCTGCTCACCCGCCGGGGCGGGCAGGGGCTGGGAGCTGAGGCTCGGGCTTCGGTCAGATCCCAGGAAGAGAACTGAGGTTGGCTGTGTGAACACAGCCTGAAGGGGGCTAGTGCGCCACGGCTAATCTGGAGGGAGTCCGGGAAAAGGTCTGGACCTGCCGAAGAGGCAAGAGACTTTTTCTTCCCCCTTTGTTTCCTGGTGCGCGAGGAGAGGGGATTCAGAGCGCCGCTTAAAGGAGCTCCAGAGACAGGCGCGAGCCGCGGCTATCAGTGCGGAACCCCAGAGACGAGCATGAGACGCTAAGGCTGCTGCTTGCCGCCGCCAAGAAGCCTGTGTGCAAGCACAGGTCACTCTCCACACCTCCCTCCCGGGAGCCTGTGCAGCCCGCCACTTGCCAGGGTCCCGTGACCCAGGGACAACTTCCCCGGGAGAACGCACGCGCGCCTCAGGCTGCTGCAACGTCACGCCAGCCTCTGACAGCATCCATACCCCTCCCTCCCCCGCCTGAGTGAGCCAGAGCCCACAAAACAGCTGCTCCTTACACCCCGTCCTGTCTGAGGCGAAGAACAGACGCCCTCAGGTGACCTACAGGCAGAGGTGGGGCAAATCCCAAAGCTGAGCCCCAGGAGCTGTGCGAACAAAGAAGAGAAAGGGAAATTTCTCCAGCAGCCTCAGAAGCAGCGGATTAAATCTCCACAATCAACAGATGTACCTGCATCTGTGGAATACCTGAATAGACAACAAATCATCACAAATTGAGGGAGGTGGACTTTGGGGAGCAACTATATATATATATTTTTTTCCCTTTTCTGTTTTTGTGAGTGTGTATGTGTATGCTTCTGTGTGTGATTTTGTCTGTATAGCTTTGCTTTTACCATTTGTCCTAGGTTCTGTCTTTTTTTTTTTTTTTTTTTTTTTTCCCCTATTTTTAGTATAGTTTTCAGCGCTTGTTATCATTGGTGGATTTGCTTTTTGGTTGGTTGTTCTTTCTTTTCTTTTTTCTAATTACTTAAAAATGATTTTTTAATAATTATTTTTGTTTTTATTTTAATAACTTTTTAATTTTATCTTTTCTTTCTGTCTTTCTTTCTTTCTGCCTTTTATTCTGAGCCGTGTGGATGACAGGCTCTTGATGCTCCAGCCAGGCGTCAGGGCTGTGCCTCTGAGGTGGGAGAGCCAAGTTCAGGACATTGGTCCACCAGAGACCTCCCAGCTCCATGTAACATCAAATGGCAAAAATCTCCCAGAGATCTCCATCTCAACACCAAGACCCAGCTCCACTCAACAACCAGCAAGCTCCAGTGTTGGACACACTATGCCAAACAACTAGCAAGACAGGAACATAACCCCACCCATTAGCAGAGAGGCTGCCTAAAATCATAAGGTCACAGACACCCCAAAACACACCATGAGACGTGGACCTGCCCACCAGAAAGACAAGAACAAGCCTCATGCACCAGAACACAGGCACGAGTCCCCTCCACTACGAAGCCTAAACAACCCACTGAAGCAACCTTAGCAACTGGGGGCAGACACCAAAAACAACAGGAACTACGAACCTGCAGCCTGCAAAAAGGAGACCCCAAACACAGTAAGTTAAGCAAAATGAGAAGACAAAGAAACACACAGCAGATGAAGGAGCAAGGTAAAAACCCACCAGACCTAACAAATGAGGAGGAAATAGGCAGTCTACCTGAAAAAGAATTCAGAATAATGATAGTGAAGATGATCCAAAATCTTGGAAATAGAATGGAGAAAATACGAGAAACGTTTAACAAGGACCTAAAAAACTAAAGAGCAAATGAACAATGATGAACAACACAATAAATGAAATTAAAAATTCTCTAGAAGGGATCAATAGCAGAATAACTGAGGCATAAGAACGGATAAGTGACCTGGAAGATAAAATAGTGGAAATAATTATTGCAGAGCAGAATAAAGAAAAAAGAATGAAAAGAACTGAGGACAGTCTCAGAGACCTCTGGGAAAATGTTAAACACACCAACATTCGAATTCTAGGGGTCCCAGAAGAAGAAGAGAAAAAGAAAGGGACTGAGAAAATATTTGAAGAGATTATAGTTGAAAACTTCCCTAATATGGGAAAGGAAATAGTTAATCAAGACCAGGAAGCACAGAGAGTCCCATACAGGATAAATCCAAGGAGAAACATGCCACGACACATATTAATCAAACTATCAAAAATTAAATACAAAGAAAAAATACTAAAAGCAGCAACAGAAAAACAAAAAATAACATACAAGGGAATCCCCATAAGGTTAACAGCTGATCTTTCAGCGCAAACTCTGCAAGCCAGAAGGGAGTGGCTGGACATATTTAAAGTGATGAAAGGGAAAAACCTATAACCAAGATTACTCTATCCAGCAAGGATCTCATTCAGATTTGATGGAGAAATTAAAACCTTTACAGACAAGCAAAAGCTAAGAGAATTCAGCACCACCAAACCATCTCTAAAACAAATGCTAAAGGAACTTCTCTAGGCAGGAAACACAAGAGACGGAAAAGATCTACAATAACAAACCCAAAACAATTAAGAAAATGGTAATAGGAACATACATATAGATAATTACCTTAAATGTAAATGGATTACATGCTCCAACCGAAAGACAAAGACTGGCGGAATGGATACAAAAACAAGACCCGTATATATGCTGTCTACAACAGACCCATTTCAGACCTAGGGACACATACAGACTGAAAGTGAGGGGATGGAAAAAGATATTCCATGCAAATGGAAATCAAAAGAAAACTGGAGTAGCAATTCTCATATCTGACAAAATAGACTTTAAAACAAAGACTATTACAAGAGACAAAGAAGGACACTACATAATCATCAAGGGATCAATCCAAGAAGAAGATATAACAATTGTAAATATTTACGCACCCAACATAGGAGCACCTCAATACATAAGACAAATGCTAACAGCCATAAAAGGGGAATCGACAGCAACACAATCATAGTAGGGGACTTTAACACCCCACTTTCACCAATGGACCAGATCATCCAAAATGAAAATAAATAAGGAAACACAAGCTTTAAATGATACATTAAACAAGATGGACTTAATTGATATTTATGGGACATTCCATCCAAAAACAACAGGATACACTTTCTTGTCAAGTGCTCATAGCAACATTCTCCAGGATTAGATCATATCATGGGTCACAGATCACGCCTTGGTAAATTTAAGAAAACTGAAATCGTATCAAGTATCTTTTCTGACCACAACACTATGAGACTAGATATCAATTACAGGAAAAAATCTGTAAACAATACAAATACATGGAGGCTAAACAATACACTACTTAATAACCAAGAGATCACTGAAGAAATCAAAGAGGAAATCAAAAATACCTAGAAACAAATGACAGTGAAAACACGACGACCCAAAATCTATGGGACGCAAGCAAAAGCAGTTTGTAGGAGGGGAAGTTTATAGCAATACAATCGTACCTTAAGAACAAGAAACATCTCAAATAAACAACCTAATCTTACACCTAAGCAATTAGAGACAGAAGGAACAAAAAAAACCCCAAAGTACCAAAATGAAAAGAAATCATAAAGATCAGATCAGAAATAAATGAAAAGAAATGAAGGAAATGATAGCAAAAGATCAATAAAACTAAAAAGCTGGTTCTTTGAAAAGATAAACAAAATTGATAAACCATTAGCCAGACTCATCAAGAAAATAAGGGAGAACACTGAAATCAATAGAATTAGATATGAAAAAGGGGAAGTAACAACTGACACTTCAGAAATACAAAGGATCATGAGAGTTTACTACAAGCAACCATATGCCAATAAAATGCACAACCTGGAAGAAATGGACAAATTCTTAGAAATGCACAACCTTCTGAGACTGAACCAGGAAGAAATAGAAAATATGAACAGACCAATCACAAGCACTGAAATTGAAACTGTGATTAAAAATCTTCCAACATGGGGCTTCCCTGGTGGCGCAGTGGTTGAGAGTCCGCCTGCCAATGCAGGGGACACGGGTTCGAGCCCTGGTCTGGGAGGATCCCACATGCCGCGGTGCGGCTGGGCCCGTGAGCCACAACTGCTGAGCCTGCGCGTCTGGAGCCTGTGCTCCACAACGGGAGGGGCCGCGATGGTAAGGGGCCCATGCACCGTGATGAAGAGTGGCCCCCACTTGCCGCAACTGAAGAAAGCCCTCGCACAGAAACGAAGACGCAACTCAGCCATAAATAAAATAAATAAATAAAATTTTAAAAAAATCTTCCAACATGGTGGGATAGGGAGGGAGGGAGGGTGGGAGGGAGGGAGGGAGAGGCAAGAGAGAAGAGACATGGGGATATATGTATATGTATGACTGATTCACTTTGTTATAAAGCAGAAACTAACACACCATTGTAAAGCAGTTATACTCCAATAAAGATGTTAAAAAGAAAAAAAAAATCTTCCAACAAACAACAGCCCAGGACCAGATGGCTTCACAGGTGAATTCTATCCAACATTTAGAGAAGAGCTAACACCTATCCTTCTCAAACTCTTCCAAAATATAGCAGAGAGAGGAACACTCCCAAACTCATTTTACAAGGCCACCATCACCCTGATACCAACACCAGACAAAGATGTCACAAAAAAAGAAAACTACAGACCAGTATCACTGATTAACATAGATGCAAAATCCTCAACAAAATACTAGCAAACAGAATCCAACAGCACATTAAAAGGATCATACACCATGGTCAAGTGGGGTTTATCCCAGGAATGCAAGGATTCTTCAGTATACACAAATCAATCAATGTGATACACCATATTAACAAACTGAAGGAGATGAACCATATGATCATCTCAATAGATGCAGAGAAAGCTTTCGACAAAATTCAACACCCATTTATGATAAAAACCCTCCAGAAAGTAGGCATAGAGGGAACTTACCTCAACATAATAAAGGCCATATATGACAAACCCACAGCCAACATCGTCCTCAATGATGAAAAACTGAAACCATTTCCACTAGATCAGGAACAGACCAAGGTTGCCCACTCTCACCACTATTATTCAACATAGTTTTGGAAGTTTTAGCCACAGCAATAAGAGAAGAAAAAGAAATAAACAGGAATCCAAATTGAAAGAAGAAGTAAAGCTGTCACTGTTTGCAGATGACATGATATTATACATAGAGAATCCTAAAGATCTACCAGAGAAACTACTAGAGCTCATCAATGAATTTGGGTAAAGTAGCAGGACACAAATATAATTAAATGCACAGAAGTCTCTTGCATTCCTATACACTAATGATGAAAAATCTGAAAGTGAAATTAAGAAAACACTCCCATTTACCACTGCAACAAAAAGAATAAAATACCAAGGAATAAACCTACCTAAGGAGACAAAAAACCTGTATGCAGAAAATTATAAGACACTGATGAAAGAAATTAAAGATGATACAAATAGATGGAGAGATATACCATGTTCTTGGATTGGAAGAATCAACATTGTGAAAAGGACTATAGTACCCAAAGCAATCTACAGATTCCATGCAATCCCTATCAAACTACCACTGGCATTTTTCACAGAACTAGAACAAAAAATGTCACAATTTGTATGGAAACACAAAAGACCCCGAATAGCCAAAGCAATCTTGAGAAAGAAAAACGGAGCTGGAGGAGTCAGGCTCCCTGACTTCAGACTATACTACAAAGCTACAGTAATCAAGACAGTACGGTACTGGCACAAAAACAGAAATATAGATCAATGGAACACGATAGAAAGCCCAGAGATAAACCCACACACATATGGTCACCTTATCTTTGATAAAGGAGGCAAGAATATTCAATGGAGAAGAGACAGCCTCTTCAATAAGTGGTGCTGGGAAAACTGGACAGCTATATGTAAAAGAATGAAATTAGAACACTCCTTAACACCATACACAAAAATAAACTCAAAATGGATTAAAGACCTAAATGTAAGGCCAGACACTATCAAACTCTTAGAGCAAAACATAGGCAGAACACTCTATGACATAAATCACAGCAAGATCCTTCTGGACCCACCTCCTAGAGAAATGGAAATAAAAACAAAAAAGAACAAATTGGACCTAATGAAACTTTAAAGCTTTTGCACAGCAAAGGAAACCACAAACAAGATGAAAAGACAACCCTCAGAATGGGAGAAAATGTTTGCAAGTGAAGCAACTGACAAAGGATTAATCTCCAAAATTTACAAACAGCTCATGCATCTCAATATCAAAAAAACAAACAATCCAATCCAAAAATGGGCAGAAGACCTAAATAGACATTTCTCCAAAGAAGATATACAGATTGCCAACAAACATATGAAAGAATGCTCAACATCATTAATCATTAGAAAAATGCAAATCAAAACTACAATGTGATATCATCTCACACTGGTCAGAATGGCCATCATGAAAAAAATCTACAAACAGTAAATGCTGGAGAGGGTGTGGAGAAAAGGGAACCCTCATACACTCTTGGTGGGAATGTAAATTGATACAGCCACTATGGAGAACAGTATCGAGGTTCCTTAAAAAACTAAAAATAGAACTACCATACGACCTAGCAATCCCACTACTGGGCATATACCCTGAGAAAACCATAATTCAAAAAGTCATGTACCACAATGTTCATTGCAGCTGTATTTACAATAGCCAGGACATGGAAGCAACCTAAGTGTCCATCGACAGATGAATGGATAAAGAAGATGTGGCACATATATACAGTGGAATATTACTCATCCATAAAAAGATACGAAATTGAGTTATTTGTAGTGAGGTGGATGGACCTAGAGAGTATCATACAGAGTGAAGTAAGTCAGAAAGAGAAAAACAAATACCGTATGCTAACACATATATATGGAATCTAAAAAAAAAATGGTCATGAAGAACCTAGGACCAAGACGGGAATAAAGATGCAGACCTACTAGAGAATGGACTTGAGGACACGGGGAGGGGGAAGGGTAAGCTGGGATGAAGTGAGAGAATGGCATTGACATGTATACACTATCAAATGTAAAATAGATAGCTAGTGGGAAGCAGCGGCATAGCACAGGGAGATAGGCTTGGTGCTTGGTGACCAGCTAGAAGGGTGGGATAGGGAGGGTGGGAGGGAGGGAGACACAAGAGGGAAGAGATATGGGAACATATGTATATGTATAACTGATTCACTTTGTTATAAAGCAGAAACTAACACACCATTGTAAAGCAATTATATTCCAATAAAAGTGTTAAACAATAAAATAAAAATAAAAATAAAAATTTAAAGTAAGTTAAAAAAATAAATAAATTGGAAACAAAATCAGAAAAAAAAAAAAAAAAGGAAGCTATCATTGACTGGCACTGCCAGGTGATGGCAACAGACATCTACTTGCAGGGCTTCTAAGAGATGATAGAACTGACCTACTACCAATAACTGCAACCCCAGTAACCCCAAATTCAATCTCTAATCTCCACATGAAAAGGAGAGGAAGGAAAGTCAATAGATACTTGGAAATTACTGGGTTCTTTCTTTTGGGGAGAATTGAGGCCTAGTTTGGGTCCTGCCAGAAAGGGAGAGTGAGAACTGGTTTTTCTTGCTATGTCAGAGTTGACTAGGGTGAGACAGTTTTTGAGAGAACATGACATGTGTTCTTTGGGTTTGGTGTCCATTTTTCTCCCAGAGTGCTGAGCAAAGAAGTCTCACTGAAGGGCCTAGAAAGCAAATGGAGGCATTCCCACCAGCCCACTTCCCTGCACTCCTCAGAAGATGGAGGTGAAATCCTAAGAAGTTTTTGCAGCTTCATGAGAAGGCTCATGATAATAAAGGGAGGGCCAAGCAACAGGAAATCCAACTAGAAGAGGGGTTGGGCAGCATGCACAATGGCAGGGACCAAATACACAGGACTACGCTTCTCTGAGAAGGTCATGAACAATATCAGAGGCAAGAGAAAGCTAAAACAGGAGCACAAGAATACTTATGCCTTCCCTGACTTTCTGTGGTAGACTGAAAAGTGGCCATCAACTCTTAAATTTGAGTTGGCTATATGACTCGCTCTAGGCAGTGAGACATTAGTAAGTGTAACAAACAGAATCTTGGCATATCACTGTGCACTGGGGCTGCTCTTTGGAACCCAATGACTGCCACCATGTGAAAAAGACTTCCAGAGACATGTGGCCCAATTGCCTCTGTTGTCAGAGCCAATAGCCTACCAAACCCCAGATGAGTGAATGATCATACTCTACATCATCTAGCCATCAGCTATCCTGCCACATGACTGCAGATGCAGGAGAGAGCCGGTATAACTCAGCCAAGCTGGCCCAGACTAGAATAACTGCCCAACTGAACCACAGAATTTGGGGGACTATTAGAATGGATACCATGCTAATTTTCTTGCAACCAGAGTTGGGCAAAACCCTGCTTTACAAAGTTTATCATATCATTTCACACATGTCAACTGAACTCTGATCCTGAATCAACTTAAAAATGCTATGACAAAGTTTTTTGTTTTTTGTTTTTAAACTGTTCCCTTATAGAAATATTAGGAAAAGATAAAAGTACTGGTACAAGAAAGCCTTCTAGGGAAGCAGGAAATAGTCTATGGAGAGTCCCTCTGACCTTGAGCAGTTTGGAACAACCCAAACAGTGGACCTAAGTCACCTGGTGTGGCACAAAAACAAGCAGCAATTTGCTTTAACTTATCTTCTGGTGAGTTGAAGAAGTGGAATGCATTAGTTCCATCCTAAATTAATTAGCTCAATCCTTCATTCATCAATCATTCACCAGACACATGTTCCATGCAAACCACTATACCACCTGCAAGGAGAAATCATGATAAATAAGACAGATTAGAAAAGAAGTAGCAGGGCTTCCCTGGTGGCGCAGTGGTTAAGAATCCGCCTGCCAATGCAGGGGACACGGGTTTGATCACTGGTCCGGGAAGATCCCACATGCCGCGGAGCAACTAAGCCTGTGCGCCACAACTACTGAGCCTGAGCTCTAGAGCCCGCGAGCCACAACTACTGAGCCTGCGTGCCACAACTACTGAAGCCCGCGTGCCTAGAGCCTGTGCTCCACAACAAGAGATGCCACCGCAAGGAGAAGCCCGCGCACCGCAACGAAAACCCAACGTAGCCAAACAAATAAATAAAAATAAATAAATAAATAAATAAAAAACCAAAGTGCTGTATGTGCACTATGTATTAAAAAAGAAAAGAAGTAGGAGAGGGCAGCTGAGGTGTATCTTTATGACAGGTACAAGGCTGGGCATTGTAAAATGTATAATCTCTTTTAATAGCCACAAACCCTGTAAGAATCATCATTCTTATAGATGTATTAATAGGCTCAGGGAAGCTGCATGATTCTATTTTAATAAGGTATGACCTTTTGGTTAGCCCAAAAATTCTATCCTCACTGCAGGGGATGGGGCATGTACACTATGATATAAGAAAGGAAGAGGCAGGACTTCTAAGAAATTCAGAGGAAAAAAGGATCACAGATTACAGTCAAGAAGGGGAGGATTACAAAAGTAAAGCTTTACTAACAGGGACGATTTGAATTAGGTTTTGAAGAATAGAAAAAAAAATCAAATGTTATTGGAAATGGGGGAAAAAGATCATTTTCTTGTGTTTTTATATTACAGAACTGTATTTCAATATAGAAAAATTTCAAATATAGACAAATATAAATAGAGAAGCATTTCATATTCACCTTAATACAGCCCTGAATAACCTTTGGTCAAAGTTCTTAACTTGGGAGTGTACTATGTGGAGGGTACTCAGAGAGGTATGTGAACAGATTAGAAAAAGAACAAGAAGTAGTTTGGTTTGATTGATGAAGAAGCCATGCATAGGGCAATGGTGAAACCTATTCTTTAACAGGTAAAATATGGACATTGAGTGACAGGCTGATCAACTGTAACATGTACTGAGGTGAATTTAAATGACTAGGTATTCACTGAGATATGAGTTTATAAAGATTCTGCTAATAAATCAAGTTAATTCTGAGATAGAAATTCATTCATTGTCCAACACATGTTTATTTTGACCTGTTGGAATAAGTACTGCAGAGGAATCAAAGAAATAGAAGAAGCAAATTTAGGTCCACAAACCTCATAACACACTAACATATTTGAGTCTTTATGCCTTTTCTATCATTTTTGCAGGCTTTGGTGTGGGAAGAGTAAGCTGATTCAGGATCAGAGTTCACCATCTTGAAACTGAAGTCTCTTTACACGTATGAGGACATGAATTACCTATTGGCAAATCCAATTGCTTGGTGTATAAATATATATACACACATCATCATCATCATCACTTCTTCAAGACAGTAGCTTTCAATTTGCTAAAACTTACTATAACAAAAGAATATGATTTTCCCCTCTTTTGATCTATTAAACTCCCAGAATAAAAAAACAGATGTTCTCTCAAACTTAAGTCTCAAAGAGAAAAAGAGCAAACAAAACTTCTACTTGGTAATCACCCATACTTTAGTTTTGGCAAGTTGAGAGTTAATGCAAAAGATGTTACTATTCTTTTTTTCAGGAATATTTTTATTTTAATCCACATGGATTTCCCCCCAGAGAATCTGATGTAAAATCCTAAATCCAAATTTCTCAGAGGAAACACTGGCTGTGAACAGCAGGAGTCTCATAAGTTTGCTGCCATCTGGGTTCCCATCATCTTCCTTTGGACACTTCCCAAAATTGGGATTTTATTTCTATTCCAGACACAACTTAGAAGGCAGCTCCTAATGCTCAGGAAGGGGCCATGAGGTGGTCAATCAAATCTGAAGTTGGGGGAAAGAATACCCCGTCCACTTCCTAGAGAGAGTCTACACATGCAGACGAAGCACTTGAGCATAGAATGCAATAGGACAAAATGTGGGCAACAAACAAGAATACTGAAAAACACTCCACTTGACACAGGTCAAGGACCATCCTAGACTTTTTAATCTCAGCCTTCGGGTTAGCATGGGAACACAGAAATGGGACAGGGCAGATGCAGATCTGTGAAGATATCTTCATTTCTCACATGGAACAGGGACAGATGGATGTAAAGAATGTGCCTTGGCTGATCTGGAAAGAGCATGCTATCCTTCGGGAAAACATCTGGGCTGTTACATTGTTTTGCAGAATAGAAGACAAGAATTCCAAGCTCTCTCATCCTGCTTAAGACTTCAGTCATTCTTACATTGCTGTCACTGAAGAAGTTAAAAATGTATCTTTAAGTCTCTACAAAATTGAAGACATTTTGTGTATATGTGTCTAGTTTCTTAGGCCGCATTCAACTTTACTATGTGTAGAACATATGTCACAACTAAGTTGGGCCATGTTTGGTTACTCACCATTGGTCGTAGTTGAAATTCTGTTGCCAAACACCCAAAATAAAATTAACCATAAATGTTTTTCTGACAGTCTGTGGCTGAATGTGTGATATATACTAACAACAACAACAAAAATATCATCTGTGGCCAGTCAATGGCTTCTAATCCTTAGAAATGATTTAGACTATATAAAGGATATTGCAAGGCCTCCAAAATAAAGTGTGTTAAAGCAGTGATTATCCGGCAAATGCCAATTATATGTTTGTATGTATACACATGTATTTTATAATTATATCTGTTGGAATAAATAAGCATTCAATTAATATAAACATGCATTTCCTTTCTGTCTAATGAATCCCACTCTCATTTATACAAGGTTGTACTATATTTAGAGCCACTTTCACTATACACATAGTCACAAGTCCTTCTGGCTTAGAATGTAGGAATTCGTAATTTTTGAGAGGTAAAAAACTATAAGGGTTTAAGGTTGAAAAACCCGAAGTTAAAGCATCTGGATTGGTAAGGAGGCTAAAGGAGATAGTACACGTCACGGACCTGAACCCATGTCTGTCATTGACCATAGAAAGGTGAGCACCCTAGCCAGCTATCTTTGTTTCTCTAGTTATAAAATTAAGCTTTATACGTGGGATCTAAAAAAATGGTACAAATGAACTTATTTACAAAACAGAAATAGAGTCACAGATGTAGAAAACAATCTTACCGTTACCAGGGTGGAAAGGAAGGGAGGGAGATTGGGATTGACATCTACACACTAGTATATATGGAATAGATAACTACTATATAAGGACCTACTATATAGCACAGGGAACTCTACTCAATACTCTGTAATGACCTATATGGGAAAAGAATCGAAAAAAGAGTGGATATATGTATAACTGATTCACTTTGCTGTACAGCGGAAAGTAACATAACACTGTAAATCAACTATACTCCAATAAAAATTTTAAAAATAAACTTTGTAATTCATAAATTCGTTTTATGACATATTTATAAAAAATCGATAAATATATTTTATATATTCATAATATACTTATGTGGATATACATACATATTTAAACAAAAAAAGCTAGAAAAAGAAAGTAAAGACCACTATGCCTTATTTATATTTACTATGATTAGTTTCTTTTATGCCACCATTTTAAATTTAGAAAACCCTTTATAGTTTATTAAGTGTGATTCCTGGGGACAAATAGATGTAACTAATTAATCTATTATTTCTGCCATAATAAGTAAGTGAGCCTTTGTTTCTCCCAATTTTGAAAAAGTGGTAAGGTGCTTAAGACAATGCCAAAAATGAGGAAGAGAGAAATCAGGCCTCTTTTTCCTACTGAAGTTTGGCTGTTTTGAACTTTAAATGTTGAATACACATCATTTTCCCAGGATCAGTAATTAGCTATTTCCTTATGCAAATGGACACAACTTAAAGATGCCTCATCTTCCTCCCCCATATCTTCTCTCTTTTTTGTTTTTCATTCAGCCTTACCAGGGAGAACAAACATGAGCTGAATCACCTGTACTATTCCCCTACTATGGATTCACTTCCAAGTAGCAGTGACATAATCACTTCTTCCTTTCCTCCCTGCCAGGGCATGGTACCCACACATGCGAGTCTCACAGAGCCATGCCATATTCCAACCTCAGATTCTCCCTCAAGCACCTCCCAGAAAGCTTGACTAACTGGTACATCTTCAGGTCTGCTATGATGGAGAGCCCAGAAACAGCCTTCTAAATTGTGTCAAATTTTCATTTCCCTGAAAGGTACATTTAAACAGTTTTCATGACAGGCCAGATGAAACCTTGGCTCTACCAAATCAGCTGGTTTGGGTTATTGTACAAAACTTTTGCTTAATCAAAAATGCGTATCATTTTATTTTTGCTGTTGTCACTGTTTATTTACTTTAGAGTAATCATTAATTTGCTTACGTGCAGTGATGAAATTGAAATAAAATGGCAGATGGCTACAGAATAGTGCCTGGGGATGAAAAAAATTTAAATACAAAAAGGTTCAAGAGAAGGCATTTAGTGATTTAGTAATAATATTCGTAAGAGATATAAGTGCTTTCAAAATCAGAATGATAGGCCAGAGGTTATGTACAATTTAATAGTTAAGTTTTGTTTTGTTTTGTTTTCCATTACCTTCAAGCCAAATTGTTTTTATTCTCATTGAAGGGACATAATTAATCCCTAATTGATTTTCTTTAAAAAAAAGAAATGAAAAACATCCAATAATTCAAATATTTGTATTGTATCACATACAATCAGATATTGTTTAACACAATGGTTTCTCCCTTTAAAACTTGTTCAGGGGTAATATTTATGCTTATTTTATTTGAATAGAGAAGACAGAAGTTATCATCCTTTGTAAAGGTCCCCAGGATGAGGGCAATGTAATAAATTCCAGTTACCAAGGATAAGAAGCCTAACAGATTCATTCTTTCATTTCTGCTCAAAACACCATGCAGGCAATAATAGTTCCAGTGCCTGTTTCACTCACAGCTTTAAGAAATGTGCTATGAAGTTGGCCTGCAAAGAAATCCACCCATCACATTTCAAACTAACACATCAGCTGACTCCTTGAGCCCACTGATATAACTCTCACAGCTGTAACTGACAGCCCCAGGAGCAGGTGGCTTTAAAGAATACCACTTTGACTTTCAAAACACATTTCTAATGTAAATGTAAAGCTTCATAAGTTATTTGCTTCTACCTAGAGCAATTAACATAAATTTGTAGAAGTCTTTATTGACAACTTTTCTATTTCTTCAACAAGGTAACAGGTGGGGGAAATTCTAGAGGTAAATGAGGAGTGACTGCTAATACATGGTTTCTTTTTGGGGATTAAAGTGCTGTAAAGTTGACAGTAATGATGGTTGTATAATTCTGTGAATATACTAAAAACCACTGAATTGTACACTTTAAATGCTCCCCCCCCAAAAAAAAAACCAAGGTAACAGGCATTGATTTCATTCCTACTCTCTTCAACTGATAACATCAACTGGAAATACTTAGGCAAAGTCTATGTGCAGTAAGCAAGCAAGAGAGCTGGATATCAAGGGAGGTGTAAACTCAAAACTGATGCTACTTCTCTTTTTAGTGAGGGAAGGATTATGTTTTAAGCATGCCTCAGTTTGCATCACCTTAAAAACAGAGTCATAATTCTGCTTTTTAAGGATTTATTACAGATTGAACTGATTTTGTAATCTCTCAATTAGCAAGTTATAATCTATGCATGGAAATAAATCAAGTTAAAAAGATGAGATGGATTTTTAAAAATCTAAGTAAATCATGTATTTGTATACAACAAAGTTTAAAACTTTGTTGATAACAAGGCCAAATGCAAAATGGGGTATGGGAGAAAACAAACTAAATAATTTAGACAGAGCAATTTAAATGGATAGTGGTCAATAACAATTTTAAATATACATATACTGTTTCAGTGCCATAGAGGCTCTTTCATATTAAGAGTAATTAACATATTATAAATTGAACAAAATATATGTGTGGATAGATGAGTGTCTATATAACCCTGGAAAAGCGCTGAATAGTCATTCAATCAACTGTAGTCAGATGGTGTAGGATGAATATATTTTTATAGTTACCCTTTCCCTCAAACCATCAAACAAACAATACCCCTCAAAAGACTTTAAGATAAGCAGTGGTTTCTTAAAGTTACACACTCATCATGCTGTTCCTGTAAGAAGAGCATAAAATATTCTTCAGTACAGAGTTAAACAGTGCTTAAGAAGGAGATCTCTACTGGTAAATGGATCTGTCTTTTGTGTTTTTTCAGTTTAATGTTGCTGGGATTCAGATGATAAATAAACTCTTCAGGGTTCCCTGCCCAAGGGCAAATAAAGATGCAGAAGTTCTCCTTCCTTTTATAGTCACGGAGACGATACTCTCCTTCAATAGTCATGGTGATACACCGATTCAAATTTCAAGAGTTTATTACTTTTACAAAGTCTTTAGAAAAGAATCCTTCATCTTTTTCAACCCAGGATTGGCAAGCAGTGTTGGCTCTCTTGTAGATGGTAAGGGTGATAGTTGAAACGTCTAAATATATATATTTTAATGATCTAAACGCTTCCAATGCCCAAGCCAGAAGCTTAGCAAAACTACAACTGCTTTAAAAGCTGTGCATTTTGAAACAGTGCATGTGTCAGGGCACCAGAAGGCTACTAATACATCCAATAGAGTTAGTTAGTTAGTTATCTATCTATCTATCTATCTATCTATCTATCTATCTATCTATCTATCTATCTATCTATCTATCTATTTATTTATGGCTGTGTTGGGTCTTCCTTGCTGCGTGCGGGCTTTCTCTAGTTGCGGCGAGCAGGGGCTACTCTTTGCAGTGCACAGGCTTCTCATTGCGGTGGCCTCTCTTGTTGCAGAGCATGGGGCTCTAGGAGTGCGGGCTTCAGTAGTTGTGGCACATGGGCTTCAGTAGTTATGGCTCGTGGGCTCTAGAGCGCAGGCTCAGTAGTTGTGGCACACAGGCTTAGCTGCTGTGTGGCATGTGGGATCTTCCCGGACCAGGGCTCGAACCCCTGTCCCCTGCACTGGCAGGCAGATTCTCAACCACTGTGCCACCAGGGAAGTCCCCAATAGGGTTTTAAACCACAGTTTCTTGAAGGATCTACCACTGAACCAAAAAACTGTGAATAACCCACATCAAAGTGAAGTGCTATTAGATGGAAACAAAAGTAATTTATACATTTGAAGCAAGAGGAAATTCAAGATAGAGGTATGTAACTGTGACAGTGGCAGAGAGCTCCCCATTTTCCCATCTTGGTTGACTAATAAGAGAATTTCCTACAGACTTCAATTGATTACAGGTTTGATAAAATAGTTTCACAGTGAAAAGTACTCAGGGCTTATTGATAGGCTATCAATCCTCATTCCTCTATTTAGTTTATCCAAACTTTAATCTAAATCTGTACTCTAAAAATTTCATATAATAGTGTTACTTATATTGTTCCTTGTACTTTTCTCTGTATGTTTTAAAATTTACATATTTACATACAATTTACATTTACATTTTTCCCAAATCTATGGCTTTTTTAAAAAAATTCTCTCAATAATGTCTTTTGATGAGAAGTTAATTTTGATGATATTCAAGTTATCAATGTTTTCTTTTAGAAACTGTGGTGTGGGGTTGTAGGGGTTTGCGGTTTTATGGGTTTGTCGTTATGGGGAAATATATCCTAATCTAAATCACAACGATTTTCTTCTATGCTTTCTTTCAGAAGTTTTATACCTTTTTATCAATAACATTTGGATCTATAAGTTAATTTTTGTATTCTGGTGTAAAGTATGATTCAAAGTTTTGTTTTTTGGCATATGGATACTTACCTTTTCTAGCACCATTTTTTGAAAAGATAGCTGCATGGATAAACAAGCTGATATACTCATCCAATGAAATACCATTCAGCAATAAAAAGGAATTAACTATTGATACACACACTAACCTGGATTAATCTTGAAATAATTATGCTTAATGTAAGCCAGGCAAAAAAGTGTGCGTATTACATTATTCCATTCATACAAAATTCTAGAAAATAAAAACTAAAATACAGTGACAGAGAGGATCAGTGTTTGTTTGGGGAGTGTTGGGAACCAAGCTAGCAGAGGGAGGGCCAAGACGGAGCAATTACAAATGTGATAAGGGTTTCATAGGTGTATACATACGTTAAACCTGATCACATTGTAGGTCTTAAATATGTGCCACTTATTATATATCAATGTCAATAAAGATATATACAACGCAGTATGTATGTGTATATATTCACACAAACACACATATATAAAACGTAAGTGTTTCAACAGATTCTTCTTAATAGTTAACATTCACAATGGAGTCATGTCACATTGTTCTCGAAAAGGCAAGAATCTTTGGAAAATTTTGTTCATCTACATGTGTGGTTAAGTGTGGTTGGTTGGTTTGCAAACTTGCTTCTTGAGGGAAGAACCTGAAGAAGTGTTTAAAAACAGAGCTGATCAATCTAAGCAATATAGATAGCTATTATCCAGTTAATCACATTTATGTTCCCCATCCTTTAGTTATACTGTAAGTGGTAAGGTTCAGGAAAATCACGAGATTAGCAACATTTAGCAACTGGCTAAATGAAAACCTCTGGCAAAATTTGTCTCTAAAAGTACAACAGATTTATCACTGAAAAATGCTCTCAAATGAAGGTAATTATGCAGCTAGTTACAAAGACAAAAATAAAAAGTCGATATAAGGGGGAAAGATCAGAATGCGGCAGTGAGGTCTGCTCCCCACCGGTGGAGTTTTGAGCTAACCACAGTGGCCTGGAGCATAAGAAACCAAGGGGATGTAAGCCTAGCGGAGGTCCAGGAAGGGTTGGGGCCAGAGGACTTGGGGGCTCGCACTGCCAGACGTTACAACTCTTCACACGTGGATATTTACCCTGAGGTTATGGGCTTTTCTGTGATCACTGAACTGCTATTTAAACATGTGACTATTTCCTAGAATAGTAATTTCCTACACCACTGTTTTTGTATGAGAACCACATTTGGTTGCTTAAGTAATAAGCTATTAATTCACTACACATAAAAACGATGAGATTTATTTTTTCATCAGATATCAAGTGCAGCACACTGCATTAGACTTGAATTTGAAATGCAATTCCTAAGCATGGGTAGTGTTCCAGGAAGCACTTTCCTCTCATATTTTTCTCTCCTTGACACTTCGTGTTTTAAATCTATATTGTCACCACGTAGAAAATACAAATAGTTTTGTTTTTTTTTCTAAGTACACTGGGAACATCATGCTTGATCTAACAAAAACTCTATAACCAAGAGTACATTAAACTGTTTAGTTATCAAAAGGAAGAAGAAAATACAGAATGTTTAGTTTCCTCCATTTAATATAATTTTAAACTGCTAAACCCATCTTAAAATATTTCAACTTCATTAGTAACTGATCTTCATGGTTTCTGAAATATATATCATGGTTTCTGAAATACGTATCATATCATGTGATTAACCTGCCCCCATAAAGTATTGGGGCAGGTTAATCACAGCAGTTTTGTCATTAATAGTATTAACAGCAAAGACATACCTCCTGAAACCACATATTGCAGAAATAGAAAGTCTCAGTTCAAGTGTTGTTTGTATACAGAGAGAAAACTGGAAGACAAACTTTATGAGACTCTGGGTTCCTTAGGACTAGTTTTGAAGGATTATAGATCATGTATGTGAAGGTTATAAACTAGGGTTCCCAGGAAAGCTGGATATAGAACAAAAGCACCAGTGGAATAGGAATTGAAAATATCTCCTCTGAAAAGAAATGCAGTGAATGTAAAATGTATATATAGAAAGTTTCACTACAGACAAATACACTCTCTTTGGCAGGGGTCGTTTTTAAAACTACTGTCACAAACCTAGGAAAAAGGGTACATGTGGGCGAACTGCTTGCTCCAGGGTTTAGGTGTATTTCTACTTCAAGAAGGAAGCCAGCCAAGGAATCACTGTTTAGGAATCTGTAAGAATAGCTGATTCTCCCTTGTTTTCTTCAATCATGTTCCTAAAAAACAAAGACTGGCAAGTATGGGAGTCACATTCCTTACCTTGCTCTTTGACTATAAGAATAACAACAGCATATCAGAAGCTGATAATTGAACCCTACTATTTTGATAATATCCCCACTGCAAAACAGCTCAGTGAAGGACAGAGGTTGGTCCCACGGGTGACTTACTAAAGCCATACTTTCATGTCTGAGTAAGACAAGATTTGAAGGAAAAAGACCCGAGTAAACCAGTAACCCTCCCTAGCTGAAGCTTCTTGAGGGTAAGTGCTGTCCAATTCACGGCTGGATCCTCAGTGTCTAGCACAGATCCTGAAACACGTTAAATACTCAGCACATATTTACGAAGTGAAAGGGGAATACAAAAAAAAATCATATGCAATGTGAACTGCCTAGAAACTATAACATTTGAAGAGGAAAAGTGACTATGAAGAACAGTCCAGCCCCTTCCTGTTGGCAATTCCAAAGAAAGGACATCAATGGCCCAAAGGTTAAAGCTGTAGTGCTCTAAGTGTTTAGCCTCAGCACTTCTTTGGGTAGATGGCTCTGTCATCTCAGCCCTGGGTGCTGCTCCTGGTAAAAATGTCATGCCTGCTTTGGGGGTCTTCTTATCACCTGGAATGTTCCCTCTCTAGGTATGTTTTTTATGTCTCTCCTCATATAAACTCTACACAACCACCTCTTTCAAATACTACCTTCATCAGTAAGTCTTTCCTGTTCATCCTAGCTGTAAGTAGTTTCTCCATATTTTGAATGATAAAATATTTTATAAGTAGTTTTTAAAGAGTGTGTCACATTGATTCAAAAAAAAAAAACTAGGGAAAAAAATGACAAAACAATGCAGACGTGTTTTATGATGAATTCATGATGAATTCATTTGGCTTCTATGTTGCTCTTTTTATTCATTCTATTCATTCTGCCTCAAATATCATTACTAGTCCACAATCCTGTCCCCTCTCCTCATACAAATGTTCTAAGACCCAGCTAGAGAGTCGCTTTCTGCAAAAATACCTTCCCTGACTTCTTCGTCATCTCCAATTCCAGATGAATTAGGCACTCACCCATATGCTTCCATAATACCATAAGCCCATCTCCTTCTTTACTAAGGATGCTACAATTATCTGGGAAAACGATGTCTCCTACTGAACTGAGTCCCTTGAGGAAAGGGATGGCACCTTAGTCACCACGATATTTCTAGCACTTTGCCAGGTATCATAGTGGTTGCTCAACATTTTATGAACACATGTATTTATGTATCTCCTGTATTGAACTGTGAGCTCTTTGAGGTCAAGAAATTCCTAATTCAATATGTTTGTACATAGTAGGTATTCAAAATATCTGATCAATGAATAAATGAATCATATGACTTTCAGGCTAGAAGTAATTGTAGATATTTTAAATCCAACCTCCCTCTTATACAGATGAGGTATAAAAATCAAGCTAAGTTATATATATTTATTCATGGACTCAAGATTTAGGCATAAGTCTTTGGATTCTAGTATACGATGACATTTTTGAATGAATGATTGAATAAATGAACAGATAAATGATTAATCATATCTGAAGACTAAGCTATTAGGCAGTCATCACTGTGACTAGATACTCAGAAATGAAACCTCTGTTTCATGAAAATTTAACAAAAACCTGCTGCTGCCAACTTTTTTTTTTTTTTGAATTCTCCTAGGATGTATGAGGGCCTGATAGTTATAGGTAATCCATTAAAATTCAAACAGGAGCCTGTCATTTTCAAAATATTGCAACTGAACCATTAAAAATAATTTTCAATTCCAATAGGCTTTTGCTTAATCAGCAAAATCTTTTACATACAAATGTTCTATACATTGTGGAGGTGCAAAATTATTAATAATACCATTTATCAACATCACAGGGAGTTAGCGTTTGGGTCTGAAAATCTCAAAGGTGTTAAACTAGGACCAGAAATTTCATGAATAAGATAGAAGGTCCCTCCTTCCCTCACTCCCTCCCTGCTAACAGTGACTTTAAGGCAGTGTGACAGCTACTTGAGCATTACTTGTCAATAACAAAGACTTAGCCTGCATCTCTCTGGAAACTTTCACTCCTATCTCTCCTAAATCACCTATCAAGAAATTGGTAATTAGGCTGCTAGAGACATCTGGGCTAAAGGGATTCTGAACCAAGTGGTTTTGAAAGGCTGATTATTAACCTTTGGTAAAACACAAATAAGAGAACACAGTAGACGGATTCTCAGCTTCAATAGAGGGAGAGAAGGTCAGGACTATGTGTCTTAGGTAGATTTGATTTTTCTATACTACTATTAGACATCCTAGATTATTTTTAACCTGATAAAAATAATCACTAATTCTAATGACTTTTGAATCAAATTAAGCCAAGTGAAAAATTCTAGTATACACCTGAGTTTTCCACAAGTACTTTTAAGAGGCATATAAGGGGCTCTATTTTCCATAGAATTCAGAAGAAATGTTAATATTTTAGGAAGCTTCTATAAATGTTAATCTTCTCAATTCTAGGTACTTCCTAAAGTACATGTGGTGATATTTGCCTCCTGTTGAGCTTTTGCATGCCATTAGCACAAATCTAATACCTCCTATGCAGCAGTACAAACACTGACATCATTTCATTACGTAGAAATATGCTTCCCAAACTTAAATTCAGAAACATATCTGACCCTAGACAAAACAGTGATATTTGTTGGCAACATTTTACCTTCTCTACCAAAAACTTCCCTTCCTAATTCCAGAGACCTCTTCTCCCAGACCAAAGCACCTCTCATCAATCTAGAGAGTTCATTTTAACCCACTTAAGTGAAATTTTCATCAAGTATCCTCTGACAAGGACTTGGTATCTCCTCGCACCCCAAGAGTTACTATCTCTTTGAGCCTCAAAACTTTCAGGAGAAAGAGCTGTAACAGTATAATTACAGGCAACATGACCAATACTTAGCAGAAGAAAGCCCACCCTACCCAACATTCCCCAAATTCTATCAGGTGGTCAGTTACCCTCCAACCTATTTACAATTATGGACCTGTAGAAATTAATGGTAAAAGCAAAATGCCTATAGCTCTCGCTACAGACAGGGAAAGAGAAGATCTTTATTAACCTCTTCTTTTGAAAAGCTCTCTCTCTCTTTAGGGAACATCTCTGAGATAACTTCCTGTAAAAACTGGAAAAAAAATTAAGCCCTCTAATTATCACACATCTCCTTCTTTACCCACAACCACTGGTAAATCTACAATCCCCTTCATGTGGTGGCAATTCATTTTCAAAGGATAAAAATTAAGAAGAATCACACCTTGCAATTTGGTTTGTTCATTCTTTTTGATTTATTAAAACTGAGCAGTCACATAATATTCTTAAGAGAGACTTCAAAGCTCTCAATGCTTAAAGAAATTCCCTAAAAGAGATCTTATGCATCTTCTCCATCAAAGAAACTTTATTATTTTTACTTAAGGATGATATTAGTTTGTAAAACAAACAAACAAAAACCAAATGCTACTAATGAGAAACACTGTAAAATTCCTACTTGAATTACAGTTCAAGATGAAAACTGACAAAACAGAATATTCGAATATTTTTATATACATCAGAGTTCCAGATTTGGGAAACTTCCAGATACAGGGAAGATATTTCTATTGTTTCAAAAAAGTATCCCATCAAACATGCTTTTCAGGGAAAAAATAGAAAGAAAAAAAAAAAAAAAAAAGCAATTTACACTTTTTTTCTTCCTTAATTTTACCCTCCTTTCTCTGCCCAAATTACTAATTTTCTTCCTCCTTATATCTTGAGATGGATCAGTTTCAAAAACAAATGAAGGGCCATCCCAAGCAAATGAGTTTTGATGGTAAATGTTACATGCTTTTGTTAAACTAGTGAATAAAAACAGAAAGAGAGCCTTGCTCTCAATGCCTCACACACACTACACTACACCTTGTTTTCTTGTCTCCATATCACGTCTTGCATTAATTTGTAGAGGTCAGTAAATTTGGTCCTATGATTACATAAAAAATAGTCTCATCTTTAAAAGTTGTTAGTTTTTAATTCCCCACTGATAACGAATGGTGTTTGAACCTAAAAGACTGCTTTAAATAAGCAGAAGCCTTTTGTAAAAATCAACCCAGAAGCAAGTACGGTGGATCCTTGAACAACATGGGTTTGAACAGCGTGGGTCCACTTTATACGTGGATTTTTTCAATAAATACATATATGTACTGTAAATGTATTTTCTCTTCCTTATGATTTTCTTAATACCATTTCTTTGTTCTAGCTTACTTTATTGTAAGAATATAGTATATAATATACATAACACACAAAATGTGTTAATTGACTATTTATGTTATCCATAAGCTTCTGGTCAATAGCCTACTACTAGGCTCTTAGTAGTTAAGTTTTGGGGGAGTCAAAAGTTATAAGTGAACTTCTGACTGTGTGAAGGGTCAGTGCCCCTAATCCCCACATAATTCAAGGATCAACTGTATAAGAGGATAAAATAGGTTTGATAATAAAGGCTCAAGAAGCAAGTATTTATCCCTCATGATTAGTTATGATTGCTTTGTACACGTGCTCAGACCTTATGAACCTTACACTACTTTAGAATAAGAAAAGCAGCAAAGACAAGGCAAAGGTTTCCAAGAAGCGGCTCTGTGGAGCTTTGGAGTAAGGAGCCTTATTTTTGCATATTTTACATACCAGGCTTCTATAGCTGACCTGCTTTGCCAGTCACTGTGCAAAATGTCAACTTTTACACACACACCTTTCTTGCACCACAAAGGGCTTCCTTAAAACTAAGAATAAACACCAACTGCAACACTTCCTGCAGGCCAGCTCTTCTTTGTACAATATTCTCTAAATATTCTATGTACTTGAGTCTTTTATTATGCTTTCACCTTATTTTACAAATATAAGCAAAACCAACAAAATCAAAGCACAGACACCAATGATAAAAACTTAGGTCAATACAGTTAAAAAATTAAGATAAAGATGAAAAACATCAGGCCTGCACTAAGAGCGAATCATTGTCTCTAATTAAATATTTGTAAATGTAATTAAAATATAAAATATGATAAAAAGCATTTTAGAGACTTTATAGTATTTTTTAGAAACCCAATATACATGGTCTAACTTTGGACACTGGACTACAGGGCATGTTTTCAACAATATATTATACACAATATATTACACACGAAACTCCCACTTGCATGTACAATTTAAGATAACAAAGACGGTAACATTATTCCCATCTCGCTCTTTTGCCTTTCGTTTCTGTCATACTCCTGACAAATTATAGAGCCGTGACTTCAATAAGATGGCCTACCCAAGTAGCTCTGCAATGGAATATCATCTCTGTGTCTGCATATAGTTATTTCTGAAAGGGATCCCCTTGTGATCAGAAAAGCAACTCTGTGAGGTTGAAGCCCCATGGGAGAGGGGAGCTCTTACCACAGTGTTTAGGTGTTGACACCAGGGCAAAGAAACAGAACAGAAGGCCCACGTGCTTCCACTGGAGATCTAGAACCCCTTCCTCTGGGTCTTGGATCAGGAATTTTAAACTTGCCTCAGAACAAATAACTCAGTTCCTAGCCTCTCAGTATCCTAAGTTGTTAGCTGATTGTGAAGCTTGGACCATCTTGGGTCCTATAGACTGTTATTCATGTTTTGACAACAGTTACAGACAGCTTGCTTTTGTGAGATCCCATGACTTGGTCTTAGACACTTTCCATTCCACGTTAAAATTAAGCCCACTATACTTAAATTTTATTTTTGTTACTAGTGTGTGTCTTAATTTTAAAATACTAGCAAATATTTTCTTGGTTTTTTTTTTTAATCTTCATTATAGTTACATAAAATGTAAGTCTATGAATAAAATTTAGTTAACCAGTATTAAAGAAAATGATTTAAGATTACTAACTTTTGGGGCCACAACGGTACCACTCAATTAATTAATATTATAAGAAAATTAACCTTAAAGAGTTAATCTGTATATAATAAGTGTGCTTTTTCTCTCCCCTACTAGAATATGAACCGTATCAGGATAGGTTCGGCAAATGATTCACAGTGCACTTGACCCTGTGCTTTGCACATGATACCCCTCAAGCATGGTAACTTGATTAGGACATAGTTAAATGATGGGAAAAGAGGAAGAAGAAAGAAGCAATAGTGGCTACCATTTATTGAGCAGTTGTTACATTGTAAATACTGTCCTAGGCCCTTTTCATATATTATTACTTAATTCTCAGAAAACCCAGGGTGGTAGTTACCTTACATACAAGGGAAAGCAAAAGAAGGAAGGGAAGAGAGAAGAGGAAGAAAGGAATGAAGGAGGAAGTGATATGGCTCAACCCTGTGTTTTTCTGGTGACAAAACAAAGCAGAGAGAATGACTCCTCTGTGGGTCATGGCAGATTCCATATTGGAAGAAAACCTTCTGACTTGCAATCCAGTGCTCTTTTAGTTTTCAACAGTGATCTTAACGGTGAATTATTAAAAGAAATCTGGAAAAGTCTAAAAGGCAACTTACTGCTTAGAACCAACAACTGAAATAGGAGAGACAGTGTGGGATCCTGAAAACGTAACCATTGAGTCCAGAGGATGATTATCATAAGGAGACTTGGGTTCAGCATTGCATTCAACAGTGCCTACCAGATAAAAATATAATTGCACACTTGAAATCCCAGTGCACATGCAAATGAAACAAAACCTGGTAGGCACATTTTTGCCACCGTAATTCTGACAGGAATAGGTAAGAATTTTAGGTGAAAATCTTGAAAGCATATTGTTAGTTTTTAAACAACAGCAATCCATCTGGTTAAATTACAAAATATTCCATAAGGCCACATTTGTGTCAGGAAGATGCACTTTACACTTTGGACTTTTCCACCTCTCAGAAAATAGGTTTCTTCCTTTGTCCTTTCAGAATTGTCAAAGAGACACATGCTACCTGATACGCTCTTTCTTTCAGCATCTATTCTCTAGCTATCTACTGTCATTTCTGACAGAACAACAACATTTGGGTATGTAATACAGTAAGTTGTTAGGGGGCAAAACACTGCCCAGTGAAGTTGTAGCTGAAGTACAATTGCAGTAACATGAATGGATATAATCCTCAGTTGTGTGGTCTCTTCTAAGAATCAGGATGACTGTTCTTATAGCAGAGATCTAGTCCATTAGAATCTCAACGACTGGGAAAGTGGGTTAGGACTGTATAACTTGATAATATATGTGACTGTTATATTGAATAGTGGGACTCTTTATTTGTGAATTGAGATTATTAATAGTAACGGTGATAATAAATACACCATTGCTTCAGTAACATGCTATTTGCCATAACACAAACAGTAGCAAAATCTTCAACAGATGTGCTCAAAACCAACTTGCAAAACAAATAAACCACCACCTACTGTTAAAGGGTAGTTTGAATATTTCAAAAGCAACAACTTAATAAAGATTAAGGAGTCTAATAAGCTTTCATGTTTCTTTTAACAAAAAAGCTTTCAAGAGTCAATCAGAGATACTGAGGAAGAGGAAAGTCATGCTCAAATGTGCTATGTGAAGTATGGTAATAAATACATGTAAGGGAGGTGGATTTTAATATTAATAACAAATTCTGTTTTCTCACCAATGACTGCCCGTGAGGCACGTTCTTAAGTCGACTTGCGTGGCTATGGCTATTTGTCAAAACTTGCTTCATCATTTATAGTCTCAGAGTTCTTTTCCTTTTAGCTCAGTGTTGTGATGGAATCAATACAAATCTGCTCTTAAAATATCTATCTCTGACCTGTGTTTGTTTTAAGCTGCATCATTCATAATGGTGATGGATAGGTTATGCTATTCCTCTTTGTCTGCACAAAGCACCACAGCATAAAAAGTGCATATATTTTATGCCCAAGGTCAGGAGAAAATTAATGGATAAAGAGCTAGATAAAAATGGAGTTCAAGCTGAATGGTCTGAGTATGCTCTACAGGGTACAGACCAGGCAGGCAGTACAAAGCCCATTACGCTTAAACACTCTTGAAGCATTTCAGAAGTAGAATCGTTTCCACAGGCTAACATATACAAGCACCAAGCTCTCTCATAAAAGCACCGAGCTGCCACAGAGAGCCCACAGGAATGCACAAAGTGCTCCTTTCCCTGGGTTCCCATGGCATACTCCATCTATTAATTTTTACCTTGAGCAATAAGTCCATTTGTGTTTAGCGCTAGAGTTGAACAAGTTACGCTTTCTTGTCGTTAGTAAACTTCTCTTTTAAAGGCTTTCCTACTAATACTCTCTACTGCTCCTCTCCAACTTTGCCTGGCGAATACACAAGAGTGGTAGGTCTCAGTGAAGGGGCAGGGTTAGCTCTTTCCAACAAGAGCAAAGCTTTATAGTGAACAGTTACACTCTACTTTGTAGAATATTCAACTGGAGACATCTAAATGGCAGCAAACTGAGCAGGAATTAAGGGGGGGAAAAGCTGAGAATTCTGAAATCTGGCATGAAGGACATCATAAAAATCATCCATGAGGACGATCACAGCTTATAATATCTACACATAAACATACCAAGAAAAAAGCATTTTGCAGAGTGAAGCAACTCAAAACCAGTGGTTTTCTTCACATACCTTGCCGAGGAGAAGGGTATCGCCTTTCTGATGGAATAACAATTAAGCAACGTCATGGTGGAATTTATTTTTTAAATCTCAGTTTTAGATTTAGAAAACCGGTATGTGATGAATAGATAGTGAATTTTTTCCCCTTTTGTTTGCTTTGTTTTGTTTTAAGGGAAACTCATAGTAACAGCTGTGATTCGTCCCTACAGTAAAGTCTGTGGAACTGTATAAATAAACTGCTTCTGGAAGCTGAGGAAATTGCCCATTATCTCCGAGAGCATGCTCTGATAAGAGTCTATCAACACAAAGCTAAAACTCATCCCGAGCATCTAGAGAGGAGTTTCTGGTGACAGCTCTTGGTTATGGTCTCTTTCAGGCTGATTATGTGGCACCAGAAAATTATGTGAAAAAGCTAAAGTTAGGAAAGAACTAAAGTTGGTGGAAACAAAAATAACGTGTTCAGTGGTGATACAGAAACTAAACCCAAAAGTCAACAACTCTGAAATTGCAATGCAAAATGCTTTTTTTTTTCACATAATTTATAAACAGATACGAGTAGTATTCTATGAGTTCTCTTACTAAATATAATAGGCAAGTTCTGGATGTCAGTAAAACTGGATTAAACTCTTCAGTTAGCCACAAATCGGGTGTGGCTTTGACCCCGAATTTAATTTTACAAATAAAGAAACTGAAGCAAAAAGATTAAGAGTCAGGAGAGAATCTTTTAGAGCGCCTCCACCCTAACAAAAAGCAAAACCAAACCCTCCCCAAAATCTTCTATGGTGTTCTCTTAACACAAAAAGTCCTAGGTTTATGATCTGAGGAGAGAGGTGTTTGCTTGTTAATTGTTTGCTTGTTAACAGCATTGCAGAAATAAGACTTTCTGCCCTGCATCCACAGGGCAGTCACATACATGAAATGGCTTCAGGGAAATTCCTCATTTAGGGAAAAAGCAATAATGAGGAATTTGTAAGGACTATAAAAATATTTTAAAATAGTAATAAAAGGCTGAAATGAAGAATAATGGTCTAAAGCTACAAAGAGAAGAAATTATGATTAAACATCATAAAAAATTCTGCAAGGGGAGTTAATAGAATAACTGCTCAGAGAGATAACTTGAGTCATCTTCATCAGAGGCATTCAGAAAAAGATTAGGTAACAACCTAGTAGGAAGTCTAGAGAAGCCCCTTCTGAATTACATGTGTACTGTCTGGCTTGAAAAAAATATGTAAAGGACAATACAGCAACATTCCCACCATCAAGAGAATGAAGAAAAAGTTCAATTTCTGGGGTTTTAGGAGATTGGGGAGACCCCGAATCATCTCATACAAAGCTGCGGGCCCTCTTCAAAAGTCAGTTCATTCTGGGTCCATGGCCATCATCAGCCAGATAAATCCCATTAATAATAAAAATGGCTTAAAGCCAGACTGAATGCATTTTTTCTCAATTCAGAATAGATGGAGCCATCTTTTCTTGACTATTAACTATATCTCTAGCCTTCATGAAAATTGCCTTTGTTTTACTTTCTCTACCTGTAACACGGAAACGATAAAAGCTCTTCTCTTTCCCTAAAAAATACTGCATAATTTGTATCACATAAGTAAAAAGCATTAGTAGGAGTATTTATGAAACATTGCTACTAATTCTGCACTTTTCACCTATGCAAAACATTTTGTAACTACTGTTCAATATTATGACTACAATATGAATGAGGTTAATATTTACATTTTGTTTGCATTTCAATTCTAGTAGAATGATTTTAGAATTCATGCGTGCCTAAACTTAGCAGAAAATAATCTCTCTAATGAATATTTTACATTTCATTTAGGGACAAGTATGGTAATACTAAGAGATAGTGCTGAGGACAAGCTATACCATCTACCTTTTAGTCTTTCTGATTGAAACCTGTCCCAGCTGATCTCAAGAGAAGACTAGAAGAAAGCAGTAGTCACTTCATAAAATCGCCAAAATCATCCTGATCAAAGTATTAATAATTGGTAGTAGCCTACAATAAAAAAAGCTCTATCGGCATTGTCAATCAAGAAGCACACATTTCTCAGGAAGTGTCGCTTTAAGGTAATCAATTTGGACATTATCTACTATTACAGCTGTTACAATATTGACCTCCCTCCTCCAACAGATTTATCTGGACACATTAATTCATGATGACAATATTCAGAGGACCCTAAAAATTGCCTTAACAGTTTCAATAATGAATCATGAATTAAATAATATCAAAGGACATTAAATAATAAAATGTCCATTAAAGTGTTATAATCTTGGCAGTTTGAAAGCACCAAGGAAACAACTCAATTTATTAGGTGTTTTTACATAGCAAAAGGATGGCTAATATCTGAGAGAAGAAATATCTTTCTTAAACTTTCCAGATATTTTGTTATTACTCTTAGAGCTCAAGGCACAGTTTCCTGTGGGTTCTTTTCATTTTTCTCCACTCAGTGAAATGAATATCCATTTTCACCAGACTTCCATTCTTCCCCCAGAGCTATTAAAACTCAATTGCTCAATTAATTGCCAATCTCATTTAAATGACTCACTGAACTCCAAACAACTTCATATAAAATGAAGGGATATGCTGACTTTTCATAAGTAGTTACAACTTTAAAAATAAAGTTTCAAAAGATGAATGTGCATGTCCAAGAGAGGAAGGACTTTTATTAATTACAAAATCAATATTATATAAATAAAGTAGAAGTGAATTAATCCAGCATTGGCAATAAAGTCATGGGGATAATGTGGTCATCTATTCTATTAAAGTGGTGCAATCAGATCACACATCAGATATAACAATGGTTCCTGTACCCTGAGAATACCTGTTCCATAGTTCAGATTGCAAACACGTAGAAAATCTCTAACTCTGAACTTAATAAGGTGAAGTTTTAAAGTCTGTGTTTACACTATAGGTCTCATTTACCAAGAGTGAGCTAGATTTTTCCTGACGGTAACTCAGATTGCACGTGTACATGAGAAAGAATGAAAGAATATGATTATATATTTGCATATGTCAAGCAAGGCCTGACTAAATTTAGTTCACAGAATCAGCAAACTCAATTTTGACATACTCCTACACTTTCTCCTCACTCCCTAACACCTTGCCTCAAAGTTTCATAGAAAAAGCAGTGATTTGATTCTAAGAGCATAGCAAATTCATTGAACAGTTCTATATGGGCCAACCAACATGCACATTCATGTTATACTGGTGAACTCCTTTGGTCTGCTGTTCTCTCTTAATTCTTTAAAATAAATTGCAGGTCAATAAGCATCACTTATGCCTCTGTCCTTTTCCACACCCTAGCTGCCTTTATCAGATGATAATTTCAATCTGCACTGATGTCTCTGCAGAGACAATCTGTTTATTTTGTGAGCATCGAAGAAGTGTTTAAGCCCACAAAATTTCCATGAAGATGTAAGAAAAATGAGTAAGCATACCTTTTGCTCAAGAATAATTTAGAAAGGGAAAAAGTAATTGCCCAGGTTTTCAAAAGGCGTTTAAGTTGCAAAAACAAATAGAAAATGGTTGCAATAAATGTAGTGATTCTAAGTTGTACTTTCACTAAAATTTATTAAATACAGTGGCCCTTGAACAATGTGGGGATTAGGGGCACTGATCCTCTGCACAGTCGAGAATCCATGAATAACTTAGAGTCACCCCTCTATATATGTGATTCCCCTGTATCCACGTAACCACTGTTCCCTGGATCCTGTAATATTGTACTAACATGCTCTAAGCACTGTGCTAGGTACTAAGGAAGCAAAGACCAGCTAGGGATGGTTCCTCACAAGGCTGAGCTCTGGGTGTAGTTCTGCTAAACAGGAAAAGTGCTGCAGAGATTTTAGAAGAGAAATGATTTGTGTCAGTTTATACTTACAAATGAGATATCCCCAATAGCCTTTTAATCCCCCAATGTTGTAATGGATAGTATTTGGTATGCATGCAGCTTGGAGAATAATGTTTGCACAAACTATTTATCTATCCTTCTAACACCAATCCTGAAATGTTGGAAGATTACTGAAGGTTTTTAAAATTTCCTCTTAAATATTAATGTGCACACTTTTCAATCAATTGTTGGCACATAATACCTGCAGCAACTCCTGATTCTATCGTGTTTGTAAAACGTAATGTCAGTATCTATAATAACTATAAACACATGATATTAAGTTTTGTTACAGTGCCACTTCCAACTTACTAGAATAATTCTGCATTTCAAGCAGTCTTCAGAAATAGACTCATACTGATATTTGCAGGGGGAAATGATGGTGGCTTTATGGTCATGATTTCAAACTTTAATAATTATCTATTAGACTTTATGTCCTTTTTGATGTTTTCTAAAATTTCACATTTTAAATGTTTCCTAATATTGTAAAGTCAAAATAAACAGAGTTTCCGTGGATTGAGGCCATAATAATTAAATTAGGGTTATGTGTGATTCTGTTTTTGTGTCTAGGTAACTAGATACAAGTATAGGAATATTTTGGTGTTAGATAAATATCTATAGCAAGGCTAATACAGCAACAAAATGATCCATATTTTCACATCCATGTTTCTTTCCTGAGCATCTCTGATTGCATGTTTCACAGACAGAGAGAAACTCAAAAGAAATTTTTCCCCACCACCAAATCTCCACAACTATACACTATTGTTTGAAGGCCCAATCTCAGTATATGCCACTCCATCAAACCAGTAAGCCAACCTAAAAAGTACCTTCAGTGACTATTTTTCCTTAGTGGCCATATCCAGTTGCTGTTGATGCTGCCTTCTGAGTTACCCCATCTCTCCTCTTCATCCCCACTGTTACTAGAGTAGTCTAAACCCTCATCATTTACTGTCTATTTTAACTTCAGTACTGAACTCATCCCATCCATTCTCCCTCCACACTGTAATGAGGGCCATCTTTCAAAACTGCAAGTATTTTACTAGGGTTTTCCCAATTTGAATCATTTTCCTTCAAAGGTTAATCCCCAACCTCTCTTACTTTCCTTTTTCCACTTTCCCCAACATGACTTGAATTCCAGAACACCAGCTACTTTAGAGCTCTGTGAATACACCACATTGCTTTAGTGTATGTCATTCTCTCTGCCAGGAGTACCTTTAATTCTTGTCTGCATAGAGAACTCCAAAGGATCCTTCATATCTTAGCTTAAGTGTTATTTCCTCTTAAAAGCCTCCTTAACTTCGTATTGATAAATAGATTGAGCATCTCCTGTGTACATTCTGGAAGCACCTTCAAAATATCTTTGTCATTCTACTTATTAATGCACTCAACTGCAGTGGTTGTAAAAGATGGTCCCAGAGCAGCCGCCTCAGCATCACCGGGAACGTATTAGAAATGCAAATTCTTGGGCCCCACCCCAGGTCTACTGAATTAGAAAGCAGAGATAGAACCCAGCAATCTATGGTTTAACAAACCTTCCAGGAGATTCTGAGGCATACTTATGTTTGAGAATTCCTGTTCTATTGAAATCACGTGTTTCCACATCATCTCTACACCTAATTGAGATTACCTTGATGGTTTTCATCTTCCCTCCTTTCCTGTGAATATACAATACACATCTGTTGAATACAGGAGCAAATAAACTGATAATTAAGTTTGGGATTTTATAATTAATTTAGTGGTACTTTATACAGAGTCTTAACACATCAAAGGGCTGCATATAGGGTACTCACTTGAAATCTGAAGGCGATCATGTTAAAACAATGGTATACACAAAGCATTGCCGGAAGTTATCCCATTACACATGTGCCATTAAAAACGAATAAGAACATATGAAGTTCTTTCTATGCAACACCACAAGATCATTTATGAGATGAGAAGTTGCTATGAGTGAAGGACCTCTTATAAGTCATGTCCTTAAACAATCAGGCTCCTCAACACCTCTATATAATTTGTGTTTATTAAATATAGTTACCATTTGGCTTCTTAGAACTTTATATCTAATATTAAAAGCTACAAATATTATTTGATTACTAATTCAATCCAATGGTTGCAAGCACACCAAACAACTCTCTCAGAAAGTCTCCCTAGGCTGCCAACACAACAAATGCTCTAGTTATTAGTTAAGACTTGTAGAGACCGTGGTTATCAACTATGGTATAGATATGGGCTGGAGAGTGGAAAGACTGCAATTCTGTGCCTGAGCAGTGTTAATCAGGATCTTACCACATTGGCTAAAATATTTCAACTTCTATTTCCAGATGTCGAAGTGATTGAAATCAGGACTGGGTGTTACACTCTGTGCTCTATTTTCCATCCCCAAGTGCCATTTACAATGTCTTTGCACATGGTAATTCTTTAATAAAATGCTGAGTCAAACAGAATTACCAAGTAATTCTTCTCCACGAAATATTTTGAGAAAAAGGGCAAGAATTACTTTCAAATAATATGGTATTAGTCCTTATAAAATCAGTTTCTCCCAGGTAATATTTTCTGCTTGTACTGTGTTGTACTACTTTCTGCTGTGGATCTCAACTTATAAACTTATTAAACTGGATTTGTAAATATTTTGCAAGTGCTTTAGAATAAAGATGGTACATTTGTCACCTCTGCATGTCCAGCACTGACAGTTTTTAGAAGTTGCACAATAAATGCTTGTGGAAGGGAAGAAAGAAGGAAAAAAGAATGCAGTAAGAACTTCCAATGAACTTAACTATAGACAGTATTTCATACAACACATATTTGACTTCCCAAGGACCAAGTCATGCTATGTGAACCAAACCTTCACTTGCTGACTTTGAGGTTGTTTAGATCTCAGTAAGATGTAGATCTTAGTTTTAACATGGATTAAAACAAAGGGAGGCATTACAGGGTAGTGACATTTTTCTCCCTTTTTAATTTTATCTGTGAACTATATAATAGGAAAAAATGAAGTCAATTTGCCCAAAAAGTATCTAATTGTAGTTAATACTCAATAAATAATTGTTAAGTGAATTGATTAATGTAAACAATCAGTAACATTTTCAACAGCATACAAAATACTATCTATAATAAATTTGATACATTTATTTTGATATATTTGTTGATAATTGAAATTTATATATTTGGACTTATGTATATATTCTCTAGTGACAAGGAAATAAATATATATAACACTTAGATAAAATGCCATTTTCTCTTAAAATATTAGGGTGCTATTTAAAATTAAAGGTTTAAATTCAGAAATAATTTAATTACTGAAATAAAATTTTGCTTAGAACTACAGAAACAGATTTTCCAGAGCTCTCCTTGTCAGTTGACAGAATTCAGTTCATAGATGGTTTCACTCAACACAGCAGCACTCAAGTATCATTCAAGAGTTAACTCACTTTAAAAATGGGCAGTTCAGCTCTTTCTCAAAAGCTTCTGAAAGTGGCCACATTATTTAAAATTTTTAAACAACATTAATTGTGGAACTGCATTTTATTGGTATTATGCTATTATAAATTTTAAGAAATATCATATGCTTATGCTATTTGTACCAGGAACAAAAAAGAGCAAATATAAAGTCAAATCTTTGCAAAACATAGTAAGTTTCTACCTGTTTTTGTCCCCTGAAAATACAAGACAGTCCTATGTTGCAATAGTTCTAAAGTATTCAACAAACAGAAATGAACCTGAATATATGAAGAGATGGCATATTATGTGCCAGCATAACAAGGAATATTAGAAAAAATTGGTTCTACAGGACCCAAGTTCTCATCCGAGATGTCACTTTGTATGGGTAGATCATAGAGTTTAGATGTCCTAAATATCTTATAATCTGTGAGGAAAATGATTTCAAAATTCAATTAACAATAATTTGAATAATAAACCATGGCAAGGAAACAAGAGCAAAAGGGATACTGCTATGATATAATACCTTGTAAAATCATTTGAGAGACAGAACAGCATTTCTTTTAAAATGCAGAGGTGTTGCTTAACTAAAGCTTCTAAATGATTACCGTTTTAACTTTTCCATGGATTATTCTTTATGAATCACAAGAATATAATATATTCTTTAAAATATATTTTATAATATAAAATATGAAAATATTTTTTTAAAAAAGAAAGGTAATAGAAGTAATATGCACAAAATTTCAAAGCTGGAATTTTGCTAAATATATGTCCCATATCAGACGAAGATTCTTTGTGTCAAGATATGCCCAACAAATAAGTGGCAACAGGGATTATTCATTCACTCCACATTCATTCATTCATTCATACTGACATTTGTTGATCACATGTTCATGCCAACCATTTTAATAAGTATTAGGCAACAAAAGGCCAAGATACCCACTATACCTGCCATAAAGAACTAAAATTCTGGAGGAACAGAGGAAAACATACATAGTTTCAGACTGAAATACATTAATGGAATATAAGATATTTTTATAAAGCTATTATCAGATCAAAGTAGGGTACTGACCATATCTGCTAAAGGCAACAGGAACAGTTTTAAAAAGAGGCTTCAAAGACTTGGGTGGTGATAAACAGGAAAGATTTACCAGATGGTGAAAGGAAGACCAGGAAATAAAGTGGAAGGAATACCATGTGGACATACACATTGGGAGAAATAGAGGATATTTAGTGGGACTAGACAGCATTCATGATGGGAAAAACTGTTGGTGGGGTGGGTGGGAGCCCAGAGGCCGTGCTAAACACTTTGTTCCTCATCCCACTGGTAAATCATCACAGTTGTGAAAACAAGGCAGTGACATGATCAGATTTCACTCCTGTGTGGTAGTCATGAACATTTAGCAGTGTTTGAGGGAGTTAAAGCGCTCTTAAGCCATTCCACAAATGTGCAACAAGAAAGTCACTGTAAAGGGGTAAATACATATCTATTAACAACAAATGTGTCCTGATAATGGCAGGTATTAAGACAGAATATGTGAAATTTACCAAATATTTATGGTAAAAGTGTTATCGGTAGCAGTAGATATGAGAAAAGAGAACACAGGCTTGCCTTTGGAAAAACAAAGTAATAAGATAATATGCAAAGAAAGCAATAAGCACTGGAGTTAAGATAACTGACAAATGAACACAAATTTGAAGTAATACATGACTTTAAAACACTGAAGCAATAATAAGAAAATAGCTTATAACACAACAGCACAATCACCTGAATTAATAGACAAGAAAAGTAAAATGATGATAGAGATTAAGTTTCTCTTGCGCAATACTGACGCAAGATATTCTTTAGTTTTAAATGTTATGCTGCAGGAGAGAAACCAAGATGGCGGAGTAGAAGGACGTGCTCTCACTCCCTCTTGTGAGAACACCAGAATCACAAGTAGCTGCTGGACAATCATCGACAGGAAGACACTGGAACTCACCAAAAAAGATACCCCACATCCAAAGACAAAGGAGAAGCCACAATGAGACAGTAAGAGGGGGCGCAATCACAGTAAAAATAAATCCTGTAACTGGTGGGTGGGTGACTCACAGACTGGAGAACACTTATACCACAGAAGGCCACCCACTGGAGTGAAGGTTCTGAGCCCCATGTCAGGCTTCCCAACTTGGGGGTCTGGCAATGGGAGGAGGAATTCCTAGAGAATCAGACTTTGAAGCCTACTTGGAATTGATTGCAGGACGTCGACAGGACTGGGGGAAACAGAGACTCCACTCTTGGAGGGCACACACAAAGTAGTGTGCACATCGGGACCCAGGGGAAGGAGCAATGAACCCACGGGAGACTGAACCAGACCTACCTGCTAGAGTTGGAGGGTGTCCTGCAGAGGCAGGGGGTGGCTGTGGCTCACCACGGGGAAAAGGACACTGGCAGCAGAAGTTCTGGGAAGTACTCCTTGGAGTGAGCCCTCCCAGAGTCTGCCATTAGCCCCACCAAAGAGTCCAGGTAGGCTCCAGTGTTGGGTTGCCTCAGGCCAAACAACCAACAGGGAGGGAACCCTGCCACACCCATAAGCAGTCAAGTGGATTAAAGTTTTACTGAGCTCTGCCCACCAGAGCAACAGTCAGCACTACCAACCACCAGTCCCTCCCATCAAGCCTCTTAGATAGCCTCATCCACCAGAGGGCTGACAGGAGAAGCAAGAAAAACTACAATCCTGCAGCCTGTGGGAAAAAAACCCACATTCACAGAAAGATAGACAAGATGAAAAGGCAGAGGGCTATGTACGAGATGAAGGAACAAGACAAAACCCCAGAAAAACAACTAAATGAAGTGGAGATAGGCAACCTTCCAGAAAAAGAATTCAGAATAATGATAGTGAAGATGATCCAGGACCTCGGAAAAACAATGGAGGCAAAGATCGAGAAGATGCAAAAAATGTTTAACAAAGACCTAGAAGAATTAAAGAACAAACAAACAGAGATGAACAATGCAATAAATGAAATGAAAACTACACTAGAAGGAATCAATAGCAGAATAACTGAGGCAGAAGAACGGATAAGTGACCTGGAAGACAGAATGGGGGAATTCACTGCTGCAGAATAGAATAAAGAAAAAAAGAATGAAAACAAATGAAGACAGCCTAAGAGACCTCTGGGACAACATTAAACACAACAACATTCGCATTATAGGGGTCCCAGAAGGAGAAAAAGAGAGAAAGGACCAGAGAAAATATTTGAAGAGATTATAGTCGAAAACTTCCCTAACATGGGAAAGGAAATAGCCACCCAAGTCCAGGAAGCGCAGAGAGTCCCACACAGGATAAACCCAAGGAGAAACACGCCAAGACACATAGTAATCAAATTGGCAAAAATTAAAGACAAAGAAAAATTACTGAAAGCAGCAACGGAAAAATGACAAATAACATACAAGGGAACGCCCATAAGGTTAACAGCTGATTTCTCAGCAGAAACTCTACAAGCCAGAAGGGAGTGGCATGATATACTTAAAGTGATGAAAGGGAAGAACCTACAACCAAGATTACTCTAGCCGGCAAGGATCTCATCCAGATTCGATGGAGAAATCAAAAGCATTACAGACAAGCAAAAGCTAAGAGAATACAGCACCACCAAACCAGCTCTACAACAAATGCTAAAGGAACTTCTCTCAGTGGGAAACACAAGAGAAGAAAAGGACCTACAAAAACAAACCCAAAACAATTAAGAAAATGGTCACAGGAACATACATATCGATAATTACCTTAAACGTGAATGGATTAAATGCTCCAACCAAAAGACACAGGCTCGCTGAATGGATAAAAAAACACAACTCATATATATGCTGTCTACAAGAGACCCACTTCAGACCTAGGGACACATACAGACTGAAAGTGAGGGGATGGAAAAAGATATTCCATGCAAATGGAAATCAAAAGAAAGCTGGAGTAGCTATACTCATATCAGATAAAATAGACTTTAAAATAAAGAATGTTACAAGAGACAAGGAAGGATACTACATAATGATCAAGGGATCAATCCAAGAAGAAGATATAATAATTATAAATATATATGCACCCAACATAGGAGTACCTCAATACATAAGGCAACTGCTAACAGCTATAAAAGAGGAAATCAACAGTAACACAATAATAGTGGGAGACTTTAACACCTCACTTACACCAATGGACAGATCATCCAAACAGAAAATTAATAAGGAAAAACAAGCTTTAAATGACACAATACACCAGATAGATTTCATTGATATTTATAGGACATTCCATCCAAAAACAGCAGATTACACTTTCTTCTCAAGTGCACATGGAACATTCGCCAGGATAGATCAAATCTTGGGTCACAAATCAAGCCTCAGTAAATTGAAGAAAACTGAAATCATATCAAGCATCTTTTCTGACCACAACTCTATGAGATTAGAAATCAATTACAAGGAAAAAACGTAAAAAACACAAACGGATGGAGGCTAAACAATACGTTACTAAATAACCAAGAGATCACTGAAGAAATCAAAGAGGAAATCAAAAAATACCTACAGACAAATGACAATGAAAACACGATGATCCAAAACCTATGGGATGCAGCAAAAGCAGTTCTAAGAGGGAAGTTTATAGCTATACAAGCCTACCTCAAGAAACAAGAAAAATCTCAACTAGACAATCGAAACTTACACCTAAAGGAACTAGAGAAAGAAGAAAAAACAAAACCCAAAGATAGGAGAAGGAAAGAAATCATAAAGATCAGAGTAGAAATAAATGAAATAGAAATAAAGAAAACAATAGCAAAGATCAAAAAAACTAAAAGCTGGTTCTCTGAGAAGATAAATGAAATTGATAAACCATCAGGTAGACTCATCAAGAAAATGAGGGAGAGGACCCAAGTGAATAAAATTAGAAATGAAAAAGGAGAAGTTACAACAGACACCGCAGAAATACAAAGCATCCTAAGAGACTACTACAAGCAACTCTATGGCAATCAAATGGACAACCTGGAAGAAATGGACAAATTCTTAGAAAGGTATAACCCTTCCAAGACTGAACAAGGAAGAAATAGAAAATATGAACAGGCCAATCACAAGTACTGAAATTTAAACTGTGATTTAAAATCTTCCAACAAACAAAAGTCCAGAACCAGATGGCTTCACAGGTGAATTCTATCAAACATTTAGTGAAGAGCTAATACCCATCCTTCTCAAACTCTTCCAAAAAACTGCAGAGGAAGGAACGCTCCCAAACTCATTCTATGAGGTCACCATCACCCAGATACCAAAACCTGACAAAAATACTACAAAAAAAGAAAATTACAGACCAATATCACTGATGAACACAGATGCAAAAATCCTCCACAAAATACTAGCAAACAGAATCCAACAACACATTAAAAGGATAATACACCATGATCAAGTGGGATTTATCCCAGGGATGCAAGGATTCTTCAGTATACGCAAATCAGTCAATGTGATACACCATATTAACAAATTGAAGAATAAAAACCATATGATCATCTCAATAGATGCAGAAAAAGCTTTTGACAAAATTCAGCACCCATTTATGATAAAAACTCTCCAGAAAGTGGGCATAGAGGGAACCTACCTCAACATAATTAAGGCCATATATGACAAACCCACAGCAAACATCATTCTCAATGGTGAAAAACGGAAAGCATTTCCTCTAAGATCAAGAACGAGAAAAGGACGTCCACTCTCACCACTATTATTCAACATAGGTTTGGAAGTCCTAGCCACGGCAATTAGAGAAGAAAAAGAAATAAAAGGAACACAAATTGGAAAATAAGAAGTAAAACTGTCACTGTTTGCAGATGACATGATACTATACATAGAGAATCCTAAAAATGCCACCAGAAAACTACTAGAGCTAATCAAAGAATTTGGTAAAGTTGCAGGATACAAAATTAATGCACAGAAATCTCTTGCATTCCTATACACTAATGATGAAAAATCTGAAAGAGAAATTATGGAAACACTCCCATTTACCATTGCAACAAAAAGAATAAAATACCTAGGAATTCACCTATCTAGGGAGACAAAAGACCCATATGCAGAAAACTATAAGACACTGATGAGAGAAATTAAAGATGATACCAACAGATGGAGAGATATACCATGTTCTTGGATTGGAAGAATCAACATGGTGAAAACGACTATACTACCCAAAGCAGTCTACAGATTCAATGAAATCTCTATCAAATTATCAATGGCGTTTTTTACAGAACTAGAACAAATCATCTTAAAATTTGCATAGAGACACAAAAGACCCCGAATAGCAAAAGCAGTCTTGAAGGAAAAAAACGGAGCTGGAGGAATCAGACTCCCTGACTTCAGACTATACCAGAAAGCTACAGTAATCAAGACAATATGGTACTGGCACAAAAACAGAAACATAGATCAATGGAACAAGATAGAAACCCCAGAGATAAACCGACGTACCTATGGTCAACTAATCTATGACAAAGGAGGCAAAGATATACAATGGAGAAAAGTCAGTCTCTTCAATAAGTGGTACTGGGAAAACTGGACAGCTACATGTAAAAGAATGAAATTAGAACACTCCCTAACACCATACACAAAAATAAACTCAAAATGGATTTGAGACCTAAATGTAAGACCGGACACGATAAAACTCTTAGAGGAAAACATAGGAAGAACACTCTTTGACATAAATCACAGCAAGATCTTTTTTGATCCACCTCTTAGAGTAACGGAAATAAAAACAAAAATAAACAAATGGGACCTAATGAAACTTCAAAGCTTTTGCACAGCAAAGGAAACCATAAACAAGACGAAAAGACAACCCTCAGAATGGGAGAAAATATTTGCAAACGAATCAATGGACAAAGGATTAATCTCCAAAATATAAACCGCTCATGCAGCTCAATATTAAAGAAACAAACAACCCAATCCAAAAATGGGCAGAAGACCTAAATAGACATTTCTCCAAAGAAGACATACAGATGGCCAAGAAGCACATGAAAAGTTGCTCAACATCACTAATTATTAGAGAAATGCAAATCAAAACTACAATGAGGTATCACCTCACACCAGTTAGAATGGGCATCATCAGAAAATCTACAAACAATAAATGCTGGAGAGGGTGTGGAGAAAAGGGAACCCTTTTGCACTGTTGGTAGGAATGTAAATTGATACAGCCACTATGGAGAACAGTATGGAGGGTCCTTAAAAAACTAAAAATAGAATTACCATATGATCCAGCAGTCCGCTACTGGGCATATACCCAGAGAAAACCATAATTGAAAAGAAAACATGCACCCCAATGTTCATTGCAGCACTATTTACAATAGCCAGGTCATGGAAGCAACCTAAATGCCCATCGACAGACGAATGGATAAAGAAGATGTGGTACATATATACAATGGAATGTTACTCAGCCATAAAAAGGAATGAAATTGAGTCATTTGTTGAGACGTGGATGGATCTAAAGACTGTCATACAGAGTGAAGTAAGTCAGAAAGAGAAAAACAAATATCGTATATTAACACATGTATGTGGAACCTAGAAAAATGGTACAGATGAACCGGTTTGCAGGGCAGAAGTTGAGACACAGATGTAGAGAACAAACGTATGGACACCAAGGGGGGAAAACTGCGGTGGGGTGGGGATGGTGGTGTGCTGAATTGAGCGATTGGGATTGACATGTATACACTGATTTGTATAAAACTGATGACTAATAAGAACCTGCAGTCTAAAAAAACAAACAAACAAAAAAACAATGAATACTAAACTTTCTTTGGGTTATTTGTATGGAAATATGTTAATATAAATGTTTCAGACATTACATGAAATTTCTAAAAATCTTATATGTTCTGGTATAATGTTATAAGTCATAATTCTAGTTATTACTTTAAAATGTATATCTCAGAAACAAGTAAATTTCCTTGTCAATTGCATTATTATGAACTTTCATCAAATCTTTAACCGTGGTCATTTTTAAGTCTTTTGTCAGTTACAGACAGTTCTGGGTGTACTCTGATGCTTTTGCAAAAATGTTCCTATAAAAGGGTTTCATCTTCAAGGAATTCATGGAAAAGACTCTGACAAGTACAGGTTTCTGGTAACTGACTATACTGCTGAACTGAATGAATAAGCATTTTCAGAACTCAAAAGGAAAACTGATGAACTCATAAAAGTGCTAACAAAAGATCAAGATGAAAAAAAACTTAATTACATGGGACTGAGTGAACTGATGAGGATGATTATAATTTTTGTGACTTTCTGTTTGAATAAAAAAAAAAAATCCCACAAGGACTCAGAGGCAAAAAAATATACAAATCAATTTTCACTGCAAAGTAAAGGAGCTGTTACAGTGGAGGATTACTGGACTGAATGTCAATATTATGACATAGTATGTGTGTGTTTCGTGTTTGGTAATTGCAATCATTGTTGCTTATGTTGTGGTCATCCATTTACAATGCTTGGTGCCAGTTTATTTATCTCTTGTAAAAATAAAATACAGTGTGTGTGTGTGAAAAAAAAAGCCAATTGCTAAGTTATGCAGAAAATAACAATTTTTTTACATACTGTAATATTGAACAGTATAAACATTCACACACACACACACACACACACACACACACACATGAATGCCACCTTGTACATACATATATTCAGTATGTGAACATGAGCTATGTTCATGTAAGGAAAGAACTGAGTTCATTGTACACTTCATCTCATGCTATAATATTATCATCTATGCAGGGACTCTCCCTTGATTTCCATTTAGTCGTTCTCCCTTCACCATTGGTTTCCCCTCCATTCCCTCTCCCTGTTGCTGTCCATTTAATGTATTTGGTGTACGTCTTTAATATGCATGTACTTTTTTTTAATGGTGTTATTTGGTGTATGTGCTTTTAGTTTGTATAGATGATATTCACCTACAAATATAATTTCTCCAATTTTTTCATTCAAAAAAAAAAAAAAAAGATTCTCTTTCTTGGTTGTGCATTAGTATGCAAATTACCCCCCATGTCATTTGGCCTCAATCCAGTGGTCATATTCCTCACATGCCTTTCAGGTGCTTAATGACCCTATGTGGAGTCCATGGTGATGAATGCAAGGTACCTGGGATTATTAATGATCTTAAAGATAATTGTAGAAAAGATATGATATCTGACAAGTAATAAATTATCAGGATTGTTTATCTCAGGCATAAAAGTAATTTTTTTTTAAGTTAGCAAGTGACCTAACTGACCTCTATTTCTTCTCTTGTATGATTAATAAACCTAGAAACTAGCTAACCACCTTGTCTCCTTGTTAGTCCCCCTCTTCGGCTTTCCACACTTGACTGAGAGGCTGATACAAGGACTTTTTTCCAATTTTTTGAGCCTGGTGCCTGACAAAGACATAGAAGACAAAGGTTAAAGGCCAACTTTGACCCGGTATACTAAGGACTTGACTGTAGACAGAAACAATGTGGTTCTCTACCAGAGATGTGTTTTCTGGATAATGCTGTCTTGGAGTTGAAGAGGTAACTTAATACATAGCAAGAGTTCCTGAGAACAGTGGTTCTTCCCTCAGATTGGGGGAATGCAGATACTTAACTGCATTTTTTGTTGTTGTTGAAAATCTTTACTTTTAAGTGGGTGAATATGGAAGGGTCAGTGAGAGAGGCATCTGCTAGGAGCTGATACTAAGTGGCACATCTATGAATGTCACAGAGTCAACAGTGAGTTTAATCAACATTATTTTGTGCTTCATTTTTGTATCCTATGCCTAATATAACACAGGCCTGACCTAAATTTGACCAGATGTGTAATGGGTTGAAATTGGTGTTCTTTCCCTTCTCTATCTGTATGTTGTGGACAGAGAAATGTGTTAAGACTCAGGAAAGCAGAATTGTAATTTTGGATCTATCTTTTACTAGCTATGTGATTTTTACAAAATCATTTCACTGTTAAAAAATAAATAAATAAGTAAATAAATAAATGTTATGTTGCAGTTTTCAGTCCCTAGTGGACTTCTTATTCTTGCAAATGAAAAAATAGCACCTGAACATAAAGATAACATAGCCCATGAACCAATCAAGGTTGTCTTTGATGGGTTACTAAAAAATAATCTTAAATGTGAGTTGTCCATTATGACACCATTTTCAGCCCTATTCTAAGTAGTGAGCTATGATTTACAAAATTGTTTAATTACAGAAAATAGCTAACTGACCATGGAGCCACTTGTAAATACAACAAAATGGGTATTACACAGTCAGCTGGATAAAAGCAGCTGTGTATTATATATCTATATATTATATAGATATATATATACAAGGATGTGTGTGTGTGTGTGTATATGAGACGCTTTTCTGAGTAGTTAATTGGGGTGAAATTCTGTTTAGCAATGGAAGAAGAAACTGATTTTTGTAGTGATTCTGTGGAAGTAGGAAGCCAACATGGTTGATCATATATGCACTGATATCCTGTTCCCCAGTAGGTTTGGTGAACAAACAATGAAAAGCAGCTTGTGGTTGGTATTGCTAATACCCTAATTTTCAGTAATTTGAAAATTAGAAATTGTACTGTACATACTCATATTTATCATGGCATATACTCTGCAAAAAAAAGAATGTTTTTAGCTCAATAACTGGTTGGTACTGAGAACAGTCCTAGGAATCAGCCCTAGGACAGTGACTACCTAGAAGCTGGATACAGACAGTCAAGTTACAGAGATTCGAAGTACGATGCTGTAGATGCCATAGAAATATATTGAAAAAAAAAATTAAACCAAATACAAATGTGTTAATCTTTCAAATCAATAAACTAGAAAAAAGACTTAGTAAATCTAAAGAAAAAAAAAGATTAATAGAGAAGATTAGAAATTAGTGAAATACAAAACAATGAGACATTAAAAAGGATCAACAAATTCTCATCTGAACACAGTAATTAAAAAATGTAAACTTCCAATGACTCTGATTAAAATAAAGGGAATAGAATAAAAAGGGAATAGGCACATATAAAACTCATGAAGAATAAAAAGGAGGATGGAGCAACAGATAATTTACAGATTTTTAAATACTAAAAGAGAATATAAAAAAAAAAGTATGTCCATGAGTTTCAATAGTTAAATGAAAGTAAGTTTCCAGAGATGTAAATTATTGAAAGTGACAAGGTTTTTAAAAATGGTCAGGATAAAGAAACCAGAAAAAGCTTCCTAGAAGTGTGTAAATTTGCTATAGGACAGAGGCAGCATTTCAAATCAGAGGAGAAAGAATGGACTAGCCAATAAATAGACTTGGAACAACTATGTATCCATGTGGAGAAACAAAATTAGATCACCACTTCACACCAAAGAGGAAAGTCAATTTCAAATGAGTTAAGGATGTAAATGTGAAAAAGTCAATCTTGTTGAATATATTTGCGAACTTGGGACAAAAAATAATTTCTTAGACATAATGAAAAAAGCAATAATCATAAAGAAAGACTGATATATTTGACTGTACTGAAATTAACAACTCTCATTCAGTTAAAAAACAAACAAACAAACAAACATTGTAACAAGGTAATAGGCTAGTCTTAGACCTAGAGACTGTATTTGCAATGCATTTGGCTGACCCAGAATTAGTAAAGGAACTTTTATACATTAATAAGAATAATGATATAATAGGGGAAAAATGGAAAAGGAAAATAACTAGCAGTTTATAGAAGATGAAATACAAAATAAGAATAAGCATATGAAGAATATTCAGCTTCATTAGGAACCAGAAAAAAAATATAACACTGAAATATCATTTCACCCCTATCAGACTGGCAATATTTAAAATTCTGAAAAACCAAATTTTGGCAAGGGTATGCAGAAAAAAACAAATCTTATTTACTGTTAATAGAAATAAATCGAGATAACCACTAGAGTGAAATTTTGCAATATCTAATAAAGTTGAAGAGGTTTTTTGTTGTTGTTGTTGTTATTCAATTTCACAGATTAAATAGGCAAATCTCTGGAGAATTTCTCCCTTATGTAAATAAAGAGAAACATATAAGGATAACAACTGCAGCACTATTTAGAACTAGAAACAATTAGAAACCACCTAGAGGCTAATTAACTTAAAATGGATTAATAAACTATGATTTATTAATTCAATGGAATATTTAAGGAAATAAAAATCAATGATCTAGACTATAGGTTTTAATATGGATAATTTTTTCCAGTGGATCTGATATTTCCATATAATGTGGTTCTTTATATCCTGTGTATCTTACAGATTTTTAAAATGTAATACTGAACACATAAACCAAGTTGAAGAATACCATTTATGTAAATTATAATACCAATTCATGTAAAGCTTAAAAACATGAAAAATAATGCAAAATACTATTTAAGACAAATGCATATGTTTTAGGTATACAAACTTCCATGGAGATAATATATACCAAGATCAGGACACTTCTGTTCTCTGGTGAGGAAGGTGGGAGAAAGAAAAAAAGAGAATGGACAAACTGTAATGTTTTTTGTTTGTTTAAATCTGATGTGTGACACAACAGTAGGATTTAATAGATACTTGTCCATTATGTTATTTTCTGTACTTTCTTAATTTCATATTCAGAAAGCAAAGTTCATGTTTACCAGCACCTCCCAGGCAAATATATTTTCTATACCCAATCATAGGAATCTAAACTATTTTTGCAGTCATTTCACTGAAAAAAGAAATCCTTACCTATAAACAATGTTTTTTGGTTACATCCTACAATCAAGCCCTGGACCACTATGGTGAATAGGAAAGAGTCCCAGATCCTAGCCTCTCTTTTTTTTTTTTTTTTAACATCTTTATTGCAGTATAATTGCTTTACAATGGTGTGTTCGTTTCCACTGTATAACACAGTGAATCAGCTATACATAAACTTATATCCCCATATTTCCTCTCGCTTGCGTCTCCCTCCCACCCTCCCTATCCCACCCCTCTAGGTGGACACAAAGCACCGAGCTGATCTCCCTGTGCTATGCGGCTGCTTCCCACTAGCTATCCATTTTACATTTGGTAGTATATATATGTCCATGCCACTCTCTCACTTCATCCCAGCTTCTCCTTCCCCTTCCCTGTGTCCTCTATCCTTTCTTTCAATTGCTCATGTGTATATAATATATACCAGTGTTGATAGCCCTTGATTCTTTTGTTAATTTACCAAAAAATTAAAATTAAAAAACCCCAACAGATTTCTCTAAATGATTAGGTTGTCACTGATTCTACCATTCTTTTAAATGTGAGCATTCTGGAACTCAGTAAAAATAATATTGCCTTTTACTATTGCTAAGAGGGAAGAAGTTTTTTTCTTAAGAATATCCCCTTAAAATATTCCCTCTTAAGAGGAAAGATGTTCATTCATGCACCTGGATTTTTCACGTATTTAACATATTTTGTAATTTTTTCCAATATTTTAAAATAGAGACTCTGTTTCAGGTATCTACCCTCAGCATTTACTAGTAAGTTGTGTGCAAATATTAAAAAAAGTCACACTTCTTAAAATAGCAGGAAATAACCCAGAGCTCTGGGGCTCAAATGAATATAATGCTTGTCGTGTGAAATTTTCAAGATTGATCTTAACACATGAAATTGAGTTAGCCAACTCTAGAGCACTGAATTTTTTAAAAGTTTAACTGCAGAGTTATAAAAGGAGAGAAGAGTAAACTGTAGGAAGTTGCTTGATGACTAGGGAGTTCTGGGGCTCCAAGGTGAAGGAGCTTCACTGTCCAGAGTCAGTCTCCTGTGACCTTGGCTCTGGCAAGGTTCAATCACTTCACCGCACTAAATAGTCACTCTGTTACTGGTCTCCTTTTGAGCTGCTTAGACAAGACTGTCTCCTGTGACTGAAGAGCCTCAGATATAAATGCTCTAGGCATGAAGACAGAGGTTGGATGCCATTAGGATATTAATGGATTGGTGGGATTTAACTTCATTTTGAGTCATATCAATGGTCCTGTGCATGATTACTCTGCACCACACCCATCACCCTACTTTGAAAATAGACTTTGTGTACAGAAGTCAATTTTCATGATAGTCTTTGCTTACCCAGATGAAATGCATATATTCTGGTAAAATCATGAATTTTTGCCATTTTAAGAGTTACCTTAATAAATAAAACACTACAATTCTGTTGATTAAATGCTTGCAATGTACCAGGCACTTCTGAGTCCTTTGCCTGCATTATTTCATTATACTTTTCAAAAGTCCTATGGGATAGGCCATATCCTCATTTTATAAATCAAAAAGCTGCTGCGGATCCAACCATCTCATAAATCCACTTGTCCTCTCTGCGCCATGGTTCCTCCATCAGTCAATCAGGGATTAAAATTTTATTGTAACCAATTACACTTATAAACAAGTTGTGAATATTAATAGGCACTAATTTTTTAAATAATTGATAATGTCCTGTGGGTTATAAAGTAAAAGATCACATAAACCACATTGCTGCTTCTTCATTAAGCCTCTAGTAGGCCTTGTGTATTCCTCTCTTACTTACGTTCCACAGAACGGGTAGTCTGTACTACCAACATCACACTGGAGTCTTACACTGTTCTCTGTAGTGTCCATGTTTTACCCACCTCTACTAGACTGGGATCAAAGATAGTTGATCCAAAACAGAAAATAAATAAATAAATAAATAACAGGCTGACTTGGTTAAACCTTTCCATTTTAAGTATTCAAAAGGTAAGTTCCCAAGACATAGAGTGACTTTTCATAGAGCTCCTTAAGTGGGTAAATCAGAAAGGGAATCCACCTTTCTGACCCCTATTCACCTCAACAAGCAGGGTGCTTTCCCCTGAGATCACTGCCCATCCCTTTAATTTCTTTTGCTTCCCACATATTTGCCTAGTGCTGGATCCAATACGTACTTCAGTTTTTATATTAATACAAGATTTTAAAATTTAATGTCTTAGACATAGAATTCGAAGAGGTCATCTGATCCAGACTCTTCACTTTACCCATAGAGGAGCTGAGACTTCAGAGATATTAAGAGACCAGGGTCACACTTCATTCTTATTTCAGGTTACTTAACCACTTACAAATCGTATGTCAGCACAGGCACCAGCTACAGGTACTGGCACATTTTTTATCATTATTTAGATTTTAGCTTTGATTTCTTAGGTTTCTAGTAATTCTGTTCACCTTTAAACAATAATAAAAAAAATTATAGTAATGCCAGGATTTTTCCAGTTTCACCGACCTCTTTCCAATACTGCAGGAAGAGAATAAATTTATATCATTTTTGCCACTGCTGTAGTTAAACATACTTGTGAAATTTGAAAATATGTAATTAAAAAATAATTTGAGTAAAACTAGTAAAATATAGCCATTCTATTATCATACTCCTTACAAGTTTCCTAATCATATAAACTTCAATGGAAAATTGAATAAGAGGGAAAAGTCAAATTAAATTTAATACACTAAAAGTTCTCTTATATCCCAAAAGGAAAATAAAGACATAGTTACTTTTGAAATACCTTGACCTCAATGGCCCTAGAAAGCTGTATGTGGTCTTTGCAGCCAAGTCACCAAGAAATCTGAAACATGTGTTAAAAGAAAGTAACAAACCACTTAGTGGAAAGGGACAAAACTTAAAGATCCATAAATGTAAATTTCCACTGTGGCAAATAATTTTTTCAATATAGCTTTCCATCGATTAGATGAAAACCATACATTCTCAAAGATGTCAGCAGACACTGGAAATAATCAAGCCACTAGGATTAAGCAGCAAATAATAGCTTTTTGCATCCCAGGCAGGGTCAAGTGCCAACAATCTACCAGTGACCGGGCTCTTCTCCCCAGAACGCATGCAGCTCCTCCGTGACAATTTTAGGTAAACCTGATCTTTGACTATGTGGTATAATTGGCTTCAATTTAAGGATTTTCTGTGTCTTCTGCCCATGAGAGTGAAAGCCAGAAAAGCTAGGCTAATTTGCATTCTGAAATTTCATTGTGTTTTATTTTCCTTTAGAGGGTTCTTGTTACAGAAGAGCTTCATTAACTCAATTAGGCATGATCCAGTGGGCCCGTACAAATTAAGCTAGCCGCAGTATCTTTAGAATGGACAAAAATAAGAAGCCAGCTGTACTCTTTACATTTTGAAGGAAGTCATACCAGCTGACATTTCTTTGTGTCACAGTCATATTAAGCTCATGGCAAATGCAATAACCAAAATGTGTTTTGAAAGCCCTATGTTCCAACACTAAAAGATACATAAAAGATACACCAGTGGAAAAGGGAATAAACTGTTTCCTTTTTTTTTACCACAAATTTTTCATAGCACTTGAGTTCTTTGCTTTGTCCCAGAAATAATGATTCTTTGGCAAAAGTATATTCATATACCAGTCTACAACAACCAATGTTATAACTTACATTCTATACACATAACATTTCAAAGAACCAGGTATCAGAAAATACCTAAGAGGAAAGGCATTTTCATTATCTTTCTATAATACACACACACACACACACACACACACACACACACACACACACACACACGGCAAGTAACATCAACCAATGCAATTGGATTGGAATCAATCCAATGGAACCAGATTCCACTTGGCCTGTGACTACAGAAAGTTACTGATTTTTGCCTCAGGTTCTTCTTCAAACACTAGAAATAACAACAACCATCATTCTTTTGAAGAAGAGTGTTTAGTTAGGCAACTTACTTGTTCATAAGAATCACCTGGGTCATTGTTAAAGAGATTCTTGGGCTGTGTTTCAGACCTACTGAATCAGAATCTCCACTGAGGAGCTTAGGAGCTTTTTATACAAGTGATTCTTATTAAGTTTTTACACACTAAAATATAAACAATGCGAAAGCTCTGTAGAAAATTCTGAGTGATATATGTGTTTGAAGTGAACATTATTCAGAACGAGAATTTCTACTAACAAGTAATATTTTGAGAAAAAATCAATTGACAAATTAATTTTGGTTAACCTTTACATTGTAAGGAACAGTTATACTAAATGAACCAACCAACCCACCAACCAAACAAGTGCTTTCAAGAAGCTAAATATCTCTCTTCTGCCTTGGGATAAGTACAGCTTTTAACTGACAAACATTGGAAGTCTACATCTTGTACAGTAACATTTAAAGCAGTAAACTAGATAGAGATCTCATTAATCCTGGGATACAATAATAAACAATAAAGCAGAATTACATTTATTTCCTGACTTGTCTTTTGATTCTTTATGAATGTATTCTCAGGAAACACAAGAAAAACATGGAAAAAAATATGAAAACCCTCTGATCTAATTCTAAGTATCTGAATTAACAATATTAAAAATAAGATGGTACTTGGAGTAGGAATTTACTCTCACCATAAGCTATTTGTGACTTGAAAACTAGAACATGGAGTTCAGAATACAGTCCAATTTCTGTGTATGACAGTGAGTTCCCAGCATGGGTTGTTCCTCTCCAGAAACCTGCCTTGGATAGAATCCTGGTACTTGGATGCCTTGGCATGTCTGCCACCTCATAAATCAATAAAGTCATGCTTCCGTTTGAATGAGAAATTTGACACATTCCTCTGATTCCTGAACTGTGCCCACACAACCTGTTACAACATTTTGTAAATTACAATGAACGTTGTTAAAGTCTCATGCTGGCTAGCTGCAATTTCAAGTGTGCATTTGCCAATTTGGGAAATTTAAATTGAGAAATTTCCTGAAGGGGAATCATGTTGGAAACAACAGAAAGTGCTTGCTTTCACATGGTCAACTAATACTGATCGGTCATTGATAACAAAAGATTACTGGGGTTATGGATATTGATTTTTGTAAACTCAATATGGCCATACTTAAGGGTATATAAGTATTGTACAGTCATAGTGAGCTGGAATTGATTTTATTAAGGCTGATAATAGAAACCAGATGGTCAAAGTGTCTGAAACAGATATAGCCTTCCCTTAAGCTATACTAGAAAATAGCTCAAGAAAAAAGGAATTGAGCTCTTAATACAACATAAAAGATGTGCAGGGTTGATACAGTGTGGGCTTTTAAGAATAATGCCTTGTTTTGGAGTAGGTTGATCATGCCTTCCAGTGGATTTTATCTGGAGAACACTTCCATGCTTGTGTACTATATCCTGAAATACGGGTATGCAGCAGACTTATCAGAGGGTGGGTAGTTAGGTAGTTTCACATGCTTTTCCATTTATGGATGATATGTTACCATTTCTTTCATGTCCTTCCCTTTCTAGAGATTTTATTTCTACATTTAAAGACTAAACCTGTTTTTTTTCTACCCCTACCCCAACCTAAACTCACCAGAGTCTGTGTTCACTATTATTCACATTAAGTATGAACTCAGAGGATGTTTTCAAGCAAATGAATGATGCAAAGGAACTCTGAAAATGCTCTTCACTGTAAGAGCAGGGGTCACAAAGGCACATGGAGGGTAAATAAGAAAATACTACCAAAGATCTGCATCAGAACTTAATAAGTTGTAGACTAAACAATAGGATAATTAAAGTACATAAGTAGTTTCCTTCTAATGCTGTTAATTGCTACAAACCCAGTGGCTTAAAACAATAGAAATTTATTACCTTATGTCCTAGACATCAGAAGTCCAAAATGTGTCTCACTGGGTTAAATCACGGTGTCAGCAGGGCTGTAACTCCTTTCTAGAGAGTCCAGGGGAGAAACCGTTTTCTTGATCTTCCCAGCTTCTAGAGACTGCCCACATTTCTTGGTTTGTGGCCCCCTTCTAGCTTCAAAGCCAGCAAAGGCCAACTAAGTCTTCCTCAGATTTCACTGGTCTGACACTAGAGTCTGCCTCCCATTTAAGAAACCTTGTGACTACATTAGACTCACCTGGATGATCTAAACTAACCTCCCTACGTTAGGGTCAGTTGATGAGTAACATTAATTCCATCTGCAACCTTAATTTCTCTTTGCCTTGCCAGGTAACATACTCACAGGTTCCAAGGATTAAGACCTAGGCATCTTTGGGGGAAGAGGCACTGTTTAGCCTAGCACAACCCTTGTAATGAAAGTCATATTTTACTTCTGCTCTGCAGATGGGCAAAGCTTCTTCAAAGGAAGACACACCTGCCACTCTTCATCTGGGAGAGTTCATTCAGCCTCATTTTGACTTCAGTGTCTTCTATCCACTGATCCAAGGTGGTTGTTTATTGGCAGGCCTGCTTTAATTTTCAAAAGATAACTGCTTGATTGCAATCAAAATCAAACAGAATAATTTATGGAAAACGGGAGTAAGAGGAGAAAGAATGTGGGAGGGGGGTGGAATTTTTTCAAGTGATTTAATTGGAGATTATTTTAAGAATTTCTAAAGATCAAATTCATAAGTATAAGTTTAGTTAGCTAAAACACCAAGTCTGAGAGGAATGACAAAGTTGCCATTCCATGAGCCTTGAGAACAAAGTAAATTGTAATAACAACTTCATTTATATCACAGAATTTCAGTTTAAGCATAGAATACAAATCTAAATCAAGCTTTAAGTTTGAACTCTATATTTACTATAAAAACATTCTAATCCTATAGACTGCAGTCTAAAGGGCTGGTTGGCCATTAATAAGCATAAGTTCAATTCTCTTCTCATTTGGATTTGGCTCAAGTTGAACAAATTTCTGGGCAGAGAAGAAACAAATTTTGGACAGCTGGTTGTTGGTTTCACAGAATTAGTCGAAGTTCAGCCTCATAATAGCATATATTTATCAAAACAACTTTGAGATGGCACAGGGTCAAAAGTATCAAAATATAGTGAGTTTAATACGGAAATTCAAATTTAAAAGAATTCATTGTGATAATTAAAAATAAGCGGTACTGAACATATAGACCTTAAGCAAGACACACTTATACTGATGCTAAACTCTTTCAAATGAAACAATACCCTCTTTCTAGGTTCTTCTTGAAGTTCAATTCCTCAAACTATTACTCAGATGTAAAAGTACTCCCCCCAAAACAACCCCCTAACACTAAACCTGACTTGATCACATATAATAGCCTGCTCCCTTTAGCTGAATGAACTTTAAAACCCTTGTGTGTCAGTGATAATAAACAATGACGTATATTGCTTCTAAGGAAGTAGAATTGACTTAGGTGAGTGACTGCTTGTCATTCACATGCAAGGGCTTGAATAGCTTTGGATGTTCTCACCTCTTCATTTGTAGAGTAGATAAATCAAGGATTGCACATCCTTCGTCTTGACTAGAGTCAATACCAATGGTATACACACTAGACACATTGACTCTTTTGAGTTCACAGTTCTTTAATGTATCTCAGCTACTTTATAATGAGCAGATTTCCTAAAGTCTTGACTCTATTCGCCCAACAAAGGTTGCATTGCCTAGTTACTGAGCAATGGGTACTGAGATCAATCGTATAGACATAAACATTGCTGTAATTGAAGATTTGGCTTAGTATCTAATGATAAATAATTATAACTTTGCATGCTAATTGTTAATGGAGTCATTATACACTATTATAGACTCAAGGAGGAGAAGGCAATAAATTCTACCAAAGAAAGTCAAAAACAGGTTGTAATAGTTGAGTTGAAGTTTGAATGATGGATAGGAGTTTGGCAGAGACAATAAAAGAGGATAATATAGACAAATACAAAAGCAATTTCCTAGAGGCATAAATAAGTGTAGCACATTTGGGAAACTGAGGATGCCTTTACATGGCTGGTATGTAAGGAAGAAGCAGAGGAATAGCACAAGACAATGATAGAAAAGAAGGCAGAGGCCAAATAAATGGCCTATTTACTTTCACTGATGAAGACTTTAGAAAATCATACCCACACAAGTGTTGGAAAATTATACAAGAAACTAAATTCTCAACTGACAGCATCTGATTCAAGAATGGCCTTGCATGAGTGATGATTCTCTTTTGAGAGGTCAAGTTTTGCTAAGAAAAATAAGATGGTAAACTTTAGCACCTAGTATGGAAGATGGTTAACTATTAATTCATAATGTATCTGTAGTCTCTCTGGACCACTGACTTTAATGGCTAGAGAACCAGCATGGAATGCAAGATTTTCAGAGCTGTTGAACATTCACTCTCTGCATATTGAAAAATCATCTTTGTTGTTGCTATTTTCACTTTTAAGTAAGTAGCAAGTTCCAGACAAGGGAGTACATGATACTACTATATCTTCTAAGAATGACAGTAAGTTGTCCTTACAAACTCCTAACTCCTCAAAGAAGTGAAGGGGAAACATCATAACAAAGTTGTATAGGAGGCAGTGTTATTTCAGTAGTGTAAATGCCTTGCTACACTGATTCTTATTGGTGTGAAACACTCTATCTTAAAGGGTTTGGGGATCATATCCTTAAGAAGAAAAATGGCAGATTTCAATGAAAGAGCCATCTAGCGCTTTAGGAAATACAACTTCTAGAAACTGTACTGTGAGTCTCATCATGGCCACTGCAGCTGTGACAAAATGCTTCCAGAGAAATATCATAGCTGCTGAAACAGTATAAGATGATTAGAGAGAAATTCCATCTTTCCCATCTGACTATTTCATTGACTCACTGATTCTTAAGTAGCTGGTGCTGGGACCTAGTGACCTACCATATATATATGGTACTATATATATAGTAGGAAAGGCTCTATATTGTTATAAACCATGCTACCCAGTAATTTTCACTAGTTTTAGTGTTTTTCTGGGTTGCTTTGACATGTGGTATCATGCAGAGCAAGTCTAATTTCTATTCTACAGTCCCCACTCCCTAGCCTGAATCAATTACTTTGTCTTATCCTCTGCTTTAAAGTCGTCTATATTTTAAGACAAAAATCAAAACCAAATAAAATAAAAATCCCAATTATATTACCAATTTTTAAAAAATAGAAAACGTATAAAGGAATTTCAGTCACTCTTACAATGGCAAGGTTCATCAAACATATCATGCCTAACCATTCTATAACTTTTCCTTAACTATTAAAATGTTTGACAAAAATATCTACCCAGAACTCAAATATACAAGTCCTAGCAAATGACTCCATGGTATATTAAAAATCCACATAAGAGTGTAAATCTGTTTATTTTATATTGCAAATCATATATAAAAAATTTTAAGTCAGAATGTGTGAGAAGATTACAGATGTCAGGTATAACTAGAGATTATATGATGTGCATTATATGATGTACAATAGAAGAAGAATAGAAGGCTCAGGAAAATGCTGAAATGTAGAACCATGCGTTTAATTAGAACTGATTCAAAGACCACAAATCTATAGTCCAGAAAGTCAGCTAAGTCTTTTAAGTGTCACATAAGGGTATTCAGTGCTGAGAGGAAGTTAAAAAAAAAAAAAAAAAGAAGAAAAGTACTGATGCGTTATTTAAACACTTTTACTCTAATTGCCACCTGGATATAAGCCAGGAATAAAGAAACACAATACGCACACACATAGATCTTTCATACATATGAATGCATATATTGCTATGTATACCTATGCATATGCATGTATGTACAGCTATATATATATTTCCTATGTATGACATAGGCCAATGTCTGACAAAGCTACTCACAACAGATTAAGAAAGCATCAAGATAGACTCTTTGTACTTAGAAAGCATGATTTCATTTAACACACTATATAAAGTGTATTTCAATGTTAATTTAATTCAACAAAAAATATTTTAGATTCCATACTATGTTTAATGTACTGCAGAGCATAAAGATGTATCAGAAGGAGCTCTTGTCGTCAAAGAAAATATAGCCTAATTTATAAGTAAAATATAAAGGTAACTAATCCATGTGCATTGATTAAAAAATAATTCCAGCCCTATTTATCTCTTTCATAAAGGCACAAGTTAAAGTGCATACTCAGTAGGATAGTCACCTATCTTAGTTACTCCACAGCAGGTGAAATTCCATGTTGTGCTTTTCATTGTATATCACTAATAACCACTGGTTAAGTTCCTGGGAGGAAATAAGACACTGTTCAAGGTTCTTCTTAAAGGCTTCAATATGAACAGAAAGGTACAAGTATCAGAGATTCTAAACATATTAGTTTCTTAAAGGGATCCATCCTATTTGATAAAACTGTAGAATTTGTTGTAGCAATTTATGATAATGTGAGTCACTAATCACTATGAAAAAGAAGAAAACAATAATATATTATCTCACATATCATGAATTATCTTAATTAAGGAGTATAACATGCAATTACAAAAAGTAAATGGACTGATTATATATTAGTAATACTGCCTCAAAAATAAATTAAATACACAAACATAATAATTACTTTTAAGTCACTCTGGGAGAGATATGAAAAAAATTCATAACATATTATGTTATTCATCCAAATATATACTACAGGAGAGTTCATGATTGTAGTTATTAACTTAGAAAAGCATGAGAAGAGAAAATATACAGCAGAGGCCTCTAGAGGAGCAGAAACCACGTGGAAAGTGAGAAACATAAAAATTAAATCATTTCGAGGAATGAGGTTGTTTGAGATACATCAGTTTTCCATCTTAAGAAAATGGGCTTTAATTAAGGCATAATAATCAATTCTAAAAAAATACTTCCAATATATACATATATATTATTGAACTCTTGTGAAATGTATAATATGCATAAAATAGTATCAGGAAATTTATACACATAAGCTACATTTAATAAAATCTAGACTAAAAGACCTAAATAATGTTATAATACCTCAATTCCCATTTAAGCTATAAATGGGAATAAATTAATAATAACTATTATGGAAAAATATAGCTTCACTACATAAAGTATTGGGAAACCAAGTAAACTTTTGATAGCTTTAGTTTTTAGTTTTAGTTTGCTGTGGGTGGACTCCATTTGGCACTTTTATTAAATGGTGCAAGCAATTTTTAGCTAAATATCTAACAGGATGTCATCCTAAAACCTCATGTTCCTATATTACTGTGCTGTTAACAGAAACAGCTTGCAAAGACTTATGGCTTCTATTAATTACACTAAAAAAAGGTAGATTTGCTCAAAGAAATCAATTGTAACAGGGACAAGCAAGTGCATTCTTTAAATTACAATAATAAATTACAAATGGCTGTCATTATCAATTCTTTTTCGTTCACTTCCAAAGTAAGGGGTTAAGTGGGAATTTTTGTTTGTTTTACTAGATTTAACCCTGGAACAACAGACTTTGTGTTAACACTCGATAATAGGGCTTACAGGGATCCATATTTAGTCACAAAAATTGTAAAGAAAGGAGACAAAACATCAAGACAAAAATAAGATCCAAATATCTAAACTTCTCCTATTCCTCTTTCTGTAAAGTAAGTTTTTTCCTCTCACCAATTACCTTTTAGTTCAAGGAAACTAACGATATCCCCACTCTACACTACTATACATTTTGTCTATTTATTTATATACTTGTTAATACTCCTGCCTCATTCCAGAAAGAATTCAGAATACCTTGCATTTATACAAACAATATGAGAAAAATAATCGGAAAGAAATTAATTGGGAGAAGAAACCAGAACAAAGAGAAAATAAGGAAAAATGAAATAAATATAGAATGCATTCAAGTTTACATTTAGAGCTACATTTCAGATTTCTGAAGGTTTTTCTTGGGCACTAAATCAATACCAACTTCATGCTCACTGATGTTCCCAAGCAGCTCTGTTGCTTTATCCAATATGGCCCTGGACACTGTCAACCATAGCTATAGTGTTGCCTATATTCCCAAAGACTTATGTGGCTTGACATAAATACAGAATCTGAGTTGGTAACAGCACTCAGATAATTCTTTTTACTCTTCATTAAGCCCTTGTGATAAGTATAATCCATTACCCCAGATTTTTTTTTTATTATTTAAAAGAAAAATGGACCCACTTTTCTTGGGCCTACACGTTTAAAGATACAAAGGATACATCATAATGAACAAAATTCAAATAAAGTATTATTTTTTACATCTTTTAGCATCTCTCTTTTTGGGACTAAGAAAGAGAGAGGCCTTTTAATCTCCTTAGTAGTGAGAATAGGATTAAACATACAAACATACATAGAAAAAAAAAGCCTGTAAGAATCTCCACCAAAATGTTTGCAGTATTTATCCTAGAGACATAGGATCAGGATTATTTTAATTTTCCACTTTAGACATTCTTACATTCTCCAAATGTTCTGCAATGAGGTCGTCATTAAAAAACATAATGAGTGTCTGAAAAATATCAAAGTACTAAAAAAAATACTATAAAATGGAATATATTGGCAGCCAACATTGAAGAGTACTCTGTTTAAACCATTAGGAAACTGGCTCGGAACATGGTACTTCTATCAGATCATGCATTTTAACCCCAGCAATTCTTTCCTAAAATTAATCACATACATAGCCCAGCTCATTTTTCAGAGTACCATAAAATACCCTCCACAGGGAGAGAACCGTTCACTGGAAGAGTCACTGTCAAAGAAACCAAACTGTCTGACCTTCTCAGAAAAATGCTGCCTTCCAAGGAGTTAAAATGCTTGGGTTATCAATCTAGGAGCAGGGTGGGAATTATTAATCCCAGGTCGAGACATTTAAAGACCTGGATGCAAGGACAGCAAAAAAATAGTTGAGTGTAGAGTTTTGTTCCTTTGTGGGAAAAAGAGAAAAAGGGTGGACTTTAATTAAAAAGCAAAAGCTAAGGGTCCTAAGGGCATTGAGATGTGAAGACCAAAAACCATTTAAGTAGAAGGTAGCTATGAAATACTTTCTGTACCTATAAAATTGATGCAGGCAGTAAGACTGGAAAACTGAATAATTTCTTTAGAATTACTGTTTCTTCTCAATTCCTACTTTGTAAATTCACAAAATACAAAATTCATAGGACACGAAAGATGTTGACTTGTTTATATTTTCTCAGCTTTGGAACTCTATTTATAACAAAAGCTATAACATTTAAATTTAATTCAATAAGTGAATCTGTAACTAGTGTTTGAATAAACTACTATGCTCTAAAACTTAACATACCAAATGTGGTCATTTGAGAACAAACCACAATATGCATAATGCATTTTAATATTTCTAAATTAAACAGAGACTTGAGATGTGTAAAAAAGAAACAGCACTACCTTATTTACATTTTCCTGACTGTTTATATTCAATTATTCCTCCAAATTAAAAGGTCCATCTTAACGCCATGTAAATTTCAGCATAAGTTGCACTATTTACCCACTAATGGGGAACATCAGACCATTAGAACTTGGATTAGCTTTATCCCATTGGTGGTGGTATTCTCCCAATTGCTTCTTGGTGTCGTAACAGGGTAAATTCTTAAACTAACTGCACAGAATTCAAGCTGTCAGAAGCACATACTGTCAGGGTTGAAAAATAAAACTTAGATCATTCATTTATTAATTAGGACATTCAGTCAAGAAACACGTACCGAGCATCTATTATGTGCCAGCATTGTGCTAAGTTTAGGAATCTAGAGATAAAAAGCACAGGACCAGCCTTCAAGGGCTCTCAGTCTAGAGAGGACAAGAATTAGAGGTTCCCACAATGTTGATACAATGCAGTACTTGCAAGGAGAGGAAACAGCAGGAGGTATTAGACCTCCAGCTCCATACCTACTCACTAACACTCAACAATGGGCCATAAACAGAAGAGGCAAAGCAGCGAGAAAGGGAACTCTCTCTTCACATATCCAAAGGCACAATATCCAATATACTGTTGAAAGGAAAGTCAGGAAGCCAAATGCAGAGTGGCATGGACATATATAGACTACCAAATGTAAAATAGCTATTGGGAAGCAACCGCATAGCACAGGGAGACCAGCTCGGTGCTTTGTGACCACCTAGAGGGGTGGGATAGGGAGGGTGGGAGGGAGACACAAGAGGGAGGAGATACGGGAATATATATATACATATGGCTGATTGACTTCGTTATACAGCAGAAACCAACACAACAATGTAAAGCAATTATAGTCCAATACAGATGTTAAAAAAAAAACTGGAATAGTATTAACAGTAAAAAAAAAAAAAAAGATCTTGGTGTTCTACCCTTTCAACTAAGCAAAGAACTCTAAATATGAAACTGTTAACATGTTTTCACAAAGTGTTTTGAGTTACGTTTATTTGTAGTGGCTCAAAGTTCCCTAGACAACACTGACATGAACCTTCCTCTTTGTCCAAGATTCCTGGGACTTTACAACACCTTGTCTTTGTTTATCAGCTATGAAGTTTACCAGGAATGAGGACGCAAAAGACCATCATTTTATGAGATGATAAATTCCTTGAACTTGTATGAGAGATAACATACAAAACACATTTTTAAAAAGGTTTTTTTTTTTTGTAATTCAAATTACAGTAGGAATCAGCATGCTTTATCTGGCATAAAAAAAAAAAGTTTCTCTCTTCAACCTCTTCTTGGGCTTCCCTGGTGGCGCAGTGGTTGAGAATCTGCCTGCCAATGCAGGGGACACGGGTTCGAGCCCTGGTCTGGGAAGATCCCACATGCCGCAGAGCAGCTAGGCCCGTGAGCCACAATTACTGAGCCTGCGCGTCTGGAGCCTGTGCTCCGCAACAAGAGAGGCCGCGATAGCGAGAGTCCCGCGCACCACGATGAAGAGTGGCCCCCACTTGCCGCAACTAGAGAAAGCCCTCGCACAGAAACGAAGACCCAACTCAGCCAAAATAAATAAATAAATAGCAAAAAACAAACAAATAAACAACCTCTTCTTATGAGGTCTCCATGTGTTCAGACACTCCAGATAACCTTAAATAAAAGACTGTCAACCTAAATGAACTCATTTGCATTAATATTTTTTCCAGTCAGCCCCATGTCCAGACTAAGAAAAATATGTAATGCATGTACATTTACAGATATAGATATATGTAAAATATGACTGTAAGCACAACTACCTATATCTGTATCATAGCTTTTATTACACCTCTGTCTCTATGCATCTGTATATATATCTATACTTGTTCAAAAATATTCCTCCTTAGTCAACTCCACGACTGAATTACTTTGTCTTTCTCACACTGCTACCTTTGGAAGATGAAGAGATTCCACCAAACACTGCAACAAAATTTAGCAACTGAACCTGCCTTAGTAAACTTTTTGTTTTCAAAGAGCATTTTTAATCATAAATAGCATTCTACTACTTGCAAGCTGATTTGTATTCTGTGGAGAGTGTATTATAATCCTTACCAGAAACTAATAATGATTTTAATGAAATTGCATTGACTTTGGAGGTTTCACCATTTATAAGTTGCCTAATTCAGTCTTAGTAAAATCATTCATTACTCCTTGCAAACATCAGCAGGGGAACTACACAGACAATTATTAGATTAAACTAGATTTAAAGGTTGTTTTATTGTAAATGTGATAGAAAAAAAAATCAAAGAAAAAAATCTACCTTTTCTTAAATATTATGCTGTACTTAGTCTGAAGTTTAAACTCTTGGTATGAGTAGAAAGGCTGGTGTATGGCCCTACAGACAGCTTTCTACAGTCATTAGTTTCAAAACTATTTACTTTGTAACCCCAGAGCTGCCACCTCTTAATGTGTTTGCTTCCTCACTAATTTGAGAACATTTGCCCATGGCCTAAATAAAAAGAGAGAAGAGGCTTAGCACCCCAAACCCCATTTCCTAAATTAAATACTTCATTTATTTGAGGAGGAGATGCTCTCAATTACAGTCACCAAAGTTCAGAAAGCAATTAGGTGATTAATCCCACTTAGAATATAAATCCAACAACAGCTGTTACTTATAAAGGAAACTGACATAAAGTACATGTCCTAACTCTCCTATCCACTGACATAATAAATCTATCAATAAATATACATATGGATTATATATACTATGGGGAGTTTGGAGCAAAGTACTATATGTGGTTTTCCAATGCAAACATTTATATGAATATACAGTTTAGTTATACTAAAATCATATTGAAATCCCTTAATGAAAAGCCTAACAGATTAGAAAGGTAACCACTGATAAGCAGGAAGCATGCTTTTGTGGTTCCCTGGCTGTTTAGAATAATAACATTGCTGGTAAAACGTACCAGCACTAGAAGATATTTTCCATGAGTTGTACATCAGAGTCTCTATTAATTGCCCTGGAAATGAAATACAACTATCCTCATCACTAAGAATATCCAAAATTAAATCCTTTGCTGAGCCTGCTCGTTCACATTCAGTTTCCAGAATACCCATTCTTTAATAAAATTCACTGATAACGTACTATGTGCCAAGTACTGCTGTAAAGGAAGAAACTCAAAAACAGGTAGGATATAGTCTCTAATCTGAAGATCCTCCCAGGAGATTAGGGGAGGCACATGTATGAGGAAGTGAAACAATGGAGCAAAGTGCCATGGTGGCATACGAGAGGGGACAATTAGATCTCAGAGACAGCTGGGGAAGAAACACGAGTTGGGATCTTTTTCAGAGGAGTAACAGATTTTCAATCAATAAACATTCACTGGATGAATGAAAGATAGGCTGAGGAATGAATGGCAGGTGATAAGGCAGAGAACTGTGGAAGAACAGCATGACATTAGAGAATGGAAAGGAATTGAGTCTGAAAACAGCATAAAGTATATTACATGAGATAAGGGTATCTCAAGATGAGCCCAGCGAGGGCTTCTGCCCATACTAAGGAGTTTCGATTTTATCCTATAGGCACTGGGGGATGATACCAAAGTTGGCAATAGATGAATAGATGTCAAGAACAGAAACCAGATAAGATCTCTTGCAAAAGTCCCAAAAGCAATGCCTACCCGAGCTAAGTCATCCAAAGGTAGGATGAAAAGAAGAAATCGCATGTAAGAGGTAAAATTGACAGAAGCTATTGCCTATGTAGTTCTGTAGAATAAGGGACAAAAGAGAAGTCAATAAGACTGTAAGTTTTCAGGCTCATATAACCAGGAGAATGATGGAGCCATTAACTGAGATGGAAAGTATAGGAAATGGGAGAGTGAATGAGTTTAGTCTTAACATGTAATTTTAGTTAGAGATCATTGCAATATATTTATGTACCAAATCCAATGGACTATTGGAAATACTAGCCAGAGCTTAGGGAAAAAAAATAAAAATCAAGATTTTGGTCCCTTGTGCACTGTTGGTGGGATTATAAATAACTGAACCCACTGTGGAAAACAGTGTAGATAATCCTCAAAAAATTAAAAATAGACCTACTATATGATACAGCGATTCCACTTCCAGGAATATATTAAAAAAATGAAAATACTTACTTGAAAAGATATCTGCACCACCTTGTTCATAGCAACATTATTTACAATAGTTAAGACATGGAAATAACTTACGTGTCCATTGATGGATAAAAGGATAAATTAGTTGTGGTATATGTATACAATGGAATACTACTCAGCCGTAAAAAAACCCAAAAAACAAGGAAATCCTACCATCTGCAACAACATGGATGGACCCTGCCAACACTATCTAAGTGAAATAAGTCATACAGAGAAAGATAATTACTGAATTAAACGAAACAAAATGCCAAACTCATAGAAACAGAGATCAGACTTAAGGTTACCAAGAGGCGAACTGTAGGGGGAGGGGGATTGGAGGAAGTTGGTCAAAAGATACAAACTCCCAGTTCTAAGATAAATAAGTACTAGGGATGTAATGTACAACATGATGATTATAGCGAACACTGCTGTATGATATGTAGGAAAGTTAAGAGAGTAAATCCTAAAAATTCTCACCACAAGATTTTTTTCCCTTTTTGTCTTTTTTTTTCTTTCCTTTTTATTGTATTTGTATGAGAAAATCAATGTTAGCTGAATCTATTGTGGTAATCACTTCATAACATATGTAAATCAAACCATCATGCTGTATGCTTTAAACTTATACAGTGATGTATGTCAATTATTTCTCAGTAACACTGAGAAAAAAAGGTCTTGTGCACAGTAAATATGACCTTCGGTAAAACAAAGTTTATATTTTCCAACAACGACAACGAAAAAGAGATTTTGGTCCCTGAAGCATGGAAGCAAGTGACATCATATGGGAAATATGGACCCCAAGGTTTAGACCATTAAAGACTAGTCAGAGGAGGGACAGAAGGCATGGCTAGGTAAGCATCTTATTGAGGAGCAATGGCAATTGGTTTCTGGATTCCTAAGCTATTTACAAAACAAAACAAAACTTTTATCTTTTAAATCATTTGAATCACTGTAGGTAACCTCTGGCCTGTCAAAACGTGTAGGTGCTTATATTCCCCAACTCAAGTGCCACAAAGGAACTCAGCTTCTATCAACCTCTTCAGCAAGAAATAATGTGCCAACAAAATATGCCTCAGCAGAGCTTAAAACAGTGAAGCTGGAAGACTGCGGGGTGAGCAAATTTTAAAGTTTATTAAACCTGACAATTTAATATTTATGTAAGCTGCAAGTGCTAAGCATAATTGGACTTAACTATCGGCCTAGGTTTAATGGGATGTGAATTTAACTTCATTATCATAATTCTGCCAGCTCTTGGAGCTCACTCGACTAAACTAGGGAAGAATGTGGAGAGCCACCTTCTACGTCACCAAAACAACTGTGAAGATGACCTGAAATCTTCGGGTCAAAGAATGTGGATTCCTTGATTTCACAAAAGGGAAGAGCTTCAGTCAAGGTCACTGGAAAACACAGAGGTAGGAGTCAGAAACCTTGGGTTTTAATTCCAGATCTGCTAGTTACTGTGAGACTTTGGGCAAGTTACTAAACCTCTAGAAGCCTCAGTTTCTTTGAAATAAGAATGATGTCAACCATTTGAGATAACTGTGAGGATGAACAGAGGCCTCTGTACATGACATGCAACCGATGCATGTCGTTTGCTGTTAGCCCTCATGCCTTTATTTTCTGCCTCAACAGACATAACCCAGTTGGAGGCCTTTCTGCTCATCACCCACCATGAACCTCAGCAACATAACCATATTCTACTTACTAGTTGTCCACCATCCATCTGCTATTACAGTTACCTCTCTCATACAATTGGTGGCCCGTAATTAAGAAGCATATGGAGTACATGTATCCATGAAGAAACTGTAAATTATACTTGGCAGTTACTTTAATAATCTCTCTCTCTCTCTTTCATTTTACATATTGAGAATTGAAGCCCGCAGGAATTGGCAAACTATGGTCAGCAGGCCAAATCCTGCCCATTGTCTGTTTTTGTAAATGAAGTCTTACAGTCATGCCCATTCAAAAAAAAAAAGAAGCATATGGAGAACCACAGCATGGATAAGTCCTTTCTTGGGGAAGGGGGGAGGTGCAGGGTGTACTATACCATCCTCAAAAACCTAAAAGGATGTTTCTTTCCACTTCCATTTTATGCCTCTATAAATGAGTATAATGAATGGGTCCATATATGTAGACACAATCTCTATGAAGGAATGTCTCCAGGAATTGCTTTTTGGGATAGAACCCTGGGGAGGAGAAAGGAGATACTGAAGGGACAAAAAGTGGGAGGGGAAAAGTGGTCCAGATAGGAGTTTTTACACACACACACACACACACACACACACACGCACACACACTGAAACAAAACAACTCACACTAGATAATCAGCTTGAGTCTGTAAGTAGAGAATGCTAATACCAACAGGGATCTGAGAGAGATCACCTCAGGCTAGCCTTCTCATTTTATAGAGAAGGGAACAGCGACCAAGAGAAGGAAAATCGTTACCTGATGATAGCGTCTTACGTGGATCTGTCAACCTAACAAGAGATGCGAAGCATATGTAAAGACATTTGTTCCTTATGTGAAGGCATCAAGAATCCAGGTCATAAGATATATAAGAGACATGAAATGCGCTTTCAATTTACTTCCAGGGAGTAAATAAGTAATTCTAGGAGGAGGCAAACCAGCCCCAGATGCCACTGAGTGTACCAAGCATTATTTTGCTACTTGGTGCTTGATATTCTGAAATCCATCCTGCCCTTCTCCCTTTCTTCCCTTCCTCCCAAGCCTCCCCACCCCACCCCTTGTCCTACAAGATCATAATATATATTATTTTTATTTTATTTCCTTCTAGAAAGATCATTTTTTATGTCTCTACAATAACCTTACCTCTCTTACCTATCTAGCGGTCACAATTTAAATTTCAGAAGCTTTATTCAAAATATTCACAAAGTGCATCACTTAGACTATGATTGAATCCAGGTTATTAAAACTCCTATTTTACAGGGAAGCTCCTTCACAGAACAGTCATAATTTTCCCTTAGACTTGATTTGGGAATCCTTCACCATAGAGGGAGGACAGTAGCTTCAGGTAAGGAAACCCTTACCCGAACGTCTGATTTCAACAGAAGCCTATTTGGGGCTGAAGTAGAACCACTCATAAAAACAATGGTAAAATAACTGGGAAGCAGAGTGGTCCGTGCTTATAATGCCATCGGCAGCGGAGGATGATCAACCCCTAGAGTACTTCTGTTGTCAAAGAAGGGCTATTTCAATAATATGAGCTAATATTCATTTCATTAGAGTGAGATGCAAATCTAGGATCTGTAATTTTAAAGAAGCCCTAAAAATGAGGAATATTTTCATTCTGTGGTTGACTTTATGAGAAACTGTTATTTTTTGCTGCATGTTTATGTGTCAGATATACTCCAATTCAAGTTAACATGGAGAGTTCCTGCCACACTTGGGCTGCAAATATCTGTGATTATAGGATGTCAGTCTTTAACACTGCATTGTAACCATATGTCCCAGGACAATGCTTTTCTGTTAGTTATTATAATTCAACACAAAGCTCAGAACAAAGCTTAGGATTTCTAGACAGTTTTACAAGATTTCTGGATTCTTATGTAGAATATATCTACACAATTACAAAGTAAAGTGGGCAATATAAATAGTTGAATTAAATGAATCAAGCCCCAAAGTGAAATTTAGAGATTTGAATTACCCAGTTCCGCTGTCCTAAACAGAAATGAAAATGTGTAATATGAAATTTTAGTGAAGTGTTTTGCCTGTGCTAGAGGAGAAATAGCATAAGGCATTCCCAATAAGGAATTCTGGTAACAGGACCATGATATAGTCTCAAACTCCGGTATGCCACTTAGCAAAGCATCACTGCAGTACCTTTTAGGGCTGCCTGGTCACCCAGAAAAGCACACACTCCCCCTTAAGTGACTGGCATATTCTCAGAGAGTCACTCAGAAACCCTCAGAGTCTCTCCCATATATTCTGGCTCACCCTTCCCCCGCTGCAAGGCATCTGGGATCTGATTAGCTGGACACACTTATCAAACTAGCCAGAATGCAGGAAAATCTCCATTGGGTTTAATGAATGATCAATGACCCCCATTAGATTAGTGACGGCAAATGGATGATGTAAATAAAATATTTAAAAGTACCTGAGAATTAAAAAAAAAAAAGAAGAAGAAGAGAAATACTCTCTTGATTATTTTAATTCTGGAGGCTTTAATGGGCACTTTTCTTCAGGGGTCTTCATGAGTTGGGCCATATGATCTTTATTTCTACAACTGGTAAAGAATAAGTGGCCCAAAGAGAGAACAAGCACAGGTCGATATGGCTGTGGCATTTTACGTATTGGTGAGATTCTGACATGACTTCTCAGTGAAGGAACCAAGTGAAGTACAGGCTTCTCTGTGTCTTCCATATGGCACTGCTAAAGCCAGAGGACTAAGGTCACTGGGGCCAAAGCCCAAGGGAACCATAAAATCAACATCAAAGCTTCTATGAGATCTTGTCTCCTCTTAAGGTGAATGAGAATTTTAAATTCACCTCCTTAATAAATCCAAATTGATTTTAATGTTAAAATAATGCTGTTTCCCCTATTTGAGTAAAATTGATGTTGCAGGAAACGAGCCATGTGAAGTTTGTAACTTCATATACACCTGGCTGGGTCCAGGACCTTGACACATTAATATGGCAGCACTGGACTGCACGGTGGGTAGGTCACTTCAAAAAGGTCAGCAGCATAGTACAGGAGAAGGACACAGGCTCTGAAATCTGGGTTTTTTCAAGGTCAGGTTCTGGTTCTGGGCATTTCATCTTACCCTAATTTCCGCATCTGTAAATTGTGGAAAATATGACCCATCTGGTGGGCTTATCATGGGAATAAACTGAGCTAATATATGACAAACAGGTGACATGATGCCTGAAACACAGCGGATGTTCAAAGCACGCATGGAAGCTCTCGTTACTGTATGAAGGTCTCTGACCATGCAGACCAGAATCTACAGAACGTGAGCAACGCAGCGTCCCTCCTAAAACGGGGCACTTGAAAAGGAAAATTAAATAAAACATTAAATCAACAAAAAATCCAATTTTGATCATCACTATTTAACTCGATTTTATTTTACTAAGAAACTTTGAAGGTTGTGAGAACTAAATAACCCTACAATAAATGGTTTGCCAATAATTCACAGAAATAAAAGGCATCCTTGAATGTCTTATATTTTCCTCTTAATCATTTGACATTTTCTCTCTTTTAACCATACCTGTTCCTTCCTTATACAAATAATGTACAGAGAAAAACATTTCAAGATATTTTCAACATCTAAATTGTCAACACAAATGTTGAATAAGACAAGCTTAGCTTTGCATTAGCTCTGATTATAAACTGAGCTCCTAAGACTCGCTTTACTTCAGGCTCCTCATTAGTAAAATGAAAGAAAAAAATTCTCTACCTCAGGACTGGTATCGAGATTAAATGGGCTAATACGTAGAATAAAGTGACTTGTTAAGTATAAGAACAATTCGCATTTTAAGCATTTTGGCATATAGTGCAGTTTTTGTAAGCCTATTATTTCTGTTGGGTACTATTATTATGAGTTGTATGGACATTACACTTTCTGAGCCTCAGTCTCCCATCTATTAAGTAGAGGAAATACTTCACAGGATTGCTGTGAAATCACTTTGGCATATGCCGTTGATTCTAGGATAGGGTCCCAACACCCAGTCCAGTGTCCTGTCTACACCGCATGGCCTCTAACAGATGTCTGAGTCCAAGCTAAGCACTGACAGTGCTTTCCCCTTTTCACTTTCGTCAGACAAAATGGAAATTGAATCATTTGATGTGTACAGTAAAACAGCACTGTGTGTTATACAAGAAGTGGATGGGCGGAACACCTCAGAATGACATTTAAAGTATTTACTCATAAGCTTTCAGTTTAACAACCTAGTGACAAGCCACTGCTTTGGCACACCACTGTGGCTTCATTCAGTATTTTAAGCCAGCAGGACATTATTCCATTCAGTCTAGTTCTACTGTGTTATTTTATTTAGTTTTTAGAAGAGCTTTAATTTCCTCACCTTTTAAAAAAATCTCCATATAACATTTCATTAAACTATACAACAGGAAGTGATCTAGTTTAGATGAGAGGGAAAAAAAATACAAACAAGTTCCAGAAAAATTACTCTATTCGCCAACCACTACCATTCTGAAAGCAAATTTTTCTAAGCCTAAGTAATTAATTTAAAACTTTCCACATCAACACCCACAACGGTTTTATATTTTAAACTTGAAATATGAGTCTCTCAATCTAAATTCATGGTTTATTCTTTTTTTTAGATAGTGGAACATTCAAATGTCTGATGGAACAAGTAAAATACTTCAAAGGTTACGCTCCTTCTAACACGTAAAATCAATCTAATTTTTTAACTGTTCATCAACTAAAAAAACCTCCTATTTGTAATAATACAACCCCAACAGCATGAGGGGGAAAATGCTGATTATTCGATTCAAAGACAAAAAGCCAAAAGCTAAATTAGCCTGCCTCTGTCCAAGAGACTGAGAATTTTTTTTTTTTTAATCACAAATATTGCTAGGACTTGACACTTGCACATGCCATTTTTGTAAAGTAATTACTCAAAGGTGAAGGTGAGGGATGACTAGAACACAGAGAGGGTGAAGGACAGAAAGAAAGAGAGCAGAAACAGCACTATGCTATAACTTTCAAAATGACTAGGTTTTAACAATGTTAACTAGTCCTTTTTGTATCTAAACAACCTGTTAAACGTATTTCTTTTATATAATTCACCCAGTAAATATATCTGTATTTCATGTTCTATTGTTTCCTTTTTGTATGTTTTGCCACATGAATTCAAACAACACTGAAGAATATGTTTTGTTGTTTTGTTTTGTTTTGTTTTGTTTAATGCCAAGGTTAAGTATATGAAGGACCTGGAATAAGTGAGGGGCATGAGAGAGACTGTGGATGGAGCATTTGAAAAGCTATTGCAATAGGAAAAAGGAAACTCTGCTCAGTTAAACTGTTGGTAGCAAAATGGAAAGACATGGGAAAAAACAAGGGTCACTGTGTAAGTGATGATGTGGGAATGCATAGACCAAGAAAGGTAAGACAGAGGAATAAGTCAAGGGAAATCCAGAAGCTTCCAACCTGGACAACAGAGCAGAAGCACGGTGGTGCTGTTGACTGATACAAGGACACAACATCTGAGAGGGAAGCTCATTGAGATGGGAAGAGGATGAAAACTTCTGCTGGGGCACACTGAGGCTGGTGGAACTTCCAAGTACAAGTGGTACTATTCTCGACCTTTCTCTACTTTCCTGAATGCTGCAGATCACAAGACACATAAGGGAGATGGTTCTCCCTGGAAACTCTCTCCCCATGACAAAGTACAGCTCCACACTTCCCAGCCAGCAGGCCAGAAGCTTCACCTTTGAAGGAAAAAAAGGTAAGTTCCGGGTCCACAATACAATCCTCTAATCAGCTTTAGGCAGGTTACCACAGACAATGGATAATGCAGGCAAATCTGCCCCAGCAGGAAGCTACAGACTCCGTGCTACAGTTACTTCTGTTTGCCAAATGCACCAAAATCAGGTCCTTGTGCTATAGTTCTTCCAACCAATACCAACCTGGGATAATGTGGAAATTACTGAGAAGTGGTATAGAGCCAGCCTGTGCCAACTGCATGCCCCTGTCCCAAAGACCATGGCTGGGTCCCAAATTAATCGATACTAAGAACATGTGCTTCTGTTAGGAAATCAAAGCCTTGTATACGTATGCGGAGAATCAGTTGGCCTAATCTTCTGAAAGCCTCATCTTCAGTGGGTTAGTATCTGAGGTGCTACTGAAGGGGACAAGTGGGCACATCCACTCAAACCAGCCTGACAAGTCACAGTAGGACTTGATCCCAAATCAAGTGTGTACCTACCTGTCTTTGCATTGTCTGAACTCAATGCTGCAGCTGACACTGTCTGCATATCTTCATGTGCACAAACCAATGGCATTTAAACTTTGTCCCAAATTATTTATTAATTTTTAAAGGCTTAGCATTTGCTGTTTTATTACCTTCTAGTTTCTTAAGTATCTTTGTGAGTTTCTATGTCCATTACACAGTGCTGTTTTCATAGGAGTGATTGACATAAAGGAAAACAGCTCTCTACAAGGTGGTACCAGTACTTTAAAAAAACAGCATTTAATGAGGACTCTAAATGTTTCCTCCATCCTTAAAGTCTCTGTTGGATTAGGATTTATTATAGAAGTCAATTTTAGTTGCATGTATCTTTTCTCTCGCTCACTAGAAGTGTCTACACAATGTTTATAAAAGTAACCCTCCTGAAAACTTCTTTAAAAAGACACCAAATATGAAGAAAAAGTAAATTCTGGTTAAAAGCTGCATCAGGCAAAAGTCTAAAGTGAATCTTGAGTAAATGTGAACAATATTCAATAAAATAACTTTTCAAGAATATATAAATGTATGAATATGCAATTCAGACTGAAATAGTGTTTTCAAAATATTATGTTTCAGATTATTTATGTGACATTAGTCCATGAATAGCAGTTTTCATTTTATAAATCTATACGTATAATCTACCTATGGCTCCATAATAATAGTAGTTGAAATGAAACTAAATGTACTTCTAGGTGACAATCTCACAACAATCTTATTATGTGTATTCAAAAGGCATCTTTTAAGGGTTTTTGTAGCATGCTCTGTATTAGCATTGTATAAAACAATCATTAACAATAAAATAAACTATAGTGCATTATACAACAGATTACAATGTCGCCTCACAGTGGTAGATCTATACGTTCTGACATGGAAACAGAGGCCAGATACTGTTCTGTAAAAATAAACCCAAATTGCAGAACAATCCATATAATGTGATTCTAGTAGTTAAAGCAAAACAAGCTTCAACTATAAAGCCATATGCATGTGTTCCACAGCTATTAAACTACAGTATACTGAAAAAGATTTGGAAAGATATACAACAAACTGCTACCTCTGAGCATGAAGGTGATGAAGAGCATCTTTCATTGTTTACTTCTATGTGGTTTGAAATATTTTCAAAGAGAATGCATTTATGTATCATTTATGTATGTTTCAAAAGTAAAAAGGAATATATTAAAAATGAGAAAATTTTGCATTGTCTTCTACGAAAGACCATTCGCATGGTTCAACAATTATCTCAAGTGTGATTACTTAAAATGAGAATAAATGACTTTGAATTATGAAATGTTCTATGATTAGCTATAGCATTAAGACTTACTACAGAGTATTAGATATCAAAATTTACATGAAAAGAATTATTAATATCACATCAATAGCTAAGTTTTGTTTATAGTCACCATTCTATCATTCAATAATATAAACCTAAGATTTAACCAGTTAATAAAGGGCTTATATTTTACTTATATCTTGTCTTTTTTGGGGGTAATTTTAGTTTTCTATTACATCCAATACATAATAGGTATTCAACACACATGGCTTTTGAAAAGACCAAATAACGAATGTAACAATTACATACATGTTAAGACAAAGTTATGTAGGAAATATTTTAAAGGACAAGTTGCATTCTTTGGTGTCAGTGGCCTCACCCATTTCTGGAAGAAGGGAGGAGAGCAGGAAGAGAGAGGCATGGACCCTATCCCGGACACTAATGCTGAGGATGTAAACATTACTATACACTATATGCTTTCATCCTAGGGAACAGAGCACTTCAACCATACTTAGAAACAGAGACTATTCCTCTAGTGACTTTTTTTATTAAAAATAAATTTAAGTGAGAATAAAGGCGGAATAATATATTATAGCATCACAGCATCTCTGACATCATCATGCTGTGTCTTCTATCCAAAGCTTGAATCCTTTGACTCTCCAGGACCCCCAGGAAATGATTGCTCACCTCTACCTCCTAAAATTACTCTGGTAATTTTCAGGAAGCTGAGATCATTCTAGAGTTCTTCCTGGGATCAATCCAAAAACCTGTCACTTTTTGATCCACATTGGGCTGTCTGAGCTAACACAAAATGAGTCTAATCCCTCTTCTACATGACAGTCCATAGAGGCAAGCACCAACTTCATAACTGGTTTTGTTATTGCCCTGAAGCCCCTGAGGGACTAGAAGAATTACATTTCTACAGTATCAGGCCAACTATCTTCTCTGTAAGAACTTTCTGAAATTAATAAATAGTCTGTCTTCTTAGAAACAGTTCCTATTGAAAGAACAATACAGTTATTCCTGTACTATTTCCTTTTTTGTCTCTAAGATATAGTAAAATTGAAGCCCTCATAGTTTGGTAAATTTGGAAGGCAATTAACGAGAATATGAGTTTCTCTGTTTTTAGTTTTTTTAATACTATACTATTAACTTTAACATACTGCCCTTCAGGCACAAATATGATGTGAATTAATCCATTATTAGTAAATGCCATTTAAGTTAATTCAGTTTCCAAAACGTAGCAAGGGCATCACACTGATCTAGCCACAATTTTGCTTTGGCCTTCCTCACAGTATCCATTATTAACCTGTGTGGTATCTCACCAGACTGAATACAGGCAGAGAAGTTTCTCACTATGGACAAAACTATACCTGGTCAGAAGATGATCGAACCTCTGAACTCATGAGTCTCATTATAACAACTGCAGGAACCAGTCGCCTTATTTGACCTCAGCTGGGAACTCACGTGTTGGGTGACATAAATTTTTGGCGGCTCTATGAAAGTGCCATGAGTATTGATTTGGGAGCATGAATAAATTTTAACAAGTAGGTGAATTCATAAATATGGAATCCATGAATAATGAGGATCAAGTACTAGAGAAGATAATCACTTAAATATTTTAATAAGTGTGAGTCAATTCCAATTCACTCTTTTTTTTATAGAAGCCTACAATGTAGAATTCTACAAAGACTATCTTTACAAAGACTACTGCTGCAAAGGAGTTTATGCAAAAGAAAAAAGGAAAAATAAGAAATAAGCGGCCTGGAAACCTGGGATCATGGACATCTAGGACGTTGCTACATTCATCGAATCACTTACAGGGACAAGTACTTCCTCTGCCTGTCTGTTGGCCAAAGCGCAAGGCAGAGCTGCGCTATAGCCAGCCCTGAGTAGTCCTCATACTTGACAAAGAATCTGCACAGAGCAGGCACCTCCCCCAAAGGAAAGGGCCTCTTTCTCACTCTCTGAACAGGCTTCCCATCTCAAGCCACTTTAGAGGAAAGGAGTGTCCATCCTTGAGACTTCTTTGCTCCTTCTTTGTTTGACCTGCTAATTCTTTCTCCATTTGGGGGAAGAAAAGACCTTTTTTTTTTAAGCTTCCTCTTTCACTGCCAGTCTGCTTTGATAATATTCAGCAGGCTTTATGGAGAATGACATTTTAGACCACTGGAACTCAGTTTAGCCACTGAAGCTGAGCACAGCTGAAGAAAACACCAATTGGCAACTCCGACTTCAAAGGCTATATTATTCTCTCCTCAATACACACGTGTAACTCCCATTAGCATTAATGGGAGATGTGGGAGCCCACAGCTCAGAGAATATACCTCCAACTCTGTTTGCTTGATAAGCATGCAATTAGACCTTACGGCCCAAATTTTTCAAGGAAGGCATAGTAAGTACACTGAGTACTCAAGCAAAATCAAGTAGGTTTACTTTGGGAAAGTAAGCTATCACTCCTATTTAAACATGAAGAATGAGTTGTTCAAATTAGGTCTATTTTCATTTCATTTATCCCCTTAAGTGTAGACAATGGTCTTTCATGGTGTTTTGGAAAAAGAGCCACTCCTCTGTTTTAAAAGTTTGGCTGTATGTTTTCATAAGCATTATTCCATGTCGCTTAACAGCCTAGCCTCAGGGGTAAAAATATCTAATAAGACCAAGACCATTTTAAGTGACTTTCCTGCACAAAAAATTCAGCATGGCATCTATACACATTCAGTGCCTTTTCCTGTCTTCTACTTTACTGTAACTTAAAGTTAGGAAAAAACTGATTTTGCATTTAAAAAGAAATCAATTTGAGAAGAAAATGCTTGTCTCAAATGATAAATTAGTTTATATCAGGAAATAATGATTTTTCTTTCTTGACCTCGTTCGAAAGAGACTTGCCCATAGTTTTCAACATGTAATCAATACACATTACAGCTTCAATAAAACATCAGTATATGTTAGGTAGTCTGTGCTACATTCACAGTCTTGATCATACCTCCGTGGAGAAAATAATCTTGACTGAATTATTACCCTTTAAAACAATTCATTCTCTGCTGTTCACACGCTCTCCCCAAACTTTAAAGAAAAGGTCATGAATAATAATCTTGATATTTTATAAAGAACATTTACTCAAGCAACTTCAAAGATATAGAAATAAATTATTGATCTAGTAGTGACACATATTATAATCATTTTTACCTTCAAATATCATATTTGAACTTTCTAATTATGTCAGAAATTAAGGTTATGTTAGGTACTGGGCCATAAATACAAATACAAAGCAATTGAATTGCAACAGGCCAAGGAATGTGTCAGAAAGACAACAGTGTCCCCATCAAACTTACGGGAGTGCTGAGATGTCGGGAGAGTTTCAAATTGTAACCAGGCAGATGAACTGGGTGAAAATTCCATTTTTAAAATTTCATCAAATACAGGGTCTTCATAACATCATTTTGTACTTAATATTTAATACCTTGTCTTACAAGTGGATAGCAACCACCTCTTCACAGAATTTTAAAACCAATGTGTTAAAGAATGGAGCATCTCAAAATAGAACACAGTGAAAGCTTCCCTCAGATTCTATGGAAGACTGAAAAAAGAGTGATAAACATAGACGAGTTACTATGGTTAACAGAATTATTAATGATGGCAAATGTGAGAAGCAATTCACCATTTCTTATCAAAAAAGATTGTGGATTGTTTCTATCATACACACAACCTAAATCATAAAGTTGAAAACTACTCAACTAGAGATACCCTCTTTTCAAAGGATACCTCATACCCAGAACCGCCTTTCACGTGCAAGATAAAGACTACTGATGTTATTACAGAGGGTCTAGACAGTTTCATTCTTAGAGTTTTTGGCTCTGAATTACTTTGGCTAAAACTGCTAACACTTTTGGTGTGCTATTAATCTTGCTGGAGTGATTATGTCTTCTATATTGCTGAGACTACCTTCACCAGCTAATCTGAAACTCATCCAGAATTGCGGCTGGCACAGACACAGCCACTTGCTTATTTAGAAGTAATTTAGCTGGTAATGGTCTAACGGGGGGCTACCAGTGTATAAAATGATGTTTATTCAAACACCCAATGAGCACAACCATACTCTACTTTCTATAACTTTTGTCCAAAATATTAGTTTTATACATACATACATTCTTTTTTTAATATTCTTTTCCATTATGGTTTATCCCAGGAGATTGGACATAGTTCCCTGTGTTATACAGTAGGACCTTGTTGTTTATCCATTCTAAATGTAATAGTTTGTGTCTACTAACCCCAAATTCCCAGTCCATCCTTCTCCCTCCTCTCCTCCCCGTTGAAAACCACAAGTCTTATCTCTTATGTCTGTGAGTCTGTTTCTTTTTTGTAGATAGTTGAAGAATCTTTTTTTTTTTAACACAGTCTCTCTTTATAAAAGAAATAAATATATTTCCCTCTGAGAATTCATGAAACTGAGGTGTCACGAGATGTAGCATAAACTGATGGCTACTAACAACAGTTACCTAAAATACTTGTGGAAATAAGGAAGAGAGAGAGGAAAGAAGGGAAAAGGGAAGAGGAGAAAGAAGAAATCTACCCAGTACCTCTGATAAGGGCTGGTCTCTGGAACACCCATCTTATGAGCTGAGAGGCAACTGAAATTGTTTATACTTCTCAGGAGAAGGAACTGAAGTATCATTTTGGAGAAATGTCTGATGACTGCTCATCAAGGGGAAGTACAAAACCTGATATATGGAGGTCATTTATTTCTAGTCTTAATGACTAGGCTAAAGTCAACTTTGGATATGTCACTTGGACAATCCCAAATTGTAAAATTTACTGACATATTATTTCAACAAATATTTGAGTACATGCTTTGTAACGTCTCCTGTCTAGGTGCATACAAGCATGGATAAGTCAAACATAACACCTGCCCTCATGGGATAAGCAATACAAATTTCATTCCTGTTTAAAAGGACCAAAGAGATCCAAGTTGTTTGAATTAGAAAAATAGTCATTGAAGCACTGAAATAATAAAACTGAGTGAATAAACTTTTATAAAAACAGGTATTTCTAGGTGTACCTATCCGCATGCATAAAAGGGTAAATTTAGTTTCTTCTCTTTATTTTCAGACTCTTTTGCAAAAGTTGCCATTAAAAGGCACATCTGATAGTGTAATTTCAGCACAGAACATACTCAATAGGAAATAACTAACCAGAGAACTAAAGATGTGTCTTCTTTGAGTCTTGCTGTTTTTTTTTTTAAATACTAACTTTGAAACTGGTAGGTTGTCCCACTTAAAGCCCTTGATTTTAAATTGCCATTTCTTTTTACACTCAATTAAATTGTCACTGTAATGAAGAATTGTCCAACTGAGTAGAACTGTGAGGATCTTCTCACTGCTGCTTTCTGCAGTCTTAATTTGCAGATGCTTTTGCCTAAAATAAGAATTTAAAGTCACCTCCTCAACAATAAGACCTATTAAGCTTCCACCAAGTGCTATTCAAGACAGACAATGAATGAACACTTGCTTCACACAACAACCCTCTGCGGGGTATAGCAAATGAGATATGTTCCTATAATACTATGATATTTGAGCCCTGAAAAAGAGATCACCATGCCCCTGATTCTTTGATAAAGATTAAATAAATAGATTAAATAAAGACCATATATACAAAGGTTTTGGTACTTTCCAATTAGCTCAGCAATTCCAGTAATGGATAATATTCAAAAAGAACAAACAAACCTGAATCTGGACTGTTCATTTTCATAGAAATATACTGTGCACAAATTCCTGAATGGTGATCAAAGATTCTTTGAACAATTTTCTTAATGAAGGAGAACTATTTTCTTCTTAGATTATCAGACCGATGGTGAGGGGTGCTGGTAATCTCCATCAGCCAGAGGTTTGAAGGAGAAAGTCACGGGGTCATAAACACTAACTCAGCTCAGTTCCAACACAACTGAAATGACTAGCATTGACCTTCTCTCATCCTGGGTTGCATCAGAAAAACATTTAGGAAGCACTCTTTTAATTAGCCTTTTGAGAATTCCTAAGTCTTCCTTAAAGTGCACGCTTTTAAATTCATTTTCTTTTTCAAGACCATCCTTCCCTTACATTCCACCCTTTCAAGCTCTCACAGCTCTCTTTCTACCCTTGCTAAGGAGAAACTCAAGGATGATGACAAAATGCCCCTAAACAACCAACCCAGTGGCCCTTCTTGCTGCCATTATGATATTCTTCACACATTCCCATCCTTGTACTTGGGATCCAAAAAACATCAATCCCTATTACTCTTTCATGTCACTTTATATCACTTGCACCCTTTGCAACACAGTATCAGAGGGCAACATGAAGTAGTGAATACAGCACAGGATTTGGAGTCAGAAAACCTGGTAATCAACCCCATTTAATATCTGTGAGATTTTGGTCAAGCAACTTCTGAACTTTGGCCTCTCTGAATTTATAGATCCTTCACAGTGCAGGCAGATCCCCTCAGTAAGTTAGTCAAATACCGAGTAGCCTTCTCTTTAAGGGTTGAGGATCTCCCTGGCTCTCACAGAAGAAACACTTACATTCTAAAATTCACCCATCCCCAAGCTGACCTGCACGCTTGGTGATTCTTAATTGTGCAGGAATTTTTTTTTCTTTTATTATTTGTATTTATTTCTCTTTTCCAATAATCTGTAAAACATTAACTTGCAAACAGGTTCTGTGATGTCTCAGTGAGAATAGAAATCTGAAGATCTTGTAAATATTCATTTTACAGAAAAACTCTTTAAGAAAAGCAGCCCCAACCATGCCTGTCTTCCTCCTTGTCTCTTTTTTGACATACAAGACAACATGTCACTCACAGAGAATAAGCTCAGAAATTCATTTGATGAATTTTGTAAATAATAACACTAAACTTTATAACTAAATTATATTAAAATAAAAATTATGAATCCATTCGTGTCTTGCAGACAAGACTATTTTGCTTCAGTGATGGTGTTGGTGTTGATGTTCGGATAGAAAGAGAAGCAATAGAAAAATTGGCCTTTTAGAATGGAGGAATAAAATATAACCAGATAAAGTTCAGTTAACAGGGGTCGGGGGAGGGATCCTATGTGAAGCGTACAACCATCCTTATGGAGAATGCAGCATGTGTTCACTCCATGAGTACATTACATGTTAAACAGAAGAGGAAGCAAACAAAGCTAAGATATTCCCCATAAATTTAGGGACTCAGAATTTGAAACATTTGGCAAAGTCCTTTTAAGTCTACTGATCAAAGGAGAGTGAGTCGGGAAAGACATTCATCCCACCATCTGTTAGACTCACATCCACAATTAATATTCTTTATCAATCATATATCTCTTAGTTTTATCTTAGTGGTAGATCTAGATTCTATAACACTTGAAACTTATGAAATTTTAGAGGTCTACTTTATGAAAACAAATGCAAAAATACTACTTTTGCAAATTTAGGAAAACAAACAAACAAACATACAATCAACTGAACATACTACTAGGCCCTCCCAAGGCTTTGGAAGGCACCAGATAAGTGAGGGCCTTGACAGTGAAGTTTCCTTAGCTGCAGGGTAAATCTGTCTCTACCTCAACTCCACATCAGATTACTTCCCCTCCACCATACCCCTCTAGGTTTTCTGGCACCAGAACACTGCGATGGTTTGGTGAGGGCCTTTGACCAAGGAATCATCACTGGAAGACACAAGAAGAATGGCCTCTGGGCTTAATCAACACTGTTTGCATGTAGTTGGTCAGGCTTTTTAAAACATATCTTATCAACATTTTTTGTTTGTTTTTAAGTTATCAGAGCTATCTTTTAAACATGCTGATACGAAATTAAGACAAGACTAGCCAAACCCCAGTCCTACTGGGCAACACTGAATGTCCTCCTACCTCTTTGTAGCTGGTTTATGGTAAATTACTGCAAAGAATAATTTAAGTCCAAGGGAACTCTTCCTCCTCAGCAATGATTTAGCTGCTGATAAGCTGAGATAAGGGATTTCCATTTGCTGTTGAGTGGGTAAGTGCTAACTTTATTCATGCATCTTCAACAAAAATTAATGGGACTCCCAGTTAAGTCTGCTGTAGCACTTGATGTCAGTTTATAACAGGCTTGGCAATACCTGGAAATTCAGATCTATCATCATAAGATATTATGACATGCATAAAACTCAAGTGTAAACAGAAGGTTCTTTAGGGTACAGGGTTCTAACCCAAGTTGTTAGGCCTTAGGAAGTAACAGATCTATAAATGTTCCTATTTTGAAGTATACGCTAATGGATTTTCCTCAAGGGTAAAAGCACCTGAACTTCCATTTTTTTTAAATAAATAAATATTTCATTATGAAAATCAGTTTTGTTTAAGGAAGTTGTCTGAGGAAGAAGATGTTTTAAGGTACTTTATTAGTACACATTAAAATCACTTCCTATTTAGGTATGCTTTGTCCTCTCCACCCACAGCAAAAAATAGTCATAAAAAATGGTGCCGTAATAAAAACTCCTTTTACTATTAGTTGGGAGAGAAACAAATGGGAATATTACTTTGAAGGTAATTACTTAAGTTTTTTATTGCATGATATTTTCTCAAAACCCAAGCAAAGTATATGCCAAATCTTTCTACAGATAAAATATAATTTTCCCTCAGAACATTTTTACTCATCAGGAAAAAAAGGCAAGTTTAATTTTCCTGTCAGTTGAGGCGTCATATGTCAAACACATTTTACATTTCAAGAAATCTTACTGTCAATTTGATGGAATCCTCAAGGAGACATTAGTTCTTCTTACGCAAGTACTAACTCAGAAAGGCGTAAGCTGAATTACTGTGAGCATGTGAGCACACCTCTAAAAATAGACCTCATTATCCCCAATGACAGTATATATGTATAACTGCCTTGTCGTTTTGACCAAAATTATGGTTTCTGTCAAACAGAGATTGTAGCTTCCTTGAAGGCAGGTGGTGGTAATGTCTTTTCCATCTTTTTAGTCGCAACACTTGGTGCAACTCCTGGCATAGGGAGACCCATATTATCAAATGAATAAATTCATGAATTTAATACAAATTGCTTCTCATGCACTGTGTGCTTATCTTCGATGTGGAAGCAATGTATTCTGTTATTTCTGATTTTTAAAAATAAAACCTTACATGAAGTAGTTCTGGAAGAAAAAATATTTAGAAATGCCTTTGTTAAACTTGTCATTTGCTCACTCAATCAACAAATATTTATTGAAAACTTATAACATGTTGAGCACTGTGCGGGGTGCTCAGTCTTGAGCAGAGCAAAGTCCTGCCTTCATGACACTTCTAGTCTAAGTATGGAGATAACTCTGTTGCGGATAAAAGAAAAGCTTCCTCTCATTTCCTCTTAAGTACACTCCCTAATCACTTATGTCAGGATGACATTCAAATTTTAAATACTCTGTGGAACCCACAGTAGCCAATTGGTGGCTCACGCATCTGGCCCATAGAATTATTAGTGGACAAGGCAGCACAACTTAATGACTATAAAGTATGTGTTTCCCTGGCCTTACAGAGATGGCTCTGCCTGTGCCAGAAAATTCTGCTTTACAAATATGGCAGTGCCCTTTAATCAAAATAATTTAAAATGAATTATTGATAATTGTAGTATTACTGGTAGTAATCGTATTGGTAAGACTAATGATATCCTCCATAATGACTCACATTAACTGAGTGCCTGGCACTTTGCTAAAAGCTTTATGTGGATCATCTCCTGCAATCACCCTCTCAAGTTCAGGCAATAGGTCTTATTATCTCTACTTAACAAACAAAGAAGCTGAAGCTTAAGAGAAACGTGAGCAAAGCCACAGAGCAAATAGTGGAGTTAGGATTTGAACTCAGACGTCTGTTGGCAGAACCTGAACTCGTAACCACACCTTTTTTCACTTCCTACATCAAAGGCAGTAGCATAAATAATCTGGAAGAAGAAAACAAAAAACAAACAAAAATCCTTTTCCATTACCTCTTTAAAGGTTGAAACAATATATGAGATTTTCCCACTTCTTCTAAAATACATAACTAATGATGCTGCATTTTCAAAGATGTTAAAAAAATTAATGGTTTTTATCTATTCTGTGATCTGGGATAGTCCAGATATAATAGAACAGAAATCTCATTTTAGGTATGACCTTAGTTTGACCTAGGCGGTCCAAGCAACTGACTATCGGGTCCTAATGTACAAGAATTCTGAAGACTATGGGAACGTGTGTCAACACAACATTAAGCACAAATGTACTAGGGGAAAAAAAGAAGTTAAAATTCTTAGATATTGCATATTAGAGAGCATTGTACCAATAAATGATCTTCAGTTGTTCCAAATAACTTGGTAATGCATGTATATTTTCAGACTCTCATATTACCTTATTTCCGTGTGAAAAGCTGATTTTCAGTCCTTTGGACTAAGCAATGTTTTATAAGGCACAGAAAACTTCTTTTCCAGAATTGTCAATCCTACCCTCTTTCCCATCACCATAGACAGGCACTATTCCAGACGCTGAGGATTCAGCAGTGGACAAGAGAGCCAAACCAAGGAGCTCAGCTTCAAAGGGATAATGGGAGAAGGCAGCAACTTTTATATCTGAGTCACTGTGCCACATCTAGAGATAAGGAGCTTCAAGTTTAGACAGAAGTAATGTGTCTAAACCCATATAGGTCAGAAACAGTGGACTACTGATAGGAACCCATGTCTATCTAGCTACAAAGAGCATTCTCTTTCCACTGTGGTTCCCTCTGTTCCACTACCTCTCTTTGTAGTGTTCATTCTATTTGCCTTGATTTTCTGGGTCTCAATCACACTCTCCATCCTACAGTGACTAATGAAATAATGATCACTTTTGTCCATTATATGTAGAGTGAGATTAATTCCTGCCCAAATGGTCTCAATACACTGTATGTGTTTACATAACCATATCTATATACCCCTCTTTATATGTATACATTCATTCCACAAATATTTGTTGGGTGCCCAATAAATGCTAGGAACATTTCTAGGCCAGAGAAAAATATAATGAAGCTTATAGGCAAAGGGGGGAGGGAAACATAAAATAAAAGTTTCAAGAAATAAAGAATATAATTTCACATATTGCAAAGTGCTACGAAGCCAACAGGTCATACACACACACACCACACTATACACATTGCATGTATAAAACATATATATATACACATACATATATATGCAAATATATTTCCCAAACAGAATTTTTTGTTTAACTATACAAGGTGTAAGTATTGATAAATAACAATCAACTTTACTAAAAGCTATCAAGTTTTTATGAGCTAATACTTTCCCACCATATTTAATTTTCTAGTTGTCTGATAAATAATTGATCTGTGGTTACCCATGCAATTAAACAAATACTCAAACAAAAAGAAGTATTAATACAAACTTAGAAGGATAGAAAATCTCTGAAAATTGTAATAATAATTTGCTAGTCTCACTCATGATATACAGTTTCACTCTTTTAAACAGCTCTTTTGGTGCTATATTCTGAAAAAAATGTAGGCTCTCTTCTAGGAAAACCCAAACTGAGATCAAATTTTATTGCCTGAACACACACATATCATCAGGTATGTGAGAAAAAAAAAATTTAATAGGGTTACCTTGTGGCCAAAATCTACTCGTTAAAAAAAAATCCACTGTGTGTAAATAATATATGCGTATTTAATGCAAGGGTAAAGTTTAAAAATCAAGGGTAAACGTTAAAGATACAAAAAATAAGGGCAGGGAAAGTTCTGAAATGTAAATTAAAACACAAGCTCATTTAGAAAGATCACAGATAAGACAGTCTAAATTTTCCTGCTATCTTTAATAAAATATATTAAGAATACTAGGATGTATGTCATCATATTTGTGTTTAATGTGGCATTAATTCACAAGTCTTTTTTTTTTAATAAGATAAAATAAGTTACTTGCTCTTCTAAGGAGCTATATAACTAGGATTTTCATAATTAAACCCTAGATGAGGCATTTGGTATACCTATGCCCTAAATCCCCCCAAAATTATGCATGTACAACTTTGAAAACTACATCTTAATTAGTAGCTTAAAATAAAACTAATTTTGAAAGCCAGAAAGTTGAATTTTTAAAAATTGTTCAAATTTTATCAATGAAAGTCAACCAAATATCCAGTTTTAAAATATAAACATCAATTGTATATAAAGGACCGTGAATTGTTTGATATGTTACTTAAAGTATTTTAGTAAACCTCTGCAAATTTCAACTCATATAGAGATGGTCAATATTAACTTAAGTCACATGATTTCTCACTTGTGTAGTTTAATCTCTTTGGCCAATGAAGTATGTCCCAACCTCATTTTCTTCTACTACTACTCTTTTAACTCCTACTCTATTCTGAGCAACTACTGCTTATACCTACCTGTGATGGTTAATTTCAAGTTCAACTTGACTGGGCCACAAGGTGCCCAGACATTTGGTCAAACCTTATTTTGGGTGTTACTGTAAGGGTGTTTTGGGATGAGATTAACATTTAAATCAAAAGACCCAGTAAAGCAAATTGTCTTCCCTAATGTGAGGGGGGCCTCATCCAGTCAGTTGAAAGCCTGAATAGAACAAAAAGAAGGCCCTCTCCCAAATAAAAGAATTCCTCCTGCCCAACTGCCTTCAAACTAGGATACGGGGCATATTCCTGCCTTCAGACTCAAACTGAAACATCAGTTCTTCCTGGGTCTTAAGTCTGCCAGCCTTCACACTATACCATCAGCTTTCCTAGGCCTCCAGCTTATTGACTCATCCTGCAGATCTTGGGTGTTGTCTGCCTCCTTAATAGTATAAGCCAATTCCTTATAATAAATCTCTTTACATATATAAACAAAATAAGTATAAATATGCATATACTTATATTGGTTCCATTTCTCTGGAGAACCCCAATATACCACCCATACCCACCATCAAATATTTAGCAATTTCTCACCTGTGTATGTAATCAGGTTCATGAAACTTTCTCTATCCCTAACAGTCTCTCACACTAGCTCTGCCTGATAAAACCCTACATAGTCTTCAAGCCTCAACACAGAGACCTCTTCCCTCCCATGATGCATCATCATGGTGGAGTTTTTCCACTTTGCACACCCACAGCACGCCAGCACTGTTTTCGGTCACCTCTGCTTGTCTGTGGGTGGTGAGCTGGAAGAACATAGTTCTTCCTGGACAACATCTTATACATCAAAAGTAAGTATCTGAAGGGCTAGAATACATCGTCACAACATAATACGGCAGGGATTATTTCTGACTGGGTAAAACCCAAAGGAAATCTTAGCTGTATGACCAAGACAAAAATCATTTCAAACTCTCTGGACCTTGGTTTCTTCCATCAAACATAAGAGATTTGGCTCGGTACACCAAATTCCCTCCCAGCTCGACATTTCTACGGCTCCATTAACAAATCAATCAACAGTAAACACTCACATGACTCAATATTCATTTTAAAATTATCTTAAATAATATAATATGAAGTCTAAAGTAGAAAACTGTTCTCACTTAAATGCAGCAATTCACAAGTGCACTCATTCTCTCTGAGCCCTTTTAAGACATAACCCCAGCATGGAAAAACAAGTGATAATGATTAAAAGAAAGCAACATGCATCACCAACAGGAAGGTCCTTAAAAGACTGATCACAAGGAAACACTCAGAGCCTCAGCTCACACACGCACATTCTCCGAAATGTAATAAGTTTTAATGTTTCTCCGCACTAGGGTCTCCATGGAACAGTTCACATGGGCTCCTGTCTTTGTCAACACTGATACGTAAAGAGTAGTTATTTGTAAGTACTACTGAAAGTCAGAAGTTTCTGTTTACTTGTATGGCTCTGCCCACCACCACCTCTTTTCAGCATGGAAATGCAGGACTCAGAAAGACTTTATCATGTTGGTATCAATTTATTCCAAGGACTCAACTATTTTATAAGCCTTTTCAAATAATCTTCACTCGGTACCGTAATTGTCAGCAAGTTTGTTCTGTGTTGGCCATCCTTCCTTTTGTTTCAGTCTTTCATAAAAATCCTTTTGTGTGACAGTCAAGCAGCTGTGCTTTGTTCTTTAATGTTCCTAGCTTGGATCCCCAGCCGAGACCACTTTATAACATAAACGGCAAAGTACCATTTTCACAGCAGGCACAACTGTGTTCATCTTCAAAAAGAGGCATTAATAAAATGAGACTGTAATGAACATGCTAATTCTGATCACAGGGTTGTGCACAATGGTGGAGAGAGTTGACTGCCTTCTCCTTGAAAGACGGTAAAAGTTGTTTTTGTTTTTTTTCTTAAACAACTGCTATAATGGCTTACTTTTTTTTTGAAACAGACATATTATGCAAACATTTCTCTCCATTTCCCAGTGAAATGCCTTTTCTGTCTCATCCAACTGCTCACTGTGTGTTTTACTATATCAGTAACAGTCACCTTCAGGGAGCATCTTTTTTCCGTCTTGCAAGAACTGACTTGTTGAAATAGGCATGTCACCGAATCACAGAAAGCTAGAAAGCAGGGATCTGAGTGATCACCAATTCAGTGCCTTCCCTGTGCACATGGCGCCAAGATAAATAAAGAAGTAAAAGAACAGGGAAGTTAATAGATTTGCTCAAGATGTCACAGCTATTTTGGGACAGAGCCAGAGTTGGAACTCAAATTACTGGAGACCTGGACTTGAGGACTTTGTGTATTATGTCTTGACGGTGATTATTCATAAACTATGATGCACATATGTGGAGTAGATCCTCAAATATAAGTGCCATTTCATAAGGTATACCTGTAAAACTAGGCCACTCAATTGTCTCATGTTTGGTCAGCTATCTTTTGTTGACAACAATTTTACTTTGTGCGTGCTCTAGGAACAAGCTAGAAGATAACAGCAACAATGGTATATATCATACCCTGTTTTGTTGTGGTAATGCTCGTGCTGGTTTGGGGATCAGTGTTATTTCAGAATGGGCAAGTCTCAGAAGATAATCCACTAAACTTAGAAAAATGACATAGTACATGCTGTTTTGGATGACAACAAAATATGTATTTTCTGATTACTACCTAAAAAAAAAAACCTAAATTCAAGAAACATGACATTTAGACATCTCGGACTATCAGAGACAAAGTTGACTAAATTTTTCTAGAACTTTCTCTTAGAGAGGGGGAGTCATGTGAGCAAGAAAAAGGGATTCTTCTTTTTTTTTGGCCATGCAGCACAGCATACGCATACGGAATCTTAGTTCCCCGACCAGGGATCGAACCTGTGCCCCCCGCAGTGGAAGCGCAGAGTCTTAACCACTGGACCGCCAGGGAAGTCCCAAGACAAAGGCATTCTTGATGTCTTTCTACTTGTCTAAAGCAGGCAGATGCTCCTGGACTCTTATAGGAAAGAAAAGTCTATGGAAGGTGATATCTCATTTTCCCTGTCCAGTGGCGGACAAGATATATCTGAGAGAACATTTTCATCCCCAGTTATCATTATACAGATTTACATTTACAAGTAATGTAATACCTTTGGACAGGAGGAAATTGTGGCCAGTGAACCAAAGATTCAGAAAGAACCAATTCCATCTGGATGATAATCGCTCTTCTTAAAACACCCTCTCTGGTCCTATACTTTGCCCTTCACTGAAAGCTTAATATCAAATCCAAAGTCCTTAGCAGAATCCCACAATTAGGTAAGACTCAACCCTTAATAACCGCTGAGTGAGATGTGAGGTCTTCACTTAAAGTTCTGCGTAGAAGGGAAACGTGTATGACAACCATGCTCAGCCCCTTAAAGTGCTATAGAATTACGGAGACGCTATGTTCTTGTGTTTCCACAGGCAGGGCAACCAAAAAAAGTTTTAAATGACCTGGAGGCCATAAGTATCACATTCAATCCCCCTTCTCCCACTACTTCTTCTATGAACTGCAGTCTACAGCGTATAAATGGTAATTGCTCAAATATCTCATTCCAGGGTATGTTCAGCCCAAGCTTGTAGTTATCTTTCCTTATGAAAACAGTTTTTCAGAGCGAGGGTAATTTGAAACGAGCTACACAGGGAAAGTTTTCCCTGAAGTACTCCCTTCAATGCACATGGGTGGTCAGAGTATCATTTCAATGTCTTCTGCATTAGCTGTACAGGTCAGATGATTAAATCTCCAATTAATTAGGTCCTCTAGTAGCCTGTGTGAAATAAATTAGTGATCTCCATCCCATCCACTTAGACAAAACCCATCATGACAGCTGGCACATTTTTGGCATTGTCAGCAGAGTGGGTAAAAAAGTAAATGACCCATGTGGACAAAATGGGCATCTAACGATGGGTAGTGGATGAAAAGTGCAAAGTATTTTCCATCCACTGCAGAGCAGAGAGCTTGAGTATCTGCCAATGTGATTTGCAAGAAAAAGTGAACTTAAAATGAGCACGAAGCCCATCAACTATGGAATGAAACTCTTCACATTCATCTAGTTAACTGTTCACAACGTTCATAATCTAGAAATGTCCGTTTACCACTGGAATATTTGTAAAGACTATTACTAATAGGATTACTGTTATTTAGAAATTTTAAACAAAGAGGTAACTCTAGGAAACAAAATAATTCCCAACCCCACTTATTTCATCCTATAAGGATATATAAAAATATTCTATTTTAAGGTTATGTTTAGACTACTTTTTCATTATCCAAAATACCTTTGAGTTTTTCTCATGAAACATTTCCAAAATTGCTAAACATAGTCTTAAAAAAATAAGGTTTAAGTACTTTACTAGAATCATAAATTTTCATACAAATGTACTTATATATGACAGATATTCACATAGAAAGTCAAGATTACATTAAAAATTTCAAATGTATTTGTTTTATGTGGGAGCTAGCTGGATAAAAGCAGATGAGATGGGAGGACCCCAGTCAGATGGGAGGCAGGAAAACATAAATCCGTATGAATGTCTATGTAAAGTGATATTTTCCTCCAACTTCTTGTTAATTCCTTCATCAAATGCATAAAGATTAAGTCAAGCCAAATGACTGCCACTGTTTCCTTTTAAGGGGTTTGTTCAGGGAACTCAGAATGTGAAAACACCTAAAAAGTTTCTAATAACTTTTACTTGATTGCATCTTTGTAATACGTTTTCTACGTAATAGCATTAGTTATAAACTACATGAATAAGCAAAGATTAAAATTTTAAAAGACCACCAGCGAATCTGATTTAGCTTCCTATATGAATGGCTCCCAAAATTACTCAACAATCATCAGACGTTTTATCTAAGTTTATGTGAACATATGCATGTATATCCACATATGTACATATTTCTAGTACATATTACAGTATGTATAAACACAGTCTCCAAGGTCCCTTTCAGCTCCAAAATCTGACTTCTAACTCCTAACTGCTCTTTTTTTTCCTCGTCTTATTCTTACCTAACAGATTTTACTCCTCTCTTTACCTTTACAAATATTTAGAATTCATTTCTTTTAAAACCCATTCAAACAGTTCAATTATCTATAGTTCACAGACTATGATTTCTACTCTCACTGATTGGGCTTCCTGCCCCTCATGAGTTGGAACTGGCTTTCATGCTTTAGAATTGGTGCCTATGAGCCCACCTGGGAATAAATGACTTTATTGTATGGCCTGAACTGGGGTTCAGGGGTTGTATGGCCTGAACTGTGGTGGTGTCTCTGTGGGGTGAGTCCTTACGTGGCTGTCTGTTCCACACTCCATGGGATTCACCGTTTCTGACCGGCTGTTATGTTAGCTTCTGGGTTCTAAGTATTGCACTGCAGAAATAGTGCTAGAATTCTTACCTTGTTCAGAAAGCTGATCTAGCTCCTCTTATTTTATATAAGTCTGTGTCCTGTTGGAGAGTTAAAACTTCAGCCCTAAATCATACAGTCCATTTGGTTATTATCTTGGTTTACAAGATTATAAATTGTCTCTTAGAAAACCATAGGTCAAAAAGTGTCATGTACCACAATGTTCATTGCAGCTCTATTTACAATAGCCAGGACCTGGAAGCAACCTAAATGTCCATCGACAGATGAATGGATAAAGAAGATGTGGCACATATATACAATGGAATATTACTCAGCCATAAAAAGAAATGAAATGGAGGTATTTGTAATGAGGTGGATGGAGTTAGAGTCTGTCATACAGAGTGAAGTAAGTCAGAAAGAGAAAAACAAATACAGTATGCTAACACATATATACGGAATCTAAGGGAAAAAAAAAAAAAAAGGCCATGAAGAACCTAGTGTCAAGACGGGAATAAAGACACAGACCTACTAGAGAATGGACTTGAGGATATGGGGAGGGGGTGGGGTGAGATGTGACAGGGTAAGAGAGTGTCATGGACATATATACACTACCAAATGTAAAATAGATAGCTAGTGGGAAGCAGCCGCATAGCACAGGGAGATCAGCTCGGTGCTTTGTGACCACCTAGAGGGGTGGGATGGGGAGGGTGGGAGGGAGGGAGATGCAAGAGGGAAGAGAAATGGGAACATATTGTATATGTATAACTGATTCACTTTGTTATAAAGCAGAAGCTAACACACTATTGTAAGGCAATTATACTTCAATAAAGATGTTTAAAAAAAAAAAAAATAAATTGTCTCTTATCTGAGGTTCTCTCTCTGTTTTGAGCACCTGGAAATTTCTTTCATGTTTGTAAACCTAACCACACATTTAATTTTATTTTCAAATATTTTATCAACATGTCTATATGTTTACAGGGGGATGGAGAATTTCCTGTATGAACACAGTGTGTCATAATGGCCAGAAATGTAGCTCAAATTTGACTTGTTTGTTTTTAAGCAGCATTCTGTTACATGCAATTAAAAGATCTATATCCAGTTGGTCAATATTTCCCCTAAGACTTAGTAAGATTTTATAGTACTTAAAGCACATTGTAGCATGTATATGTAAATATTCTTTTCTAGACTTCTCAGATTGACTGATTAATTTTGGTACTAAATAGATCTAAAAGAAAATATTTTTGATTGTATAAAACATACAAAGAAAAATGCATGCCTCAAAGTGGGGGTGGGGGTGGGGGATGGAATGGAGGAGAAATGTTCTCACTCTATATATGTTCCTCTAAGATTATTCAATTATGATCTTTTCTTTCTAATTCCCTTCATCTGAAGAAAGGCTATTTTACTAAGTTGTGGAATCAAGCAAAGCGAAGTTCAAAGCAATACAAAACAAACAGACAAATGCAAGTGTGTATGAGAAAGAAACAAAGGCACAGAGGGTTAGTCTGGAAATGTCAACTACGACGCAAGCCAAATCAGGCAATATTCTTATCTCTATACAAAAGACTGAATTATATACATAATACAACAGAGCATTATTAATCACCAGCCATTATTCTCTAGCACTGTCATTCTAAAGGAAGTCTTGGAAGTAGACACACCGTACTACAGATTTAGCAAGTCATCCCATGCTTTGGGCACAATGCATAAGCCACATAGCTGGAAACACAGAAGGGGACACACTGTTTCCAATCACTTTGCATCAACAGATGTTAGTTTAAGAAATATAAAAGACTGAAACAAAACACTTTTTTTGGACATAAAGAAGAAAGGTGCCTTTCTTGTTCTTGATTCCTCTGCTTAATAAGAGCTCATCTTTAGGTAGTAGACATTCCTTTAATTTTGCAAACACCAATGTCAGCTTTGGTAATTTCCAAAAAGTAGTTGCTGACCTAGATATGAAAAATCCACACACAAGTGAAGCTAACATGCAAAACAGTAGCATACCCTGCTTCCTATCAAGATTCTTTACCAAAAATCAAAATGGTATCTGGTATTTGAAATCAGCACTTCTGTGGGATTTTGTTTCCTCTCCCCGACTAGCATTTTTTAAGTCCCAGGAGAGAAGGCACCCTCTGTCTATTTAAATAACGTTTGACCCTAATCAGTATTTTACTTCAATTCATTTCCCATTTAGGTGTCATGACAACTGTAGTCTTTTCAATGATTCTACAAAAGAACACCTGGGATACAGAATTTCAATGACACAAGCAGCAGACTTGCACTTGAATACTTACCACGTAAAACTGTGAGTCTGGTAGATACACTTATTTCTCCCACGTTATTCGAGGCCACACATTCATAAATTGCCTCATCTCGCGGAGTCCGTAAGGGTTGTATTCTGAGAACTGATCCAGATCCATCGTCAAACTCTATTACCTATTAGAGGAAACAATAGCTGTCACAGGTGTTGTTACTATCATCTGCCTCTCAGCTAAATCTCTTAATGCAGTGGTGAACCAGCCATTAGGCTCAGAATAAACTCAGAAGCATTTTGAGACTGAATTTTGATACAGTGATGAAACAGAATAATTTCTCTAATGTACTGAATCCTATACTGCAGAATGGAAAGACATGAAACTACATATGCAAAAATGTAGATTTCTTGTCTCTACAGAAAACCATCCAGGGTTTAATCATGAAAATATTCTAGTATATGTATCTAGGGCAATGTGACCTTTTTATTAATTTTGCAAGAGACTTGCTGCTATGATGGGTACACTTCTTAAATTATTCTGTCTCTGATAGCACATATGCACATGTGGATCCATTCAGTAATTGGACGATAAGGTGGAGAAATAACGTATGCCACCACTGATAGCTCTTCTGGTTTAAAATGTCTCATCCTGAACAGTATAGATGAGCAAACCATGAAGAGAAACTGCATAAATCTAGTACTTAGGCAGCCAATGAGATGGCTTTCATAGCCCCAGAGACTGATGGCATGCATTAATTTTGCCATAAATCATTCCAGTATTTGTTCTAGCTTAGCATTTTCTGCATTTTTAGGGCATTCTTGCTGTAACATGGAAAGCTTGCTTCACCAGGCAGAAAATTAATGTCCTAAAGAGTAAGCCTGAATTCACTATCATTATAGACTCTACTCTGAAACAGTTAAGCAATCCCAGGTATTTGTCACCTAATCAAGTAGTACTTCTAAAAAATGATGTTGATAATATTGATAAATATGCATACAAAACTGTAGAGTCCTCTACCTGTCTTTTCTATAACTCTGCTGTGTTTCTTCAGCTGTTCACTGAGATGGTGGATTTTTTTTGCATTTCCCTATGAATAATATATCCATGTGCTTAAATTGTGAATAAATTAAGAATGCTTTATAAATATATTTACAAGATGATCAATCCCAGATTTTGTGTATAAGTGTCAACATACAGAAAAAAGAGATTGAATGTTTTTAAGATGTGGCCACTTCAAGTCCTTTCCGCATCCCATTTACATTCTAAATTCACAGAGATATTCAAAACATCCCATTTCTCAATGCACCACAATTTATTTTCAACTCTATTAAAAATACCACACACTTTAGAATGAATCTACTATGCATCTTGGGAGAATAAAGTTTCATAGTTACTGGAATCTTTGTCAAATATGCTATAATTAAAATACATATATATATATATACACATACATATATATATATTTGAGCATCCTATAGCTTAATGTAGAGAAAGGTTTAAACATCTTTAATACTAATTTAAATTTTGATTTTTTTCAGTTTTATTGAGAAATAATTGACATACATCACTATATAAGGTTTAAGGTGTACAGCACGATGGTCTGATTTACATATATTGTGAAATGATGACCAAAGTAGGTTTAGCTAACATCCATCATCTCATATAGATACAATAAAAGAAGAAATGTTTTTCTACTTATGATGAGAACTCTTAGGATCTACTCTCTTAACTTTTGATTAATTGTTACATGTCACTGCATGCTTACATTTCTGAACTATTTCCTAGGTTTAGACCTATATTCTTCAACAAACGATATACACATTGGATGCTAATATTGTAATCTTCAATTTGCAAACCCTATTTAACACCCAGTATTAATTATGTACCTACTCTAGGCCAGATGCTACATTTGCCACTGGAGATAGAAGAGGGAACAAAATCAGTCTCACTCATACTCTCATGGGCTTTAGAAACCAGTGACACTAAAAAATACAATATACTGTTACAGATATGAAGGATTCACAGCCCAAGACTCAGTACTATTTGATGTAGCCGCTTTGTGTTAAAATAATTTTTTCTGGATGTTTATATGACACTCATTAGGAATTATGTACTGAGCAGACCTCATGCTTTGAAATGTTTACTGTTATAATTTAAACTTTGTTACAAGAGTTTGTCAAGAAGCCATCATCACTAGCAAGCATGATGTCAAACGTCTCTTTGACAAAAAAGTCAATTTCATTTAAACTAAAAAGTATATGTGCACCAAAAGTCACACACACATCATTTCCTATGACAATGTAGGAAATATTTCTCAAAGATTAAGATATTCTTTTTATGTTTAAATCACTGTAGGTATCTGATCTTCAAACAAACAGAATTTTAAACTTACCATTTGTAAACTACAGGCCAGATTTCAATTTTCACCAGTGTAATTATGCTCTTTATGCATTTGGTCCATTTACTGCTCTTTGAGAACTGGTGAAAAATGAATAAATTCACAATGCTCTGAATTTTGTCGTTGCTATGTTTCATTTAACTGGGAATTGTTTTAATTTGCCAAACTGTGAACTAGGCTATCAAGTAGTCAGAAACCCAGGTAAGAGGAGGTGAGTTTTACATTTTGGGTCAGTTTGGAGGTCTAAGTACTCTCTAAAAATCAATCTAGCCTCTTCATATCTTAAATTACAGGCATGATATTGTGTGCTTCTTCCAATTGTTCTCTATATAGCTTATCACCTATTTTTCTCCTCCAGAATGAGCAAATTCATAAACCATAGGCTCTTTAAAAACACCCAAAATAATATCTGAATTATGTATCATCATCTTCGATGCACTGAGCTTTCTTGAATAAACAAAATCGACTTCATCAGTAGGTTTATCAGCTATCAACCTGGTTGGGTATGTTTCTTTCAGAGCAGTTCTTCACCCTAACACACTGGAGCTAAGTTCTCTTTCTAGTCCATGCTACCTGTAAAACACAGGTGTGAAGTATAGTGGACAAACTAAATTTGCTGTCCAGTATCCGTTCCCCTTCTTCCGGATAATAGGAACTTGAATTCCCTTTGGGAAAACACTACTCCCTCATTCCAAGCCATGGGGTTGGCTGGAACTGATCTCATTCCCAGCAACTGAGGTAGATTCTTATTAACATAAATGAGTTAGTCTGTACCATCCAGCTGTCCACACAGACTGGTTCAGTGATGAACACGTAACTCAATAAGAGCCAAGAGCACAGAAAGCTCTCACTCGTCCTCTAGTCTTGGATGTGGGAGGATGGGAGACGGCATCTTGCCATCTTAAGGGGAAGCAGTCTGAGGGTGAGGTTACACATGAATGCTAAGAACGCTATTTGAGCCCTGGTACAAGTACGACAAAAGTCAGTCATCTGAACCCCCACATTCCCTTTTTAAAAAAGCTGAAGCCATCTAGAGTGAAGTTTTCCATCACATACAACATAAGGAATGGCATAGCTCAGTGATTACAACACCTTGTATCAGAGAAAAACAAGCAAGTAACATACAAACCAAAAATTCAGCAGTTACGTTCTTCCCCCAGAGAAACAGAACAATGGACCTAATACCTCAAATCTCTGATTGCTGACTTTCTTTCCTTTTTTGTTCCAGACAATTTTAGGTCTTGGGTCTCCTGTCGCTTGGCAAATGAAAGAGGCAACTCCACCAGAGACCCCTGTCTGGTCAACGGGAGTTCGTGTAAACCTTGGAGGTGCTGAAATAAAAAGAAATAAACACCACAATTAGATGGAAAGTGGAAACACAGACTGTTACCCCACTGCCACTGTTCTCTCCAGAGCCCTCAACCCTATTTCAGTCAATACATACATACATACATACATACACATATACATATACAAGGATTATAATATTAGGAAAGCACCTTTTACATTTGAGGGTAATTAAAAGGGGAGGGAGGTAACTTTCTGGTGAAGTTATCTGCTAGTGCTTTTATTGCTGAAATCCGTATTAAGGCAGAGATGCAATAACATTTGAAAAGCAACATCACGCATTAATTTTTACAACCAGTATTAAAAAAAATCCAATTTGTCCTCTGTAACAAAATGAGCTCATCAATCAAAGTGAGTAAAATTTTAGCTCTTTGCTTTGATGCCGCTATCAGGACATTGCCAGAAAGCAGCAGTGCCACTATTAAAATTAGTGACATTTAAGAGAAATTCTAGGAAATTTTAAAGAGACAAGAAATACAGCCCTGAGTTAGACGGTTTGGCAAGAAATAGAAATAGGAGAATATGGTAAAGTGACTCTAACCCAGATATTGCGTGCTGCCTTACTTTCAACTTAACTCCACAATTTGCATAAAAAGATGAGTCAAGAAGCCTCCAAAGTCATAGCAAAAAAAAGAATTTCTGTAAAGAAAGATGTAGACTTCAAGATTCCTAAGGACGAAAGGCTAACTAACAGTTGGAGGTTTTTGAAATGTCCTCTGTCTCCTTTAAATGTTCCTAACATACACTTTCCCTCTTAAAAGCCTGCTTGTTATCTACCTGGTATTTCCGGATCTAGAAATCCATTATATGAAAATTATATAAAATGTAGACAAATATTTATGGACAAAGATATTAACCATATATTTTATTTACAAAGATTATAAGTACTCAAAACATCATTATTATAGGAACTGATGGTGAGATAAACTGGCATAATGATGGAACATCATACAGATAGTAAATGTTGTAATTATAAAGTTTTTATTATATGCCACGAGAAATACTTACGACTCAATGGTAAGCCACAAAAGCATCACACAAAATTACAGATGAGAGATATCAGGTAAAGAAAAATGCACCCCAAAAAAGATAGGACAAAATATGCTAAAACATTAATGATGGTGGTTTGGGAGAAGGTATTTTAATTATTTTTCCTACTCTTCACATTTTTCTTACTTCTTTGAGTTTTGACAATTATGTTAGAGTTGGACATTTTTTAAACTCAAAAACATTTTACTTTCCCATTTTATTTTCTATTTTCTTACCCCTATTACAAATTCTCTCTTCCCTCCGGCTGTTTTTCAGTGATAAGTCATTGAAACAAGGTTTTAAGTAACCATAGCTAAAGTTTATTTTGAAAACTATCCTTAGATTCTAAGTAAGAAGAAAATAGCAAAGTTCATCATTGTTTGCTCATCACCAGTATTTTCTCCGCCTTGTTTTCATGTTTCCCATGTGATGCTCCTGCTGGCCTGATGGTGTGTGTCCTGACCCTCATCTTGATTTTCCTGGAGTCAGGGAAGCCAGATTTCCTTCTCAGCTCCACCATTTTGTATGTGTAACATCTTGAGGGGGTGCCTAACTTTCCTGTCTCTTAACTGTAAAAATATGAAATGTGAAATAAATTATTTTGCAGAGATCCCTTCCAGTTTTAAGGTATTAACTTCCACGATGAGGGAAAGAAGGGAGAAGAGAGGTGAGTGGTATCTTTGTAATGCTGATGCGGGGAAATGAGTCTCCACTTCAACAGGAAATTCAACTTGGTGATAGTAGAGCTGGTGAAAACCCAGGTACCTGTTTGTTCAGAAACCCTAGGAACGAAAGTGGGCTCTAAAAACGCTGCTAGATATCACATCCAACGGCATCTCAGGGTAGCAACACAAACTGGATGATTACCAGAACTGTGGGCAATGTTTAAAATGATTTGAAATTGATTACCAGTGAGAGGAATAAAATACGCAGTACACTGATGTCACTTTTCTGCCACAAACAAACAAAAAAGATATTAAAAGTTTTTATGGTTTTCATTCTGCTGTTGCAAACAATGCAAATTGATAATAACCACTCACTTGTCAGCATCTAAATGGAAATTATAATTATGAAATTAAAATTCCTAGGGAGTTTCCCTGGAAAAACAAAATGTATTGCATTGCTCTTTTAAGTGGTACCAACACTGTCATTTTTAGGTACTTTCCTTTTTAAAGTCCATAGCTTAAAAATTGTCAACCCTAAAGGAAAATGAATTTTAACAACCCAGCTTCCCATTTAAGTTCTGTTTTGAAATTTCTCACAAGAATGTAAGGACTGGATGGAGGGCTGTTGCATAAAATGACTATGTACTAATCAGAAATTAAATAAACAAAGAAGGTTGTTTTGATGCATTTTTGATGCACTGGGATTTTTTTTTAAGGGAAAGTATCCTATTTCTCAACCTAAAGAATGAAGGAAATTTGGAGATTCTGTCAATCTGCAAATAGGCAACAGTTACTCGGGAAAGTGCTTCCTGAATACTGAGTGGGGTAAGTACAGTCGAATTACAGTAAGAAGTCGAATTAATATAAAACCCAGAAGTCTTATTTCTAAGTGGAAAGCATAGGAGGCAAGTTCCCATGTTCTCAAAAAGGGATGCAACTATCATTCCAATGTTCAGATGTGTTTTTCTTTTATCTTCATTTTCTGGTCATACCTTACAGTTCTCATGCAAATATGGACAAGTTTAAAGATATGACCACTGGATGCTACTGCAAGGATTTTTTCTTTTTTTTAAACTTAATTGATAGTTTTACTTTTCAAACTAGGAGTATAGTTGATTTGCAATGTTGTGTTAGTTTCAGGTGTACAGCAAAGTGAATCAATTATACATATATGTATATCCATTCTTTTTCCATTCTTTTCCCATACAGGTCATTACAGAGTACTGAGTAGAGTCTTGTAAGGATTTTATTTCTGAAGGTGAAGTCAAGTAATAGAATTAATCTAATGAACTGTGGAAAATTTATTGAAATAACCAGTTAGGATCTGTTTCAGATCTGGGACTGTTTTTCTAAATCCCACTACACCCCACTGTAGTGACTCAGTATTCTTCAAAAAAGCAGCCCGAAAAGGGTCCTTAAATTTATTCTTTAAAAACAAACGCACAAAAATTAAATTGATCACGTTACATTTTTTAAAGGCATATCAATTACTTGTACACAGAGTTTTTTTTAATTTTTAATTTTTTTTCTAAATATATGTTAAAAAAAAAATAGCCTTCACAGACAAGAAAATCATGACTTTCTTATGGGATCTGATGTCAATTTTTCTACATTTGTCAACCAAGTCCAAACCATGGAAAGGATAAATGCCATTACTCTATGATACAAGGTTAACACTCTAGATAATATAGTAAAATCCTTTCAGTAAGCATGTTTGTTGCATAAATAATCATCTTGGCTGGTCAGACGCTAACAGTGAGGCTGTCAATGCTAGGCAGATGGCCAAAGGAAACAGATGAGAAAGAAAGAAGACTAAACATAACCCCAACAAATGCTAGAAGCAAGTAAAAATCTTCATTCCCAGAGGGGTCTAACAACACATAGCACTCACTCCCCCTTGTCTGTATCTCAGTTTAATAGAAGAAACTAAATGAGTCTTCTGCCTTCTTTTGTCATGGGTATGCCCAAATTTAAGTCATGCTCTGAAGATGGGAAGAAAGAGAAGAGAACCCATGTAAAAGAATAAAACAAAGACTTCCACTACACAGTCACACAATAGGACAGCCTCAGGTCTTAATAATGAAAGTCCCCATGATTATCCCATGAGATACAACCATAAATACTACGCTTGGTTTAAGAAAATAAAGAACTATCAGGAACGTAAGGACGGAGAGAAAGACATTAAAACTTTACAGTCACCAATATTCAGATAAGTACCCTTCCATTATTGTAGCTAACTGCCATTGCTATCCACCTAGAGCTGCCAACATTATGCTTTGCAAAATGCATTTCTGCTCAAGCTGATTTTGACAAGTAAGGAGTATCACCTTTTATTAAACTAATGCCAGGCAGAGGTCAGATTACTGTTAGACCCAGAAAGTCTATTTTCTAAATGGAAAATAGAGAAGCTAAACATGCATATGAGTCAGAACAGAGGCATGCTGGATATTCTAGAACGTGTCTGCCATGCTCACGTGCTGTTCAAAGACTACATTCTCGGGATGCATTCACAGAGCAGACAGGAGCTCCAGGAATCAAGTAGATTATTATTTCCCACACAGCTTGAGAGGAGCCACAGGCTGCTGATTGATTTTTCCTTCTAAGAGGTTCGATTGCTTCTTACAAGTATAAGCAATGTACAGTACCTTTAATGCAATGACTGTAATATTTTGATGCCATATCAGGTCTCAAGTTGCTAGGCTTTCTGAAGACAAGATGATAAGCCCAAAGAGCACATAAGGTGATTAAATTCAGGGGACAGAACGTACCAAGACCAGCAAATTGCCTTTGACCATCCTAAACAAACTGCTCTATCAAGGACAAAACCTTCCTTTAGTACACTACATTAAGTAGAACTAGACATTAAGTGAGGAGAACCACTGAAGTCCGCTAGCAGCATCCATGGAAGAAAGGGATTTATGAGAAATTCCTAAAGGTTAAGAAGATGACTCAGGTTTGTGGGAACTTGACTGGCCAACTGAGAATCACTTAAAACAGGTCCCTGGAAAGGACCACATGCTACAAAAGTGAAGAGATGAAATGATGGTGCCGTTTGTCTAATTTAATTCTAATGAATAAGCCACTTCTGCAGACATCAAGGAAATATGTTGCACGGGGAACAAAACCAACAGCATGTAAATAATCGGCTTTGTTTCTTTCAGCTGATTAACATTTCCTTAAACAGAGAGTTTTGATTTTAAAGGGATATTTGTCATAATAATGTACTTAAAATCTTGAAAGGGGCAGGTTAATAATGGTATTAAATGATACTGAGGGAGAGGATGAGGAAATGTTCAGTAAAAATATATAGGTAGGGCTTCCCTAGTGGCGCAGTGGTTGAGAATCTGCCTGCCAATGCAGGGGACACGGGTTCGAGCCCTGGTCTGGGAAGATCCCACATGCCGCGGAGCAACTAGGCCCGTGAGCCACAATTACTGAGCCTGCGCGTCTGGAGCCTGTGCTCCGCAACAAGAGAGGCCGCGATAGTGAGAGGCCCGCGCACCGCGATGAAGAGTGGCCCCCACTTGCCATAACTAGAGAAAGCCCTCGCACAGAAACGAAGACCCAACACAGCCAAAAAAAAAAAAATATATATATATATATATGTAGTCCTGTCTTTAGGAATCTACTTCCTCCCTAAAAGGTATCTGTAGAATTTATGAGGCTGTCAGCTGACCTCATCTCTGTTCTTTCTTTTTCTGGAAGAATCAGGGTGAGGGCTCCGAAGGGAAGCTCAGGAACAGGGATCTGGAGGTCGGTGAGAAATGCAAAGCATAGGAGGTGAATCCGGGGTGATGCTAAGGGCCATGGCCAGGTCTGAAGGTTTAGGGGGACAAGAGCCATTGTCACAGGGTTTACATTCCCATCCAGTCACAACACACTCTACTGCCACTGCCCCAAACACAGAAAATGGCCAAAGTTTGTGTAGATGATGGATTTTCTGTTATGATTCATTGGGGTAGGTAGGAAAGTGTGCCCAAGATAGCAGTGCAACTGTAGAGGCTCATGACAAGGGAAGAGGGGGTAGGTCCCAGAGTTGATGTTTAACTGTACGGAGGGCCAGGATCCTGGCACAAGACACCAGGCTGGACTGGTTTCCATGGCAGATATTCTGCATAAACAGAACATCTATCCTATCACATGGAATCTGCACAGGGTCACCTCTGACATCCATGGCCAGGATGGACCTTCAAAGTCAGACTATTTTTGAGCCATCTATTATATTTTCTTTTTAATACAACTCCACAATCTTTTAACCTTAAAATTTGATTTAAGGAGCATTATACTTTAAAATGGGATAAAGAAATAACTACTCTTCAGTGAATTCCATGCACTGGACTAAATGTTTTATATATCTTATATGCAGTGTTTTCCATAGTCCTGTACGATTATACCATTACTCCTATTTTATAGAATTTTAGAAGGCTTTATAGTACTACATAAATTTAGAAGGAAAGAAAGAGTCAGGGAGAAAATGGGAAAAAGAAAGGAAGGAAGGCTCACTGAGGTTTAGAGTGAATCATGGACTTTTGATCTAATTGTGAAGTCCTGATATTTTTACTGTGCCAAATTAGAAGATGGAAAGTTACAAAGACGCTGCACAGACAATATGGTATAACTCAATTTATAGTATATTTTCAAATCAAATCTGTTTTAGTTAACCATAAAAAGTATACTGGCTGTTTTCTCAAAGGTTTGGTAAGTACTTTGTGCTGTATTACAGCAATTATTTTTCACTAGATAAATGAGAAAGTTCACCCAGAATGCGTATGGAAGTTATTTTCCTAACTTCCAGGAGCTGATTGAAATCAGGGGTACATTAAGTATGATGCCTGGGCAAGAGACAAAAATCAAAGCCACAAAATTCATAAATAAATCGCGTAAGTTCCAAGTGTAGTATGGTAGAATACTTTTGTATTTTTCTACATATACGTTCAATTTGTTCATGATGGCAAAAGACAAGAAAGTTCTTGACATCAATTTCCTCTCTTCCTTTTCAAGGCATTTTGACAACATACTCTATGCATGTCTAGACCATTAATTTTTTTTTTAACATCTTTATTGGAGTATAATTGCTTTACAATGGTGTGTTAGTTTCTGCTTTATAACAAAGTGAATCAGCTATACATATACATATACCCCCATATCTCCTCCTTCTTGCGTCTCCCTCCCACCCTCCCTATCCCACCCCTCTAGGTGGTCACAAAGCACCGAGCTGATCTCCCTGTGCTATGGGGCTGCTTCCCACTAGCTATCTATTTTACATTTGGTAGTGTATGTATGTCCATGCCACGCTCTCACTTCATCCCAGCTTACCCTTCCCACACTCCCCATGTCTTCAAGTCTATTCTGTACGTCTGCGTCTTTATTCCTGTCCTGCCCCTAGGTTCTTCAGAAGCTTTTTTTCTCTTTTTTAGATTCCATATATATGTGTTAGCATACAGTATTTGTTTTTCTCTTTCTGACTTACTTCACTCTGTATGACAGAAACGAAATTGAGTTATTTGTAGATCATTAATTTTATTAAGGCTTCAACTCCCAATTCTCGACTGCTAAAACGATTACTACAGCATTCTCCCATTGGATAAATAGATGTCTATGCCTCTGTATAACTATCAACATTTAAGGTGACTAACGATTGGTATGTATATTAACAGAAAGGAAGGGGAGAAGGAGAAAGGAAAGGAAGAAAAGAGGACAGGAAGAGATTTGACTTAATGAAAAGGTATCTCCCACTTGAACTTCTCCTCAATGCCAGGTCCTTATTTCTAATGTTTGAAAGATTACCTAGTAACATCTCAAAATCATTACGCTGAAAACGCACCATGCCATCTGCCTTCCCAATCCTACATCTCCTCCTAAGTTTCCATGTTTGTTTGTGGCACTCCCATTCTCCCTGACACTCAGCCCTGCAGCTTCAGCCTCTTCTTTGTATTCTTGTCCTTTGCCTCACTATCATTCAATTATTAAGTCCTATAGATTCTGCTTCTAATATGTCCCACTCCTCTTTGTTTTTTAATGTCTAATAACAATGACCATGATTCTCCCTTTAAGCTGGACATTAGAATCACTTGGGAACCTTAAAAAAGTAAAAAAGCTATAGGTGCTCAGACCCCTCCCCAGACCAATTAAAATAGAAAGTCAGTGGGTGAGGCTGGGTGATTAATTTCCAGAAGATGCCAATGATCAACCAGGATTGAGAATCACTGAATAATATCATGATATCTGTGCTTTCCCTTCTAGTCACCCTAACTTCAAGTTTTTATTGCTACAATCAATATTACAAATTACTGCTGATCCGATCCTTCTTTTCCTTTTCGTTCTTGTTCTTCCAGGTTTTGTTAAACGCATCTATGATTAAAGCTCTTTTCCACTCTAAATAAATAAATAAATAAACAAACCAGCTTTAATAGCTAACTGCTGCCAAATAAACCAGAAATTCTGTTTGGGCTTTCAGATCTTTCAGAGCTGCTGTTGACCTACTTTCCCAAATATGTTTCTACTATCGCCCATCAGGAACCTATAATTCCCTGCCTTGATGCCTTGGTATAAGCTGTTCCCTTATATAAAATGCCTTCTCCTACATTTTAAAATTTATAGAATTTACCCATTTTTCAATCCCAAATTAAATATCTGAAGTTTTCTTTGATCCTCCCATCTGGATAAGATCCACTATTCTTTTAACTCTCTTATCATACTTTTTGTATCTCTCCTATGAGTTAAAGCAGTCTATCATTTATTACAGCTATTTTATACATATGTATTTCTCTCTCTGCTCATTAACTGAAGCCTGAGAAAAGCATCTGTGACCTGGTCATCTCTGAAATCTCGTAACTCCTAATCCCACCAAGCACATAGTAAGTGTTCAATACATACTTAGACACGATAAAAGGCTCTCCAAGGTACTATACCCTCTAATCTTTGACTATACATTTTTCAGTACTTAGGATGCATAATATTGTTGTAAACATGATAACTGTGCTTCCACTTGAATTATATTTGCTTAGAGCTTGATAAATTATCTGAAGAAACAAACTTCAAGTAATATACATTGACACGGCAAAATACTGATGTGACATGGTGGGAGACTAATGGATCCATACCAGGCCCAAAGTTGGCAAAATACAGCATATCCAAATCACAGATTCATGCATCCTACTGTAGGACTCAATTCAGATGAAGTATAATGTAATACAACGGATCTCATCTCTTTTATGAATATCATTGTACCTCATTGTTACCACAGAGCTCTCCTATTTTCTGCCACTTTTAGGTTTTTTTTAAATAAATTGACTTTATTGTTCTGACCGTACATTTTTATTATAAGTAAATTAGAAAACATAAATAAATTAAAGGAAGACATTTTAAAACATTCTGATGGTTATCGTTTTGGTGAATGGCTTTTAAGAATTTTTCTATGTCTGCTTAACATATACTGTCTACAAAAAAGGAGATTATACTGTATGATTATTTTATAGCCTGCATTTCACTTAAAATATATTGTGAATATATTTTATGTCAATAAATATTTAAATGGAAAAGGCTTTTATATTATAAAGCATATAGATATATTTTAATTTACTGTTAAACATTTAGGTTGTTTCCAAATTTTTAGTGTTATAAAAGTGCTTTAGTGATTATTCTTGTATTTATATCCCTACACATATACATCATTCCTATATGTGATTCATTCTTACATGTAAAACTAACATGTATGATGCATTCCTATATATAAAATTAGAGAATTAAAAAACTATACATTTCTAAGGCTTTTTATACACTTCAACAAATTATGCTAAAAAACTCATATAGTCACAGGAGGAATAAATATGAGTGTCCAATTACCTAGACCATTGCCAAAGCTGAAAATTAGCACTTAATCACTGGCAAAATTTTTATCCTTTTTAGTTAAACAGAGGGATAGAAGGTAGAGGTCAGAGGGTGATCAGTATAGAGGAAAAATCTGGAAAATTTACACCTTAAAAATGAATCCTCTTCAGATACTCCTCAAATCCTGCCTTTTCCATTTCCCCTTGGGATGAAAGAATGTAAGAGGAATACTTAGTCGTGAATACTTAAAGACCAATGAAGAAAGAGGAGAAGGAAGAAGAAAAACTATCTATCAACATGAAACTACTGAAAGTAGTACTTAAATGCTATAGAAAATAATTTTCGATTTAAAAAAGTCAAGACATTCACGTCCATCTTAGTCTTTCAAATTGTTTTTCAAAAAACAATTAAGATGAGGTTTCCTATGAATTAGTCAGTGCACAGTAGTAAAATAAATTTCTTGTTTGTCCTATTTCAAAATATATTAATACCTGGGTCATAAACATGTATTTTACAGCCGTAAAAGTTGTGCAGTCTCACTACCGTAACTTTTTATTTAACATACAGCCATGGGATATTATGACCAAAACAAACAATGCTCTATATTCGCTGTGTCTGGGCCATAAAACTTCTCTGAACTATTGACATGCTTAGTAAGGCCGACCATCTGTTTTCGTGTAAGACACTCACTGTAACCACTGGCTTAGCAACACAAATTTTAGAAAGGCGTGCCAGTGGTCCAGAATCACTCTGAAGATAGAATCAGCGAAGCCATTCTTACCATTCCTTATGCCAGACTCATGCATCCTTAATGAAAACATGTTATCAGCAGCACTATTTATATATTCACTTAACATTTTCCACTTGAAGCCTCTGGGTTCACGTACTACCTACTTATGCATTCAAAATACCAGGCATTTTGACCAGGCATCCATTTTCATTCAATAGAGTGATAAAGGCCCTTACACTGAAACAGATGAAAAGTCATGAAATCTCTCTGGCTCATTCATAAAGATGTAGGCAAATGACACAATATTCATTGCCTTTTTCCACATTTCCTCTAAATGGTAATGTACTCACAAGGCTATTTAACACAGATACTGTATTTGACAAAAAAGAAACTCTACCGACCCTTTAGCATCTTTCTGTAGTTAGTTTTCAAAGCAGATTCATTTACATCATTCACTGCTAATTTACTCATTAACCATAATTTATCACATCAGATGTGCTGATCATCATTAAAAGTAATCATTTATTCCTCCTTCTAACCTGCTGCTTATCGTGTACCTGCAAATTGGATCACACAGGAGAAAGGTAATTGGATTATTTGAAAAAAGAACATGAAAACAGACATAATTTAAGTGGCAAAGAAAGGGGAAAAAATGACAAAAAATGTCATCATTGGCATTTTTTCCTCGAATTCTCTCCAAATTTTATGTTACTAAATTCCAGAATATTGATTCTATTACCTCCCCTCTAAGAAATTTCCAATATATCAACTATGTGAATTTTGTTTTATTGTTTTTTAAGGGAACTAGAGTGAAATGCTGTACTGGCTTCACTTTAGAGACCCGTAGCAAACCAGTTCCACAAAGAGATCTACTGATGTCACTGTAAGTGCTGAAAAGCTTTGAGCTGACATGAACTGCTATAACTCCCGTCTTCTAACCAAGGTTAGGTGTTACCACAACTGGCAAAAGCCTGGATAATTTCTTGTAAGATAGATCCATCTTCTAGGAATAAATGTGACCACAATTTTTCATCTATCAATTTCATACTGTTAAGTTAGCAAGGTAGTTTGGGAAATGCAAGTAGCTGAAATATTCCCAGTAGCTATAACATGGAAAGGGTATGTGTGCAAACACATATGCATACTTTCAGTGAGTGGTAAAACAGATTGCAAAATGAAGTTCAAACGTATCTACTGGAGAAATTTAGAAGCGGTATCATAAGAAAACCTTGTTTACAAAGTAGCATCTCTACAGATACACTGTTTTCATGTGTTAAAAAGCATTTTGTCTAGAACAGAATATTGTGGAAAATGAGCTGCCAGAGTTTTTATTACAAAGGCAATGTTAATTGTAAATATAGAGTTTTATAATAAATATGATATTTCCTAAAGAAAGTCCATAATTAATACTACCTTCCAAATAAATGACATTATGATTTTTAAGTGTTTCAAAGATGAAACACTTGAAAATTTCATTGATTAAAAATATTTCCTTCGAACTCAGTGTTTTAAGGGGCACTACCATTTGTTAATAGGTTTGTAGATACATAGTGGATAAAAATATAAAAGATAAAAATGCAAAACAATGAAAAAATTGACTTGCCTAGTTACCAGAATTGCTTTAGACTGAAATTGTGATTTTAAAAATATATTTGAAAAACACCCAGCATTATTCACATTTGAACCAATACTCTGCTAGAGATCATGATATTCTAAGTTTAAAAGGCCTATGTCATAGCTTCATTCTGTGTAATGCCTAGCTTATTGTAGATATTTGATATCTTTTAAATAAAGTACAATTATTTTGGATGTATGGATAATTTAGATATGAATCTATGTCCTTCCATTAATTTTCCACTAAATTAGATTTTTTAAAAAATTCACTTCTCTGTAGACTCAGAGCCAAAAATTATTTGGCGATAATTTCCAGGATTCCAAATACTCTCATTCAATATTAGGTAACTATTTTAGAACCAATAACAATTTGTAGGATAATAAAAACACTCATTTTCTGATATCCTTCCAACTGAACACATGTAGCAAGCAAAAGAGTGGCATTTATTTTACATATTAAATCCATCCTTTCTAAAATAAAATTAATTTTTTTTACAGTTAAGAGAAAGAATTAATATCCATACAAGCAAGTTGGATATGGGGAAAGTGTTCCTTCCATAAGATGTCTCACTGAGCTTAATCTTGCTAACCATGATTGATTTCTGCATTCTCAAAAAGAGTGGCCTGCCACTCGCCCATTCTCAAATTCTACCCAGTGAGCTATTTGGGGGTACAAAAGATGGAAAGCATGACAACTGGTTCTGTGCTAGGGCTGTGAAGTCATGTACCAGCAAGCAATGATAATAATAGATGATCACCCAGGGCCATGGACTGGCCCTGTCCACACAGAAAACTCAAGTTGACATTAATTAGATCCTGGCACAGAGAGAATAGGGTACAATTCCTTGGTTTGTAGATGAAAATAAACCTTTAAAGAACTTTAATGAGTCCTAGATGGACAGAGTATAATACAATAATGAAATTCTCGCTCTTTTTTTTTTTTAAGCTACATCTCCGTCAAATAACCCTATCAGCATTTCCATGACAGCATGTTAAATCTGAGGAGGAAATGTCTCATTCTTGCTGCCTGTGAACTGAAACACATACACACTACAAATTTAGAAAGCCAACAAAAGGAGGGGGAGGGACCTTTTTTGTCCCATCCTCACTGAAATCTGTTATGCTCTGGCAAGTCCTTTTGTTCCCATTTTCCGAATAGCATAGGATTTATCTACATAAATATTCATCTCACCTCGCCTGGTTAAAAAAAAAAAAAAAGGTAACACTTGAATCTAGACACAAGGTTACACTACTCAAATATTATGCAAACACTTTTCAGTTGAATTAATTTTCAAATATCAAGTCCCTTATTTGTATCCCTGGGCAGTGCAGCCTCTGGTACCAGCTCATTTTGGTGCCGATTATGCATGCTTTTCTAGAGAAACACATTATCTGAGCCCCAGGAAGATGGGAGGCATTCCAAAACAGCATAGACAGTGAGGACCTTTATTTGCCAACTAACTTTTTTCCCCCATTCTCTGATTTACAACTCAGGGTGTTAAAGAAGAACACAAAGGGTTTTCCCACACAGAAATAACCTTTATGAAAAACCTGCAAACGAGATCTTAATTACACTATTTACCAATATAGACTGCATGATGAAATAAACTGAAACATTTCTTGCTGCAGCTTGCTTTCTTTTTTTCCTAATTTAACTGTTGCAGGCAACGTCATAGCAATTTAAGTTGGTTTTGTGACAAATTAGGAGGACACTTATTTTAGAAGGAAAATCAACCAATAATGACTGCCTTGGCACATGGCTTTTGTTCAGAGCATAAACAGAAGCTGTGGCTGACAGCTGAGGGACCCAGTCCCCTGCTATCCTTAGAACACATTTGCAGATACCCAAGGCCTCTTGCCAGACTGAGGCATGTAGTAGCCTCCCTTGCCATCCAACAGGGCTGCACTGACCAGCTTATGCTGAATACAATCAAAGGACACTGTTTTAGGACCTCCTACAAGGTTGGGCCTAGCTTTAGATGCTAAAAATACTGTTTTAATTATTAACAGTTCCAACAAGGCAATAACAATGGCCTTTTAGCATCATTCTGAACTATCAAGGTATAACCCCAAGCACTTCAAGTTTTGGACACATGCCCGAAAGTGTTTTTGTTAGTGACCCCAGATCATTAGGAACGGAAGAAAATGCTTCTTTTGTATTTGTGTAACAGGAGCGTTTGTGAATACACGCCAGGCCACATGTGAGAATCTGGATGAACTTCATTTTCCAGAATTAGAAAAAGGGCCTGTAGATTATCCTGGGATAAGCTTTTATCCAACACCAAATGAAAAGATAAAGGCTCCGGGATGCTAAAAGTTAAGCGATGCATGCTAGTTCTTTCCCTGAATCATTATATAACTAGCCATAGTGACTAATTTAATCAAAGGAAATGTTGCTTTAAAGTTCTCTGCAGCACCTTTGTCAAATTTTACTGTTTGAAGTCTTTGGTAACCTAGTGAGAGTCCCAGCTGCTTTTTGAGGTGGATCTAAAAATGCCATGAAAGTAGATCTCCTTTCAAAGCTGGGAGCGAAAAAACAAAACGCAAGAGGAGTCTAAAGGGATGGGCTGCAATTAATAATCAAATATGTATCAGTTACTCTAATTCATTAAATAAATGGCCTTTGGGGTTGTCAGAGTGTCTTTTTAAGGCAAAATAAACTATAGAGAAAGATAAAACCAGTGTTTAAAATCTGCAAAGCAAAGCAGTCCCAACACTTACAGAGAGTGAACTAAAAATGGAAAGCATTTGGGAATATTGACATTATTTTTTTTTTAACTTTTATTTATTTATTTATTTATGGCTGTGCTGGGTCTTCGTTTCTGTCCGAGGGCTTTCTCTAGTTGCGGCAAGCGGGGGCCACTCTTCATCGCGGTGCGCGGGCCTCTCACTATCACGGCCTCTCTTGTTGCAGAGCACAGGCTCCAGACGCGCAGGCTCAGTAATTGTGGCTCACGGGCTTAGTCGCTCCGCGGCATGTGGGATCTTCCCAGACCAGGGCTCGAACCCGTGTCCCCCGCACCGGCAGGCAGACTCTCAACCACCGCGCCACCAGGGAAGCCCTAGACATTATTTTTTAAAGAGTCCATATGAAGGCTATGCACCCCTTTACTAATCAGCCAAAGGTTTTAACAGTCCAACTGCTTCCACCAGTGCCATGAACTCTCTCATACATTCCCACATGCTGCATCTGCCTTAAGGATCCCATTCAGTCCTGTAGCATGCCTTTCTTCCTTCCCATGCTAAATGGTTGAGCCTTGCCTGAGAAAATCACAGCACTGTAAGGGCTACAGCCATGGCAAATTCATGATCTACAGCCTCAGTGGGACCCTATGTCACCTCTCAATTATCTGCCCACCCTTCACCACTCTCCAGAAGTCTGCCCTGCACCGGCCTCTCCCCTCCAAGAGATTGATGCTCTTGCCTCCCACTTCGAGAGAGAAAATAATGCCATCCAATGTGAACTGGATGGCAGTCACATCCTATCCGCTGTACAAGAATTTCTAACACAGAGACGATTTTTCCCTTCAGTTTATCCTCTTCCAGACCAATTGCTTCACTTGTTTTTCTAATCCCCCTCTCACCATCATAAACAATTTGCTATATCAATTGTCCCTCCTCTGTACACAATCAACATCTTCACTCTCTCCCTAATAGTTACTTCCCTTTAGAACAGGATCTCTTCCAACTGATATACTGAGTCAAATCATTCTTTCTTTAGATTCCCATGGGGAGAGGGAAGTCGGGAAGGGCAAGATAGGGGTAGAGGATCAAAAGGTACAAACTACTATGTATAAAACAAATAAACTACAAGGATATATTGTACAGCACAGGTATTATGGCCAATATGGTATAATAACTTTAAATGGAATATAATCTACAAAAATTTTGAATCACTACGTTGTACACCTGAAAATGACATAATACTGGAAATCAACTATACCCCCCCAAAAAAATGTTGCATCCCAGGAATCCCCACAGTCCCTGGAGAAAGAGGAAGGCTGGATGACCGTAGCTCAGACCTTGCCAAACAGAGTCAATTACTCCCTACTCTATACTACTGTGTTCCTTTTAAATATTTCCATTGCTGCACATTTCACACTACTTATATTTTGTTCATCTTCCCTCTCCCCTGCTAGTCTGTAAGACAAAAAAAAAAGGCATGACCTGTAAAGCACTCCTCTAATATGTAACTCTAACCAAGGATTATGCCTCAGTTGAAGTTTACTGAATTACCAGTGATTTTAGGGGATTCAAGTATATACCTTTTGTATATGAATATATTTTGGTTATGGCCAAAATGCAGGGGAAAAATACATATGAATTAGGTACCTACTTAAAGATATTATTGGCTAAAGTCTATGAATATAAGCTAGGGTATATAGATAGAAAGATAGATAGATAGATAAAGATAGAAAGAATATACACATACACACACAAAGATTTTATCCCTTCTATCAAATTCAAACACTGATGGATATTTTAAAAGATTTTCACTTCTTCATAAGTACTAAGGGTTGTATTAAAGAAAAAGTACCTTACTGAAGTAACCAATAATCATTCTTGGTAAAAAATAAACTTAATACATGAATACGGTAATTGGTTTCCCTTCCTATATACTTAAACACATCCTTGCATTTTAGCCATGAGGATGGTATTATTATTCAAGATCATTAACTTGCCAAGTCTGCTTCTCAATTTGATCCTGCCATGTGATATTATTAGTTCTCCCTCTCTTCTCTCTCTCTCTCTTTTTTTTTTCCTGTTAAATATTTTACCCCTAGTATTTTAATGGGTCTTTTTCTTTTTAAAGCAAGTTTTTTTTCTTTTTAAAGCAAAACAATTTCACACATTCACACATAGAACAATATGAATTTATTCAAGATTCCTAAGCATAATTTGGAAAGGTCATTGGAATTATATTAATGATAAGCAAGCAATGAGAATAAAAATAAATGATCAATAGTTTAAAAAAATAAAACAATTAAGGAAAGATGAGAATTATGTTTATCACCAAGTGATAAATCCAGCCCAGTTGAGGAAGTACTCAATTCTCTGGTTATCCAAAAATGCCTGGAAGGTTTTATAAGTAGGGAGATTTCACATGTGCTGTTTTTCCTAAAGCACCCAAATAATCTACGAACACAATCTCTGCTTTACTCCCCTGTCCCTGTGGGAAAATTTATGAGTAGAATGCATACCTTAATGGCAGAAAGGCTAATGTGCCTTTTGGGGCCAGAATTTATTATAATTTAGGGTTGAAATAGCAAAGCACTCAGCAACACAATTTGCTTTTAAATGTACAATGACCACCTCACCCCCAAATTATAAAAAGCATTTTCCAGAAATAGTGAGCTTTGTTTTACCCACTTTAGGTACTGAACTTCTAAACTTTAAATTTTAAGCAACAATAATAGGAATATGAAGGTATACACATCAAAACATAAAGGGGATTAAAAAGCTTTGAAAAAGTCAATCAATGATGAATGAGCAGATATATTTCAGTCACTACCAAATGGCCCTGGAAATGCCACATACGTGAACTTTTTCACCATTTTCACATTTCTTTTACTCCCTGGAGCATGAACCCTCTTGACACTTTCTATCTCCTTGAAATTATTTTTTTGCTTTTTTTAATATCCCTTTCACCCCCCTCTTTTATATTATCACACCTTTGACAGGACTTGCTTATCTCTTGATGTGCTTTATTTAGAAAGACTCCTCACTGCTGGTCGTCCCAAACTCATGCAATCCATTTAACTGACAGTACTGTTCAGTGAAAGTACAGCTGCAATCAGGCCGTGATCCTGCTCAAGAATCTTCAATGGCTCCCTACTATTGCCTACTTAATATATGGCCAGAAGCTTTGTTGAAAGAATTTATTAAACATAATCTTATATGTTAGGCTCCTAATTCGCCTGACATGACCACAATTCTTACTACTGACAAACGTGTCAGAGACTTTGCCAAAAACATCATAATTTCATTACATTTTATTTCAGAATACTGAGCACAGCCACCTGCAACAGAATCATCTTTTGTTGCTTATTAAAAACACATATTGTATGGTTCAGTCCAGATTTGAATCAGAACGTCAGAGTAAGGGCTGGGAATCCGTGTTGCTAATATCTCCAACAGACGATGTTTAAGCATACTAAAATTTTAGAACTTTTTGTGTATTTGTTAAGATTTCCATTTTTCTGAAATAATTTCACCAAAACATCTGCTTCTTGAAAGCCTATTCCTCCTTCAAGGCTATCCCAAATGTCCTCTCCTGGGTGAGTTCTTCTCTGATCCCTAATCAACTATGATTTCTAAGGATTCTGAACTCCTTTATCACTGTTTGACCTCTCTCATGGTGAGACGCAGATTTACTTTGAGCTTAAGGAAGCTTAAGCTTCAGGGCCCTTCACTTGCATAGACCTCGCATGTCACTGGCATGAACAAACGCTTTGTAAAATTTGCAGTAATCAGATATTTCACCCCCAATCACTTTAACACTACTCATACTCCCTGCTTCGTGCAGAGTAGTGTTAGAGGGGCTATAGGCAACTTTGGGGGGTCCAGTTAGGGAAGGTAAATCGGGATACATTTAGTTTGGATTTATCAGAATATATGATTGTGGTTCATGGCTCAGTTATTGCTATTGCTGGTCATCAGGTATAGAAACAATTTCTAGGTCTATTCCTACTGCTCATTTAATCAACTCATCCAGCTCCTTCTATGAGGACACCAGTGACAGACTGGTCAATTCATGTCATAAATTCAAGGAGTATTATGACTTGTCACTGTGCAAAAAAACTAGAATGCCCTGAAATATCAAGGAAATTATATTACCAATAAAGTCATAAAGCTGACTAAAAATTTTCAAACTATTAATTTTAAAAGTACAAATTTTCACCAACATTGCTATAGGGAGGACTGAACAATTTTTCTATTCTCCATATGAAAAACGATATTACAAAACTGCCAAATGAGGAAGCAATGGAGGATTATAACTGGAAAAAAAAAAAAAGGAAATTGGGGCTTCCGTGGTGGCGCAGTGGTTGGGAATCCGCCTGCCAATGCAGGGAAGGTGGGTTCGAGCCCTGGTCCGGGAGGATCGCACGTGCTGCAGAGCAACTAAGCCCATGCGCCTGCGCTCTAGAGCCCGCGAGCACATCTACTGAAGCCCGTGTGCACCTCAACGAAGAGTAGCCCCCGCTCTCCGCAACTAGAGAAAGCCCACACGCGCAGCAATGAAGACCCAATGCAGCCAAAAATAAATAAATAAAATAAATAAATTTATAAAAAAAAAAAAAAAGGAAATTAATTTTACAGGTATGGTGAGGAGCTAAAATATATATATATATATTTTCTAGATTTTTATATGATATTTGTCAGCTTTCTAAATTGATAAATTATCTTCTCATTCTAAATGATTTGAATTGTTGACCTTACTCATGTATTCATAATTTTAAATTATTTTTCTGAAAACAAGTCCAGCAAGTTGTATAAGCTTAGGGCCTCCAAACTCTATAGCCACCCTTTATCTTGCTCCTGAAAATAAGCTGCATGATATCAACTTATACGCTCTTATCTCAACTCTCCTCAAAAATGATATACTGCGGAATGGGAGGGCACGCTTCTTACTAAATTTTATATCCCCTGGAAATCTCATACTGGCTTAAAAAAATGGCACCTAGTAATCTCTCATTAAAGATCTATTTCTAGCAAACTGATTTATTTCTATGGTCATATCAATTTACAGATTCCACTTCAAATAATTTCTCATTATGGTATTAGATACCCTTTCACAATAGTTTAAAATAAATTCTCAGAGTTTCTAAATATAATGGATTTTCTCTTGACCAAATTCTTGGCAGAAAAATATTGTTTGTTTTTTAAATTAATTATGTATAGGGAACACGTTTTGTTCCTTTATGTCTCTTCCAAATATCTAAATTAAGAGACTAATGCAGAAAATGTAAAAGTTGTACTGATATTTTTTTCCAGCTTAGTTTGGACCTTGGCATGTTGCCTAATTACCACATAAGTGAATACCCATTAATAATATGTATAGTATTAGAGGTGATAGGAGTTTAATCTCTATAAGGACTGATGTTGTTCTTAGGTCTACTATTGTGGAAGCTTATGTACATGTAAGAATCTAAATTTTAACTCTAACTATTAGCTGCAATAAATGACCAATATTTGGTAAACCCACACGTACTATGTGAGAACTGGTGTGGTTCCCTCTGTTGCACTCACATTATGTCCTATTAAATTGCTCTGACCTTTCCCATTAAGGCTATTTTCCCCAGAAACTATGTACCGAGAACCTCCATGAGTAGTTCTTAATAAGTTAACTATCAAGAAAGATATTTTTCTATTAATATCAGTAGCCAATACAAGTCTATTACAAAAAATGATTTCAGTATTTTCTCTGAGTGGTCTAGACTCTCATATGTATCTTCCAAGTTCCATAAAATGATGTGAATTTCGCGCTGCAATTACTTTTGCAGTTTTCTTTATCATTTGGATAAGAGCACATTTGAAGAAGAGAGGTAATGCCAACTCAGAAATTCACCTCTTTTCTATCTATATGGAAACCCAGCCCTAGTTACAAAGGTTGAGGTGGTCTCTATTGCTACCACTGGAGAATACATCCTTCAAGGAGCTTTGAATATTCAAGCCCTTCCTTGCTACAGTAACTAATATCCAAAATGGACAAGATAAATAAATAAAATTGTAACAGATCTCCAGACAATTAACTAAAATGCAAATTACGCTCTCAAATCCAGCTTTATTGTCGATTTTTCCATAGTGTCTGTTCTAATTATTCAAGAACTGATTGTTTTCTCTGCAGGCCTTTTGCTTCTTTCATCCTTAGGAAGACTTGTATTTATTCTCATCCTTCCGCAATTTCAAAAGAGGCAAGTGAAAGAAGAGAGACAAAAACGAAGGCAGAACAATTCTTTTATTAGCCACTTTTTACAAAAGCTTGATTAAGAAACATGGTCAACGCAATTGCTGATGTGATTCTCAGGGAATATGTGGAGATTTTATTACAGCTATTAGACCAGGATGGGTCTTGGAAGTGAACTCTACCTGGACCAGGGTACACCTGTTGCTCAGAGACTCTGGGCCTGAGCCCTGGGCCCCAGTGGCCCTCTGCTCAGCTCTCAAGCCACTAGCAGGCTCCAGGAACCATATCCATTTGTAAATCTGCAGCACAGTGAACCCCAAAGTCAATGAAGTTCATGATCAGACACCCTGACTTGCCCAGATGTTCTCAAATGCAGATGACTGTAACCGCAGAAGCTTTCTGTCAAAACTCCAGGTCCATGTTTAATCCTGAGTAGATTTTAACTTAGCTTTCATTTATATTTATAACCACATCATACTAGTTTTTACCACTGTTCTTAGCTTACTAACAGTCCCTTTTTTAATTTAGCGGGTCCAAGGATTTTTTAAAAATATTATTTTTGCCCTAGGCATACTATAGGTAATGCATTTTTTGCTTTCAAACTATTTTTAAACCTTGAGTCTCATGGTTTTGGTGACTTAAAATCATTTGCGAGAGCTAGGATTTTCCTTCTTTCAGATTATTTTCATACTTTTGAGTTTTACTGTTTTAATCATAGTCAGTCCCTGTAATTTGTATTCAGTTCTGGAGATATTTTGAGAATGTCTTTGGAGTCACCATAAAAAAGGCCTCCACCAAAGAGTTATCAAAATTACTAGGCCAATATGTACATTAACCTTGTAATAATGTATCACAAAAAAATAAAAGGAAGGAGGGAAAAAAGAAAACAGAGTTCACATTTACTAATCAACTATCATGTCCCATGAACATAACGTAGGATTTCATGAACTTTAGCATATTCGAGCTTCACTGCAGTCTTACAAAGTGTGAAGAAGCTGAGACTATAAATGAATGGTCCATCACATTAATTCCTAGCTTATCCTTTGAAACAACCGGATGCTTATCGTCACAATTAGCTTTCATCCAAAAACTAAGTTTACCTTACCACTGTACAACAGATTGTACTGACTCTATGTAGAAAGATAAACTTCAGGAAGGAGACTTTTGATACTGTGACTTTACTGACCTAATGGCAAAGTAAATTAAACTTGGAATACTCAGTGATTCTAGCAGAGGAGTGCATTCTATAAAATAATATGTTGAGTCTGTTCAGTCTCCAAGACTGTCTTTTCTTAACCAGTAATGCAAAGGGTACGTTTTTTTTTAACCCATTTAAATCCAGTGAAGAAGGGAAGATGATTCATATAAAATGAAGAGAGGAGTGCCCAGGTTTAGAGTCTCTCAACTGCCTCCTGATAAACAAAGGTGCTTTAATAAATACCAGTAGTAGGTCTGCCAGCTCAGCGAGACTAAGCCACGTGAAACCATGCAAGGTTCTCACTGGCACACACAACTGAGTTTCCATTGTACCTTTACAAGTGGCTTACAGATGGTAAGCTCCAACTTTACTCTCCTTCCATGAAGACTGTTTCATCAACACAAATCAATCAAATTTCACTTTATTAACATCCACTATTCCATAAATCTCCACTTGAGAAATGCTGCCCAGCTGAGAATTATCAGTGACCTGCTTCTCTGAAGAAATAACTGATAATTTTTAAAAAAAGAAAAGATTTTTTCTTCACCTAGAATGGTATCTCTTTAAACAAAAACCTCACAAGCAAAAAATATATTATAGTCTCCCTACTTTCAAAACTAATTAACTGTGACAAATAAGAAAATAAATAATTATTCTAGAAATATGTGTTAATGCCTGATAAAGTCCAAAGAAAGAAATATTCAGTTTCAAGCCTCCATGCTTTTACTCAAGCCATCCCCTCTACTTTATATATATTTTGTCCCTATTTGTTGAAAGCTAAATTCTTACATGAGGTATAATTTATAAGTTAAAATGGATTTAAAGAGGAGAAAATGAAGAAGGAAGATGCAAGGGCAATTTCAATCTGAGCAAAGGCAACGAGAAAACAAAGTGCATGACTTTTAAGGAGAATGGCAAAGTTGACCTGAGTGGTTGAAGCATGAGATGGAAATACATGTACGAAGGGATAATGGAAGATGGGCTGAGAAGAAAGGCTGAGAGCTCTGCTCTCACTGTGCACCTGCCCACAAAGTCTGTAAGGGATGCAATTAGGTACTACATGATCCAGTCGTTTCCCAAGTATTGGCTTTTTGGTCCAGAAAATAGACACCTTATTCAAAGTAGTCTATCGGATATTCTTTCTCAATACTTTAAGATATAAGTTGCCAAAAAGCCAGTCCCTGGTCGGCTGTATGGATTTAGAGCTGCTGCAAGCAGAAAAGCTCTCAAAAGAGGAGACAGAGGGAGGTCAAAGAAAGGCAGAGATGAAGGAAATTGTGCCATCCTTTGAAGCAGATGTTTCTGAACAGGGAGGAACAGGACTTATCTCCCCATTTTTGGTAGCCATGGCCTGTTGAAGGTTCTGGAATGGTTTGAAAAATGAATTTCTTTCAGAGAATGCTGAGACATTTTGGCTGCAAGTATCTTGAAAGATTATGCTGGCCAGATGGTAGCTACCATTCCAGAGAAGTCATGAAATGTTCCAACTCAAAACTGACTTAAGACAGGAAAACTTGAACATATATTTTATGAGCCAAGATACTACAATATCCCATCAGGACTCTTCCAAATTTCACTTTTTTGCTATCACCATGACAAGCAGCATTTTAAAATAATAATACTAAATAAAAACCAGTCAAGAGGAAAGGTTTCTAATACTCTGTATCCAGGGTTATGTTTCTTAAGATTTCTGTCACGTCCAACTTATTGTACACAATGTTCTGAAGAAAAAAGTTACCTAAATTTTACACTTCCCAGATTCCTATACATGGGGTCTTGGACCAAAAAAGACTCCAGAGAATAACTGGTTGGGACAAGCAGTGAAAGAAGGGAACTCCATGAAGCAAATATGTTACTCACAGCCATTTCATTTTAAGGGGATTTGTCTAAGAACAAAAGAAGACTTAAAACTTTAAAATTTTCTACCTAAGTTATTATGTGTCATAATTAATATCGATCTTCTTTGGGATTATTAAAATTATTCCTCTTCAATTATCATATTTGAGCTTTAGGAAGAGTATTCCGATGGTGGGGTAAAGGAAGAAGTCACCGAAGGAGAATGAATTTAGCAAGAGATCGGTGAGGAGGATAATTTAATAACACTCTACATAGTACAAGAACAAAAATGATCTAAATAATATCATCTAAATTGGTGGAGACATCCTGTGTCCTGAGGTCCACGTCCAACCCAGTCATCATTTCCTAATGAATGGAGAATATGTTTTTCGGAAATAATATTCTGAAAAAGCCAACATACCTGTCTCAGTTTCTCCAAATATTGGCAAAACTTGATTGGAATCTTTCTAGAATGTAACATAAACATGTTCTTTTTTCCAGACTAGGAATACCAAAATGAACTTCACACGTATCTTCACAGTTTAAGGTCCTCATTTTGAACTTTCCCTATATAAGGTCTATGTCTACTTTGCTATTTTCTAACACATATTTAATGACAGCGCTTCACTTTTGTGTCCACACAGATTCATATCCTCTTCATACCCTGATTTCAAGGTGTGGTGTCTAACTGTGCTGAAGAGAGTGGGGAGCCAAGAAAATGAAGAAAAGGATGCTAAAGAAGAATCAATAACCTAGGCTATTAAAACCATATGTCTAAAGGGGGTTTATTTTTACTGCTACAAATATCAAAAGGTTTGTCTGTTTTCTTTTGTTTTATTTTCCTACTTTTGATAATCTGTGGCTCAGTACATAGCAGTGTTTTTGAGGGTGAAGCCCACTGGTGGCAAATGGCTGGGTCAGATGCTTTAAAAAAGAAAACCTCCACCTAAATTAGCTGGACTCCATACAAGGCTGTTTCCCACATTCCTGTCTCCTGTTACATGTCTGCTTTCTTGGTTACTGATCCTTAGCTCCCATTTTCAGCTCTCTCTCTGGCATTCTCCCCCCACCTGGCTTCTAGCCTCTCAGGGAACTTCTGGTTTTGACCCTGGTTGACTGTCATGATTCCACCTCTGAGACCACAAACTGAGCTGGACTTGTTGCTTCTTCAGCAGTCACATCACACACCCTATATTTGATCCTGCTAAGCCCTACACTATGTCAGGAACATCAATTAAAAAACAAACCTACAAAGGGGTAGGATTTTATATGCGAGAACTCCTGGCTTCCAGCTTTTTCTTTACCTTCTTAAATCTAACTCTTTGCATCATCTTAGAAGATCTTCCCCAGCTCTCACAGCTGACCCGGTCAGTAGTTACAGTGAGGCATGTGACTCTGAAAACCTTCATGTAGCATCACTGAGTTCACAGAATCCTCTCATATTTATCACTTAAGTGATACACACACACTAACACATGCGCTCACTCTAGCTCTGAAGGATGTGATATTATATCCTTTTTACAGATGATGAATCGAAGTCTTGTTGTGTTCAAAGTCACACAATTTTGTAGCTGTAGAGCAGAGTCACAGTCCAGATTCTGTCTACAAATTCCCTGCCCATTATAGTAAACCAGGCCCTTACAAGCTGAGGACACAAAAATGATGTGGACATAAAGATCTACTGATCTATTTTGAGTTTCTGGAACCAATTCCAATGCGTCGGAGGCAGGGGGTTTCCCCCCATACCACCAAACAATTCTCAGGACACCAGCAGAGTGTCTAAGAATTCAACTAAATTCTGACACTATCTACCCAGAGAGAACATCAGATTCCACAGGTGAAGGGCTCAGTCCCACAAGACCGCCCCCCACCCTAACACTTGAGATACCAGCAGCAAGTCCAGGTTGTCACCTGTGCATCTGACATACTGGCTGGAAGTTAGAGGTTCCCATGACTCCCTCCTTGGGTTTCATTGATTTTGCTGGAACGACTCACAGAACTCCGGAAACCCATTTGCTCACTAGGTCACCAGTTTATTATAAAAGGATATAACTCAGGAACAGCCAGATGAACGAGATGCACAGGGCAAGGTATGTGGAAAGGGTGCAGTGCTTCCTTGCTCTCTTTCCAAGGGCACCAGTCTCCCATCATCTCTGACTGTTCACCAACCCGGAATGTCTCCAAACCCTGATCTTTTGGGTTTTTATGGAGGCTTCACTAGATAGGCAGGACTGATTAAATCATTGGCCATTTGGGAGTGATTCTACCTACAGCCCCTCTCCCATTCCAGGAAGTCAGGGGTGGGGCTGAAAGTTCCAACGCTGTAATCAGTGATTCAGCTACAGTGGCAACTACCCCCATCCTTAGGTGGGGTCCAAAAGTCACCATTAACATAACAAAGGATACCTTTTTGCCCTCAGCACTTAGGAAGTTCCAAGGGTTTTGAGAGCTCTGTGCCTAAATGGGGATGAAGACCAACTATATATTTCTTATTATAAATGACAATATCACTCTAGCTGTAAAACATTTGAGGACACTAAGGAAAACCACATCTCAATATAATCTTTAGAGAAAATTCTGAAGGAGAAATCTTTTCTTCAGCATTGGGTCAGTTCTCAGGCCCAGGAATTTGATTCACTGTGCTAAGTTACACCGAAATTCAAATATTCAAAATCAGTCTCTTATTTCTCATTACTTACTACAACAGAGGGTCTTATTTATAAAGTAGGCATTTCCACATCTAGGATGAAGGCTGTATTATTTCTAACCTATTGAGTTATTTGAACATGGCTTTGCATTCCTAAGGGAAATTTTAAAGTTTACAAGCAATAGAAGTGCTAGAACATAAAATGTTTACAAAGAAATAAAAAGTTCACTTGAAAAGTTTACCAAAAGCAAGAGAAAGTGTACTATCATGTGTTTAAAAAAAAAAGGAATGGCAGTAATTTTACCCCACTTATTCTTTGACCCTAACTTTTAAATATTTTGGGTATGACAAAAAGAAAATAAGAGAGAGGCAGAGAGCAAAAAATGGCAATACCAGCAGTTATTCTATCCTATTATTAATCTGCCATATGTTGAGAAAAGCTCTACGGAAATGTTGATTCCTACTCTCACAGTTATTTCAACGTTTGTTTTATTTCTCCAACCACAAGCACTTAATGAGTACTTATGACCTATGTAGTTATATTAAAGGAACAACCAACAGTTTCCTCTGGTTAATTCTAAAGCTTCACAGTGTTCTGTATATTAAACTGAACATGTGACAATGAATTATGAACGAGGTACACAGTATGGGTTTATGCAAAAACCAAAGGTAGAACAACAGTTTATGAGGATTATATGTATTTTATACAGATAAGTAGACAACCAGTCATGACTGGATCTTTAATTACGTAAATATATATCAACTACACTGAAGAGGTTGAAACCCGTTAATCCAAGAGGAAAATGAAAACCAGCCCTTATATTTGTTACTGGAGCGTGGGGAGGAGGGGCCCCTACTGGGTTAAAAATAAAAGTCAGACTCCAAGAACGAGGAGATCAGAGAAGAACAACCATCTTGGGGTCAGGAGACCTGACACTGAACTGCAAAGGTGACCAATTGTAGCCCGAGTTTAGAAGGAAATAAACTGAGAAAAGATCACAGGTGTGGGGTGGAGCTTCAGGGCTGGCTCCAAGTGATTCTACAGCCTGGGAGGCTGGGAAAAGCCCCAACTGTACTAAAGCCGGCATAGGCTTCCTACGCTTCCTAGATCCCACCCAAACACAAGCCTTTCCAATTCTTCTTGACTCAGCTGGTCTCCACTTAAGCGCACCCTTGGCACGGTCTGGGTGTGACAGGGAGGAGATAAGATACAACCTTGGTCTTTCTGCACTCTACAGTTATTATCTACAATCCTAGACGACCCTTCAGGGCTCTAACCCAGCTAGGGAGGAACAAAAATTCTTCCTCCTCTTGCTTTCCTCTGTTCCCTGCTCCCCACCTTCACTAGGGTTCTACCTCCTACTCCCTCATCCGCAGCAGCCTGGCTAACTTTGTTGTTCGCTCTGAGCTCCAAAAGTTAAAAGACACACTCATAGGGCAACCGTTAAGATTAAGAAAATTCTAAAGTCAGTGAATTATTTCTTCCACAAACTAGAAAAATCATACTGTCATTGAATGTCAGTGCAGGAAATTCAATTAAATTTTAATTGTAAAAGCACAGCTATAATGCAGATTTTACTCTGATAGTATATTTGAAACGTGATAGTAGTATATTTGATTAAATGAAATCAAAATATTAAGTAAACACAGTGTGGATATCTCCAATTACATACTTAAAGTGTAAAATAAAAATTAACAAATCCTTAGGGGGTAAGAATTTTAAAATCATTGTATTTCACAAGCTTCTTGCAGTTATCAAGAGTCACTCTCTGATATTTCATACTGCTTACAACTCTTTCCAGATGCCATGGCCAAATGATATTTCCCCCAGTATTTTCAGCGTCTCATCTATATGACGAGGATCGTAATTTTTATTCTGACCAACATCATCTGGAGATTGAACACTAGAACACTGTACAAAACCAATCTGCTTTCAACCACTTCGAACTTTCTCTAGAAAGGGAGAGATTCAAATATTTGCAACAATTATTAAATAAATCCATTTGAGAGGTACATCTACATCTGAAGCTCTGTCTTGATAATCCTGACAAAGATTGACCACACATTACATTCCTTCCCATTTCCAGTTGCCACAGTATCATCTATCACATCTTCTGAACCATATTACCAATGATGGTCAAAGCGCAAGATGTTCTTAGTGAAGGAGGGGATTTTCTTATAGAGAATGTAATTGTGTCAGTGGGGCCCATCTTTTCTTCACCGAAGGTAAGCCACTGTCTTAGGCACCATGGGTATAAAAATGAGGCAGGTACTGTCCCTGACCTCAAAGAGCTCACCAAGAAGCAGGGAAAACACTTGCCCCTCATATATGCAGAATCAGCCAAGCAGCATGAAAGCCACACCTGACAATCTGTACATTCCTGGTGGGCGAAAAACAGCAGGTCATATACCTCAGGATAGCTCTGGTGTTAACAGAATACAGCCCTGCTAAATGCGCGTTTACTGACATATAATCGTGACTCACACTGCATGGATCCCGCACTACGCTATTTCTACGTACAGTCAGAAACTGCTTTGAAATATTTCCCTACTCATATTGAGATATAAATCTAAATATTTATATTTTTCACAGGTTTTCACTAAATTTTAAATCTCTTGTGTCCCATGGTTATGTCACAAAAAGGTGCATTTCAGCTGAATGAGGGGAAAATTAACTGCACAACTTCTAACAATAATAGAACAATGAAGGCATAATTCAATAGGCATAGTCTGGGAAATTTTCGCCCACTGCACACAATGGAATGATTAGGTGGAATACGAAATACTTCATGCTTTCTTAGCAAAACAGTAAAATCTATCAGAATGCACCTAAGTTTTTTCAGACTACAGCAGTTAAAGCAAAGCAGCAAAAAGAAAAATGGAAGGAAGGAAGGAAGGAAGGGAGGGAGGGAGGGAGGGAGGGAGGGAGGAAGGAAGGAAGGAAGGAAGGAAGGAAGGAAGGAAAGAAGGGAGGGAGGGAGGGAAAGAAAGAAAATTGTGTTTGCTTATCCTCAAAAACTAATTAAGTTTGGTATGGTTTCTTTGTTTATTTGTTTAATTTTGCAAGGGCCAGTTATTTTTCAAGCAGTTTTAAATTGAAGGTAGATTTCTGTTTGTTTGTTTGTTTGAAAAGCCTCATATCAAGAACAGAAACAAATGCTAAGCTAGCTGTTAAGACCCCACCAAAATTCAGCAGGCCATAATCCCCCCCCACCCCCCGCCCCGTGTTTTGACAACTTACTGCTGCTGCTGAGTTTACCCTTTGAGAGCTACTGAGAGGAGGACAGCTTGCCTGAATTAGAAAGAAAAGCTGACCTAAGTCACTTATCCTAATTAAAGATCAATCCAGATGCAGGAGACAGTCCTTCTGCAATCTAACATGGAGTTATGATGTTACCTCCCAACATGGCTGTATGAGCTTCTCCTAAATCTATTTGCACACTTTTCCTATTGCCTGTTTTTGTATTCTTCCTTCCCTCCTTTTATTTCTCTTCACAGAAATGTCTATCTACATGCACATCGTAACAAAAGTGACAGCCCCTTTGCAAGAAGGAAGTGGCTTAAATTTAAGCAGCTGTTCTCCTTTTAAGATTGCAACATCCAAAGAAATACTTCGTTGTAAGTGGTGTCATTGCTGTTCAGTAGACTTGTTATTATGTTTGTGACAGTCAATTATCTGATAAGATACACTGTGGTTATTACTACCACCAGAAAAAAGTATGTGCATGTTTATTAATTCAAAGTGTTCCATTAAAATAAAGTACGCTAACTAAGGAACTGAACAACTATTTCCTAATTATTATCACACAATCATTTGGGCATTTTAAAATAGCTTCTATTTTTTCCTGAATGAATTACACTTTATATTTAAAACTATTAGCATTTACAGTGTTTTACTGTAATAGAATATGCTATTTTTGTGCATATTTTTACACTGAAGGCCTTAGTTGTAAATCCAATGTTTTAAATCGAAGTGTTTTTCCCCCTGTTGAAGAAAAGGGTTAACATTTGAGCAAATCATTAAATATACTAGAACAAGAACCCACAACTCAAAGGCTTCAGATATTTTAAGTATTATGTAAACATTCAATGCAGGATGAAATTAAATGGTTTGTTCAGAAGGAAGAGCAAGAGGTGTCCTTATTCCTCTTTCCATTTCTGTTGTTTTCCAGGGATAAACCATACAAGCCTTATGTTGGGGGGGGGGGTAGAAATGTTGAAAATGAAGGCCATAATCTTAATGGAGTTAATGTGGCTTCCTATCACAAAGCCCTACAGTTGTCACTGCCTCGTAAAATTCAAGCAATAAAGTTGAAGCCAAATGTTCTCCTTTCACAGAAACTGCCTCCTGCAAAAATACCTGTAAATCTGTGGTCTAAGACAGGGTGGAAGAGAAAATACACATATCCTTGTAGACAACAGATCTGCAAATGTTTAGGTGACTCACTTAGGAAAAAAGAAGACAAAACTGTACAACACATTCAATTTTATAATTTCTAAATCTCAGTAGTTTCCAGTATACTGAATATCCTGTGTACTGTTCTCTGCAGACATCAAGCAGGCCATAGGGTCCTCACTGGGCATGCACACTTTGTCCACTGGGTTCAACAAAGCAAACGGTCCCGGCCATCCACGACCCCCTTCTTCTCAAACTGCCATGCTGTGAAGATTTCTGATTTTTGCTGTCCACTCAAACCACAAACCTTGTGCCTTGTGTACACACGCTGTCTATAACAATATTATTTTAACATCATTATATGCAAAAGTACAGGGTATTGGGAGGACAGGTTTTATACAAAACTGGAAAATTCAACTTTTTTCCATATTGTTTAAGTCTAATCCTTTACATAACACAGCCTCTTGTATCATGAATGTAGTTTCAAGATACAAATTAAGAAAATATGTAGACTGCTAATTAGAAACAACCTATAAGTCTTGGCGTTGGGTTGGTCACTTTTATTTAAATTTTTGCAAATGACAAGATGCCCACTAGCTACTGTGTTGCTAATGCAAAAATATAATAGGACATCTTGTAAAGAAATGCTGGTGCTAACTGGCCTTTTCACCACCATTTCTCTCTGAGTAATCACTACCAAGAGCAGTGTCATGCTGACTAATGAAGAACTAGGTCTGAAGAAAGCCAAGTGTTAGTTTGTAGTGAAATCTGTTAAGATCACACCTAATTTTTCTAACTTGAAAGGGGCCTTACTGGAAATACATCAAATTACAGGAGTATCCATTTTGCAAACTTGGCCAAACTAGACAGGTTTCATTCTAAGTATATGTGGATAAATACTTGGAGACATATATGTTCACCATGGTTTTCTATGTGTTACCTTTTTTAGGCAATTATAGGATCAAGCCAAACTGTTTTGTGTAGCATTCCAGAAAATATCATTTTATGTAGAATAAAATAATTTTTGGTTTCGCATCTTAACTAAAAACTTAGAGACCGCATCAAAACATAGACTGTAGACTTTACATGTTTAAAAAGTTAGTTGCATAAAGAGATAGTGAAATTATTACAAGCAACATACAAATAATAATATAACAATAGTGGAAAATATTTAGTAACTTGCAATGTGCCTTCATTGTGTTAAGTGATTTATATTAACTATCTTTCCATTAAAACTTACAACTTTTGGGCTTCCCTGGTGGCGCAGTGGTTGAGAATCTGCCTGCCAATGCAGGGGACACGGGTTCGAGCCCTGGTCTGGGAAGATCCCACATGCCGCGGAGCAACTAGGCCCGTGAGCCACAACTACTGAGCCTGCGCGTCTGGAGCTTGTGCCCGGCAACAAGAGAGGCCGCGGCAGTGAAAGGCCCGCGCACCGCGATGAAGAGTGGCCCCGCTTGCCGCAACTAGAAAAAGCCCTTGCACAAAAACGAAGACCCAACACAGCCAAAAATAAATAAATAAATTTTAAAAAACGAAAAAAACCTTACAACTTTACCATAGTAGAATTCCAAGCTAAATTTTCCTTGTCTCAGAATTACACCTATGATCTGAAACTGAGAACAAAAAACATAGCGCATCCCAGATGTTACAGATAGACAGCAGTGAGGAAGCCAACAGTATGTGGAAACAACCACACACCTGCAACCTGGACTGAAAAATGCCAGAGCAGGGCCTGCTACCAGTACCCACCTCCACCTAGCAACCCCTTTTCCAGCTGCCAGAAGAGGCTCCAAGAGGAGAAGGAATCAGCTTTATGGGGAGTTCAGTGTTGAAGGGAGAGTCCATTTCCTCTCCTCTCTATAGAAAGGAGAGGGAGGTGCTTTCCCCTCCCCAAAGTGATGCGATTTCAAAATCAGCATTCAGAAGAGTAGGAGTGCCTATAGGTAGCAAGAAGACCTCTCATTCCTTAGTTAAACGCCCATGGCCCCACTCTGGTGCCATCACCAAAAGACAGTGGACTGAATTTCTGGGAGAACTTTCAGAATTATGTCACCTTGTCCACTTTATCTTTCTTCTATTACCAGGAGGAGAAGTTTCGTAGCATGCATTCCCTGATGGTTGGGGCAGACCTGAGCGTGGAGACTGATGCTCACTTCTGCTACACAGATGTCTCAGGCGGCAAGACCTACTGAGTTGGCTAAGCCAGTGAGACTGAAATGGACTGCAGAGAAGTGTGCCAGGGAGACAGGCATGGGAAACCCTGTTCAGAGAGTGTGGAAGAAGCCCAGGGTACTTTCCATCCTTCCACATCAAGAGACATGAAGGTTGGTGGAAGGGCATGGACTGTTGGGCTGCCCAAGTCATCTCAAGGACAAGTAGCAGGAAACCCGATTCAGGGAGCACATAAATCTGAAAGGTTCTTTTAGGATACAGTAAATTAAAAGAGTGTGGCTAAAACAATAGGTTTGTTTAAGAGACAAGTGAATGGCAAACCAGGAAAAGTAGGGTAGAGTCACAATGTAGGTCATCTGGAATGCCAGGTTAAAAAAGTCATAAGGGTTATGAACCGCAGATAACCCATGAAGGCTTAGAGCCATGGATGTACAGTTACTGAAGGGTAGGAAAGAGAAGCAAGGCAGTCAAATACAAAATAGGAGCTTTGCAAGTCCTATGAAATGATTTCCTCTTTCGCTCTCCTCTTTTTTTTTTAATTTATTTATTTTTTATTTATTTATTTTTGGCTGTGTTGGGTCTTTGTTGCTGCACACGGGCTTTCGTTAGTTGCGGCGAGCGGGGTCCACTCTTCGTTGCGGTGTGTGGGCCTCTCACTGCGGTGGCTTCTTCCGTTGCGGAGCGCCAGCTCTAAGCGCACGGGCTTCAGCGGTTGTGGCACACAGGCTCAGCGGTTGTGGCTCGCGGGCTCCAGAGCACAGGCTCAGTAGTTGTGGCGCACGGGCTTAGTTTCTCCGTGGCATGTGGGATCTTCCCAGACCAGGGCTCGAACCCGTTTCCCCTGAATTGGCAGGCGGATTCCCAACCACTGAACCACCAGGGAAGCCCTCTCCTCTCTTTCTTACTTTTGCCAAATAAGTTCAGATTGCTAAAGAGGGGAATCACACGGTTAGGTGTTCTCTGATTTTTTTTTTTTTCACTTTAACAAATAAGAGCTCTGAATAAATTATCTAAAAGCACTCAGCTAGCTAGCAAAGGGAAGGGGCACTCATTGAACCCCAGATAGTCTTCTCTAACCCACTGATTTGGTCAGGAAGAGAAGGTATCAGAAACAGGGCAAAGGGACTTCCCTGGTGGCGCAGTGGATAAGACTCCGTGCTCCCAATGCAGGGGACCCAGGTTCAATCCCTGGTCAGGGGACTAGATCCCACGTGCATGCCGCAACTAAGAGTTCACATACCGTAACTAAGGAGCCTGCCTGCTGCAACTAAGACCCAGTGCAACCGAATAAATAAATAAATTTTTTTTTTTAATTTAAAAAAAAAGAAAGAAACAGGGCAGAGATTCAGTGCCATGATGGTGGGAAGGCAAGAGGTCATCTGCCAAGGCACCACAGAACTAAAATTAGGGGTGAGATAACCAGTCGGGGTGCAAAATGCTGTAGAGGGATTACGGAGATTGAGGACTGGGGAAAGGCCATGCTTTTAGCAGTTAGAGGTTCATCAGTGACATCAGGAGTGCAACTTCAGCTGACTTTCTCTGGAGGAAGACAGACTGAAGGGAAGTGGGTGGTGAGGAACTGAGGCAAAAATTTCTTGGAAGTGTGAGGACAAACACAGCCTCTGTGTGTGGGGAGAGTCCCCTTTGTTTAATACTGTGGCAATGCAGCCATTTGTACACACCCCAAGTCTACCTATACAGAAGAATTTGGAGAGTATCATATTGCAAAGAATAATCAAAAAATAAAATAAGGACAAAATGTAAAATAAATGAATTCTGAATGAATAATCTCACATCTGAACTGCTTAATATTGTTGAAAAACACACAGTACTTCTAATTTAATTTAAAAAATGTGTAAGGTAACATCCCTGAAATGATATACACTAAATGAATTTAAAATGCTACTAAAGTAAAACGAAAGTGGAAGGCATATAAATAAGCAAGGCTTGAAAAGGTTTTTTGAAAAGGTGAAGGATAACAGTGGTAGCAAATGTGCATTATTTAAATTAAAATGTGCAAAGGTAACAGTAAATTGGCCAAGATATAGAACTTATTAAACATCAAAACAGTTTGGAAAATGGACTGAGGAAGACTATAGCAGTATGTTCTGAAGTCTATTTTTTAAAACACCTAGCCAAATATTATATCTATAGGAATTAGAGAAAAGTCTATATTTAATATGGAAATGCAGTCATTTCCGGTCATCTAAAATGTATTTAATTTAAAGGGACATATACCTAAAAACAAGCTCCAAAAGTTCTTTTTCTATATACCTACCGCTTGAAGAGACTTCTTCATTCAAAAGCTGGCAGCTTACAATGCTTATAAGACACTCCCAACCGCAAACAGCTGAGTAGGCTTTAAGTTACAGCCAATCAAATAATTTCCTTTCTTCGCTTCTGCACTTTCTTTATATAAGTCTTTGCCCGGCTCCTGTCTGCAGAGTGCCCCTAATCACTTACAGTTTGGTAACGCCCAAGTCCAATTGATTTTTGCTCAAATAAAAATTTTAATGCGCTTCAGTTTATCTTTTAACAGTCCTAGCACTATGTGTCCCAAACCTTTTGAAAGTGATCTTGGATAATTTCGGATATGCTGGAGTAACAGTGGCAAACATGCATTACTCAAACACACGCAAAGAATCATGCAGGGAAGGCAAACATCTAACAAGTTTATAAATATTCGTGAGGACAAAATGCCACAAATTTCATCTGAACTAAATTATCATTTAATGCTTTTCTCCTCAAATTTGTGTTAAATAATCTATTTATGTTGTACCATCATTTTGCCTGTTGAATGTTTATGTTCCTGACAATTTAGTCAATCTAACACTAAAGAAACCTTTGATATCATCTTTTTTGTTTAAGTTACCGCTAGGTCTTCTCACTATGTCCACTTCTTCACTGAGACTGGGAAATAATTTTACCAGCGCAAAAGCTCTCTGATTAAACAGAATGAGATTCAAGTAGTTAATGCAAATGGGTTTTCCTCATTCGACACCAAAGGCAAAATTAAAGGGAAAAATTTTACCTGAGTTAGACATTAATTTTCCCCCAAAGAACTTGACACTAAACATATTTGCAAAGCATGGTGACTATAAAATTTTCATTTCAGCTCTCCAACTTTGTCCAGTTGTGATTTTTTTCATGCTTTATTAGGGTATAACAGGAACTCTCTCATTCTGATAAGTGACATTCTGGGGTGACTTGTAATACAAACTTAACTCTACCTTCCTGCAATTACTCATTAATTTGCTATTTTGCAAATTAAAAAGAAAGTATGCACACTTAGGAACTGAATAATTACTTTCTAATGGGTAAAGCTTCAATTATACTCTTAGGAAAGCACCATTTCATAACTAAGGAGGTTAGACCCTGTCCCTGAAACAGTATCCCTTTTAGATAAACACTTTAAAAGGCAAACTGATTATGGAACTTTCAGTTAAGGACTCAAATATGATGTCCATGGTTAGCAAGGAAAAGATAGCATGCCTTCATTTTCCAACATTTTTAGTATTTTGTCTGTGTATTTTCACAGGCCTAAATCCCCTTAATCTTTCTGTTCTAAATCTGCCAGTTTAAAACAATAGATATAGCAAATAAAATAACTGGAAAATTCATATTGAAAAGAATCAGAAACCTCCCATTTATCTCCTATATTAAAATGGATGTATCAAACTAGAAACTTAGGTATTAAAAAAAAAAAAAAACGCTTGGTATTTACTTCCTATTAAGATTTCCTTATACATCTTATGATGGATATTTCAAGCTAATTCATATTAACTGCTGTCTTTGAGTTTTGCTCTTTGATAGTATCAAATCACTTCTCTCAAAGCCTTTTTCTCTATAGTATACAGTGGCTGCCTTCATTAAAAGGAAAAAAAAAAAAAAAAAAAAAAGGTTGACTGAAATGTAGGCAAAAATCACATGAAATAAGCCTTGGTGCTGCACTGTCTTTTTCATGTTGTCACCTATTTTCCCTATCCTAAGCCTGAATCTGTTCCATCTGCTTAATTATAAGCTCAAAACCCTCTGGGTGGTAAATGACTCTATATTCTGCAATGCACTTAACACATTTTTCATGCTCTATACTATTAATAATAACAGTAGTAACAACGTATATTTTTCTTAAAGGAAAATATGGACATCACAACTGTCACTTAGCCACACTCCCTTTTGTCTTCTTGATAATGCACATTGGAGGGATGGTTACTAAGATCACATGACCACTTCCTTCTGTTCTAATTTTAATTTTCTTTCACGTAGCTCACTTATTTTTCCTTCTATGTTTTAATTTATTCTTCTGCTTTCTTTTCCCACCCACACCTATGATCTCCTCCTGAATGCCAAGCAGCATCACTAGTCTTCACTGAGTTGCTAAGGAAAATACCCGTTTGTGTATGCTTAATTGGCTTAACTACTGCACTAAAGCAGGGCTTCTCAACCTCAGCACTATTAACATTTGGGGCTGCATATTGTTTCTTATAGAGGAGAGCTGTCCTGCGTATTGCAGGACGTTCAGCAGCATCTGAGGACCCTACCAACTAGATGTCAAGAGCACACCGCACCCCACTCCACTACCAGTGAGGACAACCAAAAATGTCTCCAGATGTTGCCAACTATTCCCTGGGAAACCTCTGTGAGGAGGAGACCTATTGTGATAAGGTAAAACTGTTCTTTTCAGTATGTCATATTGCTGGAATTAAACAGAGTAAAAATGTGATAAATATGAAGTGAAAATTATATTAAACCTCCCACATATATACACACATCCTAAAAATATTTTGAATGTGCAGTTCAAGCATTTAAGAAGCCTGAAGTTAATATAAGCAAAAATAAGTAAAACTCCAAAATTTTAGGATTATTTTATTGAAAAAAAGTGAGTTTTGCTACTTAACTTATGAAAGCTAACCTGGAATAGAGCTCTAAGCAAAGCACTGGCTATGATTTAAGACTCGTATGTCTAACGTCCAATTAAAATAAATCCTTCTAACAGCACTTTTATAAAATCACTTAGCTTGTTAAAACATATAAAATGTTTGGCTCCCCTGGGCTACATTATGATTAAGGTACCTTCAGAGATGAAAAAATGCTTCTCATTTTACAAGGTCACAGTACATTTCAAAATGAGCTATACTTCACTATTCTCCAAGATTTCTTTGCTTCCTTCACTAAACTAAGCCAAGGTCCCCCTACTTCTGAAATTTGCTATAAATCTGGATACTGTCAAGGAGCATTTAATCTCCAATGCATTTGAAAAGCCTTGTAAATCGCAACTAAAATAACCAAGGCACAACCTTTTCTCTTTTTATTTTTCTTTAAAGTTTTCCCTCCAACGATCAGTAAACATGTTTCAACATCAGCTTTATTTTAAGCACTAATGCAGAAAGCATGAAATAAATATCCTAGACACTTGGGTCTCATAAGAGGCACTGCTTGAGTGCTCATGAGGTAGTGCGTAAGTGTTTAGGCTCTGCAGTTGACCTGGGTTTGAATTCTGGTGCCCAATTCCTCACTAGCTGTGTGACCTTGAGCATGTTACCATCTCTAAGTCTCACTTTCCTCACATGTAAAAGGCAATAATATTTGAACTTATTGCATGGAACTGTTGTAAAGTTTGAAAATAAAGGCTTCAGCACATACCCTGAACATAGTGAGGGGGTAACTAGCATTGCAGATTCATTGATCAATAAATGTGCTTCACAGTCAGTATCTTCTCACATAAAAACTGTGTGCTACCCATCCCAAATCAGCGTTTTCCTGCATTTTTTTCTATCATCTCTTTTCTCCAGCTATCCGACCAAAACCTGGTCATCCTAGATCCCTCCATTATGCTTACTACCCTCCACTTCCCACCCAAGAAACAATGCTGCCTAGTAACGCTGTCAACATCATCACTAACATTCCAGGCACGAGGCTTTCACCTCCGTCAGCTCATGTCACCTTCAGCATCTTAGACCTTGTAGCCATCATCTCCTCTTTGTCCCCATCCTGGTTCAGCCCCTCTTCTATGAGGTAGAGAATTACAGAAACCTTCTAATTCATCTCATTCTAGTACCCAACTTTTACCCATTCTGCACAGTGAAGCCAGAGTATTTTCTTCTAAAACATGGATCTGATCATTACTTCCCTGCATGAGGTTCTGTAAGGTGCCATCCTTTCCGTGACCTTTAGGAGAAACCCTAACCCTCAGAGAGTAGCAGACAGGACTTCAGGACTCCAGCCCCGTCTCTCTATCCCATTTGCCCCACCGTGCTCTTTACAGCAACCCATATGCCAACCAGAGCGGACCCCCTCCAGGTCCTGACAGGCGACCTCCTTCCTAATAACCTTTGTGTGCATTACGACTGCTGTCTAGCATGTCAGGCTCCACGTATCTGTCCATCTAGCTCATTTTCGAAGCCTTTAGGCATCACTGCCTCCCTGCAGCAGTTTCAGAAGTCCCTAGGGCTGAGAGATGGTCCTTCCTCTATATTCCCTTCCCACAACTCCCTGAACCTACTTTAAGGAGCTTACCATGGTATTGTACATAGCGGTTTTCTTATCTATCACCTGCATTAACATTTTTTGCTAGACATTAACATAATTTTTGTTTATCTAATTTTTGTTCAAAAAAAGTATTGTGTCCAACACAACTAAACTATAAAATATGGCATTAAAGGACATTGATGCCTATTTCCCACAAAAAAATATCGTGTGCTTGGCGCACAGTAGGCACACAAAATATGTTTGTGTAAAAGAATGTTTCATTGAATGAAACAAATGAATAAAATATACTTGCGGAAAATTAATAAGCTCCATGTTGTTTCTGAAGGGCCATAATGGGCAAAGACATAATCAAATGTCATTTTTAAATGGCTCATGTACCTAATATAGCCATAAAAAAATACTGCCTTTTAATACAAAATTAAAGATTTATAGCACAGAACTGATTTTCAAGTTCCATCTCATCATTTCTAAACTGGAAGTCCCAACGATCAAAATGTGGTAGCCAGATTGTTCTCAGAAGCCAGTGAGACATAAAGAGTGGAACTGTCAATTACAATTTTTATTCCAAAATGTCTGACTCCCTTGTGACATACTGTAGTACCCCCTAAATTATTAACAGACCCTGACACCAGAAGCAGTGGGGACTGCATTTGGGAACTGAACACCACATTTATTTAGTTCAAAGACTGATGATTCAGAGGGAGAGGAAAGAGGAGGCAGTTATTTTGATCGGTTGGAGGTCTTGGTGCCTTTTGTACCTGAGCTTCTGTTGGTCTCCGTGCTCTTTGTGGGTGCAGGCCGGCAGGCCCCTATGTCTCGCTCTTGCTGCCTCTGCTGACAGCTTCTCTGTGTGACAACTTGGAATCCCAGCAGTGAAGTGTGAAAAAAAGACACAGGGAACAATTGGAATGGAAATTTCAAACTGTAGTCATATTTTTTAAAGAGTTGAATGCATTAAACATCTAGAAAATAGCTTCCTTGATAGGGCTCACAGATAGGGATGGAAGAATAAACAGGACAAATCAAATTCAGTCATCATTTCGCAGCCATGCTCTATAAAACCCTGACTGTCCTTATGACCCAGGAGTCCTTGATCAACTGTTCTGACTCAAGTCAATGTCAACTATTTGACCTTTTCAAAACCAAAGCTTCCCCAGAAGCCTATTTTTCTTTTGCTTTGTGGTTTGTTCTTTAAACAGAAGTAAAAATTAAAAAAAAACAAAAACAAAAAACTCTTTTGGCATAAAATGCGATGGAAGAAGCCAAACTCCCTTGTTTCTCCGTAATTCAGCTCACGTCTCCTCTCTTGCTCTAGCTCTCTCATGCTCTCCCCCCATCCCTGCCCCCACCATGTCTTTCTCCATGTCCCTCTTAGGAGGGTTCCAGAGCCCAAGTTCAAGGAGGGTGAAAGTAAGCCTCGCTGAGGTCTCCGATAAATATTTTTCTATCATAAAACTGATAAAGTATTTTGATCCATGCTTGCTCTCAATAGGATAAAATTCCAGAGGAGAGAAGGAGTACTGTTATCAACCCCTATTCCCTAGCTCCCTTTCCAGTACAAATGGCTCTGAAAAGCACTAAGTATTTTCCAGTGGTTTCTCCAGAACAGACTCCTGTATGTGTAAAACTGCACATATAGGCATAGATGCATAAAAACACACAGCACATTTATACCTATTCTAATAACAAATAAAATTGATGGCATGATTTTGAACCTGTTTTCTAAGGTATGGGTTAAAGTGAAGTCTACTAGTAGCAAAGGTAATTTAAACAACCTAAAATAAGAAGCTTTGATAAAAACTAAAATTAGGTACACAAATATGCATTGACCACTCTATCCCTATAATGTATATGTCGCGACATAACTGAGAAAAACCCTCTCGGGAATTTGTGAGTTAAACTGATAACCTTGCTGGAGGCACATGTAGTGTTGGAATGGAAACTGATACGTGGAAGACCAGAAGATAACAGCACAGGAACAGAAACCCTTAGCTTCAACAGCCTGCAAAAAGGATTCCATCTTTAGTAGAAGAAACCATAGTTGACTGCTACTGAATTCTGAGAATCACAAAGTAATGAATTCTCATCCAACTTCTAGCAGCATCCCACCACCTCAAAGCAGTTTGTTCATTATCATGCAATTTCAGCAAATCACATTCTCTTGACTTGATTTCTGACCTGGAAATTGAGATATTTAAATTGTTCTCCAAATTCCTATTTCTAAAACTGTTTCAAAATTCCTATACTTTCCACAACTATGAGAAAATAAGTGAGCTACAATGGCACCCTCTCCTGAGCTGTGATCAACTTTGCTATCTATAAGCATGGTTTCAATAGAGGCTTCCTACCACCATTACTGAGTATATATGAGGCTATAATTGTATTGATACTATGCCTTCAACTCCTGAGTCAATGTTGCTTTAAAATTGCTAAATATGTTCTCTTTCAAAGGACTCACCAACTACGTTACTGAAAAAACACGTGGTTTAGGAAATAAATATTTATGACCAATACTGAGATTCAGAAGTGAAAGAACAAATAATGCATGATATTCTCTCCAATGAGACATTTGCCATGACTGAGATCACCACCAAAGAAGGCTTTGTTCTCCATTTATACTTCCTGCCAACTCTTCCTTCATCTGTGGATAGGCTACAGTACTGAATAAATATAGCGTAAGATGTGCATTTTAAACCATTCAATTTAATAAAAGGTTCTCATATTTATAAATTACTAATTCTAATTACCAAAATCTTTTATTTTATGCTGCATATCTATTAGAGAAGGGATAATCAATTGACCAGGAAGTAAATTAATCTCCTTCAAGTATTTAATGTAACCTAAATACTGAGGTTATTAAGTATTAAATTAAAGGAAATTAAATGTATTGAAATTAAATGTATTGAAATATTTCTTATAAATCTTACTTTATATATGAAATAATATGGCTCTGTTATTTCTACTACATAATTGGAAATATATCATTTAAAATAATAACTAATATGTTATAAAATCAACTTAATTAATCAGAAGGGAAATAAAAGAAACTGCTGCAAAAGGTATAAGAAGCATAAAGAGCTAACACTGGAAACTAATGTTGAAAAGAATCCACGGTTTCCAATTATACCAACTGTTCCTCCTCAAAAGCTAATTAAAATGCACCTTAGGAAACATAATCTTCTACAACTTTAATTACATCTCTTCCTTTATTCCTCAAAAGAGAAACGACTACAACTCCCAGGGTACACTTTTTCACTCAGCTACCAGTGTGTCTTCTCCCTTATTGATTCTTTCTTCTTGACAACATGAGTGGCTACCCGTCTTTCCATACAGGTGAAATCATGAGGTTCAAAATCCACTAAAGGTATAATTTCAGAGCTATTAAATTCAATGACAATTTTATATTTATACCTTTCTCTCCCTCTCCCTCTATATATATACAAATATATATATATATACACACACATATATACAAATATATACAACATGTATCTATATCTATATACTATATACTGTGATATTGTATATGCATATATTTATACTATCTAGATAAATCTGGATATTTTATATATATATATTTCAATATCTATATCTCTCTATTCTCAGAACAAATTGTGATATGCATCTTCTTGCGAATACATTATTTGGCATTCAGAACTAATTTTTTATGGAAACAATATCACACATTCCTAGGCTACCCCTTCAAAGTCTTAGAAACCCATCCTGAAGTTACAGTATAGGCTCCACAGCACTAACTTGAGCTTCAGGGCCCTGGAAGAGGAAGCCATGTTGTGACAGAAGGAGTAGGATCATGGAGGATGGGAAAGGGACGAGGAGAAAGAATGTGTCTTCCTCCATTTCCTAGGTTCAAAACTCTGAAACAGTCACTTTTTGGCATCTCTCCTCTCCCTTCCTCCACCCATCTCCCGACTTTGTTAAGCGTCCTCAACTGCCCTCCATGTCCGCCTGGAGACCTCTATTAAGGTCACATCACTCCCAGTCATTCCTAAGCCAACATTTCCTCAGTTTCCCTGTCTCATCATCCATGAACCCAGATACTCAGTGTAGATGAACTGTCACAGACGGTAGGAATTAATTTTCAGTTCATTAAAACACTGTAACCACACCAAACACATTTACATATTTCTCAAAAAACATACTTGGAAATGCAAATAAGAAATAATTTGAAAGAACTGTACCTAGTGAGCAAAAAAATAAAAAAATAAAAAAAGAGAGAGCACAGATTCAGTAGGTTATGCACAGGATAGTCTGACCAACGGCCTGACCACAAACTTGCTAACTTGAGATGATCTTGTTATTTCCAGCTTTGACCTTTCCACTGAAAAAAAATGACTGTATCTTTGGAAGCTTTATTCCTCAATCCACACCCCACCACACAGAGACATACTTATTTCTTATTCTGAATGCACAGAGGAAGCTTCTCCAACAAAGACCAGGTTAGCAACAGAAGGAATTGGTGATGCAAGGCTCTCAACCCTCAGGGAGGTATGGGGGCCACAGGTAAGTTAGTTCTAACAGAGACCCCACTGTAAACATTCTTTTAATGATGACCTTGAAATACTCATCCTGGCATATAAATTCAATTTTCCATTGCCATTGCTGTCTGCGGCAAAATATTCAATGCAAAGACCAACAGCAGCAATATCTGTTCATGATCACCCTGCCCCCCTTAAAACAGGTAAAATTCTTGTTTTTGTTATTAAATTTTTGGGGCCCCCTACAGCTCTAAAAGGTGCTGGATAGGTGGTGACTATAGGACAAGACAATGCACAACTACCTCCACAAAGCTCTGAGAACATTTCCCCACAAATCCCATGAAAATACATATATATATATATATATCCCCTTCAATTTAAAATACCACCACTTTATATCCTGCATTTATGATGGTAACATGTATGTACCATGGTCAATAGGGCAGCAAAATAGCAGTAAGGGCACATTCATCATTTAGTACAAGCTGGACCACAGCAATGTGTAAAACACATGTGGTTCATCTAAACACTATAAAAATGCATTATGTATTAGGCAAACAACAAACAGTGTTTTAACACTAGAGAAGCCTCAGTAGGAATGTACATTTATTTATTAAGCCCCTTCAACAGGACCCTGACTCCTGCAGGGATACACACCCTTAGCATGACAAACAAAAACTAACAACTGGAGCTCCCACAGAGGAAGCTTGAACTTGGGCTTTAAATAATTAACACTTTTTTCTTCCCTTAACCTATACCTATGGAGATTTGTTGTCAATAGTTAAACAAAGGTGTTACCCTAGTCATAGCAGCTGATTTGTAAAGCTCTCCCCTTATTAAAATATTGGGCAGAACAACTCATTAAAGGAAAATTAAGGAGAGTAAAATGGGATACAATATGTCTGCATGAGTATGTTCTCATTAAATATCAGAGATTTGGACATATTACAGCAAGAGGCATTTTTGTTCTATTCTGTAAGTACAGGCATCAGACATTCTTTAGCTCCTCTCACGTGGTCCTATTATGATTATTCTGGGTTTTGTAAAGTTGTTTGTTTTTTATAGTGGGGGAGTTTAGGCTGTTGCTGTTTTGGGTTTTAGCATTTGATTGTTTTTAAGATTCAAGACTATGGCTTCCTACCTAAATGCCCATCGACGGACGAATGGATAAAGAAGTTGTGGTACATATATACAATGGAATATTACTCAGCCATAAAAAGGAACGAAATTGAGTCATTTGTTGAGACGTGGATGGATCTAGAGACTGTCATACAGAGTGAAGTAAGTCAGAAAGAGAAAAACAAATATCGTATATTAACGCATGTATGTGGAACCTAGAAAAATGGTACAGATGAACCGGTTTGCAGGGCAGCAGTTGAGACACAGATGTAGAGAACAAACATATGGACACCAAGGGGGGAAAACCGCAGTGGGGTGGGGATGGTGGTGTGCTGAATTGGGCGATTGGGATTGACATGTATCCACTGATGTGTATAAAATTGATGACTGATTAAAAAAAATAAAATTAAAAACAAAATAAATTAAAAAAATAAATAGATTAAAAAAAAAAAAAAGACTATGGCTTCCTGGCTCTAAAAAAGAAAATGTCTTAAGGCATTTAAACCTAGATTCTGGATAGATGAGTTTTCACCATAATTTCCATAGCAGCATTTCAAATGATTGCTTTAACAAGTCTCCATGAAGTTCCACAGCTGATTTTTCTGAGAGGAATATAAGGAACAGCAAGCTTGGAAGAACAGGTGGGCCTGGTTCAAGAAGCCCTGCCACTTTTGGCTGCCACACATGAAGCTGTGCTTCCTGCATATGTTATGATGTCTGTCCAAGGGGATCCCCTTCAACTGTATTCCAATCTGACCCTGCATTCATGATTTGTCTATCAGGTTTGAACACCAAATTTTCAGAAACACAGGGGAAATCTGAGACCCTTTAAGGTCAGCTTCTTTGAGAAATGGAACTTCATAACTTGGATAAACATCTCTTTCATGGAATCACACCTGTCTCAAAAAACAAAAAAAGGTTACATACATCTATATGTCTATATTGATAAAGATACACGCATATATATGTATGTGCATAAGCACACACACATACCTAGAAAAGACAATTCCAGCAGCCTTCCATCGCCTGCAAAACAGTTCACGTTATGCAACCTAGAATCAAGGAGTTTCCATATCCGGCCGCAGCATGCCCTTCAGAACATATCTCCATATATCATACAGAAAAAAAAAGGAGGAGGAAGAGGAGTAAGGAGAGGGAGAGGGAGAAGCAGAAGGAGAAATAATAAAATAATAAATAAAGTCCTTCTTGATCCAAACATTGTCTTCTTGTGGCCCACCGTATTTTCCAAAGATTCACATATCCCATCCTGTAAGCTTTCTGCCCATGGATTGGGGTACTCTGTTCCCCCCTCTTGAATCAGGGTGAGGGGGTGAGGCTGCACTGGTCACAGAGCATGCTAGAAGTGATGGTGTGTGGCTTTCGAGGCTAGGTCACAAAAGGACACAGCTCTGCCAGCAAACCTCCTGGCCGTGTCTCCCCTCCCTCCTCTCCCCTCACCCCTGTCACCAACGCTCTCTCACAACAGGCACTTTAGGAGCCCTAGACAAGATGTAAGAGTTCAGACCACTTTGAAGTTGCCAGGCTGGAGAGCACTCATGGGAAGGCCACATACAGGTAAAGAGAGAGATGCTCCAGGAGACCTAATCGTACCACACTTCCCAAAATGGTCGAGACTTCCCAACATGAGCCAGAGGATGCATCAACAAGTAAGCCTTCAGATGATTCCCTTTGCTTCCTTTAGTCTCCCTGCTACAGCCCATGACACTGTGGAGGAGAGAAAAGCCATTTCTACTGTGCCCTGTCTGAATTCCTGACCTACAGAGTGTATGAACATAAGAAATGGCTTTTTTTAAGCCACCAAGTTTTGTGTAATTTATCAAACAGCTATAGTAACCAGAACACTCCCTCACTGCTATGCTGTCAGCAAACCCAGTTCTTTGCACAAACACATTTATTACATGCCAAGAACCATATTTTGTATGTTACTACTTCTCCTCACAACCATTTTGCAAATCATTCTTATTTTACAGATGAGAACTACAGGGCCCAGAAAAGCTAATAACTTGTTCACTGTTGAAAGTTGAAAGTTGGAGCCAAGATTAGAACCGAGGTTCTTCTGACTTTAATGCCCATGATCCTCTTTCCTTCCTTGCCTCACCCTGAGAGTCCACACTGCAGGAGAAATCATGAGACTAAGGTCCCAGCTGTTGTACAGAGCTCAGAAAAACTAACTTCACTCATTTCTCCCTTTTTAACTAACCTCAATCAAAGACAATGAATTACATCTTTTACAGATTACCACCAAATTATATCTATCCTAGATATGTTGAAGCAAAATATTATATGAATTAAGGAGTTAAAGCTGATTAATAGGAAACTATTTAGGAAGAAGAGACTTATTTTGAACAATATTAAGAGTGCCTGCTGTGTTTTGATTTTAAGGGTTACAAATTGCACTTTGACAAAAGTGCTCCTATGAATTATAATTACATTCATTTATTTCACAATGAATGTTTTCATTCAAAGAATTTTACTGCTCTCTGTGGGCATATGATTAATATGCATGTGCTCAGACAATATTCACAAACTTCATGGTCCTAGAGACAGAAAGAAGTGATCAGCTTCCCCCAGTCTGAGGTTGTTCTGAGTGAATTTCTGCCCCTGTAAAGAAACTCTTCTGGGAATGGGCCATGTTTGCATCTGAAGCTGGATGTCAGAATACCCTTCGGTCCTGATATTTTCAAAGGCAAAAGCAGTATATTTTTATTCCAATGGATCAAGCTTTTAAAAAGTCATCCTTATATTCTGGAGCCTTCAAGAGAAAGCTTTTCTTTGGCAGTGAATGAAAACAAAGGCAAAAGATGAAAGGAATCATCCTTTAAAGGAAACAAAAAGGCCTCTACAAAGAAGTGCATAAATGTAGAAAGTGGGGAAAAAAGATGCATTATATTTGGAGTGAGAGTAGAGAAGAAGGAAGGCCCAATGGACCAATCGTCTTCCTTTACTAGTGTTAAAGTTTTGGGGGAGAAAATCACTTTTGAAGGTTCCATGAACAAAACTGACAGCCAGGAGCTTAAAATACTTGCAGCCACAATGTTTCCACTTCGCAGGGGTTCCAGGAGAACTCCTGGGGGCAAACTCTGCATGTATTAACAGACTGAGTGTGATGTGTCTATCTCAAGGCAACAAACACATCAGGAATAAGTTGGAAACCAGCCCATATTTTGGTTTTATATGATGTCAATCAACTGGTGGGGCTGATTTTTACTATAAATGGCCTATTTTTAAACTGACTGAATGGTGGACTTGTATAAATACTGTACAAGGCTAATGACAGAGAAGTATATAGAACTGATAGTGCTCAAAAGTGTCAAGCAAAAATATGGCCACCCAAGAGGACTAGGCCAATATAAATGAACCAAGTCTAGTCACATCTTCATTTTCAGGCTGAAATCCTTCCCTAACAGTACCTTCACAGGAGGGAGTTTTTGTTTACAAAAAACTGCCAAATCAACACCATGTTCCCCTATATTATGCCATGATTCTGGTCTCTGCCTTTAAAAATAAAAGACTGAAGCCAGATTAGGCTGTTTTCTTTTAAATTCCAGTTTCAGTTGCTCTCAGCAGCTCATTTTAAGAAACATCTGTCCAGTCTGACTCTTGGGAAGATGTTCAAAAACGAGTGTCCTCATTTGAATGCTAAGGGACTCTCCTAAAGGAGACAACAGTCCTTTGAAAGCAAGCAAACACTACCAAAACACCTACAATCCTTGAACTTCTTAATCAAGTTCAATGTCCAGTGCAAAATATGACCTAGTTTCATCCTTCATCAAAAAAAGAATTGTCTGCTTCCCTGACACCTTCTAAGACATCATGCTGTTTTCATGTTAAGAACCTAAGTATTCAGTGACCAGTTAGTTTGGACGCAACCTTGGTCGAGCCTAAGATTATACAGAGGAGATTCAAGATTGAACACAGCTAACCTGGAATTTGAGTTTGTGTGCAATACATATGCACAAACCCACACATTAGATTTGTGTATGTAGGTGGAGGGTGAAAATTCTCCAAGTTCAGGTCCACAACACAATCATCTCACGAAGAATTAATACACAATCTAATTCTTGATGAAAGGGATCCAGATAGGTTACTAAATACTTATTGTATTTCAGACATGATCACACACATTGTCTACACCTAATGCTCTTTGATCTTTACAAAAATTTTGTAAGGTGGGATGCAGCTTCCTTTTGGAGATAAATAAAAGGAGAGTCAAAGAAGCTAAAAACATGCCCATGTTCATATTGTTAAAAATGGCACAGCTGGGATCTGGACCAGAGTTACTTTGAGTAAGAGGCTCAGGAACTCAGTCCTACCAAGCAGCCATACTAATAGAAGTAATAAAGAGTACCAAAAGAAGGAAAAGATAAAATACCATCTGTGATTTATTGAAACCACCGAGTAAAAAGAAAGCCAAGTTTTGATGCATTTAAAAACAACTGCCTAAGGCACAGGCTAAATGTTGAAAGCTAGCTATCGGGACTTTATACTGTATCAAGGCAGAGAACCAAACAAAAGTAGATCAACTAGAGAAAACCATTAAAACTTTTAAACTTCTCTACGAAGCTAATGTATAAGATATAGTATTTCCTTTGGGAGAGAAGAGTCTATGCAAGATTGGTTTTTCACTCTTTTGATTGAAAGAAAAGTAAATTAAATTTCTCCTGGGAGACTTTCGATACCATTCCAAAGAACAAGAAACACCCTGGACATATTTCTGAAAGCAGCAAGTTGCTAGACTCTACTCAAAAATATTCCATATGTATTGTTTGTTAAATAAAATTCACTCCTTAGATTTTACAAATTTAAGGGAATATCTGGAACACCCGGCAGAAAGCATTCTGTATATGTATATGTATAAAATATACATATAAATATATTGTATCTTGCACTAGGTTTTAAACTATTTTCTTTCAAGCTTTCCCATTTTCTTATATTAAAATTTGTCATGTCCTGTCTCAAAACTCTGCCAGAAACTTATGAGGGATGAAAAAAAAATCTTCAAATTGACTCAGAAATAAAACTGTGGCATTTTCAAAAGAAAACCAAGATGAATGCCCTTTAAGGAGAGTTCAGTGAGGACAACACAAACCATATGTTCCAGGTATGTGATGTGAATCACATGGTCCATGAGGCTTCTTGTACTTGATATGCTCCACCTGAAGTGCCAACATCAACAAACAACAATATTTACTGTGACTCCAGTTACAGTCAAGGTTGACAGAAATGTGGGCTCTGTGAGCCTCGGTCTAAGTTTTTAATGTCAACCAAGAAAACTGACATTTTGGGGTGCAATATCACTATCCAAAGCAAACACGTGGGATAGGGAAAAGGCAAACACTAACTTCTGAATTAAAATAAGAGGACCTTGGGTATAACAGGAGCAGCTACTTGGCTTTTCTCAGTGTACGTATCCCCTGAGAACCTTATACACATCAGTTTCTCCAATTTGTAGATGGTGAAGTTGTTTAATTAAGAATTGAGAGGCCTGGGTTGAAATCTTTGCTCTTTAATTCTCCATATGTGTAACATCTTGGAAGATCAAAAAATAAGCAGTTGAGGTATATCACTTTTACTGTCCTCTGAAATTCTGGCTGCCTGAAAAATTATTTGTTTTTATAATAAAAACTTCACTATATAGTGACAATATGAGAATTTGCTGGTTTAAAAGCTAAGATTTCATCTGCATAAATAAATCACCTTAATCCACTTACTTGTCCCTGAGAAGTAAATTGATAATGCTACATAATGTACCAAGTTTACATAAGCAAGGGATAAATGTATTTTTAACTATCCTTTATTTCCTTCTTATCCTTCTCACTCCCCATAACCCCTTATTCTCTTCGTAAATGGGTAAGATCAAATGATATATACACTAGGTTATTTAGATATGTGCTAAAAGGGGAAAAAATGTAAGATGGTATCTAGAAAGAAATACATCTTGAAAAAGATACTTTATTTAAAAAGGAAAATATTTAGTAAAAATAGAGATATTTACAAGTGGATATAGTTATTTTCTTATTAAATGAGAAGACTCCTTAAAAAGTTAAAAAAGTAAATTATCCAGCCACCCAAGTACACAGACATTGTGAATACCGTCAGATGGAGCTGAAAGTTGCCTGGATTCAGGTCTGTCTCTAGTCCTTCTGTGCACTAACTAGTTCTGTTGTCACTAAGAGAATCCAGTCACAGCAAAGGGGATAAAGAACACAGCCTCACAACTAGCTGCTGGACAATCATCGACAGGAAGACACAGGAACTCACCAAAAAAGATACCCCATATCCAAAGACAAAGGAGAAGCCACAATGAGACGGTAGGAGGGGCGCAATTACAGTAAAATCAAATCCCATAACTGCTGGGTGGGTGACTCACAGACTGGAGAACACTTATGCCACAGAAGTCCACCCACTGGAGTGAAGGTTCTGAGCCCCACATCAGGCTTCCCAACCTGGGGGTCTGGCAACGGGAGGAGGAATTCCTAGAGAATCAGACATTGAAGGCTAGCGGGATTTGATTGCAGGACTTCGACAGGACTGGGGGCAACAGAGACTCCACTCTTGGAAGGCACACACAAAGTAGTGTGCACACCATCGGGACCCAGGGGAAGGAGCAGTGACCCAAGGGGAGACTGAACCAGACCTACCTGCTAGTGTTGGAGGCTCTCCTGCAGAGGTGGGGGATGGCTGTGTCTCACCATGAGGACAAGGACACTGGGAGCAAAAGTTCTGGGAAGTACTCCTTGGCATGAGCCCTCCCAGAGTCTGCCATTAGCCCCACCAAAGAGCCCAGGTAGGCTCCAGTGTTGGGTCTCCTCAGGCCAAATAACCAGCAGGGAGGGAACCCAGCCCCACCCATCAGCAGTCAAGCAGATTAAAGTTTTACTGAGCTCTGCCCAACAAAGCAACAGTCAGCTCTACCCACCACCAGTCCCTCCCATCAGGAAACTTGCACAAGCCTCTTAGGTAGCCTCCTCCACCAGAGAGCAGACAGCAGAAACAAGAACTACAATCCTGCAGCCTGTAGGAAAAAAACCACATTCACAGAAAGATAGACAAGATGAAAAGGTAGAGGGATATGTACCAGATGAAGGAACAAGACAAAACCCCAGAAAAACTATTAAATGAAGTGGAGATAGGCAACCTTCCAGAAACAGAGATGAACAATACAATAACTGAAATGAAAACTATACTAGAAGGAATCAATAGCAGAATAACTGAGGCAGAAGAACGGATAAGTGACCTGGAAGACAGAATGGTGGAATTCACTGCTGTGGAACAGAATAAAGAAAAAAGAATGAAAAGAAATGAAGACAGCCTAAGAGACCTCTAGGACAACATTAAACACACCAACATTCGCATTATGGGGTTCCAGAGGAGAAGAGAGAGAGAAAGGACCAGAGAAAATATTTCAAGAGATTATAGTTGAAAATTTCCCTAACATGGGAAAGGAAATAGCCACTCAAGTCCAGGAAGCGCAGAGAGTCCCATACAGGATAAACCCAAGGAGAAACACGTCGAGACACATAGTAATCCAATTGGCAAAAATTAAAGACAAAGAAAAATTATTGAAAGCAGCAAGGCAAAAATGACAAATAACATACAAGGGAACTCCCATAAGGTTAACAGCTGATTTCTCAGCAGAAACTCTACAAGCCAGAAGGGAGTGGCATGATATACTTAAAGTGATGAAAGGGAAGAACCTACAACCAAGATTACTCTGCCCAGCAAGGATCTCATTCAGATTCAATGGAGAAATCAAAAGCTTTACAGACAACCAAAAGCTAAAAGAATTGAGCACAACCAAAGCAGCTCTACAAGAAATGCTAAAGGAACTTCTCTAAGTGGGAAACACAAGAGAAGAAAAGGACCTACAAAAACAAACCCAAAACAATTAAGAAAATGGTCACAGTAACATACATATCAATAATTACCTTAAACGTGAATGGATTAAATGCTCCAACTAAAAGACACAGGTTCGTTGAATGGATACAAAAACAAGACCCATATATATGCTGTCTACAAGAGACCCACTTCAGACCTAGGGACACAAACAGACTGAAAGTGAGGGGATGGGATAACATATTCCATGCAAATGGAAATCAAAAGAAAGCTGGAGTAGCTATACTCATATCAGATAAAATGGACTTTAAAACAAAGAATGTTACAAGACACAAGGAAGGACACTACATAATGATCAAGGGATCAATCCAAGAAGAAGATATAACAATTATAAATATATATGCGCCCAACATAGGAGCACCTCAATACATAAGGCAACTGCTAACAGCTAGAAAAGAGGAAATCGACAGTAACACAATAATAGTGGGGGACTTTAACACCTCACTTACACCAATGGACAGATCATCAAAATGAAAATAAATAAGGAAACAGAAGCTTTAAATGACACAACAGACCAGATAGATTTAATTGATATTTATAGGACATTCCATCCAAAAACAGCAGAATACACTTTCTTCTCAAGTGCGCAAGGAACATTCTCCAGGATAGATCACATCTTGGGTCACAAATCCAACCACAGTAAATTTAAGAAAATTAAAATCATATCAAGCATCTTTTCTGACCACAATGCTATGAGATTAGAAATCAATTACAGGTAAAAAAATTTTAAAAACACAAACACATGGAGACTAAACAATACGTTACTAAATAACCAAGACATCACTGAAGAAGTCAAAGAGGAAATCAAAAAATACCTAGAGACAAATGACAATGAAAACACGACGATCCAAAACCTATGGGATGCAGCAAAAGCACTTCTAAGAGGGAAGTTTATAGCTATACAAGCCTACCTCAAGAAAAAAGAAAAATCTCAAATAAACAATCTAACCTTACAACTAAAGGAACTAGAGAAAGAAGAACAAACAAAACCCAAAATTAGTAGAAGGAAAGAAATCATAAAGATCAGAGCAGAAATAAATGAAGTAGAAACAAACAAAACAATAGCAAAGATCAATAAAACTAAAAGCTGGTTCCTTGAGAAGATAAACAAAATTGATAAACCATCAGGCAGACTCATCAAGAAAATGAGGGAGAGGACTCAAGTGAATAAAATTAGAAATGAAAAAGGAGAAGTTATAACAGACACTGCAGAAATACAAAGCATGCTAAGAGACTACTACAAGCAACTCTATGCCAATAAAATGGACAACCTGGAAGAAGTGGACAAATTCTTAGAAAGGTATAACCCTCCAAGACTGACCCAGGAAGAAACAGAAAGTATGAACAGACCAATCACAAGTAATGAAATTGAAACTGTGATTAAAAATCTTCCAACAAACAAAAGTCCAGGACCTGATGGCGTCACAGGTATATTCTCCCAAACATTTAGAGAAGAGCTAACGCTCATCCTTTTCAAACTCTTCCAAAAAATTGCGGAGGAAGGAACACTCCCAAACTCATTCTATGAGGCCACCATCACCCTGATACCAAAACCAGACAAAGATACTGCAAAAGAAGAAAATTACAGACCAATATCACTCATGAATATAGATGCAAAAATCCTCAACAAAATACTAGCAAACAGAATCCAACAACACATGAAAAGGATTATACACCAAAATCAAGTGGGATTTATCCCAGGGATGCAAGGATTCTTCAATATACACAAATCAATCAATGTGATACACCATATTAACAAACTGAAGAATAAAAACCATATGATCATCTCAATAGATGCAGCAAAAGCTTTTGACAAAATTCAACACCCATTTATGATAAAAACTCTCCAGAAAGTGGGCATAGAGGGAACCAACATCAATATAATAAAGGCCATATACGACAAACCCACAGCAAACATCATTCTCAATGGTGAAAAACTAAAAGCATTTCCTCTAAGATCAGGAACAAGACAAGAATGTCCACTCTCATCATTATTATTCAACATAGTTTTGGAAGTCCTAGCCATGGCAATCAGAGAAGAAAAAGAAATAAAAGGAATACAAATTGCAAAAGAAGAAGTAAAACTGTCACTGTTTGCAGATCACATGATACTATACATAGAGAATCCTAAAGATGCCACCAGAAAACTACTAGAGCTAATCAATGAATTTGGTAAAGCTGCAGGATACAAAATTAATGCACAGAAATCTCTTGCATTCCTATACACTAATGATGAAAAATCTGAAAGAGAAATTAAGGAAACACTCCCATTTACCATTGCAACAAAAAGAATAAAATACCTAGGAATAAACCTACCTATGGAGACAAAAGACCTGTATGCAGAAAACTATAAGACACTGATGAAAGAAATTAAAGATGATACAAACAGATGGAGAGATATACCATGTTCTTGGGTTGGAAGAATCAACATGGTGAAAATGACTATACTACCCAAAGCAATCTACAGATTCAATGCAATCCCTATCAAATTACCAATGGCATTTTTTACAGAACTAGAACAAATCACCTTAAAATTTGTAGGGAGACACAAAAGACCCCAAATAGCCAAAGCAGTCTTGAAGGAAAAAAACGGAGTTGGAGGAATCAGACTCCCTGACTTCAGAGTGTACTACATAGCTACAGTAATCAAGACAATATGGTACTGGCACAAAAACAGAAACATAGGTCAATGGAACAAGATAGAAACCCCAGAGATAAACCTACGTACCTATGGTCAACTAATCTATGACAAAGGAGGCAAAGATATACAATGGAGAAAAGTCAGTCTCTTCAATAACTGGTGCTGGGAAAACTGGACAGCTACATGTAAAAGAATGAAATTATAACACTCCCTAACACCATACACAAAAATAAACTCAAAATGGATTCGAGACCTAAATGTAAGACTGGACACTATAAAACTCTTAGAGGAAAACATAGGAAGAACACGCTTTGACATAAATCACAGCAAGATCTTTTTTGATCCACCTCCTAGAGTAATGGAAATAAAAACAAAAATATACACATGGGACCTAATGAAACTTCAAAGCTTTTGCACAGCAAAGGAAACTATGAACAAGACGAAAAGAGAACCCTCAGAATGGGAGAAAATATTTGCAAACGAATCAATGGACAAAGGATTAATCTCCAAAATATATAAACAGCTCATGCAGCTCAATATTAAAGAAACAAACAACCCAGTCCAAAAATGGGCAGAAGACCTAAATAGACATTTCTCCAAAGAAGACATACAGACGGCCACGAAGCACATGAAAAGCTGCTCAACGTCACTAATTATTAGAGAAATGCAAATCAAAACTACAATGAGATATCACCTCACACCAGTTAGAATGGGCATCATCAGAAAATCTACAAACAACAAATGCTGGAGAGGGTGTGGAGAAAAGGGAACCCTCTTGCACTGTTGGTGGGAATGTAAATTGATACAGCCACTATGGAGAATAGTATGGAGGTTCCTTAAAAAACTAAAAATAGAATTACCATATGATCCAGCAATCCCACTACTGGGCATATACCCAGAGAAAACCATAATTCAAAAAGACACATGCACCCCAATGCTCATTGCAGCACTATTTACAATAGCCAGGTCATGGAAGCAACCTAAATGCCCATCGACAGACGAATGGATAAAGAAGTTGTGGTACATATATACAATGGAATATTACTCAGCCATAAAAAGGAACGAAATTGGGTCATTTGTTGAGACCTGGATGGATCTAGAGACTGTCATACAGGGTGAAGGAAGTCAGAAAGAGAAAAACAAATATCGTATATTAACGCATGTATATGGAACCTAGAAAAATGGTACAGATGAACTGGTTTGCAGGGCAGAAGTTGAGACACAGATGTAGAAAACAAACGTATGGACACCAAGGGGGGAAAGCCGTGGGGGGGTGGGGATGGTGGTGTGCTGAATTGGGCGATTGGGATTGACATGTATACACTGATGTGTATAAAATTGATGACTAATAAGAACCTGTTGTATAGAAAAAGAAATAAAATTAAATTAAAAAAAAAAGAAATAGGGAAAGCCTATCTTTGGTGTTAGTATTTAGGATCATATTTACCTATGAAGGACTTGTGAATGAAAGTGGGAAAGAGGAGGTGTTTTAGAGTGCTGGTAGTAACATAGTGAGTTCTATTCGTATAAAACTGTGAAGCTGTTCACTTAAGTTTGTGCACCTTTTGCTTGTATGTTGTGTGTCAATAAAAAGTTTACACAAAATAAAAAATATATAAATATAAATGTACACACACACACAAAAAGAACACAGCCTCTCAACTCCCCAGTTCAAATGCTGGCTTTGCCACTTACTTTCTAAGCCTAAATTTTATTCTCTCAGCCCAGAATCAGCCTCAACTTATCCTAAAACCTACTTCATAAATTCAGTATATAATTTCAATTACACATATGTCTACAGCTTTAAGAACAGCATCCAATATACATTAAGCCCTGATTAAATCTATGCTGTTATTAGTGGTAGGAATGGTTCTGTTTTATTAAAACTCTATACCTCATACTTTTCAGGTTCCTTAATCATTTCACATGGGCCATGATGACCTTTGCAACTGATGCATTTTCCAAAAGAACCAAGCTATTCATCCACAGTTAAATGAGATTAAGAGAAATGCACAAGTATTCATTGAACTATGTTCTATTTTCTCATCCATAAAATGAATGAGTTTGTCCAAGTAATCTGTAAAGTCCCATGTAGGTCTACGTCTTTATTACTCTAAACATATATGCCCATATTCATATCATGAACATGCATGTGAATGCATTTGAAGGATCTTCCCAATTTTATAAGTCAGGGCATATAAAACTGAAACATGGGCAATAAAAAGAGGCTCTTCAAAATTACTGATTAGAAGCAAGACAGTTTCATTAAAGCTTTAATTTCACTCCTCCTAAACAATGGAGATGTCTAAGTCAGGCTAAAGTGACTCAGAATCATCCTTACAAAAAAAAAAAAAATTGCTAAAGTACAGCAATAAGATTCTAGTTCTAACTGGCAGCCATATCATTAACCAAAAAACGAGTGGCTAGGAAGATAGAGATAGAAACAGAGTATGAATAAGTGACTACTGAGAAGGGAATTTCTCTCCCTCTGTGTTGATTAATTCACTTCTTGCTACCTGAAGACTTACTGGAATAATCTGTGGAATCAAAGGGAGTGATATCCTATTTGGTCTCCTCTGCTTTAGAATGTTATTGTTTCTGTACACAGTGAGCTAAAAGGGAATACTTATTTGGACAAATTGTTTTTTTTAATTCCTCCCAAAGTAATAACACTGGGTTATTTTCAAACATACATGACTTAGCATAGATGTCTTCTTTAAAATCTTTAAACCTAAAATTGAATTCAGCAATTTATCAATGGGCTAATTTACTTATGAGAACACAGCATATTCCTCATAAAATGGAACAAAATGTTCAAAAGTGATGTTAAAATTTAAAAAGATAGTAAGGAAGTGATGGAGAGGGAAGGAAAAAGCAAAAATCGGACAGAAAATACAGAGAAATATCAATTTTACAACAGTACTGAAAAAATGTCTGGGACATGAGCAAATTCTGAAAAAAGCGTGAGCAATTAACTGGTAAAATTTTGATTTAGGTAAAATTTCTTTTTACACAAGTTTGAAGATGGAGAATCTGTTATTTAATTTCAATATTCAAAATATGACGAAGTACTCTGAATATTCAAGTATCAAAGCTTTTTTTAGACTCGACAATTTTAATCTGCTCTGACTCTTTAGCAGACTTGATAATAAGTAGAGAAATGAATTTGAGTGTAATGTTTCCTCCTTTCTCTTCCCACACCAAGGGAGGCACTAATGAATCTTTAAAGGCAAATGTTTAAGAACAACTGAAGGGAAATTACTAATCCTCTCTTAATTAAGAGTTCAGAGTGGAAAACAATTTAGAAAGTAAGTGGGGACAAAGGTTTTAAAACATTAAACACCTTTTTTTTTTTAATAAATTTATCTATTTATTTATTTTTGGCTGTGTTGGGTCTTCGTTGCTGCGCGCGGGCTTTCTCTAGTTGTGGCGAGTGGGGGCTACTCTTCGTTGTGGTGCGCAGGCCTCTCATTGCGGTGACTTCTCTTGCTTTGGAGCACAGGCTCCAGGCGCGCAGGCTTCAGTAGTTGTGGCACGAGGGCTCAGTAGTTGTGGCTCACGGCTTCTAGAGCACAGGCTCAGTAGTTGCGGCGCATGGGCTTAGTTGCTCCTCGGCATGTGGGATCTTCCCGGACCAGGGGTCCAACCCGTGTCCCCTGCATTGGCAGGCGGATTCTTAACCACTGCGCCACCAGGGAAGTCCCACAGCAAACAACTTTTGATATAACTATTCCTCATAGCCTCAACCTCAAATATTCCCCATGGCTATTGCTCTAAAATACATACTGTCTCATTTGATGTGAGAAGAACCCAGTAATAGTTGGATTAAAGGAGTAGTTTGGACAATGGGTATCTAAAACTACTCGTTTCTCCCTCCCCTCCTGCTTTATCCTGCTTCCAGGGATAAAATTACTGAGGGAAGTGTCCTGAGCACCATGATCTGAATGACTGTGATGCAGTTTCCTTTAGAAATAAAAGGAAAGTGTTATGATGGATTAGTAGTGTCTGTCTTGAACAAGGGAGGGAGAGAATAGTAGCAGCAATGTGAAAAGGAGAAAGAAATGAAAAAGCTTCTCCTAGTTGGTCAGAATTTTTATAAATTCTGGAATTCCACAAGTCTTTTGGCATCTTCATGTTGTAAGAATTCTACTGAATTTGAAAGTGCTTTGCCTCAATATACTTTTGGTACAAAAAGCATTCTAAACTATCTTTGAAGCTGTAAAATAGTAACCAGATTCCATGAGGCCAAACAATTTTTACTTCAGGATCTGCCAGCTTACTTAAAATAACTTGGTCATGACTTCCTTTCACATTTTTATTGTCGTGTGATCAAACAGTCCTGTAATCTAATACTAACTTTCTACCAAAAGCAACTTTATGCAACTTTTCATTTCCTTCCCTATTAGTCCTATCTCATGCCAAGAATATATTGGCTTATGTTTCAAAATGAAAGCCTTGAAATAGGCTTTCATTCAATTCAACTCATAATCATGTTGTTTTTTTCCTTCATACCTACTACTTCTTTCATTCTCTTGCATGTCCCTTGAGCTCAGAACTGAGGGATCTACTTCTTGGATTATTTTATTGTTCTCCCTTTGGAAGACTCAGACTCCAATTAATGGTATCTAAGTAGTCCTCTCCTTTGTCTGTTTGATCACATCGCACTCCTTCTTCAAACTCTCAAACAGCTTTACATTCATTAATAAATAAAATACAAGATTTTCACTAGTACAGATGGGTAATGCAGAGTAACGGAAATACAGTAGACTAAGGAATCAGAAGGCGGATTAACTGTCATAATAAACCACCCACAATCTCAGTAAAATCTTGGCACAGGAAAATCTATATTTCATTCATGTCACTGTCTGATGTGTTCTGTAGGGAGGCTTTGCCCCATGTAGACATTCAGGAAACTCAATTTCTTCCATCTAATGACTCCATCATCCTCTACTGCCCCAAACCTTTCACCGGATCCTCTACCTTTGGCCAGCAGATGAAGGGACAGAGAGAGCATGTCGAAGTCACCCTCCATTCTTAAATAGCTTAGCCTAGAGGTTGCAGAACTCACTCCCACACAATTTCCAATCATATTCCATTAATCATAGTCCCATCAAAGTGCTAGGGAAGCTGGGAAATTTGGTTTAGTAGTGTGCTCAAGAATAAGAGAACACATTAGTCAGCACTAGTAATCTCTATCATAAAAAGCTACTTTTAGCCATGAGCTTTGATTTCCAAGAGTATGGCGTATTGATATTTGCCTTGTCTGTCTCCAGAAGCTTTTGTGAGGATCAAGTAAATAAGGGATGGGAAACACTTTTTAAATTGTAAAGTGTTATGTAAATATATGGCACATAGGCTTCTAGCCATTCACAAAAGACTATTTTTCAGATTTCTGAGAATACCCCAATTTATAAATATGTAAACATTTGTACAGGTTTTGGGCCTTCTTCTAAGCCATACTTCCATCAAAAGTCATTTCTTTCCTATTCATAGTTTCACACTTCCAATTAGCTTGCTTCTTCCACTTAAAGTCGTCTTCCTTGTTGACAGTTGTTTTCAAAAAAGAAAGTTTTTAATAGGTCTCAAGAGTTACTATAAACTTAGTCAAAAACACAAAAGAATAAAGTTAAATCAAGATGCAAATGTTTGAGGGTAAACTAAGTTCACTACTCAGCTCTGGGTCCTGTCCACTCACCCATACCACATTTAATTACCAGTGTGATTTAAATGTAGACTCAAAAGATTAGCAAAAGATGTGAAACCCATGGACAAAAATGGCTGACTATCCTACGCCATTTTATATAAGGGAATTGAGCATCTTCTGATTTTGGTATCCATGGGGGTCCTGGAACCAACCCCTGTGGATACTGAGGGACAACCGTATTACATGTCATAGAACTGTGCAGTAGCTTAAAAGTCATCAAAATTACAAAGGGCAAGTCTATGATTGCTAGGCCTATGTGGTATTATGCCCTTGGAGCTTTTGAGAAACTTACTCATTGTCTTTTGCAGCTACCAGTTCAACGTAAGTGTCACACTGCCCCTCGGTTCACCACATCTCCCACTCCTACTTTTCAAGCAGCTCTGCAAATTCTGTCTATTTCCTGAAGCCTTACTCAGCTGAATAGCAGAAAATCTCAATCTTCTCCTTGTCTCCCGTACACCTAACAGAAACCCTCCCACAAAGGACCATTCACTCTCCTCTTATAACAAGCATATCCCTTTTCTCCATGATCACCTTCCTCAATCAAAACGGACTGGGCTACCAGAGAGAACACGGGAAGAACCTGTGTCCTGCTAGCGCATGGCAGAATACAGCCATTAGGGTGCTTAAATTAAACGTTCACTATGTTATTTCATTTCTCTGAATTCTTACTCTTCACAGGCACATTGCCAGGACTGAGGAAATAAAAGTGGTTCATCTTCCCCAAGGAGCTCATATTCCACGAGGGGCACACGTCAATCAACTGTCCGTATTCGATGTAGGTGATAGAATAGAAGTCTGGGAAAACGCTCTGTGCTTATGAGGAAATGTAGCATGTTAACTGAGTTAAGTGAGCTGTTTTCTACAGAGAGAGTTATGAAACTGCTTTGCATACATTCGTATGTTAGTAGCTCTGAGAAGTCCCATAGTAAAAGCAAAACAAAACGGAAAAAGCAATATCTCCACACACAACAAAACAAACAAAACAATGTGTGTTTCTTCCATATAGGGGTGTAGGGTGACATTTTTCCTCCATATACCTGTTAATAGCACCCAGGTTTTCCTAAACACCAGGTGGAGAAGCCCTGCTCTAGGACATACAGGGTATGAAGATTACAAAGGATGCAGATGCCTTAATTTTTTTTTAACATCTTTATTGGAGTATAATTGCTCTACATTGTTGTGTTACTTGCTGCTGTATAACAAAGTGAATCAGCTATATTACGTATACATATACCCCCTTCCTCTTGCATCTCCCTCCTACCCTCCCTATCCCACCCCTCTAGGTGGTCACAAAGCACCGAGCTGATCTCCCTGTGCTATTTGGCTGCTTCCCACTAGCTATCTATTTTATGTTTGGTAGTGTATATATGTCCATGCCACTCTCTCACTTCATCCCAGCTTACCCTTCCCCCTCCCTGTGTTCTCAAGTCCATTCTCTATGTCTGCAGCAGATGCCTTAATAATTGAAAAGGAAGTTTTTGCTTTTCAAAAGTATTTGAGATCACATCTTTCTAGGCACAATTCTCAGTATACTCTTCTAAAGACAAGTTTGTTTCGTTAATATTCTAGTGCTTGTGCTACTTTTAAGTCTTATTTTAAATAATTATACAAATCTCTGGATATTTTACCTACACATGAAAAAATGATCTAACGATAGATAGTAATGAAATTTATTTAAAATAAGGGAATATACTTACAACACATAGCTAATAAATGTTTAAACCTGGATGAAATAAATAATTTTCTGGAAAAGACATAAATTACCTAAATTGACTCAAGAAGAAATGGGAAACCTAAACAGAAAATAGCCACGGGAGAGAAATGGAAAAGTTGTGATTTTTTTTTTTTTTTCATCGTAAGCAAAAGGAAGCAAAATCCACAGAGGTACCCAATTTAGAGAAGCCTCTAACCCCAAAGCAAATTCATACTGATAACATTCACACTAATAGCAACTTCCAGAGTAAAAGTCTGATGGAAAATCTGATTTGTAGTCAGTCCCACTGAAATATAAATGTTCAGGGATTTCGTATTTTTCCTAGAAAAGTTGAATTAACGAGAAAAATATTTTTAGGTAGGATCTTAACATGCCCACTGGCAAAAAGATAAAAATGACAAAGAACGATACACTTTCTTCAGGATTAAAAACGCTTGTTTCCTGCAGGCGCCAAGGAAAACTATCTGCTTTCACTTAGACATTTTTACATAAATTTAGAAAACAAAGCAAAGATCACAAATTTAAATCCTGATGTCTTTTCCAGCTGTGTATACTAAATATTTATTATTTGTTGATGTTGGTAGTCTCCATACTAGTTCATTTTTTCTGTGGTGGCCTTCAGAGCTGCTTTAAACCTTAAAATATACAGCTTTTGTGTTGAATTCTCTCTCACCTTGGAGCCTACTGATTTGGGATTGTAAGCTCTGCTAAGTCTGCTTGAGCTGACCTAAAGAACTTTCATCTGTTACAATATTGGGGGCTGTATGTAGCAGAACCCCCTACAAAAAGCGGTTTCAATAACAAGGATATTATTCTCTCTCACAAGACCTGAGGCAGAATGGTTTATTCAGCAACTCAAGGACAGCCTCAAACGTTCAGTGTCCTCCCGTCAATCTGCCCACTCTGCCCCTCTCACTGTGCGGATTTGCTCCCCTCGTGGTCTCCAGATGTGTGCAGCAGTTCCAAACACTACGTACAAAAGGAACACTCAGGGAACATCCCTGTCTTGTATCTTTCTCTTGTGAGTGAATAAACCCTTTTCAAAAACTTCCCAGCGGATTTTCCGATTGTTATTGGCCAGAATCCAATCGCATGCCTATGTTTAAGTGCATCACTTAGAAGGGAAAGTAAGACCACTACATTGTTTTGGACCAATAATATTCACCACATAGGACTCAGGCTTCCCTGGCAGACACAGCCATTTAGAATGAAATAAAATCTGGGTTCTGTTATTAGCAAGCAAGAATGAATTGTCTACTAGTTAGGCAACCAACAATGTCTGTCATATAGTCTGTTCATATTCATCAGCACTATCAAATAGCCATTTGCATTATAAAGGGCCATTCTCATTAGTAAGTCAGTTGAATAAATGATTATAGGTAACTCTGGATAAGTGATATAAATTTTATTAAACTTCTCACCTACAAATCAAACTTATTATAGCTGTATCTTATAGAAGCACAAAATTCTAAGGTAGAAGATCCTTGATAATTGATAAACTGATCGCTGATAAATTAAACTATATTTTAAATTTATCAGCAATGCTTGCTACTCATGAGAGCCTTCTGAATATCCAGCTTTCTTAAATTAGAAGTAACTATACATATATATGAAAGTAATGCATGAACAGTCATTTATTATCTCTCTATTCTCTCATTCTCCTGTTGGACTTTTTACTCAGTCACCTGCTACACACCAAAATCTAGATTCTATCGAATGTTATTGGCTCCTTAGTATATATGGGTTTTCTCTTTGATCCCTTAAAAACCTCAGTACTAAATCTGACCTAAAGAGTAAAAGTAATCCAAGAGGCATTCCAGCAGGTAGGTCAGCAAAGATGTTCAGGGGCAGCAGAACTCAGTCGGCAGGTAGATTAAAGCCCATCCTTACAGTAGGTTTTTCGAGGTAGCATCACAACCCAGTAGGGAAAAAGAGACACTGGATGGAAAAGGAAGAGATCTGGTCTCTACTGTCCTTGCTCTGCAACAGGTTCACTGTGGCAAGGTCCTTTACTCTCATCTTACAGATAAGGGGGTATGATATCTTAAATACAGTGCATCCCCTTCCCACTAATTCACTGATTCATTCATTTAATTAACAAATACTAAACAACTACTTGTGTCAAGCACTATATTAGATTCTAGGTGTGTGGACAAAAAGAGACACACTTCCCACAGCCCTGGAGTGTGTGTGCGGTGAGGGGGGACCAGCACTAACCCAGTAATCAAAATGTGACGTGTTCGGAATTAGATAAACATGGTGATGAGGTAGAAGCTATAGCCCTATTCAGGATGGTCAAGGAATACCTTACAGAAGAGAAGCAGATGAGAAAGACTGAATTAGGTTGAACAGAGAGAGAATCACAAGAACACGGAAGACTGTGCATGAAGGTGTCAAGACTATCAAAACAGAGTGAGTGAAGGAGACTCTGATATAAGATGAAGGCAGAGAAAAACACACGAGCTAGATCACCTAGGGCCTTGTAAGTCAAGGTGAGTTTTTACTTTATTCCAAGTTAAATGGAGAGCTGTTAATGATTCTAGGAATCCAGACAAATTGCTCCTGCTGCAGGTTCTGAGAACTAAAAAATTTGTTCTCTTTTTTAAGATAGCCCTGCCAAAACTGTCATCAAATATTGCTGCTACAGCCAGAAGTGCACAAAACAGTAAGGCGCTCCTTTGGACTTCCCAATAGTGGGTTCTTCATTTTAGTTTGTTTTCTCTTTCTTTTTAAAATCAAATTGGTTACAAAATGCTCTTGGAAGCATGAAAACAACAATTACATTTTCTGCCCTACCAAAATTATATTTTACTCCTACTCAATAAACACAGGCCTGTTTTCTAATATTTGTTTGGCTTTCTGACAAAATTTAAAGTTAGTACCAAAGAAAATCATAACCATGGAATTAGGGTCAAAATTAAATAAAAGGGTTGGTTGAAAAAAGAAAAAAAGGAATGAGTCTCATTTCTGAGGATTGACTATACTTTGGAAAGAAAAAGAGAGAAAAGGATTTTTAAAGGATCCTTCATGTACCATTATCAGTTTAATAAGAAGAGAAATCTGGCAGCACAATGAGATGGAATCATGAGGCTCGCTAAATATAAATTAAAGCATTCTTTACTTGGTGGGGTTTCCAGATTGTAAATCAATTGTTGATTTTGGACGTTTAAAAGGTTACCTTGTGCGTGTGTGTGCGTGTGTTTGGGGGAGAAGGCACACAACTTTATGGACACAACATTATTAATGGGAAGAGTAAATAACTAGAACAACTTCTCAAGACTTTCTACCAGAACTTACTGGTAAAGATGGATTATTATTGTCCCTTAATTTTCCATCCATTACCACCAAGCACATGAACTATTCAATTATAGGTGACCACGGAGGCTATAAACCTCGGAGGTCTGGACAGTATCGCTCACATTCTGCAGCAGTTTCTGCTGTGAGTGAATTATCATCATGTCCACAGGAAGCACTCAATCCAGACTTGTGAAATTTTATGATCTAAAATTATATATGAATGTAAGTCTTACGTGGATTTTCATTTAAGGCAAGCAGTTTTAAATATAATTCACACAAGAAATGAGGATCAAAACTGATCATTTAATTATAAAAAAAATTATAGTAGTAACATTTATAATAGCTACTATATATTGAACACCTACTGTGTGTCAGATGTGTTATTCAGAGCTATACTCAAATTTCTGAGTAACTGCTCTAGAGCTTATAATAATGCATACATTTTTGGAAACATAGATAAAACTCAGGGACCAAGAAGAGGGAGGATGAATGATGGGGAACAGTTAGAAATCAGAGCTGTAGTCACACTTCAAGTTCTTGAGAAAGATCTCTCAAACTGCTCAAACATACCAAGTACATCTCTTATGATCCATGATACTAGTGTAAACGTGATGGATATTTATCAACGAATAGCTGGATCTCAATATCCCTCAATCATTTTCTGTTGAAAGTTTTATCTATGCTCGCTTTCTATCAAGCTTTATTTTGTGCCCCAGAAAACGACAAAAGGATTCTTTTTATCATTGAGCACGGAAATGCTACCGTGAGCTTATGTTCAATCGCATCCTGAGGGGATTCTACACCTGTGACCTCATGTTGAAACAGCCTGAAAACTGACCCCAGGGAGAGCATGCAGAAATATTCAGGAGAATAAAAGAACCAGCCTTTTTGCAAGAAACTGGGTAGTTTGCTACCAATCTGGTCAGTTTGGGATAGTGCCAAGCAATCCTATCCTTTGCTTTCTCTCCTTTTTCCTGTTTTTAATGTGCTCAGTAAATACCTTGTCACTGCTCAATAACCACAGCAACCTTCTTCCTAAGTCACCAAAGGCAGGAACTTATTAAATCCCCAAGGGGAACTGAAGCAGGCCCTGGAAGTCCCAGAGTGCCCAGAATGGAAAATGAGAAACCACAATTCACAATTAACCAAATACGGAGTTACAAGGGCTGCTATCAAATGTATTATCCATCTCTGGGAAGTTATTTCCATATTTTCACTCTCTTGCCTATAAGAGGATTATATACCCCTGTTCATGAGCATGTGACTCACGTTGCCTCCTTGGAGGCAAAGCCTACCTCCCTGTCATAGACTTGGCCACGTATCCTGCTTTGGCCAATGGGATATGACATGACATACACTAGGTCTAAGCATTGGTTTTAAGTGTGATTGAGTGGTTTAGCCCAGTATCTTGCTTCCACTTCTTATCATAAGAATGGCAGATACCAAATAAGGGCTGCTTCTTCAGTGTGAGCCCCCAAATGAGAGGACAAACATGGGTCCACAACAACCAACCCACCACTGCCTCGTATAATGTGAATATTAAATAAATGTCTGTGATTGCAAGCTGTAGAGATTTAGAGGTTGATTGCTATGACGGCATACACATTATTGTCACCACAATGTCCAATTAATAAGACGCTGTAATAGTCAATTCATGGATGTTAGTTCTAAATTAAAGAATCATGGCACATACACTTGGTTTGGATACGATGATAGGAGTAAGAGCAGGAGAAGAATCATCCCATGATCTGGACTTTATGCTAGAATCATAGGTAAAAGGATTAAATCATGGGATAACTTACAAATGTACATATTTCTCAAAACTACTGAGTCTACTATTTAATTTGTAGATCACTAACCCATCCTTACAGTTCTCCAATAGGACTTCATTATAGTATTGGTTTCTTTTTTATCTGACACAATGAATGACATTTGGTCATACTTTAAGAGTCAAAAAAAGGCTAAATTTAGTAAAACTTGGCATTGGTGTGAGGAGAAATTTTTAATTGGAAAACCTTCCTTGACTTATAAGTGATTATTATATGGGAGATCCCAATCTCAAAATGCTAACAAAAATACTATTAAGCTAATAAGCATCATCCCAGAACCAGCATCAGCACCCATAATACTGGGAGCATATATTCCAGCGACTGAGCAAATCCTTCATGAGGAAACAGCATCCATTTGAAGTTGTGAGTCCTTTATTCTTTGATTAAAGGATGAATTTCTAATACCTTATCAAAATTTTTATCACAAAATAAACACCTTTACATAACTCCTGAATAATGAAAAAAATACAGAATTGATGATGCTTTAAGTGAAATTCTAACAAGTAATGAAATCCAGATGACCTGTATAACAATTCCTCATTTTCTTTATGAAACCTATCAGTTCAACTTTTTGCCTTCGGGACAGATGCTAAACAGTTTCTTTGGCTAGTTATTAAATCAAGCTGATTTTTTTGCAGGGACATTCGACATATCCCTGACAGAAAGACGAAGCTGACCAAGAAATTATCAATACATTGTATATAAATAAAAAGATTAAAAGATAAATAAAAAGATTAATTCCTCAAAGACTCTAAATAGATGGTCAGTGTTCTCAATTAATCAGTACTTTCTCACTATAAGTAGTTGGGGACATTTCTTTCCATTTTCCTTAAAAACCAGATTCAAATATCACTAAATGGGTCATTTAGAGTATATTTATTAGCACTACTTAACAAAGGAGAAGGGGAAATAAACTGATTTTATTGGACACTTGAAAATAACCTTAAGAAAACTTACAGAAATTAAAACCAAGTGTTTCTGATTTGTGATTCTACTTGGTTGAGCCAGTGAGTTTCATGAATACAATTTCATATTTTGATATGAATGTTTAGTGTATTAGATAACCGAGTTGTAAGAAATGAGCTATTTTCAAAAATGTTACCCATCACAGCGCTTCAGTGCAATCTTTACTGAAAAGGAAGGCTAGTGCAATGGCCACAAAATATTCACACTCTGTGTAATATTCTACACGATTAGGAAGTACATTTTACATTAAACTCTACAGAAAGCGCAGCAAGAGTTACCTCTTACGATAAGAGAGTATACTGAAAATGGTCATTTTGTTGATCCTAATTACTGTAACTATTTAAACAAGCCTATCAAAGAGGTCCTTTCTGTTCTTCATGTTATTGACAGTGCATCTTTTTCAAATGTCAGAGATGTTAGAAACCAATTCCAAAAATAACAGCTGAATTCTTTAAATGGGGGCATGTAATAATAAATCAGCAATTTTTGAGTAACAATATAAGTCTCAGTAATCAATGTTTTTTTTTAAATCCCTTATTATCCAATGTGCCATTTCAAATAGTTTCTGTTTTCCAGATTGCACTCACTTTTTTTTATCACTGCATGTGACATTTTGCTAGTGCATATCTTAATGGAAACCATGTAATTGTATCTTCATACTACAATATTACTTTCATTTAAGAAACTGTGCTGCCATCAGTAAAAAGGCATCTAAATTATTATTTTCTGTATTGTAGTAAACTCTCAAATTCCATTTAGAAAAGTAGCCAGCCAAGAGGAATCAAAGGCAGCTTTTCTATTTCAGAACTTTCACAATCATGAAGTGACTGCTTTATCATCATGAGGTACTTAAATTCATTTCTTCTATTGAACCTCTCCCTCTACAAAAAGTGTTATTCAATTACACGGTTCCACAGCACACTGGAAGTCAGTTGTTAATAGCAAAGATGTATTATGGTGTGATTTTATTATTTCTAAGGAGTGGGAAAAATAATACATTGTATTACAGAGCTTCAGTCATAGTCATTGTTTTCATTCATTTGTAAAAACAGACAGGCAATTGAATCTAGAAGTACACAGGGTTGGGGAGGGGGGAGGGGGGGACTTTTCATGGGGAATAATTAGAGAGAAACCTTTGATTTTAACATCACTAAACAGCGAACAAACACCAAAAAGAAAACCAAAGGTGCATTAAATCTGACATATTGCTTTCAAAGAACTTTTAGCCAGTGTTGGAGCTGCTAGGACACTAATTATGTTTATTTGAGGTGTCTCTAACCTGTAAATACCATTGCCTTTTTTGCCTGTCAACAATTTAATCTAAATGAAGAAGAAACATACAAGTCGGGGATTTTTACTGAAGGTAAAACTTTTCTTTGTGCCATAATTTAGGAAAAAGAAGGACTAAGAATCCTTAGTTGCCTGGGGTAAAACAAAGTATCCAACCCTGGAAAGGTAAAATAACACATCTAAAATTTTAACTCAGTTATTATAATGAGAGACAATAATTATATCTATGTTAATGCATGATGATTTCCCAAAGATTCCTACTGTCCTCTACATACTGTTCTTCCTTTTTACCTTAATTCTTATAATATGCATTCCCTCCCTCCAAAGTATTTTAACCTACCTGAATGCTATATGTGTTTACCACAGTATTGCCTCAGTTACTGCCGAGAGAGGGACAGAAAGAAAGAAAAGAAGAAAAAAGAAAAAAAAAGAAAGAAAAGAAAGGGAGGGAGGGAGGAAGAAAAGGACAGTTGGAAGCTTTATTACAGAAATTTGTACAGTAGAGGCACACAAGAGATTCTCCCCGGGTCTTTACGGCAAGGCATAATAAAAGCGGGGCAATTACAAGCAAGAGGGAGAAGAACATTTCAGGCAGATTCAGCAGTCCTGAATCAACCCTACTGACTGGAAAAATGTTTAATATTTATAAATGTAATCTCCAATTACTTGGAGAACTTTAAGTAGATCAGCATAATTGGAGTGGGAGTATAAGAATGTTTCATCAAACAAAATGCAAAAGAGCTGGTCAGAGCTAGATCATGAAGAAATATTTTGGAGATGATACCAATTGTGATTCCGAAAAACTATTTAGACCTCCTCCCCAGACCAAATATGCAGTATGGTGATATGCTGACTCTTCTTTGAAGAGATCAGCAGAAAAGGGAAGAAAAATGATAAAGTCTAGAGGCCTAGAAGCTTAAAGATTTCTTTTTGTTAAATGTGTACTTATGATACTACATAAAAAAAGATTCTGCTATGAGTTTATGAGATGAGGATGAATACTTCCAGAATCAGAATTCTCTGTATTTATTCTACCTCTCCCTTAAACAAATAATCCACTGCACTCCTTCATTTCTAGCACTTCAAGTCTCCCTAATGTCATCAATGTTCCCTATGTCACCAAATTTCAATAAACACTTTCCAGACCCTTCAATAGCATCTGAGAGCATCTTTCCTCCAAACATCTATGCACCTGGTCTCTAAAACATGACCCACCTGGATTTTTCCCTTATTCTCTAGTTTATCTTTCTCCTTTCCCCCTTGATCTCACCTGCTATACTCATCCTCTATAAATAGGGGGTCCCCAAGGATTGGTTCCTAAACTCTTGGTCTTTGTTTATTCTCTCCTTTGGTGATATTGTCTCTTCTCATTTATAACTTCAAGAGATTAACTTCAGACTACAGCTCTTTTCTCATATCTGGATCCACATATCCAGTTGCTTATTTAGCTTTTCCACTAAGTTATTTAAAGGCAAGTCAAATCCAGTGTGTCCCAAATCAAGCTCATGATTCTCCATTCAACCCAAACAACTCCACCCTCCCCCTAATGCTTCCTATCTCAATAAATACTACCATCACCCAACTAGGTGCTCATAACAGAGATCTGGGAGTCATCCTTGACATTTTCTTACCTCTTACCCCTGATAAAATAATTAACTTACTCTCATTTATGTCATCTCTCTTAGCATTTCTGGCATCTATCCACTTCTCTCCAATTCCACAGCGACCACCAGAGTATAAGCTGTCATCCTCTCTCACCTTGATCAACTGCACTCCCTTTGATAAACAAAGAGTTCACAGAGCAATCTTTCTTTCTTCACTATTAGTCACAAGTCATAACTATATAAAATCTATCATGTCCATGTAAAATAAGTTACAACATACTCCTATCAATGTCTCTCATAAAATCCTCTGATTTTCAATAAGTTTTAAAAAGGTTCAGCCTCTGACATCTCACCCATCCAAAGACTTAAATTCATGTCCTTCCTGCAAGTAAAACACATTGATTCTCTTAACAGGTATAATCACTTTTCTAAAAACTATTTTGAAACAAAAGTATCTTTTTGTTTTAAAACAAATACAAACAGAAGAATACCAATAAGAAACAAATTCCCAAAGGTTAAAGTATCAACTAAGAGTTTTGCATTTTAAATTATTTCTGATTATTTAGAGAACATCATTTTCCATTTCTAAACCAGCATTTCCTTGTCTCTTTATTACATAGAATAAGCAACAGCAAAGAGGGATATATAAGACATATCTACTTCCTAGGTTAGAAAACAATTAAACACATATTATACTGAGAATACAGAATCATAATTTATCATATTCATGTAAAAGAGTTTTAAAGGAAGCATATTTATGTCTAGATAGAAAATGCCTTTATAATTATACATCCCATGTTAATGCTTACTGGATAAAATTGTAGCCACAGTAAACTATGCATGATATAATACTATAATTTTCTAGGAATTTCTTTCAGTAATAGCACAAAAGACTCATATTTGTTTGCTATATTTTTCCAAGAGCAGAGCTGTCTGAAAGCTATGTCAATAATGATAAAAAACAGCTAACTCTGATTAGGAGCATGCAGGCAACGTTATATCCATATGTGTAAATTTCAAGCCAGGCGTTCATTTCAACCTACTTTTGCTGCCTTACTACTGCTATATTATCAACCAGAAAAATCATAGAACTTGAATTCTTCCAAGTAACTGCCAGACTTGGTCCAAGAAAAGAGAAAAGAAGCCAGTTATGAATTTCATTACTTCCACAATTTTCCTCAAGAGGAACATAATAAGAAAGAACATCAAAAGAAAAGAAAAAAAAAGAAAAATCTCATAGTATTGAAGGGATCTTGGTAACCACGCTTACCACAGAAGTTCCTCTGAAATTAGATAGGACAGGACTGACAAGGATGTTTGAAATGTATTCCAAGGTAAAACAACTTCTTACTGCCTTACCTTTTCCTTTGTTTAGTCTGATTCTAGTGTTATTGTAATTATCGGATTAGTGATTCATTTTAAAAGCCAACTTTTCAGACTTGAAATAGTTCTGTTAAAACATCTCATATTTCAGCACCTGAAGACAAGTGTTCCTGGTTTTGCCAATTCACTACTAGCCTTCTAACTCGGCATCTTCCCTCCCTCTTCCCTCTGCCCTGAGGCAGCTTTGAAGTTTTAAAAGAACTTCATATATTTAGGAAACAGAGTGATCATCCCAAGGCTCTGAATTTGAGTATGAGGAAAAAGTGCTCACCTCTGGAACACCGCGGCGTGAGACTAAAGATGCGTGGGCATATGCCAGGCAGGAAGGGGTGTCAGAACCCTTTGATGGAAATCCACAGTTTCAGAAAGGTACCCAAGCAAAACACAACTAACAATGAAAGTTAATTGCCAGACAGGATTGTCTCCATAATGGATTGCATCTGCACAGTGGTTTACTGTCCAGTGTTAATTAGCCACAGCCAGGTTGGGACTGCTGCCTGAGTCCACTGAGATGCATCTCATAAGCAGCAACTCTGTCCACAGGTTAGTGTTATCCTCTTGTGACATGGTGCCCACTGTCGGGGTCTGTCAACAGCACAAACGCCACACAAAAAAAGAGGTGCATGAGGAACTGAAATGGCAGTTCTTATGGGATCAAGCAAAAAAGCACTGAGTTTTACTGTTAGCAAGGGATCAGCTTCAATCAATTAATGATTTAATTACCTAGACTAATTAAGATAATGAACAACAGCAAACCTACAATCAATTAGCTTTATCCAAACTTTCTATTTTGAGGATAGAGCCTTAAGGACAACACTCTTTTTCTTAGTTGCTGCAGTAAAATGCGTGGATCTATTACAGAACAAATTAAGGGGATATAATCCTGCACTATTTTAAGCAAAAAATATAAGGTCACCTGAACGATTCTTTGGTGACAGAAGGTTGTGAAAAGGTGTTACCTGGATAGGCAGTGGATATTTAACACTGCATCAGAATTGCAGATTTTAAATGGAATTCGGTCTCTCTAAAGCAAGCAATGGACCAAAGACAGAAATGTGTCCCTTTGGCCACCCTGCTTCCGTGATTTGAGTTACTTCAAAGTAAGCATGTAAGAATAGAAAGCTTTTCAACATCTATGAGAAAATAGCAGTGTTCCCTGATTACACTGTTCTTGGGGAAACTATTCCTTAAATTACTTAGTATAGCCTCAGAAAATTCATAGACTTCATAAGAGAGAACTACGAACAAGAAGCAAGCAGTAAGAAGGAGGGGGCACAACCCTGAAGACAAGAGTAGTCAAAGCTCTAGACATTCTTCCTTTCCACCTTCTAATTCTACTTTGGAATTTAAGGTTTTATGGTCTGATTCCCTAATTCCCTAATAATGGGTGTCCCTCAAAGAGAGAAAGGACCTCATACTATCTTGTTTAATCATGGTCACTATTATAGCATGATCAGTAATTATCATCTAGAATGAAAAATTTTAAGTAACTCTTTCCCAAGGCAAAAAAAAAAACTTGCCATGCAGACCACAGTGTCATAATTGGTCCCACTCACCTCATCCCTCATTAATTGTGATTTTCTCTTTCAGAACAAAGCCAAGTCATAGAGTGGGTTTCCTTGTACAGTGTTTTGTAATTATTAATGCATTATACTTACAGAGTAAATTCAAACTTACCCAGGGATGAAAGGTGATTGGATTTTATACCTTACAGACTAAGCCAGCTCTGCACCAAGCAAGAGAACTGACTGAGTTTCCAAAAGCCTTCTGAGGCACCTCTGAAATGAAGAGGGGATCTTGACCCAACATAATGGATGCTCTGTATGAAAATTACATCTGTTCTTTAATCAGCCAAGCAGTTATTGAGAGCCTACTGAGTGTCAGGCAATGTTCAAATGCTCCTGGAACAGAGAAGAAGGCATCTAGACCCTAATGGGAGGGTATGTGTATACACATACAGGAATACAGGAATCAAAAAGAAAAAAAAAAAAAAATGTGTCTAGCATTATAAAATAAGTAAGGGGTGTGAAGGGAGCACAGAATAGGGTTCCTTTAAACTTAGTAGAATGGGGCAAATGATGCCTAACAGAATGTGGCATAGCAATCAAGTCTATGGCCTCTGAAGTCAGACTATCCAGGTGTGAATCAGGGCTTTACCACTGTATTATAAACAGCAACTTACTAAGGACAAGATACTTAACCTCTCTAATCTGTGATTTACCCTATCTTATAGTCAAGGATAATAACGGTTTTTAAAGCACAGGAGTGTTGGAATGATTAAACGAGATAATCCTCATGAAGCACAGTGCACGCACATTCGAACTGCTCAATACATGTCAGCTTTTTCTAGTACCAATACTAGAAAGTTGTTGCTTTTTTTTTGGGGGGGGGGCAATAGTGGGCATTATGTGCCCCTAGTAATGAGTTTCTTTGCCACCCTTTGCAGGAAAGCACACCTTTGAAAGTCCTGGCTCTCCCAAATGTCCTTGGGCAAATATGTAAATAGCTCATGGTCATTAGCATTAGAATGTAAGAGCTACATCAAAAGAATATGAACATTAAGTTTCATTTCTTATCATGAATGCGTTTTAAAATCAGAATTCACAATTATTCACGTAAATAGAATCTATTTCAATATTGCGGAGAAGTCTTATTAAAAAGACTATTTCTGGGGTACCCTTCTAGTTATTAGATGGCGTGATGCTCCTCTCATGAATTACTGAATAAAGTTAATTAGATCTTAAAAAAAAGACTTTATTTCTTGCAACTTTACTTGTGAAGGACCTTCTAACATGTGGTGCTCACAGAATTATTCTTAGGATCTCCATCAACTGAATAAAACTAGGCTTAGAGTTAAGACAGAACTGAAAATTCATCTTGGTAAGCATTTTGATCATCAAAGCACATAGCTTTCAAATAACATTTTTAGTTGGTTCAGGGAAATTTCTAAACCCCCCTGTGTTCTTACGTAATTTATACTTGATGTGAAAATGTCTTTATTTTAATGTAAAATATCTCAGTTGCCCAATTCATAATGATTTTAATGTTGTTTCACTCTTTAACTCAACATAATTGATTAAACTGTTGTTAAATACCGTTTTAAAACATTGTAAGAACTCACTACCAATATATATAAGATAATAATATATTTCACCAGCAATATAAAATAATTGTCTTGGTAATTAAGGAAGCTCATTTAGTTCTAGTGCTGGTTTATTCAAACATATAATTACACTATATAACTAACAAGTACTCCTTTTAATGAAATATATAATTATTAAAATATTCCTGAGGGATATAATTGGCATATTATAAATATATTTCTATCATGACTACTTAAAACCTCAGTAAGTGCACCTTTAAAAAGGTTTAATTAGCATACAGTAACTCTCGCCTTGAAATGAAATTAAATCCTTAAGAGAAACAACTAATTTGAAGCATAATCTTATATTACCTAAATATAATTACTAAACCACGCCAAGTAAAAATAATAAAGAAAACCCTAGAGAGCTGATTTACCAAAAATACAATAATCACATGTTTCCAAGCATTAATTCTCAACCCTGATTGCACAAGAGGACCACCTGGGGAGCTTTTACAAAACCATTAACCCAGGCCCTATCCACAGAAATTGATTCAACTGGTTGGGAGTGGGGCCCAGACATCTGTGTTTTTTGTTATTTTTGAAAGTCCCCAGAACCACTGCACCAGAGACTGATTAAAATTTATTTTTTACCAGTCCGTAAATGTTTATAGCAGCTTTATTCATAATCACTAAATATTTGAAACAACCCAGATGTCCTTCAACTGGTAAATGGATAAACAAACTGTGTATATATACAATGCAATACCACTCAAGCAACAATCTATTGATTCATGCAACAAACATGGATGAATCTTAAGTGCATTTTGCTAAATGAAAAAAGGTGGAAGCCAAAAGGCTACATAGTGGGGTGGTGTGAAGGAATTTCTGGGGTAAAGCAACTGCTATGCAACTGTAGTGGTGGATATACAACTCTATGCATCTGTCAAAACTCATGGAACTGTATACCACAAAGAATGGATTTTACTGTACATAAATTTAAAAAAATCAACCAGGAAGTAAGGGGGTAGATGGAACGCAGACTATGACAAATCAATCTAACTGCCTTACAGATGTATCACGTAACTAGACTGAAGGAGATGGGGAAAGAACTGTCCTAAGTAATTTGGGAAAATAGTGTTTTGACTGGATTCTGTAAAGCTAAACATAGCCTATAATAACAGCATTTTCTTGTTCTGAATGAAAAAAAAGTCATTACCAAAAAAGATTTATATTTTTGTCATTTCTATAGCAAATATTTTGATTTGCTCTTTATCGATTGTGTGGCTGTATTTAATAATACACAACATAAGATAGTCTTAAAATCTGAAAGGCTTTATAAAAATCTTTACAGGTGTTATTTTAAGCACTGTTTGTCTTTTTATCTTTTTCTTAGGAGGATGCTGGGCAGTATAGGAATGAAAGGCTCCCTGAAAGTGGGAGAGATTGCTTCATGGACCCAGAACAACTGACAGTGAGAAAGGCAAGGGCAAGGTGAGCTGAAAGTGCAGCAGTGCTGGGGTAGTCCCAGCAGCAAACAATCAACTTATTTAATCAGATAGCTGATGCTCTAGCTAAGATGCACCTAATTCTACTGTATTGGGTTTATGTTAATAAAATCTGAATATACAAAGACAATACTGATTCCTAAGTATGTCCAAAATGTCAGAATAAATAAATGCATTCTTAGAAACCTATGGGAGTGTGTTTTTTTAATTTAGTTATAAAGTAGGATTTGAGAGAATTAAAAGTTAAAGACTTGGGCGGAAAAAAAAAATCGTCACAACTCCTCCTACATTAGTAATTGTCCAGTGCCAGAATTTCAGGCTCATACAAACATCTGATTTAAACTCTCATATCAGGTTTGTTTCAGAACTGAGTGCCCATCTCGTCCAGCTAAAACTTTTACCCACTGCCTCAGCCTTGGAGGACTACGGCGAGAATGACTAGGGCCTTCCCTGTGAGGTCCACAGGAACTCAGTAGCAGACTTTGCATCAGTCAATCTATCAGAATGCTACAGGTAAGAGTATCCTGGTAAATTTACATTGGCCATAATAATGAATGCTTGGCCCTATGTCTACAGCCTAAGGAAATGTGAGCGGATCAGGTAAAAAGTGGACCACAAACCTAAAGAGATGGTCTACATAATCCACGTTTTCTTTCCAATTTATTTTGCTTTGTAGGAATGGAAATCTGTCACTTTAGGAGAGGATTTTTGCACCTGAATCATCACTGTCATCAAGAGCAATCACAGATTTTCCATATTAACCAGAGTAATCCTGATAAGACCTAAGTATAATCATCTTCACCTTCTTACTTGAATAGCTTACCATTTCCCTTTGCTACAGTCCCATTTTTTTGGGTCCTTTCCAGACACTAGTGAGGCTCCCCTGGCTTCAGGGCCTTGGCACAAGCTGTTTTTCTGTTTGTAGGCTCTTACATCCTACCATCGCCAGTAGGATCTTAACTCACTACTGCTTCCAGGGGACCTGAATTCCCAACTAGGTTGATTCTCCTCATTATAGGTTCTACGTACCAGGTGTCTCTCCTTCTAACCCCTTGTTCCATTTATTCCCCTTGCATTTCCTAGGACAATGCCAGGCAAGCTCCTGCCCTAGGGTGTTTGAACTGGCTCCTGCCTAGAATACTAACCCCCCACCATGACTAACTTGCCACCTTCTTTCAAATCTGCTTAACTGTCCCCTTCTCAATGAAGTCTACCTTGACCTGACCACCCAATTTTAAATTGTATCTGAATCCCCCTCTTACACTTAAACACACACACACACACACACACACACACACACACACACACGAGTCCCGATTCCTCTACTCTGGCCTCTGCATGACTTTGAGTCTCCTAGAAGGTGACCTTCATGGTGCAGGATTCTGTTGTTGTTTTGGTCACTGAACAGTGTATCCCAGAAACCTAGTATAGGAATATCTCTGGAATGAATGAATTACTTATGGACCATGTAGGCAAAACATTTACAAAGGAGAAAGGGAAGAAGCTCAGACTTCAAGACCTGAACAACATGTGTGAATTACAATGTGCGAGCAAAAAAAGATTTTTGGAAGAAAATAGCTTTGTATAAATAGCTTTGTGTAATGAATTAGAAGGCACTGGCAAATAAGCACAGGAGGGAGAACCGAATCCTGCAGCTACATCTACTAATTATGAACCCCTAATCATTGCCAGGTACCTAACCCACATCATCACAGTTAAGCCCCATGAAACAAGTGCAGGGTAAGGTTCTTATCCCTGTTTTACAGATGAAAAAATCTAAGGTTAGATTAGAAGCTATAGCAGGACATAGGTTCATCTTGCTTACTATCTAATTCCCAGCAACCCGCAAAATGCTGGCAGGTAGTAGGTGTAGAATACATATTAACTGAATTAAAAAATTATGCTCAGAGAGATTAATATACTTCCCCAAGACCACCCATCTAGTAAATAGCAAAAGACAGGATCTAAGCCCACATATTTTTATTTAGAAGCTAATGCCTTTCCACTATACCATATTTCTTCAGACTAAAATTATAAAACATATACAGACCTACAAAAATGCAGCAGTCCAGCCAACTATATACCACAGTAATTCTTCAGGACATTTCAACATAACAGAAGGAAATAGAAAAAATTGATATTCCTGGTGAATGTCACCCAAATAAATGATCAAGCAACAATCACGCTTCATCTGATCTGTTTATTAATGAAGTGGTGCAAGGTTCATTCTAGAAAGAATTCCATCAAAACGGATAAAGCAAAAACTTTTAGTACCGCATCTTTAGTCTTCCTACAAAGGGAAAGTCATTTTCACAGAAATATCTCATTACCCAGACAGGGCTGTATGAGTAAACTTGTCTGTTTCCACCGAGCTGCTCACTTGGGCAGTGCCCTCCTGAGCACTGGCCTTTGAAATGCTAATTCACTGGCTGAACAACTGTTCAACTGCTCTTTAGCCTTAAACATTCTGAGGCTTCACATTAGGTAGCCAGAGCAGCCCCTGAGAGAAAAAGGAGCTCCAGCAACCACGCTGGCTTGACACCAGGGGACAGATGAAATCAGAAGGAGGGAGTGGGAGCCTCTCTCCCCAGCCTAAGGCGAAGAGGGGCCACCTGAGGTCATTAAACCTGGCCTGCTTTAGAATGTACAAAACTGGGGACAGAAGGATTTAAATAAATGATTCATCATCCCCAATTCGCATTCTCCAGACGTATCTATACAATTGCAGATAAAGGACTTTAAATTTGCCCTTCTGCTTTATATTTCAGCGTGAGATACCTGGTAATGGAATCCATTCTCGAATTCACTTTCCAAAAACAGAATCAGCCCAAGTGTTTGCTGTTGGTGCTTTGTTAAATTTTCTGCTATTGTTAACCACCGAAAGGGCTGGAAACCATTGGGATTGAGAAATTTTATTCATTTCAAATTTACAAACTTCTACGGAGACTCTACACAGAGATTGAAAACCTGTGGTCCCACACCAGATCCATCCCAAAGATGTTTTTCCTTTGGCCTCAGTGTTACTGTTGCTTAATGATTTTTAATTCAAGTAAATATGTGAAAATTCGGGATATTTCACCGATAAATCTGGACTTCACGCTTCTCTAGGAAAATCAGAAAATCCTGGACATGCATTCCGGAATGGTAAGAAGAGGCTGGGTCGCTGCTTCTCTCATGAAATCCAGCACAAACTTTCCAAAGAGCTGAACTGCTGCTTCAATAATGAACTTTACTTGACTGGTCACTATGGGCATTGAATTTGCTACCCCTGGCTGTATTCAAGGTCCAGTTTGGGGACAAGGGCACGGAGGCAGGATCTGAGATGAGTAAATACACTTGCCCCCCGGGGCATGGAATGTGAGAATTTTAGACAAACGAAAATTAGAATTTGTCTATTAAGTCTGTCTCAAAGTGATGTATGGCAACTATGGTAACTGTTAGGAGAGACACAAAAACCATAATGAAGTGCATTAGATGTACCGGCAGAGGAGGGATGGGTGGAAGAGAAATACACAAAGAAGTATCTACTCTTCTGGCTACTCCTCCTCTCTAGCTGTTCCCGTATGACTCATTCAGTACTTACCAAGTTCAATCCATCACCAATTCCTGCAAGTTTTTAATCCTCTTAAATAATTTTTGTATCTGGCCTTTCTTTACCCTATAACCACAGCCACACTTCAGACCATCATGACCCTTATCCTACTTGCTTTTAGAGCAACTCACCCTCAAGTTCATCCTCTACCCAACTGTCAGTGATCTATCAAAAATGCAAGTTGGACCACATCGTTTCCCAGTTTAACATTTTTCACTGCTTCCCTTATTAGGTGGTAATGCTGGGCTGGGTTTGAGAATTAACTGAGGGACATTTTTTAAAAACACCTAAGCTTGGTCCTTACTTTCATATATTTTGATTTAAATGCTCAGTGTGGGGCTTAGACAGCTATATTTTATCCCCAAGTGATTCCAAAGTACAATCAGGTTGAGAATCACTGATCTACCAGGCAAGCTCCAAGCTCCTTAGCTTTGCCTTAGTGCCCTCCGGTATGTTTCTGTCACCACCATCCCTCTTCATGTTCCCTACAAATTCAACAATAACCTTATGCATACGTCTACTACTGCACATACCTCCCTATGCTGTAATTATATCTTTATTGCCTCTCCCACTATTCTGAGAGAAGTGACTTAGCTCAGTCTTCTTGTTACCTATAAGTACCTGGGACACAGCTGGGTCTAAAGAAGAGTGGATGGAGATGGCAGAAAAGATGGAGCTGGAAGAGTAGGTAAGATGTGGAATGGCAAAGCTATGCGGTCAGAAAGGGAGAAGGAGAGAACACTAGCAAAGCTGGGAAAACAGAAAGCACTTCCTGAGCTAAGCAGAATGTTGGTGACTGTGAGTAATGTGTGAAAGCTTCTCTTAGGCCACAAAGAGGAGCCTAGTGGCCTGCGTAAATACACCAAAGGGAAGTGAGCCAATTTATTCCCTGCCCAACGGTGGCGTCAGATCCATTTGTTAAACTGCAAACTCTGTAGAGAAAAGAGATCCCAGAATACATGCAATTGTTTTATTATAATTATCATAATATCCTTCCTGTTTCCATCTCTCATTCCAAATCAGTACAATTAAAATGCAAAAAGAATTACGTGTTTTGCAATTGTTAAATGATCTTTTTATATCTCTTTGCTGATGTAGTCTTGATTATTTCAGAAACAGTAGCTCTCCACGGTGGTTTCTGCCACTCAGTTCAAATGATTCACGCGGTGGGCCTCTCATACTTTCCCTTGAGATTTTATTCCATAGTCGAATAGACTTAACCATTACTCATCATCCTTTGTATTCAGCCAAGATTTTTGTTTAATCTAATTATTCCTCCTTCTTCATTCAACTCTAAACAACATCCATCCTTATGAGAATATAGTTATGCCCTTCCTACTTTTTCAGAAACTTGTGCCTTCTACTAGCTGCCAGGACAAACTGGCAGTAGTTAGTAATTTAAATTTTCCCATGTGAGTCAGGGATTCCAATTGCAATCAATTGCAAACCGCCCCCTCTTCATGCCCAATGAAGGTCTTTCCATTTGGTGACATTGTGAATCCATAAGCGTTATTTCTGAGCATTGCTGCTGGGTCAATGGTGCTTTCTTGTTAGAGTTTTATTTTGCTTTTGATTTATGAGCATTGAGATGGTACAGAGGACATCTATACCAGAAGTACCCATGATGTGATCAAATTCACCATGATGTTTCTGCTTTTGCTTGCCTCTATGAAACCAGTATCAGACTTCAATATCCATGATTACAAACCTGTTTCTTTACAGACTCTGTTACAACATTCCCATCAAATGTAACACTTCCCGGCACTTTTTTCTCCATATTTAAGACGTTCATAGCTCCAAATGTCAGGCTCACGGTGCAATGAAAACTATCCCACAGCTAATAAATTATTCATTTGTCAGGAGTTTGCAATTTGAAGTGGCACTAACAGCCAAGTACCTGAAGCACCCCCCAAAGACGTAAAGCACAGTAACATGCAAAGCTTCTTCCACATAAATGCTAAAGGTTAAGTACTATTAAACTTCTCTGTTTATCAAGAGATGCGCTCCTTGAACTTATTTATTCTAATTAATCTGCTCCCAATAAACATTACTAACAAAGCACCGTGCTAAAAGAGGCTAACCAAATGCGTCTCTTTCCCCTAACTAATCTCACCAGGTTAAAACAAGGACTTCTGCTTATAAACATTCGTCATTCCCCACCATCTGGGGAGAACTTGTGAGTAAGGTCAAAAGTAGGGGTCATCAAGCCATGACCCTCAGCCCAAAGCTGGCTCATTGTAAGGGTTTGTAAATAAAGTTTTATTGGAACATCACCACTCCCAAGTGTTTATGTGTTGTCTGTGGCTGTCTTCTTGTTATAACGCAGAGTTGGAGAGTTGTTACAGAGACTGTGTGGCTCACAAAGTCAAAAATGTTTACTATATGGTCCTTTACAAAAATCATTTGCCAACCTCCGGTTGAAAGGCATGCAAAATGTGGAAAGATTTCAGAATTTCAGCACTAGGTAGGGCTTTAACTGCTGTATATCAACGTGCTCATCTACCCAAGCGAGGACTGCCTTTAAATGCTTCTTATCTAGAATGTCATCTGTGACACAGAGCCAGAAGAGAAGAAGGAATAAAGCAATGACAGGTCCAAGGTGGCTCTCAAGCTGGTAGGTGCTTCGTTTTGATGACAATAATCACCATGTGTTCCAGTTATCTATTGCTGTGTTTCACACCACGTCAAAACTTGCTTAAGGCAAACATTTCTCTGCACAGGCTTCTGCCTTGCAGGCTTCTGCCTTGCAGGCTTCAGCTGGGCAGTTCTCCTCTTCTCCCTTCAGGTCACTCCCATGACGTGCCATCATCAGGAGGCTGGGCTCCGGCTGGGAAGCCAAGATGGCTTCATTCACATATCGGGCACTTCACCTGGAAGGCTACAAAATGTGTGAGTTGTCTGGGCATTTCTTTCTCTCCACAGGGTCCCTCCAGCAAGACAGCTGGGCATCTTTCTATGATGACTCCAGGTGCCACAGAGTTGAAGTAGAAGCTCCCAGACGTCTAAGGATTGGGCCCAGGACAAGTGCAGCATCACTTCAGCAGCTTTCCATTGGTCAAAGCACCTCAAGGAACTAGCCCAAATTCAAGCGGAGGAGAATCCGACTCCACCTTGAGAGGAGCTATACAATAGTTTGGCTGTGATTTCCAATCTACCAGAACATGACTAAGAGGACTGATGGTCACATCATGATTATGGTGATAAAATCTTGAAGGCAGACCTTACTGCCGACAATTTCAAATCAAACTGATGGATAAGAGCAAGAAGGCAGCCTAATGAAATATGAAAATCATTTTATAATAAAACACTAGTTGCACAGAATGCAAAAATTTACAAATTGATAGTATTTTCTTCTTTTTTTTAAAATTGAAACACGACAAAAGCCTTTCTAAAAGTCATTCAATGCTTCTCTAATTCTTACACAATGTATAAACTGTGGATATGGTATAATCTTTCTTCTGTGATTCTGAAGCCTCACTCTGCTATTAATGAAGTTCCAGCATAACTACAATGGAAATGGACCTCTGGCACCTGCCACGGTGGTGGCATCGCTTTGGCCCTTTGTCCAGGTTTCTGGCCACTATGCATTTTGAGCTCTTGTGCCTGCTCTTTTAAACTGTTCTGCCTCTTCCCTGACAAGGAGTCAAGAGAGCTGAGTTCTAGGGCCTTCTCCATCACCTACTCACCTTTTTGCTCCAGGCAGGTCATCTGCTCTGACCCTTGGTTTCTTTTATCTGTCAAGTGCAGATGATAAAATATATCCTCCCTACTCCTAGAGTATTCAGGAACAAGTTAAAGATACAAAATGTTTAAAACTTATACAGGGGAAGGTATTATCATAATCATTGCTATGAGATAAAATTGGATTTTATTGCTAAAATAAAGTAAAATAAAAAATAATATATTAAAATTAATATACTATTAAATACATTGTTGATATAATAACAATGGCTAAGATTTATTTAGCGCTTACTATGTGTGTTGATATAATAACAATGGCTAAGATTTAGTTAGTGCTTACTATGTGTGAGGCATACTTCTAAGCACCTTACATTGGTTAATAGTTAATCTTCCCCTGTGTCCACATGTCTGTTTTCTACGTCTGCGTCTCTATCCCTGCCCTGGAAGTAGGTTCATCTGTACCATTTTTCTAGATTCCACATATATGAGTTAATATAGGATATTTGTTTTCCTCTTTCTGACTTACTTCACTCTGTATGACAGACTCTAGGTCCATCCACATCTCTACAAATGACCCAGTTTTAACTATCCTTTTTATGGCTGAGTAATATTCCATTGTATGTATGTACTACATCTCCTTTATCCATTCATCTGTCATTGGACATGGAGGGGATACATGTATACATATAGCTGATTCACTTCATTGTACAGCAGAAACTAACACAACATTGTAAAGCAATTATACTCCAGTAAAAAAAAAAAAGATAGTTAATCTTTATAGCAACACTACAATTATGCCAGACAACAAAACTGAGACATAAAGAAATTAGGAAATCTGTTTCTGGTTATACAGATATTAAACAGAAATATGATTTAGCTTTATCAATTTGCATAGCTGATTTTAAGAACTTACAAAAGGCCTATTGTATTTCTGATAAAATTTCCCCCTTTTGTTAGAAGGGCAGAATCTCCCTCTTCTAATCTCTGTACCAGCATTCTGTACCAGAGCTTACATATTGTTAGTGTTCTTAACCACGGGTGCCTTTGCCCCCCAGGGGACATTTAGCAATGTCTGAAGACATTTTGGTTGTCACAACTGGGGGCTAGAGTGTTACTGGGTATAAGCCAGGGATGTTGCTACACGTCCTACAATACTCAGGGCGGTCCCCATAGAACACAAAGAATTACCCAGCCCAAAATGTCAATAGTGTTAAGCTTGACAAACCCTGGGGTACACTGATGGCATAAACATAGTAAGGAGAGATTTCACTGAGTTCAGCCTGTAAGTTATAATAGTAATCTATGATATGATATGGATGCTTTTTTGTTATGTTTTGTTTATTGCTGCTCAAAGGTATATATTGCTTCATTCCTTGAACCGAAAATCATCTCAATAGGTGAAAATGCTAGATAATTGATTTCTACGTATACCTCAGGCATTATGGTTTATACAGTGGGATAAAGATGAACCTTTATTGAATACCTGCCATGCATCAGGCACTCACAGCACTTTACATATAGGATTTCACTTGAATCTCACAGCAACTTGTAAGAGCTATAAGCATCCCCAAAGAGTCAGAAGAATTTAAGCCAAATCTGGTTGCTAACCCCATGTACTATTTTAGAGAAAACACATTTAAGTTATGGTTTAATAACACTTATGCTATTTATTACCCTACAACCCCACTGGGCTTAAAACTAAGTCCAAATATGTTAAATCACATAAGCAATAGTTTTTCCTCCAAATAAAAGAGGTTTACCAGGAAAGAGTTTATTAAAATTATTTCATCTATATAGAGAATATATCTTCCATATAAGAATCACTTAGGAATCCTATTGCTATAATCTTGACTAAATGGAAGCATACAGAGGAAAGCCCTATTCAAGCTCCCTTCTGCTCTACAAATGTATGTTGGCCATCGCCTTTCAGTTACAGCTCTGCTTTTCATTTGTACCCTCCTTAGTCCTCTCCAGCTATGGATATTGGTGAAATGAAGTGTAGACTTAATTATATGTTGCCAATGTAGAAATATCATCTACTTTAAAAGAAAAGCAAAACTGGCCAGGCTAAAGAGCTAAAAGCAGATATTTTTGCTTTTGTTAACCAAAGCCTTTAGTGTTCAAAGTCTATATTGGATGGTACCAAGGAAATTTCAGTCAAGCAGTTTAGAAAATGAATTTATAACCAGATCAGAGATTGTACCAACCCTTCAATGAACTATTTGGAAAGAAATATTTATTTTGTCCCAGTAGAGGAGAGTGGTGCCCAACTCAAGTTTCATAGGTAGATATCCCAAGAATATATCTGTTTCCCTACCTACTGGCTGAGCAATCGAACTCCTTCCAAGGCCTACAGGGCCACATGGTCTAGCCCCTTCCTGCTCTCTTAGCTATGTCTTCCCACTCACTGTGCTTCAGTCTCCTAGGCCTTATTTTGTCCTTTGAACACACTAGTCTTCTTTCCTTAAGGCTTTTGTGAATCACTGTTCTATCCACCTGGATGCACTGAACTCCACTTCTTCATGGCGGGTGCTGTCCCATCGCTCAGCTTAAGTGTTGCGTCTCACTAAGCAACACCTTCCTTGATATAAAATGAAGGAATGCCCTGTCCCCTCCCCTAACATCCCCCCGTACTCTCACAGAACATCACCTTGTTTTGTTATCTCTGCAGCATTCATAACTATCAAAGCCACACTGTTCATTTATCTTTTGTCCATAACCTTGTCTTGCTGCATGTTTCTTCCCCCCCCCCACCCCCGCCCAGCCCCGCTCCAACTAGAATGGAAATTCTGTGGTAACACGAATCAGGATCTGGCTTGTTTGGGGCACACAGTAGGCATTTACTGAATGAAATAGTACTTTTAAATTAAATGTTGTGATTTAAATTTACTTTTAAAGGATACATATGGACATTAAAGAGGTGTTCTTTGTATCAACCTGAAATCACTACAGCTGAAAGCAATGAATGCCTTCCCTGCTCTTTTTTATAATATTAACACCTTTATTAACAGGTGGTTGCAGTTTGTTAACTTTTTTGAAAAATCAAGTTGTAAACTTTTGTTACCAATTAAAATGAGGTTCTTAAAAAACTTGACCAGATATAAAACAATTTAAAAATCTTTAAAGGTATATTGAGAAAAAGCAGGCTTTTATTTTTTTAAACACGTTTGTCATTACCAAAAAGATCTGTCTTTAGGTAAAAAAACATTTAAAAATCCCATGCTGCATAAATAATACAGATAGTTCCAGTGATCTGGTCAATGGGCAAAAAGCAGCACCTAAGGTCTGCCCTTTTTAATGGTAAACAAACAACAGCAATTTATTTTTCTCTCACTCCTTTATAAGCAACTTGAATATAGCAAAAACAACAACTAAGAAAGAAAAGAAAAACTACTGGAATGTATTAAGTTTAATTGGCTCATTATACTTCTTGTGCTTATAGCTCAAATGTAATGTATTGTGTGCTATTTTTTAATCGGAAGATATAAGTACTTAGTGTAGTTTAATGTCTCATTTAATAAATGTAGTATAAAACAATTATCACAACACTACATTGTGATTATGCAAAATCCATCACACATTGTAGAGTGAATTTAAAACTTACATTGGAGAACAGAAACTAAATTGAAATACCCATTCTAGTAAGGTTTTAAACTTCATTCACATTTTTAAACTGATTCTGGATTCCGCAGTATTTTTTTTTTTACAAATATATTAACATAAAGGTAAGTTTAAAAAATTTACCTGAACAAACAAAAAGAGAAATCATAAGAATGAGCAGTGATATACTTTTGGAAAAAAATAATGACATGTTAAAAATAAAGAATTACGTGTCCCTCATTAGCTTGGCTTTCTCTTTCACTCAGAATTATAATAATCTGTAGGTGGTTCAGGTTTTAGGAGACTGTAGCTCAATAAAAGTCAACTAACATTATTTCTTAAGTTTCAAGGCAGTCTGGCCTTCCTAACCTCCACCACTCTTCTCCCCTGTTCCCCATCTTTTCCTTAACATTCAACTAGACCCTTAAAAGATCTCAAGGCCACTCTGGCTGGCCTGGCTTCAAAGGATTTCTCTACCCTGCTACCACACAGATGTTTTTTTACATCTCTTTCTGTCACTCCCCCAGTTGTCCTTAGAATAAAAACCAAGATCTTGAACAAGTTCTAAAGCCTTGCATTAGATGGTCCTGCTTATTTGTCTACCCTTATTTGATTACTTCCTCCTTCTCAGCATCTGCGATCCAGTCACATCCATTCTTTCAGTCACCAGAATACCCTAGGTTATCTCTGTCTTGCGGTATAAGAGCATGTTCTTTCTTGAACCTTAACACCTCTTTCAGGTGTAGTTTAGTTAATGTCTATTCATCCATCAGGTGCTAGCTCAAAAATCATTCCCTCAGAGCTATACATGTGATCTAACTTAATAGAACTACACCTTTACAAAAATATATTGATGTAAAAGCTAGTAAAATCTGTAGTTAGTTAATAGTATCATACTAATATTGATTTCCTGATGTTGATAATGTACTGTTGTTACATACTATATCACTACTGGGGAAATATGGGTGAAAGGTACTTGGGAAATTCCTGTACAATTTTTACTTCTTCCAAGTCTAAAATTATTTCACAATAAACAAGAAATAAATTGCTCCTTCATAACACTTTTTATTACTCTTCTGAATAGTTGAGACACTAACCTCCCTATTTTCTTCCCTCAAAACATTTATCACAGTTAGAAAGTATGAACGTTTTGAGATTAATGTTAAATATTTGTCTATCCCACTAGAGTTTACGCCCTCTAGGGGCAGGGATCATATCTCTTTATTTCACCATTGTATATCCAGTAGTTACCTCAATGCTTGACACAGGAAATGTGTCCAATAAACACTTATTAGAGGGAGTATTAAATACACAAATGTGTCAATCAGTCAATGCCCTTTGGAGGCATAACTGCATATATAATGATACATATTTACATTTTTAAAAGATACTGCTCAAATCATAAAGTTAATGGGATCATCAGTGTCCACAGAGATCTAAACATGGATGCTTCTAATTTGGAAATGATGCAAGTTGATGAGAAAAAAGCAAAAGAGCGACTAACATTTAGTGAATATTTAATCCTATTATTCAAAATGCTTTGCGAGTTCTCTAATCCTTATGATAACCATATCAAGTGTGTGCCATTTTCCATCTTCATTTTACAGATGAGAGGCACATAGAGATTTGTAACTTGCACATGGTCAGAACACCTATACTGCAGAGGCAGGATCTGAACACGGGTACAAGTCCATATTCTTAAGCGCTACTTCCTGCCTGGAGATAAAATGTGAGAATATTGCTTGAGAGAGTTCTGAAAAGTGAGCTATGAATTCTGAAAGTAGATTACAAGCTGGTGTGGGACCACACTTTTTTAAATCTTTATATCCCTACCATTATGCACAAAGCTTTCCATGTAGCAGGGACACATGATCAGACACACAAACACACACACACACACACACACACACACACACACACTGGTTACTGGTTTCACGAATGAATAAATAAATCTAAAGCAAACTGTGGAAAAGAGAAGAAGCAAAATTATAAGTAAGAGAATTGGTTTCCACCCAATCACTAGTACTTTTCTCTTTGATTCTTTATTTCAAGTTGGACACTGGTTGGGGGTTTTCTGAATTTACTGAAGCAGGACAACATGGGCAGAAGAGTGTGGGCTCCCAAACAAATCAAACTTACTTGAAATGAATCAGGTAAATAGCAGCTACGTGAGGAAAATTAAAGAAACTAAGAATATGATGCGAAAGAAATGAGGAAATCATAGAACAGTATAATCAAATATCACCAGGCTATTAGCAATAACAAGAAGTAATTCACAAATATTTCAGATATTGTTCTATCCTTCAAGCTTAGGGCCCTCATCGCAAACAGAGATCAGAGATAACAAATATATCATACTTCGGTTTTTTTTAGAAAAAGCAAGTCCCTCTACACACAAGAAAATGCTTTGAAGTGTACACATTTGTTGATTATGTGACATATCCTTAACCTTACTAGATAGGTACAGCTCTGCTGGAAGCAATTAATTCAGAAAGCTACAGAAAACTCTGCAATGGGACCAAAGGATCAGTAAAATAGCTGGAATATTTTTCTTGCTGTAGACAGCTGGATTCTGCTAATTTAGCTACTTTAAAGTGAGGGGAGGAAGGAGGAGGGAGCAGTAAGGTTTTTATTTTGCCACACCTCTGTAAATTCAGAGAAAAGGAAAACAAGGAAGGCATTGATAAGCATGGAAAAATGAACTGGGTTTCTTCCTGCTCTCCTCAATGAGCACATCTATTCTAACTGCGCTGAAGGAAGCAGAACACTTTTCTTTCAGGTGACATATACCAAAGAGAATCTAACCAGAGAGCTGGATTAAGCAGCAGTTTACCTTTTCATTTTTAAATAGCTTTACTGGAATATGATTCACACACATACAGATCACCCATTTAAAGTGTCCAATTCAATAGTATTTAGTATGTTTATACCCAATTAGTACCATCACCCCAATCTAATTTTAGAACATTTCATTTTCATCATCCCAAGCAATTTACCTTTTAAAAGTTGATTGAATGGTCTGTCATCTAAGTACGTACATACATACATGAATACATACATCATACATACCTAAATACCCACAATGTAAAAAAAAAAACTAAAGGACATTTTTGATGATCTATGAATGTTCTCATTGTGAAATGGCCCTGTCTGCTGGGAGGAATGCATTTTGATGACATAAGAAAGACAGTCTTTCCATTCCTAACTTCATTCTGGAGGTCTAACTTCTTGACAGGCTGCTTCTTGGAAGTGATTTCCGCAGAATGCAAAAGGAATCATTTGCCCTGCCCTTCAATCTAATCATTTTCCTTTTCTTTAATTTTGTTTTCTGAAGAATAATTTCTGGCCATATCAAAAGCCACTCACCTTCTTCCTTACCATGCTTACCTCCATCTCCAGCCTTCTGGACCAGTGTCCCATATATTTCTGTATGTGCTTACAGTAAATATCTATAGCTCCTCCCTCAGAGCAGCTCAAGAAAATTCACTACAGGAAGCAACAAAACAGGAAGATGGAAACACTTTCCATTATCCATTAGACCCAAGCAAAATTAATTTTAAATTGGTTATTTCCTAAGCTTGAAAAAGCAGATATGCTTCCTATTATTCCCTCTTGATCTTCAGTTTAATTCCTGGGACAAGAGTTTATAAGAATCTCCTATGTATAGAACTTTTTATAGGGAAGCAAGCTGGGGACTTTAACATGCTGCAGGAAAATATGGTTTATCAACTGTCCAAATTTTGATGATCTGTATCAAATTAAATAATTTTAGCACAGTACCTAAACAAAAGTACTCAATAAAAATGTTAGCTGAACGTTTTTGAATAATGATAGATAACATTTATGAAATATCTACCATGTGTTATCTGCTGATCTGTGTTTTACATTAACTCATTTATTCCTCATAAAACCCAAGAGTAGGCCTTACACTACACCATCACCATCATCACTCGTCACCCACATTTTTAAGATAGGAAAACTCAGAGAAAGAGCATGTGGCATCATGCTTCAGATTACAAAAAGACAGCCAGAATTTAAAACCAGACTTTGGTTTCAGAGCTTACTTTATTAACCATTACCCTATGCTGCCCACCAGAAAACAAGTAAGGAAAAAATGGTTAACTTACAACATTGATGTCAGTCTGTTCTCTAATGCCAAAGAAATAAAGAAGTTCCATTGGATCGAGTGATATACTACCAGAGGGGGAATAAAAGAAACCTAATTGCTTTCACATAGGGCAGAAATATAGTGAGTAGATGGGGACTACAGAGAGGTTCCTTAACAATAAGGATGGAAAATGGGGGTGTGTTCACCATCTGAGACAGAAAAATGGCAAAAAGCAACAGAAAAAGGATGAACTAAACCATTTTAGGAATTCAACTATCAAGAGCTGTGTTTATAATGAAGATCCAGTAAACACTCAGGTCCAATGACCGTGGCCAAAAAGCATAAACTCAGGTCTAGAATGTAAGTGATTTCATCATAGTGAAACCAGTTTGATAAAAGAATGTACTAACAGCAGATTCTTGGCCTGTATTTAGTTTAAAAAAAAAAGAAAAAGGACTGGTAAACAGCAAATAAAGCTACATAAAATTACCAGAAACTATTACGAAAACTCAGTCAAAAGAAAAATATTTACCCCAGGATTATATTAATATAATACAACCTAAATTCATCTAGAATTTGCATGCACAGCATCACTGAATTGACCTCAGTCAAACCACTATGGAAAACTGGTTAGCTTGGCACCAGGAAGGGCTATTCTTAGTGCTCAAACTGAGGTCACACTTGACTCTTCCCCGGGACCACAGCTCTACCATGTGTATGTGCATTCAAGAAGCAACGAGCGACATCATTTCGAGCACTCCAGACTTCGGAACAAAAAGAAATAGGATCCATGCACACATCTAGCCTTTTGAAATAATAGTGGAGATCGGTAGGGCACTTTAAATGGGCAATGGCAAAGACTATAATTTTCTGCTAAAGGGATATTATCACAATTTTTCAACCTGGGTTTGAACCAAGGCTCGTGAGAGCTCTTCTACTTAATGCAACATCACACCAGCACTTTTCTGTGGTGTTCCACACAGCAGATTATAAGCCTGACTCCTCAGCTCTTCAGAGTTAATCGTTTCAAAAGGCAGCGAGCTGAACACACTAAGTTAACATGGCACCCTAGAGTGGCTTCTTTCCACTCCCCACCTGCATATCATCCTCTTCTTCAAAAGAGAGCAACATTAAAAAAAAATTATTCCCATAGTTGAGTGGCTCTGACAAGCTACTATTAAAGTTTGAAACATAACTCCTGATCTATTGTATGAATACAAAATATAGTTAGGTAAAAGAAAAAATATATATATATATGGCTAAATGTGCTAATGAAAGTATAGGGAAACCAATCAGTGACCCAGTTGATACAAGCCTGAGAAATATCATCTTTCTATGATGGTGAAGAAATCAAATTTTTCTTCAGTCCTACTTGTATCTTGATTTTTTTCAGGGTTTTAAGAGAAGTTAATGGCACAATTTAATGGGTTACAATCTAAATCCTATTTTATCAATTGTTCTTTAAACATTCTTAGTGGCTAAAATTGTATCTCAGACTCTACCATGTGCTTTCATGTACCATGAATATCCCCCAGTAGATTACTAAGGGATGTTCTTTCTTCTTTTAAAATGTACCTTAAAAAATATGGCTAATTTTTCCTCTTTCCCCAGGAACGCTCAGGTTACATATGTTGTTCAGCAATGCCAAATGAATCTGTTAAAGGGAAAATATCCTAAAGTAAGTTTGAGGGGATAGGGCAAAACCAAACAAAATTAATTTGGCAAAGAAGCCTCTCCCTCTTTGTAGCTGCGAAGGGAAAAGTGAGAGAGAATGAATTCTTCTCCAGGTTACATCTTGAGGTTGAAAACTGGTATCATGTAAATATATAACATGGTAAATATCTTAATTTAACTAACAATTGCTAATTCACTCAGGCCTTTGTTATTTCTTGCTTAAGACTCTATTGGATAAGAAATGGATGAAAGAGTAGAAGAGAAAGACAGAGAAGGGGAGGAGCAAGAGGAGGAGCAGGTGATGATCATTTATAGTCTAGATTGTTTTTAAAACATAATTTTAAATTTCAGGGCTTCCCTGGTGGCGCAGTGGTTGAGAGCCCGCCTGCCAATGCAGGGGACATGGGTTCGAGCCCTGGTCCGGGAAGATCTCACATGCCACAGAGCAACTAAGCCCATGCGCCACAACTCCTGAGCCTTCGCACCATAACTACCGAAGCCCACGCACGTAGAGCCCATGCTCTGCAACAAGAGAAGCCACCGCAACGAGAAGCCCGCGCACCACAACGAAGAGTAGCCCCCGCTCACCGCAACTAGAGAAAGCCCGCACGCAGCAACGAAGACCCAAAGCAGCCAAAAATAAATACAAATAAAATAAATAAATTTATTTTTAAAAAAACACACATAATTTAAAAATTTAAAAGTACTTGTTCCTCAATGCTTGATATCTGTCTACCACTTTCCACCAGAGAATTAAGCAAAAGCAAAGCTTCTCAGTAAAAGAATATGCTTACTCATCTGGAAGGATAACTTCATGAATATATGATAATTAGGTCTAATAACTTTAAGAAAATCCCTAACTGAGATCTGATATTAAAGTCAGGTCCCACATTCTTAATATGCTTTTGCCGAAAGCTAACAATTGTAAAACAACTTACTTTTTCACTCTAGCCAAAACTGAAAAATAAAGCCATATGCCTGATTTCTTTAAAACACTAAATTTAGATTTCAACTTTAAAATACATTTTGACATAAACGGCTTTTAACACAAGCATCTTTCATTTGGGTCTTTTCCCAGTTAATTATTTGCTGGCATTGTACTCGAAATTCCTTGGCTTCACCTTAAACCAACACTCCCAAGTGCTAATTAGGAGACTATATACATTATTAACCAGAAAATGTTGTGCTTAAAACATGCACGTTCCATATGTATCCTATTATTATCAGTATTCCTTTCACTCCTGGAAAGCTCTCTTTAAAAAATAGAGCCCTATTTAAACAAAGAAATTGGCTGCTATTGAGGAAATTCTTGTTGAAATGCAGTTAACAGGTAAGGGCCAACATGACACAGGATCCTTGTCTTTGAAACATCTTTAACATGAATCAAATTTAATCTCACTGAAATAGTCAGTGGAGGGAAAAATTAATGACTGCTGATGTTACACATTTTAATAGTACCAAGGGGACTCCCGAAGAGAATGGCCGACTCTCATATAAGTTAAACCACTACCAGGGACCAGACATGTTGGTAACTACAAGCCAGAGACATGCCTTTTTCCAGTACTGCCTCTTCCAAAAAATCCAAAGGACAGATGGGAAAAGAAACGTATGTAAACAAGGTAGGCCTAATGATTTCCTAATTACAAAGGAGATGTGATCTTCTCATTACTTGGCAAGCTAATTGACCACAATCTCAGTTTCACACATTGAGTCCAATAATCCAAACTTTGGGGTCTGTACTCCACAGAACTCTCCTCACACTTCCACACCCTTCATCCAGACACAAAGTTGTCAGTTCTGCTTGATTTGTTTGAATACTGTACTCCACGACAGCTGTCGGAAACGGTACATTAGAACAGCTGCTGTGACAGCTACAAGGGCTTGGAAGTTTAATTGGGCTCAATGTGACATTGCACATTTTTCTAAACATAGAAATATCCACAAAACTAAAGAAATTTCTAACGGGTCTGAGCAATATTTACTTATTGGCACCACCAACTGGTTAATCCCAGTTTGCGTTGTATCATTGGTCTCATAATACCTTTTGCTACTGGGCTGGTTAGAGTATCAAAAAAAGAAAGAAAAAAAAAAACAAAGAAAGGCAAACCAGTAGGAGCAGTTCGATGCACAAGAAAAAGGGCATTAAGACAGAGAGGAAATGGTAAGCAAGTCATGTCAATAATCTCTTTGAAAGGCTGGCTGGTAGCCAAGGAGGATCCCCACAGTGTCTCAGGATTTACTTCCAAAGGAAACATATTCAGAGGCCCTGAGCGTGGTGCCAACTGCAAACAAAAGCACTCGTTACAGCCCCCTAGAGAAGGGAGAACGGCTTACTCTCAGCATCCGCGTGGAGGAAGACGGCAAGCAGCAGCAGCAGCGGCCTGGCCACGCGCACCATCCTGCAGCCCGGCACCAGCGCCCACGGGCAGCCTGGAGTCACTGCCTCCGAAGCCGCAGCGAGCCGGACCGATGTGAACTTTCAGCTGGAACACTTTCAGAGCCTGTGAAGGGAGAGGTAAAGAAAAGAAAGGGAAGAAAACACAAAGACGCTTAGACTCTTCACTCTTCTCCCCTTGTCCCATCACAAGCACCACGAGAGATGCAAAACACTGTCAATACGCCATACGTTGTAACCAGGACACCTTTGTATTAGGAAGCAAACAACCTGGTTTGTGAAATGGGGCTACCCAAGCTGATCTTGTTCCCGCGTTCAGGCCATCCTGAAGCCAACCACTCTGGATTTCACTCTCTGCTCGTGCCACCTTCTGGGCAACATTCTATGAGAAGAACCTGTCACTTCTTATGAAATATTACATGACTACATCGGTGGAAGAGAGTCCATCAATGCTACAAGTAAGATTTAAGAGAAGCTCCACCATGCAGGATAAGAAAACTGATTTATAAATCATTTTTCTATTGAAAATGTTTTGAAATGGCATTTACCCATCACACAGACGACTATTTAAAAATGGGTAAGTTTATGTCGTATTTTCTTGCTTTTGCACCTTTAAAATAATAAGGTGCTTTTATTTTGCACTCTAAGTTAAAAGTTGTTTATTACTTTATTTGGTAATACCTAATTACAATTTTGAAAATAAAAAAAATAAAAAAAATAAAAAATAAAAAAAAAGTCTATTATTGGCAGAATAATGGAAGTTGCTTTCCTGGCACTAGGTGAAATGACAGTGCTAATTCAACTTTCTCCAGCTAAACAGTAGAGGTTAGAATTTTTTACACCAGCACATTTGGCTTCTTCCCTAAAGACACATTACATTTGAGTCTAGTTTGGCTTCAATAAGTCAAAACAATAGCTAGCAAAAGCCACTTTGACTTACAGGATTTTTATATGCCTCCTGGGCAACGGCTTAGTTTTCTCAATTTTCTAAGTAAAATCAATAAGCCACAGCCTGTTTTTAGAGAGCCTACTGCATGCAAGATATCAGAGTTGCTACTCAGCACTAAGTGTCGCAAGATAACAAAAATGAGTCAGATTCCATCCTCTGTGACTTTCCAGTTTAGGAGGGAAAATAAGACAGGTACATTGGATGACTAGTACAAGTTAATACGTGATTAGTGCCAGGAAAGAAAGCCAGATAATGCCATGAAATACAGGATCAGGAATGACATCATGGAAAAAGCGGTGTCTCCAACTGGGCCTTGGAGTACAGGCAGAATTTTACCAAAAGAAAGGAAAGGCATTCCAGGAATTCTACGCAAAGGCAGGGCAGTGAAAAAGGAACTTTGGCAAAGGTGAGTTGCCTGGTTGGCCTGAAGCAGGGCTTCCCAAATATCTATACGCATCAGAACCACCAGGAAGACTTGTAACTGGGCACGCACCCACCAGAGTTTGTGATTCAGTAGGTCTGTGGTGGGGGTCCAAGAACTTGCATCTCTAACAAGTTTCTGAGTGATGCTGATGCAGCTGGTCCGGGGTCCACAATGAGGCTACTGGGTTGGTGCGATGGATCCATTAGGAAACCACAAGAAGATGAGGCAAAAGAAAATGTCTCATGCTTTAGGTGTACTTCCTTATTAGAGTTTTTGGCTCTCTGCTATTTTTACCGTACTGTTTCATTTAAATTTCCAACATGCTAACTTCGTTTGTGCGATTGAAATAAAATTGCAGTATATTAAAAAAAAAAAAAAAAAAAGAAAATGGCTCAGGCTTAAAAAAATAATAGGTCATGGAGAGCCTTGGATGCCAACCTAAGTCAACCAGGCTTTTTTCAGCAAACCACAAAGGGAGCAATTTAATGTTTTGGAGCAGAAGAACAATATAGAATGAAGCTTTGAAAAGATTAACTGACAGCTGAATGTGGGATGATTTACAGAACACTATTATCAAGAGTCACAGGTAAGAAGTAACACAGACCATAAGAGTGATGGTGGTCCTGGTGGGAATGGAAAAGAATGGAAGTGATGACTGACTGTCTCCAAGCAACAATCTGAAGTATGGCTCTTCGGGTGATAAATGATAGTTCCTACAGAACCTTCAATAAATCCAGCACATTTTATACAGAATAGGCTCTTAATAAAGAGAGAAAGAAAAGGCATATTTAATGTTACTGCTTCCTCTGTCATTGTGAGCAGAACTTGAGAATGACAATCAGAATTTGTTTGCCAATGAAACAGTATACCTCTAAGCTTTGCATATAGGAATATCTGAAACACATAAAATTCTTGACACAAGATACTAGAGACATCCAGAAATAACCTAAAAACTTAAAATAACTTGCACTTTAGAAAGTATTGTAATGCAGATACTCTAGTGTGTCTTTTTTGAAACTTAAGCTTGAGCATGAGAATAAAAATTTTTTAAAAAAGATATTATCTTTTTCATTACTATGAATGAATGGTGTGAATGCAGGAAAGATAAAACTAAAAGGAAGGGGTATGATCACTCTAATTACCATTCCACTAGATAGCCTTCTTTTCCTTTTGAACAGATTTGTGGGTGGCATGAAGGAGCAAATTGTACATTGAAATGCATGTACTTGAAACCAAAAGCTAGCCAGCTGCTCCAAATCAGCTATTGTTATCAATCTCATCCGGAAAACAACTTATCAAGCAGTTCACAGCTATCCAATGTTAAATTCTCCAAACTTCATAGAAGTGCTAAAGGAATCAGCTCTCTCCCTCTCTCCCTTTCACCGCTCCCATCCTCATGCCAGCGTTTCAAATGACAGCAAAGTCCAGGAGACATCAGTCCTGTCAGACTCAATTTGTGTCTGTGCAAGCGTATCAGAGCCAACTGCTACATAATGACTCGATGCAATCACAGAGATGGAGATGTATGAAATGCTCTCTCAGGAAAGAGGTGATTTGGCTTTCCCCCTTCTCAACTGAAGTGCCATAAGAAGACTAAGTTCTTTCAAATGAACCTACAAATGTTACCTCTGACTTGAAACACTGATAGGATCTAGAAATGAACGCAGATGTGAACATACCTGTTTTTCCTTAAATGGGCTATGCCCTTGGCCGAGATATGACAAAAGGAGATCAGAGGTGTGAAGATAAAACCAATTCTAGATGTTCATTCTGGACAGTCTCCACTCTGTATCTTGTTTATTACATAGAAACTTTGCCAAAAGGAAAATGCTGGCTTGTGTATTAGTAAGGTGGAATTTGAATTTTGGAACAAAAATGGGCAGTAGATTTTTAAGAAAACATTTTCAGTGAAAATAATGTGGTCCAGCGGTTAAGACTCTGCACTCCCAATGCAGGGGGCCCGGGTTCGATCCCTGGTCAGGGAACTAGATCCCACAACTAAGAGCCTGCATGCCGCAAGTAAAAGAGCCCACATGCTGCAACTAAAAAAAAAAAAAATCCCGCGTGCCACAACTAAAGATCCCGCACTCCGCAATGAAGATCCCGTGTGCCGCGACGAAGACCCAGCACAGCCAAATAAATAAATAACAAATGTTTTTTTTAAAAAAAGGGAAAAAAAAAAAGGAAATAATGAGGATGAATGATTGTTATAAGTAGTTTCCTGTAGTTTCCAAACTACAATGTTATAAGTAGTTTCCTACCCTAAAGAAAGGGTAGCCAAGCACGCTGCAATGAAAAGGGCAAGAAAGGGGGTTTGGAGATACTAAAAGTACCATGGTTTAGCTTACATCACAAATTATTCTGCATTTGTGCAATAGCCCTCAGCAGGGGCTAACTCTGTGATTTTTATATACCTTGCCCTTTGTGTCTTTTATTAACTGGGACTGGCAGATAAAACAAACCATCTAGATGAGCTAAAAATAAAAAAAAAATATTTAAAACTCTCTGGTTTCTTATTGCTCACGGCACAAAGATGTTAACAATAATTTTGTTGATTTCCCATCAGCTCAATATCTACTTTTCTATTTATGTACATGTGTGGTTAGAGAAACTAACAGCTCAGAGAGCCAGTGTGTGCAATCTAATTTGAAATGAAACAAGAAAAATACACTTGCCCTGAGTCTTATATCACTGCTTCAAGTGATCTGATTAGCTGACACCTAACTCTTTATCTTCAATTTAACTTTGGAACCCTTTTCTATAATAAGTATATTTATATTCAAACTGAAATGAATGTTTAAGGATATTTTTCAGCTTTCTGTATTGTTGGTGTTTCTGTAGATTATGTTAACATAAGAGAGAAAAAAAAAAAAGGCTTTTCTTTTTAAAAAGATATCCTACAAGTCCCTTAAAGAAATGAGTGATTGTAGGTTTTTTGCAGGAAATGTGCAAAACGAGCATGGAGCATCTTGCCACACCAGGAAGCAAGGAGGTTTTCAGGAACTACCAGGTTATAGCCAAAAAGAGGAGCCAAGGTGAAGAGGCTTGGCTCCTACATCAGTCAAATGTAGGAAAATCTGAGTGGCAAAAAGAATAACAACTGCAATGAAATGGAACACATCATATTAAAATCCACGAGTTTGTAATCTTAAAAGTTATTTTTAAAAATTACATTGGTCAGTCTAGGAGAAAGTTAAAGAATCAAGTCATTATTCTGAGAAGAGGGAGACAAAGGGAAAGAACTAAGGTTTTTTTCAAAAAATCTCCATAAGAACTTAAAAAAATACTGCTTTCACTAGATATTATTTATCCCTATACATCTTGCTTCTTTCTGTCTTAAAATAACCTTATACTTTCAATTCTAGACATCTTAGAAGCAACAATATGGTAATGATATTTAACCTGAGCATATACCCATTAAGTTGGGGAGATGGTGTGGTAAAGAGGAAATCCCTAAATGCTGTGACTTCTTTTTATCAACCTCCCAAACCAATCAGGCCTCTATAAATCAACTAGAACAGATTTCCAACCACTTAAGAGAAAGAAAAAAAATTATAGGGAGGATGTGCTACCAGGAAACTGATTTGTAAAAGAGACACAAGCCTGGTAGAGACTTCTGAGGGCGCCCTGTGAGTTTCCTGTGCCCTCAGCACACAGTTACAAGGACACAAAAAGAAAAGAGAAAACACAAATCAACTTTCAACATTTCACTTATTCACAAGAATTTTCCAAGAGAAGATAGTCCCCTAAACAGTTTATCATGGTCTAGGACAAGAATCCTCCGGCACTATCCAGTAAAACTTTCTGCAGGATAGAAATATTCTTTATCTGCACTAATAACTGACCACTGTAAACACAGCTAGTATAACTGGGGAAGTAAACATTTTCCTGTATTTAAGTTTAATTTAAGTTTAAATAGCCCCATGAGGATAGTGGGTGCCCCACTGGACAGCACAGACCATAGCTTTAGTTTTCAACAGCACTGACGAGCACAGCTATAAACAAAGCCTACGTTTTCCGGGTTGTAAACTGAAACAATCAGGTGGGAATCCTGAGTCCATGTAGCCCTTGGCTTCCAAATAATTAGACTCTAAGGGTTCACTGGGTTAGGTGAGGAAACCCACTTAACCTCTGGGTCACTTACTTCCCCATCCCTGACCCTCCCACTGCCAAAAACAATCATTTCATTGTTTCAAACTACTTCATAAAATGTGGGAGATCAATAAGTGGTCAAGTGTGTAACTGGAAAATGTCCAAACAGAAACACTGTAATTAAAAGGAAAAAAATGGGTATTTCATTATCACAGCCAGAAGAGCTGTATTCTCCACTATGAAAAGTCCCTGTTTGGGATATAATAGAAATGGGAACTTTGACAGCAAAGAAACACCACATTTCATGATGGGAAAGGCAAGGATACTTCTACACATCCATATGACATCATGTGTATAATGCTTATGAAATGGCCACATTCAATTAATTAATATCAATGAGGAATATGGACAGTACATTCTTAAAGACATGCAGCACCGAAAGCCTCGGCTATGGAAAACAGTGCTGAGATTAAAAAACGGCAATAGAAGAATGTCATTAAATTAAATAAAACAGAATATCATTAAATTAAACACATCCAATATACCTCTGAATCTAAAGAATACAAGGAATCTAAAGAATATAAGGAATTACTTTTATGAAATGAACTGAAAACTCCTTAAATTATACTCTTTCCCATAACAGCACATCATGTCAGAACTCTATTTTGCCCTAAACATGTTTTCATGACAATAAATTGGGAGAAAAAGAAAAACCCAGAGGGGGTTTATGAGATATTATGTATAAATACATAAAAATAACTCAATCATCTCATTTTTGGCTTAGGCTATGACTTAGTTTGAAGACAGCAGGTGACTGTAAGTACATGATAACTCTTTGGTGAAATCAACTGGATTATTAGAATAACTGAAGAGTAAAACAATGCCTATCCATATGGATACATTAAAGACTCTTCATATGTTTAGTTCTGATACATAGAGAGAAAAGCCAATGGTCTGAGTTTTGTATAATTCACTTTTCAAGTTACTATTGGTACAATCTCTGTAAGATTTCAAATAACTTTACATTTGAGGCACACATAAATATTAGTTACTTTCAGAAATGGCAAAATGACATTATTAACTTTGATCATTTCTTTCTCCTTCAGGAAATAAAAATGAAGTATGCCATGAGAAATGAACAGATAGGGGGAAAAAAACCCCTCATCTCTCTGTCTACCTATTTTTTCCCTTACAAACAGAAATATAATTCTGATTTGAAAAGTAGGATAGCTTTAGAAGAAGCATCTAATGTCTTTAAGTGATTACTGCGTGTGATAACATCTATCCAGTTTTATACAACACTAGTGGAAACTTGCAATGGAAAAGTTAAAATACAAGTCTATTCAACATGCTGTTGGACTCTGTTATTTGTTCCATTCTTCCTAAAATACATTTTAAAAGTGAGAAACTGATCAATCTTGCAAAGTAGAGACAGATATGTAACCCAGTCACTTCTTACCCAAAAAGCAGAACACAGATTATATTGCTTTAATCTCTGGGCATTTCTAAATGGATGTGAAACCGTCATTCCTAAATTACTCCTGATTTTCTTTTTTATTATCTTAAAAAACAAAAGAGTATATATATATATATATATATATTTTTTTTTTTTTTTTAATAAGGACATTTTATTTATTTATTTATTTTTGCTGTGTTGGGTCTTCGTTTCTGTGCGAGGGCTTTCTCTAGTTGCGGCAAGCGGGGGCCACTCTTCATCGTGGTGCGCGGGCCTCTCACTGTCGCGGCCTCTCTTGTTGCGGAGCACAGGCTCCAGATGCGCAGGCTCAGTAGTTGTGGCTCACGGGCCTAGTTGCTCTGCGGCATGTGGGATCTTCCCAAACCAGGGCTTGAACCCGTGTCCCCTGCATTGGCAGGCAGAATCTCAACCACGGCGCCAGCAGGGAAGCCCAAGAGTATATTTTTTTAATGCATGAATTTTTGTTTAAAATACATTTTGCTTTTAAAATACATTATGAGTAATAAGGCTTTAATTATTCTTATGTCCATTTAATTTGTTTTATTTACATCAATACAGAGTAGAAACTAGCAATACATGGCAATTATTTTACTTATTTACTATGAAAAGTAATTTTTAAAATTCATTTTGTGGAGAATTTACCACTCCCTTTAGCAATGATTACTTTTTTCCTTAAGATTATTTTTAAAACAAAGGGTCTTTTAATAATAGTATATAATAGTTTTTAAATACTTCATTACTAGAGCGCAGCAGAAACTGATTTTGCCTACTCACAGGTGTTACATCTATAATTCCATCTTCAGAGTGATCCAAGCTCTAGACCAGTGGCTCTCAGCTGAAAACGATTTTGCCCCTTCCCCAGCGGACAACTAGCAATGTCTGGGGACATGTTTAGTTGTCACGATGCAAGGGGAGTGCTAATGGCACCTAAGGGGTAGAGCCCAGGGATGCCGTTAAATATCCTACAGTACACACCACCACCCTCCACAGCAAAGAATTATCTGGACCAAAATGTCAACAGTGCCAAAGGTGGGAAACAATGTCCTAGAACAGTTCATTAATGTTAAAGAAAATTTTTTAATTAAAAAAATGGGACTTTTCAAGGCCTGTTTCTAGTATATTATTTTCTAAATCCATCAATTTTCGGTGTTTCCAGTGCAGTGTTAGATTTGAACTTCTGGGCATGGAAGTCAAAACACTATGGATGGCTCCCAAAGTTCCCTTTTTGTCCTAAGCTAGAACTGAAGTTGGCTTGCCTTATGGGAAGGTCAGTTCACAGACTTAGATGACAAATATTGTCACCAATTAAAAGGATGAATCCGTTAAATAGGGCAGAGACTGCACATCTATTCACTGACAGATGTGGTTCCCATTCCTCATGATGGGAGCTCAGCTCTTCTCTGAGGGAACAGTCCCAGGATAGAAATATTCGGTTCCAAGGAATGTCCTTTCACTTCACTGTCAGCAACAGACAGTAGAATTGTGAGAGGTCGTCATGAATGGCTGGGGAATGTGGAATTAAAGCATCTTCTCTTCATTTCCCCAATATTGTCCCCATGACTTATCCCATATCTCTGTGAAAACCTATGAACACCATACATAGTAGAGGAGAGTTAAGTTCTATGTGGAGAAACCAAATAAATGGTTATTAACCAAACAGAAACACAACCTAAAGAAAGGGTAGAGAGAACAAATATCGATCAGAGATATTCAATATACATTCTCCTCTTCTCTCACCCGGCATATTTATTTTCTTAGTTATATTGTACTCTTTATTGTTAGTGCCTTCTTCGCATCTACCCTTCTCCACGAATGAAACCAAAGATTGATAAAAATCAGAAAAATTACAGATCATCTTGGGCAACCCCCTCATGTAACAGACAATGAAGTGAAAGGACATAATGAAATTAATAGCCTCAGGACACACATCTGGTTAGTCTCAGGAGAGGGTTTAGGACCCAAACCAATTTTCTTTCTTGTACAGCATTCTGCTTCTATCATCTCTGACTTACTATAATGGAGATATCTAGCTTAGGTGAGGTCACGATTAATTCTAAAATGAGCACAATAAACAAAAGTTGTCTTTTTTAATTGGCAGAGAAATAGTGTAAGGATTGGCCCAAATGAAGGGGGAAGAAAACCTTAAAAGTTGGGTATAGGAAGTAAGGATGAGAGGATCTCACTGAATATAAGTATTTGAGAGTTGTCGTCCTAGATGGATAAATAATTCACAAATGAAAGTTTATCCCATGAGTCAAAAATTCTCCCAAAAGTCAATCTTTAACTTAGTAACCCATTATTATGTACTTGCGTATCTTAGAGTCAAAGAGTTTATAGGTGTGCTTAGAAATAGAAATGATTAACCAAAAATAGATTTTTTAAATTCTCACATGCTAGTAATTGAATTAATAACATGCAAACACATGTTTATACCACCTTGAGGCACATTGATTTTGTATATTATTATCTAGTTCTTTTTTCATGGAGTTCTTTTCTCTTTCATTTAAATTTTAGCAAAAATACATGTTGGCTAATTGGGAGTAGGTAGGAATGCATTCGATGATGAATTCACAGAGATATATAGGAGGGTTACCCAGGTGGAAAGATGCCAGCCAGAGTGTACTTTATTATAAAGTTGCTAAGGGCAACACGGCCATATTAAAAGAAGAAATGAAGACACACAATAGTTATTTTTCAAAAGCAGTGGCATTATAAAGTGATTTGATAATAAAGTATGAAAACTTCCTGCAGCAATAAAAGCACTAGGCATTTCCCATACCAAGATGTGTCAGTCTAGGAATGAAAAAAAATCTATTTTTCCCATAGTCACTCTTTCAGAAAATATATTCGAGACCTCCGGAAAAAGGCTTTGTAAAATACTGTTATCTTGGGGACTTCCCTGGTGGCGCAGTGGTTAAGAATCCGCCTGCCAATGCAGGGGACACAGGTTTGAGCCCTGGTCCGGGAAGATCCCACATGCCGCGGAGCAACTAAGCCTGTGCGCCACAACTACTGAGCCTGCACTCTACAGCCCATGAGCCACAACTACTGAGCCCTCGTGCCACAACTACTGAAGCCCGTGAGCCTAGAGCCCATGCTCTGCAAGAAAGAGAAGCCACCGCAATGAGAAGCCCGCTCACCGCAACAAAGAGTAGCCCCTGCTTGCTGAGACTAGAGAAAGCCCGCGTGCAGCAACGAAGACCCAACGCAGCCAAAAATAAATAAATAAATAAATAAATAAAAATTTTAAAAAAATACTGTCATCTTCATTATACCTCTATAAAATACTCAAACAAAATACACAGTGCAGATATCAAAAAAGGAGTTTAAAGTCATTAAAAGCCTAGTAGCGAATGAGATGTAGTAACTTCCTAAATACCAAACTTCCCAGATACCGACTGTAATCTTATTTGACTGGCCCACATGACTAAAAGAAAAGGAAATGCCAAATAATAACATCAACCAAACTCCTCGGCTGGATTTAGGCATCATCCTAGAGGCTTTCTGAAACACAGATTCTTATATTTTCAAGTACAGGAGTACCCAGGTACTAACATGTGTAGGACCAAGCACAGGCTGGGGCTGGGGCTGGGGCTGGGGCTGGCGCTGGCGCTGGCGCTGGTGCTGGCGGGCAGAAGTGCAAGGACAATGGGGGTGTGGGGGGAGGGGAGTGACCCCTAACTATTATTTGGTGGGGATCAAGTCCCAAATTAACATGTCCACATTTTAGGGATTTTTCTACCTTTTGCGGTATGCTCAATAGTGCTTCCATCACAAACTGAATAGGTGTGGCTTTGCTTCTATTATGTTTAATATTTTTTAATCATAGATTTAATCATGATGTGTTATCACATTACCTTGTAAAACATTTTTCAAAAGTTATGCTTTTAGAAATTGTGCTCACTTCCTCCACAGCAATTGTCTTTAGGGTCAATACTATTCATAGCATAAATCTTCATCATTCTCAAACTTCGTATGTAGCAGTGGATACACCCCATACATAAATATGGTGTATACAGGCCATATACAAATGTAGCGCATGTTGAAAAAAAATATATATATATATTATATATTCCTATTATACTACTAATGAACTAAATACATTGCCAAATACACAAAATTAGAAATTTTTAAAATGAGATAAAAATAAACAGACACAGGAGTCCTAGAATTTTTTCCTAGGCCATACCAAACATTGGAGATCCACTGCCCTAGATATTCTGCAGTTTGAATATTTTTCACATACATTTCGGGTGACAGTAGATAAAACAGAAAGCTTTTACTGATTGGTAGTTTGGTTTTGTCCGCCAACCCCCTTCTGGAGTCAAACACTTGCTGTAATCACCACATGTTAAAGTTGCCATGTGACGGCTGATGTCAACATGATGTAACACACAGAGGAGAAAAGAGACTGTTGTGGTTTGAGATTTTCATACAATGTCCTCATTTTATCATTGTAAACCATCCACACGAAAGCTAGAACAACTTTACACATCAACTGTGTTCTTGTTTTAAAAATGAATTCTTTCATTCTTTGGCTCCATGAATATTCTTGAATACCAGGCTCAGTGATTCATACGAGAGACATAACAATGTACAAGACAACAAGGTCCCTGATACATTTGGGTGAGGGGAGATAGAAAAATACAAGCAATTTTTTAAAAAGTGAAGTGGTGAGTGCTATAAAGAAAACAAGGTAATGGGGGAGGGGAGGGGAAGTTTTAGATATGGTGGCAGGGAAGGGCCCTGAACAGGTGGGGTGCAAGCCTGAACCTGGATGTAAATGACAAGACATTCTGAAGAAGACCTTTCCAGGCCAAGGGGCAGACTGCCCAGGGCAGAGGCTTGGAGGCAGGACTGAGCTTGGTGTTTCTGGAGCCCAGGGAGCCAGGCTGAGAGAAGTATGCATAGGCTGGGAAATCAAGATGGACCCAGACTGCACAGGGCCGGCAGGCTACACTGCAGAAACTGGATTTCATCTGCAACGCAATGGGAAGGCAATGGACGGCTTTATACTATGGAGTGGCATGGTCTGATTTATATTTAGACAACCTCTCCAGTGGTTGTGTGCCAATGGTTTTAAAAATGTAAATCTCTCTCTACCACCCACCCTGCCCCACGTCTCTGTACAGACTTCCAATCCATTTATTTGGACATAGCCATTGTACTGTGTTGTAAAGTCTTTGACCCTTTATGACAGTTTCCCAGTTTCATTTTCAAGGATCCTATGGCAGTCTCCCCTTCCTAAATGCTGTTTAAAACAATCAGAGAGAATGTGTTGCTTTTTAATGTTTTAAATTGTTTTCTGTTCCCATATAATAACAGACCCTAGGAAACCAAATGAATTTTCTTCTTTGTCCCAGGGCTCCCCACTGGAGAATTTTAACACACTAGAAGTTTTACTTGAGAAGTAAAGTGCCTGACGCTAGTTCTCATTTGCATTCCTAAAAACTAGAGGAAAAAAATATCTGCTTTCATGTACAAAGAAACGGTGGGCACACCGGATCTCCGTGGTCACACTTTTAAATCTGTGATTCCGAAAAGGCTTTCTACACATACTTTAGGATAAAAAAAGTTTCTTAAGTTTGCTACATCAAAGTCTTGTTTTGACCCTTTTAAGCCTTGTAATGTTAGCACTGATACCAATACCCAATAGTACAATGGCATTCAGACTATTAGAAAACACAGCCTTTCCAATAATTGAAAAATCTTTTCTTCCAGGATTTAGAAGTCGGGTCCCGCTGTGAGTCAATTGCTGGCTAGCTTCCCAAATTACCTTTTCACTCTTAGTTATCCTTTACACTTCATCCCTTAGTCTTCACTCCAGGATTTCCTCCATTATTAAAGCAAGGCTTTTAACACCCCAACATGAGGTCATTTAAGTCCTTACTTTTTCTTATTAGTTACCTAAAGAAGCTGGAAACTGCCAGTATTTAACGTCTGGCTTAAAAACACAACATAGAGTAAGTACTATAGTTTGTTATATGGAGGGTGTAGAAGGTGACCCAGAAAAGCCACCTTCTTAAGCATCTCAAGAGGAGGACTCTATCCCCCACTGGTTAGCCTCATCACTCGCCTTGGCCAACAGAACAGGGGAGAAGCAACACGGTGTGCATTGACCCTGAGCCTCAAGAAGCCCAAGAAACTTCAGGAAGCAGCTTTGCAGGCTCTCTTCCACTTGCTGATCTTGGGTCCCCTGTCACCACCACCATTTGAATAAGCCAAAGCTTGTCTGGTGGAGGATGAGAGATCACGTGGAACAAAGACGAGCCACCCAGCTGAGCTATCTTAGACCAGTCATTCCCCACAGGACCTGGCAGCAGACTACAGACTCATGAGCAAGCCCAGCACGACCCACAGCAGCAGAACCACCTAGGTGAACCCAGTCCAAACTGCCAACCCAGAGTATTGTGAAAGAAATAAATGGATGCTGGTTTAAGCTACTAAGTTTTGCGATGGTTTGGTATATAGCAAAAGCTAATGACATCAAGGGGTTAAATATTTATCGCATCTACTCTCAAAGATTTTTTTTTAAATGTGTGTTCTGTTCAGTACTTTACCACACTTTACATACAGGTAGGCAACTTGGTTTCTTTTGGCTACAACTGATTTATTTTGGTCCTCTTCTGACAGCAATCAACTAGTAAAATCACTGTCATTAGCTTTCAGATTTTTTACGTAGTATATTGTTCCGAGATTTAGGAAAATTAGTAAATTGGAACTATTTGTACCTCTTTGCCCCTTCTTCCAATTGTAAATATTTTCTGCCACATAGCTCAGAGGGAGCAAAACTGTTTTAAAATGCCTTTAACCATTGGCTAAAACCACATAGCATGACGTTCCTTCCTGGTGATATAATTGAAGTGACGTATGTGTCTGAGATCTCAATTGATCTTACCAAGTGTACCGACAAGTAGTATTTAGCATAATTTTATCTCCATAGAAGCTATTTTCCTTAAGCAGTTTCTGCTCAGGGATGAAGCCCACAATTCAAGTTAGGTTAATAAGTGAAATTTTCACTCAAGTTTTTTAAAGGAATGACATTTTAAACAGTCAGTGTGTGTTCCTCAGGCCAGTTTCTGACTGCATACTGGATGTGTCTGTCCTTGGATAGGAACTAGTCAACTTTACTAGTTACTATCAATAGAATGTGTAAAAAGTGAGGAGACATGATTAATTTTAAAATTAATAAAAGAATTTAGCAAGGCTGCTGAATATGTGGTCACTATCAAAAATCGGCTGTATTATATACTCACAATTAGAAAATAAACATTTAAAAATATGCCATGTACAACAGCATCAAAAATATTTTTAAAATCTAGAAATAAATGTAACAAAAGTTGGCAAGATTTCTATGCAGAAAATTACATAGCATTAGTAATCAATAAGATGATTTAAATAAATGGACAATCATAATATGGTTTGAAAGACCCATTATTGTAAAGATGTTATTTTTTTCCAAGTTGATCAATGAATTCAATGAAATCCCAATATAAATTTCAACAAGTTTTTCTTAATAGAAAAATTGATTTCAGAATTTATAAGAAAGTGCAAAGAACCAAGAATAGGCAAGGCAATCTGTTAGAAGAACAAATGTTGAGGGACTACCTATTGAAGGTAATCATACCAGTTACTTATTAAAAGACTTATTACAAAGCCACAGATATTAAGACAGTGAAGTACTGGCTCAAGGACAAAGGGACCAGTGAAGCAGAATAATAACTCTAGAAACATATCCACCTGCATTCAGGCAATTGACTTATAAACAACTGTGTCCCTGTAATGCAGTGGCAAAGAATAATCCTTTCAGTTCATAGAACTGAGTCAAGTGGATATCTATATGAATAATAACATATACTGACCCCCTACCTCACACCATATACAAAATCAACTCCACATAGATTAGAGACCTAAATGTGAAAGATAAACAGTAATTCTTATGGAAAATAACACAGAAAAATATCTTTGTAACCCTGGCATAGGCAAAAATTTCTAAAACAAGGCAAAGTAATAACAATAAAGATTAATAAGTTGGAATTAATTAATTAAAGATGTGTGTTCATACAAAGACATTATTAGGAAAGGTCATTCCACAGAGTGGAAGGAGATATTTGCAAAACACATATCCACCACAGGTCTGATACTATCTATTCATTTTTCATTCTACTATCTGTATTTTGGGGGGAGAAGGTGGAGGCAAAAGCCTTGACCAGACAATTGACAAAGATAAAAATCAAATGGCCACAAAACATACAAAAAGATGCTCAACAATGTTAGTCACTGGAGAAACACAAATTAATATCATAGTGAGAAACCACAACACACTCACCAGAATATTTAAAGTTAGAAATTGAACAACACATGTTGGCAAGGTAGTGGAACAAATGAGCACTCATATACTGCTGATGGGAATGCAAACTGGTAGAACCCCTCTGAAGAAGTATTTTGTAGTACTTAATAAAGTTAAATGTACACCCATGTGGAGAAAGCAGAATGGCTCCTAGGTCCAGGAGAAGCAGTATAGCCCGAGGACTGGGGCAGAGACAGTCAAGGGACCAGAGTTCTAGACATGCTTTAGTCCTCACTTTCATATTCACCTTGGCCAAATCATCCCCTTTCTCTGCCTCAGTTTCCTTAGTTGCTTTATTTTATAGCCTGTATTACCTTCAACATATCATATAATGCATTTATTATGTTAATTACTTATTGTCCTCATCCCCAATAGTATCCACAAGAATAAGGTTTTTAAAACCATGTTAAATATTCATGACTTGTGTGAAAGTACATATATGAAATATGTACAGGATAAGCTTATTTTGCAAGAAACATCCAAAAATACAGCAAACCCATCTGTAGTTTTTCCCAGCTCACAGGGTGATGGTGATGGAAGTGACTATGGTAGAGGCACTGGTTCTTTGTTTGGTAGCTATACTGACTCTTTGTTCTTTGACAGGCACAGTACTGGGTTACTCAAAGGTAGGTTTTACAAAGCCCTAGAGTTGTACTCTTAATTAGAAATTACTGACCAGACTTCAAGCTTACTCTGTATTTAGGTCCTTCCAAAGCATGTGCATATAAACAGGCAAAAGGAAGTAAAAATCCTCAAAATAATAACCTGATTTCAGAGCACATTCTTTCTTTCTTTTCCTTATATATAATAGTTAGGAAGAAACTTGTTTAATGATAAAGTCAACGAGTTAAAATATGGTTCTGAAGAATCTATAAACAAATATTTATTCAATGTCAACTCTCTGTACCTGACATCCTGCTAATACGTGTCAGACACAAAGATTAGACAAGGGCAATGACTCTTAAAACTGTACTGTTTGTTTGGAAATATAGGAATGTAAAAATTAGAAAAGCATGACAATATGTTAAGAACCAAATAAACATGTTTGGTAATTGCAATGATTGTTGCTTTTGTTGTGGTCATCCATGTACAATGCTTGGTGTCAGTCTATTTATGTCTTGTAAAAATAAAATACAGTGTGTGTGTGTGTGAATAAAAAAAAAAAAAAAAAAAAAAAAACCAAATAAACGGTTTGAATAATAAATACTCATATATGTTTACAGGAGTGATGCATATGATCTCAGTGGTCAGGAAAGATCTTATTAAGTTGGTGGTAGTTGACAGATCTTGAAGAATATGTAGAATCTTGATTTGAGAGGAATACAAGGCACTTCAATAATAAGCATAAGATTTAGAGGTTGATATGTTCAAAATATTTTTAGGAACAAATAAATTGGCCATTTTATATATACCATAGCTTTAGTATGACAAGGAATTAATATATGGGTAAAGCCAGTTTGTGGTAGGATTTTTAAGGCAAGCTGAGTTGATCCTGCATGGCAGTAAACCTCAACCCTCAGCAGAAGAAGTAGAGACAAAGTTGGAGTTATTTTCTCTCAGAGTGTGCATATAAACCTCAAATGTGTTGAAGGAAACAAGTCAGAACTCTGCCGATAGCAATGGCTGCCTTTTGGATATTAGTGAATGAGGTAAAAAATAAATCATAATACTGCATTCCAAAACTACTTATTCAAGTAACACTACCGCCATGATAATATAATCCCAATTTTGTCCTAAATGGCATTAGACATTTCTGATTTCCTGGGGAATGATATCCATATAAAACACATGACATCCATTTTACAGTTTGAAATCTTGATCCCACAGAAGCAGTCTAGTGCTTGGGCTAAGTGGGTGTTACTTTCCTCACTTTGTCATTATCTTATTTCAAGAAGGCTCTAGAGACAATCCCTGACATCTCCATGCTTTGACTTCCATCTGTGTGAAATGAAATAATGACTGTCTCCTTTCTACCTCATCAAAATCAATGAGCAACAAAAGCACATTAAAATCAGGGACGCAGGAAGGATTTGAAGGAAATAGCTTCTGTCCACTGTCATTAAAAACAAAACAAAATTCAGCCAGCCTTTCTCAACTGGGGTTCCATGAGATAATTATGCGCTACAGACTGTAAATTGAATGATTCTTTTTCAATTCTCCCAAGGATGTTGTAAAGCTGGTACCATTCTGAATGCACAGGCCAGGAATTAATTCATTGCATAACGGTAGATGCCTTAGATCATTAGCGCTGAATTTTCTTGTGAACTCAGGATAAGAAGAGCTGACACTGTATGTTATACACAAATTAAGCTAGGGTATTTGATGTTGTTTTATTTAAGAAAAAAGTGCTCTATGTTTGTGGCCCTGTAGATCCAAAGCCTCACCATATTCTAAAGAAAAATAAAATAACCTGGAGTAATGCTAAAATGAATGGCCCATAAATTTAGGGATGTTACATAGAAGTACCAAAGAAGGAAGAAAAAGAGTAAATGCTGCCATACTTTACTGTTTACAAAATGTTTATTGAAGAGAATTTCTGACTTAATACCTAATATTTATGTAGCTTATTTAAAATTCTACAAAATGTGCTTCTGCAAGACAAACATTCCTCTTCCTGATTTAGAGATGAGGACAATGAGACCCAGGAAAAATAACCTTCCTAACATCTAAAGCTGGTGTGAAGCAGAGGCTCAATTTCAAGTAAGTTTAATTACAAGAGAAAGCGGCTCCTTTTGTAGCCATTTAATTTCACAAAAGCCCCTCAAAGTAGGATTAATGTTCATGGCAGATGAGAAAACGATTTCAGGGGAGTAACCAGTGTCTGGCCCCAAAGCTCAGTGCTATCAAGTTTCTGACTACAAATCTTATATAACCTGCCAAGCCATGGCTGAGAGAAAAAGCACAAAGTAGACCAAAATGGCTGCTCTGGGTTGAAGTGTGCTCTTGGGAAAGTTTACAATCTCCCAAATTTCAGAACGTGACCTAATTTGTAGATGGGGCTCTTTATGGAGGTCATTAGGTGGGCTCTAATCCAATATAACTGGCATCCGTATAAGAAGAGGAAATTTAGATACAGACACACACAGAGGGAAGACAATGTAAAGACAGAGAGAAGATGACCATCTACAAGCCAAGGAGAGAGGCCTGGAACAGGTCCTTCCCTAACAGCCCTCAGAAGAGACCAGCCCTGCTGACACCTTGGACTTCCAGCCTCTAGAACTTTGAGACAATTTCTGTTGTTTAAGCCATTTGGTTTGTGGTACTATGTCATGGCAGCCCTAGAAAACTGACCAAAACAGAATTAAAATTAAAAAGTTATTGGTTCAAAATCCAAAAACCAGTTTAAGTGCAAAATGAATTTTTCTGTAAATTTGTAACATACATGCTTCTGAGGCTATTAAAGCTTAAAAATGCACTAAGTCTTTTAGAACACCTTTTCTAAGGAAATAAAATTAAATCTCATTATTGTTTTGGTTAAAAAAAATGGATCTACACTATTATAGGGTTAAGTATTTTGACGTATTCACTCTACGGTAAATGCTAACATACATGTTTTATAGTGATATTCTGATTCTTCAAAAATTATAATTACACATCATATGAGTAACTAAATATGTGTAATATTATGGAATGCCTATATATTTAAATTTTAGCAGGTTCTCATTAGTTTATTAATCAATACGTATCCCTTTAGGGAGATACATTAAACAGTTCTATTTTCAAATTGTCTACTTAATTCCACAAATGTAATTCTACATACTGTATCAAGAATCTAACGTAGTGATTATTTATAATTTTAAAACTTAAATAAACTGAACATTCTCCTTTTTCCAAGTAACTGTATACTTTTTAGCAAGAAGATACTATCTTCTAACCTCATTATATTCCGAGTTCCATGGTACCTTTTAATTGATAAGAGCACAATACAGTTATTTTTGAAGGACAGGATGATAACAAAATGATAATGAATAAGATCTATTTCATTTGATGTTTTCTGGGATGGTCTTTCCATAGGTTCATTAATAAAAGAGACGCATGGAAAAATGCCCAATAAGTGTTAGGTAATGCAATTATTATTATTATTAAATCAATTTGTTAAAGTAGTTCATGTTCAAGTTAGTATTAAATATAAAAAGATTAAGAATTATACTATTCAGTGGATTGTACACTATTTTTAATTAATTATATTTGTTTTTTCTGTCCAAATGTTTGAAAATTATATATGTACTTGAGAATATGTCCTAGGTATGAGTCCCTTAATTAATTTTGCCAATGAGGTGATAGCTTTTTCAACCAATATGTCCAAGTACATTTTTTTTAATTCACCTATTTCATTCATCCTCCTCACCCCTCTCCTCTCTAGCAACCACCTGTATGTTCTCATAGCTATGCTTCTTATGAATGTTAGTATTCCAAAATGCTGAAATTGAGAAATCCTTAGTGTGCATGCATATGTTTCATGGGGGGTGCTTAGACTGGTTGATGGGAGTGATCACTGCGATACTTAATGGCAATATATATCTCCCTTTGATGTCTGTGTGAGCTTGAAAAACGCAATGGCCTTTCAGGTGATTGTTCTTGGTGGTCCGGCTTCCCACTAGAAAAAAATGATTTTATTTGGTACAAATAAAGTAGAAAATAAGGTAGAAAATGGTACTATACTTTCTTGCTAACAGAACTAGGAAATTATAAATTTTGAAAATGTGACTAGCTTCACTTTTATTTCTAGTGAGTAACACATAGTTTTTTTTTATGTTTTACTTCATGAATGAATCATTTACTGTTTAGTCCTTCTTCACTAAAAGGGTTTATAATTTGGAAAAACAAAGGCATCAAGCTTTTACATCTCCGGTGTCAGCCGTTGCTTGTAGGATGAAACTTCAGGTAGGAAAGTAAAAAAGAAAAGACAGAAGCTGATTTCATTTATTTGCCAAAGAAGCAAGTGATCTTAGATTTAAAGGATTTAAGCTATAAGCTCTTAATAAATGGAGATAAATATAGCTGTTCTTTCTATCCCAATAAGGCAAATATGCAATTATCAAGTTATTGAATATATGTGGATAGGAAACAGTAACTTTAAGATGCTAGCTGTAAAAAGAGTCCAAGAAACTTTAGCAGAATTAAAAGAAAAAAACAAAAAAACAAGAAACACTAGTGGTTAAAGAATAATCTAGTGAAGCATATTGTCACTGACAAACTTAAAATTGTAAGACTTCTATCTCTTTCACCATCAATGACATTTCTTTGTATGACTCTTTTCATAAAACTATGTGTCACATGATATTGTTACTGTTTGTAATGACTATGGATGGAGAGGCCAATCAAACTATAGGAGAAGGGAGATCAATCAGGATGCTGGAGTAAGAGGACATGGAGCTCACCTCCTCCCACGAACACAGCAAAAATATATCTACATGTGGAACCATTCTCACTGAAAACAAACTGGAAACTGGCAGAAGGACTTCTATACAAGAAAGGCTGTATGAAAGATACACAAGTAATTGGGTAGGAAGGAAAGGAAAGCGATTGGGTTGCCCTGGGAGAGGACTCAGAGGAAAAGGAGGATTCACGGGTGGACATGTGCCCTGGGTAGTGAGGAGTGAGAGCCACAGAATGGGTACCCCAGTCTTGGCATCCTATGTGGGTAGTCAAGCCCCACTGGCGGGTGGGAGGACCGCTGGAACTAACAAGGGTCTATGGGAAGCCAGGGCTCTGCTCATGAGTTGCACACATGCACAGTCTTGACCATGAGGCAGGGTGGAAGAGGTCTGCTCTACTGGCTGCCAGGTTTCCAGCTACCACCTCAGTACACCCCCAGTCCAATCCAAATGAACACTCCATTCCCGCTCATGCCACATCACAGTGCAGCACAGGATCTGGGAGCCATGACCAGGGAGGAGACTCCACTGTGGGATGCAAACAGGACCTGATCCCAGGACAGAGTCTGAAGGAGCGGATGGTCAGCGGCCGTTGTTGGTGCTTATTCAAGCAGCACATTAGAAGCAGACCAGCTCTCTGATGACGGCCGCTCCACCACAGCTCATCTGCTGATAAATGAGGCGAGTCCATGTGGACCCCACCTGCCCTGTGGTGTGGCTCCACAATAGGACAGGGATAGCAGAGGCTGGGGGAAGTGATCAGCTGTAAGGGACATAGGAGACCTGAACCCGAGGCTGTGTCTGCACAGAGCAAGAGAAACAGTTTCCTTCCCGAAGAAGGAAATAGATATCCAGGTACAGGAAACACAGAGGGTCCCAAACAAGATGAACCCAAATGGACGCACACCAAGACACATCATAATTAAAATGGTAATACTTAAGTGAAAGAGAGAATTCTAAAGGCAGCAAGAGGAAAACAGAGTCATATACAAGGAACCCCCATAACGTTATCAACTGGTTTCTCTGCAGAAACTCTGTAGGCCAGAAGGGAGTGTCATGATATATTCAAAGTGCTGAGAGGGAAAAATTTTCAACCTAGGATACTCTACCCAGTGAGATTACCACTTAGAATAGAAAGAGGAATAAAGAACTTCTCAGAAAAGCAAAATCTAAGAGTTTATCAATGTTAAACCTACACTCAAAGAAGTGTTAAAGGATCTTCTCTAATTGGAAAAGGAGTAAGAATCTATAGAAAGGGAAAGTCCCACTAGGAAAGGCAAATAACATATTATAGACTGAGGATCAACATAGGCAGAACACTCTTTGACAAAATCGTAGCAATACTTTTTTTTGGATCTGTCTCCTAAGGCAAAGGAAACAAAAGCAAAAATATACAAATAGGACCTAATTAAACTTAAAAGCTTTTGCACAGCAAAGGAAACCATCAACAAAACAAAAAGAGAACCTATGGAATGGGAGAAAATATTTGCAAATAATATGACCAACAAGGGGTTAATATTCAAGACGTATAAAGAGCTCATACAACTCATTATCAAAAAACCAAACAATCCAATGAAAATATGGGCAAAAGACCTGAATAGACATTTTTCCAGAGACATACAGGTGACAACAGGTACATGAAAAGATGTTCAACATCGCTAATTATAAGAGAAATGCAAATCAAAACTACAATGAGATACCACCTCACATGTCAGAATGGCTGTCATCAAAAAGTTTACAAATAACACATGCTGGTGAGGATGTGGAGAAAAGGGAACCTTTGTACACTGTTGGTGGGAATGTACATTGGTGCAGCCACTATGAAAAAGAGTATGGAGTTTCCTCAAAAAGCTAAAAATAGTTACCATATCATACAGCAATTCCACTCCTGAGTATATATCCAGGAAAAAAACCAATTTGAAAAGATAAATGCACCCCAATGTTCATACCAACGCTATTTATAATAGCCAAGATATGGAAGCAACTCAAATGTCCATCAACAGACAAGTGAATAAAGAAGATACACACAAACACACACACACAGAGGAATATTACTCGGCTATAAGAAAGAATGAGATTCTGCCATTTCCAGCAACATGGATGTACCTAGAGAATATTATGCTTAGTGGAATAAGTCAGACAGAGAAATACAAATACTCTGTGATATCACTTATATGTAGAATATAAAAAATAAAACAAATGAATGTATTTGCAAAATAGAAACAGAATTACAGATATAGAAAAAAAACCTAGTGATTACCAGTGAGGAAAGGGAAGGGGGGAGGGACAAGATAGGGGTGTGGGATAAAGAGATACAAATTACTATGTATAAAACAGGTAAGCAACAAAGATATATTGTACAGCACAAGGAAATTATACCATTATCTTATAATAACTTTTAATGGAGTATAATCTGTAAAAATACTGAATCACTATGCTGCACACCTGAAACTAATATAATACTGTAAATGAACTATACTTCAACAGAAAAAAAGCATTATAGGAGAAATGCTCCTTCATAGGATTTTAAACCCCGAAGTTACTACACAAAAATTGGCAGGTGCAAGGTTAGCTGAAAAGAGCTAAAATAGATCTCCTAAAGATTTACAATCCTAAGATCATATAGCTAATCACTCACTGCAAATCTCATTTACACAGAATTATACAGACAAGTAATAATACTATTAATAATAATCATGGTACAAGGAAAATAAATGAAAAGATAAAGGTTTCTCAAAAAAAATGGAAAAAGGAAACCTAAGGACAAAATAATTTCAAAGATCACTAAATTCTGCCACTGTAGTGGAAGAAGAGAGAAGCAATGACAAAGTTTGAGTTTTAAATATCTTTGCAAAGTAGCATAAGAGTGGGAACATTTTCCATTTATCCCTTTCTTCTCTAGTTAGCTATAAACCATGGTCTCAGATGTACCATTAACAAATGAATCAGAGGGTCAAATAAACCCAGATGCACAATTTAAGTACATGAAAAATACCTACCAGGGGCAAAAAGTGAGTAGGAAGAACAAGACTGAAGACTATATCCAACTGTTTTAATGTCCTAAACTATAGACGTTTAGGGAATATCTATGTCTGCCTGCCTGCCTGCCTGTCTGTCTGTCTGTCTGTCTGTCTATCTATCTATCTATCTATCTATCTATCTATCTATCTATCTATCTATCTATCTGTAACTCTATGGTAAAATCTCTGAGGAAAGCTTTCTCAAACTGAATTAAATATATCAGTGTAATTCACAGTTACACTTTTTTGGCATTCGCTAGAACTTTACCACCTCAAATCTTCATTGAGGCAAGAGAGATTTAGGTTTAAACATTAAAATGAGATTGACTTTCAGAACTTTATTTTCCTGCTGAGAGTACAAAATAAGCACCATTACTGTTGGGACTATCAGTAAAACTGTATATATTACTTTCATGGGAATTCTTAAACCCTTAGAGAAATCAGCTATGTTGACAGATATATATTTACTATCAAAATAATAACTGCTCCTTAGCATAAACCATTTATTATTTTTCTAATTTAATCCAATTCCTTCCATTTTCCTTAAATATACTATTAAATAAATAATTTGCTCCTCAACAGCATTTCTCTGGCATGGAGGAAAGAAAGCCATACAGACTAACCTATCATGTCTCCAGATGAACACGCTCCTTCAATAGAAAACCTCTTTTAAAATTAATGGCCTGCTACAGCATGATGAGTGTTCAGGAAAGGAAATATTTATGGTTTTTCTCCTAACTTTTGACCCTTGAAATTAAAAGCACTTTCTCCACCTCCTCTGTTCCAGTTAACCCATAGGAAAAATGTCTCTCTTCATGGCAGGGAGAAATTTTTATGATACCCAGAGATACAGCTATATATAAGTGATCCAATACAAAGCTTCCCCTAAAGAGTTGCGTCCCAATGGTGAGAAAAATCACAGAATGCCTTGGGACAAAGGGTCACTGGACTTTGCCACGTACACTTATCCCCAAGCATAAAACAAAGGTACTTTCCAGAGTGACAATGAAACTCCCGGAAATGTCGGCTGTCCAATGGGCCTCCATGGTTAATAACCAGCCTGAGGGTTCCGGAATGCTCAGGATCCTGGCCCAGATAGATACACAGATGCCAGCAGGAGGCACCAATCAAATCAGGCTTCCTAGACATTCTGCCAAATAAAGATGGTTCCAGCTAGGTAAGATCTACAGGAGAAAAACATTCTTTCTCTCTGTTTTCACTCGTTATCTTCAAGACAGTAGAGCAGACTGTACCACAATCAAATCACAGAACTCCCGTCATAAATAATAGTGCCAATAACAATGCATTGGGATACTACTATATATTATACATAGTATAAATGCAACATAATAGACAATATAACGCATTGCTATAAATATCATTTTTGTTATAAAGTTTAAAAAGACAGCACACTTGAGAGAGAGAGGTGTTCTCAAAAGAAAAAAAAAAAAAAAAAAGGTTGGCAGGCCAGTGAAACTGATTTCAGACTCTGGCCTCTAGAACTGTGGGAGAATAATTTTCTGTTGTTTTAAGCCCCCAAGTAAGTTTATAGTAATTTGTAACAACAGCCACGGGTAGTTAATACATCATACTTAAATCCTCACTGCTATGACTATATATTGTTTCCAAGTTGCAAATTAAAAAACTGTTTGCAGGCTTCCCTGGTGGTGCAGTGGTTAAGAATCCGCCTGCCAACGCAGGGGACACGGCTTAGAGCCCTGGTCCGGGAAGATCCCCCATGCCGCGGAGCAACTAAGCCCATGTGCCACAACTACTGAGCCTGCGCTCTAGAGCCTGCGAGCCACAGCTACTGAGCCCATGCACCACAACTACTGAAGCCTGCGCGCCTAGAGCCCACGCTCCGCAACAAGAGAAGCCACCATGAGAAGCCCGCGCACCACAGCGAAGAGTAGACCTCATTCACCGCAACTAGAGAGTCGGCACGCAGCAACGAAGACACAACGCAGCCAAAAAATAAATTAATTAAAACAAACAAACAAAAAAACTGTTTGCATTAAGTATATAAACAGTGGTTACAGAAAAAACAACCAAATTAACTCCATTTTAAAGACCAAAAAGATTAGGCACCATCTTTTTACAGAATTTTTATGCTTTTGAAAGCATTCCTTTTTTTCTAGGGGATGATCATAAGTTACCACTCTCTAATATGTCAAAGAAAAACTTCTCATCAAAAATGAGACCATAAGCACAAAGACAAGTAATCATACACATTTCATAAAATGCCACAAAACACATTTTCTTTTCTTAAATTCCTTCTTTTAAGTTCACCTATGTACAGTAAATTCAAGGCTGAACTATTTTCTCTTGATAATTTATTGTGGGAAAGCTAATGCTTTCTAAATGTCACAGTTTGAGGATTCATTAAAAATTATTGGGGGATTGTTTTTTTAATAATAAAATGCAAATATTAAAAGTGAAGGGAGTGTTAATTACTTGAAAATGTGAAACCATTTGCAGTATTTAAAACAAAATTAAGAACACTCTATAACTCTAATTATTTCAGGAATGAAGTCAAATCTTAGTCCTCCATGTTTGCTGGGCATATGGCATTACATTAGACATGGCACATATGTGAAACATGTTTTTTCTTCTTCCGACTCTACATATTTTACTGTGATGTAAGCCATATGTTTCATTACAAAGGGTGGTATGAAAAGGCTATTGCAAGAGAGGCAAACTCTTGATTCAGAGATCAGTAATATAGAAAGGCCTCTTCATTAAAAACACATTATTGTTTTGCTTCAAGGCATTTACCTTATGTTCCCAGTAACACCCTGACAGTTTAGAGATTAAAAACATCTGGATTTAGGCATTAAGATTTTAGGGATCATGGGTCTGATGCTAAAAATACAGACCATTATGGAATACTCAAAATAATGGGATGTTTGGTGAAGAGAGAGATCATGTGAATAAATTAATATATAATCATTTCATGATTAAACACATCTCATGATTGAGCATGAGGACACATAGGTTAAAAATTTCAGTGCCTATATTATCCCTTGTCAACTAGGCAACCTCTAAGATACTGTTAAGCTACTACGTTAATTTTAGAAGTTAATTTTAGTTGTGTGGTGATGATAAAATAATTATCTAGCTTCCTTTTAGGGCCAAGAGGTAAAATAAAATGCCCTTTGGGCTAAAATTATGAATCTCATGCTCACCAAATGCTAAATAAAATTTAAACGCATGTGTGGGGGTTTAAAGATATCCACAAACTCTTTTCTACTCCTCCCCTCAAGAGATGGGGCACAATTCTACTCCCTTTGAGAGTGGGCTGGACTTAGTGACTCACTTCTAGCAAACAGATTATAAAAGAGGTGATGGGATGACACTTCCAAGATAAAGTTATATAAAGACTATGACTTCGAACTTGGGTGTACGTTCAAGTGCTTGCTCTGTCTCTTTCTCTCTCTCTCTCTCTCTCTCTCAAATCACCCTCTCTAGAGGAAGCCAGTCACCATGTTCCAAAGACTCACAGGCAGCCTTTGGAGAGACCCACATGATGAGGAACCAAGGCTTGTTAGCAACACTGTGTGTGAGCTTGGAAGCAGATATTCTTAGTACCACCAACGGCCATGTGAACGAACCTTGAAGCAAATATTCTTCCAGCGAAGCCTTGAGACAGTTGCAGCTCTAAAGTTGCCTTGACTGCAACCTCATGACAGATCTTAAGTCAGAAATACCCAGTTAAGTAACTGCTGATTCACAAAAACTGTGAAATGATAAACGTTGTTTTAAACTATTAAATTTGGGATGATCTGTTACACAGCTGTAACCAACTACTACAACATGTAATACGAATAAGTTGCGGTTGGGGAGAGGCAGGGCCAGAGAATGAGTTTGGATCTCCAAACCAAGGACTATGACTTTTCAGTTGTAGGATATTGAACAGAATCACATTGCTCCTCAAGGCCTCATTTCTCATCTATACAAGAAAGATGTTAACAAAAATGATTTCTAAGATTCCTTCTGGCCATGTAAATGCAGGACTCTACGCTATAAAGAGGCAACTCTCATCTCCATATAAGAAAAGATGACCACTGGAACTGCCCCACATTGGCAGCTAGCTGCCTTCCAGGTTCTCTTCATAGAGAAGAGGCAGGATTATCATTGGTGTTGACCGTACCAAGACTTTTCCTGTACTGGATGGGAAATGTAGGTAGATAACATATGATTTCTTTCAACTCTGGTATGCTATATTTCTGACCTAGCTTTCAGAACAAAGGAAAGAGATAATGCCCCTTATCAAACTAAACCAAAACAATCATGTAAATAAGGAAGTTAGGTAAAATATTTCTCTATACTTTTTGAACTGATAATTTCCCTTCTGGGACTCTACCCACAGGTAATTTACATAAAACCCCAAAGATACATGTACATTTACTGCAGCATTTCTCTAACGGCAAAATTATTTTAAAATGAGAATGGCCATCAGTGAGGGTATATTTACTCACGGAAGGGTGGTCATGATTCATCTTAAATGAAAAGAAAAAATTGCAAAAGCTATGTTAGAGATCTCAAACTTAGCTACACATCACCAGAGACTTTAAATTTCTTCTTCTTCTTTTTTTCTTTTTTTAATTCTGATGCTCAGGCCGCTCCAGGCTAATTAAGTCAGAATCTCTAAAGGTGAGACCCAGGCATCAGTATATTTTTAAAGGCTACCAGGTAATTTCAACATACAACCAAAGCTGAGAACCACTTGAGAATGGTCTCATTTGAGTTACTAAAAAAAGAGAAAGAAAAGTCCACTGTTGTATGTATATTTATCCACATATGTGTGTGTATATTTGTCCATGTATAGAAATAGATCCAAAAGGAAATACATATAACTAAAGACAGTGAGGATTAGGGTGAAAAAAAATTTTACCCCTTAATTTTTTTTTTACAATGACTATATATCACTATAATTTAAAAGGTCAGGGGGAAAGAAATACAAATTTCTCAAATAGTTACAGAGTCTGGAGGAACAAAGACAGTTATTACTATATGGCTTCAATTTGCATCTTTAAAAGTTGTTGAAACCCTAAGCTACAAAATGACAAAACATCCAGTTGAAAGAGTGAAAAAAATTGTTTAATTAACACTATAAAAGACTACAGTCTCTCTGATTTTTTTCTTTATAAATTATTTTTCCCTTAGTTCTGATGACGTGAAGGTATCATCTAAAGCCCTACACTGTAACAGAAAGAATAAATAAATAAATAAACCATGCATGGAATCTAGAATCTGGGATAGATATTAGAGATAAGGTATTCTAGCTCTTCTCTTAAGATACATATAAGGAAACTAACATCCACAGAATAAAATAGTTGCTTAATAGTTTGTAAGAGACTAGTACATTGACTTATTCATACTAGTCCAATACTATTCTCCCTGTATAATACTACTGTATAAGAATGATGTGCTGCCCATGTTTCAAGGATATATACATAGCAGGGAGGCACAGGGGAGGGGTTCGTTCAAAAGAACCCAACCTAATCCTTTGCATTAGAATAGGGCCAAATTTTGTCAATGATTTGTGAATCATCCAAGGATAATATATTATGTAATAGCTGAAATATTTAAATCTCCAACACCAGGGAAATTCCTAAAGATGACAAAGTAGGTCTATGTTACAATGTTTACTAAAAATTATATTAGGAAATATTTCTGTGTCTAATATCTGTTTGAGTTCATTCAGAACTTCTTTACTCATCCACTATTTATATACCTTTCTTAGTTTCCTCACAATGCTACAGTTGTATAAACAGTAGTAGTGAGAACTAAATGGAAATTGCAGAAACGTAATTACAGCTGGATGAGAATGTTAAGCGCCCACTCAGAGTTTTAACCTGAGAGTGTTTGGGATGAATAGCATCATCAATCAATATTTATTGAGCATTCGCAGGGTACAAGATTTGGCCTAGGCAGTGACAATAAAGGCACCTGTAGTTGTGTGGATTTCCCTTCTCAAATGTAATGGAAAACTGCCAAAAATCTAACGTGATAGGTAAAAAAAAAATGTGTCCCCCAGAGCTCATTTGAATACAAACTTTAATGGAATAGGTTTTCTTCTAAAAATTAGCTTTCAGTGTGAAAATGAAATAGCTCTACTGTGAGAATACTGATGTCAGAAGGAAAGAAACAGTTTTCTTAAGTTGGTATTCCATCTTAGAAAAGGTTATGGTTTACTTTTTCTTAAAAAAAAAAAGAAAATTAAAGAACTTTTCCTTATAAATGGTTGAAATTCATATTTTCTTATCTTGAAAAATATATAGAAATACAATCCTAATCCCCCACTCCCAGTTCAAGGATGCCAGTAATGACAAGCTGGTGGATATCCAAAGTGTTAAAAAATGAACGTTCAGATAAATAGAAAATAAGAAGTGGTCTGCAAAATAATGTGCTAAGTTATCTATGACTAAAGCATCTTCAAAGTATCTTCTTAATCTGTCATGATGGTTTAAGAAGAGAAAGAGGACCAACTGTCTATTCTAACCCAGCAAAATAATTAGAAAAAAATGACATGATTTCCTCAAATAATAAAGAAATAAGTGCAATGAATTATGTCTATTTTCTATTCAAGGGCAGTTCATTTTCCTATCATAAAATATGATCTCTCTGAACTGTATAATATGGAAGATTTAATGATTATTAGACATCATTCCCTCACTCTAGGAAACTGATGGAGAAGCTTTCACCAAATATAAAATCTTACACTTTAAACTCAAAGAAAACCCAAAGAAAGATATATTTGAATATTTGGTTGATTTTTTTTTAAGTTGAATATTTTCATGGAAATATATATTGTACTTTTAAAATAGTGTATATTCCACTAATTATTTTGATGTAGTCTTTTCCTAAAAAATGTTCATATGTTAATGGGCTAAAATTTTAAGTAAACAAACTCAATTAAAAGGCAAAACAATAGAAATCTGAAAACTATAAGATCTAATCAGTATTCACTGAACTGAATAAAAATTCTCATTGTACACTTCCTTTCATAAGTCTTTATTCTTTAAAAACTCTCTCCATTTCAGCTAGATGCATTGATTTGTAGAATGTCTTTTTTCATCAATATCTTCCTAGGTTTTTTTGCAAAATATTTCCCATTATATGAAAAAAACCAAGAATATACACATATCTGTGTGCGTGTATACACATAATACTAAAGATCATCACTGTACTTTTTGAAATTTTCAGAATGTATAATCAAGTGTTTATTCTTTTAATATATCAACTAGCAGTGCTTTACCTGTCATGATAAAACATGAAATCTATCTTTTCCCATTACTGACAGGTGAGAAGTTTAAGCCAGAGTAGTAAAGTTATACATAGACTTAAAATAAATATTCAGGAAGAGTTAAAGAACTTATGAATTTCCAGTGTAAATATTGTCCCTGATTTGTCACTGGGGAATTTGTGGGGTGGGTCCAGGGATTGGGTATTTGTTTTCCTGTGAAAAATTAATCAAAGTTCCAAGGTCCAAAAGGAGAAAAATAATATCTAGAAGATAATTATGATAGAACCCTCTTCTCAAGTAGCATGTACACATACATATGTTCAATGACAAGCATTCGACCTTTGTTCAGATGATAAAACTAGTAGCCACAGCTGTGAGCTGTGGAAAACTGCCAATTCAGGCATCAGTCATTTCCTATCATCTCCTCATGGACCAGCCCAGCCCCGAGCACCTTGTTCAGAACACCAGGCTCTCAGTTTACCAAAACAAGCAAAGCTGGATCATAAACCACATAAATGGGCTGTTCTTCACAGAGTTTCAGCAGTTATACCACATTAGGAAATGTCAGAATGTAAGAATTATTAACCACTGAAAAAAAATATTTATTCCTTCTTGGAAAAACGAACTACAACAACAACCCAATATGATGCAAGAATTATTTCGTTATTCTTTTTCTTATTGTTTCTTTTTTGGATGGTTTATATCACTATGGTTTCAAGTTCGCTAATCTTTTCTTCAACAATGTCTTGTCAAATGTTTACCTCACCCACTATAGTTTTAATCTCAGACACTGTAGTTTTCAACTCAAGAAGTCCCATCTTGGTCTTCTTAATATTTACATGTTTCTACTTACCTTTTTGAACACAGAATACAGTTTAAAAATTGTTTTAATGTGCTTATCTGCTAACTCTAACATGTGTCAATTCTAGCTCAGTTTCAATTGATTGATTGATTTTTCCTCCTTATCATTATGAGTATTATTTTTCTGCTTCTTTTTATGCCTGATAATTTTTATTGGATATCTGATATCATTAATTTCATTTTGGGGGTGTTGGATATTTTTGTATTCCTATAAAGATTCTAGCTCTTGGTTCTGGGATGTGGTTAAACTTCTTGGAGGTATTTTGATCCTTTTAGGTCTTGCTTTTATGATTCATTAGATGGGATCAGCTCAGGATTTAATGTAGAGACAATTTTTCCCTGTTTCTGAAGCAGAATCTTTCTGAGTACTCTACCGGGTACCTCATGAGTGATGGGGCTTTCCTCTCTGGTTGGTAGAAACGGGCACTATTTCCACTCTTGTGCCAGCTGTGGGGATAGTTTCTTTTAATCTTTTTGAGTAGTTTTCTCTCCAGCCTCCCAAAGTTTCCTCACATGCATTAGCTGGTCACCACTCTGCTGAATACTCAACGGGCAACCTCTGAAGATCTCCAGACTTCTCTCTGTGAAGCTATCTCATCTCTGGTCCCTTGTGCTACAAACTCTAGCTGCTTTAGTCTCCTTGGATTCTCAACCCCACTCCCTCAACTCAGGGAATTTGCCAGGTTTCAACAGGGTTCCCTTCTCCCTATGCCATTTCCTAGAAACCCTCTCTCTCAAGGCAGTCAGCTGGAGCACTCAGGGATCATTCTCCTTCACTACCTGACATCCACTGTCTTAAAGACCATTGTTTCATATAGTCTGTGTGTTTTTTGGCTTGTTTCAGGTGGGAGAATAAATCGGTCCCATATCCCACTTGCCCAAAGTGAAAATCAGAATTATCTTCTCACAACTCAATGTAACTCCTCTACCTAAAACACTTCATTGAATTCCCATCATTAAATTAAATTCCAAGCTCCTGACCTAGACTTAGAAAATAACTTCATCATTTCAACCATGTCTACTCTTCTAGCTAATCTTCTGTCATGTGCTTTCAACAACCATACTTCACAAACAAAATAATTTACAGTCTCACATATACACAATATTCTTTTAGTACATTTGTATATGCTGTTCCCTCTGCCTGGAACTCTCTTCTCTGCCTTGGTAGCTGAGAAAGCCCTATTCATTCAGGAATAATCAACACAAATGCAACCTCTGTGTGAATTCTTCCTTCCCTGACTTACTTGGGGCCACTGTCTTCCCTCTCCTTTGCTCCCACCCAAAGAGGAGTTAGTCAGCCCTCCTCAATGCTCAGAGAAACTTAGCATCCCCGTTCCTACTAGCTGCGCATTACTTTGTACCACAGCTCTATTTTAAACACCTATTTCCCCAGCTATGACCTTGGATGAGCTCCCCAGATACTCAAGTTTTCTTACCTGTAAAGTGGAAATAATACAGGGTATCAAAAATTTGGGGCACACAGGATAAATTTATTTCAACAAGTATGTTAGTTACATCTTCAACTGCTATTTTTGATCTGTTTTTCTTTGTCTTACAGATACCTTTTTCAGATTAAGGTATGCCAATATCTTAAAAGCAACTGGGTCTAACTGCTATTCTGAAAAGTCCTATAATAAAAATACTACAGGGAATGTCCTAAAACAGGAGAGACCTCAGTGCCTTCAGAATGGTGGGAGCATAGAGACCACAGTACAGAGTTGACAAAACCAAGCTGCAGGGAGCCTTAGAGACCACGTAAAGGATTTCATCATTCAACATAAATCCAAGAAGACTACACAAGAGTGAATGTGAAAAATAACTTTAAAGGCAAAAAATATATTAGAGGTGAGCAATAATTGGGCTATGGATTACGGAGATGCTTATTTACATGGTGGTATGTTATCAATTGGAAATACAATGAGTCTAAAGGGAAAATTCCCCCACTCACTGTGTATTGCTGGGGTAGAGAATGGAGGGGAGCAATCTTTGGTAGTCAGTCACGGACAAAAAATTATCAGCACATCTCCATTAGTTGCTATATCCACTGATGCCTTAAATGAAGCAGACACTCTAATGTCTTTAAAAGGAACTTCTAATCAATTGAATATATTGGTCTTTTAAATACATAGCTAGAAAAAAGTCTCTACTACATCACAGCGAACAGCAGAAGGTGAAGCATGATTTTTAAAAAAACATTTAAGGCAAGAGGCTTTTTTTCCTGAGAGGGTCTGTTTAAGCTTTGTTTACTTTCTCAGCAAGAATAAAGGCCTTGGGTGACATTTAATTAAAATGCTCCCTAAGCTTTCATGCTTCCTGAGGCAGTAAGACTGGGGACACTGAGATAGTCTTCTTGCTGTGGACCGTGATGGGAACAAGGATGGATAACTTTGAACTCCCTACACGATGTGTAGAGGAAAGCCATACCCCCGGAAAGGCCAATTAGGTAAGACACCGCACATAATAGGTATGGAATAGATGAACTCTTTGGATTAGGAACAAAAAATCGGAAAGGCCTCAACCACATACTCTTTCTATTAACTCAATTATAAACCATTAATTTCTAAAATGAAATAATCTGTAGGAGTGAAGGATTGTATCAGTGGCATTAACTTTTATGCACACAAATAGCATGCCATTTAGACGGCACAATTCCAAATCCCAGTAGTAGCCAAAATTCATGGAGACTGAATTTGAAAATGATGGAAATGTTGAAAATTATGAGTTAAAACAAAAGAAATGAAGTTATGGTTTTGTGAGAGCTCTGTCTTGTTTCCTTTTATTTATTTAAAGGCAGACAATAGCAAATGTTTACAGAGACCATCATAGGGTTTCCTTCGTTCACCAACTACAGAACTAAAGAAGCTCTGATGGAAGATGAGAAGGACTGCACCTTGATCTGGGGACAGTGTTATAGTAAGATCACACCCTGGGTGAACCATGAAACTATGCTGAGGTTCAGTTTGCTATGGGTAAAATGGGATGTTGCTAAAATTAAATGAGGTACTACAGGCAACAAGCATTCAACAAAATAGTAGCAATGATGGTGATGGTCCAAGGTGCTCTGTAAGACTATTCTAGCAGCAGTATATGCAATATCCACAAAACAGAACACATGGGAGGCAGGGACCCCAGTTAGGGAGAGATGTGTTTAAAATGTTAGAACAGGCTTTTATTTTTTTTTAAATAAGTCCTACCCTTTAAATTATCATTTCAACTTTCTTGTTAAATCAATATGTTTAAGAATTAAATTTAAACAGAAGTATTGCCCAACTGGCTAACAAATTAACACATTTGTCCTTTATATTTCCTTCTGGGGAAAAACAGGCATTAAAGGGAAAATGACTTCAGTGCAGAACAGTAGTAATTAATTAACAGCAAGACATTTTTACGAAACCTTGCAAACAGTTGACATGCCTCCTTCCCCAAATGTGTAAAGAAAGATAATTTTGTTGATTTTGTTTTCTATGGAAAGACATTCTATAACTCAGAAAAGATACTAGAGCTGGTGTTTTTGTTTTTTAATATACCTAAAACTGCCCTGAGAACGTGTTTCCTGTTGTGAGCATGCCATACTTTGATTTTTGTAAGTCATTTCAGCACTTAGAAATCTTACATAAACTATGCATCTATAATCATCAGTAGTATGAACATCAGTGGTAGAAGAGAGATGATTATAAATTAAATTTTATTGCAATCCTATTTACTACACTTGCTGATTTATGTAGTCCTACATCCACTTAACCTAAGATATGGTCTGACAGGACCTAATTTCAATGACTGGATTCAAGGATAGTGTATAACTCTTACTTTTTATTCAATTGTCATCTTGTATAAAATACTTCCCACAACTTATCACGAAAACATCCTCAACGTGAACTACGATAGAAAAAAGAACTCTGAGGCTATCCTGAAGTACTGACCAGTCCACAGAGGATCTTAGAGAACAAAGCTTTCAAAATAAAAGATGATGACTCTGATTTGGTTACTTGCTTTCTCAGAAGAAGTAATTCAGATAGGCTCTCAGATTTGAAACCACTATATCCTCTGTGGTAACACCTTGCATTTCCCTCTTAAAGTTTCATTCCACTTTTTAGTGTTTACATGCTTTTGTTTCTATTCACATATATACACATACACACATATACACACACACTCTAATTCTAGGCCAGCTTGACAGACACAGGCTAAACCACTCAAGCTGATGTTCAATGTGTAACATTTTTGGCCACAATAAGCCAAATCAGTAATAAAAAGTATTCCCTGCTTAAAACCTGAGATAATTTGCCTTTTTATTATATCTTTGAAACATTAAGTTCCTTCCCATTTTTAGCCTGGCCAATATCTGTTATATTCCACATAGCTCATTCCCCTTTGACTGCTGAGGTGTGCCCCTCCCCTTTGGATAATACAGTGACAGTATCTGGACAGCTTACTAACCCCAAACCTGCCCAACACTGAAGCAGCCCCTATGCTGCAAGATCACTGGTCTCCTTTTATTCTCACCCTCACCCTAGATCCTGTGCCATGATTTCCCAGCCCCAAAGGGCCAACTCTGCTTTGTTAATGAAAGTGCCACAGAACACCCAGAAGATGTTTATTCCATTGTTCACCTGAGTTTATACTTCAGCCCGTTCCACTGGAAACAGAAAGAAAATCTGTGCTTAGAAAGAAGATCAGCAGTACTACAGCTGGGAGGCCATGGCATGTAGTGGCTACACAGACACACCCAGCCTGGGTTTGTGCCACTTACTACTCTGGGACCTTGGGTTCAATACTCATCCTTTCTGATGCTCAGATTTATCACAGAAAAGTGGAGATAATACAATACAGAGTTCAGAGAGTTGCTCAGTGGATCAAATGAGGTGATGCAGGTAAACAATTTACCACGGTGCTTGGCCCATGGCAAAAGCTATTTTATTACCACCACCAACAACAAAAATACTACCTTTCAAGACGAAGGTAAAATGCAACAAATGTGATTCTTTATATACCTTCACTCCAAATTCTTTAAAAATATCTGTATGATCCACTCAGAAATGGAAAACTAAAGGAGAAGGTGACAAGGAAGAGAAGGTCCAAGGTAAAGGTGTTAAGTAAGAGGAGAACTAGCCCCTTTATACCCAGACTCAAAGCAATCTACCCGCATTTCACAATAGGAGATAGATAGATAGTTAGATAGATAGATAGATAGATAGATAGATAGATAGATAGATAGATAGATAGATAGATAGATAGGTAGGTAGGTAGGTAGGAGGGAGGGAGGGAGGGAGGAATTGTGGGGAACTACTTAAGTACTGCTTCACTACTTAAAGTGAAGCAACTTTAATTCACTCTGCCTTTTCTTTATACACAGTGTCTAGTGCTATTCTTTTCTGAGCCTCTTATACCTTCAACCAAGGCAACCATGGCCTTCCTCAACCCTTCCTTTGGGAACTAACACATCTCCACCCAGCCATCTCTCAGCCCTTCCAGCCTAGCAGGTCTTCAGGGCAGATTAGCATGCTGACAGGGGGAGAAGGCAGGCGGCAAAAAGAGCCAAAAAAGAATGTACATTCCCAGGGTAAACTTTCCTCCTCTATTTAGGGATAATTTAGAGCTAGCATTCACCAGCCAAGGAGTGCCAAACACATCATTACAACTACAAGTAACATTACCAAGCCCCTCCTCGCCACACACACACACACATATACACATCTCAAGATGCCACTCTCTCCTCAGTTACTTCAAGCTTTCCATTTAATCAGCACAGTAAACAAGCTTCTGTGCCTCAGGCTGGCGTTCCACAAACTCAGCCAGATCCCAGGGTTTTGTGAAGGCTGCAGTCAGCAGGGCCGGAGAAGGCATATTTGCTCATACATTATGTTGATGATTCTTTTTTTGTCCTAGGGATACTACTTGGACAGTGGGTACGATAAACAAGAGATGCCATTTATCTCATAAACGCTTGCATTTCATTGGATTCTGATTAGCTGTGGTAACCAGGTGAACTAGTAGCTACTATTATTAACTATAACATTCTTTGAATCTCACCCCACGATGTAACTTCAAAAGCCTAGCTGGGGAGAGTTCAAGTGTCAAATATTCCGTCTTAAGCCTCCCGTGCTCCAGTTCTGGGAGTATCTGGAAAATATCTCCCTTCTGGGGGGAAAAACTAAAACAGCATCTTCCAAATAAATGGAAATAAAACTACTCTAAATTCACTAGGTCATAACTGTCGACATAAAATTATAAAGTATAATACTCGGTGTTCAGTAAAAATTCTAGACGATTATTCCACCACACCAGATCAGACCATCTATTCAAGAGGATCTCCTTTGATAACTTCAGGGACTGTTTCAAGTTCATCCTTCTCCCCTTGAGATGACAGGCAAACATGTAAAAACACTCCTTAGGCATCAATTCTGAGCGCCACGCTGCACTAGGCACGGTAGAGGACAGCAAAGAATTAGAAGATTGTTGCTGGACTCGGGTTTACAGTCTAGTCAAGAGCCTGCTGACCTGCCGTGGGACGGGGTGATGGTCCCCTCAGACACTGAGGGGATTAACTTTTGCAACACTGGAAGAAGAAGGTCCCGGAGGTGCCCCAAGACGACATGTCCACGGCAGCTCCTACTGATGCCGCGTGCTTTTCTTCTTTACAGGAGGTACCTACAGTTACCTCATAGTCAGGTGGGCACCTCAGGGTCAATCCCTAGAAAGACTTACTAGAATCTTGGGCAAGGCCTTAAGATCCACCTTGAATGAACATGAATAATCATGTCTGACCGTTAAGGCCAAGATATACTGTATTCCCAAGAAGCCTGAGGTAAGTAAATAGAAACAAGTAAAGCATCCTTAAAACCCAGTTGATAGATGCCAGAAAAGGAAGGAGACCATGCCAAAACTAAGCTCGGAAGTGGCTGGATACATATCAATTCCTGAGCTATGTTTGCTTACAGGAGCTCCCCGCTTGCTCTTGCACATCACAGACTTGTTATTGATCCGCTGTGGTCAGATATTGTAAGTATAAATTAACCTGCTCCAGTGAAAAATGCCCACGGGAGCCATTTCACTCTGAAGAAATCTTCTCTAGGTTTAACTGTAATTACTAGAAGAATTCAATGGGAGGGTGCGGGGTGGTTAGCTCTGATTTCCCCAATCACTTTTTACAGTCCCTGATTGAAAGATTCTGTAGTATATGACCAGCCCAATGCTTTGCCCTGGCATACCTTCAGACTGAAGGAATGGCACAGGAAGTACAATTTACTGCCAGCGGCTGGCAATCAGCTGTCAAGAGGGGCATTGTTTATCTAAAGAATCTCAGGGGTTAAGGGGCTGCTTTTTTTTTTTTTTTTTTTTTTTGAGAAAGAAGTGGAAAATTTTATTCGAGTCAAATTTGAGGATTTTAACCTGGCAAGAACATCTCAGAAAGCTCTGAGAATTCTTCCACCCATTAGAAGTCAAGGCACAGTCAAGTTTTTTGAGACAGAGGGCTGTACATCAACTGACATTATTTATTTATTTATTTATTTATTTATTTTATTTTATTTCACTTGGCTGCCCCGCGCGGCTCACAGGATCTCCCCGACCAGGGATCGAACCCAGGCCCCTGCCGTGAAAATGCGGAGTCCTAACCACTGGATCTCCAGGGAATTCCCTTCCAATGACATACCATTGACAGTTTACATAATCCAGATCTAAGCACAGTAGTGGTGGGCCATGTGAGCGCTTACAAGATCAAGAAGGAATGTTATCTTTTAAGGAGTTGTCTTGTTGATGCTGGGAGAATGTTACTCTTTATGGCTGAGCAGGTATTTCTGCTGATGCGGAGCTTTGGTGGATGCCTAATGCAGATACACAATGCACAGTGAGGGGAGAGAGGAGGCCAATGGGCAGAGAAGAATTTTTTTATGTTTAAATTTTTCTTGTCTTGCCATAAAATATGAATTTTATTTCACACTGGTAAACAGTCATGATCATCTCTTTCTCATTAAATATTGCATTGCTGATACATTTACTTATTTTGTCATCTGCCAGCGCCCACTTGCACACAGGCTATGGCAAGAGCCTAAATGTTATTACCAGTTTATGGAGAATCCTGAAACTGATGATATTTTATCCTAAGTTTTTCTGAAATCGCAAAAAGAACAGTTTTTGACTGTCTGTGATCTAGTTCTTTAATCCACTTTACACAACTTCAGTGTTTAGCAGAAGCGAGATAACTATTTGGCATATCGTATTTTAAAGATTTTTTTTTTTTTTTGATGTGGACCATTTTCAAAGTCTTTATTGAATTTATTACAGTACTGCTTCCGTTTTATGCCTTGATCCCTTGGTCCCGAGGCATGTGGGATCCCAGCTCCCGGACCAGGGATCGAACCCTCATCCCCTGCACTGGAAGGCTGTCTCAACCACTGGACCGCCGGGGAAGTCCCTCAAATTTTAATCGTTTATTTTTCAATGATCCGACCTTGTCACGTGGTGGGTGAGGACGTTTTACCCACTTCTCACCAGCACATCCTGAGAGGGAGCTGCGCCTGGACTGGTCTGTCTGACCCTGTCTGAGCTGGGGAAGAAATGGAGATCGGGGGTGGGGCACAGTGGAAACCAAAAGGAAAGACGGGTGGTTCTCATTCTAAGGGGCTGCTTTTTAATTGACTTTGGTGATTCCTCTGGAAGGCTTAGAGGTCGTCTCTGAAGCCCAGGGTCAGGTATCTGCTTTCATCCATATAAGTTAAATTTACCAGTTCCAAGGAAAATATCCTTAGGAGATAAAGGTATTAAGTGAAAGAAGGGAGACGTGGTCAGGAGAGCTGCATCTTAGCTGAGGAAAAGATATGTCAAAATATTTACCAGGAATGAAAGGCATGTTTTTAAAACGAGAGTACAACGAATTAGTATAGAAAAATAGGGGAAAACTATTACACAAAGCACTGAAAGGAAGGAATAGTTAACCTCTATATTTTCCTACCAATTTCTAAACTTTTAAAGGTCACACAGAGCACTATGCTAATATTTTGCAATAATGGACTCCAGGGCAGGGCTTTAATTAAATGAATTCCAGAGCTCTCTGAATCTTAATCAGACTGTGCAGGGGATGTGGGAAGGTCAGGCTGGAGAGCAAATGATGCAAACTATACTTACACATTACACCGAGCACCCTTTCCCAAAAGACGTTTAGCGCTCTATCTTTAATGTCCTAAGAATTTCTGACAAGGTGAAAGGACTTTCCACTTCACTCTGTATGTCTAACAGGCCCAGCAAGTATGTCAGGCCCATGGTCAGTCCAGGAGACTTTCCAGTAAGTCATTTTTATTTAAAAGTATGGTGTTTGCAGCCAACATTCTGGATTTCTTTGAATAATATGGCCAAGGCATACCCAATACACTCCCTTCAAGGACAAATATGAAGAGAACCCTCAACCTATCGAGCGCTGAGACAGGCATGCACAACAACAGAAAGACTTTATACTTCCCTTCATATGAAATCCAACAGCCCACATAGTCAGAAAATCATCTCCAAATCTGTAAACAGTGACATTTTACCTCAAAATAAGTTTCCCCTCTAACCCTTGCATATTTTTCTCTAGCCAAGTGAATCTTACCAATCCTAACAACAAAGGGAAATGTTCATAAAGGAATCCCTTTTAAAATCAGGACACAAAAAAGTACTTACAAAATGATTGTAGTTATGTATTTGTACTCTGACATTCAGAAATGAACGTAGAATGACATAAGTAGAGCCTAATCATGTATTATATTAATTATTCCCCACAAAGTTAAAGACTTTTCCTAGTGTTAGTAATCTTCCGGATATCATAAGGCCACTGGTGTTTCCAGTGAAGATCCAACTGAGAGTTGCTACTGTTTATTTTGCTGTGTTCTAGGTTCTGTGTTAAAACTTGATACGCACTCCTTCATTTTATCTCCTAGGAACTACTCTGTGAGGTAAGTACTATTATTTAGCCCCACTTTACAGATTAGGAAACTAAGGCTTGCTGAAGTTAACTTGCCTAGGATGACACAATGGCAGAGCTGGGAATTTAGTCTCACCACACCAGAGTCATTCCGACACTGCCTCCAGGTGAAGTCTACTACTGCTTGAGTGGCCACTGGCTTGGTTTCTTACACTGTTAAGGTGACAAATGACTCCATGCCATTTTAACACTGCAGTACTGGTCTGATGACTGGGTTATACTGCCATAGGCTTTTCACCTATATTTTATTCCTCTAGAAATTCTCAGGGCAGGAGAGCAGGTAAAGGAGACATATTACTGTCCAAAAAAAGAAAAAGAAAAATCTCAAGAATCAAGACACTTCAATATTTATGCTAAACCATCAGTGCTATACAGCCTAATATACTTTAAGATTTTGATTTTATTCACATGTCCTGCTGCCTTGGTATTTCACGAAAGGTTTGTGTGCCTGACCTCTAATGATGATTCTTTATATATCTTCATGCTTTCTTACTGGGGCTGTAAAACAGTGAATTAGCGACAAATCCCAGACTCTTTGCCCCTTCAGCCCTTGGAGTTTAACTCCTCTCACATTACAGTATTTATTGAATTTCCCAGCCAAACGGTGTTCTGCTCCATAAAATTCTGACAAGTGGCCTCTGCCAAGCTAATAATGGCTTCATTCTGCTGAAATAAACTTATTTCACTGCGGCAAACAAAACGACAGGACCTGGAAAGGTTATTTTTAACTGGGTAATGACTCAGTCCCAACCAAGAATTTCTCTCAAGGTTCCCCATTTTAAATAAGTTACTTTTCTTAAATATAAATCTATGCTATGATGTGTGCTCTTGTCTGTCAATCTTTCACAGCGAAGGAAAAGCAGATGTTGTCATTGCTTAAGGTATTTGATTCCATCATTAAACAATTTGGTCCACTTATTAAACTATCCCCAAGGATCCGAGCATAGAGAAATCTCCCAGAGAGACAAGATGGCATAAAGAAGCAAAGTCCCTTTAAAGCAGAATCTGGTTTTACTGGATTTTTTTCTTTTAATTAAACAGCATCAAAAACTTTTCATCCTGCAAAACTTTCAGAGCGTGCCTCTGAGAAATAGTTAGCTTTCTTATCTCCCTGTTTTTAAAGCGTGAGTAAATTTTGCCAAGATTGCTTAGCCCATTTACCAAATAAAGGTATGCCAAGATAAATTTATCTATATCCACATTAGTTAACATTTCCCTCCAGTATCTTAAACGCTCCATACCAAAAATGTCGACTTCTAAAAAAGTTTGAAAAGCAAAACAGACTTAAATTTTTCTCCATCCGGCCTCAATGTTTTATAGCTATCATCCACATCTCTTTATCTTGCACTGCAAGCCTCGCAAAAATAAACAAATGAACACACAGGAACAACTGCTACGATAAGGTCAAATTTTTCTTCAAGTTTCAAATGATCAGGGACTCCGAAAGCACCATTACAACAGCTGGGATCTTGTACCAACATGCTACACCCTGCCAGTCCTGCCTTCTGAGACTAATAAAAGAGAAAACCCTTGACAGCTAACAGCTGGGCTCCTTATGAAGCTGTTCAATAGAAACAACTAGCCTCCCACAGCCCACCAAAAATAAGGGCTGGGTGCCTAGACACAGAAATGCACAGGAAAAGAGCTTTGGTAAGGGGGAGTACATATTTCAAAGAGAATGAAATGAGATGACAATGAATAATAGAAAAAAGCTAATCAATGGAAGAGACACCCTGTCATATTCAAATCTGGCATAGTCACCAAAGATGTAGGAGTTTCAGAGCTGACTGTATTGTCACCTTGATTAGTGCAAAAGGAATCATGCAGGCGTTTTAATCCAGCCGGGATCTCTGACTTATATTACACACTGTTAGCTACAAAGGGAGGCAAACAACGGCCTCTTCAGTAAATTCATGTAGTCATGGCTCTGTCCAAACCACAAGAAGCATCCTGAATACCCTTCTAATGACCTATAGTTTGTATTCACATTTGCAGTAAAAGGAACTAATCTGAATGGACTTACCATTGCTTCCTGCAACCTTCTCTGCCTCCATATTAAAGTCCTTCATCAGCTGGGCTTTGGCTACCAGCGTCAGCTCCCCCAGTCAAAGCCCTGTCACAGTATTACTGTCATTTGGCTTAATGAATGAAGTGGCATAAGATAAAACCTCACTGAAACAGGATAAGGTTAAGAAAAATAAACAAGGGGTGGTCATGCTGGAATTTGATTAAATTACCGACAAGCCCTTCAAGTTCAGAGAGTTAAGGTAAAGCTTCCCACTAGGTTAGTTGAGGTTATAGTCAATACAGGGATGATACAAACAGAAACTAGCAAAAACATAAGGGACACAAAATCTCTCCTGCAATGTATTACCAGGTTAAAAAAATACAGTTTCTATTGCTTCTAGTAAGGAAACAAAGGCTATTAAATCTTTTTCCTGAAATAACATGTGCAGTTTAGATTGTAAAACAAAGTCATTTCTAATTGCTGCAGATGGATAACAAACACCAGACAGGAAAGAGTCTGGGAAGCCTCTTAATTTGTTGTGAATGCACATATGTGTGTGTGTGTGTGTGTGTGTGTGTGTGTGTGTGTGCGCGCACACACCTCATATACACGTTCGTCACTCATGGCAATTCAGATACTCACCTAGAATACGAAGGGAAGAAATATGAGATTTTAGTATTACTGTAGCAAATCACCATGGCAGAATTCATAAATCAAGGACTCAGAGATAACTGTACTAGTTCCTGCTTTGAGTATGAGTTTAGTTTTATTAGTCAACTTGGAAATTTTCCCCCAAAATCCTATACATTCACCTAAAATAATTATGGAAGTTTGGTCAATACTGTAGTCATTTCTATTTTTGTAAGAGTTAGGCACTATCTACTTTTGAGATTTGTCCCAGAAAGACAAAAAAGGAAAAGTTTGGAGTTGTGTACCTGAATCCCCAGAAAAAAAGTGGATGTATTTTCATTAACAGCTAGAAAATGATTCCCAGTATCTGAACCCAGTATCTATCTTAAGTATATCCACATAAAAATACTTATTTCAACTGTGATACCCAGGTTTCTGCTGAAGAGATATAAGGCATGGTAAGAAAACCATTTTAAACAGCCCAGAACTTACACATTCCTATAGCTTTTGAACCCTTTACCATAGTTACCTTGGGAAGCTAGACATTCAGGCTGCTTAATGATAATTGTTCTAATAATTCACAACACTGCCAGTTGAGAACAATCATTTGCCAGCTTTATTCAGCTTCTGGTTTCTCTCCTTGAGCCACAGCGATATGGAGTCAAAGATGCTTTGCTTCTTCAATATTAGAAATGGATACTAACCCCCCAAACATTCTGCACTCCCCTACTTATTAAAAATGATAACATGTTCCCACTTTCACCTCAAAAAAGTTCTGCCTTCACATTTCATCAGTTGACATGTACAGTTTGTGTACGTGCATTTTTCTAGTCTATTAATGTCTAGAACGGGGTGTGCACAGTAATGCATATTGCTACAAAAGATGCTGAAGAAAGCCTAGATCCATCTGGAAATCTCTCAATCCTCATAAAAAGGTATGTAAAATACCTAAAGCTAAGAATGGTAAAGAAGAGGAGCAGAAAAAGAAGACTGGAGTGGAGAACAGTGGAGAAAAGAGGAGAGCAGCACGGAGAGGAGGGAAGGATAAGACAGGACAGGAGCAAACAGGAGAGGACAGGAAAGGGGCACCTACTAGGTACTCCTGAGGCTTTCCCTCACCTTTGCAAGTATTTCTACCGATTCTGTCCTTTATGATTCGAGTCCCCAGGCAACCCAGCACAAGCTGCCTCAACCCCCTGGCATCTCGCAACCAAATACATGGCTGATATTTTGGTTCTAAGTTCATTCTAAAGAAAGATAGCTTTTTGTCCCCTAGCTATAGTCTTTCCCTTTTTTATTCTTTTTAAATTCTACCTACAACACCATTCCCATTTAAAAGTGGTATTTTGCTAACTTTGAAAAGCAAACGGATGTACTTTAGTGACTGTCTGTCGTGAAAATACTTCATTATGCCAAAATAAGCAGAATTTTCCTTTCTTAATAAGAGGACATATTGAAAACATTCTGTGCTTGATCACATCTGTTATTCTGCACTGAAAATTCATTTAGGACAATTAAATTAACAAGGAAAAAACGGTTACGAGTAGCAACAGTTATGATAGAAAAAAGTAGTTCACCTAAGATAATATTCTTGAATTTAACCTAAAGATATTCCTCTTAAAACAATAAAATTGTTTTGATGGAGTGAAGTAAGAACAAATACCTACAGTGATGACATTTCTTATCATTCAAATTAGCTATAATTGTTTTCAAATGCAAAATCAAATAAAAAATTATGGGGAAACAGAGCCTGAGTCAAACCCATTGCTTTAACGTATTAAACCCGCCTTCAAAGGACAGAATTTATTTAGTGACCAACTACTTACTCAGAAGTTGACGCAATATGCCGTACAACTTGGGAAGTTTATGGGAATTCTGAGTACATGTAAAATGCCTCACATATTACAATGTGCTTCAATCACCAATTTGATATTTATTGGACATTATCAATGTCACATTTTCACAAAAGTAATTCTGTCTAGCTACATATGCCTCGTAACTAGCTAAAAGAGACCCAGAAGTGAGTCATTGCAATTACTATAGGCAGTTCCCAGAGGCCTCTGTAGCAGAGGAAGTCAACTGACTGCCTTCAGAACGACTAAGAAAGCTCTACCAAAGATGCCATTTTAAGGGCAGAATCTCAATCAAGTGCTCTATGGGTAAAAGCACCCAGTGGCATGGACATATTCCATGCCTAACCTAATGAACTGTTCATCCAGTTCATTGACCCAGAAGCTGCTCTCTTCTTCCCATCACCCACATTTTACAGAAGAAGCTTCCATAGCTGATCAGCACAGAAGTGATCAGTTGACCCAAAATGTGCCAGTGAAAATGTGGGACACATATGGAAATAGATTCCCCACAGTAGTTGTATATGTGATATGTAAAGCTCAAGAACTATTAGTAGCCATAACTCCCATCAACCTGCTCTGCAGAGAAACACATATGAATCAGATGTGCAGACAGCAGTACAATTCCAATCTATTCTTAAGGCTGTATCCCTGCCTCAAGGTTCTGTGAGCTACATAAGCACCCCCGTCTTCTGTTTTATCTGTCCTTTTGTTTTTAGATAGTTCAGATTGAGATTCTGTTTATAACTGATTCCATCGAGCATTTTAAGAGGTGACTAGGTAACACTAGAGCAGTCTTATTATTAGTGAGACATGAAATAAATTTAATGAGTCACAATCAGAAACATTGTTAAAGAAGTAGAATAGCACAGAATTGGCAATCCATACTAAGAAAAAAATTAAACACCTTCCTCACACCATATGCAAAAATCAATTCCAGGTGAATTGAAGACCTAAATGTGAAAATTAACACTATACAGCTTTTAGAAGAGAATATAGACTATCTTTGGAGCCAGAGAATAGAAAAGGATCTCTTAAACAAGATACAAAAAGAACTAACCATAAAGGAAAAAGCTGATAAAGTCTACTACATTAAAACTTAAAATTCCCTTCATCCAAAGACATTATTAAAAGAGTGAAATAACAAGCTACGTATTGTGAGAATATACATGCAATACACAAAGCTGACAAAGAATAGTACGCAGAAACTATAACGAACTTGCACAAATCAATCAGAAATGGTGACAACCAAATAGAAAAACGGACAAAGACTTACACAGGCATTTCAAAAAAGATGAAATCCAATGACAATAAACACATGAAAAGGTATTCAACTCCATTAACAGAAATACAAAGGAAAACCTCAAGGAGATAGTACCATTCATTGGTCAAACTGACAAAAATTTAAAAGTCTGACAATCTCAGGTATTGGTCAAGGATGTAGGACAGCAAGGATTCTCATACGTGGAAATATGTAAAACCATCTTGGAAAACAGTGTGGTACTATCTAATGAGGTTGAATGAATACTGCATATCCGATCCTATCACTCAGAATTTAGTAATTCAGTGCACATCATAGAGATATGCATGCTTATGAACTCCAAAATAAAGATAAGAATGCTCAGAGCAGCACTATTCATAAGTATCTGAAACTGAACACAACATAAATGTCTATCAATAGTAGAATAGATAAATTGTGGGATATTCATACAATGGAATAGTATATACCCATGAGAATGAAGAAACTGTAGGTAAATACAAAAACATCAATATATCTTATAAACATAATGTTGAGAAAACAAAGTTACAAAAAGGAATGCATACAATATCATTCCATGTATATAGATTTATTTAGGGATGCATCTATAGGCAATAAACTGATGAAGAAAAGCAAGAATGAGATCACTACAAGAACAGGGATGGTGGCTCCCTCTGGGGGAAGGGAGAGAATTCTGATGAAGAAAATAGACACAATTTCTAGAGTGCCTGTAATAGTAGATACATGTGGTCAAGCATTCTAAAAATATACTCACTATTTCTACTGCTCCAACTCTGGTCCACGTCCACCCGTGCCAACCCTCGCCACTCCTCCCACTGCCCCCCCCTCACCATCTAGCCACCCTCCTTCCTTGGTATTCCCTGCACAATCAGGTGCATTCCTGACTAGGGCCTTTGCTCTGGCCCCTCCCTCTGTGGGGAATGAGTACGTCCCCTCTAGACATCTGCTAACTAACTCCACTTCCTTGAAGTCTTTGCTTCTCCTAGGGTAGGCTTACCCTGACCACCCTCTTTAATACTGATACTACAACCTGCTCCCCACATTCACCAGCAGTCTTGATTCCCTCCATCCTATTCTGCTTTTTCCCTTTTCCATCACCCTCTAACACACTACACAATTTACTTTCATTACTCTTATTATTTATTGTACACGGGTTCTCACCAATAAAGTGTTAGACTCAGGAGAGCAGGGAATCTTGTCTGTCTTCTTCACAGATATATTTACAATGCTTTACGTTTAATAGGTGCCCAAATATTTGTTGGGTATTCACGGCTATCTAAGCTTGTCTTAATCACAACAGATTCTTAGTGTGGATTGAGGTAAAAAGGTTGCAAGCTCCACATTAGAACATATAATTGGTATATATGCTTAGTGTGTGGAAAGGGAAAAAAGTGATTCAGATGGGAAGCTTATACTTTATCCTATAGACCTACACTGTACAATATGGCAGCCATTGGCCACACACAGCCATTTAATTTTTAAAAATAAAAGTGAAAATCCAGTTCCTTAGTTTTACTAACCAAATTTTAAACACTCAGTAGCCACATGTGGTGAGCAGCTACTGTATTGGGCAGCACAGATATAGAATATTTCCATCATCACAGAATGTTCTAGTGGGCAGCGCTGATGTAGACAATAAAAAGTTATCACTGTATCTTAAGCTGGGGAATAACGACATCACATCAGTGTTTTTTGAAGGCAACTGGCAGGTATGGAGAGAATGGCTTAAAGAGAGGAGAAAGAGGAAGGCTTGGGGAGGCCAATTCCATGACTATTAAAAAGGCAAACAGGTGAGAGAGAAGGACAAAGGAGTAGGAGGTGGAAGAGGGGGCAAATTTAAAGGAATTGTGGAGTTAGATCATCAGGAATTGTTGACTAGAGAGCTGAGAGGGAAGGAAGAAATGTGAGGTGACTGAGGATATGAGCTGGCTAAGTAGGCTGTTGGTAAGAAACAGCTGTTTTTACCGATGGAAACTGGGCAGGCTGAGGTAACTCTTTTGACTTAGGTGTATTGACTTAGAAGACATTTCAAAAAGGTCAAATCAAAATGCAAAAATGAGTTTTAAGGCCAGGGAATGCCTGCAGTAGACAGCCAGATCCTCATACTTTCCCTAATACATATCTCAGATATGAGATAAAGTGAAGGTCAGGGACCGAGTAAGTAAAGAAGCAAGAGATGGGCAAGGGCAGACAATGTTGTCAATTATCTGTTGTAATTATTTCTTGAGGGGAAAAAGGAAAGGTAAAATGGTCCATTTTTAGACCAATGTCTAAATGACTTCTTCAAATAACTTTGTCAATATAGCATGTATATGTAGGGGGTAGATTGAGAGGATAATACATTCAAGCTTTGGACACACAAATTTGAAGTCCTTATGACTCAACTTGGTAAATGGTCTCCAGTCACCAATTACCATGAGGGAACAGCGATTGTTACCTTGATTCTAAAAGTAAGATGATGTCTCCACAAATTGGATGCCAAAATGAAGCTGAAAGTCATCCACAGAGAAAATGAGTTCCAGAAAACACATTAAAAATGATAATAAATACAGCCACTTTCTAGATTCTAGTTTATACTGAGCCAAGGTCAGTGGCTTATGGAAATACTAATGGCTATCTTAGCTGTACTTTCCTAATGGACGGCACAGCATTTATAATGGAGGTCAGCATTCAATTCTGGTTTTGACGAAAGCAATGAGGGAGTACGGCCACTGGTGATTTAAATCTAGTCTTTTTGACTACTGATTTACATTCATTTGATTTTAATCAAACCTGACCCAGCTGAGAAGAGCTCATAATAGCTTTTCTTTATTTAATCCTAAAAAAAAGATGGGGTTATAAATTTGAGGACATAAGCACCCATTCTGTGTGCAAATTTAACTACTGATAAGGAGGAGCAAAAACAGGGTAAAGACCTCTTCTGGCCCCTGCTAACTGAGGAGATGCTTTCTTTTCTCATTCCTCACTCCCTCTTCTCTTTTCTTCCTTTTCTCCATTTCTCTCCATTCCTCACTCATGTTTTTATTTTTTCTTTCCTTGTATTACTCCTAAAAATAAATATAGTTCCTTAATTAACCCACATATGTAGATGTTATTTTATATTTACAGAGTGCTTTTGCATCCATCATCTAAGATCTTCACATTTCAGCTGATCAGTAGGAGAGTGATGAGGAAATTGAAGCTCAAAAAGTTGGTGATTATTTAAGGTCATGTATTTAGCAGCAAGTAGATGATTCTCGACTATGATAGCCAGCCTCCAAGTTGGCCCTTAATTATCCCTGCCTCCTGGTATTCATGTACTTTGTGTAGCCCCCTCCTTATTATAACTGGGTTGCTCCAACAGCACGCAGTACAATGATGTTATGTCACTTCCACAAACAGGTTAGAAAAGAAACAGCAGCTTCCATCTTAGTCTCTCTCTCTCTCTCTCTCTCTCTCTCATCATTCACTTCTGGAGGAAACCAGTGACATAAACCACTCACTTGGAATTGAGGGTTCTTTGAGCCAGCAAGGAACTAAAGACTCTTGTCAACAAGCATGTGGGTGAGTCATATTGGAATCAGACCCTACAGTACCAGTCAAGCCTTCAGATGCCTGCAGCCCCACCTAACATCTTGACTAGAGTTTCATGAGAGCCCCTGAGCCAGAACCACTCGGCTAAACCACTCCCAGACTCCTGACCCTCAGAGACCATATGAGCTAAAAAATATGAGTTGTTTTAAGATGCTAAGTTTGGGGTAATTTTTTATGCATCAGTGGATAACTATTAATCTAAGTTTCCTCTTCTGACACTATCAAACTACACCTGCATTCAGAGCACAATTTTCATTGCAAGGTCTGCCAAATATTCTGTTAGGTACCATGTTCTAGAAAGACAACAATATGCACATGTAATTTGTAAAAATGCAGGTGTTTTATTTGGATCCTAGAGCAGAAAAAAAAAATTTTGCCAAAAGCACCTGTGCTTAAAATACACTCTGTGTGTGTGTGTGTGTGTGTGTGTGTGTGTGTGTGTATGTCTTTGTATTTTTGAGTTCATTTAGAAGCCTGTTACTTGTCTATCCTCAGTCTTGAAACAGAAGACTAGCAGAGAAGGAGAGGTTTGGTTGGAGTCAGTGTTTTGCCCAAGAATCCTAGGGGGAATTACCAAGAGCTGAAGCAGTTCTTCAAATCCCAGCAGCACAGCTGGGATATTGATATTGAATACTAGGAAGCTAAGGAACGGTCTTGCTTGACTGCAATTGTCACATTATCATGCATTACAGTGCAGCAGCCCAAATCAAAGAGATATGCAAAATTCACCAAGGACAGGAGCAATGCATTTTCCCCTGTATATGCGGAAAGGCATGAGGAATAGGAAGGCGGGTACAAATGCAAAAACATCTGCTCCCTAAACCCATTTGAAAAATATCCCTGCAAAAATAAATGTGAATCAACTATAGTGCACAGCAGATGGAAGTGCAATATGTTTAATTTAAGGGGGAAAAGGATGCAATTGAGGAACCAGAGAGTACAGAAGTAAAATAATACTTAAGCCCATTTCACATACTGCTGCCCATTAGGTTACACTCTACTTGGTAAGAAGATACATAGAAAATCGGCTTTTAACTGTATCAAACTACTCTGAAAGAATTCCAAATAATCACAGTAGACTCTCTAATGGTATTTACAGTTTATAAATTATTCTTATAAAGCCAAATTTCGGGACAGCAACATAATTTTCCCCTAAAATGAGAAATAAATTCTAGAGTTGTCTTTTGGTGTCGGAGAGATCTTAACTTCACTGGTCTGCCTCATAGGGACTTACCGAGAAAGAGTAAATAAAGGAATGAAATATCTTAGATAATAGGCAGCGAACAATGCAATCAATGGCTCAGGATTTGGGAACAATGCCATGTAATCTTATGATTATGTAAAAAAAAAAAACTAGTCCAAATGCTTTTGAAAAAATGGCCAATGACTGACAGTATACAAAGAAGTAACTTTTCTATTGCAGATGACTTACTTTTGGCCCAATCTTAAAATAAAGTTGATTATCAGCATATACTTAAGTCTCCTTAATTCATAACATCATTTACCCTAAAGGATGGAAATTTTTTTACATTTTCAGAAGGCATTTAAAGATTTCGTTAGATTTTGTTGGGCACAACCAAAATAGGAAGATATTACAATTACCCAGAACTGTGTTTATTTATTTTATATGATAAAATAGCCTACGTAAAAACTACAGCAAATAAAGAATGACTGTGAATTAACTTTACACATTTGCTAATACAACCAATTTATGAGCCACTGGACTGATCAACGAAAACTTTTATTGAATGAATAATGAATAATACCATTCATTATAATGTTTATCACTATCTCAGGAATATTTTAATCAGAGTCCACCTTAGAATAGATGATAAGGTCCTTTCAGGACAGTCCAAACATTTTAGTGGTAGAAAATTGTTACAAAATCTGCTTCTTGAAGGGAAAATACATGACATCCCGAAGTCAAAGTATGTACAGCTGTTTCTGCTGCTGTTCACCATGTTAATATGTAAGATCTAAAGAATAGGGATACATCTTCTTAATGCACTATCATTTTGAAAAATGAATTCAAACAAAATGTACAGAAAGAATTCACCAAATTGCAAATTAAAAAAAAAAAAAAAATCCAAAGGCACTTTTTATCTCATATGGTTTACATGAGGTAGCAAAGAGCCTTTAACATTGATCAGGAAACACACCTGAATTAAGTGCCAAATGATGAAATACAGTAAGAACCAGGTCACCTTTAGGTTTCTGATAAAAAAGCATATTAGGCCTTTTAAAAATAATCTATGCACACTATTGGTAGCGATGGCAGAAAGCGTTACAGGTCAATAGGTGTTTTATGAACATATTAACGAGTAGAGGTGAATTGCCTGAATTCTTAATTGCCAAGATATAAATAAATTTTAATAATATTGGAATGGAATATTTTAAACTTTCTGGGGAGGGTATTTAACTAGATAAGAATGAGCAGTATTCTATAATAGAGACTAGTGAAGGTCAGTGGAACAGCTGAACTTTAATATTAATACAAAATGTTCTTCAGCAGGCTGACACTCTTATAAGAATGGTCTCACTAAATTACAGTGACCCTCACTTACCAATACCTTAGAGAAAGTGAATACTGCACTGCCTGGAATATTTACTAGTCACCCCAACTTGCAGCTATGAAGTAGAAATATGGACTCAACTACCCCCCTGCCATATTTAATTTTTCAAAAATTCCATAGAATTTTTGGCTTCCTGATTTTGGCTACATTAACTTAAGAGCCGTATTTATCACATCAAATCATCATGTTGCTTGATAATTCAAAGCTTTACAAAAGAGTGTAATTCATATAATAGATTTATGCAGGAGCCTAAAACTAGAAGCTCTGATCTTATGGTTGAGAAATTCAAGTTTCATTAATCCAGAATTGAAATTATCAGAAAAGCCAAATGGCCAAAATTTATTTCCTAGAAAATAAGGATTAACAAACGCTACTTCTATTGGTAAATCAGAACACCTGTAGAATTTGAAAGAGCTTTCTGAAAAACTAAGAAATTAAATTCAAACTATGTTCATAGTATTTTAATGTTAAATATTTTATTTTATTCTTATTTAAGGAATTGAATAATCTATGTAAAATATTTCTGTAGTCTCCTAGCTACCATAATGTTAGATGAACTGCAACATTCCATTTCCCAACCATTTGAAATAAACTGAAATTTGCCATAACATGTTATTCCTTAGTATTAGTCCACATTCAAGAGACTTAAGGCACACGAAATTTGATTGTTATAAAATAAATTCAAGTTGCCAATGAAGGTGAACTCTAATATGATTGTGCTATGGCCAAGAGATTTCCTCCTACCTGCCCTAACTACAGCTGTAATGTGCAATCACACAAAAACCTCAGTTAGGCATGAGTTCCAAACTCTTTCACCACGGATTCATTTTCCAAAGTTATCAAATAAATAGATTGCTTAGTTTTGAGTTAAGTTTATTCTGTGTCAACACAAGTCCCATAATTAGTGAAACAGCCTAAAAGGAAGCTAGATGTGAGGCAGTTGCAAAGAAGGGCACCTCCCAATACATGGGTTTCTAACTTTCTTGTCAAACGCCCCACTACCCTGCAGACTCCATGGGACTATCTCGAACACCACCACATTCGGAAACTCAATCTTATCCGCCGCTGTATGTGATTTCCTTCTCGCTGATCTCACATGGATCAAAAGCTGAGTCACTGATCCCACTGTGCTTTGTATTAAAGATATTTATGTTTTGGCTTCTGCTCTCTGATAGACTGTGAGGTCCTTGAGAATGGAGAATATGACTTCCCATATTTGCATTTATTCTCTTTGGTGTCTGGAACAGTGCAGATTCTCAAAAAATAAATTTCATAGAATCTTTCTTTCAAGAAGGATGGCAACTAGGCTCAGAACTCTCAAACCAAAGTTGTATAAAATACCCCATGCTGGGGTTACATGGAATATCACACTTTATATACTTTACAGACCGGAATTCTCCCCTTTTTGGTTTCATTAATATGATAATTAAACATCTTATGTATATGAAGAAGTATTCATCTATGTGTCAAATTGACCTTTTGTTCTTTGGTATTTCCTTTTCCAGTCAAGTCTTAATACATTAAGCCTTTAAGTAAAATAACTGAACACCTTAATGATGTAGAGTAAATCCTAGGATCATTAAGCTCAGTTCTCCATACGGTTTTTTAAGAAATATCAAGATAATAATCACTTTAAACACTTTTTAAAGTTTAAATCATACCAAAGCTCCATCCTATCAGTCCCTGTATCAGTAATGTGGGTAATACGGCTTTCAAACAGAGGTTAGAGAATGCAAAACCAAACAATTCTGGGTTTGCTGGTCTAAGCATAATCAGCAGAGTTCTGATATTTACTAACAGGAAACAGATTATAAATGGAAGATGTTTAAATCTACCAAAATCATGCTGAATCGTCTTTAATAAAGAGTAGCTTCCTGTTGCATTCTAAAGCTAGCATAGCAAGTCATCTAAAAGCTGTGACTTTTATTACTCATCCATTCATTTAACACATATTTATTGAGCACTTACTCTATGTTATGCATTGCTTGTGGGGGCAGCAATTCAGGAGTTAATACAGCAAGCTGTGCCCTCTTGCAGTTTACAGGTAGTTAAATATATTTAATCAATAATACTGGCTCCTAGTAGGCTTCACTGATCATATACAAATACAGTTATTTCAGTCACAGACCTCTCACTGATATAAATTTATACTTTAGGTACAATGAGCTATAAGTCTATGAGCATCTAGGTTCTAGCTCATTTCTGCAGTTAAAGTACCTTTCAGAAGCTGCATAACAACTCACAGCCTCAGTTTCATGTGTAACATTGGATGAATAAATTCCATTCTGCATTCCTTACAGGGTGTTTATGAGGTTTAATAAAAAGATCTTATGAAGTGATAATGCAATGAACATATATGTATATACAAGATACAGTACTAATTTTACATGCATTACTTTATTCAGTACTAATAATAGTCCTATGGTATTATAATAAAATACTCTTGTTGTCTACATGTCAGAGCACAGAGGTATCTAGAAGAAACTTTTTGAATTTTTGTTTGTTTTCAAATGAATGCATTTGTTTATTTGCACATATTATTACCAGTAGTCTGGTAGCAAACACAGCAAAAGTTCATCCTCCTTAAAGGCTTTGTTCAAGAAACCGCTGTGTAGGTGATGCTGGAATGTGTTTCAGTTTAGTTGTGGTTGGTATGAGAAATAATCCCTGAAGCCATCGCAGAATTCATTAAACAGAACTTACCCAGGGTGGTCCCTGAGGTGCTCTAAAGTTTCGCAGCTGGAGGAGACCAAGAATTGTCTAGTTTAGAAGATATAAGCACTAACCATGTCACCCCAATGAAAAGAAAAGGAAGGCATTTGATTGAAACAGTTGGGGAGAGGGAAGAAGGGTTACCTTGCAAACTCTTAGTGTCTTTAATGTTAGCAAAGTCAAAATTTGCTTGTATCTCTTCCCAGAAATGAAATTCAACAGTTGACCCAGCTCAAAGACTAAGAAACCAGCTGAAAATCCCAGCTGTCTTCCCAACTTCTGCCCTCCTCAATAAAGATGGTGTAGCAGAGGCAGACAGCTTCAATTAACATTTAACCTTTATTTTTTTATGTTTAGATGCACTCTGTAATGAATACCCATCACTGTTATTTGCTCTACCAGTTCTTCACAGAGAAATCCTCCTTCCACATTTACACATTTAATGTTTGTCTCTCCCTAACTCAACACACACATACACACAAAGTATTTTTTTCCAAGCTGGTATGTCACTCTAGTCAATCCAAGGCAGATTTTTCTAGACTCAATCTTTTTTCGTTGTTTCAAGCAAAGAATCTCCACTTTTTCCCAGGCAAATGAAAATATCAATAGGATTCTGTTGGAAATTAAGAATATAGTACTGCACCATAATCCCTTATGAGACGGTAAAAAAAAAATTCATATACATGAGTTTACAAGAAAAAAGTACACAAGATTAGGGTGATATTCCTATTATTTTTCAGAGGCATAGGCATATAACCAAAGAGCAATCATTACTTCATCCTCTTCCCCCTTCTATATATATGTATAAATGTTTGTATGCATGCATGTATTTCTAATGACTTCTAGACATCAAAAATTTTTGATGAGTTTAATTTTTTAATGAATATAATAATAATTTAATTATTGGCTTAATTTTTTAATGTATGCTTATTTTTATTTTTTAAATTTTTTTTGTTTTTTTAGTTATTTTCTAACTTTATTGAGATATAATTAACATAGAATATTGTGTAAGTTTAAGGTGTATGGTGTGATGACTTCATACATGTTCTTATTGCAAAATGATTACCACAGGAAGGCTAGTTAACAGCTCCATCACCTCACATAATTACCTTTTTTATTTTTGTGGTCATAACATTTAAGATCTACTCTTTCACAAAATGTCAAGTATATAATATGGTGTTGTCTACTCTAGTCACCATGCCGTACATAAGATCCCTAGAACTTATCATCTTATAACTGGAAGTCTGTAGCCTTTGACCCATTTCCCCCACCCCACCCCCATTCTCTATTTCTACAAGTTCCCTCTATTTTTACAAGCTCAACTCTTTTAGATTCCACATGTGAGGGAGAACACAGAGAATATTTCTTTCTCTGACTTATTTCACTTAGCATAATGTACTCAAGGTCCATCCATGTTGTTACAAAAGGCAGGATTTTCTTCTTTTTAAGGCTGAATAATATTCTGTTGTATATATTATGTGCATATTTTTTAATTGATTTCTGTTATATATCATACAACCATTCAATTCTTTTTCTGAAATGATCAAAAGATATCTGATAGGAAATAATATTAGTAAAAACTATAGGAAGGATATCACAAATGAATGAGCTGGAAATTCTAAGTCAGACAGACCTGGATTTGAACTTCAGTGCTATGGGCCATGACATAATACTTAATCTCTCTGAGCACTAATTTTCTCACCTGTAAAGTAGAAGCAATAATAACTAGGCTTATTTTGCAAGGGATAAAATATATATATATGGCATAACACCTGGCTTTTTAAATATTTCCTCCCTTACCAATTTCTCTCTTGCTGGGGTCACAAGATCATGAAGGTGGTATTAGGCACTCAGTACCTTTCAAAGGGTCACAAATGTAGAATAAATCCAGGAATAAAAAGCACTAGAAGCTATTATTAACTTATGTAGTAATTACTAATTCTCAAAGTTGCTATATTTAATAAACCCCCTCTCTCATACTGATCATTTTGGTATTCTTTTGAGAGCCATTAACAATGGTGCTTGGATAATTATTCCACTGATGTTTAAGAAACATTTGAAGCACTCTGAATATATTTCATTCATTTTGATGGTGTGAAGTAAGGGTTCCTGGCTGCTAGTGTTGTTTATTCCATCGTGTATCATGTTGCTTGACCTCTCCTGAATCTACATTTCAACGCTTAATGGTATTACCACAGTTCTTTGCACACTACAGATGTTAACAAACATAAGAAAGAAGAGGGGATGGCAAGGAAACCTGATCTAATTTTCCCCCTTACTTTACCTCTCAAAAGAGATAAGGGAAAGGGTTATGAAAATCCTAAAATATTATTTATTACTGCCGATCTGAAACTTTTAGTCTATACCATAACTGGAACCAGATTGCATTAGTGGTTAAACCACTGCCTTATTATACTCTTATTATAACTAAGGCTCTTTCAGAGCCCTGGCCCTTACAGACATTCACACTCACAGATACATAATGTCTTACTGTAGAAAGAGATGCGAGGATTACTTAAGTCAACATTTCCCAACACCCTGTTATAGATGAGTCCACTGAAGTTACTTGCTGAAGAGATTATAGGTATGAGTTTGAGTACAGAAAGCAGTATGGAACCCTCCGCTTCAGACACAAGTGCTCACAATTGAGATTTGCCTGAAAACTGGCCACACCTGCCAGCAGGATGTTCTCAATAGTGGCAATTATTTCCAGTTGCAAATTCTACTTTTTTCCTGCTAGGTGAATTTGTACTTCTAAGGACAGTCACTATTACTCATAAAAGGTCCCGACAACCCAGAGCTGACATTTAGCAGTTACATGGTCTTGGGGAAATTACTTAACTTCTTTCAGCCTCAGTTCCCTCATCCTAAAAATGGAGATAATAATTATACTTACCTCATAGGACAGTTCAGAGAATTAAACAACAGAATACACGTTAAGCAAGTGACATACACTGGCCATTCAGCAATGTTAGCTATTACTTTTATTTACAAATGGGTACACACATCTGTGAAGTGTTTGTGAAAAACTTTACCTTCTTTTCTCTGATTGTTAGCTTATAACCACTTCTAAAGTCTAATTAGCTTTGCCAATGAGAAAACCAAACTCAACTGGAAGATCTGACACTCTCCTCAATAATCTACTCTTTCCAGATCCTGTTACCAATTATATCTTAAAATATTTCTTACTTTAACCCTTGAATTCTTTACATCCATATTTGTATTATAAAAATTATGAATTATTTTTGGTAGGCCTATACATAACAACATTTTTGGCCAAAAAGGAGAAAAAAAGCCTACAGCCAAACAGCCATGTCAAAAAACCCATTATTGTAAAACATATTCTAAACATACAGCAAGCCTGCTGCTCTTTTAATATTATTGTTTTGTTTTGTTTGGTTTTTTCTTTATGTTTGAAGTCCACCAATTTATCTTAAAAGCACAAAACTCCAGGTTCTTAAAACCAGCTAACCTGACTGGAGAAAAACATGTGTCATGAACTTTCTCTTAACGAGAATACTGCACTACTCCCTCCACTTTTTTCTAATTCCACAGACCTTGCACAGTGGCTGCCTCGCAGGATCCAGGAGAAATAAGAGTGACTAAGGCATGATCCTTGGCCACAGGAAGCTTGAAGCCTATTAGAAAAGACAGACAGGTAAGCCTATAAAAATAGGCTGTGTTGGCCAATGAGATGTTTTAATACCTCCCCGATCATATAACATCATGGGTCTTCTAAATTTGAAAGAGAATCCTGATGACAATATCCAATTAGAGATTTGTTTTTTGGTTCTGGTGTAAGAGGGGGAAAAGAAAGGGAGACTCAGAAGGGACTATAACACCCTGATGGTAGAAACTTCCACTGGACTTCTGCTCAGTTAATAAGAGACGTGCTCATCAGATCAAAGTCACGGGATTAGAACCTGTCCACTACAGATATTATCTGGAAATATAAGAAGAGTGAAATAAAAATCAACCAACATCAGCTTCCTTTGGCGCCTAGCCCCATTCAATTTCACAATAATTCTATAAGGTTGGTATGATCCAAATTATGATAGGGAAACTAAGCTCAGAAAAGCTGACCAGTTCAAATCCACAAAGTAAGATAGAGCTGGGATTAAAATTCATATTTTCCCCACTTGAAAGTTCAGGCCATGTGGTCTCTCTCTAAAAGCTACATATCCTTGAAGGTAGCATGGACATCAGAGTAATCTAACCCCAATATCAGAAATGAAAATCTTATGCAAGTCATCTTTATACAATAATCATGGTAAGAAAGCCAGTAGTTTGTCATTTTTTAAAAACTGGCTATAAACCTCAATTGCAATATTAAGCAATAGAAATATAAATAGAGACAGAGACGGAAAATCTTCTGGATGTCAATGCTATGAATGCATGCACTTTTTTGATATCTTAGAAGATAACTGGGGCTTCCCTGGTGGTGCAGTGGTTGAGAGTCTGCCTGCTAATGCAGGGGACACTGGTTTGAGCTCTGGTCTGGGAAGATCCCACATGCCGTGGAGCAGCTAGGCCTGTGAGCCACAACTACTGAGCCTGTGCGTCTGGAGCCTGTGCTCCGCAACAAGAGAGGCCACGATAGTGAGAGGCCCGCACACCGCGATGAAGAGTGGCCCCCGCTCGCCACAACTAGAGAAAGCCCTCACACAGAAACGAAGACCCAACACAGCCAAAAATAAAAATAAATAAATAAATAAATAATAAAATTTAAAAAAAAAAGAAGATAACTGAACCATTTTGATGTGCAAACAAATATCACCCTTTCATTTTCAAAGATTTATAAAACCCCTGACATCACTACAGTAAGTTAGTTTTTAAAAACTACAAACATGATTTTTTTTAGACACAGAACCTATATTCATGTGTAATGTACAGATTCAAACCTACCTCTCATCAGAGCACGTCTCAAGATTTAAACAGGACTTTCCACACACAAAATCACCTCATTCCTTTCTACATTAACTTCTATGAGTCATGTACTTTAAAGGGTACATGCTCTGAGATTACCCATAAATAACAAGCAAGTATTGACAAAGTCTTCCTGAAATTAACTGTATAGGCTTAAGGCAATATAATGTTTTAATTTCACATTTTGGCTGACTGAAGAGATGGTACGATCACTCTTCTGTAACCAACACACTGAGATTCTATTCAGACTTTATGCATTCCATCTGATTAAAAGGGTTTTGATACAAGAGATATTTGGATTACTAATAAAAACATATTTTTAAAACCCCTTTGTTCAAATTAAGTATTCAGACATGCTCCCTCCATTTGGCTGCTGTGCTGAGATCTACTATATTGGTGCCAGAAATAAATTTGTACTGATACAACTTAGTCGATGGAAATAAAACCTAATTCTGTCACAGGAGTAACTAGGGCAACAGAAATTGCAGGCAACACCCATGAATTGCCTTTGTTCCGTCACAATTACAGTGACAAAAATATTTATGTTAAGGAAATAGCTGCTGACACTGAAAGGAGTGGGGAAGTAAGGTTTTAAAGATGAAAAATAGAAGCTGTGAGCATTCACTGACTACAGTTTATTTGAAGATATGAACCACTGCACCTACCCAGTCAGTACTAATGAACACTGTAATCACTATAATCAAACAAACAAGCAACTACACATTAGGAGACAACTGAACTATTATTTACAACTATTATTTATTATTTAGAAGTTTCACTCAATTTCTGTATGGGTAATTTTATTTGTGAATGGTTAATGAGTTTAGAGTAGCTTTGTTTTTTGAAGGATTTGGCTTTTCAATATGAATTTGGTCAGATCTCATTTCATATCTTCATTATCTCCCTGTAAGTTTATGAAATAAAACACAAAGTCCATCACAGTGCCTCAGAACTTGATCTTAAGTCCAGCAAGTTTGGTCTGCTACTTTGTTGGATTGCATTTCTTACCTACAGTCCTTGCATTTTACCTTAGAGGGGCACCTCCCTCAATGAAATACACAACGGGAGTGGGCAGGAGTGGTGTGGGGATGCAGGGAGGCCATATGGATCTAAATGGAGTCTGGATTCTACTAAATAGTTCACTGTAGTATATAAAGTGCTACATAAATTAGAAACCTAAATTTCAAACAGCGCTTAGGGACACATTTGCTCTACAAAATGAAAATCATAGACACTCTGCACAAGGCAGTGAAAGTCCCCAGCTGCTCTCCCTCTGCTCTTCATCTCGGACATGACTTTCAACCCAACAGCATCAACCAGTTTGCCTCTTTTTCTTTCATCAACATCCCGCTTGCAGCTCTAACTGGACTCGGATTTGGAAGTTCAAAAGGGTCAAGTAGAGTACGCCACCATAAAGCTGAGGAGTTTCTTAAATCGAGGGGAATGGTGTGAGAGCTAACCAAAAGCAGCCACAGTCTGGCCCCCACTCCCTCCCTCACCATAATCCTACTCTTCGCAGACAATGCATCACCATCTTTTTTCATGGTAAGCAGTTCTGGGAAAGCACTAAACCAATTCCACACTGACTCACTCTAAAATGACTATAATGAAACACCAAACACACACACAAAATTCATGTGCCAGTAGGATTTTAAAAGCATACATTGGTTTCATGGGTTTTTTTTTTTTTTTTTTTTTTTTATGGTGGAAACATTAAGATTATAACTAAGCGTACAAACACTTAGTATGCTACAGTAAACCCCAGAGACACTTGATAATCTTGTTAACCAGCTGGCCCACTGTATTTATGTAAAGTCAATTCAGTGATGCAAGTAAACCAGTAGACTCAATTCAAAATAGCAAATAGTCAAAATCATATCTTTTTGACTTTGCAAATCATAACTTTTTATAAAATATGTAATATATATGTAAAATATGTAATATATGTTCTTGACCAATGTTTTTTCAAAGGCCCACCTGCATCAGATTCAAATGGGATGCTTATAAAAATTTAGATTCCTGGGACCCAGACTGGACTCAGAGAATCGGACTTTATGGATGTGGAGCCTTGGAATATGCATTTTCAAAGAGCTCCCCAGAGGCTTCACATGCAAGTAAGCACCACTGACTTCAGCTTTAGCAGAATGTCTGCACTTCATGATCACAAGGAGAAGTAACACTGAGAGATGTTAGAGAAGTGCCCAGGTAGCTAGGCTAGCAAAAGGAGCCACTAGCCATAGAACAAAAAAAAAAACGGAAAGAAAGTCAGAGACCACAGTCCAAGTAGGCTAAGGAAGACCAAAGTCAACAGGTCCAAGGTCACCAAACTGGTTGTTACACTGTTTGAACTTGAAACCAGATCTCCTGACTCTGGTTGATGCCCATTCCAGCTGCCTACGCTCCATCTGTCCCTACAAAATAAAAGTTTGAAAACACTAGTTGTTTAAACTTCACTCTTCAATTATTTTAATATTTGCATATTCAAATTACTAAAACAATAATACCATTTTACTAACCTAAAATTTTTCCGTTTCTTTTTTTTTTTTTTATAAATTTATTTATTTTATTTTATTTATTTTTGGCTGCATTGGGTCTTCGTTGCTGTGCGTGGGCTTTCTCTAGTTGCGGCGAGCGGGGGTTGCTCTCCGTTGCGGTGTGCAGGCTTCTCATTTGTGGTGGCTTCTCTTGTTGCAGAGCATGGGCTCTAGGCGCGCCAGCTTCAGTAGTTGTGGCGCAGGCTCAGTAGTTGTGGTGCACGGGCTTAGTTGCTCCGCGGCATGTGGGATCTTCCCGGACCAGGGCTCGAACCCGTGTCCCCTGCATTGGCAGGCAGATTCTTAACCACTGCACCACCAGGGTAGTCCCCCAAGTTTCTTATAGTTCCCTGATGCAGCAGCGTAAGACAGCCAGGGTAGGTATTAGCATCTCCACATTAGGTATGGGAAAACTGAGGTTTCCAAAGGTTTAGTGACTTCCTTAAAGTCTCATAGTCCTAAAACCAGAGTCAGTAATCCAATTTTGACCATCTTTCTCAAAGTTCAGTCTTCCTTCTACTTACATTACCCTGAAATTTATACAAACTCTCAGCTTGACGTTTTCTCACCTTTTAGATTTAAAGATTTAGTTCTCAAGGATCTCTTCCTGAAACAGATGTTACTCTCCAGAGCCAGAGTCTCTGTGCACATACCTGAAACTGTGGGTGGTGATTACACGTGATCTCAATGGATTTCTATAAGAGAGTTCAGGGAAGGTTTCATGTGTGTACAAATCCAGCAGATATTACGCTGCTGATGAGAAGCAGTGTTCACTGTATTATCAGTTTCAGCCTGATAATTTGATATGACGGGTATGAGGCACAAGCTACAAGTCTCTCCTTCTTAAAACAATAATTGTGAGCCTTTATTATTCACCAGGAATATCAAGGTTATTGTCTGGATCAAACCTAAAAGGGAGCTTCCATCAACAGATGTCATAAACGATAAGCACCAATTTGACATGCTCTTGCAGAACTATCACCTGCTATCAGAGCTGCTATGACAGCTGTGTAGTAAGACAATGTGGGCCAATTCATCAGTCCTCTGGGCCCCAAGTGCTCCCCTAATGGGTATGACAAACATATGCCTCACTGCTACACGATGGGTGTTTATTACTGTAGGGCTGTTTGTATAACAATCCAATTAATCAGTGTTGATAGTCATGTTTTTTGAAACTGATGGAAAGCCAGAATGACATAAATGTACTGAATGACTACATCCATTGCCATAGTGTGACGGACTTTGAAAAGAAAAAGGTAGACTATTTCACACACACACACAGAATCCTGCCAAGATATAAATAATATACAGGTATAACTAATTTTATTGCACTTCACTTTATTGTGCTTTGCAGATATTACCTTTTTTTTTTTTTTTTACAAATTGAAGGTTTGTGGCAACCTTTGTCAAGCAAGTCTATCAGCCCCATTTTTCCAACGGCATTTGCTCACTTTGTGTCTCTGTGTCCCATTTTGGTAACTCTCGCAATATTTCAAACTTTTTCCCTATTGTCATATTTGTTATGGTGATCTCTGAGGAGTGACCTTTGATGTTACTCATGCAAAAAGATTATGACTTGCTGAAGGCTCATATGATAGCATTTTTTTTTTACTGATGATGAAAGCTTGATGGTATTCACATTGCTTAATTTGTGCCATGCTTTACTTATTTATTTATTTATGTATGTATGGCTGTGTTGGGTCTTCGCTTCTGTGCGAGGGCTTTCTCTAGTTGCGGCAAGCGGGGGCCACTCTTCATCGCGGTGCGCGGGCCTCTCACTATCGCGGAGTCTCCCGTTGCGGAGCACAGGCTCCAGACGCGCAGGCTCAGTAGTTGTGGCTCACGGGCCTAGTTGCTCCGCGACATGTGGGATCTTCCCAGACCAGGGCTCGAACCCGTGTTCCCTGCATTGGCAGGCAGATTCTCAACCACTGCGCCACCCGGGAAGCCCTGATAGCATTTTTTAGCAGTACAGTATTTTTAAATTAAGGTTTGTACTTTTTTAGCTATAACACTATTGCACACTTAATAGGTTACAGTATAGCGTAAACATAACCTTTACATGCACTGGGAAACAAAAAACTTCATGTGACTTGCTTTATTGGGATATATGCTTTATTGCAGTGGTCTGGAACAGAACCCACAGTATTTTCGAGGTGTGCCTGTACCGTCTTGGCTCTGACATGATGTTATCTTCACCATGCAGGGCCTGCTCCCTCTTGCCTGGCCAAATCCTGCTTCCTTTGAAAGACTCAGTGTAAGTGTTACCCTGGATCTAACGCTTCCCTGCTTCCAGAGCTTAGGCAGGATTTGAAAGAGGGACTTGCTGGAGAAAGATTAGGGTGGACCAAAGAGGTCAGACTACCTCATCTTAATCAACAGCCATTCCCCTGCTCCAGCTGGCTGTTGCCACAGGGAACCTGTTCTCAGGGTTACTAGGTCTTCCTTGTTTCAAGAGACATGAGAAAACTGAATTTTTATTTGCTATGCTCCATTTTTTAAATTTTGACAACTGTTTTCCCCTAAAATTAGAGCTTGAGATAAGGACTTGCAAGTACTTTATTTTGGAAATGATTCCAAGAAGCAGGAGAGAGAAAGGTGAAGCATGGAAGGTCTAAAAACCAACCAAGGGGATGTCAGTGAGGTCCCGGGGGTTTCAGAGACATGCCACGTAACGGCTCCCAGAATCTTCCCTGCGATGACGGAAAGCAGGGGCACTGATGCCCCAGCTCCTGTCCTCTCCCGATAAAGGACGGTTCCTCAGGGCCACGGCTCCCCTATACTTCCCAACTGTACCTGCCACAGTGCTGAGCAACTTCCTCAGTCTGAAAGAAAGTCCTGACGAGACAGGCAATGGCTGAGCCTGAGGTGGGCTGCAGTCAGCGTTCACGGAACCACAGCTGTGACTGAAGTCAGGCGACTGAGGGGATGACTTAAGGTACCAAAAGCAACAACTACAGCGACTAATAAAACTGTAAACGTAGTGCGGGTCCAACATTTAATGGGCGCAGTCCTGATTTGGCTCATGGACTCCATCTGCCTTTCATCTTGAGGAACGCCTCCCTGACCACCGCCTGGAGCAAAGCCCACTGGATTGACGCTCCCCCACCCTTCACACTGTCAGCATTTACACCACTGAGCTGTAGCATCTGTGGTCACGTCTAGTGACCTCCTAGACTATGAGCACCCTGAGGAGAGACGCCTTACCCTGTCCATTATTCCCAGTACCTGTTCAATAAAAATCTACTGACTGAATTAGTTCACAGAAAAGGCCTACTAGTGTTTGTGGGACTGAATAAACAGATAACATTTTTCATACTTGACTAGCTAGAACTATAACCCAAACTCAATGAGGAGAAACAGTCCGAAGGTCACTAAGGAATGAAACAATCATTTCTTAACTCCTGCACCAAAGGGCCTTATGACTCAAAACCATTAATCACTGACAAAGATGAACTTTGTTTTCTGAAAAGACTATACTGCTTCAACTATTAAAATTATATATGTTCTCAACATATTTACTTTTTCATATTAATAAAAAATCTAGAAAAATTATCTTGGCCCCTAGAAAACCAGAAAAGGTACAATTCAGTTTCATCACCTTCTACCACTGAAACTGAATTTTCTTTACATGTGACCTAGAAATTCACCTTCATTCCCATACAAACTCTATCTTAATACTTGGACCTTTCTCTAAGGCTCTGACAGCATTTTCTTTGAAAGACATCTGGTCTGGCTGGGACCTGAAGGGAGAAGCCTGAGTGACAGATCTGCATAGGGAAGCTTCAGAGAGATCAAGACAGGTGAGGGAATTCTGGAACATTCCATACAAATAGAGGATCTCCTTATACCAACTGAGTGGGTACCTCAACATAAATAGCAGAACAGGCTGAATGTTCCTATCTTACTTCTTACATATGGGGCAAACAAAATAGAAAACTAAGTACTTATTAGAGAAAGCCTATTACACAATAAAAATATGCCCAACAGACTTTCATCCTTGAAAAAAGTATAGAAAGACTTCCTGCATTACAGACCTGCTGCACTGTTTCTAGCAACTATATATATGTGTGTGTGTGTGTGTGTGTGTGTGTGTGTGTGTATACATACACACACACACACACACACACACACACACGGTTTCTTAGAGAAAACAAAGTAGGTCATTCTTAGATAAAAGTAACATTTATAGAACTAGGAAGATTTGGGTAAAGTTTCCCTGTAATTGCTTTAAAAAATTAACAACCCCCTGCTTTGCTAAACTTAGGTCCATTAGTTCCTACATATTATTTTTACTCTTGTAGGAAGACATAATTTCTGTTGATAATAAAACTCCCTAATAGATTCTAAAAGAAACATGTGCAACTCCTTCAGAAAGATCAATCAAGAGAGGCAGAGGGTGTAAAGAAGTTTGATGAGAATTCAATAAACCAACTTCACTCTAATCTTCCAGTCTTGACTCCACGTTGACCTTCCACCCATTGTGAAAGGAATTAGCCAATGCCACTGCAAGGTGATAAACATTATAAACTCTTTGGCAGACTGGGAGGGGCTTAAAGGCTAATAAAATATGGAAACATTTTTTTTAAGGTTATGATCTTGGAATTACCTCAGAAACATCGTTTTAAAAAAATCTAGTTGTATACATCTTCAAGAAAACAGAGTATTGAGTAATAACAGATAACCCAGTCTTGTCAAAATAACCTGATCTCCTCTGATGGAGTGACTAGCCCAGTAGATCAAGGGGAAGAAACCAGAGACTATTTATACTTGGATTTTAACAAAGCTTTTGATTCTGTTCCTCATGACATAATCATCAATAAACTGAGAAAATAGGATCCACGCTGTGTAGCTATGAAACGGCAGGAAGGTCATGCCTGGAGAGGAGCTATTGACGTGAAAGTGTCAGCCTCAGAGGGAACATGACAAATGGGGTTCCACTGTGGTCAATTCTGGGCAGCACTCTGGGGGATATTTTTCATTAAGGACCTGGGGCGCAGAATAATTAGCACCATCATTAAACCTGCATATGAGACCAGACTAGAAGGAAGGGCTGGGGAAGGGAGCGGGAGAGGCAGGAGCAAGTCGCCAGCCACTGAGGAATATAGCATCGGAATTCAAAACGACCTTGAGAGTTTGAAGAAGAAGCACAAGCCCAATGCATTTCAGGGAACAAGGGCAATGTATGCTCTTCTCTCTCCCAACATTTTCAGTTCATGGGCTCTGAGGCCCATTCTTCTCAAACAGCCACTTTAATTCATTTGGCAAATATACATGAGATGCCGTGATGAGACTTGGTTGAACGAGACAGGTTCTGGTTCCTAACGTTACAGAGACGAGCGGCTTATTGAGGAAAACGATAAAAAGGAAGTGACAACATACAGTGTGGAATATTACAATAGGGATAGTACTTTGTCTGGAAGACTTTCTTGACAATCTTTTTCCCCCTTTCCCAGTATGAGTCAGTTACTTCTCTTAGGTGCTTTCCTATTTCTCTCGGCCTTCCTCTGTCACAGAACACTGTAGTGTAATCAGATTTACTTATTTGTCTGCCCTCTAAACTGCTAATCTCTGAAAGGGCATGGGTCATAGATTATGCACCTTATAATCCTCAGAGCATGTCACCTGACACATAATAGAGGCTCAATAAATGTTTATTGATTTGGAACTGAAAATGAACTACACACATGCGAAGTAGGCTTCATGAAAGTCTAAACAAAATCTAGGGGTGCTGCCCTGAAACTCAAGAGTTAATGCCCTCGATACAGCCAGAAAGCCAAGGTTAAAAGTATACAGCAGGGTATCTTCTATGTGTGTGGTAATTTTATACACAGGTAAGTGGAGAAACACTCCATAGAACAGTGAGGGCAGATGGCCAAGACAAACAGAGATGATTTGAGGGAGAACTGCTTTAAGTGGAGAAAAGAATAGAGGGTGGGAAGATAGAGAAGAGTCTAAAGAAGGAATGTTCAGGAAACCAGGAGAACGAGGAGAGGCTGACAACCTGACGCTGAGGTCCCAGAAAGAGTGAGATCGGCAATGTCAAAGGCAGCAAAGAAATTAAGAAAGAGGAAATACCTGGGGAGTAAACTCAGGATGACACGAGGAAGACAAAAGATACTTAAACTGTGAGTGAAAAGAGAAGACAGACATCCAAGGACAGGGACAAGACACGGGAATAGGCTTGGAGAACACAAAACCAACTGTGGCACACATTGGTCCAAGTAACCATAAATAATAAAGATTAAGAAGAGAAGTTCTTAGCTGGAGGAATGGTGTCCACATACAGACACATGCATTCATACACAGCATGGATTATGCAACTAGTAAGAGAATGCGCTGAGGTTACAAAAATAACCTCAAGTTAGAAGAGAAATTCTTAACCTTAATAGGAGGGGAGGGCTTCCAAGAACTTCCAAGAAGTTCTGTTTGTATGTGCATCTATGTCATTTTCTGGAAAGAGTGCTCATTTCAACAGAGAGTAACTCCGCGCAAATGCGTAAATTTTGTCTGAAACTACTACTTCTTATTCAATAAACTCTGCTCTCAAATATGGCCAAATCTGTCTCAGCTTTCTTATGGCTCCAATTCTGGTGAAATATGGGAATTGTCACATGCCCCATTTAAAGGTGGCATCACTTTATAGAATTTGGCTTTTTTCTCCCAACGTCCTCTTCATTTTTCTTAAGGGAAGGAGCAGGAGGAGAGCCACACGGAAAGAAGAGATGGAGCAAACTGCTCGTTTGCAAACTCCACATCTGGTGTAATTTGTTTCCCAGTCTTCAAACCATGTTTCTGTTACTTCTGCTGTCAGAAACTTAACTAGCTTACCTTTCATCACAGAGAATGACATGCTACTGCAACATATATTTTCCAAGATAATCCACGCAGTCCAAAATACACAATAATAAATATTTGAGGTGAGTTAGACAAATGTGATTCACTCTTTCCCATTAGCTTAACTGCCAGAGGCACTTCAGATAACTCAGATAAAAGTGTTGGTTTAGAAACTGAAAATGAACATCCAAAAGTCACTATAAAAACTTGAGTTCTTACGTTTACTCATCAAAACAAAACAATACCTCTAATACAATCACCTCATATTACTGTATATGAATTTTGCTTCCAATCATACCAATTTTGTCACCAATTTTGTTTGAAGCTATGTATTAACATCTTTAAAATATTTATATCAGTATGAGGTTATATTATTTTTTTCCCTCACCCCCTGCACAAAATTACTCCTAAGCAACTTTTAAGTCACTGTATTACTAGCACCAACAGTACTGATACAATTCTTTAGTTAAAATCCATTAAGTCTATTTTCGAGTATCTTGATTCCAAGGACCTAAACCAAGGGGTAAAAATGAAAAATTACAAAATCTGGCTGATTAGAAAAATAGTTATAATAGGCCTTACAGCTGTTATTATTGAGTGTACAAGAGAAATAAATAACCATTAACCTGTTTTAACCACTGGAAAACACCCTATGGTGGTACTTGACTGATTCGATGCATTTTTGTACACAATTGCTGTGCTAATGGAGCAGACATCTACCCCAGAACAAAGGAAATCTCAGATGTAAGCCTTAGGGTTTACAGTAATTCCAGAATACCAACCACCACTAAAAGATTTTAAATGAAGGTCCTGCTGATCTATTTGTTGGTTAAACCCTTTTGCCTCCTCAAAACAGTAACATCACTCACAGGACAAATTATTGATAAACTGCAGAATTTCAAACAAAGATAAGTGGGGACTTAGAAATCCATAACAGACATTAGCTTTAGGAAATGCGTTTAACAGCTCATGATCCTTGGTCTAGATTCAGTTTTCCTTTTGCGTATTCTAAGACATAAAGGTCTGTTTAAGACTCCTATTATCAGAGTATACTGAAGAACAGAATTGGTTCAGCAATGGGAAGAATAAGATGAGCCAGGCACCCTTTTGATGGCTGAGGATAATCTATAAACAGGAGGCACCATGTTGACCCTTGAAGTGATCTCTTCTCACCTCCTCACAAGGGATGGCAAGCCAGCAATATCGTTATAGGGTACAAAACATCATTTAGGAAAGGTTCCTAAAGGAAATCATTCTTCCATTCAACTGTGTTGCTATGGTAACCAAACCAATCAAGCGTCTTCACAAAGGCTTTTATGTCAAGTTCTGTTAGCAGCAAACTCATACAGAAAGTATAACTCAACTAAATTAACACTACATTTGTTTCCTTATTAGAGATAGGTGAAAGGCACAAATCCTTTTAACAATTAGAGAAATATGTACTCCTTCCATATCAACATCTTAAATTAGTCAAGTTCAGTCTGTTTAAATAAATAAAAGCCTCTTGAAGGCACTCGTTCTGGAATAGGAGAAAAAGAAAAGAAATTTACCTGGCGGTACTTGCTCTTTTAAAAATGGATTCTTTCCCCATATTCTAGGGAACACAACAAGAGAATTCTTGCATCTTGCTGAATCTTTTATGACCATTTCTTTGCAAATACAAATATGTGCTTCAAATACATATAGACTATAGGTATAAGTCACATAGAAAAGAACTGTAGCATTTACCACCTGGCATTTTTAAGACAAGCAGAACAGATGGAGAAGCAACACAGATCCACTTTATTAAAGGATATTTTCCTTCAGTGTGGCTTAATGAAACTGTAATATTGATCATAGTCTAAATTTGAAGGTTGTTTTATATTAGTGACATGGTTTCACACTAGAGTAACTTCATTTCTATTGGACACGCCTCCTGGTAGTTAAATTCACTAATTAAAAGCAAAACAAAACTCTAAGCAATAGCTTTAGTGAATTTAATAATTTGACACTTAGCTTTAAAGCCAATGAATTTTACAAGAAAATATTACTTCATTGTACTGAGAAAAATTATTCATATTCCTATCTTTAATTTTATTCAGAAATAATAAAAGAAGCCCTACACCCTCATTCTATATTTTGTTCATAGAAAGTAAACCCTATACTATTTGCACAGAATATAAATGATGGAATTCTTAAGGTCCCCAACAAGGAAACTGATTATGGAAGTGGACAGTTATTGGGGCCAGCCTCTGCCCTAATATCCACCTTCAATTTTAAATAAGCATTGTCTTTTTCCTGGACTCACTGGTAGAATTGAAAGATTTCTGATAACCAGATCTTGCTCCAAAACACTTGATAACTGTGACCAGGTAGGAAATAATAACCAGGATAAGGGTTTGGACCAAGTAAAACTCAAATTAATTGCTCAGAGGTTTTTAAAAGGCTAAACATCCTGAATACCATTAAATGTAAATGTTGGTACACATCCCTCTTCCAAACTAATTGTCTGGCTATGGCCTGAGGCACTGACAGTTTAGTAGAAATATTAGCATGAGTTAAACTGTGACTCTGAATTACAATTTTAAAAATCTGAAACACTGCATAAATTAAGATAGTCCATTTTAATTTCTAGGCTTTTAATATCAATAAGCTAAATGTCAGTTTAAAACTTTAGAAAATATCACTTTGACTTTATTTTTAAATATAAAATTATACACCTAATATTAAATAATGATAGCACTTTACATTTGTGTGGTCACTCAAAATTTTATAATGTATATTCCATGTCTCATTTTATTTGATTCTCTCTACAATTGCAGGAGATAGGTAGGGAGATAACAGGGGAAGAAAATGAGGCTTAATTAGGTTTAATAGCTCATTTATTTATAATGTTATCTTTTATAATAATAATTTTAAGAGCAACTATTTAAGTAAGCACCTATTATCAGCCAGATACTATCGTAAGAGCTTTTCTATTCATTGTTAATATATATTGTCATGTTATCATATCATATGATAATGTGTGAGTGTGTATTGTGAGTATATTCACACACACTCATGCCTTCAATTCTCACAATAATTTTGAGAAGTGGTTATTTTCATTTTACAAATAAGAAAACTGAGGTTCAGAGACATTACGTAGCCTGCCAAAAGCCACACAGCCAATAAACCCCGTTCCCAGAATTCCAAGTCAGATCCACTGAACTGGTGTTACATTCATCTGTCCTAAGAACAGATTAAATACTCACATGTGCTCCTTAAAACATCACTACCTCTTATACATATGATATTTAATCGTTGCTAATAAAACTTTTATGACATTTGTAAAATTTTAGACAAATTGTTAATTTGGCTCTGATAACCGCAATTTTACCTTTCAGGGATACATTTGGCCATTTTTATAGCAATATAAATGTAGCCATTCTAAACAGAGCTGGTTGCTCTCACAACAGATTTAAACAATTATTCCTGAAGGGTTCCCCTGTTTACATTTAGGAACATAGAGTGCCCTGTAACAAACAAGGAAGAGGACACAGCTAACCAACTGCAATGTTGATTGTTGTCTTAAATATGAAATATCACTACACCAGAACAAGGCATGCAATGCTAGGAAGTGATAGTTTAACAATAGCTGAAATTTCAAAATGAAAAGACACAAGAACGTATTTATTACCCTTAACCCTGTTAGGAATAAAAGAAATCACTAGTTTTGTATAAAACACCAAGCTTTCTGAGTCCTGACCATCTCATTGCTAGGTAGAAACAGTATCTATCAAAGTTTGCCACATATTTGACTCTGTTTGAATAAATAAAACATATAAAATCTCTTTCCAATGTAACATATTTTATATATTTTATATTGATATATTTTACTATTAATGTATTAATTTATATTTTATATTAATATATCTTTCTAATATAAAAGTTATTTGGGAAACTTGGAACAAATATTAACCTTCTACATTACATTTTAATCATTTCCAATAAAATTATCCGGGAGAATCTTAGTTAAGGCCAGATTCCTCTGTGACCCGACATTGTGAAGTTCTTGATAACTGGAATTACCAGATAATTCTTTCCCCTGACATACAATCAGAGAGCACAAAATGCGCAGAAAGCTCACATGTGGGCTCTCCTGTGTCTTGTTCTCCTGATCTACACAATGATACGCTTTGAAAACTAGCTTATTATAAAAGTATAACAGTAACAATTGTAAATCCCATGACAGTGGAGTTGAGTGCCCTTGATTCAAGATTCTTAAAGTAGTCATTTCACAGTAGACAACATTATTTTTGAGGCAACATTTTAGATATTCTGAAATTCCATTCTCCTTCTCTCTGTACTAACAGAGAAAAAGATATAAATCAATAAATTTAATAGTAACAACATAGGCGACAACATTTGCTAATACTTTATATATATTTATATTTTGATATGCACATATATTTAATACAGCCTCCTATAATGCAGATGCAGTTATTATGCCCATTGTTCAGATGTAGAAACTGAAGCACAAATAAAGTAATTTGATCAAAGGTTACTCAGCTAGTAAGTGGTAGAGCTAGGATTCTATCCTAAACAATGCAGTTCCATAACCCATTCTTTAAACCTCAGCATTTAAGATGAAGGCAGAGTCCTTGCCCTGAATCCAGCTGTTTATTTGACGAGAAGAAAGGACAAATAGAATATATCCTTACTGTAACAGAATATGATCATATTCATTAGCTCATTAGAAAATGTCAGGATTTAAATGAAGCATTCTATTTCTCAGTGAATGCTTCCTTGACGTTAAAATACATACACAATATATACCAAGCACACACAGAGTTGTGTACATATACAGTAGGTCTTTTGTATCTGTGGGTTCCAAATCCACAAATTTAACCAGTTGGGGATTCAACCAACCTTGAATAGAAAATATTTTTTAAAAAATTATGGAAAGTTCCGAAAAGCAAAACTTGAATGAATTTGCCAGGCTCTGGCAATTATTTACATAGCATTTACATTGTATTAGGTATTATAAGTAATCTAGTGATGATTTAAAGTGTACAGGAGGATATACATAGGTTATAGGCAAATACTATTCCATTTTATATAAGGGACTTAAGCATCCAAGGGTTTTGGTATGTGGGGGAGTCCTGGAGCCAAACCCCCAAAGATACTGAGGAATGACTGTGTATGCCTCTGGATCCATGCAAGACTCATTGAGTAAAACCACAAAACGCCTTGGTTTTACCTTCCACTATTCCTTTAAAATGTACTCCATGGGGAGAGTTCTTCTCTGTCCTTACATAAATATTCAAGCAGTCCAATAACTCTTCTAACCGTTGAATAACATGATGACCTACAATTACTTTACCTAACCAAATACACTCCCAATTCAGAAATGAGAGTTCTCAGTTAAATATATTATCCATGGTTGAGACATCCCAGTTACAGCTAGTTTCCTTTCCCAGCTAGGGTCGGCTGTAGACCAGGATCCAACAGAAAAGGATGTGGTCAGTCCCTTCTTTTCCTTTTTTTACTCTCTTCTGATTTCTCTACTCCTTCAATGGACAGCTACATTTTCTGAACCATCAGGCTGAAGCAGTGAGAAGGGGGAAACTTAATGGGAGTATGAATATTCTGACGTAGCTGCAGTTGGTAGATGACCACACGTCCTCAGGTTCTGGCTAATGTTTACAGCTCTCTCTCAGCTGGTAAGTTCATGGCTTCTTCACAGGGCACTCACTCCTGGGAGCCTGTCACCTGTTATATTTAACGTGGGTGCTATAATCTCCCCTACCCATCACTCACTCCTTCCACAGCCCCTAGGAATCCAGGGTAACTTTTGTCGAGGTTTGTACCTTTCTCTTGGCAACAATCTGAATAGGGCCTAAGAAGGCCTCATCTCTCTTATACGTGGCCCACATCTTGTCCATAGAAAACAAATGGAGGGGAGATCAACCCTCATAGAGTTACCTCTTCTTTCCCCTACTTTGTGATAAACAGCTAGCAGGCCTGTTCTTAATCCTTTCAGATCTTCTAAGCAGGAATAAGGATATCTATTCACTAGATCCCTTAAACTTCAAGAAACATAAAGCTTTAAAGGTGCTCCCTCGACCATTTCTTTCCCAATTGGTTTAGACGAGGTGGTGGAAAAGGCACTCGCAGAGTATCTCTTATCAAAAAACTTGTCTTTGTGAATTCTCTCCTTAAAGCCTAGCCCCTAAAACAACTTTCCAAAATTTCTTTGGAAAATCTGTCTCTCCGTTTGGAATCTGAATTTGGTATCTAGTATCCTTCTACTCTGGGTCACAGCCAAAGCTATTATTTTAATATTATTACCTACATTATTATTACTTATAATTAATCCTATGGCAATTGTGATGTTATCTGAATTAAGTTTGAAATCAATTTCAAACCAGGGGTTAATTTTAAATTTTTTAGACACTGGTACTATTGTTTTAAGAAATATATTAAATGCCAATTATGGATATGTCATTATAAAGGAAATCTCTGAGACTACTCCTAATTTGATAGTTTACATTTTTACTAGTTGTCCATTAACAAACCTGTGTTTCCTTATGGATGTACCAGATATTCAATAATCACCACAATGGGCTATTTTTAAAGAGTATTGGAGAATACATATTCTCATCATTAATTTTAGAATAAAATACATTTCTTTTGCAAAATAATGACCCATTATTATAGAAAAATTATTAACTATATGACAAATTACTGCACAGATACATATCCTCAAACATGTGCTGTATTTCCCTTAGTCTCCTAAGAAAGCTAAGTAAGAAACAACGCAAGAGTCTTTAAATATTCTGTGATCACACGTATTGAAGGTTTCGTTGGCCCCACTTTGGTAAACATGAAGGTCATTGTAAAAGTGGTAAACATGTTTTTTAGTTGTTTTTGTTTTGTCCTGTTTTTGTTTTGCTTAGTAAGCATTTTCCAGCTTCCATTATTCCTTAAATGCACAAGGGGCTACACCCCTCTTATGTTTTGTACTCTGTACCAAGTAACGTCACTGCCAGTTTCCCCAATGATTTAGGACATCCGTCCTCTTTGACTCTGCCCTTGAAACATTTATCTATGCCCTGGTAATGTCTGTGTTAGCCAGGGTTCTAGCACTCTAACAGCTATAAAAGCAAACACAGACCAAGAAATAAAAGGCTATAAGAAACGGGAATAAAATGTTAAAAGCGTGAACCAATATAAACACGTGTTCTGACAAAGTGCACTTTAAATTGTGCACAGCAAGATGCTCATTACAATTTGGAAATTCTTCCAGAGAGAGTAGAATTGTTGCATTTACACCTTGGGTGGAAGGTTAAAGGCAGGGTTACTGAAGGCTAAATTTAAAATACTACAAGAGATGGGTGAAATGCAATGATTTACTGAGATAAAATCATTAATGAAAGGCATACACTCGCTTCCTAATGCCATATCAATGATAATAAGTGATTATTGAGGACTTATTCCTACTATACATTAATCCTTATAACTCTCTGTGGGCGGTATTAATATTTTATCCCCCCCAAACACATAAGTAAACAAAAGCTGACAGAGGTTAACCAACTTGCCCAAGGTCCTATAGCTGAGAATGGAGGAGAACTTGAACCTAGTTCCGTTAAACTCCAAAGTTCCCCATCTCCCAAAACCACTACAGATGCTGGGGTCATTTACGTTCGGATAAGGCAATTTAACAGGTTAGAGGGCACAAAGGATTTACAGATTTCTGCTTCTCTAAACTAAATCCAGTGTTCACACAGCCCACATTATGATCTTTCTAAAATACACTTCTGGTCAGGTCAGTCCTCTGCATGAAATCCTTCAATGTTTTCCCATCTATAGCTGAAGAAAGAACAAATAAATGCCCCAGTAACATATCTAACACTCAGAGTTCTGTTTCCATCCTGCTAAACATAACAGCCTACTCCCCTCAGCCTCTTCTTGAGACCCTCTTCTTTCTTAGTATTCTACCATGCAATCCTAACCTAGTTCTCTTTCTACCACTTGGGCTGCTCTTTCTCAGTCCCCTTCCAACTTGCACTTCCTTTGCCTGACCTCTAAATGTTCAGTGTCCCACTGACCCTCCCTTCTTGACATCCCTGGGTGATTCCATCCCTTCCCAACTAGCTTTATGTTCCAGTGATTCTCAATTTTTTTTTCTCTATGGAAACTGTACCTTTGATCTACAGACTCATATAATACACAGTCCCCCTCTCTCCCTGGATGTTTCATGAGGACCCCAAACCAAAGGTTTCCGAAATGATTTTCCCATCTCCCAACATGTTCATTTGTCAGCTTTCCCCATCTTGGTAAATGACACCATTTCAAGACAAAAGCCTGTATCTATCCTCAATTTCTCTTTGCGCCTCCCCCTCCAACACCCACCCTTAATCCAATCCATCAGAAATCCTGTCTCAACTGCCACCACCATCACTCATCCGGATTGCCTACAATAGCTTCCTAAATGGCCTTCCTGTGTCTACTCCTGTACCTCCCAATCTATTCTTTACACAGCAGCCAGAGTAACCTTTTTAAAACAAAGATCCAATGTGTCACTTCTCTATCTACAACCTTCCCACAGTTTCCCATTGTGCCTTAAATGAAATCCAATCTCCTTACCAAGGCCCACAGACCCTGAGCCATCAGACCTCCTGTCCAGCTCTCTCCAATCTTAATCAGTTTCACTCTCCACAAGTCCACCACCTTCTAGCCCAGCTGGCCTCCTTTCAGTTCATCAAACAGCTATTTCCTACCTCTTGTCCTTTATACATGCTGATACTCTCTACCAATAACCAGCTGACTACTTCTCAACCTTCAGACCTGCTCACATGTTGCCTCCAAAGAGAGATTTACAAGACCAGGACTCTAAAAGGGCAGGCAACGCCTGTCTTTCTTTCTTTTTATTTATTTTTTTCTGTCATAGTCCTTAACCAGTTTATAATTGCATATTCATCTATTATTTCACTCTCCTCCTGCTGGTAAGTTCTCCAATGGCAAGGATAATATCTACTTTGATCACCAGTAAATGTCCAGTGCCCAGCACAGTGCCTGATATATAGAAGGCATTCTAATATATAGAAATATTAGAATTCAAAGCCTCGCATTGAGACAGAGTTAAGGGGGCAGGGCACAACCATTAGCCATTGAGGATACAACAAAAACTGGTTATAACCCGTTAAGCCCAAGATGGCAGAAGACTGGACTTCCAGTAGACCTTGAGCTTCCTTATACACTCATTGTAATACATCAACATGCTAAATGACACACCCACAGGTGCCATGACAGTTCCATGGCAGCCCATAAAAGGCCAAAAAGTGGGTGGTGACCCAATTCCTGGAAATCTCCGCCCCTTCACCAAAATAGTTGGGATAGTCCTCCCACTTGTTAGCCTCTGAAATTACCCAGCCCATAAAAACTAACCACCCCATATTTCAGGGCCTCTCGCCTTCTGAGATGGCCCACACTCTATCTATGGAGTGTGCATCTCCCTGAAGAAATCTGCTTTCACTCTACTTCGGCTCACTCTTGAATTCTTTCCCACGTGAAGCCAAGGACTCTCACTTGGTAGCCCATCCCAGGGACTCACCCAAGACCTGGGACATGACCATCCTCTCACGCCCCATTTTCCTGCAACAGCATGATCTGGTCCCTGACTAACTCTCCCAACTCTCCAACCCCATACTCATGTTCCCACTATACCTTTAAAAGACTTGAGGGTGACCCAAGGAATGTGATTCCTTGGCATAGGCTGCTCCTTAGGCCTGGAATACTCTTTCTCCCCTTGTTTAAGCTGGCAGATTTCTGCTCAATCCTTGGATCCAATTCTGGGATCTTCTTCTCTCTGCCCCTCCATACAAACACACACCCACACACCCACACACACACCCACCCACCCACACACACACACACACACACTCAGGGTAGAGTTACTTCCTTCTTCTATAGGTTCACTGTACTTCTATTAAAACATAATCACACTAAATTGCTATACGCTGTTCTTCCATCTATGTCCTCTAATAGACTAAGCTCAATGAGGTTAAGGATGATTTCCAATTTATATTTCAATTCCCAAAAGGCCAGCAAACTCTATGGTGAAGGAGTAAATGACTCAACTCACCAATCTATTTGGTATTCAAGGAATTTTAGTTTTCTGCCACAAAAAATAACCAAATTCCTTTCTTCCTCCCAGACTCTGCAAGTAAATCAACACACAATTTGCATTTCAAAACAGAGTACACCTTTAACTTACAGGATATTTATCAGGTCCCTTCACCCAAAAATGTACTCTTATTCCCTAGAGGTTATTAAAATTTTGAATTAAACTAAACATGAATCTAATCCAATTAAGCCATATCTAAATGAACTTGAAGAGGATCCATGAAAATAACAGGCTTGAAATTAGATGGAAGAGTATCTTTTTTGGAAAATCTACTTTTTCCTAATTATTAGTATAATACCCCAAAGCACGTTTTATTAGCACTTATCTCCATCCTCAAAATAATAATAAGATAATAATAAGATACTCAATAATGTGTTGGGCACTGTTTGATCTATTTGGCCAGTAAGTCCATTATCTAAAAAGGAAGCAAGTCCTATGAAAGTCTATTGTATACATAATCTACAGATGATGAACTCGATGCAATGATTAGGAAACACACAGGACTTTAGAAAGAGAATCACTTCTGTCTTCAAAACTCTTATACTTTGAAACTGGTGCTATTTAAAGAATTGTGTTTAAACATGAGAATGTTAGTAGTACTATAGAACAATCAAATACTCAAAGTTACTGAAGAATATACAGAGTTGCTAAAGAACTGGTAACAATTGCTATGGAAGTTGCAGAATTAGTTGTCAAAAGTGAAAAGGTAACAGATTATTGTCCATAAATTTCTAAAACCATAAAAAAAATAAAACATCAAGGGCATGTTTGGTGGGTTCATTGTAAATCTTTAAACCTTGCAACAGGATACAATGAAATAAACCATATAACATTTCTGAAATGCTACTCCCAAGTAAACTCAAATAACTCAAGACATGGTAAGTTTGTTAGTATTTTAAAATAACTCAGGGTGTTTTCATCTTCAGAGCATATGTGGGCAAGGGTGTTCTGTACAATGTAGTGCTTGCAAAAAAAAAAAAAAAAAACACCACAAATATTCTTAGAAAGACTCTATCATACTATACCAACAACGCCATATGTCCTGTGCACCCATTTTACATTTACTGTTGAGAGCTTACCAAGTTGAATAAATAATTACCACTAACATTTTCTTAATTGTTCAAGTAAATTATTTTTTCCTATCTTTTAGAAATTAAAGTAGAATTCATATAGTGAAATGTATAGATCTTATGTATAATTGGATAAACTGTCACAAATGGGTGTGTCCATGTAACCCACATCCTTATCAAGAGGTATAACATTTCCATTACACTAGAAACCTCCCTCATGTCCTTGTCCAGACATCCTCCCCTCGCCCCCAACGCTCTTCCATCCTCTGCCAAGGCAACCACTGTCATGATTTTTGTCACTATAGATTAGTTTTACCTGTTTTAAACTTCACATAAAGGGAATCATACAACATGTACTCTTTTGGGTCTGTCTTCTTTCACACAATATAAAGTTTTCAAGATCTATACATTTTATACACTTATCAGTAGTTCCTTGCTCTTTTATTGCTGAGTAGCTTTCCATTGTGGATTTTAAAAATGGCCAGAGGGACATTTTTGAAGGTTATTATAAATCCCGAAGGGCCCTTATCATAACATGCATCTCATTGCAGTTTCTTGGTGAACTGTACTTTTCCCATGGTGAATATCGGGTTGTGCCTGACTTGCCCACTGGCAGATGCCCAGTATCTGACAGAGCATCAATAGCACCTTGAAAGCCCAATTACTGGGAAGAGAATGAGCACAACTTGGAATGTGTTCTCCCCTAGGAATATACTTATTTATGATGTATTTTGACAGCACCGAGTAACGAAACAACCATAGAGGCAGAAGATCAGGGCCAGAAAGCCCAGTTTATCACTAACTGGCCACAACCTTTAGCCGGTTCTCGACCCTCCTTGACCTCTACTTTCCTAATCTGTAAAATGGGAATAACAGTAATGCCATAAAAAATTACTAAAAAAGTCAAATGGTTTGACTTGTATAAAATCTCTTCATAAACTGTAGACAGTAATTAATTCTGTAAAAAGTTATTATAATGTAGCTGAGACAATTACCCTTCCAGAAAACACTTACTGGGTGAAATTTTAGACATAATTAAAAAATTAAATACAAGAGCTTGAATTTATTGAGTCCTTACTATATTTGAATTAGGAACTGTTCTAGTCACTTTATACATATTGAATCTTTTAAATTTTTAAATAACCGTATGGAGTAAGATACTATTATTCTCATTTTATACACAAGAAAATGAGGCAAAACAGATTAAAGGACCTGCCCAAGGATTTACAGCTTACTTGAGGTGAAGCTGAGATATAGGCTCAGGTCCTTTGGTTCCAGAGCCCAAACTTATAACTACTTTGTTGTGATCCCTCTCAGTAAGTTTGTTTAGTGTAAGTTTATAGAAATTATTTTAAACTTTAGAACTCAAGAAAAAAAATCAAAGGATGAAAAGATATAATGAGAATTTTATGGAGATTCTGAAAGTGACTTCCAGGCACTTTTAAGACAGTCCAGGGAGGAGGGGAGTAGGAGGAGGGGGAGAGTTTTGATATTAAGAAACAGGAGTTAAATAAGAATAGAAATTTAAAAATGGGCTGAAATGATTGAATACTGGGCATATGAGAGGGTGTCTCAAGCACAATTAAGAGCTCTGCCCAAGAAGAAAAGTGAGGACTAAAGCCCACTCAGCACTCCTTCAGCTCCTCCAGTGAGCAGGGAGAAAGGTCAAGGTGAAACAACAGAGTGTCTACCCTGATCACAAGGTAGCCACGTTCTTTCCAGACAGTGGCTGCTGGAGTACACAGCAAAGGGGAAATGAAAAGGGGGATACAGTGCAAATGGCCGTTCACATGTGAGAACGTTCACAAATCTGTCCATAATTCTAGGAAAGAGCATCCATGGTGCTGAAATCATTGCTTAAGAAATTCCAAAATCCCACCAGGGTGTATGCTGTTGCTTTCTTTCTCCAACAAGTAGTTATTATCTTTAATTGATTAATTATTAGTGATGTCTTAATAAAGATTAATCAACAAGTGATTGTAGTGTTTATTGTAAAATCTACATTTTGAATAACAAATATGCTTCAGAATGCTCACGATGAACTAGGTTTCCTGAAGAATGTTGATGGTCCAGGTCCACAGTAGGACATGCACTTAGAAAATTTGTGGGTTCAGAAGGGACATTTGATATTACTCACTCCAACCCCACACTTTGCAGGTAAGAAAACTGAGGCTAAGTTTTGATGGTTTTGCTGGGATTCACGGGTCTTGACAATGACAAAATCAGCCCTAGAAGCAATGTCTGCAGGTGATAATAATAAAGGTAATATTTGTTGAACACTTTGCTGTGTGCCAAGTACTGGCTAAGCACTTTGGATGTGTTATTTTAATTAATCCTCACAACAAACCTAGGGCATAGATAGGACACATTTAGGTGGGATTAAGTTGACTTTCACTGGATAATTATCCAACTCTTCTACATAAAACCTGTGCTGTTTGACGGTCAACTTTGCGTTTCCACAGAAAATGTAACAGTAGCATAGGAGGACAAAATAACATTCAATTGTGAAGAAAATGTCATCACTATATTTCAATGACGCGATGATTCCTTTTCATGGTGATAACCATTTTACTAGAGATTCATTGTAACTAAGGAAACACATACTCACTAGCCCACGTATGAGTGGACGAAGGGTTAGGATGGTTAGGGGAAGCAGGCTTTTTCTGTAATAACTTCCTAAACACTGAAAGATACCCACCTAACCAGCATCAATCTATGGATAGCACTTCAGCATATTTTCTACTCACATCCCACAAACATGTAAGGTGGTCCAAAACAAGTTTTCTTGCTGTTTGAAATTAGATTTTGCAGAGGAATACACTTTTATAAGCATTGGAACTGTTCTGTATACACAGCTCACATCCATTAAGCCAAGTTACAATCACATTTTAGAAATGTGTTTGTGTCGTGTACTGCATTGCTACGTGGCTGAAAAGAAAATGGTTCCATGACAAAGTCAACGGTATTCCCGATTGTATTAACTGGCTCTCCGTGTCCATCCACAGTATTCAGTGTGTTCCCAACAAAGCCAGAGGAGAGGGACAACTTAAACCAAACTAAGTATAGAGGCTCGACCTACACCAACACCCCTGAGGGAAGCAGCAACGTGAGTAGGAGCCTGAGTGCTGACGTGTGTGCATGGCTTCCTTACGTCTGCTGAAGGTCATCCTCTCTCACTGTGGCTCTTGGTGGGATCATCACAATCCCAGGGAGCCATAGGAGGCCAGAACAATTTTTCATAAGGTAAGAAAGGAAAGAATAGGGAAAGGAGGGAGGGAGGGAAAGAGGGAGGAAAAGAAATCTACAGAACCTGCCCATTAAACTCTGTAAATACATCTCAGTCAAGGTGAGGCCAGAAGCCTTAAACCATTAAACACTCAAAAAGAAAACTTTTGTTTTTGTTTTTCTGATTCTTGAGAGTGTGAAGCAGAGGCAGAGAATGGTTTCTGTTAAAGACTCCCTGCCAGATTTTTTATGAATTGAATCCTACACTTGCTCCAGATGTGCTCATTTCTGATCACTGTCTTTGTTGGATCTACCTACTGAATCCTAGGAGGATTTCAGGAAATGTTTAACTCTGAGTTCGTGAAAAAAAATAAAATAAAATGATCTTGCTTACTCGGTATCAAAGTACACTTGGCTTGCCTCCATTAGACCTTTATGAAATTGTGTTAGGAATATGTTATGTGAAGATGCTCAGAGACTGGTCTAGAGATTATAAGGTCCACATACAATTAGAAAACCTCAGTCTAACTCGGTAAATCTAGTCATTTCAGATAGGAGGAGAAATCACAAGGTAAGTAATGTTAAAGTTTGCTAAACTTTTTTACAAAGGCACACTAAATCCCCTTTTTTTGTTGTTGTTAGGGAATAGTTTTATTTATTTATTTTTATTTTTGGTTGTGTTGAGTCTTCGTTTCTGTGCGAGCGCTTTCTCTAGTTGCGGCAAGTGGGGGCCACTCTTCATCGCGGTGCGCGGGCCTCTCACTATCGCGGCCTCTCTTGTTGCGGAGCACAGGCTCCAGACGCGCAGGCTCAGTAGTTGTGGCTCACGGGCCTAGTTGCTCCGCGGCATGTGGGATCCTCCCAAACCAGGGCTTGAACCCATGTCCCCTGCATTGGCAGGCGGATTCTCAACCACTGCGCCACCAGGGAAGCCCTAAATCCCTTTTTTAAAATGTAAACTCAAAGTCTAGAATCAGACACATCATCTCCAAATACTAACAAAAAAAGAATTCATACAAGATATGTCTTTTTCATCCACTGTTAGAATGAATCCGATCACTCTGAAAACACTCTGCTATTCCTCTCAACACTGAATTACTTTTATGAGCCAACTGTATTGCAAACACTGCAAAACCTCAGAGAAAGTTTCACACAGTAAAGACCATTTACATATACTAATTTGGCAAAAATTGCTTTCCAAATCACAACATTTTACAAAGGCCATATTCTATTTTTCCCTCAGTGCTTTTTTGACAGTTGGAAATGGATACAAGTTGTAATTTACTTGTATCTATTTCCTACTTTAGTAGTGTCCACTAAAATCATTCAAACAGCATGACAGATAAAAGGCAATAATGAAAAGTGTTTGCAATCTTCTAAGAGTTATAATGTGCAGATAGCAAACAGTAACTGATGATTAGATATATATATATATGATACATACATATACATATATAATCTATACATATGCCTGATGACTACTAAGATAGTGTGTAAATGTATTTAAGGACTCTGCAAAAGAAATGTTATGTAAAATTGTGTGCATTGATCTAGTAATCCCCAAAGCTCCTAATCCGACTTTAATTTACCTTAATGGAGAATTGCTTAGCGAAAAATCCTGCAAGACAGTGAAATCTGATGTATTTGATCAAGCCGTGTATTTTTGTAGTCATGAAAGCAAAACCACACAAAAAAATGTGTTTTTCATCAAAAACACTCCACTATTTGAAAATTATGGGGAAAATGGGCAATGAATCACAAGGAAGAGGGAAAATCGATTATGGCGATTACCAAAACAGCAACACATTTCAGAAATGCCTGACTGAACAGGGTCACAATACACTTCGAGTTATGTGAAACAGAAAATTAACCAGTGTTTGCGCCCACTATGTGTGTTTTGTTAACAAAGTGATTTTGATTAAGTTTATGGTCACATTGCAGGATCACAAGACTTAACAAAGAGGATTACTTTAAATACGAAATCTTTCAACTGTAAAAGTAGTCATGTCTGAAGGAGGCTGGATATTAAATATTTCTCTAAATTGGAGTTATCAGTCTCTCTTTTTCTTTTCCAGGTTGCCTGAGGCTTCATTTTTCCATGAACTGAATAACTACACGTACACCCTCACCCCGCAAAGAACAGAAAATACTACCTTAAATGAAAAGAAATGCAACCCTTCACTTCATATTAGTACTCTCATAAATTTAATATCCACTGTTCATTATCCAGAGAGCTACATAACGTAAAAGACATTTTCTTTCCTATTCTTATTTTGCACAAGGAAAAAACAATCAGTAATACAACTGATTTGCTATCTTCTCTGTGGGCCCCAGAAATCTTAACAACAGTGATAACACCACCAGTTCATCTAGAGGCCACAGCCACATAGCTAATGGTGAGAAAGAAAAAAATAATAATAGCAAGGTTTAAATGTTGAGAAAGGCTGTTTACAGCTTTTTTCTTCTGACTTACTACCTAAGAAGACCTTGCTATAGAATTAATCTTATTGGACAGTATTCCACTACCCCTTAGTTCCCAAGAGGTTATTAACATTGATTTGAACATGTGGCCTTTGAAATTTTACAGGATATCTGAGCATAGCTACTTTTGATGATCTATAAGCCTGATATACATTAAGTGACAGGCAGAAAGATGGAGAAAGAATTGGGTCCAGTAAGTGGAGATAGGTATTGTAAATAATAACATTTCATTATTTCAATTTATTCATTTATCACCTGAGTAGGTGCTACACGAGAATTCTCATTACTCCCTAGACTTTATAAAAAGTTTCAGAGTATAATCATGGTAATTATAGCTAATGATACCGCATCATATACTTGAATGATGCTAAGAGAGTAGACCTTAAATGTTCTCACCCAATAAAGAAACAGCAATTAAGTGACAGGATGGAGGGCTTAGCGAAGGTTTTGATGGTAATCATGTTGCAATATATAAATTTATCAAATTAATAAGTTATATACCTTAAATTTACACAATGTTATATGTCAATTGATCTCAAAAAACTTGGGGAATTTTGTTTTTAAGTTTCAGGATGTCACAAGATTGCCACTTATTGGATGGATATGCCATCTTAATAATAGGGGCAAAGTTCATATTATATAGTTCATATTATAAAGTTGAATGGAAAATAATTCAGTATATATTTTCAGTATATATTTTACATGTCATATAAATGTGAAAATTTAAAAATCATGATAGGATATAATTTATATATAAATAAAAATATATAAGAAATTCAGTAATTATGCAAAATATTTTTGTCAAACATCTGACCATCTTTTATAATTTGTCTGTTCTCATTTACTTCAGAAATGTTATTAGTAACTACTCTGTTCATACATCTAATTTCTAAAGCTTTTATACAGAGGGGAATAACAGCAAAGGTACTATGATAGTAGCATCGATACTAACAAAAATGGCTTTATTTATTGACTATCCCATGTGTCAGGCGTACTACTCTTTAAAAGCATTATCACATTTAATCTTCACAGCAATACTAGGAGAGAGGCAGGTGCTCCTATCATTCCTATTTTAGAGATAAGGAAACAGAGGATCAAAAAGGTTACACAGCAGGCATTTAAACTCCAGTCCATGCAGAGAAGACACAATGAGCTAAGACATGCAAAGACAAAGATTTCTAACAAACATCCCTTTTGGTGCTCCCTCTAGGACTCTGGGCAAGACACTGAAACTTTCCATTTCTCAGATTTTTTGCTATATAAAATAATGGCGAAAAGAAAGTGAATACGGAATAGCTTTATAGCAGGCAACTTCGTAACTCTTGAATTTATGTGGGGTTATGCAAAGCAAATAACAACTCAGAGCAAGGCTAGTGCTTTCGCCCAAAGGGGTGGGCATGAATGAACTGAGGAATCGAGCTGCGGGGAAAGGGCCGAGCAGATACAATCTAGCTCATGAAAGGACCCCCAGGTTACAGACAGTTAATCAGGATAGGCCGTGGTCTAGGCAAATATTCAACTGAGGCCCAGAGCATCAGATTCAGGTAGTCAGCAAAGCAGAGCGAGAGCACGGGGTGGGTGGAGGGACTGCATGGCCCTGGCCCTTCCGCCCAGTAAGACATCACCTAGGATCCTGGCAGCTGTAGCAGGGATGAAATCAGAGAGCAGAGAAGGATCTGGCCCTGCACTGGAGGCATGTGGGCACGGGGAATGGGATACGTCTCGAATTGTAGCCTCTACAAACAGAACTAGGAATAAAGTTTGCTTTTCAAAAGCGCTGAGGACTGCCGTCCCAGCACGCACCTGCCTCAGGGTACTGCATTCACTTGTCTCTCTGCCGAACTTTTCCTTCCCAGAAAGTCACCTTCTTAGATGCCCACCTTCGTTAAAGCAGCCCCGATTGCACCTCACCCCACACGGAGTCACTTTACATCCCCTTCCCCTGCCAAGTTGTTTCCTTCATAGTACTTATCACTCTCTCATTTATTTTACACACTCTTGTCTGTTTATTGACTCATCTCCCTACTGGAATGAAAGTTCCCTAAGAAAACAATCTTGTCTTTGTTGATGTCTGCTGCATCCCCAGTGCCTAGATCCACAGTGCCTGGGACACGGTCGGAACTCGGTAAATATTTGTCTATTTAATATAAGAATAAATTTCAAAGCAACACTGTCCAAACGCCATTTCTCATTTTCTAGAGTTTTGGGTTTTATGTGCTGCCACATGATTTATTATATAAATTAAGAGATGGCTAAATTGGTAAATAATAATAAATATAATCAGTTAGTGACCTTGAAACTTGTGAATTAATTCAGGCATAAATACTGCTCAAAATGCAGAACTTGAATGTTTTGATAGTTTAACAGAACACTGACAAAGCAAACTACAAGATATGCTCTGTTTCACAAAGAAAGGGAGCCCTTGGCACTTCTCTAAAAGATCAGAGTTATTGGTTAATCACTGAAAACATATACTCCTCTTGGATTGTTTTTTTCCTGGTTAAAAATAAAAAGGTTTTTAATGTTAGGATATCTACAGAACAACTGATATGTACCACATATATAATCAAAATCACTCCTTATAAAAAGAAATTAATTTTAAAATTCCCATCTTTTACATATAATTCTTAAAGTAATTTTAGGTCCTGAGGTCAGAACTTTAACAAAAACATGTTTCAAAAATAGGATATAAAAAAAAAAATAGGATATAGAAAGAAAAGATATGAGAAACTGAGGCATATACAAGCATTTGTTGTTTTTCTTCTCACTATAAAACTAACTGAAACAAGATTTTGCAATCACGAAAACTGAATGTTAAGTCAAAATAGGCATTCCCTAGGTAGAAGATTATCTAGTATCGAACTTTAAAATGAAACAAGACTGTGCCACTTAAACCAAAGGTACTTTTGTTTGTTTGCTTGCTTGTTTTATTGTGAGGTTGTAAAGAGAAATGAGAGATTTCAAACTATAATTAAGCATTTGACTACAATTAAATTATACATATAATATGCCCACTTCTCAGAACATAAGTAAGTCCTATGATATTATGTCAAAATCTGATTTAAGTCTTCTTGGTTTCTTACTCAACATTTTAGGGTCAACTAAAGTTCATTTCAAAGAATAAATCAGAGAAATTACCAAAGAATAAGCTATAAGAAAAACGCAAGGGAAAAGGGTTCAGCCCAACAAACTATAATAGCAGAAAAAAAAAAAACAACCTATAGTAATTGAAAGAGTATTATAACTGATTCAGTCATGGACGTACAGAAAAATAAAACTGAATGAGCAAACCAGACACAGCTTTTAAAATGTATAATGATTTCAAATAAGATTTTTTTTTTTAAGAAACATTGCGTATAAACTGGGGAAGGAAGGACTGTTTAGTTTGAGGATAAGTAATTGGCAATTTTGAAAAAAAAAATCTATTTAAAAGCTTGCCTTATACTACAACTACATGTCACTTACACATGATTTGAAGGCTAGATTATCAAACTATATTCTCCCCCTTGGAAACACCTATATTCTATGAGCTGCTTGGAAATATTTCACTTCTAAAATCAACTAATAATATCCTTTTCAAATTCAACTAAAAATTAACTCATGTAGATATTTTACTAAACTTAATACTATTTTCTAATAAATTGCTTCAGACAAACTAAAAATACCAATTTATGAATAGTAACAGAAAACGCTGATTGATTAAAGAACTGGCCATTTAGTTTGGCAGCTTTTTAAAAAAAATAATCTAGGGACTTCCCTGGTGGCGCAGCAATTGAGAATCCGCCTGCCAATGCAGGGGACACGGGTTCTATCCCTGGTCCGGGAAGACCCCACATGCCGCAGAGCAACTAAGCCCACGCGCCACTGAGTACTGAGCCTGTACTCTAGAGCCCGCGAGCCACAACTACTGAGCCCGTGCGCCACAACTATTGAGGCCACACGCCACAACTACTGAAGACCGTGTGCCTAGAGCCCATGCTCCAGCCCATGCGCCTAGAGAGAAGCCACTGCAATGAGAAGCCCACGCACCGCAACAAAGAGTAGCCCCCGCTCGCCACAACTAGAGAAAGCCCACGCGCAGTAACGAAGAACCAACGCAGCCAAAAATATAATAAATAAAAATAAATTTGCTAAAAAAATAAATTAAAAAAAAAATCTGTATTTATGTCAAACCTAACCTCACAATTCATCCCACCATCCCCTTCCCCCTCTGTGTCCACACATCTGTTCTCTATGTCTGCATCTGTATTCCTGCCCTGCAAACAGGTTCATTTGTACCATTTTTCTAGATTCCACATATATGCGTTAATATACGATGTTTGTTTTTCTCTTTCTGACTTACTTCACTCTGTATGACAGACTCTAGGTCCATCCACATCTCTAGTGGGAACATGTGGTATAGCACAGGGAGCTCAGCTCAATGCTGTGATGACCTAGATGGGTGGGATGGGGTGGGTGGTGGGAGGGAGGCCCAAGAGGGAGGGAATATATGTATACACATAGCTGATTCACTTTGTTGTACAGCAGAAACTAACACAACATTGTAAAGCAATTATACTCCAATTAAAAAAGAAATCTGTATACATATAACTCTTTATTGTAAATTTACAACATGCTTTATTTATACTTTCTTCTAGCAAAGCAGTACCTGGTTTGTGTGCTAGAAATAAACATAATGATATTTTCATGGTTATTTAATACTTTCAGGTACTTTTAATAACCACAGAGAAAAGGATCATCAATGACTTCGACTATATAAAATTTAAAATAAATATGTAAAAACAATTACTAAAGACCAATAAACAGACTTAAGGTACACTTGCTACAAACATGACAAAGAGTTAATATGCCTAATATATAAAGAATGTGAACTAATGAATAAAAACCCTTAGGCAAAGGAAATGTAGAGACAATTCATATAAAGGAATAAATGACTTGTAAACAAATATTAAGGAGAAAGTAACACTTCAGTAATTAAAGAAATTCATATTAAAACAATAATGAGGCAGTGTTTTGCCTATTAAATCAACAAGATTTAGATGATAATGTTTAAACTGACCAAGGGGAAAAGAAACTGGTATCTTCAGTCATTACTGGTGGCATTATTAGCACGTACACCCTCTCTGGAACACAATTTGTTGACATGTTTCAGAAAGACATAAAACTGCTCATATCCTTTGACCTAGGGATACCACTTCTATGTGTCAATGCTAAGAGAAACAATGCAAAATATAGAAAAATTTAGCCCAATTAAAATGTTCCTCAAAACTTTGTATTTGAAATAGTGAGAAAAATGGGAAAAAAACAAAAACAACGGCTACTAACAGGAATATAGACACATCTAGTCAATGAATTATTGGGCAGCCATTAAAGATGATAGTCATGATGAGGCAAGATGGAAACAATATATATTTATGCTAAAATGACAATGGACAAAGTACTGAATAGCAAACTCACCATACAGTATAAAGGACGAGAAAATTCTCTCAAGTCAGAACAGTGGGTTGTTTTCAGGTGATGGGATTATTAGTGACTTTTTGTTTGTTTGTTTCTAAATTTCCTATAATGAGGTTATACTACTTTTATGACTTTAAAATAGATGAATAAAAGTTAGCATATAGAAAGGTGAAAACAATAACACTTGACCACTGTATCAGAGCAAAATATTAGGAAAACTACTTTAGGTTCATGTTCTCTTTCAAATCACTTCATTATAACCCAAAAAAAGAGTAAGAAAAGCTTTTCTTACTCTGCTACTTGTCAGACATACCCAAGTGGAATGTTCCACATTTCTGTGCTTTTCTGTTCTCTACTCCGAGTGCGAGCTACCATCGGAGCTCAGTATTTAATTTGGTAGGCTTATAGTTACATACATTTAAAATACTAATAGATAAACTACACATTTCTGAAAACTAATCATGCCCATCCTTAATTTTTTTTCCAGATAATTAAACAACTGAAAATGATAAATTGCCCCTTTAACAGACTTAGCAACCTTTTGGCACCGAGTACATCAATTAACTACAGTACCATATTGGATCCAATATTGCATCTCCTACCGTGCATGTAACAATGTGTACAAGAGACTTCTATCAACAAGGATCAGTGCCATGTATGAATCACCATGTCACCTGAATTGAGAGTTCTCAGGATCCTTTCTATAATGACAAATTCAAGTTCTATGTTATTACCTAGAGCACTGCAACCCATGACTGCAGTGTGTGGGGCGGAGGAGACGGACTATTAAATCTTTCTGGGGTGAGAACGGGTGGCTGTTTTATATAGCTCCTGCCAATCATAATATTCCTGCGACCATCAAGATTTAGATCTGTAATTACAGAGGACCCTGATTTTCACCTTGGTTACTGATAGAGACGGTACATATAATCACAATAAAAAGCCAAGACTTGAAAAATGAGACTTTGCAAGAGGTTAGTGTCCCCAGGCTCTAGTGTATTGATTGGCTCGAAGTAGCCCTTGCACTTTCCCACTTTGTTACGGGGGCTGAGAATGCTGTAAAGCAGAAGCACTTCCATCCTTACCATGAATCCTCTTTGGTAAGGAAATTAAAAATTATAATAGTAAATCTGTTAGAAATAGAAAGAAGTTTTATTTTTTCTAACTGACAAATTTTCTGGGGAGATGGGTAGGAGACACAGTCCATGGTTCTGAGCAAACACCAATTTAGTACAGACCAAAACACCCTCAGCACTGTGTATGTACAATCCCTTGCCCCTGATGGAGACCTTTGTAGCTTTTTCAAAGCTGCGAGCATCGCCTAATACACAATTGATTGTATTCTTAACCGATTGTCTTTAAAAACCCTTATCCCTCAGAAACCTGTTTTTGTTCATTTTGATTATAAAGCTGGAGGTACATGGGGACAAAGAGAGTCTCAGAACTGATTAAGAATCAAACAAAAAACTACACCTAACTGTTGCTACATACTTTCTAAAGCATATTGAAAACAAAACAATTCCTTGCTATAGCTATAGTTACAATGCAAGAAAAAAAAACAAAAAAAACAAAGCTATCTATAAAATGCAAATGCTGCAACTAAAAATACCAGACCCATGGTGCTCCCTGTGGGAGGTGACAGGAACTCATGATGCGAAAGGAAAAGAGAAAGGCATTTGGGAACAATCACCTCAGGTTCTGTGACCAAAAGAGAAGCCAGTTAAGAGAAAGTAGGGCTCTGTTTCCAGGAACTATTACAAAGTCCTTTAACTTTTCATCCCTTCTCCTTTCCCTGGCTGTTCTATTACACCTCTACAGAAACCTGAAGTTGTGCCTTTAACCCTTGCCTCAGCCTCACGGAGGGTGTGGAGAGGTGGGAGGGGGGCGGTTAAAGTACTCTCTTAGTTTTGTCTCTATTGCTCTGCCTCTCATCCCCGCTGGATTGGCAGGGGTGAGTCTGGAGGTCCTCATCCGCCTTCACATTTCTTTCAATGACTTCTAACATGTTCTGATATATGCTTGTCAGTGTTAATTACAAGTGACATTAGATTGGTTTGATCCCTGACAAAATTCCAGAGCGTTGTAATAAAGCAGGACAGTAGGAAAGATGGCAAGAGGAGGCTAGGTAATGCTTTTGAATCCCCAGGATTTCTTTCAGGCCTCCCTCCTACCAAGTCTGGCCGTCCTAACAAAGACGCACATTTGCTCTGCTCTGCATAGGAAGCTTTAAGACATCAGACCTACAGGTTTGCTGACAACAGCCGGGTCTAAACCAGTTGTCCCATTAAGAGCATCCCCGTTCACTCTCACAGCATCCTGTTTGGATGTTAATTATATGATCACCCTATTGAGCCCTGTTTTCACCACTCCTTAAACCTTCACATACAGCTCTGCAGTGAAAAATGACTGAAGACTGACAGAAATCACTTGGAAAACAACAGAAAAGACTCACTGAAGAAATCTGAGAGGAGATGTGGTAGAACAGCTAAAACTCAATTTGTTTCCATATTTGCCTTCCATAGAAGAGTATTTCTCCGTATTAAGCAGGTACAAAATCAAACAGTATGCATTATTTGTCATTAGACAAAAAGCACAGAATCAGCTATCAATTCACTTTCCTTGAGGATGTATTTCTGAGATACATCATCTTTCACTTACATCTGACAGGTAGATTCTTTGCTAGTAAGATCAGTGGGTAGTCTCAGTATGTAAATGGTCTATATTTTACTACATGTGTGACCTTGAAAATATCAAATAATATCTCAGAACCATCAGGGAGACCAGTGTTGTCCAATCTAGCTTTGTGCAACAACAGAACTGTTCTATGTCTGTGCTGTTCCATATGACAGCCCTGTGCCACTCGTGGCTATTGACCACTTGAAATATAGCTAGGACAACTGAGTTCATAATTACATTTAATTTAAATAATACAGAGACTTGGTTTCTTATGGTAAAAATAAAACAGGATAAAGATCTGTCTCTTGTTCTTCCCTTGAGTCTTGTTTGAGAAAAAGCAGTAAACTCCTCATCAAAGCAGATGCTGTCTGATGAGGAAACTTCCATCATCTGAAAACCAGCAATGCATCAGCCAGAACTCCATTTCTGGGACAGTGTTAAGTACAAAAAGGAATGGACTTGGGTTCTGGAGACCAAGGTGGAAGGGCTAGCTGGGACAGTGAAGTCTCCTCAACACAAAGTTTAATCTAACATCCTTTCTAGCACCTTTGGAAGATCTCCCTCTCGCTCTGTGAGAAATGTTTATCCCTATGACAAAGAGGCTAATATGGTCCACTTTACAGACAGAAATGTGTTTAGTTTTCATTGAGAGATATGGAAACATAATGTAATGTGTCACTCTGGTACCTAAAAAATCCAAAAGGAAAAGGAGTCCTATGCTTAAAATATCTACAAGATAATTTATTTCTCCTTTACCTATAAGTGATACCATGTTCATGTAGGCTTGGGGATGCTAGCTTTTATCTATTTGCTTATTTCATTATTTTTCTCAATTCTAGTTGCAAAGAACGTTACTACTGGAAAATCCTACTACATCATTGTGCATCTTTTCTTCTAAATGATAAAAACTATCTTGAAAAACTTACGCAATCAGAAATGGTAGCAGGCCTTTCAAAAACATTTATTTAAAAATGTTCTTCACGTTTATATTACTTAGTCTATTTTTTTTAGTATGAACAATCATCACTAAGTGAGTAGTTTGCTATACTCCTTAAAGGGCTCTATCATTTTTTAAATGCTTTGAAATAAAATATCATCTAGAATGAGGCTAAGAAGATGCATATTTTTTAAAAAAAATTCATAGAAACTAACCATCTGTACAATAATCCATTGTCTGCTCTACCAAGGTGATGTATTAAGGATAATGAAGCATATGATTTAATAGCTGCCACAAATCCTTTTTCAAGTAGGATGGGTATAAATAATACAAAAAGATGGTCCAATAATAGCCAAATCCTAACCTAAGAACTACTCTATATGCTAGGTCACAGGAAATTAGTTAAGCTCAATTAACTGTGGAGCCAAGTGAAGTATGGCTAGGCAGTTAAGGCTCTAACCAGTGACTCTTATTCTAGTAGTGGTTCTTCATTTAGTGAAACCTGTAAGCCTTCCTATCATGGTGGAATTTGAGTAGCTTTTTTCCACATGACAATATAAAGCTCTCCAATTGGAAAAGGACATTATGCTAGCATGAATTTTCCAAAATCTTAAGAATCCAGATAGATCTCTGCCTGTTTGTCATTGCAAGCTCATCCTTACATTCCCACAGTGCCTTGCATTTATGGGAATAAGTGCAAGGCACTGTGGAAAGATTAATGTACGATACTCTAAAGAATAAATGCATAAATGGGAGAGCAGGTAAGTAAGTGAAGAAAATGAGGTTTCTAAGATCCTTACAGAAAACAAATGCAATTTCATATCCCTCTGAAACCTGGTTCTAACATTTATCAGCCCTTAGACTTTTGAGTTCTGATGGCCAGTTGTCAAGAAGTTACTTCCTTTGGTGACAAAGGTCTCCTTAGGCCAGCTTCCTATAAAGCATGAAAAAACCCCACAAAATCATACACACTCTTTGAATGCAAGTGTCTAAACATTAGCTCCTATTTGCAAGCTGAAGTATTCCTCTCCTAGCTATCTCTGTTAATACTGAAGTCTTCACAGGGCCTTATGAAATCAGTGAGGCAAATTTCTGATGACAGGAAATACAAGCGGTCATACAAGCCAGCTGTTTGGCCAAAAATGATTGCCTGGCTGTGCCTTACAGACATGGCACAGCCATTCACTGATAAGCTGGCACAGCTAGTCCTGTCCCCATGCCACCCAGGGAGTCCATCTAAAGTAAGATTAGAGGTTGCAAATCCTAGCGTTCAAATAATACTGGGCTGCGGAAAATTTCCATGGCTCAACATAAACAAGGGGCCTACGTGTGAGCCATATGCCACCTTCTAAAAAATGTACGCTTCACCAGGAGCATTCAGCACCAGCATATTTCCACACCGCAGTTCCTACTGCCCCTGCTTTCCTAAGCCTGGCTTGCCAGAACTGAGATCAATTTTATTAGATACCATTAGTCTCTGTTAGGGCGGTCATTTGAATAACAACAGATTGGCAAGTATAAAACTAAGGCACCTGTTGTACATTTGGCAGCCTGGATAAGGCCCCTTAAAAAGAAAACAAATACGAGCTATAATCATGCCAGGCAATGGCTTTTGGTTCAATAATGACCATGTGTCAGAATTAAGTGCATCTGGGAATTCCTACCACAGCCAGATGTAAAGGCAGATTTGTCCTGTCTAGTGGCATATGAGAAGATATACACAGCATACACAGATTTGGTTTTGTCTTGGTTTGGTAGGGAACTAGGTAAGTGGAACTTAGCTCAAGTAAAATAAAATTACTCAAGAGCAACTGACAATACTGTCATAAATTGTGGAGTTAAATATTAAACATACGGGTTTTAAGATCTGGGCTATGAACTAAATAACCTCTGATTTTTCTGGGCACACGGATTTGTTCACAAATTACTCAACAACAATGGGCCAATGTTACTAGGACACTGAGCCAAGCCATGGGTTAGGCATTAGAAATACCACTGGGGAAAAGATTTGGGTCTTGGCTTTGAGGTATTTGTAATGAATCAGACCATAAATAAGCAGTTAACAATGCAATGTTATGGACGCTCTATGTAAAATGTATTTGGGTCTCTTCTAGTGCATAAAGAAAGCATATCCAGGCTTGGCAGGATGGGAAGACTTCCTGGAAGAGTTGTCAGCTCTGCTAAGACCTGAAGGAAGAGGGGAATCAGGCAAAAATGGAAGGGGAAGGGAATTTCCAGGAAAGGGAGAAAGCATACTCAGAATTATACACCAAAGGGTCAAAGTAGTGCATCAGGGAAATATCAAATACTTTAGTATGGCTGGAATGTATGTGTGTTGACGGCAGGAGAAGGGAAATAGAGAAAACCATTATGAGAATGGCAAGGTGGCAAGAGACAAGGCAGGGAGAAAGACATCAAGGCCCAGGTGACCTCTGCTGAGTATTTCATCCTTTACATAGAGTGGAAGGAAGAGCCACTGGAATGTTTGAAGAAGGATGACATAAACAGATTTGAGTTTCTTAATGATCAGCCTGGCTACAGAGCACCGAAGCAACTATACAGAGTTCCCAACTAAACACAGAGAGGCTGCAATCCAGGCAAAAGACGATGAGGGTCTTGCCAACAGATGCCAGCTAACATATTAAAAGGTAGTGGATAATTTGGTTGAAAGAAAGTTAATATTTCTTTTGGTCTACTGGAATAACAAGAGATTATTTAGAGAAAACAGATTTTAAATGATGAATTTAAAATCAAGATTTAAATGGTATATTTCCTAGTTTTTTTGATAAAAAGAGATCAGTTTCAAGTTGAATCTGGGCAAGAGTAAAAATCCGATTCAATTCTATTGCACTTAGCCAATCATTTCTTAAAGTAATAGCTGAATATGCCTAACAATATTTATTGAACTTGTCATTCTTAATTTATAACTATTATCATCAAAAAGCATTTATTAAGAACCTAATTATGGAAGAACCCTCACTACACACCACCCAAAGAAGGTAGTACATGCCACTCCAGGCTCCTAGCAGGTTTTGTTTATAGATTAACCCACAGGAAAACATGACTAAATAGGACAGTGCATGCATGTGAGAAGCATTTTAGAAACCTGGGCAAAGAAGACTTGATTGTTAACACACAGTAAGAGCCATAAAAGACCAAAGCATTTTCCATGTAACATTATTTTATGTACCATGTCTGATTTAAAACTTCAGGGTGCTTTGTTGTCAGAGAAAAAATAATTTTCCAAATCATCAAACAAATGTAATATCCTTTCTTGTATTATTTATAAGACCATAATTAATCAGAAATAGGTCTCTGTAGCCTGACCAAAAAAAAAAAAGCTAAACTTTTATAAAAATGGGTTAAGTGGAAAAAAACTTATCGAATCATCCATCTGTTATTGATAATGAAATGAACATGTGAGCAGCGAAAATAAGAGTATTTTAGAAGACAGTATAATTGACAAAATTTCCCAGATACAGTTGTGCAGGGCAGGCAGCCAATAAATAGAACACATACATATCAGTCACTTGGCATAATTTCATTTCTTTGATGGGAGGCTGCTCTTCAGATATCTCTGCTGGATCTATAGTTCTCTTTGTAAAAATGCTTTTGATTCCCTACCTGTTGGGCAGCTATGAAAATGCCAGCCTTTGTGATTTTTAAAAACCTATTCTTGGTGGAAATATTTAATTTAACCACTTCTGTTCCAGGACTAACCCCAGGGCTCAGGCAGTTGTGTCACTGGCCTGAAAGCATATAATTTTAGAGCTGAAAGGCAACTGCCAAAAAAAAAAAAAAAGGTCACCCAGTCCAAACTAAACTGCTTAAGTTTAAAAAAAAAAAAAAATTAAATCCCTCCAGTCCCAGGCAGAGAAAGAAACAGAAGAGATTCTTCAGAAACGATAGGGTGAAAACCTACATAATTTTTAAGATTCTTCCTGAATTTGGGTTAAGAAAGCACTGTATCATGGTGTATACGCGCCTGGTACATATGAAATAAATTTTTTAAAAATTCATGTCAGACACAAGAATATATTGAGGGGTTAAGAGTGGAGTGGATAAAAGTTGGGATCGTAACTTAAAATCTTGGCTTTAAGCTCCATCTTTATTATATCTAGCTATGCAACCTTGGGCAAATATTTAACCTCTCTATGAATCAGCTTTTAAACTGGAGATAATAAAAAGCATATGACTTACATAGCGTTGTTTTCGAGATTAAAAATGACAGTGAAAGTAAAGTGCTATGCTGAATGCCTCGCACATAGTACGTGCTCAGTAAATGTTAGCAACCATCACAATTACAACTGTACACGTCAACCACTATTACTGTACTTCCAATACAAAGAACATTAAAAGAAATTTGTTTTCCACCTATCTCGATGTCCTGAGCATCATCAGAGATTTCAACTGAATAATTATTCTTCACGTTCATGATTTCAATTAAATTCAACTCAAAGTAAATTCAAAGAAAAGAGCATAGAGCACTTGAGTTGAGAATGAGAAAATGAGAGACTAATTAGGAGGATTTCAATGGATGCAAATTAGGACAGCCTGCAAGGAGAGAAAGGGGATTCCAAGAACGGAGGGTTGGTAGAACCAAAGAGGCGCCCGAGGGCAGAGTCTTCTCCCTTAGGGCAGGGGCTCTGATACTGCAGCAGGACAGAGCACCTGGGGCTACGCTGAGAGCAGAGGCTGGACACACAAGTTAGGATTAGCCTGCAAAAGGCTTTGACTGCTGTGCTGGGAATTTAGCACTTGAGTAGGCAGAATTGAAAAGCCTTGTATTTCAGAAAGCAAAAGTTTTTAGGAAGAATTGAAAAGGAGAAAGGAGAAAATGAGGTACCAAGAAAAAAGTAGACAAAAGTATGGGTGAAAGATTATATTTTAAGTTTGTAAAATGCAGAATGTGGGATACAGGAGAGCCTTCTATTTCTCAACTATCTAACAAGCCGGAAAAAAATTCAGATCTGGAACTCCAGAGAGAAGTTAGAAAATTTATTTTGAGAGTCATCTATGCAGAAATAAGTATTGCTTCTATGAGAAGTAGACAGGAATATCCCATTAAAGAGTACAGACAGTGACCTGAAGAGTCATATATAAAACAACAATGAGAGTTTAGAATGGAGATGGAGACCAAAGGCCAAAATATCAAATGAAGGGGAAACAATGTTGATGAAGAAAGTGAGGCTCAAAGAAGGGACTGAGAGAGAACTTCCATCCATGAGATAGTTCCAATGGAAGATGTTCCCCAAAATTTATCCCTCCAGTAAAATATTATAATTCCCTCCTTTCCCACCCAAGAAAAATGTGAAAATCACTACTTAGCCAGTAAACGGATTTAGAATATTTAAGACGTTTCTAATAGATTATTACCAACTGGCCAAATATTCCATTTAAATTAAGATATAAATTAAGATATAAGATAGAATTTATAACTAAAGATATAAAACCATGTATCTAAAAATCACATACTGAATCATTTCAACCAGAAAAGTCAAAACTAGTAGACTTATTTTGTTTCTCTCTTAAAATCCTTTAACAATATTTCAATTAAGTTACTATTACAAGTAGTTCAAATTTGTTTTTGCAGGGAGCCAGCAGTCTACTTGTACAGTAAGAAACCATTAGTGTGTGTACGATGTGTCCCTTCAATTGGGGTGGAAGGGGGATGGAGGAAAAAATTATTTTAAACTTTGAAAACAAATGTTTTCTGGCCCGTAATGGAACACTGGATCAGCATTTGATGTGTCTAGTCTAATTTTTCTCTGTGAAATTGTACTGGCGGATCTTAGGGAGAGACAGAAGGCAGTAAATTCCTATCCTCCATCAATACATTTGACCTCGGAGCAAACCCCACAACTGGCTACAGGCACCCACCATCCATCATTGCTCTTGAAACCTGATCTTTCATGGAAGGACAGCTGCGCTGGGCAAAGAGCTAAAGAGCTTTCTAAGATGCACTACCATTAAAAAAAAAAAAAAAAAAAAGGCAATTCTGTTGGTTCAGTGTTTTAATTAACTGCTTTTCTAAACATTTCTTCCCCCAGACTGCAGCTCAACATCAAATATCATCAGGAATCTATTAATACATTTTTGACTTTTAAGCAAAATGCTCTCTTTGTACATTGTAGGTAAAATCATTTCTAGCTTTTCCCTTAAAAGCTTTCTGAGATAAACAGCGTTCTATGGCATACTGATGTGTACAGACTTCAAAAAACGTGCTGGACAGGAAAAGGTAGTTCCAGCATCTGTAGTAATTATACCATGTACACAACAGAGTGCACATAGGGAAAATGTACACCAAACACCCATATCCAACAAGGCTTAATTTTTAAATCAGGTAGCAGTAATTTATAGCAGATAGCTAAAGATAGCAGAACTATATACAAACCAGCATCATTGAATATAGCATGTCCGTTACGTCATTCCTACATCCAGGAATTTTTTAATTTAAAAAATACAAAATAAGACAAATCCTTATCTAATTGGATCTTCATCACCTCTATGGCTATTTTCTCCATGTTACAGATGGTGAAACAAGACCCTAAGATGTTATATAATTTCTCCCAAGATCCCACAGATAATAAGTGACAAAACTAAGGTATAAATTCAGTTTTTCTTGCATCAAATTCATGTTCTTTTCACTGTCACCAAGAAAAAAAAAAAAAAAAGGAAGGAAAGAAGCTGGTCAAGATTTTGCAACCTTTAGCATTATCTTTATATACACTATATACCTACGCTTAAATAAGATTAAACAATAACTGATTTTCAATTATTTATAAAATCAGTACTAATATAAACCTTTTTGTTAATAAAGGGAGTCCATTTACTGAAGCTTAAAAAAAGAAGTCACTTGTTACTTGTGACCCAGTGAGATGATCACTTCATATATTTGAAAGTACACTATCTCCTAATCCCAAAGCAATACTGAGAAGCATAATTTTCTAAATGCAATTCACAAATCTGAATTTAGTTAGCTAGTGCTACATTAAAGAATATAGCTTGAGGGCCGTTGAAAAAAAGACAACTAAGAGTTTATAAACTCAGTCAATCTCATGAAACTGACAGAGTTAGGATGGTTAAAGCCAGTAAATAACAATATGTTCAAGGTCACAACGCTCCTGACATTGTTATCTGAATGTCAAAGCTAAGTCGTGTTTCTGGTCAGTGAATTCAAAGAACTAGGAGAAAGATGAGCTTCAGATGGCTGCTTTTGCTCTTATATTTTGTTGTAAGTGCTGAAGAAGCCCCAGGGGAGCCTGCCACCTAAGAGCAACCATTTGCAAAGGAAAGCAAAGCTTGCCTGCTGCAGGTGGAAAGCTAGGACTATTCAAGTGGTCTCGATACTGTGTGTCTATGGGTACACCTGATGTGCTGGCTTACGGACAGAATCAGCTGTCTTAGCTTTCTAAATTGTCATCTCTTTCATTTAATTTGCTGATCTATGACATACAGGGATTTGATCTGCGGGACAGCAGAGGTTGAAAAGCCAAGAAAAAGTTCAGTTTTGCTCTTTGTTTCTTGTAATTTAAAAAAAAAAAACTATAGAGTAACTGACAAACATTGATATGACCCTATTAAATACATCAGCATCAAATAGAAAACAATGAACAGAAAGATACTGAATGCATTACTTTGAGAGGGAGGAGGTGGGACATTGCAGGCAATTTTATTCTTTTTTCGCAACAAGTTGCTTTGAGGAGTGTGACAGTATAACTGGAGACAACACTTAAATTACTTTGCCTTAAAAATATTTTATAAATAAAATGTTGAGAAGAAAATGCAAACTGTTGATTACATAAAAGCAAATGGGTGATTTATTAAAGGGGAAACGAGGGGCATGGGCCTGAAATGTAATTTTGTGAGTTACATTTTTAAGAATTCTATTTCATTGATGTTTCAGTCTCGCACCATTGTCATGCCTCTATTATTTAGGTTACACTAGGTCAGAGACTTCTATAACGTGTAAGCATTCGCTCTTTGACCTCCCCAAGACTTATGACGTAAAGAAAACGCTGAACTTTTACATCTGAGGCTACAATTTCATATAATGAACAATCAGTAAGCACAAGCCATTTATTCTTTTAGCTATCTCTCTTAAGGGTTTGATTGTGGAGAGCTGAAACACATTTTTATTTTTAAAATGGGGGTGGGAGAATTTGGACGCTTTAATTGTCAAAACAAATGCAAGCCAAGCATGACATTTTAATAAGTGTTACCAACTACTAATTAGAAGCAAATGATATTATCCATATAGAAAACATATCCCCAAACAAACCTGTCCTTTGGTGGAAATGTCACTGTGCTATGAAATTAGAGAAGTGTAAACAAGGGCTGTTTGTTGCAATGAAATTTACTGATAAATCCCTCCTAAGCAATCTTCTTCCACATTATCAGCTTTCTTCTGTTGATGTGTTATATAGGAATCCTCAACCTTGTAGTTCACAGAAAGAACAACTCTTCTCTTTGCTCTTGGCAAATCATTGATAATATAAAAAGAAATGTTTTTAAACACTGACTTTGCTTGCGGCTGCAAGTTGCCTTTGTGCCATCACAAGTAAGTAGTTTTCTTAAAAGATTTTTTCAAAGAAACCAAACAGTACAAAGAAAAGAAAAATAACTCCATAAGGCAAAAACACACTCAGAGTAGGCCTCGCTTAAAATATAACTCATTTATTCAAACTAACCTTTCCAACCAAAAACTACTCTCCCTTTAAGAAAATAGGAACAAATAATACATTCTTTGAATACGCTGGAAAACCAAACACTTAATCTTTCTTATTTAGCACTTCATATATCTGTGCTTATAAAACTAATGCTAAAAGAATATTTTGTGGCCACTAAGTTGAATATATTACATTAAAGGTAAAGTTTATTTTCCAGATTCCCAGAAACTTCTGGGAATTAAAAGGGCACCCATGACCAAAGGTTAAATGTATACATTTAAAGATGTGAGCCTAAAAGTTTGATGCTCTCAGGACCATAAATTAGAGCATACGCATACTTCAACTCTCAGACTACCCACAAATACACACTGAAACTAGAGAAGGGTAGTTTTAAAGCAAAACCACCTTGAGAAATCCATCACTCCTGAAATGGCACTTCTAGTACGTGACTGTGTTAATGAATTCTTATTTATCCATAGAATCCTTTTAAAACTAGAAATGTTCAATGGCTTGATAAATCAAGTTTGGGCTGAAGGAAATCCAATATGCAAATACTTACAGGGTGCTCTTTTACAAATAGTTACCCTTGTCAGTTTGAAAAACTGAAAATCAACAAAAGAACAGTGTAAGTATACTTGACCTTATTGCCTAATGTCTATCAAGATTGCCACAGCTGGTTGATTTCAAATTTGTGAAACCGACACTTAAAAACGTATAGTGCATCTTCAGTGCGGGTCCCTCAAGTGCTGACTAAACTGTAGTCACAGCCTCAGATTCTCGTTCCACACAACTTGCACAGCACTCACAAAGCTAGTTTAATCACACCATCAATCTATGACTACGCATTCCTTAAAGTAATTCTGCTTCCTTTCTTTTTTAACCTTACATTATGCAAATAGCATCCTTATCAGTTATCCTTGACATACACTGAGAAACTGGGATCACATATGAATTTGCACAAATACCTCTCCTATGTTGCACACTCTGTGAAAAGTCATCCTTGTACCGCCATAGTGTAAGCTCTAAACCACGTTCTTGAAAAACCCTTCGGTCAATGTCTATGACTAACATCAGAGCATGAGTTAATAGGTTAAAAAGACAAAACAAAAACTTAGGGGACTGCCTACCTGATACTTTTTAAATGTCTCTCTAGGAAGGGTTTGCATATGCCATACTAGGGTACCTCCTGGATATAAGAACAGTTATACAGGCCCCTAGTGGCTTAGCAAATAGCAGCAGATGAGGGGATTCCGATTCTTAGTTCTCGACTTTGAGATATTCTGGCTGTAAATGAATGTCAATCTTAAAAGACAAATCAAATCACTGTATTTAATACTTTAAGTAGTTTTGCTTTTATGATTATCCACTGAAATACATATATATTAAAATAGAGCACTGTATTTCACTACTTTAGTAACTACAACTGCACTGGTCTAAGAAGAATTTGTGTTACATAACCTCCACAGTAAAATATTTAATTCATCCACCTCTTCACGTGTCATTACAAAAGTAATATATTACTCATATACATTAAAATATATTCGAGAGACACTTTTCCTCTTTGAATCTTATTTCTATTATACTATTATTACTTTGGGCTGTAAGAACAGATTATTTCTATGTAAAGTGCTCACTATTTAAAATGAAATATACATACAAACTGAATGCCACTTTTAAAACAGTAGAAATCTAAAATAAATGTGCTTCTGAACAACAGCCAGTGATAAAACTTACATTAGAGTGCACCTATTTACAAAGATCTACAATTAATAACACCCTTTAATCCTCATCCCCTAGCTGTCTTTCCTTTAAAAAAGAAAATTCTAGGCAGGCACATTTACAGCTTTTAGCAGTTTTTAACTGGACACAATCTGACAGCTGAATTCATGAAACTGACCAGCTTGTCAATTTCACACTTTGAAAGTACAATAATAGCTGATAGCATGAAGATGAATTTAAGAAATCTGTCACAGAATTGCTAGCTCCATTGAAAAGCAAAGTACAGTACATAATTATGGGAGGTGGGAGGTAGGAAAATTTTCTTTGTATTGTCCATTTAGGATGTCTGTTTCAAGCATTCGGACATTGAGCACTGAAATTTTATTCTCTCTTTGCTAAGCTAACAAAATAACATCTATCTGTGGCATGTAACAGAATGTTTTCTAAATAAGTACAATATTTATTAAGCTTTGTCCTGGATATCATCATACTAACAACATGGTATGATCTTTAAGTTGGTATATCTAAATATTCCTTTAATTCAGAATATTTCAAGTCTTGGCAGTACATCACCCTGGTTTTACTCAAGTTGAGTGGTGGATGTGTACACTTTGAAACAGTGATAGAACTGCCAAAATGGTCAGAAGTATCAATGGTTGGACTAACACCCCATATGTGTGCTACAGGATGGTTGGAAAAAGCACACCAAAGGGAAAGGTCCACGTTTGAAGCACTGGAAGTCCAACAGAAAATCTATCTCAAGTCACAAGCAGTTACTAGTCTCTGAGAGGCTCGAAATATATGTGCTATGCTCTAAGTCAATGGTACTATGACTGTGGGCATGTCAAGGGGGGAAAAAAAGAAAAAAAAAAAAAAAGTTTAAGAGAAAATACAGGGCACCGATCCCTCAGGAATCTCCCTGTAGGCTTAAGGCACAAACTGTAGGTTGGTCTGGGGGATTGCTCTAAGAATTTTAGAAAACAGAGGAAACATTAGGCAAGTCGTGTACTGGGAAGCAGGCTGGAAACAATACAAGTGAATTGTGATAGCCCAGGTTTTGGAGAATGGACCTACTATTCACAATACTGGAGCACCCAATTAATGAAAGCCAAGAGCACACAGTGTCCAAGCTTTTTTTGTTTGTTTTTTTTTTTTTTTTGAAGCATAAGAAGTTTTTTTGTTTTTTTTTTTTTTTTTTGAAGAAAAACTGACTTAATTTGTTAATGCTTCTAAATGAAAATCAACCTCACAGATACACAATTCAAGTTTTCTACACGCCAATGTGAAAGCTACAATAAATCGACAGGAAAGCAAAGAACGTTTAGTTTGTTCTTGGCTTTCTTTTTAAATTGTTTCCTACAAGTTGGAGTTTTCATGATAAATTCTTTGTTCCCTTCCCTACGGAATGAGCGTGTAAGAACAGCAGATTCCCGTGGCAGAACTACGAGCTTTGATTCTGCCACGGAAAGGTCTCCAAAACAATCCCCCTCCTCTATGGCAGCCGCGTAGACTTTGACTCCTGCTATTTCTCCTTCTCCCCACTAGTTCAGAGGAAAGAAAGAAATCACCAAAACCAGCCCTCCTTAAATCAGTAATCATTGCCTCTTAAAAAAAAAAACTGCAGCGGCAGAATCCCTGGGTAGGGTCGTAGTGCCCCGCCGCTCCACCATTTCTCCAATACTACGCCCACCCCAGGAGGAGAAAGCGGAGATCGCACAAATATACAGATTCAAACACTCTCATTCTCTAGAACTGCCACTCTCCCTGGTCTGAGGCTTTAAGCGAGAAGCGAACAGCGCAGGGGAGGACCTCTGCCCAAGGAGGTTCCGAAGAGCAAACTGTGCGCTCCGGTGCCGGGGCGCCGGGCTCGCGGACGCCGGAGTGTGCAGCTCCGGCCCCTGACCTGCGGGCTGCGGGAGCCGGGCTCCGGGCGAGCCGCGGACGCAGACTCCGGAGGACGCAGACCCCGGAGGACGCAGACCCGGGAGGACTCAGGGGGGCGGACCGGGTCAGCTCGGGGGACTCACCTGGTCATGTTGGCTCCGGGCAGCCTCCGCCACCGCCTCCCGCGCAGCCACCAGCACTTTGCTCCAGCGCCTTCACGCCCCTCCACGGCCGCGCAGCCCACGCCTGCCCGAGCCGCCGGAGTCCGGGCGGCCGACTGAATCCCGCGCAGCTGCGGCCCCCGCCGCGGGAATCCCCCCAGTGGCTGCCGCCGCCCGGTCCTCGCGCGGCCAGCCCAGTCCAGAGCGAGGAAGTGGAGGAGAGTCAGCGAGTGAGTCCAAAACCCCGAAATCCAGCATCCAAAGGAGCGCGTCCCCCCGCCCTCCCTCCACCCCTACCCCCTTCTCCTCCTCCTCCGCCTCCTCCTCCTCCTCTTCCCGGGCCGTCCTCCTGGCCCTTCTGAGCCCGCGGCTTCCGCGGCTGTTTCTCCTCCTCCCGCTCCTCCCGCTCGCCCTGCGCTGGCTTCTCCGGCTGCCGCCGCCGCCGCCGCTGCTGCCGCTGTGTGTCTCCTCCTCCTCCTCCTCCCGCTCCTCGACGCTCCGCCGCTCGCGGCTGGGGGGTCCGGGGCCGCGTAACTTCTCCTCCCTCCGCCTCTCCTGTTTCCTCCTTCCTGCTGCTGCTGCTTTTAAAGAGGATTCTTTGGCCACAAATAGCAACTCGGCTGCCCCCCTCAGCGCCTCCCTCCCCTTCTTCTCTTCTTCCCCCCCAAAGTGAAGCGCACATGAGAGGTAACCAGAAACTGAGGCCGGCGGGGGGAGTGGGGAGGCGGGGAGAGGGGGCGAGGCGACGCCCGGAGACCGGCCCGCGCGGAGTCAGGGGCCGGGACGAGGGATGGCCAGGCCAGCCCAGTCCTCAGCCCTGGCGTGAACCCGCTGGTTACGGTTGAGCGCGAAGTGGTTTGATGGGGAAATTAAATGAAAAATCTCAGGAAAGTGATTGGAAAAGCTCCTCTCTTTGTTTCCTTGTCTGACTGATTTCGAAAATCCTCGTAACGTGCTGGGGATCCCACGGAATCGCGGTGCCCCGGCGCTGTGGGATTGTGCGTGCACTTTGCCGGCGCGAGAGTGGGAGTGTGGGTGCGCCCGGGCGAGGGGAGAGCCAGGCCCGCTGGAGAATCCCTCAGTCTGGACCCCTGACCCACTGAAAGGGCCAGAGAGCTGGACGGGCGAAGGAAGGAGGCAGGAGAGCTGCGAGAAGGAGGCGCGCAACCCACACACATACACTCACTCACTCACACACACACACTTGCAGAGGAGGGGGCTGGGTGACGTCACTCCCCAGCATCCATCCACCAGGACAGAAAAGACCCCCCTCTAACAAATTCACTCATCTCCTAAGAGCTGCACACCCGGGTGCTTCCTGCTCCGAGTCCTGGCACACGGGAGGAAAGATGCCGGTTGCACCCCATTCAAAGCAGCGATAAAAATATAAGGAGCGTGTTGATGAGACACGGTCTACGTCCACTGCCCCAGTTCACCTCGGTAGCCTCATTCAGGGATGTTTGGTGGATCCACTTTGCAATCAGAGAGGAAGAAAGGGAACTATGGAATCAATCGTAGTGTAATAACTCTTGTTTTGCTTCCATGCCACTTGCTTTTATGATGTTGAAAATACAGTGCTCCCCAGCTTGTCTGTAGGACACCACAGAACCCTCTCCCTAGACAGTTGTTGGGCTACACAAGCTTCATCTACAGAACACACTATGTGGATTGTTAGCTAAAGGGGCAAATTTTAACCTTCTTTACTCCTCAAGGATCTCAAGCACGTGGAAAAAGTCAGCAGCTGGAAGCCACCATTGGCAATTGGCCTACCAAAATTTATCAGAAACTTGGTCAGAAAGGTTAAGGAAAGTCAAGGCTCCCAGCCACCTCCCTTGCTCATTGTGTGTTCAGGCCAGCACATACACACAATACTTATTCCTGCAGGCTCGAGGCAGTCTTTGTAAGAGCAAAGGTAAGCAGACCCCTTAGATTCAGCCTAATGATTCGCCATCCTGACTGTTGTCTCAGGCTGCCCATTTGTTCCCACTCTTTGCATGCTGCGCTCCTGAAAGGCACTGAAGGATTGGTCAGTAATCCTCTGTCCCCTGTGTGCTCCAGAAAGAAATCACATATTTTTGAAAGGCTTCACTCTAAATGAAGTTTAGTCTTCCAGCAATTTGAGGGGAGAGGGGGAGGACCATCTTAGCATGACACTTCCTTGTTCTTTTTTTAAAATGGTTAGCCTCATAGTAAAAATCAAGAAGACAACTATTCCTGGGCGAGCCTTCAGGACTTTCTGATAACACGAGGAACTGAAAGGCTGAGAAGGTATGCTGAACACCTGCTCCTTATGCCCTAAGGATGGATTCAGAAATCTGAGCCTCTGCACAGGTGATTCTCACTCAAGGTGTAAATTCTGATTTGGCTTTCTCATTGCCACACCCTCCCCCGTAAACTGGTGAATCCCACTTTCCTCTTGCAAAGTTGGATGTTAGAGGAACAAACAGAGTTTTAAAAAACCCTGAATTTCCTCTGCTGTTGTGTTTGATGGAAAGACACACATCCCTCTGCCTCATTTAAGAAGATCTGACCAGTTCTGACCTTATTTAAGATACCAGCTGGGAAGTCTGATTACTACCTGGGAGCCTAGTCGAAAAAGAAATAGCATCAAAGTATCCCACTGGTAGCGAGTTAAGTTAGCTAGAGAACTTAGTGATGATGGTTACCAAGGTGAGCAACAAGTAGGAGGAAAAGGGACCCAGAAATCAGAGGAGACAGAGAACAGTATACATAAATGACACAAGCCCAAGGACCCAACTTTCCTGACACCATGAGGTCCTCGATGTTCCTGTCCCACTACAAGCAAACATCTTAGAGAAAAAAGTAGCAGTGGAAGGAGGTGACTAGAGAATCTGAGCTATTATTGTGCAAAGGAGACAGCGTTATTCAGGGTGATAAGAGAGAGAGCAAGTAGAGGAGCCAAGCTTTCTCTGTACATCTGAGTTGTAGTGGGAATAAGACTGAAGCCCAATACACATTAATATACTCAGATCAGATTTGTAACAAAACAGCACCCTGTGGCATCTACTACAGCCTCTAGGAGAGTTTACCATTTGGAGCTTTGAGGTCATAAAAACATCAGAGGTGGGCTAATCATCTGCTGAAAGCACCTAATTTTACAAGTAAGGAAACTGAGTCCCTGAGAGTTTAAGGTGACCCAACTATTTGGTGGCAGAAGGAGAACAAAACCCCAGGTGTCATGACCCAGTGTCCCCTCTCCCCCAACTATTCCTAATTACCTCCCAGTTCTGGATCCAAGAAGCCAGTTTTTCAACTTATCAGTGAGTAATAAATGTAGAATATTTTAAAACTATAAATACTTACATGAAGGAAAATGAAGGAATGGTACTAGACGTTTTCTTAGTTGCTTTCCAGCTCTAACATTCTTTGATGAATAGCACACAGAAGCTTTGCTACAGCACAACCCCCTCTAGTGCATAATTCAGCATACGATGTGTATGAGTCTATTTTGGACCCCATCCAAGGAAGTTAATTCCTAGAAGTACTCGAAAGATTTTGTACTCATCTATCGTGAAGCATCCTAAAAATAAGGCTGAAAATAATGTAAGGAGAATAACAGTAATCTTATGTTACACTTGTATTATGTGCTAAACGTCGTGCTATCCCACTGGTTTTCAAAAGGCACATCATGACCTTTTCTGGGTCATGAGTCTAGTGGGTCATGAACAATTTTTTAAATGAAAGTAGGAAAGAAAAGAGAGTGCATTATATGTATTAAACATTGTTTTATAAAACTTATGTTTTTGTCCTGTGGCTAGTGATTAAAAGAAAAAGTTTCAAAGCCTCTGCCTCACCTCCAATCTTAACAACTGCCCTGCTAATTAACTATCATTAGCCCCATTGTATAAGTGAGGAAACAGGGACAGACAGGATAAGTGATTTGGCCAAGCTGACATAGCTAGTGAGTGGCCAAGCTAGAATTTAGAAACTACAACTGTTTGACTTCAAAATCTTGTGTTTTTACTTCTATTCTGGTTATAACTTATTAACCAAGGAACTGCAGTAATTGTTGCTGATCATATTTTCTTTGTGAAGGCTACAGTGGTTTGTACTGAATCCAGTTAGAATGGAGAAATACAACATAGGTGCAAATGATGTATTCTGAAGAGAGTAAACTGTTTTATAGGCGCTGAAAGGAGTATCTGAGACCTCTTCCTATAGGTGCTAGCTACGCCTGATGTATTTCATTAATTTGCTGCTAAATGCATACATGGAATAACAATGGTTTTAATCCTCAAGTAACTTAAATACTAATCTCTACAAGTGTTAAAATGTTTGAGAGAGTTTTTCAAATTTAATTCACACGGCATTTCTTAGTAGCATATTTCTTGATCAAACACAGACCTGGCACATGAGAAAGATAAAACAGATATATATAAAACACAGTCCTTAAACTAAACAATATTTTCATTCATTTGAGAACACAAACTATACACATATAAAGTCATTATTCTATACTATAATTCCACCTAAACTGTGAAGAAGAAAGGAAGACAACTCAGGTGCCATGCTAATTTTTGGACTCATATAGTTCTATGGATTCTACCAGTAGCATTGCAAGTTTAGGCGCTGTTATTCGCATGCCTCAGATTTGAAAGCTCAAACTCAAAACTAGGAGGTGACTGAAATGAGCATCTAATCTTGGTCTTTCTGATACCACTACCCAAAGTCTCTTTACAAACAGGTGGGCTTCCGGTAGACAAAGAGGTGGTCAGAGATTTTGAGACATGCTATGCAAACATTTCCACTTTTTTCCATATGAAAGAAATGTACTTTCTTTTCTCCAGGGCTGCGTTTCTTATTGTTGTCAGGCAGCAATGTTCTCTTAAAAGAAATCCACATCTTTCTCTAAAGACAGGCCTAGAAAAGCCAAGCTCTCTCCCCTGACTGTTCAGTTCAGCGGCTGCCTTTCACCCTCACCTGCCGAGTGTAGAGGACGTTATGGTACGATGCTATTTTCCATTGGCTCTGCTACTGGAGATTACAGCATGCGACTGTGACAAATGGATATTCCCATTAAATTCTTTAGTAGAGTGGGGCATTCCATTAACCATTGGCACTATCCCAACCCAAGTGAAACATTGGGTCATTTTTTTCTTGTGAGCAAGAAGTGAAGGGGGAAAACAAAGGATAGACTCTAATTACCTTTCCTATTTTTTTGTGTTGCATGTATTATGATAGCTGTATATTACAATTATTTATAATTAATATATGACAAGCTGTCAGCTAAAATTTAACAGGTGATTTGTCAAGAGGTTCCATTAACTCATACATGAAGCAGTGGATTTCAGTATTTCCCACAATAAATCTGGTTGGTTCTGTTGTTTTAAATCTATTGTGTCTAAATATTCAGAGGCCACCTCTCTATGTATATTTGGAGCATCTTTAAAAAAGACAACTCATGCTAACACAAATGGGTACTTTGCTAGTAACGTTAAGGAATAAGCACATTTTTTGTCACTTTAACCTTTAAATGCTAATGTTTTCACTAAGAAAATTAATTGCCTCGTGTTTATTTTGAAGTTTTAAACTTTTATGATTTTTATACATTTTTCAAATGGTGCCTTTAATAGTAAAGACAAAGCTGAATAGAGAGGAAAGTAATTGCCATTACTTATATTCCATTTAGTGTTTGTATCTTACACTAGAGAATTTTGAAATGAAGGAATATTATAAAATACAGAAAAAGATTAAGAAGTCACCAGAAAGCTAGTAATTAATCACTCAATAGAGGAGGAAGTTTACAGAGACCAGAAACTCATGGAACAGGCTCCCTTTTGCTGAATGGCAGAAGAATGGGGCAAGGATGGAAATGAATCACCGAGATTTCTTGGGAGGGATAACAAGATTCTTTAAAAGAGGAAAAGCTTGGTTTCAATAGCTATAGAATGTCAATGTCGTGGGACCTAACCTGGAGATGAAGTTAAATTTGAAACTACAGTTTTATTATTGGTTCCCTGGCCAAAGTTGGTATTGTTTTAAGAGAATGAGAGAAAAGTAAAGCAGCATTTGTTTAATATTTCATTTGCACAAGGCTGACTCATCTTTCAAGACCAGGACGTGCTGCAGGATGTCCATGTCTTGCACGCAGCTACTGTGGAGGGTGCTACACCTCCTTAATGAAAGAGTGTGCTCCAAGAATCAATGCTTAGGGAGTTCCGTGGTGGAACAGTGGTTGGGAATCCACCTGCCAATGCAGTGGACACAGGTTCAAGCCCTGGTCCGGGAAGATCCCACGTGGCACCGAGCAACTAAGCCCATGAGCCACAACTACTGAGCCTGCGCTCTAGAGCCCACAAGCCACAACTACTGAGCCCGCGCACCTAGAACCCATGCTCCGCAACAGGAGAAGCCACCGCCATGAGAAGCCCGCACACTGCAACGAAGAGTAGCCCCTGCTCGCTGCAACTAGAGAAACTCCGTGCACAACAACGAAGACCCAACGCAGCCAAAAAATTAATTAATTAATTAATTTAAAAAAAAAGATTCAATGGTTAGAGAGAGAGAAAAAACAAAGAACAAAACCACAAGGGTAAAGTAAAACCCGAAGCACAGCAGCTTTTCAACATTATTAAGATTTCTGTGTCCACCAACAAAGTTGTCTTCACAGTTTTAGCAAGAAAGCCATACAGAGTCATGAAGTTATTTGTAAAGGGTCTTTCAAATAGGGTTTCAAAAAATGATTTTCAGAAACTCACTCAGAATCGAAACACCACAAATTGATTTCCACGTAATAGGGAGAGAGATTCTCTTCACAGCCTGGGAATTATAAATGACCAGTGACAAACCAGTCCTTGTATCCTGGACCGAGACCCCAGTTACCAGATTTCACCTTGCTTCCCAGGTGCAGCATAGCTGTGGATGTTTCCGCAGGCATTTGAGAGCAATTTTCTAGACTATGAACACAGCAAAGACATCAAGACGACTATTTTTTCAGCCACTTTTCAAACCTTTCTCTATCTTCCTCTTCTACTTCTATATTTATCTTATACTTCATTATGCCACTTAATTTCTACTGGGTGTGTCAATACTTGGCAAATGTTCTTTTTCAGTTGTTTGACAGCAGATTCATGTCTGACTGGAGCCAAAAAATCTTATCATAAGGCTTTAAGCACTGTATGTACTCCATAAATATTTGGGAAAGTAAAGGAAGGGAAGGACGGAGCTAGGAAGAGAGAAAGAGGAAATGAATTGATTATTACTCATTTCATGTGAAACATCACTTTCTTTACAAAGTTTCCTGTAGTTCATTAAGTAGAATGACTTTGTCCTACCTCTGGTCTCACATTCTTTTCTTTTTCTTCTTATTTCCTATTTCTCTGTATTTTTTTGTGTGTATTCACACCCTATTAATCTCTGAACATCTCCACACTCTTATATATCACTATCAACAAGCACAGAAGCTAGACTATAAGCAAATCTCAAAAGATTTCTGCTGAATGACTTGATGGACGATAGATACCACTGTGGCTGGTCAGATGTCACCTTCAGAGTCCCTCCTATTGGGCCTGTGCTGAAAGGTACAGTGACAGAGAGTTTGGTAAGAGTTAGGCCTCACTAAAACACACAACAAAATGCCACAGACAAGAAATCATAATAGAATCTGAACAGGAGTGGATGGATTCATACTTCCACAGAATTTTTTTTTAAATTTATTTATTTTTTATTTTTGGCTGCATTGGGTCTTCGTTGCTGCGCGCAGGCTTTCTCTAGTTGCGGAGAGCCAGGGCTACTCTTTGTTGCGGTGCACGGGCTTCTCATTGCGGTGGCTTCTCTTATTGCAGAGCACGGGCTCTAGGCGCGCGGGCTTTGGTAGTTGTGGTTCATGGGCTTAGTTGCTCCGTGGCATGTGGGATCTTCCCGGACCAGGGCTCGAACCTGTGTCCCCTGCATTGGCAGGTGGATTCTTAACCACTGCACCACGAGGGAAGTCCCACAGAATTCTTAATGAGAGTAATTACAAACTTTCATGGTTTCCTACAAGATGTCAAAATAACTGATCAGTTCAGTAGAAAAAAATCCTTCATACTGAACTTTGCATTTTTAACTAGGTACACTCTATTAGGTGGACAGAGCATTCATTTGTCTGTACATTTTTTTTCTTATATCATCACCTATATTATTCCAACGCATCCTGATTTTCAAAACTCATTGACCACATCTCCAAAGTTACTAGTAACACTAAACGGGTCCAGCAGAAATTTAAAGAGGCAAAACAAAAACTATTATTTCCCACATGTATTATTACTTTAAATAGTCTATTCAATTCCATGCTGTGTTTATAAAATGTAGAAGAACAACCATTCTTGGTTAGTTATTATCTGGTATTTAATTCTTGAAGGTTTGCATTTGTCTCCTTACCACCAAAACCCATCTTTCTAATACAAACATCGCTATTTTTCTTTGGACTAGTACAATAATTTTTGTATATTCTTCTGCTCCTAATCTTTTTCTTATTGGCCCCAATCCATTCTCCACTGTGCTGCCCAATTAACTTTAATAAAGCACACGTTTGATTATGTAACTTACATGCTCAAAAATAAATACAAAACCCTCAGTGGTTCACGATTATTGACCAAACTAAGTACAAATGTTCTACCAGCATTCAAAGGCCACCACAAATGGAATGCTGCCTGAATCCATTTTTCCACTCTAAACTTCCACCTCTTTACGACCAATACCCTAAACTCCAGAACTGTCTGAACAAAACCGTGCATTTTTCTTAGCCAGAAAGTTTCCTATGATCACCTACATGTTGAACTTCCATCCAGCCTTTAAGAATCATTTCATCAAAGAGTTGGGCTTTTTTTTGTTTTCCTGATTCTTCTACCCAGACACGAGTACTGCTGCATTTAAAATATCTGATTCTTCAGGGCTTCCCTAGGCCATTTTTTCTCTGTTGCATATTTCACTATACTGGATTCTAAACTCACATGGTAATAAACTTGTGGCTTTGTTAAAAAAAAAAAAAACCTAATTCTTCGAATCTCTCTTCTGCTAGATAAACAGTCTACTGAAGTAGGATAAAAGATCACAGAAAGCAGTCATGCCCAAGATGTGTTCCATAGCTCGTTTTATTGGTATCCATCCGTTGATTGGAATGGTAACATAAATATGAGAATGCACTGGATGGAATCAGTGGGAAATTATGCAAACTTATGTCTAATCACACCTTGAAAGTTCTTTTGCCAGGTGACTATGTTTAAGAAGAGTACGGGGACTTCCCTGGTGGCGCAGTCATTAAGAATCCGCCTGCCAATGCAGGGGACACGGGTTCGATCCCTGGTCTGGGAAGATCCCACATGCCGCGGAGCAACTAAGCCCGTGAGCCACAACTACTGAGCCTGCGCTCTAGAGCCCGCGAGCCACAACAACTGAAGCCCGCGCACCTAGAGCCCGAGCTCCGCAACAAGAGAAGCCACGGCAAGGAGAAGCCCGCGCACCGCAACGAAGAGTAGCCCCTGCTCGCCGCAACTACAGAAAGCCCGCATGCAGCTATGAAGACCCAGAGCAACCAAAAATAAATAAATAAATAAATAAAATTTATTAAAAAAAAAAAAAGAAGAGAACAAAGAAATTCCAAAAATTCTGAGTTAAGACCAATATGAAGAGCAAAAAACAATGGAAAGTTTTAACTCTTTCTCTTTCTCTTCCTTCCTTCCTTTCCCTTCATCCCTTCCTTCCTCCCTCCTTTCTTTTTCCCTCTCTCCCTTTGTTTATTTCTTTCTTTCACTCAACTTTGCTCATTATCCATGCCAGGAGATGAACCAAACTGGGACTATTAACAATCTTTGACCTCAAGAAGCACAAAAGCAAATCAAGTCAGGCAGGAGTTTTTCTCTGCCTTCCCCTCGACAAAGAAACAAGTGTCAGACATCTAGAAGCAGTCCTGAAATGGACACTTGGCACCCATGCTTTCTCCGTCAGAAGAACCTCCTGCCTGGTGAGTTTCAGGCTCTAGGAAATATCCTACCTTGTACCAAGCGGAGGTAAGAAGGAGCACAGCGCCTGCATTATTTTTCCTTTTTATTCCTGCACTGCCCCAGAGCAGTCTGTGTTCCCAGACTATGGATGTCAGAACTGCTCAATCTGGTCAGTTAGGCTGGGAAAAGAAGAGACGGCTATTAGAGCAAATGCTGAAAGCTATATTTCATCCATGATTCAATCCTTCCTGTGCCATCCATAACACACCTGCCTTTTATCAAAGTCATATTTATACTAGGTTTTCTCATTCCTCCCCTGTGCCTCTGCTTGGTATGTTTCCAGATGGCAAGACTGTAAAATCTTCAAGAGAAAGTTTGGCCTTAATCTTCTATGCGTCCCTTGTATACCTGCAGAATGTCTTGTACAAAGAGTTCAAGATACAACACTGTTGAACTGAATTTTTCTGAAGTCTAGTATTTTCTTTGAAATGAATGTGAGCCCTACTGGGCATAAGCATATCCCAGTTACCCCAGTTTAATATATTCTATCGTATTGTCCCCAGAGAGTATACTTGCATTTATAAGATCACAAGTCTAAATGTTGGGAGTGTCGAACCCCTAGAATGGTGGGTCCCACCCCTGGCTGCACATTCAAATCACCTGGAACACTTTTAAACCATATGCCCAGAGTGCACTCATATAAGCTGAATTGGATTCTTTGGGAATGGGGCACTAGCATAATTTTTTAAAAAGCTACCCAAGTGACTCAAATGTTAACCAAGGTGGAGTAACCTTGCTTTACAGCTCTAGGAAGCATAATTTGAAAACACACTAGACTAGATTAGTTTTTCTAAAGTATTTCCCAGCTCCAGGATTCTTTGTGAAAGCACTTTTATAAGTGAAAAAGAAATGGCCCCTTAATTGGATTCCATTTTTAAGTAGTAGCTACAAATGAAATGCAGCCCAAATTTTGGATACTGGTGGGGTGTTTTTAGCATTTCTTTTTACTTAGTTTTCATGTATGCCCATTCATCCCAGGGCTCATTGATTCAGGCCTCCACTGTGTGTAAGGTATGTCAACTATGCACTATTAAGTCATTCTAAGAATGTGTTCTGTGAGCAAGGCACACAGGGTAAGGAAAACCCTTTCATCCAAATACAATACAAACATACCCTAATGATTTCCATTCCCTGCAGTCCAATTAAAAGAGGAAGCAATGCCATCAAAGTAGCCTAAATTCCAGCCACCACCACCCCCAAATAAATCTGTGATTAAAACAAAGAAAGGATCAGAAATACTAAAACCTTCCCCCACCCCTTGGAAACAATCTGGAATTAAGTTTTGATGCTCATGTGTTATTTTTGAGTTAAATCAGGAACAACAAAACTACTACTTTGGGAGAGAAAGATGTTGCTCCCAAATTTTTGCTTAAGGAATTCATTTTCTTGAGAGGAGAGTATTCTTGGTAAATACTAACAATAGAAAATGATCAACTGTGCAAACTGCGCCACTACAGCAGACTTCCTTTATTTCACCAAGAGTTCTTAGCACAGTGTCCAACAAATTCAAGGAACACTATCCACACCATATGAGTTAAATATTAACATTTATGTGGCACTTTGCAGTTTACAGAGAATTTTAAAACAACCGTCTCTTTAAGGCTAATAATAATTTTGTGGGTAGTAAAACACCCATGCTCTGAATCAGAACCTCTGGGCTAGTTTCTGGGAGTCAGAATTTGGGGCAAGTTTTTGGGGCATTCTGAAAACCACCACGATAACTCAATTCAAACCCATTGATTTGTTGTATTGTTCCTAGGAAAATAACCCAGTACAGCTGAGCAGATTTTGGCATTTCCTAAAAGTCTAGCTGCCTTTTTCTAGGATTTGCCTTTTTCTTTCTTCCATACTTTTTAAAAGGAAAAAAAAAAAATTACAGGTGGCACTATTTTACCTAAATCTAGAAGCTTTTTAATTCTACTCTGCACAGCTGGCTTTTTCTAACAGTTGTCCTTGTTCTGAAGGACGCTCCTAGCTTCTGGCACGTGTGTGTGTGTGTGTGTGTGTGTGTGTGTGTGGTGTGTGTGTGTGTGTGTACCAGGCATTGTAGTAGAAACCGTGTGTGTGTGTGTGTGTGTGTGTGTGTGGTGTGTGTGTGTGTGTGTGTACCAGGCATTGTAGTAGAAACCGTGTGTATGTGTGTGTGTGTGTGTTGACCAGGCATTGCAGTAGAAACCCAGCAGCCTGCTGGGGCATTTCAGTGGGCTTCAGCCTTCTATTTGGGAACCCACTAGTTCTAGCCCTCATACTCAGGGAGAGAATCGGCCGTGAACTATTTGTGTTGGTGTGTGTCGTTTTCCATCAGTTTTAAAAAAGCCTTAAAAGTAAAAGATGCTCTCAGCTAGCTATCTCCCCCCACTCTGCCCTTAAATTATATTAGAACAGCATAATAGCTACCTTGGAAATACGATCTCATATATAACTTGGAGGAAACAAAAAAGAGTCAAAGAGACCCGCCAATGAAATCTTCTTTAGAATAAAACTATGCATTTCAAAGGGAGGAGACAAGGTTATGTTTATCTTTTAATTACTCCTAATCTACGCAGAGACTGGAGAGAAGAGAATTTTGATTTTAAGTCTGGAATGAAATATACTTACCTGGAAATGAAGATGCAAGGGGGAAAAAAAAAAAAAACCTCAAAAATTAAGAGAAAGTGTGTGTCAACCACCCATATCTTGTCGATTCTCAAACTTTCCAGATTCTTTTGGTTCACCACCCCAACCTTAGTAATACCCTCTTGTATAACAAGCCTCCAGTTATTCTGGTTACAGTTTCTGGGAAATTTGTCTGTCAAAAGAAGAGAGGTTCCAAAGAATTTGGTATTTTTCCTCTTGGGCAACTGAAAGTCGTAAGGGTTATGGCACCAATGTGATCTCTCTCTCTCTCTCTCCTCTAGTTCAACACCCCATGATGTACCGGTCCTTTGGCCTTGAAGGAAACATTATGGGGAGGAGCGGGGAGTGGATATACTCATTACCTGACATAAATGACTACTCTAGCTGCCTTGGAACTTTACCCTCTGTCCAGATGGTGCCTCATAGTGAAAAGGATATTGGGAAAAAGGGCCCCAGTTTGCCATATCTTTGATTATCCAAAAGGGTAAGAGAGCTTTATGCTTTTTATTTCCTGCATGCTAAGAAGAAAATGCAGCCATCTTATTTGAGACCACCAGATTCCCCTCCTTTCCATATATTTTGTCATACCCTTTAAACTCTCAATTCACTACCCATGTTGCTGGGTTCATAATTAGAGTGTTGGCAATGCCTGTTCCCTTGCTTTCCATTCCATTTATACAAATGTTCCCATCACTCGTTTTAAAAGCCCTGGGCACATGTTCAAAACATACAACCCAAACAAACAAACTGCACAACCTAAGCCAGACCCACCAACAACTGGACACCCTTCCCATTTTGGAAGGCCACCCTGAAAAGTTACTTAATTGCAGCATATTCTGTGAATCAAAGTTCACAGAGCTGAAAATGAAAGTTTTATGTTAGCACCTTATCACCAAAGAAATGTAGGACATACAAATAAAGCCACAGAATCAGCTACTTAAGATTCATTGGAGTATATTTCACCTTGAGTGACATCCTTAGAAAACAGAATTTTTAGGGAGGAACAGAATTCCTATGGGGAATTTTAGCATAGGGTTAAACTTCGGCAGAATTTATTATTTGCAAGTGCTGAGAAAGAGTTTATATTTAGAACTAAGTTCTTGATCTTATCCAGTGATTGACTTTTTGATAGCAAAATTCCTGTCTGTCATTTACGCCTAAAGCTGACATGATCACAGCAGTGGCAGCTGCTATAAATGAGGCCGTGATAAGAATGAAAACTTTACCAATGGGAAGGACTCCAACATGTAGGAAAAAGATAAAATTTATGACATATTGTTTTTTACCTTGGCACAGTAAAAAAAAAAAAAAAAAAAAAAAAAAAGGTAGGGAGAGGGGAATAGCTCAACAAAGCTCAAATTTTGGTGTGAAATTTCCCCAGCAGAGAATAGGCAGAACTGCCCAAATGCACTGTTGTGGCTGTTTGGAGCAGTAAGGAAATGAGGATCTTTGGCTGTGATTCAGGCTGGCACCATGGTCCTGAGATGCCACAGGGAAGAAACGTGTGCTCTGCAAGACGGCAACCTCTGGAAATCAGCAGTGGTGCAATCGATCAACAGCCAGGGCCGAGAGCCCTTGCTCTTCTGTTTCTCGGTCAGAGCAAACCACTTAAAAGTCAGCTCATAGCCCCCAGTAAAAACCGAGAAGTTTATGACAAGTGGTACCACCTGTGCTTATGTCTCAGCTCAGCCAAAATAATTTCCTCTGCTGAGTCTTCTAACTGCGGTGAAGGGTGAGGCATGTGACAGGGAGGATGTGAAGGGGAGGAAGGTTCCAACATGGAGCCTGCAGAGTGAGTGGATTATCATTGTCTGCGCTAGTAGAGATCAGCAAGTCTGTCTCCTTTACTCCGGAACAACTGTGCGTGATATGATCTCCCAACCCCTATCAAAAAAGGCTCTGTCTTCGGGAAAACAAAGACGTCTCTGCTCAGTGCCGTTCCCTCCCATGACTGAGTGTTCTTTTTAACAATGTTATATTATTACAAACTTTGTAAAGCTTGGGGTATGGAGGTTGTATTAAAAACACAATAAAGAAGAGCAGCTGTTTATACAAGCTAGTTTTTTGACCATAATTATACTTTTCTCCGTCTTCTTGATGAATCAGGACATTTTGAGCCAGGTATCTGCACAAAGCATGATAGAATGAGGATAAAATGGCATATCACTAGGATGTGACCTACATTTGTGTAAACCTTGTGGATATAAAGTGCTTCATCACTTACTTTAAAAAAAAAAAAAAACACTGTAATTCTTTCTTTTTTATCTTTTCATGCAAACCATCCAGGGACAGTCTAAAATTTTCAGAAAGAACAAATTTTTCAGTACAGGAGGGAGAATTTGCCAGTACAACAAGGAGCCAGCCAAGTTGCTTTGGAGGAGTTGAGCAAGTACATTTCAATAAGGACCCAAACAATCCTTGGCAACCAATCAGAAGAACCAGTCATCGTTGCATTAAGGAAGCCCTCAAATATGAGGGCTGTCGGTGGAAAATAGAGTTACTCACCAACTGAAAATGTTTACTTGAAGTGAGAATTATTTTATGGAAACCACTGTGAGTTTTGGAATACTTACAATCTGTTCAGATTGGTGGCTGTGTACAATGTTGCTGCCTCAATATGCCCTGAGACTTCTAATCTGTCTGCCTAATGGAGCAGGTGGCGAGATTCTCCACTGAGCCGACGGCACCTGGAGGGCAGGGACCGGGTCTTATTCATCTTGGATCTCATACAGTACCCAGCTCTTCAAAGGCAGTGGATAAATATTGAATGAAAGAATCTTTACATGCATTGCCACATTCTCTGACCCGCTGGCATAAAATGCCACTCCGTCTATCATCTCTATCTTATTGCCCTGCTTTATTTTTCCTCTGAGGTATTATTGCCAGCTGTCATGTGATATGTGGTTGTTTTTATTATTTGTGTATTATTTATTTTTCCCCACCAGAATCTATGTTCCCTGAGGGTAGGGACCGAACAGATTTGATTTCCTGTATATCCCTACCCTAGTTCCTAGGATGGTGCCTGGCATATAACAGGTCAATTAAAAGTATGTGTCTGATTTTCGAATGAATGCATGAGTGATAAACGGATGGTATTCTCTTTCTCTTTAATTTTTTTCTTTTCTCTTCATTCTCATCTATTTCATCTTAATAAGGCCTGAAAATTATACTATGAACTTAAATCAGTAGTAACAAAAGGAGGGTTCTTTTATATAGTGATTCATTCTAAAGAATGAAACAAGGAAACAGGGTCTTGCTGGTGTTAGGCTTGTGGCTCTACAAACCCACAGAGAAATATGAGTGACAAGAAATAAAGAAGAGAGGGAGGCAAGAAACAAAACAGTCTCCTGGAGGCCATCAGTGGTGGACTCCATATGAACTGACGAGCCACCACATGTGAATAGTAAAACACATTTGTGCACCATTTTCTAGATTCTGTGTGTGCACTTAGTCATTGAAACAAAACACTGGGTTCTTTATCATACGGGGCAGGATCTTCATGTCCTTCCAGGCTTAGAGGGACAAAACTACATCTTATCCAGATTTTGAGTTCTCTTAACATCTCACTTTTAAACTTACGGTAAAATTTTAATAAGACAATGTAATACTTTTTCCCTTGGGCAATTCTGCATTGTCCCCACGTGTGAATGAATAACAATTCACAAGCTATTAATAATGTTTCCATTTTACCACCTAATTTAATGGCTAATGGCTGATAAAACCAGTGACCAGATGGTTCAGTGCCTTGTCCATGATTTACACGTGATTGGTGATCCTGCCAAATATAAAACCTTCAATTGCAAACTCCAGATATTATTTCTTTCTTTCAAGCCAATATAGAGCAGAAGTTCTTTGTTTCTTGTAGATGCTCACAATGTGCGATGACAGTTGAACAGACTTGTTTTTGCAATTTCCCAATTTTATTATTATCAAATGAACCTGGGATAAATAGGAAAGTGGCCTAGCTGCAGAGTCTGACTCTGGGAAAAACAGATGGGTAGCAAAGGTCTGTCATTGGCCTTCCCACTATGCCCCTTCTCTCCCCTGAGCATCTCGTACTCTCTACCTTAATCCCAATCCCCTCAGTACTTCTGACCAACCACGCACTAGGTTGCCTTGCTCTCCTAATGAATCTTATCTCTCCCCTAATTTCCAGAGTGGAAACTGCACTGGAGATGAAAGAACATAATCCCTAACTCTGTTAATAGCTCTGTATCATGGGGTGAGATGTTAAAATCCCCAGAGTCCATGTTTCTTTATCTGTAAAACAGAGATAATGATATTTATTTCACAAAGTTATTGCACAGACTGCTTAAAATTGTGTACTTGAAACTGCCATGTAGAGCCTGTCTCCTAGGAAATGTTTGGTAAATGTTTAGGTTACAATGTCTAGATATTTGTTCTGACCTGAGATGGTGATTCTAAAGAAACTTTCAAAACAGAAAAGTGAAGGACATTTTTCTAGCAGATGGTGAGGGCATTCCTTCAGTTGGAGCAAAAGCGGCATGGGGAGGAAGTAGAATATTTAGGGCCATGAGGTACAGTTGTTCAGTGTCTAACCTGTACAACCGTACATGGGCACCCTGAAGATAGACACCCATTTATGAAACGGACATAAAAACGGAGAAAAGACCCTATTCAGGTTTGGGGGGATGAGTAAATGAAACAGTGGACTCCAATCACTAAATGTATTAGAAGTAATTATGATAACATAATTGCTCATGTGTCTGGCTCTTTCTAGTGGATGGGAAAGCTCTCTGGAAGTTCTAGTATAATCACAATAAACTTAACTGAAGACTAGCAGAATGACTTCAGAAACTATTTGCTTCCTTCATGACACAGTTCATATTATCTCTAAGATGTTATGATCTTTGACAACTCGTTTTTAAGCATAAGGTAAGCATTTCGATGTGTATTTTCAAAAGTATGTAGCAGGGCCAGGGAGTCGATGATTGTACAATAAGCAAATCTAGTTGTTTGGGTGCTCATGTATATTATTATGTTTAATAAGAGGAATTACTTATTTCCTTAGATAATGTTTAACATCAACAATGTATTTCATGGTTTCTGTGTGATTAGAAGAACAGGCTCCAGATGGGCTGATATCCTGGCTCAGCCGCTTACTGAGTGACTTTGTACCTGTGTTTTAACCTCTCTGAACCCCATGACTCACTTACTTTTTATAGTTGTGGTGAGATGTGGAAAGATGGATAAAAATCCAATTTTTTTATGATGTTGAACCACCAAATTAACCAATCCTAGTCCTATCCCTCGATTTCCTATGAAATAATAATCATCCTTATTAAGAACCATGTTTGTTGGGTTTTCTCTTACTTGCAGCTCAAAGTATCTTACCTGGTACATCTCTTTTCAATGCTTTGGTAAGTGAGGATACTCATATGAGAACAGAGCACAGAATGGCCCTAATTTTGTATTTTACCACTTTTGCTCTAATGTTCTCTACCAGGTTAATCTAAACCAAGAGCGTTTATGTGAATGAGTGAGTGAGTGTGTGTGTGTGTGTGTGTGTGTGTGTGTGTGTGTGTGTGCGCGCGCGTGCGCACATGCATGTACCTGTTGCTATTTAAACAACTCATGAGACATAGCTGAAAAAAATTCACTGGGACTGGTTTTATTAACAATATACTCCAGGTGTATATTGGGGAATAGTCATCAAACCAAATGAACCGACGGAAAGCCTGTATTCTACTAAACATCAGTTTCCCTTCCCCTTTAAACTCTGGAAATAGACCAGAAACCTGGTTTTCTGTGGGAAAAATGTTATGAGTCCTGAAAACTCCTTATGCCTCTAAACCTCCTTTGTATGTTCATGTACTCTAATATTACAGGATAATCACTTTACTGCAATATCCTCAGAAGAATTTGGAGCTTTGTCATTTTCTGGTTAAAGGTTTCATTATTTTCTCCTGGCAGAAAACTAGTCAGAAAGAATTCATTGGCTGTTTAATTCTAAGTTAATATACTTTGCCCATTTAAATCTGGGAAATTCACTTGCAAAAATAACTCAGCACATTTGGTGTTCTTTAAGGACTGCAGTAAAATTTTACTGAGTGACCTGGTACCCTTTGCAAACAGGGACTAGTTTGAAATTTTTGAACAAAAAATGCAAGTATGTTTGCATACATCTTTAAAATTTACAAAGTTCAAGATCATGTCCTGATATGTGGCCAATGCAGATTGTGTTTTAAATGTGTCCTTTTAAATGTGTCCTTCTTGTCCCTTTCCTTACCATTCTGTTTCACTTTTTAAATAATTTGTATTAGCCAAATTAGAAGAAGAAACCTAATCTGGGCATTGTTCCAAAAAGTCAAACATGAATAACCCAGAGTAACTTCTATGTCAAATTAATAGTTCATTAGAACCTCATGTATAAATCTACCTGAGCAAGTAAACATCTCATTTTTAGCTGTTTTTAGAATTTTATGAGACACTGACACCCAGGGACTTTTACGATGGTAGTGTATTTCTCCTGTTGTAAAGAATTTCAGAGCAACAATAAATTAGCTTAGTAAATTAATGTCTAAATAGATTTACACATTTTAATGAGCAAGTAGTCTGGTTGTTTTGGTATTTTTGATGACTTTTTTCTGACAATAGGTCAAATTATGAAAATTCACATTTGCATCCACTTACAAAATGATAGAAGTTTATCAGGAAAAAAATGCAAAAGAACTTTCAGATCTCAGTTATACTTGACATTTTTTTTCCAGCAACATTTGCTAAGAATGATAACCCTCAGTGACATTTTACATTCACGAAGGAGACAGGCCAATAGACAAAGTTTCCAGGGGTCATCATTTTGTCCTTTGCCCCTTTAACATTTAAACACTGCAAGCAAGTGTCTCCAACTTTTCTCAGATGATCCAGTTCTTAAAGATGAAGCCTATACAGGGCAGTGGATGGAAATAAAGATGTCTACTGACATAACTCTGTGGAACTGTTGCTCATGATCTACCTGAAATGGCATGGAAAGAGGGTCCAATCCTTCCTTGGCTGTTGATACTCATCATCTTAAGAAGTTGATGATACCCACCAGTATACAGATTATGTGATTGGCTCTGCAGACTGACCAGAGTTCCCTAATAATGAGCACTTATTTAGTGCTTTATAGTCATTGGAAGTGGTATATATTAATCATACTTGGAGATGAGAGTCAGCTTACATTGCCAGATGTCACTCATTTGTCAGGAAGCCATCTGAAGGAACTTTGTGAAACACTGTGTCTCAGTGTTCCCAACAGCTGGATAATTTGTACAAGATTGGAAAGCAGTGGAGTTGGTCAACACTATATCCTTCTGTGCAGTTCTTCATTCCAGGCACAGACAATACTTGGAGGGAAATAAAATGACTGCTGTACCTATTGTGTTCTCAGCTGCCCCTCTAACTATCCAAACAAATTAAAAGACACAGGACCAGTGTGTGGGAGCAGAGTAGGGGATGGTGGAGGACAAAAATGGAAGAAGAAAACTAAATAAAGAACGTTTATAAATGCTTTAGAAGAGAAGTGATTTGGGTTACTACTAATTTAATTCTCTGAATCCTATAATCCCTTTTAGGGTACATAACACAAGACAGAATGGCCACAGTTGTGCCGTTGGTAACTCTAGGTAGATGTCAATCCTACACCTCCTCCAGGTCACTGTTGGTTTTACTTCTATGTTTACCAGGTTCCTATGTCAGTAGCGTGAGCTTTTACTCTGTTTTTGGTGTGGAACAATTCCTTTTCCCTGGGCAAGGAATGGACTAGGAGGCCTAAGGTATATGCATTCAGACTTAATACAATGCAGCTTTCTGTATTCCTGAGACAGGCTTATATTCCCAAGGGTCTGAAGGCATGTGCTATCCTTTCTTGGATCCATCATGAGCTCAGGTATAAAACATATTAGCCATGCAATGGGTGAATGGCAGGGATGGAGAATGCCCCTCAAAGCTGTCCTGGGTGTTTCTGTTTGCTTGGTTTCACAATAAATACAAATGCTGAGTGTAGGGTGTGGAGTGAGTAGGGAACAAACTATTTAATTGGGTCCAGTAGGCTTGGCTCTGCATTCATTCATTCATCTGTTCATTCATTCCTTCACTCAAATATCTACTTTAAGCTTATTATATACCTGGAACTCTGGAAAACATGAAGGGTGCAATGATGAGCAAAAACAGACACTATCAGGTCACTGGTCCATTATCATAGAGCTCAGTGGTGACCTACTGGCCAGTGAGAGTCAGTCCTGATGATTATTTTCGTTTCGGATGTCCCTGTTATAATTAACAGCCACCTCCCTATCCCAATTGTGAATTATAGATTTATTAAAAGATTCTAAAATTTGGGAGGGGTAAGGATATTCCTGCTAACTTCTTTTAATTTGTCATGACAAACTTCCAGCCTTAGAGTTCATCAGACTTTGCTTCAACATTATTTGTAGAGACAGAAATGGACAGAGGCTTGACCAAATCTGGAGGCCAAGGCTCTGATCATCCATTTTCTGAGACTGCTCCAAATACCCTTCCTATGTTTCTCGATCCAGTAGAACGTGTAATGAGAGAAGAGTGATCTTTCCAACTCACAGAGGAGGAGAAACCTATTGACAGAGAGTGAACCTTTTTGGTCTCACTGCTTAAGTAAGAGTTTTCAAAGCAAACACTTTCAATCCTCCACTTGTAACACTGTTTACAGAGAAAACACACCCTGTGTTTGCTGTGGGGTCTGGAATGTAGCCTTCCAAATAAAGGCAGGGGGGATTCCTGGGTGAAAAGAGGTCAAACTGGAGAAAAATTAAGACAGTCATTTTTTTTTTTTTCCCCAGCCATCCCCCTAAGCAACCTCACAGTATCTTCTGCCAGTAATCTACCTGGTGATATTTGATATAAGCTGGGATGGTAGCCACATTGATAATCACTAAATAAACAGCATATGAATGGCAGCTGTTTGAGAGATAAGGCAGGATTTTAGATACTCAAGTTGCTTTTTCTGAGCCACGCTTCAACTCTAGGCCTGACTCATCCCCCATTCAGCATTATCTGTGGAAATCGCCAGCCACCTGCTTCTGCCTTTTCTCCTTCATGAAGATGATGATGCAGCCCAGCATACAATCAACTCCTCCTCACTGCTTTTAATGTCATTATTTTTATTGAGCAAAATTCTAACTGCTCAGAGCTAACTATTACTGTTTAATCTAAGGCCGCCTATTAGGAGTAATGTTATTACTGCAAAGACAGAACCAAGCAAATGGTCCAGGTACCCTGCACTTTTCTCTCCGTCAACTCAGGCTTGCTCTTCCTCTTCCTAGAGCATTAACAAGAAGTGATTATTCCTTTGTGTAGCAACACATTTATGCACACACAATAAAGAAAATGAAAATATTTTAATATATTTTGTTTAATTAGCCTAAAATTATACTCCTAAGGTCATTTCTGATACGCAGCAGGGACTAGTAACACACTGGTCTTCCTCATTTAAAATAATAGTTGTAATTTTTCATTCCTTCTCTCATTTACTCATTCTTTCAATAATATTCATAAAGCACTTATTGTATGTCAGGCATTGGGGGTGCAATGGAAAAGAAATCAAATAGGTTTCCTGTTCTCATGGAGCTAAGAGTCTAGTGAGAGAGACTGTTCCTGAAAAAGTTGTATATTGATCAAATCTCTATACATTCATATTAAAATTCAATATGTAGTTTGGTCTTACAATGAAGTTCTCCATGAATACTATTGTAACATAAAGCACTGGCTTGTAATACATTTATTTGGTTAGGCTAGATATATGAGGCTTTATTAAAGCTAGGCACATATTTCCTTTCAAATATGAGAATACCTTCCTTCTACAAGGTTCCTGCAAATGATTATGATGTTGATATACAGCACTTTCAGTACAAGACAAGGAAAAAGCTATAGTATATATTACAGTGTACTGATAAACTCACAGGGATATAGATTTACATACAGAACAGACATATAAACAAGTAAACATAATCCATTGTATGTGCTTTACTAAAAGTATGAGAGCACAGCATAGCAGAAGGAGTGAGAAGTGGAACAATGCGGGGCAGAGTTTAAAAAAAAAAAAAGAAGCTTCCAGGACCCGCATCTTAAGGACTAATAGAATTGACCAGAGAAAGGAAAAAATGGTGAGAAAGGGAATAAATTCACAGAGGATTAAAGACTCATCCAGGCATGGTTTTCTCAGTCATTCTCATCATTCCTGTCATGGAAAGAAAGCCTCAGTTACCTTTCTATACATTCTCCCGGATTCTTACTATGCTCGTTCCTGTCTTCTTACTCAGAAGAACAAAGAAAAGAGAAGGAAGGTACCGCTCAGCGTTTAACCATCGTTAAACAGGCTGGTAGAAAAACAAAGGGGGAAGGAAAGAGCCCCAGTATCCTGAGGACCAGGCCTCAAAGGTCAGAGTGCCAGTAAAAGTGGTCTGAAAAAACCACGTTAGGGCAAGAACAAACAGGTTCTTCTTTTTTTTCCTTCTATGTGTAGTATCGGGAAAGATGGACGCTGGAAGACATAATGTTGATTCATTGACGAAAACCAGGGAGGTGCCCCTTTCATTTTATTTCTCTTTGATTAGATGTACTTTACAGTATCTCATCTTAAACTTGTAGCTCTGGAGAGGATCTTTAAAATCATCTAATGCAATGCCCTTGTGTTTATGGATTAACAAATTACAGATAAGAGTGGTGAGGTAATTTGTTCAAGAACATAATTACTGGGCTTCCCTGGTGGCGCAGTGGTTGAGAATCTGCCTGCTAATGCAGGGGACACGGGTTCAAGCCCTGGTCTGGGAAGATCCCACATGCCGCGGAGCAACTAGGCCCGTGCGCCGCAACTACTGAGCCTGCGTGTCTGGAGCCTGTGCTCTGCAACGGGAGAGGCCGCGATAGTGAGAGGCCTGCGCACCGCAATGAAGAGTGGCCCCCACTTGCCGCAACTAGAGAAAGCCCTCGCACAGAAACGAAGACCCAACACAGCCAAATAAATAAATAAATAAATAAATAATACTTAAAGGTGCTAATAATTAAAAAAAAAAAAAAAGAACATAATTACTTTGGGGCAAAACTGAGACCAGAACCTAGATCTTCTGGTCCCTCCAAAAGTAGAAAGTGATTTAGAGTTATTCAGACATGGTTTGACTCTGTGCTCTTACCTACATCTGTGTCCATTTACACTGTAATGGAAATAATAATACTTTACTGGGAAGTTGTGAGAAATAGGTGAGAAAAGTACATGAAAAACACCTAGCAGAGTACTGGAATCTTAATAGCTACTCACCTATGAAGCATCACTTTTCTCTTCCTTTACCCAACAAAAATCATGTTGAGGAACCGGAGAAACTATGATTAAGATATTTTAGAGCATGACTTCTGAAGTCAGTCTGAAATAATGGACATTATTAGTGGAAGATAAATGTGAGAACTGATTGAAGTCATACACACACACACACACACACACACACACACACACAGTTTCTTCCCACAGTGAATAATAATCAAATGTTTAAAATTCCTGGTAATGCCTTAGCAATGCCAATTATATTAATAATGAATACCAGTAATTGAGCACCTACTGTGTGTCACTTGAATCACATACATTAATTCTAATTCTGGCAACAATCTTGCAGAGCACTTCACAGATGATGAAACCAAGGAGCATAGTGATTAAGTAATGTTACCCATGGTTTAGCAACTACCATGTATATTCAGATGAAAATCATAGAAAAATTTCAACTCACACTTGTTCCAGGCAGATAAACAGAGAGAGGTGATTTCTTAAAATGCTTTCCAGAACAAATACCTAGATGCTTAAGCCAGCAGCTGTTCTCCTTGGATATTCAATGGGCGGTGCTGCTAGGCCTAATCAGTCAGGACCAAAAACTTGGGTAATTTAAAAATTGAACAAAGGGCACAGATGAAGATTTCTTCCAAGCACACACCTGCTGGGAGCTATGAGTAACTATCCCTAAGGTCAGACTTAATTGGATTTAGATCTAAATGAACTCTGACATGTTGATTATTCACTACTTGAAAGTAGAAGGAAGAAAAATGTTAAGGTGAGAGGTCAGGAGTGTAAGCTTTCTTTTTTCTCTCCTGTGGTCCTGAAAAGTTCTCGCTGAGGACTTTCTTTTAGTTAGGTTTTGTATTTTCACTTTTAAAAGAACATGGAAAACCCAAAAGTTTTGGTCCTAAGTCCATCCTAAATACAAATCTTCTTTCTTAACAGATTCGGGTTCTAGAATTAGTCCAGTAATGAATATAGGAGGCTACCAAAGGAAGCACAAAGTGCTCGGGGATATATAGTCAGTAATTCTCAGAACTTTTTTCTTCCACAGAATCTTAAGAAATGGAAGTAGGCAATCTCAGACCCGATAGGAATATTAGGATCAATAGGAGTGAGTGAATTATCTGCTCTGCCCCAAGCTTTATATATCTTACCTCAGTTAATTCCCATAATTATTATTTCCATTTTATCACAAGTACAGTTCTTACCCTCATTTTATCAAAGGAGCAATTGAAGCTTAGAGAAGAGAAATCATTCATTTAATGTCATGCATCCATAAATGACAGAGCTGTTATTTAGAGTCTAGCTCTGCCTGACCCTGGCAGCCAGGACCCTGACCGGGTGACTGTGCTGACACAGTCATGGTAGGTTGGACACTGGGTGGGACGCATCAGGAAAACCTTCCTGGAAAAAGTGGGCCCTGAGTTTGAAGCAAGAGAAGATAAAAGATGTGGCTTGATTGCCTGCTGCTAGCTATGTCTGGCCTCTGATACTGCAGGTCTAGAGAGGGCTGGAAGCAGGGGCATGGCTTAGTTTAAATAACCCAGAGGAAGAGTAAGGTGGAGTGAAGAGAGAAATCTGAAAGATCCAAGAGAAGGTTCTTTGAATTGAGAGCTGGACCAAGCAATGAAGCTAGAGATGACCTGTGGATGTTTCTACACAGCAGGAGAGCAACCAGAGGCTTGAGACCCAAACAACAATATGGGGCCCAGAAAGGGGGAAGGAGCAGACTGGGCTGGTTAGTTGGTAAAGATCAACAGGTGTACGGCAGGTTCTGGAAAAGAAATATTTCTGCTTCATTCAAAAAATAGTAAGCAGGGGCTACCCTGGTGGCGCAGTGGTTGAGAATCTGCCTGCCAATGCAGGAGACATGGGTTCGAGCCCTGGTCTGGGAAGATCCCACATGCCGCGGAGCAACTGGGCCCATGAGCCACAACTACTGAGCCTGCGCGTCTGGAGCCTGTGCTCCACAACAAGAGAGGCTGTGATAGTGAGAGGCCCGCGCACCGCGATGAAGAGTGGTCCCTGCTTGCCACAACTAGAGAAAGCCCTCGCACAGAAACGAAGACCCAACACAGCCAAAAATAAATTAATTAATTAATTTAAAAAAAAAAAGATGATGGCAAAATTTTAAAAAAATAATAGTAAGCAATATTTCTACAGTGAGTAAAGTGAAATCAATGATAGAAAAGATGAATTTGTAGAGAAGAGAAGGGCCATAATTCAATGTTCACTCTTGGTTGGCCATAACTCAACCAATATTTTTCTATTTTTTGTTCGTGCATCATTGTTTCACTTAACAAGTATCTGCTGAAGGCCCACTGTGTGTCAGGCTCGCTGAGGGAAGTGGAGTTTCCACAATGCTCATTTGAACCAAAGTAGTATATCAGGTCTGCATGGAAGAAACAAAGTCATCTCTTGGATTCCAGTGAGGATGACATAAAGTTTATGACCATTGAGTCGATGATTAAGTGCTTTGGGGAATGAGATGGGATCAATTAGAGTGACTCTTATAGTGCAAGTGAAGTGTTGATTGTATTGAATAAAATGGAAACAGACGAGCCCATGCTCTAAGAGGAAACAGAATAGGAAATGTGGATGAGATTTACAATGATGATAATAGTTCCCATTTGGGGACCCTGTACTTCTCAGCTGCCAGATGCTTTACTTATTCACCAGTCTGCACTACAGCCCTTTGAGGAAGTTATTATTACCCTCATTTTATATCCATAAAATGACCTGTGGATGAAGGGTTTGCGGGGGACTGAAGGGTTTCCCAGGGACTGGACTTTTAGTGCTAACCTAGGGAAGCCCCAGGCAAACTGGAGCCTGGGACTCCTTAGAGGAAACCAGGGATCACAATGTCACAAGTCAAGGATAGAATCTGAACTCATGCCCAAGATTTCCTGATGCCCATACCTGTGTCTTTTCACTACACCGCAATGCCTGTATCTTTAAAAATCCTGAACTTAACAATATCAGCTCACATACTTTTTGTAAACACAAACAAGAAGAAGATTTTTATCTCTTGAATCAAATAACTTTCATGCTGGCTCTCCTTTTAAGTTGTCCATTGCTGCTGTCTGGACCACTAACATCTATGTATCAACCAACAGATCTTTGACTGACAACCTCCTTTAACACTGGAGAAACATATTTATCTAGTAAACCTTTTTGTTTTTCAGTAATTCAGTTATAATCCTAAAGGTGAGTGATAGGACAAAAGAGGTTGTGTCTAACAAGAAACTAACATCTGGAAGAAAATAAAATGAGAAACAAAGGTCCAGCTGTTTTGCCCATAAATGAAACGCATTGATATTTGGGGACATCTGGAGAGTTGATTGAACTTTTTGATTTTCATACAGATGTTCTGTGTCATAGAGACACAGTCATAACTATATATGGAAAAATATGCATAATGGCATTTTGCTACGTAATTGCCATAGGGAACCCTTTCATAATGCTAATGTCTGCGGACAGAATGAAGACTCTGGCTTATACTGTTATATCAGTTATATTTTATAGCATATGGTTATTACATTCCAGGACATATATTTGGACCTGGGTAGCCATGCCATGATGTAGATATTACGGATTTTGAAGTTAGTTACTTTATAGCCCTTTTCTAAGTTCCAATTGGTTAGATGCAAGCAGGAAGAGTGGAGCATTTACCGGATTGCCTAGGCTTTCTTAAATAACTAAACAAACTTATTTAAAACTTATTTTTAAAATGATTCAAATAATTCAAGCTTTAAAATGCTGTCACATTCTAACTAAAGACAGTCCCCGGGCTCAATTTACTCTGCAATCAACACACCCCTTGGTTTGACTGTTGTGCGGAGCAGCTGCATTATCTGCATTTTGCCAAGTAAACAAACTCTGCACCGTGCAATAGTGTTTGTTGTTTGCTAATGTGCTAGTGGTTAGAAACTGCTTAAAAACTCTAATTATACATTTTCATATAATGCAGAGGCAGTGTGGGGACGTGCTTCATCACTGAGGATATACACACAAACTGCACTTGTATACTTTGTCTGTGGCACAGTAGTTTTTAAATAAATGCTTTGTAAATGCCTGAAAAATAATATCAAGCCTTAACTGATTATTTACTATGTACTGAACACTGGGTTAAACATACATTTAAAGTTTAAGTATTACTTAATGCACAGAATAATTCCCTGAAGTGGCTTTATTAGCCCCACTTTACATGTGAGTTGACTGAGGTGCAGAAATGTTAAGTAAGTGACTCACCCAAGGTCATATCAGTCTAGCATACGGCAGAAGTGGCTTTTAAACCCAGATTTATCTGATCTCATAATCCATGCTATGATCTGCTGCCTCTTCTTAAAGTGAGTATTTGATGGCAGAGACCTAGCTTTGCTAAGGCCCCCAAGACTGGTTTAAGATCTCTGTCAAACAAAGATACGCACAGCTCATTTTATGCCTATTTCATTAAAAACTATCTTGGCAGAAAGTTGCTAGCTCCTGTACCTAGATGGAAGAAGTGTACATTTGTTACACAAACCCCACTTGCATGCATTCAAAATGATTCAGTCAGGGGGTTAGCAAAGGTTGTTTTAAGCCAAATGACACCTGTAAAGGAAAGTTATGTCGCTGCTCTTTCCTTTTAAATCTAAGCTTCTTACTTACTGGCCTGGTCTGTTGCAAACATTGATGCGTCATAAAAAATACGTTGCCTTATAAATCACGTCTCTCCTATAGGAGATCACAACATTTTTTACAGCCCATCTGAAACTCTTGAAGGTTTGTTTCTTCAGAACCTATTCCAGTTGCAAAGACATGAGATTTTTACTTCAAAGGAAGCACTTATGAAATCTACACTTGCAGAATACAAAACTACCTCTTTAAGGCCTTTTAATAGTTGATACCTCATTTAATTTTGCAGTTTCCATTTAAAAAATCACAATATACATAGTAAAGTATCCACCTTTCATGATTATCCCACCACTAATTTCAACGATGTACGCAAACACGTTGGAAAAATAATGCATCAGCCCTTTGATCTCAAGTCTTATCTTTTCTCACTGGAACTTACTGAAAGAGCCATCACAGTTCCTAGAAAACCACAGGTTCTAGGTGCATTGAACATGTAGCGCATTAAGAACGTCATTACATGTTTTCTTAGGTCAGTCACCCAAGGCAATAGAAATAAAAGCAAAAATAAACAAATGGGACCAAACTTATAAGCTTTGCACAGCAAAGGAAATCATAAACAAAACGAAAAGACAACCTATGGACTGGGAGAAAATATTTGCAAATGATGCGATCGACAAGGGCTTAATTTCCAAAATATACAAACAGCTCATACAACTCAACTTAAAAAAACAAACAACCCAATCAAAAAATGGGCAGAAGACCTAAATAGACATTTCTCCAAAGAAGACATACAGATGGCCAAAAGGCACATGAAAAGATGCTCATCATTGTTAATTATTAGAGAAATGCAAATCGAAACTACAATGAGGTACCACCACACACCGGTTGGAATGGCCATCATTAAAAAAGTCCACAAATAATAAATGCTAGAGAGGGTGTGGAGAAAAGGGAACCCTCCTACACTGTTGGTGGGAATGTAAATTGGTGCAGTCACTATGGAGAACAGTATGGGTGTTCCTCAAAATACTAAAATAGGGTGGCCATATGATCCAGCAATCCCATTCCTGGGCATATAACCAGAGAAAACCATAATTCAAAAAGATACATGCACCCCGATGTTCATAGCAGCACTATTTACAATAGCCAAGACATGGAAACAACCTAAATGTCCATCAGCAGATGATGTGGTACATATGTACAATGGAATATTAGTCAGCCATTGAAAAGAATTAAATAATGCCATTTGCAGCAACATGGATGGACCTAGAGATTATCATACTAAGTGAAGTGAAAGAGAAAGAGAAACACCACATGATATGTGGAATCTAAAATACGACACAAATGAACATATCTACAGAAACAGACTCACAGACATAGAGAACAGACTTGTGGTTACCAAAGGGGAAAGGTAGGGGGAGGGATGGGTTGGCAGTTTGGGGTTAGCAGATGCAAACTCTTATATATAGGATGGATAAACAAGAAGGTCCTACTGTATAGCACAGTGAACTATGTTCAATATCCTGTGAAAATCATAATGGAAAAGAATATGAAAAAATATATATATTTGAATCACTTTGCCGTACACCAGAAATTAACACAACATTGTAAATCTACTATACTTCAATAAAAAAAAAAAAAAAGAATGTCATTATACACACCCACACAGTTCGGGATTGTAAGCCACACGGTTGCATTTTTCACTGTGAAAATTTAAAAGGAAGAATAATTATGCTACTCACTATTTAATAGAATAATCATGTGGCATTAGTTAGGTTGTTTTGCTTTCTTTAAAAAGAATGTTCATCAAATACCACATGAAAGACTATGTTTACCTACCAACATAATAACACCTTTCATTTATGTGGCTATTTATCATTTCCAACGTGTTTCACGTTTATTATATAATTGGGTGATATCATTCGGACACTTGAAATTATACCTCAGATACAGTACTGTAACTGTTTTCTGAGCACTAAATTCAAGGTAGATATGCTTTTCTGGCACTGCCTTGACTAAAAAGATAACCTAAAATAATACTGCTCTAGTCCCAAAGAGATTTCAGACAAAGAAAGGAGAAGATGAAAAACAGTTATCTCACCCACTGTGAAACCACAGTGAAATTTACAAGAACTTTACAGGATGGGTTTTTGTTAAAGGGTTTTTCCCAACTGCACCAGACTACAATCTAACAGTCTGTTCTTTTAAGATTAAGTGCTTCACCTTGAGGTTTTTTTATGGCGGCTTCTAACTGTGGTGCCTCACCTTAGTTATAAAACACCACCTCAGAGGGATGAGCTAATGGTGTGTATGAAGGAGCCTCTACTGGGAAACTCCATGAGTGAGAAGCACATTCAGGGAGTGTCAGGGTGGCTGCAGAGCATGTGGCAGAGGGGAGAGGACACAGCCTTTGAGGTCAAAATGCTTTTGATTAAAATCCAAGCTATTCTACTTACTACTTGAAGGCCTTGAACAGCTCATGTAACCTCTCTGAGCCTTAGTTTTCTTATCTTTACAATGGAGGTGATAGTATCCTTTCTTCATAGGGTTATTGTGAATATCAATCGTAATATTGAATGCAAACATTTAGTGGGGGCCCAACATATTAAATAATGAGTAGATGCATTACCAATTTATTATTAGACCCATGTCTTTGCTATTGCAATGTTCCAGGCAGAAATCCAAGAGGGTGTGGAGCAAGGAATGTATTTTAGTGAAATGAAGAGGAGAAAATAGTTTTAGTCAAGATGGTTTCCTGGATTGTGGCTTCCGCATCTAGATGATGATGATGATGATGATGATGATGGTATTCAATAAAACCAGAAATAGACGGAGATGAAGGAGAGAGAATGAGAAAGACAGTGGGAGAGAGAGATTATATTACATAATGCATTTATCTTCTTCACCCACCTTCTAACCAGGTCCCGGGCACATATATATGTGTATATATATATATATATATGTGTATATATATATATATTTACCCACACATATACATGTTGAATTAATAAATGGATGAATGAGCAAATCACACATGAGATAGGTCAACCAGCCTAATCCTATGACCATGTTTGAATGGATGTATGATTTAAAAATTTAAAAACCTCGTAGAATATTCTTATCAGAAAAATTTAAATATCTAACCTGGCATGTATTTCCTTTATCATCGGCCACAATAAAAGACTTGCACTGCATTTCACATAAAATGAATTAAAAATGAAGCATACAGAAGGACAGCATTACTTAGATAGATGAGGAAACTCTTCCTTTTGTAGGTTTAATATGCCAGGGCGTAGGAGGCCTTAATTCTTCTCATTTCCCATTCCTATTTGGATATACACAAGTCTAAGAAGTCACTGGTCTCTGGCAGAGAGCTTGTCAACTTCCGTAAGTTCATGGTCTTTCCCTTCAACTCTGCCTGGAGACTTACAAATGACACAGAGCCCTTACTAGGTAGAATTCATCTCCTGGTCAGGGCCAAATCAGTGTGGCAGGGTGGTTAAAAATGTGTATGAAACAAAGGGTGCCTTAGGACTTTTGCATGCACAGGTTTTTATTTTCATGTACTTACTAGGTACCTATTTCCAGATGCCCCTAAAGATTCCTAGAGCTATCGCCATTTCCATTTTGGGCTACATTTGACTTCTCTTTTCTTTAAGAGCATTCCGTCTCCCACACCACCATCAGCAAGCAGATAATCTATCTGCTATTTATATCGCACAGCAGTTTTTCCAGGAACATTGGGCTCTAGGAGGCAAGATGCTATTATAATTGCCTATTTTCATTTGTTATTTCACTGTGAAAGCAGGCTAAAATGTGGGAGTGAGGAGGCCACATTTGGCAGCTGCCTGTCGCAATAAGAAAATGAGCAAAAGAGGCCTTTTCAGTCATAGACCAGGTTCAACAGCATTTTAGGATTACTGATGGGGTGAAGTTTATCATTTTAAAGTGTAAATAAATCATAGGGTTTTTTGAAGTGAAATTTATTGCTTTAAGAATAAGGATCAAGGTCTTTGGGGAATCAATTAGCCTTTGTATTTGAACAGACAGGGTGCTGTACACTCCTACAACCTCTGTGCTTTGAATCAATCTAACATTTCTTTTTTTTTTTTTTAGGTATGCATTCTTTAACACATATGGAAAAGCACGGTATTTAACCAAACAACGCTAATACATAGAAGAGCCGTTTGTTATATGCGCAAATTAGCAGCATACGATTTAATTCAAAATTAGCAAGTGATGATTCTGGAAAACAACAATTTCTTCTCAGTAGGAAAGCCACACAATGGCCAGAATTCTGCTCCCTGCCAACTCACATGTAGTGACGGAAGCAGGATCTACTCACACACTATACATGGCAAGACTGGGCCAAGTAACGTGTTAATGGTGCCTTTTACCAGGAGTGAGACCCTGACAGTGTTTATTAGTAATGGTTACAGATTTCTAGGAACCACTTGAAACAAAAGAGCATCACGCTGTGGCAGCTTAAAACCACCTTGGGGCTGAGCAGTCTTAGAGTTGGGCAGACTTGGGTGATTTAAATAAAAATCTATGTCTCATAGGTTTAATATTATTCCTGCTCCTCTGAGTGGTCTAAAACCAACCAACCAACCAACCAAGCAGAAAACCCTTGTGATTATCATCACCTTTTTAACATCCCTTTGTGATCTTTTTTTTTTTTTTTTTTTTCTCTTCTTCCTATTCAGTCAGATACTCTCCCTTTTCCTCTGCCTCACTTCCCATTTCTCTTTGCTCAGTGAATGGAGTTTGCGGAATGTAAGAGAAGAACTGGATTCCACACAGGACTTCATCTGCTCCTCTACTGGCCCCAGCCCTGAGAGCACGGGGGATTCAGGGTGCCTGACTCCCCTACCCAGGCTGCTGGGTAGATTCTCAGCTTGTGACAGGAATTTTGCTCGAACCAGTGTAGAACCCCTTGGGTTCTGGCACAAGACTTTCCCAGCAGGGAAAGGGCAATTTGTGAAAATGGATATTAGAGGCAGTGTGGGAGAAAAGAGGCTCCTTTTTCATCATTGTAGACTTTGAATTAGTGTCTTAGAACTGAAAGAGACCCCAGAGAAATGTTTGTCCAATTTATTGATTAATTCCACAAACATGTCAAGACTCTCCACTAGACATTGGGGATGCAGACATGTAAATCCTTCAGAATCTCTCTTATCATAGCTAATTGTAATTACTATACAAAGTTGAATTTGTATACGTATACATCGATAGAGTTTGTATATCTATAGTGCCAGCAAGGTTCTAGGGAGCTCAGAAAAAGAACCACTAGTTCTGAGGTTGGGAGAAGGGGGGAATTTTACCAGGTAGTAGATATGCAAAGATCCAGAGAAATGGAAGGACAAAGAAGTATTCAATAGATGAGGGAAGGGTGGAGGTACAGGTATGCAGTCTGTAGACGTGAAATAAGATGAGAGCAATAAAGGGAGTCATGGAAACTAAGATGTCATTGATAATCTTGATATCCATTTTAGTGGAATAGCAGAGGCCAGCTACAGTGAAATAGGAGGGAGCTGATAAAGAGAATAAGTGGACAGAATCACATTGGATGGATTAGCATTGTATTGGAGTACAGTCCCTGTTGTTAATTAACAGGAGAGAGAAGGAGATAAAAATCTGTATCGCCATCCGCAAAATCTGCAGGGAGAGTGGAGAAAGGGGCTAAATGTGGGGAAAGGAAAAGCTTGTAGAGAAGCAGAAAGTGCAAGACCAAGGAACAACCATAATATTCAACATTACCAGTCATCAAGGGCATGCAATTCCACCCCCGGCAAATTGGCAGAAACTAACCAACCACAGCAAACACACAGAAATCTGTTAATTCCAAGTGTTGGCGTGTGTGGAGCAGCGGGAGCTCCTATAGCTTTCTACTACATTGGCTCAAGGAGCATTTAGGCACCGTGCAGTAAAGGTGAAGTAGGCAAACTCCCTGACCAATGATTATGCTTCCAGGTATGCACCATGCATGTGCACAGGGAAGACAGAACCTAAGTGGCCATCGACAGGATATAGATGTTGAAATGTGGTATATTCAGTGGACCACTATCCAGAAGCGCAAATGGGCTAAGTTTACATGTTTCGAAGTGGAAACACATCTGTAGCATAATACTGCGAGAGGAAAAGCAAGCTTTAGAATGATATGTATAAATGGATACATCTACATACATAAAGTTAAAAAATAGAAAGGATACACCACTCAAACTTATTGTATCCTATATTTTATTTTGGAAGATAATTCAGGAGATATGAACACAAGGGAATACCATGCAGCGACAAGAATATACAACCTACAACTACATGCAACTGTTTGGATGAATCTCACAAACGTGAGGTTGGGGAAATGAAACCAGATACTGAGAGTGCACACTGTATGACTTATTTTAAAAAAATAAACAAACGATAAAGCAAAGTCAACGTATCCTTGTAGGAATGAGGATAATAGATTTCCCGTGGTGGGAGGTAGGGGCAGCTGGAGACTGTAAAGGGGTACGGAGCAGGTCTTCCTGGGTGCTGCAAAGTGTTCTTTCTTGATCTGGGTTCTGGTTATACAGGTGTTTTCTGTTTACAAAGAGTCATTGAACTGTACACTTCCTAAATGTTTACATTTCTGAATGTATGTTATACTGCAGTAAAATGTGTAAAAATGCTCTTTGACAAAGAAAAAAATCTGAGGATGATATGGCAAACTAACATTTACCTACTCTGAGTTGATGGGTTTCCAGGTGTTTTTATGATACTTCCTGTGTCTTGCCATTTACTTGGATTATTTCATTATGAAAAAAGGAAACACAGAAGCCAATTAAATGAAGAATTACAGATAGGCGATGGCACCAGTTGGTAGCGATAGACAACGAGGAATCTGAAGTCAGAGATCCCAGCAGATCTGCCAAGGCAGAACCAACACATGAATTCAGTCTCCTCACTTCTTACTCCAGTTCAGTTCTGTCCTCTTGCATGGATGTTGTCACAAGCTTCATATTTTCATTTTTGATTTTGGAAACAGATTCGGCTTCTGCCTTTAAGTCTTGTGCCAGGCCCTTACTCTACATAACTATATCAACAATTAAAGAACGTAGCAACCCTCCTAGTAACTGTTGATATTTTAAAACACAGGGTTTGAGGTAGATGAATAACAGTGTTTCCTTCTCTGCTTTTTATACTTTCCCAGAAAAGGGAGAATAGACCACGCCAAGCTTCTATGAGATATTATTTTCTAGGCTGAACCAGGATATAAGATCAAAGCCCCCTTGGAAGAAGGTCTGGCATTCTCCCTCTCTTTGGTCCTCAAAATAAAAGCGTAAATCAAGTTCAACACTATTAATAGGTAATATGTGCTCACTTTCTTTGTCTTTATTAAGAACAGACTGAGTTTCATAGGGGAAATTCAGGGATAGTGTGCTTGATTTTAAATATACCAAGTGTTTGGAAACCGTGTCTTAGATAACAAATCCTTCAAAAAGTGCAGGAGATGTTTCAGGAAAGTTCAACAACACTAAACTCATTGTGAGTAAATAAAATAGAGACTATGGGGCTTCCCTGGTGGCGCGATGGTTAAGAATCCGCCTGCCAGTGCAGGGGACACGGGTTCGAGCCCTGGTCCGGGAAGATCCCACATACCGCGGAGCAACTAAGCCCGTGCGCCACAACTACTGAGCCTGCACTCTAGAGCCCGCGAGCCACAACTACTGAGCCCACACGCTACAATTACTGAATCCCAAGTGCCTAGAGCCCGTGCTCCGCAACAAGAGAAGCCACTGCAATGAGAAGCCCGCGCACCACAACGAAGAGTAGCCCCCGCTTGCCGCAACTAGAGAAAGCCCGCGCGCAGCAACAAAGACCCAACGCAACCAAAAATAAATAAATTTAAAAAAAAAAAAAGAGAGACTAAAATTCCCTTTGTATCCCTATATGTGTGCAGTTCCTGTGTCCCTGCCCTCACGTTAATGTTCAGATGATCCCAAGGTGTTTAATCCATGTCACTTCAGCACATCACACTCGATTGTGGAATTTAAAGAAGACAAGGAACCTTGTTGAAATGTGACAGATTCCTCTGGACTTCAGCTTACTGTGTAAAAATGGATGGGAAAAAGCCTCCTAGATTTAACTCTTATGTATCTTGAAACTAAAGCATGAGAAAAAGGTATGTTTCATGTTAAAGTTGGGCATTTCCATCAAACAGAAGTTGAGCAGCCCAGCACTCCTTAATTCCAAGGTTCAGCATGATCCTCAGAGCCTGTTAATATTTGCTGCCCCCTGTAGTTTGCTCTTGTAAAAATTCTTAAAAAATCAAGAGAGCTATTTAAAACTCCAGTTGCTCTTCTTCTAAACCCTAAGCACTTCTGGAATTTCATTCCCTATCTCTTTTCCATATAACTCGACACATCAGAGTGATGAGATGGGGCGAGGCAGGGGAGTACTTCTAGAGCAGTTGCAATTTCATTTAAGAGAATAAACTGGGGAAAATGATTGCCTTTTAAACATGCAGATTGTATTATATAGAGAAAGCTGCTCAAATAAATACGATTTTCTTTAAAAAGGCAAAGGAAGCGTCTGTTTATTAAACTACTTTCTCAATTTCCTATTGCCTTCAGAATTGGTTGTGGGACATGATTGCCTTTGTCTCCAAGCACAAGAGCTTCTAATAACATTAAGCTTAAAATAATATAGTAGAAAAGTACAGACTCGTGGTTTGTTCATTTGCTGAAACTAATATAGATGGTAGAAATTTTACCCAAGCTTAAAATAGCACATGGAACACTAGAAATTTAACACTGCCTCAGTGATGAATGAAATTTCATTATAAAGGATCACAATCTAATATCTAACTTTAGTAAAAATTTTGGAACTAGTTACCACCATGCACAAATGCTAGGGAACAAGGTAATAAAACTGTTTACTTTTGCAAAATATTAATGAAGAGGAGTAGGTGATCCTAAGATAGTATCACCCCATCATTTGTGTGACTTGAATAATTTTTGGTTTAATTTCACGATTCAATTGGCCTGTGTATATGTAACTCCCAGATAGATTATGGAAGGGTACGGTTAATTTGTACAGTGCTATAGCTTCCCTCAGGCAAGCAAAACACCTCCTTTAGTTTCTTTAGACTCTATATTATAGATTCATATTTTTTCATCAAAAATGGATAAGGAAATTGATAATTCCAATCAAATTGGTAAAACCAAAGGGACAGCTAAAGTTGTTTTGAGATCAAAATAGGTTAGCTCCAATTTTATGTAGTTAACTGAGGCAAATGAAACAATGCCACTTTCTAAAAAGATAAAAACAAATGTTTTAAAAAGCAGAACCTTTAACATATGTAAAATCCTATTAAATGCATGATAATAATATTTGCTGATGGTCATTTGAATTATGAATTTAATTTTATTATGAAGCTCTCACAGTATAACCATGTTATTTCATTTTGTTGACGTAGAAACAGAGACCAAAATCCATTAACCAAGAAAGATTTGTTAAAGATTCTCCCTGTTATGGAGAATATACAAGAAGCAGAAGACTTTGACACTCTTCTCAAAGGTGCATGACGATTAACGGGTAAATGAGTGAAAAGAGTAAGCATTTGAGAAGTTTAGAAAAGAAAGATAATATTTTCTTAGAATGGTCATGAAGGTATCGTCTGAGCTGGGCTAAGATTTAAATAGGAAGAAAACATGCTGACGGAAGGGATCAGGAAACTTCTGGGGTTTGAAACATGAAAAAAGCTCTGAAGGAGCTGCCATACACCAAGGGTCTGCTCAAAAAGAAGACAGAAGAAATACAAATGATTTTGGACCTGGACTTAGAGATTTCAGGTATCACCAAAGGGGTCCTAGATCATGAGCTACTCAGTACTAGTAAAACAACACTGAAAGGAAATTTTTTAGTGTGACACACCTCAAGGTGGACCCAGAACTCAACATCTAGCTGAACAATGCTTTCATGGGTCCCTGATGAAAGGGCCTGACAGAGAAGGAAAGAGCCTCCTCTGAGAATCTGGGAGAGAGTTTGGCAACCTGAGAGGGTGAGCACACACACTGCTGGAGAGAATGCCGAGTTGGATGACCGGATGTTTGATTCTATCCCTGCCACTTTTTTTTTTTTTTTAATTAATTAATTAATTTCTTTTTGGCTGTGTTGGGTCTTTGTTGCTTCATGAGGGCTTTCCCTAGTTGTGGCGAGTGGGGGCTACTCTTCGTTGTGGTGCGCGGGGTTCTTGCTGCGGTGGCTTCTTTTGTTGCGGGGCACAGTCCCTAGGCACGCGGGCTTCAGTAGTTGTGGCACACAGGCTCAGTAGTTGTGGCTCGCGGGCTCTAGAGTGCAGGCTCACTAGTTGTGGTGCGCAGGCTCACTAGTTGTGGCACATAGGCTTAGTTGCTCTGCGGCATGTGGGATCTTCCCCGACCAGGGCTCGAACCCGTGTCCCCTGCATTGGCAGGTGGATTCTTAACCACTGCGCCACCAGGGAAGCCCCCTGCCACTTTTTTACTGTGGAAATTAAAGCTTGGGCCCACACCTAGCTACTCCTCAAATCCTCATTTCCCAAGGGGGGGGGTTACTAACACCCCTTCTGTTTATATCATGCAACCCTGAAAAGCAAATGAGGTAATGTAGGTAAAAGTACTTTGTAAGCTGTAAAATGCTGTATAAACTAAGGGCTGATTGATTTCCAGCTTGCAGTCAACATCCATGACAACTTTGTATCTGATTCATTGGCTGAATCATAGACATCAAAAGTCCTCTTCCACTCTTCTCCATTAACCCTCATCCATTTCTCACTTCCTTGCACTAGATCCACTCTTATCAGGAAGGTCTCCTTACCCATCGTCAAGCTTAGTTCTCATGCCTTCCACTCTCATGCATGATTTATACTGCATTATCCATTTTAACTCATGTTTTCTGTTATATAAGGATGTGTTACCTCTCAGTTGCATTATAAACTCCTGAAGGAAAGGGAGCTTGTTTTTTTATTTTTAAAATGACACTAGAATTCCCCTATACTTGGAAACCAAGACTTGGGGATAGAGGGGAGTTGAAGGACACTGAGGGTTCAGGCAGATGAAAATCTGACCCCATCACAGTTAGCCTAGCAGTTCTAGCTCTTTTCTTGACATTTAAAAAATGATGATTATGATCCGGATCTCCATTATACATGGATTGAGTTAAATAATTACTCAGTTGAAAATAATAAACAGAATTAATAAACATGTTGCTTTACATTGTACACATACAAAATGGCATTCAAAAAACTAAATAAAAGAAAAACAGGTTGGGTGTGATTTATATTTTCTGCAACAAATACTTTAATTGAATATCTAATCCACAAGACTTGGGTAAGGAGAAGATCTGAGTGCATTATTTTTCCAATTCTCAGAAACAACCACCTTAAATTTTTTCCCCACTGATGACATATATTGTTCAATTACTGCTAACCCTGACATGATGATACAGAATGCAAAAAATCATGCATGTCAGATAAACATGTAATCTGTGAAAGGTCACATTCAGTAGGGGAAATAAGTGCTGGATTTTACTATTTAACAAGATGCATTTGTTTTATATATAAGAATGCTACTTTTCACATTTACATCAACTCACTGAAAAAGAAAAATATAACTAAGAGGGAAAATTGGCAATAATGTAATGCAGTGTTTAACTGCACTTTGCGAAAATTTATTGTTTTGAATTATCTGTGTCAGTGATCCACCCACCAAATGTCTCCCTACATAAACTCTTGTGTCAAACCTTTTTTTTTTTCTTTCTTTCTTTAAAGTTACTGCCTTCCAGTGCAGAGCTAATGGAGAACTAGGTAAGATGAAAAAATTGTTCATCTGCTAAGTGTGGCTTATAAAGTCATCTGGCATACACTTTGAAGAGGTCTAATCCAGAAGCACCATAATTATCATTCTAAACCTGGGTCCCTTGAGTGGTGTTTCTCTTTTAACTTACAACACTTTAAAGCTAAAGGTAACAGGCCCTCTTGAAAGAAAGTGAGTTGAACGTTACAGACCCTGTGCTTCTGTAATTTAAAAATGGACTGTGCTCTCAGATTTTAATTCAAGCAGTGACATAATTCAAGGCAACAGGATTTAGGTTTCTGCAGTTCTGTTGTTGTTCAAATAAAGATTAGTGCATCCCCCATCTCTAAGCGTGGAGAGACAGCAACTGCAGCTGATACGTGGATGGTGGCATTAAGGTCTCGAAGAAGAAATTTGCTAGAAAAGTGCTTACAAAACAGATTGTTTCCATTTTTGCTCTCCCCACCCTGCAAGTGGCGGCCGTTTTGTGGCCAGGAGCAGTTGTGGGAAGGTTGTTGAGGGTGGTTTAAAGGAAACAGCCTGTGTTTAGACTGGAGTAGATGCTTGGAACCCACAAAAGTGAGCATTTCTTCTTTCACTAGCATTTGCGATGTGTCACCATGGGGATTGCTAAATCTCGCCCAGATGCTAGTGTGTGCATGTTTTAGGTGTCCTTGTGGGTGAGGGCTTGGCAGTCAGCATGGTGCCCCAGACAGTAAAGTGGGAGAAGTTCATCCTGTTAAAATTTAGACACTTAAAGAGCAATAAGTGCCTGTTAAAACTTTTAGGATGGGAACAAACAAAGGATTTGGAAACATGAACCTTTGTGAAAACAAATCCAAATTATTTCAAACATGCTTGGACACATCTTTCTCTTTGAGTGCATTTTTATTACTTTTTGCAATGTTTTACTAAGATCTTTGGTGAATGCGGATGTATATCAAAACATTACTAAGCATAGTAATGCACTATTCTACTCAGCAATTGTTGGCTATCTCTAATGCAGTGAGTGGACATATGTGACAATACCATATAAGTAATTTATTAATATTACTTGAGTAAAATAATTAGGTTCAAGGGAATTATTATATGGAGAAAAAACATTATTAGAAGGTGATAAACCTTCTAATGACCTTAACTCATCAAAAATGTATTCTTAAAGGTGGCAACAGGTTATCATACTGTTAAAAGGTGCACAAGAATAGAAATGTTGACTTTGCAGGAATATGACAGCAAAGGAACATTTTGGATTGTGCTTAGAATTTTCAAGATTCCTAACTGCCCATCTGAAAACAGTGTAATAATAATTTAAAAAGCATAATCATAAACCTAAGAAAGAACGAACACACATTTCATGTCGCAAACTTGAGCAGTCCAAAGGATTTTGAGTTATACTGCCACTAACTTAAGAATTATCAGCCTTCAGGTCAGGTCACTATTTAGCCAGAGTTTAACCCTAGATGGTGGTGCTCCACCAATTTCCAGTTGTAATTATAGTGACATATTTGAATAGGTTGTGTTGGTGATGATACCGTGGTCACAACAGCATAATATGAGTGCCTTTCAGTAGAGCCTTCAAAATGTCAAGAAAAGATAAGTATGTTTGTAGGTAATAACCCAAACTAGCACTGAATGCAAATTAAATATGGGGGAACATAGTTCCGAAGACTCTATCATTAAATAGGGCTGCAGTTGTAAAACAAATGCTCAGTTTAACATAAGATTTCAACAATGCTTTTTAGTAGCCATATTGATTTAACTCCTATTTTTTAACAAGGAAAGCTGACACTAGCAGCTTTATATAGTTCATTCCAATTCTGATATTTTTCAATAAAATAAACATAGCCTGCTGACATAAGCACAGGTAAGTGACAATTAACAGTGTTAATATCAGCAGGCATTGTCAGATTGGAAAAAAAGGATACAGAAAAAAAGGAGGAAGAAGACATCAGGAGCCATGCAACAAGCGAATTAAAATAAATTCTGAGACGGGGCAAAGACCAAGAGGAACAGGAAGAGAAGAAGCCTAAGAGCAGTATTCAGTGATCCTGATGGCTTCATTGCAAATCAGTAGTTCTGCACATGTCCCAGTGAGGAAGCAATGTACACAGTGACACAAAGCCAACATTTGTACTTTCTGAATCCATCTGATTGTCTCTGGGAGATAGAAACTTGAGCTCCGAGAGCCACCTAAACTGGCTGGGACAAGCTTCAGAAAAGAGAGAAATAAGCAGATGGCAAAATTCCCTTTCCTCAGTGATGATAGTCGAAAGGACATTATTCATCAATAATAATAATAATGGTAAAAACAATACATTTGTAGAGCACTGTTAATTATGCACATTTGTTTTACATCTATTGCTTCACACAAAGAGCATGGGATAAGTAGGGCAATGATTTTTATCTTCATTTTACAGATGAAAAAAAATACAAAGTGCTTTGAGAAATTTAAGTAACTTGTTCATGCTCCCAGCAGTAAAATAGTGGTAGAGTTGAGGCTAGAGCTTAGCTCCCCTGATTTCTAGCCCTTAGCTTTTCCCCTCAGTTCTCTGACTGCCCCTAATCAACAGGCCAAACTAGCATAAATTAAATCACAAAATAAATTACTTGGAACCACTTTGGAACTGCATCCTTTGATTCACTGTTTCAGATCAGCATATTCTCCTTCTAGATCTCTTTGCTCTCCTTAATCTGACTTTATAGTCCTCTTTTGTTATCTACCAAAACTAGTCATACTGCTGATTTTCATATGTGTAAAAAATTATGAAATTCTTCCTTGAAATTAGAATCGGAGGCCTAGGCACAAGTACTGGTTCTATGGTTTCATATCAATAATTCTGAGTAAATTCATGAAATTCTCTGGATCTCAATTTTCTCACTCGATAAATGAGGGATTCAGATTTAACACTTCTCCACATAATCACACACACACATACACGCCGTTCAGTTGTTAATTATTACATTATTACATACTACACACATGGTTATTCATATATTTATTAATCCTAATATCACTTAGCCTTCCACCTGAGTTTCCACGCATGTGTGTGTTGTGGCATTGTCATGTGTTAGACTCCCTTGCTATTCAAAGCGTGGTTGGTGCACCAGCAATATCACCGTGTCCTGGGAGACTATTAGAAACTCAGAGTCTCATGTTCCAGCCCAGACCTATTAAGCCATAATTTGCATTTTTAACAAGATGGTTGGTGATTTGCACATACTTTAAAGTTTGAGAAATATTGCCATAGATCATAAGCTTCTAGGAAGAAGAAGGAACAAGACTTTGTAAATCTGTCTATATAGAACATAGTACACTGTGATTTAGAAACTCATTTGAAGGCAAATATCATTTCTATCTCTAATAAGATTTTTCAGAAGGTAATAGTAGTAATGAAGAAGCTAGATATTTAATTTTTTTTCTTTTTACTGAAGACTTTACAAGTTTTTAAGGAAGTAATGGAAAACATAAGAATTTAGAATGAGGATCAAAATTGGATCTTGTCCTAATTGTCTTGAATAATGGGAAGCCAATAGTGAACCAGTCTCACCAACTTCAGGAATCCAGGCCCATTGCAGAATGTGCCTTAGTTCACGCAGTTAGTGGTTTAGGAGTCTACCTTATTCCAAAACCTAGCCACATTCTATTATACTGGGCAACTGACTTGTAAAAAAAGTAACATCAGGAACATGTCCAAGGAAGAGGTGTAGTATTGCTAGAAAAAGCATGGAGTTAACTTTTAGTTATCCATTATACTATTAGGCTTTCTTTAAAGTATTAAGTCATTTAATGAATATTTTTCCAAGTTATATATCCTCCTGGAGGGGGTATGTATTTGGACCGCATTAATCACTTTTCAAAGACTTCAAATCATTAGGTTTGAAAACAATTTCCAACAACAGCAAGGATGAATGTTGGAGTATAAATAACAGTTCTAAATTAAGTATCCCCAAACATTGCAGGATATTTTGTAAACCTCTTTATAATAAAAACAAACAAAATATATTTTAATTCTACATAAAAATGAATTATAATAAGTAATTATCTTCTTGGGGCCTTACTTTCCGTATCAGTAAAACTAGCTGAAACTTTTATGAACCTCTACCTTTAAAATTTTTTTGTGAAATTTGATTACTGTTTAAAAGACTACTCTATAAAGCAATATGCCTCAAGTGAATTGGGTAAAGTTCATGGCAATAATGTTTGACCTAAATCTTGTTTTATGTTTCAATTATTTATATATTTCTATCCCTCCTATTTACAAAGAAATGAATCAAGGCAGTTTATAGTAGTAAATTTTTAAAACAACAAAACTAAATTTGTCCATTTATGTGTGTAACATGTTATGTTTCAATTATTTATTTCCTTCCAATGTTTTTTTTTTGAAATTTTTCAAGCCTACACAAAAGTTGCAAGAATTCTACAATGAACACTCATATTGTATTCACCAATTGTGACTATTTTGTCACATTTGCTTTATTGCTCCTTCTCTCCTTTCTTTCTGAATCATTTGTGAGTTAGTTACAGTCATCATGACACTTCATACTATTGTAATTCAGTATGTATCTCCTAAGAACTAGGCCATTCTTTAACATAACCAGAGTAAAATTATAAAGCTCAGATTATTTAACATTGATATGATGCTATCATGTATATGTAATTCACATTCAAATTTCCAATTTGATTGTTATTTATTTCTCAACCTTGGATCCAGTGAAAGATCACATATTACATTTAGTTGGTCATGTTAAATATTATTTGCCAAAATCTAATTCAGCATGTATTACTGTGATTTTTTTGACATTTTTCTGAAAGAATAAAAGCACTTGTAGGGAAATTACCTTATGTGATCATACATTTACAATGCATATTTTCATAAAATGGAGGTAAAAATCAACTCAACTGATTTTTTTTTCTGGTATATAAACACACATATTTTTCCGCTGAAATGAGCATGTCTGGACATTTCTGGTGTGCATACACACTAAAATTGGCTGAGGATACAACTTGAAACTTGGCAAGATTGTAAGAAAATAAGGCCAGAGTTAGAAGAAAAACTCTTCAGGATACAAATGACATAAATGATTAGAATTATGACTATGGAAATATGAAATAGAACATTAGAACATTGTCTGTCTTTTAAGGTCATCCTTTACCAATTCTCTCCTCTGATTGGGAGACCCAAAGTCAAGATGAAGTTTAAGGACTTAATGTAACATGCAAGTCAATCCAATGTTTATGATTGAAACAAATCAATCAGTTTTCCAAAGTAAAGAATCCTGTGGTGATTTTAATTTAATACCATGGTTTGCATTTCTGTTCCTGTTTTCATAGATGTGTGTGAACTTGGCTTTTCCATCAGCCTTTCTCCCATGGGCATTCTCTGGTTGCTCTCAGAAGTGCTATTCTTTCTGTGTATATTATGGTCCTCCAGATACGTTTCCTCTGAATGTGCAAAAAAGATGGAGGACTATGAGCACACTTCAGAGAACAGAGAATAAGTCTACCTTCTTCCTTCCAGGGCTAGCCCAGGATAATTTGTATTGACATAGAACATTGCCCATACCCTGCAGGTGGGTTGCCCAGTGGATTTATTTACAAGGATCCTGAGGAAACCAATTGTTTGTGTTTCTAATTTATATCACACATTATCAAATGCAAAAATAAATATTACTCTAGCCCAGCTTCATTTGGAATGCCAAAGTTTAAGTTTTCCAAGTTTAGCCTTAAGTGTGCATAGCTTGGGTTTACATTTCATTTTCATCTGTGTAGATAAATTGGTATGTCGGAAGTTCGAAAGACACATGGTAAACCTTTCTTAAATGCAATGAATGCAATATGAACATGGTGAATTCTATATTTTTAAGAACCTACACCCTGAGCTTGGCAATTTCCCTAACCAGATGATGATTTTTCAACCTTGAAAATGCTGTTAAAACCAACATTTTTTTTTTTTCTTATAATTGTGGCTTACAGAAGTTTAAATGTTTGAATGGTAAGAAACTCAGCACTCTTTTTTTTGGGGGGTGTCTGGGGCACTTGTTGGAACAAAGTAACTCTATCTTGTCCCACAATTCTTTTTCAATTCATTTGAATGAACAAGGAACATCGTTTTCTATTAGTGTAACTTTGGGGAAGTTACTTTGTCTGGATTTACCTCAGTTTCCTCATCTATAAAATGGGAATAAATTATCTACCTTACAAGTTGATCAAAAGAGATAAATAGGATAATGCTATGACACATGAACAAAAAATAAGGGACCGATAAATGGTGGGGATTATTATTACAATTGTTTTTTCACTAACATATTATACAAAATATTTAAAAATTGATCAGGACACCATTACCATCCTGACTGAATAATAGGAACTATGCTCTTAAAAAAAAAAAAAATAGGACTTCTAGGCACAGGAATCTAATGGGGTTAACAAATCCTCTCCCCAAGAAACAACTATAAAACTGGACAAAAACGTAAAAAAACCCAACCAACGGAGAAGCGATTATTTATGAAAAGTGCTGAACTTCATGTAAGAACAATGGGGGTCTGCAGTGTTAGTGCCTGGGGTTCCTTCCATTCTGCCCACTTCCTTCCCCTCCACTCACAGATTGGTCCACATGACAGTTCTACTAAAGCATCATTGTCTGTTAAAATCAGCAGCTTCACTTTAATTGAAAAACCCATGCCTAACAGTACTGTTAGTTAAAACAAAACAAAACAGAAAACAAAAATAAGCTTGGTAATAAGTAAATGAAGAATACCTGCAGCTCTCCTAATACAGGATGTAGTTCTATTGGGGCAAGTGGCAGGCTATATGACTATCCAGAAAGTTAACAAAAGACCTTGAAAATGAGTGCCAAGAGGAGCTTGATATACTCTACACATCCCTAGCCGAGCTGAGTGGAAGTTTGCACACTGGCAAGGGAGATATAGGAGGGACCAAACTCTCCATGCATTCATGGTTGGCTATAAGTCTATCATACGTAGAGAAGACTTGGAAGGATTGATGGAGAGGAAAAATCAGAACAGAGTTCAAAATTTCCTGAACTTTGACATGTGCTCCCCAACCTACACACATATCCACCAGCAGAGTATAACTTGAAGTGTTTGAGCACACATTTGAGCCAAGCAGATGCATGAGCTAAGCAGACACAGTGGCAACCTTTAAGAAGCTTGGATAAAATTTAAAAACAAGGATGAAATAACTGATCAGAGATAGCAGCAGCTGCACACTACAAGAGAAACGGATTCTGCAGATTAAGCCCAGGAAAATTACTTAAAAGCAAACACACACACAAACAAACAGATACAATGATAGAGAAAGAATAATCAGAATTCAGAGTTACTACATTATATAAATTGTCCAATTGTCAACAAAAAATTCTGGGATATGCAAAGAACAATGTTTATTGTACTCAGAAAAAAAAAAAAAAAGCAATCAGTAGAAATTGTCTCTGAGTGGGCTAAGATAACAGATTTACAAGCAAAGGGTTCAAAGAAGCGAAGCCATTACAAATATGTTCAAAGAATAAAGCCATGCTTAAAGAATCATAGGAAAATATAACATTGAATCAATAAGTGGAGACTATAGATTAAAAAAAAAAAAACTACTGAAAGAACCAGATAGAAATTCGTGTATCGAAAGATGCAAAATAACAAAGATCAGAAATTCTCAACGTGGACTCAATCAGTAGAAGATGTATGGTGGAAGAAGGAGGAACCTGCGATCCTAAAGAGAGATCAATAGAAAAATTTCAATCTGAAGAAGAGAGAATAAAAAGATTAAAGAAAAATGAACACAACGTCAGAGATCTATGAGACAATATCAAGTCAGCCAACATATGTGTAATGTGAGTCTCAGAAGGAAAAGAGCAAATGAAAGGAACTTCATCAAAATTTGAAAATAAGTTCAACTTCATCAAAATTGAAAACTTATTATCTTCAAGTTGCTATTAAGAAACTGAAAAAAAAGGGCCTCAGACTGAGAGAATGGGAAAAAATATTTGCAAATTATATTTCTGATAAAGAACTCAAAAATGAAAAGATAAATCAACTAAAAACTGAGCAAAAGACTTGAGACATTTCACAAAGAAGATATACAAATGGTTAAGAAAGATGTTCAATTTCATTAGAGATATATAAATTAAAACTACAATCAGATACTAAGATAGCCCCACTTGAATGGCTACAGTAAACAAGACTGACAATAGCAAGTGTTGATAAGGATGTGGAGAAAGTGGAAATCTCTATATTATGAGTGGGAATGAAAAATGGGACAGTAAATGGGACAAAATGTAAAACATTTTGACAGTTCTGTAAAAAGTTAAATATAGATTTTACCATATGACCCAGGAATTTCATTCCTAGGTGTCTACTTTAGAGAAATAAAAACACATGCCCATACAAAAGAGGTCTATGTAAACATTCGTAGCAGCATTTCTCTTAATAATAATCAAACTGGAAACAATCCAAATGTCCATCAACTGGTTAACAGAGAAACAATATGTGGTATATTCATAGAATGGAATTCTATCCAGCAAAAAAAAAAAGGAAGAAACTATTGATAGGGACTTCCCTGCTGGTGCAGTAGTTAAGAATCCACCTGCCAGTGCAGGGGACATAGGTTCAAGGCCTGGTCTGGGAAGATCCCACATGCCACGGAGCAACTAAGACCGTGTGCCACAACTACTGAGCCTGCGCTCTAGAGCCCGTGCGCCACAACTACTGAGCCTGCGCTCTAGAGCCCGTGAGCCACAACTACTGAAGCCTGCGTGCCTAGAGCCCATGCTCTGCAACAAAAGCCACTGCAATGAGAAGCCCACGCACCACAACAAAGAGTAGCCCCCGCTCGCCGCAACTAGAGAAAGCCCACACGCAGCAATGAAGACCCAACACAGCCAAAAATAAATACATAAATAAAAACTATCGATAAAACATACAGCATGGATGAACCTCAGAAACATTATGCAAAATGAAAGAAGCCAGGCATGGACACAAAGGATCACACATTGTATGATTCAATTTCTATGAACTTTCCAGAAAGGGCTCATCTGTAGAGACAGAAAGAAGATAGGTATTTGTCTGGGACCAGGATAGAAACAGAAATTTACTGAAAGCAGGAAATTTCAGAGTGATGGAAATATTGTTGTGATGTATAGAAGATTATAAATTTATGAAAAAGCATTGAGTTATACACATTCAATGGATGGATAGTACACTATGTAAATTATACCCCAATAAATCTATTAACAATTAGGGAAAAAGTTCTACTAAAATCCAGAAAATGAGTTAATTCAGGAAATGTATAATTTCTTAAGAATTATTTTCATTGTTTAGTTAAATTAAATAAAATGAGAATCAAATGTGGAGCTGAGTTTAAATCTTGGCTCAATATATTTCTATAGAAACCTGGTCAAGTTACCATGGTTTAAGCTCAGTTTCCTAACTGGTAAAATCAGAGATTTTAATATCTATATTCCCATGAGATCATTGCTGTACAGCTCAAACAAGATGGGAAAGTCCATTGGAAATTATCTAACTCTACACAAATGTTAATTATAATGATGCTGCTGCTGCCTATTAAAGAATCAATTCTGAACAGCCTGTTTCGTTCTGTAGCTTAAAGCCTCTGTGGTCACATGCCCTGTCATTTTGTGAAGCTCAATAACATCACTTTTGAAATGTACTTTCCCCTCCTTCAAAATAAATACTATAGAATTTTCTTAAAAACAAACAAAAAGACCCAAAAAATAACTTTATGAACATGATTCGATCATTCTACAGCATGTGTAGTAAAACTTTACCAGATACATGGTTACAAGTAATTGGCAAAGGGATACAAAGGAAAATACCACGTATTCCATAAATATTTGTAAGATAAAATAAGAGTATTCCTAGCCTTTGGAGTCATTGCTATTCTTAGAATCCACCCTTGTAAGACATATTGCTGAAGGCATCCCTCTGGAAGGTGTTCACAAATGCATCAAAGGTAAAAAAAAAAAAAAAAAAAAAGCACATTTTGCAACATCAATCTGTTTTTATAAAACCTTGAAAATCAACCAAAGTATATTATTTACACGAGAGGTTCTATTCTGAGTCTGCATACATCTGGCATAGCTCATATTTTTCCTTAATTTATATGAATAAGTGTTATAATGAGTGCCTTCCATTTAATTGCTCTATACTGGTAAGCTTCTGCCCCAAATTTAGGAATATGATTAGCAAGAATGAGATTCACATGAAGACATACACTCCTTTTTCTTCCCCTGTTTCCCAAATGAAGAAAATAGTGAAGAAATCAATGTTACCAATATTCTGCAGTTAAAAGTATGCTTATTTGTGGGCAATGAAGAGAGGAGGCTGAAAGTCAGTGGGGCATAGCAGTTATGACCAGCTTTGGAGTTAAGACAGACATGGATTGAATCTTGGCCCCTCTAAGTGTCACCTGTTCATTTATTCACTCATTCAACAGACATTTATTAAGTACTCACTTCATGTCAGGTTGTGCTACGTTCTGTCAATGCTGTGGTAAGTAAAAAGATATATGGAGCTATTCTCAGTTTAACCAGGAATTAAGATATTAATGATATAATCACACTAATGAATACAGACTACAACTAACAGTGCTCTGGAGGAAAGGAACATGATACACCTAGAGATTTCACATCTGGAGTAGATCATTTTTTAACACTTCTCTCATATGATGAAACGGTTTTCAATAATACAGACATTATAATTATAAATAAGTTAGGGCTTCCCTGGTGGCGCAGTGGTTGGGAGTCTGCCTGCTCATGCAGGGGACACTGGTTCGAGCCCTGGTCTGGGAAGATCCCACATGCCACAGAGCAACTGGGCCCGTGAGCCACAATTACCGAGCCTGCGCGTCTGGAGCCTGTTCTCCACAACGAGAGGCCGCGATAGTGAGAGGCCCGCGCACCGCGATGAGGAGTGGCCCCCGCTTGCCGCAACTAGAGAAAGCCCTCGCACAGAAACGAAGACCCAACACAGACAAAAATAAATAAATAAAATAAAATTAAAAAAAAAAAAGTTATATTCTAGTCATTCTTTAATTTTAAAATAAGCAAGAAAGAAGAATACATTCTAATTTTGAAGATATTACTCAAATTGAGCACAATACTTTATGTGTGGACTAAAATCTGTTCTTTCTAATCAAAAACATTATACTTTGTCATTTGTGTTCAGTTTTGCCATAGTTTTTCAACAGAAATAAAAGTTCCAAGTGGTCACACAGGACTGTAGAACTGAAGTAACTCAAATTGTTTATTTTACTTATAATTACTGGGCTATCAGTGTTTATTAGAATTTACTCTTTAAACTCAGAAATATGTAGTACGATAGGAGTTAAACCTGAAGCAAGATATAATGATTGTGAACAATTATGGACTTATTCTTTCAACAAAGATGTGTAGCTGAGTCCATGTTGAGGGCTGACATGGAACTTGGAGTTCTCTAAATTAAATTCCATACAGAATATAGTCCTTATTGAAATATAATTTTTTTAAATACTAATTTGAAGTGTACATAAATATTGAAACTCAGTAGTAGTCACATCAGTTGTTAAGAACTTAGACCAACAAAAGTTTTATTCAGGAAAGACATTGTTTAGAATTGCCAGCACAAGTTACTAATAAAAAGCAGACTTACATTTAATGTGTTTTATTACTGTTTTTAAATTCTCTGCAGACAATGAACCCCTTTATTGCTTGCACCCTGGCAGACTACTTCTACCATCCTGTCCTTGGTACACCACAGATACAATGAGAGCATATAAATAACAAAAGGAACTGACTAGCAAAGTATGTGCCAGGCCCCTGTCTGAGAACACATGTTCAAGGAAGTGCAAAACATTCAATGACGCCAGTGCTACAAAAGTGAGGGAGAGAGTAATATGAAAGCAGCCTGAAGAAATATGTACATGAGACGATGCATAGCCTCATATGTCATATTCAGGATTTTGATCTTTATCCTAGAAACAATAGAAAGCCTTTGAAAGTTTTATTTTTGGTGGGGAGAATAGTGTGGGTGGTGAGGAGGTATCATAATCAGATCAGTATTTTGAAAAATTCTTTCTAGCCACAGAGAACACATTGGAGGGAAACCAGTGTCAATGAAGGTCAAAGATGCTACAACACTAGTGTAAGTAGAAGACAGGACTATGTTGGTGACAAATGACTTGAAACGAGGTGGTTCATGACAAGAGGCATTTGTAGGAAGTAAGATCCACAGAATTTGTGATACATTTAATGTATAAGTCAGGGTTCTCCAGAGAAACAAGAGCAATATGTATATCTGTAGAGATGAGATTAAGCAGCATTGAACATACATGTAATTTTTTGGTATTAGTTTTTACCTAGTTCAAGAAAAAGAGAGAGAAGTACTTATTCTAAGGATAACAAATTGGCTTACACTATTATGGAGGCTAACAACTTCCAAGATCTATAGTCAGCAAGCTGGAGACCCAGAACAGCCAATGATGTTCCAGTCCAAAGTCTGGTAGGCTTGAAACTCAGGAGGAACCAAAGGCAAGGAGAAAACTGATTTCCCAGCTCGCTGCAGTCAAGCAGGGGGACATTCCTTCTTACTCATGCAAGGGTCGGCCTTTTTGTTGTATTCCGTCCTTCAACTGATTGGATGGGGCCCACCCTCATGAGGGAGGGCAAAGTGCTTTACTGAGTCTACCCATTCAAATTGTACTTGTCCACAAACACACTCATAGATACACCCAGAATAATGTTTGACTAAACATCTTGGCACCCTGTGGTCCAGTCAGGTTGACACACAAAATTAACCATCATACTGAACTTAAGGGTGAAGAAGAGGGAGGTATTTAGAAAGACTTCTATGTTTCTGGTTTGAACAACTTGGTGGCTAATGGTTGCATTCACTAAGTTAGGCAACACTAGAAGAGGACCAGGTTTTAGGTTGAAGATCAGAAATTTTTTTCTGGACTTGCTGAGTCCGAGGTGACTTAGCCACATCTAAGTTGATATTTCGATGGATATATGGTCTGGGACACAGAAGAGAAATTTGGTTTAGAAAGAATGATGTAGGACTCAACAGCACGTAGATGTTAATGGAAGCCATCAGCACAGGCAGAGAAGAAAAGGCTCAATATAGGGAAGAGAGTCAAAGAAGAAGGGCTAAAATTAGTCCTTGAGAAATTATGACATTTAATGACTAGATCAGAAGTATCCTCTTACAAACCAAACCAAACCAAACCTGAGAATCACAGCCAGAAAAGTAGTGGGCCCATCATGGAGAAGACTGTGTAATGGATGGACTGTGTAGGATGAATATGGGGTGTGGTGCTGAGGTAAGGTACGCTGCTTGTAGAATGTAGAGTAGGGGGGACAGTAAATGATCAGTGATAACTGGATACTGTGTAGAGAGAGCTTTTAGAAAACTTTGACTATAAAAGAGAGCAGAGAAATAGGGTTATACATTACAAGGTTCTCAGTGATACAGTCATAAAATTATCCTTCCTTACCAATCTCAGTGAAATCAACCACCTAATATCATCAGAGAGTAGCAAGATACTCACATAGTGCTCAATAAATATGTGTTGAATGAATACATCCTTGAATGCCTGATAGCATTCCCTCTGGAAAACCATTCACAACTCGTGGCTTTACTATTTTTTTTTTATTGGAAATGATGGGCTATGAAATGCACACTATTATACATAATGAATTATAATAAATATTTATATGGACCAAATGCATGTACCATATGATTAAACCTTTCTTGTCAAACCTCCTGTGGTATCAAATACCCAAGGCAAACTGTACACATAAACCACAGGTTTCAGGCAGATTCTGCATATAATAGTATTCTCTTTATGAGGCCTCGTGGGATAAATGTCTCTCTCTTCTCTGTACAAAGAAAATACTTATTTTATTGTATAGGCAATGGGAATTGCAAAACTGCTTGTAGTTTCCTCTTAACTTTGGGGAAAGGAAGCTTAGGACTAAGCTGTAGTCAACTTGTAACAACCAGAAACAGCAACGTCAGAGCATGATTTTGTCTATACATCTCTCCCTAGTTTCTTTTTTACTTACCTTTATTTTCTTGTCATTCCAATTTTCTTACTTGTTCTGAAAAATTTTGTTATATTCTATGGATTTTTGCAATATTTCCTAATTTTTTTTTTGCTATAACAGGGTATAAATAATAAAGAATACAGCAGCCTGTACAATTAGGAAGGATGCATCTGTGTGTTGCACTGCTTTATTCCAGAACATAGCGTTGGCTTCATTTCACTCCTGTAAATGGAACATTTGGCAACATGGCACGATTCAGACCTCAGAGTTTATTGCTAGAGATCATTTGATGGAGAGGCCGAAAGGGGTTTAGAGTTTAAAGGTTGACTTTGCATGTGTGTATGTGTGCAGGCTCACTCTCCCACCACACGTGTGCAATTGTTAAATGAGCTTCTCTTTCGGGGAGATGGGAGCTGTATTGTTTTAAGAAGCAAGAGACATTAAAGCAAATTTGGGGCCTCTCAGAATCAACAGCGTCACAACAAGCTTTCAATTAGGGGGGACATCTGTTGGGAATACAGGGAAACTCTACCCAAAGTCAGTTGCTAATCGCATTCACCTGCCGGAGCAGTCAGCCCTATGCACTGGGAAAGGTTGCTTATTTCCTCTGCGCTCAATCACACTGCATTAAGTGGCCACCTGGGTAATGTGTTCGCACACACCTGCTGACCTACACAGCCTAACAAAACGTACTGAAATCAAACTCCTAAAACAGACAGAAAGCAGATCCTCCCGTGGCCCAGAAGGGGGAACAGAATGAGCAGAAAAGAAGAAAAGACCCAAGACTGGAAGTACATAATGAATTGTCAGGAAATCAGCATTAACCTTGGGACCAGTTGTTAACATGTTCCACTGTTTCTTAAACAGTGGGTTTAAGGGATTCTTATCCCTGAAAAAAATATTCAGGCTTTTCACTTTCAAAGCAACAGTATTTAATCTGAATCAGACCAAGTAACAGCCTGATCTGTGGAGATGAGATTAAGCAATATTGAACATACACGTAATTTTTTTGGTAATAGTTTTTACCTATTTTGGAAATGTATTGTAGACCTTCCTTTTCCAAATGTATAAAATGTACTTTTCCCAAAACATTCAGTTTTGGTTAATTAGATGCCAACTGTTGGGAAGGAATAGTGCATATCTCATATGTTTTAAAGGTATCAAGCAAAGGATAGTTTATAATACAATACTGTAAATCAAACTTTATTTGACGGATTGCATTACTATGGCCACTTGTACTGTCATTTTTCTGTCTAGTACAAGTCGTATTTATTGTTATTTTCTTTTGTCTAATCAGGACTGGTCTGTTGACAAGCCTCAGAACAACTAAGAAGTTCAACCCCAAACTATAGCACATCCTAAGAAGCATAAGGTTTATTTCTGGTGATTTACAAACATATAGATGCATGCAGTTACTTTCTATCACTTTATTCTGATCTTCTCTATAAAACTATAAAGCCAGGAAAGGATGAAAACAGTTGTCTAGGTACTGCAGATTAAAAAGAAATTTCAACCTGATTTACGAACTTTCTAAATTCTGTTGGTAAAACTCCATCTAATAATTATTTATTTCTGTAGTTTGCTCTGCTTATTTAGATATAAACTTGCTGTTTTCAAGTGTTCATTCTGGCAAACTGGCTTAATTAAACAGTCTAACTAATGAAGGCATTGTGTATACTGAGAATACTCTGTGTCATATAAAAACATTTTACTTTTCCCAACTTTTCCATGTATAGATGTTCATCTTATTCACATTTATAGTGTTTTATAATCACTAATGTATATGTGTATATACATATACCTATATGTACACACAATGTTTTATTATAAAACATAAAATATAAAATAAAATGTTATAGCGTTTAATAATCACTAATACATATATATGTATATAAAATGTTAACAAGACAATATATTCCCATATTTCAAATGTATTTGAAATGAGGATGAACACTGAAAATATCTGGCTTGGCCATATTTTTATAGTTGAATCAAAATGGTTAATAACCAAGCCTAACACTTTCCCTAGGCACTTATATGCAACTGATGCACTAAAATAAGAAAGAAGCTAAAACATGCTACAACAGAGCCTATAATTCCCAACAAGCTTCTCTGTTTTCTGACGGAGATAATCAGTAAGTAGGTCTCCAAGGCATCTATTAATCTCTGTCAATTTTGACTAAACGGAGGTTCTGATTGGCTGCTCAGGAATGGCCAGCTGCTAAAGGAAACTAGAGAACCTGTGACAACAAAATCCTTTTTTTCCTTCACTGAAATAACTACTAGTTAAAGGTACAAAACATCTTTAAATGAAAAGAGATGGGAGATAAATCTGAAGAAATAAAATGTGTAGATTCACCAGCTATGGTATTAGTTTGTGGGCACTAGGAACGCTTATTTATTGCTGCCTTTTAGAACAATGCAAAAGAAAACTGAAATAAGACAATTAATATATGTAATAAAACATCTCACATCACAATACATAGCCTCTTCTGGTGCACAGCAGCCTAGACTACATTTACATATGTATGTTTCTGCTCAAATATCTGTATAATGTTGATCTTAGCAGACGGACTTTGAAAATGCCTGTATCTATGTTGAAAGCCAGGACAGAAATACCAGCTAAAAATAGTGTAATTTTGATTGTTGCTTTAATGTTTGTACTACAGCTAGTTGACAATGTTAACAACTTTCCACACCTGCCTATCTAGCTATCTAGGTACTAAGTTTTACATTCCACTTACCAAACATGTGCTTAAATTTCTTGCTAAATTTAGTACCAGAGAAGTAGGAACTTTGATTCTGGGAATAAATGTTGGAGGAGGAAATATTTGATCTTGATATTCAAATGATATAAATATTTCCCTCTGCCATTCATTCCATTCTTTGTCCATATCTCCCTCCTAAAAAAAGAACCGCTGAAGTCCCCTCCTCAGAGAATATACTCAGACAGCTTGGCTGAATGCACTTTTGGACTCCGTTTTTCCAACCTCAGTTAATGGATACAAAGTGGGGCAATAGAATTGCTTCTCCCAGGTTTTTGGAATTTGAACACAGCAATCCCAGTCTGTCTCTGTGCTTAAACTGAAGAGATATTTGGGGCTATAATGTACACAGAGACAGGAAATATTTCCAGGGAGGTGTAGAGAGATTAAGATTAGAAAGCATATAGTCCCAGAATGAGAAAAAGATAGAGGGGTAAGAACCTGAGTTTGACCCAAAGTATTTCCACGCTTTGCAAAGCCCCTTGTATGGCCTGGCTGTACTTCCTGTACTCTTCTGTCTCAATATATTCTTGGATGTTTTCAAATTCCTTTTTTGCTTCTCCTTAAACTAATCAAGTGTGTTTGTGTTACCTGCATCCAAATGATCTATCCTATGACACTTGAGACATCTGAGATTAAAGGCAAGTATTTCTCTTTCTTTCTTTCTATCTATCTATCTATCGATCGATCTATATATCTGATATTGACAATGGTCATATCGCTGTGGATAAAAATTTCTTTCCTAGTCTTTGTTTAGTTTATGCGTATTATACACGTGAGGTTGTAACTTGCAGGTTGGAAAACTAATAGCAAAACCTCTTTTTATTGTGATAGAACAGACTAACCCTAGTCACTGTGTGTGTGTGTGTGTGTGTGTGTGTGTGAGTGCCATGGGGGTGGCAACATGTTCACTGAACAATTAGGAGGAGGAGTGACATGAGTCTTTCAGTAAATACTCAACCTGGAAGCTATTCTTTCCTGCTCGAACCTGAAGGTCTAAAAATTCTGCCACTAGCATCCCCGAGGCCATGCATTTGACACATTGGAAGAGAACTTTACAATCCCAAGTAGGGACGAAATTATGAAGTATAAAAGTAAAAGACATATACTTGACTCTACCCTGTGCAGTGATTCTCTCTGTGTGAAAGCTTGAACTTGCTCATATATATATATACACATACACACACACAAGACGATCCGCTGACTGCTGTGCATGTCTACCCATCAGACTCACTCGAGGAACTATTTTAAAATATCCACTTCCAGTACCTCTTTCTGGACCTACTGAATCTGGACATATGGGTGTAGGGCTCATGAATCTGTATCTTAAAAATATTTTCCCTTGACATTCTGATACAGTAAATCCAGCCTGGTCTTAGGAAGCCACTGTCTTATGAAATTAATATATGAGCTTTGGTAAACTAAACAGTCCAAAGTGAATTAGAATGGACAAGAGTGAGATGTGGATCTAACGTTAAACAAAGATGATGAGGCATAATCAGAACAACAAAAGGGAAATATGGCCAAGAACCAAGACAGATACAAACCTAGTCTCTCTTAACTATGGGGCAGTAATTGCTATACTAGTGAGAAGGAATTAGTACTTAACACCAGATTCATACTGTAAACTGGCAGATAATTCATATGCAATATACTATTTCCAATCCTCATGTTAATATGTGTCTAAAAGTATATGTTTTGTGCATTTTTTCTCAACTATTTCTTTTGTTTTTGCTTTGTTTTCTCTAAAGTCCATTGTTAGTACATCTTTTTTGTTATTGCTATAAAAATCTTTCTGAAACAAGTGGACCCAACTGATAATTTTTATCAATACTAAGACTTTCAGAAGGGATAGATTAATAAGCTCATTCCTGACACAACGGCCCCTGAATGAGAAATCTTTTTTGCTTTTATCTTACAAACATGCACACATCATATAAAACAAACCATTACTCTTTGCTCATATCACTTACTTCCTATGAATAGGAGAATAGAAAGGTAATCAGGGAAGTTCTGACGTCTTTCACAAGTGTCAAAATAACATGCAATGTTCTAGATAGCTCTCATTTATCATCTTTGCCACCCAACTGCAAGAGAACTGATTCAGAAGCCCAAGGCCTAATAGGAAGGGATGACAGTTGGGTTTAGAATGACCACTTCTGCATAGCTCTTTAACTCCTAGATGCTTTTTTTTTTTTTCTTTTTTTTGGCCACATCACACCGTGAGGCTTGTGGGATCTTAGTTCCCTGACCAGGGATTGAACCCTGGCCACAGCAGTGAAAGTGCTGAGTCCTAAACACTGGACTGCCAGGGTATTCCCCTAGATGATTTTTAAATTTAGAAATTGCTGCTAGCCATTTAAAATAAAAATGTGGCTAAACAACCTTAAATCTCTTTTAAACAATACCAAAGCATAGCCAAGTTCTCCTAATGTTGTCGATCTCTTTGGCAGACTGTTCATAAACACATGGTACCTAATTGAGGAATAGTAAATGCCAGCACACGGGGCTCTACCTGCCAGATGGAGGTAACATGCCTCTAATGTAGTCAGTGACTCCTTCAAAACAATGCAATAGGTCATATGTGACTTTACATCTCACATTTTTGAGCGAGGCATTGTAAAATTTGGAAGATGCAGTCTGTGTTTGAATCCTCCAATTGTTTTAATGAAAAGAATTACTTAAACTGTATTATACCATTTACATAGCTAAAAGACTGAACTGTTTACAAGTCATTATCATTTACAAAAAGAAGAGGGTCATTTTCTAAATTCGGAACAATAGAAATATTTTAATTTTACTATTATATCTACTACTTGTCTTAATAAGGCATAGTCCCAGGGGCCTAAGATACTATTAAATTCAACACTCTCTCATCACTCTTATGATTAAGTGCCTTCTCAGAAAGGACGTTCCTTAAGTAAGTCTACAGTACTATACAGGATTAACACTGGCAGACTACCAACAAAAAAATTTAATTATTTCACTAATGCAGAAAATGTTCTTGCTTTTTTTCCTAACAAGCAATGCTTCGATCATGTATTTATTAAACTCCTAATAGCTGCACAGCTCTCTGCTTGGTACAGGAGAAGTAGAAAACAAACAAACAAGCAAACGAACAAGCAAAAAAAAAAACAAAAACAAAACAAAAATCAAAATCTAGTCCTTAATGGGACATAAAAAGAAACCAGTTATTGAGTGTGTCAAGTTCCCTGCTAGGTGCTTTAGCACACCACATCATTTTGTGGAATTTAGAGTTTATCTAGGGAGGCAAATACATTCCTTTTAACAATCAGGGAATCGGACTTCCCTGGTGGTGCACTGGTTGGGAATCCACCTGCCAATGCAGGGGACACGGGTTCGAGCCCTGGTCCGGGAAGACCCCACATGCTGCAGAGCAACTAAGCCCAAGCACCACAGATACTGAGCCTGAGCTCTAGAGCCTGTGAGCCACAACTACTGAGCCCACGTGCCACAACTACTGAAGCCCGTGCTCCTAGAGCCCATGCTCTGCAACAAGAGAAGCCACTGCAATGAGAAGCCCGCACACTGCAACGAAGAGTAGCCCACACTTGCTGCAGCTAGAGAAAGCCTGCACGTAGCAATGAAGACCCAATACAGCCAAAAATAAATAAATTAAAAAGAAAGAAAAAAGAGTCTCTCTTTAAAAAAAAAAAAAAAAAATCAAGGATTCAAAAGTGGTACTTGAATTTCACAGAACTTGTCAGCCCCTTTCTCTTGTCTTAGCTTTCATCACCTCAGCTCCCTAGACAGATGGGTCCATTGAGGGCTCTCCATTATTAGCAAACCCACCAGCTCCTCACATGTAACTGCAGAACTGATCTTGCCTGGGGAAGGGAATTTTAAATGATTCCTTGTACCATTCCACCTCGTCATCCTCACCCTCATCAATTTCTGACCATCCAGAAGGGCTTGGCATGAGTCAGCCACCCAGATTGAAATAGGGTGGAACATATATTCCTTGAAATGTTTCTCTGATTTTTTTTTTTGAAATGTGATAGTACTTAGCATTCATGAAATTTCAAAAAGCTGGATAACCTGAATGGGCCTATGAAGCTATCGTTTATGATATAGTTGCCATTTGCTTACATTGTTGATGGTGATGGACATGAATGCTGCAACTGGCTAGGCTGTATGTGTTATATTCCCTAAATACTTTAAGAAGTCCTGGGAGTTCAGACAATAAAACTAAAGCAACTCTTCCTTCTCAGTATTCTATGAGCATTGGTACTCTCCCAGGTTTCTGTCCTTGTCTAACTCTCTTCTTAGACAGTCTTTACTCTGAGTAATTTCATTTGCCTGGCTCTGATTACTCCCTATGTGGTAATGCAGCCAAAGTCTTTACCTCCAGTGTGGAGCTTTTTCTTGAGACTCACACCCATATACACAACTCCTTGATGGTCATCTCTCTACATAAAAGGGTGCTCTTGTCAGCAGGGTGGTGTAGATGTGAATGAGGAGATCGGGGAAGGTACATTCTCGTTTCCAAAATTTCTTAGGTTAAAGAAATGCAAATATCAGAAGTCTAAAAAACTCAAAAGTGCATAAGTTCACCTTAATATCTGAAGCATAAGACATGGATATATTTGTCCTGACAGGGTTAAAAAAAAAAAAAAAAGATTAGAAAGCAAAGCAAAACAAAACAAAAACCTACCACTACCATGTTTAGGTAATCTGTGCTCTCCAAGGTAATTTTCACCTAATGAGGATATTTACCTCCACATGGATATCCACAAGGACCACAAATTCAACATGACATATATCCAGCCTAGGTCAATAGCTTGGATGTCATCCTCGACATTCCCTTTCCTTTACTTCACACCTCTGACACCAAGTCCTATTCCTCCCACCTCGGAAGATCGCTCATATCTCTTTCTTCTCCTTCAGCCTCACTGTTAGAGAACGACTGCCAAGTTTAAGCCCTCCTCAGTGTGTCGACTAGACTACTGCAGCAATTTTCTAGCTAATCTCCTGCTTACAAGTTTGCCCCATTGAATCCGTGTTCTCTATTATAGCGAGAGTAATAATTCTGCCTCAAATATTTCAGTGACTCCCTCCTTTTCAAGCTCAAACCGAAACTACTTAGAGTGACATAAAATGGACTTTAGGTCTTGCCCTGGAAAGGACTGATAGCTCTTCCTCTTGCCATACTTCCCCTCACAAGTTTAGTCATTCCCAAGCTTCTTGCAGGCTCCTTACCCTGATATGCCCTCTTTCATCACACTGCCTTTGCCGCGACTGCATCTTCTGACTGGAATGAATTTCCTTGTCCCTGCAGCTGAGGGTTCACCAAATCACCTTTGACACGTCTTTCAAAACTTATTTCGAATATCACCTCCTCTGGGAAGCCCTTCTCGACCAACACAATCTGGATTGGTTTCCCCATATACAACCTGTTAGAGTCTCTTATGCTTACCTCAATAAAAATAATAGTAATAGTAGTAATAATAGTCCAAATTAATAGTTATTGAGTGAATACTAGGTTCTAGGCACTGTAATAATCATTTTTAATAGTGTTCCTAATACTTTATAGAGAATGTCTCTCAACTTGATGATATCTCCCATGAGATGCTGAACTCTAAAGAGTAAGGTCCTATGTCTTACTGAATTATTTTTTTATTCTCAGAGCCTAACTCAGTGCACTGTTCATTGAATGGCTGAATGTCCTGAGCAGCTGTGACTATGTTCTTCATGGAAAATTCCCTGATTTTCTTTATTGGCAATAATCACTCCAGTGTCTGAATTCTACTTTGACAGGATTTGCCTTCCTTCATTGCTTATATTAAATATTTTCATGTATATAACTTGGCTGCCCTTCACACAGGCTATGCAGTTACTGAATGACCCCTTCTTTATCATCTTTTCTGACAATCTCTCTCAGCAGCTTCCAAAACCTTTGGAAATCAAGTTTTAATGACCATTCAAATCTTCTCTTTCTGGTATTTAAGAATTTTAAGTATTAACATTATCTAAGGTAGGAACATCATTTGGGCCCAGAAAAGAATGATGAATCAGTTTAGACACCTTTCTTTTAGAATATGGAATTTAAATGCTCAAAGAAAGCTATGAAATCATGTCACCCAATCACATCTCTCAATCAATGAATCTCTCTCTGAATCTCTGTTTTTAACAGAGGAGGAGACTGAGGTCCAGAGAGGTTGAATGATTTGTTCAAGATTATAGAGCAAGTTAGTAGCTACGTTTGGACCAGCTCTTAATAACACAGAAACAAGGCAAAATTGCAGTTTAACAATGTGAAGCAAGATTCCTCCCCTACACCTCCCTCCTTCTAAGATGTACTTCAATATTGACTGGTCTTTTTCATGAAAGGGCTTGAGAGTAACACAGATAATCATTTATTCTGTTGTCATACCAAGTTTAAGCCTGTGTTCTGAATGATTTCAAAAGGATTAGCTGTAGTGTATATGAATATATTCTATCAGACACCAGAAACATGCCTTTCAGGTTCACAGCAAAAGAATGAGTTGAATCAGTCCTCTAATGCATGTGACTAATTTCCAGGGAGCTAATGGATACCTGATATAGTTATTCTAACCTATGTATTTAAAAAGTGAATACAAAGTATTTTAATGCTTCTAACTACAGGAATATTTGGCCCAGAGCCATAAACTGATATGCTACTTCTTAGTCTTTCAGCCAAGTCTATTTTTGTGCTTGATACATTGACATCAGAAAATTCCAGGGGGTTATAGGAAGATGAGAACTTTATAACTGGTAGCATTTTGACCATCTGTAAGGAAAAAAAAAATTGTGAGGCAGGCTTACATCTTAACCTTCACTACCATTAATGTTCAAAAGCTTTAAAGACTTTAAAAATAGTAAATCAGAAACTTAGAATTCCTTGTGGCAAATGTTCTGCATCAGTGTTATAGGTGGTCATATTTAAGTCTTTGCATTTCATTTCAAATAGATGAGGCAGGATTAAACTTCTATCATATAAATAAAGGACTGGTAAAGGAGGTGAAAGATAAGAGCCTAGAGCTTTAGAGGAAAAGCTTAAGAAAGGTCAATAATTTTGTCCCTCAAGCTTCCTTTGGTCCCAGTTACCATATAGACTCCTTTTCTCACCTCCAGATGTGCAAATGACTAATGGTGAACTGATGAGGGAGGAAGAGAAAACTGGCTTATAAATAAAATATTTGCTGATTGAGAAGACAGGGTAATATAGAAAACAAAAGGGAAAGGTCAGAAAGTTTGTTGGTGCCTAGGCTATTTACATAAAAATAACCTGTAATTAAGAGAAGCTCAATCCTCTAAATTGAGTTTCAACTTGAACAACCCAAATCAGTTCCTGCAGACACCAAGTTTAGCTGGTCCCTATCTTTAAAGTAAAATACTTTGGGGATTTAAAGTATTGGTAAATAACAGATTTTTAAAATACCATCCAAAGAGAAAGTCTGTCTGTTCTTTTTCTTCATGCCCTTACAGTCATACTGAGAGATCCCGAGGAACCTAAAGAATGAATGTTTCTTTCACGTGACCAGCTCTATCTTTATTGGAAGCCCTGGAGGAGAAGGCATCTGAAAGTCTACTGTTTGCTTCACTTGACAAAACCCTAGCACTGGGAAATTACATGAGACTTAATGTGGTATGAAATGAGAAGCTGGAAAAATATATTTTTCAAAAGCTGTTCTTAAGAACAGTATAATCAGTCTTACTCTGAGTAATTTAGTCTTCTTCTCATAATCACTCTTTTTCTTTCTTTCCAAAAGTGGGTAAACAACTGCCCTTTAGGGTTACATCACCAATTTGAATAATGATGTACAATCCCTGTGTCTCCAAATATTGCTGGAAGCCTCAATCTATGATGTGAATCTTGAAACATTTTTTTTCTCAGAGCTTTGACACAGCTCTGGTGGGGGCCAGCCTGTTGGCTACATGGCTTGACATTCACTCTGTCAACTCCTAGAGAGGTGTTTGTTATTCTCTCTGCTTCTGACACATTGTCTTGGATGACAGAAGGCTTCTTCAAATCAGTTGATGGAAAGTTGAGGGAAATAGAACTTCCATATAATTTCTGAACTATCCAATCCTTGTTGTGTAAGACAAGCAATTTGGTGTTCAGCATATGTGGCAATTATACTTGGCTTAGTTTTCAGTAGTTCATTACTAAGACAGTCTTGCTCTGAGAAACTAGAAAGTTCAACTAACTATTCACATGGAATAGAAATAATCACTAAGGGATAGGAACAGAAGTATTAAGCTTTATTTACCTGTGGTAAAATATTCATAATCATATGATAACATTGGGTTAATTTCATGGGTCAGTTCTAATACTGACTGATTCAATTTCTTTATTAGACCTCAGCTAAAATCAATTTATTGCTAGATATCCAAAGGATAAGGATTTATGCTAAACATGGACAATTAAAACTGATTTCTTGAACAGAATGTCCTTTGGTATCTGCATTAATCTAAGGGAATGAAAAATAAATAATAACAATGGTACTGAGCAATTTAGATATTACTTACTAATCTGTTTTTATCAACTCATCTAGTGAGAGGAACACATTTATTTGGTTTATTTATTTTGGTAACAGGTAAGAAATAAAATACTTGGATAGATATTACATACATTACCACTTTCCAATAACATATATTCCTCCTAATACTAGAGAGTAGAGATGGTGGTCATCATAATTTATGCACCACCTGAGAAAAATGTCAAATAGCTATATTGTATTGAATAATGTCTTAAAAAGTCCCCAAACAATTTGAAACAGATACTGTAACATTACTATTATTACCTTATAACATTACAGTAGATATGATAGTCATGAACAGTCAAGAATATAAGAACATATATGGAATTTGCATCTAGTCACATGTAAAGGAATGTTTAATTTCAAGCAAGTTCCCACCAAATTCCCTTTCTTATAAAGCCACATTTTCAGAATCACAGTTTAAATATGATGAACATAGCAGAGATTAGGTTTTCAAGTTACCTATCATCTGCATCCACTCATGTCCTAGTTTATCCAGAAAGAAAATACTCGGGTGACTGTTATGAGCCAGTTCCAATGTTGTTCTCTGTGACTCTCCATCCTCATCTTCGTGTACCCAATGCAGTGTTTTAGCAGCATTAGTCCTTCAGAGAGGCCCTGTTCCTCTCAGCTCTACAGCTTTACATGTGCTGCTTGAAATGTCCTTCTCTAACCTTGACTCCTCATCCTTGCTAATCACTCAAGACTTAAAGTAACAATATATAAATGTTTGAACTTTGGGCTTTCCTCCTTCTTTCCTCCGAAGATTACAATTAAATAACTGTGTTTTGGTTTTGTTCTGTTTTGGTTTGGTTTTTGGTTTTCTTTCTACCCATTGACTTAGAACATTTGGAGAAGAGACTTGAAGGACCAAAAATCTCATGGCTATATTATTGTAATCGATTCTCTGATTCAAATGATAAGACTTAAATAATGTATTTTCCACTGAAAATTAGGTCAGTATACAATCTCTTTTCATTTATTCATTCATTTCCAAGCTTCCCATTATGTGCCAATTTCTGTGATGATCATGGGGAACAAATAAAGCCTAGTCTTATTAGAATAGACTTAGTTTTATACAGTCCTCAAGAAGTTTACAGTTTAGAGGGGGAGGCAGACAAGTGAATGATTTTAGTAATATGTCATATTGCAAAAGGGACTACAGGGAGAGGTTTTGTAAGAATTAACAAAAGTCCAGGGTAGTCAACTTGTTAATGGTAAGACACTGTGGAGTATATGAATGAGAGAGTAAAGATTCAGATCTAGAGGAGTTGTAATTGATTGAATTTTGGAGGTGAGAAAGAGAGAGAGCAGGGGGAGGGAGACAGGACAGAGAAACTAATTAAAAACACAGCTAGGATTGCTGAGTTGGGTGAAAGCACCATTCACTAAGACGTGTAATATAGGAGTTGCAACATATATTATAATTACATAATAGATATAGAAATCAAGCAGCCCATATCTATACCATTTATCCCAATATCAAAGAATCTGCCCTGTTAGTTCATAAGTTTCCTTGAACTTGTCAGGATATATGTCTTGATTTATGTTTTAGGAATATATTTACCATAATATTTAGTATAGCACATACACCATTTAGTTACACACTGCCTCATAATTTTGAGTTGGTAAAATGCTACTGTTTCATCTTAGAGCATAAAAGTGAAGGACAGAGAAGATGGCTGCTAGCATGACCTTTCTTAGGCAACAAATTCTCTCAGTACAAAGAATCTACTATGAGTCTAAAAAAAATTTAAAAAAAAATCAGGACCATTACTCTGAAGATGAAAATCTCTCCCTGAGACACTGTCTTTATGGACAAATTTTCTACAAAGCAAATTTGAGCTAAGCTTGCCCTAAGCTTTCAGTAAAGACATTAGCTTAGTTACTGTATTAATTAAGACAAGTTCTAATGCCCTCTTCCCTTTATTGCTATATGAGAATTACACATTCATCATTTGTCCAGCACCATTCTATTACACAGACTCTGTCCATCTGAGGTTGCTGGTGTTCATAGTTCTGCCCTAAAATTACTGAAGTATGTTAAGGATTTCTGACCATTGGGTGCTTTATTTATTTTCTGGACTATGTAATTGAATTTTGAAGGCACATTATGTGATTAAGGATTTAGATACTGCAAAGTCTTTCAGAATCTCTTAATGGGTATAATAATGTCATTACTATTCATGCTGATGATTTATCTTTTATTGCCACTGCAACTCTTGCTCATCCCCCCACAGAATGGAGTTACTTTCCCTTACTGCTACTGATATTTATTTGAACAGGCCATTTATGTTCTGTGTTCTGTATTGCTTGTAAGGAAGAAAATATTTAGAAATGTTAGTAAAGGCTCTGGAATCACTCCAAAGTTTTTTTGCATTGAGATGCGGCATAAGTATATCAAGCAGATAGGCAGGAGACAATCAGGCAGATGCATACTCTTCATTTTGAAAGATAAGAAATTCTGTAATATTTAACAGGGCTCTATCATTTACTTTGAGCAAGAAATATTTTTTCCTCCATCAAGAACTATGGAAATACAATTTATAGAATTGAAGGAGATATTATACATATATATTAGCTCTTCAACTACATATTAGTTCTTCGTCTATATATCTATGTGTGTGTTATGTTATGTACATAATAACACATAGACATACACACATACCTGTTTATTCCTAAATGTCTGTACTGCAAATCTTTCCAAATCTAATTAAAAGGCAATCTGAAAAATTCTCTCTCTTTCCTATTGTAAAGAATTGTGGAATAGCTAGGAATATTTTCATCTTTCATTTTTAAAATGATCAACCATTTGAACAGGTTAAATAGAAACTAAAACAAATCAACTTGATAAATACTGGCAATATAATCACTGAGGGCCGCTTAGTGGTGTACCCAGCGATAGTCTTCCCAAACTATTCTTTCATTCTTCATTTTTTATAGGTGTTTTCTTAAGAAAAATTGTGAAGTTTTTCTTAAAAAATGCAAATCGACATGTATGTCTTTAGGTCTCCTTTATAGAGTAACAAAAAATAAAATTAGAATAGGCTAAAGTGTTAGGGTCTAAAACTTAGATCAATTATGTATAACATTTAACTAATTACAAACAAACTTTCCAAAAGAAAAAAGCAAGTTGGATTCTTGTAAAACCAAAGGTTTTGAGACTGTAAAATCCCCTGTATCTCAGTCTCAGTCCGTTAAGAGCTGGGGCTCCAACCTCAGGCCTATATGGTTTAGTCCCTGATACCTTGCTTTGAACCTGCTAGTTTCTTTTTCCCAAGATTAAATTTTACCCCTCGTATGCTCAGTCACTGACTAAGGCTCTTTGCAGATCTCTTAAAGAGGTTATACCTAATACTTCAGTCTCTCACCCAAGTTGGGAACTTCACCAATAGTCTCCACTAGGAACTTCTTGATGCAGTGGCTGACCTCCTGGTTGGAGACCTTCTCCATCTTTCTCTTGCCAATACTTTTCTGGAATAAACTTGACCTCAATATCCCTTTTGGCACTGCGCCTTATACAGACTCTGTTGTCTCTTCTCAAAACTACCATTGCAAACTAATGACAATAATAGTAACGATGACGATAATCCCCATCAGACATTATCCTATCTTAGTGACTGACATTACTGCCTCGATTTAACATTCCTTGGGCCCCATTTATACTGATTATAAGACTTAGTTCCAAGCAAGAAAACAAAAAAAATGCTTATAGCCTGAAGGTATGGCTTCCAACTTGAAGATTTAGCCCTTGTCTTGGCACAGCAAGGCTCACTCATCAGGAACTACCAATCAACCCATCTCAAGATGTCATTTGTAGAACTTTATTTGGTCCTTCCACCAGGCCAGGCTGCACATGACCTTTAGGCTCCCTTTGTTTATAAACACCTCTATTATACTAAAATAAAATTAAAATGTAAAATGAAATAAAAGAGTGGTGCAAGTGCTTCTAGAGTACAAACAAAAGTATACATATATGTGATATATATGTATATTTAATTATATGCATAGATGTGTGTATATATAATTATATGTCTATATATATACATATATATAATTTTTAAAATATTTCTTAATAGAAGAAATCTGTATTTGAGTCCCAGCTCTGCTAATTCTAGTTATAAACCTTGGGTAACTAGCTTAACCTCACTTACTTTAGTTTCCTTTTTTACAAAATAAGGAAGATGATTCCTTAGAGTACTGTTGTGAGTAGGGAGTGTAAACTTGAAGGTGTAAATTCAAAGTACTATACTAGTGAAAAGTAGTCACATTATATTTGGCAAGGCAAATAAAGTTAACACAATTTTGACAGAAAGCTACTTGTCTGGGAGTTAAGGTGGTTGAAATAAGTTGGAGAAGAACCCCAGTCAAAATAGGACTTTCTTAAAGGGCTTTAATTAACTGGTCAATATGTAGCAGATAATAAAGGTCTTAATTTAACCTGCTGGCATCATTTTGATGAATGGCTGAAATTAGAGTCTGAGGTCCGCTTTCCCCATTGCTAGTGATTATTTTAACAATATATTATCTCTGCAAGTGTTTGGTTTTAAGCTCTTTTATAATGCTGGTTAAAACAGGTACAAGGTGCCCCTTTTGCCCCACCCCCCCTCCTGGTTACGTAATTAGGCGTTACTGTTTCACCTGATGGGTGACATGGACATTAAAATTTGATATGGCGCACAGTGGAGAGGACTAAGCAGCCTCCATCAGCAGCCTGGCCTTGCTGTCAGTGACGAGATCAAACACATTACAGAACGCGACAAGGAACAAATCCTTCTCAGAAATTAAAATAACAGCAGTTACAGATTAACACTGAGGGAAGGCAAGGGAAGGCAGTAGAATTCCATCGCTGTTATTAAAAGACCTCCAATTTAATTAAATATAACAACTACACACAGTCAAAAAAATGGAACTCAATGGGCCTGAGTGATTGTGATTTCCTTCTTTTTTCAGAATAATTAATTTCAGCTTTATTGAGGTATAATTGACAAACAAAATTGTAAGATATTTAAAGCGTACATCATGGTGACCTGCCACACATATAAACACATTGTGAAGGGATTCCCCCATCTGATTAATTAACACACCTATTACCTCACATGTCTATCCCTGCCTTTTAAAAAAACGACAACATCTAAGTTCCACCCTTCCAGCAACCCTCAACCATACAGCACAGTGTTATCACCACAGCCACCATGCTTTGCACCAGATCCTCAGACCTTATCCATCCTATAGCTGAAAGGTTGTACACTTTCACCTACATCTCCCCATTTCCACCAGCCGGCAGCTTTCTCTAGTTGTGGCGAGCAGGGACTACGGTACCCTTCATCGCCGTACACGGGCTTCTCGTTGCGGTGGCTTCTCTTGTTGCAGAGCACAGGCTCTAGGCGCGCGGGCTTCAGTAGTTGCTGCGAATGGGCCCGGTAGTTGTGGTGCACGGGCTTAGTTGCTCCACGGCATGTGGAATCTTCCCGGACCAGGGCTCGAACCCACGTCCCCCTGCATTGGCAGGCAGATTCTTAACCCCTGTGCCACCAGGGAAGTCCTGTTTTATTAATGTTTTTAAATAACTATAATACAATCTGAGTTTTGGGTTTAGTTGTAAGAAAAGTAACCAAGATGACCTTTATCCTGTTCAGTGTTCAAGGACACTCACACTGCCCCAGCATAGGAAAAAAAAAAAAATCTTTATAGGGTCCAGATAAACTTCAGATGTCTGTGCTTTTGTTTCGTTTGTGTTGGGTGGGTAGGTGGTACAATATTTCACCTTATAATTAATTTTCAGTTAGTTTTATGAACATATTCTGCATTCTTTCCACAAATCTAAGAACAGAGTGCTGTGGCAGAACGTATCAGATGTATCTCTGGCAAAAAATAATAATAATAGTAACAACAAAAACAACTTCTATTTATGAAACAATTACGATGTGTCAGTCACTGTTTTAAGTCTTTTGCTTCTATTGAATCGTCTGATCCTTACAACTACCTATGAGTTGGTGTTATTATTATTACCATTGGGCCAAGGTTCAGTGTGTTGTCCAAGATCATGCACGAGGAGGTTACGTCCAGACAGCACACCCGGAGAGTCTGGGCTCTTAAGCACCCTGTCAATGCATCTTCAACAGTCTGACTGATGATAACTGGTGTCCACTTTTTTTTCTTTTTTTTTGCTTTTAGATAAAATACAATAACATAGCTCTTATTTGATTTTAACGCTGGGACATTTTTGGATTTACTTTATAGAACATCTCTGCGGTAGCACAAAAACAAGTTATAAAGTATGATATATCTTATGAATAGGACCCAGAATTTGTGCAGCTTTCACAATTCCTGCTAGATTAGATGCTCCCTGCTTACAGAATGCGTGACTCAAGGAACAAAAAGGATAGGTAAAGCTACACTTCTGGGATTTTTTGGGAACATAATAGATGACACGATAGATGCAACTCAGGCCACAGAAAATATGGCGGGACAAGGGCTTCCGGGTTTTTGTTTGTTTGTTTTTTTTCCAGTTTGAGCCTTATTGGTAAGAACAGTTGTAAGAATAGTGTATTAAGACTTGTTTCCACCCTGGAGAGCAGTTAAATGGCAGATAAAACATGTTAAGAGTGGTAAAAGTAATTTATGATATTAAATGTTGCATTATTATTTTTAAGACTATACTTCATCTAGAAACCACTTTATTTAAATGAAGACATTATCATCTCTACCCCTTGGTTCACGGCTTCATCTGCATGAAGAGCCTTAGTAGGAAAAACAGTAAAAATGAAGTCGAATTAGTCATAAATAATAAGCTCTTCCATTTATATAACACCTTTGAAAAGATCCCTAGACAGTTACTAACTTTTAAAAGCAAAACATCCTGCTAATGTGATGTTTTAAAAGATTTTAAAAGCAAAACATCCTGCTAATGTGATGTTGAGGTTACAAATTTAAACACATGAAGGGCAGCAAATGAAAGAGTTATGGTTCTCATTATAACATTATCTCACCCACAGAAGCATGCTTTATTTTTTTTTCCTTAAAAGTCTTTATTTAAGAGTTCAACTGCTACTGAAAATATTATGTCTTTCTAAATATTTATCATGACAAAATGTAAACATCGTGGCACTGTTGTCCTCCATGTGTTGCTATTTGAACTACAGCATAAAGTTGGTGCAATGTGAATTTTGATTTTGCCTGGAATTGTAAACTAAATGAAAATACTGATTCAGAAGTGAATTTTTATCCACTCGCCTTGCTTGCTTCAATGTGTCCATTCCCTGAGTTCAAGGACAAATGGAGGCACAGAAGGGAGGGCAGTACAGGAACTGATACTTATTGCTGGGCTCGCATATTTGAGACACTGTTAGGTACTTTGAAAATGTTAACTTGTCAACCCTTACAACAATTCTAAAACCAGATGTTAGTAAATTTATTTACACATGAGACTAAGGTGGTACAGAGAGATTAAGTGACTTGGCCAAGGTGAAACTAGTAACGAAATCTAAAATTGTGAGTTTCTGATGTCGTTCCCACTTTTCTCGCTAGATACGGTGGGGGAAGGAACCCACAAACATCTCTGCTGACTACCTGCCATTTCCTCAAACCAGGTTTTAATTTAGAGGTTATGCATGTTTAGGAGATTGGCAATAGAGAAAAAGCCAGGACAAAATTTTAAGCTCAAAGTTAAAAGTTCTCCAGTATATTCCTCACAAAAGACATCCAACATTTTAATTTAGGAACATATGGAGATGTGTATGTGAGTCCAGTTGAGGAGAAAGCTGTGGGGCAAGACCATCTGCTTAGATGCACCAATTCAGTCACCTTCCGAAAAAAAATAAGGAGCGTGATGCAGTTTATCAAACAGGTTGTCACTGTACTGGGGGAGGAAGGTTTTCTCACATAATAGATAGAAACTCTACTTGTAATGGAAATATATTTCAAGATGTCATGAAATAATACACCATGATGTCACACATACAGGTATAAAACTCCATAGAATAGGGAGGGAGATGCAAGAGGGAAGAGATATGGGGATATATGTTTATGTATAACTGATTCACTTTGTTATAAAGCAGAAACTAACACACCACTGTAAAGCAATTATACTCCAATAAAGATGTTAAAAAAAATCCCAAAAAAACAAAACTCCATAGAATAGAGAAAGCATCCAATTTTTCCAATAAAAAGAACTCCCCAGGATTTTATACACTCTTTTGAAGTCACTGAAACTTGAAATCATGTTCTTTCAGAGCTAGAAAGACTCTCAAAGCTATTCCTTTGCTACTCTGAACCTCTTAGAGATGTGAAAACTGAGGCCAGAGAGATTACTTGAGTTGTTTAAGCTAGTAAGCACTCAGTCTAGGACCCAAGTTCACTTACTCTTATTCATATTTTAATTCCAGTTTCTGACCAGAGCAAATAGACTTTGGAAGGCAACTTCAGAGTTGCAGCTTGCTTTGTAGTAGAGCGTTATTTCAGAAAACTTTTGATAGTTGAATTCTATTTGGGATCGACTAGAAGCACTCATTATTTAAAGGATGAGTTTTGGAGTGGTTGTATGAAGCCATTCATTTAGGATAAAGGTGTGTGCGTGTGTGTGTCTGTGAGAGAGAGAGCGGGGGAGGGTGGAGAGAGAGAGAGGGAGAGAGAACAGAGAGACAGAGACAGAGAAAATGTTGCTAGATATAAACTACTTGAAACACTTCTCCATCATCCTGATTCACCACATTTCTCAAATTTTCTTTACACCTTTGGGTCATTCCTTCTTAATCACCTCTACTAGATCCTCTTTATCCAGTCCTCTAAACATAGGAGTGTGTCAGGGCTCAGTCTTCAATTTCTTTTCTTTCCTCCTTAACTCCTGGGTTATCTAATCAAACCCCAATGTCACCTGTAGGCTGTTAACTTCACACAACTTCTAGCACTGAACTTTCTACTATAATCTTGATTCATGTAGCTAACAATACTATGATAATTCTACTTTGTTATCTAGGAGCCATCTCAAATTTACACGTTCTCAACCGAATTCTTGATATCCCAGTTCCCATCTCCTATCTCTCTGTGTTTTTATTGCAGCACATAGTCCTGCTATTCACCCAGTTGCTCGGGCCAGAAACCTTGAAATCATCCTTGACTCTCCTCTTTCTTTCCCATTCCACATTCAGCCAATTAGGAAATCCTGTCTGACCTACTTTCACAGTATATCCAGAATCTAACTTCTCAGCACTTTCACCATAACACCCAAGTCCAAGCCACCATCATCTCCTGTATGGACCACAGCAAGAGTCACCTAAATTATCTGCCTACTTTCCTTCTTACTTCCTTGTATTCTATGCTTTACACATTAGTAAAAGCTCTCCTTCTCCAAATCCTCAAATGGATTTTTATCATACTTGAAATTAATTCCAAAGTCCTTATCATGATGTACAATGATGCTTCCTTACTTCATTCACGCTTTCACTCAGATGAATGTGTGTGTGTGTGTGTTTGTGTGTGTGTGTGTATACCTCATTCCTCCTCCACTAAAATGTGAGCTTCATGAGGTCAGGGACTTCATTTGTTTAAATAGTTGTTGAAGAAACAGACTGATAGTGAATGTTTGTTCTATATATCAAATTTCATGGAACTTGCAACACATAACTAAAATTTAGCACATTAATGTAAACAATTGTAATCAAAGTATTCCACTTTATTTGCACAATCCTATTCAAAGGTGCCCAGGACTCTTTTTCTTGAATTAACCATACAATAATTATTTTCCACCTTTACTCTTAAACCATACCAAGTAAACATAAATACAAGTATTGGGCTGATATTGAACACATGCATACATGCACATTCACACACAGTCTCAACCAAAAAGTATGGGTAATGAAGCTTTCTTTGGTACAAAGTGGCTTCAGAATAACTAAATGGTGATTACGGGATTCTATATTCCAGGTAGCTGCAAATAAAATATTCAACAGATCACAGGTAAGCATTAAGCTGTTTAAGGGCAGAGGGGATCTTCACAGAAAGGAAAGATGTTCTTCATTTGGTTCTGAAAGGTGTTGTAAAGAGAGATTTTCATAGAAGACTTAACTATACATAGAAGTGATTATATGTGAAAAAATGGAAAGCTTCGTGAAAGAAAGAAAAGGAACTAAGATAATTTTTAAAATTATATTTACCCACCTTGAATATGGCATCACCTGAAGTCCCAAGATTCACATAAGCAATAAGGATGTAAGCAAAAATGGATGTAAGCTTCCATTCCAGAGCAACTTTTAGTGTATGCTAGGGTGGACTGACTGTACCACTAAGTTTGCAGGCTCAGAAATCTGTGGCTGCCTGGTGCTCTACCTTAGGGATTTTACCATATAGAGCAGGAGTGATACTGCAGAATCAATATTTTTCCTGACACAATGTAGGTTTTTGGTGTAGGAGATGTGCAGGATGCTAGGAAAGCTCCTAACAGGGGTGACTAAGCAGTCTTCTGTGGTACATGTGTACAGATATGTGAGCTTCAGAAAGGTCCTTCCCAGAAGAATGGCCCATTTAGACAGAGAAATGAAAAATGCCCAGCTAAGGGGTTCTAGTGGTTGAAATCGGGCTGTGGAGAGAGCTGTTCTAATCAACAGGATGAGTTTTAAAACTAACACACCACAGTTGTCTCTCAGTATCCACAGGGGATTGGTTCCAGGACCCCCTCCACACCCTAAGGATACCAGAATCCACAGATGCTCAAGTCCCATAAATAAAATACTGTAGTATTCACATATAACCTACGCATATTCTCCCGAATACTTTAAATCATCTCTAGATTACTTATAATATCTAACACAATGTAAATGCTATGTAAATAGCTGCTGGCACACACAAAATTCAAATTTTGCTTTTTGGAACTTTCTGGAATTTTTTTCGAGTATTTTTGATCCAAAGTTGGTTAAATCCACAGATGTGGAACCCATGGATTGGAAGGGCTGGCTGTACTAGTTAGTATGCAAAGAAGTCCTTGGTCCCAGTCTTAATTTTGTTGCTTTCTGTTTTCTTGAGCATTTGGTTAACTGCTTATGGTTTCTTCATTAGTTAAACAATGTGGATAAAAACAATGGCCTCAGGGGGCCACGCTAAAAATTTAATTAAGAAAAATAAGCAATATAAATAATAAATAACATAAATAATCTATGTAAGAAATACAAGAACCCTACCAAAGTAGATTAATACTGCAGGTGCAAATACAGACAACCACATTCTCAGCTTCATCTTCTGTAGTCTTGTGAAAAGCTTATGTTCACTCTGGGCTGTTATGCTTTAAAAAGGATGTTGAAAAATGTTTTGAAAAATTAGGCAGCATCTAAGGAAAGAGCATACATTGATGAGGAGGACCCTTGATAAAGGCTAAAGGAGTTTGCATTATTTTTGTCTGGAAAAGAGATGGCTGAAGAAGGAGATTATAACTCTCTTCAAAAATATGAAGGGCTATTATGAGGAAAATGTAGGCCAGCTGTTCCTGAGCTCCACTGAGGTCAGAATAAGAAAAAGTTGGCTGACTTTGTTTAAACATTTGAGAGAAAGCCTTGAAAGTAAAGGTTACTTATAGATTCCTGGAGATCGAGCTAGGCTGTCTCTTAACAGGAAATCTTGAGATACCATCTGCTTGGATGAATAGATGCTCAGAGGGTACCACTTCAAGCTCTTGGACTCAATTATTCTAGTATCACAGTCACTGGACAATTGGTAAAGGACGGGGGGTGGGGTGGGCTGGGGAAGGCGGAGGCACTTATTTGGAAGACAATCACCTGCATAAATGCTCAGCTCTCAGGGAAATGGAAAGTGCCCTTTCTGAGTTCCCTCCAAGGTGTGCTTTTGACTGTAAACTTCCCTTGAGTTTTTAACAGAATGATGCTTCCTCTTAAGAGGCTACTTCTACTTTTCACTGTATTCCATAGAAGCTTATTTTCAAAACACAAGGCAAAAGAGCAAAAATCTTTAAAATTTTTCATCACATTTTGAAACATCCAAATTTAAAATCTAAAATATGTGTCTTTAATTAAAAAAAGTCTTCACACACATCTAACTCCTGTGGCATATATAGTGCTAACTCGTTAAATCCATCTCAAATGTAACTGTCCTTTGGCTGAAGAAAAAAAGAAACTCATCCCTTAGACCTACATATAGCATTCATTTGCATATCTATGCATATATACACACACCTTATTTTACATTAAATCTGTCTCTATACTATTTATATTTATACCCATTTGCTGAGTCCAAATATATTTGGCCATTTTTTGCATTCTACCAAGTATTCTTCAGAAAGTATTCTTAAGAAGTTATACTCGGTAGACTTTGCAACAAAGCTGAATTATGGTGGAAATCCTATACAACTACTCAATCTCTGCAATAGCAATAAATTACAATGTCAGAAACGTAAAGTGCTGACCTCCCAGTGTGAACAGAGTGGGGGTGGTGAGTGATGGGGATAAAGCTCTTGATTAGAAATGTTTTTCTTGAAGAGTAAAGCATTTGTGCAGGGAAACAGCCATGAATAAGTCTGTCCACCTCCTGATGTTTATCCATGTAAAGCACAAGATGATTTCTCTTCAAGGGAAGAAAAAAAGAAAATAGTAAAATCTCACATTTCAGACTGATACTCAAAGTTATAAATGTTTAATGCATCTGATTACTACAATTTTAGTGGGGTTTTTTTCCCTGTAAACAAATGAAATAACCTTTTCTTTTAACAAAGAAGAAGCAGATGAACAATCCTGAAAGTGAAAAAGCATTTGTAATTTTAGAATGTAGATGGACTAGTGGGTTATGTGAAAATTTCTTTGAAAAATAACAGCACACTGCTTGAATTGGATTGTATTTTTTAAAGCCAGGATCAAGGATTGGAGCTGTGTAACATGCTTCACAATAGCTGAACAGCTATCAAGCTCCTGAACTCCACCAACCATGACAGAAGCCGAACATTTCTTTCACTCTGTCCCTGCCTTCCTCCCTCTAAAAATCCTCATAAAATATACCCTGAATAAAGAGAGAACAGTTCCCAGAAACTGAACCCACCATCATCTTTCCCAGTGGTTCGTACCCTTCACACAGCTTGCTTTTAAAAATTATCAATGCCCAGTTCTCACCCATGAAAAATTATTTAATGAGGCTCATACAATAGTATTTTTTAAAAACTCTGCATGTAATCCTACTATGAACTCTGCCTGTAATTCTAATATGAATCCAGGGCTGGGAGCAATGATAGCCCATTGGCACCCACTTATATGTCTTCTTTATTAGCGGCTGTAAGAGTAACTCCAATCATATAGGCTAACAATTTAAGCCTAGTCATTGATTCCTTCTTGGTTCTCTCTGATCCTTCTCTTCCTCAATAATCTCTTTGTGACCTTTTTGACCATAGTCAAATCCTTTCCTTTATATAATAGACCTAGGAAAATATTCTTTAATCTGACTCTTTCCTGGCTGGGTCTTTTCATATACAGGGATCTTCTGGAGATGTAACTTTCATCATTTATTCGCCTATATATCGTTCCCAAATCTTGTGTGACTCCTTACTCCTTTAGAAAAACATTCAGATTTCTTAAATAGAGCATTCCAGGCCTTTTGTGATCTGGTCTAGATTTTATTTCTAAGTTGAAGAGTGCATGATCCATGGCAGGGATCCTCAATTCCTTCTAGCCTCCCTGTATTCAATATTTTCTGACGCTTTACTCAACCCTACCTTTTTGAATTTTTCCTTCTGTTCTCTTCTTGAAATGCTGACTGTCTCTGCTTAGCCCAAATCAAACCCTGTCTACTGTACGTCCCAGCTCTGTATTCCTTCCTAAAGCATTTCTCGACCATGCAAGCAAACTCCCATCATTTCACTGTCTTTAGCCCTTATTTTGGACACCATTCAGTTTGCTCAACTGTGATCCCAATGCTATTGATACAGATGTGTACCTCATCTATAGCTCTGAGCACCTGGTGCAGTGCTTCACACATAGTAGGTACTCGGTACTCATTCGGTAAAGGATATAAAATGATTAAATGGCACAGAGCTAACATGATCTCATATCTTAGTGGCTTAATGCTGACTATGCAAGTGCTGGGGAAGTGCTGTCTAGATTCCAGTGCCAGAATTATATTTATGAGGCCATATGGAAGGACAAAACAGAAAGGAATGTTACAGTCCAAAAAAAGAAAAAAAAAATGTTCTCAGAAAAAGAAGACCATTTTTAACCTTACAGTGCATTTTAGATCCCGCAGAAGATCATGTAAAAAAATGATGGAAAGTAAACTTCAGCATGGAAGAACCATCAATTTAAGCTCCTTAAATGTAATGCTAAAGTTTCTTAAGTGAAACTTTAATATTTGTTTTAATTCAACATTCTGAGGGACCACTCAAAATCCTTCCATCCTTTTGGTGTTAAGTGTGTTCTTTGAATATGAGAGAGGTGCTAGAATTTGCTATCACATACAACAACTGGCTGACTTGGTTTGGGGACCCATGACACTTTTATTCCCTTTTTGTCCTGCTTATCATGTCTATCTTAAGTAAGAAAGCCATGGAGTCACAAATGTTCCCTGGACTTCTCCCTTACAAGGATAATTTCTACTTTCTCCCAGAATGAATCTTGGTTTTGATATAACATTTGATTGAACTTTGATTTTTAGGCTTTTTAAAAAAAATATATCAGAGGGTGTGAGAGTAATATTGGTTGCAATTTTGAGTGTATGATGTTAGTGGGCCATTTCTCTCATCTCTGGCTATTTAGAATCAGCAATATGATACTCCAGAAGAAGTCCCAGAAAACCAATCATGATAAACCCATTCTTCCCACATAAGAGATGGGAATGACTGACCCCGAGTAACGAGGGCGTAAGCCAATGATATTTTCCCAGTGAGAGAAAGAATAAGAAATAGGCACATAGCTGAACTTAGAGCCAATAAAATACACAATGAACCGAGCCTAGTTATTTCAAGAAAAAGTTCTGTTATTTTATGAGAGATTTATAGAAGAGAAAGTCTCTCGTGCTCTGTTCCACTAGACATGGCTGAAGAGCATACAGCCTTAATCACTGAAACCACAAACCCCAACCACAAGGGAACAGGTCAGGAGATAATGCTAGTACCGTGGTCAGTGTCTGAGAGGTGAGGTGGATCAGCTTCCCCAAAAGCCCACTCTTGCTTCCAGTCTTCCTACTATGTGAGCCAATGAATTGGTTGGTTTTAAGTTGGGTTTTCTATGATTTACAGTCCCAGGTCCCTTAAGTAATATGATGATTGTGGCAACTGAGACAGATCCTAAAAGTAAGGGCATGCCTTATTCCAAATGCCCAACTGGCTCACTAAGCCAAGATGTATTTGCTTTAAATTATCTTGTTTTGATAATTGTTATACAACAATGGCTTTAGCACAGGCATGCCTTCAGTCATCAGTTTTATCAAATATTCCTTGAGTACTGACTATGTGAAAGACACGGTGAAGGATTCCAGAGATGGACATTGAACACGTACTGACATGTGCTCTGATTGAGTGTTAGGAAGGCGAACATGATGCTAAGGAAACATATAATAGGGAGCAAACCAATGGTGATGGGCTCAGAGAAGAAGTCCTTAGAAATCACTTCTACCCCAAGATTGGACATAAGTAGAGGAGAGCTGGGGGAAAGAGTGGAACAGAAGGAACACCACATCAAGTCTTGGACAAAAGAGAGAGCGTGGAAGAACCTGAAGAGCTCAAATGTAGAGAGTGAGAGAAGGAGAGTAGCACCAAGATATCGAAGGCCTTGAGAGTCATGGTAGACATTTTGTGCTTCATCCAAAGTCTTGAAGCATCACAGTGCAAATGTCAGATATAAATGTCAGAAGATTAACAGTATTCTATCTATTTGCATTTCGTAGTTCTTTAAAGAAAGTCTGTATTTATATGTATGAAGCTGGGAATCATGTTAATAAAACAATCATATGAGTATATCCATGGGAAGGCAACTGTATTTCCTTCAAATCCTTCACTAAGCCAGATGGATAAAGTTCATGATCTTGAAAACTTTCAAGTGCTTTAGGAATATTCAGAACAAATATTTGCCCCCAGGGCATGTAGATGAAGCCACTAAGCAATGCTTACTTTTGTAAAGTTAACCAAATTAGAGTTTTGGAGATGAAGCTTTACTCCAATAGTATTTATTGAGTACCTCATCTATCAAGTGTTGAGCGTACTTCATCACCTATTTTTTCCCAGTCATCTATGCACATGTTATGCTATACTGTATATCGTTGTTCTTATAGAAATCTATAAATACTGCAGGGTAAAGACACCCTTCAGGAATTTGATTCCATTTAGTAGAACTGCTTGAAATTTACTAGCTGTTGTCACAGTGGGCACATGTTACATAACTTCTCTAAGCTTCAATTCTTCTTTTGTAAAGTGAATATCATATTAGTTCTATGCCAGGACTTTGGTTCTCAGGATCAAATGAGATAATATCTATTGAACACTATGCTTCGAACACAGCAGGCACTCAGAAATATCAGTAATTATGAGTAGTAGTCATTATTTTTAATCATAAAACATGTAGGAATACCAATCCATATGGAGCAGCAGTGAAATGGAAGGTCACTGGGCTGCCCTGCATAGGAAGAGAAGGTGTATTAGAAAGAGAACGAAGGCCGGCAAGAGGATGCATAATCAGGAGACTGTGCTTTGGATAGGCAGCCGGATCAGTAAAAGCAATCCAGCAAATGCTGTCATGTGTACCCAGAAATCTGAAATCCAAGATTCAAATACAGTCGGAAGACAGAGAGAAAGATGATCAAGTTACTGAAAAACAAGAGCGGAAGATCGAATATTGAAGGATTAGAGAAAGTATTCCACTGGCCGAGCTACATTTTAAAGATCTGGTAGCCCTGAGGCAGTGAGCTCTAGTCTGTGAGAGAATTAAAGGCTTGAAATAGACTCTGGTTAACGTCTGAAGACTTGTTTTCTAGTTTAATCCTGACACTCATAAGCTATTGATTCTAAGCAAAAATACATATCATTTTTATGATTCAATTTCCTTATCAATAAAATGGGGGTAATTATAGCTGGTTTGCCTACCACCAGCCTTGTTGGGTTGTTTAAAAATGAGGTAATGGATAAGAAAGTACTTGGAAAATTTTAAAGAACTATATCAAATCACAAATAAATCCATTTAACAATATTTATTGAATCTTTATCCTGTTCCTGGGGTTGCAGTACAAAGATGAAAAGAAATATTCTACTGCTTTAAGGCATTCGCTGTGTCAAATATCAGTAATCAACTATGCTATATACTATATAATATAATGAAATACCAGCTTTCACAGAGACATGCATAAGGACCCAATGTGTAAGGAACATCCAGGTCTGCCTAGGAAACTTAGGGAAGAGCTCACAGAGGAGACAGAACATGAGCTCATATTTGATAGATGACTGGGAGCTTTCCAGCTGGATGGGGGAGGGAAAGAGGTTCCCAGAAGAAAGGGCAGAATGTACACAAAGCATAAAGGTATCTCCGGGGATTGAATTAGAAACAAAAGTTGCAAATAAATGAAAGCCCAAGGCTACTTGAGGTTCCACCTTTTTTTCCAGTGTTATCATGGTCATTCAGTTGCAGAGTATGGGAAATGACTGACCTTGACCCTGAAATATCCCTCCTATTTGGGCCAAGTTCTGTAATCCACCCACACTAGGTCAGAATTAGCCTTGCACCTGCAATATCACTGTCTCTAGGAGCCAGTGAGCACAGTCTCTTCTCTGATCTTCCCAAAGGCACAACTTCTACATTCATCGAGCAGCCTTTCCTGCGGTCAGGTTGAGGATATTAACTGAGCATCCCATGTGGCTGTTTGCATCATTTCAGCCCCATGGCTGAAACAGAAGGTTTCAGTTTCCACTGTCTGCTAGGCTACTTAACCCTTCTAGAAGAAATATTCAGATGAAGAAACCCAACTGTTATTATAATTTTGTAGATGTAAGACATCTGCATATGACTCATGGCATCTTGCACTGTTTTGAAACATACAGAATCCAGGGCTGCAATTTCATTTTTTCTAAGTATATCATGTGACAGTTTAGAAAACATTCTCTTACCATGACAGCACAAACCTCAGCTTGCAACAATGTGAAATACGTAAAATTACATATTCTGCAGAAATAATTATACAAGAATGTATATAAAATGTATTGTGTAAGGAAAAGTCTAGTCAAAGAAATGTCCCTTTATGCGATTTTAGATCTTATCCCCTTTACATTAAAGATTGGTTTTTATAAAATACCTTTTACATTGGAGAACGTGTAAAGGAGATATTTCTTATATCTCATTCATTAAATAAACTTTTTTTGACACCTGTTGTGCTAACCATTCTGCTGGACAATGGGAATAAAGAGAAGAAAGGAAGCAAGAGATAAGTGAACGAATGACTACTTGGGAGAACAAGTCAGGTATCTGCACAGATATCATATTCTCTGGGAATTCTTGATTAAAGTGGGCATTCTGTGTGCTCTGTCCTTCAAAATCTCCACAATCAGGGAAGGTGGATGATTCAGAGAAACTAATAAGTGCCATGTTGGGACTTTCCCACCAAAACATGCAGGAGAGTTTGTCTCTTTCCACATAGGTTGCTAAGGTGGAAAGAGTACTCTGAATGTAGTTTATTCAACAGTCATCTTCCTCAACACAATGACCACAGCCAAGACCTTGGGGGAGGGAGTGAAAACGATAAAGGGGGAGGAAGAGAGGGAGGACAAGAAAGAAGAGAGGGAACTAGAGAGAAACCTTAGTACATTATTTGAGATTTGTTTCAAGTGTGCCTATAGCCTTGTTTCTTAGAATTGACTTCTAATTTAACTAGAAATGAATTAGAAGTTTGTTTATTTCGTTGATATCTGAATATGAGGTGTTTCAAGTGTCAGATCTTAAACTATCAAATTATCTCCAGTTGAGGAGGGGAGGAGACAAGAATTCATCTCTCCTTTATAAGGAATTTGGTTATGCTATAGCAAAAGAACTAGTTAATCTATACTTACTACATTTCAGGACTCTGGCTACCAAACGCAGAGCTTTGAAAAACTGGTACAAGCATTATTCAAAAGGTGTGTGGTATCATCATCCAGTAATGGTCAAGGAGACATGTGTCTTCTGTGAACCAGCAACTCATCTCTTAGGAACCCATAATATATATGCACATCATAACATATGCACAAAAGATTTCCTAGCAGCACTGTTGCAATAGTTCCAAGCTAGAAACAACAGCTATCTACCAAGAGTAAAATGTATACACAAATAAACAATGGAATACTATACATCAATAGCAATAAATGTACTATAATTACATTTGAGACGCATGGCATAATTTTACTATCATAATGTTGAATGACAGATCTAGACCACAAGAAATGTAATAAAATATAATTCCATTCATTTACAGTTTAAAAAAGCAAGACCAAAAGATGTTATTTGCACATATTGGTAAAACAATAAAGAAAAGCAAGGGAATGATTATCAGAAAAAGCTAGGATATAGTTACTTCTAAGAGGGCTTGAGTGGTCTGATACCAGGAAGTACACACTGAAGGCACTGGTGTTAATAATGTTTTACTTTTTGATCTCGGTGTTCCACTTCATAGTTATTCATAGAATTATGTTTACGCATGTTTTATGAACTTTTTGGTATGCATGTTATGTTTCAGAGTAAAATAATGTACTATGACCAAATGGATTTAGTTCACGATTGCGAGAAAGATTCAATCTAGAAAATCTATCATGATAATTTATCACAAAAATTGATTACAAGAAAAAAATCATGTATTATCTCAATAGGTATGTTCATAGGGTTCTCTAGATTTTAACAGTCATATGTGATTAAAAAAAAAACACCTATCAAAGTAGGAAACTTGATAAGGTTATATAACAAAATCTAAAGTAAAGGTTACACTCAGTGGGGAACCTTAGATACTTTCCCCCTTCACAAAGCAGAAAGACAACATATTCATTATCATCACAACTGCTTGGAGTTGTGATGGAGACCTGGAGGTCTTTGCTAACTCTATAAGGAAAACAAAATAACTAAAAGATTGGGAAAAAAAATGAAAAGAAAGGAGATAAAGTTGTCATTACTAGTGGATGATATGAACATCTACCAAAAAAAGTCAGCAGGATTAAATTCAGAGCATTGTTTTTGCCTTCTTGTTGGATACAAGATTGACCTTCAAAAACCATAGCATTTTTTCACATCAAAATTATCCAAAGTGAAAATGTAATTTCAATAGTAAAAAATACACAGTATCTATGGGTTTTAACTTAACAACTTAAATCTTAGCCCAAGATTTCAAAAGAGAACCTATTATTTTCTCTAATAAGCGAACATAAAAGATTTGAAAACAAAAACATTCTGTGCTCTTATTTATAATTACTAAATAATAAAATGTTTAATTCCCTGCAAATTAATAGATAAATTCAATGTAATCAAAAGCAAATTTTCATCTGGATGATTGTCAGAATTCAGTACAATCATTCTAAAATTTATATGGAAGAATAAAGACAAACAAATAACTGGTTTTCCTCTGAAAAGGAAGAGCAAAAGTAGATATTTGTTCTGTCAGATAATAAGATAAAAGCTCTGGCAATAAAACCAGTATGGCTTTGGTTCAGGAACATCCAAATGAAACAATGAAGCAAAATAACGAGCTTACTAACAGATCTTTGAATATCTGGAGAGTCAGTATCTGACAACCTGCTATCAAAAATTAATAGGACATGAATGAATGTTCTAGCATATGGTATTAAGAAAAAATGATTTACAATATGTAGAAAAATAAAACTGGATCCCTACTGAAAAATATATACAAGAACATTTGTCAGAATAGTTAATATACATGCAGTACTTAGTATATACTAAGATGGACACTTTTTTAAAGCGTTTTTAATATATTAGCTCATTCAACTCTTACAACAATCTTACGAGTCCATTAGTATTACTACCCTCATTTTATATACCCCATTTGTATAGAAGTTAAGTTGTCAAAATTCACCCAGTTAGTAAGTGCAAGAGCCAAGATGGTGAATTCAAATAGTATGGATTACAATAACTTTGGTCTTAATTACTACACTATAAAGGTAAAACCATAAATGTAAGAAAAAATCTTTGTGATCTAGATATGAGGAAAGACATCTTTAAAAAAAGCCAAAAACATTAAAACAAAGAGATAAGGAATTTTATGAAATAAAAATTAAAGATTTGTATTTGCTGAAGACTGATTGGAAAAAGTTCACAATCAGATGGCAAATTGGGAGAGAAAATTTAATTTGCAATGTCTAAACCGGACAAGATTTATAGCTATATTAACAAGCAGCTCTTGCTAATCAACAAGAAAAAGAGAGCAACTCAATTGAAAAACAAGCAAAGGATAAAGAACATTCTACAAGTGAAAGGAAACCCCCCTGGAAAAAAGCCTGGCAATGAACAAAATGATGCCCAGATTCATGTAGTTAGAGAAATGGAAATTAAAACACTGACATCAATTTTTACTTATCGTACGAAAAAAAATTTAGAAGGCTGAATCATGCCAAGTGTTGGCAGTGATACAAGAACCCTCATTAAATTCCTGTGGATGTTATATACTGAGACAGACATTCTGGAGAACAATCCGGCAGCACGTTGGTAAATTCAGAATACGCACAGACTATGATCCAGCAATGCCACTCAAATACAAAAGGATTCATATACATGGAAGTTCATCAGTAGGTTACTTGTGTTAGTGAAGAGTTAGAGTTTATCCAGGTGGATGTGCTAGTTTCACAACAGATAGATGCAACAGACAATGGACATACAGCAATATGGATGAATTTTTTAAATCAGTGCTGTGCAAAAATAGCAAGAAACATACTGAGTTCTTTATATTTTACAAGAATGTGCACAAATGAAACACATTAGAAGGACTGTCTGTGGGTGGATGGACAGAAATGGGAATGGGGGATGGAGGTAAAAGGGAATGAAAATTAATAAACGGATGAATAAAATCAAGCAGTGATGATAGTATGCCATTTGATGGAGAAATCTGATGAAGTCCTACTTCTGTCCTTGAGGTTCATGGAAAGGAGAAAAAAAGAAATAAAGCAAAACCAACACACACCTGGACTTTATGGAGACTGCATTCTAAGGAAGGAGATAGATATCAAACTAATTACAACACTGCTTTTTAAATTACTATTTTGATAACTGCTATCAGAGATGAAAGCATAAGGTGTTACAAGAGCATAGTAAGGTATAAGAGAAAATTAGTATATATCAGTTATGCAGAAGACATTAGATGAATGTTTATGAGATATAAGAAATTGGACTAGGAGTTTGATAGTTTTACAGTTTTAAAACTGAGGGGTGTGTGGAGTTGCGCTGTGTTCAGTGTTTAACTCGAAATTCTAGTCATTTATTATTTCTAAGAACTTAATATATGTTATGAAGTAATTTGAGCATGACTGCTCTTGCTAACTCTCTGGGCTAATGCTATGGACTTACTGGCATGATTTACCTATTAAATAAAAGAATGTAAGCCTTATTGTCTGTATATCCATATAACATTATGGCAGCCCTATATAGTGGAGCTGAATATGATAGCATCTTTTCAAAACAGTGGATTCTAGATAATCTCTCTGTTTAAAAATGAATTCAGACTTGTGAAAAAATTCTGCAAAACTAAAGAAAGCATTCATCTTCCAAAAGATTATAAAAGGTCAAGTATCTAAAAATTATTTATTTAAGGAAACAGAATAAAATTATTTTAAAAATGATAATAAAAATACAAGAATTCATGAGTTCTATGAAACAGAGAAAAAAGTGACAAGGAAACAACAATAGGTTACCCAAAAGGACCTAGCAGTAGAGATAAAAAATGATAAAAGAAACCACAATTACAATAGCTAAATGAAAGTCTACTTTGAAGTAGTAAAATTGACATTACAGAAATTCAAATCGGTGAAGTAAAGAAAAAAACCTTAGGAAATCTTTTGAAATGAACCTGATAAATATTAGAAAACCTAGATTCAACCTTAAAGTTTCAGCTGTTTTTGAGAAAGAACACTGAATAAAATGAAACTAAAACAAATGGAAGAAACTTTAAAAATGTGATAATTGAAGTAGGTTATCTGAAAACATATTACTGAGAAAGCCCTGAGTGCGCAATCTACAAAAAAGGAGGAGGAGGGGGAGAGGGAGGAGAAGCAGTCCCAGCAGAGGCAGCATACAGACTCAACCAAAGATATGTTCTTATCACATTTTTAAGTTACCAAGGTTTTTAAAAAGCTTAAAAGCATATTCATAGAAATTCAGGTTGTCAACAAAGAAATATCAAGATGCCACTATTCTTCTACAACTTTAAAATTTTAAAAGACTATACTTCAACTTTGTAGTATTTCTTACAAATCTACATAATTTTTCAAAAAAATATTTTAACTCAAGTGTTTTAGCTTGAGCCAAGTTGTCATGCATAAAAGCAAATAAACAAAAACAGAAAAACACAAAAAACAAAAACTTTATTAGAAATAAATCAACTCAGAAGTATGTCGTTTTTAAACATCATTAGTCATGATGGCCAACCATTATGGTCAAGACATGAAGAAAATAATTCACAATTGAGAAAAATGAGAAACTGAAAGAAAACAAACAAACAAAATCCCCACCTCTCTCTGCCGGTTAAAGGTCAATAAATTATGGTAGAGTTGTTAAGCACACTGGCTTTGAAGCCAGATGGCTCGAGTTCAAAACCTGGCTCTTCTAATTGCTTGATTTCTTTGCATCTCATTTTCTTTACCTGTGAGATGGCTAAGGATAGTAATTCTGACTTTCAGAGTTATTGTGAATACCAATAAATTGATATATGTAAGTGTGTCACAGGGGGTCTGGCACATAGTAAAAGTTCAATGAATATGATCTGTAGTTATTGAAAATCTTGAGAATATATTTTTTAGATTTTAGTAGCAAATTATAGTAAAGTTTCTTCTTTGACCAATTTCCATGGGGCAACCATCATAGCTAATGGCACTAATGAGACGATAGACATTGAAGTCACACAATAATAATGTTAATAATGGCTATACCTGTTTTGAACATTTACTATGTGGCAAAAATTTTGTGTATATTATCTCATCTAATCCTCATAAAACTCTGAGTAGGTACTACTATTATCCCACTCTATAGATATGAAAATGAGGCCTGAGAAATAAGCAACTTTCAAAGTCACACAGCTTGCAAGCAGTGGAGCTGGGGTTTGAACATTTTTCCCTGCCAGCCAAATACTAGTTCATTAAAGTTAATTTTTGATTTTATCCTCTACTAGTATTGAGTCAAACCAACCATTGCTTTGCATATTTCTTTTTACTCAAATACAATGCAATTATAGTAAACACGATACAATTCTGTGGCAAGCTAGTTTAGAAAAACAATCAAACAAAAAAGATATTTAATTGGTCTAATGTGAAACAACCCAATCTAGTTTTGGTGGGACTATCTCACCCAATGACCAACTGGCCCCACATATACTTCTATGACAGCATTTATTATACTTTCTTTCATGTATTCGTTTGAGTTTTCAAAATGGTTTTATTTTATTTTTAAAATAAAAACTGTATATATTTAAGGTATACAACATGACATTGTGACATATATAGTGAAATGATAACTACAATCAAGTTAACTAACATATCTACCCATGCATTCTTGACATGTCTGTCTGTCTCAGTAGACTAATACAGTGTCTGGTACTTAATAAATATATGTTGAATGGATGTTAGATTTTTAGCTGAGGACCACTGATAATATTTTCTAAAGCCGTTTGTCAATAACTCAGACATGAATGATGTACACAACAATGGAAAAAATATAATGAAGGAAAAGTAAAACATACTGATTTAAAGGATTTTTGCCCAAAAAGTAATGAAAATAAAGACATTTAAATGAAGTCATATTGTATATTATAACATATTTGAAATTAGGAAGAATTAATATTGCAGGAGTAAAGAAGGAAAGGAAGGAAGAAAGGAAGACAGGGAAGGAGAGAGGAAAGAAAGGGTGGAAAAAAGAAGAAAAAGAGAGCTGGAAATGATTATTTATTCAGAAATAATTGCTAATCAAGGATCTTGATATTCATTTGTATTATCTCATTTAATTCTTAAAAAAACCTTCATTTAATGCAAATATTTCCTTTTTATGACTGAAGACACTGAGACTAAGACAAGTTAAAAGCTTCTAGTGATGCTTTACAATCAAGTTGAGAGTTGGGTTCTAGTCTGTAAATTTCCCAAGAATATTTAATGAAAGAAAATTTGCTAATATTTGCATGCTCTCTCTCGAGAAATAAATACTGTAGATAAAATGGTGACAACATCCAACTAGGAAACACATTCCTAACTTGTGTTTGGATGGAACAGTGTTTTAGAGATCTTTAATGGTCTAGTACATGAAATTTAATTTTCTTTCTCCTTTAATTTGCAGGCATATTATTCTTCACTGACTACTCCTAGGGAAAACATATTCTTCTCATAGCTGAAAGTTATTGCTAGGAAGTATGTGTATCATGATTCATATTAAGGAAATTGCCTCTTCTATTAGGGTTCTATTACTTCATGGACTCCCGGGTATATTCCTTATAATCTTCACTTTCCTAAGTTCAGAGGGGCTATTTTCAAGATGGCACCTGTTGCCCTCAGTTGGAGAACAGCCGTTTCCCTTTATTGGATTATCTGGGTTAACCACACATATTACTTTCATTTATTAGTTCCCTTTAACCCTTTGCTTACTTTACACCATGTATAACCAAATTTAGAATTGCATTAGAAGAATAAAGATGCAGACAGAAATAGTGCCTAAATAATGATTCAACTCTATGCATCAAGAAAGATTTTTAGAGGCCATTCATCAAAGCAGCTCCATGGAAAAGGTGATGAGGAAATGGACTTGTATTAAATATATTCTTTTTGTATAAATATCTATTTTGCCTATCTACATTATTTTAGTCATCAGAAGACATCACAAAGTAAATGATGATGATTCCTAATAATTACCGAGCAATCAGTCTGTTTTAAGAATGGTGCAAAGTGCTCTCAACACTGATCTTCAGGTAAAGAAACTGAGGCCCAGGGAGATTAGGTATCTTGCGTAAGGTAGGTGTTACTGTCCCATTTATAGGAAAAACAACTGTTTAATTTAATTTATATAACGATGTAATTCTAAAATGAAGTCCTACCTTAAGCAAGTCTATTTAATTACAGGATATATAGTCAAAATATTCACAGTGCTTAGATTTTTTAAATTTGAAATTACTGTTGTATTAATGACAATTTCTGGAAAATTCAGTGAGCGAGTTTTTTTCAACCTACAAAGACTAAGTATAAAACTAAAATTAGGGCTTCCCTGGTGGCGCAGTGGTTGAGAATCTGCCTGCCAATGCATGGGACACGGGTTCGAGCCCTGGTCTGGGAAGATCCCACATGCCGCGGAGCGGCTGGGCCCATGAGCCACAATTACTGAGCCTGCGCGTCTGGAGCCTGTGCTCCGCTACAAGAGAGGCCGCGATAGTGAGAGGCCCGTGCACTGTGATGAAGAGTGGCCCCCGCTTGCCACAACTAGAGAAAGCCCTCGGACAGAAACGAAGACCCAACACAGCCATTAATAAAATAAATAAACACAGAATAATCATTAAAAAAACAAAAAAACAAAAAACTAAAATTAACACCCACAAAATTACTTACCTCGATATATGTATTTATCAGTGTAATAAATATTTTAGGTGAATATGTGACTCTGATGTTTTTAGATATCTTAAAATATTATTAGAGGTTCATATCTTCCTTGAGAATAAAATGAAATTGTAAAGGAGTTTATTGAAAAAAAATATACATATATAAAATTACAATTACACTGTAAATTTAATCTACATGTGATATAATACACGATAGTATTATATCATGATAACACTTGTGCTTCATAAGCATGATTTTCAATGGTTAATATTTGAAATATGCCTTAATTCATTTAAATAATCCTCTATAGTTGTACATTTAGTTTGCTTCCAATTTGCCACTATTATAAAAAACTCAATAAAATAAAAATTTGCCCTCACTTTGAATTGTTTTTTTGGGACACAAATATGTATTTTTCAGAACAGTTCTCATAAGTGCAAGATTTATATGAATGTCATTATATCTCATTTTAGTTCAACTCTCTTTCTACACCCTAATTTCCTTTTTCCCTATTTGGATTACTCTCACTCTATTGTTGGGTTTACATTCCCTGAAAGCCAGGGTAATTACTACTATTAGTTTTGAATTAGTAATACTGGTAATTAGTACAGTGTTTTGCACCTAGTAAGTGCTTAAGAAATGTTTGTGAAATAAGTGAATTAGTTCATGATTGAACAAGGATCTAATTCATACTTCCAAATATGGCTAAGTAATCACCATCAAACACGAGGTTCCATATGGTGTTTTGCAATGCCAAGATAATATGCAAAAGGACTATGTGAGTGATAATAATTTAAAATGCATTTGAGCTAGTCTTTTCATAAATAAAATGTAAAAGCATGCATATTAAGATCATGTTCCCACAGTCAATTAATTTTGTTTAATCTGGGCTATACCAAGTAGTTCCCAGATTTAAAACAACTTTATAAGGTTGTCAATGTAAAGAAATGTTTTGTCCAATTCAATTTTGAAATTGTGCTCTTCATTCTCCTGTTGATAACATTTGATCTGTGTTTTGCTAACATCCTATCCACAATCTGATTTTTTTAAATTAATTAATTGATTAATTTTTTTGGCTGTGTTGGGTTTTGTTGCTGCATGCCGGCTTTCTCTAGTTGTCGTGAGCGGGGGCTACTCTTCGTTGAGGTGCGTGGGCTTCTTATTGCAGTGGCTTCTCTTGTTGCGGAGAACGGGCTCTAAGCGTGCGGGCTTCAGTAGTTTTGGCATGTAGGCTCAGCAGTTTTGTTTTGCGGGCTCTAGAGTGCAGGCTCAGTAGCTGTGGCGCATGGGCTCCGCGGCACGTGGAATCTTCCTGGACCAGGGCTCGAACCCGTGTCCCCTGCATTGGCAGGCGGATTCTTAACCACTGCACCACCAGGGAAGTCCCACACAATCTGATTTTTTTTTTTTTTTAAACATCTTTATTGAGTATAATTGCTTTACAATGGTGTGTTAGTTTCTGCTGTTAAACAAGTGAATCAGCTATATGTATACATATCCCCATATCTCTTCTGTCTTGCATTCTCCCTCCCTCACCACCCCTCCCTATCCCACCCTCTAGGTGGTCACAAAGCACCAGCTGATCTCCCTGTGCTATGCGGCTGGTTCCCACTAGCTATCTATTTTACATTGGTAGTGTATATATGTCCATGCCACTCTCTCACTTCGTCCCAGCTTACCCTTTCCCCCTCCCGTGTCCTCAAGTCCATTCCTCTACGTCTGTGTCTTTATTCCTGTTCTGCCATTTAGGTTCTGCCATTAGGTTCTTCAGAGCCATTTTTTTTTTTTTTGATTCCATATATACAATCTGATTTTTAATAGCCAAATATGATTTTCCCCAGAGCAATGAGCTGGAAGAATATTCTATCCTTTTGCCTTATTGGAAGTGGATATTGTTGATTTTGTGGAGTCGTTAGAGCAGGACACTTTACTTGCCTGTAAAGGTGCAAGCAGAGATGCGGTCTTCACTATGGGATGATGCTCCCCTTTTTAGCTCTAACCTGGCTTTTTCTTCCAAGCTTTAGTCCTACCTCCTCAACTGCCCTGCGGGCCTCTCTACCCGGCCAATGGCTCTCTAATACAAAAGTGGTCTAACCATGAGCCCTTTTTCTCACTTCCCACATATGCTTCTTTTGAGACATTCTATTACTTGTCCTCCTCACTATCTGTAAATGATCAGTTACCAAGTCTTGGTTGATTCTATACTGGAAATATCTCTGATATATCTCCCTCTTCTCCATTCCCCCAGCGACTTCAAATACTCAAGCCTCTATTATTCCCACTGGTTTACTTGGCTAGTTTACTGTACTCAAATTTTAACCTTTTGGCAAAAATTTATCCCACTAACTCTTGACAGATTCATAGTTTTTTGTTTTTTTGTTTTTAATTGATTTTTGCTTCATCGGGTCTTTGTTGCTGTGTGCGGGCTTTCTCTAGTTGCGGCGAGCGGGGGTTACTCTTTGTTGCAGTGCGCAGGCTTCTCATCGCGGTGGCTTTTCTTGTTGCGGAGCACGGGCTCTAGGCATGCGGGCTCAGTAGTTGTGGCTCGCGGGCTCTAGAGCACAGGCTCAGTAGCTGTGGCGCACGGGCTTAGTTGCTCTGTGGCATGTGGGATCTTCCCGGACCAGGGCTCGAACCCATGTCCCCTGCACTGGCACGCGGATTCTTAACCACTGCGCCACCAGGGAAGTCCCCAGATTCATCGTTTTAAAGTGCAGCTTGGATCCTCTCACTCCCTAATTAAAATACTTTAAATTCTCCCAGGCTCTCCAAAAGACTAAACATGGAACATACCCAGCCTCGATGATCTGTTTCTACCTTGTATTTCCAATTTGTCTTATTCTAACTCTCTTTATACATTAGTTAACCTAGGCTCCATTTAAACTAAATCACTGACTGGTTCCTATAAGGTTCCCAGCGCCCTTGTTCAAGCTATCAATTCCTGCTGAAAAACTCTCTGCTCTTCAATATCGTCATGAAGTCATTCTTTTGACCCCTTCAGGTCCTTTTTAAATGCCATCCCAAAGAAACTTTCCTCTGTTTTAAAAATTCATAAGCATTTTAATCTATACTAGTCTGCAAGAAGGTGAAAAACATGTTATTTTATCTGCTAGCCCTCAATTGTCTTTTGGGAAGATAACTGTCTCTGTTTAAGAGAATACCCTGGTGGGCCACTTAGCATAGAAAGTGAGGCCCCAAGGGCGTGTTCTAGAAGGAGGCAATAAAGAGAGATTTAAGCCAACCTATCAAAGAATGAAGAAACACCTAGGGCAAGAAAAGACTGCAGGGAGGGAGAAAATGAGGATGAAGATGTAATATAGCAGAGGTTGTACAAAAAAAAAAGTGGCCAGTAAAATATTCTCAGTTAGAAATACCTAATATTTAGTTTTAAGTTGTTTACATTGCCATTTACACACATAAATGCCTTGAGGTGTTTCATTTTATTTTCTTTAATGTAAGTCAAGGAAAGTGTTGGCATGGAGCAGAGAAAAGAGAACAATTCTGGGAGATGAGACAAGTGTGATATGAATCCCAAAGGAAAGAGAAACTGGGAGCCAGAAGTGAATTTGAGTCCACAGTACTCAATAATTAAATTTTGGGAAGGAGGGTGGAGGTGTACTTGAAATTCTCACCTGGTACAGGAGATTGAGTTGAATTTGTCTAAATCTCAAAGGGCAGAGTGGCTTTAGCTGATGCACGGACAGCATCTTTCATAGCCAATTTACTTCCCGCTTGCATTATGGTTATTACTGTGTAAGTCCCTTATCAGTCTAGAGTGCAAATGCTCACTTTTGTAGACCTTACCTTTGTACCTTTCAGAAAATTTGACCTGGTAGCTTTCACATGGTAGGCTCTCAATAAATATCTACTGAATGAGTTAATAGGAAACCATAGAGGGAGATTTAGGTACATGGAATCAGGGTCATTAGGTCTCCTTCATGCAAAATTGAAAAAGGCAATTTCCTTAGGCAGAACCAGCCCCATCAGCATTAACTGGTAAAAAATCCAGGTGTACACAGACCTGATTCAATGCGGGAGTTCTGTGGCTGCAGCATGGGCTGGTCTTTAGCCAGACTCCTCCCCAGTCCCTGCCTTGCCTTGTGCTGGACACAGGTATAACCCACACAGCCTTAGGTAGCAGCCCTGTTTGGAGTGAGAGACACAAGGAGTAACTTAGGAAGAGTTTTTGCCACAAGGAATCTTAAGTGACCTGGTAAATGAGGCTCAGAAAATGAAAAGCTTCTGATTTGGTGAGAAGCAAAAGCTCTTTACTGCTAGAGTTTCCCGGCAATATCCACCATTTTGCAAAGTAGTGCACATGTGGTTACTTAGAATTGGCTTTGAGTGACATTAATTTCAATCCATGGAAGCTATCATCTTTTTTCTTTCTTTCTCTTTTTTTTTTTAATATAAATATTTATTTATTTATTTTTGGCTGCACTGGGTCTTCATTGCTGCGTGCAGGCTTTCTCTAGTTGTGGCGAGTGGGGGCTACTCTTCGTTGTGGTGCACGGGCTTCTTAATGCCGTGGCTTCTCTTGTTGTGGAGCACGGGCTCTAGGCACACGGGCTTCAGTAGTTGTGGCACGCGGGCTCAGTAGTTGTGGCTCGTGGGCTCTAGAGAGCAGACTCAGTAGTTGTGGTGCACGGGCTTAGTTGCTCCGTGGCATGTGGGATCTTCCCGGACCAGGGCTTGAACCCGTGTCCCCTGCATTGGCAGACAGATTCTCAACTACTGCGCCACCAGGGAAGCCCGTTTCCTTTTTTTTTTTAATAGTTGTGGTTACTTTAGATAACAGATTCTTGTGAAGTTGAAAATCTGAACTTTGGCAATAAACCCAGATTTGTAATTCATTTCTTGTTTTTTCCTTTTTAAAGGTTAAAAGCAGTTCAGTTGCCCATGTCCAGACACACACTAGATAAGCCCACAGTCCTCTAAATTCAAAAAAATCATTTTTAAAAGTTAGTTTTAGATGACTTTTGAAAGCCTTTACAGCTAATGAAATTATTCTAAAATAGTCAGACATTCTCTGAAGTATTCCTAAAGGACTAGAGAATAAATCTAACAGATAATAATATCATAATATAAAAGTCTATTGGAAAGTAACATTAGGTTTCTAGATATTTTATCAACATTCTTAAGGATATTAAAATTATCTAAGGAAATTCCCTGTGGACAAATTGAGACTTATGTTTTCCTAAACAAAGGGAATTTTTCCATTAGAGAAAATGGCTCTAGTATTCCTTTAAGAAGAGGCTGAACATCATGAACATCATCTTAAATATATGTAGCCCCAAATCCCTACCTTGAGTAACAGACAATAACAATGGCTAAACCTTCTGAAGGCGAATTCTGTGCTTGGAGCAATTTCTCAAATCGGATCTCTGGGGACTCATGGTGTAGATTTATGAAACATACAGGGCAAAGGGTGGATCCAAACAGGAAATAAAAGAGACCGTGAACCGATAACATATGCGTTTTTGCAGGCCAAAATTCCATTGTGTAGACTTGTATGGAGATAATAGGTATAAAACTGACACTGACATCAACCACGGTATTATAAGTTTGAGACTCCTAGGAGTCAAAGCTGAAAGCTCCCAGTAATCTTTGAGCAGCATGCTGAATTACTTTTCTCCATCAACTTGCTAACAGAATTTCCTATTCTTTTATTTTCAAGAGGCAAGGGCTTTCAGGATCCTGATCTAATATGTGGATTATTTGTCACCTAAATTAGTTTATAAAATATAAACTATATTTTGTTCTTCAGTGAGTCCATACTTCTCTGCTACGTACTTAATAAAAGGCTGAGCATAATAAAAACAGAATTTTTTTTTTATTACTACTGACCTCACTGCCTATCATTAGGGATTATACTTTTTTAAAGAAAAGTTCTTAATGTAAGGGGATGTCTATACAGTAAATACTAGAGATTGACTAGCATACTCAAATTATTCTAAAGCACATGCTGTCATATGATTCAGTTCTTTAATTTGAATGTTTCTGAACAGGTATCATTCAGTAAAGCCAAGTGTTTACATTCTTTAAAGTAGTTCCATGGAGCCATTGGATTTGGGTTTCAGATATTTTGATAGGAATTATGGGAACATTTGTAAGATATCTACCTCTGTGGAGTGCCTACATGGCACAACTGTATGTGCCAATTCTGGGCTCATATTCTCTGTTAATGAAGAAATAATAGCTACTTTGGAAAAAAATATATGACCAAAAACGGGAATAGTGATAAGCATACATAATTACGTTTCTGAACTTCAATTTCTTCTGCTTCCTTATAGGACTTTTTTGAAGACTAAATGAGATAATGTATGTGATTAAATCCAATATAATTATAAAATACTATGTAAGAAGGTAATACAATTACTTGGCTTTTAACTTTCTGCAAATTTGGAAAACAGAATCCTCCTGCTAAGGAATAGACTAAGTTGAGAAATAATGTTAAAATAATTTGTCTATTTAATGTTTGAAATTTCTTTTCTTTCCATTGGTTTTTGCAAATCATTTAATCTCATCAGAGAAAGAGGTAAAATACTTAATAAATGTCTTAATATAAATGAGAATTAAAGACTGAGTAAGAAAGTTTTGTAATTCATCAGGGACAGAGTAAGAACAAAACAGGTCAACAAATTAAAATAATGAAAAGCCAAAAATGACAATGAAAGTAGAGGTATTTCATAATCAAATTAGTAACTGAATCAATAATTCTACCTTGTAAAAGGGAGAAGAGGTTAAAAGAAGAAAGTATTACTATACAATTATCAAATCACACATATCATCTGACTTACTTAGTATTGCATGCTGTTTAATTGAAATGCACATATCCCAATGGCTCTTTTTAGAAATTATATGACCTTTCCTTCCATTGTGTGCTCTGGATTTGTTCCAAATCCCGCACATTAGCTTTCTTTAGGAAATAAACCACATAGGTTTTAAACCTTCATTTGCTTCTTTCTATAGGCCTCTTAAGTGAAGTCCTTCTCTCTGTTCTCTTGCCAAAAGTTACTTTTTATATTAAGCAAATGCTTCCCCAGCAATTCAATCTGAAATCATCATTTTAATCATTGTAAGTGGGTTCTCCCACATTTGTAGGATGGTTTTCAAATATGACATTTAAGTATGATTCTTCATTTTTAAGAGAATGAAAATACTACCTAAAGGGAAAGGACAGAAAAGCAAAACTAAACAGAAAAACTCCAGAATCATCATCTTTATCATCAATTCTATAGCTCCTGAGATAAAAAGTTTCTAAAGTTATTTCTATTCCACCAATCTAGTTCATTTCTCTCTACAAGTTCACCATTTCCTTCTAGATTATCATTCATGTGCAGCAATTACCATATCTTTAAACTATAAATATACCCAAATATTATTTATTTTCCTCATGATTTTCACAATGCTCAGGACTACTTATATTCAGAAACTTTTTTTTTTTTTGGTGACTGTTCACCAAATCACCAGCCAGTAAACATTATGATTTTGGCTGACAATGTAACTTGGAGAAGAGAGTCTAATATCTCTGCATAGGGATACCCTTAGGGCTGACTTTTCAGACTGTTAAAGTGGATCATCAATGAGCCTCACATGCCATGAGTCAAATCATACCATATTCTATAACTCTGTAACATACTGTGGAAAAAACTATTTGATGTTATACAATTTTCCTCTTTTTTTCATAAATCTTTTTTCATTTGTTCTAGTCTGTTTTCATCATGAGTTACAAAATACTTTGGTGGCTTTCCATCACATAGAATGCTGTGACTAGTAATAATTCAGTGGCCAAAATTAACCTAATAGACTATGGATGAAATCTACATTCTTTACATCATGAAAATTTCTTTGAGATATTCTTGCCTAAAGAGAGGCTGAGGAAAATATAATACTTTGTTAGGAATTGTAACTGATGATAATTTCAAACTAAGAGGAGAAAATTTTCTGATGCTGGTAGCAAACTTCCTCAATTCATAATTTTTCACTCTTCTCTCATAGAGAATAATTATGATACTTTCCTTCAGTAATATCAAGCCTCAACTCAACTTTTTCCTGTTCAGTATATTTGTCTCTTTAAGAAGAGATATTGTTTACATGTCTCTTTTGTGTTTAGGAAATGTAATTTATTTTATACACTTTTTTCACATCATCTTTATAACTATATAAGCTAGGTATTACCATGGCTTTCTTACATGTTAAAAAAAGAGAGGTTTAAAGACATCAACTCACATCATTAATAAAGTGATATGAGTCTTGTCTCAAACTGTTCCGTTTAAATTCAAATACCAATATTTTAAAATTCCAAATGAGCCTCTATTAACTGTAAATGTATTTTAAAATAATGATAGGCAATCTCTATACTATAATATATATTTGGTATATTTGTATCCTATATAATATAGAATATCAGTTAAAAATTATATTGTGTGTTTGAAAAGTTCATTTTATAAGCAATGCAACAGTATGATCAAAACAAAACAATAAAAAATAATGTCTTATTAAAGTGAAATGAGTAATTTCACACTTTAATATCACAAGTTGTATAGGTTTTATACTATAATTAACAATTCTTAATGAGTTCTGGGTTATAAAATATGTCCTAAGGGGAAAGGTGAAAAGCAGAAATGAATAATTTTCTTAAAAGTAAATAAATACAATGAATATTTTAATTAGAGCCTCCAGTTTTGAGGGCTATGCTTCATCTCCAATATATCAATGTAAAAAATTATTTAGGTTATTTGAAGTTTAACAGAAAATGATAAAGCACCATACTGATGGAAACTGAAACCTAAATTATGAACAGTTCTGAAACATACAATAAATTCCTTTGGATGTGAAGAGCTCTAGAAGCACAAGTAAGGAAGCAATGATGAAATCCATCTTCCTTCTGACTTCTCAGCCACATTAGGCTAATTCCAGAAATAAATCCAGTCAATTGGCAAGTTAACCTCTTACTCTTGTCACGGAAGTCATCTACAGCCTTGAGTTTAACTGTTTTCTTTCTCCTTGGTCTTAGTCCTTTCTTTAGTGACTCTGTATTTATGGTGGCATTTAGGAAATTTATCTTTGGTAAGAATGTGCCTCTGAAAATCATTCATTTTACAAAAACGTGGATGCAGGGATCATATATTAAATAAAATCTCTTTAATTCTTTTAACATGGATTATTTTTTCTACTGGGAGGTACACTAAGTCATTCATTTGACAGTTTTGTATTTTTAACATTATTTACTCAGGACTTATTTTATTTGGGCTTTGGAAATGATTGAAATGAGGTGGATAAAATTTACTTTTGATACATTTCATTCTAACCTTTCCTGCAGGCTCAATTTTTAGAATTTATTTCAATAAGCTGAAAGAAAAAAAATCCCTTAGTAATCAGAAATGCAAAATTGTAAACAAGCATGTATTTACTTTAAAAAGTTTAGATTTGGAATATATTTCATTTAGATTTTAAAAAGCAGATAGGAAAACACCTATGTTACATGCTAAGAATATACTAAATATATGTATACATGTGTAAAGTATTGCTGATAAATACTATTTTGTGGCTGAACTGAATGATTGGATGTTTTATTCAATATAAAATTTTGTATCTCATATCCTTCTGTAAAATTATAATTTATTTTGAAATAGAGTCTTATACTTGATCAACCTTTAATAACTATTGAGTAACTGTGACCAGATTGGCTAATATAGGTTGCAATGGCAAATACCAATCACAGGTAACATTCACATAGAACTTACTGTGAACCTGGCTCTGTTCTAAGCATTTGGCTTTATTTAAATTATTTAATCTTCCAAGAACTCTAAGTGCAGCGTGGTTGATCACTTGTTCAAAATTATACAGTTATTAGATGGTGAAACTGGGATGCATCTCCTGCCAGTCTGTTTCCAGAGCCTACACTCTTAACTACTGCGTTTAAAAAAATCATTAAAAAATAGTTATTAGAGGTTATGTACACTTTGATTAAATTTTGTATTTTCCAATATGTAGTGCACCTGAGGTTAATGAAGTTATTAAATGCCTAATTAAAAAAAATACTGGTTAGAATATTATGTTCACACAAGCAAACTCTCATGAAAACACCAGCTGCAAAATAAAACAACTTTCTTCTATTAGCAAAAGATGTATTTTTACTCTATTGTTTCTATTTTTTCCACTGTTTCCATCAAATATTAGGTATAATAACTTTTTTATGGTCGATTTAAAATATAAAACTAATGTTTTGAGCATGTTATCAATAGTAAGAGTTTGGGAGGATCTTTACAATTCAGTTATACAACGATCAGTCTGCAATAATATCAAACTTTAAAGTGAGCTCTGCAATTGAACTAGATTTTATAGCATGGGCTGAGTGCAGAACTTTTTAAAAAAATTTTGCTACAGATGTCTGTCTCTCAACTTTCTCTGAACTCTCCAAAAAAGATCCAAACATTATTGTTCTTTGTAAATCCATATCCAGACTTTGATTTTATTTTTAATTTAAAGAAATATTATTTTTATTCATGAAAGTGACATAGAATCATTGCAGAAGAGTCAAAAAATATAGAAATGAAAAAGAAATTACCTATAATTCAAATCAAGAGAAAACAGCTGGTTTCATTTCATATAATTTTCTTCTTATATTTAAAATAGATATGTATACACATTTTATAACTATATGCATGTCTATATACTATTTTTTTATTTTGTGTAATACCTCATAAGCAGTTTAGTACCCTCACTTTTCATTCAATACTATATCATAAAAATCTACCCAAGCTGTTGATTTAAAAAATATATAGCTTTATAATATTCCTTCATATATTTTGACAATTTGTAAACATTTATATGCATTTTGATTTCTAACTTTTATAAATAATTGTGGTGAACATCTTAGAAAATAAATTTTGTAAAAACTTTAAAAATCATATGCTTACTTCTTAGGCTAGATAACTAGATTGGATGTACCAAATTCATAGGTATTAGCATTTTAAAGGTTCTTGTACACTAATGCTAAATTATTTTATTTCTGCCAGCAGAGTCTGAGAGTACCCATCTCAAGACACTCTTGTGGTCAATGAAGTTTGTTTTTTTCCAGTCATCACTATTTGTTATTTGAAAATGACAGGTTACTTTAAAACTTGCCTGTCTCTGAGGCCTAGAGAGGCTAAATATTTTTATATGTGTACTAGGTATTAATATTTTATTAATATTTCTTTTCTTGTCAATTGCTTGCTTTCTGGCTTATATTTTTATTGGCAATCCAAAAATAGTCACTAATTAAAAAAAATAAATGAACCCACTTCTCTTAGAAGAATAAGACGTCATTGGAATTCATCCACCTTTAGAACCTTTGTAAAAATTATCTGAGCTTGAACTGTATTCCTCATTTACTAAAAGGACTCTCACAGGAAAGATATTTGTGATGAATGCCTTTGCTATTAGTGCTATTAAGTTTTTGCTGACATATTCCACAGGATGTGAGATGACTGGCTAGGGTTGAAGGTGTGTGAGTATGTGTGTGGGTATGTGTGGTGGGGGGAATGGACTTTGGTAAAATGTCCTGTATTAGGTAGAATTTGGTATTTTGGCTTTCGTAACAGCATCCTCTAACATGCATATTTCCAGCAGGAGTATACATTTTAGTTCACCAATACAATAAATAGTACTCCAGTGCAGTTTATATCGTAGCTTTTCCCATTCCTTTTCATAATTTTTGAACTGGGTATGAAGGTATATATAGGTGGTGGTCATCATTTGTAGAGAAGAAGAAAAGGTGTTGTATTTGTGTGTGTGTTACTCAATCACCAGAACTTTTGATCATATAATGTATTCCAGATGCAATAATAAATGCTAATGTGTGAGTGTGTATGCATGTGTTTCTGTGGACTAGTGCTTTAGATTTGGGGTGACACGGACAGTAAAGTGGTGATTATAGTTTCCTAAGCGGGGAAGGTATTCAATATGCGTAGTGTTTCAATAAAAATTGTCGGATAAAATTGTACAGGATAGACCGATGTAGATAATGACTTAATCAGGACAAATACTTAGGAGTTATGGCAGACAGGATTCTAGATGTGTGGAAATGTTTGGCTAACACGGTGGCAGTGGGAGGTGTTAGAAAAAAATAGCTAGAAAAGGAATTTTTAAGGAAGAAATAATAAGACTTTGAGGAAAAGTAAATACTATGGAGGCAGGAAGATGAATCAAAAGAATCATCAAATCAGCTTTTAAGAATGATGTTGATATAGCTCAAGAAAGAGCAATTGAGAGGAAGAAGTGATTTGTAGAGGAAGATAAAATTTAGATTGCTATAGTAAATATTTAAGGGAAAATGTCTAATGGGAAGAAGGTATATCTCAGACGAATCCAGATTGGAGGTCCATTTTGGGGATCCTCAACCTGCAGACAGTAGTTAAAACTAGAGGGCTGGGACTTCCCTTGTGGCGCAGTGGTTAAGAATCCGCCTGCCAATGCAGGGGACACAGGCTCGAGCCTGGTCTGGGAAGACCCCACATGCCGCGGAGCAACTAAGCCCGTGTGCCACAACTGAGCCTGTGTGCCTAGAGTCCATGCTCTGCAACAAGGGAAGCCACCGCAATGAGAAGCCCGCACACCACAACGAAGAGTAGCCCCCGCTCACCACAACTAGAGAAAGCCCGCGTGCAGCAACGAGGACCCAACGCAGCCAAAAATAAATAAATAAATAAAAAATTAAAACAAAAAAAAACAAAAAAAAAAACAAAAAAAACACTAGAGGGCTGAATGACCCTTGTTAAGAGTATTGGAGAGAAGGACAGGGAGCTGAAGATTGAACCATAAGTGATGGTAATGAGATATGGTGAGTGAGAGTGAAATAAACCAGGGGGAGAAAGAGAGAGAGGGAAAGAGAGAAATTGGAAATGCAGAAGTGTCTCAAGAGTAGTGCAGATATATGATAATTAAGATAAAAAAAATTTTTTTTCATGGAGGTAGCTGTAGTCAATATTTTAAAAGTCAAAGATACTGCTCACACTCTCCTCCAGGGCCTGGCCAAAGAACAGGTGGCCTTTGGTGGCCGGTCAAAAGAATCAGGAACCAGACTGAAGGCGAATTATATTTAAATACAGTGATTAACCTACCACTGGCCCTGCATAGTTATATTTAAGATATTAAAATAAATATGGAGGCCAATTAATATGTTTCTTTCACTCCGAATGATTGATGCAGTGACATCGATCAGAACAATTTTTCTTTAGAAGAAGTTGTAAAAAACCCTCGTTTTTATAACCAAAGCTATGGGTGGTATCGTTGATTAGTGTTCATTTTTTAAGGTCAGATAATGAATTGCTTTATTTAATGACTATATTTGGCACTGTGACCTGGAATTTTATGCTACTGGAGATAAAAACAGGTTTTAGCAGCCCTCCTCCTGATGGGTTTTATTTCCAAAACAAAATCTCTTCCGTTAATTTACATAGAAATGGTTTAGCAGTGTAATCCTCAATTTTCATTAACATTGCAAAAATTGTTTTTTAGTCTTTCCCCTAACATATTGTTTTCTGAGAAGAGTTAAATTTTACTCTTTGTATCTCTTTCATTGGCATGGGGTTTGTTTTCATTTGTTTGTTTTTGTGGCCCTAATTGGAAATTTAATGTGTCTTTCTACTGAAGACAAGAGGACACCAACATTTTCTTCTACAAAGAATTGTTCCAAAGAAGCAAAGTCAGTCCCTAGGGTTATCAATTCAGAAGAAAACTGGCATGAATTAATGGAAATAGTTTCATTCAGAATTTACAAAACCGAGTTTATTTTTTTCTTTAGTACAAATATATTTATTCAAGTTGTTTTGAATTTCATAATTAATATTGGTGGATATCATGAATTTTATAATTAATATTGGTGAATATCATGAATTTTATAATTAATATCGGTGAATGTTATGAATGTGGATTTTAACCATTTTTATCTATTGATGTTTATTGAGCACTTCCTTAGCACACGGTACTGTCAGTCCTGTGTGAGGAATTGATGTGCCTGCACATTTCTGGTTCATTTGTGCAGGAGTAAGATGAAAAACACAGGCAAATAAAGGCATCAATTATTCCACAAAATGGACTGGGAAAGCTAACTTACTTCCTTCTTTCCTTCCTTCTTTCCTTCCTTCTTTCCTTCCTTCCTTCCTTCCTTTCTTTCTTTCTTCCTTCCTTCCTTTCTTTCTTTCTTCCTTCCTTCCTTTCTTTCTTTCTTTGTTTCTTTTTCTAACTAAAATCTGTGAGTACATGTTTGTTCTGTGTAATACGCTTGATAGAGTAACTTTAATTAAGGTAATTTTGTCCTGTCCATCAGATCAATAATATTTAAAAATAGCTAATTACCTATTTGCTAGTTCATAATAAAGATTTTGGAACTCTGCCTATGTGTCTTAATTCAGAGAAATAACTACATATGTCTTTCAATGTCTAATGTATTAGGCTACTTCTAAAGAAATAGTAGTTAGCTAGAACTAAACAATACATTTTAAGGTTATTTTCATTAAAAAGAAGTTTTCAATAATCATCCAGGTTGTGGTGTTCAGAACGGTAGGATAAAGCCATAAATAACATTCTGGAAAGGGTTTGAAAGAAAGAAGGTGGATGATGAATTTATAGCTCAAATTGTCCTACATTCCATATTTACCTTCCCCTAATGAATAATCTCCTGTTTGGGGGCTCAGACAAGGAATCTGATGTCCAATGATACTGTATGACACACAGATTTGCTGGTGGCAATAACTCTAACCCAGAATGGAGATAGAAAGAAAGAAATATTCTGAAATGCCGTGTCAACATATCAAACTGTAATAATGAAAATTAAAATTGACAAAGCACCCTCCTTTCTAAAACAGAGACTTTTTTCCACTGGTTTTTCCACACTTTTACTTATCTTGTCTACAATTTACATTATAATACTGAAGGAGTACAATAAACATTTGCTGAGAGTTCATGTAACCCCATAAGGAGGCTGACGATGCGGGGAGTTGTGGAGAGTTAGTTAGCATTTGAACTAGTGTCTAATTGGTACTATTTCCAGCTGGGTAGTTGCTCTGAAGCTCAAACTCTAGAGAGGCTGCTACTATAAAACCTCCAGCTCTTTTTACCTCTGATCAACACCAGAGGTTTGGTTATTTAGCACAATGGATATTAGACATGATTTTTCTGACGTGACAGGGGTGGGTTTTCAAGATATCTGTATTTCTAGAAATATTATAGGGCCACACTAAGCCCAAGAGACTATGCCTTTCAGGATATCACCCTGGGTTTAGGATTCTAATCCAGTCCTTCATTTAAATGTTTATTGGAGGATTTTGTTACCTGGTTCTGACTAGAAATTTAGCTAAATTATGCCATGCTTTAAATGAAACTTTAACACAAGGTGCTATAAGAGGGCCTAAAAGGACATTTGGGACTTCATCAAGTTTAAAGGTTATATGGCTGTTTTCATGCCTGCACTCTTATAAACGTTAAATAATTTGGCTTTCATCTTATATGCAACAGAAAATACCCTTGGTTGCTCTATTTATATCCTATGGCTCAAAATTAGGCTAAAAGGAACACCTTGCAATTACTCTGCAGTGTTGAGGGAAGTTGAGGGAAGATAATTTTCAAGTCTCTCCAAATCTGCCCTCCTACCATCCCTATAATTAATTAAGGCAATTAAAAGAGCCTCTGGATCTAACTATTAGATATAGGAGACATGGGGGTAGAGAAACGTTTTCAACAAAACCAAAAAACCCACAGGGATATCATGAGAGAAATTCAATATGAAGATATACAATATTCTTCAATTACTTGTGGCATTTTAAAAAAGAGAGGAAACTTAAGAGACTTAACAGATATAACAATGAAATCCAATGTTTTAGATAGGAAAATCTGGACGTGGACTGGCATTAGATAATGTTAAATAATTATGCTGTTTTATTTGTCATGATAATGACATTACATTATGTTAAACAATCATTATCTGTTTCCGATACATAAAGATGTGTGTGTGTGTGTGTGTGTGTGTGTGTGTATGAATATACATGAAATGTTATCAGGTCTAGAATACACTATAAAGGGATAATGTTCTTCCCTACTCCCATATTGGAGATAGGAAAAAAAAGATTGGAAAATATCAGTAATATTGAAACTTGATGCTGGGGTGCAGATTTTCATTATTCTCCCTCCTCATGAGGATGTTTGAAAATCTTCATGGTGAGGCAAACTATTCTTCAACTCAACACATGAAGATGTACGAGGCTTTCCTCTATAGCGCATTAGTGATCTGAAACCTCTGCTCACCCTCTTGGATGAACATTATTTAACATGGTATTTCTATATTGTTTAATACCAAGAATAGCCACACAGAAAGTTTAAATCTGATTCCTCTAAACACAGAGGTGCCCCTGACTTCTGTTTTCTTACCAAAAATTAGAGCAGAGTTAGTTCACAGAAGTTTCAGGTTTTGTAGTGATATATATATACTGGTTCTTAAAAATTCTCTTTAGGATGAATAACACTAGTTTATATTTTACAATGCTGTGAAGTATAAAATGCTATTTTCGTGAGCTGAAGAAGCAAAATGACATGATGTGAAATTATAGTGAGGCCTCAAAAAAGCATTTCTTTTATTAAATATGTATTTCCAGACTGGACTCAATACATTTGTCCTGGTTAATACATTATCACAATGAGATACTACACAGTTATCAGAATGGCTAAATTTTTTAAAAAAGTAAAAATGACAGACATTACCAACTGCTGGTATGGGAAAACTGAAAGCATCAAGCATTGCTGATGGGAATTCAAGAGTACAGCCACTTTGGAAAAGGGTTGGCGACTTCTTCTAAAGTTAAACATAGACTTAACATACAACCCAACTATTCCACTCCTGGGACTTCTAAGTGTTTACTCAAGGGGAAAGAAAAATTATGTTCTCATAAAAAATGCATTCAAATATGACAGCAGCTTTACTTCATCATCTCCCCAAACCGAAAACAACCCCAAAGACTTTCAACTGGTGAGTGGATAAATATACTGTAGTACATCCATACATGAAGTACTACTTATTTAAAAAACTAAAACAAACTACTGATACACACATCAACAATGTTGGATCTCAAAGGCATTATGCTAAGAGAAAGAAGCCAAAGACAAAAGGCTACATATTGTATGATTACATTTACATAACATTCTGGAAAAGGAAAAACCCCAGAGACAGAAAACTGAGCAGTTGTTGCCAGGGGATAGAGGTACAGAAAGGCAACGGCTACAAAGAAGCTTGAGGGAATTTGGGGAGTGATGGAATTGTTTTATATCTTGGTAGAGGTAGTGGTTGCGTGACTGTATATGTTTGTCAATATTCAGAACATACACTAAAAATGGGTGAATTTTACGTATGCAATTTATATCTCTCTAAACCTGCCCAAAAAAGAGGTAAACTCAAAGAAACCTTCCCCAGTTTCCTGCACCATATTTTCTTTTCTTCTCTTGTTTCCTTACATATGGAAAAGGTTAATGGATGCATAATATTCTATCATTTGGGTGAACTGTCACTGGCATAATTCTTCTATTCAAGCATATAAGCTATCTTTTCACTACCGTAAATAAAAATTGAATACAAACATAAATGAACAATGGAATTATTTCCTCTTGAGATGTGTTAACATGGAGCATTTTGATGGTCCTATGTACCTGATATTCCTACTTTGCTTATGAACCAGGACTTGTAGATTCTACAGAAACAAGAAAACTATACTCAAAATATTCTTGTCAATTTTGAGAAATGTTGTAGATTTATATTTTGATGGCCAACATTTGTAGATTAAACTATTGGATTGGCCAAAAAGTTCATTCGGGTTTTTCTGTAACATCTCATGGAAAATCCTGAACGGACTTTTTGGCCAACCCAATGTATAGAGGGAAATAAGGGGATGAAGTGTTGACAGTTAATGAAAAATAAATCTTCCTCAAATTATTTTAAAAAATTCTGGCTTAATTAGGTTCGAAGCATCTGAGAAGCAGAGTAAATATTTCAATGGATTTTGTTTCCTGGTCAGAAATATTAGTTCCCCTATGCCAGAATGCTGGTGGCTAATTTGTACTCTGGCCAAATGCCGATTTATGGCTAACTGGAGGTTCTGTGTGTAATTTCAGGATCTATAATAATGGCTCTGTGCAAGAGATGTGTCAAGGAACACTGAGAGTGTAGATGTCTCCACTGATTATTTTAAATTCCATCACTGGCTCTGGGGGTGGAGGTATGTTCTGAATCACTCCAGATGTACATCCTTTTAGAACAGCAGTCCTTCTAACACCCAAGTCTCTGTAAAGGTCTTTAATTAGATAAATCTCAAACAGCAACAGCACCACTGTTGATTTTATTAACATAAATTCTCTATTCTGAAAAGCCATTTTAATGTACAATTTGGGGGGTGGGGATGGGGACCCCTGGCTGAAGATGGGCCGGAGTGGAGAAAGTAGATATAGAAATGGAAAAAAAATAAAGTCATTTTGTGGTTCATCTCAAGATGCTTGTTTCAACTTCACTTTATAAATAAAGCTTCAACCTATTAACCTTAAAAAGAAAATCTGACTTTACTATAGACTTGTACAACTGGCAAGAATATTTCTCTATCAAGACTCTCTGTGTGCCTGAGCATTTTTAATGACCCCCATTGATGGCACCATCTGGACACCTGACATTGTAAAAACAAACATTTCAGCACAATTGATGACTCTACCTTAGATGGCTAATACGCAGGTCTGACTGCTAAACTTACAGGCAGTCCTCATCCCACCACATTAAACCTTGCTAAGCAGAAATATCACACTGAGAATTAACATGGGTGTATTATAAGCAAAGCTTAACCTGAAGAGACCTTCTATAACAATGAGAGTGATGGTCCCAAAAAACCAAATCATGAGAAATAACCTGGTGGAGTTTGGACAGAAGCATACTTACAATGAAGAGGTTATAGGGAGATGTCAGTATTGCAGGTGAGCCATAACTTCCCTTACACACAGCCCCAGCAAAGAAGGCTCAGCTAAAAAAATGACCCATCCAATGAAGAGCCACAGTTATCCCACCTTCTAGTACCAAAGGATATACCTTTGCTAATACTTCCTTAAACCTCCAGAGTTTCTGGGAAAAGGTGGGAGAATTAACATTAAAGGGCATCTGTTATTTATGAAGCACTTTTGATTCATGTATCCACCCATTCAATATAATCAACAGATATGTATTACATGCAACTTCATGCAAAGTACTATATTAGGTCCTGCAGAGGCAGCAATAAGCAAAACATACCATATCCCTACACCTTTGGAACTTATGTTCTACCTGGAGCTTGGGGGGTAGGGGTGGCAGAAGGTTGGAGCCTTTAGACAATCTGTGGATTTGTGAGTTAGATATTATTTTCCCTCTTTTACAGATCAGGAAACAGACTCAGGAAGACTGAGTGACTTCTACAAGGTTACACAACTAGCAGGTCATAGAAATGGCATTAGGATCTAGGATCCCAACATAGAGCTTCTGTTATACAATCAGGAAACATGCTTCAGACAAGGACCTCCTGCCTTGTTTACTCCAGGTATCTTGAGGTAAGGCTTCTTCAGATTTAATACATAAACCTTAGGATCAGGGTTCAAACATCAGAGATTTAGAAGTTAGGGGAACCTAGAGCTCAGAGCTTCCATCTGTTTAGTTTCAGCAATTTTAGGACTATGATAGGATTTTTGGACTACCAGTTCGAACAATATTGCTGTTGTGGGAAAAACACATTCAGAGTTTTAAATGAATGATTCACAAACCAACTTTTGGAGTCCATCAATCTGTCATCTCTGATTTCTAACCCTCTGGTTTCTAAAAATCTACTTTTCCATGCTAGTTTCCAGCTCACTTCATTTTGAATAAAAATAGAACTCAGCACAGTTTTTCTTCTTTTATTCTTATTTCTTTCAGAATTGTTCTCTTCCAAGGAATACCTACCTGTCTAGTTTCTTCCCATATGACTTCTGGCATGCAATAATTGATTTCTCTCTCTGTTTCCTGGGTGTAAGGGGTGGGGCTCAAGCCTCTATATCACAGTATTCTGGAACTCTAATAAAATTACTCTAATTAACTGAAGGTGTTTTTGTTTTTGCTTTTGTTTTTGTTTTTTTTTTGCCTCACAAGGATTATTAACAAAGCATGATAAATAAAATCTCATACTATATATTATATAGAATATAGGATATTTATCCCCTCCAAATGAATAGGGAAATAAGAAGGTAAAGGGAGAAACAAAATGTTTAATATAAAGAAATATTCACTACAAGGTTTTTCAGAAAAATAATATGTGTGGATTTTAATATTAATGAGGCACTAAAGCATATTAAAAATTGCTATGTACAAATTAACATATTGAAAAAAATTAAATGAAAGCCTAAAAACGATCAAGTCATTAGCTCATGCAAAAGACCGATTTGCAGAAGAAAATTCAAAGGGAGGCTACATCACTAACAGTGAAAAATAAAATTAATCATTCTATTATATAAACTTATTTTTGCCACCTTTAGGAGTTATACCTGCTTTTTTAATAACTAATTACATATTTTATAGAAGTAGAAAATTTATAGTACAGAGGTATGCCTTTATAAATAGGATTTTCTACATCAACAACATTTCTACATTAGACATCCTTTATGATGTCTAATTTTAATTTGTATTGGTTGATATTTTCTGTATAACAAGACTGCTTTTTTCTGATTTCATCAACTTACTTTTTGTCTTTAATCTGGTCACTGGGCTTCTGCTTACTTCTTTGTGCCTAAATCCATATCTCGGTAATCTGCTTAATATCCTCCTCCCTCTAGAATTAAAGGAAGCTGCTCTTGATTGACAAACTCTAAGATGTTGGAGGCCGTGTTTGCACCCCATCAAGGAAAGATCACTATGTGCCTATAGGCTTCCCTGTGCAACCTCCTTCCCTAGATCTTTCAGTGTAACTTTCAGGGATATATTGGACCCAACTCTTACTGGCTTGCAAAAGCCTGATGTTAAATATTCAGGAATTTCATGAGTGGGAAAACAGCCACAGTAAATGTATTTAAACCAGAGAAATCATCAAATGCTTTTAACCCCTGGAAGGCTGGTTTATCAACACACCACTGAGACATTGTGTATCTCAGAATACGTTAGATAACTGTGTTTCAATCTTCTGACCATGAACTATTACCGAAATATTTATTTGATATCATATTCTACTAGATCTTGTCCCAGTACTTTGAGCTGGCCTTAAAGTGATAACCTCACCTCAGTAAACCAGTATGGTTATAAATTCTTGTTCCTTCAGTTTCCCCTCTATTCTTCTATGAGGAACTGAGACATGAAGAGCTGAATTTGAAACTATGAACCTCTGAGCAGTCTGGGGAGACTGTCTCTTATACCTGGGTCCTCTCCTGGCCCCAACTATTAAAATACACCTAACACAACACTGTTAATCAACTATACTCCAATATAAAGTAAAAATTTAAAAAAAAAAAAAAAAAGAATGTGACTGGTGAAAAATAAATAAATAAAATATACCTAATTGTATTTTAGCCTCTCAAGTGCCACGGTATGGTAAAAGACTAAAAATACCTACTGTCCTTTAATATAAATACATTCTGACTATGGTTTTGGGATGTACACACTTCAAGGGAGGTTAGCTAAGACATGACTGGTCTTATGGGGGCAACTGTCAACTGGACTTAAGTGTTCATTCTGGATGCTCTTGTTCAATGCCAGTTAAGCAGTCATCTACTCAACTCTAGCATGGGGCTATTTTTAGGAATGGATAGTAAAATGCAGATGACAGGCTGAGCTTTGACATCACCGTTAGCAAGAAAACTGGCTAACTACTTGCTCCTTCAAACTATATTTTTTAAGCTATATCTCCTTAACTACCGTGTGTTTTTAAACTGGCTTGTGATAGCTGGTAAAAGGCTCTTCTCCTTTTATCATGCTTACTAAAGATTTACCTCTATAAGTAAATTTTTTAAAAAATCACATTCTCTGAATGCCTGATAACATTATAACATTTAGGGACACGACAACGCATCAGTAAAAACCTTCTGGTGATTTTGTTACCTTTCAAAGAAGCCATACATTTCCTGGCCTTATGGCCATGGCACCCCTAAAAGATCCAACCCCTGGAATGATCCCATCCCACCATAAAGCACTTTGCTGCACTGCAGAGACCAAGACTGAGTACACATGCACTTCTTATTTCTCCATTAGAGAAATCTGTGTGTTCTCTTATGGACTCTGGCCCCTTACACACAGCAGATTTGTTCTTTAAAAGAATTTAAGGTAAGCTGCTATTGTCAACCAAAACTCTCCAAATTATTATGTTTTAGCATACGATATTATTCTTATTTGTGTAATCCATAATTTAGGAAGCATCCATATTATCTTAATTCACTTTAAAGTTTAAGAATTTCCACCCAAGGCTTTAAAATATCTCTAGGCTATACCTGAAATATTTTTTTTTTAAATTATCATATAAAATAAAAACCTCATACCCTTATCCTCCTCCTACATTTCAAGCATCTCAACATGAGTCTTGTTGGGGCTACATAACCGTGGCAATTTAAAATCACCTATCTGCTCGAAACACTCTGGAATTCTAAACTTTTGGCACATAATTCTCTATGTGCTGTTCTCTTACTTGGCTCTTTTTGGAGAAGATGATCAAGATCTGGAATGACTGCATCCCATATAATTCTTCCCAAATGTTTCCCTTCCTGACATTCTTTAGCCATATGGATCATTCTCATTTTTAAAAGGTGAAAAAGTGCCAGGAAGAAAATAAATTTATGCTTGGATAAAAATAACCACATTGCAAATTAGAGGGCAGAAGGCAAAACTGCCCATGAACAAGAAGTAGGGGTGAAAATCAAACCTCCCCTGGAACCCATAAAACTCATCTCCTGGTGGACCAAGAATAGAGGAACAAGTCAATGAAATTACTCTAAGTAAAGGCACTGAACTGAGCCATAGCTCAGATTCAAAACACGTGTGTACACCAAAAAAAAAATTTGGACTTATTTTCAATGCACATTTTATTCAACTGAGCAGCACATGGGGAAGCCAAAAATGAGCTAATTTTCAGTGCCATTTGCATTATCTGCCAGGTGTTAAACTCATTAAAGACCACAGCATCATTTGCTGGAATCATCCATCCCTTCATTAGCTACACTCTTTATGCCCTCCAGTGCATGTATTTTGAGTGGACCTTCAGGAAGAAAGATCTACACAGATTTGTTATGGCTACAGTTTCCATTAGTTGAAATGGAAGCAGGTTCAACTAACTAGGTGACATTAATAATAGGTCAGCCAACAATATATACTGAGCACTTTTTATCTGCTCAGTTCATTACTAGACATTTTAAATGATGCAGAAGAAATAGAAAACTTGGTGTGAGTCCCAATTTCTTCCTCCATTAAGTAGGGATAAAATGGCAATTACTTTGCCTGGCTATTGCGAGAACAAAAAGAAATAGCAGGTGTGAGTGAAAGTAGCCTGGTGAATGGCACATAGTAGGTGTTTAATGAATAATATCTATTTGATGATGATAATTCTCATACATGAGAGAGGAATATCATACCTGAAATAATTGGTAAACAAAACAAGGAGGTATGAAATTAATTTGTATCCTAAGTGAACCACCCAACATTAATAGATGATTGAAAAAGGTGACTGCAATTATACTCTACCAATCCTTTTCATAAAAAGTAATTCTATACAAAGCTAAGATGGACGAGTAGACAATTTCTGCTGCTCTCAGCTGTAGAAGATGATGGGATTGCTCTCAAGGGTACCTTTCAATAAAGTTCACTTCATTATTCCCTAATACATTTTAGCAAGCTTCACTGGCTATAACCATGACTTTCTTAAATGAGAGATACCTTTTTTTCTCAGAGGAGCAAATCAAGATTTCTTATCATAAATGGGCATGTCTGGAAGACAAATTCATACCTCTCATTGTTCAGTGGCTGGGCTACTATTCTAGAACAGTCAACTAGCTTCACTAAGCTATAGTCCTTGCTGTAGAAAAATAAAGACATACATTCAAAGATTATCTGGGAAATATAGGGCTCTGGAATTTCCTTTACTAGAGAATTTTTGGGGCTTTTCTTTGAATAACCTGGACTTCTTTTCTTCATTATAAATAATAACTTTTAATCTCCATAGAGTGAAGTGCATCAATGAACCATAAGATGTCTGCTATCTGGTTTAGAATGAAGCATAGTGCAATAGATTCAATGAAGACTTCTTTCACTTTCCTGTCTGAAGCACATGAATTTAGTTGTCAAAAAAAGACTGGAGGTGTATCCAACTGGTGTTGTAATATGATTTTTAACATTAAAGTCTGAATCTATCATTCCAGGTCCTCCTACAATAGAAAGGCTATGAGAGCAAATATAATGATGCATAATTTATAAATTTGACTTCTCCTCCTCTCTTCTTCTTGTTCTTATTCTTCTTGTTCTTATTCTCAAGAATGAACAAAACATATGCTTTAAAAAAGGAACTCCCTTTATGTTGGGGAATAGACAAAGCAAGAGTCATCCATTCCCTTGGTTTTTATGAATTCAATTCTGAAAGGCTAACATTATTCTGAAGAGTCAGTGATCCCCAGAGTTCTATAAGTGGTTTCTTCTTGTTACAATGGAGATTGAACTCTAAATCTGCAATTCCCATTGGGCTTCAATTACCATATTTATTCACATGATCTACCTGTTATTTTTACTCTGAATTTGGAAAAAGATATTATGTAAGCATCTACCTGCTAGTCTAATCATTAATTTTAAGGAGCATTAATCATATTTTAAATTCATATCCCTGATATTTAAGGAAAAAAAATCACACTTGATTTTAAGGAATCAATGGTACAATTAATTGGAGTTTAAATGACCCTATAGACTTTTTTCAATGTGTCTTTTTTTTTTTTTTAGAGTAGGAAAAAATCTTATTTAATGAGGCAGTACTTGTCTACGAGTAAAAAAGAAATGATTTTCTGAAAGATTGCTGGGTGATATTTACATTTAGTACAGTGAGGTAAAAGTAGACACATAAACTTAATAGCTTTCTTTTCCTCTACTCCAGCCTATAGCAAGTTGAGGTAGAGGAAGCTATTTGTAACATTTAATGATTTGTGTTTTCATGTCAGAAAAAAAGTAAGTTCATCTTAGGTTAACCTCTTCTGATTTCAAGGTTGTTTTAAAGCATAAAATTAAAAAAGCTTGTGTTCCCATCCACATACATCAAGAAAAGAGAAATGGAAAGATAAATTAATTTTCATTTCAAACCATGGATAAGATTGTTAGCAGAGTTATACACAGAAATATATGGTACAGTGTCTTAGGAAAATATAGACATTTAATCCTAATAGACCTTTTCAGCTCTACCCTTCCACTCTCAATCACTTGTTTTTGTTACCCACACCAAATTATTTTGTGTTTTCTGGCAGCTCCAAAGATAGCTCAGAGTGGAGGAAGAACAGGGAGAGTATAATCTCCATCACCCACAAAGCCTCTGCAAATAATAAAATCTAAGGGAAAATAATGTGTGCATTATACAAATGTATATTCCTACAGTACAAGTCCCTGAAACTTTTTTTCATTGAGATATAGTTGATGTACAATATTATATAAGTTATAGGTGTACAAACATAGTAATTCACAATTTTTAAAGATTATACTCCATTTATAATTATAAAATATTGGCTATATGCCCTGTGTTGTACAATGTATCTTTGTAGCTTATTTATTTTATACATAATAGTTTGTACCTCTTGATCTCCTACCCCTGTCTTGTCCCTCCCTCTACCCTCTCCCCAGTGGTAACCACTAGTTTGTTCTCTATATCTGTGAGTCTGTTTCCTTTTTGTTACATTTACTAGTTTGTTCTACTTTTTAGATTCCACATATAAGTGATATCATACAGTATTTATCTTTACAGTATTATAAACATGTATATTCCTTCAGTACAAGTCCCTGACTACTTTAAAAATTTTTATTTAGCTTTTTGATGGGCTTCACCCTATTTTTTTCTTTCTAAAGTGGTTTAATAGATCTAACACAAGCTTATTAATATTTCTTTCTAAAAATTGAGAAATGGCTGAAAACTTTCCATCAATTACATTCCCTTCTTGGAGGTCTTCATGCCTTTACCTTCTTACTCCAATCTAAGTCTGTTGCTTTAGATGCTATTTTCTTGGGGCTTCCCTTCACCTCTTTTTCTTCACCTCTGTGTTTGGTTTCTTGTTTCTCGGATTGTTTTGTTTTGGTTTTTTTGTTTCATGTAATTTACTCTCAAGTGTTGCTTAAGTATACCCTCCAGTTGTTTCTTCTGAAAGAGTAGAGGGAACATAATTCTTAAAATACTTTGCCTGTCTGAAATTGGCTTTATTATACCTGTACACTTTCTTGATAGTTTGGATGGATATAAAATTGTAAGTTGGAAAAAATTTTTACCCTAGAAGATTGAAGGCTTCCTGTCTTTTAGCATCCAAGTATTCAATGTTGTTTTGAAAACTGAAATGCCATTTTTTTCCCTTTCTTGGTATGTGAGATGTGATCACCACCGCCCTCTCTGCCACTTATGCTCCACAGATTTAGTCTTTAATTTGATTGTTCCGTAATTTCCCCCTGACGTGCCTCATAGTAAGTCTTTTTAAAAATCCAATATGTTAAGAAGTAACTGAACTTTTTTCAACCTGAGAATCAAGTCCTTCAGTTCTTTAGCAATTTTTTTGGTTATATCTTTGCTATTTTCATTCCTTAGATATTCTGTGTTCTCCCTTTCTGGAAGTCATTTTAGACAGTTGTTGGATATCTTGGATTAATTCTGTCATTAAAATGTTTTTGACCATTACTTTTTCTTTTTGCTCTTTTTTTCTGGGAGATTTTCTCAATTTTATCTTTCATCTCTCCTTTTGTATTTTTGCACATCTACTATAATATTTTAAATACCTGGGATATTTTAATTTTTCTCTGATTGCTCTTTTTTATGATTTGTACCTTTATTTGTTTTGTTCTCTTTTATACTGAAACTGTTCCTCATACACTGGTCATCTTTGACTATCTGAGAGGTGCCTTAAGAAGATCTTATGGAAGGTTTTGTGTCAATGTGTGTGTGGTCAAGGGCTTTATGATAGGGTAATGCATAATGAGATAGCTTTACTTTGGAATAACAAGACCTACATATCATTATGTGTTGGTATTTTCTCAAGGACCATTATGTTTTTCCAAAGAATACTCCAATTTTATTCATTGTTCTGATATCCTGTGAGTAGGGAGCTGTGTCTAGGGAGGATATTTGAGTTTCTTTTTTCATTATTTCTGACCAGTGCTTGATCCCCAGCCTTCTTTGTTTGGATACCCTTAATTTTTAATTCAATTTCTCTAAAGTTTTATACCTCTGGTCTCCTGTGGGAAACGGGGAGAGGTGATCTAGCTATATAAAAACGTGGGAAAGAATTTGGTGATGCAAGCATATACTAGAGATTTTGAAACAACCCTCTTGTTTTCAGTGTCAAGCACTTTCTTCTACTCCCACATACTGGTAAGTCTAAGTCCTGAGGCTTTCCAGGTTTTGAGAGTGGTGGGAAGGAGCTGGCATGTGTCACAGTTATCTAAACTACTGGCACATAGGTTTCAGATTTATCTACTTTGTTAATTCTCCACTTTCCACCTTCCAGAACTCTGTTGACATCTCTTGATAATTTTTACCCCTCTACTATTCAATTTGTGCTTTTAAATTTTTAAACTCATATTTTAGAGGTTTTTTTTTTAAATTTATTTATTATTTATTTTTGGCTGTGTTGGGTCTTCGTTTCTGTGCAAGGGCTTTCTCTAGTTGCGGCAAGCGGGGGCCACTCTTCATCGCGATGCACAGGCCTCTCACTATCGCGGCCTCTCTTGTTGTGGAGCACAGGCTCCAGACACACAGGCTCAGTAGTTGTGGCTCACGGGCCCAGCTGCTCCACGGCATGTGGGATCTTCCCAGACCAGGGCTCGAACCCGTGTCCCCTGCATTGGCAGGAAGACTCTCGACCACTGCGCCACCAGGGAAGCCCTAGAGGTGTTTTTGAAGGCAGCAGAGGTAGACTTTGAATTCCATTTGCCATGTTTTACCTGAAGACTGTAGACTATATTTAAACACATGTTGATCATGAGCTGTGTATTATTTTGAGATTTGGTATTCCAATTAACTCCTTATACCATAATACCACCCAGACAGAAATGTTTCTTGATATGTTACATAATGGAACATAAGAGTCAATTTGAATGAGAAACTAAGAATAAAGGGTAGTATAGTTTTGTTAGCTATATGATATTAAGATATGGACTGGGAATTACTTAACATGAAAGCTGAGTTTCTAGGAAATGATGACTTCATTTCCACCCAGTGAGAGAAATGTCTTCATCAGTTCATGTAATTTAATATTTCTTCTTTGCAAAAGGTACGTAAAATAATAATTATACTAATATGTGAATGACCAAAGAATTTACAAGGAAAAAAAATACAAGAATAAACTCTTCTAGTTGAACCTTCCTTTTTTTCCCCCCAACTACTTAAGTTTTATTATTTTACCTTAAACCATTTCTTTTATTTTCTTGAATTTTTTAAACTATTTTTTTTCACATATATTAAACTCCTGAGGGGGTGAAAGATGCTGTAAGTGTACTATGCCTATGTGTGTATAGGTGTGTGTACTGTGTGTGTGACATATACATATATATGTTTTGTTCTGTACTCATTTAGTATTTTGCTGAATTAATAATACACCAAATTTACTGTAAAATCATTTTTATAAGAATGTCACTTGGAGAGCACAGAATTATCATTTGGAAGTGGAAAACATAACAAATATACAATGAAGCCCAGGTCTGCTAGCGCACCATCCTCTCATGGCCCACAGCCTGTGGCCACTGGGCCTCCCCACCAAGCTACATTAAGGATCAACTAGACTTATGTGACCTCAGCTTGGAATTGAATAGCGAGCTTATAACTACAATTTAAGTGGGGAAACTGATTCCAAGTTTTAAAAACCTGAATTGGAAACATACTTAAGAAGAAAATACAAGGAGTATATGGTATGCATAAGGATGCTTATGGATTCCTCTTGACTGACTCTGGCTAAAACAGTGACGCTAAATCAATATGGCTTTTATATTGCTTTTGCTAATTGTATTTCCAAAAAGTTCAAAATACAAGATACAATTAAAATGACAAACAGTAATTTTTGTCTCTGTTAAAACAATGAAGCATAATTTTGCATTCTGGGGCTCTTTCCTTCTTGTGACTAGAAAAGACAGCAACTGAAACCTAGAAAACTATTGAAAGTTAGAGATCAGACCAGAAACCTCTCTGATTTCACAGTAGAAACAAAAAGATACTAGTCCTATCAATTAACCCAAATATTTACTCACTTTCCTACATACACAATTGTGACTGTCATAAGACTTTTTTAGGTCTATTCCATTTGCTTGATAAGATGTCAATAAGTTCTTGCAGCTCACTGGGAAGCATTCTTCTAGACGTCTTAAGTTTTGTCTGTGGTACAATTTACTTATTCATAAACAATTTTTGGAGCCTATTGTATACTAGATACTCCACTGGTGATGCAAAGAAGAATTAGATGAGATCTTTACTTTCAAATTGTTAGCCAACATTTGAAAAATATAGGCATATAAACACATTATTAACATAGAGTATAGTAGAGCTATTAAAGTTAGTTAGAGTGTCATGGGATTAACTGAAGGAGACACATATAAAAGTCATGGTACCACAGAAGAAGCCAGCCGTTGTGGCAGCCATATATGATAAGTTTAACAGTGCTAAAGCACAGGACACCTGGAAGTGGAAGTAAGGTAGAAAGATAAAGCTAGACAAGGGGGAAGGAATCAGTTCATGAAAAGCCTTACATCCTTTGTAAAAAGCTTGTATCTAAGCAGGAATGAGACACACAATAACATGTATTTTGGAATCATCATTTTAGCAGAATAAAAATTATAGATAGAATTCAAGTCTTTGTTCCATAGAGACAAATCTATTCAGTCAAACCATGGCAACCAATCATATACGCACGGATGATCCTTCATTTTAGAAGAGTAAAGAGACTGTCTTTCCTGGGAAAGTCGTTACACTCTTATTGACCTCTGGCTAAAATTTCTTAACCAAGTCATGGAAGAAGAGGCTAATTAAAATCACTTAAAAATGGAAAACAAACGTCATTTAAAAATCAGGGATTTTTAAAAATCTTGAGGAAAACAGGTATGAAAAACAGATAAATAAAAAGACAAGGTTAAAAGATGGTATCTATTAATATTTTTAACCATTTTGGGTGCCTACTTACCCTATGTGCCAGCTAAGAAAGCCACAGTCCATACTGAGCTATTAGGTAACCCGTACCTTCTCCCTTCTGTTAGTAAGAGTGCATTCTAGAGTCTCCAATCTGGCACTTCTATGGAAAAAGGGAGGGTATGAACTTTGCACCTGTGATATCATTGGCCTCTGGTGTTGATGAGAGAAAGGAAACATAAAGAAATCTAATGGTGAAATTCTGGGTTAAAATATTCCAACCACTGTTTAACATGATTTTTGAAATTTTGCCAAGATTATTATCTAGCCTCATTAATAATATACTGGGAATGGGTGGTTATAGAATTTCAAAAAATGCTATATTAATATAACTATGTTTTGAAAAACTATATAGAATCTTACTTTTTCTCTTTTACCATAATATTAATGCAGTAAGTATCATGTCAGATAAAGTATAAGAATAATTTTGCTTAAGATAAATTTAATGACTTTGTGCTAAAAGGGACAAATCTTTAATTATATGCTTATAATTAAAGGATGAACCAAAGTAGTGTCTGGCATACTGTGTTGGAAGAAATGTACATATTTGAAAGTTAAAAAAACAAAAAACAAAAACCTACGAAATCAAGCTAAAGTATATTTAAATCTAGTAGACCTATCTATAGAGGTACAAATCTAGTAGACCTCTCTACAGAAGTACAGATATCTCTACATTTGCCTAATATTAATTCTGTAATTTTTTTCCATTATCATCAATATTTTGCTTGACATCCACAAAACACTATTTATATGCACATTATCAAAACTACAACAAAAGATAACCAGAACTATCATCTGTTTAAGAAATGAGGAAATTGAAAATTAATAAAAATTGACTTGTCCTAAGTCATACAAAGGCTAAACTTAAACCCAATAGAATTGAAATGTTGGGTTGCATAGCTTTTACAGTCCTAACATTAACGTCTAAAGGATCTACAAAATTCAGTGGTAACTTTTAATTTAAAACTTGAAGGGAGGGACTTCCCTGGTGGCGCAGTGGTTAAGAATCCACCTGCCAATGAAGGGGACATGGGTTCGAGCCAGGGTCCAGGAAGATCCCACGTGCCAGGGAGCAACTAAACACGTGTGCCCCAACTACTGAAGTCCGCGTGCCTAGAGCCCTTACTCCTCAACAAGAGAAGCTACTGCAGTGAGCAGCCTGTGCACCACAACAAAGAGTAGCCCCTACTCGCCACAGCTAGAGAAAGCCCGTGGGCAGCAACAAAGACCCAACACAGCCAAAAAAAAAAAAAAAAAAAAAAAAAATTAAAAAAAATTTTATAAAACTTGAAGAGAGAAAGATTTTATGAAGGTAAGTCAGTTAGCATGGAGAAAAATATGACTTGTAAAAATTTGTATGAGTGCTTAGAAATAAAAAACAAGTTGAATAACAATTAGGTTTAGAGTTAATATCAATATAATTTAGATACAGTAAATATTTGTCTCTCCACTGATAAAACTGGAAGATTTCATTCTGTAATGCATGTGCCATTTTTAAAATAGTCTGTCTCAAAAGTTATTTTATTTTATTTTTCTCTCTGCATGAAGAGTGCTAGGGCAGACTGCAAAAGTGCTAGGTAATATGCTATAATTTATGGTTACACTTAGAAATTCTCTCCAGATTTTGGTTAGCCTTCTTTTAAGGAGTTCTGAAAATTTTATGTTGACTTGGGGCTTGTGTGGAGGGATTTGGGGTAGTTTTTGCTCCTTATAGTCCTTAGGTCTTCCTCTAAAGAAGATTTGGAGTTATCAAATCGTCTTAAAGTTGGCCAGCCTGTAGAAAGCTGGAAATTGTGAGGAATTGCCTCAGGGGAAACTCCAGTTGTGAATGGTTAGAAGAACATTCAAGATTTCAACAAATCTTTCTAAAAGCCCCATGGTTTCTGAAAAGAGGTCAGAATATGAATAAATGAAATATGACTGATGTCGTTCCTAAGGTGAAAGCAACAGATTCAACATATCTTTGACCAATGTTCCCCAGGCATAAAAGGAAGAAACTGTTAGAAATCAGACCATGAACAAAAGTTAGAATTTTAAGAAAAAAGGGACAAAATTCTCTACAACTATCTTTGTGTTCTGATGAACATTGACATGATATAGGATAATCCCTGCTTGTCCCTCCTGACCCATTCTTCAACCTTCTCCCCCTTGCTCAGTGCTTCATGAGCTTAACATTTTAGGATGGCATCAACCAGGCCCTCTTGCCTTGCAATTTCTTGTTGGTTCAATGTGAGGCACCAGTAGAATATTAGAAGGTAAAAGAAATGAGGAGTCATGGTGTTTATTTTCCTTGTTCTCTACCTGCCAGGGTACATGTTGTCATATGGTTTTTTGGTGTTTTTTTTGTTTTTTATCTTAGGGTCTTGTTGGGTGACCCTCTTAAACAGTACAGGTCTTTCTGGCTGCTGATAACCTTGTGTTCTATTGAGCCTGGGTGTGGAAGTAGCTTCCAGTTATAGTAAGCCCAGGATGCTTCACTGTCCTTTAACCCTATCGATTCCTCTGTAAAGAGTCACTTTATTAAACGCTCTTCAACTTTTTTTAAGTGTCATCAGTTTTCTGAAAGGGTCCTGACTGATACACATGGACTGGATTGTCACAGGATCATTGTTACCTGTGAGAAGGATTAGTGGTGGACTGAAAATGTCATGTGTGTATAACACAACAGACACAAAGGGTGTTCCCAAGACTTAATATGGATAACACAATTATTTTTAAATTTCAATGGTTTATGGTGATCATTCTGGCATGGAAAACTTCTCCTTTGTGTTAGGGTTCATATGTAGTATGCTCATAAGTTAGATTGCCCGAGTTATAAATTGCTATGGAATTCTGGTTACCTTAGAGATTGCTTCTCTTAAGTAGAAAGTGGCAATTGTGGTCTGCCAGGGCCCTGAGAAAGTGTCTGTTTTTGAACTCCAGGAAGACATAAAGGTGGGGAGCTTTTCAGGGATCGCCAGATGTGGCTGCTCCAAGGTTACATGGTCCCACATGTCCCAATACACTGTTCCTCGGGGGAATAACTTATAATTCAACAATTATTCTCACATTCTGGAAGACTAGTAAGCCTGGAGCTTTTGAGTTAAATATTATAGAATTAAGTGCTTATGTGAGAAAACAGACCTATGGGTAAATAGATGGTAAAATGCTTAGTGACTGCAGTCTGTAATTACATAGTATATAATCACCTCTGTGGTTGTTACAGTCCAAACAATAGTAGACAGCGAGGTGTACATTAAGAACAAACTGTGTTATTCAAAGTCCTGAAACTCAGAATGTACTCAGCAAGGAAAAAGGTTCACATGCTATTCACTGTCAGAGTAAGCAAAGAATATGCTCCTATTCCCTGAAGATTCAGCCTCTTATAAGTGGAAATGCTGTGGATATGGTGCTTTTGTAAATCTAGTGTAGTGACAACTCTACAGCTATTTTAATAGCTCTTTTATATTTCCTTTAGTAAGACCAAACTAACATTTTTTTTCTCTAATGTGATTTTAAATTCTGGCTCTAAGTTGGGAATCAGGGCTGCTCCTTATACTGGTTTTAATGTTGATACCTACTTGGCAGACAGACTTGAAGGTGGTCCCCAGGGTCCCTTCCTCCTGGTGTCTATACTCTTGTATAATCCTGTCCCCTTGAGTGTGGACAGAACTTGTGACTTCCTTCTAACCAAGAGAATTTGGCAAAGGCGATAGGATTTCACTCCCCTGATTATGCTATATTATATAAAACTCCATCTTGCTATCAGACTGGTCTAGAGGCTCTCCTTCTCCCTTGCTGGCTTTAAAGAAGTAAGGTGTAATGCTGTGAGAGGGCTTTTGGAGAGGGCCATGAGGCAGTGAACTTCAGGCAGCCTCTAGGAGCTGAGAGAAGCCTCCAGCCAACAAGAAACAAGAAGCTAGAGCCTCATTTTTAACGGTCAGAAAGAAATTCTGCCAACAACCTGAGTGAACTTGGAAGTGGATCCATCACCAGTTGGGCCTCCAGATGAGAACTAAGCCCCAGGCTGATATATTGATTGCATCTTTGTAGAGGAGCCAGCAAAGTATGCCTAAACAAACCCATAGAGACTGTGAGATAATAAATATGTGTTGTTTTAAGCCACTGAGTGTGTGGTAATTTGTTACATAGTATAGAAAACTAATACACCTGTTCAATACATACTGAGTGAGTACCATGAGTCAAGCATTATTAAGAGTATTTGAGAAGACTACAAAAGAGATAAATTCATATACTCAAGGAAGTTATGGTAGGTAAGATGATTTCCTTTCACACACAGATACAGGGAAACTATTTACAACATCAAATGACTGTTCTACTTTAAGTGGATATGAGAACAAGGTAGATCTATGAAATAGTATTGAAATTTTTATCAAGCTCTATCAGTTAAAGTCTAAGGCCATATGTATGTATTTTTGCCATTCTGCAATCACCGTTATCTGTGAGGGCATGTATCCTTGCCGTTACATCCTGTATCATCAGGTAGAAGAGTAAAACTTCACAAAATTTCATAACACTCAGCAATGCTAAAAGCAACCCTGTGACTTGCCTTTGCTCAGGGCCATGATAACCTTCTCTGTATGGTTCAAATATTAGGATATGTACTGTTGAAGGGAGCACCGTCATTTGCCTTTGCATTCATGATCCACTAGCTTACACTGTCAAACATCTATATCAAATCTATATCAGAGAGTTGGCCACTGTCTTAGACTAAGTTTTCAATAAAGATTTTTGAGTGTCTGAATTTCTTTAATGAAATAGATAAACACAACTAATCATACTAACCGGGGCAGAAAGAAAGAGAGTTAAAAAGAGGGATGCAGATAGTACAGATGTTATTTTTTTTTTAAGTTAATGCAGTGATATTTGAAAACTCTTGCCAGGTCTTGTGCTTGTTTGCTTTCAATTTGAGGCTTTAGGGACTCACATCAAAGTAACACAAGAGTGGCTGAACTCTGACATATTTTAAAGAGCCTCTGCAACAACAATTAATATGGAGCCACTGACACTAGAATTAATCTTGGAAACCACTCTCAAGGTGATGGGGAAAATAAATGTGCACGGGAGTTACCCATAGTGCTGCACCATCATTGTTGTGTTCTATCACTGATCATTGATGATAGCAAAAAAGCAATCACTCACAAGACAGAACTAGTAACAGTCTTCAAATATGAAAGGATACTCACTCACTTCCATATTTGGTAACAGTTCATGCTTAATGAATAGCGGTGTTTTCTTTTTTCCTGCCCTAAGGGCATAAGAAACAAGCCTCCTCCTCTTCCTTTCCCTGCTGCACTGGAGGCCAGTTCATTCACTATCCTGAAATAGCCCTTTTGGATACCGATTTTTTTCCCAGATCTAAATATGTGGCTCTAAGAGAATACAGAAGATCCAAGTATTAGCACTATTGTATGGCTACAAATATATGGGCACTGCACACAGGACCAACCCTGCCCTGAGCCAGACAGCTGAACTGACATCAAAATTCAGGGAAGACCATGGTGTAACAGGCACTGGAAAGTGTCTACTGTGCTTTTTCACAGTGGTAGTGAAAATGCCATTGTCAGCATTAGTTCCATTACTCTGGTCTCACTAACTCAACCCTTCCTTCCTTTCACAAAAGGGCATTACAGTCACTCTAGTGGTCAATGTGCAAGCCGGGGTTCCTGGGTAACATGAATCCTTGTTAGGTGCATCTTATAGTTTAACCAGCCTGACTATGAGGCTGCACTCTGAGTGTCCTCTCACTCTTGAACTCCTCTTGGCTGCTGCACTTTTGCCCTCTTGATGCCTTCTGATCCTCATAAACAGTAGTTGTGGTAGATAATGAACATTTTTCTATATCAGGTAAATTGTAAGCTCTGTGTAAGACTCACAGGGGAACAATAACTCTCCTTGGAAATAAAGAGGTAGCCATGTAAAATAAACAATTGTTTGGTCCATTGCTATCACTCATTTCATTCTGGAAGCATTTATTTGAGTTTCGTGAACGAAGTGGATATTGTAAATAAAACTTCCCCACGATCCCAAGATTATGCTTAGTTCTCAGAATCTAGATGGAAATATGCTTACGTTGAACAATTTAGATTATTTCTCAAATACAGGGCTCCAAATGTTCCTCAATAACAACATCCCTGTTTCTCATCATGCCTTGAAAAGCACCATCTAATAGCTCACCTTTTCCCTCTGAACTTTTCTATGCATTAAATCCAAAAGAATAAAGGATACCTATGTGATTACTTAGAATGAATAAGATCATAATCAACCCAAAAGAAAGCATTATGCTTGTCCAGAAACTCCTTACCAGGAAAACACCAAAGAGGAAATAAGAGTGTTTATCTATGGTAATAACAATACAGTTGCCTAGCAATCAATTTAAGTTCACTGTCATCTTTATCAAGCAGCGTATTTACACTGGAGACAATCTGAGGAAAGAGAAATCTGTACTGTGATATCAGCACAATGAAAACGTATTTCTAAACACAGCCTCTCATTTGTGAAACAAGATGATGACTACTTAAAACACAGGGTTTAGATAGGCGTGGATTATTTAAAGTTTCAAAATGTCATAACACATTTAAGGCTCAATCATTTCAACTTTTCTCCAAAATCACTTTTTCAACATTATACAATATATTCTACAGAATAGATAATATAGAATATTTCATTGAGAGAGGGAAAAATATTGTCATAGTATGTGTGTACATGTGTCTAAGTATTTGTATGTATATCTGTGCACGTGAGTGTGTGTGTGTGAAGGACCAGAAAGAGAATTATTTGTTGATTTTGTTTAACAGTCTAGGATAATTGGTCTAACAAAAGAATAAAACAGGTTTATTTTAATGAAGTTAATTAAAAACAATTATTTTTAAAATTAATTAACAAATCATGCAGGGACTTCCATTTTATTTTTTCTAACAGCTTTTTTTTTTTCCTTAATGAAGTTCAAGAGGCTAGTATCTCAAAGGGATTGTTCAATGTGCATTTAGATATAATAGTTATTCTCTTCCCTGACTTCAACAAGTATACCTAGACCAACTCAGATGAACCACAGACTTCACACCATCAGTAGAAAAGCAGGGCCAGAAAAGAGAAGCTTTGGGATTTTGTTAAGAAAAGGAATGTCAATAAGTAGAAAGAAAATAAAGTTTCTTTCTGCTGAACTGTCAGAGGAATGTAGATGAATTGGCACTTAAAGGTACATGCAGGAGGACTTGAGGTTGACTCTGCTGTCAACTGACCAAGAAGGAAGCATTTTTTTAATGTTTACTGATGCCTCCCCATAGAGCTTACTCAAGGCACAATACTGAGTTAGCGAGACTGTCTTACTACTTACCCTTTCAGCACTCCTCATCCTCTTTTGGAAATAGCAATCACTTTTGCTTTACCTCCTCTTTACCGTAAAATGCTTTCTCTCCATCAATGTGGATAAAATCACTGTGACAATACTTCTACAAATATTTGTATTGAAAATATTATATTTCACTAAGGAAGGTAGGAGGGTGTTTTGTAACGTACATGAGCTGTGGGCAGAGTTCTGAGTCACAATTTCAATTCCTTCCCTTTTCTAGTTAGGTGACCTTAGTCATGTTATTTGGCTGTTCTGAGAATTATCTGGAAAAGAGGACAATCAGATATTCTTTACATGACAGATGTGAGGATTATCTGAGGAGATGTTTGTAAAACAACCTAGCCTAGCACTACCAAAATAGGAGAGAGCATCCTAGATTTTTTTTCCATTGAGGAACATAAAGTACCAGAAAGCGGGTGAAGATTTTGATGATGCTGAAGGACTTTTCCTGCACTCCAGATATAGAGCCATGATGATGATGACTAAGGCTTTTTGAATGATAGGTTGATTTACCCTCCCCCACCCCTCAATAACATTTTAAATGATAAACTTGAATCACAAGTGCAAACACTGGCAACAATCCTTGCAAAATCATTTATGTGGCTCATGGGATTCTGGATAGGAAACTCTAGAGAGCTAGAACCTAAGTGTCACCAGGTACGTCATCTATTAATCTTCACCAAGTCCCAAATAATTTCAGATTGATAAGCTGTTCAAATGCCACAGCAATCTTGAGTAGGCAGTATTATCCTTGTTTTGAACATTAAAACATTGAGGCCCCGGGTGACTAAGTGGATCTTAATGATGGTGCTGAAATTTTACCCAGTATTTTGGAGTCACAGTCAACAGGCACTTTCCACTCTACCATCATCAAAGTCTACTCTATAGTTAGGAAAATAATGAATGGTGGACTATTAGTGATAGCTTTATACATAATAGACCATAAATAACCGAAATATTTTCCCCAAGATACTTCAAATGTTAGGAAGAAAGAGACCTCTTATTGTGATGATAAATGATTAACACATAATAGCCGCCAAAAAAAAAGAACAACAGCAACAACCATAAACTCAAAGCCACACTTCCTAATTAAAATATTGTGAAAATGCTGCTAAGAATTAATTTTTACCTATTTGTATCTTTATGCCAATAAAATGGAGGTTACCTGGATGAATCTTTATGATTTACACTTTGGGACAGAAAACTGTCAATTCTACAAGGTTCCTTGGTAAATCTCTACATTAATATTGAGATCAGCACCCATGTTCACTTTTCCTTTGCCTGTAAATAGCAATTACAGGATAACTACAGGGTAAATCTAGGGCTTTGTGTCCCTGAATGCAGGAGTAATTTGAGCTGTTCTGACTATAAATTTGAATTGTTTAACATATGGTTTCTGTAGATTAGAAACACATTTTAAGGTGACTTATTTCACCTCTCTAAATGCATGATTTTCCCTTTTTTAGAAGTCAAGTGATTTCAAGAGTAGAGCAGGTTTAGAACTCTCATAAGAAAACTTGAAACAAATCAAGAAACATTTTCTTCATTTGAGCATGGCTTAAATTGAGCATAGAGCAAGATTCACAGAAACATCAAATAATTATACAATGACTAGACTTTTTTATTCTTCAATGAAATAGATAAAAATATTCAATGTTTCTATTTTTTAAACCACTCAAGTTCTAGTTTCAACTAAATTGTCAAATAAGTAGCAAAAATTAAAAATGTAACTTTCTCCATCTTTTATCACTTACTTTTATCTCTCCCGTTTTTTCAAGTACAACCTATTACATACCTTGTCTCTAACTCTTTTTAGTTTCCAATCTCTACTCTCTAAATTTGTTCTACCTCTATTTCCTTTCTTCCAAATTTTGACAATAAAGTGTATGTAGTCTGTTTACTCTCTTTATCCTTATGGTGATCTGCTTTCTTCCCTATTATTGACATTATTTTCAATTTTCCCCTTACTCATTTGTTTTCCTTTTGACCATTATTTCACCTGTTCTCTTTTCTACTCCATTAACTGATGGCCCTCCCCTCACCATCCCAACACATCTCATTCCAATTTGAGGGATGTACCTCACATTGTCCAAATCTCTCATTGTTCTCCATGAGGTAGGTTTGGGGAATCAAATGAACCACTCTGTGACCTATTCTACTCTTAGGCAAGAGGTAGGAATAAGACAGTAATAGCATATGTATGTTGTAAAAAATTACCTTATAAAAATTCACTCTAAGGATTCGAACTCACTCAAAATAAAAACATGCCCATTACTTTGTGCTTGGAATTTCACTCCATCTGTAATGTCTTTCTGTTTGCCTACCATACACAGAAAATTCATGTAGCTTTTTAAAGCCTCCAAATAATGTGAAAGTGTTGAAAATTCACTTTTATTCCTCATGCTCCATAATAAAACCGCTAACACTTTTCTAAGAAGACACAGCTTATAGTAGTAAAGAAATACTATTAAGCAATAAAACAAAGAAAATTTGAAAACCACACTGAAAAAAAAAAAAAAAACTAGCATGTTTTAAATCTTACCTGTTCTTTAGATCCCACGGGTGTTCACCAGCCGTCTCCCTAAACAAAGAAGAAATGTGACAACAATTAAAATGTTGTGAAAACGATGCTCTTAAAATACTCCTCATTTAGGTGGTGTGTTTTTATATTACCTAGATAGTGGAAAATGTCAAATTCCAAAAAGAAGTGAAATTAGTTGTATTTTGGCATTTCCCTTCATTCTCGTTTTAAAGAGCAATTTAAAATTCACCTTTCAAAGCAACAATAAGCAAAAAAGCTATGACTATTCTAGGAAGAGAAATTACAGTTTAGAATATTAATTAAAAATACAATATAATCAAAATTGTATATAATCTGAAATAAATAACAATACAGTCATCAAATATTATTAAATTAAAAATTCTGTTGGCAAAGTCTACAAACAATTCTTACAAAATGGAATATTCCTTGCATTGTAAGGAATTCCTTGCATCGTTAAGATTTAGTTCTTTGGTAAACACACACAACGCATGCTCAGTTTCTGTAACTAACATCACAGGGTCTCTAGAAAGATAGAATCTCCCAAATCATGATGGTAATGTTAAAAAAGAGAGAGACAAATCTAGATTTTAAAATTGGGCCAAGAAAAGGCTTATTAAAAATTTAATTAAAAATGAAAGTTCATTATTAATATAATTTTTATTAGGGTTGAAAAAGATAAAAGCACATGAAAGTGTTATAGTGTTTCAGAAGTTTCATAAACCGTTTTGAAAACTGGACAACCCATGCTGGCATTTTCCCAATGATTTTCATTAAACTTCCTCACCCTAGTTTTTTTTTTTTTTTTTTTTGGTAAGAATGGAACCAGAGAAATCAATTTGGATTCTGTGAGTAGCTTAGGCAAGTGGAAGTATTAATCCATCTCTATAAATTTCTAGAAAATGCCGAATGATCTTGAGTGGCATAAAGCTGATCAGTGGTTATTTGTAGACATGGGTGGGGAAAAGAGGATGGAGGCATTAAAAAGGCTATAAATTAAACTTTTGAAGTTGACAGATATGTTTGTTATCTTGTGATGATGGCTTTAAAGATGACAAAACTCATCAAATTGTATGCTTTAACATGTACTGTGTATTATAGCTATAACTTCATAAAACTCTAAAATAAACAAGTGGAAGTGTGTGAAATAGATATTTAGTCTAGGGCATTAACTGCCTGGTTAGCCAACTGAAAAATTAATGGAGGTTGCTATTACTGCAATTTTTGTTTAAAAGATTATTTGGCTGTTGTGTGATTACCAGGTTGGATAGAGGGTGGTTGGAAGGGGAGATAAAATTCTGTAAGGAGGCTTGGACTACCATATTGGTAGTGGAGGTAAAGGCTGCTGGACTGATGCTGGACTTACATGATAGAGTTAGTAGGTACAAGGAAAAGACTTCCTGAGGCCCTGGATGTGAAGGTAGGGCAATGTAAGGAACCAAGGATGATGGACATTTTCTGGCTCAAGCAACTGGATATATGGTGCTGCCATTTCCTGAGATAGTGAAGATTGAAAATATATTAATATTTGAGGAAAATATAAGAGTTCCATTTTGGAAATATTATTTGTGAAACCCCATGAGACAACCAAACAGAAATCTTAAGTCGGGGAAAGGTTTCTAGAACTCAGAGGAAATGTCTGAGCTACACAAATAATTTTGAGAATTTCCAGCATATAGATAAGTATGGGTAGATGCCATGAAATGGAGGCAATGTCACTGAATGTGAATAGAGAAAGAAACTCAGAGTCAGTATGCTACATGGTTTATCTACCTGGATGTTTACATCTCTCCTCCCTCCTCCAAATAACCACAATGAGGGTGAAAAGGAGTTCTATGAGCTAGAAGCTATTTTAAATTATTTCTTATGTTTCTTAGAGGCTACTTTCTAATTCTTTTTTTTTCTTTCTAATTCTTATGTAGAAAAGTTCACAATATAGATAGGAAACAAAAAAATATAATATTTTAGTAAATTAACCAAATTTGTCTCCAGTTTGATCTTGAAATTATCCTCAAAGACTCTTCGATGTCTAATTACTTATTTAATAGGTGTTTATAATTACCTCATCTAAAGTTCATGTCTTAAATAATATTGATATATCTTTTACTACATACATACTTTTAAAATCAAATTAGAGGTGAAGAATAAAGCTTTGTTAAAATTCTCAACAAGATGTCAAAATAATTTGCAGAACATTATTTTTGCAAGATGTGTAGGAAATGCGGAAAAAACTATGATATGATTTGATAAAAGTAGCTGGAAACTCTGTTCTGTAATGCTCTGCAATCAGCAGCTCTTACAAACTCATGAAGATCGCTCACAGAAGCAGAACAAACAATTTTGGAATTAAGTTTATTATTATAGAAGGAAAATAAAACATAGGGATTTCATGTCTCGTATGAATGTTCTGCAAACTATTACTCATTTGAGAATCATGATCTATGGTAGGCTTGGTTTTGCTGGTTTCCACTTGCCTTGAGCATTGCTGGGATGTTGGGAGGTCATGTAACCTTGCTAGATTTGTGGTTCTTCCTCTGTAAAGTGGAAATGATACAACTTCCAAGGGTTTTGATGAGAATAAATGGAATAAGGTACACAAAAATTATTTTTACAGTGCAAAGTACCATAGACTGCACTACAGCAGTAATAATGAGACATCATATCTAATGGTGGCAACTGAAATTACTCAAAAGAAATAGTCAGTGAATTTATGTACTGTATTTAATTTCATTTACAATTTTCCAAGTCATTAGTAAAGCCTAGAAGGAAATAACATCAATCTTCAGATGTTGATGAAAGAAAATAAATGACAGAAAGACACATATTTTAAACTTTGTACACTTTGTTGACTGTTAGTTTTTGGCATTCACAATAAAAATAAAAGGTCTAGTACCTGTTCACAGTGCATTTCTTGGACTGAAACACTATTCTGAATCTCTCCTATTCCTTTTTTTATACTTAGTTGCTTTCATAATTTTCTAATTTATATTTCTTCTTTACTCCTTGTGATATTGCTCTTTTTTTTCATTATCTCATCTCTGATTGAGAGTAAATCATTAACTATAATTGTGTAGCTTTAATTTTTCATTTTATAAAAATAATATTTTCCTTTAAAAAAAATAATATAATATTCACTGTTGAAATTACAAAAATACACTGAAGCAAAAAAATAAAACAAAATCATTCATAATCCTATTACCAATACTTAACTGCTATTGACTTTTTGGTATATAACCACATGGTCTCTTTTCTATGCACTAATATATATTTTATAAGTTCAGTAATGGCATCATGTTGTTTCTATTTTTTACTTACTATTCTATGAATATTTTTAAATGATATAGTTGTTTGTCTACCACATTTTTAGGTACTGCATACATAACTATTTTGAATTTGAATTTTATGGATGAAATATAATTTGTTAGACCCATCAAAAAGGCTGCTGTCAGTTCTTTTTTCTTATATAAGCAGCCCTGTGATAAACATCCTTAAGGCTATATATTTGCATGAATCATGATTATTTCCTTAGGATGAATTGCTGGACTCAGTCAAGCCTGCATACCAAGTTACAAAAATTATAATACCTACTGCCAAATTGCACTCTATAACATTCAACACTCCTCCCAGCAAGCCATGAAAGCGCCTCCTTCCTCACACTATAGCTAATAGTAGATATTGCCATTTTAAAATGTTTACATTTTTGTCAATTTGATATATCAAATTACATCTTTTATCATTTTATTGTATGTTTTCTTTGGTTACCAGTTGGGTTGAGAAGTTTTTTGTGGTTTTTTAAATTTGTATTTGTTAGTTTCTGAAATGCTTATGTAATTTGCATAGTTATCTATCTCTTTGGTATAATCACTTGTAATAACTTCTTATATATTAAGGATATTCACTATAATCATAAAAATTTTGATTAAGAAGACTGATGATAACCTCAACATTTCCAAGATTAACACCTGCAAAGATTCGTCCTCAAACCCAAGAGAAAATTGAACAGCTTTCTTAGTTTACTGAGATGCAAAAATGATTATAAGTAGATGAGTGAATTTAAGTAATTTCAATTTCATGCTTCATTTTTTATTACTCTATTTTCATTCAAATTTGAATCAATGTTAAACTTAGTCTATTGCTGTACTGTCCCTTGAAAACAATTTTTGGATTCTTTATATCAACATATTTTTATTCACTATTATGTCTATATTTTACTTTCTCTTTCTTTTGAAACTATGTGAACATGTTTTTTCCTTATTGCCCCAAAAGAATAAACTGGTCTAACTAAAGTTTTCTTGACATATTACCCTAAGAGGGAGGACTTACTGGTGTAGCTAAGGTTAAGAGAAGAACCAACCTGCAGTACCATCTTTGTGTAAGGTTTTTCTGTGCTCAGCAAGGGCCTTAATGCTTTGTCTCAGTGTTGATGTCATTACATAGAAAGTGACGTCTTTGAGGTCAGCAGCTAATCACAAATGTAATCACAAAGGGATATGTATTCCTATGCATACTCCTCTAGACTTTGGCTTAGGTATACTTATTCAGGGATTAAAAACTAGAAAATTAGGAACTCATGTAGGTTCAGAGATTGTAAACTAGTTGATGTTCGTTAGTGGTTAGCAAATAAGTGTGCCATACCAATAATGAGAACTGAAATAAAATATCTTACATTACTATCGTGCATTATAATCTGTTCTCTATCTCATGCCACTCTAAATAACTTTGTTTCTATATAGATAGTAGGAACTACAGTTTGAAGTAAAACAGTCAAGGTTTCTGCTCTGATAGAGATAATATGCTAATGGGCAACACAGGTAATAAACAACAAAGGTAGATAGATGGACAGACAGACAAATAGAAGAATGGACACTTTCAAGCAAGACTGTATGGGCAGTGTTGGGTAATGCTGAATAGGGTAGTCAGGAAAATCTTGTTGAAAGGTAATAATCTGAGCTGAGACCTGAATAACAGAAAGGAGAGCCATGCTAAAAAGAAGGGTGAAGACCTCTAGAAAGGGCATATATGTGCAAAGACTCTGACACACGAAAAAACTTCAGTGTTTGAAGAACACAAATGTGCTCAGCGTGGCTGGAGCATAGTGAGCTAGGAAGAGCCTGATACAGGAGGAGTGCGAGAGGAGGTGTAGGCCAGGTCACAGATTATGTAAGCCTTTTTAATCATGGCAAGAAGCTGACCACAGTCAGATAACCGGGGGCTACCATGATGACAACGATGATGAAGACGATCAAGATCAAGTTGACTACGAACTCAACAGTATAGAAAACTGTCTTTTACCACCTAAATGTTATATAGCAAGCCAGTCTTTGAGTCTGGTTCCTTGTTCAGACTCTGTTCAGTTTCATTTTCTCTACGTTTTGTTATTGCCTAGAGTGGTGATGTTTTTTCACCTCTTAAGCCTAAAGTTGATAACTGCTCTTGATTTCTGTTTGTTTGTTTCTATTTCTTTTCTTAAGGCATTTGCCAATGTTTGGATTGATTTTAGTGCTGAAGAAGCATTTACAAGACTCAACAGATTTATTTAGGAATTAGATTTCTGAAATTCAAACTATTTTAATGATCTATAATTAATAGACATTTTTATAGCTTTCTCATTCTCTACCTACCCCATGTCCCAAACCCCTTTAAGCCACGCTTTCCTGCACACATATTTTAGCCCTACCCCCAACACCCACACAAAAAACAAAAGCTACAATTGACAATCTAGGAAGGAATCTCCCCTTTCAAAGCATTGTGTCCTGAACTACTCCTTTTGCCTGTTTAAGTCTCACCTGCTTGAACGTCTATTTCTTTTTTCCAATTACGGCTTTTTCCCTTTACTGTAAAGTCCACTCTGTATCCTTTGCTTTGGCACCTGCTATGTTTGGTGTTCTTCCCAACACTATTTCAGGTTGTACCTCAGCTTTCCTACACAGCCTCTGGCATATATCATGCATCTTGTCCAGCCAATTTTCTTCCCACGCCCTCCACTTCCCCAGTTGGATTCACCAAATGTAACTGTCAACCAGTATAGAATTTGCTTCCCCCTACCCTGGCACTCTTTGTCCACATTTAAATTAACAATAACCTTAATTATAAGAAGAATAAATAAATAAACAAACAAATATAAACACACACACATAACTTATGCATTCGCAAGTTAGGTTTTATCCATTTGACAATAGTTGTTACATGGAAAACACATCCATATGTAAACTATACAGATGCTTTAATTTTGTTTGCAGTCATCCACGAGTTTAAAAAATATATACTGATTGAGTTTAAGAAGCATTTTTAAAATTACTTTTTAAGTTACTCTTGTAAATAGTATAAGTTTTGGACTTCAGCATCAGTCTTTTTTTTAATGGTTAAATGATTTTTTAATTTTAATTTTTTAAAAAATTTTATTAGAGTATAGTTGATTTACAATATTGTGTTGGTTTCATGTGTACAGCAAAGTGAATCAGTTATACATATACATATATCTACACTTTTTAGATTCTTTTCCCATTATAGGTCCTTACAGAGTATTGAGAAGAGTTCCCTCTGCTATACAGCAGGTCCTTATTAGTTATCTATTTTATATATAGTCGTGTGTATATGTCAATCCCAATCTCCCAATTTATCCTTCCCCACCTTTCCCCCCTAGTAACCATAAGTTTTTTTTCTACATCTGTGACTCTATTTCTGTTTTGTAAATAAGTTCATTTGTATCATTTTTTTAGATTCTGCATATAAGTGATATCATATGATATTTGTCTTATTAGCAGGAAGATTATAGTATAATTTTAAGAGCTGATGTGGGGCTTTTACCCAAATTAGTTTCCTTAATGCCAATCATTGTACTATATATTTGTATCTTGAAATCATCAAGCTTCAAAAGTGCCCAATAAAATTAGAATTCATCTGAAAGTCCTATCACATATCATGGAGGTGACGTGGGCTGTAAACAGGGAATGAATAGGCCTGAAGGGAGACCAGAGCACTTAGTCATAGTGGAAATTGAGTGTCTCAAAGTACAGAATTCACTTATTTAACAATTTTATGTAAGATCTGTTTTTGTCAAGCTTACCATATATTTTATAATATGTTAACGAGTCATGCCCTTCAAACTAACCACCATTTTGTCTACTGACAGTTTGCCTTATATAAAATGATAGTAACATTAACAAATCCCCATCTCAAGGAAATATTAGCCACATTCAACCTCTCTACCCTCTACACGAGGCTAATTACTTTAATCAGCCATTCTTTGTGTGAAATCTCATCAAGCGCTCCTTGTGTATGTAAACCTATAACCCACCATCACATCTACCAATCCCTGATAAAGCATTTGCCAAAGACTTTAAACATGCCCATGGAGTGACTGTACAAAACCTCCCTATCACAAATTGGTGTTGGAGATCCCTTATCAAATCACTTTTTCCAACACATTCTTTTATTAAATCTTCTAAATGTGTTTCTGAGAATTCCTCCAAACTGATAAGATAATCAGACGATATTTGTTGGAGCTCACTAAATTACGTATTCCATAATATTATTATGCTTACTATTTTTCAGACATCAATATTCTCATCACTCCATATACAAATAAATAAATCATAGAGCTGAAATTATACTAGCTTCACTTGACTTTCCATTTAGTGTATATTATTCTTCTAATTCTAATATTTATTTTTCCAAAACAAGAATAAGTATTACATTTTGGAAAATAAATCAACTAAAACCTGTAACGTTAATCTTATAATAAATTAGTAATAGTATAGTGTGTTATCACAGCTAATTGGTAAATAATAAAAGACTGTTAATTAATAAAGTCTATTTATACACTTATATTTTAGTAATCTGTACTATCAACACTCCATCAACAAATATTTACTGTGTCTTCTCTGTGAAAAGCACTCTGGGACATCAGGGGCTGAGGGGAGTATCAGCCCTCAAGGTATTGACAATCTGGCTAGGGTGCAGTTCTCATGCATTAATTATAAAAAGTAGCACATTAAAAAAAAGTAACACGTAGCACATGCCAGCTACATAGTATAGCTAATACCTGTCATGAGATGAGGTCAAAGTCTTGTGGTGGTTAGGGAAATCCCCCCAGGAGAGTTAGAACTTAAGCTGGGAGAGCCTTGAGATATGATCAAGATCTAATTATGTTGGGAAAAGGAGGAATACAAGGGTTAGAGCATGAGCAAACAACGGAAATGGGAGGCACAAGGAATAATGTAAAGCTGCATTGCTCAGTATGGTAGCCACTAGCTACACATGGCTTTTGAGAACTTCAATTGTGGCTAGTCTGAATTGAGATGTATGGTTTCAAAGGCTCGGTATGAAAAAAAAAAGGGAAATATCTCTTTAATATTAATTATTAATTAATTATTATATATTGAAATGATAATATTGAGGATATATTGGGTTAAACATAACAACAGTGGTATTAAAATTAATTTCACTTGTTTCTTTTTGCATTTCTAATGTAGCTACTAGAAAATTTAAATTACATTTGTGTAAAGTCACATTTGTGGCTGGCATTATACTTCTATTGGACAGCATCAAGTCACTGAGTAATTGTAAAGAGGCTGGGTTTATTAAATAAGTATTTTAAAGGAAAGTAATCAGGCTAAAAAAGTGCTGACTGGTTAGGAGAGGCTAGAGACTAGAAATATGAATAATTACCGCCTATTCAAAGGCCTACACATAAAGGGTCAAGGGCTGAATGAAGCAGGTGGCAGTGGAGGAGAGATGGTGTGGCATTATATATTTTTCTGTGTCTGATTACTTCTGCTCGACAATATATTTTTTTAGATTGTTCCCACTGCCAGAGACATTATACAAGGAGACTTTTGGAATACCTAACTCTAGTGACTAGATATGAAGACAGAAAGAGAGAGGAATCGAATATGTCTGCCATTGCAAACTGAGGAGACAGGGAAAATGATGATGCCATCGGTGGGAGTGAGGAATTCGATGCGGGGACATGCTTTGCAGGGAGAGGTTTTAAGCCTTGGAATGTTTTGTAGTGGTGGAGTTGTGATGATGATTAATCTCTCCACGGAATGAATGTAAGGAACAGGTAGATGGCTAAGTCTGATATAATGATGTACATCAATGAGTAAATGTACCTAAGCCTTCTGTAAAATAGAAGTGGAATTCAGGGAGGGAATGATCAAATTAATGATAGCGATTAGACGACCATCTTGGTAGAATTCGATATTGAATTCAAGAGTACAGTGTGATTTCAGGTGGTGACTTTTCTGACAGTTCAAACGCAGAGCCAAGAATTGAACCATAGAAAATACTGACATTTGGAGGTTGGAAGAGGATGTTCTATGAGGATAAATTGATCAGTTATGGAAATAGGAAGAGAACAAAGACAATGTGGGATCATGGAGCCTAAGGAACTATAAAAATATCAAGGAGGAGGAGACGGCCAACAGGAGAAAACGTTTTAAGAAATGTATAAAAGACTGTAGATAGCATTTTACTATTTAGCATCAAAATATTAGCCAGTAGGAATACAATCCTCAACCATGGCATCTAAGAGACAGCAGATGTTCCATGATCTGTCTTTCTGCCTTTGGATCACCCGGCCCATGCTTAGGCTTTTCTCCACATATGTTTGCCCTCCTCTCATTCTCTGGTAATCACACTTATCCCATAAAGTTTCTCCTGAATAGTGTCAGATTTACTGTTTCCTGTAGCATTTAATATCTGCATCCTCAATCAGCACTTATCAAAGACTGCCTATTTTATCTTTTCGTACATAGTAGTCTCCTGACTCCAAAGTTATTCGTCTTCCACCTCTCTATCTCCTTAGGATTGCCCTTAATGTTTAAAATACTCCATTCTTAGAGGAAACAGAACTGATAAAGATTCAGGGCTAAGGCTAGCAGGAATGCTTGATCTGGACTATGAGAGCCACAGTGCTCCCACGGACCCACATGTCATCACTGGCTTTTCATTTCTCCACCAGTTTTTATCCTTTGTTTCTCCTTAGGGCCTTTACTGTTATTTAAGGGTGGAACCCACATTCTTTCATTCATTCATTCAGCAAGGCACCAAAATATTCAAAAGGTTATAAAATGAATTCGATATGCATCCTGCATACCCTCAATTGCAATTTATATGCATGTTTACATGTCTCTCTTCCATACTTGAATGTAAGATCCTTGAGGAAAAGAACAGGTTATTATACACCTTATCAATATTTGTATTCTAAATGCCTAGATAGTTCTTGGCACCGAGTAGACTGTCAACTCACATTTGCTTAATTAATATATAAATCAGTCAAAGTGTGCATTCCTTCCTGAAAGAGCTGACAAACTGAGAAAAGAAGACAAAATGTGTACAAGCAGCCAGAGTACAGATAGGAAGGAGATGCCTGATAAAAGAAGTACTCAGATAAAAACATATTAGGAGTTAAGGGAAAGGAAAAAAAAAAAAAATGTCATACAGAAAGGATGGGAGAAGGCTTCCTGGAGAAGCTGGCATTTGAGCAAGGCCAGAAGGAGGGTGAAAATGGGAAATTTCACTAAAGGGAACAGGGATTGTTGGTCCTACCCCAAAATATTTATCCCTTTATACTTATTAAGAAAAAAATACCCATTTTCCCATGTCTGGTTAGTTTTTACTTGAACTCGTGTGATCATTTTTCCTTTACAAAAAGTTTTTTTTTTCCCATAAAAAATTTCCTTACAATATGTAGATGCACAGCCAAATTTTATTTTAAGGACAACGGCATTTTTACCTCCTGTTTTGTGTGAGGGTCTGTGGGTTGTAGGAGATGAGAAAAGAGAGCTCCCAGCTGCCACAGCCCAGCAAAACCCCTGAAAACGATGACTGCATCCATTTCCAGCCAGTGCCACTTTCTGAAAGTGATGTGTTTGAAAGGAGGATTGCAAATAGTTGCTGCTTCTCAAAACTGCGGTTGCTTTTCAGGACGCGGCCATTGCTATCTCCATGCTGACGCAGCTCCCAGCATTGGCACCAGCCTGACTTTGAACTGTTTAAGATATTTCATTCCCAACAATAGAGTATTCCACAAAAAGAAAGAGGCCTTGTTTTTAATAAGCTGAAGTGGGTGAAATGGGCAGTCATGGAGTAAAAATGATTATGAGGGAGGGAAGTGGACACCTAGTGAGTGCCCCTCCCACTCTGTCCTCCAGGACTGCGATGTTCTCTGGGTGATGCTCTGAAAAAGTATGCATAAGTAGGGGTGGGGAATGAGTACAAGGGGAAAAATAGACAAGATTTAAAGGAGGCGGCATTTTCGGCACCTACGAGGTATTATGCTGGAAACAGCTTGGGTGTTAGGACAAGGTTTGTATCCCAGTTCTACTCCTTAACAGTATATTTTTTTTAACTTGCTAAGTTGCTTAATATTTCCAAGTTCAGGCTCCTGAATATGGAGCTTGTATTAATTACTTCTCAGCAGTGACCTGAGAGTTTTGAGATAACATCAGAAACTAGTCAGTTCATAAATGCTGGTATCCCCTGCTCCAGCTTGCCTTCCTTTCCTTTCTTCATGGAGTGCACGAGTGGAATCTCTGTCAGGGACTTCTCAGACCAGTAGATTCACTGCACACGATTGGAATGAGGGCTGCATTATTCTTTGCTGCAAAGATGGTGCTAATCACCCACCATCTGTAGTGTCTGTGCACGTACTTTTCCATTCCTGATGGAGACGCATTTGTATGCTAGGATAGGCAGCTGGACTCTTTTCCTCCATTCTTTCTTGATCTTCATTTCTCATTTGGCTCATTGGGAGTACTCCACAGACGTGACACACAACTTGGCAATAATCAAGTTAATGTTTTCAGGTAAAGGCTTTCCATTTCCAAGGATGAGACAGGGTTAGACACACCAAATGCTACTGCTGGAAAAGGTCTTGGAAAACATCTCATCCAAACCCTTCATACAGATGAGGAAACAGAGGCTTAAGAACTAACTTGCCCAAGACATAAAGAAATTTAATGGCCAGGCTCAGATTAGAACTCAGATTCCTGCTGTTCAGCTCAGGGAGCTTTCCAATCATTCTCATACCTCTCAGAGAGAGGCATTTTGCCAACTTTTTTGGAAGAACATACAACCACAGTAAATCCAAATGTTACATTCAAGGACAGTCACATGAGAATCTGTAAAGGGATGGCTCTGATTCTGACTATCTTTTGGAAAATACTAGAGACAACCCCTTGGAAGATTATCTTTTCCTTCTTTGATTAGCAACAATTCTGAATGCACCCTTGTTTAGAAACACATGGGCACATGAGCACACACACACACACACACACACACACACACACACACACACAGTTCTCCTGTTCTCTCTCAGGATAAGTTAGTTGCCCAGGTGGTCTCATTAATGACTGCACTCTCTCAGGCATGAAACACCATGACTTTTTGCTGTTGGGACTGCAGTATGCAAATTGACTAGAGTCAATCGTACCTGATTTTCTAAATTGCCTCTGCTATAACAATTCTCCCACCTGGTAATAAGCCATTGAAATTAAACAATGGGATTGATTACACATCCCTCACTCTGGGGAAACTCCGTCAGTTTTACCTGAATAAAAACTGCAGAACAGGGCCCAATTTGGGGTAAGTAGTGTACAAGATGCTTCAGGAAGCACAGTAAAAATAACTTTGAAGAAGTTTAAACATTACTCTTTAGCCACAGGGAATATCAAGCAAACAGAATTTTATTTACAAGTCACATAAAGGCATGCTTAAGTGAGTATTGCCTGATGCAGGCCAGAATTGATAGAGCTCATACTTATTTGAGCTCAGCTCTTGACACAGATAGTGGGCTTCAGGTGAATCCTGGAACCTCTATGGCTCTGTTAGAAATCCATATATAGTATAATTCTCCAGCTTGAGATTTTCTAATTTCAAGCCACAGATAACTAGTAGTTGGGAGACCTGGAGAGGAGTCCCATATCTTAACGCACTAGCTGTTTGATGTTGGGCAAGTAATTTAACCTTTCAGAATCTCAGGTTTCAATTACCTAACTTGGGTTTTAAATACCTGCCCTACTCGTTTCCCAAGATTGTTGTGAGGATCAAATAAAACCATGTACAAAATATGACTTGCAAACTGGTAAGTGCACGGTAAACGTGGAGGATTTGTCTTTTTCGAGGCAGTCATTTTTACTGAGCTTGTGCACAATTCTACAAAACACAGATTTCAGCCAATGGTGAGGTTGGCCTTCTTTTCCTGACCTAACCTCATACACAATGGCTGCAGCATAGATGGACTTTGGAGTCAGATAAATCTATGTCATATGAATCTTCCATTTACTGGCTCTGTGTCCAGGGGCAAGTTAGCCAACTGCTGAGACTCATCTAAACATGGGCACTGAAATAATACTCACCTCAAGGGCTACTGTGAGAATCAGCATTGCTGTGGATGGAACATGAACACCATGCAATTAATGTTACCTATTATTAGCAGAGAATAACTGCAACATGCAGGGATATTCACATCATGCCTTGTTCTGAACAAAGCAAAAGCTTTCATTGCCTGGTACAGTCTGAAGTATTGGCGAGAATTATTCAGATTTCTCTCTTACAAGGAGGGATGCCTAAGGACCTATGAGAAGACTGATGATACATTGCAGTCCATGGGATCTCATTCTCTAGATAGCGAGCTCCCGGAGTGTGGGATTAGATTTTTTGCATCCCACCAATATTAGCAGTCATAGAGCCTAGCACACAGTCTGGCACACGGCCAGATGTATGGTAAACATTTTGCATGAACGAGAAAATAAATCTTTGGCTGTGAAAGGACACATAGGAATGAAAAATATGAAACTTAATTCTTCCTGTTGAAAATAAGGGCAGAGATTTCCTTCTCTTTCCTTTCTGTCAGAATATTGACCATTGAAATTTAAAAATGTTAAGTACTTTCACTGTCGTTTTCAATGTATCTTTCTAGAAACTATATAAGCCTTTTGTTAACATTAGGACCTAGGAATATTTTTCTCAAGGACCTGGCGGCCATCTCTTGGAAATGTAAATATCTAGGGAAGGAGTACCCCTATCTCCTAGTTTCTGTGGGAAGGTAGGAGCCTAATTTTGGTGGGCCCCTTGCTCCACATTACAAAATTCCTTCCTATCAAAAGATATGAATTTTTTGTTTCCTCCCACACCCCTTTTGGGTAAAGTCAAGTTAACACAGATGGTTATCCCAATCACCAGGTAAAGTTAGAATGAATGATGAGTGACCAATAATGCTGTTAAGTTCTCTTATTTGAAGACTAGTTATTGCTGATCTTGAAAATATATATGTGATATGATGCATCTGCTTGGCTATATCAAAGCGTGAGATTTCTTTCTGTCTGCAGTCTCAGCGAATTGTCTGTGATGCATATCACACTCTGGTTTAATGCTTATTCAATAATAAGGGTGTTTTCTTTCTCTACTTATTACCTTTGTGAAGAGGAATTCTGGGTTGGGAGAAGCTCTTTTTTTTTTTTTTTCTTTTTTTAATTATATTTCCCCAATACTTACTAAGCAGAGCATCACGTCTCCCAGTCTAAATGGTATCTGATGACTATGGATATAAAGAATGGTCTGCAGGATTTCATATCAACCTCATTCTGCTAGGCTGTGTATTAGACAATAAACTGCATTTTTCTAGGATCTTTCATTCAGAAGCTGTCAGGGGTTTTATTATTGAAGTGGGAATAGACAGCACTGGAGTTCTTGGCCCTTCCATCAGAAATAGATATAAACTCAATTTCATACCTAGTTTAATAAATCTGTTGAACAGATTGAACAGGAAGCACTGAGAAGGTATGAACCATGCTTACTCTTTCTAAGGAGGTGAGATTTCTCAAGACTAATGCTGGTGGTTTAAATGCTAATGGTCTTAACTATTTCTTTATTTAACTATAAACATTAAACAAACATGCCTACCTCTTTGAAACTTAACTAGATTATTCTGTAACTGAGTAAGTTTTAAGAGTTTTAACCGAGTGACTCAGTAGTAAAGATTACTCCCCTTCTGCCATCCAAAGAAAATCCCGATTCAGTAATCATAAATTCTCATTGGCCTCTGGCTAGGGTTGCCCTGATTACTTGCAAGTTTTCTAGAAATTAAAAAATGCTTGGCAGTTTGTATGGAAAGTGGGGATTTCCAGAGCCTTTTCTAAATAGTGGGGTAAATAAGTAATGCTCTGGTAAACAGAGTAAGATTTAAGACAGCTTACTCAAATAAATTAAGCAAGTAAAGATACTGAGATGAAAGGAAAATGCATAATTGTTAGAACAAAATGAGGCTGTTTTAGCCAAGAGGAAAATAAGGAGAGACAGGACTACTAAATGTAATGTGGAACCCTGGATGGAATCCTGGAAGAGAAAAAGGCCATTACGTAAAAAACTAAGGTAATCTGGATAAAGTATGTAGTTTTACTACTAATAATGCATTAACATTAGTCCATTAATTGTAATGTAATTAAATGTGCCATTCTAATGTTAGATGTTAATAATAAGGGAAACAGTGTGAGGTACAAGGAGCGCTCTGTCAGGGAGGGAGTAGAGTTTAGACAAAGACCTTAGGTGAAAATCCTAAAATACCTTTCTTATTTTAATTGAAGTATAGTTAACTTATAATACTTTCAGGTGCACAATGCAGTGATTCAATATTTTTAAAGACTATTACAAGATTACTGACTATATTGCTTGTGCCGTATATTACACCCCTGTGATTTATTTATTTTATAACTGGTAGTTTTTACATCTTAATCCCCTTTGCCTATTTTGCCTATCTCCCCACACTCCTCTCTGGCAACTACTAATTTTTTCTCTGTATCTGATAATCTGTTTTGTTATATTTGTTGTTTTGTTTTGTTTTTTAGATTTCACATATAAGTGAAAATATACAGTATTTGTCTTTCTCTGTCTGACTTATTTCACTTAGCATAATATCTGCTAGGTCTATCCATGTTGTTGCAAATGGCATTATTTCATTCTTTTTTATTCCATTTATACCACATTTTTTATCCCTTTATTTGTCAGTGAACACTTAGATTGCTTCCATATATTGCCTACTGTAAATAATGCTGAAATGAACATTGGAGTGCATATATCTTTTTGAATTGGTGTTTTAATTTCTATGGGTATATACTAAGGAGTGGAATTGCTGGATCATATGGTAATTGTATTTTTATTTTTTGAGGAAACTCCATACTGTTTTCCATAGTGGTTGCACTAATTTATATTCCTATCAACAGTATGAGAGTTCCCTTTTCTCCATGTCCTTGCCAAAACTTATTTCTTGCCTTTTTGATAATAGCCATTCTGACAGGTGTGAGATGATATCTCACTGTGGTTTTGATTTTCATTTCCCTGATGATTAGTGATGTCAAGCATCTTTTCATGTGCCTGTTGGCCATCTGTGTATCTTCTTTGGAAAATGTCTATTCAGGTCCTCTGCACATTTTTTAATTGGATTATTTGTTTTCTCTGATATTGAGTTGCATGAGTTATTTATATATTTTGTATATTTACCCCTTATTGGACATGTCATCTGCAAGTATTTTCTCCCATTCAGTAGCTTGCCTTTTCTTTTTGTTGATGGTTTCCTTTACTGTGCAGAAGCTTTTTAGTTTGATTTGGTCCCATTTGTTTATTTTTGCTTTTGTTTCCCTTGCCTGAGGAGACAGATAAATATATATGTATGTATGTGTATATATATATATACATATATATATATATATGTATATATATATACACACACACATATGTATGTATATATACATACATATATTTTAGTTAAAATATTTAGCTATATATATTTAGCTATAATATATATAGCTAAATATTTTAGCTATATCTATATATATTTTAGATATATATATATGTATATATAGCTAACACCAATGTCAAAGAGCATGCTGCCTATGTTTTCTTCTAGGAGTTTTATGGTTTCAAGTCTTACATTCAAGTCTTTAATCTATTTTGAGTTTATTTTTGTATATGGTATGAGAAAATGGTCTAATCTTATTCTTTTACATGTAGCTATCCAGTTTTCCCAACACCACTTATTGAAGAGAATATCTTTTCTGCATTGTATATTCTCACCTCCTTTGTTGTATATTAATTGACCATATGAGCATGGGTTTATTTCTTGGTTCTATTCTGTTCCATTGATCTATGTGTCCATTTTTGTGCCAATTCCATACTGTTTTAATTACTATAGCTTTGTACTATATTTTGAAATCAGGGAGTGTGATACCTCTTGCTTTGTTTTTCTTTCTCATGATTTCTTTGTCTATTTGGGGCCTTCTGTGGTTCCATACAAATTTTAGAATTATTTGTTCTAGTTCAGCAGAAAATGTCATGGGTCTTTTGACAGCAATTGCATTGAATCTGTAGATTTTGGGTAGTATGAACATTTTAACAATATTAATTCTGATCCATGAGCACAATATATCTTTCCATTTATTTATGGCATCTTCAATTTCTTTCATCAATGTCTTATAATTTTCAGAGTACAGGTTTTTCACCTCCTTGGTTAAATTTATTCCTAGGTATTTTATTCTGTTTGATGCAACTGTGAATGTAATTGTTTTCTTAATTTCTCTTTCTGAAAGTTCATTATTAGTATATAGAAATGTAACAGATTTCTGTATATTAATTTTGTATCCTACAACTTTACTGAATTTATTTAATCATGTCATCTGCAAATAGTGACAGTTTTCTTCTCTCCTTCCAATTTGGATCCCTTGTACTTCTTTTTCTTGTCTGGTTGGTGTGTCTAGGACTCACAACACTATGTTGAATAAAAGAGGCAAGAGTTGGTATCTATGTCTTGTTCCTAATGTTAGAGGAAAAGCTATCAGGTTTTCACTATTGAGTATGATGTTAGCTGTGGGTTTCTTCATAAATGGCCTTCGTTATGTTGATGTATGTGCCCACTATACCCTCTTTGTTGAGAGTTATTAATCATGAATGAATGTTGAATTTTGTCAAATGCTTTTTCTTCACCATGTGTGTTTTACCTATTATTTTGAATGTGGCATATCACAATGATTGATGTGCAGATATTGAATTGTTGTTGGAATAAATCCCACTTGATCATTAGGTATGATTCTTTTAATGTATTACTGAATTCAGTTTGCTAACATTTTTTTTTTTTAATTTTTTTTTTTTATAGCTACTTTTATTTTTATTTATTTATTTATTTTTGGCTGTGCTGGGTCTTTGGTTCGTGCGAGGGCTTTCTCTAGTTGCGGCAAGTGGGGGCCACTCTTCATCGCGGTGCGGGGACCGCTCTTCATCGCGGTGCGCGGGCCTTTCACTATCGCGGCCCCTCCCGTTGCGGGGCACAGGCTCCAGACACGCAGGCTCAGTAGTTGTGGCTCACGGGCCCAGCAGCTCCGCGGCATGTGGGATCTTCTCAGACCAGGGCTCGAACCCGTGTCCCCTGCATTAGCAGGCAGACTCTCAACCACTGCGCCACCAGGGAAGCCCCAGTTTGCTAACATTTTGTTGAGGATTTTTGCATCTATGTTCATCAGAGATATTGGGCTATAATTTTTTTGTAGTTGTCTTTGTCTAGCTTTCCTATCAGGGTAACGCTGACCTTGTAGAATAAATTTGGAAGTTTTCTCTCCTCTTCAACTTTTTGGAATAATTTGAGAAGGATAGGTATTCACTCTTCTTTAAATGTTTGGTACAATTCCCCTATGAAGCTATTTTGTCCTGGACTTTTGTTTGTTGTAAGGTTTTTTTTTTTTTTGATTACTGATTCATTTTATTACTAATAATTGGTCTATTCAGCTCCTCTATTTCTTCCTGATTCAGTCTTGGAAGATTGTATATTTCTAGGAATTTATCAATTTCTTCTAGGTTGTCCAAGTGATTGGCATAGTATCCTCTTATGTTCATAGTATCCTCTTATGACTATGTATTTCTATGATATCAGTTTTAACTTCCCTTCTTTCATTTCTAATTTTATTTGAGCCCCTCTCTATTTTTTTCTTGATGAGTCTGGCTAAGGGTTTACTAATATTGTTTATCCTTTGATAAAACAAGCTCTTAATTTCATTGATCATTTCTATTTTTTTATTCTCTATTTTACTTATTTCTGCTCTGATTTTTATTATTTTCTTCCTTCTACTAACTTTGGGTTTTGTTTGTTCTACTTTCTCTAATTCCTTTTGTTGTAAAGTTAGGTTGTTTATTTGAGATTTTTTTCTTGTTTCTTGAGGTAGGCTCTTGGATCATTATGAACTTCCCTCCTAGCACTGCTTTTGCTGCATCCCATAGATAGAGTTGCATTTCTATTTTCATTCCTCTCAAGGAATTTTTAAATTTCCTCTTTGATTTCTTCACTGACCCATTGTTTTGTTTTTTTGTTTGTTTGCTTGTTTTAGTAGCATGTGGTTTAGTCTCCACATATTTGTATTTTTTCATTTTCCTTTTGTAATAGATTTCTAGTTTCATACCTCTTTGGTTGGAAAAGATGCTTGATATAATTTCAATCTTCTTAAATTTATTGAAACTTGTTTTGTGGCCAAGCATGTGATCTGTCCTGGAGAATGTTCATGTGCCCTTGAAAAGAATGTGTACTCTGCTGTTTTAGTATAGAAAGTTTTGTAGATATTTATTAAGTCCATCTGGTCTAATGTCTCATTTAAGGTCAATGTTTTCTTATTGATTTTCTGTCTGGATGATCTATTCACTGATATAGGTGAGGTAATAAAGTCCCCTACTATTACTGTATTACCTTCAATTTCTCCCTTTATGTTTGTTAATATGCTGTATGTATGTAGGTGCTCCTATGTTGGGTGCATATATATTACAATGCTTATATCTCTTGTTGGATTGATCCCTTTATCATTATGTTATATCAGTCTTTGTCTATTGTTACAGTATTTGTTTTAAAGTATATTTGTCTAAGTATTGCTACCCTCCAGCTTTTTTGCTTTGTTTTGTTTTCATTTGCATGGAATATCTTTTCCATTCTTTCACTTTCAGTCTGGGTGTGTCTTCAGTTCTGAAGTGAATCTCTGGTAGGCAGCATATATAAATGGGTCTTGTTTTTTAGCCACCCTATGTCTCTTGATTAGAGCATTAAGTCTGTTTACATTTAGAGTGATTATTTATAGGTATGTATTTATTGCCATTTTGTCACTTGTTTTTTGGTTGTTTTTGTAGTTCTTCTCTGTTCTTTTCTTCTTTTAGTCTCTTATTTTGTGATTTGTTGATTTTCTTTAGTGTTATTATTGTGTTGCTTTCTCTTTTTTTTTGTATTATTTTTAGGTTTTTGGTTTGTGGTTACCATGAGATAGATATTTTTAAAGCAGAAAGTTATTTAAGTCCAAAAATTATAAAATCTCTGCATTTTACAACTTTCCCCCACTTTTAATGTTTCTGACATTGAATTTTACATCATTATGTGGATCCCTTAGCTACTTGTTATGGTTATAGTTGATTTTATGAGTTTTGACTTTTAACTGCGATACTACCTTTCTAAGTTGTTGATCCATGCCTTTACAATATATTTGCCTTGACCATTGAGATTTTTTTTCTCCATATTTTTTCTCATTTCCTGTTATGGCCTTTCTTTTTCATTTAGAGATGGTCCTTTAACATTTCTTGTAAGGCTGGTTTAGTGGTGATGAACTCTTTTAGTTTTTGCTAGTCTGGGAAACTCTATCTCTCCTTTAATTCCTAATGATAACCTGCCAGGTAGAGTAATCTTGGTTATAGGTTTTTTTTTTGTTTTTTTTTTTTCTTTCAGCACTTTAAATATGTGATGTCACTCCCTTCTGGCCTGCGAAGTTTCTGCTGAAAAATTAGCTGGAATTTCCTTGTATGTGACTCTGCTTTTCTCTTACTGCCTTTAAAACTCTCTATTTTTAACTTTTATCATTTTAATTACAATATGTCTTGGTGTGGATCTCTTTGAGTTCATCATGTTTAGGACTCTCTGTGATTCCTGGACCTGGGTATCCATTTTCTTCCCTGGTTGGCTAAGTTTTCAGCTACTATTTTATCAAATAGGTTTTCTGCCTTTTTCTCTCTTACCCTTCTGTGACCCCTATAATGCAAATATTAGTACACTTGATGTTATCCTGGAGATAAGGGACCTTAAACTTTCTTCATTTAAAAAAAAAAAAGAAAAACTTTTTTTCTTTTTGCTGCTCTGATTTGGTGATTTCCACTATTCTGTCTTCCAGATCATTTATGCATTCTTCTATATCACTTAATCTGCTGTTGATTTTTCTAGTGTATTTTTCACTTAAGTTATCATATTCTTCAGCTCTGACTGGCTCCTTTTTGTATTTTATAATTCTTTGTTAAAGTTCCCACTGTGTTCCTCTATTCTTTTCAGGAGTTTGGTGAGCATGACCATTGCTTTGAACTCTTTATCAGGTAAATTACTTATCTCCATTTCATTAGGATTTTTTTTATGGGTTTTACCTTGTTCTTTCATTTGGAACATAATCTTTTGTCTTCTCATTTTGTTGACTTTCTGTTTGTCTCTATGAATTAGGTGAAACAGTTACTTCTTTTGGTCTTGAAGGTTTGTCCTTGCGTGGGAGCATCCCCGTGCAGACTGTGAGCCTGGTGGTTTTGGCAGGAGGGCTGGATCCAGAGACCAGAATGGGCAGGTCTTCTCCCAGGGCTCACTGAGGGCTGCCACCTTGGTGTATAGGGCTGGAGCTGGAGCCCAGCACAGGCCAGGGCTTCTCCTGGGGCATGTCAAGGGGTGCTGCCTTGGTGGAGGTATGTGATTGGATCCAGAACCAGACCTTGGCAGGTCAGCTAGAATGCCAGGCACTTTTCAGTCTCTTGCCTCTATGCCGTGACTTGGAGTAAATTTGTGCGTGTGTCTTTTAAGAGCAGAGTTTCAGTTTCCTGCAGCCCTTTGTCTCTCCTAGTCATAAGCCCTGCTGGTTTTCAAAACCATTAGTGGGCTTATGTTCCCAGTGCTGGTCCCCAGGGCTGGGGTATCCAATGTTAGGCTTGAACCCCTTGCTCTTTAGGGAGAGCCTCTGAGTTTCTTACCTCCCCTTCCACTACTGAGTCACCCACTGGTGGTGTGGGTCTTGACTAGTTTGTGTTTCTGCCCCTCCTACCTATCTTGATTTGCTTTTTTCTTCATATTCTTAATTGTAGAAGAGCTGTTCTTATAGTCTTTAGGTTGTTCTCAGAGAGAGTTGTTCTATATGTAGCAGTAGTTTTGGTGTGTCCATGGGTGGAAGTGAGCTCAGGGTCTTCCTACTCTGCTATCTTGATCCCCTCTCTGCCCGTAAAATATCTTCTTTCTCTTTATATCCCTAGGCCCATTATAGTGTATACTGAATGAAAAATCTGTTTAATATTCTCCCTTTCTCCTCTCCTATTATTCTCTATTTTCTACCCCTTTCCACATACACATTCCATTCTGTTGATAAAATCCATGCTTCTTGGTTGACCCTGCTCAGGTTTTGAAAAGAATAAAGCATAGAATACAGCCTATACCAACAACTTTGGCTATCAGGTTATTTTCTCACAATTCAAAGAAAGTGAAAGTTAAATTGGTTTGAACATGAATCTACAAAGACTTATGCTTTCATGGTGCAATACGAAAGATTGTGTACTGCATTAAAAATAAAATGTCATCTACAAAATGGTAAGTCCCTTTAATAAACCTATTAAGTAATTCATCCTGTGCCTTGTATCTGGTATTAAATCTAGGCTAAGTACAAAGTAGAGAGTCTACCAATATGTATCTCAGGATAAAACAAACACAGAGTGTTGGAAGTGGAAAGGATCTTAGAGAGTACTTATTTCAATGTCTTCATTTTATGTGTGAGTAAACTGAAGTTCAGGGAGGTTACCTGGTTTATCAAAAATCCGCCAATTGTAGAACATTTATATGTCACCTTATCCTATAAAGAATATGAGGAAGGACAAAAGTAGAATGAAAAAAGAATATATAGACAATAGTTTGTGTTAGTGAACTTGACCTTAATGATTCAACCATTAAGATTAGCATCTCCAGGGAGACCTTTGCTGAAGTACTAAGCTTTATAAATATATTAGACAGCAGGGCTAGTTCACTCAAGTATAGAGCATTGCTTACCTGTTATAACTTCAGAGTTTGAAGAGAGTTCCCTCTAAAAATTACTCTGCCACTGAACTTTGAAATTTCTTTAGTGGGCAATACCAATTTTATTCCATAATTAAGGGTTTAAGATAAAAATATCTTTAGAATGATCCCTGTTGTCTTTTCCTTCTTTGAAAGGGTTATCAGGTGGCAGAGGGAAGCTGAGTAACAAAGATGGCCACAGTGAAATCCAAAGATCACTGGCGAATTAAGCATGTAAACAAGCTAGGAAGAGAGAGACAAGTCTGCTTTTTACCATGGCCAAAGTCTTAGGAGATTTCAGGGTACCCAGGAGTACAGTGAGAGCCAGCACTGATTACTGCCTGACAGCTCAAGCAGGTACTTCGGAGGCAGGCATGTGTAGTATTATATCTGGTCTAAATTTTGTTACTTTAGGAAAATTAATTAACTTTTCTGAGCCTTAGTTTCATAATCTATAAAATGTGAATAACTTCAAAGAATAGGGTAAGGTATTCAAATTAATAAACTACATAACATTTGGAAACCCAGAGCAAATGCTAAATACATAAAATGTTAATACTTTTTTTTCCTTTTTCCATTCCTACTTCCTGTTCCACGTCTGGATACAAGATGCTTAAGGACACATAATATTTCTAAATAGTCACTGGATGTAGGGTGAATAAGTGATCCAACATGTGCATGAGTGGGAAGGTAGGGGGAAAGTGAGAAAGCTATGTACATTTGATAACATGGTAAGCAGGCGAGAGGGGAGAGAGTCAGCTGGGGACTGACCAGAGAACAGTTTGATCTAGGCTGGTTGGTTCAGCTTTCCTTACTCCCAGCTGTATTCATTTCCTTATCTTCAGCAAATTCCCTTCCACTATACTTTCAAGCACTCCCAAATAAAAATGAAAGAGCCTGACAGAAGTGAATGTGTGCAAAAGTTATGATTCTTTAAGTGGGACTAATTTAATATTTGTCCAATGTACGTGATAACAATTATTCTTATTTTTATTTAAATTTTTTCCGTGCCAGGAAGTATTTCTGAATCCCTAATTAATGTCACATACTTTTTAGAAGTTTTGGTATATTTTCATGGGTATTACTTATAAATAGTACAGGGAGATAAGGGTGAGAAGGTCTACCTCCCCACAAATATTAAAGTAGAAAATAAGGAACTAAGATAATATTGCTTTCTGAGAGCTAAGCTATAAAACAAACATAAATCCAAGCATAGCTATATAAATTCTATACATTGAGCTATATAAATGCACAGCTATGCAAAGCTTTAGCTTAAACAGGTAGAATGGCCTTCAGGCTAAGACCTACTCTGGAACATAATTGAAGTTATTTATATATATGGAGAGAATGTGTCAATCGGAGGAGTGTTAGCAACAGAAACACAGCATGCTGAGAAACAATCGTTGGTAATGAATGAAGTCTTATCCTACTTAAGGGATTGGCTTCACTAGCTCCAGACCCAGGTATCAAATCCATTCTGCAGCTCTAATCCTTCAGGGCAGGCAGATGCACCCAGAATGCTTATCTTGATAACTCTTACCACATAATGTAGTAGTCCACAAATTAAGGCCTTTGGGGACAAGTCCAGCCCACCAGCTTGTTTTTATAAATAAAGGTTTTTGGAACATGGTCTTGGCCATTCATTCATGTACTGTCTATGGCTGCCTTCTGCTACAACAGCAGAATTGAGTGGTCACAGTTGTGACTGAAACTGTATGGTCTGCAAAGCTGAAAATATTTACTGTCTGTCTCCTTACAGAAAATGTCTGCTGACCACGGATAGCTCAGCCAACTTCCCTTGATTTCATGTTCAACAAACAACCTTTTGATTCGATGTTGATTGTTTGCTCCTGTACATACTTTGTACTAGGAGAGAGAGACAACTTGTAAAATAGTAATAAACCAATCTGTTTAAAGCTCCATCTATTCATACGTCATGGTAGACCCTCTGGGTAGACTAACATTTATGTATGTGACTTCAAAGCTGGTGAACTGACCCAGTGTCCACCCACAGGGTATTGTAGCCTGGGTCTGTTTGGAGCCCATCTTCTCTGGGTAACTTTGGGAATTACAGTGCATTTTTTCTTTCTGATAGCATGTTTTTCAGCTACTACTTTATAGATGAGGAAGCTAAAATTCAGAGAGAGGAAGAAAGAAAACATTAATTGAACATCTATTCTGTTCCAGGCTCACAGCTGTTTCCTATGTAATGCCATTTAATCATTACAAGCCTATACGAGATATAAAACTCAAGTGTGTATATTCACAGATGTGGAACTGTAGGTTGAGAAAGGGGAAGGCCATACTAATTTGTTAGGAAGTCAGGATCTGAAATCAGGTGCTCAGACTCAAATACTTTTACTCTGTGGTGTTTTCACTTGACCTAGAATGCCTGACAGTCTTCTGATGCTGGGCTTAAGAGAGCAACACCATATGCCTTGGTCTCTTCCACTGAGGTGTACTGTTGTTCTTTAATAAACACGATGAAGTTAGAAAATCCTAGAGATTTTAAAGGTGTAAAATTTTAAAATAAATCCCTAACATTAATACTGGAGTACAGAATCTTAGCCAACTACTTTACATATTCAAACATGCTCTTGCATAAAGAAATTGGTGTCACCACAGCCCGATGTTCATAAATAACAGTTCATGACAAAAAATTCTTTTTTCAAAACTGGTTTTGTACTTGAAGTGAATTAAATGTTGTACTCTGAATTCACTGCAGCAAGAACATATTTTAGAATTTCTGAAAGCTGAACAGAGTGGAAGGTTATCTATAACATGGGCATAATCACAGTCATAATATGTGTTTAAAATAAAACACTGAAAAGAATTAAAATGTTCCCTTCAAGCCAAACTCAAAGAAATTTCAACATAAAATGGACTGTAAAAGTGCTATTAATGTTGCTTGCTGAGACCCATTCTTTAGGAGTTCAGAACCTCTGAAAAGCTTTTGGTTATTATTTTTTCAGCATTAAAGGAAACCAGCCTTTAGAGACAGAGCTGGTCCCACCCTCTCACACAGTGGTTGTGCACTGCTTTGGTTTTGATTTGTAAATGTTATACCTGAGTGTACTTCTTGCCTTCTTATCTAGATTGAAAACTTTTAGATGGCAAAGTTTATCTCAATGACACTTAATTTACGACTATGCAGATGGTGGGTGTTTCATTAAAAAAAAAAAAATTGCCAATGCATCATACTGTTGTAAGATAGAATTTTTAACAAATTGATCATAAATGGAAATATATATGAGAATATTCAGAAAGAAAACTCTAATCCATGAAGAATTCACTTTACTAGTTTCTCTCTTCAGTTTTTTAAAAATAGGGAACCAGAACTAAACTCTGAGGAGCCATGAAGTCAAATGAGTAAATACACTGACAGCTAGAAGTTATTTGGAAAAGTCTAGTCACACAAAGTTAGCACTGGAAGGCACCTCTGAGACCACTGAATTCAAGCCATTATGCAAATGCATTACATAAACCCTAGAAATATTAAGTGATGAGCTCAAGGCCACAGGATTTATTGGTAGCCCAGCTGAGAGGAACAACCAGAACTCCTGAATCCAAGTTAATCTCCTGCTATAAGAGTTAATCTCAACTGTACTGGCTTTCTAGGAAAAATAAAAGTTCACATTTCCTTTAGAATTGTTTGAACAAGAAGTCTCTAAAATGCAAGGAGTTATTCTAGGTCTCCTTAGTGTTGGCAGAAAAGGGACTATATATTTCTTAGAAGGCTTTTGATGTGGACAGAAATCCAATTTATCCTGGCTTATGTATAAAAGGGGGAATTTACTGGCTCACATAACCAAACTATGTGTGGTGCTGGCTATGGGTGAGGAGACCTAGAGACTCACACACTTTTAGGATCTGTCTTTCCACATCCTTCATCTATGCTCTTTCAGATGCTGGTTTTATTCTCTGAGGCTGACTGTCTCTGTGAGGCTGGAATCAGAGTGTCAGGTAGATCTAGGCTTCATCTTTACTGCTTCCTAACTAAAGAGGAAACAGAACTCCTCTCTGCCAGTATTAATGAGGAAAATCCTAGGGGAAAATATGGATGGATTCTACTAAGATCAAATGATCATCTCTGGACTGATCACTGTGGTTGAGAGGTTGATTCTTGGACAACTCTAACTGGAATTATTTAACAGGAAGCATCAGGCTAGTAAGACTGAAGCTCACCTCAAACTTACATTTGGGGTGTGAGAGATGCAGGTTCCCTAAGGAATTAGGAGTGATGTTACCTGAGCAAGGAGGAAAGATGTGCTGGGCAATCAGAACAGCAGGTGCCGAGGGAGAAGTTAGAGTCACCGAAGACTTACTCTGCCCCTAGAGAATATACTAGGCACTTAGCAATTTTTTTAGCTTCCTTATCACCTAGATCTCCTTCCCTCTTTTACGGAAGCATGTATCTTATGAGCCTCAGTGGGAGGCATAAGTTATTTTCTACTACCTATTTTCTAGAGAATTTGAAAATGCCAAATACTTGATTTCCCACCCTCCTTTGAAACTAAGGCACAGGAACATGACCTAGACTCAGCCAATGTCCTGGACTTGGAGTCAGGGGTTAGTGACACCAATATTTAGTTCACAGGCAATAGCGGCCGCAATACCAAGTCCAGAGGAAGCAGCAGACATGGTGGATGCAAGGTGGGCAGCCAGTACTCAGGGGTAGTAATAGTGGTGTCCTAACAGGACATGAATTGTAGTTTGAATTTGAAGGTGATCCTGCCTGCTACCCAGCTTGACATGTTCCTGAACATTTCTGAACCTGGTTCTCTAGCCCTGTTGGTGATACCATAAGCTCCCAGTAACTTTACAACAAATTGGTTCTCAGCTTAATCAATCTAGAGTTAGTTTCTGTGCCTCACAACTAAGAGAAAACAAAAAAGAAATCATATAATTCAGTATCCCAGTACCAGAAAACTCTGGAAGCGTTTTTATGATTAAAAACGTATTATTTTTATGAAGAAACTTAATACCTCTCTTCTGGATTTCCCTGGTGGTCCAGCAGTTAAGACTCTGCGCTCCCAATGCAGGGGGCCCTGGTTTGATCCCTGGTCAGGGAACTAGATCCCGCATGCTGCAACTAAGACCCTGCATGCCGCAACTAAAAGATCCTGCACTCTGCAGTGAAGATTCTGCACGCAGCAACAGAAGATCCCGCGTGCCGCAACTAAAGACCCGGTGCAGCCAAATAAATAAATAAATATTTTTAAAAAATACCTCTCTTCAGGGGCTTCCCTGGTGGCACAGTGGTTGAGAGTCTGCCTGCTAATGCAGGGGACACTGGTTCGAGCCCTGGTCTGGGAAGATCCCACCTGCCGCGGAGCAACTAGGCCCGTGAGCCACAACTACTGAGCCTGCGCGTCTGGAGCCTGTGCTCCACAACAAGAGAGGCTGCGATAGTGAGAGGCCCGCGCACCGCGATGAAGAGTGGCCCCCGCTTGTCGCAACTGGAGAAAGCCCTTGCACAGAAACGAAGACCCAACACAGCCAAAAATAAATAAATAAAATAAATAAATAAAAAAAAACAAACCTCTCTTCTTTGAGAAGTTCTGATTAACAACTTGCCCTATATTAAAGGTAGGTTATTTTTAATACGAATGCTACTTACGTCAATTCATATTAAATAATTCTAAAAGCATATTTGTTAGTCTATGCCATCCACTGGTGGATAGGTATTATCACTGTTGAACACTATGGAATTCAATATTTCTCTTGGCTTTCATTGTCAGGATGACTTCAGGGTCACCATAACCTCTGTTTTGCTCCTTCAGTTCTACTAATGCAATGATACCACTAAGTAGTTTACTTTCGACTAAACTCTCAGGCAGAACCTGCCATCCCACCCTTGACAGAAAAATGGCCTGACCCCCAACTCCTCAAAAGCTAAAAGGAAAATCAGCAAGGAGGAAAAACTAAAACTTCAGTAAGAAACTGTTAATGCAGGTTAGTATTTCATTTAAATAAGAGTTAATATTATATTTTCCTTAGAAAGGCTGATATATTAGTGACATAACTGTGTATCTTAAATTGCCACAAATAAAAATGAAGATTAAAAGTTGTCTTTAATAGGACAGCATGAACTTCCAGTCTTTTTTTTTTTTTACAGTTTTGGGTGGAAGATAAAATTTAGACAGGAGTTGCTGAGGAACGACAGGAAATTGTTGCTAAGGCTAAGTACCATCTGAAAATATCCAACATGTCACCAAAGGATTTATTAATTTATCTTCTCTCTGGGTTTTGTTTGTTTGGAAAAAGAACACATACGCATATGGTTGCTACAAATAGATGTCATTGACCCTTGCAAGTGGCCCATGTTAATCTGCCACAAGTATCTAAACATGCTGCTTGGTCTAGGGCTGCTGAGGACACTGTCACAGCAAACGGGGTGACACGCGATTTCTTACTGCCTCCTAGCTGTTCAGGAACTGTAGGTGTGTTTGGCTGTTTGCTCATTTTGTGAACACTAACTAGTTGAGGCATTTCTGTCTTTTCTAGGGCAGCACCAAATGTAGATAGAGTGACTGTCTAACTTAATAACAATGACACTGTTAAATAAATGCTGCACTTCAGAGAAGTAGATCTTAACTTGGAATTTATCAGGAGCTATCAAGTCATTACAAACTGGCCATTACTAGGAACTTCCAATCATTTTCCACCAAGGGAGAATACACAGTAATTGCCTTTTACGACATTTTCTGCCAGCTTCTTCTCTTCTGCTTTTTTTTCTTATTAGTTTTACTGGAAGTTAATCACCTTTCAGAAGGAATGACAGATATCTTTGAGCCTCAAGAATACCAATGAAATATTTACTTTGAATATATTGCCATAATAGCTTATTAATAAGCACTACCTAAGACAGCACCATTTAGACCATTTGCTGAGAAGTACCCAGGACAATAATTTTGCTTATAAAACATAATCAAGATAATCAACAGAAACCAGAAATGAATCAAGTGAAGACTCTTGATGACAGAATCTTAGCCAAATCATTCAAAAAAATGATGCTCAAGAAACATGACTGTCATTTCCAACCACCTAACTAGACATGTTCTGTTATGGTCCAAATTAGGAGCATGAAATACACTCTACAACCTAGGGGATTTTAGAGCACTTAGATGAATCACAAGTGACATATGGGAGCTCATTAAAGGAAGGTGAAGTTATAAGCACCCAGGGGGCTTGCTGGAAATCAGAGCTTTATAAAAAAAAGCGTCAGAGGTCAGTCATACAGATTAGAGGATGATCTTCATGTTCCTTAAAAATAATCCATTTCTCTTTACCCCTTCTCAGCTAACATGCTGCTTGAGTACTGGCCAGTACTACAAATTTTTGTTGTGTGTGTGTGTGTGTTGGGAGGGGGGGTGGCGGTGGAGGCTGGATGGTCGTGATTTGATTGATTTTGATACGCAAACAATAAAAGCCACGGGAGAGTAAGACCTCAGTGCAGCCTGCTTGAGCCCAACTTGAACGTAACAGTGGAAGCTGCCCGAAGAAGGACAGCCATAGGCGGCTCTTATGTTACAGAAGTGATGCCCATAAGCTGAGCTTTGAATGACACATTATTTCCTGTGTGCACCCCAATCTATTTTCTGCCTGACTAAGCTTATAAAACTCTGCATAAATTCTCCCTCTCAGCCTGTTCTATAATCCTGTGAACACACTGTCTTCCTGTTCATTCCTTCAGCCAGCAAGCACCAGCTGTTCGGTCCTGGAAACATTTTACGTTAAAGGAAAAAAAAAAAGAAGATGATCAAAAAGCTGTAAAAACTGCAAAATCTTGAGATATGCAGATGTTTTAGGGTGGTGAATATCTGACCTTAGTAAAAGAAATGATTAGGCTTCCATCAATCATTACACTGTTGAATACTCTGCTGAGATCGGTTTATCTGGACGCTCCTCAGCTGCCTCAGTTCCACACAGTCTGTAAACTAAGCCAGTTTTGGTTGTTATGCGCTAAAGAAAAGATAAACTCTGAGCTTAAAACTATGAACAAAGATAGAATTATTTTAATACAGCAATCATGCTTTTTTCATTGAAAAATGCCACAAATTTTGTTAACTGTATTTTTCAGCTTCAGAAGGAAAGTGGAAGTCACTTGATAATGTCGCTTTAATTACTTAAATGCACACTTCACGCCTCAAATACACAGGAAAGCTAGTTGTTATAATTAGAAGTTATACAAAGACATAGTTTATATAAATTGCAGCTAATTACTTAAGTAAAACGCCAGTCTTTTGCCATCCTACTAGGAAAGATATCCAATAATATGTAATTTAAACAATAGGTCGAAGTGGGAGATGTGGTGATTATAATGTGAAATTTTCTTTAAAAAATATAGGTGGATGTTACTGGGAACTGAATGAATCCTGTTTCCATTTGGGCACTTAATTCCAGGTTATCTAGAAAAACAACTCATATCTACAGACCAAATAGTTTGAAGAGAGCATTTATGAACATTCTGTTACTAATGTTTTCCTATTCATTTTATTGATAATTTTAGGGAGGACTTAAAACCAATCAAAGAGATGATAATACTCTACAATAGGGGTCATGAAACTTTTTCTTTCAAGGACTAGATAGTAAATATTTTAGGCTCTGCAGGACACGGGGTCTCTTCTGCAACAATGCAAGCGACTTTGTAGTTATAGTGAGAAAGCAGCCATAGGCAATACATAAAACATGAGCATGGGTGTGTTTCAATAAAACTACTTACAAAAACTGGTGGCCTACAGGACATAGTTTGCTATCCCCTGTTCTACACCAAGCATCTAATGACCTGGGAAGCAACACTAGACATTATTGCTATCCTCAAGACACTTTGGGGTTTTTGTTTACTTTCAACGTCTAAGGTCTAGCAGCCTTCTCCAGGGACCTGCTTCTAGAGAACGAAGCCTTACTGCTTCAAGGCATCCAGTGGAAGGAATTGGTAACTTCTCTCCTGTGCCTTTAGAACAATAGTAACTATACTATCCTTGGAAGAACTGAGAAAAGGTCACTCACATTATTTTCTGTAAGGCTTAACTTTCTCACGGAACCCTAGCTGGGAAAGGCAAGGATGGGTACTTTATCAAAACTATGTGAATCACAAAATATGAAGTTTGGGTTTGTGGCCCTTGGGGTATGGATATGGAGCAGATCATGTTAATCCAGCCACTGGAGAGTAAGACCGCAGTGCAGCCTGCTTCTGCTGTTTCACCCCAACTTCAAGGTTACAGCTGAAGTTGCAGGAGCTGGAACAGCCTGTTTGAAAACAGGGTGAAATGAATATAAATACGTGTCTTTCAATTCAGGTTCACAGGTTTACCATCTCATTAGATTTAACAGAGACGTTAAATATAAAAAGCAAAACTCCAAAATGGAGCTTATGGGACACAAAAGTATTTTCAAAAAGTGATAATATTTTAGTAAAAAGGTTCTAATGTTGATTTGCTGGTGGTTATGCCTATGGTGAGTGTGCATTTGAACGGCAGTGTGAAAGTGAGGGGCAATGTAGGGGTTGTGAGGTTTTGGTGGTTGCCCTCAGGAAATTACAGGCAGGCCTGACCTCCCTAGTAAAATGAGAAGAGAGCCTAAAATTTAAGGCCACATTCCTAGTCCAAGAGTGCTCTGTGGTAATTCAAGTCCTGCTCTGGATTAATTTAGAACAATAATCCTACTTTTAGAGATTATGGCTAACAATCATTAACATTACTTCCACTCAAATTAAACTCAAAAGATGCCAGGACTTTGGGAACAGAAACAACTTAGTCCCCAACATCTTAAGGGTTGGATATAACTTTGTGAATGGCTCCTGTGTCACTTCCCATTTTGATCTAGAAGGTGGCAAGGTGTGCTATGAAGCTTTGCAACGTGAGGACAGTCATTCTGAGCTCAGAGCAGAAGATGTGGCTTCCTGCCATTGCTAGATCTGTCACTTAACATCTATGGTTGCTCATACAGTTCATTGCTTCACTAAGTCTTGGTTTCTTCACCTTCAAAAGCTAAAAAATAAATAAATAAAAAATACAGTTCTGCCACAGGAGGGAGGCATAAATGACATACTACATTTGAAAAATCCTCCCTTTCACATTATCTCCTGAAGTAAAGCAGTATTCAATATATCAGTGAAAACCTAGGGTCTTAACACTGAGACGTATGTTAGTATAACAGCTTTATTTTAGAAAGGAAGGCAGTGAAGTACAAAAATGTTAAGTTATACAGTTAACAGAAAATGATAGGCCTCGACTTGAACCATGGATTTCTCCCTTTTCCAATTCTACTGCATAGTCCCCCAACACTCAAAGACAATGTGTTCCCTGTCCCTAAACACCAAGGAGAAACTGCGTACCATTTAAAAATATTAAAACAAAAATTAGATCAATTACACAGAATTCATTTATGGGCACAACTTTCAATTTTTTTTCAACATTGAGGACCTAGCCTTCTGATTCCTAACTAGGGCATTTTTTATTCTAGCATACCATCTCCTAGCTATCAAGGTCATTCTTGGTACACATGTAATATTTAATAAAGAGGCAATAAATAAAAAATATTATGAAATAATATTATGATTTTATGAGGCAATAGTTTTGTAGTTTTGTTTGTTTCTGAGCATAAAGGGGATTTATTTAAAATAGGGTCTATTTTATTAAAAGGAATGCTTTCAAATTGCCCAACATGCACTGCCTGAAATGTTTCATTATGCAGTACAGCATGTTTATTCAGGTGAAAATATACAGAATATTGCATATCTCTAAATACACTGATCTAAATGCAAATGCAGTTAAATGTAAAATCCAACCTTGGTGTCATTTGGTTTTACATCCTACCATCAAAATTTAGAGGTATTCTTTCATTTTTTAACATAGAAATCCAGAAATCAATGGCAATTATAGGTAAAACTTGTAAAAACAGAAGTAGAACATTTGAAATTTATATGCCCAAACCATTCAGAAAACTTTTTGTGGAGGTATAAAGTGTAAATTAATGTTTAGGTTGTGTCACGGTCATTAGAAAAAAATAAAAAAGACTTGATTGCTTCTAGAGACCATGATTATAGAGAACTTAAAGATAAGAGAAGGTCAAGTGACTTCAGGTCTTTATTTCATTTAGTTGTAGGGCTGACCAAGGTGTTTTCTATCAAATTCATTGAAACCTAATTGTTTTGGAACAAACAGTACACAGGCACTCAAAAGGTAATAGATCTTCTTTCTCTTCTATTCCTACCTAATCAAAATTATATATTCCCAATCCCATTGCTCTATTGTCACAAAACAACATCACAATGAATCTAAGATAAACGTATCAAATTTGCGATCTGGACATGTGAATTAAATACAACTATCACATTTTATAAATATGAATACTGAAATCCAGTAAGGCAAAATGACTTGTCTATGACTCTACTGGTAGACTGAATTAAAGATCAAACCATGCCTTTGGTGCCCAAGCCCACTGTCTACTGGAATATACAGTACACATAGACCAAAGCTGTAAAACAGTCACTGGCTCTGCGTGGGTAACTTTACACTTCCTTTGGAAGTTGCATGAGCAATTTTATGCCACTGGAGGCATATGTTTCTTTCATGGCACTACAAAATAATCTTATTAGGCAGAATGAAGTAATATTGAAAAGGAATAGGTTCATTCTAGCCAGCTGACTGAGTCTGCCTGCCATCTTCCACTGTCTACAGCAAATCATTTTACTTAATGAAAATTTAAATCTAACTTACTCATGTAATGAGCTAAGTGTCCTTTGAAGCAGTTTTAGATAGTGGATGACATTTTCCAATTGAAAAAAACAGTATCAAAAAGTATTTCCTACTTGCTAAGAGAGTAGATATTAAAAGTTCTCATTATTGGTATAACCATTATGGAGAACAGTATGGAGTTTCCTTAAAAAACTAAAAATACAACTACTGTATGATCTAGCAATCTCACTCCTGAGCATATATCCAGAGAAAACCATAATTTGAAAAGATACATGCACCCCAATATTCACTGCAGCACTCTTTACAATAGCTAAGGCATGGAAGCAACCTAAATGTCCACTGACAGAGGAATGGATAAAGAATATGTGGTACATATATACAATAGAATATTACTCAGCCATAAAAAAAAATGAAATAATGCCATTTGCAGCAACATGGATGGACCTAGAGATTATCATACTAAGTGAAGTAAGTCAGACAGAGAAAGACAAATATCATATGATATCACTTATATATGGAATCTAAAAAAATGATACAGATGAACTTATTTATGAAACAGAAACAGACCCACAGACTTTGAAAACAGACTTGTGCTTGCCAGAGGGGAAAGGTAGGGGGAGGGATGGATTGGGAGTTTAGGATTAACATACACACACTACTATATATAAAATGAACAATTAACAGGGACCTGCTGTATAACACAGGGAACTCTACTCAATAATCTTTAATAACCTATATGGGAAAAGAATCTGAAAAAGAATGGATATATGTATATATATATAACTGAATTACTTTGCTGTACACTTGAAACTGACACAGCATTGTAAATCAACTATACTCTATTATAAAATAAAAATTAAATTAAAAAAAGTAATATCACAAAATTTTTTTTAAAAGATCTTATTACACACACAAATGGTAATTCTGGGAGGAGATGGATGTGTTAATTAACTTGACTGTAATCATTTCACAATGTATACATTTGTTAAATCATCACCTTGTACACCCTAAATATATATATATATATATATATATTTTAATTTGCCTATTATACCTTGATAATGCTGAAAAAATATAAAAATTATAAAAGCATTTCCTATAGAATAATCTTTATATCTTAGTATATGTGTACAACCTAAATATATTGATTTTTGTTTCCTGAAGAATAATACCATGTATTCGGTTGAATGTTTTGCAAAATGTCTGAATATTGGCAATTTCATAATGTTTGACATAATAGTATACCAGAGTGGTGCAGATAATGGGATCTCATCAAAGATGAGCTCGAGGTCAAATTCTGGTTTTTCCATTTAGAATTGGTACATGATTAGGGCTGTTAAGAGAGAATACTTATAAAATTCTAATCCTTGTGTTAGTCATATAAGTGCTGAGGAGATGCTAGTTTTATGACAGTTGGTGATGATGATTATGACGATGATGATTGTCTTAGTCAGTTTGGGCTGCTAGAATGAAATACCATAGACAGGGTGGCTGAAACAACAAACATTGACTTCTCAGAGTTATGGAAGCTGGCAAGTCCAAGATCAAGGCACTGGAAGATTTAGTGTGTGGTAAAGACCTGCTTCCTGGTTCATAGATGACTGTCTTCTTGCTGTGTCCTCACAGGGAGAAACAGAGCTAGAGAGATCTCCGAAGTCTCTTTTATAAGGGTACTAATCACATTCGTGAGGGCTTCTCCTCATGACTTAAGTGCCTCACAAAGTAATTAATACTGTCCTCTTAATACTGTCACCTCCTAATACTGTCACATTGGGGGTTAGGATTTTAATATGTGAATCTTGACGGGACACAAACGTTCAGTCTATGACAATGATAACAAATGTAATGGTGGTGATGACAATGATGATGATAATGATGTTGATAATGTTTGTTCTACACAACCAATCCATCCTGGTTGAGTCAATGGATTTGAAGGGTTGATGTGTTTAGAATGTCCTGATACCATGATTACAGAAAAAGGAAAACACATATACAAAATTAGCATGGGTTGTATTGGGAATGAAAATTGGAGGCTACTGAAAATGTTGATTAGTGAACTAGGTTTATTGGAAGATTGGTTTTATAAAGTAACTCTGATGTATTCATGGTCTAATTAATTGTTATGGATTGAAGCCAAGATCTAACTGCTAGCTAGATAATTTTTATAAAGGACATGGGATCAGAAAGGATGCTCTGTTACTTTCCTTATTGAAAGCTCTATATTACTCACAAAGTGAAGGACCAACTTGGAAATATTACGGGCAAGAAAGCACACTTCTTTTTCTTTTTCTTTTCCCCTTTAAGGTCAAAGTCCAACAACAATAACAATCATTAAAGCTACCAGTTCATGTACTGTGTACCTAGTACACATGCTAAATGTTGCAGACATTGCGTGAAGCATTTAAATACATCATCTCATTTAATTCTGAGAACAATCCTATGAGAGGAGTTCTGCCATTATCACAATTTTACATAATGGAAAATTGAGGCTCAGAGGAATTCAATCATGTTCCTATTGTCATGAAACTAATAAATTAGGTATTCAATATACTGAGACAATGATACCCTACACAACTATGAAGAGTTTAGCCAAAGTGTGTATGAAAGTATATCAGGTCTCTTTGGGAACTTTACAATTTTTTGATAACATTCAGTAAGTGCTTCTATCTGAAAAATGAAAAATGGAACTAGTAGATGTAAAATTGTTATGGCTTTTACTAGCAGTCTTTTGTGATCTCTCCTGCCCTTGGGCCTCTATGGCTTGCTAGATCATATTCATTACAAGTCCGTGGAAAGAGTTTTTGCTGTGGACAGGAACACACGAGGCCAGGGATCTGATGGCTACTCCTGATGCTCTCTTACCCTCTCATACAGCAGTCTGTATGAAGTATGCTCCAAATCCATTTTGAGTTTGGTTATATTCACTATTACATTTTAGTTCGTTTAAACTTACAGTTATTGATTACACACTAATGTGTATGGCATTGTTGTGTTATCTTGTAACTCAAAAGTAAATAAGAATAGACCCCAGTCCATGAAAAGACATAGTCCTATAGGACAGGCAGGAAGGAAAATAGGCAATTTCAAGATACTGTTTTATATACTTTGCTAGAATTGTGCAAGGGAACACAAAGGAGGAGACTGGTGAAAGTGTCCTGAAAGAGATGATTCCTGAGCTGAATTCTGATATATGATTAGGCGGGTGCATGATATTCAGCCTCAACTATTAATCAAAAAATAGAAATACTAAGGAGTTGACAATAGCCAGTAAAATTACTAATGCAAATATGTGATAATAAACTTTTCCAGCTATATATTTAGACAAACTCTCACTTCAGTATTCAAGAAAACATGTATAACTGTTGGTGGGAATGTAAACTGGTACAACCACTATGGAGAACAGTATGGAGGTTCCTTAAAAATCTATAAATAGAGTTACCATATTATTCTGCAATCCTACTCTTGGGCATATATCCAGAGAAAACCATAATTCAAAAAGATACAGGCACCTCAATGTTCATAGTGGCACTATTTAAAATAGCCAAGACACGGAAGCAACCTATGTGTCCATCGACAGATGAATGGATAAAGAAGATGTGGTATATATACACAATGGAATATTACTCAGCTATAAAAAAGAACGAAATAATGCCATTTGCAGGAACATAGATGGACCTAGAGATTATCATATTAAGTGAAGTAAGTCAAAGACAAATATCCTATAATATTGCTTGTGTAAAATCTAAAAAAAAATGATATAAATGAATTTATTTACAAAACAGAAATAGACTTACAGATGTAGAAAACAAACTTATAGTTACCTAAGGGGATAGCGGGGGTGGCGGAAGAGATAAATTAGGAGTCTGGGATTAACATATATATACAACTATGTATAAAATAGATAAACAACAAGGACCTACTGTATATCACAGGGAACTATATTCAATACCTTATAATAACCTATAACAGAAAAGAATCTGAAAAACTATATATATATATATATATATATCTATATATCTATATATCTATCTCTGAATCACTTTGCTATACATCTGAAACTAACACAACATTGTAAATTAACTATACCTCAATTTTAAAAAAAAATTTAAAAAAAAGAAAACATGTATAACAATATTCATTACAGAATCATTTATAAGACCTTCGAATTAGAAACAACATCAGTGTTCAACAAATAGATAGATAAATTGTGGTATATCCATATGTGGAACACAATACCCAACTTCAAAGTGATGGAGTAGACAGATCTATACATCTCATTATTGATAAATATCCCAAACATAATGTTGAGTAAAACTTTTGCTGAATGATAAACACAGTGTAATACTACTTATCTAAAATAAGCAATGTTGTATGGCAGATATGTATTGTGTATGCACATGTGCACGCGTGTGTGTGTGAATAAAAAAAATCATCTGTAAGAACAGGCAACAACTTTATAGCAGTGGTAGCCTCTCGGGAGGAAGAAGGACTATAGATAAAAGCTAGAGTTTTAAAAAAAAAAAAAAAAAAAAAACAAAAAGCTAGAGTTTAAAGAGGACTTCAACTTTATTTGTAATATTTATTTCCTTTAATAAAAAAAAATAGAACAAGGATAAAAAAAAGCTAAAAACTGTCAGGTTTTCAAATCCCAAATTATGTTTATAAATATATCTCAAAATGAAATGAAACAAACGAAAGAAGAGAGTGAGCTAAGAACAGGATGGATGAAGTATTGAGGAGAGCTGAAGCTGTGAGAGGGGAGGTATACAGGCAGTGGGAATAGTGTGGGCAAACAGACAAAGGTGTAAAAAAGGCTGGTGTATTCAAGGGGCACAAGATTCACTACAGGAGTAGGAAGTGTGAAGTAGGTAGAAAATGGTAGTAGGAAAATATTTGATAGGTAAGTAGATATATAGACTGTGGTGGGCCTTACAGCCCAAGTTAAGGCACTTGGATTTTATCTGTAGGTACTGAGATGCCTTTGGAGGTTTTGAGGAGGGGAATTCTGATTAGATAAATGTTTCTGGCAGATTACACGGATGGTTGCTTGAGGAACTGTTTCGAAAGTATAAGAGTTATATTAGTCAGGGTTCTCCAGAGAAACAGAACCAATAGGATGGATGTGTTTGTGTGTGTGTTTGGAGACAGAGTGAGAGAGACTGAAACACACACTCGGATTAATTGACTGACTGATTGATTTTAAGAAATAGGTTCACATGATTATGGAGGCTGACAAGTCCAAATCTACAGAGTGTGTGCTCAGGCTGGAAACCCAGGAAAGAGCATCACCAATATTTCAGTTCAAGTCCAAAAGCCATCAGCATGGAAGGTCAGAGAAGAGCCAACGCTGCAGTTCAAGTCTGAGGCCTTCTGCTGGCAGAATCTTTCTTGCTCAGGGGAAGTCAAGTCTTTTTGTTCTATTCAGGCCTTCAACTGATTAGCCAAGGCCTGTCCACATTATGGGGACAATCTGCTTTACTCCAGGTCCACCAATTCAAATGTTAATCCCATGCAAGACAGCATCATGGAAACACCCATAATAATGTTTGATTGAATATCTGGGCACTGTGGCCTACCCAAATTGAAAACTAAAATTAACCATCATGAGAGTAGAGACAGGAGACTAGTTACAAAGAATGACTGCAAAAATCCAGGCTGGTAATTCAGAGCCTCAAAACATAGTAAAAGTTGAGTACATACTTGTTAATTTGAGTTGATTTAACAGTGATTTAAAAATCAGACAAATGTGTATGTATGTATATACAGATACATTCATATGCATATACACACACACACACGCGCGCGCACGCGTGCGCATACATGCCATGAGAGTTAGTGTGGCAGACTCTACATTCTCAGTCAATGCGTGCTCATCAGCAGCATTCTGAGAATATTCTGCAAGTTGTTTATTCTGCTGGGCTTCTCCCTGTGTCATTTGTGTTGTGTACTGGTGAACAGTTCTAATTCATAATATCTGATTAAATGTACTAGGGTGCTGCTAGACCTGCCACAAAGAAAGACTAAAGTTTGAGAGTGCCAAGTGGAAATTAGTTATTCTCTATATCTACAGACCTCACTAATCAGAAAAATCTGCCAAGAAGATAAAACCATCTGTTAAGTCCACCACTGTACTGACCACAGGACAGCTAACTGTTCAAGGAACAACATATATGTGGGAGAAGCTGAAAATCTGTTAATAAGTTTATGGATATTCGGAAATATCATGTGCCTCATCATAAGAAGTACAAACAGCCTTTTAAACACCATCCTTGAGTGAAGCAAAGGTGCCAAAATTTTGAGACAGTTGTGCTTGACTCAGAAGTTTGGATTCCATAGTAACTTGCACAGCACAGACATTATCAGTGTAAAATAAGTACTGAAAACCTACCTTGTAACTTGAATTTCTCATCTCCTAAAGGGAATTGTTAACATGGTTATTCTCAATGTTCATTCCCTAGTTCCTTCTCAATGTGGATTCTAAATGTCATTTATGGGAAATTTATGTCAATGAGTATATTCCCCTCTTAAGAAGAGGGAGGTTTAAAGCTTCTAAGGCTCATTTTACTTTCTTACTGGGCAGTAAGTATCTTGGGATTTTAAGCTGGATGAAGTTTATGACTATAAAACATTTACTGGCACCTATTTTTCACTACCACCATGGTCAATTTTTCCATGTTTGAGGTAGTGCTGTGAACTTCATTGAATTTCTTTCTTCATTATTTATTTGACAATGCAAATGTATTTATTAAATCATGTTTATTATATCATTTAAGTAAACAAATGTCTAGTAGGTATGTTGGAAGTAAAAAAGAATATATTACGATGATATTACCATTGATTGTAAACTGACATTTTTGAGAGAGTTCTGTGGGCACTGACTCCACCATTTACTAACTTGGTGACCTTGGATAGATCATGTAAGCTTTCCCACCCTCATCTTAATATTTTCTCTTTCCTCAGTGGTATGTGTTATAGAGTGGCTGTAATGATTAAATGTTCATGAAAAACTCTTCATAAACCTTAAAGAACTATACAAATGCAATTAACAGTACAGATAGGAATCTCATTACAGGAAGCAGAGGATCACATATGTTAATATATAAAGATTTTTTTCTCATTATACCAATGAACGAGTTAAAATGCATCAAAAGATTATTCTGCCATAGACTTAAAAGTAATCTATTCTTTAGGGATTCTCAGTGTTGGCAATGTTTTTGTCTTTTTCCAGAATCAGAGTATATTTGAGCTGAAAGGAACCTTGGAAAACATCCAATGTAATGTCCTCAATATCTCACCCCCATTTACCATAATGTAAAATTTAATGTGAACATAAAATAAAACTTTCTAGATGGGTAAAATGGATTTCTCTTTGAAAATTGCATGTTCATGTTAAAGTGTATTTAGTTTCTACTAGGACACAAATGAAGCCTGAAATTTTAGATTCAAGAACAAGAATCAAAATTCCTAAGGGATTTCTTGTTAGGTGATAAATGAAAGGATAAAAATATAAAGTTGTTGGGTATATCTGGCATGTTACCATACTAACGTCTGGTAAAGTATGTCCACATAAAAAGGATATATGGCCACTATCAAATAACATCAGAAAGTTATGAGGGTGAATGAAGCTGCAGAGAATGTGTAAAACATCAATGAAATTCCCAATTCTCTGTTATCTATGAGGTGACTGTTCATATTGCAAATGCTTGATTCCACCCTTTTCCCAGGGATACCAAGAATGTTATTCTGAGTAGTTATTTTCTATAATTAGTCAAGGTGTATGCAATGAATGGAAAATAATTATAATATTAGCCTAAGTAAGACATGATGGGGGAGGGGTATAAATATTTTATAAAAAATAACATAGGCTGAATTCTTGAGAAAAAAACAAATAGCTTCTACTATTCACATCTTCCTTTATTGTAGAATTTCCAAATATTTACAAATATTTCAATTCCCTAACATCTACAAAGAATAACCTAAAATGAAGCTATAAGAAAAAAGAAATTCCTAGGACTCCTTAAACACATATCATGTACTTTACCATGTTCAGAAAGAGAAACAGTGAACATCAAATAAATCTTTAAATATTGAGAACAGAACACACAGGGGAGCTAGGGCTTGCACTCCTGAGTATTTTTTTTAGCATTATGCTCTATAATGGAGTCACCACTTCACCTATCAACTAAAAGTAAATTAGAATAAAGCAGTGTTCTATGCAATGTTATGGTCCATGAAGCATTAAAGGAGCAGTGATATTCTTTTTAGGTTCTGATTGGTAAAAATTTGGACTGGACTGGCTAAATCTCCTGGAAAGATAGCTTAGAAGATAATTTCTATATAATACTATGGGTCATAGAAATATTATAAGGAGTTTCCTTTAAAGCAAGGGGAAAGGCAGTTAAAGTTAGAGGAAAAGTTGAAAAAAAAAAAACAAGTCATGAAGGAATGGATGACAGTGAGGTTAGCCTTGGAAGAAAAAAAAAAAAAGACTGCTTTCCCTGAAGTTAGAACAAAGGAGGAGAGAATGAGGAAGGAGAGGTAATATATTTACAGTGGAAATAAACGTGCTTGCCCAAAAATGTTCATTTGGAGCAGAGGGAATTTGGCAGAACTAAGGCCGGAGAACTCTAATCTCTAAGTTAAAGAGTGGGTAAAGAGTGGGTCCTTTGCTGAGGCAGAAGAGATGGAGAAAAACTTGGTGGTCCTAAGAGTGTTGAAACAGTTTGGAACAGTGACAGTGAGTTGTACAACATGGAGGAAATATAAGAACAGTGTAGAAAGGGTGGTGGGGAGCTCTGAGGACCCAGCTGAGGTTAGAAATCAAATGGTATGTTTTCACTAGTCAGAGGGTAAAGAAAATATGCGATGCCAGTAGCTCAGGGTAGGCAAACAGCCAACTACAAGGTCCCAAAGTAGGCAGCATTGAAATGATCCATAATCAGGCTCAAACCAGATAAGGAATAAGTGACTCCAGAAAAAGCCTCAGAGCTTATGAGGCCAGTGAGAGGTTTTAAAAGGGATGAGAACCATCAGGGTGGAGGCCGTTTCAGGATATGGATATAGTCAGAAAAGAGAGACCCTAGCCACACTAAATTAAGTTAGAAATAAATAACAAAAGGAAAAAAGAAATAGCCTATGTATAAAGAACACTCAATGAACACATTTAGAAACAGACTGATAATAAAAATACAATATATCAAAACTTGTCAATGCAGCTAAAACCATTCTTATAAAAATTGTGTCCTTAAATATATTTGTTAGAAAAAAAAAGTTGAAAATTAATGATGATAAGGAGGTAGAAAAAATCAGTAAGTTAAACAGAAGAATCTGATGTTATTGGGACTGACATATACACACTACTAAATATAAAATAGATAACTAATAAGAACCTGCTGTATAGCACAGGGAACTCTACTCAATACTCTGTAATGACCTATATGGGAAAATAATCTAAAAAAGAGTGGATATATGTATACGTATAACTGATTCACTTTGCTATACACCTGAAACTAACCCAACACTGTAAATCAACTCTACTCCAATAAAAATTTTTAAAAAGATGAAATATCACTTAATAAATGAATTTAACAAGTTTCTTGGATATAAGGTAAATATACAAAAAAAATCAATTATATTTCTAAAAATAGATAATGAAATAATAAAGAAAATATTTATTAAAAGCAGTTTTAAATGCATAAAAATAACTTCAATAAAAATGTATTGGATCTCTCTATATAAAGCATAAAATAATTTTGAGAGAAATTTAATACTTAAATAAATGAAGGGGTATACCTTGCTTATGAATTTGAAGATTCAGTATTGTAAAGATGCCAATTCTCTTCAAGTTGTTTTATAAATTTAATGTAAGTCCAGTAAAATATAAATATTTATTTATTTGTGTGTACTGTTAGAATTTGACAAGTTGACTTTAAAATTCATATGGAAATGCAATGGGCTAAGAATAGCTAAAATATTCCTGAGAAGAATAATGACAGAGGGGGGACTTTCTTGATCACATATTAAGGGTGATTTTGAAACTACATTAACTAAAACTGACATTGGTTCATGGATATAAAAACTGACCAATGGAACAAATAGAGGCTGGTGAGAGACTCATGCATGTATAGATACTGGATTTATGAAAAGGTGTGCAACAGAGCAAAGAAGAAAGGAAGGTCTTCATAATAAATACATTTTGACCCCTATCTCACACCATAAAACAATATTTTCAACACATGTAACAGAGAATAAACAGATCCCCTAGGAATCATTCAGAAAGAGACCATCAATCCAATAGAAAAAAAAGGGCAAGATATTTGAACATGCAATTAGAAGAGGATATCCAAATAGGATATCCAGGAGATAAACATATGAAGAGACGCTCAATTCTGTTATTAATCAGAGAAATCACAAAGAGATAACATGACTCACTCACTATAATGGCTAAAATTAAAATCACTGACATATCATGTGTTTCATGTGTTGGTGACCATATGGAACAACTGAAGTGCTCACCAACAATACAATGGAAAAATCAAATATCACTATAGTTCTACAACGAAATCCTATTCAGCAATAAAAATTAAACTACAGCTAATTGCAAAAAATGTGGAAACTTACAAACATAATGCTAAAGAAGAAGCCAAATACTAAATAATGCACACATTTATTAAAGTTCATATCTAAACTTTATGTAACATTCTAAGTCAAGTCTAATGGAAGTTTCCTGTAAGAAGTTAGGAGAGTAAACACTTTTAGGGAGGAGGGGAAGAATCATAATTGAAAGAGGACCAAAGAAAGGCTTACAGGGTAGCAGCTATCTTCTATTCCTTGACTAGGATGGTGGTTATATAGATTATTCACTTCGTAAAAATGCCTTCAGCTGTAAATTTGTTTTGTGCACTTTTCTATATATGTTACACTTCAACAAAAAATGTTAAAAAAAAAAAGAACATGTGAATGGAATTTTTGACAGCATATTTCTTCTTACAATGTGATAAATTTCAAATGCTATTTCCCATTTCTACTGCAGTGAATAACTTTTTTCGGACATGTAGACTTAGATTTTAGAATCTTGTTTTATTAAAAACTAAAACAAACACAAAAAAAGAACAAAAACATGACAATGAGGGCTCATAAAAAACAAAATAACTTGCATATATTATAACTCTTCAGCTTCAGAGCAGCTACTTTAGGTGCCTCCCTCCTTTTCCTTTTTGCCCACAGATAGCCTGGGCCTACTAATATTTGTAAGATGCCCCAAGGCTGTTCATCAGTGGCTCAGATTATTGGTCAGTTTGACTACCCCTAAAATGTAGGTAACGGTCACAGCAGGACGAGATGAAGCCAGGCTCCATTAAAAATATTAATAAAAGTAGAGCACCAATTTATTAAATGAAAAGCCTCTGATCTGTTCACTGTAGCAAACAGCTGTGATTCTGTATCCTATTGAGGGCCTTGGGACCCAGTGACACTAGCAGGTCTGCCTCTGTGCACATTTCTCTCAGCTGGTCAAATAAACAGCTCTTCTCTCCTCCTGTAGACAAGGCAGGGTTGCTCCCAGTTGTCAAACTCAAATAATCCCCTTCAAACAGAATCCCTGGCAAGTTCAAAGGAAACACACTAAACCCCACTGCTTTGGGGAATAATGGACACTGAGAGTCAGCTGCAGGAGCAGAAACAGAAAGATGCCTCTGAACATGAAACATTAACAAACCAAGCATTATTACCAATATTTCTCCCCCAGCCAATGACCTTTAGCAAAAAATCAACTCCAATCCCTAGTGTTCCAGTCCTTTCTTTTCTTCTGCATTTCATATTCTACTAGCTGAAGTTCAAGTTTACTTAGTAGCATAAAATTCTACATACACATACACACATACACACACACACACACACACACACATATCAGTAGTTTGAATACAATGTAACCAAATCAAAAGAGAAAGTAGGTAGGATTACATGTCAAAACACAGTTTGATCCTCATTCTAATAATCAGGGAAGATTTTTTCATCATTTAAAAAATATTAAACAGTTGATAATGCACAAATAGTGCATGGATGCCCCTGGATGCACTATATGTTTCTAAAAATAAAAAAATTTAAACCTTGAAAAAAAAATACTGCATGGATACTGCCTAATGAGTAAACAACTAATTATCCATAAATAACTGATATGGCTAATAATTCATTTACATACTTTGTGACTGACAGAAGAAACTGATTATTTTTTAAGATTTGGAAATATGTTTCTCAATCCCTTGTTAGTTATCACAGTCTTTCTCTGTATTCCCATAAACCCCATCTCCAAAGGAAAACTGACATTATCTATCTATCTATCTATCATCTATCTGATTATGCTTGAGAAAATGAGGTCCAATATTTAGCTGATTTAGTAGGCAAGACTGAATATATGTTTCAGTGGATGAATAATGCCAATAGTGAACACAGCATAAGTGATTTAAAATGTCATGCTACTGTGCAAATATCATATGACTGCTTATATCTATCATTTGATTTCTGCCTTTATCCAGAATGAATTTCCTGACTTGATTTTAATAGGCACCACGCGGCTTATTTCCCAATCCCAGGCAGCTCTAAAATTTCAGAAATAAAAGACTTCTGCTTATCTCACAAGAATGTTTTAAGAATAAATGTGATAAATTGCCAGAAAGCATTTGAGTTTGTTGGAGAAAAGATACTATGTAAAAAGAAATGTGATACTACAATGGCTATGGTTTTCACATGGTGATCCTGAGCCTTACATTTATCTGGGTAGGATGTCTCAGGCTTTCCTTTCAATGGAACGCCATCCTTGACCCCTGTGTCCTGTGAAAGAGGGGTATACAAGGATGAACACTCAACTAGGAGTCAGGAGACTCCAATGTTTATTATGCCTCTACTTCCAACCAGCATGGGTAAATTTTTATAAAACTCTTTACCTCTCTGGGCATCAGGTACTTTATCTTTAAAATGAGGTAGAACTAGACATTACATGAACTCAAAGGTGGCTTCCAGCTCCAGCACTCTGTAATTCTATGATTGAGTGTGATCCTTCGTACTCAGGAAGGTAAGAAATTGTTTTTAAAAGTAAATAGCAGAATGGTGGTTTAGGAGTTAAGGTTCTACCTTCACTGAAATGCTTACTCCCATCAAATAATTTGAATTTAGCTTTGATGGTGGCTCAGGATTTGAGAAAAGCCTTCCCTTATCCTATGCAAGCTGGTTCCCAGTTACTCCAGAAAATCATCATATTTACTTCCCTCAACTCACCATAATCTGTATCTTTTTTTTTTTCATTAAAAAAAAAATTTGCCTCCTCAAATAGAATTTAGGCTATCTTGTTTACTGCTTAATGTTTAGTGCTGAGAGCAAAGCTTAGCAAATCGTAGGGCTCAAAAACATGTGTTGAATGAATAACTTACTGCCTACCAAGACCATTAAAAAAAAGTGTAGCATACGGCTAGATCTCTTTAAGAGAAAGATGTTTAGTGAACACTAGTACATGGAAGACTTTGCTTTCCTTAGACATGTCAAAAGGAAAGATGATGTGCTGGAATTAGATCAATAAAATATATCTGGAAGCTTTCCCAGCCTAAATCACTTTTGCCAGGTCACTGGAGAGGTACATGGTTTAAGTATGATGAGATTTTGCAGTAATACAAGGAGAATAGTCCTCTCTTTTATATGACACACGTTAATTCAATAGAAGCTTTTATTAATCCTAGAGTAATTACTTTTATTGACTGTGGCATGGCTTTAAAAAAATATACAAGTGAGATGCAAACGGCTGCCAAAAAGTTCAGCTGAGTGCTTGAATCAGTTTTATTTTGTACTAATAACACACCACAATATACAAATTGTTATATATTACATTTTAGAAAAATAATTTACATCACTGGGGTTTAAGGCATAAGAAATGGCTTCTGCAAGTTTTCTCAGAATCTGTAGCTTCAACAACATGTGGATCCTATTTGTTACTGCTATTTTTTGTGTGAGTCTATTTTTAAGGATCCCAAGTTTGGCAGAATTAAAAATATGGATATCATCTGCATTGCTCCAGACCACTCTATCACAGCATAGTAATTTGTATATAGGTCATCAGAATTTTTAAAAAGGGAATCTATAGTTATATTTTATATAGTCAGAGAATTCACTGTTCCATGATGCCTTTTCTCAGGTCATCTTGAGAACTGATTGTCACACAATGATCCAATCAGCTGTTTGATTGATCTGATTCAGTTCATCCATGGCACCTGGACCAACCATTTCAAGGTCAGGTTATTTCTGTATGATATTGATGGACATGGCATGCAACATTGAGGGATAAAAAGAGTTTATTATATTCAAAAACTGCCCCACACCAAATATATTTCCATCCCTTTGCTTAAAGAAAGCTGAGACTACCTAAACTGAATAATGTTAACTCAGTAATTTCATCTGACAGCAATGTTTGGTATGGAGTTGCACAATTAGTGTGGACACTCAGTCAAATTATTGAAAATCATGAAGGCAATAATGCTTCATTAAAGAACTGCAGTTGTGTGTTCAGAAAAGTGATATGAATAGGGGGTTTGGAAAAACTGTCTAACACAAATGAGCAGATAGCTTATGAATTCAGACTATAAGCAGAGAGATCTAATATAATGCAATGCAATTTCACGTGTTTTAAAACAAATGTACATAACGTGGAGCAGCCTTTGATTGTACTTTGAACAATCAGTTTCAAACTCAGATTTATTTTTTATATGTCAGAACTTTTGGCTGAAGCATTCATGCCACTAATATTCATTGAGCACTTACTACAGAATTGGCACTCTCCTAGGAACTAGAGATACATGTGTGTGTATGTATGTGTGTGTGTATATATATATATATATATATATATATATATATATATACATACACATGTTAAACAGACAAAAATCTCTTTCCTGTTGGAATTGAAATTCTACTGGGCAGAGATAGATAATAAAGATATTAGTGAAATTAATTAAATAGTGTGTTAGGAAGTAATAATACTATGGAAACAAAGTGGAATAATGTGGATGTGAGTGCCCTGATGTTGGAAGATTCAATTTTAAATGGAGAGATCATGGTAAACTTTGTTAAAAAGTGACAGTGGAAGAGACTGGAAAGGTCCCATTGGAGGGAGATCTATGATATCAGTGGGAAACGTTCATTGCAGACTGAATAGCCAGTGCACAGAGTAGGAAGGTATATTGTATCTGACATGTGTGAGGAACAGTAAAGAGGTCAATGTGTCTGGAGTGCAGTGAAACAGGGAATAGGAGTAACATATAAGATCAATTCTATAGGACCTTGTAGACCATCATAATGACATTGTCTTTTACTCCTAATGCAATGTGAAGCTAATGGGGAGGTTGAGCAGAAGAGTGACAATATCTGAATTACAGTTTAACAGACTTACTCATCTCAACATGACCGAAAATAAATTATGGGGTTTTAGGTTAGGATGGAAGAAAGGAAGAAGGATATTCAGTTAGGAGTGAGATGCTAGTGGCTTGTACCAGAGTTTTAAACCACAAACTGCTCATCCCACAGCCATACTTTCTCCTCCTTGAAATCATACCTTAATGTCTCTGGAAGGCTTCTAGAGTTTTTCTAGTAGTTCTCACCAGTGGAATCCATCAACTGATGTAATTTACAGATGTAATCCATTTAACCTCACTATATCTTAGCTTTCTTATTTGTTAAATAGGGTTAAAAACAGTGACTAATCCTTCTGATAATGGTGTGAATTATATAAGAATACTCATGTATATACACAAAGCTATGGTAATTAAAACAGTATGGCATTGACACAAAAACAGACACACAGATCAATGGAACAGAATAAAGAGCCCAGAAGAAAACCTACACATATATGGTCAAATAATTTATGACAAAGGAGCCAAGAATATACAGTGGGGAAAGGACAGTCTGTTCAATAAATGGTATTGGGAAAACTGGACTGCCACATGCAAAAGAATGAAACTTGACCACTAGTTTACACCATACACAAAAATGAACTCAAAATGGATTAAAGACTTGAACATAAGATCTGAAACAGGGGCAGGACAGGAATAAAGATGCAGACGTAGAGAATGGACTTGAGGACACGGGGAGGGGGAAGGGTAAGCTGGGACGAAGTGAGAGAGTAGCATTGACATATATACACTACCAAATGTAAACTAGATAGCTAGTGGGAAGCAGCTGCATAGCACAGGGAGATCAGCTCAGCGCTTTGTGACCACCTAGAGGTGTGGGATAGGGAGGGTGGGAGGGAGACGCAATAGGGAGGGGATATGGTGATATAGGTATGCATATGCCTGACTCACTTTGTTATACAGCAGAAATTAACACAACATTATACAGCAATTATACTCCAATAAAGATGTAAAAAAAAAAACAAAAAAAAACTTGTAGAAGAAAACATAGGTGGTAAGCTCCTTGATGTAAGTCTTGGTCATAATTTTTTAAAAATCTGATACCAAAAGCAAAAGCAACAGAAGCAAAAATAAACAAGTGTGACTACATCATACAAAAAAGCTTCTGCACAGCAAAGGAAACCATCAACAAAATGAAAAGGGAACCTAGTAAATAGAAAAATACTTGTAAACTATAACAGGCTAATATCCAAAATATACAAAGAACTTATACAACATAATAGCAAAAAAACCAAACAATCCAATTAAAAAATGAGCAGAAGATCTGAATAGACATTTTTTCCAAAGAATACATACAGATGGCCAAGAGGTACATGAAAGTATGTTCAAAATCATGAATTCTCAGGGTAATGCAAATCAAAGCCACATACTTGTCAGAATGGCTGTCATCAAAAAAAAAAAAAAAAAAAAAGAAATAACAAGCATTAGCGTGTATGTGGAGAAAAGGGAACCCTTATGCATTGTTGGTGGGAATGTAGATAGGTGCAGCCACAGTGGAAAACAGTATACAGTTTCCTCAAAAAATTTAAAATATAGTTACTATATGATCCAGCAATTCCACTTTTGGGTATTTATCTGAAGAAAATGAAAACAGTAACTCAAAAAGATATATACACCCCTATGTTCATTGCAGCATTATTTTCAAGAGCCAAAATGTGGAAACAACCTATGTGTTCATCAATGCATGAATGGATAAATGTAATGTTTAGTAGTTTCATTATAGCAATCTTGCACATTGCACATTTGATTTACATACAATGCTAGTAAATGGTGTCATTTAAATTTTTTTATTTTCTATCTATTCATTGCTAATATGTAGAAACATGATTGATTTTCACATGTGGATGATGAATTCAATTACCTTGATAAATTCATTTATACATTTTAGTGCTTTCTCTGTAGATCCCATGAGTTTTCTACACATACTGTCCTATCTTTTGCAAAAAAAAGTCAGTTTTATTTCTTCATTTACATTTCTTACATTTTTTTCTTGCCTTACTGCACTGGCTAGGGCTTCTAGTTCAATGTTGAATGGAAGTGTGGTAATGGAAACCCATATTGCATTTCTCATCTCAGTGGAAAACAAACTATTTCACCATTGTTATGATGTTTGCTGTAGATGTTTTTGCAGATAACTTTTATCAAAGATGCAACCTTGAAGTGATCTATATATATATACATATATATATGATTGAAACGATTCAGTTTGCAAATGTTTTGTTTATGATTGTTGCATCTGAATTCATGACAGAAATTGAGATTAATATTCTTACCAGACAAAGCAAGGGTCTAGGAACCATTTAACAACATTTATACCCTACTCCTTTTTTTATTCTCATGCAGTTTAATCCTACATATATCAATTTTCACAAGATATTCTAAAGGCTCTATGCTAATTTACAGTTTCCCTACTATAGGTCCTTCCTACATTTTAGTGTTTTCACTGTGGTCATTTCTTTTTATTTGAAGCTCTTGTTTTATTATTTCTTTCAGTTGTATTTACTGGTGAAAAATTCTATCATATTATCTGAAAACATCTTCATGACAATTTTTTTGAAAGACATTTTGACTGATTACATAATTTTGGCTTACAGTATTTTATTTTAGCACCTTAGAGATGTCAGCCATTATATTTTGGCTTCCCTTGTTTGGCTAAGATGTTAATTGTCAGTCTTGTCACTATTTTAAAGGTAGTGTGTCTTTTTCTCCCCCTTCAGCTGTGTTGGGTTTATTTTTCTTTGTATTTATATCTTGAGGTTCTTAGTGAACCTTTGGCTTGTTATCTTTTGACAGTTTCAGAAAATCTTCAGCTTTTATCACTTAAGCTATTGCTTCTTTCCCATTCTTTCTTTACTCTCCTTTCAGTCTCTAATAATACACATACTAGATATTTTCATCCTGTTCCACATATCCGTAGCATGCTTTTTCATTTGAAACAATTTTTTTCCTGTGCTTTAGGTACTTTCTATTGTGCTACATTTTAGTTCACTAATTCTCTCTTCTGCTATTTCTAATCATTAACCTATCTATTGAGTTGTTAATTTTTATTACTATATTTTTCATTTCTAGAATTTCTATTCAATTTTATTTTCATTATTTTAATATCATTTCTCTGGCTAAATTCACCATTTGGTTTATCTATTTCCTGAAACATATTAATCATTTTTAAAATTTATGACTATTAACCTAATATATGTATCATTTGTGGTTCTGTTCCTATTGTCTGTTTCTCTTCAGGTAGCTCTTGGTCATTTGATCCTGGCTTCTGGCATGCCTGGTAATTATTCAATGAATACCAACCATGTATATAAAATTTTTTTGAGCTAATTTGAGGCTATGACTGATGTTATATTACCCAGAATTTGTTTTTCATATCACTTAGGAATCCTGGCCATTCAAATTTCTGGCCTCGGTTACTCTCTGATCCTTCAACAGAAAATTATTTTTATATTTGATCAGTGGGAGGGTTAGGCTAAATAAGGTACCTTTCCATTTCACTGATTTTTTTTTAAATATAAGAAAGTGAAAACTTAAATTCCATGCACCCACACAAACTCACTTAAATATACCCAAAGTCTGTGCTCAGATTTAATCTTTACTGACTTTTATTATAGAAAAGATTTTAATTATCAACTAAGTAAGATATTTCATATAACCTTTAGAAACCATTAATCAGGCTAATGAATCAATTTAGAGTAATTTGTTATGTATTAAGGATACCTATCCCTTCATATGCATAATTTAGATATGAATAATACTAAAGAGCCATTGATTCCAGAATTAAAGAGTGTGTCCTGGTAATTCACAAAGCTTTGACATTAGTTTAATCTTGTAAAGAAAACAAGGAATCATACTTCTCTTTCAAAAGTTTAATTTCCAATGAAAAGTAAATTATTCCATGGTAATCATCATCACAACCTATCATAACACTAAAAGTAGTTCCAACTATATTTTTGCATGTATTTGTATAATGTTATAACTAAGTTTTTAAAACATTACTGCTTATGTTTGAATTTACTGTGCTTTTATGTTTCTTCCCCTCTGAGTCCCTGGCCACCTTCTTATTTTGCTTATTTTTCATGTTGTATGTATCAAACAGTGTACAATGTTCCTTAGGTATGAACCATCTATGAGTTTTATTAGAGTGTATTTCTTCCTCCAATGCTTTTCACCTTTTTTCCTTCTTGGTAGGTACTTATCATATATATATATAACATATATATTTAATATATATATTATATATATATATAAAAGATATATTGTTTCTAGAACACAGTGATCAGGGAAAGTTGCCTAGGAGTTGAGGGGGCCAGAGTGGGACCTGTGTAATACTCTTTTTCTCTTCTGGATCAATTTTAAAATATAAATATTTTAAAATATTTATAATAACATTATAATTTTAACATAATGATATATGTTAAATATTGTAGAATTACAAATGTGTTTAGTCTTTGTCTGCATTTAAAATATATATATTTATATTTATACATTTATATATATTTACTTCAAGTTTTCAAGGACTTTTTCAATTAGTCCTTTGGTTATTTGCTGAAAACATATTTGGATTTTTTAAATTAAGCTTTTTATTTTATAAAAATGTAGGTTAACATACAGTTGTAAGAAATAATACAGAGAGATTTATGCAAACTTTCCTCAGATTCCCTCAATCTAACACCTTGAAGACCTGTAGTATATCATAACCAGATATTGACAGTGATGCAATCTGCTGATCTCATTTAGATTTTCCCAGCTTTACTTTTACTTTTGTATGTGTGTGTGTGTGTGTGGGTGGGGGGTAGTTTTATGCAATTTTATCACATGTGTAGGTTTTTGTATCCATCATTAGAGTACAGATACAGAACTTTTCCATCACTCACAGATCCCTCATGTTGCCCTGTTATAACCACATTCATCTCCCTCCTCCCCAGCTGCCCAGCTACCTGTCCCTACAACTACTATTCTGTTTTTCACCTCTATAATTTTTCATTTAAATAATCTTATATAAATGGATTCAAACAGTATATAACCTTTGGGATTGTTTTTCTTCACTTGTCATAATTCTTGCAAGATTCATCCAAATTGTTGAGTATATCAATGATTTGTTGCTTTTCATTGCTGCATACTAGTCCATGGTATGGGTATATCACTGTTTGTTTACAATTAACCTGCTGAAGGACATCTAGATTGCTTCTAGCTTTATCATGAATAAAGCTTCTATGAAAATTCCTGCACAGGTTTTTATGTGAACTATGAGTTTTCATTTCCCTGGAATAAATGCCCATGAGTGCAACTGCTGGATTGTATTGTGATTGTATGTTTAGTCTTATAAGAAATTGTTATTTTCTTGAGAGGCTGTGCCATTTTACATTCTTACCAGCAATGTCTGAGTGATGCTTGGATTTGTTTTAAAACTTCTGACATTCACTGTCATCCAGTATTTTAATAACTGATTTGGTATCACTTTTTACTTTTTATTCATGGGATACTCAGTTAAACTCTTTTTCGTCTTTATCTTGCAATTTACATTTCACAATAAATTTCTTTATGGGAAGCTATTTGTATAATTTTAATAGTTTCAGGAGATAGAAAAATAACTTTATTATTTCTAGTTTTATAATAGGATTTCATATATAAAAGGAAAATAGAAAGCACCTACTTAAAAAAATAAATTAAGAATATGCCTTTATTTTATAATAAACAGGACCACAGTGCATATGAAGACCTAAAGGAAGGTATAAAAATATTACTATACTTAAGTAAATGTTTCCCAAGGTGGAACTCTAAATTCCCAAGACAAGAATTACTTTAGGTGAAATAGTGAGATATTTAAATACTATTGCTAAATAAAAAATGTCTACAAATTTATTATATTTTCAAAACGGAAATAGCATTATTTTTATTTATAAATAAATGCTTATTAAAAGAACAAAAAATGCAGAAAGTATAAAAAATCTATAATAGTAGTCATAGAAAATTGACTTTCATGTATTCACTACTTAAAGGTCTTTGTGACTAAAATGAGCTGTTTTGGGATAAGAAAAAAAAGTGGTTAGGAAACAGAATTGAAGTGGAAGAAATATAAATTTTATTTCAAAATTTTATTGATGAAACACAATGCTCACAAACTCAAGGCAAGAAAAGTTATCATGATGATACCTTAGCTGTTAGATTACAACTTCAGATTGCTGACTAGAGCCTCTTTTTGAGAACATCAAGCCAACAAAGTTATCAACTCTTTCATTAAATGCCCATCATTTAGTTTCTTGTAATGATCAATGTAGTACCTGACTAAGCTCCTCCTAAACTTGACTACCCTGAAATGAGTTTACAAAGACAGTGTTAGAATGTGAAGATGAAAGAAATGTGTACACCTCTTAATTTAACATAGAAACCTCAGGTATTATCCGCAACTGATCCTGGCAGCACTGAAAGAGAAGCAGTATAAAAACGAGTCCACTCCAGCAGTGACAGAATTCAATCACCCAGCTATTGTGTAATATCAGCTTGAGGATCATCGATAGCTTGTTATTTCACCACTGGATAAAAAGAATCCTCAAAATTAAATTAAATTAAAAAAAAAAAGCTTTTCTTCCAATTGTCTGCCAGGGAATACAGTTTTAAGTAAATCAACATTTTATTATAAAATATTTCTGTAGTTATTTCTTCCATGGACAAAGTCCTTGAGGAATCAGTCATGTATTTTAAGTATCAGCAGAGCTTAAGAGACCAGCTGAGTTGTATAACTCTCAGCATTTTATTTATTCACAAGGAAATCTTGACTTAAATTAGCCAGATTCTGCCTTGGCTTCACTTGATTATCTAGATTTACACAGGGGTTGGCGAAGCTATTTTTGCAATTCAAGATGCCAACTTGTCAAAGAATAAATCAAGGTGATTTTCATAAAGCTAGTTTTACATAAGGGGTCCTGTACTGCCACAAGAAATAATATACTATTTTCCTCTCATTCTTTCATAGAGGTATGGAAATATTGTTGCAATACATTATTATACGTTCCTATTCTCATTTTTCTTTGAGTATAGCTATCTATATTGATCCAAATGATTTAAAAATTTCAGGTTGATCCAGTCAACTTTATCCAAGTTCAAAAGTTCCTAAAATTCAAGAAGTTAAAAGTTGAGGGTAAATTCCATTTAGTAGTATATTTTAAAAAGGAGACAGAACCCATCTTGCTCTATACAGTTTTTCTTGATTAGTTTCAATCTCTTTAAAAGAAAAAAAAAAAAAGCAACAGACTTTTTACTTATTCTTTGGGAATTTCAGTCACAGGGACACACGCCTGCTCTTATTGTCTGATTGAACCTCAGTTTAAGATCCTACGGTCACTGTATTTCGGCACTCTATGGAAACTTCAAGGCTTCTTTAGTTCAAGATTTGTATTTATTTTTATTTTGGAAGTGAAATTCTTAATGTGCCAAGCAACCAGTCCAGTTTAAACAGCTAATAAGTGGTGGAACTAAGGCTAAAAATTGGAGTACCTTAGTGCTGCTGCTTGCTCTCCCATACCAATAATGGTCCTTTAAAAAGATTGGGGGCTTCCCTGGTGGCGCAGTGGTTGAGAATCTGCCTGCCAATGCAGGGGACACGGGTTCGAGCCCTGGTCTGGGAAGATCCCACATGCCGCGGAGCAACTAGGCCCGTGAGCCACAACTACTGAGCCTGCGCGTCTGGAGCCTGTGCTCCGCAACAAGAGAGGCCGCGATAGTGAGAGGCCCGCGCACCGCGATGAAGAGTGGCCCCCGCTTGCCACAACTAGAGAAAGCCCTCGCACAGAAACGAAGACCCAACACAGCCAAAAATAAAAATAAATAAAACAAATGTGAGGTTTAAAATGTTCTGATTAAAAAAAAAAAAAAGATTGGGAACACATATTTAATCCTTTCTGTGGTGGACAGACCCTGGAGTGGCTCCCGTGGCTTTTTCCTATCTCCTCTCATCCCGTCTGTTCACACCCTGTATGACCCTCTACTCCTAAGTGTACACAAGACGTGGCTTGCTTCTCATCTGTAGACTATGGCAGGGGTCCCCAATCCCCAGGCGGCAGACCAATACCAGTCCACGGCCCGTTAGGAACCGGGCTGCACAGCAGGAGGTGAGCAGTGAGCGAGTGAGCGAAGCCTTTTCTGCCCTCCCCATCACTCGCATTACCGCCTGAACCCTCCTCCACCCATGCCCCATCCATGGAAAAATTGTCTTCCACGAAACCGGTCCCTGCTGTCAAAAAGGTTGGGGACCACTGGATTATGGCAGAGGTGAAGAGATATTACAGATATGTAACTTAGGTTCCAAATCTGTTTATTTTGAGTTAATCAAAAGGAAGATTTTCCTGATAGGCCTGACAACCAGGCAAAAGCCCTTAAAAGAGGAAGTAGACCCTCCCTGAGTTAGATGCTAAATAAGAGAGAATTTCCTAGCAGGCATGATGAAGCAAATAGTCATGCTGAGGAAGCACAAGTGGCAAGACACTCGGGCGGCACCTGTGAACTACGGATGGTCTCGAGCATCAGAGGTTGTTCTCTAGCCTATAACCAGCAATAAGTGAGGGTGTTCAGTCTCACAGACAAAAAAAAAAATGAATTCTGACAATAATCTGAATGAAACTGAAGCAAATTCTTCCCGTTACACCTACAGATGAAAACGCAAAGCCAATACTTTGATTGCAACCTTGTAAAATCTCGAAGAAAGGACCCAGCCAAGCTAAACTTGGACTTGTGACCCACAGATACTGTGAGATAATAAGTGAGTCTTATTTTAAGCTGCTAAGTTTGTGGTAATTTGTTACTGTGCTATAGTAAACTAACGTGCTTTGAAGCTAGAGCCTTTCCTTCTTTGATTTGCGAGTAAACTATGTTTTTAACCTGCTTGTGTGTAACACATAGAAATGGTTCACTGCTTTTTTTTTTTTTTTTTTAATCTATTTACTTATTTATTCACCTTTGGCTGCAGCGGGCACTCATTGCCGCGCGCAGGCACCCCCCCCCCCCCCCGCCGCAGCGAGCGGGGGCCACTCTACGCCGCGGTGCGTGGGCCTCTCAGAGACTGCGGTGGCCTCTCCCGCTGCGGAGCATGGGCTCCAGGCACACGGGCTTCAGCAGTTGTGGCTCACAGGCTCTAGAGCGCAGGCTCAATAGCTGTGGCACACGGGCTCGGTCGCTCCGCAGCATGTGGGATCCTCCTGGACCAGGGATCGAACCCGTGTCCCCTGCACTGGCAGGCAGACTGTCAACCACTGCGCTACCAGGGAAGTCCCTGGTCCACTGCTTTGTAGACTTGTTTCCCACATCACAGCTCTTCCCCAACTGTGCTGCACAGTTACCTCAGAACTCTGGCCATACTAGGAAGTGATTGTCTCCTCAGGCAGTGGTTCCCAGACATGGGATTTCATAAACTAGGATAATTTAAGGATATGTTTTGGGGATAGACATAGTGTTGCCAACCTTTAATTTTTCAACATAATGCCATTTAAAAAACATCAACTAGTATCTAATCATTTTATCATTAAAAAATAAGCTATAACACCATAAAGTTTACTATGGATATGCTCTCAGAATAAAGGAGAGACTTTCCCAAGAAAGGAGGGTTTGCAACTTATGTAGACATAACACACATCCCCATATACACACACCCACATGCACATACACTCAAACTCACACTCACTCACTCTTTAACTTTCCCATTTACCTTAGATTGGAACAGACATAACACTGTCACAGACTAGAACCAGACTATAGATTGCCATTTGGAAGCTACTGTTATAAGGAAAAGTTTTAAAAACCACTGGACAGAGCATAAGGCATCCTCTGCTACTTCTTTCAGGCTCCTTATTATCTTTCTGGATTAAGGGGCTTTTCTTAAGGAGTGAACTGGAAGTGTATAAACTGTCTTTTTATATCCCATTAATTATACTCTTATAAAAACATCTCTTCATTTACCTGGTACCTCCTATTTGCTAAGCACTATTCTATATACTCAAGGTGTATTACATCACTGAATCTTCACTACAGCCCTAAGATTTATGTTAACATGATTATCTCCATTTTATAGATCTTAGGAATCTTAGGTTGTGAAGGCTTAAGTAACTTTCCTGAAGTGATCTTAGGTTACTGAGCTCAAACTTTCAAACACTATGTTAGACTACTGGAGTCACTTTTTGCTTTGCTCAGTCTCCAAACATTTTTTATACAAAGATTGAACCAGAAAATGGATATTTGATGGGAAAGGAGGACATAAGAAAGATACTCAATGGAGCAAAGATAGAGTCTTGAACAAATAGTGCTGGAACAACTGAACATCCACATGCAAAAAAAGTGGATCTAGACATAGATGTTATACCATTTACAAAAATTAACTCAACATGGATCACAGACCTAAAACAAAATGCAAAGATATAACACTCCTAGAAAATCACATAGGAGAAACCCTAGATGACCTTGGGCATGATGATTTTTTTTTTAGATACAATGCCAAAGGCATGATTCATGAAAATATTAATTGATGAGCTGGACTTCATTAAATTTAAAAACTTCTCTGTGAAGGACAATAACAAGATAATTAGAAGACAGGCCACAGACTTGGAAAAAATCTTTGCAAAAGACATATCTGTTGCTAATTTGATGGACCTAATTTCCTAACATACTAAGTCTTTTCCATTGTTGACTTTGGTAATCTTATGATTGAGCAAACTGAATATAAGAGGTTGGTTGGCTGCTCTTGATTAAATACACACACACACACACACACACACACAGAGTCTAATCTTTTTCTCTATGTGTTTATAGGGGTTCAAAACAACTGGTTTAAAGAGCAAGTTTTCTGAGACTAATAGAAGACAGTGTCACACAAAGATTTGTGAATAGACGTGTGTATCTATGCTCTACTTTAACAAGCCATAGTTGGGGAGCCATGTGAAATATCACTTTATTGGAGTAGCCACATGTAATTGGCCATAGTTAAAGACATAGATATGGCTACATACACAAGATGAAGCTGAAGGAAATGGGCAAGTCCCTTGGAAACATGAAAGAGAATGACCCTAGCTTAACATGAGTTAGTTATGTGTTCACAAGGTATGCCCCTGCACCAAGCCCTGTGTCTTTTTTTCTTTTCTCTCAAGCTTGAATGAGCTCTGAAGCAAGCTGTGGAGGATGTGCCCACCTGCTTTAACTTAGAAAGAAGAGTTAATAGGAAAAGAGAAAATTTTACATTTTGCCTTTTAGAAATGTATACTAGATTTCTGTTCAGATATATTCAAGGGCCTTGAAATTTTCAATGGCCTATGAAATTTTTCAAAGATCATCATACAAAATTTGAGTCTTCATAATTAAATGTATTGACTATAGAAAAACAAAAAAGAAAACTACAAAATCAAAATGAATGTTTAATTAAATGTCTGCATAATATAATATTATGTCAACTTCATTAATTACTAAATTTAGTATTCATAAAAGTTTTATTACACTTGAAAACAGTTTTGTGGGCAAATTTTTCCCACTTTGCAAGATTCTCCAAGTCTGCAGAATGTCAAAAAAATCATAGCCCATCACAAATTATATTAATTACACATAGTTAAATAATTTCAAAAGCCAATATAACATTTCTTTCCCCAAATTTTACAGTAAATAATTGCTGTTGAATGTGGGTACAGTTTCCTAGGTTTGCTATGATGTATGCTCTGGCTTTTAAAAGCCTGAACAACTTCCACTTTTAATTCAGCCATTGCCTGCTGTGCCACGATAGATAAGAAATAGATATTTGGTCCATGATTTACTACTCTAAAACTTTTCAAACTAGGGGAGGCCTTGGACTGTGTTCTTTGGAAGCAGTCTCTTGTCAGAGAGTTGTGTGCAGAAGGTTTATTGTGGAATGTTCCCAGGAAATACACACACAAGGAAGGCTGGAAGGCAAACTGGGCAGAAGGAGAAGCTCTCTACACTAGGATTATATGAGGTGACTCAGCTAATACTACAATGAGCTCTGGTGCTAGTGTGGCCCTTCAGAGTTGCCCCAAAATGGGGCAGGGAGCAAGGCCTTTGGATCCCTACATCAGCCAGTTATTGGTCATGTCTCCCCTGGTAGGGGACATAACCTTTGGCAGCTCTAGACAGCTGAGGGAAACACTTCATTGAGGGAATCTGGACATGGAGCATCATAGTATGTACGTACTTTAGGGAGAATTAGATTACCTCACAGCAAAATTCAGCCCATGTGTTACAGTCACAGACACAGGTAAATTGGGGGAGAGGTGGGATTTCATCCAGTTCATTAGTTTATCAGATTAATACAATGGCAATGATGTATTCCTGGGCAAGGGTCTCTACTGAAGTTTAATATTTAAGTGGAACCAGTGTGCTAGGTAAAGCTACCAATGCAATATTAAATGATCAAAGACTTCTTGAACACTCTAAACTCTGAACTAGTGGCATATTGTGTAAAATAGACATGTACAATTCTGGATTTAATCTAACTTGGCCAAATCATAATCTGTTGTTATCATCCATTGAGCATCTCTTACTGGGCTAGACCCCTGAGTGCGTAATATCACTTATTTCTCAATTTATGACTCTTACTTTAAAGAACAGGAAACAGATGTCAAGAGAGTTGATATAACTTGGCCAAATTCACATAAGGTGTAAGACATGAATGACAGAATTTAAAAATCTTTGATCTACAGTCCAGATTTTCCTCTCCAATATACCATGTTGTCACTTCAGTCTGGAATACGTTTTTTAAAAACCCTTTAAAATACATGCAAAAATAATGTAAAATTATGCTCAACAAAGTGAAGAAAAGCTATACATGAATACTAATTTCTTTGCAAATATAGCTTGCTACTCTATGCCACATGCTGTTTGAACTGCTTTACTTGAATAGATGCTTCGCAGCTCTAGAAAGGATATACTATCATTGTATTATTCCCTTTTTTGAGATCAGTAAAATAAGACATAGATGGGGTTAGGTAACTTCCCAAGGTTACACGGCACTAAGCAGTAGAGTTGGCATCAGACTCCTGCAGTCTAACATCAAAAACTCCCACTTAACCGCAAAGCTCTACGCCTCTTCAGGTTAAGTGTTGATGTATTATGTTTTAAGTGCTGGTGTACCACATTGCTTTATAAAAAAGTGTTCCCATTGACACACATTTCTGGGAACCAAAGTCAATGTGTATAACATCTAGAACATTTCAAGGACTGCAAATGAAGAGGATTTGAGAGTGTTATTTTTAAGCAGAGGTAATGTGTCAGCCTTTGTCCCTAACAATGGTAGTAAAAGTGGACTTCAAATGACGCACAGTACAGCAAAAGCAGGCAAGGCTTTTAAGAAGGCCACTCTATGAAAGAGGAAGAGTAGATAGCACCATAGCTTAAGGATAATTGTTTTGATCTCTCATCAAAAGAGCCATCCAAAAAAAAAAAAAAAAAAAAAAACCCTGCATCTTTCTAAATATCAACACTGTACTTTCTTTAAAGCTTATGTATTTCTTAGCTACTATCTTATTTTTTTTTAAGACTATAGGATGCAGTATACTTTTAACCAACCATTTCTGCAACTACAGGCGAAGGTTATGTTTTCTATGAAAACAATGTTTTTTAAACTTTCTTTCCTTTTTTACTGCATAGTTAAGCACAAAAAGGGGGGTATTGATTAAAGTGTATGATTCCACAATTTATAGATATTTAATTAGAAAACAAAAATTTTTCTGGCTGCTTATCCTCCTAAGAAATATATACTTAGTGATTATTTGATCAACACTTAGTCTAAAGGGACTTTCTCCTACTATAATGGCATTGTGCTAATGATCAAGACAGAAAAAAAGGTGGAAACATGTACACATAATCTTTTAAACTATTTTATAACCACATAGTTAGGATTCCTAGAATAAATACCCTACTCTTGCCAGTAAGTGCAAATATTTTACGTGATTATTTCCTATATCTCAGAGAAATATTAGCAAAGTAAAAATATAGTGTGCTAATTCTCGCTTTGAGACAGGCACTATGCATGTGTAAGCTTTGATGAGTACTAATGGATACTTCTTAGTTTTGACCCTTAGTTTGAAAATAACAGCTTGTTGTTATTTTTTAGGAAGAATAAGATCCATTTCTAAACACTTTAGAAATCTCAGGGCTTTTTTCTCCTTAGAAATAGACAAATAAATGACCACATTAGCACTTGCACTTCAATGTGAGCCAAGGACATTTTTAAAATGTCAGAACTCAGGGTTAACACTCTCATTTTTGACATTTGGCCTTCAGATTTTTCTCCTTAATTGTCTGTTTGCTGCCTCATTGCCATACACAAAGATTGAAGGTCAAATGTATCTCTTTCCTGCATTGCCATAAAATGTTAAGTCTCAAAGTTTTAAATATTTCATGTACTGTGGGCTACCAAATATTCCCAAGTTCTAAACCAGTTTAAACATCTTGAACATAGGAAGGTCTTCTGCTCAGGTCAAAATTGCTCTCAGTAAGGACTGTCAGTTACTTGATTCCAGGTATAAGCTGCTCACTTTTTAGCAGATGCTTGTGGGTTTGTTTTTCTAGACCAGTGGAAACATTTTGGGCTACTCTTACAAAAGCAAATATGAATGCAGTGAACACATGGTAGTATGCTCTTATATAAGAAATTGAGAGATTGGTTCAAGATGGTGGAGTAGAAGGATGTGCTATCACTCCCTCTTACAAGAACACCAGAATCACAACTAACTGCTGAACAATCATCGACAGGAAGACACTGGAACTCACCAAAAAAGATACCTTACATCCAAAGACAAAGGAGAAGCCACAATGAGACGGTAGGAGGGACGCAATCACAATAAAATCAAATCCCATAACTGCTAGGTGGTTGACTCACAAACTGGAGAACACTTATACCACAGAAGTCCACCCACTGGAGTGAAGGTGCTGAGCCCCACGTCAGGCTTCCCAACCTGGGGGTCCGGCAATGGGAGGAGGAATTCCTAGAGAATCAGACTTTGAAGGCTAGTGGGATTTGATTGCAGGACTTTGACAGGAATGGGGGAAACTGAGACTCCACTCTTGGAGGGCACACACAAAGTAGTGTGCGCATCAGGACCCAGGGGAAGGGGCAGTGACCCCATAGGAGACTGAACCAGACCTACTTGATAGTGTTGGACGGTCTCCTGGAGAGGCAGGGGAGAGAGGGGGCTGTGTCTCACCGTGAGGACAAGGACACTGGCAGCACAAGTTCTGGGAAGTACTCCTTGGCGTGAGCCCTCCCAGAGGCTGCCATTAGCTCCACCAAAGAGCCCAGCAAGGCTCCAGTTTTGGGTTGCCTCATGCCAAACAACCAACAGGAAGGGAACCCAGCCCCACCCATCAGCAGACAAGTGGATTAAAGTTTTACTGAGCTCTGCCCACCAAAGCAACAGCCAGCTCTACCCACCACCAGTCCCTCCCATCAGGAAACTTGCACAAGGCTCTTAGATAGCCTCATCCACCAGAGGGCAGACAGTAGAAACAAGAACTAAAATCCTGCAGCCTGTGGAAAAAAACCCACATTCACAGAAAGATAGACAAGATGAAAAGGCAGAGGGCTATGTACCAGATGAAGGAACAAGATAAAACCCCAGAAAAACAACTAAATTAAGTGGAGATAGACAACCTTCCAGAAAAAGAATTCAGAATAATGATAGTGAAGATGATCCAGGACCTTGGAAAAAAAATGGAGGCAAAGATTGAGAAGACGCAAGAAATGTTTAACAAAGACCTAGAAGAATTAAGATATGAACAACACAATAACTGAAATGAAAACTACACTAGAAGGAATCAATAGCAGAATAACTGAGGCAGAAGAACGGATAACTGACCTGGAAGACAGAATGGTGGAATTCACTGCTGCGGAACAGAATAAAGAAAAAAGAATGAAAAGAAATGAAGACAGCCTAAGAGACCTCTGGGACATTAAACACAACAACATTCGCATTATAGGGGTCCCAGAAGGAGAAGAGAGAGAGAAAGGACCAGAGAAAATATTTGAAGAGATTAGAGTCTAAAACTTCCCTAACATGGGAAAGGAAATAGCCACCCAAATCCAGGAAGTGCAGAGAGTCCCAGACAGGATAAACCCAAGGAGAAACACGCCAAGACACATAGTAATCAAATTGGCAAAAATCAAAGACAAAGAAAAATTATTGAAAGCAGCAAGGGAAAAACGACAAACAACATACAAGGGAACTCCCATAAGGTTGACAGCTGATTTCTCAGCAGAAACTCTATAAGCCAGAAGGGAGTGGCATGATATACTTAAAGTGATGAAAGGGAAGAACTTACAATCAAGATTACTCTACCTGGCAAGGATCTCATTCAGATTTGATGGAGAAATCCAAAGCTATACACACAAACAAAAGCTAAGAGAATTCAGCACCACCAAACCAGCTCTACAACAAATGCTAAAGGAACTTCTCTAAGTGGGAAACACAAGAGAAGAAAAGGACCTACAAGAACAAACCCAAAACAATTAAGAAAATGGTAATAGGAACATACATAACAATAATTACCTTAAATGTGAACGGATTAAATGCTCCAACTAAGAGACACAGGCTTGCTGAATGGATACAAAAAAAAGACCCATATATATGCTGTCTACAAGAGACCCACTTCAGACCTAGGGACACATACAGACTGAAAGTGAGGGGATGGAAAAAGATATTCCATGCAAATGGAAATCAAAAGAAAGCTGGAGTAGCAATGCTCATATCAGATAAAATAGACTTTAAAATAAAGAATGTTACAAGAGACAAGGAAGGACACTACATAATGATCAAGGGATCAATCCAAGAAGAAGATATAACAATTTTAAATATTTATGCACCCAACATAGGAGCACCTCAATACATAAGGCAACTGCTAACAGCTATGAAAGAGGAAATTGACAGTAACACAATAATAGTAGGGAAATTTAACACCTCACTTACACCAAAGGACACATCATCCAAACAGAAAATTAATATGGAAACACAAGCTTTAAATGATACCATAGACCAGATAGATTTAATTGACATTTATAGGACATTCCATCCAAAAACAGCACATTACACTTTCTTCTCAAATGTGCACACAACATTCTCCAGGATAGATCACATCTTGGGTCACAAATGAAGCTTCAGTAAATTTAAGAATATTGAAATCATATCAAGCATCTTTTCTGACCACAATGCTATGAGATTAGAAATAAATTACAGGGAAAAAAAATGTAAAAAACACAAACACATGGAGGCTAAACAATACGCTATTAAATAACCAAGAAATCACTGAAGAAATCAAAGAGGAAATCAAAAATTACCTAGAGACAAATGATAATGAAAACACGACGATCCCAAACCTATGGGATGCAGCAAAAGCAGTTTTAAGAGGGAAGTTTATAGCTATAAAAGCCTACCTCAAGAAATAAGAAAAATCTCAAATAAACAATCTAACCTTACACCTAAAGGAACTAGAGAAAGAAGAACAAAAAAACCCCAAAGATAGCAGAAGGAAAGAAATCATAAAGATCAGAGCAGAAATAAATGAAATAGGAACAAAGAAAAAAATAGCAAAGATCAATAAAACTAAAAGCTGGTTCTTTGAGAAGATAAACAAAATTGATAAACCATTAGCCAGTCTCATCAAGAAAAAGAGGAAGGGGACTCAAATCAATAAAATTAGAAATGAAAAAGGAGAAGTTACAACAGACACCACAGAAATACAAAGCATCTTAAGAGACTACTACAAGCAACTCTATGCCAATAAAATGGACAACCTGGAAGAAATGGACAAATTCTTAGAAAGATATAACCTTCCAAGACTGAACCAGGAAGAAATAGAAAATATGAACAGACCAATCACAAGTAATGAAATTGAAACTGTGATTAAAAATCTTCCAACAAACAAAAGTCCAGGACCAGATGGCTACACAAGTGAATTCTATCAAACATTTAGAGAAGAGCTAACACCCATCCTTCTCAAACTCTTCCAAAAAATTGCAGAGGAAGGAAGACTCCTAAGCTCATTCTATGAGGTCACCATCACCCTGATACCAAAACCAGACAAAGATACTATAAAAAAAGAAAATTACAGACCAATATCACTGATGAATATAGATGCAAAAATCCTCAACAAAATACTAGCAAACAGAATCCAACAACACATGAAAAGGATCATACACCATGATCAAGTGGGATTTATCCCAGGGATGCAAGGATTCTTCAATATACACAAATCAATCAATGTGATATACCATATTAACAAATTGAAGAAAAACCATACGATCATCTCAACAGATGCAGAAAAAGCTTTTGACAAAATTCAACACCCATTATTGAGAAAAACTCTCCAGAAAGTGCGCATAGAGGGGACCTACCTCAACATAATAAAGGCCATATATGACAAACCAACAGCAAACATCATTCTCAATGGTGAAAAACAGGAAGCATTTCCTCTAAGATCAGGAACAAGACAAGGACGTCCACTGTCACCACTATTATTCAACATAGTTTTGGAAGTTCTAGCCACAGCAATAAGAGAAGAAAAAGAAATAAAAGGAATACAAATCGGAAAAGAAGAAGTAGAACTGTGACTGTTTGCAGATGACATACTATACATAGAGAATCCTAAAGATGCCACCAGAAAACTACTAGAGCTAATCAATGAATCTGGTAAAGTTGCAGGATACAAAATTAATGCACTGAAATCTCTTGCATTCCTATACACTAATGATGAAAAATCTGAAAGAGAAACTAAGGACACACTCCCGTTTACCATTGCAACAAAAAGAATAAAATACCTAGGAATAAACCTACCAAGGGAGACAAAAGACCTGTATGCAGAAAACTATAAGACACTGTTGAAAGAAATTAAAGATGATACCAACAGAGGGAGAGATATACCATGTTCTTGGATTGGAAGAATCAATATTGTGAAAATGACTATACTACCCAAAGCAATCTACAGATTCAATGCAATCCCTATCAAATTACCAATGGCATTTTTACAGCATTAGAACAAAAAATCTTAAAATTTGTATGGAGACACAAAAGACCCCGAATAGCCAAAGCAGTCTTGAGGGAAAAAAACGGAGCTGGACGAATCAGACTCCCTGACTTCAGACGATACTACAAAGCTACAGCAATCAAGACAATATGGTACTGGCACAAAAACAGAAACATAAATCAATGGAACAGGATAGAAAGCCCAGAGATAAACCCATGCACCTCTGGTAAACTAATCTATGACAAAGGAGGCAAGGATCTACAATGGAGAAAAGTCAGTGTCTTCAATAAGTGGTTCTGGGAAAACTGGACAGCTACATGTAAAAGAATGTAATTAGAACACTCCCTAACACCATACACAAAAATAAACTCAAAATGGATTAGATACCGAAATGTAAGATCGGACACTATAAAACTCTTAGAGGAAGACATAGGAAGAACACTCTGACATAAATCACAGCAAGATCTTTTTTGATCCACCTCCTAGAGTAATGGAAATAAAAACAAAAATAAACAAATGGGACCTAATGAAACATAAAAGCTTTTGCAAAGCAAAGGAAACTACAAACAAGATGAAAAGACAACCCTCAGAATGGGAGAAAATATTTGCAAATGAATCAATGGACAAAGGATTAATCTCCAAAATATATAAACCGCTCATGCAGCTCAATATTAAAAAAACAAACAACCCAATCCAAAAATGGGCAGAAGACCTGAATAGACATTTCTCCAAAGAGAACATACAGATGGCCAAGAAGCACATGAAAAGCTGCTCAACATCACTAATTATTAGAGAAATGCAAATCAAAACTACAATGAGGTATCACCTCACACCAGTTAGAATGGGCATCATCAGAAAATCTACAAACAACAAATGCTGCAGAGGGTGTGGAGAAAAGGAAACCCTCTTGCACTGTTGGTGGGAATGTAAACTGATATAGCCACTGTGGAGAACAGTCTGGAGGTTACTTAAAAAACTAAAAATAAAATTATCATATGACTCAGCAATCCCATTACTTGGCATATACGCAGAGAAAACCATAATTCAAAAAGATACATGCACCCCAGTGTTCACTGCAGCACTATTTACAATAGCCAGGTCATGGAAGCAACCTAAATGCCCATTGACAGACAAATGGATAAAGAAGTTGTGGTACATATATACAATGGAATATTACTCAGCCATAAAAAGGAACGAAATTGGGTCATTTGTAGAGACGTGGATGAATCTAGAGACTGTCATACAGAGTGAAGTAAGTCAGAAAGAGAAAAACAAATATCGTATATTAACGCATATATGTGGAACCTAGAAAAATGGTACAGATGAACCGGTTTGCAGGGCAGAAATTGAGACACAGATGTAGAGAACAAACGTATGGACAGCAAGGGCGGAAAGTTTCGGGGGGGTGGTGGTGGTGGTGGGATGAATTGGGCGATTGGGATTGACATGTTTACACTGATGTGGATAAAATGGATGACTAATAAGAACCTGCTGTATAAAAAAATAAATAAAATTCAAAAAAAAATGTCCAAAATGTTATCTATTAAAACTATGCTATGGTCCCACCTTTGAACTCGGCTCCCCTCCTCAGATTTAACCACTATTAACTGATATTGTATGTCCTTACAGAAATTTCCTTTGCATGTGCAGCTATGTAGTTGTGTGTGTAAATGCGTGTGTGTATATAGCCTTCAAACAATATTAAATTTGTACCTTTAATTTTTGTTTACATAATCATATATCTTAGAGATCTCTTCATATATGCATGTTTGAATTTACCACATTCTATTTTACAGCTACAGAGTATCTGGACTGTAAAACTGTAATATATCTCATTAGTTCATTATTGATGAGTAGGTGTTTTCTAGTTTTTGGCTATTACAATAGTTCAATAAATAGGTTTAACGTCAAAAAAAAAAAAAACTGAAATTGAATACATTGTCAAGCTGATGCTATTAAAGATTAACTGACTGACATAACTGGGACATTAGTTTTCTTTTTAAATCAGGATCACTTCCAGAATGGCATCAAGTGAACTGAATTGTGCCCTCCACACAAACTCTCCACTTAAGAGGTCTCAAATACAGAAATATTCTAAATCTATGGGCATGGAATATTGAACTTCTTGTTGGCTCATACCATCCTTGAGAATACTAGAGAATGGAAACATCATATGATGGTGGTTTTAACATGGAAATGTTCAGTTTAGTCCAGAATTCATACTGCTCATTACACATTCAACAAACATATTGATCATCTTTTATGTAGTACATATTGAGCTAGTTACTAGAGAAAGAAAAAAGTTGCTTCTCTCAAGAAACCTAGGAGCCTAAAGACTGATTTCTGGCTCATATGCCACTCTCTCTAATGATTTGCCTTTATCTCTCCCACTGGATTATTATGATCTTTATAAACTATTATAAGACCCAGAATGCATACTAAATCCTTAAATGCCTTTCCAAGAGTATCCTGTAGTTAAGTGCCAGTCCTCCTGTCCTAACTCCCTACCCCCAGCTACGGATGTGGCCTTAGTCTATTTTTAGAAAATATAAGTGTCCGAATTCTGTATATCAGGACCCTACTCCCATGCCCACAGCAGAAATGACTAAGGATGAGTGCCTAGCCCAGGGTTGACAATTTGTGAGCTGAATAACAGCACCTGGTGTGGCTTTGAGCAAAAGCTTTGTCCAATATGGACAAGGAAGATTGGTTAGGTCAGTCACATACTTTCTCTGAGGAATTTGAACCAAGGGGGGGAAAACTGACTGTGGAAAGCAGAAACAAAAAGAGATTGAGGAAAGATAGCACACAGGAACTACGGGGCAACAGAAGCTCTAAATAAAGACGCTATGACATAGGAGAGAAGAGAAATAATAAAATACAGTCATTGTGGCTGAAGTGATATACAGAGAGAAAGATAAGCTCATTTTTTCCCCTACTCGTATCAGAGCTGCAAATTTCTGAAAAAGCAAAAGAAAAACAAAAACAAACAAAAAAAAACCCCTGACTTCCATTATCTCTGAGTTGGCTATGCAGCTGCTCCTGGATTTCTGTGTTATTTCTCCACTGTAGTCTTCTAATAAATATCCATTATTTAAGGTGAACTTAGTGAGTCTCTGTCCCTTTCAATTGAAAGAGCCTAAAATATTTCATTATGACAAATGTGCAAAATATTTACAAAGTGCCCTAATGAGTTACCAAAGCAGAGTTCAGGTCCTTGACCCTGAAGAGTTGGTAATATAACAGTTAGAATGTACCTAAAAGAAAAGATAAATCATAAATAATAAATGTACAGATATACACATAATCCATGTTTGATCATTTTTCAATGATCTGTAGATATATAGACACACATATAAATCCATAGATAAATACAAGAACAAGGATCACTGTGATACGTTCCTAAATGCAGCAGCTATTCTAACCCTGCATGCCTGGGGGGAAATGTTTTCCCATAAGGAAATGTGCATGGTATTTCAAGGAGGAAGAACTCAGAGCCAGCACTGAAATATGAGAAATTATAGATAAAAGTTTTCAAGGAAAGTATGAGAGAATTTTAATTGAGTGCCAGCTAAGATGCTGACATTACACCAGAGCTCATCACGTATATGATCTTATGTAATCCTTACAAAAAACTCTGGGAAGTTTTATATTATAAATTATAAAAATAAGAAAATTGAGACTCAGGGAGTTTGAAGTAACTTCTCTAAACTCAAGTTTGAAATTGAAATTCATTACTTTCTGGCTCTAAAGTCCATATTCCTTTCATCTTACCAATATGCCTGCTCTTCATTCAACATAATCGTCTGACGTCAAAAAGAACATAATAACCTCATTTCCACTAGAGCCCTTGACTCCTGATGCTTGTGCCCTTACTCTTCGCCTGAAATTTCTAGAAAGGAAGTTCTTGCTAAATTGTAAGTGTTGTCAAGGAAGGGACTGCCTTCACTTAATAAAATGGGGTCTGTCATGCAGTAGGTGGTCAACAAATATTTGTTGAACAAATGCTTTAAAGGAACTTTACAAACATTATCACAGATTACCTCAAACCAACCTTGGCTATCCAAACGCACCTTTGCTGGGTTCACTGCGTTTGCAAAAAAAATAAATAAAGGTGGTTTTCATTTTATTTTATTTTTTAAAAACTATTTATGGGAGGCAAACTCATTTAGAACTTAAGCCTGTGGGCTTTGGAGACAGTGTCTGTATTTGAAACCTGACTTCCACTTCACAGCTGTATTGCCTTAAGTAAGTTACTTAATCAGTTTCCTAAACTGTAAAGGTTAATAATAGATGATAGGTTTGGTGTGAATGTTAAATTAGTTAATACTATGAAATATTTAGAACAGTGCCAGGAAATGGATAAACAGTAAATAAATGTGAGCTATTTTAAGGGACCTCAGGGAGTTTTCGTTTAATACCACTCCTATTCCTTACCTCCTAGGAAACGGCAGGCCTTTCTCAGATCATTTGTGACTTACCAGGGGAGTTGACAGAATCCTGTAATATGACTGTGTTCATATGTCAGGGGTGGTGGTGTGCGTGAGGGGTATTCGTATCTTGAAGGACCTCACACTAATTAATAGATAGCCTACTCTTGAAAAGGGGCCTTCTGTAAATGGTCTGCTAATTAATAATTTTGGCTTTGTGAACCATATAGATTCTGTTGCAACTACTCTACTCTGCTGTTGTACTGTGCAAACAGTCACAGGCAATAGGTAAACAAATGCGTGTGGCTGTGTTCCAATAAAACTTTATTGACAAAAACAGGCAGTGGGCCAGATTTGGCCCAAGAGCCAAAGTTTGCTGACTTCTTCTGTAGACAATGGTGGGTGCAGTGTTCAGAAAATGAGTACACCGCTGGGACAATGGCTTCCCAGATGTACCTTGAATATTACAATTTAATCAGGGGCAGATCATTTAAACTTTATGACAAAAGTTTCTCATTTGTGAGTTGGAATAAATGTCCCACGACACTCCTTTAAGATTAAGACTCTACTGAGTCTTAGTATGCAAAGGCCTGGAAATCCCATGTAGCAAAACCAAAATTAATATTCTATTAAGATTCCTAACTTTTCTATTCATCTTCTTCTAAATGGAATCTTGCTTTTCTCACTTAGATTTTCTTTCCCCAACTTGCCTGACTGATGATTTGGAGATTTTATAATGAGATTTAATTAGAAAAGGGGCAAGGCAGGAGGATAAGATGAACATGTTTGCCAGGGCTGGAGAAAATAGTTTTCTGTAAAGTTCAAAGTGAGAAATGAGGGAATATCTATAATATATAATATAGTATAATATAATATAATATAATATAATATAATATAATATAATATAATATAATATAATATGTGAGAAAAGTAGAAAGGAAATAAAGTAGTGATGCTGTGTGTAAGAGAAAAGTTTATTTTGAATTGTTTTTCGATAGTGAGCTCTGTGTCTTTAACTGGAGCATCATTCTGTAACTGGACCACATGGGTAATGGCTTCTTAAATATTACACACTTATAGTCAGTCTAGTACAACCCCAGAGTGAGAAGTGAAGATAGATGACAATGTTACTTAGGTCTGAAGTGGCTGTCATTGTGATTTTTATAAGCCTGCGTTTTGGTTGAGGGGCAGTAGCTTCACAGAGAACAATAATAGTTAGCAGCCTGGCACTTTTATATAAACTCAAAAAACATTTCCATCTTCCTAAGTGGGGTAATAGTAATGATGGCTCCTGAACAAAGACCATATCCTTACTCAAAACATCACTAATTTCAAATTGCATCCTTCCAAGTTGAGTTACTGCATACTTGAAATAGTTCTTAATGAGTTTTTGATATCTTATCCCATTGACAATACTGAGAATTTCAATTTTTTTTCTTATTAATATCAGCATATTTTTCTGGAGTTCTACATTTCTGATAGATCTCCAATCACAATCTAATTAATTCTTATTAAAACTTTACCCATTAAAAAATACATTGTTGGGGGCTTCCCTGGTGGCGCAGTGGTTGAGAGTCTGCCTGCCAAGGCAGGGGACACGGGTTCGAGCCCTGGTCTGGGAAGATCCCACATGCCACGGAGCGGCTGGGCCCGTGAGCCACAACTGCTAAGCCTGAGCGTCTGGAGCCTGTGCTCCGCAACAGGGGAGGCCACGATAGTGAGAGGCCCGCGCACCGCGATGAAGAGTGGCCCCCGCTTGCCGCAACTGGAGAGGGCCCTCGCGCAGAGGCGAAGACCCAATGCAGCCAAAAATAAATAAATAAAAATAAATTTAAAAAAAATACATTGTTAGTCTTGCATATTATTTCTAAGACTTCAGAAGGCTTCTTGGTAGCTTCAATATGTGCATTTGTCCTACCAAGATTAAAAATGGTTCTTATCTCCAGAATCTACTCTCAAAACTGCTTTTTATGGTAATAGTCCTATTCAGCATCTATAACAGTGCCTAACATACTTAATAAATATCTGTGGAATGAATAAGTAAATGAATAGTCGTGGAGAATGACACAGATATACACCTGCATGTGACAAATACTAAACTTGTACAAATTCCCAGTCATAAGAAAACTAAACAAAACCTAACAAAACAAGTCAATGGAATAGTTTATGATCCATTGGAAAACTGAGCTTTCTTTCAGGCTTGGGACAAATGGGATGTTGCTTACTTTCAGGATTAGTCTAGGTATCATTTACCATCACGCTTAAAAATCAGTTGGGTTTTGTGTGAAGTGTGGGAATAAGATTCACTGAAAACCCTAAGTTAAAATGTTCTTTTTCTTCCCCCTTATCTAACTAATGCCACCTTCTATCTGCCAGGATTACATAAGGGTTACTGAGTGCCTCTGCAACCTTCTTTTCTCTCAGCTCACCTTTGGAATTCTCCTCCAGTTAGAAAGTAATGATTCCTTAGAACATTCGCTCTTAAATTAAACTTTTATTTGCCATGGGGAAGGTTAATAGTGTTTTGGATTAAAAAAAACACTAGGCTCACTATTGTCATAAACATGCTAAAGTTAAACCATTATCATGTTCTCCTACTTCTCAGAAATAATGCACCTTTTTCAAACACCAATGGTATTGTCTATTGTAGGGCAAAGGTCTTCTCTAAGGTAATACTGCTGGGAACTAAAACAGACACAGATATTGAAATGGTGATACCTTATTCATGACCATATGCTGCTACTGATTTTTGCATCAAGGCGTTTATCAATTCATTCCTTTTTTTCTTCTTGTTTCAACAGACTCATACTATTATTATTAAAAGTAAAACATGTAATAGATGAATGATAAGTAATCTAATATTCACTGATTGATATATTCAGCAGCTACTATATTACTTTTACCCTGTATAGACATGAGAAATGCATTCATAATAAAATATGATTTAAAAAATAAGTGTAATAGCTATTCTATTGACTTATAACTTATGTGAAAAAAATTACTAGAGATACTATATTTAGAACAAGTCAACAGTAGAGTGAAAAAGAATGGATCTGAAAGAAATATAAACTTAATAAACTTATCAAGTTCATATTATATGCAATGTGCTTTAAATATACAGATGGTTAATAATTTAGAATTTACAGAGGCAAATTAAAAATTATTATGCTCACCAGCCATATCAGTAATTTCATCAAATATAAGTGCTCTAAACACACCAATTAAAATATAGAAATCTTTAGACTGGATTAAAAAAATAGGACTGTACTATATGCTATTGAAAAGAAACTTACCTTAAAGATAAGGACATAGCTAGATTAACAGTGCAGAAAAAGATATATCCTTCAAACACCCAAAAGAAAGTGGCTATTTTAATATCAAAGTAGGTTTCAGAACAGTGTAAAGAGAGACATTACATAGTGATAAATGGGTCAAACTACTAAGAAAATATAACAATACTAAATGTGTAAGCATCTACTAGAGCTTCAAAATACATGAAGCAAAAACTAATAGAAGTAAAAGGAGAATTAGATAAATCCGCAATTATAGTTGGAGACTTCAACACTCTTTGCTCAACAATTGATAGAACAAGGAGACAGAAATCTTTAAGTATACAGGAGATATGAAAAACACTATTAATCAACTTGACCTATAAATTGTTATTTATAGAACACTCCACCAATAACCACAGAATACTTATTATTTTCAAGTGCACAAGAAATTTTAACCATGATTGACTCTATCTTGGGCAATAAAATGAGGCTTAAAAATGTGAAAGAATAGAAATTATGTAAAGAATGTTTTCTTTCTATAATATACTAATGTAGAAATTAATAATTTTTTTTTAAATCTAGAAAATTCCCCAGTATTTGGAAATTAAGCCACACATTTCCAAGTGAACCTATGGATGAAATAGGAAGTCATAAGGGAAATTAGAAGCATTTTGAATTGAATAAAATTGAAAACACAACATATCAAAATTTGTTGGGTGTAGTTAAAGAAATATGTAGAAGGAAATTTATATAGTTAAATTCTTATATTAGAAGAGAAGAAAGACTCAAATCAATTATCTAATCTTATCTTCCATCTTACAAAACTGGAAAGAGAAAAGCAAGCAAAAGGAAGGAAATAATAAAGAAAAGAGCAGAAATAAATAATGTGGAAAACAGGTAAACAATACAGAAATCAATAAAACCAAAAGCTAGTTCTATAAAAAGATCAGTAAAATTGATAAACCTCTAACCAGACTGACCAAAGAGAAAAACAGAAAGAATATAGAAAATCAAGAATGTAAAGGTAGTCATGATCTCAGATCCTACAGACATTAAAAAAATAATAAGAATATTAAGCTCAATTTAATGACCATAAATTCAACAACTTAGATGAGATGGACTAATTCTTTTAAAAATACAAAGTACCAACCATCATTCCAGAAGAAATAAATGATCTGAATAGTTCGATGTCAGTTAGAGAAATAGAAGTTAAAGACTTCAAACTAAGAAAACTCCAGGTGCAGACTGCTACCTTAGAAAATTCAATTAAACATTTAACAACAATAACAACATCAAAAAATTCCACACAAATTCTTCCAAAATATAGAAGAGAAGGGAATACTTCCTAACTTATTTTATGAGCCTAACATCATGCTGATACCAAAATCAGACAGAGACATCACAGGAAAAGAAAATTATAAAGCAATATCCCTTATGATCATAGATGCAAAAACCCTCAACAAAACAAAAGCAAATCAAATCCAGCAATGTATAAAAGTGATAAGACATCAAGATCAAATGGGGATTATCTCAAGAACACAAGGCAGGTTCATTTGGAAATCAACCTGGGAATGGTGATTGCATTCATTCATGGTAAAAAACAAAAACAAAAAAACACAAAAACCCTGAAAACTGGCATAGAAAGGAATATCATTGCTAATGTATAGTATTTACAAAACAAAGAAACCAAAACTACAGCTAATAGAAAAGAAAGGAAAAGATAAAATGGTCTTTATTCACAGACAACACATAGAAAGACTGCAGAAATCTTTAAAAAGAAATAAAACAACTGCTTGAACTAAGTTCAAACTTGCAAAATACAAGGTCAACGTACAAAAATCAAATGTATTTCTATTTGTAAGATGTCAATTTTTCCCAAACTGATCTATAAGATCAACATACGTGTGGTATAGTAATAAATATATCTGGTCACAGGCAAGGCCCAAGGAAGTCTCCTGGGTCTTTTTGTGGTGAAGAACACTTCTAGTGCAGATACCCAGAAGGTTCTGAGATCCTCTTACATGTGGCCTCCAGCTGGGGATGACTTTAAAACTCCCCGTGGTGATGGATGTTAACTAGATTTATTATTATTTCTATATATTGTTTCACTATATATATATATATATATATATATATATATATATATATATATATATATATAAAACCATTATGTTGTATACCTAAAACTAATATACTGTTATATCACAAATAATATTTTAATTAAAAAAATATTCTTAAGGATCCAAGATGGCATCTAAATTCCTTCTGAAAATAATACACAGCAGCAATAATAGGAAAAAACAAAAAAACTTCAACAACTCCCCAAGAGACAACTGTGAACCACAGGAACTGTGGAATGTGACATTATAGTTAAAATCAAACTGTTGAAAATTATTTCTGAACATGACTTTCAACACTGACTAAAAATTTTTGTGTACCATGACACTTTTTACAATTCTGTAAGATTCGATATTAACGTACAGAAAACTGTATATAACATATGAATTATATTTGTCAGATGACACAAATAATGTCTGTTTGGTACAGAAGATTAATCCCAAAGGTTTCGGTTTAATTGCCTCTAGGACAGTAAATATATTTTATCTAAGTTGGCCAAAAAACCCCCAAAAACTCATGAGTCAATGTGACACATTATAGGAGGGAGGTATATAAAATGTTATGGGAGCTTTGTGAACAGGACCATAATTGAGTATAGGAGGGTGTGTCACCAATGAGCTCCTAAATGTCAAAGGTACTGTTCTTTACTTATCCCCTACGGTTTCTCTGTTGCATCTCACATTGCTGAAAATATTATTAATCAACTTGAATTAATTCACTCACATTTGAAAATTAGAGGTTTTCACATCATAATACAGATTTCTCCCTTCTCTTGAAATATTGGAATGTAAGGCAACACTTGATTTGCATGCATACAGGGCAAACTCTGTATTTTAAGCAACTCAGGGGAAATGTGTTCCAATTAGTGTATAATGTTAATATGCAATGATCTTATTTATATACAGGTTCAGAATTCTGAACATTCCCTTCAGAATTCCCCACATTCTGAAGGGAATGTTCTTGTCCTGTCTCCAGGTATATTACTAAGCAGGTCCATTCCCTCTTTCAATATTTAGTGTTGACAGTCTTAGAGATAAGAATCTGCAGGGAGATCAGCTCGGTGCTTTGTGACCACCTAGAGGCGTGGGGGGATAGGGAGGGTGGGAGGGAGACGCAAGAGGGAGGAGATATGGGGATATATGTATATGTATAGCTGATTCACTATGTTATACAGCAGAAACTAATACACCATTGTAAAGCAATTATACTCCAATAAAGATGTTAAAAAACAAAAAGAATCTGTAGTGAACTCACAGTGGTGTAATGTACAGTTCCTAATCTTAAGGACCTGTTGATCTCATATTATATTACTAACTCTGATTTCCAAATTCTCATTTGCACTGTGTGTATAATCATTCACAGTAATCTGATTGCTTAGTTATTTACAATGCAGTAGTTTGATTTCACATAGATATAAACTCCTTGATGTGAAAGCAGGTTTAGTTTGTTAATTTTTATTATGCCTGTTTTTGTTTAGAAACAATAAAAAAATTTTTTTTAATCAAAGAGTATCTAAGTTGATATGAAATTTGAACCAACTGGCCAACATAAATGAAGAGAGACAGAGTAGAGAGAAAGAAAGCAAGAACTTAAACAAATGAACAATCATCATGCTCAGCAAACAAATAACTAATATTGTAGACATAATAAAGTATTTTTCAGAAAGACCTGAGCATAAATAGACACTTGAGAATTCAACTGCTGGGTGAAATTTGGGATATTAGGTAGATACTCATTTCTCATTTTTAAGAAGACATATAGAACATTAATTACAGACAGATGATGTTCTTAAACGAGCAGAAGGATTTTGCTGGCAGCTCTATAAAAATACACCCACACAGATATGATTAGCATCCTCACCTCCCATGAAATCAAGAATGGGGATGGAAGGGGATTCTGAAGGTATTCACGGTGCATTAATGAGGCAGCAGAGCAAGGTGCGATGATAAAACCAAGTGTCTGTGTGAGATTGCCATGACTGACATTTACAAAACAGAGAAACTAATAAGATAATTATTATCTTTTGTAGCACTTGGTTTAAAAAAAAAATTCTAAAGCATTAAAATCATGCCGTTTTTGAAAAACAACTTGTGAAGCTGAAGACTTGAGATGTGACATGTGTCACTTATGCATGCTACCTCACTCAGTTATTCCTAAATAATCATATGATTAAACCACAGGTAGACTAAGTGAGTATATTTTTACTTTACATCATTAATATGGGAGGAAATTATACCTTGACTATACCTATAGAAAATCCTATTTTAATTATTCTAGAATTCTAGAATTAATAGCAATTTTAATATTTTTCTCTAAATCCACTATCTTCAGTAATTGATGTAAATTAAACAATAACACTCTGATATGCCAACAAGATTTAAGGCTATATTTGGTATCTGAAAAAAAACCCAAAAAACAGAAACAAAATCACAACTCTTTCGAGGTTGATTTGACTTAGTGCTTATCATAAATGATAAAAAAAAATGAACTATCTGTCAAGACAAAATCGTACTGATCAGTGTTTCAAAGGCAGGCATACAGGACCTTCTTTTAAATTTAAATATTTGCCTGGGCATTTATATGATTATTAAAGATCACAGCTAGAGTTTTTACTGCATATGTTTTATAAATATCTAGGTTATAGCTGCTAGTCTATTTTTAATAGTTTTTTTTAATTTTTATTTTTAAGAGTCTTATGATGGATTATTTCCTGTCATTCATATAGGAGAACAAGAAGTAGGAAGTCCTGATGTACCTCTATTTTCTTTTAAATTTACCTTTCTATGACTACCAACAGGTGGTGCCTGGGTAGGGGCAATGCTCTAAACAAAGTAAATGGTCAATTTGAGCCACTGAACCTAAGTCACACTGCTGCAACTGTGGCTTCTTCCAAGTCATTCAGAGATAACTGCCAGCAAAGGGGTGTAGAGATAGGTGGCCTTCAGCCATCTGGCATTCACCAGCATGTAGGCCAGATCTGCTCCAAGAACCTAATCATCATCAATCAGCAAGATAACAACTTACCCTCTCATTGATTCAGAGCTGAAACGTTCACTTTCCCACCATGGTTGCCCATTACATAGATACTTTAACCCATGTGGAAAACATTTTCTTAAATATATAGACTACAATAGTTTTACAATATAATCATACATGGAAGTTACCTATCATAAGTGATTCTGATTCCATTGAACAAATTAGTATTTTTAGTGAATTAAGCTGCTGGAGATTTTTCCCTCAATTTTGGGAATGACACTCTGAAAAAAAAATAAACACACAAAAAATGGCACAAACAATATAACTACAAAAACAATGTTTGTGAATTGCTGGATTTTTTTAGCTGATGGAGTTAGCTAACTTTTTAATCTAATCAATATTATTTTCTAATGGTGTTTTACTCTCAGACACAATTTGAGCAAAAGGGCTTAGGAGAAGTCTTTTAGTCACTTATTTTCATTGGAGGAGAGCTGTTTGTTTGTTTCATTGTACCAACTTCATGGACAGCATGATGATACTTTATAAATTGTCTCAAGCCAATGTCTTTTAAAAAAGATTCATCAGACCTCTGCTTAAGTTAGAAGAATCTTGGTAAGTCATTTTGGATTAAAAGAAAGTGTGGAATAAATAAATAAATATGTGATTAACTTATAAAAGTTAAATGAAAATGTATTATTTTAAATAAAATGTTCATAATTGTTCTTGTTTTAAATTTCATAAAAATAGCATAAAAAAACTTTGATTTGAGTAATTATCTTCTTTAACACATCCTCTCCACTTCTGCAAGAAAACAAAAACAAAAACAGAAAAACAAAAAAAAAGAATGACAATGAAGCTACTTTAATTTTTGCAGGTGTTGAAACTTTCCATTTGAAAATGTTCTCCATAACACAAAGCCATCTCTGTTCAGAAATCGATTTTGATAGTACAAAAGCAACTTTGACCAACAGAGAGAGCAGGGCTTAGCAAATTTTTTTGTGAAGGGCTAAACAGTAAATATTTTAGGCTTTGCGGGTGAAGGAGAGCAGAATTTGCTACCCCAAAATATGCTTCTTTGGCATAAAGATTATTTTAGGCTGGTTAATTTTAAGAAACTCCAACACAGGAGAACCTTTGAAAACCAGTACAAGTTATCCTTTGGTAAGAGACATTTACATTTATAAAGGAAATCAGCATATGTAAGGGTGTCTCCCTCTCACTACCAAGAAGAGGATGACCAAATCTCTAGAAACTCTTATCAGTGCAGAAGGCATTCAGGACTTAAATCTGCATAACAAACATATCACTGTTTACTTTGCCTGAAAACTCCTTAACTTCCACCCCCATACCCATCCCAGCATCTTTCTTTTGTCTTTAGCTGGAGATGGTATTTAAGGTGGTGTCTTGGGCCATTTTGGGGAGTTACTCAGTTTTCTTGGATCTCTCGCATATATACAGGAGGTATACATGTTATTAAACTTATGTTTGTTTTTCTCCTGTTAATCTTTTATTAGAGGGAGGTCTCAGCCAAGAACCTAGAAGGGTAGAGGGAAAATTATTTTCCTCCCCTGGATGGGCCATACAGTGTCTGTCACAAGTACTCAACTCTGCTGTTGTGACATCAAAGCAGCCAGATACTAAATAAATTAGCTTGGCTGTGTTCCAATAAAACTTTATTTATGGGCATTGAAATTTGAAATTCATAAAATTTTCATGTACCATGATTATTATTCTTTTGAATTTTCTCCCCAAACATTAAAAAATGTAAAACCCATTCTTAGCTCACAGACTGTACAAACACAGGTGGCAAGGTAGATTTGGCCAATAGACCATAGTGTGCCAATTACAGAGATGGATGATAAAGTCTTTGTTTTTATATATATATATATATATATATACACACACACACACACACACACACACACCAATGGAATATATATATATATTCCATTCCTACTCAAGTAGGTGTTTTGTGAAGGCTGTTTGGTGGTAATAAGGTAATAAGGTTTGTAAAACAGTTATTTCTAAAGATACTCAAGCCCTCTGTCATTTTCACTGAAGGCCACTGCTGTCAGCTAAAACAAGAACCATTTTGGATAGTATCTTATTAGGGCCTGAAAATAAGAACAGAAGCTTGAAGATAATCTTTCATGGTGAATTGCATTGAATAACTTGGTGCTCAGTGTCTCTTTATTTACTTTCTGCCTCACTGACAACAAACCTCAAAGCCCATTTATTTATACACTTAGTCATTCCTTTGTTTATTCCATCATTCCCCATTAAATGCCAGGTACTTTCCTAAGCACTGGGGAAACAGTAAGTTAGACACAATTCCTGAAATGCAAGAACTCATAACAGCTATGAGACAAACAAACTAATAGCTGGATTTCACTGTGCCAAGTGTGAGATACGAGAAGAGAATCCCCAGGACACCAAGGAAGAGAAAGAATGCCTTGACAAGACAGAAAGTACACTGGAGACCTCAGAGAAACAAATCTGTTTAAGATATTTAAAGAAGAGAACACTTACTGCCAATAGCCTCAGATAACACATGTAATATTTACTATTTATACAATAGTGTAGCAATTGCCTGCATGTATAATCATAAAATATTAGGAATTTTAGGGTTACATCTTAGTGGTAACTCATTTGGATTCTTACATTTTTTAAAATAAATTTATTTATTTTATTTATTTATTTTTGGCTGCATTGGGTCTTCATTGCTGTGTGTGGGCTTTCTCTAGTTGTGGCGAGTGGGGGCTACTCTTCATTGTGGTGCATGGGCTTCTCACTGTCATGGCTTCTCTTGTTGTGGAACACGGGCTCTAGGCACCTGGGCTTCAGTAGTTGTGGCTCGCAGGCTCTAGAGCGCAGGCTCAGTAGTTGTGGCACATGGGCTTAGTTGCTCCTCGGCATGTGGGATCTTCTTGGACCAGGGCTCAAATCTGTGTCTCCTGTATTGGCAGGTGGATTCTTAACCACTGCACCACCAGGGAAGCCCTGGATTCTCACATTTAATTAATGAGAAAAAAGTGGCCCTGAGAAGAGAGGTGAGAAGTTCAAGGTCACCCAACTCTTTAGAGGTGGCCTTAATTAAACTTGTAAGTTCTTCGTGCTAATGCAATATTGTTTCTTCTACACTAAGCCTTCTTCTCCTCCTCCATAGCTTTTTATTGATTGTTCATTGTTTATTCTCTCTTTTCTATGCAGGTTCTCTAGTCAACTTGCAGAGCTCTTATCTTTTCCTTAATGATTCTTTAATGAGTGTAGTTGATAAAAATTGAGAAAATGAAATTGGAAATGATGCTCAAACAACATTACCTTTTTTGGATTTTCTGCTGATCTGAAGTAAAAATGCAATTACCTCAGCTCTCAGACTCAGCATGTTGTGTTCGTCATTCCAGGTTACTCCATAAATTGCAATTATTGTCATTTGTGACTCTCACAAGATTATAGGTGACTGAGTACTTCATCAGCCAAGATCAGAATTTCCCATGGCACAAAACAAAACACTTGTATAATGATCTAGGAGGGTGGATTAAACATACTGAATGAGAGAGCTACACCCTGAAAATGTTCAGGGGATTATCAGTTTAATTTTTCAAATCCATTCAACTAAAGTGAAATTGATGTGGCTCTGCTTAAGTGTCAGTACCATTTTTGGGTTTAACTTTTACATTTCTGACTTCCTGCTACTTAAGGTTTCTACCACTTTTGATGCTAAAGAGTAGGATGCCAAAATAATTCAAGTCACTGAGCAAAATCTGTGGTTGGTGGTTTAAATTGTTCATTTAAAAATAGATATACTTAAATACATGATAATGGTTCTCTCCCCTTATTTTGTCCTGAAATCTATGCCTTATCCATCCCCATAGCTCCATAGATTGGAATTTTTGTGTAGTGTTTCTTATTATCCTTGAAAATATTTCTACAGAGACAGTGTGATGTGTGTGTGTGTGTGTGTGTGTGTGTGTGAACTTATACCCTATGGGAGGCCAGTTGCCTATTTGAGAGAACATATTCCAGGGATAGCTAGCATTTTAAATCTTCTAATCAAAAGCCCACATTACAAAGGTACGCACATCAGCTATTTTATCGCTAATATTCTTATTTCAGATTTGCATCAGATTAGCATAATGGGTATTAGAAACTATTTTTTGCTACTGATATGAGTGACAGAAATATTATGCAGGCTTTCCTGCCCTTGTAGGAATGAGGTGTAAGAATCCAGAGACCAGGTTATCTGTATCTTTTGGAGGGGGGCCTGAGGCCAGATTCTGAAATGGTCTACTGTATACCCACTGATTCAGAACAAACTTTTTACCATACTAAATCCTGCTGCTAGGATATCTGTTGCATATGCTTCAAGCAAATCTTTCACACAGGTGGGGTCAAAACACTAAGAAGGAGCTTACAAAATAAGTTGCAGACTTATTTTCTAATAAATGTTTGTATATATAACCAAATTCCTTCTGTTAGCCTTATTTTAGGGTAACCTGGTTATAGAAGACTGAAGACTTTTACCTGCCTCTAACTCTTGGAACTTTTATTTATCATAAGGAACCTACTAATTGTGAATGATCTATTGCCTTAGATCAGTTGGCAGCAGGAGTTGGTGTGTGCGTGCATACACAGGGATGCATCCACAGGAGAGTGGTGAAGTAGGAGGAATGGTGTAGGAGACAGACTGGAGCTGCCAACTGTTTATATATGGGCTTATTTGTCCTTGTCCCTTAGGTTGGAAAGTTTCTCTTCCACAAATTCTCCTGAATTTCTTACTGGCGAGCAAGTCATTTGTCTTTTGCTCCAGAGATGGTAACATGTGATTTATGACCCACACTTACCTACAGTTGTTCAGATCTCTGTCATATCCAGGACGGATGGTTAAAATGCAGTCTACTTTAGTCTATCCTCTTCAGCTTGCATGCCTTTATTTGTTCTTTGAAAGCCTGTGCTGTGTATATTTCATGGAAAAAATCTGGTTTAAATGCTCTTCTTTTTACTTTCTACGTGTGACAAATGTTCAAGTTACTTTTCTCCCTCAAAATTTCCATCATTATTGCTTCTTTTCTTTCTTCTAATGTTGCCATGCTTCTTTCTCATGTCTTTAAAATAAAAAAGCCATTTAGTAAACAATATAATAAATACTTCTGCAAACTTAGGGCTTATATCATCCAACACTATTTCCAAGCCTTTAGAGTCATAGTTTTCTTGAATTATAGGTTTTCATTTGAAATCTATGTTCTTTGCATTTGCCTATGTGAATTAAGCATTCTCTACTCAGAATGTTGTTTCTTGAATTTTTTTCCTTCTCCCCTTTTATTTTTATTTTCTGCTCTAAACTTAGTCATGATCTTTGTCGATTAAGAGTGAAGATACATTGCGGAACCAACTGAAATCTTCATTTGACCCAGTCCAGAGTAAATAAATTAGTATTAATAAGAGCACCTACATTAGTTTAGATAAGCAATGCTGTGTTACAGTGACAAATAATCCACAGTAACAACAACAATATTATGTTTCACTCATATAAAGTCCACCCAAGGCTGAAGGACAGTCAAGGATAAATCTCTTCCAACTAGTGACTCAGGGATTGAGGCTGTGTTCAATCTTGTGGTTATGACACTTACAATACTTGGTCTATGTGGTCTCCAAGTCCATGGAAGAGACAGAAGGTGGTCTACTAGATCTTAAGTGCTTTGCCTGTAAGCAACATACATTACTTTTCAGAGCACGTGGCTCAAAGCTAGTCACCGATGCCTGCTTAACCACAAGAGGACTCAGAGAATCAGGTGAGCAGTGACTGTCTCTGCCTAGTGTTTTCGTAGAGGAAGAGCTGTGTGACTACTGCGACCATCTGGTAAGAATGTTGTTACTCAGAGCACTGGAACCCTGATGAATACCTAAAATGAGCATGCATCTGTTACTCAGAGCTATCCTTGTAACGAACTGGCACCTCTGCTTAGAGATATGTATGACTGGCATCTCATCAAACCAAGTTCAGTTTCCACTTCCCTACCCCCACTCCTTGAGAAGGGCTAAGAAAAGGGCTCTTCTTTTATGCAGTGGTCAGCCTGTTCCTCTCCTTTCTGCAAGACTCATGACGTGGGGGGCGGGGGGGTGGGGACGTTTTGGTGAGCTCCTTCCTTGGCAGGAAATGATGAGGGAAGTCTTCCAACTGGACCTCCTTATCTATAAGACTGTATCCTGCTCTGGATCAGGATCTTGAGAATTTTAAAACAGTTTCCCAATTTTGAAACCTTGCTATGCTTGTTATACCTTATGTATATACATGTACAGATTAGCAGCAAGGTCCTTAAAAATGCAGCATCTGTGCATTTTCTTTTGAGGACTGCAGGAAGGATGAAGGAAATCTGGAATGTTGAAGATTGGTCAAGAGGATAGGCTTTTGTGTCCGTCAAGTCTAGGCTTAAATTCTCTCACTGTTGCCTATTAACCATTTGGTCTTGAGAAAGGTAATTTTTAGCCTCTCTGAATCTCTCTGAAATGGACGTACAAAAATCTATCTCAGTGGTAGTTGTGAAGATGAAATAAGAAAGTGTACATTACCAGTACATGTACTTAGCAATGCACTTAGCAGTCAATGAATTGTGGCTATTGATATAATTGTTAATTTAATAACCATAATAGTTATAATGTAGAGTAGAAGGGAAGAACTACAGAAACAAAGGAAGGAAAACAAAGGTGACAGTCTAGGCCTAAGAGATATCCCTGATTTTAGTAGTTGAAAGGTTTGCAAGAAGTTTCCTGCAAATATTAATATTTCATTAATATTAATGTTAACAAAAATATTAACTGCAGAGCTTGAAGTTCCAGAGATTGGAGGCCTCCTCTCTTAAATATTTCTCTTGCTTGACATCTTTCCAATATTTTTCTTCATCTTACTTTGTTTAATACCAATGTCTATTTTCTCTTTGATTCTCAAAGGGCTATAAATCTTTGCTTGAGGGATGATAGTATGTGTATTGTTCTGTCTATGGTATCCTAAAATTCTGTCCTTGGTCCTTTCTCCATTTCATTCACTCTCCATAATGATAACATCCAAGTCAAAATCCTGGCACATCTCTCTGGGACAGTTGTTTGCAAAGGATGGTCTCCAGACCAGCATCTTCAAAATCATCTGGGAGCATGAAGGAAAAACAAATTCTTGGGCTCCACCCCCGAATCAGAAAGTCTGGAGGTTAGCCCAAGAATCTGTGTTTTCTACAAGCACTCTAGGTGACTCCAATACACGCTGAAGTTTAAGAGCCATTGTTACAGATCACAGGTTTTCACATTCACTATGCTCCAAACGTAACTCATCTCTTCCTCCCCACTTCTGCTAATATACCCAGTTCCACTCTTTTTAGTTAAATGTCTCTTCCTTAAGACCAGTTACTCAAGCTAGAAATTTGGATTTGTCCTCTTCTCCTTACCCACCCTTCATATCAAATCACCAATCATCCAATAGCTCTCAAATACAGTTAACCCTTGAACAATGTGTGGGGTTAGGGGCACCTACCCCTCGTGCACTCAAAAATCTGTGTACAACTTATAGTCTGCTATCCATAGCCTTGGTTCTAACATCTGCAGATTCAACAAACCATGGATTGCATAGTACTGTAGTATTTACTATTAAAAAAAAAAAATTGGGTATAAGTGAACCTGTGCAGTTCAAACCCTTGTTGTTCAAGGATCAACTATACATCCTCTTCTGTCACTCCCCACAGACCACCATCAACTCAGCCTATATTACTGAAAGGCCTTTTTTGCTAAACCACTAATATATGCCAGGCTTTGTGTCAGGCTAGGATTGGCAAACTCACAAGTGCAGGATAAATCCAGGCCAAGGCTAATTTTTTTAAACAAGATTTTATTAGAATACAGCCACACTCACCTGTTTACAAATTGTCTGGACTTCTTTTGCACTATGACAGAGTTGAGTAGTTGCAAAAGAGACTGGATGGTCCACAAAGTCTAAAATGTTCACTATCTGGCCCCATACCTTAGAAAAGTTCTGTGACCACTGAGGTAGGCACTGGGCATACATGGAGAGAAAGATGGATATCATATATGTCCTCATGGAATTTACAGTCCAGCATGGAAAACCTGAAGATAAAGTGAGCTATATAGTTATCCATGTCAGGAGCATCTGACCTAGCCTAAGGGGAGCAAGAAAGGCTTTCCTGGGAAAGCGTGGTGAAGCCAAGTTTCAAACGATATATGGAAACTCATCAGGCAAAGGAAAAAAGGAGAAAAGTGTCACAATCAGAGGAAATAACTTGACATATGTATGTATGTATGTATGTATGCATAGGTGGATGTATGTATGTAACATAATTTCTCTCAGTACTTGGTGTTGTCCTCAGTACATTCTGGTTTTCAATGTAGTTGACTATCCAATAATTATTGCTTAAAAGTCCTTGACTCTTAATCTTTAGGGCAGAAACCTTCAGATCACTCCCTACCAGGTGGTTCCCCATTGCACAGTGAGTCCTAGTTCTAGAAGTGACTCGACATGACTCAGGGCAGCAGTGGGAACAATTCTTTTGAGCACGGGAGACACTCCATATTAAGACACTAAACAAATTTCTTCCTGAAAGCCCAATATACACTTCGGGAGTTGCCTGAAGTAATGACTATCAGATTGCATTTTATAGCTGCTACCAAGTGACCTGGATAGAGAAATATTGGCGTAACAATTTTGCCCCAGGGTCTGTGGCAAAATATGTACACACCACTGGTTTTTCAAGATAAATCTCATGCAAGATCTGAAATGGTTTTGGTTACATGTTACACTTTTCCCGTTAAATATTCTTTTCCTCTTTGTAGAGGCACTTAAGGAAAACATTTAAAAACTCACAAGCTCAAGAAAATATATCTGAAATAATTATAGAGCATTTACTTTTCTTTTTTTAATTGCATGATACTAAATTAAAAAATCTTTCCTCTCTTCACCAAAGATGGGCACTTCAGAAGTATTTTTCCTCTTTCTTCTTGGAGGAAAAAAAAAAAATGTGCAAAAACGGGGGTCCAGGCCACTGTCGCTGAGAGGTGAGACTCCAACAATTTGAGACCAGCACCATTTTTCTCCTCATTTTGCTATAACCTTATCTGCTTTTACTGCTGCTCTACCATCTCAGGTAAAACGCATATCTCATTCTCTTTTCTGCCTACAAAGCCAAGCTGGAATAATTCCACCTGTTTTGTGGCTGGCACTGATCCTTTTTGGCATGAAAAATGGAAACATTGGGACAGTTAAAGCACTGTCTACATTTCCAGCATCTTGCTGAGTGCCCTCCTCTAGCTAATAACTCGCTCCTGTCCAAATGGTACATTTTCACTTTAGTCAGGGATGTCTTGGGATGGCTGTTTTAGAGGTAGAAGTAGTTAGGGGATCCGAGAGACTTCTTAATTTCCCCCTCGTCTCCAACTTCTAGATTCCTCATGAATCAGATCATTGCCTGCTCACTGCTTGCTTGCCTGCACAGCCTGCTTCCTTAATCACCAGCATTACTTTCAATCTTGTTGCAGATGTAGCTGATTAAAAATACTGGTCTTGAGAAAATTCTCTTTCTTGAAAGTCAGTGCTTGCAGGAGATTAGGACTATTTATATTGTAAGGCACTCCCTTCAAAGCCTCTGGTGGCTTTACTCTCTTGACTGATGCAAACCTCAACTAATTCTCTTTATCCAGATAATCCACTTGCTTCCAGTATTCATCAAATGGCAAAATGAAAAGCTTTTAAGAAAGAGAATAAATGTGCAGGCTTAAAATCACATAGAGTTTTAGTCTTAATAAAATTGTGAAAAATTTTTTTGAGGAAATCAGATGTCTGAATCTTAGGTCCAATGAGATAACTTAAAAGCAGATAAAATCCAAGAGACCATACCAGATATGTTTTGTACCTCTTGAATTGCTTTAGCAGGTGTTTGGATCACAAACTTTTGATGAGGGAAAAGAAATGTGTTTTTTCTCTCAGGTAAGATGACCATAAGGCAAACTCCCCCTATCTGAGCCCTGCTTCTTCCCCTTACTTGCGTGGAATTCTCCATTGCACGAGTTCTTTATTTGATGTTTAAATTGAATTCATTAGATATTTAATGCACAGTGACCACACACAAGGTACTAACAAATATACATATCTATAATAAACAGGAAGAATCCTGTCCTGAGGAAGCTCCATTATTACAGTAAAGGCCGACAGGGTTGTTCTGAGTTAGGGCCAGAAAACCAAAAGATTCAAAGTCTGTCTTTTCCCTGATTCAATCACTCCTATAGCATTGGGCGAAAGAAAACGTGGTGAATAAAGGGATGCTTTTGAAGCAGTGACATCCAGGACTCCAGTTCCAAATTTACAGAATTAATAGTTGAACAGATTTCCGAGACTACCTATAAGATATATGATTTGGAAGTGATGTAAATCATGCTTCTCTATGTGATACTCTGTTAGGGGTGACGTGTAGACTGATACTACAAAAGTGTTACTATTGCTGCCAGGATACCACCAGGAATATCAAGTATCTCCCAAACACATTTAAAAAGTAGCATAGCAATTCTTTCACACTTTGAAAACTTCTGCCCGAGAGAGTGAAAACAAAGCTTCTGTTTTCTTTCTAAATGACAACGTGCTATGGTTAGGTATCAACTGACTTAGTATTCACCGAAAAAAAGGTCTGATATTTGGAGCAAGACAATATGAGAAGAAAAGACTATTCACGGTGTGAGCTTGCAGGCTTCTTTCCCAGGTTTACACTGTATGAATGGGCTATTTCAGACAAGTGGAATAAAATGGTGAGAATCATTGTAAGAAAGCAAACAGGAGAGCTGTAACCAACAGCCCACTGGCGTGAACTACCAAACACAAACTGTCGCTTGAAGCTTACTCAATGCAAACAAAATGAGCAGACCACAGGTCAATTATGTTCCCTATAAGGTCTGACGCAGATCACTGGGGTTGCTACAGACTGGTGTGGGTGCACACGGGTGGGTTTTGATGGTTAACCATTTGAAATGAGTGCCTGCTTGTGTGCCCTGTTATTTGATAGCTTCATAATGAAACAATGAATATGCTAAGTTATAAAACGACAAGGGTCGTCTTTATGAGGCTTGGCCTGGGAAAGGCCTCACGCACAGGGAGAATCCTACTCAGGGCTTGTCGGAGATAGAAACCCTCAGGGGGAGCCTTTGGTCCTATAGGTGGGCACACTTCAAAAATATTTGAATAAAGGACATGGGTAAGCTGATTTCTTCTTGGCGAAATCTTTCTTAACCACATCAATGGCAGGAGGATTTTCATTTCTCCAAACCACAATCTACGATCTATGTATATGTGTTGGAGCAATATCTCATCATCCATTCCTGGCGATAAACGATGCTTGACTTGCCTTCCTTCCCCTACAAAGATTACAAGGCACTCCCTGATCAAGAATTTTACCTGCTCCAAAAAATAATGGAAAATCAATGTAAAACTTTTGCCTTGTTTTCAGTGTAGCTAGGTAGGTGGTTGGCTTTAGGGGGGGATGACTTTGACATGACTCCCTGTTTTATATCTTGGGCACAACCCAAAAGCTGTGCTCTGAATGACCATGTGAAGTGCTACCTTTCTTCTGACTGGAGGCCCTTGTGCAGATTATGGGGCGTTTAGTGGAATATTTCCCTCCTGAATTTGAATTTAAACTCTACTAAGCTCAAGGATCAGCGTTGTTCTCAGGAGATAGTGTGGGTGCAAAGTGGTCTCTCTACATCTCATGTTGACTTTGGAGAGGACCAGATTTAGGGTGAACAAACCTAGCTTGGATTGCTGTTGTGGGCTGAGGTGTAGAAAGATCGCCTTCCTTACTCATGGTCTGTGATATTGTTTCAGGCTAAATGATTTTTAGACTTTAGGAAATGCATTGCTGGTGGCTATTCTACTTTTGCTGATTCCCTAAAGGGAGGAAGTATGCTGGTGGTGAAGAATGAAGAAGGAGGTCTTCAGGGGAGGAAAACAAGTATAGAAATTGGGATATATTCCTGTGAGTAGAGGGTGTCATTTGGGATGCTTTACTGATTTGATTTTTTTTGATGATTTGATTTTGGGGACAATTTTACATTGCAAGTAATTATTTCCATATTTAAACACATTTTAGCAAAGTCTGATGCAGCTAAAAATCTTTTATTGATATAATTTTTAGAGGGGGGAGGTGATAATCTTCAAGTCATCTTTCTGATTTTACTTTAAAAGTTACTTGTACACAAGATGCTCTCCTATGCCCAGAGAAGGAGGTTCTTCAATCATGTCTTAAGACTGTGTGCTTTTCATTCATAGCATTTGCCATGAATTATAGTATGTGTTTGTGGTTATATAATTAATCCAGAGGCACAGTCTGATCAATGTTGGCTCCCCAGTACTTAGTACAATGCCTGATACAGAGTAGAAATTCATTAGATATCTGTCAAATAAATGATAAATGCCCCAGAGGGGGAGTCAGAGTGGTGGAGAAGAGCTTAAGATGGGAAGAACAGGACAGAGGTGACAACTGAAAAATGAAGGACAATGTCTGGACACTGAGTAGAAACTTTGAAGTTAATTTTGTTCCTCATGAATTTTTACCATGTTATAGGTAAGTGGAATCTGATCTAAAATTAGTATCTTTTTTCCGACCGTGAGCTCAGGAAATTGAGTTTTTTTTTTTTTTTTCAGGATGCGCTCAACTTATATTCAAGTAATTAATTCTTGAGTATAAAAGGACTGTTAGATTTGTAAAACGTAGTTCCATTGTGCCTTAATACTTTCATTAACATCTTGTTTTGATTATTAATTTACCATTTTTAATAACATAACACATTGTTTTAAGCATAATAAAATGATTCAAAGGAGATAATGTACATGAAATAGAGACATCCTACCAAACACTATGCATGCAAGCTACTTAAAAATTATTTTGTAATTGAGAATTGTGCTAAATACCTTGCCCACCCTCACTGCAGAGTTGGTGAGCAAACTGAGGAGCCAGATCTTCTCTTATTCAATTAGCTTTATCTCTGTACATGCCTAGACACATGCTGCAACATATTCATTGAATAAAAGTTTCCTGAATAAATAAATAAATGAAAGAAAGGATCCCTAGGTTTTCCTAGAATAAAATGAACTTGAGAAAATTGATTTTAATATTAATGTGTTGAGAAAAAAAAACAAAAGTCTTTTACAGCTTGAAACTAACTGTAATGTCATGGGTAGTAATATTTTCAGAAATAATGAGACTGTCATTTGTTCCATTGCCTGATAAACTAGATTGATGTATTACCTTGAATATAACAGTACAGGTAAAGAAAAGAAAGAAACAAGAATGGACACAGGTTTTGTAGCATCTTAAGTTTATACAATGTGGAGGTCCTTTTGGTTAGAAAAATAATTTTTAAAATTACAACTATAAATTTAGGTACAAGTCCTCTTAGATGAGGCCTTGCAAGAGAGGGACCTGAAGCATGACCTTCACTGACTTCAGGCCAAATCTTCCTCTGGCACCTAAATCAGAGGATCATTCACATTTGTGTCTTTTGGTCATTGCAGAAGTCAAACAACAATTGTTACAGACTTTGACAGTGGCTCTGCAGGATTTGAAAGCTAAAAGACACCATAAAATTATTTAAATATGTTTTCAGCAGAAATAACATAGTTAAAAATATTTTCTCAATTATTACCATGACCAAATGATCTCCCTGAGAATACATGGCAAGCTTGATCCCAGAACAACAGGGATTCACAGGTTGAGTGAACAGATGCAATCCAGTTAGCCCCACTTAAATGACCATTTTCTGCAGAAGTTAAAGTGGGAATAGAAAAATCCTGCCTGATTTCACACTGGATGTGCTGTGATTTAGTACCCAGCAACTTTTTAGTCACACTCTGGCTTTCTATCTACCTTCTAGGAATGTCCGTTTTTATTCTCTATGTCAAGAATCTAAACAGCTATCTCTACTGGGCTGCACAACGCAAAGAGACTAGATTCTTCAGCTTTGCTCATATCCTCCCACCTTTAAAAATAAATTGAGAATAAATCTCTTAAATGTGTAAAAATGCAACCTCCTTCTGTTGAGACAACAGAGTAGAGCTGGTGGCCTGAAAGATACTTGCAAACATGGGAAGCTGTTCATTGAACTAATAAGGTGATCAGTGAGCTCTCAATATACCATGTCCTTTTTATTTTTTTTAAGTTTTCATAATTTTGATTCCAGATGATCAATGAAAGATGACACGCTAATTCTACCTTAAAATAAATTATGAGAACACTTTATTTTTTAATAAAATACAAACACAACACTCCCATAACTCTTTTTTTTTTCTTTTTGGTGCTGGTTATATGTAGTTCTGCTAAATGTCAGAGAATGTTACAATGCAGAACAAAAACAATGCTGAAGCGCCAGTTCCCTGCCTCTCCCCATGCCATTAGGAACAAGCATGTATTTCAACTTCTGACAAAAGTTATGCACATGAAAGCACACTCTATTTTATCCCATAGTTACAAAGGAAAGCCAGTGGGCCTAAAACTGGCATAGTGGATATGGACATTATACCTCTAAAAAAGATATTAAAGTTCACATATTTCTAAGTCACATGGAAAGACCAAGACACTGAAATTAAATAGTGATGTAAAACCAGACAAATAGAAAAACTGGAATCTATCTAAGCTAAAGCACACCTTGGAAAAAGTAAATTGACTCATGTACAGCTATTGGTTTATGTAGGCATTTTGTCTAAAAGGCAGGGTCACGGGAGGGAACTACGAAAACTGCCTAAGGAATTACTGATATTATGGCTAGTTAAGAAAGCATAAAGCAGGCATGGGGAAAAGGATATTTTATCTGTGTATCTATGCACAGGAAGCAAATACATTTAACCATATCAAAGATAAGTGTGCATCAGGCATGATGAAATATTACGGCATAGATGCCTTTGATGCAACAGTAGACATTTTCTGGAAGAGGTATTAAATAGTAAATACTTTGAGCAGGTCTAAAAAAGGAGCTAGACTGTTAAAAGCATTCTTATCAGATGTTATTTACATACACCAGTAAGACTATATGTTCACACACACACACACACACAAACACACACAGACATTTCCTTGTGTGTTTCCTTGTGCCAAAATAAAAATGTCTGGCTTTCTCTAAATAACAATCTTGAAACAGATTTTTATAATACCACAATGTAATCAATATATTTACTGATGCACTTCTAATATGGTTGGTCAAATACAGACTGAAATTTAGCCCAGAGCAAAACGACAAAATGGCCATAATTACTTTCAAGACAATTATAAGACTGAAGAAATCAAGCAATTATAGAATCTATGCTCTAAAATTGTCTTTTTCTTTTAGTAAAACGAACGAACAAAACCAAACTATTCAGCTCATAACAATCTGATGCATTTGATTCCTGGTGAGCTCAGACCCCGTGGCTGCTATTTCAAGCCTCATTTCTTTTTGACCTCAAATAATAAAGTTGAAGTCAGCCAGTTTCCATTCAGCCTTGTTGCATTGTCTGCCAGTTTATAAGGCTTTATGTTTGCATCAAAAATGTTATAGGAGGAAAACCACAAAGAAATCACAAATCTGGGGAATTTTCCATTTTACACAGATTTCAAAATTGTTACAAAAGTTACCAACCACTGGACATACTTGATAGCAGAAAATAACCCAAACACTGAAAATCTCTGTCACTATTTTGTCAACTCCTTATAATAAGAAACTGCTGTGCTGGGCAACTGGTTCCTCCCTCCCTCCCTCTCTCCCTCCCTTCCTTCTTTTTCCTTCCTTTTTTTCTTTCCTTCCTTCCTTCTCTTCCTTTCTCTCCCTCCCTCCTCTCTATCCATCTGGCACCTCTTCTAGTTCTTTCTGTGTGCCAGGCTCTCTTAAGCTTCTCAAGTTTAACAGGAAAAGACAGCCCTAAAGAAACACTAAAGTGTATCATACCCGGGTTTCGGCACAGTGTGGCAGCTGTCATTACCAGAACTGGCTCCTTACTTAGACAAAGTGGGCAGCTCCTAAGCAGCATGGTAGGAAGATGTCACAAAACCCTGCTTCACTTTATATTCCACAATCAAACTGCCTGTCATGGAAGCACCTCGCCGTCAGAGAAGGGAAGATACATCTAAATTAGAGCCATTGCTATGTAGCCATTAAGACTCAGCTCAGGAATCATCTTTCAAGGAGCGTTTTTCTTACTTGCTCTCCTGCTCCATCACCATTCTTGTTTAGTCTGACTCTCTTTCTTCCCACAGCACCTGTGCTTACCTCTAACAGCATTTCCTTCAGTGCTGCAATCGTCTGCTAAGAGAGATATACTCCCTTTTAGATGATGAGAGCCTTCAGGGCAGGGACTACGCCTTTCATTTCAGTCCCCAACACCTAACAAAAATATCGGCACACAGTGAGTGCTCAAGAAATACCTGGTGAATGAATTCATTAGGAAATATATTCCCCGGTTGAGAATCGCTAAGAAAACCATTCAACAAATATTACAGAGCGTGTACTATGTTCTAAGCACTAGGCACAGACATACAGCAGAAATAAAGATCCATGTCCTTGTAGAACTCTACTCCAAGAGAAGACACAAATAACAAAGAAAGGACAAATAAATTGTGATAATAGCAATGAATAAATAAAGGGAATAATCAAATAAAGAATGATTGGGGGAGGGCTCTTTTAGATTATGATGTCTTCTCTGAGGAGGTGACATTTGAGCTGTGACCCTGAAACGGAGCAGGAGCCTGTGGGGCAGGGCTCCTGGGCACAAAAGCCTTTCTGTGTCCCCCATTTCTTGATTACAGGAAATAGGCTTCATTCAGCCTTCATGACCTTCTGTGAGTTCCAACGGGCAGGTTTAAACAGTTGCTAATCAGCGAAGAAAGGGGATGCAGAGACAGGGAGGAACAGTCAAGAAACAATAGTGCAGCCTTGGGGCAGGGTCCTGGTTCCCCCTCAAGGGATGCACATAACAGTATCTTTGAGCTGTTTTACAGATACTGAAACCCCCACCAGGTGGGAGAAGTTAAAGGTATGCTGTTCACAAGCACGCAGACCCCAGACCGGTTGGAACCAGAAGGTTGATGATGCTGACTCCCACTTGCCTCACCATCAACCAGTCAGAAGAATGTCCATGAGCTGACCACACCCTCTTTGAACCATTACTATAAAACTCCTCACTGCCCCCTCCAGGTCGGGACACACAGCTTTGAGGGCATTAGCCCACTGTGGCCCCCTTTGCCTGGCAAAGCAATAAAGTTATTCTTTTCTACTTCAACCAAAACTTGTCTCCGAGATTTAGTTCGGTGTCGGGGTACAGAGACCGGATTCAGCTTCAACCTGAAGGACGAGATGGAGCTAGTCAAGTGAACAGAAAGGTGAAAATGGTCCAGGCAGAAGAGACAGTTAGGATAATGATGAATAAGATCTTGAAGTGTTGCAGGCATCGAAAAAAGTCTATTGTGCCTGGAGCACTGTGAATTAGGGAAGAATAATAAGAGATGAGATTTATAGGAAGTGCCAGATTATACAGGCACTTTTGAACCAAAGCTAGAAGTTGGGATTTTATTCTATAAGCAATGGGAAGCCTTTGTAAGGTTTTAAGCAGGAGAGTGATATAAGCCATTATATATTTTAAATAGATAATCCCTTCATCAGTGATGTAGAACATAGATTGGGGGGTAAAAAGAGAGGAAGCAGGGTAAACAATTAGACAGGAATGAGATTCAAAACATTTAATAACTTCTATAGCCTTTGACACCTATCAATCAGAAAAGTCACCAACAAATAAGGACAGACACTGGCCAATAGGCCATGATATCTGAAGAGAAGCAGAATAGTTGGCTAACCTTGTAGCATGTAGTGAGAGAGAATTTTGGCATGACTAGGTGGGTAGTGTAAGCATGAAGTGAATTGAGACAAAACATGTCTAGAAAGCATAACTGAAAGGACATTCAGATAGATGGGATGTAAAGGATCCTTAGACAAGGGAGGGATATTTGGTCAATCAAATTGAAAGGTCTGGCCTGAGCAATCAGTAGTATGAATATCTATTCCATTTTAATGAAGAACAGTCAAAAGTTCTGTTTTGGACCTGATAAATTTAGATGTCTTTATGCCATTTCAAATGAATATGTTAAGTAAGTGGCTGGGCTTCCACCTTTGAGCTGAGGGTAGTGGCCAAGGCTGGAAATGTACATTTAAGAGTAATCAGTATTTAGTCAAGCTTCTGGATGAGACCAGCTCAAAAGAGAGTATAGAAAATAGGCTCAGAGAAAATAAACCAATGAGGATAAGCAGAAGGAATGCTTTGGGGGCAGGAATGCAGCAAGAGAAAGCACCTTGGTTAAACTTCATCTGTCTCCTAACTTTGCCAGAGTTTGGTCCTGCCGGAATATCTGGTTAACAACGTACCCCAAGCTCTCCATTCACCTTGGCACCTTCCAAGTTGGCTGCCAATTTTATTCCAGATCTAAGAATACATCCATAAACTCATCAATATACTGTATTACTGAAATATGTGGGCATGCCAAAGATTTTATATTTGTTTATTTAACTCTAGATGTTTTTACTTTACAGACAAAATAGATGCTGGATCGTAAGCTTAAAGCATGTACTTGACCATAATGCTTTGGCTATTTCAATTTTTCATGAAACTCACAAATGAAGACCACTGTTAATAGGTCCTTCTGAATATGAGATATATCTATAATTCAAAATATTTCAACTAATTGGCCTTCTTTTCACCTTCACAATTCATACATCTATGAACAGAGACCTAACCATACATGTACAGACAAACATCCACATGCTAATTGTCAGTAAATAGATGTTTGTGGTCCTAATTCAGAATTACATTCTAATGTACATTTTAAAAACACACATTCAATTACACACGCATGTGCAATAGCATCATGGCCCATTATGTTACTTATTTTAATGCAAAATGGTGAGGTTATTTGTAAATGCTAACATGTTCAGGAATCTAGTTAGTATGAACAGATCTTGGGTTTCTGAGTATAAGTCTGTACATGCAGCTGCTTTTAAAAACATACATATATTTTCTGAATATTATACGATTTTTTGATTGTTGATGTGTATAATGCATATGATGAGATTGATGTCCACCAAATGATTTGAAGAACTCAGTGCAATTAGATAAAAAGGAGTTTGGGCTACATATAAAGAAAAGACTAAATTGTAGCAGTAGCTATGTTCCTGTGGGCACATTGAACATATCAGAACAGAGAAGTTAGCTAGATTTACACCTTCAGGACAGCAGCATTTTTCATTGTGATCTGAAAACAATTTAAAAATTATGACTCTTACATTAAAAAAAATGCTAAATGCAACATCATTTTTCTAATTCCGAATGGTATTAAAGAAGTCACACTAAATGAACACTTAGTAAGTAGACATAAGAGTCTACTTGGGAAATTTCTACAGAGCTTTATTCAATGTTTCAACATATGTCCATATGTCCATTTAGTGAGGCTATTGCTCTTACAAATAGTCCTAACATAAGGCTTTACTTAACCATGGCTTAAGTATTCAGTTCTTGTAACTTAATTGATTTTCCTCTTCTTCTCTTGTTTACATATTTAATTAATTTCTTAGTTACCATTCCCCACCCTTACTTCTCCAGTAGAATCATAGAAAGTTTCAGGACTTTCAGCCCTGAAAGCTGGTATGTCTTTCAACTGCTGATAGGATTTAAAAATTTAAAATATAACTATGGGTAATATTCCACCTTCAAAAAGGTAACTGTAATGCCCCAACAAAGGTAGCAGAGATCATACTTCTAACAAATACCCTATCTCAAGATCAATTGTTTGATTTAGTTATCAGCCATATTCTATTCCCTTCTATTATGTTACTGAGATGTACTATTTTACTACATTCTATGTTCATGTTAAGGCTGCATTTATTTGTCCAGTCCGCAAATATTTATTATGGTTTCATTTATACTCAAAGGACGATTGCAGAGTGTTTAGGAGTGTAGATTCCCTAGTTTGGAATATCAGCATTGTCACTTAACTAGTTTAACTCTGGGCAAGTTACGTAAGTTCTCTCTGCTTTGGATCATTCATTTGTAAAATTGGTATAACAATAGCATCTGAGGATAAGTATAATTTAAGATACTTTAAGCACTTAAAAAAGTATCTGGCACATGTTAGGATCTTAATGTTATATATTGCTATGATTTTAATTATTATTATTCAGATGTGCTTGAGTATCTTATATTAAGTGCTAGGTAGGGATACATTTCTGAAAAAAGACAATCCTGCACTGAAGATATTTTCAGGCTGGCTGGGGAAATGCATGAATGATACAGATTTTCAAAAAAATGTGCACTTTTGTAGGAGTGAGTCCAAATCTTGGAATGTTCACTCTAAATATAGAAAAGTGGTTTAATGATGAAAGCTGACAGGAAATGATTACTATAAAAAGCAGCATTTACTTCTCATCTGTTTATAATGAAACATCAAAATTTCGATAAAAATAAGAGTTTCTCCAGATAATTTTCACCAGAATTTCGAGAAATCATGTGAACAGAATCATTTCAATTCTTTAAGAGCTCCATCTTCCTGTTTCAAGGTTTTGCCAATTTAATGGTCTACACTTTAAGCAAAAATAGGGGTCATATATTCCTTGTGGGGACAAGATATTCTAGTAAATTCCAGAAAAATCAGTATCTAGGAAACAAAGTAGGGATAAAAGTCCTTATGGATTCTCATTCACCTATTTATTTTTCTCTTATTCAGACTTACCCTAAAGTGAGAGGTAAACTCTTTAGGGATCGAAAAAAAAAAACAAAACATGTATATACATTACATACATACATACATATTTATTCTCTCTCTCCCTCTCTGTATATGTATATACATACACATATACATTTGTAGAACTATATGCTTCTACATGTCTTTCCTACTGACCACAATGTACTGTGATTACCTGAGTTTCTTGTATTGAAAACAAGTGAAAGTAAACGTTTGGTTGCTGACAAAGGGTTAGTCATTTAACTGAGCTGGCCTCAGCAGGTGCCAGTTTTATGATGATGGACTTACACTCTACTTTATGCATCAGGAATAGGCTATGAAATTGCATATAAATCAAATATCCATTTAAAAGTTATTTTTTTAATGGACCCTCTGATAAATACCTCATTCTTTATTTATCTTTGAAAATTTGAATTTTGTAACTTGGATTTTTTTAATGCAAGATAAGTCTTTTATTTAACAACAAATCCAGTGGTTTTCTAGGATGGAAAAATCTGAGAAAGAGTGGGAACGGAAAAGGGAAATAGAAAGTCTGAGATAAGAAATAAAATAAGCTGAGGCAATAAAAACTGATACTGAGGGCAAACCCTACATATATGGACTTTTTCAATGCCTTATTTCCCTTGCATTTGCCTGTACTGTTTACATTTGGATACAATTTAAATCATTTCAGGTAGCCTTTTTTCTTTTAGATTTTCCTTTTTCTGAAAGAACAAACATATCTTTTTGAAGAAAGCTTGTCGAGTAGCCATAGTTATTCTGTAACTAGAAACGATTGCCTGTTTATGGCCCATACAAATGTATATCAGTGAATCAGCAGATACATCAGAAATATTGTTTATAAACAGATGAGTTCAAACAACAAAATCACATGGAACACATCTTAGGGGTGTGTCATTATCACTGTGAATATATATACATATTCACAATAGACTCTAGGGGGAGATTACCATTTTTCAGAGATGCATTTGCTAATCGTTATTTAGACTTTGCTTAAGTATGGGGAAACATGTACTGCTATTTGAAATTAACTGAAGTAACAGTATATGCCCAAAAAGTTTCTTCGTAAACCAATTTTTTCTAATGTAAGTATCACATATGAATAGCCAATTCAGATACTTGCTGGGACAGATGAGTGACTTAACTATGAGACTTAGGTAGGGTTGGGTATTTATGTAGGTAGTGGTTCATGCAGTAAAATGTATTTCTTGCTATGACATCAAAGATGTTAAAAACATGGCCAAGTTATCAGTGAAATAAAGGTTTTGTGAGTTTTGCTTTAATTAATTGGAAAGGCAGCTGTACAGCTTCTCGCATTTGAGCAGGACTTATTTAGTCTACTGAGCTTAAGAAACGGCCAATCATTTTGAAGGTTGTGAATTTTCCTAAATCCTTCATGGTTTGCGTAAGATACATTTGTACCATCCGTAAGTGTGCAAATTACTACATAAACTATGAGTAACAACAATAATTTGTATAACATTTCATGCTTTGGCGGTCTTTGTTCAGAAAACATTAAACTGGATGAGACATGGGTCAAACTCAAGCTTACAGACAATACATGTGGATAGAAGTATCTTTATTTCACAGAAATTATGATACCTTCTTTGGAGACATAGTATTCTCATTCTATTAATGAAAATAAACAATATCTAAGATGAAGTCAGTCTCTTTTCCAGTTTAATTAAAGGGATGTTTGATTTTAATGCTTCATTAAATTTACTTTGTCCCTAACCAAATATGCAATCATAATTAAATGATCTGTAGGCAATGTTGCAGATTCCAAATCCTCTTCTTCCCATGCTTCAGGGAATGAATGCACTACAGAACATTAATATATAAGGCTAAATAATCACCTTCTTCACCAAAAAGTGACGTATTATTTAAAAATATGATGCAAAAAAATGAGAATTCATTGATGGTGAGAACGGATTGCATAGACAATATAAATTTAGTTATATTCATTTCTTAATATCAAATAAAGCCTGATATATGAAATAAAACACATTAGTTTTTGTTTTGTTTTTGCTTTTGTTTTTAAGCTACTCTAAGAGTAGTGATTTCAACAAAAGATTTTTTACTGATTAATTTTATTCCTGGTCCATTTCATATCATGCTATCAAGTTAATTTTTAGAGGCATTACAGGGATTCTTTGTCTAGTGGTGTCTGCATGTGGCTGATCAGAACATATGGAAGAGTATGTGTAAAGTACAGAGTGGGGAGTAGAATCTGAATATTTGAAGACTTCTCCCCAGGTTAGTCTGATGATGTTCCAGACTTGGCAAGTTTTTTTACATTTATTTCACTAACAACCTGCTCCCCAGGGACACTGACTTTGCATAACATGGAGACATCTAAATATTAATCACCGTGACCTTCCAATGAATAACACTGATCTAGTGTTAATTTAATATACGGTGATCAATTCATTCTAAGGAATTCAGAATTAGAGTGTATGTACTGAAATAAAAACAAATGGAGTTCCATGAAAGATTTCACAGACAAAAAAGGGTAGTGTGTGTGTGATGGGAAGCTTTTTAAATCAAGAGAGTTACTATAAGAAAACTCATTTTGAAGACATGGATATATAAGTACTTAAGATGTGAGTACTGGGTTAAAATCACTGTTGGATATGTAGGCATATGAGAATCATCATTATGGCACTGGACCATAGTGGTCATATATGGTCACTGAGTCTGTGATATATAGCACTGACTTTCCAGTTGCTTATTATCAGTAGAAATACAGTGCAGGGCTTTAAGGCACAGGAGCTGAGCTGCCCATGCAGAATGAAGAAGGGTCCTACTCCATCCTCCTGAGGGCTTAGCACAGGCCCAATTCATCCAAAACACACAGTGCTGAAGAGGACGGGTCTGTGTACAGTTTGGGCAAGCGGGAGGTTTTCCGGTTCCAATAGGACTGCAAACAACATTTCCAAAGCCCTATTTCTATGCCCAAATCCTGCTAGTCCTACATTCTTAATGGCAACTACAACTTCCAGTAGCCCATACAGAGTCATTTTGACTCCTCCCTCTCTTCATTTCAGTCAGTCAATCTATCAGTATTTCTGTTGACTTCACCTTCAAAACATATCCCCACTACCTCTCACACCTCCACGGATACAACCTTGTTCCAAGCCAACCATCATTGCTCACCTGGAATATTACAACAGTCTTCAAACAGGGTTCTCTGATGTTGACCTAGCCAAAATGATAGATATAATTGTACCATGTATCCTTTCCATATAAATCCAGTGATCTCTCAATTACTGAGAGTAAAGGCTTAGGTATTTGAAATGGCTCACAAGGCCCTACAGCAACCCTACGTTCCCCATCCTCACGGTGCTCCCTGATCCTTCTGGACACTTTGTTTTTATTCATACCACTTTTTATCATCTGACGTGCTTTGTCTTTTACTTACTTATTTCTTTATTTTTCGGTTCCTCTCAACAAACTATAAGCTCCATGCGATCAGGAATTTTTATATACAGGATAGCGTGTGTGTGCAGTGTGTGTGTATGTTTGTGTATGTGAGTGTATTTACTCTTTATCCCTGGCCCCTGGATAGCAGTGATGGCGCTTGCATAAGCCTTATTATGCTTCACCTTGAATATTATTAATTTGAGATAACATGTCTATGTTAACCAGATTGTAAATTCCTTGAGGGCATGAGTGTCATATCTGGAACTATAACTTTACCTAAGGTTAAAGAAATGTAGTGTTTTACCCAAATTCTCAGGAGAGCTAAGAAGGGGATTTCATGTCTGTCTACTCTGCTTTTATACTTTTGACTCAGAAGATTTTACACTTCACATTATCCCTCCGGCACCTAGTACAATGCTTTGTACATAGTAGAAAAAGACATTAAATATTTCTTGATTTATTGCTTCCTATGTAATCTTTTGGTTCAGAGAAACAAATGACTTCCTTAGTTCTGGATTGAATTGTTTGAGCGAAACAGCTAAAATCGATGTGTGTATACACAGTGTCCAGAGATATTCAAGTTGATGGGATCATTTTCCCTGCTCTGGCTGCCACCATGAGATCGTCACATTGCTGTTGACTAATTCTTATTGCAAGAGACAGTACTAGAGAGAAAGAAAAAAGCTTCCAATGCTTTATTTCTCTGCTACATGCCCAGAAGGATGCTAAACATAGTAAAGGACACTAAAGAGGGAAACAATTGGGTTTGAAACTAATTACCAAGGAAATGCTGACATTAATTCAACACTGAACTCACTTTACGCAGAATTGTTTAGATCAAAATATTGTAAATGTATGTCATATGTTAGAAATCAGCTATTAATGACAAGTTATAAGAAATTATTTTGTTAAATAATTTTTAAAAGTTGAACGATAGATTGTTAATTGTACCTGGTCACAATTAGGAATATTCAGATTGAAAAAAATTTTGTTACAATTGTCCATACATTTTACTTTTAATAAATGTCTTAACTTTTTTATAAAAATGCCTTAACTTTTAAAAGTTAGAGTGTATTCACTGTGCTAAGGGAAGATAGGATCTGTGTTTGTGTGGAAGGGAAAGATGGAGATCCAAAGATTTAAAGGTATAGTCCTTAGCCTGCTTTTTATCAGCTGAGCATCTTGAGGAACAGTTGAGTTTATGCTACACATTTTAATATAGAACTATATTAAACAGTTCTATATTTTATTTTATTTTATTTTTTTATTTTATTTTTTATTTTTATGGAGCCACTCCTGCCTATATTTTAATATGGAACTATTAATCTAGAATAATATCTGCCAATAATAATCACTGATAAATATTTTTCTTAAAAATAAACAAATTATGCCCTTTCATGCTTAACATAATGCTACTATTCTAGGCTGAAGTTATAGTTCTTACATATTCAATAGAATACTTGGTTTTTATAAGTACACTAGGCATTCAGTAGTGGCATAATGATAACAATAATAACAATACTTAGCTTCATTATGTTATTATCTTTATTAAGTTACTTGCTCAAGAACATACAGTCAGTAAATATGAGAGCTAGGATAGGCACCCACAGAATCTCAAATCCAAATTCAGTTCTCTCTCATTTTACCAGACTATACTGGCAAAAGTAGCTTTCTATGAGGTCTTGATGAACTATTCTAAACTTAGGGAGATGCATATTTGATAATTCAGGCTAATTCATGTAAAAGAATGAAAAGGACACATTTGTAGGGTCCTAATACATTCACTGTCTTATGATTTTCATTTGTTAAAGAAATGGTTAGACTTATGCGTATCTCCTGCCGTTCTTGATGAAGAGAATAGATTATTTACAAAAAAATTACAGTTATGAAACCAAAGTCACTGAGCAGTTTGTAATACTGAATAAGAGTCTAACATTTCTAGAATGCAGTACTATTAGAGGGTAGTGAAGAGAGTCCCTTAATAGGAGTTAAGTCACTGTGTAATAATATATTTAAAAAAAAAAAAAAAAAGGCCTCCTCTGCTATTTCCCAGCAGGTGACTAAATGTTTTTTCTTGACAGACAACACCTCACCTTACTTCCTGCAGTACTGCTAAATGCTCAGGATCTAGGCACACAGCACACACTAACACCCCTACTAAGAACCTATAGAACACATGGTCCAGTTGTTAACCAAATTTTGCTGCTGTTTGGACTACTGAGCTTTTGAATCTAGAAGACTCAGACATTTTTCAAAGGTTGTGTCTGTCATTCTTTACTACTTTACTGATGTGTAACACAGAATATATGTACAAAAACTAATGTCCTGAAAGCCATTGTGACAGAGACAGGGCCACATGTTCAACAACCCCCATTTCCTTTTCTGTCTGGGCAGGGAGCTGGATATATTTCTCAACCTCCCCTGAAGTTAGATGGGGCCATATGACTGAGTGCCAATGAAATGTAAGCAAAAATGAAATATAATTCAGATCTGGTGCTTAAATTCCCTGAATACTCCATTCATTCATCTTCTCTTCTTTCATTTTCCCTCCCCTCCCCTTCCCTCCTTCCTCTGCTCTTGCTCTCTCCCTTCAGGGGAAGTCTACAGGACACTTAGGCATGGCAGAACCTATGTCCCTGAATGACTCAGAACAGAGCCCTTGTGAAACTTGCTCTGGGCTATAACATGAGTAAGTAAGAAATGCTTGTTGTGTTAATCCAGGAGAATTTGGGGGTCATTCATTACAGCAGTTATCCAACTCTGACTTACTCTAGAATGATGGTTTCTCTTTTATAGATAACCTTATCAGTACTGAAAATAATAAGCCACAAAGTTAATTATTTTTCTACTATATTAAAACATGGTTTCACATATGGGATAAAATTCAGTATGTTCTACCATTTCCCTTAGCCACTTATGTTTGGTCTTTATGTAATTTAAGGACCAAATCTATTTTGACAAATATGGAACAGTGCACACAATCAAGAATGAAGAAGCACTTTCTGCTATGTGTGTATGTGTGTGTGTATACGCATTATAATATATAAATATATACAAATTTAGTTTAGTTAACAAAGTTTCTGTGAAAGCACAATTATTTAGTTTGAAATATCTGCTTGGTGGTTGAAGATGGGCCATGGGTATCGTGAGAGTTCATCATTAATAGCTGCTCTTCTCATGTGTCCTTTAACCGAGGGAGCAATAATAGTTTCTCCTGGTAACGCCTGCAAAGCATGTGGTTTGCTTGCTACACACACACATCCATCCTTATAGTGATCATCTCAGTGGTAGCTCCGTTAGGAAATTAAAATGGGGTGCTGATGAAACTGAGGGGTGCAATGCTCCAGCCATTTCCTTGTGCTTGTGGGGACCACCTGCAGCTCCACAAAACAAGTGCAGGCTTTGGACAGGTGCTGTTTGAATGCAGGCTCATTACAATTTAAGCTCCTTAGAGGCAAAGCTCAAGAAGCCCTGGAAGACCAGCACAGCAGGTGTTCTGGTGCCACCTCCAGAGAGCTCTGAGGCCTCCATCGTCAGGGACTCAGAATCAGGACCACTAGAATGACTGTCATAAGGGACAGGATAGGAGGGCTAACGGGCATTGAATTATAGCTTATCTAGTTGAGGTGTTATAATGAATTTGAGTTTCATTCTTAAAAATGTTTTCTTCATAACTCCTTTAACTTGGTAATCTTACTGAAGCCATGATGGGTATGTGGTTGCCATTCATAACTTCAAAATGTACTTACTCCTTTTGCTATGAAATCAGTGCCCAGCAATTTTGCCTAAGTTAGCAAGGATGTTTCTGCACCTGGTAGCCTCTAAACTGACCACAGTATTTTAAGATTTTCTAATAATATTTGTTGCATGTTTTAAGCTTAACCAAAGAGGCTTGTACCTTCTACAGACCACTTGATACGAAAAGGAACGGCAACGTTTACCTGAAGTTACACAGTAGCAGAGGAAAGGAGAGGGTTCAGAATCTCTGACTTCTATTACTAAATTCTACTTCTCAGGTGGTTTATATTTTCAACGTTGTTTTGTTTGTTATATTTGTTTGTTTGTTTGTTTCCATGCCCTCTTTGTCCTATAGGTATATTCCATTTGCTCCTCTAACTCCACTCTTTCCATTCTGCATCCTGCTCTAGTCCTGGGAGGTTGACCTAGAGGGGCCACATTGTTGCTATTCCTAACTTCTGGCTTTCTGTTACTCAACCACTAGAGAGCGCTGGCAAGAACAGAGGGAGGGAGCACTCGCCAGGGACTGGCTGTATCCCTCCAAGAAATGCTGGAGCTCCTGGGAATTTCCTCCCTCCACACAGCTCTTTCTGTCTCTGGGTTCCAGTACCCACTCCTTCCCCTCATGCCTTCAGGTGGTAACACTTCACTACCTTTTGGTCCCTACTCCTTTCCTTTGCGAATAGTTGCTTTATTTCATTCCCATCAAATCCTGATGGGTGTGAGTTGATAATGACATATACACACTAAAGTATCTAAAATAGATAACCAACAAGGACCTACTGTATAGCACAGGGAACTCTACCCAATATTCTGTCATAACCTAAATGGGAAAAGAATTTGAAAAACAATAGATACATATATATGTATAACTGAACCACGTTGCTGTACACCTGAAACTAACACAACATTGTTCATCAACTATGCTCCTATATAGAATAAAAATTGAAAAAAGAAAAAGAAAAAAAAATCCTGATGGGATCATGCCATTTGTTTGCCTCTGAGACACTGCCAGGTCAACCATCTAATTTGATGTTTATGTCAATTTTATAAAAGATTTGTCCCATTTTAAAATAGACGTATTTGAAACATAGAAAAAGAAAATGATTTGCCCAAGGTCACAAAGCTAGTCAGTGGTTGGAATTCAGTAAGTTTGACTCTTATTACAATGTTTCTTCTACACTCTTGCAATGCCTCCCTTTACTACAATTATTTAATCATGTTAACCACATTCTACTGAACAAACGTTGAACTAGTTATCACCTTCTATTATATTTTTCAAGTAAAGATCAGGCATTGAAAGAGAGCTCTTTTAAATGAAAATCACTGATGCAAATCTTTTATGGTAATGTGGATGTTAAATCACAGTAATTTTTCAAAGAGTGAATGTTTTATAATGGCATAATTAACAATCATAGGAGATCACAACATGAATCTCTTCAAAATCTTTAATATTAAAAGTTTAGTATACCAGGCATTCACAAACATCGCTTGTGATGAGAAAATAATCTGCCCAATAATTTGGTCATGAATTTTGAATGAATATTTGACCCACCTTCAGAGGATGGAAGACTGGATACTGTCAGTCCTTGTGTGAAAAATCATTAGGGTTTGAACAGTACCATGTTCAATTACAAAACAAAACAAAAAACCTGGCTAGGTGTACCAAGTGATCTGAAATGAACCAAAAATAATTTATTCCATGTATATCTTAGTACAGGTTTTGTGAGGTTTTCTTATGTCATTCATCATTCATCAAGAGGTATTAAGAATTTTGTTATTATTCCTTCTAGAAGCAGATGTTCTGTGTATGGAGCGAGATGGCACACTTTTTCTAAGGTCAACTCTGTCACTATGACAGTGATATTTGGCAACCCAGCCAAATGTCTGATAAATGAATGTAGGGGGTATTTCCTTTCCTATATTACAGATCCATCTAATGTGTCAACATTAAAATAAATGTTAAGTAAAGTGAAGTATTAGGAAAGGGAACATCCCACCCTGACAGCTTTTTATTTGCTATTTCTGCTCTGTGACAAAACTGAGTTGATAGGTGATCTTCTGTGATTTACAAAGCCCTTGCAATCCACCTTGTAATGGCTGCAGTGGTGTTGAGCTGCCTTGAGATGATTTACTGCAATTTGTCACCTTTTGAAACTGTTCCAAAATAGTCTGCTGACATGTACTAAAGAGCTTTCAATGAAATCTGAAATGGTTCATTTGTTATGTCAACTGGAAACATTAAGTGATATCTGAAAAACACTTTAAGATTTATCAAAGTGATTTAAAATATCCTTTAATGACAATTCGGTATATCACAAAAGCAATATTGTTATGAAAAAGATGAGAAAATCTTTTTATCACATCTTAAAAGTATTTATATTATGTTCTGATTATAACTGTACCACTTTACCACTTGGGAAATCTATCACTTTAAAGATATTCTGAAAGTTTAACAAGCAACTTCTTAACAAATAATTGTAAGTGGAAATGGATTACTATGATTTGCCTAATTTAATATCATTGAAAATCATAGGCCTGATAGCTTATATTCCAGAACATATTACTAATGTAGTTTAAAGATGTAGCTCATATTCTGTTTTTCCTTAAGAATCTAAGCATGTGTTGCTATGCAACATATCTATGTTGGCCACTGTGAATCATTTTCCAATTTACTGAACACACAACTTAAGTAAACCACATAATTTATGTGCCTGTTAGTAGAGATTTCTCAAAGTTCTCTTTGAGACCACTGTCTCTGGAAAAATGAGACCAAGATAGTAGGTGACAAGCTGCGTACAGAGAATTTCCTATGATTATTGCTCATGATAATATTCCTTTGGAAAAAGGGTATACTAAATGTCTTTAGGTTTAGAAAATAAGTGTTCTTTTAAGTTAGAATATGTAATCATCAAGAATACCTTTGAATTAGTCAATAGTACCTGGTCATCAAAACACTTTCACTTCTAAGATAAATATAAGTAAAATAAGAATGAAATAAGAATGAAAATTTAACTCTTTCCCCCAAATTGGCTGCTGGAGCAATAATAATAGGAATCTGGCTTAGAGTAGATCTCAGGAGGAAATAAAGTAGAGAGAGATGTGTTTTCATGTCTCAGCTAGGCTGTGATGAGTTAGCTATTTGGCTTGAGTGAGTACAATAAAATAGAACTGAGTTCTAGTCAAATAATGGGACTGTGCCCATGTGCTTCTTCCTTGTTCTAGTTTATAGGATGTTCTGGTACCTGTGATTTCTCTTGGTGAGCAAGCACTTAACGATAGATCCCAGCAACAATCAAGGAAAGGTAATGAACGTAGGCATGCATCACTAACCAATGCAACTCAAGGAGAAGCACCCTGACTAAGGATATCCTGCTCTGAGACCAGCACAGAGAATAAGGTGACAGGGCTTGACACCACCCTCACCTAACTCACTCTTATGAGTGCTCAGTTGTATCAGACCATGAATGTGGCTTAAAGAGGTGGTTTTAAAATGTGGTTTTGATAAGCAATTTCCACCAGTCATAATTCATCAAGCTGAACAGAAGTGACCCAGAACCTCATGCCTGTTGAATCCTGTGATTGAGATGATTTATTCTGTTGTTGCTATATTAGACCACTGCTGTGCATGGCCAAAAGCAAATTTGTTAATTTTCCTTTTATTTAATTCCACTATCAAGTTCAATTATATATTTGGTTGTAGTAAGTCAGTGTTTCTCAAAGTATGATTTATGGGCCAGCTACGAGAGAATTACCTAGGGTATTATTTTAAATGCAATATTTGGAGCCCTAGGCCCATCAAATTAGAACCTCTAGGGTGAGGCTCAGGAGGCTGCATTTTTATTAAGAACCCCAGGTGATTCTTATGCACACTGAAATTTTTTTTTTAACATCTTTATTGGAGTATAATTGCTTGCACACTGAAATTTGAGCACCACTGTAATAAGACATTTTCCTTTGATAAGGGCTTATAGTCACAACGAACAGATCTTCACAAGTAATTTCTTTTAGAGCTCAAAGGGACCTTGGGGATCACCTCATTCAGCATCCACATGATTAAATAAAGATGTGTTTGAAATTCCAAAAATATTTGATTATTTCAATGAGAAGCCAGCTTTACACACTATTTCTGACCTAGTAAAAGTATCAATAATAAGTACCATTCACAAGAGACTGAAAATACACTTGGCAAGTAGTACGGCATATTTACTATTAAAAATGATCCTCAGGGCTTCCCTGGTGGCGCAGTGGTTGAGAGTCTGCCTGTCAATGCAGGGGACACGGGTTCGAGCCCTGGTCTGGGAGGATCCCACATGCCGCGGAGCAACTGGGCCCGTGAGCCACAACTAGAGAAAGCCCTCGCACAGAAATGAAGACCCAACACAGCCATAAATAAATAAATAAATAAATAAATAAACTCAAAGTTTAAAAAAAAAAAATGATCCTCAGACAGGAGGGTGATTTAGGAAGCATAATTTATAAACTGGTGGACATTTCTACTACTGTGGTCACTTACTTCAGGCAGTTTTTAGAGCAAAAACAACTAAACATGTGTGTGAAGTGGCTATCGTGATAATAGGGTCATTCAAAAAAATATTCTGGCTTAGGGTTTTTTTTTTATGTTTTTGATGGATTTTTAAAAATTGATAGATTTTGAAATTCTTGAACCCAATGTATATGAATAGATGTATATTTAACTACTATCAAACTGGAGTATTCAACTAGTACACAGTGAGTTTGAGATTAGACCTTCTTTACAGGAATGATCCTTATTTTCTGTCATTTGACTCTATAAATTTCAATACTAGTTCCCCATCCAGGATGTACTTTTAGACTATTATTTATAGGTGTCTGGAAACTTGAATAATGATAAATGACCCAATCTATCAATTGGAAAAATTATTCTTTAGAGTAATCACTGTCACTTTGGAACTTCCTTTGTTTCTTTTGTAGTAGAAAAGAGCCTGCTGGGGGTATGAAATTGTTATCAATCTCTTTTTAGTATGAGGTCCTTATTTGTCATGTGCCATGAATTTTGATACTGAAGGTTCTATTCATTCTCTCCTTCTTGGACCAGTATTGGAAAGCTATGGTCTGAGGATAATATCCATCACATGGCCAGACTTTGCACAGCCTACAAGCTAAGAATGTTTTTTCTTTCTTTTCTTCTTCTCTTTTTTTTAGTTAACATGTTTTAAATGGTTGCAAATAATCAAAGGGATATGTTTTGTCATGTGAAAACTGTATGTAATTCAAATTTTAGTGCCCATAAATGAAGTTTTATTGGAACATCATCATGTTCATTTGCTTATCTATTGTCTATGTCTGTTTTTATGCTACAACCACAGAGCTGAGCAGGAGCTTACACCAGAGACCATATATCCCACAAAGTCTAAAATATTTACTATCTGTCTCCTTACAGAAAAAGTTTATAGACTCCTCTTTTAAAGTAGTGGTTTTCAAAGTGTATTGTTCAGACCAGTAGCATAAGCATCACAAGGAAATTTGTTGTTAGAAATTCAGGTCCCATCCCAGACACGCTGAATCAGAAACAGTGGAAGGAAGGTGGGTATGGGCAGATGGACTCAGCAATCTGTGCATTAATAAGGTTTCTAGATGATTCTGAGGCATACTATAGTTTGAACCACCATCACTCAGGGATTGTTTCAAGGATGCAATAAGCAAAAGTCATTTAAAATTATAAGTTAATATACATACGAGTTATGATTCATTTAGTTCTCATATTGCATTTGCAAGGAAAACATACAAAAATATGGAAGAAAATGATAAGCACTGGTAAACACTCTTTGTTGCCACAGAAATCGCAGTGGGTAGAGAAAAAAAATTGCATACCTTACTTTAGGGGTTACTTTAATTTTAACAGGCTTTATAAAATTACCTCAGAGTAGCTTTGATAAATCAGAAAAATGAGACAGCAACCTTTCTTGTAGCTGAATCTCAGTGGTACTTAAAGGGCTTATCATTTGGTTTATAAAGAAGAAAATATAATATGCTTCAATTATTTACATGTGAGGTTAAAGAACCCAACCTGAAATTATATGTGGAAATCAAATGGACTTCAATAGAAGAGAGGGGAAAGAACACAGCTTCTTTTTGCAAAAGAACCTGATCCTGATGTCCTGTCATCTGAAGCACACGTGCCATGAACACCAAGTGCTCACCCTCGCATATGGCTGGCATTTTTTGCATCCACTACTGAAGAAGAGACTGCTTGGTCCCAATCTCAACCAAAACTGTTGGGACAGATGAGGATGAAAGGAGGCATGAAGACTAATCATTTAAAAATAAAATATAAGAAAATAATCCAGTCTAAGTGAGGCTATTGCTTTGGAAAGCATGCTAAAGAAAACTCTTTAATGACTCTTAATATTCCACTACAAGGAAATGAATGGCTCAATGTACCATTCCATCCTCATTCAGTGATATTTATTTTAGGATATTAATGAATATTTAATTTCAGTTCTATTTACTAGTACAATAAAACCAGAGGTGATAAAAATAAGAAAATGATATGTTTACTAAAGCTAGAACAAAATACTGCAGGTAAAAATGGCGACTGTCATTGAAGGGTGCGCTCTTAGTAGACTACTGAACACTGCCTATGGAGAAGCCAATAAGCAAATGAGACAACAGGTTTAGTGTTCCAAAGAGCACTGTAAACTTATATTAGAGGCTTCATTTTCAGTCACAGAAGGATGGTTTCAGCTGGAGTAGTTAGGAGCTCAGCTTCTGCAGGCTGTTTAGGTCGGAGTCCCAGCACTGCCCATTCCTATCTGGGTAACGATTGGCAAGGTCCAAAACCAGCCCCCGTCTCAGTTTTCCAGGCAGTGAAGAGGATAACACTATCTACCTCATAGAGATACTGTGAGGATGAGATATGTATATAAAGCCCTCAGCCCACGTTTGACACACAGTGACCACTCAAGAGTGTTAGCTACTGTTACTGTCATTGTTAAGTGTTGATCACTTATTTGCAAGGCGGTGGTGGTAATAAGCAAGGAGAGATATGCCGTGAAAGATTATTCAGTTTGCCAACAAACTCAGAGCTCTCTCATTAATCAGATCCCTAGAATTGCTCTCTGGATCAGCTTTGAAACAATTTAGAGGTCCCCTTCCACAGAAGCTGTTTTGGCAACCAGTACATGGTGACTCCAGAGAGAAAGCTCATAGCTAGCCATGGCGATCAGTTTCAGCAACAACGTTCATCAAATACTGAACTCATCCAGGTAAAAAAAAATCCAGGCTCTATCCCAATCCAAGTGGATGGTAACAACTTTCACATTTATACGAGAAGAAAAATTCTCAGATACTTTGCTAAAATTTGCAAATGGGAACACGCTCAGTGAAAGCATGAGCCCTTAGGCCTACTCTTGTCCTTAGGCCTTGACCTATAAATTCCAAGTCTGTTTCCACCTTGGGGTGAGTGACATCTGGACGCTGCCTCTGCCCTGCTGTGCTGTTCTGTCCTAAGGGTGTGTTGCTGTGGCAGCTCTAATGCCTGACCTCAGTCCACATGCACGACAGGGAATTTCTGTTTCAGAGTCTGAGGACATAAGGCTCAGTATAAAGAGTAAACACCAGCAAAACTTTATATACAGGCAGGCCGCCATATACGAAGACCTATTTTATAGACACGGTGATAACACGTTGCTTCGAAGTAGTTTTGCTGCCCATCACCAGAGCAATTGCCACTTAATCCCCGTATTCATGATTCCATCGAGTGACAGATCCAAATAGTCCCTTGTTTTTGGAAAACATAAAAAGGTTGCTTTGTATTATGCCTAAGCAGAAGAAGTTATTGTGACCACAGATACGTCCTATCATCTATTTCTTATCATCAGAAGGTACAACTGGTGTTTTAAGGAATATACACGAGAAAACCCAGGAGGACCATTCCGCACCTTCCTAGAGTCCTAACGTACACACATCAAATATTCACTACGGATATATACTTGGTGCTAGGCTAGGTTTGGGGGCTACAGTGGTAAAGAAGATAAGCTGGTTTCTCATGTATCAGAGCTTAATCATCTAATTAAAACATATATTTTATATTAAAACAAACACTGGCAGATATGTTACAGCTTAAAATGGACATTTTGAATGTTTGTTTCTGATAAAAGAAGGAAGCCCAGTTAAATTCTCCCTGGCAAACCTGTTCATGCCCTTTTGCCATAGGGCTATTTTAGTGGAAAAAACTGAAAAGCAGAAATTTACTGAGTTAGACGTACCTGCTAATACACTTTGAAAACAAGATCACACGTAACTACATTTTAAATGTCACCACCAGGCTAAGCCTTTACCTCTACACACCCATTATCACTAAACATTGCCTACCAAGTCAAAGATGATTACCCTCCTTTAGGTACCGTAACGGCTCTAGTCTCCATTCCCATCATCCTCTTCAAATGTTTTACTCTCTCTCGTACTTTCTTGGATCTCAATGAATTCTAGTCCTTCAGAGTCATGACAGCTTTGGAGTGTCTGGGGATTCTGAGCATCTCCTATGCTACTGCATCTCTACTTTCCTTTCCTCACCCCTGAACTTAGCAGCTCAAAAGCAGATGATAATTCACACGCATTAATCTCCAAGGCTTTCTAGATGCCAGGACCTTGCCTGGCAGAGGTTTGAAGCCCCTGTTCCTGGGTGGGAGTGGCCACGTGATGTACTGCCAAGGTCTGCAGGCAGGCTTCTAGGGAGGGGTGCAGAATGTCTCCCTAGTCAGTTGGGCTTGAACTTCATTCAGAAGAATTTGGGATCAAGGGGTAAACGTGTTTTATTTAAATGAGACAGCCTTCCAAAATTTGAGGGTCAAATATCAACTATCAAAATCTCTGAAAATATTCTCTCTTTATTTTTATTTTCCTTTGAGGAAACCATCTTGGAAGATTAATTTTAGAGGCTATTAGAGAATATATTTTAATGTAAAATGCTTTGGTTGTTGATGAGACAAGGTTTGTTTTTCAGTTCATCAGCAAGATGGTACTTTGATAAATCACAGATTGCTCAGTGCCTAAAGAGGCACACTGTGACAGTTTTCATCACAATGTGATATAAAGGGGCAAATGAAGCAGTACTTCAGATCACACCAGGGCCAGTTTGGTGATGGCATGCACTGTGTCGCTAAGAATTAGGAGGGTCTGTTGCTAACAATGTGTTCACTGTTCTCTGATCCACCTGTGAGAGTAACTTTCTCATCAATCACGTAAGGACTGAATTTGATTTGGATCTTATTGCTTACAAATAATTGAACGAACCAGAGGTAAAACAGCCAGCCAGAAGACGTCTTTAAAAGGCAATGTACCATGCAACTTTCTTTTCTGTCTTGATGACTTAGGCTGAGTCCTTCTATGTGATAACAATGGGTGTGAATGAAGAGCTGGTCACTGATTTACTCTTATACTCATTTGCATACACCAGTTAATACCAACTAGTACCATGTCTAATCCTTTAGCCAAGCTTTCTGGCAAATCAGAGTCATGGCATCATCTACGAATATTTGATGATGTGAAGGTACATGTAAAGACAGCACCTCTGACTTCAAATTTCTCTTTATGATAATGCTAATTAATCTTCATTTTAACATGCATAACCCAGTATTCTGTCCTATATATCTAGGTAAAATTGTCTCCCATTTCATCACTGAAAGTACATTCTAAAGTAAATATTGAGCACTTTCACTCATCGATTTGCTTTTAAATCTTAAGGGGAAAAAAAAAAAAAACCTTAAGGGGAAATTATGATGTCCACATACTGGTTCTGGCAGACTGTAGGATCCTAAGGGGAGAGATTAATGCTAAAGACAAATATTCAAACATATAATTCAGCAAAAAATAAAAAAAATGAAAGTTATCAACCAACTTCATCACTGGGTGGTGGTGGTAGGGATATAAATGGTTCCAAATGAATGGCATAACTGCCATTTTCACCTTTCAAATATTGCTGTGGTACTATGGAGACTAGTCTGAAAGAGACTGATTTCATTTGTCTCATCCTGGTTTCTTTTGGGGCTTGGACAAACAGGCCAACACTTATTTTCAAGGCTGACCTCATCTTTTCTGGCTGTTGAGGAGACTTTGCACTTCAGTTGATGAGGGCATATGAGAAATGAACCAGATAAATTGCTTGATTAGAATCTCCATGAACCAGAACTGATGAGAGGGACACACATTTACTTGTGAATTAAGAACCAAATACATCTTTCTGGGGCCCAATGCTAACACACAGATTTACATCCTCCCCGCAGTGTGCCGTTCACTAATTGTAAACCCTGGGTTATCTGGCATTGCAGAATTTTTCCACCACTATGCAGCACTGGAATACTGACCATGCTTTTCTTGCAAGCCACATGTTAGTCCACAGGTGGCATTCTGATTAGGGGAACCCTGGCCTTCCTCCTGCACTTTTAAAAAGTATGAAGACGTGTCCCAAACCTGTAACTCAGCCAGTTTTGAAGTCAGCTTCTATGGCCACAATAAACTAACAACTAAATATAAATTTTCCTTAATTGATAGATGGGATGAACAAAAACAGACATACTTTTTTTTTTTTTTTTTTTTTAATAAAGATGAAGTTCAATTTAGCCAGAATGGAAGAAGCTTACATTCTTGGCACTATACACAGTGCAACAAGTCTGTGTGTGAGTGAATGTATGTTAGTGCGAGTGTATGTGCATGTCTGTGTGGGTGTGAATGTATGTTCTGAAGTTGATAAAGTGAGAAATAACATTATTTTCTTCCCAAGTGTCACATAGCTGAGAACTAAAACTGCATATAAAAATTATCAAAATTTTAAAGTGTGAGATCTTAGTTTCTCAAAATGCTATAAGGTAGAAAAATTAATATCAATTAATTTGGGCAGATTAATGTGATCTATTTAATTTATTAATGGTAAACAGTGGTATTAGAAGCACATTTAAAGATCTGTATTTTGTTAATATTAACAAAAGTGTCTAGGTCTCCACAAAACTCTTCTTTCTAATATAGAATGCATTTGCTAAATAGCTATGAGTTTTAATAACTTCTATAGCCAATTATCTTGCAAAAAAATCAGGATTCACTTACTACTGTGTTCCAAAGTCAAAATTCAATAAAATTAGGGATAAAGAAGATAAAAATCTGTCTCCTCAGACCATACTCTCTCACGGAATTTTAAGGGACCAACAACTATTAGAAAACAAATTCTTATCTGATTTAAGTTGTTGACTATTGAGGCAGATAGTATTATTGTTCAGCAAATATTCGCTGCTTGCACTCCCATCCTCCCTGAAGGAGTATACTGCCCTGCCTCACTGATATTGAATTTAGGACATCATTTGCTTTTATCAATGGAATGTGTGTAGACATGACATAGACACATCTGAGTAGAATTTTGGGCAGCTTGATTTTACTGCTTGCACACTTCTCATGAACCATAAGAAGAATATAATCCTGGTAGCTGCTGCTACATTAGACCATCAGAAAGACCCAAGACTGATCTTGAACTTGGAACAAATCTGTCACAATGGATCACTGACATGTCAATAATAACTAATATTTTTATTGTAATTAACTGAGATTGTTTGGAATTGGTTGTTACCATCTGTCTGCTTGGGTTGCTATAACAAAATACCAAAGGCTGGGTGGCTTAAACAGTATAAATTTACCTTCTCACATTTCTAGAGACTGGAAAGTGCAAGATCAAGTTTCCAGCAGGGTTTGTTTCCTGGTGAGAAATGTCTTTGCGGCTTGCAGATGGCCATCTTTTTGCTGTATTCTTAAATGGTGAGAGAGAGCAAGCCAGCTCTCTGGTGTCTCTTTGTATAAGGACAATTATCCTGTTGGATTGGACCTCTACCCTTATGACCTCATTTAACCTTAATTACCTCTATAAAGGCCTTATCTCCACATTCAGTCACATTGGGTGTTGGGGCTTCCACATATAAATTTTATAGGGACAGAATCATTCAAACCATAATAGTTACACAATATTATTACAGCATAACCTGAGTCACATTAAAAGTTAAAAGCTTGTCCTAGGTCTTTGCGTCAGTTTTCTTCTAAAACAGCAAAAATTAAACCAGAAAAATAAAAGGAGCATGCAGTATTCTTGTGTGGACAATCAAAACAACAAAACCACTCTGGTTTATGTGGCCAGTTCTGGTTTTATACCATTTTTTAATATTTTATACCAATATAAAGAATTTTTGCCAGTAGAGAATATTTTGTATTAGGTAAAATGATCAAATTCACTCCATTTGGATGCACATATTATATATTTTACTGTTGAAAAAAACAGACTGATCTCACTTTCTGTCTTGTGTGTGTATGTGTGTGTGCACCTTTGTAATACGAGATTGTACAGATTTTTTTAAAAAGTCTTCCCTCTTGGGTACAGACTGATGAATGGAGAAATGCAACAGGGTAATAGTCAAAATCAAATAACGAGATCAAGAAACAAAGAAATAATATCAGTCTATTAGTGTCTACTCTAAGATACACTGAGGGGATGTGTTTCTCTTTTGATTTTAGGAGTGGGTAATATATTGGCCTTTTTATTTTTAAATGTACAACAAATCTAGTAACTAGAGTGCTTTTTTTTAAAAAAATTGAAATTGTGTGTTTCCATTACATTGTCCTCTTTGTGCAGGGATTAGATCTCAATATGATGAAGCACATCATGCAGACATGTCATCTAAATAGGCACAGCAACCCTAAAATACAAGAGTTAAGGGGACACCCACACTTGTTGAATAAGAGGCAGGTGAAGGCAAAAGAAGGCCCACTGGAAGATAATGTTTTCAGAAATAATTCTGTGGCCAACCAAGGTGGTACATGTTGGCAGGCAGAATCATGAAATTGATTCATTTGACTGAGAAATCAACCTGGAGTCATGGTCAGGATTGCTTCTCAGTGTAGGACCTCTCAGTATGATTGTGCATTTCTAGCCTGACACTCCAAGCTAAGGCAGTACTCTTAGGTCTGCATTCATCCTGAGAAGAAACCATCCTCTGTTTCACGTAAAGGTGCGATGTGAACCAATGGGGGCTCTGCATCCATGGATAATCCCGGACAGGTATCAAAAGCCTGTTGTAAGGGCAAGAGGTTACACAGCAGTCCTGGTGATATCCTTTGCACATAGTTTGAAAACCACTAATTTATCTGAACAAGTATAATCTGAACTGATTCATTCAGAACCCTCTAAAATGTGGACATTTCCTTCCAGTACAATGATGCAGAAGCTCAGTTCCCTGACCCTAGCCTTTGTCTTTGCTCCTGCTTCCACTTCCTTGAGTAAAGGCGTCAGGATCATCTCCTACCTCAGACCTTGTTACTTGGCCATTCTTACTTTTCGAAACTCTAAAACAGCTTCCTGGGCTTCCCTGGTGGCGCAGTGGTTGAGAATCTGCCTGCTAATGCAGGAGACACGGGTTCGAGCCCTGGTCTGGGAAGATCCCACATGCCGCGGAGCCACTAGGCCCATAAGCCACAACTACTGAGCCTGCGCGTCTGGAGCCTGTGCTCCGCAACAAGAGAGGGCACGACAGTGAAAAGCCCGCGCACTGCGATGAAGAGTGGCCCCCACTTGCCACAACTAGAGAAAGCCCTTGCACAGAAACGAAGACCCAACACAGTCATAAATAAATAAATTTTAAAAAAATTTAAAAAAAAATTTAAAAAAAAAAAAAAACAAAAAAAAAAACAGCTTCCTTACAAATTGATGAGGGATATGTTTCCAGCCTTAAATTTCTGTTTCTGAACTCGACAGAATTTTTCTACTGTTCTTGTTTATTTACTCGTAAAATAGATATCCCTTTTACTTGAGGCACTATGAGAATAAAATACCTCATTTTGAAAGGTCTCTGAGAAAAGCAATCTTTCTTTCAGATATGCATATGTCCTAAAGTAGTTTTGACAAACTATTATGGTTATATTCTCAAGCTTCTAGACTAGTTCCAAATAAAAAATACCTCCAGTTCATTTTAGAATGCAGGAAAAGTAATTTTCTTATTTTTCTTGTCAAAATTCCATTCTCTACCTTCTGAGGTATTTACATTTATCTTCACATTTTTATGGTAAAGACCCCAGAATAGTTTTAAAGTGAGTAAATTTTATGTCTGCCGGAAAGAAAACACGTATATAAGTATGTATTAAGAAGAACCCAGAACTTAGAAATGAATTAAGCTTTGGAAAAATGGTTATAACCAACACATAATTGATTAGAGTAAGTTGTCTGCAGGAATAACCAAGAGATTATCAGTAAATGTATGGCTGAAGAGATCTGGGGTATCCATTTTAATGATCCCCAGTGGCTTGACATATTTTTGCTCACATCAAAATCCATAGCAGGTATTCCAGATGGGGTCACCTTTTACTTGGACTCCTTCCATCTTGTGACTCTATCTTGTCAAGAATCTTAGTGTCTTTCTTCAGTTGATGGATCAGGAAGGAAATCAGAGGAAAAGCACACCTGATTCTTAACCTTTTTGTCTAGGAAATGTCATTCATCATTACCATTCATATTCCATTGGTGCAAGTAAGTAACATAACTTCATCTAGAGGTAAAGGAGTTGGAAAATATATATTCCCTGCCCAGGCAGGTGCTTCTCAGGAACAACTCCACATTCACTCTCTGCCACATGTTGGTTAACCAAAGCCCCTCTGCATATTTTCTTATTTTTTGATGAGAATAAGTAGCAAAGATATTCATCTATTAACCTCTTCTCTATAAGAGCATAAAGAGTGGTCATAAGATATAATCAGAGATCTAACTCTTCCTTTTCATACGTAGGACACTTTTCCTTTTATTTATATTTAATTAGCTAAAGTGATCAGGAGATGAAGAGAAGATACTGCAGGGTTCTTATTTGGGCTCCAAGCCAGGTGGCTTAGCAGTAGAGATTTAATTTTTAAATCTAATTTTAATTAAAAGGAGAGGCTAGAGATGTAACCAAATTCAAGAAATGGAAATTAAAAAGTAAGATCAAATCCTGGGGGAGCACACACTTAAAGATTCATGCAGGCTTCTGAATGAGAATATCAGCATTTCACATTATTCTCCTCACGTCTGTTGGTGATAAAGACACAGCTGTACACTGACATCTGTGGCAAAATTATAGGTACATTTAAAATATGTTTAAGATAAAATGTATCTATACTTGTGTATCATACTACACTTTTATTTCTAAATGGCAAACTATGTAATGCATTCTATAATAGTAATGGTAACATTACTGCATAAGCTACACACATACATATATATCATAGTTAGCTCAATTTTTCAATTTTCCTATACCTTCATGAAATAGGACTCAGCTTATTAATTTATAGTAGAGTCTTAAAAGACATTTCATTTTGAGGTTCTTGGTCTTGAATTCTAAAAGAGCAGCAAGATAACATAAGAAGGGACTCAGGGTTGTCAAAGGAGGATATATGAAGGCCTGCCTTTAGAAGATCTTCAACTACTTTCTTGTCAATATCTGAGCATCCAATGCCATATTGGCTTTGGTCATTTTGCATGGAAAGTTGTCTAGTAGAAAACTGTCTACAATGACATTTTTTCCTATGCATGCACCAAAGCAGCACAGCTCTGCTGAACGCTGCTAAACAATGTCACACAAAGGGGCAGGTTGGTGCCTATATACACCCATGACTGCTAATCTTACACAGGCTCTCAATAGTATCTGGGAACCCTATTAGCTTTCTTTATACAATGTAATTCCCATTCCCCACAGATACTATTTCAAACCTTCCCAACTCTCCTCAAATCTTCAGCTCATCCATCTCCTCCCTCAAATCCAGAAGATTACTTAAAACCACTGGGGGAAACTCTTGGACTTCTCAATGTCCAGGATACAACCTACATCCATATTTCCCTTCCTCCTATTGGGTTGAGGAAGAATTGACTTTCCATCTGCATAACTGATCTACCATCTCTCTGCACTCTGGAACCCTTCCCCTTTGGATTCCTCAGAAATATAGTAAATTCTTCACCCTCCATCTGCTTGTGTCTTGAATTTTTCATATACTTCTGGATGAGTCACATCAGAATTTCATCATGTATGGTTTTTCAGCATTAAAAAAAAACAAAACAAAAAGAAGAGGAACTAAAGAAACTTTCTTCAATCCCAATTACCTCTGCAAATCCTACTCTCTCTTGTCTCCCCTTCACAGTCAAAATTCTTCAAGGTGTTATCTATATTTTCTGTATAAATTTCCTAAACTCATCCAATGTTATTTCTTCTTGCAATATACCAATAACCTGGCTGTCATACAGACTATCAATGCTTACATATTGCACAATATGGACGCTTTTCAGCTACTTTGCTTGACTTCTTGGCAGCATTTAACACTGTTGGAATCTTTTCTTCATGAACCTCTATCTCCTTGCCTCCTAAGGTATGACTCTCTCCTGGTTTGCCTCCTTCTTCTTTGGCCTCTCATTTTCTTTTGAAGGTTCCTCTTGCTCTGCTTGCACTTTAAATACTGATGACCATCAAGGCTCAGTTCCTGATTTTTCTTCCACCTCACCATTAAGAACTTATTAAGCTAATCCAGGAACCCCCTGGTAAATTCATCTATTCCCACAGCTTCAAAAACGATTTGTAAAATGATGACTGCCAAATCTACTCATCCAGCACAGACTTCTTTTCTAGGCTATATCCAACAGCCTACTAAACATTGCCATGTGTGCATTTCATAGACACCTTCAGCCTAACACGTTGAGAAATGCACTCATGATCTCCTTATCCCTCTTTCACATTTAATTCTCCGCTTGTGTTCTCTATCACCAAAATGCTGCCACCATTAACCCAGGACACCTCTCACATCTAGAAAAAACACCAAATCATTTAGATAATATTGTCCAATTGCTTCCGGGATACTTCTCTTTATTCCCAGAGCAACCACCCAGGTCCATGCAAATACCATCCCCTCTCTGAATGGTTGCCACCTCTTCTTAATTGGCCTTTCTTTCTTCAATATCTCTGTCTTCTACTCCACTCCCCACAGCGCACCTATGAGAATATGATTGGGACATTCCTCTGCTTAAAATCCTTTAGAACCTTCCCGTTGCTCTTATGATAAAGTTCAAACTTCAAAACATGTAATACTGATCAGACCCTTCATGGTCTGACCTCAGTACACTCAGCAGCCTCATCACTCAGTCTCCTCCTCAAATGTTGTTGTCCAGATATATTGAATTTCTTCCAGTTCTTGGAAATATAACTTTCACATATTATTTCCCTTTTCTGGAATACTCTTCAGTACTCCTCTTTTCTGGTTGGTCTTGTTCATCCTTCTAATCTTAGTTTATTTATCACTTCCTCAAGCAGCCCTTCTTGGATTAGTTTACTAAATCCTACTGAAGTATGGTTTCAACATTTATGTACTTTTCCTATCATAACTTCATGCTTTATTACTGTTGCTGGTTGTATTAGTTTCCTTTTGCTGCTGTAACAAATTACCACAAACTTTGTGGGTTAAAACAGCACACATTTATTATATTACAGTTCTGGAGGTCAGAAGTTTAAAATGAGTCAGCAATTCTCTGTTCCTTCTGGAGGGTCTGAGAAAGAATTAATTTCCTTACTTTTTCCTCCTTCTCAAGGCTGCCTACATCCCTTGGCTCAGAACTCTTCCTCCATCTTCAAAACCAGCGAGGTAGCATCTTCAAATCTCTCTTTTGGATCTCTGTTTCTGTTATCACATCTTATCTGGCTGTCCCTTGCCTCTCTCTTCTAAGGACCCTGATGATTAAACTGGGCTCAGCTGGGTAATCCACAATAATCTCTCCATCTCAATATTCTTAACTTAATCATATCTGCAAAATCCCCTTTGCCATGTAAGTGAATATATTTATAGGTTCTGGGGATTAGGATGCAGACATCTTGTGGGGGGCATTATTCTGCCTATCACACTTGTTTAAATGTCCATTTTTCTATTAGATTTATGAAATCTCCACTTTATCCCCAGTGCTTATTATGCTACCTGGCCCATGAGAGGTGTTCAGGACATATTTATCATAAAGAAATACAGAGTCCTAGATGTGACTTCAATCCATTGATACAGATATAACAAATGTATGTAACATTGAACAGGTATAAATTATGAAATATAATCATAAAACAGCCAAATGTATTAACAAAATAGTCTTTTGTTTTTTTCATTCTATTGACCCTTTACATTTTTTCATAGGGACTAGTTCTTATCCTGCCCCCGGATGAAAATTCAGGCAGGCATAACTGCTTTTCTGTCCCACTTTCAGGTATTAAAACAACCTACAGTGCCTTTAAATTAAAAACACAGTTTCAATTCAGTAATTAAAATGCCCCATCTCATGAATATGTCAAAACTCTGGGTTTGCTTTTATGTTGAATCATTTCTCTTCCTCCCCACCCATCTTGTTTACTGAGGTTTCTGACTCTTTTAGAGTTGTAATACAGAAAAGGGGATACAGGTAAGCCAAACAAAAGACATTACTTGGCTGAATCTGTGGAGGTGATGTAATTTCAGTACTCTATGAACTCTGCAGATGTCGAAAGCTGACACTCTTGTGTTCATTTGTGGAGTATTGGGGAGTTCCCCTCCTACTCCTGCCCCAGAGAGCTCTCTTCGATAGCCCCTAGGCTCTTGGAAATCAGTCTCTACCTTCTGTCCAAGGCCCTTCACCCCTCTAGCTGAGCTGTCTGGGAAGGTTTAGACTACCCTGCTGCAGCTTCCTTGCCTGTGTATTTCCAAAACAGTCCCAAGGATATGCTCACGAATCCACTGTCCCTATAAACTCTGGGGGCACCATTAACGTCTTCAAACCTGTCCTCTCCTCTGCTGCAACAGACCACCTTAGCCAGCTTCTCTTTCACAGACGTCTTATGCCTGGCTCAGACACCTGTCTACTATGTCCTCTAAATTGAAGGGATACATATTATGCTCCCTAATTGGTCTTTTTAGAGGCCCTTTGGTGTGTGTGTTTGTATATGTGTATGTGTGTGTTGGGGGAAGAAGACATTCAAAAAACACCTCTCTCCAAAACACCTCTTCAAAAAATCTGCCTATGGGTGTAAGAGATGTAGGAGTCATATAGCTGGATCACAGACATCTGTCTCTGAAAACCTGCATCACAGTCCAGAATCTCACTCTTGAATATATGCCCTAGTTGAGTTAAATACTGAGTATTAGCTATGTGCCACTGTACTAAGTCTTGTCTTAGACCAGGTATCCCCAACCCCTGGGCCACGGACCGGTACTGGTCCACAGCCTGTTAGGAACTGGGCCGCACGGCAGGAGGTGAGCGGCGGGTGAGTGAGCGAAGCTTCATCGGCCGCTCCCCATCGCTCCCCACGCTCACATTACCGCCTCAACCATCCCCCCCCAACCCCCGTCCGTGGAAAAACTGTCTTCCACGAAACCAGTCCCTGGTGCCAAAAAGGTTGGGGACCACTGTCTTAGACAACACTTTCAACTCAATGAGAAAGGCATTAATGTCATCCTCATTCTAAAGATGAAGAAACCAAGACTCACAGAGGTTACGGAATATGCTAAAGGTCACATTGTTGATAAACAGTGGACTAGAAATTCAAAACAAGGGAGTCCAAATCCAGAACTCATGTCTCCTCATATCACAACATTGGTCACATTTTTTTTTAAATAGATCTTTATTGGAGTATAATTTCTTCACAATACTGTGTTAGTTTCTGTTGTACACCAAAGTGAATCAGCCATATGCATACATATGTCCCCATATCCCCTCCCTCTTGAGCCTCCCTCCCATCCTCCCTATCCCACCCCTCTAGGTCATCGCAAAGCACCGAGCTGATCTCCCTGTGCTATGCTGCTGCTTCCCACTAGTTAACTATTTTACATTCGGTAGTGTATATATGTTGATGCCACTCTCACTTCGCCCCAGCTTCCCCCTCCCACCCTGTGTCCTCAGGTCCATTCTCTGTGTCTACATCTTTATTCCTGCCCTGCAACTAAGTTCATCAGTACCATTTTTTTTTTGATTCCATATATATGCGTTAGCATATGGTAGTTGTTTTTTTCTTTCTGACTTACTTCACTCTGTATGACAGACCCTAGTTCCATCCACCTCATTACAAACAACTCAATTTCGTTTCCTTTTATGGCTGAGTAATATTCCATTGTATATATGTGCCACATCTTCTTTATCCATTCATCTGTTGACGGACATTTAGTTTGGTTCCATGTCTTGGCTATTGTAAATAATGCTGCAATGAACATTGTGGTACATGTCTCTTTTTGAATTATGGTTTTCTCAGAGTATATGCCCAGTAGTGGGATTTCTGGGTCATATGGTATCTGTCACACTTTTAAAAAATTTAAATGCCCATCTTCCCTATCAGGTTGTAATTTCTTTCCTATTTCCTTCACTAACCCCATAGTAATGCTCACCCATGTTTTAACACTGATGTGGTTCTCAGCTTTTTAAATTCAATGCAAGACGGTATATTGCTTCCCATGCCATGTAGGGGGAGTTATCTTTCCATTTGATAACAATGACAAACAAAAGAAGCAAAGTGAAGCAAACTTAAGAAGAATAAAGATCCCAAATCATAAGATGCTGTCATTATAATATCCAATTAAAAAATAAAGAGAACAGTCCATTATTTTTGCCTACAAAAGATCAAAAAATGAATTTTATACTAACTTCACAGATGTTCATGGGCTGTAACCAGCTGCTTCATGAAACATGCTATTTTAATTACTGTAGTGATGTAACAGACGCTTCCCATGGTCAAACTTCCCTTACTGAGCTTCATCTCACATTTTGGGGTTAAGGAAAGCTACCCTTCCTTGGAGTAGACTTTTATCTTAAACTCAGCTAACTGACTCTTTCTACCTTTGCTTTAGTCTCTAGAAGAGGACTGGGCAAACCACGGTCCACGGGCTAACTCTGGCCTACTACTTGTTTTTGTAAACAGTTTTATTGTTACACAGTCCTATCTATTCATTTACATTTTTTACATGACCATGTGCATATAAAATGGCAGAGTTGACTAGTTGCTGCAGAGTCTGTATGGCCTACAAGGTCTTAAAATATTTACTTACGATGTGGCTCTTTAAATACAAAAGAGGTGACTAAGGCTTGTTCTAGAAAGCTTAGATTGGCATTTGTTTTTATAGAATACCCTCTACAAAGTACTGCTGCATACTATATTGCTCCAATTATTTATCAAACGAACAAGAGTCACTTTTTAACATTATCCATTATTTTTTATCTCCCATATTTTACCTTAGTTTCTTTATGATTTTTTCTTTATATTTTTAGCAATTAAAATTTATTTTATTTTGCTGTAGTGCATGGATCTTCAAAGGCTACCTTAAGTTCTTTTGGAGATAAAATGGCATAAAAATAAAATAAAATATCCCATTTTATTATACGAATTCTTTTTTCAGGTTGGCTCAAAGCATTTTTTTCTGAAAATGAAGTTGAATATAAATAAATGAATAAGTAAACAAGAAACTTAAAAAAAAAACTGTTCTTTTTACAGTGACTTGAATATTTCATTATTTTATTTTTATGAGATACATCCATATATAAGTTTTTCACTTGGTAAGCTTTAGAAGCATTAGTTTATTTTTTTCTTAACAGAAAAAGACCAAGAAAATACAATAGTTCATTTTGAATTTTATGCTTTATTTTCTGAGAGGAAGACAGCAATGCATTTATTATAAAGTTGAATAAAAGCCAAAATCACTTATCTATTAAAAGTATTAAGTATTACATTTTTAAATTAAAATTTTATTTATTTTTTATTTCTTTATTGATCTTGTGTAGGCAAACAGAATGATAATTAATGCTTTTCTGTGTCTCTCAATAATAAAAAATGATATATTAAATTGGACATGTGCTCCATTTCATGAAATGTCATTTATTTAGAATATATGCTTCTATTATGGAAACACTGGCTGGATGTTATACATTACATATATATATATGTGTGCATATATATACAAATTCATGTAAGTGGAAACGAATATGGATAAAATTACATTGACCTAATTGAATGCTCCCATTTTGCCTAATACACTATTCTCTTAGCAAATCTTACACCCCTCTTTTTTTCTTTAATTGTTCTCATCCAAAACTTTCAATATTTCCAAAAATTTACTTCATTTATAGGATAAAAAAATATACCACAGATAATATATTAACAGGTCACATTAAAAAGAATTCTAAAGAGGACAGACAGCAGAAGCAAGAAGAAATACAATCTTACACCCTGTGGAACAAAAACCACATTCACAGAAAGATAGACAAGATGAAAAGGCAAAGGGCTATGTACCAGATGAAGGAACAAGATAAAACCCCAGGAAAACAACTACATGAAGTGGAGATAGGCAACCTTCCAGAAAAAGAATTCAGAATAATGATAGTGAAGATGATCCAGGACCTCGGAAAAAGAATGGAGGCAAAGACTGAGAAGACGCGAGAAATGTTTAACAAAGACCTAGAAGAATTAAAGAACAAACAAACAGAGATGAACAGCACAATAACTGAAATGAAAACTACACTAGAAGGAATCAATAGCAGAATAACTGAGGCAGAAGAACGGATAAGTGACCTGGAAGACAGAATGGTGGAATTCACTGCTGCGGAACAGAATAAAGAAAAAAGAATGAAAAGAAATGAAGACAGCCTAAGAGACCTCTGGGACATTAAACACAACAACATTCGCATTATAGGGGTCCCAGAAGGAGAAGAGAGAGAGAAAGGACCCGAGAAAATATTTGAAGAGATTAGAGTCTAAAACTTCCCTAACATGGAAAAGGAAATAGCCATCCAAGTCCAGGAAGCGCAGAGCATCCCATACAGGATAAACCCAAGGAGAAACATGCCAAGACGCATAGTAATCAAATTGGCAAAAATTAAAGACAAAGAAAAATTATTGAAAGAAGCAAGGGAAAAAAGACAAATAACATACAAGGGAACTCCCATAAGGTTAACAGCTGATTTCTCAGCAGAAACTCTACAAGCCAGAAGGGAGTGGCATGATATACTTAAAGTGATGAAAGGGAAGAACGTACAACCAAGATTACTCTACCTGGCAAGGATCTGTTCAGATTTGATCGAGAAATCAAAAGCTTTACAGACAACCAAAAGCTAAGAGAATCAGCACCACCAAACCAACCAGCTCTACAACAAATACTAAAGGAACTTCTCTAAGTGGGAAACACAAGAGAAGAAAAGGACCTACAAAAACAAACCCCAAACAATTAAGAAAATGGTCACAGGAACACACATATCGATAATTACCTTAAACGTGAATGGATTAAATGCTCCAACCAAAAGACACAGGCTCGCTGAATGGATACCAAAACACAACTCATATGTATGCTGTCTACAAGAGACCCATTTCAGACCTAGGGACACATACAGACTGATAGTGAGGGGATGGAAAAAGATATTCCATGCAAATGGAAATCAAAAGAAAGCTGGACTAGCAATTCTCATATCAGATAAACAGTCTTTAAAATAAAGAATGTTACAAGAGACAAGGAAGGACACTACATAATGATCAAGGGATCAATCCAAAAGAAGATAAAACAATTTTAAATATTTATGCACCCAACATAGGAGCACCTCAGTACATAAGGCAACTGCTAACAGCTATAAAAGAGAAAATCGACAGTAACACAATAATAGTGGGGGACTTTAACACCTCACTTACACCAATGGACAGATCATCCAAACAGAAAATAAATAAGGAAACAGAAGCTTTAAATGACACAATAGACCAGATAGATTTGATTGATATTTATAGGACATTCCATCCAAAAACAGCACATTACACTTTCTTCTCAAGTGCAAACGGAACATTCTCCAGGATAGATCACATTTTGGGTCACAAATCAAGCCTCAGTAAATTTAAGAAAATTGAAATCATATCAAGCATCTTTTCTGACCACAATGCTATGAGATTAGAAATGAATTACAGGGAAAAAACCGTGAAAAGCACAAACACATGGAGGCTAAACAATACGTTACTAAATAACCAAGAGATCACTGAAGGAATCAAAGAGGAAATCAAAAAATACCTAGAGACAAATGACAATGAAAACACGATGATCCAAAACCTATGGGATGCAGCAAAAGCAGTTCTAAGAGGGAAGTTTATAGCTATACAAGCCTACCTAAAGAAACAAGAAAAATCTCAAGTAAATAATCTAACCTTACACCTAAAGGAACTAGAGAAAGAAGAACAAACAACACCCAAAGTTAGCAGAAGGAAAGAAATCATAAAGGTCAGAGCAGAAATAAATGAAATAGAAACAAAGAAAACAATAGCAAAGATCAGTAAAACTAAAAGCTGGTTCTTTGAGAAGATAAACAAAATTGATAAGCCATTAGCCAGACTCATCTAGAAACAGAGGGAGAGGACTCAAATCAATAAAATTAGAAATGAAAAAGGAGAAGTTACAACAGACAATGCAGAAATACAAAGCGTCCTAAGAGACTACTACAAGCAACTCCATGCCAATAAATTGGACAACCTGGAAGAAATGGACAAATTCTTAGAAAGGTATAACCTTCCAAGACTGAAGCAGGAAGCAATAGAAAATATGAACAGACCAATCACAAGTAATGAAATTGAAACTGTGATTAAAAATCTTCCAACAAACAAAAGTCCAGGACCTGATGGCTTCACAGGTGTATTCTATCAAACATTTACAGAAGAGCTAACACCCATTCTTCTCAAACTCTTCCAAAAAATTGCAGAGGAAGGAACACTCCCAGACTCATTCTATGAGGCCACCATCACCCTGATACCAAAACCTGACAAAGATACTACAAAAAAAGAAAATTACAGACCAATATCACTGATGAATATAGATGCAAAAATCCTCAACAAAATATTAGCAAACAGAATCCAACAACACATGAAAAGGATCATACACCATGATCAAGTGGGATTTAACCCAGGGATGCAAGGATTCTTCAATATACACAAATCAATCAATGTGATACACCATATTAACAAATTGAAGAATAAAAAACATATGATCATCTCAATAGATGCAGAAAAAGCTTTTGACAAAATTCAACACCCATTATTGATAAAAACTCTCCAGAAAGTGGGTATATAGGGAACCTACCTCAACATAATAAAGGCCATATATGACAAACCCACAGCAAACATCATTCTCAATGGTGAAAAACTGAAAGCATTTCCTCTAAGATCAGGAACAAGACAAGGACCTCCACTCTCACCATTATTATTCAAAATAGTTTTGGAAGTCCTAGCCACGGCAATCAGAGAAGAAAAAGATATAAAAGGAATACAAATTGGAAAAAAAGAAGTAAAACAGTGACTGTTTGCAGATGACATGATACTATACATAGAGAATCCTAAAGATGCCACCAGAAAACTACTAGACCTAACCAATGAATTTGGTAAAGTTGCAGGATACAAAATTAATGCATAGAAGTCTCTTGCATTCCTATACACTAATGATGAAAAATCTGAAAGAGAAATTATGGAAACACTCCCATTTACCATTGCAACAAAAAGAATAAAATACCTAGGAATAAACCTAACTAGGAAGACAAAAGACCTGTATGCAGAAAACTATAAGACACTGATGAAAGAAATTAATGATACCAACAGATGGAGAGATATACCATGTTCTTGGATTGGAAGAATCAATACTGTGAAAATGACTATATTACCCAAAGCAATCTACAGATTCAATGCAATCCCTATCAAATTACCAATGGCATTTTTTACAGAACTAGAACAAAAAATCTTAAAATCTGTGTGGAGATGCAAAAGACCCCGAATATCAAAAGCAGTCTTGAGGGAAAAAAATGGAGCTGGACGAATCAGACTCCCTGACTTCAGACGATACTACAAAGCTACAGTAATCAAGACAATATGGTACTGGCACAAAAACACAAATATAGATCAATGGAACAGGACAGAAAGCCCAGAGATAAACAGACGCACCTATGTTCAACTAATCTATGACAAAGGAGGCAAGGATCTACAATGGAGAAAAGTCAGTCTCTTCAATAAGTGGTGCTGGGAAAACTGGACAGTTACATGTAAAAGAATGAAATTAGAACACTCCCTAACACCATACACAAACATAAACTCAAAATGGATTACAGACCAAAGTGTAAGACCGGACACTATAAAACTCTTAGAGGAAAACATAGGAAGAACACTGTTTGACATAAATCACAGCAAGATCTTTTTTGATCCACCTCCTAGAGTAATGGAAATAAAAACAAAAATAAACAAATGGGACCTAATGAAACTTCAAAGCTTTTGCACAGCAAAGGAAACCATAAACAAGATGAAAAGACAACCCTCAGAATGGGAGAAAATATTTGCAAATGAATCAATGGACAAAGGATTAATCTCCAAAATATATAAACAGCTCATGCAGCTCAGTATTAAAAAAAAAAATCCAATCCAAAAATGCGCAGAAGACCTAAATAGACATTTCTCCAAAGAAGACATATAGATGTCCAGGAAGCACATGAATAACTGCTCGACATCACTAATTATTAGAGAAATGCAAATCAAAACTACAATTAGGTATCACCTCACACCAGTTAGAATGGGCATCATCAGAAAATCCACAAACAACAAATGTTGGAGAGGGTGTGGAGAAAAGGGAATCCTCTTGCACTGTTGCTGGGAATGTAAATTGATACAGCCACTATGGAGAACAGTATGCAGGTTCCTTAAAAAACTAAAAATAAAATTATCATATGACCCAGCAATCCCACTACTGGGCATATACCCAGAGAAAACCACAATTCAAAAAGACACATGCTCCCCAATGTTCACTGCAGCACTACTTACAATAGCCAGGTCATGGAAGCAACCTAAATGCCCACTGACAGACCAATGGATAAAGAAGATGTGGTGCATATATACAATGGAATATTACTCAGCCATAAAAAGGAATGAAACTGGGTCATTTGTAGAGACGTGGATGGATCTAGAGACTGTCATACAGAGTGAAGTAAGTCAGAAAGAGAAAAACAAATATCATATATTAACACATATATGTGGAACCTAGAAAAATGGTACAGATGAACCAGTTTGCAGGGCAGAAATTGAGACACAGATGTAGAGAACAAACGTATGGACACCAAGCGGGGAAAGCAGCGGGGGGTGGGGATGGTGGTGTGATGAATTGGGAGATTGGGATTGACATGTATACACTGATGTGTATAAAATGGATGACTAATAAGAACTTGCTGCATAAAAAAATAAAAATAAATAAATTCTATCTTAACTTTTAACCAACTCTAGGCCATATGCTCTCTGACTCTATACTAAGAGGCCTTTTAAAATTTTTTCAGTGACCTTTTGGTTATTAATATATGGCAAGTATTTGGAAAGAAAATATAAATGCCAGGACTATATTCCACATACTTTTCTTCAGTTTGGAGCTTAAAGTCGGATAATTCCATACTGCATTTTCCAATTAAAAAAATGAACTAGACTTACTCTGGTGATAATTTTGCAATACTTATCAATATCGACTCATTATGTTGTACGCCTGAAATTAATATATGTCAATTATAATTTTATTTAAAAAGTGGAGCATCTGTCTATATGGATTTTGTTATGTTGCCAGTCAAACCATATCCCTCAGATACATGGTATTATAAAATGTACAGCTATGTCACTCCTTCTTCCTGTTTTCTGCCAGATTTAATGGAGATTCTTTTGTATTTTGCTTTTGAATTGAAAAACAAAAATTACCACACTTAAACTCCCGGGGGCTAGCTTTTGAGAGTCTACATTTAGAGACATTCTAAAAAGTTACTTGTAGTCTGTGGACTCAGAGCCTAGGTATGCCCGATTCAAAGAAAACTGAAACAACAACAAAGGCTCAAACTTCCTGGTTAGTTTAATAACATATCATTATAAATATTCAGTCAGCGGCTTTAGGGAAACCCTTGTCTTGTCAATAAGAGCTGCAAGATTTGATGGCTCTGCCAGAAAGTACTGGGAGGAGTTGGTATTTGTTGTTATTTTGCACACACCACGGATCCTGTGTGTTTTTATATATTTATTTATTTATTTTACTGTGGGATTAAAACAGAGTGAACCATAAAGGTTTTCTGGAAATTATTTTAAAGTTTTGCAGTTTAAAAGATGGTTATTTATTTATCCAAATAATAAATATGCCAATCTTTAGTTATACAAGATTGGATCAAGGAATGCCCAAATAATATCAGAAAACTAATTTTAAGTCATGTTTTTAGATTGTTCAGAAGAATCTAACATTGAACTGAATTATGTTCCTGAAATTCATACCTAAAATGTTCATTAATGTTCTTGTTCAACATCACTGTAATGGATAAGATTCTTTGTCCTTCAAATTCTTACTTACATTAGACTTCACTGTGGTATCAATAAATAAGAAAAAATAACAAAATAGAGTGGGCAGTTTGATTTAAGGGGAAAAGTCTTCAAACGAATCTTTGGTTTGCCTGCTCTTGCTACCTCATTAATTCTAAATGGTGTCAGTCAGTTGAGTCTAATAGCTGTGAGTGTTACTACCATGGTCAGTTCCAAATTATAGTATTGATTAATTGATTGTCTTCTTCCAGTTGTGAATTATATGAGTGCTGGCTCAGGCAGCTTGGCTTAGGGCCAAAACCTTATTTTCAATGGAAGGCAACAAGCAATTTCACTGTTTCACTGCTGTGGTTAAGCGGATGCTCAGAAAACCAAAAGCTTTGGAAAGACAATTGGACAAAAAAGGAATGCACTAAATATAAAAATATGCACTTATTGATGGTCTCTCTCCAACCTAGAGAAACAAGCAGGAAGAGAGTAAGTCAAAAATTCATCATTTCTCAACCTCAGACTTCCCAAACAGTCTTGAAACAATTGACTGGGGGATGAGAGTAAGAGGGTAGAAAGATGGTCAAGAATGATAACGAGCCATCATTTGCATCTGCGGAATTAAGTCCATTCAGGAGAAGTGTGGTGACTGTAGTACTTTCAAACCAAGTACAACTTAAAGTGGATTATGGGCTTGGCTACATCATAGGTACAGCTATCCAGGAAAGCTTAAAAAGTACCTGCCACATTGTGGCACCACCAGGGCAGTGGTGCCATGTTCTTAGAATAATATAAACATTACCAAGTTGAAAGACAATACAGGAGGCACTCATTTTGTGTTAACTTTCTGCTTTAATGAGAAACATAAAATGGATGGGTGTGTTTATCATTGATTCTTGTGGAATGGGAAAAGCTAAATGGGGCATTGAGAGGTTAATAACTTTCACAGATCCATAACTTTGCCTTTGTTTGCTGCCAGATCAATTCCCTTTCCCTACAAAATCTGAAGGGAAAATTGGTATGCAATGGAGTAACTCTGATTATAAAATTATATTCACATTAAAATGTATTTATAATCATTATTGGTCTTTCTTTTCAATATGAACACAATTATACTTGATTTCACAGAGAATTAGAAAGAAGAACCTTCATGGACATATATACACTACCAAATGTAAAATCGATAGCTAGTGGGAAGCAGCTGCATAGCGCAGGGAGATCAGCTCAGTGCTTTGTGACCACCTAGAGGGGTGGGATAGGGAGGATGGGAGGGAGACACAAGAGGGAGGAGATGTGGGGATATATGTATATGTATTGCTGATTCACTCTGTTATAAAGCAGAAACTAACACACTATTGTAAAGCAATTATACTCCAATAAAGATGTTAAAAAAATTAATTAAGTAAAAAAAAAAAAAGAAAGAAGAAACTTTCTTCCTCAAGTAAAGGGAGTGATCCTGAAAAGAATGAGGAAAATGATTCCACGGGTCCTAAATTGTAAAGCTTTAAAACCAATGTTTAGACAAGACTGATAAATGGAAATTTATAAGTAGAGAAACAATTGTGAATATATGGAAAGCATGTATCACAAAGTCAAATATGCTGATGAAAATTAGAATTTTGTGGAAGTATTTGCTATAAGAAAGGGGAAAGAGATTGCAAGTAAATGTGTCAATGAGGAGAAATTAATCTTCTATAAGTGGTACTAAATTCAAGATTATTAATGATTGATTATACATATATGGAAAAATCCTTAATAGAAGCAATGATGTAAAAGCCTCTTGGCATAGATCCTATAATGAAAGTTCATTGAATAAATATGCATAAAATATAAAAGTATATTAACTTTTCATGGTATACTTCTTGGCACCCAGCACAGAAACCCTAGCACAAAATGGGTGGTCCACAGATATTTTTTGAAAGAAAGAATGCATTAGAATATAGCCTTTGAAATAACTTCCCCAGCAATAAATAGTACCCTTAAAGAAACATAGCAATAGTCATTAATAAAATGTTTTCAAATTTCAAGTGCTTGTAATCCAAAGCACATAAATATAGCTAGTTTTCCCTCTCCCCCATGTCCTTTCCTCACCTGAATAAATGTGATTCACCCTTAGACTCAGACATCATGTTCCTTCCTGAATAAGTGGTTCCTCACCTATTTGGACTAGATTAAGCAACCTTAACATGATCTCCAGTACTTCCCATATTTGGGGACTATTTGCACTCTCCTGTAACTGTTTATTTAATTGACTATCCATCTTAGATAGATTATGTCTGTCTTATCCCCCATTTGTGTCCCCTAGGCTCTAGCAAAGAGTTTCATATTGACAACTACTTGTTTTTTTCCAGATAGTATCATTCCTGACCTTTCTTTTCCATACCCCACATCTGGTTTGCTGGCAAATCCAAGTAGCTCTACTTTCAAAGCAATGCCTATCTAGAATTCAACCATTCTTCCCACTCCCAAAGCCTAACTTGGTCCACCTCTTGCCTGCATTACTGCAATAGCCTCTGTGCTAGTATACCCGCCACTGCCCCTGTTTCAATTAGTTAGTTCTCAACCCAGAAGCCAGACAGATCGTCTTAAAATATGACTAAACATGTCATTTTTCTGTTCAAAACCTTCAGTGAGATATCATCTCATATAGAACAAAAGTCAAAGTTCTTACTAGGAGATATGAGGGTCTTCTTTTCTTATCACTTCAGCTATGCTGGCCTTCTTGCTGTTGCTCAGTTCAAGTAAGCTTCCCCCCAGGAAGCAGGTATAGCAGGTGTAGCCTTCATACCTGCTATTTCCCCTGTCTAGAATGGTCTTCCGCCAATATCTACATGACTAACTCTCCTACTTTCTTGAGAGTTTTACTCAGAAATCATCTCTCAGTCCAAAATTTCTAAAATTTCAATATTCTCCTAACCTGATACTTTAATTTCCCTTCCCTGCTTTTGTTTTCCTATTAGTGCTGATTCTGAGTCTGATATTCAGCAGGTAGAGTACACTTCCCTTCTGAGTGGCCTCATGTCTATTTGATGAGTAGGTACTCATTTATGCTCGTTGTTAAATATTTTAAAGCTCATCCCTGCTCTTCACGATCTAATATACTCTCTACTTCAATTATTTCTCTTTACCATCTACCTCCCCAACTCTAACGTAAAATATTTTTGTTCAACACTGTATCACCAGCATCTGGAGCACCTGGTCTTCTGTAAGGTACTCTAGCTGTATACCCCAATTTTAGCCTATGCATGTTTCTACCTTAAAAGGTACTATAAAACATTGTTACACTTATTTCTTTCATGTTGTCTCTGCAGTAAGTGGTGAACTCCTTGAGGGCAGGTTTCACTTTTTCTTTTCATCTTTGTATTTCAATCATCTAGGGCACTGACTGCTTAATAAATATTCAGTGAATAGAAGAAAGAAGAAATGACTTTGTGCATACCCATAATTACTCATGTAAGATAAATTATTACAACTATGTTTTTATTTATTATGCCTACCTACTTTATTAAAAATAAATTTATTTATTTTTATTTATTTATTTTTGGCTGTGTTGGGTCTTCATTGCTGTGTGCGGGCTTTCTCTAGTTGCAGCGAGTGGGGGCTACTCTTCGTTGTGGTGCATGGGCTTCTCATTGTGGTGGCTTCTCTTGCTGTGGTGCACGGGCTCTAGGCACGCGGGCTTCAGTAGGTGTGGCTCGTGAGCTCTAGAGCACAGGCTCAGTAGTTGTGGCACACGGGCTTAGTTACTCTGTGGCATGTGGCATCTTCCCAGACCAGGGCTCGAACCCGTGTCCCCTGCACTGGCAGGCAGATTCTTAACCACTGCACCACTGGGGAAGTCCCATGCCTACCTACTTTCAATGAAGATAAAATTATGTATACAAACTTAGATTGGTACAACTATAACCTTGTAAATTTTATAGGTCTAATGTATAAAAATTTATCTGTCTCAAGGATTTTTAGGAGCACAATCCTTGTGATCGAGGAGAAAACATTATATAGACAATCTTTTTTTGACATTTCTATGGTTTTAAACTGCAGTAATAAGAAAATCTCAAGTAAACTGTAGACAGCTGTTTCAAACCAAAGATATTACATAGGAAATTTCATAATTCCATTCTATAACTACAGGTGATTTCTGATCTTTTAAAATATGATTTAAAAAATATGATTCTGCATAGGAAAATCTGGGATCAGATTCAAAAGTCTTTTTTTTTTTTAAAGTTTGGAACACTTTCATGTGCTCAAGATTTTTTAAAAAAATGAGATTTTTATAAAAAATATCTTTAGGCCATCCACCACCAAAACAATTAACCCCTAAAATCTTTTTTAATAAATTAAAAATCTTAAAATTTGTATGGGGACACAAAAGACGCCAAATAGCAAAAGCAGTCTTGAGGGAAAAAACGGAGCTGGATGAATGAGACTCCCTGACTTCAGACTATACTACAAAGCTACAGTAATCAAGACAATATGGTACCGGCACAAAAACACAAATATAGATCAATGGAACAGGATAGAAAGCCCAGAGATAAACCCACGCACCTCTGGTCAACTAATCTATGACAAAGGAGGCAAAGATATACAATGGAGAAAAGACAGTCTCTTCAATAAGTGGTGCTGGGAAAACTGGACAGCTACATGTAAAAGAATGAAATTAGAACACTCTCTAACACCATACACAAACATAAACTCAAAATGTATTCGAGACCTAAATGTAAGACTGGACACTATAAAACTCTTGGAGGAAAACATAGGAAGAATACTCTTTGACATAAATCACAGCAAGATCTTTTTTTGATCCACCTCCTAGAGTAATGGAAATAAAAACAAAAATAAACAAATGGGACCTAATGAAACTTCAAAGCTTTTGCACAGCAAAGGAAACCATAAACAAGACGAAAAGACAAACCTCAGAATGGGAGAAAATATTTGCAAATGAATCAACGGACAAAGGATTAATCTCCAAAATATATAAACAGCTCATGCAGCTCAATATTAAAGAAACAAACAACCCAATCCAAAAACGGGCAGAAGACCTAAATAGACATTTCTCCAGAGAAGACATACAGATGGCCAAGAAGCACATGAAAAGTTGCTCAACATCACTAATTATTAGAGAAATGTAAATCAAAACTACAGTGAGGTATCACCTCACACCAGTTAGAATGGGCATCATCAGAAAATCCACAAACAACAAATGCTGGAGAGGGTGTGGAGAAAAGGGAACCCTCTTGCACTGTTGCTGGGAATGTAAACTGATACAGCCACTATGGAGAACAGTATGCAGGTTCCTTAAAAAACTAAAAACAGAATTACCATATGATCCAGCAATCCCACTACTGGGCATATACCCAAAGAAAAACCATAATTCAAAAAGACACATGCACCGTAATGTTCATTGCAGCACTATTTACAATAGCCAGGTCATGGAAGCAACCTAAATGCCCATCGACAGACGAATGGATAAAGAAGGTGTAGTACATATATACAATGGAATATTACTCAGCCATAGAAAGGAACGAAATTGAGTCATTTGTTGAGACGTGGATGGATCTAGAGTCTGTCATACAGAGTGAAGTAAGTCAGAAAGAGAAAAACAAATATCGTATATTAATGCATGTATGTGGAACCTAGAAAAATGGTACAGATGAACTGGTTTGCAGGGCAGAAGTTGAGACACAGATGTAGAGAACAAACGTATAGACACCAAGGGGGGAAAACTGTGGTGCGGTGGGGATTGAGGTGTGTTGAATTGGGCGATTGGGATTGACATGTATACACTGATTTGTATAAAATTGATGACTAATAAGAACCTGCAGTATAAAAAAACAAACAAGCAAACAAACAAAACAACTAATACTAAACTTTCTTTGGGTTATTTGTATGGAAATATGTTAATATAAATGTTTCAGTCATTACATGAAATTTCTAAAAATCTTATATGTTCTGGTATAATGTTATAAGTCATAATTCTAGCTATTACTTTAAAATGTATATCTCAGAAATAAAGAAAACATAAATTATATAAGATCATACAAGGCATGTTTATCAAATGTACAAAAGATTGTCTTAACAATTCTTATAAACTTAGGACTCAAAATGATACTTACTGCCCATTTTACAGAACACTCCCCTTCTTGTATGACCCTGTTTTGTTACTTCCCTTCTTATACATTGCCCCTGACCCGGGCAACTCTCCCCATGTTCAACGTAGTCCATTCTAGCCACTCCTGTCTTCATCCCATTGAATGTTTGAGAAATAGGCCAGGTATTAGCACAAACTCACATAATTTAGAAATACAGAGCCAAATGCAATGGATATAGTTTAGTTCCCAGATCCTGGAGATCTCAAAAAAAAAAAAAAAAAAAAAAAAAAAAACCACCCAAAACAAACAAAACAACCTCACAGCCTTTTATATATCATTCTCGAACTTAACTTCCAGGTAATCCTTTATAACTGAGTCTCCAAGCCCATTCCTTTGGACAGCAGATGTCAGCTATCAGGCACCAAAATTTAATATTTCAGACAACCTCAGAATGCTACCCTGATATTTCATTACCCATCTTTCTACTGTCTATAAATAGGAAAATAGTGGAAGAAAATGAGACAGTTAAATGTGAACACAGGGATTTGACGCCTAAGAAGTTTCTCAGTGTACTAGTGTGATTGTTCTAGTTCTACACTTGAACACCTATAATTGAATTTGATTAAAATTATTCAGTTTATTTATTCAGTCATTTATTTCTAGAGAGGGACATCTAAATTTGCATAAATATAATGTTGGACGATTTGACCATTAAGTTCACTCGGAGTTACAAGTCAACCTCTATTTACAGCTCTACCCAGCTGTTAAATACCATTCATTTTCTCCTAACCTTCTTTACTTAGGGAATTTTTTCCTTCTTGTGTTGATTTACATATATATATTCTCCTAAAGTCTACCCTCATTTGGAAAAAAAAAATTGTAAGGCAGGATTCTTTTTTTTTTTTTTTAATTAAGACTTTATCTTCTAAGAGCAACTTAAAGTTCACAGCAAAATTGAGGGGACCTAACCATTTTCAGCTTCTATTTCTAGAAGAGAATTGATGAATATGACCAAAACTAGAAGATTTATACTTTATATTGATTAATATATAGCATTTTTAGGGAGAAATATGCTATAATCTGTATAACTATCTTACAAGTTATTTTATACTACTTGTTTTATTTTTAGTCTTTATGAACTAAGTTTAGACTTAAAATCTTTTTTTTAATCATCATAACTTTCTTGAGCAACTCAAATAACCCAAACTAGTAATGTTTTTGATGTTTATGGTGATGATGATAGCAAATATGTTTAATCCTGTCAATCTTGACTTACACATGATAAAAATAATCCAATTTAAAAATAGGTGTGAACCCCTTATTTATAGCAGTCCATGTGAAAAACAGCATTAGGCTTTAGTTGTTTCATAAGGGCAACTGAAATCATGCAAAAGGCACAGTTAATTTAAAAAGCCAAAAGCACAATGGTCAGATCAAGAGATAATAGTGTTTCCACATACTTATGGTAGCACCCAGGTAACATTTGTCACATTGTGTTTTATTCTAGGCATCGACCTGAAACATGAAACATTTTATTGATATGCTAGGAGGAGGTATCAGAGGATGAAATATCTGAAACTCATGTCATAAAAGGAATGGATGAAGTAGGTATGGATATTTTACACAGAAAACAGAAGACTAAAGGAAGAAATAAAGGCAGGTATATTTTTGCATCAATATCAAGAAGACTTTTCTTGCAATTGGAGCTACCCGGTAATGAAAATGAGGTTTATGTATCGTATTTAATCACAGACTGGCTGACTGTGTGTCATGGGGAAGTTTCCTATAGAGCAGGAGACTGAATTATGTGAACTTCCCTCGTCTTTGTCTCAATTTTTCTTTCCTTTTCTTTTTTTCTTTTTTTTAATTCAAAGGATAATATGGTTTTCAATGCATAGTTAAAAAAACAAAACAAAACAAAACAAAAACCTGAGTCACAGATATTCTACCAAATATCTTTTTGATCTTGGGCAGCCCATTTTTCTTCTCTGGGTCTAAATTTATCATGTACAAAGCATGGCCTGGAGTCTTTAAAGTATATTTTAGTTCTGATGTTCTCTAACCATACAAATGTAGACATTGAATTAAACTCTGACTCTATTCATGGTGAAGAATCACTACAATTATGGAGCTGGAAAGCAGTTAGAGCTGGAAAGCATTTAGTCAACCCCCATACACACCATTAGATTATACATATCATAGTTCCTAAACCGTCTTGCTAGTAAATCCTTGGAATAAGTCTTTCTTTTTAATGCTATGTGTATAATATGAACATTTTGGTTATCACCCCTGAATAAAAAAAGTAACTCTCTCAAGCAAAAATGCCCAGAAAACATCCTGCTGAGCTTTCTTCTTCTGGCCATACAGTCTGCATACACAATTAACCTTCCCTTAATTAGATTAACTTGTTCTCTATCTGAGATTGTCAAATTAATACTGTAATCAAAAAACTATAATAGAGACCTGAATATGTCCCTGCTGTGTATAATGTTAATTACTTCTTCACTCAGAATAACTGAAATCAGGCTCACTTAATGGGATGCCTTAGTTAGCAGATCTGTTTTATTTCTCTAAAATAGTGCTAGTCAGAACTTTATAAACAACTCTTAAAATCATCTAAAGAAACCATAGTATTTCTGACTTTCTTAATTGATGAAGTTCCAAGAATTGACTAAAATTGCAGAAGGTTACTATTAGTTATATGAAAATATTTACAGGCATTGGCATTGGTCCTTATATTAAAACATGATATGGCACAGCAAATATTCAAATGTTATCATTAACAAGAAACTAAATTGCACTTGCCAAAATTAGCAAAACATTTGGATATAGAACCCACAGTAACATCAGGTTCACCCCACATATCTGTGAATTTCCAAATTCAGACATTTTAACAGTTTCTGGCTAGCATTAGCTTGATCCAATTATGAAAAGTGACACTGACAATTACATGAAGAAGAAAGCTCATTTAACCAAATTGACTAAACTTGGTCAATGGCCCTAAGGCAAAGTGTTTTAAACCTTTAATTACAGAATAGTGTATTTACCATTAACAGTATTTTATATATCTCATAATGTTCTCAATCAATCACTTATTAAGTATCCATGATGTCAAGGCAGTCTTTTAGCCACTGTGAGGAGTGTAAACATGAGTAAAAAGACACAGACTCTCCTTTCAAAAAGTTTACAACCCAGGCACTATGTTCCTTAAGGAGGAACTGGCAGGAGAGTGGAAGCCTCGTGCTTTTGCCATCTAGTAAGATGGTTTTAGTTCTCTCAACTCAGAGCAAGCAAGGACCATGTCAAAACATAATGGCCTCGTCTCTGGAGTTCCACTGGGTTAGAATTCTGATACTACTACCACTTGTATGACATTGGGTAAGATATTTAGTTTCTCCAATTCTCAGGTCCTTCATCCTAATGGGGAGATAATTAGAGTACTAACCTCAGAAGTTTAATGTGAAAAGTAAATGAAATAGGTGTGCAAATTGCTTTGCACAGAATATGCATAGCAAAAACAAAGGTTAAATATATTTAAGGGACAAGAGATACATTAAATAAGAAAGCTGTCTTTTCTTTGGCAAGATTAAGAAGTTAAATATTTGGTAAAGTATTAGATTTAGATGCCTGCAATCAAGACTGATTATATAACATTCATGGACTAGAAAGGAAAAGAAGAATTTCTAACAAAGTGCTCTGAAACAACACCGTGAGTGAGCTGGTGATCTTAGATAAATGAAGGGGAAGACAATTTGGGAAATACTGATCAATTATAATGCCCTAAAGAAAGTGTACTGGGCTTCACCTTATAATAGAATTGACTTGTTCTGAAGAAGCAATGTCATAAATGGAGGTATATTTGAAATACTTCGGTTGGCACTAGATCAGACAGCAGTAGAACTTAAAAGCAAATAGGAACATCACTTCTATTATTAGTTCTATGGGAATAAGTAACTTGGATTCCCAAACAACTGGTTTTTAAATTAACTCTGGAATATAACATGCTCAGAAGATGGGAACTGATCTATACAAATTGCTGAACCATAAAAGCAGAATGATTAGTATCATAAGAGAGTCATGAACAAAGACACATGGGAGTTCAGAAGAAGAATAAGACATCATTTTGATGGGGAGTATCCAAGAAAGCTTTAGGGTAAAAGTGAGCTGAATCTTAATGTATAAAATAGAAACAATGAGGAACCAAAGGGGAAATAGGCTGAAAGCCTGAAATTAAATTTCCTACAATCTCCATCTCTCATTTTTTGTTTAATCCTCATCTTATTTGACGTCAATGGCATCTTGGTTTCTGAAGGATCTTTGTGTACCTTTTCTATATACAGATACGTGCTTTTTCCTTAGAGTCATAAGAAGTATCAACACCAAAATGAAGTTAAAAGGAAATATGGGAGGTGGCATCCTGTCCTTTAAATTTGGAATACAACATTTTTAGCAGATAAGAGTATTTGAGCATGCTAAGGAACTTCTAAACTTTGTAAACTTCATTTAAAAAATTTGCATTTACAAACATCAATTAAAAACCATTTATTTCATAATTCACAACATATTTATACTAGATAATAGTTTTAAGTGGTGAGCCAATAGATCAAATATATTAGCAAGCATAGGAATTATTTATTTCAAAGAATTATCATTTTAAGATTAGAAGCACACTGTGAAGCTGCAATGAAAAAAGGTAATTGGTAGAGAATTTTCTCAAAAAGTATTATGATAGATGAATGCTTATATTAGAGAGAGGATATGCAAGGTAACAAAGCTGTGTTAATAGCAAAGTTTTGTTGGAAGGTAGTGAAAACTGATAACCTGCAGTTGTTTAACAGAGATTAGACATTTAAAATTTTGTTAATCTATTTGCTAAATTGTTTTCTCACTTTATTCCCTCATTAACAATAAAGCTTTGTAGCTCCAGAAGAACCAAAATAAAGTATATAGGCGAGACCACTGCCAAGGTCTAATAATTTCATGGCAGCAGCAGCTAAATTCAATCAACATTTAAATCTTATAGGCATCTGCTGCTCCAGATCAAAACATTAACCCATTGTTAGATTTCTCACATACTCATGACTAACACCATCCATAATTCAGAACTGAAAAATAAATCTGTCATTGACAGATCTTTTCCTAGTTGTTCCACTGTTTTGAGTGTGTTGCAATTTTATTTATAATAGAAAAACTGGTCATCCAGAGTAAAAAAACAACTCAGTCTCAGTATATTTTATAAGAGGAATATCAAGTGAATATAATATAATGTTTGAATATTTCATCCATCCATCCACCCATCCATTCATCCATCCTAGCCAATATTTGTTGAGTGCCAACTACATATCAGGCATTTTATCAGGCGCTAGGACCCCAGGAAGAGAAGGAGTTAAGATGTGTTGTAGACTTACCTTGTGTTAGCCACTGTATGTGTTTTCAGACACAGTCCTTGGCCTCAAGAAGTTCAAAACCTAATTAGAAAAATAGAAATAAAAATTATTTAAAAAAATATTTCAAAACCTAAGTTGTCTTCAACATATCATATTTTCACCATTCTTTTTTTAGGGGGGATTGAGACAGAGAGGAGAAAAAACAAGAGGGTTAATGAGAAGCTGGTATCAATTTTATGTCATACAATCTTTAACTGAAAGAGTGAAATACCAACTCAATATGGAATGTTCTTTTGTCCACATGATGGAAAGCAATGGATATTGAACATTCCTTACTATTCTGAATTGGGATTATCATGTCTAACATAAAATGGTTAAATTAGCTTCTTACAACATCTATTTCATCAAGTCTAACGAATGTCTTAGTTTGTTGCTTCCTGAAATTACATAATACCTTTCAAATTTCCCATCCTCTAGTCTTTGTGGAGCTGGATAATGCCAAAGTTCTTAAGGGGATCACTTAAACCATAGCAGCCAAGATAAAACAAATCCTTGTCTTCCCTGTTGATCCTGGGACTAACTCACATGGAAGAATTCTAAATCTCATCAGAATTACATTTATGGAAAATAATCTCATTATTAATTTTTCAAAATTCATATTCTGAAACATGTAAAAAAGCACTTTGTCTTAATTCCTTAATAGAATTTAGAATATCCTAATTATTCCTGTTTGTTTTTAGAATTATTTCCTTCTGTCCAGACAACCTTCTTCTCAAGTCTTTTTCACATGTTTAACTCTTGTTTCTCCTTCAATTCCCAGCGAAGTCGTCATCTCATGCAGAGAGCCTTCCTTGACATTGTGCTTCCTCCAAGTTTCACTTCAGTGTATTTTTTAGATGCTCCAACAGCTCTGTGTACTTCCTTATCACGTTACCTTGTGTCACAGAAATTGGCTAGTTGTTTAGAAAACTGTTTGCCTTTTCCTCTTGTTACAGAGCCGGGCTACGTTCTTTCAGATAGATGTGAGATGTGACTGAATTCTTCACAAGGGAATACAGCCAGATATAAATCATGCCACAATCAGTCCTGGCCTTAAAACATCTCATACATGATCCTTTATTCTTTGGTCCTATCTGCAGGTAGAATCCCTGAGGACCTACAGAAGAAAAGATCCCTAAGAAGGAAAGAGCCTTGTCCTTCAGTCACATCTTTCAGGATCACCCCTCACCTCAGCTAATAAAGTCTGTTCATACTAAGAGTGTTACAAAAACGACTATCCATCACCTGGCCCTGACTAGAAACATGTACTGGCACTGGAGTTTCAGGTAAATGAGAATTAAACTTTGGTTCTTTTTTTATTGAAGTTTAGTTGATATACAATGTTATATAAGTTACAGGTGTACAATGTAGTGATTCACAATTTTTAAAGGTTATATTCCATTCATAGCTGTTATGGAATATTGGCTATATTCCCTGTGTTGTACAATATCTCCTTGTAGCTTATTTTATACATAATAGTTTGTACCTCTTAATCCCCTACCCCTATAGTGTCCCTCTCCCACTTCCTCTCTCCACTGGTAACCACTAATTTGTTCTCTATATCTGTGAGTCTATTTCTTTTTTGCTATCTGCACTAGTTTGTTGTAGTTTTTAGATTTCACATATAAAGTGATATCATGCAGTATTTGTCTTTCTCTGTCTGACTTATTCCACTCAGCATAATACCCTCAAAGTCCACCCCTGTTGTTGCAAATGGCAAAATTTCCTTCTTTTTTTTATGGTTGAGTAGTAGTCCATTGTGTGTGTGTTTGTGTGTGTGTGTATATATACCACATCTTAACAAATAACTTAAAATTTTATATGGAAACACAAAAGACCCAAAATGGCCAAAACAAAATTGAGAAAGAAGACAGAGCTGGAGGAATCATGTTCCCTGACTTCAGACTATACTACAAAGCTATAGTCCTCAAAACAGTATGGTACTTGCACACAAACAGATCAATGGAACTGAATAGAGAGCTCAGAAATACACGCACACACTATGGTCAATTAATCTATGACAAAGGAGGCAAGAATATACAATGGAGAAAAGACAGTCTCTTCAATAAATGGTGCTCAGAAAACTGGACAGCTACATGTAAAAGAATAAAATTAGAACATTCTCTAATGCCATATACAAAAATAAACTCAAAATGGATTAAAGATGTAAATGTAAGACGAGACGTTATAAAAATTTAGAGGAAAACATAGGCAGAACACGCTTTGACATAAATCACAGAAATTTTTTTTTTTATCTCTCTCCTAAAGCAAAGGAAATAAAAGCAAAAATAAACAAATGGGACGTAATTAAACTTAAAAGCTTTTTGCATATCAAAGGAAACCACTGACAAAATGAAAAGACAACCTACTGAATGGGAGAAAATATTTGCAAATGATATGACCGAAAAGTGGTTAATATCCAAAAATATATAAACAGCTCATACAATTCAACATCAAAAAACAAAAACAAACAAACCAAAACCCTGATCAAAAAAGGGGGCAGAAGACCGGAATAGACATTTTTCCAAAAGAGGACATGCAGATACCCAACAGACACATGAAAAGATGCTCAACATTAATAATCATCAGGGAAATGCAATCAAAACCACAATGAGATATCATCTCACGCCTGTCAGAACGGCTACCATCAAAAAGAACACAAGTGGGACTTCCCTGGTGGTCCATTGGTTAGGACTCTGCCCTCCACTGCAGGGGGGCACAGGTTTGATCCCTGGTCGGGGAACCAAGATCCCACAAGCCACGTAGTACCACCAAAAAAAAAAAAAAAAACTCATACACTGTTGGTGGGAATGTAAATTGGTGCAGCCACTGTGGAAAACAGTACGGAGGCTTCTCAAAAGACTAAAAATAGAAGTAACTGTCATCCAGCAATTCCAATCAAGAGTGTATAACCAAAAGAAACAAAAACAATAATTCAAAAAGATATATGCACCCCAATGTTCATAACAGCATTATTTACAATTGCCAAGATATGGAAGCAACCTAAATGTTCATCAACAGATAGATAACTTTTAGTTCTTTGAGCGATTAAAATGGTGGGTATTACAGCACTTAGCCTACAAAGACTGTGATTATTTAATCTGTTTGATCTCCCCCATTGGATTATAAACTATAGTACTCCCACAGAAACTGGTTTTGTTTTGTTCTAGGTTACAGCTGGAACATAGTATATGGCACATGATGACCATCTCTCTCTATTTTTTAATAACTTGAACTTTATATGATAAAATGTACCATGAAGATTTCATAGGAAATATTATTATAAATACAGTTTTCCCTTTGGGCGTGGGGGGATGCAAGGCTTCTTTTGGCACAGTCTTCAAAGTACCTTTTGCCAAAAACCTTAAAGGTAGAATCTGATTTTGCTTTGGAGTTCAAAGCAAGTGACAACATTGAAACATTTTTGCAAAACTGTTTTTGTAGGCTTCTATTTGCAGTTTTGGGTAGAATGGTGAGAGCATTTGCAAAATGTTAGTCAGAAGTAACAGACTCAAAAACCCCCTACTGTAGTTGCAGTGATTTGGAATGTCTTTCAAACTGCCACTGGGGATTTAGCGCCAATGGAGAGAAAATGAAAGGTAATTTTCTTTCTTTTTCAAAACAATAACCAATCACAGAACCCAAGACCTTCTGCTCTTCTCATAGTACAATGAAATAGCTTTTGAAGTTCAGACAAAAATAGACACACCTGACAAGCAATATCAAGCCTTAGTCAGCAAGCAACCATGTACTTATTGCCAACACATCTCTTTCTCACCTTCCTTTTATAGCCAAAAACACTATATGCACTGACTCCTTTTGGGAAGCCACCTGTTTGAGGCCACTTCCCAAAGGGCTCTTCATAAATTTCACCCATCTGTCTCCTTACTATGTCCACTTACAGGTTAAATTTAGTCCTATTTGGCAGAACCTAACTTTCAGACGCATACTTCCTTTACTTTCAGCCCTGTTTAAGTGAGGAAAATATAGAGGAGATGGTCAGATCTCCCTGCTTCTTTTCTGAAGAATTAAGAGGAAGCTTTTCCTGCTACACAAGCAACTGCATTGCCTTTTAACCTGAAGTAAAAATCCTCAGGCTCTATTCCGCAACTCATTTAGATTATTGCTGAATGGCACCTTTAGGCTAGATTTTATGATAGCTTTAATAAATTTGTAATTCACTCGCATCAATGTTAATATATCATTTACCTTGGTAAAGCACTTGTCTCTTGAGGGTCAGGCAAATGCACCATTGGATCTGCCAACTGAAGCCATTTCTTAGAGATTTTATAGACATGAATGCAACTCTTCTTCTTCTCAGACCACTCCAAAGCTACCTTTCCTTTCAGACTACAAATATCAACCTAATCACCAGTTGATCTAGTAGAGGAGACAACAGAAAGTATGTAACACCAGCCCAGAATAGAAAACATTCAATTCTTTCTAAGTCATGCTTCACGTTTAGGTCAACTGAATTTCCTACATGTGGCCAAAGTGCAAATTATTAAGTCTCAATTTTGTTTCTTTTCTGAAAACTCAGGATAAGATGGATCATAAATTCCCCTAAGTGGCAGAAAATGGATTTTTGGCAGTTGATTTCACCAAGTAAGAACACTCTCCAGCTCACAGAACATGCCTGATACGGGTGAGAGGATGAAACACACAAGAAGAGAACTGGTGCAAAAGCATGGGTTCTTTCATCTCTATGCTCTCTGCCAAAGTTCTAACTAATTGTTGCAGCTGAGGAAGCTGTAAGAGCTAAAGTCAATAACTTTCAACAGCAGAACTGTCCATGGTGAGGTATAATCTCAGCTGATATACTTTTAGTAGTTACAGATGTGCACTGGAAATTGTTCTAAGAACTTTTGAAGGTTTCCATTTACTTTGGACATAACCCCAGTTTTTTGTTCCCCACACAGAAATAAGAAACATCTCATAAACAGCCTTTCCTATAGTGTGTTTCACATTGGAAGAATATCATCTTTTATTTTTTAAACAGAGTTAGAGTCAAATCATGTTATTTTACATTCTGACACATAAAAAAATACTTTGGATTTCCCCACTGTAATTTTTATCTTTGCTATATGGCATCCCTTCTGTTATAATGTGAAAATTCCAAGTTTCATTAATGACTCATGACTCTATCTTATGTAATAGGCATATTTTAATTAAAATACTTCAAACTTTAAAAAGGTATTTTAACAGAAAAGATGGAGTTTAATTTATATGCTCTAGTGTGATGCTTTTTACAACTCTATTTAAATTTTTAAAAAGTTTACTTCATATGAAGATCTTTTCTGCTGTCAACTCTATTCTAAAACACCAAAAAAATTCTGATTATCAAAATAGCATGTCATTTTAAAACAGTTCCTACATTAGCACAAGTAGTTGTGACCCTTTAAAGTAGTTTAAAATTACATATTAAAGAGATTTCATTAGGAGTTTTCATTCACTTTTATTTGGAATCGGTTGCACATGTTTTTCTTTAGTCCCATTTTTCATGGATTCAAGTTTGTATTAGATAAGCAACACTAGGTAAGCAAACAGCCAGAAAAAAAATAAAATTTGAAATGCCTAAAGGTAACTCTTCAAAATTCTCAAATTTGTTTTTCACATGCAGACTGTAGAACAGAAAATCAGTTTTAGATCAGGAAGAGAGTATGTTTTAAAGTTTTGTTTTGTCAAACATGTCAGACACCCTAAGTAACAGATTTTTGCCCCTTCCTCCTCTCCTTCTCTTTTTTATTTTGTTCCTTTTCTACTGTATATATTTAGTAGATTGAGTGATTTGGAGCTTTGTTAATTGAACAAAAAAATCCTACCTTAAACCACATTGCAATTAACATAGAAACTTAGGAAAAATATTCTACAATAAAGAAGGTTACTGGAGTATAAGATTTTCATAACACATATGGCAGGATATACAAACTGGGATAACAATTGTGCATCTCATCACTAAAGAATGAGAGGTTTTTTGACTGTGCGTTTCCACATGGTCTCTTTAAAAAAAAACACGCAGGAGTTTTTGGAAGCCCAAGTACTTTCTAAATTATTATTTTTTTAACTCAAAATACAGTGCACTTATAGAAAAGTGCATAAGGAATGAATCATACAAAAGCTAACACCAGGTAACCACCACCCGGGTCAAAATATAGAACATTTCTATGGCTACAGCAACCTCATGCTCCCTCCCAATCCCATTTCTCCCTCTTCATCAAAGGTAAACAAACATTATCTTGATTTCTAACCCTATAGTTTAGAGCTGCCTTGAACATTATATAAATATAATCATATATTACATATTGCTTTGTGTCTGGCTTCTTTATTCACCGTTATGCTCATTGGTTTCATTCATGTTGCAATTTGTCAAAAATCATCTGAATATACCACACTTTCTATATCCATTCTATTGTTGTTGAACATTGGGTCATTTCTAGTTTAGAGCAATTACAATTAATGCTGCAATAAACATCCTTGTAAATATTTCTTGGTACACATGTTGTGTGTAATGAGGAGTGGAATTGCTGGATCATCTGGTACATATATGTTCAACTTCAGTAGATAATGCCAAATTGTTTTCCAAAGTAGATGTAGCAATTATACTCCCCTGAAATACATGTGTTCCTGTTGTATCACGTCTTTGCCAATACTTGGTAGGGGTACTTGCTTTGAATGTCTAGGTTAGATCAGTGAAAGAGGAGAGAGAGAATGAAGGCTTGAGGTGGAAGCAGGAAGACTCCTGACCCAGAGTCTAGTTGACTAGTAGGAGAACAATGATTGTGCTGTGAGTGGTGAAGATTTGAATGTCACTGCCAAGGATTTTTCCTTGAAGTCGGAGAATCCATGAAGTGTTGGTGAGTCAAGTTAAAAGCATGGTAGTCTGTAGAATTATGAGGGCGCAAATTAATCTGGCAACGGAATTTCGGTGCATAATAAATTGTGTGTGTAGGGGAGGGAGGACTTGAGTCCTTTCACAGGCAAATAGACAAATTCAATACATAAAATAGGAAGAGTCTATGTAGGAGAATCATAAGAACTATCTAGAGTGGTAGATTAAGGATGAAAAATATCACAAGAGTAAAAGTTTGCTACGAAGAACTACTTTATATCATTCTATCCTGAACAACATCTTATTCTTTTTGTGATCAATTTTGAACATACTGTGTCTCAGAAGGGATGGGAAAACAATTCCACTATTTTCTGATATGGGAATTTCCCATCAGTGTTTACTGCACTGTTTTAGTAAGTGATTGCTTTATAAGGTAATTATTTTATAATTATCCTATAAAGCCTACTTTTAAAAATGTCCTCTAGAGCCAGAAACAATCATAGAATTTTATAGTTGGAAGAGGTCTTGGACAACATCTAATTAAACCTTCTCATTTCACAGATGAGGAAGTATAGGTGCACAGTTGCCCAGTTACTTGATCAGGCTAAGGCACTGGTTAATGCAAATGCAGAAGAATCCAGGCCTTTTGACCTAGAAGATGATCATCATAAATTCACTTTATTAAAGAAACACTGAAAAATGTCTTTCTTGATTTTCCTTACGTGGCCTATTTCTACACATCTATCAGAACTCACCAGAGTTCATCTACTTTAAGACCTTCCGATCTCCTCTTTACTTTCATCTACTTTAAGATCTCTGATCTCCTCGCTCTTTAAGTCTGAGTTACACGTCTTACTATGTCTTAAATGACATTTTATAACGACTTCTATTCTGAAATTATCTATATACTTATCTCTTTGCCCACCATATTGAGGAACCAGAAGGTAGGGACTGCTTTTTTCTCTGCTTAGGCCTTAGCATTTTGCAAAAACTTAGTGTACAACAGTACTTGTTAAATATTTGTAGAATGAGTTAAATGTATCAAAATTTGGCCCATAATCATTTTGGTATGTACTTAGGTAGAGGTGAAATACGTGACTTTACCCATCATGTTAGTCTTTTGGGCTGTTCATTGATACTTCTGTTTCTCTTCTTTTCAGGCACATGGTAGAAATGTAGTTCCTTATGTCCTTGAAATTAGTGTGGCTCTGTTATTTGAGCAGAAGTAACACATGTCACTTCCATGTAGAAGCCTTTAATAGCCATCAATTTGCTCTTCCCTCCCTCCAGCTTCAGTGATCTTGGAGACTGAGTGAGGAAAACAATCCTTAGCCAACCCATAATAGACACGTAGGATGATGGAGAAGTAAACTGTATTGTTATAAATCAACAGGATTTTAGAGTTGCTACTGCAGTATAACCTAGCATGTCCTGGCTTAATTGTAATGTGATGAGACTGGGGACTCCGGGAGAAAGTGAGTCTTTGTATGTGGGATGGACATGAGCCATCGGGGGCCAAAGGGTGGACTGCGGTAGACAGCTTCTAAAATGGATCTTGAAGATCTCCATCTCCCGGCATTTGTGTGCTTGTGTAATTCCCTCTCCCTTGAATGTGAGTTAGACCTAGGATTTGTTTCTACAAAAAAAAAAAAAAAAAAAAAAAAAAGCAAAAGTGATAGGATGTTGCTTATGAAATTAGATTTTTAAAAGACTGTGGCTTCCTTCTTGATCATCCCTCTGACTTTTTCTTTCTGGGAGCTCTTGGTCTGGAGAAAGTGAGCTGCCATGTGGTGAGTAAACCTACTGAAAAGCCTACATGGCAAGGGATTAACGTCACTGGTTTATATCAGGGAAGTGTGTAAGGTTTGTAAACAGCCAATGAATGAGCTTGAAAGTGGATCTCCTGTGCTTTGCCAAAATCATGTTAGTATACTTGGCAGTGGATCATCTTCCATTTGGGCCTTGAAATGACCCCAGTCCTGGCTGATGCCTTGACTGCAATCTTGTGAGAGATCCTGAGTCAGAGGCATCCAGCTATACAACCCTAATTCATAACTCACGGAAACTATGAGATAATGAAAACTTGTTGTTTCAAGCTGCTATGTTTTGGGATAATCTGCTACCCGGCAAGAGATAACTAACACATTTTGCGAGTAATTCCCTGTGTAAATATGTTGTAACAATAGGGCAGACACATTTACTTCATGTCAGACATGCCTGATGATGACTATATCTGAAGTTAAAGGTACTCTTTTAATTCTTTATTTATTGAAGCATTGTAATATAGTTATACCCCATTGGTGGATCTAGGAACCCAAAGCCATATAAGAAGCAAATTCATACTTTAGTTATTTGAATCAGTTAATGATATCAAAAATTTATAGATATGAACAAGGATTTCTGAATCTAAGTAATAGTGATCAGTATTTAGGATACTAGGAAGTCAGGTATTTTGGACCTCTTTGATTTTCCCAGATAACAGAAAACTTGATTTGTAGATTAAGGAGAAGCATGAGTTACATTAGACCGTTTTCCTGTAGCCCCAATATAAGCTGACTTTTACATAAATAGCTAACCCAATTCTTGTATTGCTTCTGAAAAATTTATCAAAATATGGTCAAAAGAGTGCAGGGACAGTATGAGATGAGGGCTCTCAGGCTATTTTGAGTCATCTGACTCTAAAAAATGAGGGCATGACACCTACACGTTTTGCCATAGCTGTTCAATATCAGGAATCCAGGACAGTGTCTGTTCAGTAAATCAGAGAGTTAATGTTAAATTCTATATAGCAAAGATGAAAAAAAAAAAGGTGTAAGAAAAAAATTACAAAGTATGTGGGAGAAAGCAAGACAGCAGGTCTCATATGAAAAAATAAACTCTTATGCTGAAAAATTTTCTGCTAGCAACCTTAGGACAATATAATAAGGCTTGAGCCCCACAGAGGGACGCTGCTTACGTATTAAGCTAACAAGAGACTTGGAAGACAGGTATACTAGCTATTAAAAGGTTTTTCATAGGTGAGTACAATTGTTTTCACATGTTTGAAGTCTACCCTGTTTCAATCCCACCAGGCATTCCTGATGAATACTGCATTTTCCACGGAAGCAACAATTTATAATTTCCTTTTATTCTTGTTTGTTACTAGAAAAGACTCGGTCTCAGGGGGCTTTGACTAAGATGATGAGACAAAGAATGAAACAAATAAGAGTCTGTTAAATGTCTGCCTGAAACCAGAGCTGCACCACTTAATATGAAAGACTCTTCAAAACCAATAATGAAATAATCACCCTTTTTGCAAGACTGATAAGAAAATGAAGGCGAGATGTACATTTGGGGAAACTAATTTACACTGTAGGAGGAAAGAGGAGGAAGAAGAGCAATGACAGAAAATCAACTGTTAATAAATATCAGAGACTGCAGAGAAATCACAAGATAAGCTGTAGCATATGTTCCTCCAGCTAGAATACGGCAATCATTTCTCTGAGAAGAGAAGCTCCTAGGCTTCCCCACCCCCTCCAACAGGCAATCATTTTGCATTTTACATTATTTGAAAAGAGCTTGATTATTTTCCTTTGAAAGAAACCAGATTGATTCACATTTACCTGTCAACAGAATGTTCTATTCCTCTGTTTTGCCTGTCTATTTAAAGGCATATGACCTGACTATGAAATTCCATAGACAAATAGTTCGTCAGATGTAAATATATAATAGTGAGTGACCAGCTCATGTTTTTATGTTTTTCTTTTTGCTAAATTATGCTAAATTAAAATCCACAGCCTGATAAATATGACTGATAATTGCAGTAATATGTAGAGATAATGAATACTGCTTTATTCAAGGTCAGATACAATCTTTAAAAATCATATCCAGAGGGAAAAGTTCCACATGAAAATGATAATTATGTTATTTGAAGTCTAGTTTAAAAGGGGAGCAACATAATACGTAATCTCTTCTGGTTTTGTAAAGCTGTATAAACATTTAAATGTTGCTCTATCAAGAAGGGATCGACAAGAGAAATGTGTAAAGACAAACGAGAAGTGGGCAGCTTATCAACTGACTTATATGGGTTTGATTTTATTTATTGAAGTAGGGTTCTAGGATCCAGAGCCTTAGTGAGACAGTGGTTCTAGAAGCATTTATGTAGCATTTCTAAATATTATACATATATTATATATTATTGAGGGGGATAGGGAACAAAATCCTTCACTGAGCATCTAAAAACTTGGGTTCTAGTATGAGTTCTGTAGCTTATCAAATAGGTATCTTCAGTAAATCAGTGAAACTTTTTTAGCTTTAGTTTTCTCATTCCACCAAATGAAAGATATGAAAGATATAAATAAATCAATAATATTATCAAGGACCAATCTAACACAATGAACCCTATGTATCACAATTATACTACATATTTATATATATTATCTATGTATTTGTATATGTGTATGTGTGCATATAGGTGTATATATGTGTATATATATATGTGTATGTTTATATATATATACACACACACACACACACACACACACATACAGACTTTTCAAATAAACAAATCATTAGGCTGTCATTGTGACAGCACTCAAAGCTATGAAAACTTTACCCAAAGTCTGAGATAAAGAAAGATAATTCACACTGAAGCTCAATTTCACAATGCTACTCAAGTAATTCACAAAGACATTCAGTTTAAAGTTTGGTTTTGCAAAATGAATCAGAATATTCTGTGTGTGGAATGCAAAGATGATCCTTTGAAAATGGAAGATCTTTGGGTGATTGGAGCTCAGTGTCCATTATCAATAAACTATCAAATTCAACCTAACTACAGGCCTACAGGAAGGCCTATTCCTACCAGGCCAACAGGAAGACATATTTCTAGGAGATTACACAAGAACTATGGCAGCCTCTGTTTCAGTATGTTTCTCAGCGAGTTGATATAATATGAACTTTTGCGGTCTTCAGGTTTTTTATTAAAATATTGTGTGTTTTTTTTTTTCCTCAATTCATCACACAGCTTAAGATCTTTCATCTGAATGGAGCATTCACCTCCTTCAAAGAGTCTGTAGCATTGTTGCTTTTAGCCAGATATTAGCAGTTTTCCTTAATCATAAACATTATTTAAATGCAAAAAAAAATGTGTGCACACAAAGATAATTTTTTTACACGGACTATAGATTTTTCACAGTGCTGAGGAACTGAAAGAGCTATAGGCTGTCAAGGGCAAGAGAGAACAATTACCTAAAACAGTGCTGGAAACAGAATTGTGGGCAGGTCATACATTCATCATGACTAATTAAGTAGAAATGTTTCATAAATGCTGATGTTTAGAAATTGTGAGAAAAACATTTTATGCAATCTGAAATTCCATCCTGTACCTAAATTATTTTGGGAAATTATAAGGAAAAATGTTCTACAGTTTGTAGGATAGTCCATGGGACTGAAAGTTGGGGAGGCCAGGAGTCCAGCCCATGTTTGGCCACTTGGCAGCTCTGAGATTTTGGGTGAGGATTTAACATACCTGAACTTTCACATTCTCATGTGGAAAATAAGATAATGGTCTACCTTTAAGAATATCTGCATGGGGCTTCCCTGGTGGCGCAGTGGTTGAGAATCTGCCTGCTAATGCAGGGACACGGGTTTGAGCCCTGGTCTGGGAAGATCCCACATGCCGCGGAGCAACTAGGCCCGTGAGCCACAACTACTGAGCCTGCGCATCTGGAGCCTGTGCTCTGCAAAAAGAGAGGCCGCGATAGTGAGAGGCCCGCGCACCGCGATGAAGAGTGGCCCCCGCTTGCCGCAACTAAAGAAAGCCCTCGCACAGAAACGAAGACCCAACACAGCCAAAAATAAATTAATTAATTAAAAATAAAATAAAATAAAATAACAAATGTTCAAGTACAATTGGTGTCTAAAAAAAAAAAGAATTCCCCCACCCTTGGTATCTAATCAAGTTCCTTTCTACCTCCCCTTGATAAAAAAAAAAAAAAAAAAAAAAAGAATATCTGCATGGCATTGTATGGTAAAAATCACATGCAATCAGAAAGCTGAATAATTGCTACCACTAACAGTTTAAGGTTTCTTCCTACTGCCTGGGACACAGAGTGAAATTATATCAAACAGTCATGACCCTGATCAAGTGTGAACTTTTGATTCCATCCATCACCCATCTAACCGATCATTCAATATTTATTAAGCACCACTGTAGGCAAGTCACTGGTTGAACTAGAAAATTCAAAAATGAAAAATGTAATATCTCTGCCCTCATGTGCCCTATAGTTTAATGGAGAAGCTTATCTCTTAATACACCAATGTTGTGTTCTTATCCACTTTCTTCTGTAAAGCAGTGATTAAGCACATTGGCTCTAAAGTCAGGTCTAGGATTCTAACCCCAACTTTTTAAAGGTGGTGCCATCTTAAGTAAGTATATTTATTTCTCTAAGCCCTATTTTCTTTACTGGCAAACATGTGTACTAAAATAGTACTTAATTCATTGGACTGTTGTGAATATTAAATCACACATGAAGCATTTAGCATCGTGCCTGACATGTAATATGTGTTCAATAAAAAAATATTAACTATATTTATTAGCACTTTTTCTTACTCTGATCTTCGTATGCTTCCTCCTAGGAAAGAGAAAACCAACACCTCATATCTAGGAGCCAGCCTGCTCCCATCATTCAGGCCTTGGGGTCCGCCTGGTCCTCACAGCTAAGTCTCAGAATTCTCCTGTCAAACATAAATATTTTCAGAGCACATCAACATCAGACAGTTTCACTCTGTGGCCATGGTGGAGCTAGACAAAAACAAGGCCACTCCATTATCATGTCTGAAAATAGATAAAAACATGAACATTGTGAAAAGTAAAAAATGATCAAACATCCCTCATCCTGGCTCATATGAGTGACTGGACTGTTGCTTCTTTTCCAGTAATAGACTTTGTTTGGTCTTTCCTCCTTCTAGGTAAGATTAAGATACCTAGTTGTAGAGTTACTGGCAGCATTTCATGAAGAGCGAAGCCCCATTTCCTTACACTCTCCTCAAAAGCATTTAACACAAGCCAAAATCCTATCACCCTCTTACTGAAGCTCCCTGTAACGCTCCATGGTATACGGTCTCCCAGGCTGCAACAAGCAATAAGTCCAGCTCTTCAACTACAGGTGTGTTCCTGGAGGTCACCGGCTGGACTGATGGCACACCCATGTGTCATCTCTCTTGCCTCCACATGTCATTATTTTTCTACCCTGTTGCACAAGTCTTTCATTCTACTTTGACTTCCTTTTCCTGGTCACCGCTCCTTTCATGTTAAATGGTTACTGAAAGAAAGAATGTTCCTTTTCTGTGTATCTAATTGTTATGGTTCTTCTTTTTTATAGCCCCAGTCCCGGCTATGGAAAAATTACCTCAGGAAAAAATTGGCTCACCCTTTTGTCAGACAAGGAGATTACACAGCATCAAGATTTCTGACACTGATATCTCTTAAAACTCAGGCAAGGACTAATCTAGGAAAAGAATAATTTTGACTGGGTGTTGAGCAGTGAAAGAACACAGGAAGACTGCTAGGAATTCTGACTTTCTACAAGGGAGTAAAAGCATGCATATATTTTGGCTCATATTTTTAGTTATAAATCTTGTTTTTCTTATATTTACTTGAGTTCAGTTATTATTTTAATTTCACTTAGATCTGTGGCTTTGTATTTCTTTAATCTTCCATAGTTTCCAGTGGGTGATTTTGGGGCTATAAATACACTTGCAATTAACTGGGTTGAAAACATGCATCATAAAATGGAAGCAAACTTAAAATGTAAATTTTGTTCATTCTTCTACTCTACCCTAAGTATCCAATTAAAATTTCACTGGAAATTAGCTCTCCTGTGGGGAGTTTGTAGCCCTTTGTCAGATAGGTTTAAATCATTTTTTTTCTTTTGATTTTTCCTTTATCCATTCAGTAAACATGAAACCACTTAGAAGTTAAAGATGTTTTAGGATAAACAAAGCTGCTGGTAGACACATGAGATGTGGAAGCATGCCACTTTAGTTTTCTCTTGCTCTGAATAAAGTCAGTCTTGTGAATTTTAGGTAATATCTTCTCCATAAATATTTTTAGTAACTCAGGTTGGAATGCCTAAGATTTTATATTTCAATGGGATAGTGTTACTGAGGGAAATGGGCCCAAATGCAAACATATGGAGTTAGTTTTAACCTAAACTTAAATTCCTACATGTTCTAAAATAAAAATGAACTGGACAGAAACCTTATTATTCCACTGGCTGAGGGTGTCTAGAAGCAGTGTCTTGTCTTCATGGAAAGCATCTGATTTTCCCCTCTGGATAGATGGCTATACAGTATAGCTTCAAAAGACTGGCGGTAGTGGAGCGAACTCCTTAATTGGTCCCTACCTGAATTCCATTATGTGAGGTCTGCCTTTGATTCTAAGGTGAAGCCTCTGGCTTCCAAATTCATCATAGCTTGGGTGTTTTTTAGAGAACTTCTCAGTCACAGAAGGAGGACACAACTTATGATTAATTATGTATATAACACCAAAGATATCCATTGGACAGCAGATCAAGTGTTATCTAGAAGGTACAGATTGAAAGTTGGCTAAGACTTGAAGGGCTTCACTGACAATGAGTGCAAAAGGAAACACAATCTCATCCTTCTAGGTAAGAAGACAAAGCAGAGGGGATGGTTGGCTGTTGTATCTAGAGTACTTTGCAATATACATAAAACTAAGCTTATCCCTCAAGGAAGGATTCTGGGTGCTGTGCACGTATTACTGCTGGGATAGGAATTGACTTTAGAAAACAAGGAAGACCTTTAAGCACATTCCCTTATTCAGGGACCTAGTACAAAACTAGGAAAGGTGAATGTAAACAAGTTAAATGGCATTTGAAAAAAAAATATTTCAGAAATATGCCAAGACTAAAGAATTCCAAAACATTTAAGCTATGCAGGTCAACTTCTTTTTTTTTTTTAATAAATTTATTTATTGTATTTATTTCTGGCTGCTTTGGTTCTTCATTGTTATGCGCTGCTTTCTCTAGTTGCAGTGAGCAGGGGCTGCTATTCGTTGTGGTGCGCGGGCTTCTCATTGCGGTAGCTTCTCTTGCTGCGGAGCATGGGTTCTAGGTGCGCGGGCTTCAGTAGTTGGGACACATGGGCTCAGTAGTTGTGGCTTGCAGGCTCTAGAGCGCAGGCTCGGTAGTTGTGGCGCACGGGCTTAGTTGCTCCACGGCATGTGGGATCTTCCTAGACCACGGCTCGAACCCGTGTCCCCTGCATTGGCAGGCGGATTCTTAACCACTGAGCCACCAGGGAAGCCCAGGTCAACTTCTTAAGGTAAAATAATTTAAAATGTAACATAAGGTCTCGAAAATAATTTTATGAAAACAGATGCTGAAGTAGTTTATATACACACAATACATTTATAGGTATGTATGTATGCATTTCTAATCCTAGTGATAAACCTGAATGGCCCTGCTGTGGTCAATGAACTTGGCATTAGAAACTTGCATTCTGATTCCAGCTCGCCTCCTTTTTGCAGTGTGGTCTAGCAAGTCTTTGAACTTCTGACTGAAAATTGGCAATACCTATTTACCTACACAAGGTTGTTATGGGTCCAGTGGCGGGCACAAGATCTGATGACCTAATTAGATCAAAGGGGCAGTTTAACAGGCCATGGTTGAGGAACAGTTTTGACCGTCACTGTGTGTGAGCAAGGAAATGAATGTTCCTGTTCTATCTGGCAGCTATCTTGGGACTAGGAGGGAGGAAACTTGGCAAAAAAGCCAAGGTGAGGAGGAGGATAGAAGGGAGGAATCACTGTGAATTTGAGCAGAAACCATGATATCCTACATGGGGAGTCTTTCTGATATCTGGACTTTTTGTTACATAAAACAAAGTATTTCCTTATCACTTAATCTAGTATGAATATAATCCACTTTATTGGTAGTTTCTCCTTACGTTTCCAAAATGAGCGCTCTCTCTCCTCTTTATCTGGATCAAGCAGGTATTAAATCTCTGAGAATGAAGACAGTCTATACCTGTTAGATCCATTTATGGGTTAAGCACTAGTTGATATTTTACGTATGTAATCTTATTTAACTTTACAGTCCCCTCACTTTACAAATAAGGGAACCAAAGGCAAAGTTAGTGAAATGATTTGCCTAAGGTACACAGGATTCCAACCAAGACTGTCTGGTTACAGATCTCATTTTTTTTTTTTTTTTTTTTTCATTATACCACTGTGCAAAGCGATTGTGAATCTTTATGAAAGATATCCCTATTTGGTAGAGGTCTGCTAAAAATTGATTCTTTAAAAGGTATCAGTATATACCCTGGATAATCACTAATGCTTTTGCAGTGAATAAAATAATGGCTGGATAGTGGTGGCAGTTCCCTTACCCTTCTAACCAAAAACTGCAAAAAGCTTCAGAACAAAGAAATTATTAATGTCTGCATAAAACCATCGTCGATTACATTCCCCCACGTGGTTTCCCTCTCTATTGTAGAAATTCTTTCCTAATTCAAAAGAAGCTATTATTAAAAAGCTAATCTCCTCTTACATGAAGAACAGTATTTGCTGCAAATATCTCAAAATATGTACTAAACATGGTTTCACTGAAGGGTTAGAATAGCAGGACTATTATCAAGACATAAGGGAAAAAGAATAGAAACCTCTGAATAATATAAGAAAATTCTTATCATGAGAAGTGGCTTATTTAAGTACAAACAGTGACATCTTCAAGAAAGCATTCTTCTCTTTTTGTAAACAACATATAAAATTGTCATATTCTACCACACATATGTCAGAAGCAAGAGGAAAACTAAAATAAATGTTGAAAATAGGGAGCATTAAAAAGCAATGCTGAGCTGAGTGGAAGGAAACAGGAAAATAGGAAATGGAAAGAAACTCTTGTGTTAGCATTTGGTGTCAAGGTCCTTCCTATTTTTATCATAGTGAAGAAAAGCATGGAATATGTTTGTCTAGACAACTTATATTTGGTAAAGGTGAGCACAGCAAGCTTCAAAATCAATAGTTCTGCTGATTCTAAGTTTATTTTGCTCAGTCGTCTTAAGAATAATGCAAATATTAACTAGTGTGTTAAGTGTGTAAGGCAATAGGATAGAAAACCCAGTGGTGAATAGAGTACAATATTGGAGGCTTTGTGATTTAAAAAAAAAAAAAACAAAAAAAGCACTGATTTGTTATTATAGGATTATGATTAGGCCCAGATGTCAAACTTCTCTAAGAGACTTATAAAAAAAATCTTTTCAATAAAAACAATTTAAAAATGCCATGATGTTAACAATGCATTTAAAAGGTGAAAATAATGTTCTATTGACAGCAAAATACTATACAAAATAATTCTGACTTATTTAATAATTTAAATAAACTGATTATTTGGATTAATTTTGAGGTGATAATCATAGCACAGTTCTTAAATTATTTTAAGGATAGTCACCAAATTTTTACTCAACATCGACTTGTAGAAAACACAGGTCTGGGAGCTGTGGCACAGAGCAAAAAGACGATAATGAGGAACAGTCTACCTTCAAGGACTTTGTTGAGTATGAAACACTTATAAAAAGAAGCAGAATGTGTTGAATGCACTATGAGAGATGTACACAAATTTTTGGTGGATTCTGGTGCAAGAGCTGCTCATTTTCAATTGGAAGGTGAGAAAAGGCCCCATGGTAGTGATGGCATCTGGATGAACTTTGGATAGTGTGCTGCAGAAGGACATGCAGATGTTGGGAACATGCTAGCAGAGAGACCAGGGCTCAGAAATCCCAGTTTTCCAGCAAGAGTAATTAACATTGGTGGAATCTCTTCACTCTACTGAATTTGTACTCTATTGCAACATGGATCTTATTGTTTGGTCCATTGCTCTCTTCCATTTCTACAGATTATTGACAAGGTTTGATGTAAGCTGGTTAGACATTAATTATATACTTCCCTTTAACACCCCTATGTATTTAAAAGCTTTCCATTTTCTTCTGGACATCTTTAGTATTGGGTAGAAGAGATTATAGCTATCCCTAATAGCTGTTTTTCAGTCTTCTACTACTGTTAAACCAGGATGAAAATTTTTCTTAACACAAAGTTCCCCAAAGAAAACTATCACAAGTTACTAAATCCAGACTTTGAGGAAGCCACATTATATCAGATCCAAGTTTGATCAAGTCTCCTCTTTTATCAGAATCCTGTCTAATTGGGGAGGAAAGCCTGGTATATCATTAGCTGTTGCCTTGAGACTTCAGTCTTACAGGTGTGAAGTAGCAGCATGACTGACATGTGTATAGAGGCAATAAGCTCCGAAAAAGTGATCATCTGAACTGCAGCCCATATCATGACCTTCTCAGAAAGACAGGCTCAGTTAGCACAGAGCACAACTGCACACACAGGGACTTTATGGCCCCTCTGGTCTTGACCTTTGAAGACTGGCTTTCTTACCTCTATTTAATTGAGTCCTTTTCTGACTCTTCTTTCATGTGCCCCTTAAATTTTGATGTTTCTTCACATCTCCCATCTTCATCCTCCTTTTGAGACCTAGACATCTGTTTCCAGCTGCCTACCTGCCATCTCAATCTAGAAACAACAATCATATTAACAGCTATGAACTACTGAGAACATACTATGTGCTAGGTACTGCCTGGGCACTTTAGGTATTTCATCCAGTTTAAACTTCAAAGACTTCTGAAAAATCAGATTTTTTTTCTCTTTTATCTGAAACTTAGAAAGGCTCGGTCATGCACTCAAGGTCACACAGCTGGTATATGGTAAAACTTGGATGTGAGTCTATTCTAAAACCTGATCCACTGAAACCCATGCATTTTCCATTATGCTTTACCATACCTCCCACAGGAATTTCAGTGTCTCTCTGTTTTTCACATCATTACCATCTATCAATTCTCTCAAACTAGATAACTTGAAATTATTTCTTCCTATCCCTATATAAGTCATTAATTCAGTCTCTTAAATATCATTTTAACCCTCCTCTCGATCTCACTGTTACAGTAAGGTTCTTATCCATCTTTCCTGAGCTAATACAAAAGCCTTTCAGCCATTTTTCCTATCCTCAAACTTTCCTCCCTTTAATCCATTCTCTCCACCTCTGCCACAGTCATATCCCCCAAAGCATCCAAATTGGATTACAGGTAATTTACACTTTCTTCTTTGCATGCTTTTTTTTTTTTTTTTTTCAGTTTCTGATGTATCAAGCACATGTTTTTACAAACTCAAACAAATTATGCTTTAAAACACAGAAGAAGGTCCTTCAATTTTTATATAGAAGAAAATGACTGTTTCAGAGAAGTGCTCTAGAAAGATCAATTTGGCAGTAGAGTAAAAGAGGGATTGGAAAAAGAAGAAAATGAAGCTATAGAACCTGGCTTTCTCTGTTCAGTAAACTCTTCGTCTTTACAGTGTGGATAAAGACAGAGATGATATGTCTCTGATTTGGGGAGCAGATTAAATTGGGAAAACTGAGAATTTTGCCCTGAGCGATCCAGTGCCTTTCTAGGTCAACTCAGACTAATACTGGTTACATTACTGCTAAAATTAATGCTGTACACCAGGGAACAGATGTGAGTTCATCATGTGAGTTCAAGAATTGGGACCTCTGATTTCTAATACAGCCTGATACCCTCTTTAGCTCTGGGGAATTGAGTGGTAAATCTGCTTTGCAGAAACGTGGTTAGTAAATATGCACAGGCCCTGTTTCATTAGTTAATATGCCGGATGCTTCCAGTGACATTTTTCACTGCAAGCATGTCTCTCTATAAACAGTTGCTATATTTTTTCCTCCTTCTTTGGAGTTCTCTTAATTATCATCACAAAATCAAATTCATAAATTTATTGATAGTGCTAATATGCTATTAAAACTTTGTCAGCTAGTTTAATCCATTTATGTTTGGACAAAGCCTAGTTTAGACACTTTAGAAAGTTTCCAGAATTCCCTGGTGGTGTAGTGGTTAAGAATCCGCCTGCCAATGCAGGGGACACAGGTTCGATCCCTGGTCCGGGAAGATCCCACTTGCCATGGAGCAACTAAGCCCGTGCGCCACAACTGCTGAGCCTGTGCTCTAGAGCCCGTGAGCCACAACTACTGAGCCCGTGCACCGCAACTACTAAAGCCCACGCGCCTAGATCCTGTGCTCCGCAACAAGAGAAGCCACCGCAATGAGAAGCCTGCATACCGCAACGAAGAGTAGTCCCTGTTCGCTGCAGCTAGAGAAAAGCCTGCACACAGTAAAGAAGAACCAATGCAGCCAAAAAAAATAATAAATAAATAAAATTAAAAAAAAAATAGTTTCCTCACTCCTAAGCATTATTGGGAACTCAAGGTCTGTAGGCAATACTCACAAACCCCTTTATTCCAGCTATAGAGTAGGTACACCCTACATAGATCTGGCTCAATTTTGATAAAATGTACAGATGAATTGTTTAGATTGTACATATTTATGCAAGATATTGCAATCAAATATTAAATCAGCCAATTAGAAGGCGGTTCTAAATTGATGGCTTTGAAAAGTTGGAAAAAGCGTAAATAGTCAATGTAGTTTTGGCCCTGTTGCAGCTTTGTGAACATGGATTTGGACATGGATTACCTGGAAACTGTGCCTATATATATATATACATACATGTATATATTCATATATATGAAGAACCAAAAAAATCTTCAAGAACCATTATTATTATAAAACAATATACAGAACTAGGAATTTCAGCGTTCATAAGATGACTTATTGTTCTTGGAGGAGCATGTTAGGATATACACCCTAAAGTATCTGTGGCATTTAATAAAAGGTGCAGTGTGTGGCTATTACAGAATGCAAATTAATTCAGAGTAGCTTCGCAGATCTCTAGGGGTGGTAATTTAGTCTAATGGGAACTTAATAACTCATATTAAACACATTACTAATCTGATGCTTTGCTTACACTAAATTAGAACCAGTGAAATTATAAATCACTTATTAAAGAAAAAAAGAGTATCTTCTTGAATTGAATTTGAATCTTCTCTTAACTAAGAAACAGCAGGTAGGAAGAATTCTTGTTGTTTCCAAATGAATTCCAATCAAGTTTCATATTCATGTTAGAACACTAAGTAAACATGTCTAATTCAGACAACTGAAACCAGTGCCTCTCATGTAATCACATAATACTGTAAATATCAACTAGGTTCTTTACCAGTTCATATTGAACTATACACTGATCTCCCTTCTCTTGATGAGTGGGGATCATGTGTGTTTAATTCTAAGTACTTAGTGATACATTGCTCAGGGTTCATGCTCAGTTACTTCTAATAATGATAATAAAAATAATGATGATGATGATGATGATTATGGTACAAAAAAATCTATAAAGGTATTCCAAAATTTAGATTCTGTATAAAACATCCTTCCATAGAATTCTATAAAACAAAGCATCATTAAGAGATTTTTCTTTTCTTTGCATTATCCAAGGTGACACTGACCACAGTTTTCCTAAAACCGAGTATTCATTTTTATACCTTTCTTATAGGCTTTAGTTTTTGTCATTATGCTAGTTTGCAGTTATTTCTGCCTGATGTAATTGCAAAGTCAATAAAATATAACTTTATATTCATCTGTTCTTTTATTCCTTCATTCACTCATGTATAAGAAATTTACAGAGTTCCTACTTTGTGCCAGGCACTATTCCAGAAGCTTCGGACACAGCAGTGAACTAGACAAAGTTCATGTCCTCATGGTTACCCTCCAGTGGGGGAAGCAAACAACACAATAAACAAATCATTATGCCAGTTGGTCCTAAGTGTCTCGAAGGGAAGAGCATGATAAAGGGGAGTAGTGAGTGTAGCAGAGCACAGGCTTATTATTTTGGGGGGCAGGGAGCTTTCATGAAAGTACTTAGGGATGTGGAACATTACAAGCACAAATTAAAAGAAAATGAGAGGGTGAGCCATGGAGATACCTTGGGAGAAAAGCATTCCAGTTACAGGAGTTGGCAAAGGTTAAAAGGCTTATGGCTAGCATAAGATGAGTTTGCTCAAAGGACAACAAGAGACCAGTGTTGCTGAAACTGAGTGCTAGGGAAGGAAGCAGGAGCTAGGGAGTGATAGAAGATGGTGGACCAGATGACACATAGCTTTACAGAGAATTCAAAGAACTTTTGATTTTATGATGGGGGGACACTGGAGACTTGTGAGCAGAGGAAGGGCATGATCTTACGTGTTGTTAAAGGGACACTCTGGCAAGTATGTGAAGACCATACTGGGGATAGGGGAGGGAGAGGCAAAAGAGATCCGCAGGGAGGCTATTGCAATAATCCAGCTGTGAGATAACAGCTCAGATCAGAGTTGAACAGATTTGAAGAGAAGTAGTAAGATTTGGGATATATTATGAAAGTAGAATCAACCGAGATTGTTGATGGAATCACTGTGCAAACTGAAAATGAGGACAGTCAAGGATGACTCTAAGCTTCTTGGCCTGAAAAACCTAGAATGATGGAGCTGCTTTACTGAGTGGGGGAAGACTAGAGAGAAGACTTAGCATGTGGTGAGAAATCAGGATTTCCATCTTGAACTTGTTAAATTTTAGATGCATAATAGATAACCATGTGAAGATGTGGAGTACAGAGTTGGACACAGGAATCTTGAGTTTCATGTAGAAGTCAGTGCTGGGGATATTAATTTTGGAGGTGTCAGTAAATAGATTATATTTTCCTAAAATATAAAGAGCTCCTAAAATTAGAAAAAAAAATCCTACAGAAAAATGGGTTGGAGAAATAAACAGTTCACAGAAAAAGAAATGCAAATGGCTCTTTACCATATGTAAAGATGTTTGAATCTTGCTCATAATAAGGAATATACACTAAAGCTATTAGATGGACAAAAATTCAAAAGTTTGACACCATGTGATGTTGGTGGAACTTTGTGAAGATTTGCTTTGTAGAGAGATGGTCTCTGTTACATTGCTGGGGGGAATGCAAAATGTTACAACCACTATTCAGGAAAATTTGACAACATCTAGCCAAACTGACCCAGATATCCCAATTCTAGAACTCTATCCCAAAAGTACACTGGCAGAAATATCTAACGGTACATACACAAAGTTATTCATTGTAAGACTATTTGTAATAGCAAACTACTTGAAACAACTCGAATGTCCATCAGTAGCAGACTGGTAGAATAAATTACGGTGTGTCCATGTAATGGAGAGCTATGTAACTGTGAAAGGAATGAGGGATATCTCTATATACTGCTATGGAGTAATCTTCATGGTATACTGTTGAGTGAAAAAGGGAAGGAAGGGACAAGTACCTTGCGTGCTATTAAGAATTTCATGTTCTTAGCAATGTTCTTTATTGCTTAAAATATTCTATTAGCACATATGTAGAAGAAAAAAATTAAAATTAACAACTGCCATAAAATTATTGCCAAAGACTAAGGAAAATCATAGTAATTTCACTAGTACACAGGGAATGTCCCCTGCCACCTGTAGACTTCCTTGTGATTTTTCCCCATAGGCTGAAACAGTTATTTTATGCTAGTTCTTTTTTTTTTTTCCAGCCATCCTTTATATTTTCCTATTTTGCCTTCCCATGATTTAGTTTGTTTACAATTTGTGATTTAAAATCTATCAATGGTATATTCCTGCAATAGTACTTGGGTCAAATCAATTGAGCAGCAAAGCAAATGCTTCTTTTAACTGCTTGCTAGCTCATTCCATTTTAAAAATGCCCTACATAGCCAATCAATAGAAAGTTGGGAGAAAAATGTAGAGGGAGCAAGAAATCTGGCATGTTGAGATAGAAGTATTTTGCAGACATAGACAAGGCCACTCAGACTCAATGAGCATGATGTGACTACCAGGTAAGGAAGTGATACACAGATGAGCTCTGTGCACTGTGTATTGATATGAATACTGCACTCCATATCAATCCTACTAAGAGAGCAGTTGGTGTGTCACTCTTGTGTGATGCAATCTTTCAACTGTTACAGTCTGACCTAGTTTCTCCTTTGCTTTTAGGGAGTGGATGTGGTAAAAAGAACACTGGAGCAGGAGCTAGGTCTGGCTTTCCTACTGTACCATGTATCTTGATATAAGTCACTTGGCCTTTGCCTTTGAATTCTCACCTCTAAAATGAGGGATGAGCCTGGACATCTGTAAGATTCCATAGGCTCTAACTTCTGAGAGTGTGACGTATCTTTTTAGGTCAGGTTAAGAGTAAGATGCTGATTAAAATTTTAACTATTATTACACAATTATTTATTCAGTGAAGATAAAATAATCACACAAAATCCCAAAGTAGGCTCTTACGTGAAAATTCTAAAACTTACTTTCTCAAGATGGTTTAATAAACTACTGTACACAGTGGTTCAAGATTCTGTTAGAGATCTTGATACAGAGGATTAACTTCACATCTCTTTAGCTGAACTCATTAACTGAGAGAAGGAAATAAGTATCATTAACTAGGAAGCAGCTGGTTAGGGGTATGGGGGAGTCTGAGAAACCTGGTGCTTTTGAGACAACAGGGAAGATTTCTCCATATTTATGCAGATATATGGACAAAAGTTAACACAAGACACAGTGTTGCCCTATTATTTGTACACAGTCATGGGCATTTGAAAGTACTCTATGTTAAATTAAATGCATTATGTTTTAATTACACTTAAAATAATTTAAAACTACGCTTGAAAAACCAAATGCTGTTGTTTTCCTCTCTTGATTTGTAAGAGATCACCATTGATTAGGTCCAAATGACTTGGGTGATTAAGTTGCATTTATTACAAACATATTGTAAAGGTATAGATTTTAGTCCCTTTGTATTCAGATGTACTGACACATCATGCCAAAAGGCACATTTAGCATCCAACAGCGTGTCCCGAATGTTCCTGAATATGGGTCCTTTTTCAAGTGAGAAGGGTAGATGAAAGTGAAGTGCGAGGCCAGAGGAAACTAAAGAACAGCTGATCATCCTTCTCTTCACTGCACATTTTATGATTCAAACAACGTACACGTAGAAGGCAATACAGGAGCAGGAAAAAAGCAACAGATCCCAAGGGCTTCCTTTCCCTTTTCCATAGCAAAGCTTGTCCCTTGTTTAGCTTTATTTTTTGAATAGGTATAGTTGTATGTATGCTTTTGTTTGCTAACGGCCTTGTCATGTTCCTGGTATATTTTCATCTTCCCTTATATCTTACCTATTTTTATAATAAGAATGACAGCGAATATCCGGCAAACAGATGAACATAAACAAATTCTAGTGCCTACCACCCTGCAGACAAAATGGCAACCATAAAAGAACTCTCATTCCCAAACCAAGAGAGTGCTGCCTGCCTCCTCATAGCTAAGGAGAAGTGCAAGGTATCCAGGATATTTGCTGATGGACATCAGGCCTGCTCCAGCTGTCAAAAACACAGCTGTTGGGTTTCCTTCCGAGTGATCAGTGTTACCGATGCCCTCCAGCTAGTGTGTTCCCTGATAAGGTCCAGTGGAGAGCTGCAAAAAGAGCTGAACACTTGGCTTCTAATAGCAAATGCAAAAACAAATTTCCCAACAAATTGCATTTTCAGCACTGCCTGATGCCATACGATTAAATGGGCCGAATTTGTTCTAGTCCACTAACCCGGAAGACACCATGATGGAACAGTTTCTCTCGGTGACTGTTAAATGTTAAACCAGTTAGGGGAAGAATCTTTTTTTTTTTTTTTTTTAATATACTTCTACAAAGCAGGGAGGTGGGGGAGGGAAAGCTGATCAAGCTTATTAGAGCTGCTCAATTAGGAGAAAGTAAATAAGGCCATTTAACATCTTCACCAGGGTGAAATCTGTCAATGAAACCTCCTCATGAGGTTTTTTTGTGCACATTTACAAAATTTTAAACTGGGAAATGGGAGATGGAAAATCCAATATTTTTATCAAGTACTTCCATTTTTTCCCCAAAGCCCTGTTTAAAAATACACTATAGGCAGAAATATTGATAGATACATTTACATAATGCCTCCTGTGTGGTCAGCACTATAGATATATGTTAACTCATTTAACCCTCTCAGCAAGCCTCTGTGATGCGTACTAACACTACTACTTTTTACAAATGAAGGCACTAAGGGCCAGCGAGGTTATGTAACTTAACCAAGACCACAGACTTGTAAATGGCAGGACCACAATGTGAACCAGCCCTTCTGGGTTCAGTCTGTGCTGCTAATCACTATATTCTGCTGCCTCTTGAACTCACAGTACTTTGATATTTGTTCAAATACAGCACTACTGTTGGGGTCACCTTTGGGAAATAATAGCTTCAGTACAGAATCAGTTTGATGATTTATTTGTGTATTAATGATCGGTGCAAACCACAACCTGGTGAAACTTGCCCATTCATTTTGGGGAAGGAAGTTCCTTTAAAACTCATCCACTGGTGGGAAATGTTTAATGCCTGCTTACTCATGTCTCTTCATAGACTCATTAGTTGTGGAAGTCATGCCTGGTAGTAGCTCTAACCAGGGCATGCAATGGAGTAGTTGCATACATACACGTATTCAGTGGGAAAGTTATGAAGCTACAGGAGAACTGGATTTGCCATCCTGCCACTTACTGCCAATCTCTTTCCTGAGTTCTAGAGAAAAGTAAAAATACCCTGTCTACTGCACAGAGTTGCTACATGAATCGAATGTGATAACGTATGTGAAAATATATTACAAAATGTGGTTTTACAATGGGTAGAAAACTGAACTGCTCCATGGATCAATGGATCAGGCAGGCTGGGACAGACATGGGAGGAATTTCCCCCACTGCTGTAGGAACTAGACGCCCGAATATGGAGCAGAGACTCGAGGTAGAGAGTGGGGATGAAGGAGGCAGCTCCTCAGGGGCTTGTACAAGCCACCAGGTTAATTTCAAACAGTTGGATTAAAACCCTTCTTTACAATTAACAACTAACGCATGTAGTTGCTCACGGCTTTCTTCATTCAATCATTCATTGATTCATTCAAGAACCATTCATGTAATCTTGTAGATAACAAGAATCATGCTAAGAGGTCAGACCATCACAGCAGTATAATAGCACAGTATCTGCCCTGGTGCAGCCAACTGTAGAGTGGAGAAGGCAGATGAGTAAACAGACAAGTACTGTAAACCCTGCTAGGTTAGGGGCAAGCATTTCTACAGACGTTCATGTGATGCTCTTTCTTCTGCCTTGACTGTTACTTGTATCACATATTATTGGAAATACATGGTGGAGTGATTACCAGCATGCACTCTGCTGTCAGCCTGCCTGGATTAGAATCCAGATTCCATGTCTTGCTAGCTATGTGACCTTGGGATAGTTGCTAAACTTCTAAGTCTCGGCTTATTTACCTTTTCAATGGGGATTATAATAGGGCCTACCTCACAGAGTTGTGAAAATCACATATGCTTAGCCATGTAAAGAGCTTAGTGCAATACTTAGAAAGTAGTAGTTTTCAACAAATATTAACTGTTATGATGCTGATGCCAGTGCTGACAGCCACCTGCTGCCAAGCCCTAGCCATTTCTCTCTCTCAACCTCAGTTTCCTCCTCTGTAATATGCGCTGATAATAATACCTACCGCACAGGGTTACAAGCAAGAAGTAGGATCAAATATGTAATCCTGGGTTTAGGAATTTAAAATTTCAAATCCTATGCAGAACCAGCTTCCAACTTGCCCCTTCCTGCTTCATCTCTTTTTCTCCCCAATCCCCCCAAAAGACTAAGCCTAATTATCCACACTGCCATCAACTTCCACATTCATAGTGATGCTCGAATAAGTAAGAGTGAAAGGTAAAGGAAGCTGAGAACAATGAAACAGGATTGAGAGCAAGCCCAAAAGTAAACCTGGAAATTATGGGAGTTCTTATAAAACTTTAGCTTCATTTCTGACTTAGATCTAGAAAAGAACTCTTTTTTTTCTTTCTATTTTGTGCCTTTCTTTTTCTTCTGATTTTCTTATTTTAGAATGAAGCAACCCTCTCTTCTTTCCTGAAAATATAATAAGAAGAGTATAGATGTTGATATAATCAAATGACTATATAATCTATAACTGTGTTGACATAATAATATTATAATAAAAAAATTAATTTAAAATAGAGTGATTAAGGGAATTTTGGTTACCAACATTTATTGCTTTCTACTTCTGAATTATTTCTCTTCTTCTATTATTTCCTAAACTGAGTTCCATGGGGCAATAGTTTTATGGGACTTTAAAAAATGGAAAAAAAAAATTCTTAGGCGCAGTGGTTGAGAATCCGCCTGCCAATGCAGGGGACACGGGTTCGAGCCCTGGTCTGGGAAGATCCCACATGCCGCGGAGCAACTGGGCCCGTGAGCCACAATTACTGAGCCTGCGCATCTGGAGCCTGTGCTCCGCAACAAGAGAGGCCACGACAGTGAGAGCCCCGCGCACCGCGATGAAGAGTGGCCCCCGCCTGCCACAACTAGAGAAAGCCCACGCACAGAAACGAAGACCCAACACAGCCAAAAGTAAAAATAAATAATAATAATTAAAAAAAAAAAAAAAAAAAAAAAAAAAAAAAGAAAAGCACAACCTTCCAGGACAGAACCAGGAAGAAATAGAAAATATAAACAGACCAATCACAAGCACTGAAATTGAAACTGTGACTAAAAATCTTCCAACAAACAAGAGCCCAGGACCAGATGGCTTCACAGGCGAATTCTATCAAATTTTAGAGAAGAGCTAACACCTATCCTTCTCAAACTCTTCCAAAATATAGCAGAGGGAGTACACTCCCAAACTCATTCTACAAGGCCACTATCATCCTGACACCAAAACCAGACAAAGATGTCACAAAGAAAGAAAACTACAGGCCAATATCACTGATGAACATAGACGCAAAAATCCTCAACGAAATACTAGCAAAAAGAATCCAACAGCACATTAAAAGGATCATACACCATGATCAAGTGGGGTTTATCTCAGGAATGCAAGGATTCTTCAATAAACGCAAATCAATCAATGTGATACACCATATTAACAAGTTGAAGAATAAAAACCATATGATCATCTCAGTACATGCAGAAAAAGCTTTTGACAAAATTCAACACCGCTTTATGATAAAAATCCTCCAGAAAGTAGGCATAGAGGGAACTTATGTCAACATAATAAAGGCCATATATGACAAATCCACAGCCAACATCGTCCTCAATGGTGAAAAACTGAAACCATTTCCATTAAGATCAGGAACAAGACAAGGTTGCCCACTCTCAACACTATCATTCAACATTGTTTTGGAAGTTTTAGCCACAGCAATCAGAGAAGAAAAAGAAATAAAAGGAATCCAAATTGGAAAAGAAGAAGTAAAGCTGTCACTGTTTGCAGATGACATGATACTATACATAGAGAATCCTAAAGATGCTACCAGAAAACTACTAGAGCTAATCAATGAATTCGGTGAAGTAGCAGGATACAAAATTAATGCACAGAAATCTCTTGCATTCCTATACACTAATGATGAAAAATCTGAAAGAGAAATTAAGGAAACACTCCCATTTACCATTGCAACAAAAAGAATAAAATACCTAGGAATAAACCTACCTAAGGAGACAAAAGACCTGTATGCAGAAAACTATAAGACACTGATGAAAGAAATTAAAGATGATAAAAACAAATGGAAAGATATACCATGTTCTTGGATTGGAAGAATCAACACTGTGAGAATGACTATACTACCCAAAGCAATCTACAGATTCAATGCAATCCCTATCAAACTACCACTGGCATTTTTCACAGAACTAGAACAAAAAACTTCACAATTTGTATGGAAACACAAAAGACCCCGAATAGCCAAAGCAATCTTGAGAAAGAAAAATGGAGCTGGAGGAATCAGGCTCTTGGACTTCAGACTATACTACAAAGTTACAGTAATCAAGACAGTATGGTACTGGCACAAAAACAGAATTTTAGATCTATGGAACAGGATAGAAAGCCCAGAGATAAACCCACGTACATATGGTCACCTTATTTTTGATAAAGGAGACAAGAATATACAATGGAGAAAAGACAGCCCCTTCCAATAAGTGGTGCTGGGAAAACTGGACAGCTACATGTAAAAGAATGAAATTAGAACACTCCCTGACACCATACACAAAAATAAACTCAAAATGGATTAAAGACCTAAATGTAAGGCCAGACACTATAAAACTCTTAGAGGAAAACATAGGCAGAACACTCTATGACATAAATCACAGCAAGATCCTTTTTGACCCACCTCCTAGAGAAATGGAAATAAAAACAAATATAAACAAATAGGACCTAATGAAACTTCAAAGCTTTTGTACAGCAAAGGAAACCATAAACAAGACAAAAAGACAATCCTCAGAACAGGAGAAAATATTTGCAAATGAAGCAACTGACAAAGGATTAATCTCCAAAATTTACAAGCAGCTCATGCAGCTCAATATCTAAAAGACAAACAACCCAATCCCAAAATGGGCAGAAGACCTAAATAGACATTTCTCCAAAGAAGATATACAGATTGCCAACAAGCACATGAAAGGATGCTCAACATCACTAATCGTTAGAGAAATGCAAATCAAAACTACAATGCGGTAACACCTCACACCAGTCAGAATGGCCATCATCAAAATATCTAGAAACAATAAATGCTGGAGAGGGTGTGGAGAAAAGGGAACCCTCTTGCACTGTTGGTGGGAATGTAAATTGATACAGCCACTATGGAGAACAGTATGGAGGTTCCTTAAAAAACTACAAATAGAACTACCATACGACCCAGCAATCCCACTACTGGGCATATACCCTGAGAAAACCATAATTCAAAGAGTCATGTACCACAATGTTCATTGCAGCTCTATTTACAATAGCCAGGACATGGAGGCAACCTAAGTGTCCATCGACAGATGAATGGATAAAGAAGATGTGGCACATATATACAATGGAATATTACTCAGCCATAAAAAGAAACAAAATTGAGTTATTTGTAGTGAGGTGGATGGACTTAGAGTCTGTCATACAGAGTGAAGTAAGTCAGAAAGAGAAAAACAAATACCATTTGCTAACACATATATATGGAATCTAAAAAAAAAAAAAAATGGTTATGAAGAACCTAGGGGCAGGATGGGAATAAAGATGCAGACCTGCTAGAGAATGGACTTGAGGACATGCGGAGGGGGAAGGGTAAGCTGGGACAAAGTGAGAGAGTGGCATGGACATATATACACTACCAAATGTAAAATCGATAGCTAGTGGGAAGCAGCTGCATAGCACAGGGAGATCAGCTCAGTGCTTTGTGACCACCTAGAGGGGTAGGATAGGGATGGGGGGGCGGGAGGGAGATGCAAGAGGGACGAGGTATGGGGATATATGTATATGTATAGCTGATTCACTTTGCTATAAAGCAGAAACTAACACACCATTGTAAAGCAATTATACTCCAATAAAGATGTTAAAAAACAAAAAAATTAAAATAAAAAACAAAAAATGGAAAAAGAAAGTTGCTGTGAAGAAATGTTTTCAGGAAATGATAGAATTAGCAAAGTTTCTTTTTTTATTTTTAATTCCATTTAGATGCATTAATATGCAAATGAGAACTGAAAGTCCCCCTTAGCCAAAGGGGTTCTATTAGAAGGCTGCAGGCCTAGTAGTTTAGAGCCAACTAGTTCCCACCCCAGCTCTGCCTCTTTCTAAGGTGGGATTCTAGGTAGGCATGATGTTTTTCATCTGCAGAATGGGGATGAGAATAGGTCCTACCACATAAGGTTTTAGCATGAGAATTAAATGAGTCATTATTTGTAGTTACTTAGGAAGAGTAACTGGTACCTAGTGTTTTATGTGCACTGTAAATAAAATAAAATGTGATCCAGTATTTCCCAAACTTATTAATTTTCCAAATCTCCTTTCAAAGTGTATCTCTCTGGACCAGTAATATTTGGAATAAAATAAATAAACCCTCATTCATTATTGTCTCTTCAATATCACAGCCTTTGCCTTAGCTCAGCCATTATCCTCTCATCTGGGAATGTGTTGGCTACTTCTGATCTTTCTCTTATTATTCCCCTCCTAAAAAACTATCTTTCAGGATCTTATAAAGGTCTGTTTCCAAGGGCTTTATGAAATCCAAACTCCTTCTTATAATAGTCAAGGCTCTTCAAAATCTAGCCCCAGCCAATATTGACATCATCTTACTTGGAGCCATTTCCACTCCTCTGTTAAACCTCATTTCCATCAAAACACCACACTAGCACCTAGCATTTCAGCCAAATTCCTCTTTGCCTTCGATTGGCCTGTACTGTTTTCTCCACATGTTTTCTGACAAAATACTTCAGAAGCAGCTTCCTTTCGGAAGCATTCTCTGGTCCCATCCTCTCTTACAGAAGACATACATTTATTCTTCTCTCTTGAGTGCAATAGCTCTTTCTTCCTGTTACTAACAAAGTATGCATTCCATTGTATGACAGTTTTTCCTTGCATGTTCACTCTGTTCCTATCTAAACCCTCCAGGGTCAGTGGAGGAAACATACACATACTTGTTTATAGAACACCTGACTTCAGGCCTGGAACATAGCAAGAGCTTAATAAATTCTTGTTGCACTGTACTGACTAAAGAAAATAAAATATCTCTGGGAAACTGCTTGTTTCATTTTCCAGTGTTATTGGCCCTTCTCCATATTCTCAAAATGTCAAATTTTTGTCACCTTTTGCTTTCAATTTATTCATATATATTTTTAAATCACTCCTATGTGATTCATAGATCCAGGTGTAGATGGGCCTTGAACATTGCTTGATGCTCAGTTTAACTTCTTTCTCTGTGTCATACTTCATTTTTAAAAGATGTTTCAATGCTAAGACAAGAGTAGTGGTAATCAGCTTAAAAACTCATCATTGCATTTAATCCTGCACCTCTCTTCCTGGGTAACAAAATATATTTGTCTCATTCTGACAAGAAAGATCAAGTGAAGTGTATTTCCAATATGAACACACCTGCTATAATCTTAGGTACAAAAAAGGACATTTGTGTTTTTCTTCCTCTGTTGAAGGCTGCTAAATCAGACAAACTAAGGCCAAGCTCTCTGGTCACATGTATAATGGGACAGACAAGGCAGGTAAGCATTGTAAATAAATCCAGGACTTTTGCCTGTGGTGGTATCATCAGCATTATTCTTCTGGTCTGGGAATACAAGCAAAAGAGTATCTTTCTCCACTGTCCTGAATGCTTGCCAATTGCAGCTGCAGTGGTAAGAAACACCACGACCATATCCCAGCCCACATTCTCCAGAGGAAACACTGCAACTTCCCTGGGGCATCATCTTGGCATTCCCTGAATTATAAGAAGCCAAATAGGCCTCTTAGTTATGTTTCATTTGAGTAGCCCAGCTGTTAAGTAGCAAAAAAGCATAAACATTGTCCGATGAAAATAGCAAAAGGAAGGGGTATTTTGGTACACAGTTTCTCCATTAAACTGACCTCTTTTTATATATTATGTGCCACTTAAAGTATATCACATTATTATATATGCATAAGTGTGAGTGGATATCCTCTTCAGATTTCAATTTAGAGATATTTATAAATGAAAATATTAGAAAAATAGAATTGCTAAAATAAAGCTGCTGGGTGAAAAAAGCACTTAAAAACTTTTATAGATTTTAAAATACTGTTCAAAAATATTTTTAGAAAAATGAGTCTCAAGATGTACAGATTGACACTGTACAGCTGATTTTCTTTTCAGAGATTACTCTGGTTTAAAAAGAAATAAAAAGGATTATATTTCAGAAAATGTTTTGTTCAAATTATCAAGTTTCACAGATGATTTATTCTGTAATGATAATACATCTCCTGATGTTTATTAAAGTAAAGAACTTGATACCCAGGAAACTAATATCAAAAACATGTCCTTAAACATTGGGTCAATTGCTTATAATTCCTTAAAAGTTTAAAGCAGCTGTTCAGTTTGTATTCAGGAAAAATCATAGAGATAAATTAAAAATTCTTCCTAATGATTTTTTCACTATAGAATAACTGTTTACAATGAATCAGGCAAAAGATATGCACTATCAAGCAAAGGAAAACCGTCTGAACGTATTAAGCATAAAACCTATATCAACACTGAATTCGACTCTGATAGGAAGATTGAATACTGGGCACAACTAAACCTTTGGAGGAATTTTCTGTGGAGTGAGGGAGGAAGGTGGATCAAAATTCTAACCTCTACCCCATGGGATGTAACAGTTCTGCATATGGCAGAGAGTCAAAACTGGCAGCTGCATGTTCCAGGTCTGCAATTCTCTGCAGGAAATGGGCATCGGCCCCATTTTCAGCAAGAGACTGGGACTATGAGAAAGGCAAGATTTCTGTTCTGCATTAGTTCAACAGGATATGCATTCTGTAATTTTTTCATCCTTTTCAAGCAGAGTTTTCAAAGTGATATACAAACTCATATTTAAGTGAGAAGGATCATATTTGAAATACTCTTGGAAAAGCTTAGAATTTGAAGAACTTAGCTGTAAGAAATTTTAGTAGAGGAAAATGGAAGAAAATCATGCTTTGTACCCTTTCCTTTAGTTCACTTAAATTCAATATTTGGATAAAGATAGATCAGTGGAGTGCTACCTAAGCTCAAGTCTATGACTTTTTTGTAATTATAAGAAATACTCATATGCAAATAATTTCTGTACTTATTGTTGACAGCACTATTCATGAGGCTTCATATTCCAAAATAACAATTTGGGGGTAGGTTACTGCTAGGGGGAAAAAAAAAGCTGTGGATAAAGCTTGCCAAGTGGAGGCCAATACAGCAACTAAATTAGCCCTTGTGGTTAGCATATTTGGTCTCAATAACCCTGTTTTAATTTTCCTGCTTTGTGCCTTGTGCATATGTTTCTAATAAAGCTGTTTCTGAAACTTTCTGGAAATAGATGGGATTTTTTAAAAAGAAGAAAGTATTCCACGATAGCATACAATAGTAGGTCTTTCTGCAGTGTAAAAGACATGTTTTGAATCAGGCATTCACTTACATGTTTGGTTAAATTCAGATATCGATGTATTTAATGTCCCCAGAACAGAGTCAACTACATTTGACATACACTGCAAAATAATCACAGTTTGATTGTATCCAACACGGGTAATTTAGGCAAATTTCTACTTCACGAAATAAGTTTGTTCCCATGGACATTTTGCACCTTCATAACTCATAAGATATTCTTTATAGCCATGTTATTTCACAGATCCCTCCAGCTTTCTCTGAGGAGGTACCTTACTTTATTTCCCTGACACTTGCAGATTGATGTCCTGGTTTATGAGTGGGAAAGTAGGGGGGAGGTTAACTGATTGGCAGCAGCCAGGACGGCTGCTTCTATATTTCAAGAGATGAAAAAGCCATGAAAACAGCCTCTAGTTCAGTTCCTCTCTCTGGTCAAAATATAGGGTGGGAGGACATGGCAGAGGCTGTTGCCCTCAAATTAACCAGGTGGAACTCTTCAACTAATCAGTTTGTAATCTCCACTCTAGGGCTTTAGGAAGGTGTCTCAAATATTTACTTTGACAACATGAGTAATGTAGTAGCTAAAGAAAATTAAATGCTTTCTTTGGTAAGATAAAAAAATGCATCATGTTTCATTTTCAATCCAACTGATGTTGATGCATGATATAGACAGGATAGAATTTGGAACAACAGTTGAAACCTTGTTTCTGCCCTGCTTACACCAGCTTCCTAATCTGGTTAATTTTATTTCTTCAGGGGATATGTGGGAGTGAGAAAAACAATAAGCAAAAACAACTGTATTAGTCTGCTCAGGCTCCAATAACAGACTATCACAGACTAGGTGGCTTAAACAATAAATATTTATTTCCCACAGTTCTGGAGGCTGGGAATTCTAAGATCAAGGTGACAGCAGATCCAGTTGAGAGCTCTCTCCCTAGCTTGAAGATAACCACCTTCTTGCTATCTTCAAAAAAAAGAAAAAGAGTAAGAGCTAGTTCTCTGGGCTGTCTTCTTACAAGAAGGCTAATCCTATCATATATCATGGCCGCACGTTTATGACCTAATTTAACACTAATTACCTCCATAACGGCCCTATCTCCAAATACAGTCATATTGGGGGTTACGGCTTCAATATACACATTTTAGAAGGACACAATTCAGTCCAAAGTAACAACCAAAACCTGTAAGAAATCTGTTATGTGCATGATCAGAAGGGAAATCAAAGGAATGAAGGGAGATTATGTATTGTAACAATGTTAATATTCTCAGGAAAAACTTGGTCAGAAAATTCATTAGTATTATTTTTGCTATTGTAGGTAAAAGTAATCTATCGACTGAATTTCAAACACTGACATCTTGTGAATATAGTTTGCAGTAGACCATTAGATTCCTTGCCCAGAAAGTTTAGAAAAAAACCCATTAAGCCTGGCTATAAACTAAAACTTTGGTTAATTGTACCATTAGCTTAAAAACATGCTGTTCATCTTTTACAAGTGCTCTATGGTTTAAAATGGCATTATTTGTGAAATAAATAACACTTTAAACTAGGCATATATTTTCTATAACACAGGGAGTGTGATATTACTTATAATGGAATTTTCAGTTATGTAGCATTTCAAAGCAATTTTTAAAAATTTATTCCATAATGTCAAAAATGTAGAATTATGTCCACAAAGCTTAATATTTGGGCGCACTCCTAGAAAAGTGTTTAATAAATCAAAAACCCTTCTTATAACTGACATTTATAGGTCCCTACCATATATTTCCTTACTATTCTGCCTAAACACTAAAATGGATGAAATATGTAAGAGACTACAACTTTCTCTGCCAATGAGATATAAAAGATACGCCCAACTATCATTCTTCAAAATATTAAAATTAAGAGATCACTGAAAATATCAATAGATGTCTTTTAGATTCTATTTTGAGTTGAACAGCAAATAAAAGTGACATACTTCTCATGTAATAATTTATAAGAATTTGAAGAAATATATTTTAATATTAGCATACATTCTGGGTTATAGTACAATATTCAAATTTATTCCTGAACTCTTAATGAATGCTTCATGGAAAAAGCAATGTAGGTTAGTAAGGGTATGACTTGCATAATTATTAGCCAAGCTTCAACAAGTATACAGTCCATGTTGCTAAACCATGACTTTTTCTAAATTCGACTGTACTTTTGGTTGGTTGGTTTGTTTTACATCAGAGCTACACTGCAAAGCTACAATAATTTGTATTCATAAGAACCATAAAGAATATTGTGATGTGATAAAGTATTAATACTGCGTTAGATCTCCTAGCTTATTTATAATATAGCTCTAAGTAGGCAGGTAATTTTGGAAGGTCCCATTGAGTAACTGAGCAATAGAGCTGTGTGGAGGAGGAGGCATCAACATGGCATCATATACTTCGGGGGATTGTAGAGCACAAGGCAGAAGTGTGATGATTTCATGAAAACCACACCTCACTGAGCTGCCTTATTGCTGTTATAAAAAATCTTTATTATAGGAAGCTCTTTTGTGCCATAAGAAGATGAATTCCACACTTTAGAATGTTAAACAGCAGTTTCAGCAGAGTTCTGTAGTTCACACAGATTAATCTACCCCTTTGGAATATTCATGATTCAATCAGAATGCTGTCTAAGTCTCGGCAATTTTACCATTGTAAAATAAACTAGGTACAATCTGATGAAACAGGCTGTGCCTAGAAAATGCCTTCATTAATTTTTTTTATTTTATGGATTCTGTTACTATCAAAGAACATCTCTCTGTGAAAGTAGACTCAATCCCACTAAAGCAAAATTGGTATTATTGAAAAACTTGGTACTTGAGAAAAACAGAATAAAACCCAAAGACTATGAAGCAAAGTACATTGACAATGCAAATCAAATGCACACGGTTCAATTATAATTGTGGATTAACTGAAGAACTAGAGATTAGAAATGATGTGTCTCTGGTGAAAGGTTTGGCTGAGTACATTACATATTCATTAGCTTTCCATTTTTGTTCACTAAATGTCCAGTCCTCTCTCTGACACACCTGGCATTGTGCCTCCATGACTGAAATGAATATTTTGAATTCAAAAGATCATGTTTATATATATTAAAAGGAAACAAAATGAAGTCTTAAATATAAAAAAAAAAAATATTTCTACTAATCTACTCATCTTCATCTGATTAGCAGACTGTTGGTTTTGTACAATGCCAGAACATTCTACAATGACTATTCAAAGATTAGATTTGGAAAGGGTTGAAAGAAAAGCTAAAAATGGGGGCAAAAAAAAAATATCTGCTCTGGTTCAGATGTTCCAATAGTCTACTTTATAGTGAAATTTGGCAATGTTGACTAAGTAATTACTAATGATTAAGATACATGTATTACAGATGAACCGGTTTGCAGGGCAGAAATAGAGACACAGATGTAGAGAACAAACGTATGGACACCAAGAGGGGAAAGTGGCTTGGGAGCGGGGGCGGGGGGCATGTGATGGATTGGGAGATTGGGAATGACATATATACACTAATATGTATAAAATGGATAACTAATAAGAACCTGCTGTATAAAAAAAAATGAAAAAAATAAAATTCAAATAAAAGATACATGTGTTAATTATGATTAGGTTTATACTTAATTATGACTAAAAACAACATATTTAAACTGGCTTACCTAATTTATTACATTCATTAATAGCTATTTTAACAGATACGGCAGTTAAATTTTCTAAGTATTTGCTGACTTTCCTATGTCTTCTAAAGAAAACTTGACATTGTTTTATGGCATGATAATTTTTGGGAATGTATAAGCTCTACCTTAACCTAAAAGGTGATTATCCTTCACAATAAAATAACAATAGCAAGATTTAAATTAATACATTTGCTAGTTGCTGATCCCTGTGTACTAGCTATGAACTGAAATTCCTCATTGTTTTATCTTTTTTTTCTAGGAAAGGTCATGATTAAGATAATGAACCTTCTTTATATAAAATACATAGTCATAATATTATCAGACAGCAAAAGAAGAAAAAAGCTGGACTGAGATAGAGATTTGTGAAACTCTTCTAAATGGTTTCATTTCTTCGTTAAGTTTGTGATTAGCTTATCTGATTTATTTATACATTAGCTTGGTTAAGTACCTCATGAAAAACAACCACAGAGAAATCACCTGACCAGGTAAAGTAAATCACACACGGACTAGCCTTTGTACCCTTATCAAACACTTAAAGAAATATGAAGTCTTTTTTACAAGGGACACTATATAAGAGGATGAACAAGATTAGTGAAAATTTCTTCACATCTAGGAGAAAAACAACTCATGCTAGTTGCTCATGGCAAATAAAATGATGCAAGAGCTTGGTTTCCTGTACCATTTTTCCTAATGGGGCCCACGTCCCTGTATATCATCCAATGTCATCAGTGTCCTGCACTGAATGCGGTCCTTGCTACAAACCAAAGCCCTTACTGAGATATCACTAGTTCAGAAACTTACTTTGAGAAGTCATCTTCCTGTTTAGGTGATAGAGCAATTAAGAATTCTAGATTCTGAGATTTGAATTGTTTTCATGAAAGGAAGATGGAAAAAAGGACAGCCCACAGGAAAATCAACAGAGAATTCTGTGTTGTGAATGCAGATTACAAGAAGAGAAGGAGAAGAAAGAACTAGAAGGTTTTAATTGTGTCCATTCCAGACAAAGACAGATTGCCTTGGGTATTTAGGAAAGTCACTCTACAGCAGCATACTGGTGTGCCTCACCCGGACTTGCCATCTTAACATGGGCATTAGCACTGGCCTCTTCTTCACAGGCCCAGACAGCAGCAGGCATTCCTGACATTTCCTTCTACCTTAGGGGCTTGTTGCTGAGAAAAATTTATGGTTCCCTCTTCTGGAATTCTAGGATCCTACCCTACACAGGAAAATGATAAGCCAGTTGGGTGAAATTTATCTACATCTAAAAATGAATTGACATTAGCTCTCCAGGACATTATATATATATTTAATGGTTTCTTTATATGAGATAAAGTGGGGGTAGAATGCTGGTCATTTCAGGTACCTAAACTGCTCCATTTTGGAATTAGGAGATATCTTGAGAGAAATCTAGCAGACAGCAGTCTGTTTCTCTGTGCAAAGGGCTAGTCTTGTAGGAAATGCTTATTGGCCTTAGTTCACAGCTATGATTTGAATGAAAAATCTAATTACAGGGCATTCGGGCAATTTTTACTCTTACTTAAGACCTGCCTACTTGCTATCAATAACTCTTTTGGAATCCCTAGCTGTCTCAAAAGACTTACCTTTGCTTTACTATTATTATTATTTGGCTCACAAATATTTACTTTTACATTATTGATGATACCAAATCAGTCAGGGTGATAAAACTCAGCAGAAAGAGTTAAGTGGGAAGTAAGGGGTATGGGATGGGGGAGTTGAATAAGCAGGGAGATAAAAATGGAGAAAGTCTGGGAAAGAGGAGAGAACTCGGTACAATTCCTAGGTTTAGTGGAGTAGTTAGATCTTGGATTTTGGTTGAGGCACTTGGAAAAAGCCTCAGTTTCCTCAACTATGGAGATAATAAGAACAGAACAGATAAACTGTAAACACCATGATGGACATGACCTCTTTATCTGTGCTGCTTATCAGTATATCTTCACTTAACATGGATATCATATTTTAGGTACTTGATAAGTGTTTACTGAATTAAAGACACATTTCCCAATCAAATGATGATAGAGCTATCATCTAGTTTGAATTGAAAGCTACACCAGATAATAAATATATCTAAATTTTGCCTGAAAGATACTTAAAGAGGACTTCCCTTGACAGTGAGATAAGCTTGACCCTCTTAGACATTTCTTTTACTTCATATTTATATAGAATTTTATGTTTTTCCAAAGTAGCATTGTCATAATTTCCTTTTATTTTTATAATACCTCTGTGAAATAGATTAGGAAACTAATGTTATCTCTATTTTACAGGAAATGAGGTAAAATAACTTGATCAAAGACTCTTTATACCACCCCCCCGAGAACAACCATGGTCATAGTGCATGCTTCCTTGCATACTCAACGGGCTCTTGAGAAATTTTTTCTATTCCTATTTTTACATATGTTATAATCCTTCTAAGATCCCGGTTTTACGTAGCGGAGTCAGTGGTAGTATTTGCATGGCATGGGAAAAGACTGAAGTTGGTTGGTTTATTTTTCCTCCAATGTGAAAATTAAAACCTCAGCCCCCAGCCTGAGGCTATACATCCTCATCAGAAATCCCATTGGCTCTGTCTCTAGCTTCCCCCTAATGATCTGACTTTTTACTTTTTTGTGGTAATTGTGGTGGTTTGAAAACATGACGTCCACATCTCTTTGACACTCCTCCCTTCAAGAGATGGAGGCTTGAGTGTGCGCTGAACTTAGGGACGTTCTTCTAGTGAATAAAGTACACAGGATTATGTGATTTGGGGGAGAATAGGTTGTAAAAATACACTATGACTTCCTTCTTGGTCATTCTCTCTCTCCTGAGTTATTTGCTTTGGCAGAAGCTAGCTTACCAATGGAGAGATTCACATGACAAGAAACTGAGGCCTCCTGCCAATAGCCATGTGAATAAGCCATCTTGGTAGTGGATCCTGCATCCTTAGCCAAGACTTGATTGCAACCTAATGAGAGACTCAGAGTCAGAACCACCCAACTAAGTTGTTCTCAAATTCTAGGTCTATGAAATGAGATAATATCTGCGGGCAATTCATTACTCAGCAATAGATAATTAATGCCATATTTTTTCAAGCATTTCTGTTTCTGTAGTGGGAGAATGCAGGCTGTCTAAAGCACGTCATTTGGTCATGCCGATTGAACTTTCTGGGTACAACAGACTACACAGTAAAATGTGCAAATCATAAATGCATAGCTGAATTCTTTTTTACATATATATGTATAAACATGTGCCTATATTTTTAATGTGTCATTTGCTTATCTGTTTGCTCAATTGTTTAAATAACTGCTATTCATACAACCCTGAATGCTTAAAAGAACAAGTTGATATTCATAAGTATTGAATTCAATTAAATATGATATAATCATGTTTCTTTCAAAGTGGCACTGGAGAAGTTCCCAGATGAAATAAACATCAAGAAAAAAATTTAAATTCATTCTTCTTTCTTAAAATATATTATTGAATTATTTAATTATACACACACACACACATATATGCATGTATGTATGTAGATATTTAGTGTGTGTGTGTGTATCAGCTATATGATCTTTTTAAAATTAATTAATTATTTAAAACAACTTAATTGGTGTATAATTGCTTTACAATTGTGTGTTTGTTTCTGCTTTATAACAAAGTGAATCAGCTATACATATACATATATCCCCATATCTCCTCCCTCTGCGTCTCCCTCCCACCCACATCTCACCCCTCTAGGTGGTCACATAGCACCGAGCTGATCTCCCTGTGCTATGCAGCTGCTTCCCACTAGCTATCGATTTTACATTTGGTAGTGTATATATGTCCGTGCCACTCTCTCACTTCGTCCCAGCTTACCCTTCCCACTCCCTGTGTCCTCAAGTCCATTCTCTACGTCTGCGTCTTTATTCCTGTCCTGCCCCTACGTTCTTCAGAACCATTTTTTTTTTTTTTAGACTCCATATATATGTGTTAGCATACAGTATTTGTTTTTCTCTTTCTGACTTACTTCACTCTGTATGACAGTCTCTAGGTCCATCCACCTCACTACAAATAACTCAATTTCGTTTCCTTTTATGGCTGAGTAATATTCCATTGTATATATGTGCCACATCTTCTTTATCCATTCATCTGTCAATGGACACTTAGGTTGCTTCCATATCCTGGTTATTGTAAATAGAGCTGCAATGAACATTGTGGTACATGACTCTTTTTGTATTATGGTTTTCTCAGGGTATATGCCCAGTAGTGGGATTGCTGGGTCACATGGTATCCGTCACACTTTTTTTAAAATTTAAATGCCCATCTTCCCTATCAGGTTGTAATTTCTTTCCTATTTCCAGCTGTATGATCTTTTAAAAAGTTACTTGATCACAAGTTTCATGACTACTATATTACCATGCAATTGAGTTACTATGAAAATTAAATGTCATTATGTATCTCAAATGCTTAGCAGAGCAACTTGTTCATAGATATCACTCATAAAGTATAAATTTCCTTTTCTTTTCCCTTTTCCTACCTTTCTTTTTTGTTTCTTATTTATAGTTAATTAACCCTACATAACTAATCAAAAAGGAAGAGTTCTAATATGCAGTCTCCACAAACAGTATTTGAAAAGCATACAAAGGGAAGATAGTTTTATGTGTGTAAATTATCACACATGGTTTTTCAGGAGATAGCATGAAGGGTTTTATCTTTAAATGCAATAGTGGTCTTTAACCACGTATTATTCCTTCTTGATACAAATAATTCTGTAATGTAGGTGGTCAAGCCTAGAAATAAAATGTTAACATGGGTTGACCCTTGTTTTCCTGTAACATTCATATCCCACATAATTGTTCCAGTGGAACTATACCACATTTCATTGCGATAGTCTTGGTTTAAATATAACAATTTAAAAAAATTGATAATATTCAACTTGAAGGGGCTTTCTTTTTATTTTTATTTTATTTTATTTTTTTAGGTTCAATTTAAACTCTTTATTGTTTTTCTGATAAAATTTGAATATTTCTGCTAGACATGTAGTTTTCAGAGGGGGCTATCTTTTTATTTTTAAAAACTATGTTTACTTAAATTGGATAAAGCAAAGAAACAGCCTATAACTGATAAGTTATAGTCCTATAACTGACTCTTGCTTGAAATGCAAGCGAGAGTCTCTCTGATTTAAGCCAAAGCCAAATTATTGGAAGGCTACTGAGGGCTCAGAGAATTACTGGAGATAGGAGACCACGCGAGATGAGAACAGGAAGAACAGCAATGGCTCAGAGAAGAAAGTCTGGTCAGCCTGTTCCCGCTGTGACAAATAATCTGTAATCCTTCTTTCTGTTACTGCACCTCTCACCTAAAGTACAAAGCTCAATGAACAATATTTGATTGGCCAACCTTAGGCCACATGTCCTCTCTTGGCTGTACGAGAATGGTGAGAGAAAGAATATGGCTCCTTTGGCTACTACCATGGTTGGCAAATACTTGGGTTTACTCTTACACCAAAATTATACCTGACAGAGAGAAGCAGTTCCCCCAAAGCAAATGATACTACATTAAGAGAGACAAAGGTAGCTGGACTGGCAAAAAATGACTTAAGTCTTTAACTAGTCATGTATTGGCTGACTCATTTGAAAGGAACAGAAGTTACACATGCCAATAAGGCTAGAGAAATGGAAAGGGAGCATAATGAGACGTGGGGGTAAAATTTTATAATTATATTAATATTGATACCTCATGTTTGATTAAAACACTGATAATAATGTTAAATATAAAAATTACAGACATATTTGAATTAAGATAATGAGAATGGAGAACAATTAGAAAATGTCAGAATCTTTGAGATTTACTTTAGTTTATTAAAAAAAAAATGCCCTTGTAAATAAAAGTATCATTTAAGCAACAGTAATATATTTACCTATTTTGTATGTTAAATCATAATTAACTAAGAGATGCTATAGTCAACTGGCTAAAAATACTAAAGGGATAAATCTATATCTTTTCTTTTAAAAAAGATTCTGACCTGGGAAATTAGCTGAGATTACCATCTTTTGTTGGATAATCTAATTAAAAACAACCCACTTCCAAACAATTAATCTTGGGAGCTAAGGCAAACAGATGTTTATCACTTTATAGTGTCCAGCCCAAAATGTGAATATTTCAAATAGCCAATCTCACACTTGCTTAATCTACTAGGTGAGCTGAAGTTTGAAAATCCTTATCTCCTTGATTCTTATCAATGAGGTAGGGGATGGTGATCTAACAAGTTAGGGACATAGTTAAAATGCCTGGTTTTCATGTTGTTTTTGTGATAGGCTTATATCTCTACTCTCTGTTAAATACAGTAGAGAGAATGAGTAAAAAAGATAGTTTGAGTACAGATGTTTGAGTTGTACTTAAACACACAGACAGAATTCCATCCCTCTCCCCATCCACACCCCCAAAGTATCTTGAACTCTCTGGCTGGAAGAGCCAAATTAGAAATGTAATACATTCTAATGATTGACTATTTAGAGTATATTACTGATTGCGAAGTAGATTTTTTATATATCCAGGAATTTTACAAGTGGAACTCCTGGAAGTGATACAATAAATGAGAGAATAAAGAGCTTAAAACATCTGTATTTCAGTATTTATATATTCAATCATGTATTTTATTTAATATATTTATATATACAAATTATAAAATTATATATAATTAAAATAGTAAGACTTCCCATCTAATTACTACTTAGCATTTTGAAAATTATCTACTTTCCCAAACAGTAATACTCTATACAGTATATACAATTAGGTATGTACCCAAGTTGGCTGTTCTGTTTATTCTCTGTACCATTTTTGTTACTTGTTATCTCTATTAAGTTTAGAAAAGAATAACATGTATGAAACTTAAATGAATATCTAAAAATACTTTCTTTTTCTGATAATCAGGCCATTACCACTCTCTTCTCTCTCTTTTGTCACTGTCTCTGTCAAGAAGAATGGTAATACACAGAATAACATGACTGCCCAAAGATGTACCTTCTTTTGCGTTATTTCACACTCTTTACAATTCTATTTCACACTTTTTTTTAAAAAAAGTATATTGTCCTGCTCATGCCACTATTTACCTGTACTTTATTGTGCAGTGGAACAAAAGTTGCTGTATAGAATAAATAAGTTGAGACCCTTTTGTATGCTGAGCTTGCAAAACTACATTCTCTAGCACAGACAGTACATTATGGCCACTTGCTCTTAAAGCTACTGAAAAGACTTTTTAGTAGAGTTGCACAAAATCAACTATTAAAAACAAACTTGTGGAACATCAACAGTTGTCCTTTTATCACATACAGTGAGAACTATCAAGTATTAGGATACTCAAGTACTAGAGAACTATGAGTCTTCTGCTATGTACCATCATCACAAACTTTTCTACTCAAGCTAACAATATTCTATTAGCTAACATGTAAATCTAGTTCAATTTTATTAAAGTCTAACCAATTCACTATTACAAAGCCTACAATTACAGGTTTCTATCAATTGTCAAAAGATCACTGTGGTAAAATATGAAACGTTTTGCTACCATTTATAAGGTTTATTCTGGAAGTTTCATAATAAGTTCTTTTTGAACAAATAAATAATATAGATACACTAGCAAATGAATTGCATTTTTCATATGTGTTTTCACAAGGCCCTTTGTACAGTTTCATATTTTTATTATCAGTATACAGTTGTCCCTTGGTATCTGCAGGGGATTGATTCCAGAAGCCCCCTCAGATACCAAAATCCACAGATGCTCAAGTCCCTTATATAAAATGGCATAGTACAATCAATATAGTTGGCACTCAGTATCTGTGAATACGGATCAACCAAAATGAAGTTTTTATTTCTTTCTATATAGCTCCTAATCTCTCTGCCTAGAATGCCCCTTCTTTAACTCTACACGGCCAAGTCCTCTCCAGTGTAAGGCCGAACTCAAAACATGTTTCTTCTAAGAAGTCTTCTGTTCTCTAGCTGGAAGTCAGCTCTACTGATTCTTAAATCCCACACATTGGTTAAAAATATAGATTTCTCCATCATGGGCTAAAAATATAGATTTCCCAGATACATTATGGGAAATAATGTATTACTTAATCACAGTAAGTGAGGACAGCTAAATTTTTATAAGTTACTAAACTGATGCTTCTGTAAATTGAAATTTGAGAACCACTGCCATACATTTTATTTGCATCTCTGCTATCTCACTTATTCCTCTTTGCTTTGTCTTACAATTATTTATATTATCTATCTTTGATCTCCTATTAAAGGTAGCTGTTGAGGGTAGGATTTGTGTTCATTATTACCTTTATATCCCTTACAGTACACAGTAGATGTTGAATGAGGGTGTTGAGTATACTGGGGAATGAATGAGCTCTTGGGTGATTTTCAACACATCAGAGTTACATTTCATAACGTTTTAAATTATCTTGTTAACAATGATCTTACAAGTTGCCTAGAATTTTTCTAATATTAAGGCAACAGCTAGTAAGCAATGGAGGAGATAGATATTAGTTAATATCCACCTGATGGCCAATGCTAATATTTTAATTTGGTTCTATAGCCAAGATAACACATAGAGTTAATCTTATGTTCATCTCTGATTATTAGTGGCTACCTGGCGATCTGTTTTGAGAAAGATTCTGAGGCTGTATAGATTCAGCATCAAATAGTCCTGTGCACCATGATGCAGGCATGCTTTGGCTAAGGAAAAGAGAAGTTGTGGCATGTATACTGAGAATGTGCCATCCCTTATCATCTTTAAAAGATAATAGTGACCTTTGGGTGTTGCAAATAAAAAGACACAGTTCCTTCAGATATCACAAATTCAAATGCCTGTAAGGAGCATGCAGGTAAACACATGCAAGTAAAATAGCTCAGGAGGGGACTAGGCTAATGGGAGAGAAATTCTAAAGAGCTATGAAGCACTCAGCCCTGGCTGGTCTCTTCTACTGTAAATCCACAGATTCAGTATTATCAGATAGTGAGCCCAAAAGCAAGATTTCTCTCGGTAAATTTCCTGATTTCCAAATGTTGACAACCAATTCAATTTAAAAAAAAAAGAAAGATAGAAATATTGTCCAGGTCAAAGAAAAAAATGTCTGCTTATTACACCTCATAAATTTATTTGGATTGTTTCTCTGTCTCTGTCCACCTCCAGCTCTCCCTTCCTCTCTCATTCCTGCATTGTCCAAATTGATTTGAACAGTTAGAATAATTGCTAAAATTTCAATTCTGCATTCTGCATAAAGGGATCCCCCATGGTGGACTCCTGTCAGTGGCTTGGCCCCAGAAAAGGCAGCTTCAAATAGCCCTTTGTTGGCTGTTTTATTTGAAGGTGATGAATATCCATGCCTTCTTAAGGTAGAAGAATGAACTGGAGCATCACCGGAAAGGATCAAGTATTCTTTTAAACTTCCATAGTCTCAGGTAATTGAATTTGAGTTCTGCTGCATTTAAAGCATTTTTTGTGTGTGTGTGTCTTAATAAAAGTGGGTAAGCAAATAGGAAGACTGGGGAAAAAAACATACTTAAAAGAAACCCTCTAAATGATCTGGATCCACTTTAAATTAAATACTATTTGAACAACAGTAGTTCAGTCAAGGGAAATCATTTTTATCATGACAAGCATAGGCAAAAAGCTGCATGCCTTGCAACTTGCCTCCTCTCAGAAGAACTCCCAAGCACACTGTTAACAGCTGTATAAACAGATTCTTTAATACATGGTCACAGTGCTGAGTTGACATCCTTACAATTACAGAAAGCTCTAGGGCATTGGCGACAAGTGTGTGCATGTGTGGCTTCATATTTTTCTCTTCCCTGAGGGCTGTTTTCACCCATCATGTATTAGTACTAATAGAGCTTGCTGACCCCAAAGCAAGAACACCTCACCTGTGAAGGAGTGTAGGTGTTACTTAAATGGTTTGCATATAAATGCTAATACTTGTCCAACCTTATTTAGCCCAGTAAATCTCTCAGAGGGTATAACTCAGGCAGTCTGACCACAAGCTGTTATGATTAGGTCAGACGAGGAATGCAAACACTCTGCCATGCACCATGTTTCTCAGCTCTCCAGATTTTAACAAATACCCCCAACTGACCAAAGGTTAACATTCATGACCCAGCGTCTCTTCAAACAGCAGGTGGAAACATGATTTTCATTTTCCTTGAATTTATTTAAAGTCTAATATGCACTAAACTGGTAACATGATTTGCATTGCAAAGTCAGAAAATTAGGCCTTCCTCTTGGATTGGCTCACAAGCCTCTGTTTTTTTGGGAATTCTGCATTTAGGGATATGTAAACTTAAAAAACAACAAAAAACAAAAACAAAGTTAAAAATAACAATAACAGCAACCAACACATCACTGGCAATAAAACAAGTCCCCAGATGATCATTATTCAGTGCATTCCAATGCAGCAGCCCTGTAAATAGTCTGCCTGCCTATCTATCTATCCAACTATCTATCCATCTATCTATCTATCTATCTATCTATCTATCTATCTATCTATCTATCTATCTATCTATCTATCTATCTATCTATTTCAATCACTGATTTTTATTTTTGGATCACATGTGGATGTAAACTCAGCAAAGTAGGAGAGAAATGAGCCCTCCTGTTCAGGAGGTGTGGGTCAGCTTAAGAGATGAACTGCATTTGAAACTGATCTCCTCTATTCTCTTACCATGTCTAAAGACCTCTGATGTCCTATTTCACCCTTTATACTATTTGTGATAGGAAAAGAAATAGAAATTCAGAATCAGAAAACCTAAATGCCAGATTTGGGTTTGAGGGCTAAGATGCAGAGCACTGTAACAAGGATATATCAAAATTCAGCCTGGATGCTGTCACCTGTAGATTCCAGGGTTGTGACTCCATTTCAGATCCACGCCAGGCAGCCCTGCTGAGCATTTTCCTGAGAGGGATGGGCACCCGAACCTAGCAGCAGGTAAAAGCACCTCCAGTGACCCCCTATGACTCACAAGATGAAGTTAAAATTTTTTCCATGGTATAAAATTCTCTCTTGATTTGACTTTTGCCTACTTTCCTAGCAATATCTCCCCCACTACCCTTGTACGTGTTCACACATCTTCAGGCATAAACAGATACTTGCTAACAAGTTTCACAGCTCTATGGCTTGACACATGCTGTTCTTACTATCTGGTAACTCATTTTCTTCCTTCTTCATTTTGAGAATGGCTACTATTAATTTTCAAGAGCCAGCTCGAGGACCTGTTTCCGTGTGAATTGAACTGTAGGTGAATGCATTTTCTTTTGGGAAAATATTGTATCTTGTGCATTCTGTCATTATAGATTTTGTCACACCATATTGCTATATTTATTTTTCTTGTCTTTTTCCACACAAGGCTCAGAGTTCTTTGAGGTAAGAAGTGTGTCTTCTTCATCTATATCTCGATAAATAGCATAATGGGGTACTTCATACATTTTAAATGCTCAATAAGTAATTGTTGGATAAAGTGTTTAAATAAATAATTTGAGAGATAACTTTTCCAGAAATATTGTTTATCATGTCTTTGGAATATCTTACATCTAGATGCTGCTACAGCATGTCTTGAGCTGCCTTGATGCCATTCATTGTCTTCTTTTCCTCAGCGAAATACAAAGTTCTACAAAGAATGTCTTCACCAGAAACAACCAATCTAACCTGCCTTTTGCCTTTACAAGCTGTACAATGCTTTTCATCCTCTACTTTAACTGAACGTTTTTTCTTAGCAGCTAATTTTGCCACGGGAGTCCTTGCTTGCCTCAAAATCTGGATCCCAGGGTATTTTACATGGTGTCACATTTCTCTTAGGGGACCCAATCTTTTAAAAAGAGAATGGCATAAACAAATCTGAAATCATTTAGAAAAAAAATATAAAAACATTCAACAAAAATAAGAATTTTTGGAATAATACACTTATCAAGGAAAACTGGATTTAGGGAACAGAAAAGAAGTAGAAGAATTATGAAATTTCTAAAGAGGAACTATCATGAAATTTGCAAAGTAAGGCCAACAGAGATTCAGGAATGTCCAACAGCAACATCCCAGAAGTCACACTTCTTATCTCAATTTTTGAATTACATACTGATTTACTGATATTTAGTTGTGCTTTCTCCCAGGGTAAATGCTTTTAGAGAGCCAAAGGCATGACATCTGATTTTCCCCCTAAGGATATAAAGTATCTATGAATTCCATGAGCTTTCAATATAAATTTAATAATTAATAAAATTTAAGTCTTCTCCATTGACTACTTTTTTAAGTTCTAAGTTGCTGCCATTGAGTCTAGGAATTATTGATGAAATGTTATTTTATTAATTAATACATAATAATTACACATTAAAATTAGTTACAAAAGTTAGCATATTCATTATCTGTTTTAATGGCTCATATTGTTGAGCTTGACTGTATGTGTTTTTGAAAAAAATGTGTATGTATACACCCTTATTTATTTCTTTCCTTACCCAATCCCTCAAACTGCTTTAGTTTGAGTGATTTTGATATGCTTGAAATTTCACTTGGGTTTACAGTCTACTGGAGTCCCAACTTACGCCAAAACAATAAGAAATTGTTTGAGTGATTTTAAATGAGGAACTGCAATTTTAATAGTCCTCTTTCCTTTTGGTGAAATGGTTCTACTCTTACTGAGCTTCAGTGATTGATAGAAGTCATGCTATATTTATTTTTTAGGACTGCCATAACAAATCACCACAAATTTGGTGCCTTAACAAACAAATTATTTCACAGCTCTGAAGGTCAGAAGTCAAAAATCAAGGTGTTGGCAGGACCACATTCCCTATAGAGGCTTTAGGGGAGAATTTGTTACATGCCTTTTCTAGCTTCTAGTGGTTGCTACCAGCCTTGATTTGTGGCCACATCACTCTAATCTCTCCTTCTGTCTTCACATCAACTTCTCCTCTGTGTGTCTCTTATGTGTCATTGAAATTTGGGCACATCTGGATAGTCCAGGATTATTTCCTTATCTCAGGATCTTTAATTACCTCTGCAAAGACCCCTTTTACAAACAAGGCAGCATTCACAGGTTCTAGGGATTAGGATGTTGACATATCATTTTTGGGACAACCATTCAGCCACTACATTTGCCTTTCTTTAGGAATTCCAAAAAACAAAAGAATCCTTTTCAAATAAAGTAACTCTGCCTATTTTCTACTTCCTTCCTATTTCTTTTTGGGCTCTGTAGTTATGTTATTTGGGTACACTTTTAGACTATAATTGAGATTGGTTGTAGAAATAAATTCATTTTAGGGAGGAACTTTTTATTGCTGCTTTTTTTGCTGTCCTTTTGGTTGCTACCTAAGGAAGTGCTATAGTTTTATTTACAATTAAGTGTATTATTTGTAGATAGACATGTTTTTAACATGTAAGGATGGCCAAATGGAAGATACTCTTTCATTTCTGCCATAAATTATGTGTCAGTTTACATACTATAACTTTCAGTAGTGAAAGGAAAGAATCCCAGAGATGAAGAGGATTTGGAGTTGGTTTCACTAACATTCATGATGGACATCTGGAAGCCTTAGAAGTGATTTAGGAGAAATATCAGCAAATGTTTCTTGTTGGATAAATCTCAATGGAAGAGGCATACAAGCATTTGAAAATAATTCACTTTTTTTTTTTTTTAAACAGTCTCGTAAAACCCTACACACTGTTACTCCTTTCACTCTTTGTTCGTTTATACAGGTCCTAGATCTGAATTCCTCTAACTGTAGATTCCCTAGCCACCAAATATTCCCAAGAATATAATGTCCCATTTTCCATGGCTGTTGTTGGAATATTTCTGACTTTTTGCAGTTTTATATCTACTCTACACTACTCATTATTTAGAAATTGGTTGCAAAATTCTGACAGAGATCTCTTTCTGATGCTTCCATGATATAAATGAGCTCTTCTGGCTCCATAAACAAGAAAATTCAAGTCAGTTAACTAATGACTGCACTAAGTAAATAAACAAAGCCCAAGTCAAATATAGACGAGGTTTGCTGTGTGCAAACAGACACAGGAGAAAAACAATGAACATCTGTAGTTCAACGCCACTGGAACATTAATTTGCTTTTAGGTGTTCAAGGAGAATAAAACTATATTTGCTTTGATTAAAATGATGATTTTATTTAAATTTAGATCTCATTAATGTCGTTGATTTATTTCCACTCGTCCCAAGAGCTGACTTTGTTTATTTCAGGCATTTATCTTAAAAGCCATTTGCCTTTTAAGCTGACCAGAAGATACTCAATTTTTTCTCCTACTTATAACCTCAACTGGGGAGAGGTAAGAATAATGAAAATCTCTTTGTATATCCAAAGGTTAAGATCTATTTTCAATACATTGACAATGATCCCACCTAACAACATCTCACTGACACTGAAAACTCACAAAGTGATTCTAACAAAGAGAACGTATGTAACATCAGATGACTGTCTCTCCTGTCCTGCAAGCAATCACATAAATGTAGTGGTTGGATCACAAAGCCTCCTAGCACTGATAGGTTTATAAAGATAAGGTAGAATAATTAGTCCAAAGGGCTTTGTTGGCACAAATACTAAAAAACATTCTAAACCACCACCAAGTTAAAGTTTTATAATAGGGGAAACATCATGGTTGACTGTAAAATGTAACCCAGTTGTCTACTATTAGAAGAAAAATGCCCATGAGGGCACAGAATTTGTCCGTTTTGTTCATTACTATAAACCCAGTACCGAGAACAATTCCTAGCATATGAAACATATGAAACATGCTCTCAAAATATTTTGTTAAATTAACATTTAAAAGTGTTACACATGAGAGTAATGAGATGTACACATTTACTCTAATGAAAGTTATTGTTTGGGGCAGAAGGTAGACTGTTTCTAGGAAATAGTTCAGTTTCCTATTTCCTATTCAGGACCAATCTTCAGTTAGAAAAGCTAACACCCCGCTTGTTTGGCCCAAACTTTCTTTGTTGGTCTGGAGCCCCTTGTTTGACTCCATGCTTCAGAGAGCAAGTCCAAACCCCTGTTTTAAAGACCTCTGTACCTAAGCTTCCAGGAAGGTGGCTCAGCTCCTTTAGTCTTTGGATTGCAGAGACTTTAAGAGGTTCCTGCCAGGAGCAAAGTCCCCCAAGGCAAAAACACAACATCCTTGAACTTTAGAGCAGTGGGAAGGCATCTCAGACTTCACCCAATTAACATCTTCATTGTTGACAGTGAGAAAAAATTAGATTAGGAGAAGAAAGGCAACTTGTGCCGAGTGACCCTGGGAATGAATCACAGAGCCAAAGACTGGAATCCAACTCCCTTGCTTCTCAGTTCTTAGACCACAAAAAAGAGTGACAATAACATTGATGGCCTTTGAAATTATAAAGATCTCAAGATTTTCAGATTCCGTGACTGAACAAATGGTACTGAAGGACACTGTGAAAATATTTCCTAAATCATATTATCCTTCCTCTCGCTTCCCTCACATACATCTCTTCCTTTCTCTTCTGAAAACATCTGCCTTCAGGCTCTTACCTTTTTCTTTTCCTTGTTTTTCTATTTTTGGCTTGTTTTTGTTTGTTTCTTTGTTTCTGAAGATGATTCTAACGTTCTTGCCTAAGAGATTCATGCTCTTCTATCCAATCCCATACACTGACCTAATAAAAATTCCTCATTTTTCTCATGAGAATGAGAATGAAAATGACTTGCAAGAATGTTTCAACCAATGATTGACAGTCCTGGTACTAGAACCTAGATTTCTTGTGTCCCAGTCTGGGTTTATTTTTGTTATAAGACACTATGAGAGAAATAACAATGTCTTGATTAATTCCAAGTATCCAAAAGATGCATAAAATGACACTATCAAATTTCACCCCCTTATACAAAAATTGACAATTTTCCTGTCCCCTTACAAAGGTGAAAGCCTGAACACAGAAGACCTAACTGCCTTTCCATTTATAGGATAAATCCTCAATTTGTTTTGTCTAACTTTTGTTGACTTCCAGATTCAGTGGATCTGCTATATTTCCCTTTCAGGACCAAGCTGTTTTATTTACCATCTCAAGAAAAAACAAAGCTCCTTACTCTTGCCCCAGGTCTCCAAGATAACCCAATTCAATTCATTCTTAGTCAGTCTCTCTCTCTCTCTCTCTCTCCCCACCCCCCACTTGTAATATATTGAATATATAAAATATCCAATAAGAAATTTATTGCTATCGCCACTGTGGACCATATGTTGTCATAATAAAAGGACACCTGGAGATGATCTAGTAAAATCTCCTCTTTTGTTGGGTCAAAACCAAAATTCTGGAGGAGTTAAGTGATTTTGTCAAGGCTTCCAGGTACTGGGGAGAGCTCTGAGGAGAAGGAAGAAAGAGAAAATAAATAAGTTTCTTTATATGGCTAGAAAATTATAGATAATATTTAGTTGTATTTCCATTTTACATATTGAGGATATGCTAGTTATATAAACTGTATGAGAAACGACTTGGTGAGGGAAGATTTGGTTTTCATTATTTCAAGCCCAAGCTCTTATTCATTAAACCCATTGCTCCTTAACTTGAAGAGTGATAGAAAGCTAAAAAAAAAAAAAAAAATCAGAATTTTTATACATGATATTTAATAATCTCTGTGCCAGGGAAAAGAAGGTGTCAAGTCTGTTCAAACTAGTGGGGGCATTCAAGACAGGTGGTCTCAACACAGCCAAAAATAAATTAAAAAAAAAGAAAAAGTCAACCTCCTCCCAAGGCTGTGTACAGTGATTCAAGTCTCAAGTGCCCCCCCAGTCCACCCCACCTCCCTACCCCCATCATTGTATCCCATTATCCTCTGGTATGTTCTTCATTACACTTATCATTATATAAATGTATCTTACATATCAAAAAAAAAAAAAAAAAAAAGACAGGTGGTCTTAAGAAGAGTTTTTCTGAATCAATCCTTCTTGAAATAGGGACCTCTGTATTGAAAAAAGCACATACAATGCTAGTACAGGAGCATTTATTCTCACCCTTGAAATAACTTGGCTTTTGGCAAGAGTGGCTATGAAAGAATCTAAAGAGTATGGCAGAGTATGAGATAAACTAATATATAATTTTTACTTAAATATATACACACACATATATGTAGATCTATCTATCTATATATATATTTTTTTGAAATAATAGCTATATCAGGCTTCTAGATAAACAAAACAGCCATAAACATTACAATGCCTGACAGCTGCAAAAATAAGAACTGAAAGTGACAGTAGCCAATACTACACAAGGCTGAAGCATGTAATTTACATCCTAGTGAAATTAAACATACTATAATAGCTTAGCTTCCAGGCAACAATACTATTAAATTTGCAGTAGTAGTTTATGACATCATCTGAAACCCCAGGATACACATTTGAAGCTGGCTATTATGGTTAGTAATCAGTATTGCTGTTCTGGTTAGTTTTTCATTTAATTCATTGCAGGCTTCTATTTAAAAAAAGGCAAAGAGCGCAGTTGAGGATGCTGTTTTTTGCAAAAGCTGTTAAGCCTCAGGCTGCAGTGATGTCACACTTTAGAATAAGTAATAATAGCTTATACTTGAGTAGCATTAAGAGGTCAGAATTATACTGAAAAATATAATAATTTAAGCATTTTTTATAGTCAATAAGTATAATTTGGGGACGTTTTCTAACTCACATTTCCTAAAATGTTTCTTAGCAAACTAAGACTGTACAGTGGTGGAATAACAATAAAACCTATGGCTTTAAGTAATGTTTTTATATTATACAGCAGCAATCTCAACCAAATATATTGTAATATGACCACTAGAAGTTCAGACACCTGGGGGGAAGGGAGATGCTAAGTATCTGTGAATTTTAAAACATTTTAAAAAATGTTTCCAATTTTTGGTGTGTAAATGAATTTCTCTGGAGATGGAGTTTATAAGTCACATATATAATTTTTCAAAAGGTCCCATTTTCCAAAAAGGTTTTGGACTCTGTTAATTGTAACAGTGATTCTCAAGGGTTAAGGCAAAGCTTTTTAGAATCTCTTGTGGCAGGTATGAGAAAGGACCATATAGTTTGATAAATACCATCTTTATCCACTAGATGATTCTAATGTTCTTGTTTTCCAAGGGTTTTGTGCCCTTCTTACCCATTCTCGAGTAGTGAACTGTTAAAAATTCCTCATTTATTGCAAGAGGACATTTGAGGACCAGGGAAATGAAAATGACTCGGTAAAAATTCTTTGACCAATGATTACAAGTTCTGGGACTAGACTGAACATTTTTCTGGAGATTCTTCGCCTTTATGACGGCCCAGTTTTTTCTCCCCCTCACTCAATGAATGAACCTACATGTATAAGTGAGAAGCCTCAGAAAACTGGAAGTTATAGTGGAAATATTGGATCACATATTCAGAATTAACCTAGCATGAAACAGATGACCCCCTTACATAACCAAATTGAAAGAAGTCCGCCTGACCTCAAGTATCTCACTGAACAATGCAAAAGCTCCAACTCCCTTAGGAAATTATCACCTTCATTATTAGGCTTTTGGGAAACAATGATTCTGCCATCAGTGCTTCCCTCTTTGAGTTAAGTTATATAAACTCCTGATGATTATCACCAATAAGCACCCAGCACCCAGAAATAGTAAGTTTCGATCAGGTGGAGAGGAGAAAAAAATGTTTGGAGAACTGTATACTGACTAGCACTTTCAGATTCTAGAGATCTGGGAATAACGACTATAGGGGAACAAAACTTGGCATAATGTCTGTAGGGGAGCAAAACTTGCCACCCCTAAAATGTTTCTTTGGCATGCAGATTATTTTGAGCTGAAAACAATCAAGGCCCAAAAGACTCAGGAAGAAATATTGACCTTTCCCCTAACTGCCTTAAGAATGTAGAGGACCAACTCCAGTAAGGGAGCTATCACCACAGAAGTACAGAATGAACTAGGTGTGGTAGGCAGGAACTAGCAAAGTCTGTGTGTTAAAATTCCTTTCTGAATCCCATTGTCTCTGCAACGCCCAGAAAACTTTTGTTTATCAAACCTTTGCTTTTCCATCTCCATGTCAATTGCCTTCCTCCCCTTTTAGGTTCCAAAACACTACCTCTAACATCCTGTATTGTCTTTCACTGAACATTGTATTTAAGGTGAGGATTTCGGCCATTTTGGTGAATTATTTAGTTTTTCTGCATCTCTCCCATGTATACATTTATTTAACTTATGTTTGATTTTCTCCTATTAATCTGTCTCATATCAATTTAATTCTCAGACCAGCCAGAAGAATTTAGAAGGGTAGAAGGAAATTTCTTCCTCCCTCACATGTCCCAAAGGAGGGCAGTCAATCCATCACTGAATGTCTAGGGAAGATGGACATATGAAAAGTGATGTGAGGAGAGTTTAAGGTAAAACATCATAGACCAGGCCTTAGCGACTTTCAAAGAGAAGGCCTCAAGTGACAAATAGTCCCCCAATATTCACCCTAGATACTCGGAATTTAACAGACAGAGAATGGAAGGAATACCAGAAGAGACATCTGCAAGAAAAACTATTTTCTGAGCTTGAGATGATACTGTAAACTATATTTTTAATAAATGTTATACATGCAAATTAGGCGAGTAGATAAAATCATCTGCCTCTTGACTCTCAAAAGTGAAAGAGGGTAAAAGAAACCAGTAATTCAACCCAGAACATTGGTCTGAATAAAAGCAGACTCCATCAGCTAAAGCCCTGAACTTGAAATATGAGAACATTAAGAACATGAGACTGAGGCACATGGTCTTGACTCTAGAAACTGCTGTAAAGGGAATATACTGAAAGCCATGATTCAAACAGAAGAAGAAAATCACGTTTACTAAAACTACCTATTCCTTCCTCTAGGAATGCAACTTCTTTCATCTCTTGCATGAGGGGAACAAACAGTTTAGGATAGTTTTAGCCAAAAATGCCAGTATGTACAGTCACACTTAGGGGAAAACTTTTGTCATTTTAATGCTTGTCTTTCTAGGCCAGATTTCCCGTGCTCTTTCCCGTGACCTTTTTTTCTTTCTCCCAATTCTCTTGTTTCCTTATTTGTATTTGAAAAGATGAGGTAAAGTATGGTGCAAAGATGTTGTTGTTGGAACTTGGAAAGACTTGGCTTAATAGCACTGTGAAGTGCTAACCCTAAATATTATAGACAAAGGAAAATTTATTGGAAATGTCAATGAATAGAATAGACTAACATGGGTGAGACCAGATGGTAGACTACAGTTTTCACGTACTCAGTGACAATCACCTTTTCCCTGTTCTCCTTTAGAATGAACAGTGGAGAAATACTGGGCATGAGCTCATAAGTCTGTCCTCAAGGGGGTCTATGATTATACTGCCCCATACTGCAATCAGGAGAAACTCAGAAGCAGCACGCAGATGAATCACTTAGCTAATTCTTTGGCATTTTCTCACAATTCTCTTTTCCATGCAGAATTTATTCTTTAATCGTCATCGGTACTGAAACTTATGTTTGCAAGAGCGAGTGAGTTGATTAATAGGTATTTTATACATCTGGTAGTTTTCTCATAAAAGACTGGGAAACTTATCTCAATTATCATACCACCAACAAGGATGCAATCTGTTCACAAGGCCTATTTACGAGTGGCTGCTTTGGGTAATGGCTGTTTTCTTAGCATGGGAAATGAAATATAATATTATTAAACAGAGATATGCAGAATGAGGTGTCAACTTATCCATCTTCCTGATGTTTATGGACTTCATCTTTTAGAATGTTTATTTCATTTTATGGGACCGCACGTTAAAATATCTATTTGAAAGGATCTAATTTCTTTTATTCTGGTTTTAATGTTCTTGAATATTAACATTTTCAAACTTGTAAGCAATCAGCTAAGAAAACCTGTGGTAGGTATTTTATTAATTCCATTTAGATACATGTGCCATAATGAGAGAGACAATAAAAGTGAACATTTTATCTCTGCATGAGAATAAGAACTGGTCTTTGCCAGGAGGATAAATGATTTTCATTTTTAAAGACCACCTGTGACAATATGGAGAGAATGGGTAAGGGCTGGTGGGAGAAAAACCTCAAACAACGAGTCTGTGTGTGTGTGTGTGTGTGTGTGTGTGTATTTCTGGAGGAATAGGGCATCAATATACTGAAATGGAAATAATCTAACTCAATTTTGAAGAGCATTAGCAAAATCATTGGAAGAGTCTAGATGTATCTATTTTGAGCTAAGTGTGGCTCTTTAATCCTTTCACTGACTTTCAATTACCAATTTGAGGGGTGGAAACAAGAAAGAATGAACTTTAAAAAAATATAAATATCACTGCTCATTAAATTATAATTACTTCTATTATTTTCCTAAGAAGGCATGCTACTAAGAAGTAGACCTACTTGTAGATAAAGGAAAGCAAATCCTATACTAAAGGAAAGAAACAACTTCAGACAACACAGATTGCAGAACTTCTCACAGGAGATATAAACTTCCCTTACATGGAAAAGGAATATTAAGACTGTCAAGAGCTATACCGTAGTATCCCACAGTGTAATTCCTTGATAATGATCTAATGTATACTCAAGCAATGACTGGGCCATGGAAATAATTTTAGGATAAGAAGAGACGGCTTCTAGATAAGTGTTGTCCAATACAAATATAATAAGAGTCACAGATGTGGTTTAAATTTTTCTACTAGCCGCATTAGAAAGTAAAATGATAGGTTAATCAATTTTAATAATATATTAATTTAACCTAGCATACTAAAAACTAGTATTGACATGTAATAAATATAAAATTATTGAGATAATATTTTACATGTTTCTTTTCATACCAAGTCTTCAAAATCTGGTGTTTATTTTCTACTTACAGCACGTTTCAACTTGGGTTAGTCAAATTTCAAGTGCTCAATAGTCACATGCAATTAGTAGCTACCATATTGGGCAGTGCAGCTCTACATTGTCCAAAATATGTCTTTTTGTAGAGAAATGAGCTGTGAAATGGGCCTCAACATATATAAGTTAAAAATTGCACTAGTGTAGAAATCAGTGAATCCTTGGCATTATGACTCACTTAGTCAATGTCTCCCAGAGCTAAGATATACACAGAAACATCAGAGGAACTTTATAGCAGAATTTAAATATTTGTTTGTTTGTTTTTAATGGTATATTTCTTATTGCAACCTTACTTCATATAAGAACACACAAAAATCCATTTTTGGCTCTGATCTGGATAGCTATCCATTTGAATTACTGAAATGAAACCTGTCCATTCATTAATTTCTGCCTTCTGCATGGATATTAGTTTACTTTAAAAAAATTGTCCAGCTTGGGGTTCTTAACAATTTTGAAGTCATAGACTTAAAACTATTTATCCTCTCCCCAGAGAATGCAAATACATGTGATACATATAAAATTTTATATGTAACTTCATTTTCACACAATTTCAGGGGGTTCACTGAAACTCTAATGTTTGGATTAAGAGAAATGATTTATCATGAAGTATTTGTGGAAGAAAAAGATGAATTTTTATCTGTTGAAAACTGAACTCAGATAACATATAGTCAAACGTTCTATGGGCTCTGTTATATTTTGATGGACACATAAAATCACATTATCTTAAATGACTCCAAGAAATCATTGCAATTAATTATCATTAGAATATTACCCTTCTTCATGGTTTACTTTGATTCTGTTTTATAAGTATATATTATTTTCACTCTTTTTCTACTTTTTTTTTTTTTTGGTATATGTATCTTCCATAGGAAACTTGAGGAAACGGAGCACATTTCTTCTCACCTTAAACACACAGCACAGAACCTCATTAATTTAGGTAGACTGAATGAATGATTGGATGGATATATAAAAAAATTGTAGTACATTTCTCTGTCTTCAGTCAATACTGTAACATAACCATTTTGAATATATAATTGCATATTCCATTTCCAAGTAACCTTTGGAAAGACTGTGTAGTTTTCTTTGTTTTTTTTAATAAGAGTTTTTTTTAAATTAATTAATTAATTAATTATATTTTGGGCTGCGTTGGGTCTTCATTGCTGCGCATGGGCTTTCTCTAGTTGCGGCAAGCAGGGCCTACTCTTGGTTGCGGTGTGCAGGCTTCTCACTGCGTTGGCTTCTCTTGTTGCGGAATACGGGCTCTAGGCATTCGGGCTTCAGTAGTTGTGGCTCATGGGCTCTAGAGCACAGGCTCAGTAGTTGTGGCTCACCGGCTTTGTTGCTCTGTGGCATGTGGGATCTTCCTGCGGCATATGGGACCAGGGATCAAACCTGTGTCCCCTGCATTGGCAGGCGGATTCTTAACCACTGCACCACCAGGGAAGTCCTATTTTTTTTTTCAGTACACTGTAACTTCTTCATGAAAGCATCATACTCTTGGTACTTAGCATACTGTCTAGCTCACAATAAATATGCATTTTTTCTGAATTAATTAATATGTGCCACCCTTCAAATGCATCCATTTCTGTTTACAGCTGCTATATTGAGCATCTCATCTACCAGTTACAGTTCTGTAATTTTGTGGCTTATTTGTCCCAAGAACCCGCTCTGGTTCACTTTGTCAAAAATTCATTCAGCAAGTATCAACTCCTTGCCTACCATTTTTCAATCTTTGTTTAGGTAGTGGAAATACAATGGTGAAGCTATCAGTTAAAACTCTGCCTTATGGATATTTATATTCTAGAGGAAGAAATATGTCATAAACAAGGAAATAAATAAACAAGGTAACTACAAATTGTGATAACTACTGTGAGGGAAATACTCATTCATGAGATAGGAAGTAATCAGGGATAGGACAGTGAAAATACTTATATGAGATGCCAGGGTATACCTCTCTGAAAAGGTGGCATATAAGCTGTATATATGGGGGATAATAACAAGTGCTGGAAAGAAGAGCAGGAAGAGTGTTCCAGGCAGTGAGAAGAGCAAATATAAAAGTCCTCAGGTGGCAAAGAGCTTGAAACATTCAAGGAAACAACAGAAGGTCAGTGTAGCTGGACTGTGGTGAACTACACAGAGTGTAATGTGCTGATGGTGGGCGGTTAGGAAAGGCCAGGTCAGGGCAAAGACTGATGAAGAATTTGATTCTAAGAGCAAAGGGAAGCCAAAGAAGGGATACAGGCAGAGGGACGTCATGATCTTATTTATATTGTATAAAAATTTCATGGCCACTAAGTATAGGATGAAATGTAGCAAGATACATGGATTCAAAGAGACCACTTTGAGATGAGAGCATCTTGGTCTAGGTAGGTGGCAGAAAAGATGAAGAGAAGTTAACAGATTGGAGATATATTTTGGAGGTAATACCAAAAGAACCCATTAGTGGAATAAATACAGGGGATGCAATCTAACTTGCTTAATTTGTTCAACTCAGACTTTCCTCAAACCAATTGGACCATCAAAGCTTCTTTGGTTCACTAGATATACCTATTAACAGTACATGCTCTGCAAAATTGAATTTCGGAAGTGACTCCTCTTAATCTTTGATTTGATGGATTTCAAATAGCGAGGATCAGTTGGAAGACAGTCTCAGGTTAAAACTTCTATGATAAAATGTGGTGTGTGTGTGTGTATGTGTGTGTGTGTGTGCATTCCTCTTAAGAATGGCTCAGAGTTACCTGCATTCAGTGACAGAGGCACTATGAGATTGAAAACATCTCTGGACTCACGTTGAAGAGGATGAAGTTACTCTTTTGGTCTTAGATGTATCACCCTTTAAACCAATGTCTGCCTGTTCTGCATCAGGTTCCCTGGTCAACAGGCTGTTAAGAGTCTAGATTACTGTCCCTAGGCTGGGTTAGTCTAGGTCATCAGCCTTAACAGTAGAATGGATTTGGTCCCCAAGATAAGAGCCACTAGCCCTGGGAATATTGTCTTCCTTCCTCTGGGTATGCTGCCATTCGAAGGTCAATCCTAATATGTAATCAAATGACCCATCTGTGTCCTCTCTAAAGTGTGAATTAGTGTATGCACTCATTACTCACCTCCTTCCCTTTAGAACAAATTCCTTCTGATAACAGTGAATGAAACAGCTGTTTCTATGTGTGTGTGTATGTGTATTTTTATAAAAGGAGGATTCTCCTACTATACCAGGATGTCCCCAGGCCGTGAAGGAGATTGAGCTGCGTAAACCAACCGTGCCTTATGCTCTATGGGGAAAAAAAGCAATGAGGAAGAGAACACCTCAACTGAATTTATTATAACAAATTTCTTGGGATAATAAAAGACATCAGCTCAGTCCTAGAGGGAAAGTAGGTTACAGCTCAGCGAAATGTCCTTGTCTAATGTTGCTTGACCCTAGCTAACATTTCAAGCTTAAGTAAAGTCCTGTCACTGATACATTTTGGCCTGTTCAGTAATTTCATCAGGGGCATTGATTTAAATGTCTTTTTGAACTTATCTGACAAACACTCACAGTAGTCATTTTCAGATCACATGCCCATAACGTGCTGGTCTCTCCTTTAAGGCATGTTCTCTTCCATGACGTAAGGGGAATAGGATGTGTTCTTCTGAAATCCTTAATTCTGTATTTTGCTAACTAGATAAGGAAAAATCAGTCACACCAATATTTTACAGCTATTGTAAAGAAGAAGAGACTGCTTCCAAGTTTCTGGATGTGTTGTGCTCTGTGTCTCTGCACATGTAGTTCCTTTTGCTTGTAATGGTCTTCCTTCATTCCCATATGTCAAAAGAGCATTTTCAGCATCTCTGCATCTGTGGACCTTTTTATAATATCCAAGGAGAGCTGAGCCTCTGCTTTAGCCACCACTGTACCTAGGACAAGCTCCTTTTACCTCATTTATTAAACTAGGATTCAATATATTACCTGCATTTCTCTCTCTCCTCCTAAACTCTTATTTATATTTTACATATTTCATATTTATTTTTAGTACCTATGGCATTACCTGGCTTAAAATAAGCATTCCCAATGCAATTAAATTGAACAAATTTCCAAATAATTGATTCTATATGTTTATGAATGTTTTCCTTCTCTACCAATTAATTCATCATGGCTGTTTTATAAACACCAATTTGTAAGAATCAAACTTTTTAGGAAGCTTTATATGTCATATTCAGGATGTTACACCTCATAATCTGATATTGATGAAGTTGCCAAAGCAAAAGAAGAAACTGTAGAGTTTTTAAAATGCAATCACATTTGTTGAAATTTTACAATGTACAGATTTCTGAATCATAATCGAATACATCTGTGTATAGGAAACAGTATCAGGAATGTTATTCTATCTACATGTGGATAAATTTACACTGTGAGTTTCTAAATTTAGATTTTAGAGTTTGATTAATATCTTTAAATATTGTGAACTATAATTAGATTGAGGTAGAAAAGCATTAAACAATACTAAAAATTAAGTTTTGCAAATAAAAGACAAAAGTCTGTGTTAATTCAGACTCATCAGAAATATGACATTCCTTATTTTTTTTATATGTGGTTGTATATGTAGTTTTACAAAAGGATCTCCTGAATGAATATTAAACAACAATGTTGCTTTACTTATTGTACACATCTATCTGCAACCGTCCCCAAATGAAACTATACCTATAATAAACCATGAAAAATGATGGGCGGTAATGAAAGTTTCCCAACTGGAAAAGACCCTGGTCCAGATGGATTTGCTAATGAATTTTATAAGATGTTTAACTAACCTTTGAAGAATATCCCAGACATGTTTGATTACTTTAAATTACCAACATTTTTGGAACTACTGCTTTGGGTTCTCAAACTAATATTTATAAACTGCCAAGAAATGATAAAATCCAGAAACTGTGTTTCTTAAGAACTTACATCTTTCACAAAAATGCTAAAAAAAAAAAAATTCAGTCCAGTGATAAAATGTTTTCTCTTTGAAAGGATATTTTTAGGTCAAAAGATGGGGAGAATATCTTAGCCCCAAATCATAAAATTTGCATTAATTTTCACTTAGTGTTAATGAGACTTTTTAACATTTATTTTGCTAGGCTATATGTCAATAAAGGTGGTTTTAAGCTTTCCATTTTTTGTCACAGAATTTGGTGTTTTATACAAATAATAAATAAATAAGTGATAAATAATAAAGTATTAACCAATATACTATAATTCAAGGGCAACCAAATAAGATATCATGTTCTAAATTATTTATCCAGCTAGTTTACTCTCATGTCTAAAATCTTGCAGTTAGACACAGGCTGGCTGAATGGATACAAAAACAAGACCCATATATATGCTGTCTACAAGAGACCCACTTCAGACCTAGAGACACATACAGACTGAAAGTCAGGGGATGGAAAAAGATATTCCATGCAAATGGAAATCAAAAGAAAGCTGGAGTAGCAATTCTCATATCAGACAAAATAGACTTTAAAATAAAGACTATTACAAGAGACAAAGAAGGACACTATATAATGATCAAGGGATCGATCCAAGAGGAAGGTATAACAATTGTAAATATTTATGCACCCAACATAGGAGCACCTCAATACGTAAGGCAAATACTAACAGCCATAAAAGGGGAAATCGACAGCAACACAATCATAGTAGGGGACTTTAACACCCCACTTTCACCAATGGACAGATCATCCAAAATGAAAATAAATAAGGAAACACAAGCTTTAAATGATACATTAAACAAGATGGACTTAATTGATATTTATAGGACATTCCACCCAAAAACAACAGAATACACATTTTTCTCAAGTGCTCCTGGAACATTCTCCAGGATAGATCATATCTTGGGTCACAAATCAAGCCTTGGTAAATTTAAGAAAATTGAAATCGTATCAAGTATCTTTTCCGACCACAACGCTATGAGACTAGATATCAATTACAGGAAAAGATCTGTAAAAAATACAAACACATGGAGGCTACACAATACACTACTTAATAACGAAGTGATCACTGAAGAAATCAAAGGGGAAATCAAAAAATACCTAGAAACAAATGACAATGGAGATACGACGACCCAAAACCTATGGGACGCAGCAAAAGCAGTGCTAAGAGGGAAGTTTATAGCAATACAAGCCTACCTCAAGAAACAGGAAACATCTCGAATAAACAACCTAACCTTGCACCTAAAGCAATTAGAGAAAGAAGAACAAAAAAACCCCAAAGCTAGCAGAAGGAAAGAAATTATAAAGATCAGGTCAGAAATAAATGAAAAAGAAATGAAGGAAACAATAGCAAAAATCAATGAAACTAAAAGCTGGTTCTTTGAGAAGATAAACAAAATTGATAAACCATTAGCCAGACTCATCAAGAGAAAAAGGGAGAAGACTCAAATCAATAGAATTAGAAATGAAAAAGGAGAAGTAACCACTGACACTGCAGAAATACAAAAGATAATGAGAGATTACTACAAGCAACTCTATGCCAATAAAATGGACAACCTGGAAGAAATGGACAGATTCTTAGAAATGCACAAACTGCCGAGACTGAACCAGGAAGAAATAGAAAATATGAACAGACCAATCACAAGCACTGAAATTGAAACTGTGATTAAAAACCTTCCAACAAACAAAAGCCCAGGACCAGATGGCTTCACAGGTGAATTCTATCAAACATTTAGAGAAGAGCTAACACCTATCCTTCTCAAACTCTTCCAAAATATTGCAGAGGGAGGAACACTCCCAAAGTTTGGGAGTTTGACTCCCAAACTCATTCTACGAGGCCACCATCACCCTGATACCAAAACCAGACAAAGATGTCACAAAGAAAGAAAACTACAGGCCAATATCACTGATGAACATAGATGCAAAAATCCTCAACAAAATACTAGCAAACAGAATCCAACAGCACATTAAAAGGATCATACACCATGATCAAGTGGGGTTTATCCCAGGAATGCAAGGATTCTTCAATATACGCAAATCAATCAATGTGATACACCATATTAACAAATTGAAGGAGAAAAACCATATGATCATCTCAATAGATGCAGAGAAAGCTTTCGACAAAATTCAACACCCATTTATGATAAAAGCCCTGCAGAAAGTAGGCATAGAGGGAACTTTCCTCAACATAATAAAGGCCATATATGACAAACCCACAGCCAACATTGTCCTCAATGGTGAAAAACTGAAACCATTTCCACTAAGATCAGGAACAAGACAAGGTTGCCTACTCTCACCACTATTATTCAACATAGTTTTGGAAGTGTTAGCCACAGCAATCAGAGAAGACAAAGAAATAAAAGGAATCCAAATCGGAAAAGAAGAAGTAAAGCTGTCACTATTTGCAGATGACATGATACTATACATAGAGAATCCTAAAGATGCTACCAGAAAACTCCTAGAGCTAATCAATGAATTTGGTAAAGTAGCAGGATACAAAATTAATGCACAGAAATCTCTTGCATTTCTATACACTAATGACAAAAAATCTGAAAGTGAAATTAAGAAAACACTCCCGTTTACCATTGCAACAAAAAGAATAAAATATCTAGGAATAAACCTACCTAAGGAGACAAAAGACCTGTATGCAGAAAATTATAAGACACTGATGAAAGAAATTAAAGATGATACAAATAGATGGAGAGATATACCATGTTCCTGGATTGGAAGAATCAACATTGTGAAAATGACTCTACTACCCAAAGCAATCTACAGATTCAATGCAATCCCTATCAAACTACCACTGGCATTTTTCACAGAACTAGAACAAAAAATTTCACAATTTGTATGGAAACACAAAAGACCCCGAATAGCCAAAGCAATCTTGAGAACGAAAAATGGAGCTGGGGGAATCAGGCTCCCTGACTTCAGACTATATTACAAAGCTTCAGTAATCAAGACAGTTTGGTACTGGCACAAAAACAGAAATATAGATCAATGGAACAGGATAGAAAGCCCAGAGATAAACCCACACACATATGGTCACCTTATCTTTGATAAAGGAGGCAAGCATATACAGTGGAGAAAAGACAGCCTCTTCAATAAGTGGTGCTGGGAAAATTGGACAGCTACATGTAAAAGTATGAAATTAGAACACTCCCTGACACCATGCACAAAAATAAACTCAAAATGGATTAAAGACCTAAGTGTAAGGCCAGACACTATCAAACTCTTAGAGGAAAACATAGGCAGAACACTCTATGACATACATCACAGCAAGATCCTTTTTGACCCAGCTTCCAGAGAAATGGAAATAAGAACACAAATAAACAAATGGGACCTAATGCAACTTAAAAGCTTTGGCACAGCAAAGGAAACCATAAACAAGACCAAAAGACAACCATCAGAATGGGAGAAAATATTTGCAAATGAAGCAACTGACAAAGGATTAATCTCCAAGATTTACAAGCAGCTCATGCAGCTCAATAACAAAAAAACGAACAACCCAATCCAAAAATGGGCAGAAGACCTAAATAGACATTTCTCCAAAGAAGATATACAGATGGCCTACAGACACATGAAAGAATGCTCAACATCATTAATCATTAGAGAAATGCAAATCAAAACTACAATGAGATATCATCTCACACCGGTCAGAATGGCCATCATCAAAAAATCTAGAAACAATAAATGCTGGAGAGGGTGTGGAGGAAAGGGAACACTCTTGCACTGTTGGTGGGAATGAAAACTGATACAACCACTATGGAGAACAGTATGGAGGTTCCTTAAAAAACTACAAATAGAACTACCATACGACCCAGCAATCCCACTACTGGGCATATACCCTGAGAAAACCATAGGTCAAAAAGAGTCATGTACCAAAATGTTCATTGCAGCTCTATTTACAATAGCCAGGACATGGAAGCAACCTAAATGTCCATCGACAGATGAATGGATAAAGAAGATGTGGCACATATATACAATGGAATATTACTCAGCCATAAAAAGAAATGAAATGGAGGTATTTGTAATGAGGTGGATGGAGTTAGAGTCTGTCATACAGAGTGAAGTAAGTCAGAAAGAGAAAAACAAATACAGTATGCTAACACATATATACGGAATCTAAGGAAAAAAAAAAAAAGGCCATGAAGATCATAGTGGCAAGATGGGAATAAAGACACAGACCTACTAGAGAATGGACTTGAGGATATGGGGAGGGGGTGGGGTGAGATGTGACAGGGTAAGAGAGTGTCATGGACATGTGTACACTACCGGATGTAAATGGATAGCTGGTGGGAAGCGGCCGCGTAGCGCAGGGAGATCAGCTCGGTGCTTTGTGACCGCCTAGAGGGGTGGGATGGGGAGGGTGGGGGGGGGGAGATGCAAGTGGGAAGAGAGATCAGAACATATTGTATATGTATAGCTGATTCACTTTGTTATAGGGCAGAAGCTGACACACCATTGTAAGGCAATTATACTTCAATAAAGATGTTTAAAAAAAAAAAAATCTTGCAGTTAGGTATTTATCCCTTCCAATAAGGCTTTGGCTTCTTTAGAACTTCGCTGTTATTACTATCATATCTATTAAATGGAATAGTATGCTAATTATAGAGATGCAGCTGATCATGCTCTTAAATATGGTGGGGAATTCACTATACTGCCTATTCAAATTTCAAGATATTATGAAACATAAAATTACTCTAGAATGACAGCAGGAGAATAATATATTATTTGTAAAAAACCTCTCAGATATTTATTTTGTAAAAATTTAGCACTCAGTAGGATATTGCACCAAATCAAGGAAATGTATGTTTTAATGTAGAATGATGGGTTTGGGAGGTTGAGAGCATGGATAAGCAGGACCCGACCAGGGGTAGAGAGGTGAAATGTGAGCAGTTAAAGGGCAGCATGAGTTACGTTGGTCGCCCTACAGAAGCCTACTGATACCAGAACTTTCAAGTGTCCTGAAAGGTCCGGACGTTTTCAATGTCAATCATACCTGGCTTCTCTGAGTTCCCATTTTCTCATTTATAACATGGACATTTTAATATTTACCTTAAAGTGTTATTAAGTGAATTAAATAACTTCCTGGTGGGATGTAGAAGGTACATCTAATGTTTTTCTCTCCATCACTCTTAGATATCTTAGATACACACACACACACACACACACACACACACACACACACACACACACACAGAGCATTTTGATTAGAGCAGAGAAGGGTTTTTACAAAACAGACTGCCAGGTCAGATACCCTTCGTTACAGATTTTGTCCTCTTCATTGTTTGTATGCCCCCAAAACATTCCAGTTTGTACTTGAACAATAGTACAGCAGGAAAAATATATATTCACTCATTTATAAAGTCAAGGGGATATATCATACAAGATGGTTGCCTAAGAAGTTAATATTTAATGCAAAACTTTACCTTTTGACAATATTTTGGGGGCATGATCATAAAGGCAGCAAGAAATTCCATTTTCAGATAATAGGCCAGTATTAAGATCACTTCGTATGTATACATATATGTGTATATGATTAAACACACACATATATGTATAGCTAGCAGTAGCAATTTATACTGAATAATGCATTTTATTCTACTGATATGACCATAGAAGATAATGCAAGTTACATATCCTTCTTTTCTCTTTATTAATGATTAGGAAACACACAAAAACAATTTAAAAGGCATAACATGCTCATAAACTTAATTTAAACATTCTTTTTGTTAGTTTCCTTTGGTAAAAATCAGTACTTCTGTTGAAGACAACATTACAAAGGATGGGATTTCACTAAACGGTAAATGAAAGGACCACTAATTTTTTTCTTCTTACAAAAAGAAGATAGATATAAAAAAACACAATAGCTACCATCTTGTATAATAGTGAAAATTCTCTTCATCTCTCCATTTGTCCTCTGCCTACTCCTCTTTAACTCTGAAGGAGTCATATTTAACAGCATGTCCTACTACTCTCCAGATATATTTTTTTCTATGTAGTTTAATATATGTTAATATATTACTTTTTTCTTTCCAAAATCTGGTCAAAGTATACATTCAGTATAAGAGTGATAATTCACGTTTTTTTGTAATTCCACTTTTAAATAATACACAGAATACATAGATTTGCCTTTTTTGGCAACAATTTTACATTATGTTAATGTTCAAGGATTTAATTGGATGGCTCTATATTGGTACTGTTGGGGTGTATCCAATATGCCGCCATTACAAACAATGCTTTAACATGGCTGGAAAACTTTTAGGAAGGGTGTTACTATTAGGGGCTGAGAGGAACTATGCTTTCACTTGGAATCTGAGGAAACTTTCACATTTGTTTTGCAAGGAGAGAAAAATCCCATCCTAAAATTCATATGAACTCTCAAGGGACCGTGTAGAACCAAAACAATCTTGTAAATAAGAAGAAAACTGGAGGAATAACACTTTCTGTTTCAAAACTTACTACAAAACTAGAGGAATCAAAACACTGTGGTACTGGCACAAAAACAGACACACAGACCAATGAAATAGAACAGAGAGCCTAGAAATAAACCCTCACATATATGGTCAAATGATTTTTAACAAGGGTGCCAAGACCATTCAATGAGAAATGGATATATGGTGCTGGAAAAGCTGAATATTCACAGGGCTTGCAAAAGAATGAAGTTGGGCCCTTACCAAACACCATGTACAAATATTAACTCAACATGGACCAAAAACCTCAAGGTAAACATAAAACAATAAAATATTTAGAAGTAAACCTAGGACAAAAGCTGCACAGCATTGGAGTTGGCAATGATTTCTTGCATGTGACATGAAAGGCATAGGTAACACAAGAAAAATAGACAAATTGGACTTCATGAAAATTAGAACATTTTGTCCATTAGAGTATACTATCAACAGAGTAAAAAGGCAACCCACAGGATGGGAGAAAAAAATTTGCAAATTGTGTATCTGTTAAGGAATTAATATCCAGAATATATAGAAAGCTAAAACTCGATAACAAAAGGAATCAAACAACCCAATCCAAAAAAGGGGCAAAGAACTTGAATAAATATCTTTCCAAAAAAAGGTATAAAAATGTCCAATAAGCACATGAAAAGATGTTCAACATAACTAGTCATAAGGGAAATGTAGGTCAAAACTATAATGAGATACCATCCCATACCCATTAGGATGGCTACTATAAAAATAAATAAATAAAACAAAAACCAAAACGGAAAACAACAAATGTTGACAGTGATATGGAGAAATTGGAGCCCTTGTCCACTGTTGGTAGGAATTCAAATTGTACAACTGGTGTGAAAAACAGTATAGAGGTTCCTTAAAAAATTAAAAATAAAATTCCCATATGATCCAGCAATTCCTCTTCTGGGTTTATATCCACAAGAACTGAAAGTAGGATCTCACTGTGATATAATATCACATGATATGATATTCTAGGAGTTTCAATTTTCAGTATATAATAGTCAATTTGTTTTTTTACTCAATGAATGAGTGTATCTATCTCATTGCCTTTTAACTAGATTCTAAAATTACTATTTTGAAATTTTATTGTACTTTTCATTTGTGAAAATTGATGATGCACAATAATAATATTACCGAATTTAACAAAGAAAGAAAGTGGAATCTCAAAGAGATATTTGTATACCCATTTCCATAGCAGCATTATTCATAATTCAAAATGTGGAAGCAACTCACATGTCCATTGTTAGATGGATGGGCAAATAAATTATGGTATATACATACAATGGAATATTATTTGGCCTTAGAAAGGAAGGAGATTCTGCAATATGCTACAACATGGAGAAACCTTGAAGATATTATGCTAAATGAAATAAACCAGTCACAAAAAGACAAATACTATATGATTCCACTTATATTAGGTACTCAGAATAATCAAAATCATAGAGACAGAATGTAGAATGGTGGTTACCAGGGGATGGGATGAGGTGGAATGGGGAGTTATTGTTTAAGAGATATAGAATTTCAGTTTTACAAGATGAAGAGTTATGGAGATGGATGGTGGTGGTTTTTGTACAACCTTATAAATGCATTCAACATCATTCAACTGCACAATTAAAACTGTTAAATGGTAAATTTTATGTTGTGTATTTTACCATAATAAAAATTATTGGGAAAAAAATGGGTCAAAGATCTGAACAGACACCTCACCAAAGAAGACATGTAGATGCAAATAAGTATATGAAAATGTGCTCCACATCATATGTCACCAGGAAATACGGATTAAAACAACGAGATACCACTATACACCAATTAGAATGGCTAAAATCTGGAATACTGACAACACCAAATGCTGAAGAGAATTTGTAGCAACAGAAACACTCATTCATTGCTGGGAGTAATGCAAAATGGTACAACCATGTGGGAAGACAGTTCTGCAGTTTCTTACAACACTACACATAATCTCACCACATGATCCAACAATCATGCTCCTTTGTATTTACCCAAAGGAGTTATAAACTTATGTCTACACAAAAAACCTGCATGTGGATGTTTATAGCAGCATTATTTATAACCGTCAAAACTTGGAAACAACCAAGATGCCCCTCAGTAGGTGAATGGATGAACAAACTGTGGTATATCCATACAATGGAGTACTATTCAGTGCTAAAACGAAGTGAGTTATCAGGCCATGAAAAGTCATGGAGGAACCTAGAATACATATTGCTAAGTTAAAGAAGCCAGCTCTGAAAAGGCTACATATTGTATGATTCCAACTATATGACATTCTGAGAGGCAAAACTATGGTGATGATAAAAATCAGTTGTTACCAGGGATTAGGGAATAGAGGGATGACTGGTCAGAGCACAGACTTTTAGAACAGTGAAACACTCTGTATGATAGTATAATGGTGTATACACATCACTGTACTTTTGTCTAAGTCCATAGAATGTATAATATCAAGAGTGAGAATTGTAAACTATGGACTTGGGTGGCAATGATGTGTCAATGTAGGGTGATCGATAGTAACAAATGTACCACTCTGGTATGCTCAGTTTTCCTATGGAGATAAAACTGCTCTAAAACATGGAGTCCGTAAAATTTTTTTAAAGGATGTAAACTGATAATTTAAAGTTCAGAAATTATTCTATTGAAATTAAATCTCACGTATTTGAAAACATTCAGATGGTTTATGTTTTTCTGCTTTTATGTGACTATTTGAATTTGTGTAAATTCAGTCCCTATATTTGATTCTGACTATATAAGTGATCCCAGAATTTGTTCTCCTGAATACATAGTATTGACTGCATGAAGTTATAAATTTCTCTTTAAACCTGATTCTAGCACTGTAATTAAACTAATTTACCACTTAGCAGTTTAAAGAGATAATAAACATGGCCAGTTAATTGTTTTCCTTTAGAAGTAGCTGAAGACTGAATGTGGATGCTGAGTTCTGCAACCTTGATACAGTCAATAATTATGGTTAAAGCTCAAATAAACTGTCTGAGATTAAGTAACACAGAAATTCAAGTAAGAAGATTCCAACATTTCTGTTAGGAACACATTATAATTGTCATTTTAGTAGAGGCAAATATGTGTACTTTTCAGCATTGTTGACTATTCCATTCCAAAACTGGGTGTGAAGAAACATTCTTTCACATGGGACAATATCTACTCTCATCTGACTCTTGAGGTTAGAATTAATGGAGGGAAGGTATTCAATCTTTCTCTAAACTTGGTGTGATTTCCAACAAAACTTGTGTCATGGAAGAATACATAGGAAAGCTGTTCCTTCCTTGCTTCATTTCCCCTTTATAATTGGACCTCTGGGCAGTGAAATAAGACAGGATGGCTTGATCTATGATTTCAGTGTGAAGATGAGGTACAAAACTTCACTTTCCGCTAAGGTTATATTAATTTTACTTTCAAGGCCCTGATAATTCAGTTGTACAGTTCATCTTCTATAGTGAGCAATGTGGTAGATAACCCACATTCAGAATTAATTACCATAAATCAGAAGTATATTCATTGAATTGCTGTGAGATCTTTCATTTCCCAGGAGGAAATGTCCCAGCTACAAATGAAACCTTTACAGGTTCAATTATGTTTTCTCATTTCTTTTCTCTCTCAGGCTCAGCATAACCTCTGTAATTTAGTTTTATATTTTCTTTTTTACAGAAAGAATCCAACTGCTAGAAAGTAAGCCCAATTGTTACTAGTGATAGAACAAATAGAAAAAGGACTGTTCCTCAAAACTATCTGCTTAGTTATAAGTCTGCAGCTGCCTTTTCCTTATGACCATTTGGGTCAATTAAGAGAACATCATTTGAAATTTGTAACTGAACAAAGAAAAAAGTTCGACTTAGGCTAGAAAAAAATAAAAAATGGTTTCTCTTTACCATGAGTCTTGCCTCTGCCTAAACATACATCTCTCTAATTGTACTGCATTAATCACAGTGGATATACTGTAAGTATATTGACACTGCATGATAAATAGCCCATACTGAAGAATTCTGAATACCTCATGAGTCCTTGTTCAATATACTTATATAGAGGGAAACTGATAAGCAAGCAATAATTATAATTTCCTCCACTATAATTTGTGACTTTTCATAAACAACTAGGCTTTGTGTCTGGAAAAATAACTCAACCATGATACAACATTACTGGCATGCCCTACCAGATTCTTTGGTATTTTAAAATGAATGCAGTATCCCCAAAAGAAATTAACCTAAACATGGTTGATGTTCTTACTTTTGCAAGTAATGCCCAGGATTAGTCATAGGAACATAATATTCAATACAAGTAAACCTAAAATAATCTTCTTCTTGGGGTTCCATCCTAACTTTCGGGTCTTACAATAGGCTGTTCCCTACAGCCAGGGCTATACTTGTCCTATAGTTCAGCTTAGTCACAGCACCATAACTGAGGTAATATAGTTTGTTGGTTCTAGTTCTCCCATGATCTTGATTTCAAAGCATCTTTAAAACTTTTTTTTTTTTTTTTGGCCACCCTGTGGGATCTCAGTTCCCTGACCAGGGATTGAACCTGGGCTGTGGCAGTGAGAGGCTGGAATCCTAACCATTAGGCCACCAGGGAACTCCCAATGCATCTTTAAAACTTTCTGATCTTAACATGATTCTACAGTCATAAATAGGCTCCTGCCATTGTTACAAGTTTAATTTTTACCATCCTCCATCCCCCTTAACGCCCCTGGTTGTTTGGTAGTCAGATGGCTCCAGAACTGAGCAGCTTGAGAAGGTAAATGAAACAATATTTACATTACCCAAATTTGCTAGCTGTCTGCTCCTACCAGTGAAGAAACGTCACATATCCATTTCTCCAACATCTTCAATCTTCTCCATCAGTCCAAGACAAGTTTTTGAATATAAAAATCTTGAACTGACACTTTTAGTCATTCCTCATGAATATATTTTCTAAAATTTTAACTTAAATGTAATATTGAAAATGCAGACAGCCCTACAGAGAAAAGTACCCTGGTGTAATGGGAAGCTCACAGATGCTAGTGATGGGATCTTGGTTCTGTTATTAACTAGTTATGTGACCACTTAACCTTGACCTCTCTGAGCCTTGATTTCATTTTACTGCTAATATGGGCAACAACACTTTTATCAAAGGGCTTTTGGAAAACATGACAAATAGTATGTGGTGCAGAATAGAAGCTCAACAGGCATCAGTTTTTTAACCTGCTCTTTGTTACAACAAATATTAGACAATTTCAAGCTAAGATAGAATAATACCTTTCAAACCTTTCAAACCTGATAGCTATCATCCTTGGGCAGATGAGAAAATAAATTTTCACTGATGGCCATAAAAGTAATATTTCACTTCCATTTCTCACTACTTAAAACTTAATATAAAGCTCTACATATTTGCCATGGATAGTTTTGAATTATTTTACTGAATTATGAATATCATTGTTTAATTGTACTCTTTTACAATGGAAATGTTTCAACTTTTTTATCTTCTCTTCTCTTTTCCTCTTTGTGTTCTGAAAACAGTACCTGTCTTGAAATTTTCTCTCCAGCCTTAAAGGAAGACATGTCTCCCTTTTTGTCAAAGTTAAATCCCATCCCACCTGCCTCACCTATTGCTCCACCAAATTTCCCTCTATTTCCTGCAATGCTAATAATTTTGTCTCCTTTGACTTCTCTTCGGTTTATAAAGAATGACCAAGACTCACCTATCTTAAAATTAATTTCAAACTGCTACTCAATCTTTCTTCCTCTCTTCATTGCCAACTAATTGGAAGAATAATCAGTTGATGGCTCCACTTCCTTGCTATCTCCAGACATTCCCTAACGCCAGTATATTCTGCTTTCTGCCCCAACTACTCTGTTGCATCTGCCCTGGGTAAATCCCTAGTAACTGTTAAAGAGCTAAATCCATTTGTCACTTTTACTCAGACCTCACCCTATTTATCTCTGAAAGACTTGACTCTTGACTTTTCTTTAGTTCTTTCTGTCCTTGTCTTCCAGGACAACCGACTTTGCTAATTCTCTTCCTAACTCTGGTCATTCCCTCTTCTGTCTTGATCATGGGCTTCTCCTTTAATGGAGAACTGTTAGATGTTAGTGTTTCTTCAATTTACTGAGCCTGCGCATCTGGAACCTGTGCTCCGCAACGAGAGAGGCCACGACAGTGAGAGGCACGCGCACTGTGATGAAGAGTGGCCCCCACTTGCTGCAACTAGAGAAAGCCCTCGCACAGAAACGAAGACCCAACACAGCCATAAATAAATAAACCCAAAAAAAAAGTTAAAAAACAAAAACAAAAAACCCCACCTCTTTAGATGTTAGTGTTTCTTATGACACCAACTTTAGTGCTCTTTTTTTTCTCTACATCAGTAACCTTATCTCTTTGCATGGCCTCAACTACTCTTTGTACGGAGATAACTATGAATGTACTACATTCCTGTAAATTAACCTCTCTTCTCAGGGCACAGTGTATCTGCAATTTCCTGGTCTACTACAGGCATGTCACACTTGACATGCTCAAAATTGAACTCATTGTACAGCCTAATTTCCATTCCAATCCCCCATCCAATACTTCCCCTCCCACAGAATTCTCTCTCCTAAATAAGGTTGTCACTATACACACATTCTCTGCAGTAAATTCTTTTGAGACAGTCCGGACATTCTCTCCTTTCTTCCCTCCCACTCCACATTTAATTGATGACATTAGCATTTCAATTCTACTTCAGATATATCTTTTGAATTGTTTCCTTACCTTCTCCACTTCTACTGACTTACGTCATTACTGCAACTATTATAGCAGGGTCCCAAAGGGTTTTTAATTCTATCTCCCCTTCTTATTACTATGAGCATTTTCAAAATAAATAAGCAGATCAAATTATGTTCTTGCCCCACCTAAAAACTTCTTGCTCTCCCTTGTGTAGGTGAGCACATACTCTGGTTTGTTCACAACAGTCTTGCTGTAAGCCTGTGGTCTCAGCTAGTGTACCCCCTTTGTCATCAGATGAGTCCCAGTTGGGCTATAAATTATACCTTAGCATCATCCACATGACCCTCCCTTTACAACTTTGCCACCACCGCGCTGCAATCTCATCTCTATCTCTTGTTTCCACTATTCATCCCAACCTCCAGTCCTACTGGAATTATCACAGACCTTACAATGCCCATTCACAATTCTGAGTCTTTGCACGTTTTACTTCTTCTGATAGACATCCATTTTCCTAATTTTTTTTTCAATTGAAAAATTCTCATTTAAAAGAATCAAGCTCTGTAGACCCTTTGACCCAGGCCAAGTAAGTAGTTCACTTTTATGAGATCCATTGGCTCCTTGTTCATTTCCTTATTTTAGTCCTAATCATATTATATTGTCATTATCCTTTTTTACCTTCACATCCCCTACTGAAATGTGAAGTCCTTAAGATCATTTATCATCGATCTCTCTGTGCCTAGCACAGTGCCTGGCAAATAAATGGTCAAAAAATTATGAATGAATGCATGAACAAAGGGGCTGAACATAGTCTTGAAGCTACTAAAAGTTTTCTGGTATTTTAAAAGCTTTTTAGTAGTATAGAAACTTTGGCAGAAATTTTTATTGGCAGAAATTTTTATGTACCATTCCCATTTAAAAATGACCCAGTCACCATAGATCTATTTACTGTTTCAATGCCACTTTTTCCTTCTCAGTGCTATAATATTTATAATCAGCACTATAAAATGTAGTGTTAAATTATACAATGTGTCTCAAGTTTGCAGCTTGCCAGATTGTAGGCTACTTTATAATTTCTCCATCCAGCCAAACTTCATGAGGACTAGTTATATTGGACATACAGGGGGATGTTATTTAGTACGTTACCATTTGTGGCAGAGTTATGTTTAAAACTCAAGGCTCTGAAAGTTTTCTCAGTCATTTTGTGAGCTTAAATGATCATGGACAGATACAGTGGCTAAGCTTAAATTATATTAATGAAATGGGTAAGCAAAGGGCCTAGTGAAAAAAAATTTATATCTAAAGGGATTTTTATTTATAATAATTTCGAGAGCATTAATAAAATAATATGTAGTGTGGAAGATACTCCTGAGAAACATATCTGTAAAAATCTGTTTTTCACATCAAGATGTGGCTAAAATAAGTATTTCATATTCAGCCAGTAAACAGAGTTTAGGAAACAACCTTGACATGTCTCTCTAGTAAGAAGGTGTTAGTGTATCAGCAAAAAATGAATCCATTTTTTTGTTCTCAGATGCCTTTGAAAGCATGGTTTTATTTTTATTATTACTATTTTTTTCTTTTTCAATTTTTGCTTTCCCATCTGCTTTCCAAACTCTGAAGTAAAATATTGGGAGGCAAAGTGAGGCTGCCTAGTAGGGACCTATAATGGCTAAATAAAGCACAAGATTTCCCATTAGGATTTTCTTGCTATTTCTCAGCAACTTGTGGCTTTACATGGGAAAACACAAGAAATGAAGAGCTAGGTCAGATAAATTTGTTTCTTCTCATCCCAGTATTTTACCTTACAAAAGGAACATTCCATGAAGTTATATTATATTTTTTCCACTGTATCTTAAAAGATTGTACATCTCCAAAATTTGATTGCTTGAAGTGCAAACTTGTTACCCTCTGATCTGAATTCTTCCACTGGTTTCTTCCATTGGTTTTGTATCTATATGGTAATTCAGAATCAAAGTTTATTTACTATAATTACCTTTTCCAAATGTCAGGAATATTCTTTGTTTGGGAAAATTATAAATTTATAGATTTTTATACTATTCCCCACAGTTTTTATCTTTTTACACTTCTTTATGGAAAAATCCTATCTTGAAGATATGTGTGCAAGTATATAATTTATATACATATGCAATTATGTTATATCATGCAAAATATGTGATATTATGCTATGCTATATTATATATAAAATCACTCTAACCTCCCGCATTTTAGACCTTCTCCAATCATAATGTCTCTATTCTTATGCTTTCTTAAAAATTTGATATAAATTTTCTCAGTACAACTATCATAATAAATACTTTAAAACCATGTGTAAACCTGAGTGACTCCCCAGTCATTAACTAGCATTTGGTCTTTACTATATCAGATAAAACTTGAAACAAAACTTATAAACAAGAAAATTATCAATAGTATAGTAGTTTCCTTTTTATTGTTAATTTAAATTGAATTAAGAGGTCTTTAGTTGATTATTAAAATTACTGCCTGACAAAAAGACATAATGTGCTTATGTTTCATAGGTTAAATGGATGCTTTGTATTTCCTGGTAGTCACTGTCATGCAAGCAGAGTTCACTGAAAAGTGCCCCAGGCTAGAGAATAGTTACTCTCTAGAACACAAATGCAAATGGAATTTTAGTTTTCAAATGGTACGTATTTCCGGTTAATGATTAGTCTAACACCTTCCATTAGAAATGTATAAAATTGCCATGCAAATATATACCCAGACACATATGCATGGTAAAGATAACTTGGTTGATAACATAAGCTAAATAGTTAGCAACTTATTTTTATGTGCTAGGCAACAAAACTACTAGATCTTTATTAACCATTTATAAATAATCTTGATAAACCATTTATTAACCACTTGCATTTTATAATTATGCTTAACCACTACAAATCTTAATTTTCATGTTAGGGAGCCAAACTGATTTAATGATTTTGTATGAAAACTCCTTGAATCAAAGCATTATGATTAGTATGAACAACTAATGCTAACTCTGGAGTTAACATTTGGAAATGATTTATATACATGGGAGATTAGTTTGATAACATTTTTTCAGTGATGGACATTATAACATCATTCAAAGTCAAAAAATACTTATTTTGTGTGCCAAGGACTCCTCTATGCTGTAGCATTAAGGCGTGCTCTTTGCCACCAGTGAGCTTACATTATAAAATTTTAAAATATTAAATGGTCCTAGAAATCATCTAGTGCTTTTGCTATGTTTCATAGTCTAGAAAACTGAAAACCAAGAGGGTCTTATTATCTAAGATAACACAAATAGTAGCAAAGATGACTCAACATGATATGTTAATTAATATTCTCTTTAGCTACAAAATATATATTTCTTCCTAAAATTTGGTGGGTATCACTTTCTTTTTAAAACTTAACAAATAACATGAAAAGATGATAAGTAACTGTCAATAATGTTTCTGAGGCATATGCATTAACTTTTGAGTATATATAATCACTTCTTGTGACAGTATTACCATAACACTGAGTCATGAGTAGTGGTGAGTAGTGGTGATTTTTTATTACACAGTAATAGCCTTTAGGAATAAAACCTTATACTTTTTTCAAAACGTGGAGCTTCTTATAAGATGGTCCTTTTAAATGGGAAATTTAAGTGACTGCTTTCCTTACAATTAAATGCAGACATAAAGAAATGTCAGGATTCCACATCCTTTGAAGAAGATGCCACCAACAGAAGGTAGAAATAACTCGGTTTCTTAAATAATTAATGGAAAGCATCTTAACCTTTTGCTCTGGAAATTCATTAGAGGTTTTGATTAGATTTTAACATATCAATAACATAAACCAGCATTTCCCAACAGTGTTCTTTGAAAGACCTGATTTTACAGTATGCTATTAATTTGTTAATATTATAAAATTTGGGATGCACTACACTAAATTGGTATCAAAATTTTTCTACTATAATTATCTTTTTCAACGTCAGAAAATGTCTCCTCCTTGGGAAAATTCATAAAGTTAAAGATTTTTATAATGCCCTCATTTTTTATCTTTTTAGGTTTCCAACTAAAAAAATCCTACCCCAAAGTGGGGGGAGGGGAGGGAGAGGGGGAGGGAGAATGTAATGTATGTACACATATAAAATTAAGTCAAGTATCATAAATTTCTTGATTTTAAATTTATTTACTTAACCTAATCTATCCTCTACGATTACTTTCTATATTAATGTGTTTTATTTTCTGTAGAGGCTTCTCAATCCATCAGGTAAAGTGAATAAAGTGAAATGTGTAACTAATGTCCCTAGTCCATATCCATGGAAGACCCATGAATCTTTGTGTTACCCATGAGATGAGAAGCCTATTCCTATGCCAGAACAGAATGAAGGAATATGATGATATGGAAACTTTTTAAAAAACATTTCCTGCTATTTAGATACCTAGTAATGATCACATAATACTTTCCTCTTTTCTGCATTTTACCTCTCTCATTCAACCTCATCTTATTCACTTGAAATACCTCCAAGTTAATTGAGGCATATTTGTTTTTTATCGCTATGCTGTAATAGAAGGCTTCAAGGTCAAGAAATTAAAACTATTTGTCCAGGGTCATCTCTGCCATTTTCCCCAGGATATAGGAAGCTTTACAATTTACCATTAGGTGACTGAGAAGTAACATATAATAGGTTTTCTTTATTTGATTTTACTGAGGGAGTATTTTTAAAAAAATAATCTTTTACTTTTAGAATAGTTTTAGATTTACAGAAAAATTACAAAGATAGTACAAAGAGTCCCTATATATTCCACATCTACCTTCTCCTATTCATTTTACATTAGTATGGTACACTTGCCACAATTAATGAACCGATGTTGATGCATTATTATTAACTGAAGTCCATACTTCATTCAGATTGCCTTAGTTTTTACCTAATGTCCTTTTTCTGTTCCAGGATTCCATCCAAGATACCCCATTACACTTAGTAGTCCTATCTCCTTAGGCTCCCCTTGGCCGTGACAGTTTCTCAGACTAACCTTGTTTTAGAAGACCTTGACAGTTTTGAGGGGTATTGACCAGGTGTAATGTAGGATGCCTCTCTATTGAAATTCATCAAATTTTTCCACTATACAGTTACTCTTTTTCTCCCTTTGCATAATGCACACTTTGGAAGGAAGTCACTAGGAGCAGCCCACACTGAAGGAGTGAGGAGTTCTGCTTTACTTCCTTGAAAGTGCTGTATCTATATATATTATCTAGAATTCTTCTACATGGGAGATTATTCTCTTCCATGTATTTGTTTATTCATTCAATCATTTATTCATATTGGCATGGATCCATAAATATTTATTTTACACTTTGGGTTATAAATTAATATTATGTTATTTATTTTGCTGAACAGATTGTTCCAGCTTTGGGTATTGGGAGCTCTTTCAATTTTATCCTTTGGCATACCCCCATCACTGTGGGTTTTTCTGAGTGCTTCCTTACTTCCATGCACTATAAGGTTCACCCTGTATATTTCTTGCCCTAGTCCTAGAATCACACATTTCTCCAAGGAAGTCTTTTTATTGGAAAATTCTTTGAGAAACAAGAGCTGGTATATAGGTGTGCTCATTGTTACTGGGGCTTGTTTTTTCTAGGTCCTGTCAGTCGACAGAGAAAGATAATATACATGTATATATGAACATGTGTATATACACACAACTATGAATATTTCTATATGTAAACACCTGTATTTATATTAAAGTAAACATGAGTTCATACTTGAAGAGGTAATTTTTATGTGGACTCCTATGCTTTATTGAGTAAGTATCACTTCAGAATTATGCTAAAATAAGGCAGTCATGAATCTGAATAGTTGTTTTTAAGATTCATCAAAAAATGTAAATGAAATATTAGTCATTGAAGAAAAGCTAATGTCTAATTAGTAAGTACTTGTATCAGTGAACCTTAAGAAGGTAAATAATGTATTATTCAAATCAAATTTGATTTCTTTATTATCCTAATCAAAAACAATGATCAAGAATTATGATTTCCTAAATGTGAGCTTTGTGATTCACAGTGTTTCACTGAGTGGGCAGGAAAAGAAAATACGTCCTTCAAAGCACATTTTAGAAGGGAAGCTTCTAAGTTTCATTTAAACAAATAAGGCAAAGGTTGCCCTTCTTCTAATTCTAATTAACACCTTCTATTGAAAACACACATTTTTTTCATATTTATAAAGTTGAAGGTGTAATTATGTCAGAATAAAAGTGTGTATTCTAAAAATAACATAAGTAAAATGAGTGAACCTTTCAAGCCTACTCTATTTTTTCTGTACTATTTTCTCCTGAAAATAAAATGCAGCTATCAGTTCTCTCAACACAAGAATTTTTTCTATCACTGTCACTTAGAGGAATATACAACACAGTTCTAGGTATATTAAAATGATACTTGTTGAGGAGAAAACCATTGTTTTAGAAGTATATCAACAACCAAGTAACTATTAGATATATGTACTTTTATAAGAGTAGCTATGCTCCAATAACAAAGGTGGATTTCAAAAGACTATTGGAGGAATCTTTATCTCTCTTGGATTCTTCTGAAAGGAAAAACTGACTTTTCTCTCAGGAGTAGTTATATTTTATTGTATAAGCACGTGATATTGTGTGTCATGAGAAAAAGTATAAAAGCACTAGGTTTACATTAGATGGAGGCTGATTCTTTGAATCATTTCCTCACAAGGGCAGTTTGAAATACCTAGGCTTTTGGGTGGCTCTCATGCATGATACAACTTTGACCTTGGCCCCGGAGGTGACTCAAAGACAATGCTCTTCTCTAGGCCCTGCTCATAACACCATTTTCACGTTGTAAAGCCTCTGTTATTAGCATATTAAAGTTATGGCTTTACTACTCAAGAGATTGGATTGAGAGTCTAGAAATTAAACTTAAAACAGCTTCCTAACATTAGATGGAACCTCAGGTTTTGGTTTTCATTTTTTGTTTGTTTTTTGTTTGTTTGTTTTGTTGTAATAAGTTCTTGGATGATCTCATCAGGCACATTCTCAGCTTCGAGCTCAATTCCTAGAGTATTAGACTACCAATCATGGCCAGTTAATGCGGTTTAGAGTTATGAAACAAAATAAATTCTATGATTAACACAAGGGCTATAAAAATCTCTAGACTGCTCGTTCTGCACCATGAACTTGTACTCATATTAGACTTCAGGTTCACATTCTGAGTTTACCATTTTGACTTTATGTCTCCTTGGGACAAATGTTCTCACATGACCTTTAATTATTGTACTGCCAGTGGAACCTAGGAAGCAGACATCATTAGCAATCTTGCCTGGATAATTAAGAAATAAGTTCAGAGGGATAATTGCTCCATCATTATTTCTCTTTACCTTCTGACAAATTAACTTATTCTTTTTTTAATATAATTGAGTTGAGCATATGTTCAAATCTACACAATTAACAATGCATTATTTTAAATTAAAAATTTATACACACACAAACTATGGTTATTCCCTCCTTCTACTCCTATACTTTGGGCAGGTGATGGGGATGGGGTGAGGGTAGAGTTTAAGTCAGTTTCAGCCAGTGCTAAGGATCTATTTTGCATTCATCACCTGGGAGTTATGACTATGTCAGTGAGTACAGAGAATGGGGATTGGAGAAGACAGCCTTTTAAATGTGGCGCTGATTGCTTTTGACATTTTAAATAAAGAAGTTTCTGTGTTATCCTACTGCTCCCTAACGGACTCATGCAGATGAATCAAGACAATACAGAAATGAATTTGAACCAATTTTACAGTGTCTTTGATTGTCCTAGCGGGAGTCCTAAAGCAAAGCCTACACTAAGTGATGTGGGAGGTTCTAGAAGATATTAAAGTGTAGCATGAGACAGCTCTGTCTAAAGCAATGAGTATTAAAATCTTAAATTGGTGGCAGGATTTAAGACTTTTATAAAGGTTCAAACGTCTGCATGTTTAAGCATACTGACTTTGAGAATGGATTTGTTTCTGAAATAGTTCTTCAAGAGTTAAAATGCACTGCATGTTTTAGTAGCTCCTTCTGGCTATAATGACACAGATAAGAGTCAGTGGCCATAGTCTCTCCAAATTTGTCCAGAAGTTGCCCCTTCACCTCCAGAACTTCCTGGTCTCTTAACTAAGACTCAGAAATTCACTGTTAATTGCAAGTCTGGAGTCAGACGAAGATTTTTGGTGAGGAACAAATAATAATAATAAAAAAATTGTTTCCATCTTTTTGCCATCTTTAAAGGAGAGAAAATAGAGATAGGCTTATGGTTTGGGGTTTTATGAGTACAATGAAGAACTAGAATGAGATGAATGAAAAAATCCAAAGAGTAGTGAGATTTTGCCTTCTCTCATCATTTCAGAATGAGCACTTTTCAGTCCATGGCATGAGTTAAAAGATGGAAAAATAGATTATAAAAATCTAAACACATACAACCAAAACTAATTAACTATTTGTACTTACTACATTTAATTGTGTATCTACCAAAAAGGCTTATAGATTGGAAGAGAGAGTTATTTCAGCTAGTTTCCCCAGAAATATATAAAAATAATTAACTCTAATAATAGAAGTTTTAAGTAAGAGTTATATATTCATTATTGCTAACTAAAAATCACCAGAATACTTCATTATCATAAAATATAATAAAACTCAGTACTGATGGTTGGGTGGGGAATTTTAGAAAGTGTCTTTTCATCAGTAGTTAGAATAGGAAGATACACTGGAAAATTCAAAGTAGGGAAATGGGAATAAAGGATTAATATAAGGGTTGGATGATTAAGGTTAACTTAGGGTATTGGCACTGAGAGAGAGAGCTAACTGCTGTCAGTTATAGTTTTAAGAGATTTACATATACTAAGTGATATAACCTGGCACAGGCCTATAAGTACTCTTTTATTTTACAGAATTTAAGAACCTATTTTAAGGTTGGCATGGATAGATCCTAGCACAATGCTTGGCACATAGTAGATGCTCAGTGAAATGATTAAATAAATTAGTGACTAAGAATGTGAGAGGCAATGAATGACTAAGAAACAACTCCAAGTTTTTAATCTTGGGGAACTGGGAGAGTAGTAGTATTACCAATAGAAAAACTGAAAAAAGTTGGAACTTGGGAAATTGATACATTTGGTATTAAACAAATGTTTAACCTAAAGGGTGCAGAAATAGTTTTAAGAAAAACATATGTGAGCAGAGTTTTATCTTTTAAGTTTTTTGGTTCTCCATGGCATCTCATAAAATGTTAAATATCCCTCATGGATGAGGAGATTGGGATATATGCTGATTACTGGGACTGCTTCTTTCTGATCCTCAGAAACTTTTTCTTTATAACCTTTTCTTTTATAAACTGGATTTAATTTTGTCTGTACATTTTAACTTTAATGGAAGATAGACTACAGAGAGAAAAAGTCAAAAGTTGTAAGAGTGCAAGATGCCGGCTTAAATGGGACAGGAAAGCTAAAGTAATATTTAATTGTAAGATGTCTAATAGCCATTTTCACTGACTTTTTTGGAAGGTTACAGAGGGAACTTGAAGTGCTTTGTAGTGCTGCAAAGATTATGATAACCAAATCAGTAGAGGAGCAATAAAAAAGTTGAAGCAAAAGGGAAAAGATAAGGATTATTGAAGGGAATGCATAAGCATGCAAGAGAAAATTCCTTAGCAATGAGCTGTCTATATTTAATTCCTCTCTTTCTCCAAATTGTCCTGAATTATTTACATATTGAATAATTAGAAGCTAAACAATCAGCTGTCCAATAGAAGCCCATTATAAACTTGTATATAAAAAAAACTTATAAAATATGATTAGATGGGAAGGAAGTTATTAATCCTGCCAGCAATACCAGCTTAAAATGTTTCCATTACAATGAGCATGAACTAGAAAGGAGCCTATTTTTCTTAATATAAAAGACTTAAATGTGTTTGCTAATTAATATACGTTGACTAAGCTTCACTGTTTCTGTGCCAATTTTATTATTACACTAATCATTTCAGGTTCTATTATAATTATAATGTAGATCGTGACTATTGGCAGATGAAGGTTATGGATGGTGGGAAAAACTAATTGTGTCTCCAGCAAATATAGGAAGGCAAGCAGTAAATCCAATTAGAATAGCAAATTGATTGATCAACTATATTGTGTATTAATTTTGATAATCAACCCAAGATTTTATTATTTCAATATTAGTTAATGGCTGAAATAGCAAATATGCGGAAAGGTACATTTACAGCACTGCTTAAAAACCAAGGGTGATTTTGACCCCAGGAGACCTTTGCCAATGTCTGGAGATATTTTTGATGATTGTTATGATTTGGGGAATGGGTGTTGCTACCAGCATCTAGTGGGTACAGTAAGGCACAGGTGAGCCTCCATAAGAAATAATTATTTAGTACAAAATGGCAATAGTGCTGGAGCTGAAAAACCCTAATTTCCAGCATGTATTTGTTATGGTTGTTTGTCCTCAAATTTTCCTTATTTGGGATTATATATGTATTGCCATGGACTTCAGATTATCTATAATAACTCTCAAAAGAACTCCTTTCTCTTTGTAAAGGTCACATGGGCAAGACCATCCTTATATGTCTTAATGATCATAAAATGATGACAACAGTGACTTGATGTCTAAAATATTTTCGCCCCAAGGCAAATTTTCATTACTTTAACCTAATTATTTTCTCCATTTTATGTCAACTACAAGATAGGATGGTGTCTGGGAAAGACATAGACATGTGGTGAGGACAACCTATGTCTTCATGTCCTTGAGAAACAATTGCTCATTCATTAACCTAACTGGAAAACTCAAACCTGAACGCTTTTATTCATTTTCATTTTGTTTGACAACTATAGGTCTAAATATTATAAATATTCCTCCGCAACAAATATCGAACTACATATGTTTTCTGCATGTAGTTTAAACTGTGATTTAAAAAAGTTTCTTATTGTCCTTTTTTTAAACTGATATATCGTTCACTTTTTTTAAAAAAACTTGTTTATTTATGAATCTGTTCAATTCGGATTGCCTCTACAGCCACTGTGAAATGTCATCCCAACAAGACTTGTTTTGCCTAGTCTTTCTTGCCTTTCTCCAATCCATGGATCATATAACATTTAGAATGCTCTTAACACTACTTGTGTGCCACGCTAGGCTTTGATTCCTCTAGTGATTCCCACTGTACTTCAGATAAAATTCAAGATGCTTAAAATTACCTACAGGGGCGCTAATGATTTGGCCCCTGCTTCCCTATTTTATGTCTCAGGTTCTTTCTCAGATGAATGTGTTCTGATGACATCAACTTTGCTCTTCCTGCCTTAGGGACTTTGAATATGCTGAATGCTCTCTCTAGCAAGCTCTTCTTAATCATTATGATCTCTGTCTAGATGTCATTTCCTCACATAAGCCTTTTATAACTTTGCTCATTTAAAATTAGGGACCCCCTCCTTTATATTTAATTTTGTTATTCATAGCATAATAAGAGTATGTAATTATCCATCTATTTTATTTTATAAGTGTTTGAGTAATATACCTCTCCAACTAGAGAGTAAACTCATCAAGGCACCAATATATCTCAGTATTGCTCATCCTTGTCTTAACAGATCCCAAAACAGTACCTGACAGAAAACAGACACTCAATAAACCTAGAATGCTTCAGTGTAATTTAAGACTATTGTGATTAACTAATTAACCTTTTATCATTCAGAATAAGTAATGCAATTTTTAATCTTATCATATGCCTTATTTCACAAATATGCTTAGAACTACAGTTTAAAAAAAAATTCCTTCAACCATGCAAGATATAGTTTTTGAGGAGTTGTTGAATTTGGATGACATAATCAGAAGCTGTCAAAGCACATATCGTGACAACTTTTAGCCTGAGACTGCCAGTCAAGATGTATTCCATTTAAAACAATCATGAGGTGAGAAGCAAGAAGAACTACAATCCTGCAGCCTGTGGAACAAAAACAAAATTCACAGAAAGATAGACAAGATGAAAAGGCAAAGGGCTATGTAACAGATGAAGGAACAAGATAAAACCCCAGAAAAACAGCTAAATGAAGTGGAGATAGGCAACATTCCAGAAAAAGAATTCAGAATAATGATAATGAAGATGATCCAGGACCTCGGAAAAAGAATGGAGGCAAAGATCGAGAAGATGCAAGAAATGTTTAACAAAGACCTAGAAGAATTAAAGAACAAACAAACAGAGATGAACAATACAATAACTGAAATGAAAACTACACAACAAGGAATCAATAGCAGAATAACTGAGGCAGAAGAACGGTTAAGTGACCTGGAAGACAGAATGGTGGAATTCACTGCTGCAGAACAGAATAAAGAAAAAAGAATGAAAAGAAATGAAGACAGCCTAAGAACCTCTGGGACAACATTAAACGCAACAACATTTGCATTATAGGGGTCCCAGAAGGAGAAGAGAGAGAGAAAGGACCACAGAAAATATTTGAAGAGATTATAGTCGAAAACTTCCCTAACATGGGAAAGGAAATAGCCACCCAAATCCAGGAAGCACAGCAAGTCCCAAACAGGGTAAACCCAAGGAGAAACACGTCGAGACACATAGTAATCAAATTGGTAAAAATTAAAGACAAAGAAAAATTATTGAAAGTAGCAAGGGAAAAACAACAAGTAACATACAAGGGAACACCCATAAGGTTAACAGCTGATTTCTCAGCAGAAACTCTACAAGTCAGAAGGGAGTGGCATGACATATTTAAAGTGATGAAAGGGAAGAACATACAACCAAGATTACTCTACCCATCAAGGATCTCATTCAGATTCAATGGAGAAATCAAAAGCTTTACAGACAAGCAAAAGCTAAGAGAATTCAGCACCACCAAACCAGCTCTACAACAAATGCTAAAGGAACTTCCCTCAGTGGGAAACACAAGAGAAGAAAACACAAAAACAAACCCAAAACAATTAAGAAAATGGTAATAGGAACATACATAATGATAATTACCTTAAATGTGAATGGATTAAACACTCCAACCAAAAGATACAGGCTTGCTGAATGGATACAAAAAGAAGACCCATATATATGCTGTCTACAAGAGACCCACATCAGACCTAGGGATACATACAGACTGAAAGTGAGGGGATGGAAAAAGATATTCCATGCAAATGAAAATCAAAAGAAAGCTGGAGTAGCAATACTCATATCAGATAAAATAGACTTTAAAATAAAGCATGTTACAAGAGACAAGGAAGGACACTACAAAATGATCAAGGGATCAATCCAAGAAGAAGACATAACAATTTTAAATATATATGCACCCAACATAGGAGCACCTCAATACATAAGGCAACTGCTGACAGCTATAAAAGAGGAAATCGACAGAAACACAATAATAGTGGGGGAATTTAACACCTCACTTACACCAATGGACACATCACCCAAACAGAAAATTAATAAGGAAACACAAGCTTTAAATGACACAATAGAACAGATAGATTTACTTGATATTTATAGGACATTCCATCCAAAAACAGCATATTACACTTTCTTCTCAAGTGTGCATGGAACATTCTCCAGGATTGCTCACATCTTGGGTCACAAATCAAGCGTCAGTAAATTTAAGAAAATTGAAATCATATCAAGCATCTTTTCTGATCATGATGCTATGAGATTAGAAATCAATCACAGGGAGAAAAACGTAAAAAACACAAACACATGGAGGCTAAACAATACGTTACTAAATAACCAAGACATCACTGAAGAAATCAAATAGGAAATCAAAAAATACCTAGAGACAAATGACAATGAAAACACGAAGATCCAAAACCTATGGGATGCAGGAAAAGTAGTTCTAAGGGGGTAGTTTATAGCAATACAAGTCTACATCTAGAAACAAGAAAAATCTCAAATAAACAATCTAACCTTACACCTAAAAGAACTAGAGAAAGAAGAACAAACAACACCCAAAGTTAGTAGAAGGAAAGAAATCATAAAGATCAGAGCAGAAATAAATGAAATAGAAACAAAGATCAATAAAACTAAAAGCTGGTTCTTTGAGAAGCTAAACAAAATTGATAAACCATTAGCCACACTCATCAAGAAAAAGAGGGAGAGGACTCAAGTCAATAAAATTAGAAATGAAGAAGGAGAAGTTACAACAGACACCGCAGAAATACAAAGCATCCTAAGAGACTACTACAAGCAACTCTATGCCAATCAAATGGACAACCTGGAAGAAATGGACAAATTCTTAGAAAGGTATAGTCTTCCAAGACTGAACCAGGAAGAAAGAGAAAATATGAACAGACCAATCACAAGTAATGAAATTGAAACTGTGATTAAAAATCTTCCAACAAACAAAAGTCCAGGACCAGATGGCTTCACAGGTGAATTCTATCAAACACTTAGAGAAGAGCTAACACCCATCCTTCTCAAACTCTTCCAAAAAATTGCAGAGGAAGGAACACTCCCAAACTCATTCTATGAGGCCACCATCACCCTGATACCAAAACCAAACAAAGATACTACAAAAAAAGAAAATTACAGACAAATATCACTGATGATATAGATGCAAAAATCCTCAACAAAATACTAGCAAACAGAATCCAACAACACATGAAAAGGATCATACACCATGATCAAGTGGGATTTATCCCAGAGATGCAAGGATTCTTCAATATATGGAAATCAAACAATGTGATATACCACCTTAACAAATTGAAGAATAAAAACCATATGATCATCTCAATAGATGCAGAAAAAGCTTTTGACAAAATTCAACACCAATTTATGATAAAAACTCTCCAGCAGGTGGGCATAGAGGGAACCTACCTCAACATAATAAAGGCCATCTATGACAAACCCACAGCAAACATCATTGTCAATGGTGAAAAACTGAAAGCATTTCCTCTAAGATCAGGAACAAGACAAGGATGTCCACTCTCACCACTATTATTCAACATAGTTGTGGAAGTCCTAGCCACGGCATTCAGAGAAGAAAAAGAAACAAAAGGAATACAAATTGGAAAAGAAGAAGTAAAACTGCTACTGTTTGTAGATGACATGATACCATACATAGAGAATCCTAAAGATGCCACCAGAAAACTACTAGAGCTAAGCAATTAATTTGGTAAAGTTGCAGGAGACAAAATTAATGCACAGAAATATCTTGCATTTCTATACACTAATGATGAAAATCTGAAAGAGAAATTAAGGATATACTCCCGTTTACCACTGCAACAAAAAGAATAAAATACCTAGGCATAAACCTACCTAGGGAGACAAAAGACCTGTATGCAGAAAACTATAAGACTCTGATGAAAGAAATTAAAGATGATACAAACAGTTGGAGAGATATACCATGTTCTTGGATTGGAAGAATCAATATTGTAAAAATGACTCTATTACCCAAAGCAATCTACAGATTCAATGCAATCCCTATCAAGTTACCAATGGCCTTTTTGACAGAACTGGAACAAAAAAATCTTAAAATTTGTATGGAGACACAGAAGACCCTGAATAGCCAAAGCAGTCTTGAGGGAGAAAAACGGAGCTGGAGGAATCAGGCTCCCAGACTTCAGACTATACTGCAAAGCGACAGTAATCAAGATAATATGGTACTAGCACAAAAACAGAAATATAGATCAATGGAACAGGATAGAAAGCCCAGAGATAAACGCATGCACCTATGGTCAACTAATCTATGACAAAGGAGGCAAGGATATACAATGGAGAAAAGACAGTCTCTTCAATAAGTGGTGCTGGGAAAACTGGACAGCTACATGTAAAAGAATGAAATTAGAACACTCCCTAACACCATACACAAAAATAAACTCAAAATGGATTAGAGACCTAAATGTAAGACTGGACACTATAAAACTCTTAGAGGAAAACATAGGAAGAACACTCTTTGACATAAATCACAGCAAGATCTTTTTTGATCCATCTCCTAGAGTAATTGAAATAAAAACAAAAATAAACAAATGGGACCTAATGAAGCTTAAAAGTTTTTGCACAGCAAAGGAAAGTACAAACAAGATGAAAAGACAACCCTCAGAATGGGAGAAAATATTTGCAAACGAATCAACGGACAAAGGATTAATCTCCAAAATATATAAACAGCTCATGCAGCTCAATATTAAAGAAACAAACAACCCAATCCAAAAATGGGCAGAAGACCTAAATAGACATTTCTCCAAAGAAGACATACAGATGTCCAGGAAGCAAATGAAAAGCTGCTCAACATCACTAATTATTAGAGAAATGCAAATCAAAACTACAATGAGGTATCACCTCACACCAGTGAGAATGGGCATCATTAGAAAATCTACAAACAACAAATGCTGGAGTGGGTGTGGAGAAAAGGGAACCCTCTTGCACTGTTGGAGGGGATGTAAATTGATACAGCCACTACGGAGAATAGTATGGAAGTTCCTTAAAAAACTAAAATTAGTATTACTATATGACCCAGCAATCCCACTACCTGTCATACACCCAGAGAAATCCATAATTCAAAAAGACACACGCACCCTAATGTTCATTGCATTACTATTTACAATAGCCAGGACATGGAAGCAACCTTAATGCCCATCGATGAATGGATAAAGAAGAGGTGGTACATATATACAATGGAATATTACTCAGTCATATAAAGGGATGAAATTGGGTCATTTTTAGAGACGTGGATGGATCTAGAGACTGTCATACAGAGTGAAATAAGTCAGAAAGAGAAAAACAAATACCGTAGATTAACGCATATATGTGGAACCTAGAAAAATGGTACAGATGAACAGGTTTGCAGGGCAGAAATTGAGACACATATGCAGACAATAAATGTATGGACACCAAGGGGGGAAAGTGGTACAGGAGTGGTGGTGTGATGATTTGGGAGATTGGGATTGACATGTATACACTAATATGTATCAAATGGATAACTAATAAGAACCTGCTGTATAAAAAAATAAATTAAATTAAATTAAAAAATAAAACAATCATAAGGCAATTTGCTTATAGTATTTAAGATGGTTAGTGAGAAAACATACCTAGTTATTCTATAATAACACGATACACTGTAAAGATGGCAGACAACTAGACTGAACTAGAACTAGTCAATGAGAAGTACAGAAGTAAGGGTATTTTTTGTTATTTTGGAAATTTTGTGGGACTGCATCAAACTGCTCTTTCATATTCACCTATGGTTTCTGTTCTATATTTACAGAACTGGTCACTTTGAATCTTATGCTCATCTTTTTTTTTTTTTTTTAGAAAACTATGTTAATTAAATCTCACTTTTGATTGAACACTAATCTAATATGTCTCAATTTTTTATGCATTAAGAAATAGGGTTTACTAAAGATAGAACTTACGTCTAGTTATAAAATTGTATTACGCTAATCATGGGCTTATCAGTAATCATTAAGAAAGAAACTGTTGTCATGGATCCAGTAGACCATGTTCACTTGTAAGAGATATGGCCTAAGAACTTTCCTAAATCCCTAATTTTTGTGATTACAAGAAAAAATTCATCCATAGGGTCCTGTTTTCCTATTTTTATATATTAGTTTATACTAACAATAATAATGAAAAGAAAAATGAGACAGTGTAACATATGGATTGGAACTGAGATTTTAATGGAAACAGAAGAGTGCAAAGCTGGAAGTACATATTCACATATACTTAGTACAGGGTACCTGACAGAATCCCAAAGTAAATCATAGATACAGGGATCATTCACACGGTCTCAGATGCAAAGTGAGAATGCTGCCGTCAATGATAACACAAGCAAAGGAAAAAACATTAGCTACTTCATTGCCCTTGTTTGTGATCATCTACTAAGCATAAAATTCAATTGTTCTTTCGACTTGAAGATTCAGTTTAATTTTCCTATGAGGAATACTTGTAAACAGTTTAAAAGACAGATAGTACAAAAGATCTTATAGCAATCACATCTGGTCCCACTTTTTCCACTTCCCAGTTGGGCTCAAGGCGCCAACTCCTTTCAGTTCTTTTAGCTACTGCTTCCATGTTTTAAAAGTAATTAATGCAATTCAACCATTCAGTAAACAGTTACTGTCTCCAATGTGCCAGGCACTGTTCTAGGCACTTGGGACAAATGAGCAAACAAAGAAAGACACCTGCCCTCATGGAGCTTGTAATCTAAAGGGGAGGGGCACAAAAATAGATTTGATAAATTAGTAGAACATAGTAACTTATATAGTATAATAGAGAATAACTGCTATGGAAAAGGAAAAAGAATAGGGCAAGATGGGTGGAAAGTACTGAAGGGAAAAGTAGTCAGCAATTTTGAATAAAGTGATCAGGGTAACCTTTCAAAGAATGCGACATTTGAGCAAAGACTTGACAGAGAGGGAGTTGCCATATGGATGTTTCCTTAGAGTTCCTGTACTCTATGCATTTGCTACTTTTATTCTCTGTTTTTCCTATTTTAGACATTCCTGAAATATCTGTTGATCCTTGAAGATTCACTTGGATTTAACAGTAAGGGATTTAAAGCATTTTATATGCTCTGTGTACATGGGTAGTGCTTGTTGATTGGTAGAATTCATTTTAGGGTGATAAAGCAACAAATCATCCTTTCTATTGGAAAGCCCCAAATATTAGTATCTTACTTATTTTCTCTAGGAAGGGTCAGTTTCTCTAGAGAAAAAACTCTCTCTCTCTCTGTATATATATAGTTCCTGGTCTTGGAGCATAAGTATGGCTGCTGGCCTTGTAATGGATTAGGGAATAAAGCTGAGGGTCTTACTATTCACTTAGAGAATTTTATTTAATTTCCATCCTTCAATATTCTTGGTGTTTTGCATTCAGGAACTTCCTCAATAATTCCTCCTTGAGAGAAGGAGATAATCCACTGGCTCTTGTAGGTCGGAGTTGGGGTTGTCACTGGCTACCTGGAAAAGGACAGTATATCCTAGGAGTCTAAGTGTGCCTTCAATAGATTTGTCCACTAGTTCTCTTATTTTCAAGCCCATCATTTACTCTCACCTTCCAGGGTCCCTGGTCTCTTAAATTCCTAAACCTTTCTGGGAATCTGTTGGAAAATCACCTTGCTTCTTAACTTTACCCTTTCTCTCTGCACATTTTAGCATTTTCTGTTTCACTAATTCAGTTAACATATCTCAGACCAAGTTCCATTTTCCAAAACTGCGTTTATATCTTGTCCAGCTGCAGTTTCATTTTCTATTCTGTCATTATAGATATTTACATTTTTAATTCTTTTTTAGTACTATTGGTAGAGTTCCTGAGGGCACAGCAATAGATATGAAGTCAATCAACCATGTTTAACCAGAAGTCAGTACAATTCAGTTAAATAAATATTTATCTGGGCTCTATCTAGTGAGAGGCACTGTGCAAGATGTTATTGGGAACACACAAATTATTAGAATGATTTCTAGGCTGCAAAGGCTCAAAGGTTTGTGTGGGAGATAGATACAACCTTATACAGCCCTAACTCAAACCAGATTGATAAATACCATATGCTGAGTTGAATAGTGCCCTCCAAAAATGCACATCCACCAAGAACCCCAGAACACAGCCTTATTTGGAAATAGGTCTTTGCAATTGTAGTCAAGTTAAGATGAGGTTATATTGGATTAGGAGCTCCTGGGGCCACTAGAAGCTGAAACAAGCAAGGAAGGAGTCTTCTCTAGAGGAAACATGGCCATGCTGAGACCTTGATTTCAGATTTCTAGCTTCCAGCATTTGAGAGAATAAGTTTCCTTTGTTTTAAGACACCAAGTTTGTGGTACTCTGTTATGGCAGCTCTAGGAAATCGGAACATGTTATAATACCAGTACAAAGTGTAATAGGAGAACACAAGCAGAACACAGCTCACCACATGTAACATAGGAGAGACGAGAACCTCTGCATTTACCTTTGATCAAGTGGAAATTCTACAAGTGAAAATGTGTTTGACATTATTAAATTATATGAAGCTCTTGATTATTTGACTGCTTTTTCAGTGACAATTTCTAAAGTGAAGATTTTTTACCACATCTACACATTTACACTTTAAAAATCACATCTTTTCTCAAAAATAATACCTTCTGAATATATTTGAGAAAATAAAAGCACACACAGTTAACATCATGTAGTCATTATTTCTGAAAGAAAGTTGAATTGTGATTACAAGGCATTCTTGGCTCATGAATTTCTTTTCTATCAATAGCCATGCCCTCATTACATTTAGGCTGGCTTTCTAACTTCATTAACATTGAGAGTAACTTTTAAAGAAATATTCTATTTTATTATTATAATTCAAGTTGTTACCAAGATTATCTCAGATAAAGCAAGAGTAACACTTTTTGGCATATATATTTGAATGTCTTGGAAGTGGAGATGAATGTTTAAAAAATTGAAGTCTAGAAAGAGATAAATCTTGTTTGACAAATCCTAAAGACATCTGAAGAAATTGAGAAGTGCTGGTGATGTAAGATTCAAATTGTTAACATTTGTTCAGCAATTACGTATGAATTAACCAACCAATCGTTATAGAATTGATGCTCCTAAGACATTTCCAGTAAGCTTTGCAATCTAATTTTTAAAAGTTAACCAAAATCTTTAGGGAAGCTGAACCGGTGAAACAAGCTATGGCTGTAAACGCACTGCAGTTATCTGAAAACTGTTTAGATAGAGAGGAAAAAGACTTCATTCATCATTTGTAAGATCAAACATTTCCACTTGAGTAACTCACAATATATAATAAAATAGTTTGGTCCAGTTTCTCTCTTGGAAGCCAAGCACATACTAGTAATGCTTTTTTTCAAGCTTAAAAAGTGAAGAGTCTTTATTTTCTTCTAAAATCCTATAGCCTCATCCAAAACGAAATTGTAGCTTGCCTCCAGGCCTATGCCTCCTCCTGTATTCCCTTTATTGATAAACTGAAGCATGCAATTGTCAAGAGAGAAAACTGAGTCTTCCTAAGCTATCATTCAGCTCTGACATCCAATCAGTTGCTGAGTTCTTAAACCACTAATCTCATGCCTTGGCCTCTTTTCTATTCTCTCCACCACTGCTCCAGGTAGGATCCCATTACTTCTTGACTAAATTACCCTAGTGGTCTTCCAGGTGGTTCCTCCTAGACCATTTTCTACACCATTGCCAGAATGATCATTCTGAATTACAAATCTGGTCAACTTAATCCTTGCTTAAAATCCTTCAATGCTCCCTGTAATTTTCAGAATAAAATTCATACTCCTTAGCTTAGCACAAAAAGCCCTTTATGATCTTTCATGCTAATAGTTCAGCATGATTTCCCAAGACCTCATCACATTGTTTGCTCTAGCTGCACTAAACCATCAGATCAAAACCTTGGGGCACATTCTGTTCATCTCCACCATGCCCTTGCCCATATTCTCCTCTTAAAGTGCGGCTACCCCTCCCCACCATTTATGATAAGCTGATGATACGTTATCCTGCAAAACTCCTTTCAAATGCCCCCTCCTTGGTGGGTTTGTCAACCATTAAGTTGTAGTATAGCCAGGTAACCAGCTTAATATTTGAGCTTTCAGCCTGGAAACAAATAAAGAAAATAGGGCATTTATAACTATGGTATTTTTAAGTAAGTTTTACTCTTACCGTATGTGATCTAATTTGTGATAGACTATTTTTTAATGCAATCCCTAATGCATAATAGCTAAGAACAGTGTTTAAGAGCATGGCCTCTGGAATTAGTCATCCTGTGTTCAAATCCTGGCACTATCATTTGCTAGCTGTGTGATTTTGGGCAAATACTCCTCTAAGCATCAAATTGCAACAAAGTAATACCACTGACTGATGGCACAGAGCTCATATTTACTTGCAGATCGTTCATGATTTCATCATACAAATCCTAGAACTGTATTTTATTTTATTTTTTATTTTTTAACTTCCTTATTGGAGTATAATTGCTTTACAATGGTGTGTTAGTTTCTGCTTTATAACAAAGTGAATCAGTTATACATATACATATATCCCCATATCTCTTCCCTCTTGCATCTCCCTCCCTCCCACCCTCCCTATCCCACCCCTCTAGGTGGTCACAAAGCACTGAGCTGATCTCCCTGTGCTATGCGGCTGCTTCCCACTGGCTATCTATTTTACATTTGGTAGTGTATATATGTCCATGCCACTGTCTCACTTCGCCCCAGCTTACCCTTCCCCCTCCCCATATCCTCAAGTCCATTTTCTAGTAGGTCTGCGTCTTTATTCCCGTCTTGCCCTAGAACTGTATTTTAAAAGGAATAGGTTTATAGGTACTTATAATCAGTCTAGATCCTAAATGATGTGAATGGAAAGAATATTGCTGTAATATGTTAAATACCTGCTACAATAATCTTTGGATGGCCAAAATACTAATAGAACTCAGCATCGTCTAATGTTATGTTGCTTACTGAAGCACTATTTCTTGAGAATAAATCATTGGAAAGAGAAGCAAGAGATGGACTTTGTGGTGAGATATTCTTTTTGTAATTCCTCACCTGTTCTCACTAGGAATAAAGCCCATCTACTAGAAACTGGTATTTGCTACCTAGGGTTGCTATTTACTGCCTCAGCTTTATCAACAGAGAGAATCCAAATAATGAATTCAGAGTAGTTTTATCTTCTATTTAACTGTACCCGATTAAAATACACATACAATTAGAAGTTTATTTTTGTAGATTAAAGTTATTAAAATGGATATTTTGATGCAATTTAAACATAATTTATTCTACAGAAGAAATAATATTTTTGTGTTGAATTTTCATCACATGAATTTATTTAAACTACAAAATTCTCAAACACTGTGAAGCATGCTGGGTTAATTAGCATTAGAGAGCAAAAATATCATTGCATGTTATTTACAGTAGAATCTTCAAGCTCTTTTGGCGAGATTCATGTTCTAGCACATTTTCCAGAAATAACATTTAATAGTGCTACATGATATAAGTGATATAAATTAAGCTGAATCATGAAATGAGGCACTTATTTTTCTTCTCAGCCTTTCTGAAGAGTAGAAGAGAAAGAAATAGTAATTTATTTGAAAGTCTTTGTTCTTTTTTTTTAAAATGAAAAAATATTATTTTCACAAGAAGTTCATGTTTTTGAGAGGTAGCCCTAGGACAACTTGGTGCCCTGCTCTTGCCTGACCTGTAATTTTGTATCTCTGCTGTATCTTTTTCTGCTCGCCCCAAACCCCATCCCGACACAAACACTTGAATTTACTTTCCTAAATGGTGTAGGTAAACTCTTAAGAAACTTGCTTTCAATGAAACAAAACAAAACAACTTATAGCAAAGTATCAGCTTTCAAGAGAATGTCGCAAATCAACATTAGGTGGTAGGAATAAAGCAAAAGCTATCCAGCTGATAGAATCATCTACTTTACCTTATCTCATAGGTCCACATGCCTGCCTATAAAATCAATACTTCTTGGGACTGACAAAGACTCCTTCCTCTTTGACCTAACTTTAATCAGGTTCCCCGAGCTCTCTGCTGGACAAGGTCTGACTTCGAGCTTCCCTCACTGTACCTCAAGAATCCAGTTTGGGCAAGAATACTGATGAGTCAGCTTAGTGAAAATTTCCTACCCTTGGTATTTGCCCATTCTAGATATCTGATTTGAATTCCTTATCCCGCAAACTCAAAATCTTATCACCCTGGCCTGCCTTTAGCAAGAAATCCATTGAGCACATGTAGCAAGAATCTCCCTTACCCCGGATATTTCCTCTTAGTAAATTTATATCCACTGATTCTTACCCTTCTCCGTAGTTATAAATCCCTGCTTATCCTCATTGGGGTTGGAGTTTAGTCCCCTTTCTTTCCCTGACTACAAACCTTACTGTAGTAGCTCCCTTTGAATAAAGTCTGCTTTACCATCTTTAACAAGTATCATGAATAATTTTTCTCTTTAACAAGTCCTCAGACCAAATATTTCCTCTTTTCTGGTCTCATAGAACCAGGACACATTTCTTTGAGGCTACAGAATTACAGAAAACTCTCTCAGTACATCAAAGAGGGCTTCTAAGAGAATACTACTCCACAACAGAGTAGAATCTTTGATACTTTATATTGTCTATGCTGTCATAAATTTTTTACATAGAATCTTTGAAGACAAATCATGGCACAAATTTATTCAGTTCATCTATCCTCTCATCTGTACTGCCATAATCTTACATAGTAAGTGATCAAAAATATTGATTGAATGAATTTCAGTTGTATATTTGTAAAGAGTAGAATTTTCCAACTTATTCTTGTTCTCCATTTGGGAATAGAGGTTTCTATTCTGAATTCAGCTCAATTTGAATATGTAATAATTTAAATAGGAATCTTTCTTCCTGAGATGGACCATGAGTTTCCCCCTTAGAATGGTGTGAAGATGCTTGTTTTGTTTTTTTTTTTTCCTACCTAGGATTTAATTTAGAATCATGTTATGGGAGTTGGACACTTATCTGAGAACTTTCTCTACTATCCCAGCATTCTGCAAATTGATTGGGGAAATAAAATATTACCCTGAAAAGAAACTCTCATTCAGGATTCCCTATGGGTCTCATTTATTCCAAACTGGATATACCAAGGCAGCAACTTCATATAGGTGGTTACCGTTTTGGTTCTGCTGATGTTTGTGTAGTGGTGCTTGAAGAAAGAGTAAGAGGATAGAGAAACCATTTGAGGATTTAATGACCAAGCATGGTGGGACACGCCATAGAGAGGGCAGGTTTCAAAATAGCATTACTACACACAGATGTACACCTTGCACTACCGAGTCCTTATCTAGTTTCCATACCTGTCCTATCATCAAGTTGCACACTCTCATCATGAAGGCCTTGTCTGTTGCTTCTCTCCTTGCTTCTTAAACTTATCTCCCTTTTCTGGCACTACATTACCTGCAATGAAATGTGCTGAAGGTAACTGATACACCTGCGGCCAACTTCCTTAAAAGAAATCAGCAGACCTGACTTGACAACCATGTCTTTAGCAAAAAAAGGCAGACACACCAAAAAATGCCCTAATTTGTAGTCCTATTAATGAATAGTTATTGCATGCCTACTATGTGTAAGCACTTCACATATGGTATCACATTTAAATGCTGGGTGGTAGAACCATGTTGATATGTAAATGAATACTCCAAGGGAGTAAATAATCAGTAACCATAGCAAAATAAACATTACTACCAGGATTCAAACTCTTGTCTATTTGAGTCAAAGTTTGCACAGGGCACAATAGGAAAAGGCAAATGCCAGTAGGTAATTACTAGCATTTATGGCATGTTTTAGTTGCTTTCATTAAATTATCTCAAAACAACACTATGAAGTAGATATTTTCATTTCCAATTCCAAAGAGAAACTAAAGGTTCACATAGATTAAATAACTTATGTGAGGTCACAAAGCCAGAAGGTGGTTGAGCAGGCACTTAATCCACGTCAAACACTTAATTGGTATGCTATGATGCTATGTGGCCATATAACAAGAGGTGTACAGAATTTCAGGAAAGGTCCGAATATTATGTACAGCTACCACCAAATTAAAAAGAAAATTGATAACAAACTGGACAAAATCACCAAAAGACTTCAGAAACAAGGCATTGCTCCAGTGTCTTTCTATTTGATTAGTTTGGGAAACTCTCTAATCCTGAATTACATTAACAAGATACTCCCAAAAACCTGTTGCAGAGAAAATAAGTAAAGGTTATTATCATTTTACTTAAGAAGAATTTAGAAGAAGAAAGCTCTTTCTTGCATGTGATTTTCTAAACTTACCCCATAATTAGCTGTGAAAATGAGATTAGAAACTCCTATCTCTGACAACCAAATCATTCCTTAATCTAAGCTGCAATCATTATAGAAATTTAAGGCTTGGAGATCCACCATTGTTTTAAACAGAATACAGAATCAAAACTCTCATTCTCCATTTGAAAAATCACTGAAACCAACTGACCTGTACTTTGCAAGAAATTGTGTTCATTGACTGTATCCTTGGTAGATAAAAATAGAATGTATAAAGCAATTAATTAAACTATAATCAGTAAACAATAATCCTAACCTTGCACATGAACTTTTTATCCCAGTGTCAATAATAGGTTTTAAGAGACATTATGAATTACAGATGAATGTAGTCAAATATATTGCAATTTTAATTTGCTAGCCCTGTTTATTCTCAACAAAGGAAGTATACATGTAATACCCTGAAAATGTGTTTTCTAATTAAACATTTCTTTTGTTTAATTAGTGCCTCATGTCACAAACATTAAATTTGACTTCATTTGAATCAAAAGATTCCATTTGATCCTTAAAAAAGCTAAATAAAATATGAAGGACCAGCTTTACTATACCCATTTAAAAACTGTAGAAACTGAGGATAAGAGAGTGTAAATAATCAATCTAGAATGTTAGAGCACTTTGAATTGCAATTGGAGTCTAACTCCAAAACCATGGGGAATAAATGTGAATTAGATTAAAAAAAAATCCAAATTAGAGAGGATTTTAGAAGTTGCTTAGTCAGCATAGAGATTGGTTTCTACATTGTATATGAGGAAAGAGAAATAAGATCCTTTCAGTGTATAGAAGTTCTGTGTTTGAGCACTTGGGGGTGAGGGTAGAGCAAGAAAACTCTTCTGGGAGGTTATAACATTGTACCTGTAAAATAGGTCTTATACCTGGAAAGAAAGCATTAGTATAAATAGCAGGTACAGAAGAGGAAACCTGACCTCTGATTTTTCTCAGCGAAAGGTGGAGAGACTCTGCAGGATCAGTCTGCAATCTAGCCTTCTAGCTGCTTCTGCTTCAAGTTGTGCTCGAGAGAATCCTAAATCTAGCTGTTCAAAGCACAATGCGATCTTCTTGTCTCTCTTAAGGGGAGTGAAGGTAGGTACTTATTAGTTGTAGCAATCAGGAAATAAATGTTTTGCTAGTAGCAGCACAGGCCTGAGATGTATTTAGGTTACTTATCTCTGAAAGGGCCTTCAATAAAAATTCACTCAAACTGGTGGGTAAATCCATGGAGAAGAATGACAATGGACTATCAGCTGTTTAATCAATTCAAATGGTGTTCATGACACCATTGGAAGATTATCTCTATCTCTCTGATCCAAAATCTGTTAAGATTTGATTTTATGTGTTGATTTCTCTATGTGTGCAGGCACCCAAACATGCATGTGTGGAAACAAGATACCTATCAGTGTCTCTCTATAGACATTTTCGACACACTCAGTAGTTTTGAATGTTCAAAATCTAGGCATCTTTTAGCTAGTTAAATGCATAGGAAGCTGTTTTACTCTAAGAAATAAGAGGAAAATAGTTTATTTCTCAATATTTCCTAGCTATTGTCAGTGCTAGCATAATTTTCACCATTATTTGTTTCTTTGAAGGTGGGAGAGATATCGGCATGTGCCTTATTAAGATAGTCTGAATATGGTAATTTTCATAATGAGATTTATTGTATATGCCTCCTGGAATAAAAAGAGGACTGCTCTATTCTAAAGCATTTAAATGGCTGTAGGATAGTTACATTCCACTATTTTTAATGGAACAAAATTTGTATTCTGTTCATTAGAATGCTGAATGAGTTGAAGAAACAAGCTCTGTTCTTATATCACTCATGTAATGAGGTAGTGTATAAAAAATTCAGTTTTGTGGTGTCACACACATGGATGGAATTTAAATGAATATAAATTAATAGCAAATACCCCATCAAAGAATACAGGTGATTTTTTTTTTTTTCTGTTTTTGGTAGTTCATGATTACATGGCACACAACCCAGCTCAACAAAATTTTATCAAATGTATGTAATGCTGCAGCTAACATTTGAAAGATTTAAAAGGCTTCCTATTTTTCACTCACTTCTCTCATGCCTGGTGCAGTGTTTTGTTTATGGTAGAAATGTAATGAATGCTTGTTCAATTAAAGCAAAAGAATTTAAGATGCAATGAGATTGAGTTACAATGTGACTGAACACTTTGTCCATAAACTCTGAACCAGTGTCAAAATGAATGGTTTGCATTTTCATTCCCTAATTCACCAAAAGGAATCTAAAATATCTCTAGGGCAATTTATCCTGTTTTATTTACTTATTTCTAAATATGTTTGAAATAACTGATGAGATACAGTAAGCACAAAGGACCATGACAATCTTCCATTTTGTTTCTATAGTTCTCCAGACACTAATCGCATTTATTAGGGTAATTTACTTTGTCAATTTCAGCTTCCTGATCTTTCCTTTTCGCTCATTCCAGCTCCCATGTAAATCTTACCACTAAATATTTATAATACAACTCACCTAGATTTTTTAAATTTATCTTTACTACTAAATTTTAGCAAAGGCCAGATAAACTTAAGTTGACTTTTAGAGTTTTGTTGATCTTACAACAAATTATTCTACAGTGAACATGATCTTTCCCTTTTTTTTCTTCTTTGCATTGCTTTTTAGCAGCAAAAGACATAGAAGCTGGACGTCACCAAGCTTGCCTAATTATAAGATATAGCTCCTGAAACTTCTTGTATCTTTACCCACAGTATTTTCTGCTTTTAGATATACAGCTAAATTAGAGTGGGAACTACAATTTATTGAATCTGTTGAATGCTACTATATCACAGTGGTTACATATATATTTCACAATATCTCTGTGAGGTAGATATTACTATCCTAGAAAATTAAACTATGTTAAATATTGATACTTGTCTAGAATCACTAGATTAAAAAAGATGTAGAAATGGAATTTTAGGAGCTTCCCTATTCAATTCAAAAGTCTGTATTCTTTCTACCATACCAGATAATAACTTGAAATATAGTTTTGAAATAAGGCCGAATGGAAACCTAGTCTGATGAAATCCATTTTTTGATCAGTATACTTGTGATTCCCCAAACACATTGATTTTGCTAACTTACAGGTAATACTAGATATATTTTACTTCCACCTTTTTGTAATCATAAACATATTTATTACTGTAGAATATTGCTTCCCAGTCCTCAGCTGTCTAAAAACAAGGGAAGGAAAAAAAAAATCTCTAAGAGCACCCTGAATTTGGGGTGGAATACTTATGTTATTCATTCTCCTTAAGATAATTTTCTGTATTATATTAACAGTCACCCATTGCTTGCTACAGAGTCAAAACACACAGAGAAAACTTAAGATGTTGAGAGTTTTTCTTGTGAATTTCCTCAGTAAATATTCTAATTAATTGACATTTATGTATATGTGCCCATGTGAACCTTATGGATATTCTCATAAACAAAATAAGGCTTACCAGCATACAGTGTACACCACAAAACTTTATGTTTGACGCACACTCCTAAGTCCATAAGAATCCTCAAAAAACTTTACATGCTGACAATTAGGATATGTTTACTTAGACATATCCTTCACTTATCATTTTATATCACTATGAAGCACATTTTTGTATGAAATTTTCAGTCCATGAGATTCTAACCTGAATAAATCTTGCTCTCGTGCTTTCTCTCTCCCTCTCTCTCCCTCCCTCCCTCCCTCTCTCCCCCTCTCTCTCATACTGTTTTCACCCTAGTATAACATCTGACAAGGAAACAATTCCCCAAATATCAACTGACTGGATTCCAGGTTAGGAAGCTTTGAAACTCTGCTATTAGAAAATCTTTTTTTTTAATATATGTAGAGTTTCTGCAACTGACAAAGGATTAATCTCCAAAATATACAAGCAGCTCACTATCAAAAAAACAAACAACACAATCAAAAAATGGGCAGAAGACCTAAATAGAGATTTCTCCAAAGAAGACATACACATGAAAAGATGTTCAACATCACTAATTATTAGGGAAATGCAAATCAAAACTAAAATGAGGTATCACCTCACACTGGTCAGAATGGCCATCATCAAAAACTCTGCAAACAAATGCTGGGGAGGGTGTGGAGAAAAGGGAACCCTCATTCACTGTTGGTGGGAATGTAAATTGATACACTCACTATGAAAACAGTACGGAGGTTCCTTAAAAAACTAAAAATAGAACTACGTATGACCCAGCAATCCCACTACCAGGCATATACCCAGAGAAGACCATAATTCAAAAAGATACATGCACCCCAATGTTCATTGCAGCACTATTCACTATAGCCAGGAAATGGAAGCAACCTAAATGTCCATCAACAGAGGAATGGATAAAGAAGATGTGGTATATATATACAATGGAATATTACTCAGCCATAAAAAGGAATGAAATTGGGTCATTTGTAGAGACATGAATGGACCTAGAGAGTATCATTCAGAGTGAAGTAAGTCAGAAAGAGAAAAACAAATATCATATATTAACGTATATATGTGGAATCTAGAAAAATGGTGTAGATGATCTTATTTGCAAAGCAGAAATAGAAACACAGATGTAGAGAACAAATGTACGGATACAAAGGGGGAAGGGTGGTGGTGGGAGGAACTGAGAGATTGGGATTGACACATATACACTACTGATACTACGTATAAAATAGACAACTAATGAGAACATACTGTATAGCACAGGGAACTCTATTCAATGCACTGTGGTGACCTAAATGGGAAGGAAATCCAAAAAAGAGGAGATATATATATATGTATAGCTGATTCATTTTGCTGCACAGTAGAAACTAACACAACATTGTAAAGCAACTATACTCCAATAATAAATTAAAAAAATATATGTAGAGCTTCTGAAACAAAATTATTCTCAAGTTAAAAAAAAAGACTCTGATTAAGGTGATTTATAGATAAGTTAAACAAGACGCTGCTTGACCCAAATAAAAAACTGAGGACATTATTAGCCAAATAACTCTTCGTAACATGTACATACAAGACCAGTTTTTACCTTTTCATGAATCATCCAATGTGGTTTTGTAGGGGAAGAATGTGTTAAGAGTAAAATAACAGAATCAAATATGCCAGTTATCTCCCAAGAGAAATATAGCATGGAACTAAGTGAGCAGAGCAGGATGCATGACATGATGCTCAGCCTGGTATCTATCAATACGTAAAATTACATTAAACAAAATCAATCACAGATACATTTACCAAATTACAGCCACTTTATGGTCAACAATTTTCCCAGAACTCTCAGGGAACACACAACAATCGTTTTATGAGTCTGGTGAGTGACCTCTGTGATTCTGCAAATATTCTTATTTTTACTGAGCTTATTGAAGTCTCAAAAATAAACTCTCTGCCTCTAAAATTACCAACTCATTGACATTCGAATTTGCCTTCATCTCCTCCTCTACATCGTTGATAAAATAGATGGCCCTTCTCTCTTTTAAGACGAATCTCTCCACTGCTCTTGGTTCCTTCTTATTTACATATATTAATCTAGAACCTTGGTCCAATGTTTATTTTCTATCTTGATGATAATTTAAATGTCTTCCTCTCTATAGTCCATTTCTTTCTTTAGTACATAAGATTCTTCTTACTCCTCCAAAAGTGGTACTATTTCAATAAGTTCTGTGCTCTGTTCACTCTATAGACTTTCAAAGGATGTACCTTTGAAAGTACATCCTTTGTACTTTCTGTAATCAGTAGAGAGGTACATCAGTGCCTCTCTACTGATAACTTCCCATCCAGTAGCTTGAGCTAAAGACCCTCTTTCGGTCAACCACCTCTTGAATTCTCCTTTCTCTCGGAAGACTCACAGGCATGTCAAACTCAAAATACACTGATTACTCTTCTCTAAAACTCTGTTTTTCCTTCTGAATTTTTTATGTTGGTAAATGCAATCCCCCAAGCTTTAAACAACGAGGCAATTCTCCATGTGGTCTTTTTTTTTTCACCTCCTTTCATAATTAGGAATGAAGTTCTGTCCATCCACCCCTAAGCTTCACATCTGTTTCCCCCTCATAACCCACTGCTATTTCCTTTATCATCTTCACTAATTAGTCTTCTAACTGGTCTCTCTACATCTAATCTTGACTCCTGAGAGTTTATGCTCCACAATGCTACTAGTGTTGTATTTGGAAAAACTGCAGTTCTGATTGCCTTATTCCCGATTCTTAACCCTTTGATACCTCCTCATTTTCTACAGGATAAATTGTAAACTTATTCACCTGATGCACAAGGCTGTATACAATCTGGTCTCTGCCTCAGTCTCTAGCTTATTTTTCAAGTAGACCCCCAAGAACCAAGCTATGTCATGCCTTCTGGCTAATTTTCCAGCAATTCTTGGCAAAAAACCCACATTCAACCAACATTCAAAAAGCCACACGCTACACTGAACAAAATGTGGCAGAAACAGCAAATAGGCTATCAAAATATGTGCCTTCACTTCCCTATCATAGAGCCATTATTAGAAAATCACCTTGCATTTACTTTGACCATGCCATAGGTCTTACCAATGGACTGTAAGTGAAATTGGCCTGGGTCACTTTTGAGTCAAGTTATTCAAGGATCATTGTACCTTCTCTATGCTCTTTCTTTTCCCCTTTCTGTTGACCAGATGCAGACAACAATGAGTTACTAGGGGAAGGCAAAGCCATAAGATGAAAGAAGTCTGAATTCCTGAGACACTGCATGAAGCAAAGCTGTCTGCTAATAAGAATCATCCACATTGCACTGTTAATTGAGGGAGACATAAACTTCTCTTGTGGTAGACTACTAACATTGTGGGCTATATTTTTTGCAACAGCTAGTGTAACCCTAGATAATACAAGAGACAAAAATGAGTCAAGTAAAATGGAATTTCTGTCATTTAGAAGCCTTCAGTTTAGTTGTGTCATATTTTTCTACAATGTTAGTCAATATAATTTTTAACAGCTGTATAATAATATACTCAGAGAACAGATCATTTGCTCATTCTCTTATCATCAGACATTTCACTTCTAACTTTTCACAGTGACGCAAAACAATGATTAATAGCTTAGGGAATGTAATTTGTTTCTTTTTCTATGTTATTTCCATAGTCTAACTCGGGGTCCCCAACCCCCGGGCCACCAGTCCACAGCCTGTTAGGAACCGGGCCACACAGCAGGAGGTGAGCGGCGGGTGAGCGAGTGAAGCTTCCTCTGCTGCTCCCCATCGCTCATATTACCGCCTGAACCATCGTTTGCTTTACCGCCTGAACAACTGCCCCCCCCTACCCAGCCCCCCGCACCGCTCCGTCCATGGAAAAATTGTCTTCCACAAAACCGGTCCCTGGTGCCAAAAAAGGTTGGGGACTGTTGGTCTACCTCCCTTGAATAAGATTGCTGATCAAAGGTTAAAAGATTTAGATGAATCTTGATACTATGGTTTGATCCACTATAGAAGCCTGATAACAAACATCTCTGAGTTGGAAGGTTGTCTGATTCTAGAAGGTTGACTTTTAAAGTTTATGACACTGATACACAACATTGCAGAAACATTGTTATTTAATTACATGAAGACACTTTATAGCATCTTTATTTTTTTTCTAAAAAATACCTTTTATTTACTGAAACACACTCAAGTCATTTTCATAATAATCATCTTTCAGGTAAGAAGAAATTATTAAGCTTAGTAATCTTGATCAATTAAATGTTATATCTGAGGTGATCTATGGTTGGGGTTAAAAAAAAAGTGATTTTACATTAATACTTGTTAGAAGAGGTTTGAAACAAAGTATACAAATATGGAACAGCTTTCCAATGTGCCATTTAGAGTCTAGGGAGTAATAGACTTTCTTGTAATCCCTGAATTTACCATGATACTCACTGAAGTCAAATAAAGCTGACAAGTGAAATTCTAAAATCCTAAGACACAATCATAGTTTAGTGAAGTAACATTACTTTGTCTCTTCTTCTCATTTCCAAGCACTAATCTGTGCAAAGAGACCAAGGCATTATAGAAATGGAATAATACTATCATGCAAATATTTCATATCTGTCTTGAAAAATACTGCATTTTGAATTTTTTTTTTTTTTTTTTTTGCTGGCAGACAGGTTTTAAGGACATGAAGTAGAATCACTTTCCCCTTTATAAACACAGACTTAGGATTTAAGATTTAATAAAAATAGTTTGACCTCTGATTATGGTCTACTGTTTTAAGGCAACATTGATAGTATCAAGATAGTTTTATTTTTAATCTCATCTACTTTTTATCATAATATAAGATAAAATCGTGAACAACAGTTAGATGTGAGTAGAAGTTCACGATGGAGGGCTCCTCATTGACTTTCAAATGCGATGATAATTAAAGTGGATAAACTCTCTGCTCTTCATCCCACCTGCAGGCTCCTGGATTGAGCTGATGTATGCCAGCTCAATCTTCTGACTTTTCATCAAGGTGTTCAATACACAGTACCTTCATTATAAGCTATAGTTTTCTCTATCATTAGAAGAAACACAAGTTAAGTAAGCTTTCCTCAAACAGCAGTGATTGCTTTCAAGTTCCTGAACATGCTGCTGGAAGCTTGACAAGAATGATTGATTTATCACTTTTTAAATAGATTCTTAATCTGCAAATCAATAAAAATGTTTCACTTCAGCAGTGGCACAGGGTGAATGACTCACCCTTGAAAGCAAAATGAACTAATGCTGCCTTTCTTCCTTTCTCTAATACACTCAGATTGCAATTGTGCTTTTTCTTTGCTTGGATTGCTTGCTAAACTCCAGTGCTTGGGAGTGCATAAGGTTTATCAGCCTGGTTCTTCCATAAATCAAGTCAGGGATTAAATGTTAATCGGCTATGACTGTTATTTCAACACTGTTGTTCTCTTTGTTATGTAATGAGAAGGTTAAAACTGAAACATTCTTTAGCTGGACAAAATAAAAATAAAAGGTTGAAACACACAGGATATGGCCATTACCTCAGGATGTGGAGAACACTGTACCAAAGTGACACACAGTGCTTGCTGGGTTCAGAATTTGTAGAAATTATGGAAATCTAAATAATGGGTGATTAGCTTTATGAAATCTATCAAGGAGTGAAATTAAAACACATAAGCTCAATGCTCCACATGCCATCTACTCTTCATACTTTACTAGGACACAGTAAATTCTAAACATTTTTTTTTTGTAATTGAAATATAATGATGTACATCATCATGATTCAGTATTTATATATATTTTGAAATGGTCACCATACAAAGTTATGACAATATTACTATGTTCCCTGTACTGTATGTTATATCCCCATGACTTACTTATTTTATAACTGGGAGTTTCTATCCCATAAATCCCCTTCACCTATTTCGCCCATCCCCAATACCCTTAACCTTCTAGCAACTACCAGTTTGTTTTCTGTATCTGTGAGTCTGTTGCTGTTTTGTTTGTTTTGTTTTTTAGATTCCACATATAAGTGAAATGATATGGTAACTGTTTTTCTTGATCTGACTTATTGCACTTAGCCTAATACCCATTAGATCTAACCATGTTGCTGCAAATGGCAAGATTTCACTCTTTTTTATGGCTGAACAATATTCTATTGTATATATACATAAATAACACATTTTCTTTGTTTTCATATCTTGGCTATTGTAAATAATGCTGCAATGAACAAAGGGGTGCACATATCTTTTTGAGCTGGTGTTTTTGTTTTCTTAGGATAAATACCCAGAAGTGAAACTGCTATATCATATGGCAGTTTGAATTTTTAGGAACCACCATACTGTTTTCCATAGTTGCTGCACCAATTTACATTTCTACCAACAGGGCATTAAGGGTTCCCTTTTCTCCACATCCTTGCCAACACTGATTATTTCTTGTCTTTTGAATAAGAGTCATTCTAACAGGTGTGAGGTGATACTACATTGTGGTTCTGATTTGCATTCCCTGATGATTTGTGATGTTGAGCATCTTTCATGTACCTGTTAGCCATCTGCATGTCTTCTCTATAAACATGTCTATTCAGATCCTCTGCACATTTTTTAATTGGGTTGTATGTTTTTTGATATTAAGTTGTATAAGTTCTTTATATATTTTAGATATTAACCCCTTATCAGATATATCATTTGCAAATACCTTCTCCCATTAGGTAGGATGCTTTTTATTTGTTGATGGTTTCCTTCACTGTGCAAAAGCTTTTTAGTTTGATGTAGCCCCATTTGTTTATTTCTGCTTTTGTTGCCCTTGACTGAGGAGACATATCCAAAAACAAAAAAACCCTTACACTGCTGTCAAATATCTTACAGCCTATGTTTTCTTCTAAGAGCTTTATGGTTTCACGTCTTACATTTGAGACTTTATAATCCATTATGAATTTATTTTTGTGTATTGTGTAAGCTACTGGTCCAATTTCATTCTTTTTCATGTATCTGTAAAATTTTCCCAGCACCATATATTGAAGAGGCAGCCTTTCTTCATTGTATCTTCTTACCTCCTTTGTCATAAATTAATTGACCATCTATATGTGGGCTTATTTCTGTGCTTTCCATTCTGTTTTATTGATCCATGTGTCTGTTTTTGTGCCAGTACCATACTGTTTTGATTACTATAGCTTTGTACTATAGCTTGAAATCAGGGAACATGATATGTCCAGCTTTGTTCTTTCTCAAGATTGTTTTGGCTATTTGGGCTCTTTTGTGGTTTCAAATAAATTCTATTTCTGTGAAAAATGCCATTGTTATTTCGATAGGGATTGCGTTGAGCCTGTAAACTACTTTGAGTAGTATGGACATTTTAACAATATTAATTCTTCCAATCCATGAGCACAGTATATCTTTATATTTGTTTGTGTTGTCTTTAATTATCTCATCAATGTCTTATAGTTTTCAGAGTACAAGTCTTTTACCTCTTTGGATAGATTTATTCCTAGGTATTTTACTGTTTTTGATATAATTATAAATGAGATTTTTAAAATTTCTCTTTCTGATGGTTTGTTGTTGGTGTATAGAAATGCAACAGGTTTCTGTATATTAATTTTGTATCATGCAATGTTACTGAATTCATTTATTAGTTCTAATAGTTTTTTGGTAGCCTCTTTAAGATTTTCTATATATAGTATTGTTTCATCTGCAAATAGTGACAATTTTATATCTTCCTTTCCCAAAAGGATGTCCTTTCTTCCTTCCTTCCTTCCTCCCTCCCTCCATTTTATTTTTTATTTTTTTATTTTTTTGCCTGACTCCTGGGGCTAGGCCTTCCAATACTATAATATTATGTTGAATAAAAGTGGTAAGAGTGGGCATCCTTGTTTTGTTCCTGATCTTAGAGGAAAAGCTTTCAGCTATCACCATTGAGTAGGATGTTACTGGTGGGTTTTTCATATATGACTTTTATTGCATTGAGGTACTTTCCCTGTACACCCAACTTTGCTGAGAGTTTTCTGTTTGTTTGTTAGCGTTGGGGGGCTTTTTTTGGCCACTCTGAGCAGCTTTTGGGATCTTAGTTCCCCTACCAGGGATTGAAACTGGGTCCTTGGCAGTGAAAGTGCAGAATCCTAACCACTGGACAGCCAGGGAATTCCTTGCTGAGAGTTTCTTCATAAACGGATGTTGAATTTTGTAAAATGCTTTTCCTGAATCTATTGATGTGATTTTATCCTTCATTTTGTTAATGTGATGTATCACTTTGATTGATTTGTGGATATTGAAACATCCTTGCATTTCTGAGATAAACCCCACTTGATCATGGTGTATGATCCTTTTAAAGTATTACTGAATTTGGTTTGCTAATATTTTGTTGAGAATTTTTCCATCTATGTTCATCAAGGATATTGGCCTGTAATTTTCTTGTTTTGTGGTATTTTTGCCTGGATTTGATATCAGGGTAATGCTGGCCTTGTACAATGAGTTTGGAAGTGTTTTCTCGTCTTTATTTTTTGGGAATGATTTGAGAAGTATAGGTATTAACTCTTCTTTAAATGGTTGGTAGAATTCACCTGTGAAGCTGTCCGACCCTCGACTTTTACTTGTTGGAGGTTTTTAAATTACTGATTTAATTTCATTACTAGTAATTGGTCTATTCAGATTTTCTTTTCCCTCATGATTCAATATTGGAAGATTTTGTGTTTCTAGGAGTTTGTCCATTTCTTCCAGACTGTTCAATTTTTTGGTGTATAATTGTTCATAGTAGTATTTTATGATCCTTTGAATTTCTATGGTATCAGTTCTACTTTCTCCTCTTCATTTTTGATTTCATTGATTTGGGTCCTCTCTCTTTTTTTTCATGATAAAATTGATAAACCTTTACCTAGACTTGTTTATTTTTTCAAAGTACCCTTAGTTTCATCGATTGTTTTCTTTCTTTCTTTCTTTTTTTGTTTCTATTTTATTTATCTCCACCCTAGTTCCTTTAGGTGTAAAGTTGGAAAGCTTATTTGAGATTTTTCTTGTTTCTTGAGGTAGGGCTTATCACTATGAACTTTCCTCTTCGAACAGCTTTTGCTGCATCACATAGATTTGGGAAAGTTGTGTTTCTGTTTTCATTTGTCTCAAGGTATTTTTTTAATCTCCCCTTTGATTTTTGTTGACCTATTGACTTTTTAGTAGCATGTTGTTTCGTCTCCATGTGCTTGTGGTTTTTCTAGTTTTCTTCTTATAATTGATTTTGAGTTTCATACCATTATGGACAGAAAACATGGTTGATATGCTGAAAAATCTGCTTCTGCTGAAAAATTCAATGAAAATCCTTTGGGGCTTCTCTTATACATAACTAGCTGTTTTTCTCTTGCGGCTTTAAAATTTTTCTCTTTATCTTTAACTTTTGACATTTTTTTTTTAAAGATTGAAATAAACTTTTATTTGTATACTTCTTCTAACTTTTATCTAGAATCAGTGTCTACCCTCTTAGCAAGTTTTTGAGTACACAGTACAGCATTATTAACCATGGGCACTAGGTTATACAGTAGATCTCTAGGACTTATTCATCTTTTTTTTTTTTTTTAGTATTTTATTTTATTTTTTTAATTTATTTTTTTAACATCTTTATTGGAGTATAATTGCTTTACAATGGTGTGTTTGTTTCTGCTTTATAACAAAGTGAGTCAGCTTTACATATACATATATCTCCATATCTCCTCCCTCTTGCATCTCCCTCCCACCCTCCTTATCCCACCCCTCTAGGTGGTCACAAAGCAACGAGCTGATCTCCCTGTGCTATGCAGCTGCTTCCCACTAGCTATCGATTTTACATTTGGTAGTGTATATATGTCCATGTCACTCTCTCACTTTGTCCCAGCTTACCCTTCCCACTCCCTGTGTCCTCAAGTCCATTCTCTACGTAACTTTTGAAATTTTAATTACAATATGTCTTGGTGTGGATCTCTTTGGTTTCATCTTTTTTGGGACACTGTGATTCCTGGACCTGGATGTCTGTTTCCTTCCCCAGGTTAGGGAAATTTTCAGCCATTATTTCTTCAAATATGTTTTCTACCCCTTTCTTTTTCTTCTTCTTCTAGGATCCATATAATGCAAATGTTAGTATGCTTGATGCTGTCCCAGAAGTCCCTTACCCTATCCTCATTTTTTAATAATTCTTTTTTTTTCTATTCTATTTTCCACTACACTTTCTTCCAAATCACTAATCTGTTCTTCTGTATCATTTAAATCTGCTGTTGATTCCCCCGAGTGTATTTTTCATTTCAGCTATTATATTCTTCACCTCTGATGGGTTCTTCCTGAGTTTCTCTAAATCTTTGTTGAAGTTTTCAATGTGTTCTTCCATTCTTCTCCCAAGTTCAACCATTATAACCATTATTTTGAATTCTTTATCTTCACTTTATCTTCACTTTTTCTGAGGTTTTGTCTCATTCTTTCATTTGAAACATATTTTTCTGTTTTCTTATTTTGCTTGGTTCTCTGTGTTTGATTCTATGTATTAGGCAAAACTGCTACCTCTCTTAATCTTGAAGGAGTGGCCTTGTGTAGGTGATGATCCTTCTTTTTCAATCCTGCTGTAGTTTTTGCTTGTCTCTTGAATCTTTGTGATTGTCTGTACTCCCTGATTGATTCTAGATATGCCCGTTTTTGTGGGTGTGCCGAGACCTGTCAGTGTTTCAAGGGGAAGAATCTCATTTAGCACCTAGTCAGGCTGATTGAATGCCAGACCCTCAGGCAGCATATATTAAAGTACACAGATATATACATCCAGCTGGACTACAATTGTAATCCCTGCTGTTCTCCAGACCAGGAGATCTGGAGGTGTCCCATGGGTGACAATTGCAAAAATCAGCACACCTGATGAGTGTATAAGCTCACTTCTAGGGAGTCTTGTCAAGCTGTAGTAAGGCCAAGGGAGTGGACTAGGATGGTGTCTCCCTGCTTACATTCCCTGGGAGTGCCTCCTTAGACTCTAGATATCTGGGAAACCTACAGCCTGCCCCTCAGGGTGAAGCTCCAAGCTAAGTAAATAGACCTTTATTCACAGGAAGACTGGGGTTGTGTTTTAGTCTGCAGTCTGTGCAGTGCTCTGGGGGTGGTGGCCTGTCTAGAACTGTCATTCCAATCATTATTTTCTCATGGAGCTCAGGAACACCAGCTCCCTTAGCCACCAGGGCCAGACCATCAAGGGGTTTCCCCTGTGTGGATTATTCACACACTTCCTGTAGCTAGACAGCTGGAGTGTGCCTAGCTGGATGCAGGCTTGCTCTCTTGCTTCAGGAAGACAGAGGGGAAGATGACTGTGCCTGCCTGTGGGCTTCAGCAATGCAGCATGAGAATGCATTGGTTTTAGGCTGGGAGTGGGAGATTACCAAGAATGCTCATGCTCAACAGACCCAGCTAGGGTGCAGGGGAGTGTTAAGTGGCCTTAGGCTAAGAAATAACAAGACCACTAGCACTGACCAGCTCCAGTCAGGAGGTGGAGGAGTGCTGCACCCATCCATACTCTAGGGAGCAGAAGAATGCCACAACTATTTATGCCCACCCACACCCCACCCAGGGAGCAAGGTAGTGCTGCAACTGCTGTAGCTTTCCAGCAATGCAGTGGGATAGTGCCATAATCATGTCCCCAAGTCCAAGCTCACCCCTGTGCTAGCGGGTTAGGTGGGGAGTGCAACAATGGTGCCTGCCAGTGCCTGCATCTCCGGGGAGCATTTCTATTGTCCCATGTCCTTCCAGCTAATGCTTTTAGATTTGTAAATATCTGTCCTTCACAGCTCTCTTCAGACTGCTGTTATTTCACAGGATCTCAGGGTGAGGTGAGTGAAAGGTGAGTGAAACCATACATGAGCTCTTTAAGAGGGGAGACTCAGTTTTCTTGAACACCAGCCCCATTGTTTTTCTAAGCCAAACACTTAGGGGGCTAGTTTCTCAGGGTAGATCCCAGGGGTCAGAAGCCTGAGGTGGAGGGTACCAACCCCTTGCTCCTCTGGAAGATCCCACCGTGTACCACTGGACCAGAGGTGGGGTTTTTGGAGAAAGCATTTCTCTGCTTCTCCTACCATCTTGATGTGGTCCTTTTTATCCTTTGTTGTAGAGCAAGTATTCAGTTAGTACTCAGGTTCTTTTCAGAGGGAACTGATCCAAATGTAGTTGTATATCTGTTGTGCCCACGGTAGCAGGTAAGTTCAGGCTTTTCCCATGTCACCTTCTTGAACCACCCCCTAAATACCTCTTCTTACGAGAAACTTTTAGGCAGTTCAGAAGCTGTCCTAAATACTTGAGAATTCCAGAAAGAAGGCACATCACCCTTATAATTGTCAAATGTTTCCTAAAATTTTTCTAGCATTAGTGATAATTAAGAAAATAAAACCCAAAGAACCCATTACAACCTTCAGGTTTGATATAAGATTTTGTAACAGTTTACATTTAATTTGACAAAGTCTTAGTAACAAATATTTTTTCTGAAACACTTTGAAGTAACTGCATGGCTTTGTAAAGTCCTTAAAAAAATTGTAGTGGCATTTTCACTTCAATTATATCACTGATACTAAAAGGAAAACCATCTAAAATATATTACATGAGAAGTCTAGCTTTAACTTTTGAAAACTTTTGAAAAACAACTTCATTATTTTATACAGACAATAGTTTCTTTTGAAAGAGAATAGAAATTGACTCAAATTAGTAAGATTTCCTTTTTTTAATCTTAAAAAAATATTTTATTTAGGCTGAATTTAAAGAAGCCATATCTTTCCCCTTTATTCTCTTTGTTCTTATTTTTTCCCAATTCCTGCTTACCTACTTTTCTTCACCCACATATCAGCATCCATAGACAGTGTGGGAAAGAAAGGAGGTGAGATTGGGTATTTTGTCTTTATTTAAAAGCTGTGTTTGTTGAGAACCCAGTCCAGTGGGAATAGAACTTATATTTATAGAGCTATATCTATTTATAAGAATCCCCATTTAAAAATATATCACTCATCTAGTTATCAAAATAAAATAGGGAGGAAAGCAGGATAGAAAAGCAAACACTGCTACAAATGTTTCATCAGTCTTCCTAGCCCCTGGCTATATTTGAGTGACATTTCACATACACCTTGGCCCTTTATACTGGCCCTCTGAGGGATGCCACTGTTATCAGCCTTCACGAATGACCTTTCTGATTTTATTACACTGCATGGATTGGGTAGACCTTCCTGGTGGCCAGTGACCAAGTATAATTCAAGATCATACAAGACCATCCTCATATACTGAGGTTGCAGCAGGGTGGTGGATATGTGGTGGTTATTAAGCACAGGACTTTTAAGTAAACTTATAGTGCAAAATCTTTATTGACCATATTTTCAAAGTGTGGGAGAGTAAATGTTCACATATATTCACACAATTCATAAGCTAGAAGATATACCACAAAGAGTTTACTATAAGGCCTTTGAAGGAGGAGTTTATGCCACAGGATGACCCTAACAAAACAGCCAAAGCATAGAGACCTAAACTTTTTATATTGTATTCTTCTTCTTCTTAGTCCAATAAGCATCTCAGGTAAATATTTTCATGGGACACCACATCATCTGCTTCTAAGATTATCTATTCTTATGTTACCTTCACATCACATTCATGAGGAGACATGGGAAGGCTCCTATTTCTCTTCAACTACCCATATTTTAATTAGACTGAGAAGTTTTATTTTGTTTGAAAGCCAGAAATATTCTGAATAAGACTTTGGTCCATAAAAATTACCTAAACAGGCTTTACCTTTAACCAAGAAAGTGAAGAGACACTCTCTGCCTTCAATACCTGGCTTTCGAACAAAATAAAATTTCTCAGTTTTACAAAAGCTATGTATAATATGAAACTATAAAATTCAAACTATATTTTCTTATTTGGTTTTTCTCATGATTCTCACTATATGTGACACATACACTATTTTGACCCTGAAGAAATTGAAAACATCTCTAAAGCCCAGAATTCACTGAAACAAGGATCCTGTTTGTATTAAAATGCAGTCTATCAAATATCATATGACATCGCTTATATGTGGAATCTAAAAAAAATGGTACAAATGAAGTTATTTACAAAACAGAAATAGAGTCACAGGTGTAGTAAACAAACTTATGTTTACCACTGGGGAATGGGGGAGTAAATTGGGAGATTGGGACTGACATATACACACTACTATATATAAAATACATAACTAATAAGGACCTACTGGATAGCACAGGGAATTCTACTCAATACTCTGTAATGACCTATATGGGAAAAGAATCTAAAAAAGAGGGATATATATATATATATATATATATATATATATATGTACAACTGATTCACTTGAGTGAATAGTACACCTGAAACTAACACAACATGGTAAATCAACTATGCTCCAATAAAAATTATTTGAAAAAGGCAGTTTATGAGTATCTGATTCTTCTATAAAATCACAGTTAGAAATAAAATACATTTGTCAAAATCTTTAGTTCCAGAGACGGGCCATTCGCATTCACATTCTAATTTTCTAATATTCATAGCTATATGATATTAGCAAAGTAATTCATTTTCTCTCATTCTAAGTTTATGCATTTGTACAATGGGAATAATAGTAGGGTCTATCTCATATGGTTGTTGAGAGGATTAAATGAGATAATTCATGTAAGGTGTTTGGCACACAGTAAATGCATAATATATGCCATCTATTTTACTAACTTTACGGTAATCATTAACTTGATTTTGATTGAGGCACTTTATTACCCTCATTAAAATATACATTAATCCATCACCTAATATTTATTGGCAAGGCACACTGGCACAGTCTTAAAAGTATTTGCCATAGATAATTACGAAATCATTGGAAATTCTGGCTTCTCAAGGCCTGAATAGTTAAGCAGTTACTCAAATTATGCAAGGCTCCAAGTGTACAGGGGAACTCATGACATGGAAAATGAACACGCTTTTGAGTACAGTCAACAAAATGGTATGAAAGATACTATAGCTTAAACACCTTTTAAAATATCACACCAGTAAAGAGTCCTATGACTTTCATCAGTGAAATATGTTGTACTCATACTATTCTAAAATTTGAAATAATAAAAGCTGCCAGTCATTAAGCATTTACTTTTGGGCCATGGATCATATTAATGTTTTATACACATAGCTGAATTTAATTAACAATTTTTCTATGAGAAGAGTATAATAGTCATTTTACATATAAGAAAGCAAAAGACCAGAGAATTTAAATAATATGTTTCCAAGTCACACACTGGTGGCAGAAGCTGGAATTTGATCGGAGTTTACATTAGACACATCACTGTACCATGCTACCTCACAAATGCCTATTCCTTATTTAAGAGACCATTTTGGTGTCATCTTACACAACTGGCATGCATATATAGCAGCAAAGGTCTCTGAGTAACATAAGTGGGCAGCAGGACCTCAGTCATGTGACCTGGATCACTGCGCTGCTTTATTAAATGAGTAAATCATTGCAACACTAAATGAACACTACATGTCCTTGGTGTTAGAGAATTTGGCACTTATGGTTTCAACTTTTTGTAGAGATTTCAAGAGTCCGTGGAGTCTAATAAATTTGTGATTTTGTTGAGGTAGAAATTTAAAAATGTACTGCCGCTCTGGTATGTAAGAGTGAGTCATTTAAAAAGTGTAGAGATAGAGCTAAAACAGCATCTACATCTTGACATATTATTCTACAGTATTTCTGTGTGGTTAACTTGGATCAAATGATATTTAGCAATTTCTATTATGTTATTTTTTAATAGAAAAATTACCCTGCCAAGAAAATTTACTAGGGCTGGTCTAAAAGAATTAGTGAAACTTTTCAGTTACTCTTTCCTGTATTTCAAAAAATAAATAATTAAGATATTTTGAATATATCAGGATGTATCATTCTTGAGAAGCTGCCTGTTATATTGTAGATCAAGATTTGAGTATGATTCTCCTAATTATACCATTCAAATGGTTACTCTGTGCATTAACAAAATGAAAAAAAAAGATAATGTGTTTTATAAAAAAAGAGGAAAAGAAAACCTTATATGGTGAGTTAAATCAATAATAAAATGTTTACAAACTGTACTGAGATTTAATTTACCCAGATATTTTTCATTTATCATTTATTTTCATTCTTGAAACAACCCTGTGAGGTAGGTGAAATTACAATTATGCTGACTTTAAATGTGGGGAAATTGAGATTCAACAGAGTTAAGTAACATGCCCAATGCTAATAAATTAAATCTGACTCAGATCAGGTCCTCTAACGCCCAATTCTGTGCTTCCATCTTAACAATCTACCTTGCTAAGAATCATTTAAAATTTTTTAACCAGTTTTCATACCTGAAACCAATTAAAAAACTATTGTACTACTCTTATTCCCCCAAATCTACTTCTCTAGTACTAATTATGTCACTAATGGTGACCATGGGGGCAATTGATTTCACTTTGGCAATTCTATACACACTTTGTTAAGTGAACCCCACAATAACTAATGTTATTATTAGGGCTGAGGAAAATTAAACACAGAGTGTGTGTCCTCACGAAGGGCAAGAGAGGAGCCTATTCAGGAAGTCTTATTTTTTAGCTTTGGATAATATGATCTTTCCACTCAAAGCATCTCTTTGTTGACAGTGGTAATATCTAATAATTCATTTGGATAACAGAGAATGGGCAAGGTTATATAATTCTAAAATTATTTGTGTACTGACAGAATATGTTTTTGAGATGGTATTGAATTTAAAAAACTTAAAATATAAAGAAATCTTCAAAATAATAAGATTTGTCATGCATATAGCTCTACCTTTATGCTCATTTTATCAATTAGGAAGCTGAGATTCAGAAAGACTGAGTGATTTTCCTAAGACTGCAGAGCTAATAAGTAGGAAGAATTCAAGAGTAGAAACCAGATATTTGGACCTTTAATCTTTTAAATATAAAGTCAAGAAAAACAATGAAAAATAAACAAATTTTATTATAGAAACAAATTTTGAATAAAAAGGAAAACTATGAAAGAATTAGAAGTATTAAAAAAAATAAGAAGGTAAGGTAAACACAAAATAAAGTGAATAGGGAAATAAATGTCAGGGGAAGAAAGTAGGAGAACCTAAAAGAAAATATGCAAGTATTCCAAAAGGTAGAAGAAAGAAGAAAATTATTTTTTCATAAATGACTTATTCAAGGTCATGGTTTCATCATAAAAAGATATAAAGACATTCAGCCTTTGGTTTAGGAGTTAATAGCCATGAGCAGCCCACCTCTCTCATCCAAGAAGCTAATTACTTTTGCATCAAGACCCATACCAAGTAGCAGTGGCTTAGTCAATACTAGGCTGGGTGGGTCCATGGCTTCAAGAATAAGTCACAAAGCTAACCAGACAAAGTAAAAGGGACTGGGCCTGTGTTTACTGAAAAGGTTAATTGAATTCAAAGAATGAAATTGTTCTATAGTTTACCAATAACAGTTTTACACAGATTCCCTGGCAGAAAGTGCTACCATTTACTGAAATTCATGGTAAATTTGTAAACACTTGGCACAGACTCACTTATATTGAGTAAAAGCAAAAAGATTAAAAAAGAAGTCCTACATGTAAATGACAAGAATGTAAGTTAAATCTACCTCTAGCCAAGTCTTTCAATGCTGCTGCTTCTTTTGGAATATTTCCTGTTCTGGTCAATGTTTCTTGATAAGCAATCAAAGTATTAAATATGCTTGCCATAGAATCTAAAGTAATCAAAATGGAAACAGTTATTTGATTTTTGCTTCAGTAATTTTTTTCCATCTTGCTTTTTCTCATTAAAAACTTACAATTGTAGGGACGACTCAAGATAATAAATGGTAAGCCTATGAATGATTTCACAGAAATTTGGGAGAATTATATGAAAATACATGTAACAAAGCTCAGAATATGAAAGAAAACACTTTAAAACAGCCATATACATGAGAGACAGTAGTAATACATTAAGTCTATTCTAATTTAGTTTCTACAGCAAGAGGCTTATCTTAAGACAAGGCAGAAAACGAGAAACTTGGGTAGTGGTAATAATAATAATAATAATAATAGACTTTTATGTGGCTTGGTAATTCAAGAATATAGTTCAAGAGTACTCTTATTTTTTAACCAGATATTATATTTCAGTCAAGTCTATGTACAGCATACCCTACATGTATGCTAGTAGGCTAGTATGCACACGGTGTTTGTAGTTTATGTTGAATCAAATAATGTTATTTTTGGTGATCCCATTTAATGTTACTCTAAAGCATGTGAATTTTAGATCAAGTGAATGTGATTCCAACATGACCAGATAAAAGTGAAGAAATTAGAAAAAAAGATAGTTGTTTTTAAAACATTTTTTATATTCTATTTACTAGAGCTAATTATAAATAGGTTAAATGATAAAATTTTGCAAAAGGAGAGATGCTACCAAGGGCAGGATGTAGGATCATACATATGAAGTGTTCTCTATGAAGACAGGGAGCAGGGAAAATGTTCCACTTACACGATCCATTCTTAGATGTATTGTGTGTCTGCTGCTCTTCATCAGGCTCTTTAGGGTACGTTTGTCAATTTAGGGTGTGCATTCATATTGAAATATCAGGGAAATTGTGAGCAAAACAACTTGCTCAAATTTTCTTTTTCATCACTTTGGCTAAAGTGTTGAGAGGTGAGGGTTGAAGTTATGGTAAAATTAACACTATGAGGAGAACACTTTTTTCTCTCTTTTTGTTTTTTGAGACCAACCCTCAGGTAAAAATAAACTGTGGCTCGGGGAAACAACAGTTGTCCTCTTCTCAAAATCTCCCTGAACTCTGTAAGAAAAATCTCTCAGGAAAACCTGATAACAACAGGAGAAATTCTCCCATTTGGAAGTACAGAGGCAGGGTCATACAGCTGGCTACTTATTCTTTGTTTATAAGTTCACCAAGAAAAATATGTGGACAATCTTTATTTCCCAAAGTAAAGATTCATTCATTGATGGCAGCCTGTATTTCCTCATCTCATCTTTTCACAAATATGAATTGTTTTTGTTGGTTTTTTACTTTACTAATGTTAGAAGAATATATATTCCATGTCCTTCTACCTAACAGTAGATAGTAGATTATAACCTTAAAAAACCTTTTGGATGATGACACTGAGTTTTAATTAAATTTAATACAGTTATATTTGTTGCTATTCTTGAGTTGGATATACACAAGCCAAGAAGTAGGGATAATTAAAGCAACCTCCCTTAGCCCAGGCCCACAGCCTGTTATCCAGCTTTAAAAAGAACCCTCCCATTTTGTTAGAAAATGATCAAGAATTGAGCAAGAGGGAGTGTGACAGAATGATACTGATTTCTATAACAAACTTGGTAAATGTCCAGTATTCCACTGTGGTTTAGAGACTCAGTCCTCAGTAGCTGTTAGTTTCGTTTGCAGAAATGACTTCATATTTAAGCTTAAAGCTGCATTAATACAAATGGGTTATCAGCTAATTTTTCTGTGGTCTCTGAGACTTAAATACCGTTTTTGGACCTATTAAATCATGTTCTGTATAATCCCTTCACTGAGAATCCCTAGGGCCTACATTCCCAGAGTCACATCTATCTACTAATTCTTGTTGTGTATAGCAGAAAGGTGAATTTTCCTTGATTTTTCCCACCAATTCTCACAAAGAGCTTTTGTGTACTAAGCGGAATTTACTGAAAATTTAGTATGATGGAGTGGGTTTATACCACAGAAGCAACCAACTTACAAATGAACATCATATTTCCATGTCACTAAAACCCTTTAGCCATTATGCTATTTGGGATTACTCAATGACCATCTTTTGCCTCAAGCTCCACATTCTGCCATGTTGTCTGACTGACTTCTTCACTACCTTTTCTTCCTCTCTTTCCTGAGCTCCTGACATTCAAAATACACATGTTCAATCATTATGTAGATCAGTTTTCTTACTGTTTCCTTCAAAATCACTTGCTCAAGGTCTACCTTCTATTTTCAAACTATTTTTCCTTTAAAAAAAAAAAGTGTTCTAAGAGGAACTCTTGATAGTAGCTATATAAAAAGAAATGTATATATATCTACATAGATATATATATATCTTCTCACCCACTCCATACATTTTTTAAAAAGTTTTTCTTCAATGAAATCAAGTACAGTAACCTTCTGTGATTTATATTCTCTATATATCATTGGAATTATGACTTTGCAGCAAGCAATTTTAATGTATGGCCATATTAAGGAGGAAACATGTATTCAATATGAAAACTAATAGTCAAATAGTAAATACAATATAATATTATTAAAAACCTGGTCAGTACATCTTTACTCTTTAATTGTATAAATGAGTGATGAGACTATTAATAATAAATATTGATCCATTTTTATTAAATTTTGACAAGGAATTAATTTTGCCCTAGTATAATCAATACCCTTAAATGGAACCAAACTCACATATGGTATTGATTTCTAGGGAGGGAAAAGTCATTAAATTTTTGCTTAGGGGAAAAAGTACAATTATCCATAACCCGCATTTTGAAAGTGCTAATTCACATTTTTCCAGAAAGAAAGAGACATGGGGAATTTCTAGTAATATCGATTTATAGAAAATCTCACACAGGAAAGAAGTACTTTCACAAAACCTTTGATTTCTTTGTAGCGAGTAGAAGAAAGCTTTGCCTGTACTAGGTGCTAAATAGAATACACTGGGTCATTTGGTTGCATGGGATAGATAAACTGGCCAGCCTAGCTAAGATAACAGTCTAAGGAAACATGAAGACCAGGATTTAGGCTGGAATACTATCATGCATGAGACAGTTCCAGGGACAAATTACTCTATTCATCTCTTCCATGGGCCACATATTGCTTCCCATGTATTCTGTTCATGTTTCTCCAAAACCAGTTTCCATATAGTTGCTACTCCCTTACATAGTTTGCACATGACTTAGGTTTACTACTATCTCTCAGGCTCCATATCTTACAGCAGTCTTGATGTATCCTGACCTCTTCTTCTCCTGTTTTCAACTGACTAAATTTTCTATCTTCTAATTAAAATTTTCTTAAATAATGATTGCCTACCTTTTTTTCACAGGTGGCTCATCATTGGCAGAACTATGTATAGATTGATTTCCTTGGATTAGATGCTTGCCTAACCCCATCAGTTGAGACTGGAGGAGTAGAGCACATGCTTTGTTAGAAGATTTCCCTTAAAAGAGGGTGTTGTCAGAACATGCAGTATGACATCTCTCAGGAGAGCAAATAACTATGGATTGATCTCTGATCAATAAAAGGGGTATGCTTTACAAATCAGAAACCAAAGGACACTGTCTTGCTCAGATTCTTAAACTGAACCAAATAACCAGGACTATCTAACAGATACTAACATCTACAGAATAGAATTCTCTTCTTGTTCCTTACCTCCCACCTCTTTCACACTTATTGTCAGCCATTGAATCAAATTGTCTCAAATAAGTAGGTGCAGTGACAAAGTAGAAGTGGGGCATGCACAACAGGGGCTGTGCTGGGGTTGAGGAGATCATCCATCAAGTTGGACACGCACAGTAATTAGTTCATTTTGATATGCTTGACATCATAGCAAATTCTCCTGGGGAAACGAGAGGGGTAGTTTAGGGAAAATTAATATGACCTTTAGTTGTTGCTTAGGGAACACCTCCCCTTCTTTTTTTTCATATCAGTGGAGGGGACAAAAGGTTATGCTAATTACATATTTGTTCCCTCTCTATGGAGTTTGCCTGACAGCTAGTCTGTTCACATGTAGAGATCAGGAGCTCCACTAAGGAAAATGACAGAGAGCAAGATGCAGAGGATAAGTTCCGGCTAAAAACGCCAAATGGTGAGAGTGTGGGTATCTCAAATATATATTTATCAGTCATTTATTTGATTTTCTCTCTCTGAAATGGTGGAAGCCAACTGGGCAGGTGGGGAGAAGGTCAGAGTGTCATTAATTCCAGAAAGGGCAGGCAAAGCATGCATATTTGTTTTTTGCATGCATACACATACACTCACAATGCAGATAGCTTGAGAAAGTATTTATTCCTCAGACAAACAGGTTGATCTATATGCCACAGAGTGTATGTCCCTTTTATCTATTTGCTATCAATAACTAAAAAACAACCACATCATATATTCAAATGAGTAGGCAAAACAGATACCTATTATCACTCTGTACCAAATATAGAAAATAAAAGAGATAGTAGAGGAAAGAAAGTGTGTCTCACTTGTGCTTGATATGGAAACAAAATAAGAAATAAGAAAAAAATTTCTTTGTACTGAGCCTGGGAGTCTCTCCCCAGGACGAGGCTCAACATTTTCCAGCGAAGCTAAGGATAGAAACAACCAGCTCTTGAACTTTGAAGTAATTGGTTCACAGCTGTGCTTATACTGAGATGGAAATATGGAAATACATTTGTACAGAGGAAGGATTCTTTTTTTTTGGTAGTTGTAATGAGAGAGTTGTCAAATTAAACCCAAACTGCTGTAAGTAAAATAAATTACATGTGGAAATTCAATTCCTGATACTTTCATTGGGTGGGTGCATGTGCTATGATATCTAAAAAAAACTTTTAATGTTATTCAAAAGTTTAGTGTTAAGGAAGCAAAAGTGACCTAAAGTAGTTTTTAGATATTTTTGTATCAAAGGCATGAGTAGGACACTGTATCAGTACAACACGGTGCCGCTCAAGTGTTTACTAAATGCCTGAGTTCCTGACAAGGGACACAAAAGAAGTAAAGATCGCATTTCTGACTACAAAGGTATTTGAAACATACATGGGAAGGCAAGATTAGCACATCTGAAAGAGGAACTATATATAAAACACAGATAATCAAAAGAAAAAGATCAGTGGGGGCTGAAATAATAAGAAAAGGCTGTATAGGCAAGATAAAATAAGGGCCTGAAGTGGTAGATATAAAGTAATACAAGGTAGAAGACAGGCATTTTAGGGGGCATATGTGAACAGCTGTGTGACAAGGGGAGAGACTGGAGTAAAGACAAGGAACACATGGATTGTTTAGGGGAGAGTAAGAAGTCTGATCTGCCAGAAACTGAGGTGTCCCTTTGGATTGTGCTTGGAGAAAGCTACAGAGATTTGGTTCTATATAGTCCACTTGGAAACCAGGAGATATGTATAAGCTTCTGCAATGCAATCATAAGTGGAGACATGGTGGGGGTAGAAAATTGGACTTGGCACACAATAAAAAAAATCTGGAAATACGAAGAAGAGCTGGCACTTGATTCCAGCTGTCTGACTGATGCTGTGTAATCTTGAACACATCATCTGATTTCTTCTTTTTATTTTTTTGGCCATGCTGTGCAGCTTGCATGATCTTATTTCCCCGACCACAGATCAAAACTGGGCCCTGGCAGTGAAAGCGCCAAGTCCTAACCACTGGACCTCCAGGGAATTCCTGTCACTTAGCTTACATGTAAACCCATCTAACATTGTTCAAAATAGAGTAGCACCTGTCAAGGGCCACTAGCAAGTCTCTTTCAGACACCCAAGGAAAATTACTGAAGACAAGAAGTTACAGATTCTCAAAAAAAACCCACATCCTGTGGTCAGCTCAGATACTACTGTGGACCAAAATAGATATGAAGCCATCCCCTCTTTCTTACACCTTGCCCTTTGAGGCATAATAAAAGACTTAAACTCCCACCCTTCGGGGCCCATGCCACTCTACGCGTCTAGCCCCTTTCTTCCCTTGGAAAGTGAATAAAAACTTTCTTTTCTTCCCTGTTAATACTTTTGTGAATCCTTTCATTACCCATGTTGGCTCACCTAACATTACAGACAGCTTAGGAAAATTCTCACTCTAATATTTACAACTATTTTATTATACATTCACCTGATGTCACAAACAATACACTTATACTTAAGAAAAGCACTATTTTTTTGATGTGGTTAGAAAATAATTATGGTAATTAAGATAATTGGGAAATTCAATGCATTTGCTCTCTGAATCTTTTAAGAGCACTGGTACATAGTTAAGTACCTGAGCATCTAATGATGAAAGGGACAAAGTGCTGATGAACTAGAATATTTCAAAGTCCTTTAATTCTCCAAGTTGTTCATTCCCCCAGAACCTTTGTGAGAGGGAGGAACTCTGACTAAACTACCCAAGTCTTCTCATAGTGCCTGGTGCACAGAAAGTGCTTAACTTGGTAAGTGTTGAAAGAATATGCCAGATTGGTTCAAGATGGCAGAGTAGAAGGATGTGTGCTTACTCCCTCTTGCAATAGCAATGGAATCACAACTAACTGCTGAACAATTATTGACAGGAAGAGATTGGAACTCACCAAAAAAGATACCCCCAACATCCAAAGACAAAGGAGGAGCTGCAATGAGATGGTAGGAGGGGCGCAATCACAAGAAAATCAAATCCCATAACCGCTGGGTGGGTGACTCACAAACTGGAGAACACTTGTACCACAGAAGTCCACCCACTGAAGGGAATGTTCTGAGACCCACGTCAGGCTTCCCAACCTGGGAGACCGGCAACAAGAGGAGGAATTCTCAGAGAATCAGATCTTAAAGGCTAGTTGGATTTGACTGCAGGACTTCAACAGGACTGGGGGAAACAGAGACTCCACTCTTGGAAGGTACACAGAAAGTAGTGTGCACATCAGGATCCAGGGGAAGGAGCAGTGACCCCATAGGAGACTGAACCAGACCTCCCTGCTAGTGTTGGAGGGTCTCCCGCAGAGGCAGGGGGTGGCTGTGACTCACCGCAGGGACAAGGGCACTGGCAGCAGAAGTTCTGGGAAGTACTCCTTGGCATGAACCCTCCCAGAGTTGTCATTAGCCCCACCAAAGAGATGGGTAGGCTCCAGTGCTGGGTGGCCTCAGGCCAAACAACCAGCAGGGAGGGAACCCAGCCCCACTCATCAGCAGACAAGCAGATTAAAGTTTTACTGAGCTCTGCCCACCAGAACAACACTGGTCCCTTCCATCAGGAAACTTGCACAAGCCTCTTAGATAGCTTCATCCACCAGAGGGCAGACAGCAGAAGCAAGAAGAACTACAATCCTGCAGCCTGTGGAACAAAAAACATATTCACAGAAAGACAGACAAAATGAAAAAGCAGAGGACAATGTACCAGATGAAGGAACAAGATAAAACCCCAGAAAAACAACTAAATGAAATGGAGATAGGCAACCTTCCAGAAAAAGAATTCAGAATAATGATAGTGAAGATGATCCAGGACCTTGGAAAAAGAATGGAGGCAAAGATTGAGAAGATGCAAGAAATGTTTAACAAAGATCTAGAAGAATTAAAGAACAAACAGAGATGAACAACACAATAACTGAAATGAAAAATACACTAGAAGCAATCAATAGCAGAATAACTGAGGCAGAAGAATGGATAAGTGACCTGGAAGACAGAATGGTGGAATTTACTGCTGCAGAACAGAAAAAAGAAAAAAGAAAGAAAAGAAATGAAGACAGCCTAAGAGACCTCTGAGACAACATGAACTGCACCAACATTCACATTATAGGGGTCCCAGAAGGAGAAGAGAGAGAGAAAGGACCCGAGAAAATATTTGAAGAGATGATAGTTGAAAACTTCCTTAAAATGGGAAAGGAAAGAGCCACCGAAGTCCAGGAAGCACAGAGAGTCCCAGGCAGGATAAACCCAAGGAAAAACACACCAAGACACAGAGTAATCAAATTGACAAAAATTAAAGACAAAGAAAAATTATTAAAAGCAACAAGGGAAAAATAACAAATAACATACTAGGTAACTCCCCTTAAGGTTAACAGCTGATTTCTCAGCAGAAACTCTACAAGCCAGAAGGGAGTGGCATGATATATTTAAAGTGATGAAAGGGAAGAACCTACAACCAAGATTACTCTACCCAGCAAGGATCTCATTCAGATACAACAGAGAAATCAAAAGTTTACAGACAAGCAAAAGCTAAAAGAATTCAGCACCACCAAACCAGCTCTACAACAAATGCTAAAAGAACTGCTTTAGTGGTAAACACAAGAGAAAAAAAGGACCTACAAAAACAAACCCAAAACAATTAAGAAAATGCTAATAGGAACATACATATCGATAATTACCTTAAATATGAATGGATTAAATGCTCCAACCAAAAGGCACAGACTCGCTGAATGGATACAAAAACAAGACCCATATATATGCTGTCTACAAGAGACCCACTTCAGACCTAGGGACATATACAGACTGAAAGTGAGGGAATGGAAAAAGATATTCCATGCAAATGGAAATCAAAAGAAAGCTGGAGTAGCCATACTCATATCAGATAAAATAGACTTTAAAATAAAGAATGTTACAAGAGACAAAGAAAGACACTACCTAAGGATCAAGGGATCAATCCAAGAAGATATAACAATTGTAAATATATATGCACCCAATATAGGAGAACCTCAGTACATAAGGCAACTGCTAACGGCTATGAAAGAGGAAATCGACAGTAACACAATGACAGTGATGGACTTTAACACCTCACTTACACCAATGGATAGATCATCCAGACAGCAAATTAATAAGGAAACAGAGGCTTTAAATGACACAATAGACCAGATAAATTTAATTGATATTTATAGGACATTCCATCTGAAAACAGCAGATTACACTTTCTTCTCAAGTGCACACAGCACATTCTTCAGGATAGATCACATCTTAGGTCACAAATCAAGCCTCGGTAAATTTGAGAAAATTGAAATCATACCCAGCATCTTTTCTGACCACAACACTATGAGATTAGAAAGATTACAGGGAAAAAAACCATAAAAAACACAAAAGGATGGAGGATAAACAATAAGTTACTAAATAACCAAGAGATCACTGAAGAAATCAAAGAGGAAATCAAAAAATACCTAGAGACAAATGACAATGAAAACACGACGATCCAAAACCTATGGGATGCAGAAAAAGCAGTTCTAAGAGGGAAGTTTATAGCTATAAAAGCCTACCTCAAGAAATAAGAAAAATCTCAAATAAACAATCTAACCTTACACCTAAAGGAACTAGAGAAAGAAGAAAACCCAAAGTTAGTAGAAGGAAAGAAATCATAAAGATCAGAGCAGAAATAAATGAAATAGAAACAAAGAAAACAAGAGCAAAGATCAATAAAACTAAAAGCTGGTTCTTTGAGAAGATAAACAAAATTGAAAAACCATTAGCCAGACTCATTAAGAAAAAGAAGGAGAGGACTCAAATCAATAAAATTAGAAATGAAAAAGGAGAAGTTACAACAGACACCGCAGAAATACAAAGCATCCTAAGAGACTGCTACAAGCAACTCTATGCCAATAAAATGGACAACCTGGAAGAAATGGACAAATTCTTAGAAAGGTATAACCCTCCAAGACTGAACCAGGAAGAAATAGAAAATATCAACAGACCAATCACAAGCACTGAAATTGAAAGTGTGATTAAAAATCTTCCAACAAACAAAAGCCCAGGACCAGATGGCTTCATAGGTGTATTCTCTCAAACATTTAGAGAAGAGCTAACGCTCATCCTTTTCAAACTCTTCCAAAAAATTGCGGAGGAAGGAATACTCCCAAACTCATTCTATGAGGACACCATCACCCTGATACCAAAACCAGACAAAGATACTGCAAAAGAAGAAAATTACAGACCAATATCACTGATGAATATAGATGCAAAAATCCTCAATGAAATACTAGCAAACAGAATCCAACAATACATTAAATGGATCATACACCATTATCAAGTGGGATTATCCCAGGGATGCAAGGATTCTTCAATATACGGAAATCAATCAATGTGATACACCATATTAACAAATTGAAGAATAAAAACCATATGATCATCTCAGTAGATGAAGAAAAAGCTTTTGAGAAAATTCAACACCCATTTCTGATAAAAACTCTCTAGAAAGTGGCTATAGAGGGAACCTACCTCAACATAATAAAGGCCGTAAATGACAAACCCACAGCAAACATCATTCTCAATGGTGAAAAGCTGAAAGCATTTCCTATAAGATCAGGAAAAAGACAAGGATGTCCACTCTCTCCACTATTACTCAACATAGTTTTGGAAGTCCTAGCCACGGCAAGAAAGAAGAAGAAAAAGAAAGAAAAGAATACAAAGTGGAAAAGAAGAAGTAAAATTGTCACTGTTTGCAGATGACATGACACTGTACATAGATAATCCTAAAGATGCCACCAGAAAACTACTAGAGCTAATCAATGAATTTGGTAAAGTTGCAGGATACAAAATTAATGCACAGAAATCTCTTGCATTCCTATACACTAACTACGAAAGATCAGAAAGAGAAATTAAGGAAACACTCCCATTCACCATTGCAACAAATAGAATAAAATACCTAGGAATAAACCTACCTAAGGAGACAAAAGACCTGCATGCAGAAAACTGTAAGACACTGATTAAAGAAATCAAAGATGACACAAACAGATGGAAAGATATACCATGTTCTTGGATTGGAAGAATCAATATTGTGAAAATGACTATACTACCCAAAGCAACCTACAGATTCAATGCAATCCTTATCAAACTACCAATGGCATTTTTCACAGAAGGAGAACAAAAAATTTCAAAGTTTGTATGGAGACACAAAAGACCCCGAATAGCCAAAGCAATCTTGAGGGAAAAAAACGGATCTGGAGGAATCAGACTCCCTGATTTCAAAGTATACTACAAAGCTACAGTAATCAAGACAATATGGTATTGACACAAAAACAAATATAAATCAACGGAACAGGATAGAAAGCCCAGAGATAAACACACGTACCTATGGTCAACTAATCTATGACAAAGGAGGCAAGGACAGACAATGGAGAAAAGACAGCCTCTTCAATAAGTGATGCTGGGAAAACTGGACAGCTACATGTAAAAGAATGAAATTGGAACACTGCCTAACACCATACACAAAAAAATAAACTCTAAATGGATTAAAGACCTAAATGTAAGACCAAACACTATAAAACTCTTAGAGGAAAACTTCGGAAGAACACTCTTTGAGATAAATCACAGCAAGATCTTTTTTTGACCCACCTCCTAGAGAAAGGGAAATAAAAACAAAAATAAACAAATGGGACCTAATGAAACTTAAAAGCTTTTGCACAGCAAAGGAAACTATAAAGGAGACAAAAAGACAACCCTCAGAATGGGAGAAAATATTTGCTAACGAATCAAAGGACAAAGGATTAATCTCCAAAATATATAAACAGCTCATGCAGCTCAATATTTAAAAAAAGAAAGAACCCAATCAAAAAATGGGCAGAAGACCTAAATAGACGTCTCTCCAAAGAAGACATACAGGTGGCCAAGAGGCACATGAAAAGCTGCTCAACATCACTAATTATTAGAGAAATGCAAATCAAAACTACAATGAGGTATCACCTCACACCGGTTAGAATGGACATCATCAGAAAATCTACAAACAACAAATCTGGAGACCATGTGGAGAAAAGGGAACCCTCTTGCACTGTTGATGGGAATGTAAATTGATACAGCCACTAGAGAGAACAGTATGGATGTTCTTTAAAAAAGTAAAAATAGAACTACCACATGACCCAGCAATCCCACTACTGGGCATATACCCAGAGAAAACAATAATTCAAAAAGACACATGCACCCCAATGTTCACTGCACTACTATTTACAATAGCAAGCTCATGGAAGCAACGTAAATGCCCATCGACAGTCAAATGGATAAAGAAGATGTGGTACATATACAATGGAATATCACTCAGCCATAAAAAGGAACGAAATTGGGTCATCTGTAGAGATGTGGATGGACCTGGAGACTGTCATACAGAGTGAAGTATGTCAGAACGAGAAAAACAAATATTATATATTAATGCATATATGTGGAATCTAGAAAAATGGTACAGATGAACCAGTCTGCAAGGCAGAAATAGAGACACAGATGTAGAGAACAAATGTATGGGCACCAAAGGGGGAAATTCTGGGGGGAAGGTGGTGGTGGGATGAATTTGGAGATTGGGATTGATATATATACACTGATATGTCTAAAATAGATAACTGATAAGAACCTGCTGTATAAATAAATAAATTAAAAAAAAAACCCAACACACTCACAGAATAAGATACTCCCTCACCTCAGCCAATACAGCTATTAGCAAAAAACTAACAAATAACAAGTGTTGGTGAGGATGTGGAGAAAAAGAAACCCTCATACACTCTTGGTGTGCATTGTAAATTAGTGCAGTCTGTGTGAAAAAGAATATGCAGGTCCCTCAAAAAAAATAAATAAAACTGCCATTATAAAAAATAAAAATAAAGAAAAAAGCAAGAATATATACCTAAGTGTATATGCCCATAATATATAGTACCTTCTTTATGGGTATATATCAGAGACAATATATGCAAATCTCTGAGCACCTGCCTGGCACACAGAAAGCGTTCAAAACATAATAGCTTCTGTCGTCATCATCATCATCATCATCTTCCCAACCACACTGCTTTGTTCAGAATTGCAGAGAAAATGAAGATTCTCTGAGATGACTTTAGGACCAGTAAATGATACTAAGTGAGAAATCAATATTAGATGCCTACCAGTATGGATATAGGAGTCAAAAGGTAGTAATAATAATTTTAAAAGAAACCCTTGTGAAGGCAGAGTAATTGTAAATGTGATCTTATGTTTCAGCTTACATAATGAGTAAAAGGCATTGGTTTCAAATGTAATGACTCCACTTGTCTATATGCTTTTAATATATGCTCATCTTGTAGTTAACTGCAGTTACTAGACTAATACTAATATTCCCCAAATGACAAAATTGCATCAACTGAAAATTTGGTTTCTGCCTGATATTCTGTGTTAGCTTTGTTATTTTAGACTCAAATAAGCAGTTTGAAAAAGCCTTAAAATGTCATTGTCATTCCTGATCGCAGTTCATATTACATTACCTGTAGAATTTCATCCCCAGTTGAATTACTCATCACCAATTTGATCATTCTTCCATAATTAGACTCTTTTGGTAAAGGATAAACTCTGAATATTAATACCAGAAAATTAAATTTAGAACAAAGAACAGGATGGAAGGCAAATTTGGAACTCATCCTTAGGGTTTTTAGCTTTATAGTCATAGAAATTATCCCTCTCTATGTATTTTTCATGGGCAGTCTACAATAGATAGAAACAAACTCATCTTTTCATTTATTATATTCAGTTAAGACATTTTCCTACTGTCTTCTTGAACTGGTCTTCCCTGGAATAGTCTCTTAAATGCAGCATTTATTTTAAATTAAATAGTCAATAAAGATACCCTAGGAATTTAACATAGTTAAAGTAAAATAAATAATAATTTTCAGCAAATGTTACACCCAGCAATCATGTATTCAGTGTTTCTTTTCTTACTTTCTTATCTTTTCCTTGTTCATTTTTAGCACAAGAAGCATAGACATGAATTGGACCTTGGAGACAACTTAATTCAGTCCTCTCTTCTCACAAATGAGGCCCCAGAAACTTAAATAAAAAGAATATCCTTAAATGTGAAGGCAAATTGGACATTGTTACAAAAGATACACCTCAGCGTCCAATAAAATCCAGTGTGTCTGAATCCATATTGAAAAGATTATGATAACATAATATTTGATTGTAATAATAGGGGAGCCTATAAACTTGGGCAAAATTCCTTTCATAAAAAAGAATGAGAAATCAAATTATTTGGAAATTTGGGAAAAAATTACACAAACTCAAAAACTCATGTTAAAGAGAAGACACACAAACTTAACTCTAGAGGGCCGCTTGGAATCCAGGTTGAAATTTCAAGGTCTAAAGTGAATTCCAGAAAAGGTATATATGCCATAGTAATTTTATCTTCTAAATTTTTAGTTCCAAGTAGCTACCATCAAAAAGAACACAAATAACAAATGTTGGTGAGGATGTAGAGAAAAGGGAACACTCAGACACTGTTTGTGGGGATGTAAACTGGTGTAACCACTGTGGAAAACAGTATGAAGGCTTCCCAAAAAACTAAACATGGAACTACGACATGACCCAGTAATTCCACACCTGGGCATATACCCAAAAACAAAAATAAGCAAAACAAAACAAAAACAAAAACAAAAACACTTATTTGAAAAGATATATACACCCCAATGTTCATAACAGCATTATCGACAATTGCCAAGATATGGAAGCAACCTAAGTGTCCAACAACAGATGAATGGATAAAGAAGATGTGGTGTGTACACACACACACACACACACACACACACACACACACACACACAATGGAATGCTACTCAGCCATTAAAAAGAATGAAGTTTTGCCTTTTGCAGCAACATGGATGGACCTGGAGGGTATTATGCTAGGTGAAATAAGGCAGACAGAGAAATACAAATGCTGTATGATATCACTTATATATGGAATCTAAAAAAATATAACAAACTAGTGAATATAACAAAAAAGAAACAGAGTCACGGATATGGAGAACAAAGGTTACCAGTGGGGAGAGGGAAGGGAAGAGGGATAATATAGGAGTAGAGGATTAAGAGATACCAACTATTATGTATAAAATAAATAAGCTGCAAGGATATATTGTATAACACAGGGAACATAGCCAATATTTTAAAATAACTATAAATGGAGTATAACCTTTAAAAATTGTGAATCACTGTATTGTACACCTGTAACATATGATTGTACGTCAACAATACTTCAATAAAAGAGTTTTAGTAAGAGAATATATATAAAACATAGATAAGCAATAACACACACATATACATCTTCTATGGCTTTTATTATCAAAGGAGAAATGTGAAAATTAAACTGTCTTCATCTTAAGAAAAACTAAGTAAGGATTTTGATACACCTTTCCAAAACTACTTCCTCCAGAGAGATTTACAAACATTTGGCTTTAATGCATTTTTGGAAAGAATGTAAGGATGTTGGTTATATGGATATGAGAATAACATACATATTTTTTCAAGGGTAGAATCCTTTATGCATACGCTGTGGCATTCCAGAAAGATGTTACTCTAGTAATGTTTGAACTCCTAACGAGAAACTGTGAATCATAAACTGTTCATGGGAATATGGCCTGAGTTGTTGCACAGTGTCCAACCAGGTGATGATTGCGGACAAGCTACCTGCATAGTTCTTTACTTCAGCACCAATTTCTATGCCTTCTCTGCAGTCCTAAAGAATAAGGATCACTGTTTTGGCCTATGTTAAACAACCTATACTATACACTCTCAGGCAGTTAATACCTGTTAGTGGATGAGGATAATCATACTGTACACATAGAAAGCATATCTGATTCAGATAGAAATATGACATTTTACAACTAATAAATACCTATGAGATATTGTATAATATAATAATTGCTGTACCTTATATATGCCTGCTAACTTTAAAAGTAAGCTCTCTTTCAAAATGCCCTGAAATGTACATTTCAATAATTGTTATGTCATAAATTATTATTACATTACTTGAGTATGGGCCTCATTTTATGATTGTTTATATTAGTGAAACATTTTGCAGTAATAGCTCCCTACTGTTAACTACTATAGCTATAATTATAGTGTTTGTTGACATTTAGAATACATTATAAGAGCTACACTTTAAAATTTTTTTATAAATATCTTTATATAAACTAATAGTTCTTTGATGGAAAGATCTATCTATGAGTCATTTTAGTATAGTTTTTTTTTAAACAAAATACATTGCCAAAAACATCTACTAAATGGAATATAAAGGCAGTCCTGAGGGTCGTTGGTGCTCTCCCCTTGCCTTTTCCCAAATTACTTGGAAATAGGGAAAGGGAAATGCTTTGTGAGAGTGAAACTATGAAATAAATAAATAAGGGACTGGTACAGAAATGTGTGATACCACCATTGAGAACAAAATATGACATCATCCCCGACAAACATACCTAGAGAAACAATGTGTCTATCAAAGTTTGGTCAGCAGTGGAAGCAGAGAAAAGGGAAAGTCTGAGGCAGGTGGTGACAGTGTGTGTTCTCCTCCTGAAGGTAGAGGACACTCTGCCCCAGGCCTGTCTTCAGAAAGAGGTTTTATAGACCAGTAAAAGGAGCCACTCAGATCATCTAATTCCTCTGGTTCTAATTTCATCCACACACAGAAAACTCACATTATATTTTTCTTCTCAGGTAGCCAGAGATGGTTTTCTTACAGTTATATCTCTTATTTTAAATTAATAAAGTATTAGTGTTATACACTAGTCTGTGAATTTGCTTAATATAAATCTACCCATAACTGATGGACAACCTGACAAATAAATATCCAAACCTGAAAACTTAAGGGCCAGGACTTGCCCTGTGGTGACTTGTCAAAAAATAAAACTAAATAATGGCACTTTATGGGGAACTTTCTAGGCAGCCAACTGGTTTTCTTGAAGGACAAACAACTTCCTGGACAATGTTCCTTTCCATTCAAGTTGTTCCATATATGACATCTGTCAACAAGTATATTACAAGCTTTTCCATCAAAGGTGGAGATTGCCTCATAATTTGTGTCTCTGTCCCTAACAAGTACAATACTAAATAAATAGCCAGGAATTGTTTTGATGTAATAAAATGTAACCATAAGAAATTCTAAAGCTGCAGGATTTTACTTTCTTCATATGTTATTTTCCTTGCCGCAGAAACAGATGCATTAAGAGCAGATAACTTTGATGAAAACAATATCCTATGCATTTATTCAGGAGACTATTTTGTTTCATGCACAAATTGTTCTATTCAAGTAAAAATGTACATAGGAAAAAATACCCTTATATAATAACAAAGAGTCATTAAAGAAAAGCTGCTAATTTCCTGTTTATTTAGTATTCATCAAAGCTTCTGGAATAATGCTCAGAACTAGTGTAATGAATTACTGTTATATTTCTTGCTGCCTCATATTCAGAAAACAAAGTTCAATAGCGTATGTAGTCTTCACTGTCTTATTCTTTATTAAGAGTTCCATTCTTAAGAATATGTTGTCTCTCTGGCACTATGTTCTAATTCAGATTGTAGAAGATGTATATTTAAAAGAGACATTGATTAAATTTGCGTATTAATGCCCAATCACTAAAATGAAACTATTTTAGGATTTGAAGAAAAAGGCTTTAGTTTTTTTATTCTTAATTTTGAAAGGTATTCTCCTTTTGGCAGAAACTTGTAGAACATATAGAAAAATGAAATTACCCAAAGATTCCCAGCAAAACTGTTGGTATAAAATTATATTTCCAAGCTTTTCAGCATTTCTTTCAAATTTTTAAAATATGAAACTTCCTCCTTATTTGAATATGTATTTTTAAAACTTCCTATTCAATGGTGTTCTTTCAAAGATCTTAAATTTTTAAAAACGGCATGATTTCTGTCACTTCATATGTGGACTCTAAAAAAACAAATGAACAAATTAACAAAACAGAAATGGACTCAAAGATACAGAGAACAAACTAGTGGTTACCATGGGGGAGAGGGATGAAGGGGATGGGCAGAATAGGTGAAGGGGATTAAGAGGTACAAACTACCAGTTATAAAATAAATAAGTTACAAGGATGTAATGTACAGCACAGGGAATATAGTCAATATTTTATAATGACTTTGTATGGAATATAATGTATAAAAATATTGAATTACAATGTTGTATACCTGAAACTAATAATATTTTAAGTCAACTCTACTTCAAAAAAAGAAAAGAAGATGACATATTGTGCTGAGAAAGTTAACCACAGGTGATCACCTCTCCTTTGAGCTACGCATACTCAGCCACTGATATCTCATTTAGCTCTTGACATGTTGCCTCCATCAACAAAACACCTTCTTTTCAGTTTATGTTCAGCTACACATTGTCATGTTGTTCATGCCTATGGAAAGCACCTCCCAATGGCACTGGTAAATTGGCAGAGTTAAATTGTATTTATTTTTCATTAAGCTCAAGAGAAGAAGTGATCATTTGTCCACCACCACATCTTCCTTCTCATTCTTCTTCTTTTGAACACACACTTTTCCCTTACTTAGGCTGGAGTTAACCTAAGGAATAGCACTGTGTCTTATGCATTTCTACATCCTACAATAAATGCCCAGCATAGTCCTGTCACATGCTTGTTGCTTAATACATGTTTATTGGATAAATAATATGATCAAATGGTCTAGCAGTTTTATTTATATTAACTGAATTGGTAGGAAGCACTTCAGATACCTAATGAATATCTGCTTACTTCAGTAATTGCATGGTGGTTCCCCCAAATCTTAAGATCATTGCTTGTCACCCCAATTAATTACTTCAGAATGAAAAATGCCAACCACTTTGAGGCAATATCAATGGAATATCTTCATGGAAGCTTTTAGTATCAAAGTGAAGTATAATGAATATAAGTATTATTTGTTTTAGGCCAGTATATATCAATATATATAATCATAAATATGAAGATTTTAAAAAATTGCTAGTCTACTTTGATAGCACTTTATCATTCAGCAACTAGCATGTATTAATTGAGTAAACTGTATGTAAATTTATTTCAAGATGAGAGTATCTGTGAGAAGTCATTAATAATACAAAGTCTCAGTAAGAAAGATAGATAAACAACACTCTAGGAAGGAGGAAAAAGTAACAGATTTCATTTGAGTTAAAGCACTCCGAAAAATCACTAAAGATAGTAAAGTGATACTGACCGACCGGGATGATTGATAAAGATGGAGGAAATTTAACAGCCAATAATCAATAAAATGTCTCCCATTCAAGAGAGGAAAACAGATGTTAGAGCAGAGAGCCTATGATACTACATTTAAATAAGAGAAAGAACGAAAAACTAAGAATATAAGAATAAACTATTTTCTCAGAATATTGAAGATTGCTGTGGTCGGGTGTTATATTATTCTGTGACTGTATAAATCTTCTTTTAACCTTTCAATTATACTCATTATGCATCACAAAGAAAAGATTCAGATGCAGGAATGCCACAGGATGCTGCAAGTAGTAGTTAACCTGAAAAACATTATTCGAAGTTGTTCAGTTAAATAGGATCTAACCTCACGTAATATATTAATTACTGCTAGAAACTTGGTGGGTGTCTGATCACACTGTGAGTGAATATATAGTATAGTATTCAAAATCCGTTAGGACCAAAGAGCTGTGAATTAAATAGGGTTGGTCTCAGCTGGAAAGTTATTAGACATACCGTGGGAAAACAATTATATTTCCTTACTAACAGGAATTAATACCAACAGAATTCAAAGTAGAAAGGAAATATTAAAGATAAATATCAATTTCTTTTGTGAATGATTTTTCTTGAGCTAGCAGATTACTGGACAAAAATATAGTTCTCTTAGTAATTTACGAGAGTAAATCACTAGTGATGAAAATGGTGATATTCAGAGCAAATTTTGAGGCTAAATGCATTCAACTCTTCTAGCAATATATAGTTTTGAAGTTTCCTTATGTTCAATATAAAATGAGGCACATATATGAAATCTTTTCCTATAAAGAGATGTATATAACATTTTTTTAAAGGAAAGTATAAAATTCTTTGTTTCTTGCTTTTTTGAATCAAGAAAAGGACAGTAAAACTACAGTAAATAGATATATCACAAAGCATATATTACAGTTGAAGATTGTAGTCATTTCAGGACATGATGGTGTTTTTGGCTTTTTTCCTGACCCCACAGACCTTTCACCTTTGCAGCTGTTCCATTTAACCTCCATCTGGGGGTTTAGCTTGACCCAAAGCCCTGAGATGAGTTTTGCTTTAGGCAGATGGGCTCTGAGAGAAGCCCTTTGTCAGAAACCCTTGACTCAGTTGCTGCTCCACTGTGACCTCAGTATCCCTCCAGGGCCCAGGCGTCAGCTAGTATCTCATTTCCTTTGTGAACCCCAATTCCCACTGACTGAATTTCCATTCAGTGTCTGTGCTCCAGAACAGCCACTAGCAGACTGGTTTTCTGGTACTTGGTCTGCTGATGTCGGATGGGCATTTGTCAATTTCAGGGGTTTGACTTCTACTTACTGCTCTGCTGACCCACTTGAATTGACATCCTGGTTTTAGACTTTGAGTTTAAACCTTGGATAATAGTGCTTGTGTCCAACCTGACTTTGGGCTGATATGATTTTGAAACTGATTTCTAGAATGATCACTAGCTGTACCCTTTCCTGGATTAAGGGATAGCTGCTTGTATGTATAAAATAATAATAAGAATTATTATTATACTCTCAGAATTCTTAAGGAAACACTTCAAAATTTAAGAATGACAGTCTTTCAGTAGCATGAAGATGACAGGAATATTGAAAAATATTCTTGTTAATACTGAAAAGATTGGGAGATATTACGGTCAAGTGGTAGTCAAGGAAAACTATGTTGCCTTTTAGAACTCAGACACCTAGCTTATTGTAACATACTTCTATGTATGTTATGCCATTTTACTTGAAACTTAGAAAGAGAGGAGCAAGACAGTGAAAATGAATTTGTAAACATTTTAAAAAAGATGATTAAAAACCGTTGAAAGAAAAAGCAGGGAGAAAAACGCAAACAGGAGTAATATTAATAAATAAATTCCATCCCAGAGGAGTTTGATGCATAGTTTAGCTCTGTGCTTTCAAATTTGTTCAAAGAAATGGAAGAAATGTGATTCATTACATATATCCTGAAGGAAATATTAAACTTGTTGGCCAAGGAAAAGGCACAGTGTTTTGGAGATACGGAGTCCTATGGAAAACACTTCAGGAATCTTGACATAGTATTTATTATTCAATAAATTTTGGTCACCTTAGTATCCACTAAAGTAGCTCTCACAAACTACAGGTTTCTGACTTTTCCCCAAATGATGTTAGAGTCTAACACCATCCTAACAAAATAAGTAATTGCAAATATCAAAGTCTGATGCAATGAAGACTCTCTTTTTCCAGAGTCAACAACATCAGATAAAACATTACCTTAAACAAGTAATGCTATGAAAAAAATTCCAAGGGAAAATCATAAACAGGAGAGCCTTTTTTTTTTTTCAGTCCTTTGAGGATTACAGGTCTACTCCCACAGTGAAATGAAGTGAAATAAATATTCTCCCTTTAAAAATAGAGATGAAATTAAAGGGGGAAGGATGCTTCTCTTTTCTTCAAATTTCCAGCTAATGCTTATTTCCTGTGTTAAGTTATTTATGTCCCAATACCAATGAGAAGAGATACGTTATCTAAATTGCTGAGAGAGCAGCCCAACTTTATCTTGGAAATTAAACGTCTTACTTTTCTTTCTAATTGGGCTTGTACACATCAATGATATGTATCTTAATGTGCTATAAATATCTCCTAGATAACCAAGCATCAAAATGCCCACCTCTCAATTGAGCAAGTGCATTAATTTTATGAAGAATATTTTATCACATTGGCAACAGATCTTAACAACTTGTTAGAAGAAAGTTAACTCACTTTAATGAACAAAATATGTATATATATACATATGATATGTATATGTGTGTGTGTGTGTATATATATATATACACACACACATAGATATACATATACACACTTTATTCGTTGGTTTTCTGGCACTTGGCCTGCTGGTGTGTGTGTGTATATATAGAGAGAGACAGAGAGAGGGAGAGAGCATTGTGATGCTTGTATTCCGTTTGTATTCATCCCTAAAATTCACAAAAGTAGAGAGAAGAAGATATCTGAAAGTCTCCATACAACAGTTTTTATATCCTGAAAACCAGCTTAACTTTTAAAAAATGAAGAAGTTGAACATTTCTTATGGTAGGTACAACCCAAAATAGGGCTAATGATCTGAATACATACAATATTTTTTAAACTGATAAAGTTTTACATTTTATTCAAGAAGCAAAACATTATTTAACAAAAAAATTTTGAAACACACCCTAATTAGGAAAAAAAATGAGGTGCACATGTGATAATTATTTATAAGGGACAATGAATGTATTGATATTTTGTTAATTCTATCAATGAGAAAAATCTTCGTAAGAATTATCAAGAAAGCCGGTGGATATTCTGTAAAAATTACTTTATTACTAATAACAGTACTTGGGGGACTGGTGGGGAATGCATGATAAGGGACACAATTATGTTCTAAGATTCATATATTTGGAGTTGGTAAATTGAGCAGCCACCCACCAGGAATTGAAAGTATCTACCGATTTCCCAGAGAGGAAAGTAGTTCATCAAGGAAGTCTCTTGAGACTTTGATTTACAAAGTGGAATTTTACAACAGCTAATTTCAGGTCAGAATATTCATGTGGGCTACCATATGGATATTTTTCAGTAATGATAAGAGCTTTCATTTAGAGATACATTTTTTTCTTAAACATTTAAATACTGAATTCAATTATTTCGGTAATGATATATTATACGATCCAAAGCTACCTTCCTGAGTTCAAACCCCCTCCTCTGCACATGTCCCTTCAGTGGTTGCTGCTCTAGTTCTTTGTGAAGCTGGGCATATGAGTCTTGGGAAGAACGGCATGGAGGCAAATGCTTAAGTCTAAGTCATGGCCAGGAGGTCATACACCAGGAATGCACCTTGCACTGTGATGCTGACTTCCAAATTTCCTCACAAAATTTATTTTTAATACTTTCATTGTATGATTTAAAAAAAGTGTTTCCTTAGAAGTTGCTGCTCTATTTTAGAATTTGCACCATAACTTATCATCCCCAGAGTCATTCCATCTGGCTAGATTAGTACTGAGGCTAAAATAATCATAGATTCTGGAGGCACATTATTCTAGATGCAAATCCCAATCCTGATACTTTTCAGTTGTAGGATCTTGGTAAGTTAATTAAACTCTTGGTCCCTCTGTTTTCTCCTCTATAAAATGGGAATAATAATGATACCAACCTCAGAAGTTTCTTGTAAGGTTTAGGTAAGTTAATAAATATGAAGTATCTGGTACACAAAATATTACATAAGTATTTCTACTATTTCTCTAAATAGCAGCTTTATAATATTTCAGTGTATTTCTGTATTCATTAATCCATCAGTAATATTACCAATGGAACACCTTCTTGAAGTATACTTTTAGGAGAAAGTTCAACATGCAAAGGAAGTTCTGCTCTGGAAAAGGCTAGAATAGGGGCTATGCTCTGGAAGCTCCCTCGTGTATTGCCATGAACTACTGTAACTCCCCAGAGCAGAGGTAGAAAATAAATTCCTTAAAAACGAATCTGAAACGTAGACTCTATCTCCTTAGTTATAATCTCCTGAGGTGGCTAAAAGAGTCCAGTGTTCTACTAACACGGTGACTGTGTAGATTACATTTTTAAAAATTGAAATATAGTTGATTTACAATGTTCTGTTAGTTTCAGGTATACAGCAAAGTGATTCGGTTTATATATATATATATGTATATATATATTCTATGTAGATGAAAATTTTAATGAAAGAAAAGGTTCCTCCACACATTCAAAAAAGAATATTACATAGCAGACGTAAGCTTACAATAAAATAGCAATATGGGAGAGTCAATAATCACATGACTCACATATAATAAAGTTCGATCTTGAGAAGAAGTAATTTAAAGGAAAACAACTAAAAATTAATTAGAGAGGTATAAAAACTGTACAAAGTTATTACCATAATAATTACAAAAATAATTACTAACACCATTAAACAAGTCTATAATATAATTTTAAGTACTTATTAATTAGTAATACTTATTTCTAAAATTTGAAAAGACAGAAGACTTCTTTAAAGTCACTTAAAATGCACAGTTAAAGTGCACAACTCTCTGGTTGTTCTTAAGTATATATGTACACATATAAAGAACTCCATGCTCTTTAACTGTGCCTACTGATGTTCTTTATTTATAGTATTTTACTATTTATTTTTTCATCCTTTAATCTGGTCATATGTGCCCTTCATGAATGGGTCAAAAATGATCAGGATTTTATTGTACAAATGAACTCCTGTTACATATATTATTTATGCATCTCTCTGTCTCTCTGTAAACCTTACACTTTTTATGCTTCAGAGGAATTTATTCGCTCTTCATATATATATATATATGTTTTACATATATAGGCATTTTATATATGTGCGTGTGTTTATCCTAGATGGCATTCTCATAACACAATCTTCAAAATGAAGTATACCAATTTCTATTACTTCAACATTACAGTAAATTATGTTTTTATTTTCTTTTTCATCCCTCAGGGTAAAACCATTTGCTGAGTGGCCTTTACTGTTTACACTGATACAGAGGTTGTGTTTCTGTTCTGCCTGTTTCAGCTATACATTTTCATTTTTCTTTAGCTATTACAGAGAAAGAAAAAAAAACAGGTAATATCTATGGAGTTACTTTATATCACCAGACTGTTAAATATATAGCATCAGGTATTGGGGAAGAGGGTGAGGATGTGATTCATGGCATATCTAAATTCCATTAATAACTAGTCAGGTTACAATGATATCCTTTTGAACTTTAACACCGAGGACAGCGTGTGCAGTGTTTGTTGAAATTTACTTATCATGCTCTTACTCTATGAAGGCACTCCACAGTGACTAGAAGAATCAAAATCATCATTACCTTGGATCTCAGCTCATTAGCACTGCTGCTCAAAGCTCCCTAAATTACTGCTTAGGTGCCTTTCAAACACATCATAAGGATATCAGCAACCATTCCTGCCTATAAAGTGGCAAAACGTTTTTCAATAATGCATCACAAAATGTTATACTCTGTTTCAGCATGCATATTCAAATCTACTTGGTTTAAAAAAGCAAAATCCAAGTCTGTACAATCAAGCTGGAGAGTTGATTGAATATATTGTTAATGCACTCTTGCAATGGTCCCCACCAAACAAATAGCATAGTTGAATTTGATTTGGTATCTGTAGAAAAGAAACCAGAATGTTACCTGTTATATAGGTGAGAACAAATTAGGTATTCTGTTGCTCTCTTTGGGTGATCTCAATTTACTTAAAAAATCATTTGGCAAGATAGCTATAATGTCTCTGGCAGTGAAAGTTGTGACTAGAAAATAGTTTTCTATTTTAAAAATAAATGTCTTGGCTTCATTCCAACATTTATTTTCAATAAATGCCTAAGCATTTATCTTGCAGCAGGAGACCATTATCTAGTCACAACGTTCAATTCCTTTGACATTATCTCTTAAGTAAAACAGTAACGTTAAGAATAAAGGACTTGCTAAAAAAAAAAAAAAAAAAAAGAATAAAGGACTTGCTGATTGAAAGAGTATGTTAGTATGCTGGGTGGGTGAACAAATACTATGGGTGAAAATTACCCGTTTAATAGTCATTTGAAGTAGAAAAAGCACGGCTTCCTTCTCTTCAGATACACTGTGTATTGGGGCTTGTGGTAAAGATCTTGACCAAGTGAGCCTAAAAAGTGAATATTCCAGCATTTTCTAGATTAAATGATATCTCTCATATCATTTAATCTCTGATATAATTGGTTTACATGATCTCTCTTGAACATTTGTGTGTAATGCATGTTCACGTGGTTTGTACTAGCTCTGAAGATCCAGGCTTACCCTACTTAAGGTACTGTTTTTGTGAAGGTCCTTCTCTAAGATGACAAGCCTATGTGTGGCTTCTCTTCTTCCAATAGTCAGTGGAAATTTTGGTCTCCCTGAATTTTAATCAGTTAGGGAGTCTAAACCTATTTTGATAGGAAGTGGTTTCTAAGGTGATCAGTGTCTAAGCATAGATGTTCATGATCAGATTTATGGTCTTTGTTTTATAGCCAATCACTACTAAAGTGTGTGTGGGGGTGGAGGGAGGTGCATCACAGTATCCTGGAGAAGGATTCCCCATTCTGAACAATCAGTACATCAGTGCGTACATTTAGGAAAAATTAATTCTGGATACAGATCTGATAATATCACTCCTCTGCTTAAATATTTTACTTTAAGGAACACCCTTCCATCTGTTAAATAACTTCTCAACTCCTGAATACAGAAGGACATGGCACTTAACATAGAATAAGAAGTGTCAGGGACTAGCTTAAATTTTCCACTGTACTCCTTCTTTGGCAAAGCATCATCAGACTGTCAGTCACCTCACTCTCACACCTCATCTTGGACATAGACCATAAGCTGACATTTTTTTCTGTCTAATAGGTAATATTGCAAACAAGCTTTAAGCAAGTCCCCTTGCCTTCCAATAAGACTGCTGCCACTGTTAGAGCAGCGTAGAAGTGTCGTCTAAATCATTTATAGTTGTGACTTTGGAACCTCAGTCAAAGTAGAGTAAATTTGACTTTCTGTGGGTGGAGGATTGAAATTGGATTTTTTTTTTCATTTCCATAATTGATTTTGTCTTTTGCATACTAAAGTTTGCGAATAACTGCCTCATGGCTCTGTTAAATACTTTTTCCTTCATGGCGACTACACTTATCACTTTCAGTGATAATGATCTTTTCCTTCTCAATGTCTACATCAATTTGTTTATACCAATTAAGTGACACCTATCCCATACTTCTCTGTGCTTCATTTATTTGCAGATATGTCTGATCATCTTTGGAGATGGGATCTGTGTCTTTCATGTATTACCATTTCTTCAGTACTCAGTCTAGAGCCTGGCTCATTGTAGAAAGCTATCTCACAATCACACACACACACAAATAAAATGGTAGCATTCTCTGTATTCAACATTCAAACTACAAGGATACCCTGAGGTCAAGGGTACCCAGCATCAGTGTAGGTGTCACCTTAGTCCTTGCAATTCCTTTTTCAGCAGGCTCCTTTCAGCCATACAAATGCATAAGAAGGTGGGGATGAAAAGGGGCCCAGTATCTATGCTGCAGAATGGATATGAATGCCGTGTTGATCTAAAATAAATCCACATTCATCGTTATAGTCACAATAGTAGCTCTCAGGCTTCCGTATTTCTAGGACAGGTCATTACAGAAACACTTTGAGAAATTCAGTGAGAAGCAAACCAAAGCTGTGTGTTCTCAGGTGCTATCTAACACCGCTGATTTTGCAGACGGTTCAGTGTAGGGAGTTAGTAAACCAAGATTGGCCATACAAGATGGCAAATATTTTTCTGTTTAAAAACTCTTGGTGGTACAATAAGACATGAAGCAATGTTCTGATGAAAGCTGTCATAACCATCATCACAAAAGAGGAAATACTGTTTGCCAAAACATAGGCTTACACTGAAATATAAGACTCAGCCATATGAAACTTGTTAGGTATCACTGTAAAGATGCTTCTATGGAAAATGTCCACCATACAAAGCTTAAGGGTTTCTTACAAGAACCCTAGGCAAACATCTCTTTTTGGGCTTAGCATAATGAAAGCAGTTAATTTTTTTATTGAAATAATAAATCTCAGACAGGTATCTAAGATCTTATGATCTTTTTTTGGACAACTAGAAAGCTCAGAAGCAAGTGGGCAGCCTAACTCTTATAAGTGCAGAGGTATATGAAATGGATTTCTATATACTAATTTTATTTCTGACTTTATTTTTGTACTTTATGGCCCTGTACTCTGACTTTCTCAGTAGTTTTATACAACCTTTTTTTACTGCATGAACTCTTTTGTGTAATCACCTGGGATTCAAATAAACAACATAATCCCAAATTATTTGCTCCCTCCTTTGTGTCAACAGTCTAATTTCTTCTGACTGCTAAACAAAGTGTCACAGTCTCATTCTCCTATTTTAATTCCAATATAAATTGATCATAAATATCTTCGGTGATTAAAAAAATAAACTCATATTTTTCTAACACGCATGTGCCCCAGAGGAGGACCAGAAAGCCATCTGCACTGTGCTTCACTCTGATTATTACTCTTATTTTGAATGTGGAACTGAAAATATGAGATTTGAAAAGAAACTTGAAATGAAACACTACAGTATTACCTAATTGAGCAGAAATCATCAACTTAACAATAATAAATCTCATACTAAAAAAAGCAAAAGTAAATTATCCTTCAGATGATGAGGTCAGTTAATCTCAATCTTTTAAGATCCTCTTTTTCTGAGAGTGTCCAGATGTCATCAAAAATGAACTCTGATGATTTTTCAATTTCAGTGCTCTGTACAATTTTTTTTTTTTTTTAGATGGCAAAGTTCCTTCTGTGAAAACTCACAGGATGACTGGTACCCTAAAGTCAATTCTCAATTACCTGTGGCATGGGAGATAGGATTATATGGACATTTGTTGACAATTTCCAGATATCCCTCAATCACAGTTCTCTCAATATCTCCCATCACCAAGCTTTTCTTAGAAGGTCTGCAAACAAGAAGCAAAACGTACAGATTTGAGTTGTACCTCATTTCACTTCTGCAAGCTTACTGAGGAAACTGAAATTTCTAAAGATATCTTGTAGCAAACAGAATATGAAGAGAGGAAACAAAGGTAAACCAGACACAGAATAGCTGCCACTTGAATTTCTGAGTATAGCCTGAACTGGGACACGCACTAGAATAATCCAAATTGATCAATAAACATTTGTTGAGCTTGCCTGGGAAGGAAAGGAGGAAAAGAAAACAACGTTTAGCAAAGAGAACAGTAACAATGCATTCTGTGTATTCTAGATCTTCGAATCACAAAGGACTCACTATCTGAACCTTTCAGGTATTCAGGTGAACCTCACTAGAGGAGAAACATTATCATAAGGGAGACTATAGAGCCTAAGAGCATTGACACAAAAAATATTAGCAGAGCAAACCAAGCAACCCTGGAAAGACACATGTTAGCTGGAGGTTAAAGAGCACTGAAGAGCCTGTCTTATTTTCTGTTTTCAATTCAAAGAGAACTTGTGGGCTGCTAATGTCTCAGAAATATATTCTAATGTATGTACGTGCAATAGATTGTAAGGATTAAACGTGTAGGCTATGGAGTTGGTCAGCTGGGTCCTTGGTATGATTCCACCTGTGATTTTGGGCACATTGCTTAAATTCTCTGTGCCTCCATTTCTGTATCTGTCAAATGGAGATAATGTAAATTCTCACATAGCCTCATTGCGCTATGTGGGGATTAAATGAGTTAGCCTGGCATATAATAAGAGTTCAATAAATGAGTGCCATATTATTTATATTAGAATACTATCTTAATGATGATATACAAAAAAGAGAAAATTTAGAATAATTCTATTGGCAAGATAATCCTTGATAACAAGTAAAAACACACCTAAAACCATCAAACAAAAAAAACCTTAGTATATACACTCAGCATAAAAACGCAAACCACACTGTAAAATAAATAGGGGAAGTGAAAAACATCTTTTCATCTTTTACCTCTTTTGTCAAGAGTTTCTTATGAGGTATTTCAGAAAAATGTATAAATAGCTATTACACATTTTTTAAACTATTTACACAAAAGTGATCATACCACCCATTATATACATTTTTCTGCACCTTGTTTTTTTTGTCCCCCACATAGTAATATATCTTTGGGAGCTTCCCCTATCGGTACATGCAGTGCACTCCCACTCTTTTATCGGTTGCATAGTAGTCCATGGTATAGATGTAAAATAATTTATCTAACCAACTCTATTTTTGGAAATTTTGGTTGTTTTGTTAGCTGATAAACACAAATAATATTGCAAAAATATCTATAACATCTATTCATACATTACTTAGAGTATTTCTTTGAGAAATTCTTAGGCATATTCCTAGCAGTGGGATTTCCAGATCAAGAATATGGACTTCTTAAAATCTGACATTGTGAAAATGCTCTCCAAAGGGTTAATATCAATTAACCCCCCCCCCCCCCCCCCATCTATTCTCTCAAAAGCATCTGAGAAGTCTTGCCCTGGAAATCGTCTAAACTTTAAATTTTGCCAATCTGGTTATGTTAAAGTTTATTAAAGTCTGATTAACATTCTAACTTGATTTTTCTGTGCTAGCTAAGAGAAAACAATGCCTTGATTATAAAACATTTTGTGTTATTGTCATTTTTATAAAAATATAAGTACAGTAAAAATAGTTATTATAAAACTAGGTGTTTTTGTTTCACCTCATGGAAGGATTTTCAATACCAGTCTCCTATGAGATTTTTATGGTCAAAAATTATTAACATCCTGAATGCAGAAACTTCTCTCTCTCTCACTTTCAAAATATTTCTTTCTTTGTAGGGTTATTATACACACACAGAGACACAATTACACAATTACACACAGAGAGGCACCCCGGAAGCTCTCTACTATCAAAAACAGAGCACAGCTACTTCAGGGCATATTACCCCTAGAGTTACTATTTATCAATAAAAGAAACCTAATAGATTAAGGATTTAGTAAAGTTAAATCACAAATTTGTCTGAAGAGTGTTAAGCTGTTACAAATGTAAGATATAAGTCAATATATATATGTGACATTTTATGTGTTTCTTTCAAAGGATCAAACAGATTTCTCAAATTTGAGGTTAACCATTAAATTTCCCCAGGAATCTATGTTTCATACATCTAAGGAAAATCTACTAAATTTTTCTCCTGAAAATTAAAAAAAGGGACATAATTTGTTTTCATGAAATTCTGTACTCATTCAGTTTCTGAAATCAGTCAGGAATCAAACTCTTCACTCTGTTGCCTTCATGCAAAATGGCTGGTTACTTTTTATTTGTAAATCTCAGTGGGTTTCTAACACATTCCGAGAAAAAAATATAGCCAACTTGGGATAATTTACCAAGTGTAAATGTAGGGACTTTCCTATGAGCACGGCAGATTAATGATTACTATGAATCATGCCAATATATTTCATAATAGAGTACCATAGTCTATAGAAATATCTTGACTTTCCTCAATGTTTTAATAAAGGTAAATGTCTGCGAGAAGAATCTATCTTTAAATCTGTAGGAAAGAGATTAAGAATAAGTCATTCATGCCAAGGGTAGAAGTGATTCTCTGTTGCTTTATGATTTAAGTCTTTACTCAATGATTTTATACAAAATAATTTTTCTACAAAATAAGAAATTATAATTATAATGTACTCAAAAAAGAAAATGCTCGTTATTTATATTGCTTGGTGATATATTATTGTATCCTCAATATTCTAGTTTCCAATTATAAAATTTAAATAATTCTTCAAAATTTTAATACAAGGATAAATCATGTGGGAGCCCTCTGGTGGCCAAAACAATGCTATTAGATTTTCACTAGAGAAGTTCAGGCTTGGTGAGAGGAAGATTCTCCTTGGAATTCTAAAACTTTATTTGGAAACTACCTCATATTGATATATTTATAGTATATTGATTCACTTTATAGGTTACAAAGTGCTAACATATTTTAATATCTTTCCCCAACCTCATAAAGTAATATTTTATGTACAGAATTCAATATTTAAGTTGTATGGAAAAATATTATATTTCTATAAGAATGTAGAGAATCATAGATTATCTTAGACTCATAGTATTATTGAATCATAGAATTTTACAGTAGGAATAAATCTTAGAGTTAATTTAGTGAAATTCCCTCATTTAATGAGTAAGGAAAATAAGGTCAAGGTAGGTTAAATGTCTTGCATATATGGTCATGGAGTAATCACCAGGAGTGCTGGGATTAGAGTCCATTTCTATATGTTTCAACATCAAGTTCTCTGGAAAAATGTGGTCATTTAACTTTGCTTCAAATTGTCTCTATTCTCTTTACATGGGATTTTTACTTATGGTTATTTTAATCTTGTTTCTTCCTTTCAAAAAAAAGTTCTTGCTTGGGAAAAGTTTTCCAGGTTAAGACATGAGCATCAAGTGATTTGCAATTTAAAAGTAAAGCAGAGGAATAAAAAGCAGAAACAAAACAACAAGGAATATGTTAGTTTTCTATTGCTGTGTCATAGATTACCACAAAATTAGCAGCTTAAGACAATACACATTTATGAGCTCACATTCTACAGGTCAGAAGTTCAGGCACAGAGTGGCTGGGTTCTCTGCTCAGGGTATCACAGGACTAAAATAAAGGTGTTGGCTGGGCTTTGTGTTTTCTGGAGGCTCTGGGGAGGAATCTCCTTCCAAGCTCATTCAGTTTATTGACAGAGATTAGTTCCCATGGTTATACGACTCAGGTCATTCTTTCTTGCAGGTTTTGGCTAAGGGTTGCTCTCAGCTCCCAGAGTCCACTCTTAGTTCCCTGTCACACGGTCCCTCCATTTACAAAGCCAGCAGTAGAGAATCCCCTTTTGTTGAATCCTTCTCACACTTCAACTCTCATGTTTAGGAAGTGCCTATACTCCAATATAAAATAAAATTGAAAAGATTAAACAATAAATAAAAATAAAAACATGCCTGAATAGGAGACTGTGAGGATAAGGAAATGAGAATGGTCTGGATCTTTACATTGTTCAGAATAATAAACAGCTTTAAATGCAAAAAAAAAAAAAAGGTTACTGTTTAAATTCAGGCTAGAGATACAATAGTCTGGACCAGGGCTTTAGGAGTGAAGGTGATGGGAATTGGATTCTGAATATATGTTGAAAGTAGAGCTAATAGTATTTCTATTGTGTTCAGTTTGACCTATGAGATGAAAAAAAAAAGGAGTTAAGAATGACTTCAAGATTTTCAGTCTGAGTCGCTGATTAGATGGAATTGCTGTCATCTGAAGAAGATGATGGAGTAGGTGAGAAAAGTCAGGGACTTCATTTTTGGACATCTTGCATTTGAGATATGCAAGTGAATACACTAATGGATAAGTAGGCAGCTGATATATATCTCTGGAGTTCATGAGAGAGATCTAACTTGAAGACACAAACTCAGAAGTCATTTTGAAGACTCCCAAAGAAGGTGTTTTAAAGCCAGGAGATATGATAAAAACACAAGGGAGTGTGTCAAGGCAGAAGATAAAAGAGAACTAATGACTGAGCCCTGGAGAACATCAACATTAAGAGGTCAGAAGGTGAAAAACAAGTAAAGGAGATGGCAAAAGAGAAACCAGTGAAAGGGAAGGAAAGTCAAAGCATGTGGTACCACAGAAGGCAAGAAAAAAAACTGTATCAAGGAAGGAGTGATCAACTTTGTCAAATGCCAAATATAAGAGTAAATGAAGTGGGCTCTGAGACCGGATCACTGGATTTAGCAATTTGGAGACCATTGGTGACACCGGCAAGTGTCAGTGTCACCAATGGGGCAGTTTGAAGAAAGAACATGAGACGAGGAATGGCAGACAATGAATACAACAATTTCAGGGAATTTTACTGCAAAAAGGAGACAAGAAATGGGAAGGGTGTAGTTGGCAGAACAAATGGATCAATAGAAGGTTCGTATTTTTTTTTTTTTAATCTTTGTTACTTCTCTACAATCCAGTAGAAATGAAAAATTGATATAGGACAGAGAGGAGAAACGTTAGAGCAACAGAAGTCTTTAACTACGTGGTCGAGGAGCATCTAATGTAGATTATTCTTGTTGGATAATAACAATGGGCTTATTGTTTTCCACGTCTACCAAAGCCTATGCCATAATAAACCAATTTAAATATGGACACACATTTAAAATCCTCAGAGCAATTTCATTATGAATCACATGGGTGATAGCCACCCTTTGCTTATAGAGTTTACTAAATACCACTGATTACAAGATATCATTTTCTTTGTTTCAATCACATTTAGAGACAGTGAGTTCTGTTGAGAGGAGTAGTGAGGGGGCAAAGAAGTATGAATATTAGTAGAACTAATCAGGTTAATCAGTGCATGCATATCAAAGAAGCATAGTTTAAGAGTCAGAAGACTCAGTTTTGGGCCCCAAATAACAATGACCAGCTCAACTACATTTGCTAAAACAATTCTCCCTCTAGATTCCCTTTTCTTTATTTAAAAAATAAAGACATTGTGCTAGATGATCTCTAAGGTCCATTCTAATAAATCTAATACAAAAACATTTCCTGAGTTTGTATTCTGTATACGAAGTAAGATATAAAGCTGGCTCCTTGCAGCTAGTGACAAAGGTGGAGTTATAGTCAACTGACAGAGTGAGGCAAATAAATCTATAAAATAGTGCCAAGTAACAGGTAGAAGGCTTCCCAAGGGCATTTGGCTCTTAAATGCAATATGCACTCATATGATCTCTCTCATTCCTCCTCCTCATTTGCTAACCCATCAGTAGACTTCAATTCTCTTGTGCCTGGATTCCTTTCTCATTATATATTTGAGAACTTTGGAATTAGGAGGTTTCTTATTTTAACTGTTTTCCAACAAATGGCTGATTTAGACACTAGCAAAATCTGGTTCTATAAATACTGTGAGAATATATCGGTAACTGGAATAGAGGCTGATGTGAAGTGTTTTCTTTCCGTGGGAATTTGTGAGATGTCAGATATTAATCTTACGTTGAAATTTTAGTTCTTGCAGATCTGAATTTAGACCAGATAAAATTCATTTCAGTTTGTCTTTTTTTTTTTTTTTTCCCTAAAAGTTTGTGGACTTCCATCAACTTTATGTTAGAGAGAGAAGAAACATGAATGTTATCGTTAGATTTGAAAGGAGGTAAGATTTAGGGCCTGGTGAATACTTCAGATAGCTTTAGGTCTCATGCCTGGGGAATCATATATGGGTCCCTTTGCAGCTTCCAGAAGATCTAAAATGTAGCCAACAATCTTAAAAGACAGCAGAAGAATCATAGAAAGGTTCTAAGTAGCAAATGAATGAGGGAGAGAAACAAAGTAGTTAAATACAGTTCTTTTGGCCAAAGATACTGCAATATCACTATTAAATCAGAGAGTGTGCTGCTCAATAGTTTTTAAAATTAAAAAAAAAAAACAACACAACAACTCACAGTTAAGAGGGCAATATTGCAGACTATTTTAGGATGACCCTGTCTCAAGCAATTGGAATGTATTTGACATTATAAAGGTAGTATAAATATATTTATAGATTGAACTTGAGAGTTATGTCTTTCTCATTTTTTTTTTTTTTTCAGATGACATCTTTACCTACCACAACTATTTCTCTCTTCTCTTTACTGTTAAATTTCTATTCTGTGATTCTCTGGAATTTTCACTTTACTCCTAACAGATAAACTACTGCTTTGGTGTTAAGCTGAACTGACTTCTTCCTTCATCCTGTGAACAGATTATACAGAGAAGAGTAAGATTTTCTATACGGATGTATTTTTGCCATTTTATAAATAAGGCATTAAACATGTTTTAATGTTTAATTAAACATTAAAACATGTTTCTGAACACATCTACTAGAAGATCTGTTGTCCAAAGAGCTTTCTGAAAGAGTATATACTAATATTCTTTGCATTGTTGTTCAAAGGCATTTATAACATTTTGAAAAATATTCAAATATTTGAAAAATATTTGAAAAAATAGGCATGTTTACTGTTTTTTTCCATTTAGTTTTGAATTGGTTATATTCAGTTTGTTGTCTATTTAGAAATACAGATCAAAATCATATTTTACCATGTGCTTATTACTTTTCCAGGTATTAAAATGATTTTATTTCAAATAGCATCTGTTACTTTTGGTGGTTAAAATATATATTTGCTTGACATAATGAAATCATAGGCGTGTACACAGACATGTTTACATGTGCATGTGTATGTATATCTATAATATTTTAATAAATATTCCTAGAAACACTTCAGCTTCAGTTCATCCATAAAGAATTTGGAAAGGCAGCTTTTAAGGAGTTCAGAACTAAAATAAATGTCAACTTTTTGCCTGCACAGAGGACCTTTCTAGTTGCAACCCTGAGTATATATTTGCTAACCACGCCAATGTTCACAAAGGAACTGACTGGCTCCCGTGCTCCAGAAAGCAGTTTGTCCACAAGCTCAGTCATTCTACATCTCAGGAGTCACTGCAAAGACCCAGTGAGACTGGAAGAAATAAAAAGTACCTACTGAGAAGGGCCTGTGCCTGAATCAGATTCAGACTTTCTGATTAATCCAACACCTATATGTTCGGAGTACCAGTCGTTAACATCATTAAGCTGCTTGTTTCTTAATTGCATTCTAGTGTAGGGGACTCAAGGCAAAAATGAACCAGCTCTGAGAAGCCCACAATCAAAGTTGATTGCGTCCAACCTTACTATTGCATCTCTATTAACCTACAAGTTGTGTGGGCAGGACATACAAAAAGCACTTAGGGAGAAAAACTGTCTCCTTCTGATTTTGCTACACTTGCATTTATTATGAATTTTCTGGAAATTATGAGGTAGAATTGCTAATGACCCCTGTCAGAGACAGTCATTATCTCAAACTGTGAATACTGGTTGTCATTTTCACAGTCAACAGATGTTGACCTTAGGGTGGCAACTTTTCCTTCATTGTATGAACCTAATCAACATTATATCCTTCAGTTTTCTATAAAATGCACTATCCAATTAGAAAGTAAGCTTTTTAAAAAGAAAGGTCTAGGGTTAAAATCTCATTTAAGCTGCATTAGGCTAAATGTGGCTTTGGGCTATTTGTATTAGCTGAAGCTATTTATGATTTCTCTAAAGGAGAGGAAAGGACACTTTGGGGACTACAAAGAAATTGATTTAATGGTATGCATGACTTCACATTCTATTTCTATAAAACTGGCTCTTCGTAAGAGGTTGTGAAGATTTTTAACAATATCTCCCTTCGCATTTTTGTCCTGATCTTCATAAAAACACTGTTTATAAATTGGCAAAGACACAGCTAAAGAACAGTTCTGCAGTATAGATGGGATGCAGCAATTATTACTTCCACGATTAAACTGCTTGAAATCCACTAAATCTAGTCACTATTGAGGTAGAAATATGCTATGAATTCCCAAGTCCAGTCAGCTTTTTGTGGAATTATATACCATCTTCCAACTTGCTTCTAAGCTCGTTTTCTTCATATGACTTTCCCAATCAGACTCCATTTGATACTGATAATGGCTTAAATGGCATTTGACTCAGTTTAATTTTCATATATCCCTTCATTCATTTATTCAGCAAGTATACTGAGTGTCTACCATACAGAGGCAGGAAGTTGGGCTCTGGTAAAACAATGAAAGGGGAATCACAGACCCTTAGTTTCACAGCTTTTACAGAATAGGGGAAATACAGATGAGAATTCCATTTCAAAATGTAAGCATAACTTTCGAAAAACATTTTTCCTATCTTTGCAGATAGTATCTAGCAAGAATGCTTTAGTGATTTGGTTACAGTACATTATATGAACTAAAAATTCTATGTGTTTTCCTTGTAGGAGTCAGGTTTTGTAACAAAAATCATTATGTTTTCAAATTTAATATTTATGGTACCTATGCTGTGTTTAGATTTTAAATTGTCCTTAGATGGAAGTGATTCTAAAAATCTGACTATTTGATATTTTTCATTTTGGGCACTAGACAGCTGAAGAAGACTATTTCCTGTAGAATGACAGTTGCATGAAGGGGCGGGGCAGGGGAGATGATTGGCAAAGCCATAAGAGAGAAAAGGTAAAAACTGGGCAGTCCTTTATCTCACTGTAACAAGTACAAATAAAAATATCTGAATCTATGAAAAATTTTTGCTTGGAATTAGGCAAGATGAGGCAAATAAAATTTTATTTTCCAAGGGGAGGTTTTTGGAAAATTTATATGTCAAACATTTTTTCCTAAAAATTACTATTTGAGGAACTAATCATTGATTTGACAAGGCTAAGATTGTGTCTGGGACAGTGGGAGGGTGGATGCAAGTTTGTTTGCATCGCTGAAACAGGTAAATTAGGAAATGATCTTGAAAGTAAAATGAATAGTGGGAAAAATGTTATGAAAAATTATCAATTTGAATATATAAGATGTGAAATAAGTATAATGGAATAACCTATGACACTACAGAAAAAATCTAGCCAAGATAACAAAATTAATATAAAAAGTAATTGTTATTTAGCAACTGCAGGTCCTTTTTATTAGTCTGTAGATTCTTTGTAAATACTGGTAAATTACTTCTTGATCATGGATATATTTATAATTTTTAATAATAGATACAATAATAGGAAAAGATGCCTAGTCATATTATGTGAGGAAGTAGATTAGATAAGCTATTACTTGTTGATATCTCTCACTCGGTTGCAGAGAAATACAAATTAAGGCAAAGAAGCACTAAAGTCAGATGTGCAAATCATTGCTAGAAATTACCTTCAATTCTACTAAAATGAAGTAACTATAAAGAATGTCAGTGCAAAATAGGGATGAGTGGGTTGCTATTCTAATACATGACCAAATATTATTTTTAGTCCTGAGGTTCTCAATTTATTTTCTATAAAGCCATCACTTCCAGGAAAAAAAAATATAGCAAATTATGGTATGTTTACATGAATTTTATTTTCTTCCACTGGAAGGACAGATCATTTCAGGGCCACAATGTGTGCCAAAGATTTATAACTAAATTTTGGTGGAAACGTAAATGCTTATAAGCATCCTTTTTTCATATAATCCTTATATTTAAAAAAGCTCAGTTTTCCTGCCTTTCAATTTATCTTCTATATTATCACCAGAGATATCTTTCAAAATATCCATTTGATCAAGTCATACTGCTACTTATTAATATTCAGTGATTCCTTATCATAATAGTTAAAACTACTTATAATTTGATCCTGGACTAATACTTTTGCAGGCCCTATATTTTGCCCTTTCCTGGCATTTCTCAATTTTATATCTGATTCCTTCTTTTTCTTTTCATAGTATTTTCTAAAATGCACCTAATTTCTTCACTGTTGGATTCAATCCCAGTGTTGATCTTTTAAGGTTGAGCTTAAGTCCGAAATTTTCTCATATCTGCATGAAAGATTAGATTTTTCTCCCTTGTATTGTTTATATAATAATGACTATGTCAACTATATATGTTACACAACCATTTATTGAGTGAGAATGTGTGAGACATTCTTCTTGAAACTGGTAGACAGGAATGACAAAGAGTCAAAACCCCCTACTCTTCTGCATCTTCTTCATGTATGTTGAACACTTACACATTCATCATAACAATTTATAAACTCCTTTTGAAATAGCCAACATTAATCATTCTTGAGTTCAACCACAGAGAATTTAGCTGAGCACACAGAACATGCTCATGTGTTGGCTATATTTTCAAAAGACTGAGTGGAATTAAACATTTATTTTTGAGTCATTTGGAAAATTGTCTTCCTTTTATATCACAAACATATGAAGAAAGGGCAAGTATATGATAGAGAAGTAAAGATATATTAAATATTTATATAGCATTTCTATAGATTTTCCTTAAAAGCTTCCTTAGTCATGTATTTTAGAGTAGTACCAGATTCTTCCTTTATCATAAATGAATATATAGACAAATACAACACAAATAAGCATATACTGGCTCCTAGAAAACGTATTTATGGTTTTTCTTTATGCTCGATAAAGAGCAAAGACTATATTTAAAAATATCAACCAACTGCAAACAATAACACAGTGTTATATCTACAGTTCAAGGATGATACACCTCAAGAATGACATGTGAGAAAGCAAGAATGGGGTCCCTCGTGGTACTATACTGTCAACAGTGTCAGGGAAACACCAAGTAATGTGTCTTGTATAACTTCATTTCTAAAAGATGTATCTGTCCCAGATGGATAAAAAAAAGGGCATATTTTCTGTTCTTGAAGTTCACTTACCCCCAGGAACAATTTTTAGCTGACTCCCAATGGGTCAGTATGTGTTCACAGCTTGTCAATATCATCTCCATCCATTATTTTAAAAATCTATGATACTTTTCAAATCCATAAATTAGGACTTTCTTGATACAATAACAATAACAAATTATCAGGCTTGACGTATTGCATTTTAAAAGGAATTGTATAAATCACCTTAAATTCTATGAAGGAAAAGTGGTCAGTGGTGTAAAGTATATTCTTGGTAAGACTTTTTAATCAAATGTTTAAGAAATTATCAAATTAAGAAGAAGCAGCCTAGTTTACTAAATGTTATTCAAGCTCCTAAGTTACTACACTTTCCTTGGGACTTTTGGGCTGTAGGGAAAAATAATCATCAGTAATTAATTTTTTTGTTACCGTGCCATAGCCATATTCAAACTGGATATAAAACATGTATTTTTTTGTTTCTTTTTTTTTTGTCATTCAAAATGGGGAAACACAAGGTCACAATAGCAATTACTAGTCCATACCTCAAAAAGGCATCATAAATACGTTTGAAAATCATAACAAGTCTTGACATTGTAGAAAATGGTAATGGACCTGGACTTAGAAATTCTCATATAAGAGCTGATTTTGTACTCCTTGTACTTGAACAGAATCACAAATTAGGACACCTGGAACAAATGGACTCTCAAAAGTCCCTATTATACTTAGGAGGCAACTTTATTTTTCTTACAGTTATAAATTTTCATTTTTAAGGGTTGTGAAGGAAGTACTATACCAATCATAGATTGCTAGAACATTGGTGCAGTTTCAATTTTTTGGAAAGTGGAGCTTGGCTCTCTTTGCTCAAACAAAATCTTATGTGTCAGTGCAATAGGTAAAACTCACAGATACAGAGCTTTTCTAGTTGAAGGGGGTGTTATTGGTACATAGACAATGTCTGGGGTCTTAGGCTTAGATACTCAGCAGCCTTTCCTAGTTGATCACTCTAAGTTCTTTAAGGGGATTTTAAAGAGATTCTTTAAGGGCCCATAAAATCTCAATAAGCAAAATCATAAAAACCACTGATTTTTTTCTAGCAAATACATTTTACAGCTGAGGGAACCAAGGTCCGGTGAGAACAAGCGACTTGTCTGGTGTCAATATTTAATTGTTTATTATGCATCATAGTTTTAAGCACTTTTTCTGTATTATTAATTAAATTATAAAGAGAATCCATCCTCTGTAGTTCATTAAATCCCCAGACTGTCTAGCACAGGAACTTTTGTAATAAGTATTCATCAACAGATGATTTTATTTTATGCCTTAATTCACATCAATATAGTTTTACAACATTTTCATGTGCTGAACTTCAGATAAAGGCCTATGGCCTCTCCTAAATTGTGTGCAACTAGCTTTGAGAATAGAAATATAGATCCGAAACTAACAAGCTGATTATTTTTCTCTGTTGTGAAGTCAGGTGCCTAATATATTTCTACATGTATTAATATATAAAGTCTGTGTAGAAGTACATCCCAGTCACAATTCATATACCAGACATTGTGTTTTTGCACTGGGTTACAGCAGTAAACAAACAAAAACAAACAAAAACTGTCCCTAAAGGTACTTACATTCTAATGGAAGGAGTAAGACACATACACAAGCATCAAGGAGAAAGTATGTCAGATATTGATAAGTATTAGAGAAGGGAAGGCATTTTAGCCATGGGCAGTTACCATTTTAAAGCAGGTGGTTGGAAAAGCTACACTATATGATGACATTTTAGAAAATTCCTGAAAGAGGTGAGGGAGCCTGCCATGAGGATAAATAAGGGAAGAACATTTTGGCAGATGGAAGAGGAAGAGCAGAGGCACATTGAGGAGGGTGGTGGGAGTGGAGAGAACAAGTGAAGTCATTGCAGTGAGAGGAGTAGGAAAGGAGAGAGTGTAAGGAAGGAAGAATGAGGGATAAAAGGTTCTACTTAGGTGGATGCTCTAGGTTTTATCCTCAGTGAGATGTGAAGCAGAGACTTTGAGATGAGGAGTGATGTGATTTGACTTCATTTTTGAAAGTTCAGTCTGTGCTGTGAGCAGCATGCAGTGTGGATGATACGGAGACAAAAGCAGAAAGATTCGGTAGGAGGCACTTTCAGTAATCCAAACGAGACCTCATGGTGGCTTAGACCAGAGTGTCAGCAGTGAGAGAGTAAGAAGAAGTTCTAGGTATACTGTGAGCCTATAACTCACAGGATTCACTGATGGATTAGATAAGACCACATTGGAGAGAGGAGTCAAGGATGACTCCTACCTGACTGGAGAAACTTTAAGAGTGCCATTGCTGTATACTGAGTTGGAGAAAACTGTATACTCTACGCTAAAGCTCACACAGAGGTTCTACCCATAGCAGAGAGAACAAATAAGAAAACTACTGAAACAGTTTTATTTATAGTTCTATGGCATAGGGCGGTTGCCACTCAACTTTAAATCATGTGTCTCTACTACATGACTGAAGGTACTGACTGGGCCCCACGTCCATTATTTTAAATGCATAAATTCAAATACATCATCATTCACATACAGTTGGCATTAACCTTACCAAAGACTGATACATTTTTTTATACAACCAAAGAAATAGTGACTTCATAATACTATGAAGATGAAAAGAATTGTCTAACTCATGACCTCCCTAAGTGTTCTCTCCTGCTGAGGATGTCTACCTGCTTTCTATCTTTAGCTGAGGCAACCCTGTAAAATTCCATTTATTAAAATGTAGTACGGCCAAGACAACCAAATGGACAGCTGTTCACACTGGGTTAAAGGACATTATAATCAAAAGCTCTTTGTAGCTGTCTATGTTTGCTCAAAACAAAGATTATAAACTATTGCATGGGTTTAAATAGATAGATTAGGAAAGGATGAGCCAATGATTTTACCTCCTTCCTTGTGTGATGCTGACCTATAAACTTAACCCAGTCTTACTGTGGGTTTCTCAAACAGGCATTTTGAGAGGCTGCATTCCCAAACCCATACCCCTTAGGACGTTTAAACTCTAGAGACATATAATACAGTATTTTTAAAGTAATGAATATAACCAAATATATTCATTCATTAGAATCATGATAAATGAACATAGTTATAATAATAAAATAGTTATAACTGATATAAATACAGTGTGGATCTGTGAAGATATTAAAATATAATCTTATAAGTCTTTGAAATATATTCTACATAAGGGTCTGTCACTGAAGTTATCAATATCCTGAGGATATACTACTTCCTGGGAATAAGCCTATTGCATGAGAATTCAAATAGATACCTTATCCATATATTAACCATTAGCTTATTTATGGAGTGAATTACTCAATGGACTAGCTTAGCAACTGAACAATTTTATCATCAAACTAAAAAGTAACTTAGAATTCATTGTCCATACAACTGACTATATGGCTTAAATCTCAAGTGTTGGGATTTTTTTAGAACAAGGATCTTTTTGGTGAAGATTTATGAGATATTTTATTTTCTCCTTGAAAAGTATTGATTTTGAAAACCTTCTAAATAAATGGCACTGATCTATCTATTCTTGAGTCATTGAGAGTAGGTCACCTGTGGACAGCAAATGATTTTTATTTCCTAGAGGTATAGTTTACTGAAGAGAAAGCAAAAGCAAGAGAAAGCTTGATTTATAATACCATGTGAAATTACTGGAATTCAGCATTTAAGAATTTATGCTGGACACAGTAAGAGAAAACACTAACTCCTGGACTGAAACAAATAGCCTGGTTCTGTTTTAATCAGACAGAAATATTGTAAAATGAGCCATGAACAGAACAATGAAAAAAAATTCTATGAAATAGAGATATTTCATCCATGATCATACCAGCTACATTTCTTATTCAGTAATGATTTTAAAAATTAAAATACACAATTTAAAATAATGAATTATTAAGCATATGGAAATATTTCTTCTAAGTGAGTAAAAATAAGATTATAAAAAGGACAAATAAAATAAGGTCTTTGTTTTTGGTAAATATACATATAATAAAAATGTATAGCACTAAATACATAAAAGACAAAACAAAGGCCAACAGATCTTTGGATAGAGTGATATTTATTTATTTATTTATTTATTTATTTATTTATTTATTTACTTTGTGTATTTCTCAAATTCATCTCTTGACTGTGTGTTACTAATGATGAGAAAAATTTCTGATACTTTTAAAATAAAGGTTAGATCCAGAATTTGTTCAAAAGTTTATTTAATAACATGTCATAATAATTCTTTCCCAATCTCCCTAGAAATACGATAAGTAAACTATCCCTCACAAAACTTTACCAAATAAAATAAAGCTCAGAATAGCATAATACAGTCAACAATAAATTTTAAGAAAATATATTTTTGAAAAAATAAAAGCCTTTATGCAACAGAAAATGATTATTTGGCTTATAAATGAATAGAAAAATTGATGTAACCATCATTACTGTGATATTCTGCTTTTTTATGTTTTTTTATACAAAATTGTTTCTTCTGATAAAATGTTTTTGAAAGTTTCCACAAGTGAAAACTAGAAAGAGTTTGCATAATTGTAGTGGGGGAAAAGTTAACTAGAAGGAAAACAACTTCAAGCACAGGCAAAAAAAAAAAAGAAATCCTTTCAAGGACACTATATTTTAATATCTTTCAGTAAAGGAAAAAGATACAAAGATGTTTTGAAAAATGTGAAAGATTGCTAAAGGTCAAGAGAGGAAAATAGTCATGTTTAACTTCATAGACATTTTAGCCTAAAATTTTATCCTCTCTAGTTCAATAAACTCTCAATTATAAATAAGTTACCTATGAAATAACAACTTTAGAAAATTTTGATAGCACTTTTAGAAAATTTTCTATGTTGTATTACCTGGTACAGGTTCTGTATCATTAAATGAAAGTCTAACATTTAATATTTTTGAATGAGTACCTGTCACTGAAACTTTTGGCATTAGGAGGACATAGTAGATAGAGAGAAGTTGAATCCCTGGACTTTCCTTGGTAAACAGATGGGAGCTGTTCCTACCAAAATGTCCAGAGAAGAGTTCAGATGAAAGAATAACTCCAATTTCTCAGGTGCAGAGAGGATATCATGGGTTCATATATCACAAGCTAACGCTAATTTACAAAGCAATCTGAAAAACATCAAATTGCAGTAATAAGAAAAGGTGACATTTGTACGATTTCACAGTCCTGTTATGCATTCTGTTCCTGAAGTAGGAGAGGAAGATATTCTGTCTCTCTAAGCTCTGTCTTAAGAGAGAACTACTAGCTTGCCTGAATGCCCAACAGGCCATATGGGAAACAACTGGGTGGTCATTCATGCTGACCTACGGAGAGCTCAGCCTTGCATGATTATACCACTGTGCACTTATTAGTGATCTTCATTTAGGACTTGAAACCTATTCAGTATAGATCCTGTTTCATTTGTGCATTTTATTTGCAAAACGTTTTGCCAGTTTTGACTTTAATATTTCAAAAACTGATGAAGGTCCATGCAGCGAAAAGTCAGATCTGCATTTATATCCTACCTTTCCCATTTGCTGACTGTGTGACACTCATAAATTTGCTTAATATTATGGAGTCTTAGCATACTCAGTTTTACTGTGGAAGATAGGGCTTCAACTTCCTGGGATTTTATGACGCTTAAATACCCTAATGTGTGAAATGTACTAGCACAAATCTGGCACACACAGAAAAGTCACAGAAGATAATAAACATTAGTCCTTTTATTCCTTGTTGACCATCCTTTCATCTACTATAACTCTCTAAAGGATGGAGCATTCCCCTGTTGGACTGAGCCACTCACTGTAGCAGAGAGTCTTACAGTGAGAGTTAAGAACTCATGTTCCTGATGAGGAATATGAGTCTTAGAGGGAGAGTAGCTGGACAAATAAAAATGGTACTTTGAAAAATGCTCCAAAGATTATTCTTACATGTCTCACTTGGGGTGGGGTACTAAAAATCATATTAGTGGACTAGCTTAAGTGCAAGGAAATAACATCATATTTATAAATTAAGTATAATTAATGTCAGCTAGAAAAAAAAAGTTCATATGTTTAGAGTATTAGAAACAGTACCCCAATGGATTTATCAGTACGTGGAATTGCTTGGCTAAAGAGTAATGCACACTATTCATTAGGATAAACCTTTTAAGAGTGCCCATCATCACCACCACCACCACCACCAAAAGGAACACCAGTTTACAGTCCCTTCCACATAACGTGAAGACTTTTTTTCTTCTACATCTTTGCCAACACTCAATGTTATCTGTCTTTAATTGCCACCACCCGCTCTCTCTCAATCTGACCCCTTATGTCCCTTGGCCATCAACTTCTGTTTCTGGTATTGACAGTCCCTAGAAAGCCTGTATAGTACAATGGTTAAAAATCTGGTCTCAGGACCTAGACTGCCTCAGTTCAAATCCCTGCATTACCACTTACTTAAGTATGATATCTTGAACAAGCTGCTTAAATTCCTGGTGCTTCAAAATCCTGCTAAGGTTGGTATGACAGTTACTTTATTTTAAATGAGTTTATATAATTTATATGCATAGAAGAGTGTCTAAAAATAATTACAGAAATGCTTATTAGTAGTATTTATATTAGTTTCCTATTTCTGCTATAACGGATTACCACACAATTAGTGGCTTAAAACAACAGAAATGTATTGTTACAGTTCTGGAGGCCGGAAGTATGAAATGAGTCCATGAGGGGTACATCAAGGTGTCAGCAGGGGTAGTTCCTTCCTGAGACTCCAGGAGAGAATTTGTTCTTTGCCTCTTCCAACCTCGGGTGACTGCCAGCATTCCTTGGTTTATGGCCGTAGCAGTCTAATCTCTGCTTCTGTTCCTCACTGCCTTCTCTTCTGTAATCAAACTTCTCTCTGCCTGACTCTTATGAGGACTCCTATGATTACACGTACAGCCCACTAGAATAATGAGGAAAATCTCTCCATCTCAAGATCTTTAACTTTAATCACATCTGCTAAGACTCTTTGGCCATATAAGGTAACATTTACAGACTCCAGGGATTAAAACTTGGATAACTTTGGGAGTTTTATTTAGCTTAGCACACTACTTTTTAAAAAAGTTTATATGGGAATGCTTGCATACTTATCTATTTGTTGACTCTTTATATATTTTGGACACAATATTTTATCAGTTAGACAGAATATAAATATTTTCTCCCAATTTGTCTTTTGCCTTTTAACTTTGCTCATGATAACTTTCATAATACAGGAATTTTAATGAGCATATCATTTATGACTTTTAACATTTCTGTCAGAAGGAAATAAAGAAAAATGGCACAACCATGACATAGAATGGTATGCAAACACTGAAAAAAGTAAGTGGATCTATATATTAAGCTAGAAAAATATCTCATAAATATTGCTCAGTGATGAAAGACAGTCATAGATTTTATGGAAAGTATAATTCCATTTTACATATGAAAGCTTTTGAATGAGCACTCCAAACTTCTTAGTAACTGCTAAGGAGACAGGATTAGGAGGTAAGGTAAATAAATAATTACTTTTTAGTTAATGTTAATTCTGTTTAAATGGTTAAACAATAACTATAGTTATATTTCATTTATATAATCAAATCTGAAATGAGAATATTAAAGTCCAAAGAGAAGTACATTGAAATTGCTATAGAATTTCAGAGGAAGTAGATAATTACTTATGTCCAGGAGAACTGAAGGAGGCAATATTTGAGAAAGGAAAAACAGATTTGACCACAGAGCATAGATTAATAGTGTGCTTTAGAAGGTAATTTAATTTAATAGGAACAAAGCTGAGTGAGGGTGTGAAGGTTAATTTTATGTGTCAACCTGACTGGGCTAAAGGATGCCCAGATAGCTAGTAAAACATTATTTCCGGATGTGTCTGCGAGGGTGTTGCAGAAAGCACTTGAATTAGTAGACTGAGTAAAGATTTGCCCTCATCAATGTGGGAAGGCATCATCCAACTTGTTGAGGGCCTGAAAGAAACAAAAAGGTGAAGGAAGGGCAAATTTTCTGTCTTCTTTAGCTGGGATATCCATCTTCTGCCCTTGGACATGGCAGCTCCTGGGTCTTGGGCCCTCAGACTCTGAGATGTACACTAGCGGTCCCTCTGGTTCTCAGGCATTAGGATCAGAACTGAATTATACCATAGGCTTTCCTGGTTCTCTGGCTTGCAGATGGCAGACAGTGAGACTGCTAGGCTGGCATAACCACATGAGCTAATTTCTATAATAAATCTCCACTATATATATATATATATATATATATATATATATATATATCTCCTATTGGTTCTTTTCTGTGGAGAATCATGCTGACTAATATGGAAGGTAATAAGGAGATTAGGTAAGTAAGAGGAAATAATGATAAAATGTTTCATTTGGATCAAATCTTAGAGGCTTTAATATAAGAGAAAGTTTAGATTTACTCCTCCCAGGTTAAGAACCTCAAAGCATAGTAACTAGTGGATAGTCACTGACCATTGAGAGTACAGTCAAATTTACCTAAGTTATTTTAAGGCAATAAGACAATCCATGCATAAAAAGCAAACAAACAAATAAGACACATGCAGGCGAGGGTACACCTGGGGTAATTTTCATCTTACATTGGGCATGGTCTTACATATCATCATTCTTCCAAGTCTCTTAAATGCTGTCAGTGCCTTAAAACCCACCATGAAAAAAAATAATGTTATGGATATGCTGACTGGCTGTCAAAAAAAAAAAAAACAATGATAAAGGAGACATTAAAGAAAATTTAATCTGTCATGATAGAAAATATTTCTTAAAGAAATTGATGTCATGAGCACAAGTATCATATACAGAGAGATATATATAGTCATGCTCTCAACTGCTAGAAATTTAAAAAGATAATAGCACAAGTTAAATACAGGCCTATGATCAAACTTAACCCTGTAGTGTGTGTGTGTGTGTGTGTGCATGTGTGTGTGTTTGGCCAGTATCAGAAGTCCACTAAATCACACTCAAAAAAATTTTAAATGCCTGGTATACCAATGCTCATAGCAGCATGAGTCCCAATAGTCAAAAGGTGGAAACAAACCAAATGTCCATTGATCAGTGAATAGATGTAGAATACTATTCAGTTTTAAAAATAAATAAAATTCTGATACTACAACATAGATGAACCTTCAAAACATTATGCAAAGTGGAATTAGCCAGACACTAAAGGACAAATATTCTATGATTCCACTTACTTGACATACCTAGAATAGTCAAATTCACAGAGGCAGAAAGAATATTAGTCGGGGTTGGGGGTAGGCAGTGATGAGTAGGGAGCTGTTTCACATGCATGGAATTCAGTTTGCATGAAAAAGTTCTGGAGTTGCACAGTTATAATAACTGCACAACAATGTGAACGTACATAATGTCACTGTATTATACACTTAAAAATGGAGAAAACAGTAAATTGTATGTTATATATATTTTACCACAATGAAAACAAAATAAAATGTCTGCGAGGATTGACAGGAGCTTCTTCTTGTAAAGGAAGTGGTATAAAATCATTTTCATAATGTAATGCATGAGGAAGAAAAAATTATTCAAAGAAGATTTTATCATTATTAGATATTAACATTTTATTATACTGTGATTCCTCTTGATTGTAATTCATATTTCACTGTTGAAAAGCTTTAAATAATCTCTACTGAATGCACATGCTTGGAAAAAAGTCTACGCTAAAAATTCTTTTTCTAACATAATTTATATGTATAAGACATGTAAGACTGTTTTCTTACCAGCAATCAGATGGCTAGATAACCACGGTTGCAGGAGAATTTGCTGAGGTTTGAGATGCCTCAGTTTCACCCTGTTGTAAAATTTAACTTCAGGTAAAACAACTTAATCTGTGATTACTAAAAAGCAAACCTTCCTCCATTAATCAAATTATCTTTTTAATTACAATATGTATGCAATTATTCCATGAAATGTGTTGACTTAAATAATGTTTAGGACTATGAAGTAAATTTCACCTATGAGCCCAAATCCATTAACTCAGCTTAAAAGAAATTTGACAGTAGCTATTTAATTACTGATATCCTACTGAAATTGGCATTTTATAAAGAGAAACATTTCCTAAATACTAAAGAGCTTTAAGATATGAAATGAAATAGTCTACGTCTTGAAAATGAATCTAGTCTTAAAAGGAAGAAAAATTAATAGAGTCATGTTCAAAAGCCTTTAATAGGCCTGTAAGACTGAAATAGAACCCCTTGGGTCTCTCATTATGAAGTAACATTTAGCTCATAGACTTGGGGGTGAAAAAAGAAAGCCAGTCTCCAGTGAAAGATCACATTATACATAGAACACAATGTGCAGAATATACTTTCTTTAGTATTCAGTAATGATCTGAGCAATCTCATCTCAACAGATACTAAGAACATTTCAAAAAATGGGCAAGGAGACCAAATTGCAGGTCTACAAACTAGAAAGAACTCAATATAGCATTTTTTCCCCTAAAACTCAAGCTAAAGGAAGAGTTTGGCCAGTTGAGGCTGTGCTATGTCAACATGGCTCTTTAATTCCAAAAGGAGATAGAACATATAGAAATCTGATCCAATTATACATTTTTACTGAGTAATCATACACACATAAGATACACTTCTATGTGCACATATATATGAACTCAGTGTCTTTGTGCATTCATTATAGATGGTGGAAGTGCTATATGAGTAATAAAGTAGCAATTCTCCATGAAAGAAAAATACTCATCTTGTTAATTTTTCCTGGTATCAAAAATGCCACAGTTGTTTTCCTGTAATTCTCAACAAATTATTTTCATCAAGCAAGAACCATATATTAACATGTATATATTTGTCAGCTAGTGAAGATCAGAGAAAAATAATAATAATAATAATAATGTAAGCTAATTTATTGAGTACTTATTATGTGCTAAATACCTTTCATATATCATCTTGTTTCAAAATACAACTCCATAAGCATGGCACTATTATTGATCCTATTACATTAATAGGGAAAGAGAAGTTCAGAGATACTACAATGTTTGCTTATGGTCACATGGCCAGAAGAGTCAGGATTCAAATTCCAGCTTTCTGTGACTCCAGAGCCTTTGGAATCAATCAGTATGCAAAATGTCTTCAGATACTGCCTTACCACTGATCAACAGTGATCGAGTTAAAGGAACAAATATCAGGGGCAGATGAAGCAGAGAAATGAGGAAGGGAGCAAACTAACTACAAGTGACAGAAGTGGTTATGGATGAGAGACAGTGGGATAGTGCCTATTGAGCAAAATTTTTAAAATAATATTTTAACTTTCATGAACAGTGCACCTCCTTCGTATGAAATAGAAATGTGCTCAGTAGTCATCATGCACAGTACCCCTTCTGATAGTCGAGTATATTCTTAAATTTCCCTGCCACATCATCACCAGAACGTTTTTATATTTCCATAGTCTGAGAATTGCATTTCAGATCAAAATAACTTTTTTTGCAATGATAATATGTTTCTTTTGTGGTTTGGCATGATTCAGATTCTTGTGCTATTCTGTAACTTTCATATATTTCTGGCATGATTCCCCAACTAGATTATATACTCTCTGAAGACAAAGCAAATGCCTTAATTTTCTTTATACAGTTGACCCTTGAACAACATGGGTTTGAACTGCATGGGTCCACTTACCCTTGGATTTTTTCAGTAATAAATATCACAGTACCACATGATCTGCAGTTGATTGAATCTGTGGATCCAGTACTACAGATTTGGAGGAACTGCATATATGGAGGGCAGACTATAAATTATACTCAACTATGCAGAGGGTGAGCACTCCTAACCCCCCCGTATTAAGCAAGGGTTGACTGTATTTCCCAGTGAACCAAATGCTTTACATACATTTAGTAACTGATAAATATTTGAGATTCTGATCACAAAATAATTAAACAGATGGAAAAAAGTTACAAGAGCCTAAAGATTCTTCTCAAACCGAGGGTGTACACTGAAGATACAAGTTCACCATTTTATATTCTCAAAAGAACTTGGATGAAATGATTTAAAAAATACTAACACAACTAAGCAAATTTAGGATAAGAAGATGAGAGAACTTAAATAACTTGCTCTTAAACATCCTGAGTATTTGAAGGAGGCATTGCCATGCTTGAGAGTTTCTTAATGCCTTAAGTAATACATTGTTAAAGTCAAATGACTTGGCCAAGGAGAAATTGCAAATTCAGATATTAACACATTTTATGCTTACTTTTATTTCTATGAAGGAGTTATATGCTTTTAGGAGGGACCTTAATGTATTTCTAAGGATAGACTAAGTTATGCTACAGTAACAATCAGGTCCAAATCTCAAACATTTATTTCTTCCTTGTGCTTACAATTTCAGAGTCAAAGGCGTTCGGCTCACCATGGCCACTCAAGAACCAAGAATGATAGAGCTTAGTTGCTGTCAATGACCTGACAATCATGTTCCAAAGAGAAGAAAGCACACTGTGGGGTCCAGCAACAACAATTAAATATTTGTCCCCCAGGTGATATTTCACTCTGTTCACAGTATATTGGCCAGAACTAATATCAAGGCCCCATTCACTCACAGAAAGTTAAATAAGTATAAACCTACATACTGGATATATTTGGCAAACAACCACATTGTAGTCAGAGCACATTGAATTCAAAGTATGAGGCATTTTACCAACTTTTTATATACATTATTTTGATCATAGACATATAATATACATTTTGCAGATAAAGAATATACTTCTCAGTAGTTTACTTGTCCCAGGTCACTTATCTAGTTGGCATAGAAGATAATAACTAAACCTAGATTTATCAGGATTTTCAACTTCCCATGCTGCATATTATAAGAATCTGTGTCCCGTTTACCTTGGGTATGAAAAGATGATATTTGAACAAAAGACTAGGAATTTCTCTGGGTCAAACGGCTCCAACCAAAGAACTTATTCAATGTAGAAACATCATCTGTGTATGACTCTGACACTGATCACCTAGTATGTTGAAGCTAGTCTTTGAGTTCTTGCAATAAGAATCTAGCACATTTCCATTTAACTTATAAAATATGTTCCTTCCAGGGTTTTGGCACTTGTAACAACTTTTCTAATTAAACTAACTCCTAGAAAATAAATAAACAGTTTTCTTGACATTTTAAAATTGATTGTTTTTTCACCCTGGTCGTTACTATTTCGTGTAACTTTTAGGTATCAGTTGTTTGCCAATACTATACAATAAAATGAACTCCTTGATCACTAAGTACTACTATTGGGACTTTCCAATATGATGCATTTTCTCATCACTAATTGGTTCATGCTTCACTATTGTTTTCCAGATTCTCAGTGGTGTCTCTATTTGATGAGTGTTGAAAAAAAATTTCCACATTGGATGTGACATTAAAAAATAAAGTTCCTCTGAAAGAACTGTGCATCCTGAAACTCTCAAATAGTTTAAAAAGCTGCTCACAGTAACCCTCACAATTTACTGAACATGTATGCATGTTCAATATATCACTTTTTCTAAACAAAGTATTTCGAAGTTTGAAGTATTTACATTTTTTTTCTCTAAGGTGCTATCTGAGTGATAGGAATTTTATTTCCTGACTCAAGCTATTTCATACGTTGAACAAATGCATATCTTCTAACACAATGCCATAATGTAGACATGCTATCGACATAAAAAAGAATAATGAATCAACATGTTCTGTCTCCATTTAACAAGCATCCCCATGTCTGAAAGCCTTTAAAATTGTTTGGTGTTTTCACCCATTTTCATTTGGACTCACAAGCACTGTGGAGACAGCCAGAGGCTTCAGTTAAACATTTTTTCTCCACAATTTTCCCCCCAATGATAGTTTTTTTTCCTCATTTTGATAAAACAGCCTTCAGACATAGGCCCACAGAGTAAGGTAAATGAGAGGAAAGTGAAGTTCTAGACAATCTTATACAAGTAGCTCAAAATGTTTACAGATTCTGCCTTTGCTCTAAGCCTAACCTAGGTCAGTAATCACAGTAAACCAATCCTTTCATATATATTTTCAAGAAAGCAGTGAAATAAGATTACTGGTTCTTTCAGTGAGCACATATTTCACCCCAGAGGGCTTCAAGCTACCCGGTAGCATGACTCTGTGTGTGTGTGTGTGCACGTGTGTGTGTGTGTGCACGTGTGTGCGTGTGCAAGCGCACACTCAGACTTCACAAAACTTAGTGAAGGTGAATATGGGCAAGGAGAATGATTATTCCCAGTATGCTGGGTGAGGGAACAGTCAATAAACCAGGCACCTTCCTATGCATATTCTTTACATTAACGCATTTAATCTACACAAATTTGACGTGAATGCCACTTTTGATCTGCATTTTTCATTTAAAGACACAACCTTCTAATTAAAGTGAATAGTCCAGATACACAGAAAGCAAATGGCAGAGGGGCAATCTGAACCTATAATTTCAATCATATGTTCTTTTAAAATATGCTGTCTCATAAAACAATTATGACCACCCACTGGGGCCTCATTTGCATATATATCCTTTTGCTTCTGGGACAACTGTCTTAAGAAATTTCAGAAGCCCAATGTGGCCTTCTTTGCCTATGAAAAATACTTATCTCAGGTAAAATTTTAGACTTCCAGCTGAAAAAAATTGGAAAGTACTTGTCTATCTTGATCCTTGATGGAAGTGACTTACATGAGCCCAAGTTTGTAGGTGTAAAACAAAGATAACTTCCACTGTACATTTGCAATGCCAATTACCTTGTATGTTTCCCTGACCCTAAGTGACCACTATGAAGTTTGTGAACCTCTGGCAGGCACATAGAGGCTCAGGCACCACACAACTTATCACCTAGGGTTACCAAACTCCTAGTCTGCCTCACAGTGAAACAAAGAGGTATAGCACTTAGCCAGGGTCTCCAAATCTCCCTGGCAGATCTAGTGATACATTTTAGTAGAGAAGATCCCAGCAAATAAAACTGACAGACGACTGAGGGTGTGTGGGGGGAAAATGAATGGTGGTTTCAACAGCCTTACTGGGGGCCTCACAGAGGTGGTGAGATTCTTGGAGGTGATTCAATAATTTGAGAAAGTAGTCAACCAATATGAAGACTAACAAACATTTTATAGCAGTGGACATAACAAGAATCTGGGGAGGAATAGAAGAAAGAATAGCAGTAAAATGTATTTTAAATAGCAAAATATTAAGGAAAAATGAAAACCTTTTCTCAAATGATACAATTAAAAAATTTGTGTGTAAAAAAATACATAAATATTGTGATTAACGTTTCTGTGTTCATTTCTTAATTAGGCACTCTGAATTAAAGAAAAAATAATGAAGGCGAGAAGAAGGTTATAGGTCTGAGGTTTCATGAACAGTTGGCTATATTCTTCAGAATATTATGAAATATAAGGGAACTGAGTGGCTGTCTCAGGCTCCTGAACCCCAGTACAGAAAAGATTTCCTTCTTCTAAACGGAGAAAAGAAAAAAAAAACTCTTCATGTGAAATCTACAGGCTGGGCCTTCCAAGGATTTGTGTCTCAATAGAGCTAAACTGGGAAATAGCAGAAGACATTCTGGCTATGTGCTTATTCAATGCCAGGAGGTGCTAAAGACTTTGGATATGAGTCTAGGTGCTGAGGATGATTGGGAATTTGATTTTTCCCTTTGCACGAACCAGCATGGCCAAAGAAGAGGCTTACATTTGAATGAATTTCGTGGAACAGTAAATGGAACACAATATTTCAGCTAATGCTTTCAGTATGTGTTTATGTGAAATCTAGTAAAGACCTAGAGCAATAAAGTTAATGCTTTAGCCTTTCTAGCAAAGATTAATTTTTTTTTAAATTAATTTATTTAATTTATTTATTTTTGGCTGTGTTGGGTCTTCGTTTCTGTGCGAGGGCTTTCTCCAGTTGCGGCAAGCAGGGGCCACTCTTCATCGCGGCGCGCGGGCCCCTCATTATCGCGGCCTCTCTTGTTGCAGAGCACAGGCTCCAGACGCGCAGGCTCAGTAGTTGTGGCTCACGGGCCCAGCTGCTCCGCGGCATGTGGGATCCTCCCAGACCAGGGCTCGAACCCGTGTCCCCCGCACCGGCAGGCGGACCCTCAACCACTGCACCACCAGGGAAGCCCGATTAATTCTTTTAATAATTCAAGTTGGTTTATCAGATTTGTTGAGGGAATTTCTACTAAGCAAGTGGAAGAACAGTTCAGGCCTAGTGTGTCTCATTTTGGTGGGCATGTATTATTCCCCCCCCACCCTGGATTTTAATTTAGTGATTACTTTTGAAATTAAAATAAATTTAATGAGGATACTTAATCGTCCCTTTTTTTTTTTTTTTTTTTTTTAACCCCCAGGATAAAGACTTTTGGTAATATCACATATCTGCTTTAAATAGGTGAACATAAAATTTGTTGTCCGTGCTAGACATTTTGGAGACACTTTCAAAAGTGAAAGTACATGCAATTATTAATAATTATCTATCTATCTATATATATATGGTTACACTTGGAAAATAGACATGAACTGGGGTGATTCGAGCAAACTAGTACATAAAGTTACCTTAGTTTTAAGCATCAATCCAATTAGATATTAAAGAAAGGTGACTAAATAATTCTATGGCTTCACTGCAAAACTAGCTTTCAATCACAGGCTTGCTCTCATTTACAGGTTTATGAAGAAACATGATTCAACAAATGCATTTTAACATGAAAGGCTTAAATATGCCAGGCTAAAACTGTCATAAGAGAAAAGATAAAATGAAATTTTTTATCCCTGTAATTATAGGTATTAATCCAGGAAAGTGTGTAGCATGTGTATATTAATGCATTTGTCAATTTCTCCAAGATAGTTTCTGAGACATTAGAAAGAATCAATTAAAAACAGGCTTTCTTAGACAAAGAGTATAAAGGGATGTGATAATATTGCTACTCTTGGTGGAAAAAAAAAAAAATTTTTGAAAGTGGGAAACTTAATCCGGATCATTAGGGAGAGTTAGTATTGAACAATCAATTGCAATGTGAAAATACTGTTATGTGAAGCTACAGAATTCTCTGTGACTTTAGTCAAGTTACTTAAACTCTCAGTACCTCAGCTTTCTCATCTGTGAAATGGATAAAATAATAGTACTTCCATTGTAAGGTTGTTGTGAGGATTAAACTTATATGTATAACATGTAAAATAGGGATGATACATAGTAAGCAGTATAACGTCTAGCTATTGATTTTATTGTGCTCCCTAAAATAATAAAACTTTCATCATATTTTGTAATCATTTACCATGACTTGCAATAACTTTCTGTTCCACCTTCTTTTGTTTATTTCCTGTAACATGACATAGCAACCATTGACAAACACATGTCTTTATGTGTATTACTGCTGTAAAGAAAATCATTTTGTGTTGTGCCTTGCATGCATTCATTCTGAAAACAGCTAAGCAGGGAACCCTCACATAAGAAAACTATGCAACGATTAGTCTGTGCAACAATTAGTTACTGAGCATTTACTCTGTACCAGGGTTAGGGTATACAACAGGGAACATTCCATTCAAAGCCACTGTCTTATACTTTCTATAGATTGTAGTAGGAAAAGTTAGACAAATAAACACCTTTATAATAGATGTGGTGGGTACGTGCTCTGGAAGCAAAAGAAAATAGATTAAGTGGGATAAGAAGAGGCAGAGGTGAGGGAAAAGAGCATTGTGATAAGGTGACATTCGAGTAGCGACTTAACGGTCACAAGGGGAAACCACCTGCTGTACATTGGGAAAGCATTCCAAGAAGGGAAACAAGTGCATAGGACCTCAGCCCTGAGGTTGCTTACCAGATTCCAGGAAGAGCAGGGAAGCGGGATTAGCTTGAACAAGTAACAAAGGGGGGGCAGAGACAGAAGACCAGGTCTGAGAGGAGACCAGATCATGAGTAACTCTTAAGACCCTTGTAAGGACTTTAGCTTTCAACCTAAGTAAGATTAAGGAGAAGTTGGAGGGTTTTGAGCAAAGACCATGTAAAATTGTAATACAGCATGTTTAGATTTTTGCTTTTAATACGCTGATCAAGAGACACAGGGAAACAAATTCCTGAGCTCCCTGAAACACTGGCCTGCCACCAGTCAATGGGAGATTCTGTCCTCCAGTTCTCCAGGTTCTCTACTGTCCTAGAGTCTTTAGAGGAGAGATGAAAGAGAAGTAAGAAAGTGGGAGAAAAGAAAAGAAGAAAGAGAGAAGAGAAAGAAGAGATAATTCCTGTGCAAGTAGGGCTCATTGCAACTTCTCAGACAGTCACAACTGCCTTAAAGGAGCAACTGAAGCAGAGTTCGTGCTGCTTCTAAGGAGGACAGCAGCCACACTCTTACTGGGTTCTGAATTTCCTAGCTTTGCCATGTAGTTGCTTTGTGACCCTGAGAGAGTCAAGTGATTTACGTCTCAGTTTCCTCATCCTTACAATACGCTAAATCTGCCTCCCAGGCTGGCTGTGAAAGGTAAGTGCCTGACATATGAGGATATCAGTGTGTGTTGCTACTGTTTCTGATAACAAAATGAGATTTGTGATAAGATAGTACGGATTGCAAGATGGTGCTTAGCAAAATATCTTTATTATTAGATGTTCTTTACTGTAAAATGCACCATTAAGTTAAGGGCTACTGTAAGGCTAAATAAGAGACTACATTAAACGTTCTAATTGATTTTTAAATCTATCTAATTTTCGGAAATGTTAAAGTGTTATTGATACAAGGAGAAATATCACTTTAAAATGATAGTAATATGATTACTAAAAAGGAAGAAAAAAATTAAAAAAAAATTTAAAAAGCAGTATTTGGCTAATACGTAAAACATGAGATCCAATAGGTAAGACTATTTCTGCCATGAAACTACTTTAAATTAGAAACCACAAATTATGGATGCATGTGCCAAAATATGACTGCTTCAGCAAGTGGTGAATTTGCATATACAATGATTTTAATCAAAGGCACCTATTTGATTGCACAATTATCTGTTTTGCATACACAAAATTTGAATTCTGTACACGTGAATCCTCATTTGCACATGCACCCAATTATTTTGTTGGTGCAACTTAGAAATCCCTATTTAATATAGTAGGGTGTTAGTTATCTTTCATTTATAGCAATATGGATTCAGTTTTTACTGACTAGTAAAACAGAACTCCTGGAAGAACATGGGAATGGATCCTACTTGTACTTATGACAGAGAGGGATGTTACTACACTTGCACTTTGTGCCAAGAAAAAGTAAAAAACATGTTTTCTCACACATGCTTTTGCTTCTTTTTGCCTTCTTATTTAGAAGTTATTTCAAAATTTAAAGAAGACTTTAGTTCACAGGGAGAAGCCTTGAGTGGTGATCATATTGAGTTCACTCAGTTTTCCACATTATTAGTCTCTAAGTGATGGGAGTAGGCTGTTGATCCAACTACTCTTAAGCATTAGAGAAAATTTAGAGCTGGTAAAAAGAACCAAATTTATAGTCCTAAAGACAGATGCTCTCTATGGAGCTCCTAAACAACAACAACAAAACAGCTTGAAAGCAGTGAGGCAAAACACTCTATATTATTCTGGTCTTGCTGCACATTCAAGAATCTCCTTGGCCCTAAGTGAGGAAGGTGTGGTACAATAGGTTGGGAAAATTGATGACCACGATAATAAGGTTCTAGATAAGCAGGATGTCTGTTTTCTAACTAATTCATCCTGACAGGCCCACTGGGACACAAGCCTGTTCAAAATCCAAAGTTATTCACAACCTCATGTTAAGAGGTTGCTCTGCATTATAGATGGGTCATTGGTAACAGCAGGTGTCTTTTGTCATCTGACTCTTTCAGACTCAGGTGTTTTCTGCATGCTTTTGGGATGACCCTTGAGGATTCAACTAAGATCCTATTTGGTAACCTAAGTAGACACAATATTATCGCTGTTCCTCCTATTGTTTACCCAAATGCAGATGTGTACTTGTGACAATGAGATTCTACATTAGGGCAAGAGTAGAAATCCAGTTTGTAAATATTCACAATTTTGCCAACTACGTCATGATCCTATTTAGTAATCAGACTTTCAAAAGCTCTGAATTCTTATACTTTGAACCTTGCCATCCAGCTCAATATTGAGTGTTGTATAATAAATTTCCTCTTGAATAATTAAATTTACTCATTATTGTTGGAATCCCAGGTCAAGTCTACCCATGGTGACTCTTCAACAATACCATGTGGTCTGTTTTTTTCCAATGTTTACTTTCAATATCTCCAGGGAGGAAACACGCTATAGTAATTAAAAGCACAGTGGGTCTTGGAGTCAGCCATATCTGGTATGGGAGACTGAACCATGTCTCGAGGTATTTGTGCACTGGTTTTATTCCTTCCCACACTGACTTTGGGTTTGGACATTTGTTTTGACCAATGAGACTTTAGCAAGCATGCTGCAAAGTGAGGCACTTGCAGTGGGGCTTGTTCCTTGGAACACTCCTTGGAATTGAGCTGCATGTTATGTGAAAGTATAAGCTATGCTACTAGAGATGAAGGTCATGTGGAGAGCCTCTGAAGGATGACTCATCATGTAGAAAGAGGGGACACATGAAAAACTGAGACCTCCAGTTAAGTGCCTACGTGAATGTAGCCACATAAGTGACCCCAGCCAACTTCAGGCGGAGCAGAATAACTGCCCAGTAAACCTACAGAATCATGAGGAATACCAAATGGTTATTTTAAGCCACTGAGATTTAGGGTGGTTTGTTACACAGAAATAGACAATTGATATATCTTGGATCAAATTCAGGTTCCATTACTTGTTTAGCTATGCAACTTGGGCTAGTTGTTGAAGCTTTCTAATCCTCACATTTTCCAGCTCTACATTATAACAATAATTACATGACCTCATAAGACTGTGAAATAGAAAAAATAAAGTTATAAAAATAAAGAATTTAGTGCAATGCCTTAGCCATTGTAAGCGCTTAATGAACAGTAATTTTTACGATCAATTTCATCACCTCAACCATCACCACCACTATGCCAATCATCACCACCAACACCGGATGCCAATACCAACACCGCTAACATTGCCACAAACACTTTCCTGCTATCTAATGCTTTCATGATGCTCTTTATGTCTACTGACATAATGAAAATCAATCTTTCCCAACTAAGACATTTTTTAAGCCTCATATACAGGCAAAACTTCTTTCTTTATGGTCAGTGATGATGCAAAGCAATGAAAGTAACTCATTTAGATATCCCCTCACATTATTTCATTAGTTTACTAAAGAGATAAAGAGATTTAGCAAGATCACTCGGAAAGTAAATGAAATAGTCACATTTGAACCCATGTCTTCTTGCCATGAATACTGTCTTTTAAAGAATTCTGGCTATTCTAAAAACAAGAGCCTCCCATGAAAAAGGAATTTCCATAAAGACATACATTTTGTAGTGCTTACTGCTCTGTTCCTACCACCTTGTGCTTAGAATCTGCTCTAGAAACACTTGTTAAATACATTAATCAATTGACAGTTGATAAGTAGTTTAGCAGAGCATGGGTTCTGGAGCCAGAATATCTTACATCAGAAAATCCCAGTTCTACCATTTACCAGCTATGTGAAGTTGGGAAATTTAACATTTTTGTTCCCCACTTTCCTTCGATGTAAAGTGGATAACAATAGTACATATTAGCTAAGATTTTTTAGGGCATATGAAATTCTCAGATCAGTACCTGACTAATAGTAAGCATCATATAATACCTAGTATTGATCATTATTATTTTGTTGTTATGTTGAGCTCTACTGTTATGTGGAATAGTACATATAAAATATTAATTTAAAGAAGCGGAATATGTTTACGTATTGAAAGAAAGCCAGGAAAGAATGCAGTGTGTGGTCTAAAACAATGGCTTCCAAGCTCTGTTCTCAATTAGAACCATCGGATGATTAATAAAATTCCGATTCCTGCCCAATTCACTGTCTTCCTCAATTCTCTATATTTATAACAATTGTACCAAAGGATAATGGTTGCACAGTCAAGTTAGGAAAGCACTAAAATCAAATTAATTTTAATAGTGCAAGTTCAAGCACCCTAGGATTTGATTAGGTAAGATATTTTGGAGTACAGGGATTTTTCCATTGCCCTTCAAATCCAATCAGGGGAGGAGTTGAATATTCTACCCAGGGTTCACACCACATGCCATTTGGATATCTCTTCTGTTCTTTCGCTTCTCCCTTCTCTCCCCTCATACTTAAAGAGAAGGTAACTACTCCTCAGTCAGTGATACTGACTCTCCTGAAATGTGAGGAAAAACTTACGGGGGTTGGTAGGCCCTTGCTACTCAAAGTGTGGTCCATGCAGCAGTAACATTGACAGTGTGTTAAAAATACAAATCTCAGGTCTTAATGTAGGGCATTGGTTGTCAACTCCTGTTCCCCATGGAATCACCAGGAAGCTGGACCATTAATCTTTGGATGCCAGGCTGCACCCAAGAAACTCTGCATTAATTGTTTTGAGGTGGGCCCAGGTGGTAACTATTTTTTCTCAAATCCTCGGGTGGTTCTGACATGTAGTTGGGGTAGAGACACACTCATTTCGAGGAAAGAGAGCAGAAAACTTCAGATTGATTTTAGAACTTCTCCTTCCATGGCCTTCTCCAGGCTCCTAGGAGAATCCAGGTTCCAGAACATCCTTTAGGTTTCCTTACACCACTGGACAAGGAATTCTTGGCTTATTATTCAGGGCTACTGACCCACCCTGCCTAGTCTGACTTCTGTCCTGCCTTGTTGATAATCTCCATGGAATCTGAATAAGCTTAACTATTAGACTAGCTAACATTCATGATATCAATAGAACACTGTACTACATTTTCAATGCAAAAGTCAAGTACTTTCAAGCACAGCAATGCTGGTAATATTTACTTATATTATGGTTAGGACTCCAACCCCCATGACCATTGTTGCTTTTTATAATTTTACTGTTGCAGGGTGATGATATGAATGCAGTCCTCTGAATGGACTGCAGTGTTTTAAAAATGCATCTTGTTTTGTAAAATCTTATACCTCATGCACTTGAAAATTATTTAACTCAAACAAATTGACTTTCTTTAATCCTTCACAGTTTATCATGGATTAAACAGTTAATGAGAGGGAAGCTAGACTTTGGGGGCTAGCAAGATCCAGCTCTCTTTGTGTGTGGCTGAACTAAAACTGGCATTTTTCTCTAATCTTAAGATTGATCCTTACAAAGTGAAATAAGAGCACTAAAAATCAAATCCAAATCAAATGCTTGAAAAGTCACCTCTCAACTGAAATTCCTTGAATAGGGAGTAGAAGAAGAGAATTATTTATATAATATCTTGCTGTTTCTTGAACCAGCAGCTTTAGCATTACTTGAGAACTTATAGAAATACATATTCTTGAGCTTTAGTGTAGTCCTACTGGATTAGAATCTACATTTTAACAAGATAGCCCAGGTGGTTCCTAGGCACATGGAAGTTTGAGAAACATTAGTATAGTATACATTGGACTCACAAATTTTTTTTCCTCCAACATTTGTTCTTCCCTAAATCAAACCCCATACAGCATCCCATACATTTGCCCGTTCCTCTTTTTTATCCGAGCTCTTTATAAACTTTTCTTGCATCTCCAAATTTCTTGTTATCCCTCTCCCAATCACCTGCCTCTCTGGCCATGTGTCATTTTACCAAAAATCTACTCTATGGGCAGAGGCAGGATGATATACAAAGGCACACTTTCATTAATTTTTTTCTTCATTGCAGTTGAATAAGAGAAGAAATAGTGAAACTTTTTCTCCGTCTACTATAAACCAATAAACTCTCAAAGAAGTAAAATGGGTAATGTCCTGATGCAAAGTCTTCTCCTTCTAAGTCTGAAAATGCAGAGAGCCCATGAAAATACCAGTTTCCCAGTATTGTAAGAACATACAAATATGTTCAGTTTGTTCCTCCAAGATAGAGATAAAAGGGTACCAACTTCTTCAGAGATAAATTAGATTGATACAAACCACACCCACTCATCTTAGTTTTCAATGACCAATCATGATAATCCAAGGCAATTATGTAAGTTAAGATACAAATTCTTTTTCTACTTTCACTTCTTTTAAGAATAGTAGCAAAAAACAAAAATAATTATCTGTGCCAGTAAGTGTTGGGTGTTTCACTATCGATATAAACACTATAAAAAATTCCTTCTAAATACTTAAACAGTAACTAACAACAAGATACTATTTTTATAATTGATTGAGAGATTTTGATTGAGAGTGTGAATAAGTGAAGCATCTGGGAAAACATCTCCATTGACATAATGTGGTTGAAAACTAAATTCTTTGTTTTAATTGAAAAAAAAAGAGAAGAAACAAAACATCTTTAAAAATCTAATGTATTGCCAGAGAAAACCTCTTTCAAATTTCCTTTCTTGAGGGCACACCATTGCAGCCTATAATTTATTATCATTATTATTTTTCACAACATTTAGTACCATGTTTCATTCTCCCACATGTAATATTACCCAATAGAAATCCCCAAAAGGAGCCACAGTACATTCATAACAAAGACAACTGTCTTTCAACTCTGCTTTCCAATATGATTTAATCAGGTATGAAACCGGAAAAATGAGAATCAGCCTGTTCATCATGGCCATGATCATTAGTACCTCCATGAAATGAGGGGAGAAAAGAGAAACATCTGCTTCTTCTTACCAAACTTCCCGATAAGTTAAAACTACTCAAAAATTATTTCTTTAAAAGACATTCTACTGCCTCTGATAGCATGAACATTTGTATGTTTTCTCAGGGTCATCCCTGGGCAAGCAGATGGGACAAGAGAAATGGAAAACAGTAGCCATTCCTAGGCTCCTGGTATATGTGTACAGGAGGCTCTCTGATTTCCAATTTTGGCTCAGATCAGAAGAAAAAAGGTAAGGGTTACATCCTTGAAAAAAAGCTCAGTCTACTCTAGGGCACGCCTGACTTTCAATCCATTTAAGTGCTCACATTTTTATGGGTTTTAAAGGTGACATAAATCCCATTGAATCTTAGAATGAAAAACACTCAATGCAGATTTGAGAAGAGAAAAACCAACTTACCACAGTAGTTCAGTTAGTTGACAGGCACCATCATCTGAAACAACAAAAACATATTTGGATATGACAATCATAAAAACTACCAAACTTTTCAAATTGTCTTAAAACACATACTGTGAATTTATATACAGAAGCAAAATTAAATAAGCAATGAAAATACCTTGTCTGATCTAAATCATTTAGTTTTTTCAGATGAAAGTGTTTCATCCCCACTATATTAGGTCCAAATTAGATACCTGGTTGTTTTTCAAAATCTTTTGTATACACACACTGGCATATGTATATTTCACAACATTTTCTTCTGGTGTTCAAGTTTAAAAGGTAGGCAGAAATACAGTCTCCTGTATAATACAATCTTGGTTCTGACATGAATGCAATCATGACACACTTATCCAAATACACAGCTCTGATAATGCCATATAAATTAGTTCACTGAGCTCAAAAATTATCTCTATTGTCTATACAGAAAAAAGCTAAAGTATTTACCACAGTGCTCAGCAGCTTTAGTCAGCTTCTTCTATTCTCCCTAAGATTCTCTCCCCAAATTCTCCAATACATCCTCCTTCTACTTTTCAAGTTGATCTCCCACTATTTTCCCTTGAGCTGTGTCCTCACACCCTATATTAAACATGTACTTTCTTTTCTTTAACAATATTTTAATTTGCCTTTTCTTCTGCCTCAATATTCTTTCTACCCATTCTTTAGGTCCACCTCAAATAACGTCTCTTCAGTGAAGCTTGTCTTGATGTCCAAAGAAGGAATGAATCTTCTTTTTCTAGGTTTTCCCACCATATTTTGTACCTTATAACCATCTTCTGTCATTTAAAAGAATAGTTGCATTGTACCTGTTTCTGCTAATAAAGCTTTAATTTTAAAGGACTATTAATATCTATTATGAATGAAACACTTTAGTTTCATGAAAAAACAAATTAAGGAATTGAAGAAAATTTCCTCTCTTGATAAATGACTTTTTAGGCAAGTTCTTTAATACTTTTTATACCATATGGGAATACATTTTCTCTTTTTTTGTAATTTTTAAAAAAAGCATTTCTTTTTGCTGGCTTGAATTTTGTATGGAAAGGTGATAATACTTACTAGACCTCTATTAGCACTGCATATGTTTGAAATTAGTGTTTTGAAGAACAGTGACACATTTGCCTTCAACCATGAACATGGTCACCCCAGCAGCAAGACTGACATTAGTAGCATAATCTTAGGGAAAAAAAGATCTCTTTATGCAGAATGAAATGATAACATTGCCTTGTTGGTAATTTTTTTACTTCTGGCCAAGTTAATTATGTCAGATCAGACTGCCTATATGAAGCATGCAAGTGTATTACACATTTACAATATCTCATCCTTCATTCTCCTTCTGGGCCCACAATCACTTTGGGCTTCAAAATGTTGGAAAACAGTTCTGTGCAATTGCTCATATCAGGGTTTCTTTTCTCTTTTCCCTAGATGATTATAACTTGGCTATCCATCTATTTTATTAAAGACTTTCTTATTGTTTTCATACAACATATTAAATATCCAGAAAAAGTACCATTGAATTGAATAATTAAATTTTAAATTACAGATGTAAACATTTTAATGTGGATATTTAAAATAAGAGCAATGTTTCTTCATTTGGTGAGAGGGAGAACTTTATTAGATTCTTTGTACCTAAACCTAGAATGTGATATTTCATCTTCAGAATTATGCATTCTTTATTCCAACCCTCTACAGTTCTTTTCATAGGAAGAACAACGGTATAACACATAATTAAGAAAAATATATATATATATTTTAAAATTGTGATTCAGGGAAGCTCCTAAAGGAAAATAATACTCAGTAATTGAACATGTGTTGATAGTCTGAGTCTACAACCAGGTCATTAGTGGACACTTTCCCCTACAAGTGTCAAAGTTACCAAAGTGTTTTAGCATGAGTAAATAAGATATCATTATGGAAGTACCTTCAGAAATACTAATAAAAATGAATTTTTATTCAATTGCATTTAGATATAATTATTAATATCTGGCAACCTATATGACTTTGATTTCCTTAAAAAATAGAGTGTGGACTTTACATACTAGTTGATTGGGGCTGGCACTTGTAGATAAGGAAACAAAAAAATGTCAGTGGTAAGCACCCTGGAATTTATTGTTGCCTTGTTCTTCTGTGCCAGACGTAATGCAAATATAGCTGGGCTAGGAACTTCAGGGATGGATGGTTTCCTGAGAATAATGATCTGATGGTAGTCTCCTGTTTCATTCAAAAGACAACCAAAATTTAACAAAGAAAATCCCATTAGAAGGAAATGTTTAGCAGGGAATGGTCTCATTGATATCTGTTCCCGGGATATGTCAACAAAGATTTTCTTTCACATGAGTGGAATTGCCAAAGAACAGGACCAATCAAAATCTCTAATTCTATTGAATAGTACCAGAAATATTTTCAATTATTTGTAATTTCTAATATTTTCATCTGACTAATTCACTACTTTTGTTTATCCATATTTTCTATCTTTCTTTCCTCCCTCCCTTCCTTTTTGTCAAATATATTTTCCATTCCCTTTTTTTCTTCTGCATTTTGATCAGGTCCTGAGAATGGCATCCATAAAATATGGAAATCCTTCCACATAAAACAGATAACTTACTAAGTGTATAACCAATTGATGGAGAAGAAAGAAGATTCTATCAAAAACTTTAGAACTTTTGTTTTGACTCTGGAGTTGCTGGCACAAGTGTGAGAATGGAGTCATCCCAAATAAAATGGTTTATGGGTAGCACATGCACCTATATATATTTTTTTCTTAAAAGAAGTTTTCTGAAGACTTTTCATATGCAAATTTATTCAAATAGCATTTATAATTACCATCCACCTCTCCATATCTGACCATTTAATTCTCATAAAGGGCATCTATTTTCTATAAAAGAATCCCAGTGTTTGAATGCAGGAACAGAATACTAAATTGGATATAATTCTAGTATTGTGATCATATTATTTGTTAGAAAACGAAGTGAAGAATAAATTAAATATGTATTACTGCCTTCTCTGTATATCTCTATAAGCAGGTGGTAGGAATAAGCCAGCTATTTCTGTATTCACTTGTAGAACCAATTATAGAAATAATTATGAAAACAAATGCAAATAGGTACTGACTCCGGGCATAGAAAATTATTTTAGCAATGAAATTCCTGAGTCCCAATAACATCACTGAAACACATGCCTGTATATATAATACGTACATATCATATGTATCTCTATCTATCTCTGACATACATATACACACACACATATACATATATAGATACAGATATATACGTAGGTGGCCAGAGGAATTCTCCTTTCTAATTTCATTAGATTTTCTCTTAGCATTTCCTTTTCTTCATACCAAAACTCCAGTCCTAATTTTTCATATCATTCATGAGCAAGTGCAGGACTTGAGCAGAAGTGACAGAAGATGATGGTAACAGGGAAAGGAACCAAGAGTGAAAGGGAATTGGTATGACTAAGCCTCACTACATATATTCCATAAACAGCCCCTGAGCCAAAGCCCAGAATAGACTTCTTTATTAAAAAAAAAAAAAAAAAGCTAAACATTAGGTTTTACTTTTTTCTCCTGAAGTACAAATTACTCTTATTTTGGTTAAAATTAATTGTGAATTCTTTATCTTTACTTACAGAGCTAGGTAAAAATACAAATTAAAGTAGCTCCATTTTGGTCAAAAAGATGCATCAGATATTGTAAACCAACAACAATCTCACTACAAAAAACTTTAGAAAACTGGATAAAATATAACAAATATTCTTTGAATCATATAACTGAGCAAAATATATTAAGGAGATCTTCAGTGGCCAAAATTAAAGAAAGAAGTAGAAATGACTGGTATGGAGTCACTGATCTTTTGGCTCTCTGGGACATTTACCAGTCTTAGCCAAGAGCCTTGGGATTTCAAGGACATGATATTAAAATGTCTCTCATGAAAATTTCTCACACAGGTGTGGGGTTTGAAATGTTACTATTGACAAGGACAGAGAAATTCCACAAATAGAATTTAACAAAAAGCTATTCCCAGGCTTGTACCTTATGCAGTCAATTTCCAAATTTCTCTGGAAGGGCAAAGCCTCAACAAAAAGCAGTTAGGAATTACAAATATAAAGCTCTGCTAAGCAAGAGCTCAAATCTATAATTATAAAACACATGAGCAAATCTTGAGTGAGAGTAAGTAAAAGAAATAAAGAGCAAGATTAGAAACACCAAAATTATTCATATGATAGAATAACTAAACACTGATTCTGAAATAATTGTTTAAAATTATTAAAAATGAAAGATGGGAGAGAAAATATATGAAAGAAATAAGACGTTGTTTAAAAAGACAGTTTTCAATGAGTACCAATTATAGATTTGGAAATAAAACATAATTATTGAAACTAAGTACATAAACATATATTAAATACAGCTAAAGAATCAATCAGATAATAGAACTAAAGAAATTATCCATAATATTGCCAGAAAACCAAAGAAGAAAAAGGTCACAAGAAAGAGCACATGAGATATAAAAAACTGGCTGAAATGGTCCAACATTTGTCTAATAGGAACCAGAAAAAGAATGGGGAGACGTAATCTTAAAGCAGTAATATATGAAAAATGTTCAAGAATTGTGATATCATATATATATATATATATATATATATATATATATATATAATATATATATATGTATGTTGTAAATCTCTCCTCCCTCTCTCCCTCTCTTCAGGAAGTTAAATAAATGCCAAACAAGATAAATCTGGGAACTATATTCAGCATCCTTTGATAAACCATAATGGAAACGAATATGAAAAAGAATATATCTATGTATAACTGAATCACTTTGCTGTACAGCAGAAATTAACACATTGTAAATAAACTATACTTCAGTAAAATTTTTAAAAATACTTAAAAAAAGATAAATCCAATGAAATCTACCTCACGAGCAAACATATAAATGCAAACTTAAAGACAGCAAGAAGATAAAATAGGTATTAAACAGGAGCAAATTTGGTTTACACCACATTTTTCAACAGGAGTAGTAGAAGTTTGCATCTCGAAAGTACTAAAAGAAAGAAACTTATTACAGATGCCTTTATATATATATATGCTAATTTATTAAAGTTAAGGGAGATATTTTCAGACAAAAAGCCATTAGCTTCTACCATGTACTTTTACTGAGGGTAATCCAAGGGATATAATAAAGGAAGAAGTAAACTGAATTCATAACAAAGAGAGATGTAAGGAAGAATGGTCAGTAATGAAACTGATACATAGAGGTAAATCTATAAAAAAATAACTGGGTAAAAATATGATAACATAGTAATGTTAATAATCAATTTTGGGGTAAATTAAACCAAAATGACTGGAAGTACTGGACATCTATAACTTGCAAAATGCTGGCGGGAGGTTTTATAATTACAGTATTCTGAAGTTCTTATATTATTGGGGAGAAGGTTGAAGACATTTATTAGCTTTATACTTTAAATGAGGTACAAGCACTAAAACTTAAAGCTAAAAAAGAACTTAAAGCTAGAAGGTATAAGATCCAAATTTATTAAGAATAAAAAACAAAAACTACCAAAAAAGAGAAATATTATGTATAGAATTAACTGAGTAAATTAAAAGCTCAAAACAAAATGATATAAATAAATACAAATATATCAGTAACCATAATAAATGTGTTGGTTTACAACCTTTGGAGTTCCCCAGGTGAAATTTGACATTGGTCCCCATACACAGAGGGCAGGGACAGACCAAGAAAGAGGCAGGCCACTTCTGAGTGGCAGGTAGCAGTTTTAATACACAAGGCTTGTCTTGGGCGGCCACAAGATGAGTAGATCTCCACACCAACCCTACAGAATCTTAAGTTTATATAGAGGCCTTCCCAGGATTCAGTCACATGTACAGTCCAGAGGGTCTCAACAGCACAGTACTATCTCAAGGTTGTGTCCTTGAAATGCAAATGAACTTAAATGCTAGTTGAACACAGAAATTCTCTTACCCTCCTTTCCTTCTTCCCAGGATTGTATTACCCTTCCTCATCACCTCTTGTCACCACCAGTAGTATCTACTTACTCTTCTCCCAATTCTACCAAAGAACAGATCAGTCTCAAAGGTTCTCCTCTGTCCAATGTTTTCCAAACAAACAAAGCTATTTTATAATTTTTAAGGGCTTTTACTTCTAGAAGTAGATAGGAAAGAAAGAAAAGGGACGATTATCAAAAATATAAGTAGCAAGGGAAAAAGCTCTTAGTTTCATCTAGGGTGACCAACTTGTCCTGATTTTAAAACTGAAAGTCTCAAGTCCAAGTCCCAGATCCAAGGAATCCACCCTTTACAATAGTCCCAGTAAACTAGGATTGTTGGTTTCTCTAGATTTTTAGCTAGCCTCTGGTATGTGTCATGTCCTTAGAATATAAAGGACTATAGATTTTTACTCTTTTGTCCCCTCTTTTTGCCCTTTCTTTCAGCTTTTGAGGCCCCTGCCTTTTCACTATACACACCTCCAGGCATTTCCATAAAAAAACCGTCCTTCTCGCCACTCTTATTCAACATAGTTTTGGAAGTCCTAGCCACAGCAATCAGAGAAGAAAAAGAAATAAAAGGAATACAAATTGGAAAAGAAGAAGTAAAACTGTCACTGTTTGTAGATGACATGATAATATACATAGAGAATCCTAAAGATGCCACCAGAAAACTACTAGAACTAATCAATGAATTTGGTAAGGTTGCAGGATACAAAATTAATGCACAGAAATCTCTGGCATTCCTATACACCAACAATGAAAAATCAGAAAGAGAAATTAAGGAAACACTCCCATTTACCATAGCAACAAAAGAATAAAATACCTAGGAATAAACCTGCCTAAGGAGGCAAAAGACTTGTACTCAGAAAACTAAAACACTGATGAAAGAAACAAAGATGACATAAACAGATGGAGAGATATACCATGTTCTTGGATTGGAAGCATCAATATTGTGAAAATGACTATACTACCCAAAGCAATCTACAGATTCAATGCAATCCCTATCAAACTACCACTGGCATTCTTCACAAAATTAGAACAAAAAATTTTACAATTTGAATGGAAACACAAAAGACCCCAAATAGCCAAAGCAATCTTGAGAACGAAAAACAGCTGGAGGAATCAGGTTCCCCGACTTCAAACTATACCACAAAGCTACAGCAATCAAGAAAGTATGATACTGGCACAAAAACAGAAATATAGATCAATGGTACAAGATAGAATGCCCAGAGATAAACCCACACACATATGGGCACGTACTTTATGACAAAGGAGGCAAGAACATACAATGGAGAAAAGACAGCTTCTTCAATAAGTGGTGCTGGGAAAACTGGACAGCTACATGTAAAAGAGTGAAATTAGAACACTCCCTAACACCATACACAAAAATAAACTCAAAATGGATTAAAGACTTAAATGTAAGACCAGACACTATAAAACTCTTAGAGGAAAACATAGGAAAAACATTCTTTGACATAAACCACAGCACAGAAATTCTTTTTGACCCACCTCCTAGAGAAATGGAAATAAAAACAAAAATAAACAAATGGGACTTAATTAAACTTAAAAGCTTTTGCACAGCAAAGGAAACCATAAACAAGACAAAAAGACAACCCTCAGAATGGGAGAAAATATTTGCAAATGAAACAACAGACAAAGGTTTAATCTCCAAAATATACAAACAGCTCATGGAGCTCAATATCAAAAAAAATAAACAATCCAGTTAAAAAATGGGCAGAAGACCTAAATAGACATTTCACCAAGGAAGACATACATCTGGCCAAGAGGCACATGAAAAGATGCTCAACATCACTAACTATTAGAGAAATGCAAATCAAAACTACAGAGAGGTATCACCTCATGCCGGTCAGAATGGCCATTATCAAAAAATCTAGAAACAATAAATGCTGGAAAGGGTGTGGGGAAAAGGGAACCCTCTTGCACTGTTGGTGGGAATGAAAACTGATACAACCACTATGGAGAACAGTATGGAGGTTCCTTAAAAAACTAAAAATAGAACTACCATATGACCCAGCAATCCCACTACTGGGCATATACCCTAAGAAAACCATAATTCAAAAAGAGACATGTACCACAATGTTCATTGCAGCACTATTTACAATAGCCAGGACATGGAAGCAACCTAAATGTCCATCGACAGATGAATGGATAAAGAAGATGTGGCACATATATACAGTGGAATATTACTCATCCATAAAAAGATACGAAATTGAGTTATTTGTAGTGAGGTGGATGGACCTAGAGAGTATCATACAGAGTGAAGTAAGTCAGAAAGAGAAAAACAAATACCGTATGCTAACACATATATATGGGATCAAAAAAAAAAAAAAAAAAAGGTACTGATGAACCTAGTTGCAGGGCAGGAATAAAGAGACAGACATCGAAAATGGACTTGAGGACATGGGGTGGGAGGGTGAAGCTGGGGCGAAGTGAGAGTAGCATCAACATACATATACTACCGAATGTAAAATAGCCGGCTGGTGGGAAGCAGCAGCATAGCACAGGGAGATCGGCTTGGCTCCGTGCTTCGTGATGGACCTAGAGGCGTGGGATAGGGAGGATGGGAGGGAGGCTCAAGAGGGAGGGGATATGGGGCCAGAGGTGTATGCATATGGTTGATTCGCTTTGTTACGCAACAGAAACTAACACTGTAATGTGAAGAAATTATACTCCAATAAAGACCTATTAAAAAAAAAAAGACTGGGAGGAGGAGAGAAGATGGCGGAAGAGTAAGACGCGGAGATCACCTTCCTTCCCACAGATACAGCAGAAATACATCTACACGTGGAACTGCTCCTACAGAACACCCACTGAACGCTGGCAGAAAACATCCGACCTCCAAAAAGGCAAGAAACTCCCCCCGTACTTGGGTAGGGCAAAAGAAAAAAGAAATAACAGAGACAAAAGAATAGGGACGGCACCTGCACCAGTGGGAGGGAGCCGTGAAGGAGGAAAGGTTTCCACGCACTAGGAAGCCCTTTCGCAGGCAGAGACTGCGTGTGGCAGAGGGGGGAAGCTTCGGAGCCACGGAGGAGAGCGCAGCCACAGGGGTGCGGAGGGCAAAGCGGAGAGGTTCCCGCACGGAGGAGCGGTGCCGACCAGCACTCACCAGCCCGAGAGGCTTGTCTGCTCACCCGCCGGGGAGGGCGGGGCTGGGAGCTGAGGCTCGGCTTCGGTCGGATCGCAGGGAGAGGACTGGGGCTTGCGGCGTGAACACAGCCTGAAGGGGTTAGCGCACCACAGCTGGCTGGGAGGGAGACCAGGAAAAAGTCTGCAGCTGCCGAAGAGGCAAGAGACTTTTTCTTGCCTCTTTGTTTCACGGCCCGCAAGGAGAGGGGATTCAGAGCGCCGCCTAAACGAACTCCAGAGACGGGCGCGAGCCGCGGCGATCAGCACGGACCCCAGAGACGGGCGTGAGACGCTGGGGCTGCTGCTGCCGCCTCCAAAAAGCCTGTGTGTGAGCACAGGTCACTCTCCACACCGCCCCTCCCGGTAGCCGGTGCAGCCCGCCACTGCCAGGGTCCCGTGATCCGGGGACAACTTCCCCGGGAGAACGCACTGCGCGCCTCAGGCTGCTGCAACGTCACGCCGGCGGCAGAGGCTGCAGGTTCGCCCCGCCTCCTCCGTACCGCTCCCTCCCTGCGGCCTGAGTGAGCCAGAGCCCCCGAAGCAGCTGCTCCTTTAACCCCGTCCTGTCTGGGTGGGGAATAGACGCCCTCAGGCGACCTACATGCAGAGGCGGGTCCAAATCCAAAGCTGAACCCCAGGAGCTGTGTGAACAGGGAAGAGAAGGGGAAATCTCTCCCAGCAGCCTCAGAAACAGCGGATTAAAACTCCACAAACAACTTGATGTGCCTGCATCTGTTGAATACCTGAATAGACAACGAATCATCCCAAATTCAGGAGGTGGACTTTGGGAGCAGGATATATTAATTTTTCCCCTTTTCCTTTTTTTTGTGAGTGTATATGTATATGCTTCTGGGTGAGATTTTGTCTGTATAGCTTTGCTTTATAATAGCTTTATTTTACTTCACTATATTATAGCCTCTTTCTTTCTTTCTATTTTTTCTCCCTTTTACTCTGAGCCGTGTGGACGAAAGGCTCTTGGTGCTCCAGCCAGGCATCAGGGCCGTGCCTCTGAGGTGGGAGAGCCAACTTCAGAACACTGGTCCGCAAGAGACCTCCCAGCCCCACGTAATACCAAATGGCAAAAATCTCTCAGAGATCTCCATCTCAACATCAAGACCCAGCTTCACTCAACGACCAGCAAGCTACAGTGCTGGACACCCTATGTCAAACAACTAGCAAGACAGCAACACAGCCCCATCCATTAGCAGAGAGGCTGCCTAAAATCATAATAAGGCCACAGACACGCTAAAATACACCACCAGATGTGGACGTGCCCACCAGAAAGACAAGATCCAGCCTCATCCACCAGAACTCAGGCACTAGTTCCCTCCACCAGGAAGACTACACAACCCACTGAACCAACCTTAGCCACTGGGGACAGATACCAAAAACAACGGGAACTACGAACCTGCAACCTGTGAAAAGGAGACCCCAAACACAGTAAGATAAGCAAAATGAGACGACAGAAAAACACACAGCAGATGAAGGAGCAGGGTCAAAACACACCAGACTTAACAAATGAAGAGGAAATAGGTAGTCTACCTGAAAAAGAATTCAGAATAATGATAGTAAGGATGATCCAAAATCTTGGAAATAGAATAGACAAAATGCAAGAAACATTTAACAAGGATGTAGAAGAACTAAAGAGGAACCAAGCAACGATGAAAGACACAATAAATGAAATTAAAAATACTCTAGATGGGATCAATAGCAGAATAACTGAGGCAGAAGAAAGGATAAGTGACCTGGAAGATAAAATGGTGGAAATAACTACTACAGAGCAGGATAAAGAAAAAAGAATGAAAAGAACTGAGGACAGTCTCAGAGACCTCTGGGACAACATTAAACGCACCAACATTCGAATTATAGGGGTCCCAGAAGAAGAAGAGAAAAAGAAAGGGACTGAGAAAATATTTGAAGAGATTATAGTTGAAAACTTCCCTAATATGGGAAAGGAAATAGTTAATCAAGTCCTGGAAGCACAGAGAGTCCCATACAGGATAAACCCAAGGAGAAACACACCAAGACACATATTAATCAAACTGTCAAAAATTAAATATAAGGAAAACATATTAAAGGCAGCAAGGGAAAAACAACAAATAACACACAAGGGAATCCCCATAAGGTTAACATCTGATCTTTCAGCAGAAACTCTGCAAGCCAGAAGGGAGTGGCAGGATATACTTAAAGTCATGAAGGAGAAAAACCTACAACCAAGATTACTCTACCCAGCAAGGATCTCATTCAGATGTGATGGAGAAATTAAAACCTTTACAGACAAGCAAAAGCTGAGAGAGTTCAGCACCACCAAACCAGCTTTACAACAAATGCTAAAGGAACTTCTCTAGGCAAGAAACACAAGAGAAGGAAAACACCTACAATAACAAACCCAAAACATTTAAGAAAATGGGAATAGGAACATACATATCGATAATTACCTTGAATGTAAATGGATTAAATGCTCCCACCAAAAGACACAGGCTGGCTGAACGGATACAAAAACAAACCCATATATATGCTGTCTACAAGAGACCCACTTCAGACCTAGAGACACATACAGACTGAAAGTGAGGGGATGGAAAAAGATATTCCATGCAAATGGAAATCAAAAGAAAGCTGGAGTAGCAATTCTCATATCAGACAAAATAGACTTTAAAATAAAGACTATTACAAGAGACAAAGAAGGACACTATATAATGATCAAGGGATCGATCCAAGAGGAAGGTATAACAATTGTAAATATTTATGCACCCAACATAGGAGCACCTCAATACATAAGGCAAATACTAACAGCCATAAAAGGGGAAATCGACAGCAACACAATCATAGTAGGGGACTTTAACACCCCACTTTCACCAATGGACAGATCATCCAAAATGAAAATAAATAAGGAAACACAAGCTTTAAATGATACATTAAACAAGATGGACTTAATTGATATTTATAGGACATTCCACCCAAAAACAACAGAATACACATTTTTCTCAAGTGCTCATGGAACATTCTCCAGGATAGATCATATCTTGGGTCACAAATCAAGCCTTGGTAAATTTAAGAAAATTGAAATCGTATCAAGTATCTTTTCCGACCACAACGCTATGAGACTAGATATCAATTACAGGAAAAGATCTGTAAAAAATACAAACACATGGAGGCTACACAATACACTACTTAATAACGAAGTGATCACTGAAGAAATCAAAGGGGAAATCAAAAAATACCTAGAAACAAATGACAATGGAGACACGATGACCCAAAACCTATGGGATGCAGCAAAAGCAGTGCTAAGAGGGAAGTTTATAGCAATACAAGCCTACCTCAAGAAACAGGAAACATCTTGAATAAACAACCTAACCTTACAGCTAAAGCAATTAGAGAAAGAAGAACAAAAAAACCCCAAAGCCAGCAGAAGGAAAGAAATTATAAAGATCAGGTCAGAAATAAATGAAAAAGAAATGAAGGAAACAATAGCAAAAATCAATGAAACTAAAAGCTGGTTCTTTGAGAAGATAAACAAAATTGATAAACCATTAGCCAGACTCATCAAGAGAAAAAGGGAGAAGACTCAGATCAATAGAATTAGAAATGAAAAAGGAGAAGTAACCACTGACACTGCAGAAATACAAAAGATCATGAGAGATTACTACAAGCAACTCTATGCCAATAAAATGGACAACCTGGAAGAAATGGACAGATTCTTAGAAATGCACAAACTGCCGAGACTGAACCAGGAAGAAATAGAAAATATGAACAGACCAATCACAAGCACTGAAATTGAAACTGTGATTAAAAACCTTCCAACAAACAAAAGCCCAGGACCAGATGGCTTCACAGGTGAATTCTATCAAACATTTAGAGAAGAGCTAACACCTATCCTTCGCAAGCTCTTCCAAAATATTGCAGAGGGAGGAACACTCCCAAACTCATTCTACGAGGCCACCATCACCCTGATACCAAAACCAGACAAAGATGTCACAAAGAAAGAAAACTACAGGCCAATATCACTGATGAACATAGATGCAAAAATCCTCAACAAAATACTAGCAAACAGAATCCAACAGCACATTAAAAGGATCATACACCATGATGAAGTGGGGTTTATCCCAGGAATGCAAGGATTCTTCAATATATGCAAATCAATCAATGTGATACACCATATTAACAAATTGAAGAATAAAAACCATATGATCATCTCAATAGATGCAGAGAAAGCTTTCGACAAAATTCAACACCCATTTATGATAAAAGCCCTGCAGAAAGTAGGCATAGAGGGAACTTTCCTCAACATAATAAAGGCCATATATGACAAACCCACAGCCAACATTGTCCTCAATGGTGAAAAACTGAAACCATTTCCACTAAGATCAGGAACAAGACAAGGTTGCCCACTCTCACCACTATTATTCAACATAGTTTTGGAAGTGTTAGCCACAGCAATCAGAGAAGACAAAGAAATAAAAGGAATCCAAATCGGAAAAGAAGAAGTAAAGCTGTCACTATTTGCAGATGACATGATACTATACATAGAGAATCCTAAAGATGCTACCAGAAAACTCCTAGAGCTAATCAATGAATTTGGTAAAGTAGCAGGATACAAAATTAATGCACAGAAATCTCTTGCATTTCTATACACTAATGACGAAAAATCTGAAAGTGAAATTAAGAAAACACTCCCGTTTACCATTGCAACAAAAAGAATAAAATATCTAGGAATAAACCTACCTAAGGAGACAAAAGACTTGTATGCAGAAAATTATAAGACACTGATGAAAGAAATTAAAGATGATACAAATAGATGGAGAGATATACCATGTTCCTGGATTGGAAGAATCAACATTGTGAAAATGACTCTACTACCCAAAGCAATCTACAGATTCAATGCAATCCCTATCAAACTACCACTGGCATTTTTCACAGAAATAGAACAAAAAATTTCACAATTTGTATGGAAACACAAAAGACCCCCAATAGCCAAAGCAATCTTGAGAACGAAAAATGGAGCTGGGGGAATCAGGCTCCCTGACTTCAGACTATATTACAAAGCTTCAGTAATCAAGATAGTTTGGTACAGGCATAAAAACAGAAATATAGATCAATGGAACAGGATAGAAAGCCCAGAGATAAACCCACACACATATGGTCACCTTATTTTTGATAAAGGAGGCAAGCATATACAGTGGAGAAAAGACAGCCTCTTCAATAAGTGGTGCTGGGAAAATTGGACAGCTACATGTAAAAGTATGAAATTAGAACACTCCCTGACACCATGCACAAAAATAAACTCAAAATGGATTAAAGACCTAAGTGTAAGGGCAGACACTATCAAACTCTTAGAGGAAAACATAGGCAGAACACTCTATGACATACATCACAGCAAGATTCTTTTTGACCCAGCTCCCAGAGAAATGGAAATAAGAACACAAATAAACAAATGGGACCTAATGAAACTTAAAAGCTTTTGCACAGCAAAGGAAACCATAAACAAGACCAAAAGACAACCCTCAGAATGCGAGAAAATATTTGCAAATGAAGCAACTGACAAAGGATTAATCTCCAAGATTTATAAGCAGCTCATGCAGCTCAATAACAAAAAAAACGAACAACCCAATCCAAAAATGGGCAGAAGACCTAAATAGACATTTCTCCAAAGAAGATATACAGATTGCCAACAGACACATGAAAGAATGCTCAACATCATTAATCATTAGAGAAATGCAAATCAAAACTACAATGAGATATCATCTCACACCGATCAGAATGGCCATCATCAAAAAATCTAGAAACAATAAATGCTGGAGAGGGTGTGGAGGAAAGGGAACACTCTTGCACTGTTGGTGGGAATGAAAACTGATACAACCACTATGGAGAACAGTATGGAGGTTCCTTAAAAAACTACAAATAGAACTACCATACGACCCAGCAATCCCACTACTGGGCACATACCCTGAGAAAACCATAGTTCAAAAAGAGTCATGTACCAAAATGTTCATTGCAGCTCTATTTACAATAGCCAGGACATGGAAGCAACCTAAATGTCCATCGACAGATGAATGGATAAAGAAGATGTGGCACATATATACAATGGAATATTACTCAGCCATAAAAAGAAATGAAATGGAGGTATTTGTAATGAGGTGGATGGAGTTAGAGTCTGTCATACAGAGTGAAGTAAGTCAGAAAGAGAAAAACAAATACAGTATGCTAACACATATATACGGAATCTAAGGAAAAAAAAAAAAAAAAGGCCATGAAGAACCTAGTGGCAAGACGGGAATAAAGACACAGACCTACTAGAGAATGGACGTGAGGATATGGGGAGGGGGAGGGGTGAGATGTGACAGGGTAAGAGAATGTCATGGACATATATACACTACCAAATGTAAAATAGATAGCTAGTGGGAAGCAGCCACATAGCACAGGGAGATCAGCTCGGTGCTTTGTGACCACCTAGAGGGGTGGGATGGGGAGGGTGGGAGGGAGGGAGATGCAAGAGGGAAGAGATATGGGAACATATTGTATGTGTATAACTGATTCACTTTGTTATAAAGCAGAAGCTAACACACCATTGTAAGGCAATTATACTTCAATAAAGATGTTTAAAAAAATAAAAAAAAATTAAAAAAAGACTGTCCTGTGGCTCCCTGTTCCCTTATTTAAATACTTTACATTATAAAAAATACTTCAACCATGTGATAAATCCAGTAAGTCCACAATTGTGTAGTATCAAGCCAATGTCAAAACAGTGGGTTCCAATGAGTAAGGAACAATTTATTCGTTAAGTTTTTCTTTACTCATTCACTAAAGAAATATTTTGAACACTTATTAAAAATATTTTTAGCATCTACTGTATGTTGTGCACTGTTCTAGGCACTAGGGATATGGTGGTAACCACATGGACATGTTCCCTCCTTACATTTTGCAGCATAGAGAGGCAAGGGGGAGAAAGACTAGAAGCCGGATGACAAATAAAAGAGTGAAGTAATTTAAGACAATGAGCAAAATGAAGAACATAAAACAAGTGATATGGTTCAGAGGAGAAATACTTTATTTATTTATTTAAATTTTGGCTGTTGGATCTTCGTTGCTGCGCGCGGGCTTTCTCTAGTTGCGGTGAGCGGGGGCTACTCTTCGTTGCAGTGCACGGGCTTCTCATTGCGGCGGCTTTTCTTGTTGCGAAGCACGGGCTCTAGGCACACAGGCTTCAGTAGTTGTGGTGCTCGGGCTCTAGAGCTCAGACTCAGTAGTTGTGGCACACGGGCTTAGCTGCTCCGCGGCATGTGGGATCTTCCCAGGCCAGGGCTCGAACCCGTGTCCCCTGAATTGTCAGCCGGATTCCCAACCACTGCACCACCCGGGAAGCCCCAGAGGAAAAACACTTTAGATTAGATGGTCCGGTCTGACTAAGACAGAGCAAGACAGCAGATAAGAGGATACACTATTTATATAAAGGAATAATGAACTTATAAGCCTTGTGTGAACTTATATTCAAGAAACAGGAAGAAAGTCAATGTAACTGCAGTCTCAAGAGTAAAAAAAAGTGGTGAAAGCTAAAATTAGAGATGTGGGTGGGAGCCAGATCATGGACTGCGTGGTAGGTCATTGCTAAGAGGTTTGGATTATATTTTCAGGGCAATGGGAAGTCACTGGAGGGGTTTAAACAAGTAGAGTGACATTACCTGATTTTGTTTTACACATGCTTAGGGCTACTCTGAAGACATGGAAAGCAGAGGCATAAGTAAAAACTGAGAGATCAGTTTTGAAACTTGCCAGGCAAGAGCTTCTGGTGATTTAGACTAAAGTATATGCAGGGATGGAGAAAACTGGATAGATCTGGGATCTATTTTGGAGGTAGAGTCAACAAGATTTGCTCATGGATTGGATTTGGAAAGTGAGTAAAAGAAAGAGATGATGGATGATTGCTGGTTTGGGATTTTAGTAACTGAGTGTTTATGCTATTTATTGAGAAAGGCAAGACTGGTGGAGAATACAGGTTCAGGGATGTGTGTATCAGCTGTGATGCTTCTATTTTAGACACAGTAGGCTGAGGTTTTTCTTAGTTATGTGAGTATAAATGTCAAGCAGGAAGTTGGATGTGGAAGTCTGTAGTTCAGTGGGGAGGTTATGGCTAGAAATGCACGTTGGGAATCATACAGATGGCATCTAAGGTATGGAAATTAGAGAGTGTGTCAGAGCAAAGAGTAGAAGGCTTAGGCCAGAGCCTAGGGAACCCCAACATTAAGATTGAGAATTGAAGACAGATTACAGTCAAGTTCTGTAGGGCTTAGCTAGAGAGGAGGATTTAATTGAGTCTTTACCAAGTCTCTGCTTAATGCCACATTCTGTGCTAGGCATCCTAATGAACAAAACTGACTCCTGTCTCATCTGCCTTATGGTTTAGAGTCCATAAAACTATGTTTCTTCCTCTACATTTCTGTATTCACAAAAACATACCAGTGGCACTCTAATGATTTGTCAATTTCAACCAACTCTTTATCATTCAAGTACCAAGCATTTCTTACAATCACTCCCCTTCATATCTTCCCAGTTCCTTTCAAAAACCTAAAACCCACAGCTTAGTTCTGTAGGAAAAAAAAAATGGCACTATGATATTCTTTTTCCTTGAACTACACATTTCAGGAAAAGGAGATACAACAAATTCACAATGTAGTTGCGATTTAATATTATTCTATTCAATTTATTTGATCCTATTTTTTTCCTAAATTATAACTGAGCAACATGGGGAATTGCAATGACTTCTTCAAGAAGAATGATTTAGGTGTTGGACTCTCAGATTTCTTGAGTGCTACCAATCATCAGAGAAGCTTCAGGCAAAGCAACAATGTACACCCAACACCAGTAGAAGAAATAATGAAAATCATTAGAAGTCCTTTAATCCTAAAGAAACTACTTAGACAAGACTTGAAACAAATTTCACAGGCAGTGTCTTGCTCCAGGGCATGTTTTATAACATTAGCCTGGGTAAATATGCTTCAGTTTCAATTAATAAAATTGTAAATTCAGGATCTATGCTTTAGCAAAGTTGCAGTTTGGGTTTATGCAATGTTAAACTATTATTTGCTAAGGCTAAATAAAGCTGTAAATTAACATACTCTCTGAAATACTTTAACATGGTTGGTGCAAAATTGAAATTTTATCCTGTAACTCTGGGGAGACAGTTGCTAAACAAAAGGCATTTTTAACTATTTTCATCATTGTCTTCATCTAATTTTTTTTTTCTTCCAATACTGAAATCATTTTTAATGTAACTTTTGGAAATTGTATTGATGTTTGTTCTTTGGCTTTTCTCTTTCTTGAGATAATTCTTAATTTGCTAACACATTGCTGACACCACAGCTTTGCATATTTTCTACATGTTTAACCTGTCCTAAAAAAAGTAGCAAATTTGCTATCTAATTTTGCTATTCTTTCCATGTACATTAAAAATGCATTCTTTGGATAACTTTGGTTTGGAATATGGAGTGCTAATGTAAAATTTACTTTTGCACTCTATTTAGAGGAGTAAAATATATTGAGAAGACTGAATAACGAAAACAGGATTTTAAGGAGAATGTTCACACACCTAAGAAGGCAGATATTTTTAAAACGTATTAAAATTACTCTCTGAAAATTGCCACTGCCAAGAAAGGACCAATCATCGTTCAGGCCATTGCCTTGATTCGGGGCTGGGACAGCTGAAACCAGACATTTTACTGTCTCTTTCTCTGAAGTAGAAGTCTTAGAACATCAAACGTAAATAAACACTGAGCTTTGGTACCATTCAATGAAGTAAATAAACTGAATGAATAGAAGAAGGAAGAGGTGGAAGGAGAAAGTTTTGTGGTTGAAAAATGAGCCTTTAAATATTATTAAGAAAACTATGATTCTATATAACAAGAAAAATCCATAATGTATAAATTAATGTTTTTCAAATATGTACATTCCCGGTATCCTGCATCCCTGGCTTTGTTCATGGGTCTGTTTCTTCACTTTCCCTGTATTAGAGCTGTAGAATCTGGTAGCTTGGTGGGAACTTGAGGAAGTGGTACTAACATGTAAGTATTTAAACTGCAATCTCTGTTTACTCTTCCTTCATATCTATTTCCCCACAATGAGCCCCACAATTAATATATAATTTCCTCTAAGAACAAACTCTGTCCTCTTTACCTCTTCTTTCCCTGATTTCTACTCAAGGGCAGTGGCCAGTATGTAGTTCAACGTTCCCCATAAAATTTACTGCGTTTTCTTGAAATACCCTCTGTTCTATAGTGAATAAACTCAACTTTTCTATTCAATATAAAGTTCTACCTTTTCACTAAAATCCAGGCTTCTACTCACAATATTCACTCATTTTTTTCAGTGGAGCCCACCTCCCTCCCCCAACAATTCCAAATCCTCCTCCCTCCTAGGAGAAGGATTTGATACACGATTGAGTTTTCAATACCACTCCCCAGAGTAAGGGGATTAAGGCAAGTCTGTGAGACCATGAAGCAGGTAGTAAAATTACAAAAGAATGTTTCAGTATAAAAGAGAGTTTGCCAAAGCTAGACACTTACTGAAGGAGTCTACAGGGAGGGAGAATGATTAATGTGTAAGTTTCTAGGGGAGATAAGAGGGGATAGGGTTGAGGAACAGTAACCTTGAAAAAATATCTGATATGAACTCTTTCCTCTCCATTTCAAAATATTCCCAGTATCATTCACTTGTTCTCTTTCTTACATCTGTTGCAGAGGAAGCCTGAGGTCAATTTGATGATTATCAAACACAAGATTGCAAAGTCTCAATTAATGTGACTTGTTTTTGAAATTGCTTAATAATTGAAAATACTTTCTTTTATTAACTCTTCTCTTTACTGCCTTCCAAAGCAACGGTATTTTTCTGTTTTTTCTTTATTGTAATGCTAAATAAAAACTTGAGCTCTGGAGCTAGAGAAATTAGATTTAAATCAAGAATTTGTCACTAGCTAACTCTGTGCTCTTGAGAAAACTAACAAATTACTTTATCTCTCTGGACCTCAATTCTCTCACCTATAAATGGGAATAATAATGGCATTTATTTCATAAAATACTATTTTTGTGCAGATTAGATAAGCTTGGCACAGAATCGGCTTGAGAATATTGTAATGAACTTTGCACAATGCCATTCCTCAGTCAAACACTCCTCCTTGTGTTCCTTCTTTCCTTTCTTCCAGTTATTATGTCTAACATTTCTCTAACATCTCTTCTATTCCCCTTTTCGTACCTCCTTATTCCTCCCAAAATAAGAATTGTCCAAGACCTTGGATTCATCTTATTATTTTAACAGCCTTTTCTTTGGCAGATGTATCCATTACCATGGCTTCAACGTTCAGAGGGGCTTCTCATCTAGACATTCCACTGTCACCAGAGTCACATCACTCAAGATGACATTCGTACCCTATGTGCAGCCTTTCACCTGGTTTTCCCTACTTTTATTACCCCTGTTTCCCTCCAACTTAAAATTGCAGTCAATCTTTGCTTCTCTTTCTCTTTCATCACCACATACAAAACAAGTATTTTCATGTTCTTGTTTAACCTTTACTATCTCTCCTCTTTATTCTCACCGCCACCATTTTAGTTCATGCCCTTATTACCTGACTTCAAACACCATAAATTGACTTATTTCTGAAATTTAAATAAATGAATCATGGAGGATGTCTGATTTTGTGTCTGGCTTTTCCTACTCAATATTATGTTTGAGAATCAACCATGATGATGTGTATGGCAGTAGTTTATCTTCATTACTGTGTAGAATTCCAGTATATGAATATACAATGACTTATTCATCCATTCATCTGTTGATGATATTTAGGCTGATTCCACTTTAAGATGATTATGAATAATGGTTCTATAAACACACTTATACATGTTTTGTGGTGATACACAATTCTGTTGGATATATGCACAGAGAAGGCATAAGCATCAAATACACAGAAAAGACATTCCGTGAAATAAAAGTGGCTACCTCTGGGTGGTGATGGGATATGAGGAATTTTTTGCCTTATTCTAAGTTTTCTACAATAAAGAAATTTAGAAATTGGTATACCAAAGTTACTTAGAATATGAGTTCTGGCATCAAAAAGCCTGATTCAAACACTAGTGCCACTACTTATCTCCTCTTATTAATTTTATTACTATTTTATTTCAAGTTACTTAACCCTGCTGAAGTTCAGTTCTTCACTTGCTCATCTGTAAAACTGGGGAATCAGAGCATCTCTTTCCTAGAATTGTTGTAAGGAATAAAATACCTAACCCACGAACACTCAGTCCAGTTCATGGAAAAAGTAATCATCCAGTAAGGGACTGCATTATTCATAGGGATTGTTATTATTATATTTAATACAATATTTTATAAATATTATAATATTTAAATATAAATATAGTTATACTTATAAAAAGAGAACACTGTTTTCCCTTTCATAATTTTTGTCTTGTGAAATTTGGGTTAGAAATATAGAAAAATTTATAGGGTAGTAATTTAAAGTAAGTACTGGAGGAATCAGAAGAATATTTATTTTTATTGACATAAGTATAGGGTAGCAAACTATCTGTAGATTAAGCTACCTAGAGGTGGGGCTGTAAATCTATGAACCAAAACCACCAGAGTAACACTGGCAGTAGGAAGAGGAAAAAAAAAAAAAAGGGAATTTATGGTATCAGTGTACTGATTGAATCATTACTGATGCTTCTCATGTTTCTTTTTATATATATATATAAATATTCTGACAGCAAAGGAAATGATTATATGTGCAAATTGGGTATCCCTTTCTTAAAATTTTAGATCAGCTGGGACTACACTCAACTCAACCAGCAAAATCTAAAACAAATAAAACACCATTTGTAAGAAAGCACTTAAGAAAATCATAAGTATGACAAGCAATTTTTGCCAACTCGTATTGCTCATCTATGATTCTAAAACGTATGTGTTGCGTTTACAAATGTGTTCTTATTGAGATTCATACCTGCATTGCTTGTTTGTTCAGAGTCCTAGAAAATTATAATAAAATGGAATCTTACCACCACTCTCAATTTGGGGATTCATTTCAATTAAAAAAAGAAAATGAAAGAATAATTTTCATCAGCTTCTGCTTATTTCTCAGTAAATGCTATGATAAAATATTTTAAAAAATTAAAAAATAAAAAACAAAAAAAAAAAAACTAGTACAGATCTTCCTAGATTTATGATGAGGTTACAACCTAATAAAGCCTCATTAAGTTGAAAATACTGCAAATTAAAAAGGCATTTACTACACCTAACCTCTCAAACATCAAAGCTAAGCCTGGTCTACCTTAAACATACTCAGAACACTTACAGCAGCCTATAGTTGGACAACGTCATCTAACACAAAGGCTGTTTTATAATAAAGTGTTGAGTACCTCAGGTAATTTATTGAATACTGTACTGAAAGTGAAGAACAGAATGGTTGTATGGGAACAGAATGCTTGTTAAGTGTATTGATGGTTTCCCCTCATGATTGCTTGGCTGATTGGGAGCTGAGGCTGGCTGCCCTGCACAGCGTCATGAGAGCGTATCACACTGCACATCGCTAGCCCGGGAAAAGATCAAAATGTAAGGTATGCTTCTACTGAACACGTACCACTTTCACACCATCGTAAAGTGGAAAAATCATAAGTCAAACCATCATCATTTGGGGACCGTCTGTATTATATTGAAAAACATTATGTTAAGGAAAAACAGAGATTTGGGGTTTTAGAAAGAGCCCAGGTTGAAAATCAACACCACTGTTTATTGATATTTGACTTTGGGTTAGTTTCCTCATTTGTAGAAAGGAATGATCGTGAGGATTAAAGAAAAAAAAAAAAGAACATAAAATATCCTCACACTGCTTGACACAAAATAGGTCTTCAGGAATATTATGTTTCTCGTCCCTTATCACTCTATTTTAAAGTATTTCCTTCTAAGTAATAGAAATTTCCCAATTTTGGTATTTTATCTGACTCATTAGAGACTTCTTTTTTTTTGATACCACTCATTATATCCCAAAATATATTAGGGCCTTTAAATCAAGAGATTTATTTATCAAGAGAGTCAGAGACTATAATTCCTTAGACCAAAACTTAGACATAGCTTTTATAAGTATACATTTTCTGAAAAGTATCTCTACTCCACTCTAGAATATGCTTATCTAACAAGATAAGTGTGCATGATTATCATATCAGGCTTTCTGATTTTAATACAAAGATGAATATACACATACTGAACTTGTCTCAGTATATTATTCCCACAGTATTTTTTCTAAAGTCAGTATTATTCTACCTGTGATATTATATTATGTACTTGTCCACTCCTGCCACAGATATAGTCAGCTAAAACAATACCCAATAGCAATTTTTAAGTTACATTTTTTCAAAGAACGTATCAGTTTTTAACTTGAGATAATATTTTATGCATCTGAATCATATTTGAGCTTCTCCAAGTCTGTGTTCTTGGGACACTACTAGCAATATGATCCATTAAGGTAAGATGGAAATTCTTTATCAATAGAAATATAAGGCAGTAATGATACAGTCTTTTTTAGAAGTCAGAACAAGCCATATTAAATTAATTCAAGACCAGTAACACATCTCGTGAGTTAATAGAAACAAATTCCAGAAAGATTTGAAAGAGACTGCCACAACTAACTAAGAGCACATTAACACTTCTATAAAGCCCCCTCCCCCGCCCCAGTAGAAATGAACTCACAATATAAAAATTACAAACCAAAGGAGTAAAGGAGCCAACCATAAGGGAGAAATCAGTAGATGCAGGAAGTAAAAAATTTACATTCCAAGAAAATAATAGAAAAGCCCAGGACTGATTATCTCAAATCCTAATAGAGTCCTAGGGAAGCAGTTGATTTTCAAATTTAACAGATGACTGGCTCTCAAACATTTTATTCCATATATAAACATATATTTCAGGTTAAAAAAATCCTAAGGTTTCAAATATTTCATTTTTGGCATACATAATATAGTCAAAAAAGAGGAAAAACTTCTGCCTAATATTGGTTCCAAATCAAAGATTTTATATAAAAGTATATGAACGATTGAAATGTAATGTCTTGGCCTCCCTGACTCCCATCTTTTGCTACCTGCAAGAGGAAAATATGAAAATAGAAAAAACTCATTTAAAAAAATCTGTTGTCAAACACATTTGTGACACACTGTGTAGTACAGCACAATGAAAATTACAGTAAGGTTCACTAAGCAGCCTTATACAAATTCAGTAAGTGCTAGATTTCTTTAGAGACAACGTCAGTTGTTTAGATAAATGAAGTGGCTTCTAGATGAGAGGTTACTGGCACAAATCAATACACTGAAATATGCATTCAGGCCATATGGTATTTCAGTAATGGGTGCTTAGAATTCAGTACATAGCACTGCTATAAATCACAAGCAGAAATTATATTAAAAGAAAGTTAGTTCTGTGATCTGAACTAAGAAATCAATGGAAATGTATACCAAAAATAAGAGGCTTTTAGATATGTATGTCAAAAGAAAAATGATTTGTGTCATTGCCACTCATAATTCATATTTTTGTTTCCTATGTCCAGTTGAAGGTGGATTTTTTCCATGTCTCCATTTCCTTACACAGACAACCTTTAAAGTACATAAGAATTCCACGTGGGGAAGAAATTCACACATCCTTATTAAAAATATAGGAAGTGCAAAATTCAGAGTCACCAGAACCTGGATAAGAAAATCCTTGACTTGCTGGAGGGGTATTTTGTGATGGGGCGACCATAACTGCAGGTACATAGTGGGCAGAATACGATTAATTTAGGATGAAACTGGGTAAGAGAGGAGCTAAATGGTCAAGCATAAGAGTTTAGAAGTGATAGGGTAAGAGGAAAACAGGGAGCTCTAGGGATTACTGACGGGGCAAAAGACACTATAAAACAACCGTGATCCTTGTTAATTGAAGCTGTACTTTTACATCTATCTATCTATCTGCATACACACATTCACTCTAGACTTGTATCATTACCAATATTTTACTATTGTCTTTTAGAACTATGTTTACCACACATCAGGGGACCCCAAATGCATGCTTGCATACACGTGCATGTTCATACACAAAAGAAGCATATTCAGCATAGTTCTGTAACCACAATCATGCTATGAGCAGAGCTGCTGTGATAAGCTGACTGATAATGTTCAGTGACCGAAATTGGAGCTTAGAATAAGTGTAGGTGCATGCATGCCTTAATCAAATGAAAAGTAGGCCAGATATATGTGTTTACTTTTTTTTAACCACAGCTGAGAAACCTTTTTTTGCGTGTGTGTGCTTGCATGTGTGTGTGACTGTAAAAATAAATAAACCATTACCCTGAAAAAGAAATGAACCATAAGGTTGGTTTCTATCAAAATAGACATGAAATGGATTAAAAATTAAACTCCAGACTGGGACATATTTTGTGTTTCTTTTCAATTCCCAATAATGCATTAGGATATACAGTAAAATCCTTGAGAATATGTGACACTGCCTGTCCTTTTCTTGATAATCAGTGCAGGGTTGAGAACAAAAACTTGTCTCATGGAATTATGCCTTCTAAGATTAACACACAAATACAAAATAATTTCTACGCTAGCAAACACATGTTATTTTCTTCAGAATTTTGACCATTTTCTGTGGGTTTGTGTAGAAATAATCCCCATAAATATCATCATCAATATCTAGAACTGTCCAAACGAAAGCAGCCAATTATACTATTTCTCTAAAGTTTGGTAGAATATCATACAATGCTACTCACTACACGAGCATCATTGAGGTCATTAAACCTGAAACAGAAATGCCTTTTGCTAACGTTTTTAAAATAAGAGCAAAATCATCATGTGTTGCCAAGTTGAAATGGGGTAAATGCCTTCTGATGCCTAAGGAAAGGAGTGAAGCCCATGGACATCTGAATGGAGGGGGATGGAAGCCCTGTGTGTTAGACTGACAATGTTTAGTGTTTTAAATTAACCGAAGTATTCACAACAACACAAAAGAATGTCAACACTGTGCAGAAAATGATCCCTAGGGAATGAAATGTGAGTGTCTGAAAAGGTTCTCTAGGTAAGGAAATAAAATACTAAATTTATAATGAGCCGATGTCACTGCAGGGAAAATGGACAAAAGAAATCTCTTAAAGCAACCCTGTCATTTTACAGGTGAAGAAACAGAGGCCAGGAGAAGGTAAGTGGACTATAACAGGGCTGGCTAGTGAATCCATGTTTTCTGAGCATAATTCACTGGTTCTTTCTTCTGGACCTGAGTGTCCCCACAAGCAAAGAATACAGTCAAAGGGAGATTATACAGCCAAATTTCAGATATAACTCAATTTTATCCCCAAATCATGCAGGTACTAGATTTTTTTCTTTTCCTTTTTCTTTCTTTTTTTTTGGCCAGAATTACCTACAATCTATTTCTGTTTTACAAATAGAAATTTCACTCACTTTTGTACCTTAGTAAATAAGCCTTATTTCATAGTATAACATATTCATTTTTTCTAAATTTGATATTTGTGGCTTTGTAGCAAGGGACAAGGATCATATGAGCACCTCAAACACCCTGACCCATTGCAACTGTTGCTTTATTTTCTACATCACTATCACTTTATTTCCCTTTGCCAAGACTGCAGCCGCTGCGGCCGTCTTCTCAGCATCCAGCCCTCAAAGGTTTGGGCTTGGATACAGACTCTCATCTCCCTAATGAAAGTATTACTATTTCGATCTATTCCCTTCTTTAGTCAACTCCCTTTCATGTTTCCCACAGTTTCGGGCCACTCTTGTTGAAGCTCCTGTCACATGCTAGTCACTTCAGGAAGATGCTTTAGGCTCTCTCACTCTACCCTCAAATTTATCTTCATCCACACCTATCTTCACCCTCTTAAATACGATTTTTCTTACATTTATTCCTCTCAGAGAACCTCACAGACTTCTCTGTTCTTATGTGCCATTCCCCAAGAGAACCTATATTTTCCCACATACCTTCAAGTTTTTGATAAGGTAATCTAATAAATTGATGGGCTCTGATGGACAAAAGTGTTAGCAATCCCTGGGATCATTTTCGCACTCTCAAAACCTTCTGAACGTAGCACCTTCAAACAGAGGAATGAACCTCACTGAGGATATTTCAGGAGAGGAAATACCAGTTGCGGAATTTCAGTTTCAGCAGTGCGGCGTAACAATGTACCTCGTATGCTACCAACATGCATCAGATACTCCATCCTGATGTAGCATGATAATTTCATGCAGCCATTTGTGATGGGAAGGTCATTTTGAGCAAAGAAGTTATAAAATACCTTGAAGCATTTGGCTTTAACTCATGTTTCCACATTTAGTTGGTTACTAATTATAAAAAGAAACAATCGGCACAAATAAAATAAAACAGAACCTTATTATAGTTGACTATGTGGTCAGAATTTTAGTTATGGCAAGGCTATTCATCACTCTGAAAAATAAGGCAAAATTAGAAATTATCACAGATATAAATTATCTGTTCAGATAAAAGCTGTGATGGTCATATGACATGTTTGTTTTCCAACTCAAATTTGGTTATAATCTTAGCTTTGTTCTTTTTTACTTTGTGACCTTGGTCAAAGTATTTAATTTCTTTGAGTTTTGATTTCTTTATATGTAAAATGGGGGAGGGAGGGAGGGAGGATATCTACCTCTAAGATTGTTATGAGGATTAAATTAGATAACATTTTTAAAGTAGTTAAGCACACTGTGTGGCATATCATGGACCCTTAACAAATGACAGGTTTTCTTATTATATTTTAGTAGTTTGTTCTTTACAAGTAGTTATATAATCACTAATACCAATGTGATTCTGGACTTCAGGAGACTAATCCGCATTTATAAAACTGAAAGAGTTTTAAGGGAAATAATGGAATTTTCCCTTAAAACATTTTTCCCACCTGTTTTAGAAATGGGTATTGCATAGCTCTATTGAGAATTCACCTCCTATTATTTAAAACAATGTTTGATTGGATTCAAACTATCTTCCAACATCTTCTCAAAGGACAATCCAAACTCTTCAATTATCTTTTTCACATACATCTCAAAAAGTATTTTGAGTGCCTGAAAGCCTATAATTCTTTTCCCCTAAAGTTTTGAATTCCATCTGATGAAGATATTACACTATGTGAAGTACCACCATGTCACAGAAACAATAGTTTAAATTAACCTCTTACTGCCTTCAGTCAGGTTCTTTCTTTTCTTCATAAAAGTTAATTTAATGCTTTTGAAAGAAGCAAGATTGGCAGGAATGGAGAATTAAGGCCTTTACGTCACAAAATAGGCACTGACTGGAATGAGTAACAATATTCTTAAAATTGTTGGCTATTACAGAACCTCAAATACATTTAGAGAAGTGCCTTAAGGGAGTGATGGTAATTGAGTCTTGCTGCGCCATTCAGCATGGACACATCCTAGGGATGATAATTAGAGCTATTCAACATGGCAAGTGTTGGATTTTAATTAAAAAAATCATGACTGTCATCATCTCTTTGATACATTATGTAGCAGAGATCAGAACCACTGTGTAAGATTACATGGAGGAAAGGGTTTTGTCTGGACAACTGCCCTCAAAAGTTTCAAAATGCGAAACTCTAATCTAAAGCTATTCTTTTATTAAACAAATACTAATTAGGTAGTACCATCTGCCAGTTTCTTTTTTCCTCTAGGCAATGGGTATAAGACAGGTTTGACCCCTGCTTTCCCGGAGTTTAATGGAAAGGGGGAAAGATTTGAAACAAAAACTATATGAAAATTTAAAAGATAATTTCAGATTCAGGGCTGGCCTCATGGGCAGATAACCTGTGCAGTCACATAGGGCCCTGCCTTTAAAAGGGCCTCAAACTTAGTTTAATTAGTGCCAATTGCCTTCCTGAAATTCTTAATAATTTTTTTTTTTATAATTGGAGAAATTTATTTATTTATTTATTTATTTATGGCTGTGTTGGGTCTTCGTTTCCGTGCGAGGGCTTCCTCTAGTTGTGGCAAGCGGGGGCCACTCTTCATCGCGGTGCACGGGCCTCTCACTATCACGGCCTCTCTTGTTGCGGAGCACAGGCTCCAGACGTGCAGCTCAGTAATTGTGGCTCACGGGCTTAGTCGCTCCGCGGCATGTGGGATCTTCCCAGACCAGGGCTCGAACCCGTGTCCCCTGCATTGGCAGGCAGATTCTCAACCACTGCACCACCAGGGAAGCCCTCTTAGTAATTTTTAACAAGGGGCCTGCGTTTTCATTTTGTCCTGGACTCTGCCAATTTTGTAGCCAGTCTTGTTCAGATAGTAACAAGTGTTATAAAGGAAATAAAACAAAGTAATGAGAGAGAGAAAGACAGGGGTCATGAGTCACCAAACTGCTTTAGATAGGAGTCCACAAAGGCCTTTCTGATGAGGTGACTGATGAGCCATGAATTACAATATTTACCAAATTAATGGATCTCACACACTGAGAAGAGCCTGTACTGAATCAAATTCAACAGATACTGATTTAGTACCTATTCTGTGCAAGAAGCCATCAGGTTACTCTTTAAGGAATAGTAGGACACAGTTTGTGTTCCTGGTAAATTTGAAATGAAAAAAAAAAGTACACAGGGAGTTCTCAATAAGCTCTTCAAGAGATGCGCAGAAATATGAGGATTCCAGAGGTGGAAGATATCACTAAAGTTTGGGACAATAAGAGAAGCCTTTTAAAAGGGGCGGGGGGGGGGGTGTAGGATTTCTTTGCCACAGTTAGTAGGGTGGGTGGAGTAGGGAGACTTCTTCACCAGCTAGAAGAAATAGCAAAATTGAAGGCTCAGAGGCAACCAGAGTGACTATGAGGTAATAGTAAATAGTGCTTAAAAACATAGCTATGGTATAGAATGGATGGAGGAAAATGTTTACAAAAAACAACTCTGGGTGCATTCTTATGTCTTATTTTTTTCTTTTCATTTTCACGTAATAAACTGCTAAGTCCCATTGATTCTATTTTCTAAATATCTCTTGAGTGCATTGTCTCTACTTCTGACCATCCTCTCATTTCTACATGACTGCAGCAGCTTTCCCACTGGTCTGTCTCCAGTTAGGCCTCTTCCCCAGATCAGTTTCTCCTCCTCCCAGTCAGAGGACACCTTCTTAAAAGAAATCTGATCATGTCACTCTTGGTTTGATACCTTTCAAAGCAGAGTTATGAGTGGATAAGCCCTGATTCTGAAATCAGGCAGAACAGGATTTGAATCTTGCCTCTTACCTTACCAGTTGTGCTATGTAAATGAGTTTTTTAGCCTCTCTGGTCCTCAGTATCCTCATAGGGAGGTTGTGCTGATAATAAAATAATGTATGCAAAGGGATAACACTGCCTGGTTAACACAGAGAACACTCAGTAATTGTAATTGCTGTCAGGATGAAGTCAAATTCCTTTGTGTGGCGTTTAAGGCCCTAAATCAACCAACTTCTGTCATTCCTTGCCTTATTCTACACGTCCACGTCCACAGCACTCAGATACATGATATGCTCTCCCTTTTCCCACGATGTTTACATGCTGGGCCTTCTCCCAGGAATACTTCTTTCTGCTAGCTATTTGTCTCATTCCTTCAATCTATTGTTGTCATTCCCATTTGATAAGCATGAAAACTCATACCCGATTAGTCCAAAGACTTTTCAAAGTCACACAGTAAGTAGCAGAACAAAGCCCTAACCAGTTTCAAATTAGTACAAATCCTGTGCTCCTTCCCTGTATTTTTTGTCTCACAAGTTTCAGATATTTTCTGGGAAAAGGTTTACTTTTTTTAAAAATAAAATTGTTCCCCAAATATGTACTTGTCTGCTGCCCTTGCAGTTTCCTGTCTTTTTCCCTTCATTAGAATTATATGGGTTTCCACAGACAGCTTCCTTATGTCACGTAAGATCAGAAAGCAAGCAAATAAACAAAAATCTGACATGCCCTACCGCTACCAAGAATAATCTTCAATTTGGGGATGAATGGATCTATTATCCCATTCTTTGGGGGAACGTGAGACAGCCATTTTCCAGTAGCACTTGCTTCAACCATAAAAACTACTGCCATTTTGAAGGCATTTGGGGAAAGCTGTCACATATAAAAATTTTAATGGGATGCTAATCTGCTTGGTAAAATTAAAGTTTTAATCTTAAAATCTGAGCTAAAGTAAATTTAGATTGATATAGATTCACTCCACAAACATCAATAATTTTCCATTATGTTAAAATCAATCCCAATTTTACATGCAAACAGCAGATTCAAGTAAAAACCTCCGAGGTTGGTATTCTACCAAAAACATACTTATTTTGGATCTCTGTAAAAACAGCTGCATGTTCTTACTAAGAAGAGCACCGTTTAGCTTTGATGCCTCCATTCCTAGAAAAATCCAGTTCATACTTTCTAATTAGCCATCACAAGTGGTTTGCTGTTAGACAGTCACAGGGGGAGAAAAAAAAAGAAGAAAATCAAATGATCCGAGGGACAATTGGATTAAAAAATTATGCTCACTATAAAACTGAATTAAAAGCACATGAAACTATCTGGAAGTGGCATACATTTATAGTGCTATAATAATATGCTTCTCTATCTTAGAGAACAGCTGAATTTAGAAAGTTGTTTAACCTCTGCAAAACTCTAGTTTCCTCATCTATAAAATGAGAGCAACGTCAGCCTTGCCCACTCTTCAGAAATTGTGTGAGGATTAAATGAAATAGTCAATATGAAAACACTTTGAATATATACATACTAATCAACTATAATGTGATATCACTTCACACTGGGAAAGGGACATACATCCTTCAACTCTCTTTCCAACTGCTTAAAAAAAAAAAAACCCCTTAGGTCCTCTGATTATCACTTGAATTGTTTGCCTTACCTGGAATATTTTTTTTTTCCTGTCCATCAAAATCTTTTAAAAAATTAATTTCCTCCATGAAAAGTTCTCTGAGACCTAGAGCCTTTGCTTATCTCCCTCTCAACTAAAAATCCTTATCTTAAATGTGTACAAGTGAATCTTTTCAAGTCCATGCTTGTTAGTCTTGTCACTCGCATCGAGTTTGCAAGCCCTTCAGAACAGATTGGCTTTCACGGTGCCTCCTGGTACAGGGCACAGCGCTGAACACAAAGGAAATGCTCAAGAGTGAATCGCTAAATGGATTCATTCACCCCTTGGGAAGGCTGACTGGCTTTTCTGTTTAGCCAACCTGATGGTTATTCATAGAATAAAATTTGTTCTGTCCAAAATTAATCTGTACCGAAGTTAGATATGTGGAGACCAACCAATATCAGAGAAAAGAGCCATATCTCGCTGGTTGTGTAACTGTTCAAGTTTCTTTTGCAGTTTCTATTTTTAACAATAAGAGCATTTATCTGAAGATCAATCTGCAATGAGAGACATTCATAAACGTGGAGACTCTGACATTAGACTGACCGTGGTTAATATCTGACATTTTCTAGTTATAAGCCATGCAACTTTTCAAAGTTAGTTAGCTATTTTGTGTCGCAATTTCCTTATCTGTAAAATAGGGATTCTACTACAAATGAGATAGTGCATATCCTATTGGCTATGTGTTATTAAGGTCTACATCAAAGCGTACTTGAGCGACTCACTCATTTACCCACTTGCTGCGTGTACATACACGGATTAAATATAGTCCTTGCTTTTGAGGACTCAAAGTGAAATCAAGTCTATAATTTGATTAGCAGTAATGAAGGTATGTTTGAACCAGACTGGTGTAGGAGTACAAGGAAAGAAATTATTAATTCTGCATGGAGCTTTAAAGGGAGATATGACAGAAGAGCCTTTTAATTTGGGCTTTTACTTGGTGAGCGAGATTGTTCCAGTAAGTGGAAAAATGTTGTGGAGAATAAAAACACTTTCTAGGTAAGCAATTAATGAGCAGTAGGGTTTGACTTTGTAGAATGTTTTCTGCAAAAATCTAATTAGAACACACATATGAAGATACTGCAAGAGGATTCTATTGTAAAACTGGGTAAGCACAGCTTTATGAATTCTAAAAAAATGGCCCCTTATCTCACACATATGGTATATATACTATATATAACACATATATAAAATACATATATATGTATATACACACATATATGTACATGTATATACATATATGATGTATAGTACATATATATCCAAATATTGTCATTATCATCCATCTCTAACATGACATACACCTTGAAAATGAAGACTTAGTCTCATTTTAAAAACGAGTAATATATTCAGATAACTAAAAGCTGTATAAAATTTAATCTATCAAGCTATTCCTAAACAAGAAAATAGAAGCAATAGTTGGGTTTTAAAATAGGTTATGACCTAATTATCTATTCATATTTAATAGAAATTCTGTAGAGTTATTTTAATGACACTTCAATAGTAATTTCTGAGTTCCTTGATAAGTGAAATTAATATTATCTTATCTATTTCAGAAATAAAAATCAATGTAAAATCAGGCCTATAAAACTTGGAAAGTTCAAGAATCCTACAATTCTGCTTAGAAATGAATAGACTTTGAAAAATAACGGACATGTATATTGTTTAGAAACTTTAACAACAGAAGTATATTATCCTTTCTCTCTTCATGGTTTTGGTGGCATAACAAATATAAAACCCAGTTTATTTTATTTATTCTTTTCTTTTTTGGCAGTGCTGCTTGAGGGATCTCAGTTCCCCAACCAGGGATTGAAGCCCAGGCCACAGCAGTGAAAGCACCGAATCCTAACCACTAGACCACCAGGGAACCCCCTAAAACCCAGTTTATTAATTATTGGAATTTGCCAAGGACTTTTCATGAATAGATGTATATCAACACAGAAACGAAAATGACAGCTTTTTGTCGCAGATGAGTTCACTCACAACAAAGCACAATTTATAAAGATGACTGTAAGGAAAATAAAACAACTTTCAGAGATGTTTGTATTTGAAAGCTAGGAAACAATAAAATTTAATTTTAAGAAAAATGTTTTATGGGTAGAGAAAGCATTTTGCTTTATCAACAAAAAACTTTATAAATACCACTGAAGACCATATAGTATTAAAATACTCCTGATTCTGTGTGATCCAGCAAAGATATAAGGCATTCATATGTAACATTTAAATGTTGATGGTAAGCGAAGGTTGTTACTGAATAAACAGAAAGATTTTTCCTGTAATAATTCGAAATACAACCAGGTTAAATTGGTCTTTTAAAATATGCATAGTTTAATGACTATAAAACCCTATAATAAAGATTCTGAATTTATATATATAAGATTCAAAGGTAGTAAAATGTTCCTCACCCATGTTTAGCCAAAAGTGATCAACAGTTTAATCACTATTTATTTAATATTTTATAAAATAACTGTAATTGTTATTTGTTACAAACATAATAAAATATCAATTGATATTTCTTAGATCTATGAACTATTTTAGTTTACAGCACTATTAGTTTTATTTAGTGAACCAAAAAATATTTGGTAAAGTCTTCTAACAAAAGCATTTTTCTTTATTGTTGAAAATAAGGAATAGGATTTTAATTTTGTGGGCAACTATCCAGGACTACATCCCCTATTTGTTATCAGGATAGGCTCTATCACAGTTTAGTGATGGCTCTTAAAGCAGTACTTCTAAACCATTGCCATTATATATATATATATTTTTAACATCTTTATTGGAGTATAATTGCTTTACAATGTTGTGTTAGTTTCTGCTGTATAATGAACTGAATCAGCTATATGTATACATATATCCCCATATCCCCTCCCTCTTGCATCTCCCTCCCACCCTCCCTATCCCACCCCTCTAGGTGGTCACAAAACACTGAGCTGATCTCCCTGTGCTATGTGGCTGCTTCCCACTAGCTATCTATTTTACATTTGGTAGTGTATATATGTCAATGCTACTCTCTCACGTCGTCCCAACTTACTCTTCCCCTTCCCCATGTTCTCAAGTCCATTCTCTACGTCTGCATCTTTATTCCTGTCCTGCCCCTAGGTTCTTCAGAACCATTTTTTCTTTTCTTTTTTTTTAGATTCCATATATATGTGTTAGCATATGGTATTTGTTTTCCTCTTTCTGACTTACTTCACTCTGTATGACAGACTCTAGGTCCATCTACCTCACTACAAATAATTCAATTTCATTTCTTTTTATGGATGAGTAATATTCCACTGTATATATGTGCCACATCTTCTTTATCCATTTATCTTTCGATGGACATTTAGGTTGCTTCCATGTCCTGGCTATTGTAAATAGCGCTGTAATGAACATTGTGGTACATGACTCTTTTTGAATTATGGTTTTCTCAGGGTATATGCCCAGTAGTGGGATTGCTGGGTGATATGGTAGTTCTATTTTTAGTTTTTTAAGGAACCTCCATACTGTTCTCCATAGTGGCTGTATCAATTTACATTCCCACCAACAGTGCAAGAGGGTTCCCTTTTCTCCACTACGGACACTGAATATTGGCAATACACATCAGAAGTCTTATATATGTGAATAACTTTGGATCTAATGATTTTATTAGGAAGTAACCGTATAATTATGCAAATATGTGCATACACTGATGTTCAGTGCAAGGTTATTTATATTACTAAAAGTTGGAAAAAAACAAATATCAATGGGAGATTGAGCAAATAAAGTTCACAACTCTGCATGCATATGATGACATGCAACATAACCACTAAAAGTATGATGCTGCTCAATATTTATGACATGGAAAAATACCTATGACAAATTCATGAAAAAAATCAGTATATTGTATTGCAGTGATTTTATTTATGTATTTATACATTTGTACCTGAAAATACTCTTCCATATATGCACATAGTTTTGTGAAATAGGTAACCAATCCTTGACAGTGATTTTTTCCCTCAATAATGTGATTTTTGTGATATCTCTTTAATATTTTATGCTAAGTGCTAAGGCTGATATTTGATAATACAAGTGTTTGTCCATGTTAGAAAAAAGCACAACTTCTTCAAACACTTTACTTCCATATATCAGAAAACTGTCATATTTAACGAACAATTGTCTATTTGTAAATGCACAATATATGATGTCTCCACAGTTGATGATACTGCCCATGCATAATCTCCAAAGCCATACACAGTAGCCCAGCATTTATATTTTGTCTTTAAAAAGTAATAAGCATATTTTTCTTTAATAGAAACACTTTCATTCTTTAAAAATCCTTAAGTAGTAGATAATTGTATTTTCTTTGTCAGTATGTTTATATCAGTTATATATAGGCTACAGACAGATAATAAGCATGTCAATAATGTTACAGTAACAATAATAAAGCATTAAATCTATAATTCTGAAACTTTCTTCTCCCTTTCTCTTAGGAATCAGGAGAAAGAGTCTAAGACTAGTAAGCCATAAAATATTTCTGAACATGAGTAGCTAAAACTTGAATTTCTTGAAATGTCATTGTGTGCTTCACCTGTGGTACTACCAATTTCAAATGCCACAAAAATGTTTTCTCATTTTTTTTGTTCTGGACAAAAGATAATCTGAGCTCAGGAATACAACCCATGCCTCTGGCTCAGCAATATACCACTTGGGATTTAATGTCCTTTTTCATACAGGTTTTCTCACATCATTTTACAGTGAACATTGAACTTGCCAAAAGGTGAAAATTACACTAACCGAAAGAAAACATTCATAAAACACAATCAGTTGTACTCTTATTAAATGGTTCACTTGCTATTTTAGCTAATAGGATTTGATTCTGGCCAGCCAGCCATCTTGGGAAATTCTTTGCGCATGTTTGATCCTGGTGTACAGGAAAGGACACCAGTGTTAAAGCAAAAGAAAACAGTGGAGAATGTGAAAGAATAATGAAAGCTTTTTGACAATTAAGAACAAACATTTAAATTGCCTATTTGAGGGCTTCCCTGGTGGCGCAGTGGTTGAGAATCTGCCTGCCAATGCAGGGGACATGGATTTGAGCCCTGGTCTGGGAAGATCCCACATGACGCGGAGCAACTAGGCCCATGAGCTACAACTACTGAGCCTGCGCGTCTGGAGCCTGTGCTCAGCAACAAGAGAGGCCGTGATAATGAGAGACCCGCGCACCGCAATGAAGAGTGGCCCCGTTTGCCGCAACTAGAGAAAGCCCTCGTGTAGAAACAAAGACCCAACACAGCCAAAAATAAATAAATAATTTTAAAAAAATATATTAAAGAAAAAAATTGCCTATTTGAGTTTGACACTGTACTAATAGCTCTGTATCTACTGTTTTATTCAGTATTTGCAAGTATGTGAGATAAGTACACTTATAATCTTTATTTTATAGAAGAGAAAACTGAGGCACTAAGAGGGTAATTGTGGCTTGCCCCAGGCCACATAGCTAAGCTCCCAGTTCTACAGGATTACAGATTCTTGATTGTTAGCCATTACATTATTGTGAAGAAAGGGGTGGCAGAATATAAATTAAATTGTTTCAGTGGCAGAGTAGCTTGTAACAGAGCCAGTCTCCTGCTTAAAACTCCTAGAAAATCCATATAAAAGATACGCATAGACAAGAAGGTGTCTTCTTACAGGGACTGAAGAGCTCTGAGTTTGCTAGGATTTTAGGGCCAAGATCTTAGAGAGAAGAGAAGCTCATTGGAGGTTAAGACGCACATACCTCATGACCTTTGCTAATTTCTTAAGTAGTTACCAGCATCAGGCAGAAGCTGCAAACAACAGAAGCTGGCAGAGTGTTCAACAGTGGCAAACAGCTAGGGCAATGAAAATTAGGGTTTACATCAGCCAAGGTAGTTATAAATGCAGGAACCAAGATCTTGAAGGGACAGAGGACTAGAGGAGTGAACCCAGCACTCTGAGACAGCCTTCCTTTAGAGGTCTTTGCAATTCTTAACAAGGCAGAAGGCTAAGAAGCCAAACAAATAAGGAACTGAAAATATGCATGGAACTCTTGGCAGCTTTATATTACTAAGGAGGTAAAAATTGGATTTGAGAAAATATTAGGAAGGAGAGGACTTGACAAACACCCCAGACTCTAGTTGGGTCTTTTAGGGTTTACTCCAAAGTGACAAAAAACAGAGGGAAGCTAAGCTCCCTAAACTCCAGTTGGGGTCTCTTAGGGTTTATTCCAGAGTGAGGAAAAACCAGAGGTAAACTGAGACTTATAATATCTGAACCCCATCCGCTAGTCTGTACAGCCTGTGTTTGGATTAAAGTGTTTTGTTCCTAATCTAGCTGCGTGCTAGAAGATAGAATTTTCTTTGCAGCTTCTGTAATTTTTCATACAATGTCCAGTGTTATGGACTGAATGTTTGTGTCTCCCATAAATTCACATGTTGAAGCCCTAAGCCCCAATGTAATGGGTGGAAGTAGGACCTTCAGGAGGTAATTAGGTTTAAATTAGTCATGAGGGTGGAGTCCCCGTGATGAGACTAGGGTCCTTGTGAGGAGAGGAAGAGAGACCGGAGCCCTCTTTCTCTCTGCTGTGTGAGGACACGGCAAGAAAACAGTCCTCTGGGGAAGAAAGTGGGGAACTAAGTCAGCTCACACCTTTATCTTGGACCTCCAACCTCCAGAACTGTGAGAAATAAACTCCTCTTGTTTAAGCCACCCAGTCTATGATATTTTGTTATGTATGGCAGCCCAAGCTAATATGCTGTATAAAATAAAACATCATTGGGCATATCAAGGAAAAGTAGCATAAAAATAACACAGGCAACAAAAATAGACTCATAGATCATCTAGATATTGGAATTTTTAGACACGTACTTAAACTAAATGTGATTAAAATGTTCAAAATGACAATAAGAGAATTGTATCAGAGAAATGAAAACTAAGAAAAACAATCAAGTAAAAGTCTAAAATATAAAATATGCAATAACTAAAATTAAGAGCTCACTATATAAGTTGAATAACAGATTGGACAGAATAGAAGGGATTGGTGACTTAAAAAATATGTCAGTAAGAAAAAAAAATCCTGATTTATTTACAAAGGAAGAAGGATGAAAAAACACAGAGAAGGGTATAAGAGACATATGAGACACAATGAAAAAGTCTAACATCATTGTAACTGGAATCCAAGGGTAGTGGGTGCCATATGGACATCTCAGTTCTCCCCCTCAGTACTAACCCACTCACTTACTTAGGTGCTGGAAATGTTGGCAAGACAAGCCTCTTAGCTCAGTCCTGCTCCAGGAATTTCCCCGAGCCAGAGACATCCTGCCCAAGGTCACTCCTCTGCTCTGAAGGCTGCCTGCATCCAATGACTGGCTGATGCAAAGGCATCAATGTCTGGCCCATGTGAAGGGACATCCCAGTCCCAGAGCTCCCCATGGCATTAGCTGAGGCCTTTGTTGCCGCCACTCATCACAGCTCTACACCTTCCTCTGCCCATCTTACTTCCTCTACTCGCCACACAGATGCTGATCCAGAGGGCACCCCCCAATCCTCATCTCAGAGTCTATTTCCTAGGGAACTTGTTCTAAGACGCTTGGTACTAGGAATGTTCCAGGAAAACAGACAGCAAAATGTTATTTTGGAGTTGTGTCTCCTACCAGTTGGCTGGCAATGAGAAATCCATTGCTGGTAGAAGGAAAAGTGCAGAACAGCCTGTGGCAAGTTGTAACAGTGGAGATGTTTACCAGGGTGAACCATCCTACTATAGTATCTCAGGCTTTTGAGACTTTGGAGAAACTACCAATTATAAAAATGATAGAATCACAAGGCTCTTGTTAAGTGCTGATAATGCAATGGAGAAAAATAAAGGCTGAGGATGATTAATCACCAGTTAATCAAAGGTAAATGTCAGATGCCTATTAAACATCATATAAAGATTGATGATTGTCTATCTAGTGTAAAGAATTGGCTAACAAAGTATTATAATTAAATAGTAATTTTAGCAAGGTCACGAGATACAAAGTCAACATAAAAATTTGTATTTCTACATACCAGCAAAAAGAAAACATTTAGGATATAAAATGCACTTATTGTACATACCAGTACATATATATATATATATACACACACACACACACATACATATACACATATACATATACATATAAATGTATGATGGTAGATTGGCTGCAAAGATGGCTACCGACAATTTCTTCATCTCTGTATACATATTCCACTCTGCCCATCAAGAAGTAGATTGTTTTTCCTCTCCACTTGAATCTGGGCTGGGCCTATGACTTGTTTTAACCACTAAAATGCTGAGGAAGTATCGTTAAGATGACTTTGAGCTTAAGTCTTACAAGGCCTTACGCTGCTGTAGTCATTCTTAAATCTAAGCTACCAAGTATAAAAATTATTCTAAACTGCCTAATGGTGATAAATTTCATGGAGAGAGTGAGAGGTCACACACAGGAGAATCTATGCACCCCAGAGGACAGCCAGCATCTAGGCCCTCTGTGAGGTCATCCTGGATCCCAGAAGAAACACAGCAGCTGATATCTGGAGAAGTGACAAACCAAATGTGCTGAGCCCAGGCATAATCCCTGACCTACAAAACTCCGAGCAATAAAATGGCTATTTTATAAAACAGCCACTAAGTTTGCATGTGTGTGTGCATGAATGTAAGTATATATATGATGTCAGTGGAACAGAATAGGGAGTTGAGAACTTCATCCTCACAATGTGAAAGCAAGTACAGGTAAGAGTACATCACAGAATGGACTTATATTACTAAATTTTGTATTCAAAATTATATTTAACAGTAATGCAGATATGATGTTCATCCAAGAAAGCTTCTTGGGGTATTTCTCCATATAAATTCAATTACATTTGTTTAGAAAAGGCATTATCTTGAACCACTAAAAAAACTAGAATTTCTTCACTACTAATTTTAGATGCAGATTTACAAAGAATGGGATTGATCTGACTTCTATTTAATACTAATAGAAAGAAAAAAAAATGAACACATCAATAAAAGAAAACTAAAACAGAAAGAAAGATTAAAACAAACAAAGGGCAAGTGATATGTATCATGTATAGTTTGAACTACTTTAATCATGAAGGAGTGTTAATTGAATAAATTCCGAATCAAAGTAGAGGGTGAATGGGAGTGGAAATCTAGCAAACCAGCATTAGAAAGGAGACTTTCACAGACAGACATTGACTTACCATTTCTGGGGCAGCTCAGTTTCCAATTTATACAGTCTTAATTGACCAACAGTTGGGCCACTTTTCCTTTAAGGTTAAAATGTTGTTTGCTTGCCTAGTTAACACGGTAAACCAAAGGAGCTAAAAGACAAACTTACGATGTTTTAAAAAGTGATTCCCTGAACACTTGGATGAATATGTTATTATTTGTAGTCCAATACCTCAATTTGAAAAAGGGCAATATTGATCCTACAAGATAGAGCATAACTTTGTGATTTACTGAAGAGCTTTTTTATTTACTGTGCAGCTCTCCATGAGGCTCTTCTGTTCTTTTGAAAAATGCTGAAAAATAAACCCAGCAGTGCAGACCTATGCCTCTACCTAAGGGGGGATAATGCTTTGTTCAAATAGAAATCAGCTGTCATATTTAGGATTTCACAATGCTAGGTAATACATATGGAATTTCAAAAGTATCCTTTAATGAACCATGAAGCCACTCTAATACCTAAGAAAAGAATAAGCCTCCAAACATTTCAAAGAAACAATTGGATTTCTTATATTTCCTGTGGTATAACAAAGAAAGGATTACAGCTAACACTGAAGAGAGAAAGTGGAGTTTTAGTGTGATCAGAAAATCACTATAAATCCACAGTTGTAGATAATGCTTTGCTTTCAAGTATTCACTAAGGGCATCACTCAGATTCAGAGGCAATTGGAATAGTCACCAGAGTAGAATGAGAGGCGCATAATGTGTGTGTGTATGTGTGTGTGTGTGTGTGCCTGACAAAAAGCATGTGTATGTGAGTGAGTGTGTGTGTGCGTGCGTGCTAGAGATTGTACCCAGAAGATAGGATGAGGTAGATTCGGGGAAGAGGGGAAAACAAAGAAAGAAAAGGAGAACTTCCAAAGCAAACACACTTTATCCTGGCATACTTTGCATTGCCAGGCATCCTACTGACATGCTTTTTGAAGGACTTAAGATGCCTATTTACTTAAAACAAGTTTGAATCTCAGCAGGCACAAGCTTATTGAAGCTTATTGAATTGTTGATCCTAGATCAGTAGCAAATCAGTTTTCTTTTCAACACTGAAATGACACACATGAAGTTGGATCAGAATTATGTTGAGGGTTTACAGGGGTAAAGCAGAACCACTTTCCAGGAAACTGGTTAAATTTAATCTGGCTTTATTAAGAAGGCTTATGCACATAGGCTACTCATTCAAAGGAATTTGAAAGGGACCTTTATACAATTTGCTTGGTTTTACTTTTTATTTATGTTTATTTTTTTAATTTATTTGTTTTATTTATTTATTTTTGGCTGCATTGGATCTTCGTTACTGCATGCAGGCTTTCTCTAATTGCGGCGAGCAGGGGCTACTCTTCATTGCAGTGTGCAGGCTTCTCATTGCGGTGGCTTCTCTTGTTGCGAAGCATGGGCTCTAGGCACACGGGCTTCAGTAGTTATAGCACGTGGGCTCAGTAGCTGTAGCTTGCGGGCTCCAGAGCACAGGCTCGGTAGTTGTGGCACATGGACTTAGTTGCTCCATGGCATGTGGAATCTTCCCATACCAGGGATTGAACCTGTGTCCCCTGCACTGGCAGGCAGATTCTTAACCACTGCGCCACCAGGGAAGCCCCTGGTTTTACTTTTTAAAAAACAATAGGTAATCAAGTAAAAAGTGGGAAATTTACATAAGTAAAAATATGATTTTGATTTGAAAGATTTGTCCTAATCCATGGGAAATTAGCAATGCCAAAGCAAGTTTTTTTTTAAATTATCAAACATTGTACCTGTCATATCTCCCCTATAATTACCCATTGATGCTGAGAGTTAGTAATAATTGAAAGTACCATGTACCTTATTCTTTGAGAGTCACAATGATGTAGAAGAAAAAATATCTTCAAACTCAGAAAAATTTCTTCTTGATTATTACTGAAAATTTACTAGAGGTAAAAGAAAATGATGTCTTTTTAATTTTAGTACTACAATGGCCACTGCATTTGAGGCCAACTCATCAAGTCACCAAATTGAAAAATTCTTCCTGAAAATTGTAGTGTCCAAGTTGGATCTGATGTAGGCCAGCTTCTGACCTTCTCAACAATCTTATTTGGCAAAGGGTTTGGTTACTTTTTATCCAATAAGCTCAGAAAAGTAGTTTACATTCCTTTGTGACATGGGTCAGTTCAATAGTGGGAAATCACTGGAATTATTTAGCTAGACAAAGTAAATTATAATTGCAAAAGTCCTAGAATATTGTTTTTGGCATTGTGATAGCCTTTGACTCTGCATATACTCAAACTATACTCTCCAGAATATGAAGTTGGTTTTGTATATTGTAATATAGGTCCTAAAGTAAGAACTGAATCAACAAAAACTAGCATTAAGCATTCCAAATTAACATTTACATAAATATTGCCGAGACTTCTGTGAGTAGTTTAAAAAAAAATAATGTGAGGGGCCCCTGCTTTCAAAATAGTTTCTTTAAAAGCTATGTTAATCATCAGCATTTTATTTAGGTTACTCAACTGACTTTGGTCTTGGTAACTTTCATTGTTGTCATCTAAAGGCAGATTATGTGTTCTCATTGTACAGCTCTGATTTAGACTAGCCCCTATTCTCATTAGACTTCAATAAAAAAAAGCTTCTCCATAGAAAAAAATAAAACATTAAAAGACAAAGAATATTTATGGATATTTAGTTTAAGTTATGGGGTAGTGTAAACTCATACTTAGGTCTAGAGAATTTTAACTCTATTAAATTATGTCCTGGAAATCTGACAAATTTTGGACATTGCTTTATATGATTGCTTTATTGCTTATTTGCTTGCTTGCTTGCTTGATTTATCAGGCTTCAAGGGCTAAGGATTTGGTTCATGACATTCATCATCTTTGGTCAATGCATGGACTACTTTTATTAAACTTTTCAAGTGTCTTTTACAATTATTGTCCAGCAAGCACATGTAAGTAAAAACTGTATATAAGAAGTCATGGGCTTCCCTGGTGGCGCAGTGGTTGAGAATCTGCCTGCCAATACAGGGGACACGGGTTCGAGCCCTGGTCTGGGAAGATCCCACATGCCGCAGAGCAACTAGGCCCGTGAGCCACAACTACTGAGCCTGCGTGTCTGGAGCCTGTGCTCCGCAACAAGAGAGGCTGCGATAGTGAGAGGCCCGTGCACCGCAATGAAGAGTGGCCCCCACTTGCCACAACTAGAGAAAGCCCTAGCACAGAAACGAAGACCCAACACAGCCAAAGATAAATAAACAAACAACAAAAAAAAGAAGTCATGATTTTGTTTGAAATATTGGGAATAAAATATGAATTTAAACAGTTAAAATTTTAATATTAATATTCAGTTTCTAGTACATAGAATTTATAATGAATAATTAAACTTGGTGTCAATGCTTAGCAACCTACGGGTGATTACCAGCTTGAAAATTATTTTTTCTTTTAAGATTAAATACTGAAATTTCTCATAAAATTCAGATTTTGCTTTTCCTAAAAATCAGATGATGTGACAATTCAAAGGCCAGTGTCATTAACTAGCTAAGAAGGGCAGGAGCTGAGAAACCGACAACACCCTTAAACAGGGCATATGCTTTTTGATTTGTCACAGTTTTCACCAGTCCCTTGTGGTCTTAGTTTCCTGTCCACCTCACATTACCTACCTGACCCTAGAACATATTTGAGTATGATAAATATGATGCAAAAATCATGCTTGCAAAATCTAGTCACATTTTACCTCTGATATAATAAACTAACATCTTAATTAAGTGATATTTAATTATAATCTTTTTCTTTTACTTATCACAAAAAAGGTTTAGTATTACTGTTGAAAACAAAGCAATAGAAATCAGATGTCGGAATAATCAATATTTGTACAAAAAATAACTTTGTATATGTTAGAAACCTCTTTAGCACTGTTTCCCATTTAATCAGCCCACATTTTACTCCATTTCTGCACAATTAGCTTCCTGCAGGGATATATCCTGACAGCATTTGCTTAGCCATATTTCTGCCCCAGACTTCCCAATCCTTTTAGCACATACCCACACATAATCTAGAAGTGCACAGGAATAAAAAGTCCACAGGATGACCATTGGTTAACGAAGACAGTAGTTGGTAAATAAAATTTCCTCTCCTGTTCCTTAGGTGAACAACTGTGAGGTGTGTTTCACCTTTCAAAGGTCTCAGTGTGATGAGGCCCAGTTGCCCCAAGCATTGACCCATTAGTCAACTCACCTTTCAGTAGCCTTTCATTCCTTCCCAGTTTCACGCCTTCCAATCCCATACCACCTGTACTCTGGGGACCACTCCCAAAAATAAACTAGCTGTACTGAAGCCCGTTCTTAGGCTCCGTTTTTCAAGGTGAAGAAACTAAGACATTGGATATATTGAATCCATTAATTAGGGTTTTAAATACAGACTCGTTGGTAAGAATGAAACCCTCTTAAATTTCACCCCGATCTTTGGTTGGAGTTTACAGAAGCATTCTAAAAGAATTTCACTTAATTCTCTTGGTAAAATGCAAATACTTTAATAAATGTTATACTTATTCATGTATGTTAATAAGAACTCTTGTAAGAAAGCATATGTGTATGTTGTCCCCTAGTTCAAAATACTGGATTTCAGGAATTTTTAAAAAATTCTATATGAAGGAAGCAGATGTTGAAATATTTTATGAACATTTAAATATTTAGCAGAGCCATTAATTTTACACAGCACATGTGCATGCATTTCAGTCAAGCAAATTTATGCAGCAGAATTTTCCATGCCGGTTCCCATAGACTTTGGGTTGGTGAATCTACCCCTTGTTGCCCATATACCCAATACATGAACTAACACGAGAAAAGCCTGTCTATGACACCTAAATCATGGCAATTGCACAGAAAAAGAAAGAATGACCAGAAATCTGCTACCCTCTCCTGACTTTTTCTTCATTCCTTTCTCTATTCTTTATACTATACATAGTATGATGTAGACTTTTTTCTTTCATTCAAAAATATTGTCCCCCTTTCTTAAAGCAATATAATCAATTCTAATATTTTTTTAGGGTAGCCAGAGTCACTGAAGTTCTGTATCCTTGTGCACATTCTGCACATTTATTTGGCAGATGGCTGAAAGGGCAGTGTTAAAAGTGGAAGACAAACCTTGAAATTTCAGGGAATGAGCTCTTCCACAAAACAGCTTTTGTAACAAAACTAAGTGCTACGTTTCGAAAATCTAGATTTTTATTTTTGTCTACTATTATCAGAAATCTTTCCAAAATGTACTATTACTTATTTTACCAATGTCTTCCACAAAACAGGCTGAATACAATTTACAATATTTGATGGTTATGTCACTAGAAATTATTGACTGGTTGGTTGTAATCACAATGATGCCCTCAGGAACTAATGAGGTGTGTCATGTTTTTTATCCTTCTGTCAAAGAGTCTGAGACTGTCAGGTTTTTTTAGTAGATAAATTTCAAATTTTCATAAATCCATTCTTTTCTTTACCATCAGACAGCAGCTTTTTATGTTTTAAGAGTCCTGCTTGAATTTTCTTCTATCTTAGGGATTAGACTATCACACCTTTGAGAATCTGCTGAACCTCTTTTAAAATGTATATCATTCACCAACTTATGACTCATATTTTTAATAAAAGTATACTCTGATATCACTTGCAATCCATGATAACATGGCAGTATGATGTGGTACAGGATTGAGACCTGCTACTCTAGGTACAAACTTCACAGCAAACTTGAGGTAGGATGCTGCTCCTCTCACTTGGCAATGCCTATCAGTCAACAAGACTTGATTATTAATTTACCCATTTCAAGTGTTTTTCCTGCATTTTACAGTGCTCTATTAGTTTGCTACAGAAGTTGTAACAAAGCACCACAAACTGGGAGGCTTACCCAACAGAAATTCATTGCTTCACAGGTTTGGAAGCTAGAAGTCCAAAATCAAGGTGCCCGCAGAGTTCATTCTTTGTGAGGGTGCGAGAGAAGGATCTATCCCAGGTCTCTCTGTGTTGGCTTATCAATGGCTATTTTTCCTTTTACATGGCATTCACCCTATACGTGTGTCTCTATATCCAAACTTCCTCTTTTTATAAGGCCACCAGTGATACTAGAGTAGGGTCCGCCCTAATGAACTCCTTTTAATTTGATTACCTCTGTAAAGACCTTACCTCCAAATAAGGTCACATTCTGAGGTCCTAGGAGTTAGGACTTCAACATATCAGTTTTAGGGGGACACAGTTCAACCCATAACAAATGCCTACAGCCAAAGACTACTATTCATTTAACAAATATTTCTAAAAGGTAATTTATTCAGTTATCATGCTAGAACCAGAGACACAGGCTTGAAGATGACATGTTCTATGTCACCGAGGAACAAACAATTTCATTCATATAGAATATTTACCGGAATAAAATTCCTTCTGCCTTCTTTCTAAATTTGCACTACATAATGATCATGATATTCTCTATGGAGCTTTATTATTATGATAATAATTAATATAGGTGCAGTCAATTCACAAACAAATCTAAATAAAGGTGTTAGCAAATTGTATTCATCAGTTAGTTTGTGGTGTACTTGGTCAGCCGAAGCGTCTCTACTTCTGAGGCTCTGGAAATGTGATGCATGGCTTTATTGAAATGATCTTTCATTGTCCACTATGGTTACTACTGGGTATTTTAAATGTATTTAAAGAGTTAAGCTTTATCCTTTTGGATCTTCCTAAATTGCAATTTGAGCAGAAAGTTAGTAATATTGGCATCAAAGCTCTTGTACTCTTAAGTATGGTGTATGTAATAATTCCTTTCAAATTGTAGGTGCAATATTCTATATTATGAATAAAATGCATCATATACATATAAAAGTAAGTTTATATAAACTTCCCCATGTGTCAAATATGAGATGGAAGTGCTATAGGGTAGTATTTCAATTTCAGCTCCATGATTATTAGTCTTCAGTGTTAAGTAAATATGGAACTAAGTTAACATTCTATATGAAATTATACACTCAAATAAAATATAAAAATACTCCTTTGAGACGTTCCATGATCATTTCATAAACCACATCTCCTTTTCTTCTTTTCTCCAAAAAGAACACATGGAGGAATATAAATGAGCCCTAAAATATATATGGCTCCGGAACAGGAAATAATATGATTAGTCTAAAAATAAAGAAGACCTGTAAAGACATGAGAATTTTCACATCAGTGGAAATGGGAAGCATAAGAAAGAAGCTAGTGAGCACCTCCCCACAAATATAATCATTTTTCAGGGCACTCCACTTATTGGTGAGTTCAAGCAAAAAATAGTGCACCCTGATGAAGCAACTTTGATTTTAGAGGCAAGCACACACAGCCAAAGGAGAATGAGAACTGGGAGTCTTGCCTGCTTTCACTCACAAACAATTTATCAGGTGGGACAACTTATAAGGTGGAACAACATGATAAACTTCTCAGTATCAGTTTCTGCTTTCATTTCAACACAGGACAACCTCCTGAACAGAGATTGCTGGAAATAAACCCTCTTTAACAAGCTCTGCAATAGCATGTGAGTAAACACAACAGGAGACTCTCTCATCATTCTTTTCAGCTCCTCAAATTAGGAATGCTTGCATTCCATTAGAAAGCAAGCAAAGCTAAACGTACTCAGATCTTTTGCTTCAGCGTCTGATAATGTCAACCTCTGCCTAGAGACACTGGCAAAACAGCAGAGATACTTTCACTACCCAGAGGCTATAACTATGAAGGTGAAGAGATTTAATGGTAATCACAGATACCGCTACTTTGTTTATATAATTTCAGTTTATTATCCCAATAATTCTAGGAGTTGGTACAATCATTCGCCCATTTATAGATAAGGAAACTAAGTCTCAGTAATTACTAAGTAATTTGTCCCAAATTATTCAGCTATTAAGTGGCAGAGAAGGATTCAAATCCAAGTAGTTTGATATCAGAACCCAGCCTGTTGGCCACAATGTTCAAGACAAAGTCACTACAAACAGAAGTCCATACCTCCAAACTCTCACAAGTAAAGAGTTATCTTATCATGCAGTCTAAGAATCATGCCATTCCTTCAAATTCATCTTACTGAATTCTGCACTTCAATATAGCTCAATGACAATATCATTATATACACATATTAGATCAGAATCATCAGTCTGACCTCCCAGAAAGTAGAAGTAATATTATTCCTCTAATTCCTAACATAACTTTAGCTTGACTTGTAAATATTCAGCTTGGAATCTTCATTCAAGTTATATACAGGCACAACTTTAAAAATTTTATTTATTTATTTTTTTAGTTTGTTCATTTGTTTTGCTTTGTTTTGTTTTTGTTTTCTTCTCTACAATTCAGGCTTATTTACAAAAAGTAAATTGCTGCATAGGGAAGTAGAAAGGGGCAGTTAATTTGCATGGTAAGGAAAGAGAGTCAATGGCTTAGGTTCAAAGATGGTGGGCAGGAGAGTCAATGGAATTTGCAGAAAAGCAAGGTCAATATTTCATACTTATCTCTTAGGTATTAAGTGTGATCCAGGACAGCAATTGCCACTGATAAGATAACTTCAGATAGATTTTTAGAAAGTCAACAGGGAATAATGAATTCAACAACATGTACCTATCAGTGATAGAAAATTACTCTTTTTTACAACAATTTTATCCTAAAAATCTGTCTTCAAGAAACTCATTTGTGCCTTAATTCACCCATGAATTCATTCAGTATTTACTGAGCATATATTATGTGCTGGTTTTCTTGAACCTCATCATCTAGTAGGAAGTAAAGACAGAGGGATGATCATAATAGTGTGTTTTAATGGCAGTAACATTGGCAAGAGCAAGGTAAAATGATTCATAAATACGTTTTAGCACTTTGGTTTTTCTGAGTCAGAGGTTAGAGTGCAGAATATTTATTAGGGAGCACCCTGGGAATCAGTATCCGTGGATAGGAGAAAAGGAAGTAGGATTGGGCAGAGGGTGAAGTCCAGCTGTTTTGCAGGCCTGACATCAGCCTCAGTCAACTGTACAGGGAGCTCTGGAGCTAAAATGTCCTGTCAGACTCATTCTCACTGGACCAAAATGGCTAGACCTGTATACCCACACCCTCAGTCAGTCATTATACATGGGGCACCTCACCCTGGGAAGTGTGAACTTGAATGAGATGGTCCTCTGGAGCTAAAGTGATACTGAAGATGCTGTCAGCTGAAAGCTTCCTGCTGATAGGACTCCAAGCATCTGGCAACAAGTCTTTCTTTGATGGGGGTCTGGGTGACACATTACTGTGTCTGTCACAACAGTTTCTAAAAGGGCTAAGTGTTGGAGGCTGTGAGTTAGGAAATAAATTCTTCTTAGAGGAAATTAAACTTAAACTAGAAAGATGAATAGGAAGAAGTCAGATAAAAAAGGTGGAAATAAACTTCCAGACAAAAGAAAAAGTATGCTTGAAATTCTCTGAAGAAAAGGTAACACTATATATTAAGGGAATAGAAAGTAGTCAAGTTTAGCTGGAGCATAGATTAAGAGGGCTTCAAAAGGCAAGAGGTGATGTTGGAGGGAGAAGCTAGGCGACAAAGTGAATGATCCATTCTCTGCTGTCTATAAATGAAACATTAGTTTTGGAAATAACCAAGCTGCTCTTTCCATGGTGATGTATATGGAAGGGTATCTATATAGCATTTTACATTAAAACCTGAATCTATGTGGCCACTTTGGAACAATTTAGAGTTAAAACACTAAAAAAGTCCACCTTTCCAAAATGGATGAATTTGGCATTAATGCCTCTTTTGACTATCTATGAGTTAAAAAATATATATCAGTCATACAGTACTAGTAGGCTATCACTCAACTTTTTGAGAATGATGTCATGTTGAAGAATATTGTTGTAAGTGATAAAATTGCTTCTCCTGAAACAATCCACCTACATGTTATAGTAGTTTAGCAATGACAGGGGTGTTTTCCTCTGTTTTGGATTCTCTTTGCCTATTATACAAAATAAACAGTGAAACATATTTCAAAATATTTTTTATTGGTAATGTGCTTGGACACAGGAATCTTTATTTTCTCTCAGAGTGAGGATTCTGCAGTGCTACTGGTGGCTCCCAATTTTATTATAGCCACAGTTCCTTTTGCCTCTCAGCTCATTACAGAGACAAATATCCATTAGTGACAGGTAACTTTTCATTCTAATGCGCCTATACTACTGATGTCTGGGCCTCTGCGATATTCTATTTTGCACCTGAAATTAGTTTCTGTGTTACAGCTCTGAATGTGTGATAAGAAAAAAGATACAGTAATTTAGATAAACTCCACTAAATGGCTTGACTGAAATAAAGCCAAAACGAAGGTATAAATGGCTGAAGTGATTAAGACTGTCAAGTTCTCTGGGGTACTGTTAGAGAATAAAATAGCTGATGGATTATTATTTAACCATGAATGTGAGTTTGGGGGATTTAATTAAAGATGTTCTATTATATTTTTCAAAGCTTATTTGAAGCTGTAAATCAAAAGCTGCAGTAACAGAGAATGTTGCCTGTGATCAAAATAATGGATCTCTAGCCGTATTGGAAAAGCCCTCTTTTGAGGTGCCTTTAATGTTTCTATTTATCATTTTACCCTATATGTAAATATAAAACAATAAAATATTATTGGTATAACTATTTCTATAAAGATTTTTGAGCCACTGTATGGTGCATTTATCTGTTTATATCCATATATGCATGTGTTTATATGTGTGTGTGTATGTATACATATATATCAATATATATGTATTTGCATGTATATCCATACATATGTGTGTGCATGTGTGTGTATATGCATATACATATGTGCTTTTATTTATGCTTGTTGACCATTACTCTTTCTTAAAGTGATTTTAAAAATGACCCTCCCTCCAAATTGGCCACTGGTAGAATTATGCTACAAAATCTGTACTATACGAAAAAACTAAATTCAATAAAAAAAGGATTTTCAAAATAGGACCATTTTATATACTTTAATCTTCATTCCTTAAGTAAACTTGTCCTATTATTAAAACATGGTGAAAATGTCACATGGGTTAGCTGTATCTGGACAAATCATATGGTATGAATGAACAAATAACAGGCATGAATAAGATCCCAAAGGATCAACTACTTCTCTTTTACTCTGTTCCCTACTTCCAATTAGGATCATTACAAGTACACTGTTATTAAATCACTTTAGAGACTAAGCATGAACGACTATTTTGTAGAAGATTAAACATGATCACATTTACTTGATATTCCTTACAGTGAAAGATGGGGTCTATTTTCCTTGCCCTTGAATTCAGGCTGACCTGTGATGTGATGGCTTTGACTAACAGAATGTGGCAGAAGTGATGCTTTGCTAGATCAAAGCCTAGCCTTTAAGAAGACTGGTAGCTTCAGCTTTCGTCTTGTGGAGCCCTGGGCTGCCATATAGGAAGTCTGACTATTACCGTGGGAAAACCACACTGGGAAGCCATGAGTAAACATAGAGAGGGATAGGGGTCCAGCCGAGCCCATCCTTCTAGCTGTCCTCACCAAGGTGCCACACATCAATGAAGCCACCTTGGACCTTCCAGACCAGCCTGGTTCCCACCTGATCCTGATGGCACCCATGGAGCAGAAGCATGAAGATGAGCCCTTTCTGAGGTTCTGGTCCACAATGTCAGGAGAAAGATGTTGCTTTAAGCTACTAAGTGTTAAAGTATTTTGTTACACAGCAGTAAATGACTGGAACAATCTTGAAAGTCAGATGGAACACGTACCTATACTTATTAGTGTTTTTACATTTTGGTAACTTTTATAGTCTACTATACATTATGCAATTTCTCTAATTATACTGATAAAATAATACCATATGGATTTTATCTTCACTATGGCTTGAATCAAGGAAAAATACAGTTTGGCTACTTTCTGACTACGTAAATCTGTCATACACTGATAATAAGCTTGACACTATTCAATTTTTATTTGGTTTTGCTGCTGATTTATATTATGTGCCACTCAGCATATTCTTTGGTATTGGGTGTCTGCTGTTTGTTCCGTGAACAACTAATCTGATAGAAGAGTATGATATAACATTGTTTTTGTTTATTAGAATTTTAGTTTTACTTTTTAAAGAAATCAGAGACGTTATTGCAAAGGGCACATTAAAATAATAAAATTCCTCAGAGGGACATGGAAAGTACCTATGCTTATTTTTTTCTAAGGCTTTTGTCTACATTTGTAAATTAAAATCCCCAAACGTATTCCCGTCTATGTTTTCCCATACTTAACTCTCAGACCCAAAGGCCTCAAAGTATGTTCTGAGATACTGTGCCTAGCGTTTCACTTCAGAGTTAGCAGATGTTCAATAAATTAAGAGAACAAATTAACTTGATTCCAGTGGTAGTCTACACTGTAGTGAATACAGATTTTTTATTGACATGACAGTACTTTCAGCCTTAACATATATGAAATAATTACTATCCTTGGCCTTTTTCTAGTCATTCTAAGGAGGCTTTCTGACTTTATGTAAGACTGGAGTAGAGGTTACAAGTGCTAAGAACAGTCTTTTGTCTTTTCTCATTACTCTAAGAAAATTTTGAACATTTGCTTTTAGAAATAGTGTGGCACTGCTTCATAATTTCTATACGTTGTACCACGTTGCTCTTAATATAGACAAATTATTCAAAGTGAAGGAAATTCTCCATTTAGGGCCTGTGGAAGAATTCAACCAAATAATAGATTGTGTTCTGTAAAGAGACACTCTATAACAGTGTTTTTCAACCTTTTCACTACTGATATTTTAGGTCAGATAATTTGTGATTGTAGGGGGCTGTTTTGTGCATTGCAATATTACAATATTAGCAGCATTGCTGGCTCTACACACTTGAAGACAGAAGGACTCTGACAATCAAAAATGTCTCCAGACATTGCCAAATATCCCTAGGGGAGAAAGGGCAAAATCACCCTCCAGGGGTTGGGAATCACTGCCCTTACATCTGTTGCTAAGCTTGGTTTCACTAAATTTGCATGTGACTAAACATTATGTAGAATTTTATATATTATTTATATGAATTATTATGCAATATTATTATTATATGTATTTTATTTATTTGCTTTATGATGGTTGCAAATTATGCCCTATATAAACACATATTTGATATACACAAATGTCATATTGATCATTTAAGGAATAATATGCCCTGTTGGAGATTAAATGCAAATTTATCTTACTTTCTGACCTTATTTCCCCTGACTTCTATTTATATCATTTAAAAAACAATTTTAACTCAATTTTCTTGCTTTATTATATGTGTCTCTAAATACTGTTTGAAAGTATTTATGGACAAAAGTAAATAATTAATGAATTATAAAAAAACAAACACAAGTAAATAAATGAACTGGTCTTTGCCTTGACAATTTGGGACGTTTCTCCACTTGTTAATATTTTATAAGTTTACCTGATAAATCCTAATTGGTATCAGCTTTTCAATTAGAGACTATTCTGGATGATAAATGAGTAAGTCAAACTGTAGTCAATTCATCTTTGTCTCTATGACAACCCTACAACCACGTGCTAATGCCTCTTAGCACGCTTAGATTGACTGTCCCATGTTTACCCCTGCATATAGACAATAATAATTAAAGCTAGTTTGTTATACATGTCATTGAGAAATCTGTTTCCTTGAGATTTAAGAAAAGTGGTCCTCTCTTTTCACACTTTTTCTTCACTGATGGTTAATCTTTAGAAGCAGGATTCTCATTTGCTTGAGGTCTTAGGTAACAGAGAGGTATTGTGGAATAATATTACTTTTGCTGTCATAAACTCTGGTGCTTGTGAAAGCTCAAATCTGTAAGAAATAGCTCCTTAACATAGTTGTACAGACCTCTGCTAAGACATAAGAACATGAGAAAAATAAGCTCAGTACAACAAGTGTTTCCATAAAGTCAATTCTACTGAATTTAAAGAACTACCCTTTAGGGGCTTCCCTGGTGGCGCAGTGGTTGAGAATCTGCCTGCCAATGCAGGGGACACGGGTTCGAGCCCTGGCCTGGGAAGATCCCACATGCCGCGGAGCAGCTGGGCCCGTGAGCCACAATTACTGAGCCTGCGCGTCTGGAGCCTGTGCTCCGCAACAAGAGAGGCCGCGATAATGAGAGGCCCGCGCACCGTGATGAAGAGTGGCCCCCACTTGTCGCAACTAGAGAAAGCCCTCGCACAGAAACGAAGACCCAACACAGCCATAAATAAATAAATAAATAAATTAAAAAAAAAAAAAAAAAAGAACTACCCTTTAGACAATACAAGAAAACTACAGACCAATATCACTGATGAATATAGTTGCAAAAATACTCAACAAAACATTAGCACACCAAATTCAACAGCACATTAAAAGGATCGTACACAATGACCAAGTGAGATTTAACCCTGGGATGCAAAGATGTTTGACATACACAAATCAATAAATGCTATATATCACATTAATAGAAAGGTAGATAAAAATCATATGATCATCTCAAAAGACACAGAAAAAGCATTTGACAAAATACAACATTCTTTATGATAAAGACACTCAACGCTGGGTACAGAAGGAACATGTCTCAACACAATAAAGGCCACATACCATAAACCCACAGTTAACATCATACTCAATGGTAAAAGGTTGAAAGCTTTCCTCTGAGATCAGAAACAAGACAAGGGTGCTCACTCACACCACTCCTTTTCAATATAGTACTGAAAGTCCTAGCCAGAGCAATTAGGCAAGAAAAAGAATAAAGGCATCCAAATCAGAAATGAAGAGGTAAAACAGTCTTTTTTTCCAGATGATATGATTATATATATATATATATATATATATACACACACACACACACACATATATTAATCAGTTATATCTCACAAAGCTGGAAAATAATACACCACATAAATAAACAAGGAACTTTAGACATTGCCCTTGCTTATCTATTTATTTATTTATTTAGGGGTTTTAAAACATTCTTTTATGAATGTAAGATTGTAAGGTATCATAGAGGATATCTTGATATATATATATACATATATGTACATACATATAATTTGGTTATGTATAGATTTTATATATACATATATAAAAAAACACATTTTTTGATATTTGCACATGGCACCTAAGATACTTCCCAAACACAACAAACAAAGCAAAATAGAACACTATGCCCAGAAAGTCCAAATCTGGAAAGATTTCACTTAAAATTCTCTTATAGTTACAGTCAAGCTAAGGTTGACTTAAATTCCTAAGATACTTGTAAGAATTTGCCCTCCCTAGTGTTGAAGTTCTAACAGTGTCCTGAAGAGAATATTTATTCCCTCCTAAAACAGAGAAGAAGAGAGTCCTCTGTCTTTCCATCACACCTCATCCCCGTGACACAGTTACTTAAAATATCTGTGAGGGAAGAAACCTCCCCTGTCAAGATGCTAAGCTGGGTCTTGTGTCCAACCTGCTGCACACTGTCTAAGACTTTCATTGGTTTTTAACATTAGCAGTCAATGTGGCCTTTGGCAAATCACTTGACCCACCTGGGCCTCTATGCTTTCATTCATTTATTCCTCCAGTTCCTTTACTGAGAGCCTATTACTGAGCATCCAGCCAATGTTACTGTCAGTGGTGACATAGAGGGAACAAAATGGATTAAACTCCCTGTCCTCATGGGACATCTAGTGAAACAGAACGGTAAAAACAGTGAAAGAAATAAAATATACATTATTTGGTGATAATTACTATGGAGTGCTGGGATGGGGCAGGAATTCACTTTCAAATACACTCATCATGGAAGGCCTCACTGAAGAGATAACATTTAGGCAAAGACCTAAAAAACATGAGCATGCCAGGAATCTGGGGTAAGAGTGTTCCAGGGAAAGGGGAAGATGGGTCTAAAGGGACTGAGGAAGAATGGGCCTGACTTGTTCAAGCAGCAGCTAGGAGGACAGTGCTGCTGAAGTGGAGTAAAGAAAGGGCTGAGTGGTGAGAGGTAAGCTCAGGGAGGTGCTCAGGGGCCAGGCCACAAAGGGGCTGGCAGGCTGTTTTAGTTTTTATTTCCCTAAGATGGGCTGCCATTGAGGAACTCTGAGCAGAGAAATAACATGAGCTGACTTGTGTTTTGTGAAGATCACTCTGCTGCTGTGATAGGAACAGGCTATGGAAAGGAAAGGGAGAAGCAGGGAGACCAGGTAGGAGCCTGTTTGTTTAAATCAGGGTGGTGACAGGTTGTAAGAAGTGGTTAAAGTCTAGAGAATGGAAGGGCTGAGCCACACTTATTCATTTAGTCAAAGATCATTTAATAAACATCCATTAGGTACCAGACACTGTTCTAAAAGAGTTATATATGCAGTGGGGAAGAAAACAAAGCAGCTCGTACTTACACTGATCTGATATCTAATGGAGTCCTTTAAGATGCAGGCCAGCTCTAACATTCTCAGTACAGTTCAGAAATATCCAGAACATTTACTCTTTTCAGTGGGGGGATAAAAAGAAACAAACACACAGTGGCACAGGTTGTGATTAAAAAACAGAGTGGCTGGTAACTGCTGCTGCTAATAATCGCCTCATCATCCATCAGCATTTCAATGAGAAACCAGTGAAAAAGGAGGATGGTATAACTAAAAAACGTTGATCAGCTACACAGATGTCCGCTCTTTCTGAGGAATTCCTATCCCCACTTTCAGCTTTGCAAAGCATGTCTCTTTATGGACCATGTTATTAATGAAATGGAAAAGAATGTGCAGGAAAGCCTGCTGTTGTCTGAAATTATCTTTACTTCTGTACTGCCACTGGCAATAACTGTCTCCTCTCCAGAATTCTGGAAAAGTGAATTCTTTCTTCACCAGATTAAAAGCAAAAAACAAAAAACAAAACAGAACCACCACCACCGGAGGGAAAATATTTTATCATTATGAATTATGCTTTTGTTGTTGTATTCTGGGTAGGGTTGATGTGAGCAACTCTTAGGCAATTCAATTTGTTTTTAATAACCCAAGATTGTTATGAAGATTATCAACAGCCTATCTGATGATTAAAACAATTCCCCGTATTGCTTATTATTCCAAACTCAATATGCCAGTTAGAATTTGAAAAGCTATACTTTCCAAGATACCAGTAGTAAATTCTAGCTGCCATATGGATGTCACTTCTATAATAGTAGGTCATAATGGTCTTAGAAACTGAGAGGATATAAGGGATCTGACTTGATGGTCCATAGTCTTTGAGGAGAAGAGTCATTAAGGTTTCTGTGAGTCCTTCTAAGACTCAGTCTGGAACGAGAGCCCTTGCGATCATGTAGGGTAGAAGCAGAGGGGTTCTACATTTTCTCAGTTTAAATGGTCTGGAAACTTATGACTAAAATGCTTCTAGTGTAGCATTTTATATACACATATATAGTGTATAAATTTATATATAGATTTGCATATGTATTGTATTGTAATATGTAAATTTGTAGTATAAATAGATGTATAATTTGATCTATATTCATTTTCAATCTATAGCTCTATCTATAAGTTTTCTTTTACCTGTATTTAGATATAGCTTCAAGGATATCTTATGGTAGTTGTTTTTAACCAAAAGTACACATCAGAATTACTTTTGAGATTTGGTATAAATTATATATATATAGATATATACTTCTTATCCTAGCTTGGGTATTCTGAGTGGATAGATATGGCATGATGCTAAGTATTTCCAATATGAAAGTGTCCCCAGAGTTTCCGTTTCTGGGGCAATATGACCGACTGTAACTTGAATGATTCTCTGATGGAAACAATTCAAAAAGCTAGGGAAAAAAACATATTATCTTAAATATATATTAAACTGTATATGTGTTTATATTGATACATATATATATGCATATATGTGTGATATATATACAAATGCACACACATTCATACATACATATCTTTTAAAATATATCACTGAGCTGGCAAGAAATAAAGAATTTACAGATGTAAAATAATGAAGTGAAAGCAGAAATCCTGGAAGGTTAGTAGATGCCAGTATCAGCTTTCACCCTCTTGGTATCTCCAAATCTTGATAACTTTGGGTCTCTGTTTTGACAAAGTTCAGTACACAGAAGATGAAGGCCAAGTTTCACTTCTTATAGAAAATATATTAGAAAACACCAAATAAAGCTTAGACCCTAAGGGATGCCAACTCAGTATAAAGTTTAATGAGAACTAAACACAGAAATTCAGAACAAGGAAATTTGTCTGTTCTGACTTTGGCAATGAATATAAAGATAAAAAATTCAAAAATAAAACAAATAAAGAAACTTCTCAGATTTGCATAATCAAACTAAAATGCATGTACTTCTTTCTCAGTTTGTGTTTCAGTTTTTATGCTACTTGTTTGAGCATAAAACATCATAAGAAGAATTTAAAGTAGATCTCGGTTTGGTGGGGTCCACTGTTAACTATGAGGTCAATGTCAAATTTTCACTGAAGAAATGTAACTTCAGTAAGGCTTCAGATAATGTCACCATAAAGAAATTTCCCAGGAAAATGAGCCTGCAGTGAAAAATCACAAAATAAGGAAGCAAGGCCCTATGGATGAGAACAAGCAGAAACAAAAGAAGAATCAAACTCACAAAGACTTTTGATATGACAATTTAACTAAATTAAAAAGTAATTATTATGTTTCAAAAAATTGGAATAATGAGCAAGGAACTAGAGAGCACTGAATCAATAAAGTACACTTAAAATAACAAAATAGATACTTAAAATATGTGATAACTGACTTTAGAAATTCAATAGAATGGATTAAATTTTAGTGTAGATACAACTAAATCAAGTTGTATGAGAAGAATTCAGCCCAGAGAGAAGAGATGGAGAGTTTATGAAAGGACAAGACATGTGGAGGATAACATAACAACTTACAATTAAAATTTCTAGAAGGAGATGGTAGAATGAATAGAGATAATATTTAAACATACAATAAAAAGTTTCCAGAATTATATTGTAGAATGACAGGATACTTCAGACAGAGAAAGCCCAAAAGTTCTCCTAGCAGGATAAAACAAAGTGACATTACACCGAACACATTATAATAATAAAGGCGAAAACCAAAAACAGAAGAAATTCTGTTTAAAAGTGGTAAAAGTTAGATAAACTGAAAATATGGCATTTAAACTGATAGCTATCATGTTATCAGCAAAAATGAAAACGAGAAGACAGTAGAACAGTATTTTCAATGTGCTGATAGATCATTTTCAACCCAGAATTCTATACCTAGTAATAGTATCTTTTAAAAAATGAGAATGAAATCATGAGTTTACTACCAACCATCTCTCACTAAGTAAATTTAAGTCAAAATAAATCTTTTCAATTAGAAGTCTAAACTGCAAGAATGAATGATGTGCAAAACCATTTATGAATATGGGGGCATATCTAAGTAACATGAAAATATGAATAATGATTATGGTAAATTGGGGGTAAAATATAACAAGATAGAAACAAACTGAGTATCACAGAAGTTGGTTTAATCTATGAGGAGGAAAGGAAAAAATATGCAACAGCATTCTTGTTCTTCTTTATAAAATTACCACTCTTAAATCACATTTCTCCTTATAAATCCTTTCTCTGATTCTTTTTTTTTTTTTTTTGATCCTTGATTTGCTAAGGATCTAGAGTTTTAAGATCATTTATTTTTTTTTTTTATAAAATTTGCACAGATGGGACTGGGAGAACCGAGTCTAACTTACACTCATTTTGGTACCCTGTCACATCATTTGCCTCAGTTGAAATTGAGACTGAAAAATCCATCTTCAGATACTATTAGACCACAACAGTGCTTTAATTCTGCATTCTCATATATGTTGTAGATAGCAGTATTATTTATCTTAGCACAAAATAAAGTCAATAATCAGCTATATGGCATAATTATAAGATGAAGTTTATGTATCCCTAAAAATAAATGAAAAATAACTTATTTAGTATTTTTAGAAATTAAAATTTCTTGAAGACCATTAAGATATTTCTATTCCAGGAAAATTTTACATTTTATTTGCTTGAACACTTGAGAAAAATTCCAAAACAAGCTCATTTTTAAAATATAAGCATAAAATTCTGTTTTCAATATGTATGTCATATTTTTGACATAAACTTTATTTTTGTGTGAAAAATATCAGCTGAAGCCTCTTAGACCTTTATTATTCTATGTACCTATTGGGAATTTAATATCCACAAGATGTGGGTGTATTGATACATCTTAGTTGTCTCAATGGAATAGAAATCAGTACTGCTATTAAAACAACACTTTTCAAATTCTCCCACTGCACTGACCTATACAGTTCAATAATACTTCGTATGGCATGCTTGTTGGCATGAACAACTACTCAAACCTCTTTACAAGTCATTTATTTCACACTGTTACATGCGCAACCTCACTTTATAATCATTATACTAAATTACATATTCAGAGACTAGGACTTTTGTGTTAATAAGTAAACATTGAAAGTAAAACAGGATACTTCAGATTTCCAAATGATTTATGAAATCCAAAGGGCAATGTAATGTTATAATAATATTTTACAAAAGTGATTTAAACCATATCTATTCCATACGATGCATTTATAAAAGTAAGGCATGCAAAGCAAGATGAAACATGATCTGGAAATATTAAAAATTATACAATAAAAATGCATTTTTTCAATTCTACCCCTTCATTCTCTCCCTTTTTTGGATGAAAGCAAATCTATGCCTGGGGAGATATTCACGTAGAGTAAACATTTCAAAGAAAGATTCTGTAGGTGGCAGACTTCCTTATTAGATTACAGTCTAAAGCGACCTCTTATTACCAAAGACAGCTGCTGCTAATTACCAACATGGAAAAAAAGAAAAATACATTTAAGAACTAAATCAAGAGCAAGGATGTGAGAGGTATATATTTATTTTTTTCTTCAAATAGCTTAAATAAATATGGATATATCTTAAGTAGCAAAACTAATATAAACAAAAAAGGTGAGTTTCTCTGAATTAATCTGAAACCTGAACTTAAAGGAGAAGGAAGTTTCCAAAATTTATTTTAAGTATTTTCTTAGTAAATTTTATAAGGAGATGTAAAAGCCTAAAAAGGGCTTTTAAAAGTAGAAGAGTAAGACTGTGAGTGCCACATTAGTCTTTAATTCGTCACTGCTCCATTTGTCAGTGTATTATTCCCCATGAGATTCTCCACTAAAAATGTGTCTTTCTCGTTCTCCATTTCTCTGTCTGTCTTAACTTCATGTCCCCCTTGTTTTCTTAAAATGTCACTCACTTTCTATGTTTTTATTACCTATATTTTCTGAAGCATACAACCAAAAAATTCTTACAGAAATAATACATATGACCATGTTTATTATGTAAAATGTGAAAAATGAAACTATCCATTGTTAAGAATATAATCAAAATTGGGCATCCTTGGATTCTTTAAGATTTCTGGTTGTGCGCTGGCAAAGGTTTGACAGCTGGCTTGCCAGGAAAAAGGCCCTTATCTGTAGCATTTGCCCATTTCCAGGAGGAAATACTCTCAATGTAGCCATATTCAAACTACCAATATGAGGTCACTGAACACAGAATTGGGAAGAGATACTAGCAACCCATTTTACAATCCAGTGGGAGCTAGCTCCAGCATACCACTGTGGTATTTTGTTATAAAGTAGCTGTGGTTCTCACAAATCCCAGGACACTCCAGTGATATATAAAGAATGAATTAATGTGTCTTGAATAAAAATTCATAATTAAACTCTAGTATAATTACAATGAATTCCCCACTGCTAATCAGAAATTCAAGTGTTCCCATTAGTTCAGTAGGAATGCTCAATATAAGCTTTTTAGGATTACAAAACATTTTAAATGGCCAATGAAAATTTTTTCCAAAACCAAAAGCAAAATACATTATAATATTTACACAGTTCTAATATGTTGGTTATAATTTGTTTATCATTAACCGTATATATCTGTTGTAGCTATTCTGTAACATAAATGTGTTGTGAAATTCAACATTCCACAAACATTTATTTAACACCTACTATATGTTTAGTTCCATGAGAGATGTTTGGCAAAAAAAATGGGTGAATCAGATATAAATAATGTCACATATAAATGTCATATACACACATTATTCATGCTAACTGTTGGATATTAAATGCATGTAGTACAAAGCTTTCATTGTTTAAATAGAATCTGCATAATCATTGCCTAAGTGAAAAAATTTGAAGAAGAGACCCCTAGAAACAGATCTATTCCATTTCCACACATAAGAAATGAATAGTGCATGTTTCATCTCTTTCCTCCATTTGCTATTAACAGTTTTAAAAATAAGGGTACAAAACATCTATGTTTTGTTCTCCTCAAAAGATTCACTTTCACAAATGCAGTAACATCTGGCACTAGCAGAAGGAGTTAGAGTTGACATTCTAAGCAACTCTTTTTCTTTTTACCAGTTATACTGGATGACTTTGAGCTGTATAATGGGCGAATGAATATAATTAGATTCCTTTGCTGCAATTCATGAAAGAAATGTCTCATTCATAATTTGTGAAACGTAATGTACCGTGCATATAGCAGGTATGCGGTGAATGAAAACTGCACATCACTAGACATAATGAGAGATAATTATAAATTCCTATAATTTCATGTGCAATATTGGGCATGCTTATAATATCAACAGTGCAGAATACTGACACTAACTTCCAAAACTATGGGTTTAATAACAGATGTATGGCCTTATCTCCCTAGGATTACTTCAAAAATCTAGAGTTTACTCTCACCATGCTCCCCAAGAGGCCTTTCAAGGACATTACTACCATTACCCAGCTGAGGTTAATGGTCGGTGGAGCCTGAACACATAAAGGAAGAGCCCAATAAACTGAATCAGGAATCTGGAGTTTTCTCAAGAGAAGCCTGGAGTCTCTAGATTTTCAATAGAAAAGGGTAAAGGACATAGTTGCAGGAAAAAACATAAATTTCTTTTCGACTTCAGTGTACTAAATGTTATAAAATATTATAAAAATAATATGCTACTGTGAAGAATTTTCCATAAAGTTCAAATACAAGAAAGAAAGCAGAAAAATGGATGCTACTCAGAGGTAGGAGAGGAACCTCAGGAAGGAAGTGAGCCAGGCGTGTTAAACGGAACGTCTTCCTCCGAGTGCTCTTTGGCCGATGAAGGTTAACCTTGATATGTAAGCCTTTATTATTACTTGTTATTTTTTATTAGGTAAATGTTGCCAAAAGTTCAAAACCAATACTCAAATATTAAAGAAAATAATAATCCAAGTCTAAAATATATTTTTCCATTAAACTGTTAAAAATGCAATGAATTTATTCCAAATCAAGCACATAGCATACAATGTAAATTTAATGATGGTACTAGTGCACATGTAACCACACTTTAAAACATAACTCAATATTAATCATCTCTTTAGTTCAATGAAACAAACAAACTAAAGGACTTGGAGTGGAGTGACCTAACTGAAAACTACAGACACGGAGCCCAAAGAAGTTCTGCTGCTTTTAAATTGTCTAAAATTTCATGTTATTGTGGAAAGATACTTTTGATTGTTAATGTCTTTTAATGTCTGAATGCTTCAAGGAATAATTAAGATAAAAATATAGATCAGAAAAACCATACAAATTGCTTTAGAATTTGATTCCTCCCAACAAACTGAGGGATAGAATGTGAGTTTTATCCTTTCCCCATTTACCCTGTGGCTTTCCCTGTTCTCACATGCTTTCATTAAAAAAACCCAACTAAATGAGGGAAAGAATGTAGAGTTAAAAATATATTATTAGGTGCTTGAAGCCTCGTCTCTGGTCACCCCTGGGCCCCTATCACCTCCAAACCTTAAAAACGTAGTATGGTAGCTAACATTTATTGAGTGATAATTTGGCTATACCTTAATTAAGTTTTCTGTATTATCTCATCTAATCCTTTCAAATCCTTAGGTTTCCATTTTACAGATGAGGAGACTGAGGGAAAAAAAAGTTAAGTAACTTTCCCAAAGTCACGCAACTGATGAATTTTGGGGTCAGAATTTTAACTCCTGAAGTTTTTATTCCAGACCTTGAGCTCTTTACCAATATATTAATATTTCAAAAAGAAAGGAGAAAAGAAAAGCAACTTAATGAGTAGCGATGAACAAAAGACTGATTCTATCACACAAGGGCTGTAACACAGCATGGGCAAATTTGGAAAATTGTGTTCAAATGACATTTCCAGTCACCACAGTCCAAGAGTCTGTATTAAATGTCAATGAACTGTCTCCTGGATCGGTAACTACCCTTCCAAACAGGACAGCAGTAGGATCATGAATGAGCGGAGTAACAGGTTCAGCAGGACGGAGGAAGGAAGTTTGAAAGTTAAAGCGATTGATGCTTATTTACTCTATTACCCTTCCTAGCTTAATAACATTGAATTTATTATGAAAGTAAGATTTGCAAATGTGAATTAATGTCTAAGATTAATACTGAATTTTTAAATTTGGTAAATTTAAAATTACATGCCACATGTAAACTTTTACCCCAAAAGAAACCATAAAAATTCAATATATTCCTTCATGTTAGTCTGTTTTTCTAATCTCAGTTCTAAGATTCAAAGTTTTATCAAAAGTGTTCTCTTGAGCACAATTGTAACTTCTATTTGATTCAGTATTGGAATGAGTTGGACTGAAAGTTTAATATTGACTGAAAAATATAATTCTATATTACATATCTCAGTCTTTACATTTGAAGAATAGAAATTTAAACATTCTGAACATCAGAACAAGCAACAACGCTATACATATATTTCAGGCGCAATGTACTTCCTGCTCTAGGGAAGGTTTTGGGCAGTTCATTTTTTTTCCCCTTTCCTTATAGATAAAGATTTCACTGTGATGTGAATTTTAGAGATGTTTCTATCTTGTAAAACATGTATATTTAACTCTAGTAAGTAACCATTCAGGCTTTTCCCATGTATCTAGTTGTTTTCCAAGCATATAGTTTTAACTATAATACTTTTATACAAGTGCAAGGGAAAAAAGTTGTGACTGGAACAAATTAGATATGTCCCCTCCATCCGACCCCATGGAATTTTTTTTTTCACAGGGAGAATAGAGCAGGCTACTATTACTGTAAATTATATTCCTACCACTATCATTTGTAGTGTTTCCAGAAGAGTATTTTAAAGTCATCATAAGTATGAATTAATTTTGAAGTAAAAAGAAAATGTCACAAAACAAATAATAAGCCTTGCATCATATTATGACTACAAGTTATGTTTAATCTAAAAATATGGGGGAGGCAATTGTACTTTCAAAGTATTTGGTAGATTTTAGCCAGATTTTATTTTTAAATTTTTTAAAATGTAGATTAGTAACACTTAATCCTTACAATGTTTTCAGATATAAATTCCTTCAATTTAACCATCTAGCTGTGATTCATGGTAAAAAAATCATGCAGTAATATGAGACTTCAGTAAAAGTTCTGAACAATTAAATATATATAAAATGGGGAAATTATTTTTCTTAGGCATATTCATTATAATAAAGAAAATAAAAGTGTTTCTGTATCTTAAGATTTAAACTGTCAGTATAATGCCACATAAATGTTTGCTCAAAAATGGGTTTTTTTTGTTAATAATTTTGATATGTTGCTTTAAGGTTTTACTTTTCTAGACTCACTTTGCATGATGATGGGTACACACCTTTATTTCATAATGTATAAGAAAACTGGAAAATGCTGAATAATGGGAAAGATAATTATAAAACCTTCAAATAAAATTGTAAGATACTTTATGTTTAGAGAAGTTGGTTGTATTCTATATTGTCAAAATATGACTTTTAAATTAATGTAGAAAAATCAACCCCTCTCAAATCAAGTATCCTAGGGATGAGAATACAATCAGAATAGATAAGAAATAAAGGAATATGAAAAAATAAAGGTACAACTGGTGGGGAGAATAAGCCTGAAAAGTGTTCTTAACTGTTTGGGTGTATTTGAACCTTCTGAAAACATGGTGAAAGCTAGGATTCTATCCATAAAAATACCCATTTACCCCTACCCTCAAAAGTTCTGCAAAACTGCAAACATCAGCATTATTTCTAGAGAGTTGCATGGCTTCATGAAAATAGTCCATATCCTCTAGGTTAGAATTCTTGGCTCAGACCATGATTCCAAACCTAGGATGAGGGTTAGATGTTAACCACTAAGGATGCTAAACAGTACAGTAAATAGGAGGATACAATATGACCCTCTTAAAATAGAGAGCCCAAGCGGATAAGCTGCCACCAAATTGCTTAACGATCCTGAACCTATAGATTTTACTGGCCCCAAGGATGGCCCAGTAACAGCTTGAAGCTAATACTAAGGCCACCACTTCAGGTTATAAAAGCTAGTTAAGCCACATATATCACAAATGTCTCAGGAGATTGACATTTTAGCTTCAGGACCTACCAGCAGAACTGTGTCGATCTCAAAAAGAGGAAAAGAGGCCCATTACCTAGTGGATGCCAGTCACGTTCGGAAATGAAATCCACAAAGGCACCTTGGAATCCCAGAGGTCGCTATCAGGAGATGCAAAGCAAGCAAGCCTGTCCCTACCTTAGGCGAAAGGTAAATGGGATCTTTTGCCCCAAAGTATTAGCAATCCCCTGTCCCCCACGCCTGCAGGTAAGCTAGTTAAAGGCAAATAAATCCTTTGTTGTGGCTATTGCTCTTATTGTCTACAGCCTGGATAATAGGGTTGTTAGTTGACCACTCAGGCCTAACTCTGTCCCAGGAGATGTGCTGGAACAAAATCAGCCAGGTGTAGCAATGTATCACAGGATGGCTGAGTGCCAGGTGCTAGCAGGCCCCGTTAGAAGGGCTTCAGCCAGTGTGCCACAAGGTGTAGATTCTGACCCAGAGCTCACATCCCTCTACATTTAATAGTGCCAACAGAAGCCATGCCTAAACCAGTCACGGTCTCCTCATACCATGCCTCAGATTTTATTACAGGCAGAATGGCTCTCCCAGTGTAACCAAATCAGGCCCATCTGGCTGGCAGGTTTGTGCTCTAATGATCCTACTGTAATATTAATGAAGTGATATCTGGATTGTAAAGCTGCCATCCACAAAATGTCCCTATAGTTTAGATCATCAGCGTGCTCAAAGGTGTATGCACTGTAAATCGGTCCCCACAAAGCTAGGTCACAGGCATCAGTGCACCTGTGATGATCTGATGGCGCTCACTGAGATCTGCTCAGCCAGCAGTAGAGCCCAGATGTCTAAGTCCATCCCTAGCCAAGCCTCTAACATAAATACTCAGAATTTAACATCAGCCAGCCATGACTGCCCTTCATGAATCTCCACTGGGGAAGGCCACTCTCCCCCCTGGAGGGCCTCTGTCACCCCTAAATACAACCACACATCAGACAATGTCTCTCTAGCCCAAGAGAATGCTCTTGGAGATGACTGCACCTCAGATGTGAGGCCCCAACTGAAGAGAATGATGAGAACTAAAATACTGCCTGTAAACAAAGGATGTTGCAGCCATCAAGCCATGACGGTACAGCCACCAGGATGGTAGCTCTAAGGGAACCCAGGATAGAAACAGGATGCCCACCACCTAGCTGTCAACTGCTGCAATCACCCCCAACAGGGCACTGGGAGGAAACTCAGAAGGAGGAAACACAGGATACTGGCTCCGGAGAGCTGAGGTATACCTCAAAGGAATAATTTCAGTGGGCCCAGACTCCTGCATCTTTCCATACCGAGAAAAGCACTCAATTCCTTAACTTGAGATATTTGTTTTTCTTTTATTAACAGTAATCTTTTGATGTTCTGACTACCCAGTTTTGTTGCCAAAAACTCCTATATATTCTGGCTTTCCCCTTCCTCTTCGGAACAGGTTTTTCAGCACTATCTGAGATGATGTGTCCCGGGCTTAAAGTCCTAAGAACGTCTGCCTAATAAAACATAACTCTCAACCTTTAGGTTGTGCATTTTTTCAGTCAACAGTGACAAGGCAGATAATGTGCCCCAACCTCGTTGGACTTTGGGATTCTGCCTACCCCCCATCCCAGGTCACCTCTGCACCAGGATGAAAATGAATGACTGTAGTGACTGTCAAACTTGAGACCAAGTTACAAAAGTGCCTCCAGCTGATGAACCCTGAGGACCCTACAAATACGATTTCTCTGAAGTCGCTACCTGCTTCCCTCGTGAAACTTGCCTCTATGGAAATGCTTGCAAAACCTTGAGCAAGCCCCCTGCCAACTGCCTAGCAGCACTAGATACCACGTTTCTGGCAAGCCAAGCCATGTATTCGCAGCCACGCCAGCCACAATAAGGCAATTCCTGCAACACCCATAACGAGACCAGCTTAGATCCCGAGGTTAGGGACCTCTTCCTGCTACGGTCACTGCTCAGTGTACTACATGACAGCTTTGGCTTCCTACCTGATGTACCCATGACAGACTCTATCCCCTTCATTGTTCCCACCACCACAGACACCTCTTTTATACCCCAAATTGCCACCTCCTCTCCTCTCCACATCTTCTCCATAAGCCCCTCCCCACTGTACATCACAACCCTGCACAAATGGGCCAGATTTAATAGATAAAATATATTCATACAAAACTCCAAGATAGCAGCTCAGGCCTTACAAGAAAAATGATGTTGGATCTGTCACCATGCAGAGCTAGACCTACAGTCCCATGTCACAGTCTACCCCACAGCTCTTCCTAGTGATCAGCCTCTTATGCTAATTCCCTCCAAAGCACCGGGAACCTCATTTAAGCTTACCAAAATTCTGTTCCTTTTGGTTTGAACTGACCAGTGTGGTCTTATCTGGGTAACCCCAAAGTACTCCACCCAAGGACCCTAATAAAGGCATGTGCCCCAGGTCCTGCCGCTCTGTGTGGCCTCTCCAGACATTCTGTATGCCTCTTCCAGGACTTGTGAGTAATCAGCTCTATGTCACTTTGTTTTCTTGGAACATGGTTCACCATCAAATACTCCAAGACACTACTTAACAAATGTCACTCCAACAAAGACACAGCAAGGAGCCTAGGACCTTTCTACATGACCCCCTCTTGCTGCTTCTCATGGCTGACTTCTTATCCTTCAAACCTCAGTTTACATATTATTTCCTCAGCCTCTTTGACCATCATATTTAAATAAGGACCTTCACTTCATTTCTCCTTCCAGGAATACTTTTTGATAAAATTACCGTGTTTTGATCCACCATAGTACTTACCATAATTTATTAACATGTTTACTTCTCTATTATCTGTCCCCTTGAACTATAACGTCCATATCTTGTTTACTATCATGTCTCCAATATGTGGCACCATGATCTGTAAATAGCAGACTCTCAATAAATATCCGTTGAATTAAAAAGAATGACTGAGTAGACTCTCCATCTCAGAACTATGAAGAACTTCAAAATAGCTTCTATATTAGAATTCTACCTTCAGGCATCTTTGGGGATTTATTAGAGGAAAAAAAGTTTAGAACTAGAGCTTGAGAATTTTAGTAATTTCTGCCAGTGAATTATGCAGCCAAGAAAGGAACTTACATCCATTTGAAATGTGAAATAATAGTCCTCATTTGTCACAGTCTTGGATATTCACATTCATGTATTTGTAACTAAAAGATTTTGCAGAAAGGCAATAAATGGTGCATCAGAAGTCATCATTATAAGATTGTATATTTAAAGCTGCTAGTATGCCTTTAAAGTTATTTTCAATTGAAGAATACAGATAAATTAAGTCAGCATTTCCCTCCCCACCAAAGTTGTTAATTTAATCAATGTAGGAGCAAAACAAAAACAACCAAACAATAAAACTATGCACCAACTCTTTCAGGGTCCTTTCTGCTAGTTGTCTGCTGTACAAATCCTTTTCCCTTATGTTCAAAGCCCTTTCTTATCCTCTTCCCTTCTGATCTCCCTACATGATGTATTCTTTCAGCTTGTGAATTACATAGGATTGTGACTCTAAAAATCTAATAGGAATAGCAACAGCACCTTCATATTGGGTATCTAGCAAGTAACGCCGCAGATGACAAACACAGATGGAGATGTTGCTGCTTCCCTGGGATCTGTGAATTCTAAACACTAAGAGACACCTTCTCCTGTCTCCACCCCCTTTACAAACAGTCCTTGTCAGTTGTTCAGCAAAGAGGAAAGAATGGTTGTATCCATTTTCTTTGTTATCCCTTGTGCAGTTTAAGAGATTTAAATATGATTTTCAGACACTATGCTTTAAGGGACAGACTACTGAAAGATAAATAAACGATTGTTTCTGGCATCTAGGTTCTAAGAGATTAAATGGGAACGGAAGCCCTCATGGCCCCTTCGGATTGAAACACAGGTACTGTTATTAATTCAGCTTTCGGCCTTGGCTGTCCCAATCATTGGTGATTAGGCTGAAGGATTAGAACAACATTCATCTGGAAATTTGCTTTAAGAAGCAGGTAACTAGGCATCATCGAATCCCTAAAGTTTAAAATTAGACAAACAACAGCCATGGCCACATAATAAAACAGCAAGAGGCTATATTTACAAAGCCCAGACTTCCCTTTACTCTGTGATATCTTTTTCACTTTCCCCTAGATGAGAGGGTGGGTGGGAAGGGGGACAGTGAGTGTGTGAGAATGTGTGTGTGTGTGTGTGTGTGTGTGTGTGTGTGTGTGTGTGTGTGTGTGTGTGTGTGTGTGTGTGTGTGTGTGTGTGTGCGTGCGTGTGTGTGTTGGAGTTGGAGTTGGAGTTGGGACAGGCAGGCAAAGGAGACCAAAACAAACAAAGAAACAAAAAACAGAATATGTAGTACTATGGTGTTTAGGGTCTCTTGCCTATCATCTACTTCCTCTAATTTCTAAGAGAAGATTGAATCTACAATCAAAATATGGTAAAAGGAAAAATGGTGAAAGATTCTGATTAATCCTCTTACTACTTATTTCATCTATATTTCTACATTTTTCTATGCTTTCAGTTTTAAGCTGTTGAAGTATAGAAACAAAGTTATTAAATTTTGTCTAATATTCAGCTCCTTGTGACTACATATTTCTCAGTTTTTAAAATGAACTCTTTTGCATGTTTTGCCTGAAGTCTAGAACACAGCAAGAGATATATTTATTAGTATGCTTTATTACTTGCATTCATGAAAGTTTCCATGTTGGTCCTGCTTTTTCCATCTCTTAAGTCTAATCGCCTTAACTTTGGAGAGTCTATCAAATTCCATCTGTTAGTTTATTCCCACCCTGGTAATCACATTAACCAGCCAAATATAAAATCCATCTTCAGCAAACAGGAGTTTTCAGCAACCAGTATCTTTCACCATGATTATTATTCTAGTGTTTTATGCGCCTTGCTTACTAGGTCTTAAAGGTACAGCACAAAATTATCTAAGGTCCTGACTTCCTTGGGGATGCTACAGGGTGTATTAAGCATGTCCTCTACGGGTGTCTACAGCCACTGTGCATCAAACATTATGTGCTTATTTTACATACTGTAGAGCAGGGGCATAAATGAAGTACAGATTAAATTGAAGTTTCTTGTGAGATGACTATATATTATTTTTGACATTTTCCATAATGTTTACAAACATCGCTGGCTACAGATAGATTTTCTGCACCAAATGGCCAAATTCTGGCTCTACATTTATTCCTTTCTGTGGTTTGCCCTACTCTCTGCATAGTTTAGACCCTAAGACATAGCTAAATAGTTTAACAAGCTGCATTTATTGTAAGATGATTTGGCTATATTTATGAAATTGAATTCTATTTTTCTCAAAGTCAGGCTTGATGGCAGGCTTATTCTCAAGGCTTATTGTTTAAATTTGTCAGTTTCTACCTTTTTGATCACCAATATCCCTGAGAGCTAGAGCATACTGTCATGTGCGTCTAAAGTAAAATAGCCCCACAAAGGGATTAAATCAAAATCTCACTGGGTAGCACTATCTTTCACTCAACAAATAGTTGTTCACTGGTGAATTTGGCCTAGCATCACTGGATTATTATAAGAACTGCACTTATGGCTATAGAGCACCTGTGATGTCTGGCTCAAACTGAGATGTGTTGAAAGTGTGAAACACACAACAGATGTTGAAGACTTAGAATGAAAAAACAATATAAAATATCTCAATATTTTAAAATACTGTCTATGGGTCATAAGGATAACACACTGAATATACTGTGTTAAATAAATACACTTTAAAAATATTTTTATGTGCTTCTTTTCACTTTTCTATGTGTAGCTACTAGAACACTTAAGTTATATATGTGACTTGCATTGTCTATTGGATGGTGCCAATTTAGAAAGATTCTGAAGTTCTGTTGTCTTCTTAGGAGTCATAATTTTAAGAATAAGGCTGCCAATATTACTCAGAGATAAGAGTTTTCAATCAAAACAGCTATCTGGTTCTTTTTTTTTTTTTTCATTTCATTTTATTATTGAAGTATAGTTGATTTACAATGTTGTGTTAGTTTCAGCTCTACAGCAAAGTGATTCAGTTATGGACACACACACACATATTCTCTTCTTAGATTCTTTTCCCTTATAGGTTATTACAAAATATTGAGTATAGTTCCCTGTGCTATATAGTAGGTCCTTGTTGGTTACCTATTTAATATATAGTAGTGGATATACGTTAATCTGAAACTCCTGATTTATCCCTTCCTACCTTTCCCCTTTGGTAATCATAAGTTTGTTTTCTATGTCTTTGAGTCTATTTTTGTTTTGTATATAAGTTCACTTGTATCAAATGTTTTTTAGATTCCACATATAAGTGATATCATATGATATTTGTCTTTCTCTGTCTGGCTTACTTCACTTAGTATGATCATCTCTAGGTCTATCTATATTGCCACAAATGGCATCATTTCATTCTTTTTCATTGCTGAGTATTATTCCATTGTATATATGTGCCACATCTTCTTTATCTATTCGTCTATGGACATTTAGATTGTTTCAATGTCTTGGCTATTGTAAATAGTGCTGCAATGGACACTGGGGTGCATGTATCCTTTAGAGAAATACAAATCAAAACTACAATGAGGTATCACCTCACACTGGTCAGAATGGTCATCATCAAAAAGTCTACAAATAATAAATGCTGGAGAGGGTGTAGAGAAAAAGGAACCAACTCTCCTACACTGTTGGTGGGAATGTAAATGATGCAGCCAATATGGAGAGTAGTATGGAGGTTTCTTAAAAAACTAAAAATAGAGTTACCATATGATCCTGCAATCCCACTCCTGGGCATATGTCCAGGATAAAACATAACTTGCTCTTGTGTGGCAGATTTAGTTGAGTGTTAGAAAGGCATCTGTGGGAAAAAGAAGTCCAAACTTGGGAGAGAGTCTATCTACCAGGTATTGGTTTATTGCAACAACATTTCTTATCCCAAAGAATAACATACTGTAGAAAAAAATAGTTCATTGATAATAATAAAAGAAAGGGTCTTGTGATTGTTGGTAACAAATTTACCAAGCTCTATTTTGGTAAATATCATAGTGGATATGCAGTAGAGAAAAACAAAGTTGGTGTTAATTTACTTAGAATTCAATGTGAGTAGCTTTCTTTTTAAAGTTTTGTACCTGTCTGAATCTCTGTCTGAGCTTCTGAAGAAAAGAATATCTGCTCTCATTATGCTTTGTTACATGTAAGATGACTTGCTTAGGTACTTTGGATATAATGGAAAATCAAATTAAATGGCGTCATAGGCCAACTTGGGACCACAGAACAATTTCACCAACCAATACCATCAGGAATCATTCTTGAGCTACTGGGAATATAATTTGGATGTGGACAGAGGAAAGAAGGTTTTTGCTTTTCCTCAATGTTACTTCCAGTAAAAGAAAAGAAAAAGGGTGAGGTCAAGGAGTCCTGGAGTAGAGAAGTGGTAGAGAATGGACGGGAGGCTTTGATCCCAAGTATATGTCTTTGTAGAAATTGTGAAGGAAGTGCTGGTGGTGGCCAGGCTTTCAGGTCATGACTGTAGTTTGAACGAGCTAAGTGGCACTACTAGTTGCAAGATGATGAGGTTTTTCAACAGCATGTCAAACAGTACACTCATATTGTATGGCCACTTCTAACATTATCTCTGTTTGAATTTCTTGCTTTTGAAAATGTTTTTAATATTTAAATATTAAATATCAATACTACTCCTGGACTCTACCACCTTTGTCTTCAAGTACAGGAAAAAGCAAAGTATGATCTATTGGCATTGATTCCCAAAAAATCATATTTCATACATTTTCAAAAGTCATTATCACATTAAAGCATTTAGACTATTTGAATAGAATAGAAATTTTGAGGTTTTAAAGAATATTAAATTCAAAACATTTTATTAATTAAAGATACTAAAATAGAACTTGTTTCAGTCAGCTGATACAGTGGAAAGGAAAGTGTTTTCAAACAGTATTCACTTAGTGGAAAAGGGAATACGTATTTTGAAATGAAAGCAGCTGTCCTATTCTCCAAAGACTTGGCTTCATTTTGATTGGAGTGAAGCTATATGAGACCAAATTCCAATTCAAATAAAAGATGACTGGGATATGGCTACATTATTCACTGCCCTAATAAATTGCCATATAGATTGGGTTGGGACTCAGGAGATAGGAATTGAAAGTAAATGTAACAAAAGTCTTGTTCATCATAAGTGTAGAGGGACTAGAAACAATGTGAAGGTGCCATGCTGTCTCACATAACTAAACAGCGATTTGGTTATCAAATCGCCTTACAATTAGGCAAGATCAAATCAAACTGTACAGATTTAATATGAAAGGTTTATTCTTCTCTCATAAATGATTGGAGCTTAGATTGTAGTATTTGAATTTTTTCTTACAAATGGTTTATAGACCAGAATTCAGATGAGTGGAGTCATCTCTTTCCATGGGAGCTATCAAGTTGTACTGTGTAGGTCTTGGGGTCTAGCAAGTGGACTGATACATCTATGACATTTAGAGTATTAAATACTTGAATGGGAGAAAATGTTCACAAATAATATGACTGATATTAATACACACACACACACACACACACACACACACATATATATAGGTTAATATCCAAAATATATAAATAGCTCTTACAACTCAACATGAAAAAAACCAACAACCCAATTAAAAAATGGGCAGAAGACCCGAATGGACATTTTTCCAAAGAAGGCATATGGATGGAAAACAGGCACATGAAAAGATGCTCAACATTGTTAATCATCAGAGAAATGTAAATTAAAACCACAATGAGATATCACCTCACACCTATCAGAATGGCTATCATCAAAAAGAACACAAATAACAAATGTTGGCTAGGATGTGGAGAAAAGTGAACTCTTGTACACTTTATTCTGTTGGTGGGAATGTAATTTGGTGCAGCAACTGTGGAAAACAGCATGGAGGTTTTTCAAAAAACTAAAAATAGAACTACTGTATGACCCAGCAATGCCACTCCTGGGTATATATCCAAAAAAAACTGAAAACACTAATACAAAAAGATACATGCACCCCAATGTTCACAGCAACATTATTTACAAGTGCTAAGGTATGGAAGCAACCTAAGTGTCTATCAACAGGTGAACAGATGAAGAAAATGTGACATATATGTGTGTGTGTAATATATATATAGTATACTACTCAGCCATAGAAAAGAATGAAATTTTGCCATTTGCAACAACATGGATGGACTTGGAGGGTATCATGCTAAGTGAAATAAGTCATACCGAGAAAGACAAATACTGTATGATATCACTTATATGTGGAATCTAACCAATACAACAAACTAGTGAATGTAACAAAAAAGAAACAGACTCGCAAATACAAAGAACAAACTAGTGGTTACCAGAGTGGAGAAGGAAAGGGGGAGAGGCAAGACAGGGGTAACAGATTAAGAGGTACAAACTACTATGTATAAAATAAATAAGCTACAAGAATATATTGTACAACACAGAGCATATAATGAAAATTTTATAATAACTATAAATGGAGCATAACCTCTAAATTGTGAATTACTAGGTTGTACACCAGTAATTTATATAGTATTGTTTATCAACTATACCTCAGTTTAAAAAATAATAAAGTATTAAGTACTCTGTGATTCAGTGCTTCTGTACATTTAATCCTTATCTTTCATAGTTTGAAAGCAACATGTCACTGCTATAGATATTTTAATTTACAAATTGATTATATATAGTATGTATGTGTGTGTGTGTGTATATATACACACACATACACACATACATAACCCAACATACATATATATGGGCATACATGTGATATTTATATTACTGAAGGTCAAAAGAAACAACTGGATCTCAGCTGAACTTATCACTTTGTTAATAGTGACAATGGCAATAGAACTTCTCATGGAGCAACCTACACACCAATGATATTTCATTTTGACAACTGGAATCATAAAACTTCAATTTTAAATAATAAATCAAATTGTTGACATTTTACCTAAATCAATACTCTTCTCATTTCAAAGAAAAAATGAATACTCCTTTAAATGAAATTAAATAATTTATTGCTTAAATAGACGAGCAACAATAAAAAAGAAATGTCGAAATTGCTATATTTTATAATTACCCTTATTTATTATGTCCTTATATTTCTGACCAAGTTTTCTAATTTCATTAGATTCTGATTTTCAAATTTCATTGTAGGAAATGTATTGCTTCCATGTACTTATTTTAAAAAATTCAATACATTTGAACTGCTTTATTTTTTCTTTGCCAAAATTTTAGACTAATTGGAGTGCAGTTTAGACATTCATAAGTTATATTTCATGCAAAATGTGATTCAGTCAGGTAGCATTACAGCAGTCATATTTATAATGTTAAGCATTTAAATTTTTATATTTTATGTTTTAAAGGGACAGGTATATCTTGAAATACATATTTAATACTTTTTGCCCATAGCGTTGCTTCTAAAAACATGTTTCCTATAAATGAAAAGCATATTGAATTTACCAGAAAATTTCATTCATAAAATGTAGACTGCTGACATTTTTATGCATCAAATATTTTATGTACCTATCTGACATACTGAGAGACATAGGATGGTGATCTATGACTAGACTTTAATTTAAAATTTCTATCCTGCTTCATTATTTTAATTACAAAAGTACATGTCATGTTTGGCACATAAAGACGTTGGTAATCTAGTCCTACCTCAACCTCAGGCCACTTTCAATCTCACACTCTTGAGGTAACCAAGAACAGCTTTCCACAAGGTACCATATCCTTTTAGGGAAAACAATGGTATATTTCATGTTAATTAAAATAATGGTTCGTAAAGTTGAATAATGGTTGACGTGACCAATTATCACCATAAAGTAGGTGCTAAACCTAATTTTACACACTCCTGCAAAATGACTCTTCTTAATCTATCAGAGTTTTGCTTTTTAAGTTCAAAGTTTCCTAATTAGCTTAGAATCTTGGACGTTTTAAGCTAAAAGGGGTCTTTTCAGCTCATCTTGCCCATCCTCTCACTTTTAAGCAAGATAACACTTAGATCAGCCAATGTAGATTAAACATGAGTTTTTGGTGTGGCTTTTTTCTTTGTTTGCTTTTTTTGTTTTGTTTTGTTTTGAAGACTCTAGCTAAAAGATTCCACAATCAGTCTCACTATACTCAGGGGTGATTCCACCAACTCAAGTCAGACAATGATTCTCAATAGAGTTCCCAAATATTTCTATTACATAATACAATTTGTATTTTTTTTTTTAACTTTCTCAACATCCAGAGGAGGTAGCAGTAACTGTAATAATAGAAAGCTTGCATTTCAGTAGGGCTGACACTCAAAATATTTAACAAACAGTGTGGCATGGACAGTGAGCAGACAAAACGAATACAAGAAGATCCATAAAAAAGGAGGACAGGGCTTCCCTGGTGGCGCAGTGGTTGAGAATCTGCCTGCTAATGCAGGGGACATTGGTTCAAGCCCTTGTCTAGGAAGATCCCACATGCTGCGGAGCAACTAGGCCCGTGAGCCACAACTACTGAGCCTGTGCGTCTGGAACCTGTGCTCTGCAACAAGAGAGGCCATGATAGTGAGAGGCCCGTGCACCGTGATGAAGAGTGGCCCCCGCTTGCCGCAACTAGAGAAAGCGCTAGCACAGAAACGAAGACCCAACATAGCAATCAATCAATCAATAAATCTTTAAAAAAAAAAAAAAGAAGGACAACAAACAAACTGTATAGCCTTGCTCTTTTTGCAAGTATCTCTATAGGCATAACAGCTTCTATAGAAGACTTTGACTAAAACTCTGCATTAGCAGAAACATTTGCAAGTGGTAGAAATCATACCTGAAACAAGCAAAGATCGATTTTTATTGACTTATAAGTCCTGGAATAGTACTAGTTTCATACACAACTAGATTTAAGGATCACCCAGTGTCTTCAGGACTCAGTCTTTCTCACTCTCTTTCCAAGTCTTGCCCACTTCTGTGTTGGATTCATGCTCAGACAGCATACTTACAAAATGGTAGGCATCATCTCACCTCATTTTCACTGTAGATACCCCTGACTTTGTAGGTTCTAGGCAAAGAATGCCCAAATGTTGGTTTTCATTAGAAAAGTATTATGGGTGCTTATTTAAAATGCCTATTCCAAGGTTCCATAGAGATTTGGGGTCACTAGATCTTGGGGGAGACTCAGGAATCTGAAATTGCAACACACATTCCAGGTTCCTCCGATGTAAATAGATTCTTATTCCTCTAGAAATAGGCTTTGGCTTATGCTACACATATAGTGCTATTTCTACAGTGGTAGCTTCACACTTTTTTAAAGCAGTATCATTTCTTTAAGCGAAATCTTTGTGGAATTCCAATATATTATAAAGAGAAATGCAAAGTCTCATTGTTTGTATATTGTACCTACCAATACCTTAAAAGGGACATTTATGACCATTAGAACTGAAGTTTGGAATCACAAGATAAGTTAGAAATATCTAAATTGAAAATCTTTCCTCTTTCAATGAAAAAACAGGTGGAATAATGTCACAAGATTGCCCCAAAGTGACACAGTGAGCTAACTGTCAGAAGAGGATCTCAAGTCCATTCAGTTAACTCTTAGTTTGCCCATCTTCTCGTTTCTCATGATGCATAAATTCCCTCCATATATTTTTTACTGGATCTTGAGAAAATAGATCAGCAAGCAAATATTTACATTCAGTCTGCCCACTTTTCCTTTTCAAATTATGCATTACATGGTATGAACAAGTCAAGCCAAAGGCCTGTTCTCAGTGGAGGGAAGAGAGACAATATACAAGCGAATAAATATATAGGATAACGGAGGACTATCATCAGTTTTGTGGGGCAAACAAGGTGATGTGTTAAGAGGATAACTGAGGACAGGGGATATTTAAATAAACTTAATTTTAGTTGACTGTCTCCTCAACTTGATAGGAAGCTCATTGATAACAAAGACCAGAACACGTTTACCTGTTTTTCTTACCTCTGTCATGAATATAAGAAATGTATAGAAATATTTGTTCAATTTTTCCCTATAGAAAACTGTTTTGCTCATAGTAATCAGTATACTGATGAGAATTTGACATTTTATATAAGCATGTAATATATAATTATAATATGTTGATTTTTATAATGAATTTAGTGAATTTAATTAACTTGCTGTGTCTACACAGAATTCAAATTTGAACCAACACTATTAAACACTATTACATATAGGTCTCTCAAAGAACAGAAATTATTTAATTGATGACAATCACCCTTGTTTCATAGATTGAAATTCTTAAGTAATTAAGTCAGTGGTGAAAATAAAACTCCTGAATTTCTCCATTGTCCTTTTTAGAAAGATCCAAATTATCTGGAAAGCACTGCAGTTTTAAACACCAAGTAAGTATAATGTAAATATTCTCATAAAACCACCACAGGGTTAGACAAATTGACAATATTGAATATACATTTAATATATGAATTATGTGATGAAAGTAAATCTGAGAGGCTAGTCAGGAAGACTGTCATAACACAGACTGCTAAAAATAGTTATTTTTCTTTTCATGAGCAAAAAAAAAAAAAAAATGATAAAGTTTGATGGTAAGAAAATCTTGGATCAATTGTCCTACCATACAATCTTATTATCAAAAGTGTCATGAAGATATTGTCCACAAAATTTATTCCTGGGCACACTGAAAGAGTAAGGACATTCATATGCTTCAGGGATTAAATCTATCAGTCCAAGGGTGCATGAATAATATGTGAATCATTCTGTTGATGATGAAGGAGATAGTGATTGTTGGTATTCACACCTTTTCTAAATCATGTGCTGACATTAAAATAAGTGTATTTTCTCTTTTAAGTTTTTCTGCTTGAGACATTGCTCACGAGGGGAAAAAGCAGAATTATTCTCTTAAAAGAAAACATACACTCAGTTAAAACTGAAAGTATATTTGAAATATAAGTTCCTTTTCAAATTTAAAATAATTTTCTTTCAGCTCTCAGAACACAAGAAAAGATGACGGATTCATTGCATACCATGAATATGCAAGTTGAAACTCCAAGAAAATGGTGTAACATTTTAAAAGGTGAAATTAAAAAGTTATTATTGATTTTGTAGTGCTTCTTTACAGTTTTCATAAATTCCTGCTATTGCTCCAGCTATAGTGACATACTTCCTTCAACAAGGTTATTATGTATAATACATGGAAATATATGCCATGTGTTTTTAGTGTATATAGTGCTTTGGCCATGGAAGATTAACTTGTCTTTAAGATACTGATATTCTTGTTGAGAAGACAAGACTAACATCCATCAATAAATAGAGAAAAATAGAAAGTGTATGACAAAATGCTAAAACATGTGGTACACAGACTGTAGGTAACCTAATACTTGAGAGAAGACTGTTAAGTGTTGGATTAGTCAGAGGGTTATTCAAGCCTGGAGAGGCTTCCTTCATATGTCACTATGAGTCTACACTTGCCACCTGAGTCAAGTTGGGCAAGTTATTCTACTTCTCTGAGCTTTCGTTGCTTATTCTCTTGAAGATATAAAATAATGCCTATATCAGAGATTTTATTATAAGGAGTAAGTAAATTGGTATAAATTGGAGTGTGCGCTCTACATACTTCCATGATGATGAAGATGTTGGTAGCAGAGTTTACTTAAGTAGTGAATGGTGGAATGTAGAAAGAATAGGGGCAGAATGGGCAGTAGAGAGTTAAGAAGATGATGAAATATTTTAAATATTTATTACCAAGAAAAAAAATTGGACTTGGTAAAGTAGAAACTGGAAGGTATCAAAGTCCAACACAGGTGGGTTTAACTCTTGACTCTCACAATTAATTATCAGTGTGTTTTCAAGCCTTGCCCTTCCTCTATTTTCTCATCACAGAATTCAAGTGGCCAAGACAGACCACTTTAAATTTTATTGATAATATGATCACAGGTGCATTTTTAATTATCTTCCACATTGCTTTCCCCATCAACTGTCACTAGTAATTTCATACAACAAGCATGTTGCCCTTATGACATTAGAGAATACAATTTAGAATCATTTAGGATAGGAATACAAATATCAGAAATAGTTTGAAGATCATATGAAAAAACAGCAAACATATCTGTTGTATTCAGCAAGCTTGATTTATCCATTAGGCTCACAGTCTACAAACATTTAATGTCCCACAAAATGTTTTATTTCTTCTAGAATCAGAAGAAAAAGGAACATAATAATAATCAATATATAATAATAATCCAGCGTGGATTATATTCTTTTTTTTATACAATTACAGTCATAAATGTAATTTTTAGTTTTTTTTTTTTTAAATGGAGAAAGTGATCCATGAAGGCAAAAGTCGTAATGTGGTCTGTTGTTCAGTTCTGTTTGGCTCACTTTATACCTAGTATAAGGTATAAAGGACAGGCTAAGAGAAGCAAACAGAGTTTGAGCTCTGACCCAACCATACCTGAAACCAGCACTGCCCTTATAGTTATGTGAAAACATACTTTTCATTGTTTAATCCAATTTTCATTGTGTTTTCTGCAACCCAAAGGATCCTAATAGACACAACTAATATTCATAAATAAAGTCTGCTTTAATTATCACAAATATAATTCAACATTTCACTTTCATCATAACAGAAATGTCTTAGTCAACATTTTCATGCAATTAAATACTTAAAGAATAAAAACCAACAAACAAAAATAGCTGTGTACAATAAAAGTAAAGCTTACAAAACCATGACCCTAGGGGCCCAGGTTCAAAGAGGTTTTACATTAAAATTACTCAGCTTAAATAGTTATTTCAAGCTTTACTCACTTTTCCCACAAATATGTAAGTGTGTCCATATACGTGATAAACAGAAAATCTTCTAAAAATTCCATATGCATCCCTATCTGGTAGCACCTCAAATCTCCCAAGAGGATCTCACTTTTGCCAACCTGTCTACACCATCTTGGTCTCTTCCTCACCTCTGTTCTCAATACCACATTAGCGCCAGACAGCACACACATGTGACCCTAGCAGCTCCCCAGAGACAGTTCTTTGGAGAATTTGCAGCATTTTTCTCCTTCATTGTCCAAATATTTGAGTAAAGGTAAGGCTGCTATAGGGAAGAGGAAAGCCCAAGAAGCACTGCGAGTAAATGCACTGTAGCCGGTAAAAAGTAAAAACAGGATCAAAGTTCAAGTATTTATTGCCCAGTCTCTTCTCCTGAGGACATTGGCTACAATTATTAAATGATAATAGTTCCAGTCAGGGCTTAAATAGCACATCTGTATTTCTTAACATATGTTTCTTTCTAAATAGAAATAACAAATATCTATGTAAGATAATTAAGACTACAAAGAAAAAAATGAGGGCTGTTCTTTAGGATAACATTTTGTTTTGTTATATATTTTACTGGAATGATTTAACTAGGAGTACCACAATCATGCATAAGAAATTCCCAAACATCTACTTTGCAAGGAAGTTTAACTGTCAAATGCCTTTGACATTAGGACCCTACTTTCTTAAATGGTTTCTTAAGTCAGTGAAATAATTGGCAAACTGCATATTTACAAGTTGATTTTTCTTCTTTACTTAAAAGATGATTTTAAAATCTTCAATGGTAAGGAAAAAAATCGGCAATCACTCACTATAACTAAATGCTTTCTAGCATATCAATATCTAACAGTAAGATCTATCCTCTAAAAGCATTGTGGCATAAGAAATCCTTCTTCGTCTTAGAATTCATGCATAGAACATGACAGCAGAGAGAGTCGGCCAAGACAGACCACTTTAATTTTTATTGATAATATGATCACAGGTGCATTTTTAATTATCTCACCACATTGCTTTCCCCATTGACTGTCACTAGTAATTTCAGACAGCGAGCGTGTTGCCCTTATGACATTACAGAATACAATTTTAGAGTCATTTAGGTTGCTTGTAGATTGACAAGTGGTCTCACCTTTTGTGAGAATACAACAAAGAGAGTCAATGGACTTAGAAAATTAGATGCCAATCATCTTTGTAACCTAGAGGTGAGGAGCAGCATGCATAAGGTAATCAAGAATATGGAAGTTTTCAGCATTAGTTTAATGGCTAAAATCACTGTAGTCTAAGGACAATTTAGGCAAAGGAAGCAACTTATTGATATTGAGTGGGAGATGGGGAGAAAAACATGACATTTTGGTCTTTTCTTCTTTAGAAGGCTTAGAGTATCCTCCTCAATAACTAGTACTTTCAGTGATAACTCCCAAGAATAGAGAAGATCCTGGATGCTCTGGACCCAAGGAATTAGTGACTCATTACCTAGGTTTATAGCATTACAGCAAAAGAAGAGAATAATGTTTATTTTTTAATCACGTTACTGTCTGTGAAGATTTGCCTTCTATTTGGTGTATAAGAAACCACCCACTTTCTCTGAGGTTAAAAAACAAAAAACACTAAAACCCTTTTGTATTTTACTATATTTATGTTGTATTTTTAAAATTACATATTTTTAAAGTGTTATATTTTGTAAAGGCCCTAGTTCTAGGTCTTCTGTGCTAAACACATAAATTGTGGTCTTTACTATGTTCTGTGTCTGACTAATACTTCTAACTCTTTTTAAAACTAATGAAAAACTACACTTTTTTATAAGAATGAAGAAGAGTATTTAAGCATTAGAATAATGGATTAAGAAAAGTCTAATTTAAACAACCAAAACAATTAATAAGAAAATGAAATTTTTAAATGTGTCATACTCATATAATAGAATACTATGGGGCAAAATAAAAAGCACCAGCTTACTGGTAGATATGTTAACCTGATGAATCTCAAAAACTTCATGTTGAATTAAAGAAGCCAGTCACAAAATTGTATACACTGTATGTACATTCTGTACGTATGTACACACAGTTATATGAAGTTTAAGAATAGACAAAATCAAATCACAGTGATAGGATCAGCACAGCAGTTATCTCAGGAAAGGGGGTGGGGTATTTTAGGGAAGGAAGACAAAATAACTCTCTTGGCATATGGAAATGTAATATATCTTAATCTGGGTTGGGGGTTCATGGATGTGTACAAATGTAAAATTTTTTTAAGCTGTATACTTAAGATTCATGCATTTTGCTGAATGTACGTCATACTTCAATTACTAAACAGCAGAATTAACTTTCTGCTATGGTTAACACTGGCTAACATTCATTCAGCACCTGTAGGCATTATTTCCTTTAATCCTCACAGCAACCCTATGATAGAGACACTGCTATTAGTCCCGTTTTTAGATGAGAAAAGAGGTACAAGAAGGTAAACAAGGCACAAGAACATAGGAAACTTCCCAAGCTTACTTAGCAATTATATTGTGGAACTAAGAGCAGAACTCGCTCTGGTCCCAGAGTCCACAGTCTTGAGCACCAAACTATACAGTTTCTCCCTATCAGGTCCCAATAGATCTGGTTTTAATTTGCAGAGGAGCTTCATGTAATAGAAGACAACAAGGTTGTACAGAGAAAGAGAGTCATTAGAAGCATCAAATCAATGGAAATGGAAAGCAAAAACTATGAGTCAGTGGGTTTCTGGGCTTTAACTCATTTTCAGTTTATGAATTATACATATGGACGTGTAATGCTTTTAACTGTAAATATCACATTGTTCCCCAAAGTGTATGCAAGATAAGCTGTTTGCCTGTTGCAGTTTTTCAAAGATAAATGGATGTTAAAATGTGTCAAATAGCTGTTGTTTCAGGACTTCTCTCCCCACATTAAAAATAATCTGTACTATGTTATCAGAACACTTCTACATGTCCTGAAAACAAATAGGATAGGTAAAAAAAAAATGAAGGATAATCCATTATCATAGACAATCTCTCAGCATGATTTACCAAGTAGCAGAATAAGTGTTAGAGCCCGAAAAAAATGTATTTTATATTTCAGGGTACAAAATTTACTAAAATTCAGAAGAAATATTTTTGAATAAAAAATGGTATACACAAGTGCAGCTAGTTAAATAATTATGAACAAATTACCTCCAGATTTATTTGTACCATTCTTAAATGTGTTAAGTGCTTGGCCTTTAGGTTAAATTCATGACTAACCTTGCTTCTTTCAGTGGGCACTCCTTGGGATTCATGTACGCAAAATAGCTGAAACTAGCTCTTTCAGTTCATTCTCTTCTTAATTTTGAGCACTTTGATTAGAGCATGGCTTATTCTCAATCTTTTCACTCTGAAGTCTCTCTTTTTTAGCCTATATTTATATAGCGTTCACTCCGTTTCCCTCCAACTTCCAAATTCTTTGGTTACTACGCAGATAATCTGGTTTCTTACTTAACAAATAAAAATGATAAAGAATTTGCTCAATTTTATGCCATAATTCCACAAAATTCCACGCCTCTTCCCCCATCATTTTCTTCTTTCTCCCTCTAAAGTGATGTCATTCTGGTACAAGATTTATTCCTCTAACTTTACTCTGGACCTATCCGATCACTGCCCGTCCCTCTCACTCAATGGATTAGTACCAATTTGCTATTCTAGATGCCCCACTTCCCTTTCTCGACAGGCTCCTTCCCAGCAGCATCTATAACTGCCCAAACCGCTCCTACGTTTCAAACCTCCCTTGTATTAAATTTTCTGTATGGTCTCTACCCTCTCATTTTGCTTTCCTTTTACAGAAATCCTTCTTGCATACGTTGTCAACATTTCTTATCTTCACACCCGCAAACAAAAATCTATTGTCAGTCTCCTGCAGTCTCTTCTTCCACCCCATGACGTCACTGGCAATACTATTTTCTAGGCATCAATATTCTCGTTACTGCTTCTTATGGATATTTTTCATGTCTTATCTTTCTGAGTTTCAGTGTTATTTGGTGCTTGTGGACAACTTCCACCTAGAAATTTTCCCCTTGGTTTTAGACATAATACACTCCCCTGGATTTTCTCCTGCATCTCTAGAGGTGGCTTCTTAGGTTTTCCTCTCTCTTTATTTTTTGCTTCCTCCTCCTCAAATGTTCGGTTTTTAATTGTTTGTATCTCTGTTGTAAGCTTCAGAGTCATATTCCCATCTGCCATCAGGCTATCTCAGCTTTGGAATACAACTTAATTTGGATAACTTCCACTTATCCTCAGACCTCAGATTAAATATGGTTTCTTCCAAAAGGCATTCTCTGAGTACAGATTACACATCCCTCATGAACTCTCTTAAAATGTAGTATTTCCCCTCTTACAACACTTAACATATTGTATTGTAATTGCATGTTCTTTTGTCTGTATCTGCCATTTTTCTCTCCAGCTCCATGAAAGTATGGACCATGCCTGCTTTTCTTTTCCAGATGTATCTCCCACACTCATCACAGTGCCTTGCAAATGGAAGGTACTCAAAATGTCAAAAGGCATTTGCCTTTTCTGGTACCAGTATCATATCATCCTCAGTATTATAGTTTAATAATAAAATAGAATGAATGATGGCTGCTTTGCCCTAATCAAAAAGTATTTTAGTTTTTCATTTATGTTCCCAAAGTTGCTTTCAGATAAAATTTCCAAGACAATTAACCAAACCCATTGAGATTTTGACTGGAAATTCACTGTATCTATAAACTAACTTAGAGCAATTAACACCTTCAAGATATAGTATTTAGTTTTCCCATTCAAGATTGTGTCTTTATATTAATCTATAACTTATATGTCAGAGTAAGTATAATGTGACTTTCTTTACATATGTCCCACTCATTCCTTATTAATATTCTTAAGCATTTTATGAGCTTTGTTATTATTATAAAAGGGGTTTTTCATTATATTTACCAGTGAGACACTTTGATTGTTTGTATAGATGTGATGTGGCTTAGTGTTTAAGAACACAGGCTCAGAGCTAAACTTCCCGGACTTAAATCTAAGCTCCTCTACTTACAAACTTTAAGACTTTAAGCAAAAAAAAAAAAAAAAAAAAAAAAAAGACTGGGTTAGGCTTTTTCTTTTTTTCCGTAAAATGATACCTAACATAGGATTTCTATAAGAATTAAATTAATCAACGCATGGAAAGGGCTTAGAATATTGCCAGATATATAGGCAAGTGTTCAATAACGCTGAGGATTATGAACCAGTAGCTTTGCTCAATATTGATATACATTCACCCAAAAAACTGAATTAAATTCATAATCTTAATTATTCTATAATTAAAATGAGTACTCTCAAACAAATACTATTTTCACTGATTTAGGAGGGAACAGTTGTCCATGTGTCAACTCAGTAGACAACTAATAGAAGTTGTTTCTAAAAAAAGGGTAGAAATATTGTCTAATCTATTAACACGTAATCACCATTTTATGTCTTATTTCCCAGATCCTAAAACATGCACACACACACATACACATACACACTTACTCATTCACTCACATTGCAATGATCATTATCTGGAATAATGGAAGCTTAAGGGGTCTGATTGCTTGAGTTTCTTATCTTTTTCATAATGGCATAGAATTTGTCTGGGACCCAGTATTATTATCTGCCAACTGGATATAACAATCCCTCCTTGCTTTAGTGTGGTTAAAACACATGATATGAACAACTTAGCATAGCACAAAGCACACAGCCAGATCCCAATATATGTACTTTTATATTGTGGTAGCAATAAAGTTCATCCAAAGAGTGGCAGCATGATGGAGTGAGAACACTGGAACGGGCACCATCTTGGCTCTGTCAGATACTAACTTTGCCTTTCGGTCAGAAACTCCACATATCAGGGTATCAGTTTTCTCATGTGTAAACTGGGCAGGTTAATTTCAATGATTTCGCAAGTCTCTTTCAGTACCAACATTTCGGATTTCTACAGAATGAAGAACATCTACTGTTGGCCTACAATAATAGTTTGTTTTGCACATTGGAAGGAATCTTTAAGTGTTTTTACTGGAGTCCATGAAAGAGTCAAGAAAGAGTTTACTTACTGAGGAAAATTTAGTCTTCTAGCTCCTTCCTTGGAGCAGTGCCTATCTTTGTTCAGTTATTTTAGCGGTACAGTTCTAGGATTTCAAATTAAAAATAAAAGTAGGCTATTGGGGTTGCATTCCACAAGAATAGAAGTGATTTTACTGCTAAAGAGCCTTCCTGTATTTTGCAATCTTGTAAACCAACTAAGAATGTTGACATAAATGATGTATTGCACTAGTACAGACTTCACAGATAGAGCTGTGACTTCTAAAGATCCAGAAAGATAAAAAGTAAATCTGTCCTGTAATTTAAATCCAGGTTACAAACTTGGACTCAACCTGGGATTTAGTGTAGATTTGATAAATTATCATATCTCAGCTCAGGGAACTTTCTCCAGAGCCTTTCATTCTCACTTCATTGACATTTCCGTAAACAGTATTTAAGAATTGGATATGAAATTCTCCTCATCTGGCCTTTAGTGGCAGGCAGATTTATGGGGAGAAAAAAGAAAAACTTAAAACAATAAATACAGTATAAAGGGAAATTACCTTGAGGTTGCAGAATTTTCAATAAATATTTACTTGGACAAATTTAAATATCCCATTAGGGTTGTCATTCAGGAACACTATGCCACTGATTCGAGCAATAAGATGTTACACAAATAGAATAATGAATATGGGTGCACTAAAACGTAGTGAGTAATTATAAGATAGGAAATTGCCATTGTGGTAAATACAGAATGATTAGACAATTAGAACATATCTGTTTGCTTCATTTCAAAGTGTCCTTTATAAAGAAAATTAAAACAATACTTTCAGTTCCATACACACTTTTTTAAAACAGCTTATGCTTATAGTCTGTATCACTCTCTCTATCAATTGTTTCCCTGTGAACTCAAAAAGAATAGGTATTGTCATTTAAGATTTGGGAAACAGAGCTAAATTCTTTCTCAAGGCAACTTAGTAAATCAATAATGAGCACAGACTAGAAGAAAAATCCTATTGTTTCTCTTCTGTGATAACCATGGCACTCAGCTACTAGAGTACTTCACATATTTCTCATCATGCTGACAAAACCACTGTGATGTAATCAAGACAGATGATAGTATTCCCTTCTCAGTGGATGAAGAAACAGTTCTAAAAACTGAATAACCTGCTTAAATTTGTGTACACCGTAAGCAGCAATAGGAGATCATGAATTCCGACTTCTGGTTCTATGAACTTTTTACTATACCACTCTATATTTTATGCTATCAGACAAACATTTTAAAATACTATATAAGTTAAATTCTATTTCATCTGGGTTTCCCTGGTGGTGCAGTGGTTGAGAATCTGCCTGCCAATGCAGGGGACACGGGTTAGAGCCCTGGTCTGGGAGGATCCCACATGCCGTGAAGCAACTAGGCCCATGAGCCACAATTACTGAGCCTGCGCGTCTGCAGCCTGTGCTCCGCAGCAGGGGAGGCCGCGATAGTGAGAGGCCCGCGCACCGTGATGAAGAGTGGCCCCCACTTGCCGCAACTGGAGAAAGCCCTCGCACAGAAGCGAAGACCCAACACAGCCATAAATAAATAATAAATAAATAAATAAAATTTAAAAAAAAATTCTATTTCATCTAATGGAAATCTTTTGTTGTTAGAATCTTGACTTAATAATACCACACTTTTTTGAGTTGGGTTGGTATGTATTAAAAAAATCATCTTCAAACATCTAAAATTAAGACGAATTTTGGAGTGAGATTGGCTTGTTTCAAATGCTTCTCTTAAGTACCGTTTTAAGTACCAGCAAATCAGACTGGGGTGTGGAAAAACATTGTATGAGCAGTCACTCAGAAAAACAGCTCTGCCTTTTTCAGAGTATAGGACCTTCCTCTTTCAAGAGTCCTGAAAGAATATATTTAAACAAAAACACTAACACAGACAGTGCTAATGCACTCTAGTGTACAGAACTCCCCAATGAAAAACGATGCACAATTTACTTCTTTCATTTGACACTATCTCATAAATAAAAGAGGGTAATGAATTATAGTTTGTAAACACTAGAGCCAAATAACTGCTGATTGCTAATAAACTGCAATGAAAATTTATCCATACCAAGCAGAAGTGATACTGCAGCAAAAAACACTTATGAGAGAATTGTACATTAAGAACAATTCTTGGCCTGTCCCTTGAATATTAATTCTTCTGTGAGCAGCTTTTGTTTAAAAGAAATATGCAAAATTATTGAGTTGCCCTTTAAAACCTGTCCAAAACTGACTTTTCCTCCTTTTCTCAGTTGCTTTCCCATTCCTGATATTTTTCAAGAAACTACCAAAAGGAGCTATTTTATGAAAAGAAATAAAACATTAAATACAACCATCTAAAATTAAAGTGTAACCTCTTCTTCCAGCCATAATAGAGAAAGTGATACTGGGCTTGCCCTGCTGGTGTAAACAACAATAAAAGTGTTGTTGTTCAATTCATATGAAGGAAATATTTCAGGCATTGGATAATACACAGTTCAGGACCATGATTTTTTTTTTTTTTTTTTTTCAAACCTAAGTTTCTTTTTAAACTTAACTAATTAATTAATTTATTTTTGGCTGTGTTGGGTCTTCGTTTCTGTGCCAGGGCTTTCTCTAGTTGTGGCAAGCGGGGGCCACTCTTCATCGCGGTGCACGGGCCTCTCACTATCGCGGCCTCTCTTGTCGTGGAGCACAGGCTCCACACGCGCAGGCTCAGTAGTTGTGGCTCACGGGCCTAGTTGCTCCGCGGCATTTGGGATCTTCCCAGACCAGGGCTCGAACCCGTGTCCCCTGCATTAGCAGGCAGATTCTCAACCACTGCGCCACAAGGGAAGCCCAGGACCATGATTTCTGAGGAAGAAAAAAATGGGTATTTTATATTTCCTCGAATTTCTTCCTGGGAATGTTTTTCTGGCAGCGGTAGAGAGAGGTAGAGCCCCAGAACACAGCAGTGCCACCAAACTGAGAAGACAGATACTGGAGTTTGGTGCTGCTAATGTGAATGGATTTGGTCATCCAGAGTATTGAATCACAGAGTGCACTGCAGATGGCACCACTTTAAGTCTGTGGGAGGGTTCACTGTGGGTCCTTGTGCTGTAAGGAAATAAACAGACCTTTACCACAAGAAATACTAAAGCAAGTTTTGGCAATATTCCAGACAGAGGTGTGGGTTTATAACATCTATATTTATGTGAGTAAATATGGAAGATTATTTTTTCTCTTTAAAAGACAAATGATTGTTTAAAGCAAAAATAATAAAGCTGTTTTTTGAGGGTTATAACAGTTGTAGAATTAAAACATTTGACCACAGCATAAGGGATGGTGGTAAATGGATTGTTACTGTTTTGTGGTACCTACGTTTTATGTAAAATTTTTCAGTATTTAATTCTAATTATGCATTGATAAATTAAGGATATATATCATAATCTCTAGAGCAGCCATTTGCAAACTACAAAGAACCAAAAGACTGGCTAAAAAGCTAGTTAAAAAATTCGTTACTAAAAGATATTCAATTGACTGATCCAGCGTAAGAGAGGAAAAACAGAGAAACAAATAATTGAAGGGACAAAAAATAATAAATAGCAAGGTAAAAAGTTTAAATCTAATCATGTGAGTACTTAACATAAAATATGAGTGAATTAAGCATTTCCCATAAAAGCCATAGACTGTCAAATCAGACAAACAGGTATCACTCAAATTAATTCTGTCTTAACAAGATAACATCTTAAATGTAAAACCACAGATAGATGGAGAGTAAAAGACTGCACAAAGATATTCCATGCAAACAGTAAGTAGACTCTGAAAAAGTAGCCTTCAAAACAAGGATCATTACCAAAGATAAAAGAGAAAAATTTACTAATGATGAAAGTTCAATTCATCAGGAAGACATAACAATTGCAGAAAATGGCCCGATTAAAGTGAGAAATAGACAATTCCTCAACAGTAGAGATTTTAGCTTTTTCTCAGCATTTGTGAAACAACTAGCCCCTCAAAAATTCCATAAATATATAAATGATTTTGATAATTGATGTGTATAGAATATTATGCTCAACAGTTGAACATGAAATATTCAGCAAAATAGGCTACACATCCTGGGTAATAAAATAAAACTCAACACCTTACAGAAGATTAAATCTTATGGAATATTTCCTGACCACACCCTAACTAAATTATAAATAAGTAAAAACAAGAAATCAGACAAGACGTAAATATTTGGAAATGAAACAACATAATTCTAAATAACCTATGACTCAGAGAAGAAATCTCAAAGAAAATTAGAAATATTACACAGTAGAAAAAAAAGCACCGAAAATTTGGTAGGATGCCTCTGAAGCAGTAAGTTAGAGGGAATAACAGGAAATCCTATGTGTTACTGTTGGGAGTATAAAACAACTCCTTTGAGTAACTATTTGGCACTTACTTATGAAGTTAGACATTCACTGACTATATGACTCAGTAATTCCACAAGCAGATCTTTAACTGTGAGAAATAAAAACATATGTTCACTAAAAGAATTATATAAGAATGTTTATAGCAGCTTTATCCATACTAACCCAAATTGCAAACAGCCCAAATGTCCGTTTGCAGCAGGGTGGATAAACAACTTGCGGAATATTCATGTAATGCTGACTAAGAAAGGAGCAAACTGATGATATAGCAACATCCATGCATTGTAAAAACATTATGTCGAAGGAAAGACTCTACACGCAAAAGAATACGTAATATATGATTCCATTTATTCTATCCTCTGGAGACTAGAACAGAGTTGCCTGTGATGGTGGGGACTGGGAAGGGGCTAAAGGAAACTTTCTGGGTGGTGGAAATATCCTATTGCTGACTGGGGGCTTGGGTATGCAGGTATATATATTTATTAAAATTCACTAAATTGTGTCCTAAGACCTTTGGATTTCACTGAATGTAATTTTTTGCATTTAAATAATCAAATACATAAATGAATGAAGTCAAAGAAGGGACTTGTGTGGCAGCTATTTTAAATATATCTTGCCAAATTTATCATCTTCCCAATTTTTTTTTTCTGAAATTTACTCTTATTTTAGTTATATGTCTCCGTATTATTAGCACTGGAGTTTGTATAGACTGGTTTCACTTCCAGTACCTATAAAGAGAAGGTCCTTGGTCCTCTTTTCTTCTTCTTCTTCTTCTTTTTTTTTTTTTTTTTTTTTGATTTTGTTTGTTTATTTATTTTTGGCTGCGTTGGGTCTTCGTTGCTGCACGCGGGCTTTCTCTAGTTGCGGTGAGCGGGGGTTACTCTTCCTTGCAGTGCGTGGGCCTCTCATTGCAGTGGCTTCTCTTGTGGAGCACGGGCTCTAGAGCGCAGGCTCAGCAGTTGTGGCGCACGGGCTTAGTTGCTCCGCGGCATGTGGGATCCTCCAGGACCAGGGCTCGAACCCATCAGGGCTCGAACCCATGTCCCCTGCATTGGCAGGCGGATTCTTAACCACAGCACCACCAGGGAAGCCCTTTTCTTCTTATTATTAGAGATGTTAAGGCACACCACAGATGAGATATGTAGGTTATGCTATGGTAAAAAGCTAACTCAAAATTTTCAGTGGTTTAATGCAACAAGATTTGTTTTTTACACTACACATCCCATACATGTCAAATGGGGGAGGGGTTGGTAGATTGTGCTCACACAGACATTCAAGGGCGTAGGCTCTGGAAACCTTCACCAACTTGTGAAGCTGTCTTATCAGCCTCTAGCTTCCTGGGTCACAGAAGGGAAGAAGAGTGTATGGAGAGCTCATAACGTGATCCAGAAATAACACATGCCATTTCGACCTAGAGCTCATGCATTATAATTAGCTACATACCCCTAACATAACCACAAGGGAGACTGAGAAATGTTGAGAAGGATGTGGAAATTTGTTGAATGCTACCATCTCTGCCCCAACTATCATGGCTAATTCAACTTCTATGGTAATTACCAGATAAGAAATCAATGGGGCTACAACAGCATCAAACCTAGGAATCCTGTGCAGGACTATGGTAGAGTTGAGAACTTAGGCAGAATATAGTCAAAGGCTTTTTCTAAAATTTACTAAGACACTCCTAAACCAATGAGCTTTTGCTTTTTTGTCCGAGTTATTTTATTTTAAAAATTTATGATCTATATTTATTGATTAAAATATGTGTTAAAATACCTTTGCCCAAGATAATGTTGCTCAAATCTGAATAAAAGAAATTTGGATGTAAAGATTTCATAAGCCTTCTCATTGCACTTCATAGATAATTCATATGCCTTGTGATGGCCAAGCCCAACAAGTCCCCTGCCTCCTCTATTCCAAATCCATCCTAAGTCATCTCCCAACACCCACTGATTGTGCTTCAGCAGCACTTTTTCATATCATGAAAGATTCCTCTCTGAAGCTCCAATGTATCTTTCCCTCTCAGGCTGGAAGTTTTTCCTCCAATGCCTAACGCTACATTTTCACACTGGTCTCCTCACCTTTCACCTGCTAATGTAAAGAACAACACTGTTCCTCTATCCTTCCACCCATACGCTCTCTTAAAAGCACCACCCATGATCATGAGGACAGGAACCAGGCTGTATTTGTTCTCAAGCACTGGCACATAGAGGACATACGTAGGCTCTTAAATGAATAGGTATAGTACACAAAACACATGGCTATCAAGGAATGAGGTACCATCAAAGAGTCAACTCAAGAATTTATCTCGATAACAATATTACTCTGCCATTGCATAAAATAATTTAGAAAATTTAAAAAACTCTCACTGTATCCCTTATTATACTTGATCTTTATATAGTATCTTTTTGAAATAGGTAGATTAGCATAATTTTCTCCACTTTACATGTCAATAAACTAAAGTCCTTAGAAGTTCTGTGAATTAATCTACATCACAGTACTAGACATTTATAAATTGTGACCATGACTGTTAGCTGCAAACCAAATCTGTTTCTTCTTTCCCTCTGGGTCCACACTTGACTTCATTTCAAAGCGTCTGCATTGAGTGTGGTTCTGTTTCAGATTTCTAGAAAATGGAACGTGTGAGTAGGTGCAATGCTTCACTTCCAGGCTTAGTTCACTATACTCTCTCATGTGCTATCTTTTATCCTTTTTTCCTTCATCAAGCTTGGTACAAATAAGTGCAGGGACCTTGAAAACCATGAGATAAACTGTAGAAGGAGATTGAACCCCTAAGTAGCACCTGATGGACAGGTCTCCACCAATTAAGAGCATGCATTTCATCCTTTACATGACAAGAAATACATTTTTATTATGTTTAAGCCATTCTATATGTATTTCAGAGTTCATTGTTTAGAGTAGCTAGTGCAGCCCATTTTTTCAAGTTCCTTTTGATAGGTGGTTGTTGCCTTACTCTGGCATCTGAATGCATACTCACACAGGCACAGACACACACGCTCTATACAATATTGCAACTGTGGAAGACAGAGACTGTACCTTATGGAATCCTAGTGCAGGGATCACATTTGACCAAGGGTGCCAGCTATTGTGCTGTGAAATCCATTGCTCGATTTTCTATGAGAACAAACCACTCATGGACTGCTCCTGGCCAATGATTGAATGCAACAGAGATTCTAAAAATGAAACACTCCTAGAAGATTCAGGACTCCTTTATTGACAGACTTAAGCTCAATGACTCCTTAGACTAGATGGCTGGCAGTCCAGGACACTTCTAAAGCCCTTCTTCTTCACCAGGGGTCAGACTTGTGTCACAGTCTGATGGCTTTTCTTAGCTTTTCTGACTTCCTATTTTCTTTCACATAGGTATCTCCCCTAAATAAATCTTTGCATGTTTAATCCTGTCTTGGCTTCTTCTCAGAAGACCTGGACTAGCAAAATGGCTTCATTCAAGGCTAGAACAGCTGTCCCTCATATACAATTAGTTATCAGTAGATTTATTTCTTAGTCTCACTCTTTCTCAGCTCATTTTATATCATCACAGGATTTTTCAGTTATCTTAGTCTACTTTGGCATCACATTTTTTTCTCTTGCAAAAGTGGCTAGGATTTACTACTCGATATATAGTCTGAGCAGTTAGAACCCAGTGGTCAGAAGATACTCAACATCACTTCAAAATATTTGGAATTTCTGAAATAAATTTGATAACAATTACAGTATCAGAGAAATTTGTAGCTCTTATTATTTGATGTACCCAAATATTTCAAAAAACTTGTAGAAATGGTACAAGAAACAAGGGATATATCCCTTGTTAAGTCAATGGTCACATTCTGAATTCTATGATGGGTGGCAAGGTTTTATCTGGCTTGTTCCCACAAGAAATCATAATAAAAACAGAAAAATTATCCCCGAGAAATAATATTTTTTTCTTGCTCATCAAGTTAAAAATGTTTCTGAAAATGTGGTTTTAACTGTGATTGGCTTTCTAAATTTCCTTAGGATTCCAAAAAACAACTCATTTTTAGGAGAAACCTAACTACTTTTTCTTTCTAATATAGTTTTAGAACACAATTGACAACACTAAAGGGATAATTACCAACAATTATCAAACTCTTAAATCTGCAATATTTCCTCATCTCTAAGTAAGTAGTAGGGAATAAAATGTGAGAAAGGACAATCTTATAATTTAAGGATATAGGTCTGACTTTCTAGATTCAAGACATAAGACCTTAAAAGGTAAAAAACTAAGGGCTTAAATTCATGTAGAAATATTGTCTCTAAAGGCAAACTGGGCTAAAATTAACCTAGTCTTGCTATGCTTTTAAAACTGGCTTGAATAGATTTCAGATACTCTATAGTATTTAGCCTACATACAGTTTTTAAAAATCACATGACAACCTGCAGAAATGTCTCTATGTTTATAATAAATTGGTTTTACGCAACTTGTTTCCAAATTTTCTCATTTGATACTGAAGATGAAAAGAGAAGATTGTATATTTAATTTGTAAAAGAAATATTTGAGTTTTTATCTTAAAGGGAGAACTTCAGGGAAGAAGAGCTTAGCTTATTGCATAGTTAAAACAGACTTTCATATGAAGCAGGATATCTTATTCCTTGGAGATTAGTTCCAGAGAGATGGGTCCCATCAATCTTTAGAGTCCTGCCTTTATGTTCTTCCAGCTGTATGATTCTAAGATTATGCCTTTAATATGGTCTCTTGATATGGAAGAAATAGGAAGGTTTTTTTATTTAGATAATGTCTAGAAGATAATGGAAATGGCCTGGAGATGAATATATGAGACTGTCTCTAGATATCCTTTCTCCTCATATTCTCTTTTTTATATTACCCTTGGAATGCACAATTTGAGATGGCTTAGACTAACCTAGAAAGAAGTTGAGGAAATCCATACGTTTTAACAGAAAGACACATTAAGAAGTTATCTGGAATAAGAAAGTTGCATGGCTCTGGCTGTGACCTCATATACCAGTTGTTTGGAAGCATTTCTTAGTCAGATTCTGAGAAAGAATCAACCAGAAAAATCATAGGGCCTAGGTGAGTTGAAACCAAGAATTATTAGCAAAGGGTGACAGTTGGAAAATAAATAATGATTATGTTTTAACACCATAGTAAACTGAGTAACCCAGTAATTCTACTTATAGAAGTTAAGGTATGTACTCAAAGATTATGCTGAAGTGTATTAGTGCTGTATATAATGATCCCAAAACGTTTAAATGACATGTATACCCAATGACAGAGAGATAGCTGAACAAATTATGGTCCATTCAGATGACTGAATCTTAGGAAATCATTAAAAATGACATTTTTAAAGAATTAGAATGACATTAGGGAAATTATCATAATAAAATGTTAAGTGATAAAAAGTAGACTGATTGGCATTATAATACAAATTTTATAAAAGAAAAAGGCAAAGATGCACAACATCTATCCATTTTTTCTATGTATGCACACAACACACACGCATACAAATGCAGAAACCTGCATTAATCTTGTACTTTCTGAATTGTATACAATAAAAATGTAAAGCTCTATAATAAGAACAAAATATAATGGTATTTTGAAAGAAAAAATAATACTCAGCTAAAGATGGCTGGGAAAAGAAATCAGGATAAAACAAATTGTAAAAGGATTAGATTCCCCACCCCCCATGGAAAGGCAGAGAAAGTACTAAGATGATGATTAAGAAAGAAAAATAATGAATCCTTTATATTTCACAGAAATTCACTGCAACCAGTTTTGCAATGTACAGAGTTGTGAATTTAATTTTAAAAAGTATCTTTTCATCATTAGTAAAGGCAATTGGGTCATTTCTCCTGTAACAGTGAATGATGTAATTCTATAAATTCCTATAATCTTAGTGTATGTCCATCCTGAATGATCTAGATGTGGATCAAAAACTGTTTATAAAAATGTATTTTAGATATAGACACATTGTTCAGGTTGCTATGGTAACTATAATCCCAAGCGTGCCTTCCTAAACCAAAGTCTATTTGATTTTTGTCATTCTTGTTTAGGAGTGCTCCATACTCTGAGGAAATTTAAAATTCATTTGGAGAAGGAGAAATAAGCTATTAAAATCTAGATCCTTTATTATTGTATCTATAGCCTAATATTCTACACTACTGCATATTCAAAGCCTCAATATTTGCTTGATTAAATACTAATGTATTTTATGTGGTGCTCTAATAATTTATAAGGTTGCTCAGTACGCTCACCCTTCGGTATTTGTACCGGTACATGTAAGTGGTCTCTAGCTCTTGTTTTCTCTCTCTCTCACACACACCTGTACACCATACATACAGACATATTCTCAAACATACAAACAGTCATGTTTATGAAGACAATTTCCAAATTTGTGGTTTGGAACTCCATATATGAGCAGTTTGGAACATTCCTATATAAGTGGGGCCCTAGGGGCTCCTAGCATTGATGACCAAGAGGTAGGTAAGAAAGAAAAAGCTAGGTGTTAACACGGTTCTTCCCTATGGACCATTTCTTCTACTTTCCACTCTCACCAAATAATCTCTAATTAATAGAAATTATTTTTCTTGCATAATGAAAATAAATGAAATTAAATTCATGTACATTTCAGAGAAAAAAATAAAACCAATAAATCAGAATGGATTTTACTCCATATCAATCCCTCACATTCTACTTGCCAAACATGCCAATATTTAAACCTCACTGGGACTTGCCCAGTAGTCCAGTGGTTAATATTTTGCCTTCCAATACAGGGGTGTGGGTTCAATCCCTGGTCAGGGAGCTAAGATCCTACATGCCTTGTGGCCAAAAAAACCAAAACAGAAGCAATATTGTAACAAATTCAATAAAGACTTTAAAAATGGTCCACATCAAAAAAAAAATCTTTAAAAAAAGTAAATAAAAAAATAAACCTCATCATCTCATATTTCTTAAATTCTTCATGACTCACCATTGCTTTCCAGGTAAACCCTATGTTTTATAAACTATCTCTTGATTCTTCTTCTCCTACCACATTTTTAGTCTACTCTGATCTCCAAAAAAATACTGTTACATATATTTTTTCAAGTCATTTTACTTGTGGATCCTTCTGCCTGGAACAACTTTCATCCATCACCAAGTTCCCCTGCTCTCACCTCCTTCCGTCTGCCTCCTTTCATCTCCTATTCTTCAGGACCCAACAAGTTGTATCCACCTCTGTGAAACCTACCATGAATTACCCATCACTGAAAAGGCATTTTTCGGTGGCCCTCCTATGTACCCTCAAAGAATCTGAGTATCATCCTTTGTTGCATTTACCACAGTTTATTGAAATTACCCCTTTTACATATTTTCCTGTTCTACCAACTATTTCCCAGATTATTTGCCTGTTTGGTGTCAGATCTATTCTGTCCTTACTCTCTCTACTCCGTAGGGGGACTACATTTCCTAGGTTCCCTTACCACCTGGCTTCCTGAGAGGCACTGATAAGAGACTAGAAAGAAGAATAGACTGAAACCAGAAAATTTCTCTTTTATTCCTCCAGTGACCAGGTGTGTCTGTCAATTCCTGGTCTCCCCTGTGTCTCTATCCCCCATGAAATCACCTCTGCTTCCATGGTCCTACCTCTTGCTGGAAACACCTTCACACTGGTCCCCTAGAGGTAGAGTAGCTTGCTGTTTTCACTAATGCAGGTTGCCTCATTAACCCATTTGGCTTCTTCAGGTCTTTCATTTTATATCATGTTCTTAAAGTCCTTCTGCTGCAAATTCCTAGGATAATATCTCTTTTCCAGACTAGATCCTCAAAGATAAAAGTATAAACTTTTTGAAAGGAGAAGATGTCTTGTTCTTTTAGTTTTCTCAGCAATAGGCACGGTTATTAGTATATATTAGGTATCATTAAAAGTGTGTTGAGTTAAACTGTGTTTTATAAGGCATAAACTCCTGAATAGGAATATAAGTATTTAAGTTAAGAGGGATATTTTGTTGCATTGATATTTGAAGTGATAATAGTATCTGTCAAGGTATTTCCTTTTCATTTAAAAATATTCAGTCTCAAAAAGAATGCCCTCCTTAAATAAGTATTTGGTTCTTTATTTTTTAATGTTTTACTAGTGTTCTTTTTCTAGAAAAAACAACTGCCATCCATTCCTCCCCACTGGCTTTGTCCACCCATTTGAGCAGCCTCATCTGTGGTACCGTCTCTTCAGGCACAGTTAAGCATCCTTAAATTACCACTTCATTAAGCAATAAAATAAAATAGGGGCAAACAAGTATTTTTTTCAATCTGAAAAACAAACTAAATGCCCTAATTTTTTTACTCATTTTACTTAATTGGAAAAAATGTCCCAGAGCAAAAAAAGATTTTAATCACTGCTTGGTCTTAATTTCTTTTTTCATTTTAATATTCTAATTAAAGATGGAGGATGAAAGCAGTAGGACCTCTGGGAGTCACTACAGATAGTAACATTTCTGCTAAAATTAATAAAGTGGAGCAAAATAGCCAACCCAAACAAGGCTCTTAGAATAATATAATCTATGAACAAAGGCCATGGTATATGCTTTTCAAAAGAAGTGTGTGTGCTTTGGAGATAGCTTTTTGTTTGGCTTTTTCTAAGGTTGGATTTGGCCTCATTCAATTAAAAAATCTCACGTTGTACATCCTGGAAAATATTTATGACGGTAATAGATGTGGATATTTTCCAAATACCCTCATCATCTACAGTATAGACTAGATATGCTGGTCACTCCACAGGCCTTGACAAATTGGTAACACGCAATGCAAAGCTTTTAGTATGGAAAATAATCTGGTAAGAGAGCTCCAATACAGCTGTTGCCTGGAAGCACATAGCTGATGAATCTAGGCCAAATATTCAGCTGCCAAGTGGCAAGATCATTTGTTGTGCATATAATGAATATCTAAGCTGATGGAAATTTTTAATACATTGGGTTTGCTTAACAAAAACAAAACAAAAAGTAAAATTTGGTATAACGTTTTGATGATCAAGTGAAAGGAAAGCTACTTCTGAAAATTTACAGGTCTCAATAGTTAAACAAATGCATAAAATAGAGCAACAGTAACGACAAATCCCATGCTTTGCTTTCTTTAAATCAATGAGTTGAATTCTCATAAAGAAAAAAGTAAGAAATTATATTCTCATATATTAAAAATTTCCCCAAATGTTTATTAAACTTTTAAACATATATTAATACTTTTAAATTTGCCATACTCTATAACTTAGGTAATTATATTCAATACAAGATCCATTTCATAATTTCAGACGTGTCTGTAATGTAGGTCAAATGTCCAAAGACGTCTGACATAAAGGCAAAGTTAGACCATTTCTAAACAACTTTAAAAGTTCCCCCAATGGTCAGCAATCAAATTTGATTCGGAGGACATAAAATTGTCATTCCCATTCTTCTTGCTCATCCCTCTCTATCAAACATATGGTACATAATCTAGAATATAGATCATAAATGTGACCTCCTTGAAACTCCCATTCAGGAGAACAGATCATGCCAAATTTTGGAAATAACTCTCAGTCTGGTTTCTACAGAGATGGGTGTTTTCTCTCATTGCATCTCACTAGAAGTTTAACAAGAGAAACTGCTGAGGACTTACTGAACTCATGATCTCTTTTATTCAAATAGGCCCAACAGTGTGTAGGAAAGACATAATTACATGATTAGCTATTGAAAACACAAAAGCCATCACTTCAATTAGTATGCAAGCTTCTTTCTGAGAGAATAAATGTAGAAATCAAATATGATTGGGCAAGGTGATTATTTCTGTTTTTCTGGGTACATGGATGAAGGAGTAAAAGGTTACTTTGGAAAGCCTTCTTAGCAAAAAAACAACAACAACAACAACAAAAACCCCAACTTTTTAAAGAGATAAACTATTCCTCTGAAAAGGTAGAAGGGTTATCCTCTCATAAAGTGACCAAGACAGTTACTTTTTAGTAACTGCCACTATTTCTTTTAGCTTTTGGAGAACACCTAAGGTTTTTCAGTGCTAAAAATGCAATTTTGCTTTCCAATCGAAAATAATTAATGCTATCTTATCTTATTAATCCCTTTTTGTCAAATGTATACAATGACAATAAAAATTGCTGCATCTTGTATTCATAGGAGATTCTTTCTTAAATTTTTAAATATTAGGAGATGTGTTAGCTTCCACTGTTCCTCCACCCCTGGAGATTACACAGCACTGTATTTGAGGTCACAGAGATAATTTAATTGTATCATTCAAGAGGACCTAAATATCCATTCCAAGCCTAAACCTTGGGTTTCTGTGCTGTTTTTACAGTACAAGGCAGACCACTTGCTTTCTATGGTGAATAAAACTCAGTAATAATCACTCGTGATCATTATTAATGAGAAATATAAAAGATTTTCATGTATTCTTTCAGTGGTAATAACAATTCAGGAAATGAATTTTTTTTTCTTTTTGGCAAATAAAATTTTCCTTTTGGAATATAAATGTATTACTGACCAACACAACTACTGTTGACCTTTAATTAGTGATCTCATAAATCCTAGCCGATGGACTGACCTTCTAACCCACTAAAATAACATGACAGTATATGTCTGATTTATTTCCTATTAAACAGTATCAGTAAATGGCCAAGATATATAACTCTACATAAAATCCAATCAGGACTTCAAAGAACTATAAAACAAAGTGATGACATTTCCAGATAAAGATATGTAAGTGCTAAAGTATCTTACATAGTATGATGAATTAAATGTTCAGAGTTCCTACTGATACCTTAACCTTTCTTTTTCTTCCATGTTTTGCTAAATTGATTAGTTTCCTATACATCATGATTTACTTGACAATATTAAAACTACTTGAAAGAAAAAAGAGATATTATTACTCAGTGTTTTTTGAGAAACAGATGGCTATATTATAAAATACATGTTTCCTACATGTAATTTATTCTCATATATTAACATTTTGCTTTTTCTTAAAAATGTAAAAATTATTCACATATATTGCACTTAATCCCTAAGCACTCAGTAATACACAGTTAAAATATATATACAAAAAACAAACAAAACAAAACCAAAGATCTAGTAGACTTATTTCTGGGAGGTTAGGGTTTTTCCTGAAAAATGTTACTACACCTCCTTCCCCCAATCTTTCCTGAAACACACAGACACATGCAGAACTGAAGTAAATAAACATGTTTATTGAACAGATAATACCAAAAGTCCATAGGACGGTATTCTCTACAATTAAGTTAAAGAAAAATGGGACATTACTTATAGTCAGACAAAGGGCAAAATAGACTCGCTCTTGCTCTTTTTAGGAGTTAATCTTCTCATGCCAGTTTCCATCAGAAATTGAAACAAAAAGAGAGTGTGGATGGATATTGAAGGCAGAAGACAGTAGAAACAAAGCCTTGCAGATAAAGGCTCATGCGATAGGAGTCAAGCTCTTACTAATTTCAGGCCACAAAAGAAGTTGTGGCCATCTACATTGCATAAACCAACCTCCTTACTTGGGAACTCTGTTTCTGTCAAGTCTATGTCTGTACTCAGCAACCCAAAGCCAGAAGTCCCTTGTATGTGTGCTTTGAACATGATGAAAAGGTTGCCGCCCCGCCACATTCCTCTTGGCCTTTTTTAGGTGACAGAAATTAGGATTCCATTTTGGATTAGGAAGGAGCTGTTCCCTTCTGGAATAAAAATTACCTCCAGGTGAGGGTGCTACACAAGCCTCATTAATACTTAAGCATGACTGAAGTTAACAGACTTGATTAGGTTGAAGACTAATGAGACCCATAACTGAAAAATTTTGATGGAATGCAAGCGATCTTGATGCACAGAAGTCCTGGATAGTTAGAATGACCTGGGAAGCTGTGTGTTTGGAGCTAGTGTCTAAAATACTAAACAGTAAGATGGAGATTAAGACAAAATACAAGTACTTGCAATCACACACACTGTGATTAAAATGCTCTTCAAGTATACAGAGAGGGTCAAAATTTAACACAGGGGAAAAATTTCTGCCATTTGAGAAGTTCTCAAGTGATAAATGTCCAAGTCAAAATTTCTAAGTCCCATTAACTTTCTTATATGCTGTTTTTAGAAGATATTGCCACACCATATTCTTAAGGAGAAATGAGATATAATTAGCTACTTCAATTTTCATTTTTCAACTGACATACAAAATTTAAAAATTAAGGCCCTCCTTAGTTCCTCACTGGTAAATTTCTCCCAGGACTAATCTGGTTCTCCTCCTCACGATCCATGTGAGTCCCATACTCTGAGGTTCCAGTGGCCTTTGCATCACCATAAGAAATGGGCCCACCATGCCCAGTTCCATCCCATTGGTGACATCTCAGTGAATTGTTTTGCCTCATACTTAATCAAACAGTTATTTGTAAACTGTCTAATAAAATTCTGGTTTGGGGACATTTTTATTTGCCTAAATCCCCATCAATAAAAGTGACCAGAACTGTTTCATCATTTGTTGCCTTCTGCTTCAACACTGCATTCATGAACTGGGTAATTCTTACCAAAGTCAGTCTAATCTGTTTTGCTGTCATGCAGAGAGCTGCTGAAATCCTTCCATTTCCACAGTCTCATTTAAGCAGTTTGGTGGGTTGTTTTTATTGTTTGTGGTGGACGGGTCAGTGTAAAAGCCTTTTCTAAACATATCAATCTTAACTGTACCTTCAGCTCCCATGAGTGGGTATGTCCTCACATTACACCATATTAACATTGCTTGCCTCCTCTGTTTAAGTATAATATCATGTCTAACTTTTCATTTGTTTAGAGCCTATATGGTTGAAAGTCTATGAGATTTTAAAAATACCTAGCTAATAAAACTGGTAAAATCCTGAAAAGCTGATCAAAGAAAAGAAAAAAATATATGTGCACCAATTCAAGTCACTTTTAATCTTAAGAGTGTACAGTGCCCCAGGCAGAGAATGAGGGTGACTAATTTCTAGTTTCCAGGCTGCTTTTCTCAGAGACAGACCTTTAAAATGCATTATGAGGAAGAAAAAAAATCTGTATGCACAAACTTGTTCTATATACCACCATATATAAGAGAATGGTGGAGACAGAAAAGTGTCCTTCTCTTGGAAAGGTTGTGAAATGAATTTTATATAGTCTACAAATACAATTAGAAAATAAAGAAAAACATGAAGAACTACATTGAGGAGACAGTAAATCTTAAAAATGATAATACTAAGTAAAATTATATCTATACTGGGTAGCAATTACATATACAGTCACACACATTTATCAAGGACTGATAGAAAACATGAAAAAGTTTGATGTTCTAGAGTGGTCAGATAAGGATGATTTTGTTCCCTAAGGTATGACCTTTATTTTTGTTATAATTTTATTTGTAAGATAATCAAGAATTGAAGAAAAAAATTAGTAAATACACAACCATATTATGAGGAAATCAAATATTGCCCCCAGCTAATTGTCATAAGGATACTTACTATATTAGACTTTTGGAAAACCAAATTCCAAATAAGTAGTTGATTGCTGAAAACGGGGAACTAACTTATGCGTACCCAAATGCAAGTACTCTTACAAAATTTAAGCTTTGTGCTTGGCCTTCAAGGTTCCTGGGATAATTTGATGATACTCCACCACTCATCTTTTAAAATTAAAATTGATTTTCCCTCTCAGTCTCTTTGCACCATTGCATCTTATCATTTAGTTTATTCCAAAGGAAAAACAGTAGGCAAATATAAACAGAAGAAAAGTTAATTCTACAGTTCATCTAAATATATTCATCCTCAATCTATTTTTTAAATTCCCACCTATACTTACTTCAGCCAAAATAGCATATAGTGATTTGAGCTGTAACACCATTTACCTTTTGTCCTCGTGTGAGCAAATGATCCATAACTCTCAACAGACAGACAGACAGACAGTTATGAAGGTTACTCCCTTGTGTAAACTTGATCAAGAAGAGGTGGAGTAAAACAGCATGAGAATGAGAATACCTTATATAAAAGATTTTAAAATTCTCCAGTGGAAGCCAACTACATTGGGGAGATCATTTGTAAGATTATAAACTTGTATGTTTCTTTTAGGCCCTGGAAATTAAATTACTTCGGTCCATTTAATCTTTACTAACAAACGAAAATAGTTATGAAATCAAAGTCAAAGAGCAACAAGCTATCCAATCACTCCATCAACCAAAATGGCCAAAAAAATAAATAAATAGGAAAACTAAGGGTGCAAATATAATAAATAAATGCTCTAATTTGAAATAAGAGCAAATAATTTCATTGAAATAAGTTGCAATAAAATTAAACACAATGAACAGACAGAATCTAAAAGCAGTTAAGTAGATCAAAAATATTAATTTTAATAGAGATATGAATGTCACACCTTGGAAGAATATTAATTTATTCTAAATTATGATTGCTAAATTATGAAACACCTAAACATTCATTCATTCATTCTCATAATTTATGAGACATTGTGTTAGGTGAGGGAATAAAAAAGATTCCACAGGAGAGACTCTACCTAGCCCCTACCCAATTTACTGTATGGTTGAGAAAACAGAAACAATAAAATATGATTAGCACATAATTCTGTTTGTATGTGGTAGGAGAGCTCTCTGGAAAGAGACTCTGGTGACTAATTTTAAAATTTAGTAAAGGAATAAACGTTACGTGCAGACAGATGGGAGAATGTGAGCTAGACATTCTAGGTTGAGCAAACAGCCCATGCAAAACCACTGAGATAAAGCTAGAGTTGACTAAACGTGACCCCTACATATAGATAATATATATAGCTATTATATATAGCTTAATTTTCACACCTCCAGATTTTTCAACCCCCCCCACTAATGAACTTAATAAAATTTCTTCCTATACCCACAGTAACACTGAAAACACCTGGAATAGTAGAAACACTGACTTGTGGCTTGAGATTTCCACTGAAATGTTAGAATACCACTTACAAAGCATAGCAAAGATCTTATTGAAATTAAGGATCAAGGGACCATTTACAAACATCACCATATAATTTTTTTCCTTGAGATTTATGATGCAAAGATTTTCAGAAGCACTGGTGCACATTAATTGGTAATGACAAGTTTCAAGACATGTGACCCTAATTCTGAAAGTAATTCAAAGTATCTGGGGTTGAAAGATAAGGTTTATGCGTGCTATAGAAAGATTTCCTGAGAAAAGAAGACTTCAACTCAAATTCCTGTGAACAGTTGTTAAGAATTTTAATCTGTGTTGTGCATGAAAAAAAAAAAAACACTTCAAAAGTTAATTGTATTAAATTTTAATATTCTATACAGTATTCCTTTCATACTCAATATATTAAAAATGATCTCTCTATAATTATTATATTTATATAATTATATATTTTAATTTTTGAGAAAGTCGATACTTCTATATTTGTGAATTAGATAGTCTGGAATTAGTGACTGCTCACAGAACATAAAATTTTCCTTACAAGGTCTTGACTTGAGATTTTTACCTTATAGCAGTAAATTAGGTGGTAAGTTGGCACCAATTGTCTTTAATGCTGAATCATAAATAAAAGTTAGGGAAAAAGCAGAACATGAAAGTCTTTTTATGTAATGTTAAGAAGCTTGAACTTTATACTTAAAATGATGAGGAAAGTATTTCTTCTAACATAGATAACACTACTTCAGAATGAGGGAAGATTTTATTCATACTGTACTAATGAAAATATAGCAGCATTGTCAAAAATGTTTAGACAGGTATCATTTATGGATTTACATGGATAAAAGATAAATGCTTCATAATTTCAGTTATATAATGAAATGTATACTAAGTTCACAAAGCAACTTTATAATAAGTCATGGTAGGATTGGTTAATGCAGAAACTGATATTCTGGCAATACAGTTAAGAATGGAAAATATTGTATCATTGATTTTCCTGACTCCAACATGATGGAACAGTAAAAACTGGGGAACTAAAAGGGCATTAAATATTTTCCTCGGGAAAGACATAGTTCTGCAACATAAAATCATTAAATATGGCCGATTTGTATGATAGCGTTTTAACATAATGTATTCCAGTTTAATAGCATAGACACAACAAAATAGTAGAGTTTTAAAGAGGAAGAAAAGCATAAGAAAAATACTACTCATTTGAGTATAGTGAGGTAAGAATGATGCACCTGCGAGTCAGGTAGTAGATTCCTATCACATCTCCCTGCTTTTACATTACAGCTAAAAAGAACTTTATAAACTACGTCCCTCCCTTACTCAATGTGCTATGTCTTCTCTCTAATTTGAAATAAATATTTATTCTATCATGAATAGTGCACTGTTCTTTTTATATAAACCATTAGTTATTTTTCAACAAATTTCAAAAATTGAAATCATATAAACTCTAATTATAGTACAGTTACTCGAGAAATAAGCAGCCCAGAAAACAATTATTCTCCATGTGTGCAGATTAAGATACCTTTTAATAACCATAAATTTAAAAAGAAACACAATGAAAATTTTTAAATATTTTGAACTGTATAATAATGAAATATTATTTATCTAAATATGTGAAATGCAGATAACTCATGCTTATTGGGTATTTTGAGCCTTCAGTGCATACATAAGAAGAGAAGCTGAAAATAAATTATCTTAGCATTCATCTCAAGAAAGCAGGAAAAAAACCCACCATAATAAACTCAAAGAAAGTAGGAAAAAAAAAAAAAAAAAGGACAATGAATATAAGAGCAGAAAGAAATGAAATAGAAACCCAGAGACAAAGAGTTGACAAAGCTACAGGTTGATTCACTGAAAAGACTAACAAAATTGATAAAACCTTTCAAAGTTGATCCAAGAAATGAAAAAAAGAATAAAAACAGAAATGATATCCAGAATGAAAAGGAGACATAGCTATTGATTGTAGACATTAAGCAGAACATAAAAGCACATTATGAACAAGACTATTCAAAGAAATTTGAAAACATAGGTGAAATATATATTTTTTTTTAGTGAAATTACAACATGCCTAACTAAGAATATCTAGGAATAAGTATAACATAAGGAATACAAAACTACTATAAATAAAACTATAAAACATTGAGAGGAATTAAAAAATATATAATAGATGGAGTTGTACAAGATGGCTCATGGATTGAAAGACTCAGTATTACCAAAATGTTTATCCACCTCAAATTTATTTATACATTCAATAAAGCAATCAAAATCATAAGAAATAATTTTATAATACTGGGCAAATGTATTCTATAATTTATATGGAAATGGAAAGGGCTAGGGAGAACTTGCTTTACTGCTAATCATATCTTATTATATAAAGTTACTGTAGTTAAAAGTGTGGTATTGGTACAAACAAAATGCAAAATAATGAAAAAATGCAGTGCCTGAAAATAAGTCTGTGTATACATGAACACTTTTTTTTTTTTTTTTTTAGAAGAAGTTGGCACTGCACAGCAGTGAGGGGAAAACACAGTGCTGGACCAAATGTATATCCATGTTGGAAAAAAAAGCAAATTGATGCCTATGTCATCCCACATAAAATTAATCACAAAATGTTGTAGATCTAAATATGGAGGACAAAACAAGGCTTCTAAGCTGTCATATAAAATAATATCTTCATGACTTTGGTGTTTTAGCAAAAATTTTTTAAACAAGACACATAACAACTAAAGATAAAGGGAAAAATAATACACTGGACTACAATAAAACTCAGCTATTCCAAAGTTTAAAAGACAAAAAAGAGTTCAAAGAGGGAAGATATTTATACTTACAAAATAGTGTTTGTATCTAGAACACAAATCCATATGAAAAAATAGACATTCCAAATAAAATTTGGGAAAAAGACTTACAAGTGCTTCACAAAAGAAGATATCCAATGACTACTAAATACATTAAAAAGTGTTTTAATCTTACTAGTAATCAGGAAACTGCAAATTAACACATTAAAATACAACTCCTTGACCACCAGAATGGCTCAAATTATTAAAACAAAACAAAACAAAACAATATGCAGATTATTCCACGTGTAGAAAAATAAGAACATTCCTACACAACTGGTTCAGCCCTTTTGGAAAACCATTTGACATTATGTACTGAAACACACATATTCATACTATATGACTCAGTAATCTTTTCCAAACAGAAATGTGAGCATGTGCTCACTAGGAGATAAATACAGCACATTTAAGGCAGAACTGAAGCAAATCAAAATTAGATTTATTAGCAGCATATCGCAGTAGTAAGAATGAGTCACAAATACTTGAATTTAAATTCAGTACTGCTACTTTTCAACCACATGACCTTGGGTCACTTATTGAAACTCTATTATAGTTTTACTCTCTATGAGAGGGAAATCATTCCACCCTTTCACAGTGAAGACTACATGAGATCAGGAATATAAAATATCTATATATATCTATATCTATCTATAGATATATAGATATATTTAGGCATATACTAGGCGTGTACTAGGTACATACACAAGTTCTCAAACACATTAGCTACTTTTATTATTTGCAAAAGCTATGGGTTTTGCATCCTTTTAATTTCCTAAATGCAATTAATTTCTCTTCATTCAAGACACTTGTCATTCAAAAAAAATTTTTGAGTATTTATCTTTTGTACCTAGCCACACAAGAGGGAAAACTGAAGTAAAAGTGTTTGTTCTCACTGCAATCTACTTTATGAGACAGTTATAGTTTCTGTTGAAATTTGATGCTTCACATTTATTTTTAATATAATGTTCTCTGCCCCAGAGCACATAACTTTTTTTATATTTAAATGTAAAAATAAATTTCTAGGAATGATATACAGTGCATAACAAAATTTATCATAACCTGAGAATGAGCTTTGGACATATACAAATACTACTACAGGATTCTATATATATTTAAATCTGTTGAGAACAGTACATGAACAGTTAACATATGGAAAAATACATTTCCATTAAGCTGAAGAAGATAGATTTAAGGTTAATTTACATATTCCCATGCATCAAGCATCTTTTGTATTTTCCTGACTGGAAGAAATACCGTGTCTTTTTTTAACTCAGCTGTTTAACATTTCAGGCTTTTTTGCTTGTTCCACAATAACTTTCAAAGGCACAGACTAATTTGAAGAAATCTGGTCAACAAACAGTTATCAAGATATAATGTGTCCTCCATTTTTTGGTGTAGTCCACTACTCTGTAAGTAATTAGCAGCTGGAAAAACCTTTTATAAGCAAATACTCTTTTATTTTAATTGAATGTCAGTAAAATGTTCAATATCAGCATGGATTACAGAAACATGGGATTTCATGAAATTGGTCTACAAGGCATGCAATCAGCGGTTTAGTGCTATTTAAACAAACAAATCTTAGCAGGCAGCAAGTAGTGTCTCTGACCTGAAGAAGGAATCTCTAAATCCCTCCATCAATATTTTGCAAAGTGTAGTCCCAGACCAACTGCATCAGATTCATCTGGCAGGCTTGTAAAATTGAAGATTCCTAGCTCACATCTGAATTAGATGGCGAACTGGTATCTACACTTTGAACAAGCTTCCCAGCTGATTTTTATGCACAATAAACTTTAAGAATCCAGTCCCTAACCTTTTGTTTGGGACTGTTAAACAAATTAATAAGAGGCCATTAGACTGAGGTGGCACTAATGCCATGGTCTAAGTAAGCAAACACAAATTTAAGTGTATAAATGCCTCAAAGTTACAAAAACAAAATGCTAAGGACAACCAGTCACAAACAGCCAACTAGGCTTTAAGCTATAACCAATCAATAATTTCCTTTCTTTGCTTCTGCACCGTCTCTATATGTCTTTCCCCTGGTTCCTGTCTGCTGAAGCTGCCTATGTCTTCTGGTTTAATGTTGTCCTATTAGAATCGACTTTTGCACAAATAAACTTAAAAATGTTTAATGACTCAGTTTATCTATTAAGAGGATACTTAAAACTTCTTCACAACTATTCAAGAATTCAAGAACCAAAATCTATAGTCTGGTTACCTGGACAGATGTTTCTGATTAAGGTGGTTGCTGAACAAGGAAGCCTGTTACCTCAGGTCTAAATGCTACTTTTCCTCTTAGCACTCAATTCATAGTTTCAGTCCCAGCATATGTCTGTCCCTTCTTGTTACCTGATATTCCAACTCTGTTCTTTGGGTGCTACCTAATAAACATTTATAGTACACTCATCGTCCACTTAGCCACTTGCTTGTCAACCCCCAATGATAAGAACCCTAAAAAGGCAAAGGCAGGTAAAGGCAAGAGAATCTGTCACCTTGTTGCTTCAAAATTTACCAGTTATGCCATCTGCTTTTTTTTTTTTTTTTTAAGTCTTTATTGAATTTGTTACACTATTGCTCCTGTTTTATGTTTTGGTTTTTTGGCCATGAGGCATATGGGATCTTAGCTCCCCAACCAGGGATGGAACCCGTACCCCCTGCACTGGAAAGTAAAGTCTTAACCACTGGACCACCAGGGAAGTTTCCCCAACTGCATCTTAAAACTGGGAGAAACCTTAGTGTTCTTCCCAGGAATGCACTTTTCCCGAAAGCAAGGAATTGTGCATAATATCACCATTTACCTGAAAAGGAGAGGTGCTGTAAGTGGCCAAGGAAAAGGACATTTTCTTTCAAAACATGAGAGAACTATGCCTGACAAGTGGCATAACAGCATATGGTCACAGCAATAAATATTTCTACTCAAATAGGAAGTTTAGCAAAGTTAATAGTATGATCATTTCTGTGGGTACAGGGACACTGCTATTCTATGGTACTAATTGTGTTGCAACTATAACCAACTTCTTTCATGTTTCTTTTTGAGGCTTATAATCACTACAAGTAAGATTCCAAACAAGGTTCCATACTAAGAAAAAAGTCAACAACCTGAGTTAGATCCTTGTTATATCATGTCAAATATCGGTTAGTTTGCTGATTGACTAGTCTACAAATTAGCTAAAAGTAAAGTTCAGTCTTTAGCCAAAACCCATAATAAGTGGAAGAATGTGCGTGTTGGAGGGGAACTCTTAAGAAATATTTCTAAAGGGAAATATATGGACACGATAAAAACATAACCCATTTAACCAGATAGAAGAAAAACAGGTAAATGTAGCTACAGTAAGTGCTTGAAAGGACACTGCTGATTGTGTTGCCAGGCAACCCCAGAAAAGCTTCAAATTTCACTATCAAATAATAATAGATTCTGCAGAATAAGTGTCTTAGAAAACAAAAGAATTTGAATTCTATACTAGTGCCTGAGCAAGAAAAAAGAAAAAAGCCAAGGGAAACCTATTTTGCCTGTTGGTGAAATTTCCTGCCCTCTTCTCTTTCAAAAAAAAAAAAAAAAAAGACTTTTACTGGATAGAAAGTGCCTCAAAATAAAGAGAAAATCAGTTAAGAGCTTTAAATTCTGAAACTTGAGGTTCTTCAGACTTCTGAAGCAACTAGAGTGAGCAACAGAAAACTACTTGTGAAGCAGTGGATTCCTTCAGCTGTAGCACCTCCCCCTGGCTAATAAGCAAGTTCCTTGACGCCTATAACCTGAAAACTTACCTACTTCATGAAAGAATATTAGACAGGAAAGGAGGAAGAAATTAAGTATACATATTACTATTTTTAATAAGTTACCTAAATTAACCACAATTTTATCATGTTAAAAACAGACCTCTCACAAATCTCTTTCCACCACCAAAAAATAGGCAAAAAATCTGAAAACCAATAAACTCTGGGGTTAGAATTTAATATTTTAAAGAAACAATTCCTTTTTTGAGATTATTATCAAAAAATGTCACATGTGGATAATTGTTACTTTAGGCAAGGATTATATTTAATTACTGGCAGTTTTTCTTTACTATCTTCTAGCTGATATTCTCCTATATATTACTGAAAAAAAGCAGTTACTACATGCATATGAAGAATCACAATTCCTAAATATTTATATGTCCTGCGAATTGGAGGGGACATATCTGATTTAATTCAGTAACAAACATTAGTTTCATGAACTGAATGCAATTTGCTAAGGGCATATTAGTAGCAAATAAATATATTATTAGATTGTAGTGTGTTTAATCTTTCTTTGATACAACATACTTATCTAACCACTGTTCTATCCCTTTTGTTTATCTATAGTTCTGGAAATGTTTCCCTGTCCTCACAGCACTCTGACTTCTGTCTTCAATGAAACTGCCCTTGTTAAAGCACTTGAATTTCCAAAGCAAGCTCTGAAGGACTGTTTTCAGTTAAACTCATTTACTTGAGGCAATTGACACCTTAACTGCTCTCTCCTTAAAATTTTCTGTTTCAACCTGTGAGATAATACCTCCTGGTTTTCCTAACATCCATTCTCTGTTCTCTGTGTTTTCTCTACTCATCCCTCCAATCTTGTCATGTCTCACAAAGGACTGGCATTTGCCCCTTCCTTTTGCAACCATCTCACCTAAACTCTCAGTCCATATGCTTTAAATGGGCTGACTTCAGGAATAAGCAGGTGACCCAAGATGGGTCAGCGAGCACATCGAATCTCCTTGGTCATAGTGATCAGTCATTTACGGGTGGACGAATGACCCAGGGTGGTGAATGCGAAACAGGATCAGGGTATTTGCCTGAACTGGGAATTGATACCTGGTGGATAGGAATTCTTACAGATGTTGAGTACCATGCATAGACCCTGTATCATGCACAGTTCTCTGAAAGACCTGGGTGTCTGGTCTTCTTTCAAATATTTATCATCAATTATCCTGTAGACCTGTATTTCCTGTCCTTTTCCTCTCTGCAGCCTATATTCCTGCCTTTACTCACAAAGCATGTAAGTAACCCATTTCTGATTCTTATATTTTAATCAAAGAATAATTAGTGCTTATCATATATAATCAGCAGCAGTATAATGTGGTCTCCTAGCCCTTTTCAAAAGGTAAAACTTAATAAACTGCAAATAAATAACAATAAAAAAACTGCCATACATTAGAGTGATGTTTTACAAGTTAAATGGAAGGTTTATCATTAATAAAATCCATGATTTCCCTATTAATTTGAAAGAAATAAATTATTCATAGTCAATATGAAAGCAACATATGGGGGAATTGACAGAGCTGCATTTGTTAAATAAATTTTGTTCAAATAAAAAACTTAAATTATAGGTTAATCTGCTAAGAAATATAAAGAGAAATGCTTAATATTAGCATAGCAAACTATAAAAATGAGGTGGAGAAAATCAATTCTACAGAGACTTGTAAAGAGCTTGAAGACCTGTTATATACCTAATTCTGCTAGGTCATATCTTTCTAAAGTTTTATATTAAAAAAAAAATGTAATTGTGAAAAATGTACATAGATACAAGTGCATCAAACACAACTTTACTGTTTAACAAGTAATTAAAAAGTACACGACCGTGTAAAAACCATTTAGGTCAGAAAGAGAACTTTGCCTTACTCTATAAAAGCTCATGTGTCCCTTTCCAACCATCACCCTCTCCCTTCACCCTGTGAGAGCCCTATCTTAACTTATATGGTAATAATGCCCCTGTTCTCTTCTTTCTGTTTTACCACCTAGGTATGTATCCAAAAAAATGAAGTTTAGATTTCCCTGTTTTTGAACCTTAAAAAAATAAATCACATTATGGATATTTGTATGTCTTGCCTCTTCAGCTCTATTTATATTTGTAAAACACAGTTATGTTCTTGAGTGTGGTTGTAGTTAAATTATTTTCATAGTTCCATAATGTAATATTGTAATGACAATATCACATCAATTTATACATTCTACTAAATGTGATGAACATTTGGACCTCATTCCCTCTTATTTCACATTATTAACAATGCTTTTATTAATATTTTTATACACACATTTGCGTGCACATGGACATGAGTTTCTCTAGGGTATTTATGTAGGCCAGGTCATAGATTGTGTCTATTCCAGTCTTACATAGATTAAGACCAAAATGCTTTCCAAAGTGGTTGCACCATGGCATTATTATTATTTTTGCTTCAGAAATAGTATTACTGTAAGTTTAGGAAAATATTTTAAAATACATACTACAGTTCCTCTGCATATATTTTATTATAAGTTAATATAACCTTGATGAATGATGGATAGTTCTCAGGGAGGTATAACCAAAGTTGCCCTATAATTGGGCATGACTTTATGCCACAGTAAATTAGTAAAGATCTGATGGTGTCATTCTTATATCTTTGAGTCATACTTTTTCCTGAAATCTCCCTCTAAAAAATGTAATTAATTTTTTACAGCATTAAAATTTTTTTCTCTGTGGCATTTCCAAATAGGTTTAAATGGATAATTATTCAACTTTCTCAGAATAATTAGCATAATCTGTTCTATATGTTTCCCGATCACCTGAAGTTTGGCAATTTAAGTATAATTTATAATTCTTCAGACATCTGTAGTTTTTATTCTAATTCAGATGTTCACCTTTTTTTTTATCATTAGCTTTCTTCATCTTCCAGTGAACTGCCAAAGATGGAATCAAGGATATATTTTAATGTATATATAGGACTAAAGGTTCTCAGTTTTACATGTGTTTAACAATATTTTTATCTAGCCACGTAAAATAGAATATTCAATAATCTATTAAAATTACTTTAAGCTTGACAGCTGATTTAATTTATTGTCATTTCAATAATTTTATATAAGCATATATGTGTGTGTGTGTGCATGTGTGTATTGAATGAATTAAATCACAGTTCAAAGTTTTGATTTTACCTTTATGCAACAGCTATGGATAATTCTCTTGAACAATATATAATCTACTTAAATGAATTGATTCCTCCAATTATTTACAGTATGCTACAGTATTATGCCCTATATGCCCCTTTTGTGTGAAACCTACGCCTAATCACTGTGCATAAAACAAGTTGTATTTCCGGATACAGAACTTAATGACAGTAAAAATTAAGAAGTTTAAGATGCTCCTTCCTGTCTAGACACCACTTGCATCGTGGGCACTTGTTGTAGCACCATGTCACTGTCTTGTCTGTAGGCACAAATGTTTGGTACCAACTGTCACTTCACTGGAAAATAATAACCCTTTCAAAAAGTTTAAATCAACAACTGACTGAATATTTAGGAAAAGACTCAGGACAAATTTCTTCCATCACCCATCAACCAATTATCAGAATGACTCCAAATTCCATAGTTGTTTCTGTTTTTGTCTACATATGATTCTCTACTTTTTATAGATCTTTCTTGTATATAATTCCCCAAGAAATACATCTTTAGTCATTTTCTTATCTACTTTCAATTATTTATCTACTTTCAATTATTAAAGAAATAATCAGAAAATTTCATATAAAAAAATAAGCTCCTCTCTAAGCATCATGTTTGTCTTTGACTTCTTGCTGTTATGTTCCACCAATTCCTTAAACTCAGCACATTACATTAGACTAGAACTTCACCCTCTGATTGGGATGAAATAACCAAGAACCTTCTGCCGTAAACAACTAGAGCTCAGACAAAATACATGTAATAATGTTTTCAAACATTAGATAATATGCAACACAGGACCATGACCCCTGAGATAAGTAAAACAAAAATGATGCGCCCTTTAATTGTACCAACTACCTACTTAGAGGCAGTTTCTAGGCCACTAAAGGATGGTCACCCATAACAGAATCTAGTCATCTTGTTAAGTTGCAGAGACAGGGATCAAATTTTGGGGAAGTCAAGGAAACTAGATTTTGCAGAACAGAGTAAGGGAGAGGAGTGAACTACAGAGAAAGACAGCTCTGTAGAACTTCAGGAGAACCCTCTAAGTCATTCACTGAGTATTGCTCTGCACATTTATGAGAGGAAACCACCAGAGCTGTGGGAAGAACCAGAAGAAAGGAGTGAACAGAAAAACGCCTGGGGCACTCACAGGGCTGGGAATACTTCATGTTTCTACCTGCCCCAGTGGAAAGACCTCATAATACATAGAACACTGGGTAGCCTCCTAAGAATATTGCCTTAGGTTTCAAACTTTATCAATCTTGAAAGGTTTTTCAGAACTTTCCTTACCAAAGCTTAAAAAGAAAAGACTTAAAAATATTAACAGAGCATAAATTTATATAATTGGTTTCCTAGAAAACAGAGAAGACAGAGAACAAAATATTTGAATAAATAATAGCCACAATTTTTCCAAGTTGCTCAAACGTAAGGACACATAGATTCAAAAAAAGTGAAAGAACCCCAAGAAGTATAAAGAAAACACTCCAGGAAATGTCATAATGAACTACTGAAGTCAGTGATGATGCTAAAATACTAAAGTAGAATGAGGAAAAGGAAACATTGGATACAGGTAAAAAGAAAGAAAGAAACAAAAAGGAAAGGAAAGGAAAGGAAAGGAAAGGAAGGAAGGGAGGGAAGAGGGGAGTGAAGAAATGAAGGAAGGAAGGGGTCCCATCAGAAACTATTCAAACAAGTAGGCAATGGAAAGATATCTTATCTTTATAGTTGTAGAATTTTTTTTAAAAACCTGTTATCCTAGAAATTTTGACAATCTTTGTGACCTTGGCTTAGGCAATTTCTTAGATTGGACATAAAAAGGTCAAAATATTAAAAAAAAGATAAATTGAACTCATCACAATTGAAAATGTTTAGTTTTCAAAAGACATTGATGACAAAATAAAAGGCAAGCCTAAGACTGAGTGAAAATATTGGTAATACATATTTGTGATAAAGAACATGTAATCTGAATATCTAAAGAATCTTACAACCTAGTAATATGAAGCCAACTCAGTTAAAATGGGGTTTTGGTTTTATTAGAAACCTCACCAAAGAAGATATGTGAATGAAAAATAAACACATAAAAAGATGGTCAACATTATTAGTTATCAGAGAAATACAAACTAAAAGCACAATAAAATAGCAAAACATACTCAGAATGGCTAAGATTAATTAAAATAATCAAGTTTTACCGAAGATGGGGTGCAACTGGAACTCACTGCCAGTGAAAATGAAAAATGCCAGTGCACTTTGGAAAACAGTTTGACAGTTTCTCATAAAGTTAAACATACACTGTCCTAATAATCCAGCAATTCCTCTCATAGGCATTTACCTAACTAAAATGAAAACATATATTGACACAAAGAATTGAATTTGAATATTTAACACAGCTTTATAAATAATAGCCAAAACCTAGACATAAAAACAGTGTTAACTAAATAATAAATTGTGATATTTCCATACAATAGAACACTACTCTGCAGTAAATGAGAATGTATTACTAATTCAAGCCACAGCTCAGATGAGGTATAGAGTGGGGATAGACTCCAGCCCTCAGAAATGATATAGATGAGGAGATGGAGGGGTGAGACAATATAGTACCATAAAGTAAGAACCTGTTAGATAACTTAGTAAGTTATTGTTTCTCCTATATATAAGTGATTTGGTTTGAATGTGAGTCAGAAGACACAGGCAGCCCATGATATGATTCAGAGTTTGATTTTCTTATGTTTCTAAGAATTTTTCCAGGGAAAGCAAAAATCTTACAAAATTACTGTGATGATTAAATGAGTCCTTAATTGCAAAGTCCTTAGAACACTGCCTGGAACAGAGTAACCACTATATAAATACATGTTATCATCCTTATTAAGTTAAACAAATTTGCCTTTTTGAAATACCTACCTGCTCAGAGTGTCAGAGTGCATGCAATTACACATTGGAAAACAGTTAGCAAGCTGTTTTCAGTCATCCACAAAGGAAATACTGAAATCCCGAACAATTTTCTCTCTTGTCCAGACAATTAGAATGCTCACCCTCCCATCCCGCTATAGTGAACTATCAGAATCCTATCAGTTCTTCTGGACCCATGTCAAGGTGCATGTTTCTCACTGAAGCTGGTCTATATTCAGCATAATCTCAACATAGTCTCTCCTTAGTAATATTATGCCATCCACTTGATACCTTTCTTTTGCTGTTTATCACTCCATTTTTTGTAATACTAATTTACATATTGATCTTCTTTCTCTGGTGACATGAGACTATTAATGACAAATAATGTTAATGATAAATAATGTAAAGTAATGATTATGTTAATACATGAACTATAATGCAAAGGTATATCACTTTTTAAATAACTTTGAAAACAATAACTGTCAAAAAAGTTTTTAGATTTTCAAACAGGAAGACACCCATGAGATTAGTTACTACAATTAAAAAAACGGATAGGTGAACTATGGAAGACAATGAATGATTTTTGACTAGCAAAATTAGTAACTGTTATATTTTCATATATACAGAGGAGAGGTTTCAACAGACCAAGTTCATTTTAGTCAAGTAGTTCATCTAAACCATAACTGGTAGCTAACACTAGAAAAAGTAATATGAGTTCAATATTGTGAGTTTTTTTTAATCTATTTTTATTAAATAGCAATTCTGGCAGAAATACTTTTGTTGCAATAAAATAAACATAAAATTCACTGTCTTAAGCATTTTAAAGACTAAAATTCAGTTGTATTTATGTTTAGTATATTCACAGTGTTGTGAAAGCATCACCTCTACCTAACCCCAAAACATCTCTATCATCCCAAAAAGAAACCACCTATCTATTAATTCCCCATTCCCTCCTCAGTTCAGTCCCCAGCAGCCACTCATCTGCTTTCTGTCTTTATGCATTGGCCTATGCTGGATATTTCATATAAATGGAATCATATATTATGTAGTCTTTTGTGTCTGCCTTCCCGGACTTACTACAAAGTTTTCAATGTTCATCCATGTTGTAGCATGTGTCAATACTCCATTCTTTTTATGGCTGAATAATATTCCTTGTACAGATTATGTCACATTCTGTTTATCTGTTCATTAGTTGATAGACATTTGGGTTGTTTCAACCATTGGCTATTGTGAATTTTGCTGCTACGAACATCGAGGTACACGTTTTTGTTTGAACACCTGTTTTCAATTCTTTTGAGTAGATATCCAGGAGTGAAATTTCTGGGTCACATGATAATTCTATGTTTAATTTACTGAGCACAAATCTTTTTTTAGTAAGATATATTCTTTGCTGTGTTCATATGGCTAGTGAAGTTGATAGAAAATGTGTGTATATAGACACACGCAGATAATAGCTCACATACAAATATATTAATGATGTATATATATATATCATACATACATGTACATATACAAATATATATTATATGTCTGGAAAAATCTATACTAATAGCAAAATGTTTTCCCAGTCATATGTATTAATTAACCATTAGTGCTAATGATCAATCACTATTTGCCCATTCTGTATCAAGCAGTTAGTATATCAATATAAACAAGGCCAAGTCTTGTATGGGATTCTTCCCTTAAATAATTTAAAATCTAAATGAATATAGAAAAATACAGGAGCACTAGGAAGAAACATAAGGTGAGTGTGGTTTATAATGGGAAGGGGTAAAGAACTCTTATGTTTGGACTTAAAGTTCGTGTGGTGTATAAAGTCTGAAGAGACTTATATGAGGGGAGGATCTATATACTTCAACCATTCGATTTCCACGTTTCCAAAAAATCTAGACCTGGGGCAAGTGACAGCTGGATTGATTCAGAGACTAGAAGTAAACTATTGCAACGTGTCCTTACTGAACCTAGATCCAAAAGGGGATCCTGCCTAATCCCCTCTAAAACTGGGAACTGGCCTTTCTAGATGCTGGTTTCCAACATCCAGTCATGTTTTGGGTAGGTCCCCACCCAGATGGAAGCACAGATGCAGTAGTAGCTGAAAGATTATTCTGAGACTGACAAGCCTGATTTCCTTGAGACTCACAAGCCAGATTTCCTTGAGACTCAGGAAAGCTAACATGAAAAGATTTTCCAACTCACTGCAACTGTGGATCCGTACTGCTGTTCCCTATGAACTTGGGAGAGAATGTTAGAGTAGATTATGTGGTTCAGATCATTTTACAGGCTGGTGGAGTTGAAACCCATAGCAGATGGGTTTCAAATAAGCCTTCCATTTCAATCTTTCTTCCAAGTCTTCCACCCCGGCCAGTACATATTAGCATTCTTGGTGCAATCACTGAAAAAAGTACTTATAGCCGTATAATCAGCTGCAAAATACCTTGGGAGAGTTTATATGACTGGCTGCTTAGGAACTAGCAAAATCTCTATTGAAATAGCCATTGTGTGAGTAGTTAAATATTTTGGTTTTAATATCTTCTTCCCTTCAGTTGTTTTATAACTATCCAGCAACAATGAAGAGCTGGGTGAAAATGGTGCTGAAGAACTTTAAAGAGGTGGTCAGCATCCCTGGCTTTGTTTAGGGGTGCAAACTCTGACATGAGTATATAATAAATAGGTAGTATCTATAAGCATTTTGTGTATAGACAGATAGCATTGCTATTATTTGTATCTTTCTTTCTTTTGGTAGTATGAAGTCTCCCTAAGGAGGACCTATGTTTTATTCATTTTTTTAATCCCAAGCACTCACAGAAGTCCAACCTACTAGTGATAGAAAAACTATTAATTGAAAATGAGTGAATTATGATACAATTTCTAGGTTTCTTAATGGTTCCCAGTGATGACTTTCAGGTCATCTATCTAGATACTTCTTTCCATTTTCAGACAACAAATTGTCTATAATGGGTACATTCACACATCAAAGGAATGGTTTGATTACCTCTTACTGTGGCATTGTTTTTCCTGTTTTGATTTTGAGGCTCTGGGTGTTTAGGGGTTTTTTTTACCTGTTTTATTTTATTTTTTTCTAATGAATGTTGCCTATTTTAAAAATGTATTATTCAGGGTTGCTTTTCCTTTGAACAAAATGAATAACACATGGAATGACCTTCAGATTTTACAAAAAAGGCATGCTTCAAATAATACTTAATTCCTTACAATTTGCCATATCTAATTCAATTTCTTTTGTTTCTTTGCCCTTATAAAACTATCTTCATTTTAATGATGATGTTATCTTTCAACCACTAACCATATAAATTCATGAATACATACCTGAACTCTGAGCAAATGATGATATTTGTCTTAATAATTATGTATATGTGCACTCCTATTTGCAAGAAAGGAGGACAAAATAGAAGGAAGAATAAAAGCAGATTCAGAATTTTTTCTTAACTAATATATCTTAGAAAAATTAATGTGCACTTGTCTATATTCATTTTTTTCTTTTGATTATCTTTAACATGAAGCTTGATTCATAATAGCTAATTCTGCTATAAAATGTCTCAAACTCAATAACTTTCATCAAAACGGTGATAAAATGGCTGAATAAACTCACAGTGTAACCAGAAAGAAAACACAGACACATGCACACAAACACACATTAAATAAATAGCTGTAAAAATCATAGTTCAGCCAGCAGAGAATTCAAAAATAGAAGCAAAAGGCAGTTCTCTTATAAACTGCTGATCTCCTCATACATCTTGTTGCTGTTAGTTGTTTTGCCCAATAAGGATGATCATTCTGACAGCTACAACTTGTTAGTGTTTCCTTATAAAATATGAGTAGAAATATAGCATATTTTTATGATCTGTTTGACATTTTAAGACTATTATTTATATAATACTGAAAGAATGAGGACACAGTAGAATAGTCACATGTTCTTTATTCACCAAAACTGGACATCCTCAATTACCTCCACAGTGGCATCAAAGCTATTTCTTATTTGGATTTGTTTACAGAGGTAAAATCAATTCCTCCCCTCACTATTAGGTGCCTAAAAACACAACTGGGAAATAGAGGGTAAGAGAGATCAAGTGGTAATGTTTATTGAGCAAAGGGATTACAGTTTAATAAGGTGGTTGTAAATTACATAATAAACTGGTACTCTGTATGCATTATGTGATGTGTAATTATTATAAATAATTGTATAATATTTGCATTACTTATGCAACATATAAATATATCCTAACTGATGTGTGTGTGTACGTGTATGTACAGTTAGGAACAAGTGCTCTATTTTAAACACAGGCCCTAAATAATATTCTAAGACATTACATTTTACTTACTATCTGAGTTTTGTCCTGGAGCAATACTTTTCAAAGTTTTCTGCTTAAAGGAGAAGTTGTGATACGCATTTGCACCCTAATGCCAGTTCATAAATAAGGTAGAGGACAGTGTCTATACAGGTCCCTGGAATTTTTCTGCTGTTCTCATCTGGGACCACTTTCAGTTATCCATGCCCTCCTTATCATTTTTAGTTTTGCTGTCAGAGCTAGGAATCAGTACAAATGAAGTTGTCTTTAAAGTCTAGCTACAATTCCGGTCTCCTTCTTTATTCACAGCCCCTAAAGATAGTTATTTATCCAGCAAATATTTGTTGAGTGATTACTGTTGGTCCAGGTACTGAGATGCAACTGTCAATATGCTGAACACATTCCCTCCCTCGTGAACTTAATACACTAAAGGCAGACAAGGAAATAGTCAAATAAAATGCAAAATGTAAGTGGCAGCATCTATAAAAGTGGAAAAATAGGTGCTTTCTTTACTTTGAATAGCCAGCTTGCATACATACAGTCCTCTGGATTGAAGACACTATGCTGTGGAATTCAGCCCAGCCCTGGCACGATTTACTCTGGAAATCTGCTCACAGAGATGGCACTCAAATGCACTTAGATGTGGCTAAGATTTTCTAGCCTTATTTGCTTTTTAAGTAGAGGTCAAATATTTCAAAGGCTGCATATTACGGAAAACCAAGTTTTAAACTATCCCAAAGTGTAAAACTTGATCAGATGCTCTGAAAGTAGAGTATGACATTTGAAAGTCAATTGAAAAGCCATGAACCTATTGCCATTTTCAATTTGAATGCTAGTTTGTGGTTTGAAATTAGTGTGAAAAAACAAATACCCAGTGATTAAAGCTCAGAGCAGCACTGCTCTTGCTAAAACACTACACCAGAGGGGAGGGCTCTGAAAATCCTATACAAATGCATTCAAAAATAGATTTATTTTTGAAAAGCAGCAAATGTGGTGAAACATGTATTTTTCCTTTCACAAGGTATACTCTCTTAAATGCTCTTTAGCTATATGTTTATTATTTCAAAGTTTAATGTGGAGAAACACGTTGAGTAGAAAAGTGAGCTGGGACTTCCCTGGTGGCGCAGTGGTTAAGAATCTGCCTGCCAATGCATGGGACATGGGTTCGACCCCTAGTCCGAGAAGATCCCACATGCCGCGGAGCAACTAAGCCTGTGCGCCACAACTACTGAGCCTGCGCTCTACAGCCCACGAGCCACAACTACTGAAGCTCGCACGCCTAGAGCCCGTGCTCCACAACAAGAGAAGCCACCGCAATGAGAAGCCTGCGCACCACAACAAAGAGTAGTCCCTGCTCTCCAGAACTAGAGAAAGCCTGCGCACAGCAACAAAGACCCAACACAGCCAAAAATAAATAATAAATAAATTAATTAATTTTTTAAAAGAGGAAAAAATAAAAAGAAAAGTGAGCATATATTAAAGGGTCTGAAGGGCTAGAGGAAAGCAGTTTTCTTTCTACGTAGTCAACCACAGAAAGACATGGGATGCTTCAGTGTATAAAAAATTAAATTGTGTTTGTTTGGGGCAGGGGTAGTAGAAGTGAAGAGGGGTAGTAATTCTAAGCCCTTAAGAAACTTTTCCACATTTCCAGTAAGACTCTCTGTTTGAATATGACTGTTTAACTATTCCTAAGAGAAATCTTGTTGTTGTTAGCCAAAAAAGGCAATGTCATATCAATATAAATATTCAGCTATACAAAAGATTTGCTGATATGGTAATTAGGAACAAGGATACTGGTTAGACATGCACTATTTCTGTTACCTGCTTTTAAGACATATCAAGGTATTGCTTTTTGTGTTTCGGTAATATTCTATGCATACCATTTCACTTGCTGCATAATCTTTTAATTACCTATTTCTGTCTCCCTGCTTGAGGACAGGGACTCTTATTTGTCTTCCCATTCCAAGCACCTACCTCAGTGCTCGGCGGAAAGTTAGCGCACAAACAGTGTTTAATTTAACAAATGACTATGCTAACTGGCAGTTCAGCTTCCTCTAATAAATCATCAAGTTACAATATTTTTTTCTCTAAATACTTCCTAAATAGAATTTGCAAGTTAAAGGGCAAAAATTAATCCTTAATAATTTGCCTAACAAATAAGTCTTTGGATGGCATAAATCTAATAGAATCAGTAATATTCATGCTTCTTTTGAAAACCTATCAAAGGTTTCAAAATTTCAAATTACAGTCTAAAATGTGAAAATGATCTGTCGGAGATTATCAAACCCACTGGGCTGCACAGAGCAATATGTCAGCACCTTTGCCCACATCTATAGCCTGGAGGTTTCTGAAGGTAAGCAGCGCCTTCATCATTCTGGCATTCTATTTTAGTCTAAGTCTACATCAGAAGCCTGCCAGGGCTCAGCACTGATAACAAAGCACTATCGCTTTTCAAAGTGACAGAGCACAGTGACATATCAACACTAGGACTCTAAATGAAAAGCCCCTTCTAATTTAACTGGGAATCTGCTGAAGCTGTATTCAGCCCAGCACTCTTGTTTTCAATTAAAACTTTCCTGTAGCAAGAGAAAAGTTTGGCATTTCCTTTCCTTTTTTTGAAGCAGTTATGGAACTGAGTGGAAAGAACAGTAGAGTATAGAGTAGAGATGGCTCAGTAACAGCTAAGTACCCATCAGCTGTTTTAAATATCTACTAATTGCAGTTCCTACGGTTCAAGGAAAGTGTTACCTACAGCTCATGCTGCTGAAAGGATCCTTTCTTTCAACATCACTGTTCTTTGAGGACTGTTTTTGATACAGTGCATAAAGTAGCAAAGGGGACGTGAGGTATCAATTACTGAGTACCTGCTATGTGCAAGGTATTCTCATTATGGGGATGGGGGGGCTCTTACCTGTGCTATTTCATGAAATTCCCACTGAGCTATATGATGTTTCATTTTTTGTTAATACAGAAAGAGGAGTGCATGAGCAAAGAAACTAAGTAACATCTGCATGGTCACACAGTAGTAAGTAGTAGAGGTGAACTATGAGCACACATTCATGTCCCGCCAGTCTTGTATATTAGCTACAACATTGCTAAGGTTTAAAAGTGAAGAATTACGGGTAACATCAACATTGCCATGATTAGTTTTTATGTATTTAATATTACTTCCAATTGGCACTTTGATTAGATGAAGTTCTTGAAACATACATAGCCAATAGTCTTTTATCCTTAAACCAATTCAGAACACCTCAAGAAACTGTAAATTTCTAACATGAATCCATAGCACATCTTAGAATCTGTTTCTGAGAATTGCATTGGTGTCTGTTCTTACTTTAAGGCATAGTCTGACAGAACTTCTACTACTGACTGTAGAAATGTGGTTAAATGTATGGTCAGATAAGACCTATGTCCTCTAAAGCCCTATAACACATTTCTCTCAAACCTCAGCGCTAAAAAAAAAAAAAAAAAAAAAAAAAAAATCTTTGCTTTACTTAAATAGCTGGTATTTTAAAACTACATATCTCATGGACACTTTTACCATTTCTGCTTCAACCAGTAATAATCTCAAGGCCAAGTTCACTAAACATTTTTAAAATCTTTTGGATTTTTTTTTCATTCTTAAGTGTACCCTTAGGTTAATTTATATATATATATATATATAATATATATATATATATATATATATATATATATATATATAATATATATATATATAATATATATATATCTGACTTTATTTCTCTGTGCTTTCACATTTATTCTATGCTCTTATGTATATTTTTCATAATTGCCTCTACTATTGAGAATGAAATGAGTTATCAATAAATAACTAAACAGAAGTTGGACTAGAGTCAGAGGAAGGGTGTAGGCCAGACTTCTTCATGCATTTTTAAATACCATTAGCTCATAACCAGAGCATCTTTCAAAGCATTTCCTCATATTTGTTTGTGGCGTTTCAAATCACTAAACTGCAACACTGGGTTTTCAGATTGCTATCAGCGAAAGAATAGACTACCCTACTTCAGGGTATGAAAGCCCCTACTGCTGTTGATAAAGAATAATTTTAGTTACACACATGAGCACAGCACCAGTAAGAATTTTGAAAGAAACATTTCCCTTTAGGGATAAAACAAGTTTCTGGCAATTTGTCTCTGAGACAACCATTAAGTACAAAGTGTACTTTTTATATATTTATTTATTACAGCTTATGCTCCCCTATTGATGCTTAGAACACATTTTTCTTCAAAAAAATGTTTTAGTGGATTGGCTCCACATCAAATCTCTAACTTCTCTAAAATGGCGTGAGTCAGTCTCCCATCACTTGATTGATCAAAACTTGGACCTAGGAAAGGCAGCCATATGGCACCAAACTCAATGACGCTATGCTGCAAACTAGAAAATCTGGAATCAGCAGATGCCAAGAAGTGGAATGCATAGTGATATATGAATTAATGCAGGCAGACAGGAATAAAAATATTGATGCACTTTTAAATTGATATTGACCTATATATGTCAATGAACAGTTACAGAGTCATTTTCATTTCCCAAACAAATGCTTTAAAGAAAGATTACTTTAAAAGGTTTTGGTTTAAAAAGTCAAGTGCAATTGAATATATATTTAAATGCGTACTCTTGGGTTTTTTTGACATCACAGATATGAGTAAATCATTTAATCACTCAGCAAATACTTTCTGAGTGCTTTCCAGCGCCAAGTGCTGTTCTAGATTCAGATGATATCGAATCAAGTAAGACAGCTATGTTACTTTTATGGAACTTAGGTTCAAGAGTGGGAAGACAGAATAGAAAATAAATTAATATGCAAGATAATTTCAGGTAAGTACTATGAAGAAAACAATACAGGGTGATGTGATAAAATAATGGGGAGGGAAGGGGAGGGGTTTATTTGAGACAGAGTGTTTACAGTAACATATTTGTTGAGACTTGAATGGAGAAGAGTCCGTTATGAAAAGATATGGGACTAGAACGTCCCCTGCAGAATCACCAGCAGGTACAAAGGCCCTTACATAAGAATACGTTTAGATTATCTAAATGCAGAAATAAAGATTCTGTGGCTTGAACACAGTGAGTGCAAAGGGGGAGGTGGTAGCAGAAGAGAAGAAAGACATCTTGATGAGATGGAAGGCTTCTGTTGTCTATTACTTTTGTCTCTTGTACAGAAAAAAACTCATCTGGGCCTTATGTTTCTCATAAGTCATGAGCTGATCTTTGGAGTCCCTCCAGATCTAAAATATTCTGTGAAAATACTTCTGCTCAGAGTTCTAGATATTCTTCGGTAATTCATTCACATTAACCAACTCTGGCATTTAGAAATGGTTAAAAACACAGAAACACCTAGAAACACAGTCCATAACTAAAAGGGTTAAAGCATCTGTGTTAGTAATGCACTGAATTTTTAAAGCACTAGATAAAAATGTATTTGTAAAGTCAGTTCTCCCAGAGTGCTCACTGCCATTAACTGGGAGTGTTGTCCATTTTTGGAAACTGCATTAAACTCTTTTAGGATGTTAGGATGCTACTTAGTAAATTGCTGCTTTGCTTCAGTGAATAGGAAAAGCATTTCCAGTGGGCTAAACTCTAAGCACATATAGACTATATAAAACCAATCCACATTTAACAATCTATTTTTTTAAATCAATGATTTTCAGCATCTTTCCAAAGTCACGCCATTGTCGTATACATCCCCTCTAGTAATATTCCTTAAGGTGGAATGGGAATTACCCCCATGAAGACATTTGGATAATTTTCTCTCCTTTTTTGAATGAGATTCCTCCCAGAGGAATGGGTTCCATTTCATTCACCTTCCCCAAGAATCATTATTTTAAGTTATTAGTTATATTGAATAAAATTCACTAAGTTAAAAAAATCTTTCTTTTTTTTCCTATTACTGCACTTATAGCTTTGTTTTTATAACTTTGGTCACTTACTGTTCTAACACTAGGCTAGTATCTCCCAGACAGGGTTTTGCAACATGCTGGTGTAACGTGATCAGATGAGAACTATATTATTCACACATGCATTTATTTAATATTTTTAATGTGTACACACTGAGTGTTGGGCATGGTGCTTGGTGATGGGGATACAATTGTTGAGGTGAAGAAATATAATTTCTACCTCATGGACCTCACGGTCTAGGATGTATGTGTATGTGGAGGTATGGAGGGGGTTAATAGGTTAATAGTCAAGAGCAATATGCAGTGATCATGTCTATGGTGGTAAAAGCACTGAGTAAAGTAGGAGCACCAAGGAAGGGTACCTGATACATGCTTAAATAACCAGAGGCCATTCAGAACAAGGAGCAACCAGACAGAAATTGAGGAAAAAGTAGCAATAAGGCAGATAAAGTGGGACTTGAGAAAAGAGATTTCCAGGGAGAGTGTAAAAAAAAAAAAAAAAAAAGCTTGGTGGTAAGAAAATAAGTTCTATTAGCTTATTTATATTATGCTAGGTTATATTACCTGAATTTACAAGTCTGGTGAAAGGAAGTTGAGGTAAAACCTCCTCAATTGGCTTCTGTTTTTTCTGTAACATAAGTGGATAAGATTACCCACTTAGGACTTCCCTGGGGGCACAGTGGTTAAGAATCTGCCTGCCAGTGCAGGGGACATGGGTTTGAACCCTGGTCCGGGAAGATCCCACATGCCATGGAGCAACTAAGCCCGTGCGCCACAACTACTGAGCCTGCGTACCACAGCTACTGAAGCTCGCGTGCTTAGAGCCCATGCTCCACAACGAGAGAAGCCACTGCAATGAGAAGCCCGTGCACCGCAGCGAAGAGTAGCCCCCACTTGCCACAACTAGAGAAAGCCCACACGCAGCAACGAAGACCCAATGCAGCCAAAAATAAAACAAATAAATAATTTATTAAAAAAAAAAAGATTATCCACTTGGCTTAAGGGGGAAAGTTATGGGGTGCTAAAATATTGAGGATGGTGAGAAAGTATGAAATACAAGTAGTGGGCATTGGTTCCACTTAGAGTTTGGATATAAAAAGTTGCAGGAGATTTTACTTCCATCTTAGCCACAAAAACAAACAGATAATCTACAAAATCATAGCTTTCATTTTTGTTTTCTAACTCCTCAGAGAGTTGAAGGTACAAAAAACCCCCTAAAAAGATGAAATAAGAAAATAAATATACCTTTTTAGGAGAGAAAATATCTACAGTAGCTTTCATTCCTTGCTGAGTGGCAGGGGGATCTCCTCGCCATAGATCTTCAGAAATAAAGTAAATATTGCTATGATAGTCCATAATAAACCAACCCTGCTAGGCTATACTATATGACATTTTTGGTCAAAACAAAGTTAGAAGTGTTATGGAAGCAGCCTTGAAAAATGCCTGCATATTGGGGCTTATCCTTTTGGAACACTCCCTATTGCAGCCTAGCTGCCATGGTATAAGAAAGTCCAGGTTTAATGCAAGAATGAGAGGTCACATGGAGCAGGCCAGTAAGAGCAAACACCTTGTGAATATAGAAGCTACGTGGAGAAGAACTGAGGCACACTGAGTGATAGTTTGTATTTGTATCAAGGCCACAGAAATCAGAGAGAGGCCATCTTAGAACTTTCATCCTAGCCCAACTACCAGCTGAATTCAGTGATATCAACCATCATATGGAGGAAAACTGCCTACCAGAATCATAATGAATGTTGATGCTTAAGCCACTGTTTTGAGATTGTTACACAGCAATAGATAATTGATACACCAGTTAAACTGTTAAACTTAATTGCCACATGTGGCAGGCATGATGAATGAGAATGACAGAGAGATGTACCTACAGGACAAGTCTGAATCCAGCCACATACTTTTTCCCAAAGGCATTCACCAAGTGTAGAGAAGTGGCAGGCTGATTAGGACAGAAGAGAGGAGGGAGTTCCCCCTAAGCATGTGGAGTATTTCCCAAAAGTAAGTCAGTGCCTGCTAAGTTGTGGCAGCAGGGCAGGAATGCTGAAATAATAGCTATGATGTATTTTGAACTTTGAACTTAGTATAAACTCACTGGCTAGCTAAGGGTGGGTGAGGCAGAAAAGGCATCCTAAGAAGAAGAAACATTTAAAATAAATGACTTAATTTTCTATTAAAAAAAAAAAAAAAAACTAGAGTAAGAGCAAACTAAGGGAAAATAGAGATGATAGCAGAGGTCAACAAAATAGAAAAGAAACAAAAGTAAATAAAATTGACAAATCCCAAAGTTGGTTCTCTCAAAAGAGCAATAAACTTGATAAACTCTGAGTTACTCTAATCAATTAAAAGGAGATATTGAGAGAGAATGAATGAGAAAAAGAAATAAATACAATTTACCAATATCAGGAATGAAAGAGCAGTTATCACAACACATCCTACAAACATTAAAAGAATAATGAGAGAATATCATGGACAACTTTACACCAACAACTTGGATAACTCAGATAAAATGAACAGATTCCTTAAAAAATTGCATGTCTGAGACTCCTGTCTCACTTCATACCAAAAATTAACTTAAGATAGATCATAGACCTAAATGTAAAAGTTAGAAATATTATAGGAGAATATCTTCAAAGCTTGGATTAGTCAAATATCTCTCATGGAGGACAAAAATCTTTTTACCCTGAACATAAAAGTACTAACCATAAAAAAAAAAAAAATTATATGGATATTCATCCACATTAAAAATGACTGCTCATCAAAGATACCAAGAAAGTGAATAAGCCAGTCAAGCTACAGAATAGGAGGAAATATTATCAGTACTTATATCCGACAAAGAACTTATATACAGAATATATAAAGAACTCTGACAGATCAATAATACAAAGAAAAACAAGGCAATTAAATATTGGCAAACAACTTGAATAGACACGTCACATAAGATACATGAATGGTCATCAATCAGATGAGAAGGAACTCAACATTATTCGGCATTAGAGAGATAACAGTTAAACCATAATGAGAAATCATTTCAATTTACTAGAAAGCCTAAAATCAACAACACTGACCATTCCATTTCCATACTGGAAAGCTTATAAAATGCTTAGGGTTACATTGGTAGGGGTATAAAATTGTGTTGTTTGGAGAACTGCTAGGTACTTCCCTACAAAGTGAAATAGAAACTTACACTACAATCCAGCAATTCCACCAACAGGTATTTATCCCAAATACATGAAAACCTATATCTGCAAGAAAACTTCTAACAAAATATTCACAGAAACAGAAAACAATTCCATTATCTATCTACAGGAAAGTGAATAAACAAATTGTGATATATTCATAGAGTGAATTACCACCCAGTAATTAAAGAATGGGACTACTGATAAAACACAACAACACAAAGGATTCTCAAAAATGTTTATCTGGGCAAAATAATGCATATTTTAAGATTCTATTTATAGGAAATTTAGGACTAGGCAAAACTAATTATGGAAATAGAAATCAGAAGAAATTGCCAGTGGTAGATGACTGGGTTTGTACAGACAGTTTTCTAGAGGGATGCAGACATATCTTGCTTCAGGTGGTAATTCCAAGGGTATATACAATTATCAAATTCATTGGAATTAATATCATAATATAATATCAATAAAATAACACTTTATACAACTGATTTTAATTAGGAAACAAACAAACACAAAATAATGAGTCAGAGAAAAAATTAACTTTGGTTTTGGGCTTCTTTATAATCCAGTCCCTGCTGTAGTGTTGTATACTTGATTTTTCTAAAGGATTATTACCTTAAAACTTAAAGTAGTTGCTATAGTGGATTCAGAAGAATATGTGTTTATTTAAAAAAATAATTAGGGTTGGCTAAATACATATTATTAGAAGCTGCCATTTTCCAGAGCTCTTAACAAAATTTACTTTGAGTTCGCATTTTATCAGGCAACTGTCAGATTAGAACCTCTACCTTCAATTTTGTAAGCTATTCCAAATTTCAAAAAAACTGGACTTAATCTGTTCTCTTGTAGGAAATGCATCTAAGCTACTGCCCATATCTCTGTTACATACTTCAAAATAACCTTGGCTTGAATTAAGCTTCCGGATAAATGGTGAGCATTTAGAAAGACTATTTAATACCAAACCAACACAACTGTTTCTTTTAAGACAGTACTTCATTTTATTCAGTTAAACCTTTAGATTTACGTTTTTCTCCTAAATTTTTTTAATCATAAGAATCAAACATAAGGGAAGCAAGTGTTATTAGTCATTTATAATACTAATTTTAATTGATTAAATTTTTATTTTTTATGCTCTCTTACCTGAAAATATTGTCAGTATAATAAAGGTTGCCAAAATGATTACTCTGCTTAAGTATTTTAAATTAGATCTCATTTTCATTTGCTACCTACATATGACACAAATTTCTTAATTTTATTTAGGCTTGTATATTCAATTAAGAAATATCTCTTTCAAAATACTCTCTTTATAGGCTATATACTTAACCAATGGTGCTTAAAATACTTTGAGAACTTGTCTTGAAATTACCTTCAGACCAATTTTGAAGCAAAAATAACATCAGTCAACTAACTTTATAATAACAATTTAATTTAACCAAAAATATTATTTTAATATCTAGATGCACTCTTTGCATTCATATAAATTCGATCCATATGGCCTTTTTCTTTGTGTACAAATAAAATTTACCTTGGATCATGCACTTTAAAAAATTTAGACTTTTTAGAGGGAAGTCCAATAGAACTAAATTTTATTCAATTTATTATAATCATTTTATTTTATACATTTTATCATTTTATTATAGTTTAATTACAATAACAAATTAAAAAGTAGGAATCCAGAAGCAAATTCTAGCTCACAGTTCACATTTCTAGTTAGGGTGGGTTTTTGACTATGAATGAGTTTCAGCTAACCTAAATCTCACAATATTTAAATCAAAATTAAATCTCAGCTCTTTCATTTGTTGCAGATTCTCAAGTATTTCTGTTTTTATTTTCTATTTTTCACTCAGGTTTTACATTTTTCTAACTAATGTCCTTATATAATTTTTCCCTTAGATGATTTTTATATAATAATCTTTGTTTTTCTCATTTAATTTCAATGTTGTTCCTCTTATTTATCCTATATTAACTTTTAGTATTATCTATTTAGCTCTTTGGTATTCCCCATTACTGATTATTTTATATAGATGATTACCTCCTTTATATGTAAAATACTGGCATCAATATCCATATTTAGAAGTACTCCTCTTTATACTACTATAGTCTGCATTTAGAGCAACAAGAATAATTACTAACTTTTACTGTCTACTTAAAATATTTCAATTATTGTGCTAAGAGCTTTACGTGCATTATCTTATTTAATTTGTAATAAAAGATTAAAACCTTCGAGATTAATAGAATATGTATAGTCAAAATAACTGTAACGGAGATATTTGAAAGCATTGTTCCTCAATGAAAGAGTATTGAGACCACCATATAAATATGTGAACCTAATTTCAAGAGTAATGTGGTATTAGGCATGAAGAATTCACAATCTGGATTCAGTGAAATTTTCATTTGAAACCCAGCACCAAGACTTCATTTGCCTTGAGACTGAATTACTGAAATTCTTGAAACCTCAGAAAACTCATCTTTAAAACATGAATAATAATAGAATCTACTTTAGACTGTTTTGAGGATTAAACATGTAAAATGATTGGTTCAGTAACTGGCACTTACCTAGCAAGGGCTCCATAAGTAACAGTAGTTACCACCTCGGAATGGCATGCCCTGGGGTATCCATGTGACAAGGATATTTACCTTCTCTTTTAACATATTTAATGGTAATCCAAAATAGCTAATCTTATGCTGCATTTTCTATTCTGTTTAATGAAATTAAATAGCTACATTACTTTTCATTTCCAGTGAGGAATCCCAGAACAACCCAAGAAAGATAATCACCTTTGTTCTCCCAATTGTTTGAATTTTACTGTGTGTGTGTGTTTTTGAAAATTTCTTTAAGACATGATATCAAGAGCTAAGTCTAATAAAGCTATTTATTTTCTGGCTCAGATAAACTATTTAAACATTCATGGGCCAGTTAAAATTTCCAATTTGGTGCTTTAAAAATACTACAGTTGATAAATAGGTCTTGTTTCCAGTAAACTCACAAAGAATTCCATTTATTTACCTAGCTTATTTGAAAAATGAATAATCCTTGAAGTGAAAGAAAAATGGGTATAGAAATGAATTATGCACAGAGCTGGAGAACAGAAAGCAGAGAATAATTATGGGGAAGTTATGAGCTGAATGGAGATATTTTAGGTCACACAATGCTGAGAGGAAGTGGAATTCTAATCATCCAGAATGCAGACCCCTTTATGAACATTACAGACTTTTAACAGAGATTTCAGAAAGGCAAGGACTTAAGGGTAGAACATCAATGCTCTAGAGTAAGGGCTACTCTAAACCCACCCTAATAAATTCTAAATTCCATGCTCACAAAATCATGCTGAGCCATTAAGAATTTAACTGACAGTCAGAATTAAACAGTCATTAAAAGAAGGTAACATAATCCATTTTCTCCAAATCTTATCATTGTTCTGCAATAACAAGCACATAAGCAAAAATTGCTAGACATATGTAGAAGCAGAAAAATATGTCCTGTATGCAGAAGGAAAAAAGCAGTCAATAGAATTACACATGATGGAATTATCAGACAAGGAATTTAAAACAGACACTGTAAATGGGATTAGTAGTTTAAAAGAAAATATACATTTAACAAATGGATAGATGGGGATTCTCAACAAAGAAATGGCTATTTAAAAAAGAACCAAATGATATGTATAAAATAGATAACTAATAAGAACCTGCTGTATAAAAAATAAAATACAAAAATTCAAAAAAAATTAAATTAAAAAAACAAATGAAAAGTTAAGAATAACAACAAAAAATAATCTAATATAAAAAGCTAACTGGATATGTTTAATAGGAGACTATATCATTTAGAAAAAAAAAAAATCAGTAAATATGTAAGCAAGGCAGTAGAAAATGTCCAAGCTAAAGGACACAGAGAAACAATGGCTGATATGTATCTCTGATGCATGCGGGATCATATAATATGGTGTAACATACATTTAGCTGAAGTGTGAGAAAAAAAGAAAAGAAAAAGTTCGGGGCAGAAAAAAATATTTGAAGAATATTTTCCAAAACTTTCCATAAGTTTTCCCAATTTGATGAAAATTATATAACCACTAATATAAGAAAGCTCAGTGAACCTCAAGCATGATGAACAGAAACAATCTCACACACACACACACACACCAGGAAAACACCCAAGACATACCAGGCAAATTGCTAAAAGTGAAAGATAATGAGAAAAATTTCAAAGCAGCCCAAGAAAAAAGCTTATTACAGTAAAGAGAACAATGATAATTTTTTTCTGACTTTTTCTTAAAAACAATGAAAAACAGAGAACAAAGATACATCTTTAAAATGCCAAAAGAGGAAAGAAAAATACTGTCATCCAAGATTTCTTTATCTAGTCAAAATGATGGCAAAATGGGCTTCCCGGGTGGCGCAGTGGTTGAGAATCTGCCTGCTAATGCAGGGCACACGGGTTCGAGCCCTGGCTCTGGGAGGATCCCACATGCCGCGGAGCAGCTGGGCCCGTGAGCCACAGCTGCTGGGCCTGCGCGTCTGGAGCCTGTGCCCCGCAGCGGGAGGGGCCGCGATAGTGAGAGGCCCGCGCACCGCGATGAAGAGTGGCCCGCGCTTGCCACAACTAGAGAAAGCCCTCGCGCAGAAACGAAGACCCAACACAGCCAAAAATAAATAAATAAATAAACAAAATGATGGCAAAATAAAGACATTTGCTGAGCAATAAAATATGAGATAATTTGTCATCAGCAGACATGTACCTCAAGGAATTGTAAAGGGAATTCTCCACACTAAATAGAACTGATAATAAATAGAAATTAGAATCCACGTGAAGGAAGATGAGGGCTGCAAATAGCAAATAACATCTAGGACAAACAGAAAACAAATAGTAAGAATATAAACATAAAGCCAAATTTATCAATAATTATATTAAATGAAAATAGACTAATACTTAGGGTAAGCACTCAATTAAAAGGCAAGGGTTATCAGAGTGTATGATAGAGCAAGATGGAACAATTTGCTGTTTATTTAAGCACACTGTTACATAAAGACTCAACTAGGTTAAAAGCAAAACGATGGTAAAAATTATACCTTAAAAGCACTACTTATAAGAAATTTGGTGTGCTATATAAGACAAAGTTGACCTAAAAAAAGGAACATTACCAGAGGTAAAGAAGAATATTTTACAATAATATAATGGTCAATTCATCACATAGATATAAACAATCCTAAATGTACATGCACTTAACAGAAAGCTTCAAAAATAAATGAAGTGAAAACTGACAACAGTAAAGGGAAAATTAAAAATTCCACAATTATATTTGGTTATGTTTATGTTCATTTCCAGTAATTAATAGAAAAAAATTTTAAATGTAATTAGAATGTAGACATTTTGATTAACACTATCAAACAATTTGACATCACTGATATTTCAGAACAATACACCAACTTCAGACTATGTCTTTTTTTGAAGAAAAAATTAGGCAGGCATCTTTGCAATCTTAGAATAGGCAAAAATTCTTACATAAGATACAGAAAGTGCAAACTTAAAGATAAAAAAATTGAAAAACTGGGTTTCATCAAAAATTTTAAAATTCTGCTTACTAAAAAGACACTGATAAAAATGAGTAGGGAAACCACAAGTTGAGAGAAAATTAAGTATAATTTTTAAAAGGCACACATGACAAAGGACTTACAACCAGAATATATAAACAACTCCTACAACCCAATCAAAAGACAAACAGCACAATTTTTTAAGTGAGTAAACAAGGTCAATAGACACTTCAAAAAGGAAACTATCAGAATAGCCAGTTAACACATAAAAAGTGTTCAACACTATCAGCCATCAGGAAAGTGCAAATTGAAATCATGATGAGATGCTACTCAACATCCACTGTGAATGAATAAAATCAACAAGACATATCACCAACTGCTGGTAGGAGTGTATTAAACCAATATACTCTATTATCCAGCAATTCCATGCTGTGGTATTTATCCTTCCAAAATGAAAACATGTCACAAAAACGCTTTTACAAATCAGTTCAATGGAGGAACGATTCAACAAATATACTAAAGCAATTGGACATACATAGGCAAAAAAAAAAAAAAAGAGAACCTTGACGTAAGCCTCATATCTTATAAAAAAATTATCTCAAAGTTAAGCATAGACTTAAATATAAAATGAAGAATAACACTTTTAGGAAGAAAATTACAAAATATCTTGGAGGTCAATGGCTAGGCAAAAATGTCTTAGATATGACACCAAAAGCATGATTGATAAAAGGAAAAATTGGTAAATTGAACTTGTGATGATTAATTTTTTGTGTCACCTTGGCTAGAGTACGGTGATTAGTTGTTTGGTGAAACACCAATTTAAGGTATTTTTTAAGATGTGATTAACATTTAAATTAGTAGACTTTAAATAAAGCAGATTACTCTCCATGACCCAATCAGTTAGTAACCCTGTAGAGAATTTAAAAACAATAATAAATCTGACTAAATGTTGGTTTGCTTTTTATTTAAAAAAAAATAATAATAAAGACTTAAGTTTCCCAAAGTAGAAGGAATTCCTCCCCAGACTGCAACACAAAAATTCTGCCTGAATTTCCAGTCTTCAAAGCATTCAAGACTATAACATCAACTCTTATGTGAAACTTTACCCTGCCAGCTTGTCCTATGGATTTCAGACTTGCCATTCCCTGCAACCACATAAACCAATAAAAAAAAAATCTCTCCTGCTCCCGCTCCCGCTCCCCCATATATATGTGTATACATAATTATGAATTATATTTGTATATATTGCATATAATAATATATTCTACAGCTTATATGTCTCCTATTGGTTTTATTTTTCTGCAGAGTCCTGGCTAATAGAGATGCCATGAATACTAAAAGTTTTTGCTCTATAAATGCTCATGAAGAGATTGTAAAGGTAAAACATATCCTGAGATAAAGTGTTTGCTAATCATATATCTAGCAAAGGGCTAATATCTGGTATAAATAAAGAACTCTCAAAACTTATCAGTTAAAAAAAAACAATCAAATGGGAAGTTGAACAAAAGACATGAACAAAGATTTCACCAAAGAGAATACAGAGATGACAAATAAGTATACTTAAATACATTCAACAGCATTAGCTATCAGGAAAATGTAAACTATAACCACAATGAACTATCACCATACACTGATCAAAATGGCTAAGAAAATAAACAAATAAATAAATAAATAGTGACAGTACCAAATGCTGGCAAGAAAATGGAGAAATTAGACCACTCATACATTTGCTGGTGTGAATGTAAAATGGTACAGTCATGTGGACAATAGTTTGGCAGTTTCTTATAAAACTAATCATGTAAATACCATATGACCCAGAAACTGTACTAAATATATAAATCTTTGTATATCCCACATGAAAATTTATGTTCACACAAAAAAACCTGCCTATGAATGTTCATAGCAGCTTTATCTAGAAGAGCCCCAAAATGGAATCTGCCTGGATATCCTTCAACAGGTGAATCGTTAAGTAAATTGTGCTACATGCATACCACTATTCAGCAATAAAAAGGAATGAATCCTTAATAGGCACAACAACATGGATGAATCCCTAGAGAATTATGCTGAATGAAAAAAGCCAATCCTAAAATGTTACATACTGCTTGATTCCATTTATATAACATTTCAAATGACAAAATTTTAGAAATGGAGGAGGGATTGGTGGTTGCTAGGAGTTAGTAATGGAGGGTGGATTAAAATAGTGATAGAGCTAACGCCCGCGCCGCAGGAATTCTGGCTAGGCCCACGGAAGTCACATGAGGAGGCTTGTGATCGCTTGCCTATGTTGAGGGGAGCGCCAATTCCTGTTTCCCGCACATTCCCAGGCGGCCTGGGGGACAGCTGGGGCGTTGCGGCCCAGGGAAGGGAGCGGAAGTCAGCTTCGAAGCCGTGGAAGGAGGGGCAGCTGGAGGAGGCCCTGCAGCCTTTGAGGCCGGTTCAGCTGTACTACTGCCCGAATGAGGGTGTGAGGCTGGAGTGTGGCTGCCCAGTGCTTTCTGTAGAAGGCAGTGGCCAAGAGTGCACCTAGCTTCTGGTGCTCAAGTCTGAATGGCGGGAGCCTGATGGCCCGGGGTTCAATGTGACTCCTCCGATTCCCCAAGCAACCTCTCCAAGGGGCTCCCATATCTGAGAGTGAGGTCTGCATTTCTGTGGTCCTCAAGTGGGAAACTGGCAGAAGAAGTGTGGGGGAAACTTCCAGGTTAAGGTGTGTGAATGCAAGCATGTACCGAGGGACACAGGATTTGAAAGATATTTGATGGTGCCAGGAAAGAATATGGCAATCAAGAATATTTGTGTAAGTTGAAGTCAAGACCTTCCTTCTTCATGGAGCTTCCCAGATAAAAAAGGACTAGCTCTCAGAAGCTTACCCCTTTTCAAAATGCCTGCCGTTGACAGAAGATGTGGCCAGGGAAGGATGGACCATCTTTGGCAAAATATCTGGGAATCCCTGCCTGCAACTCAGGTGATTCTGAGATGCAACCAGGGTTGAGAACCACTGATGTAAACCGGTGTGGCGGACAGGGTCTCCATGCTCTGGTTTGGGTATCAGGCCTCTGCCTCTGAAGGGGGAGAGCCGAGTTCAGGACAATAGTCCACCAGAGTCCTCCTGGCTCCACATAATACCAAACGGCAAAAGGTCTCCAAGAGATCTCCATCTCAATGCTAAGACCCAGCTCCACTCAACAACCAGCAAGCTACAATGCTGGACACCCTATGCCAAACAACTAGCAAGACAGGAACACAACCCCACCCATTAGCAGAGAGGCTGCCTAAAATCATAATAAGGTCACAGACACCCCAAGACACACCACCAGAGGTGGTCGTCCCCACCAGAAAGACAAGATCCAGCCTCATCCACCAGAACACAGGTACAAGTCCCCTCCACCAGGAAGCCTACACAACCCACTGAACAAACCTTACCCACTGGGGCAGAAACCGAAAACAATGGGAACTACGAACACGCAGCCTGCGAAAAGGAGACCCCAAACACAGTAAGTTAAACAAAATGAGAAGACAGAGAAACACACAGCAGATGAAGGAGCAAGGTAAAACCCCACCAGGCCAAACAAATGAAGAGGAAATAGGTAGTCTACCTGAAAAAGAACTCAGAGGAATGATAGGAAAGATGATCTGAAATCTTGGAAATAGAAAGGAGAAAATACAAGAAACGTTTCACAAGGACCTAGAAGAACTAAAGGGCAAACAAACAATGATGAACAACACAATAAATGAAATTAAAAATGCTCTAGAAGGAATCAATAGCAGAATAACTGAGGCAGAAGAACGGTTAAGTGACCTGGAAGACAGAACGGTGGAATTCATTGCTGTGGAACAGAATAAAGAAAAAAGAATAAAAAGAAATGAAGACAGCCTAAGGGACCTCTGGGACAACATTAAACACAACAACATTCACATTATAGGGGTCCCAGAAGAGAAAGAGAAAAAGAAAGGGACTGAGAAAATATTTGAAGAGATTACAGTTGAAAAGTTCCCTAATATGGGAAAGGAAACAGTCAATCAAGACCAGGAAGCGCAGAGAGTCCCATACAGGATAAATCCAAGGATAAACATGCCAAGACACCTATTAATCAAACTATTAAAAATTAAATACAAAGAAAAAATACTAAAAGCAACAAAGGAAAAGCAACAAATAACATACAAGGGAATCCAAATAAGGTTAACAGATGATCTTTCAGCAGAAACTCTGCAAGCTAGAAGGGAGTGGCAGAACATATTTAAAATGATGAAAGGGAAAAACCTACAACCAAGATTACTCTACACAGCAAGGATCTCATTCAGATTTGATGGAGAAACTAAAACCTTTACATACAAGCAAAAGCTAAGAGAATTCAGCACCACCAAACCAGCTTTATAACAAATGCTAAAGGAACTTCTCTAGGCGGGAAACACAAGAGAAGAAAAGGACCTAAAATAACAAACCCAAAACAATTTAAAAAATAGTAAGAGGAACATAGATATCTGATAACTACCTTAAATGTAAATGGATTAAATGCTCCAACCAAAAGACAAAGACTGGCGGAATGGATACAAAAACAAGACCCGTATATATGCTGTCTACAAGAGACTCACTTCAGACCTAGGGACACATACAGACTGAAAATGAGGGGATGGAAAAAGATATTCCATGCAAATGGAAATCAAAAGAAAGCTGAAGTAGCAATTCTCAGATCAGACAAAATAGACTTTAAAATAAAGATTATTACAAGAGACAAAGAAGGACACTACATAATGATCAAGGGATCAATCCAAGAAGAAGATATAACAATGGTAAATATTTATGCACCCAAAATAGGAGCACCTCAATATATAAGGCAAATGTTAACAGTCATAAAAGGGGAAATCAACAGTAACAAAATTATAGTAGGACTTTAACATCCCACTTTCACCAATAGAAAGATCATCCAAAATGAAAAAAAATAAGGAAACACAAGCTTTAAATGACACATTAAATAAGATGGACTTAATTGATATTTATAGGACATTCCATCCCAAAACAACAGAATACACTTTCTTCTCAAGTGCTCATGGAACATTCTCAAGGATAGATCATATCTTGGGTCACAAATCAAGCCTTGGTAAATTTAACAAAATTAATATCGTTTCAAGTATCTTTTCCAACCACAACGCTATGAGACTAGATATCAATTACAGGAAAAAAAACTGTAAAAAATACAAATACATGGAGGCTAAACCATACACTACTAAATAACCAAAAGAGCACTCTTGAAATCAAAGAGGAAATCAAAAAATACCTAGAAACAAATGACAATAAAAACACGACAACCCAAAACCTACGGGATGCAGCAAAAGCAGTTCTAAGAGGGAAGTCTATAGCAATACAATCCTACCTCAAGAAACATCTCAAATAAACAACCTAACCTTACACTTAAAGCAATTAGAGAAAGAAGAATGAAAAAAACCCCAAAGTTAGCAGAAGGAAAGAAATCATAAAGATCAGATCAGAAATAAATGAAAAAGAAATGAAGGAAACAATAGCAAAGATCAATTAAACTAAAAGGTGGTTCTTTGAGAAAATAAACAAAATTGATAAACCATTAGCCAGACTCATCAAGAAAAAAAGGGAGAAGACTCAAATCAATAGAATTAGAAATGAAAAAGGAGAAGTAACAACTGACACTGCAGAAATACACAGGATCATGAGAGATTACTAAAAGCAACTATATGCCAATAAAATGGACAACCTGGAAGAAATGGACAAATTCTTAGAAAAGCACAACCTTCTGAGACTGAACCAGGAAGAAATAGAAAATATAAACCAACCAATCACAAGCACTGAAATTGAGACTGTGATTAAAAAACTTCCAACAAACAAAAGCCCAGGATCAAATGGCTTCACAGGTGAATTCTATCAAACATTTAGAGAAGAGTTAACACCTATCCTTCTCAACTTTTTTCCAAAATATAGAAGAGAGAGGAACACTCCCCAACTCATTCTATGAGGCCACCATCACCGTGATACCAAAACCAGACAAAGATGTCACAAAGAAAGAAAACTACAGGCCAACATCACTGATGAACATAGATGCAAAAATCCTCAGCAAAATACTAGCAAACAGAATCCAACAGCACATTAAAAGGATCATTCACCATGATCAAGTGGGGTTTATCCCAGGAATGCAACGATTCTTCAACATATGCAAATCAATCAATGTGATAAATCATATTAACAAATTGAAGGAGAAAAAAAAATCATCATGAAGGATCCTTCATGATGAAGGATCATCTCAATAGGTGCAGAAAAAGCTTTCAACAAAATTCAACACCCATTTATGACAAAAACCATCCAGAAAGTAGGCAAGAGGGAACTTATGTCAATATAAAAATGCCATATATGAAAAACCCACAGCCAACATGGTTCTCGACGGTGAAAAACTGAAACCATTTCCTCTGAGATCAGGAATAAGACAAGGTTGTCCACACTCACCACTATTATTCAACATAGTTTGGGAAGTTTTAGCCAGGGCAATCAGAGAAGAAAAAGAAATAAAAGGAATCCAAATTGGAAGAGAAGAAATAAAGCTGTCACTGTTTGCAAATGCCAAGATACTATACATAGAGAATCCTAAAGATGCTAACAGAAAACTACTAGAGCTAATCAATGAATTTGGTCAAGTAGCAGGATACAAAATTAATGCACAGAAATCTCTGGCATTCCTATACACTAATGATGAAAAATCTGAGAGAGAAATTAAAGAAACACTCCCATTTACCATTGCAACAAAAAGAATAAAATACCTAGGAATAAACCTACCTAAGGAGACAAAAGACCTCTATGCAGAAAATTATAAGACACTGATGAAAGAAATTAAAGATGACACAAACGGAGAGATATACCATGTTCTTGGATTGGAAGAATCAACATGTGAAAATGACTATACTACCCAAAGCAATCTACAGACTCAATGCAATCCCTATTAAACTACCAATGGCATTTTTCACAGAATGAGAACAAAAACAATTTCACAATTTGCATGGAAACACAAAAGACCCTGAATATCGAAAGCAATCTTGAGAAAGAAAAACGGAGGTGGAGGAATCAGGCTCCCTGACTTCAGACGATACTATAAAGCTCCATTAATCAAGACAGTATGGTACTGGCACAAAAACAGAAGTATAGATCAATGGAACAGGATAGAAAGCCTAGAGATAAACCCACACATATATGGTCACCTTATTTTTGATAAAGGAGGCAAGGATATACAATGGAGAAAAGACAGCCTCTTCAATAAGTGGTGCTGGGAAAACTGGACAGCTACCTGTAAAGGAATGAAATTAGAATACTCCCTAACACCGTACACAAAAAATAAACTCAAAATGGATTAAATGCCTAAATGTAAGGCCAGACACTACAAAATTCTTAGAGGAAAATATAGGCAGAACACTCTATGACATAAGTCACAGCCAGATCCTTTTTGACTCACCTCCTAGAGAAATGGAAATAAAAACAAATATAAACAAATGGAACCCAATGAAACTTAAAAGCTTTCGCACAGCAAAGGAAAACATAAGACAAAAAGACAACCCTCAGAATGGGAGAAATGTTTACAAATATAGCAAATGACAAAGGATTAATCTCTGAAATTTACAAGCAGCTCAATATCCAAAAAACAAACAACCCAATGCAAAAATGGGCAGAAGACCTAAACAGACACTTCTCCAAAGAAGATATACAGATTGCCAACAAGCACACGAAAGGATGCTCAACATCACTAATCATTAGAGAAATGCAAATAAAACTACAATGAGGTATCACCTCACACCAGTCAGAATGGCCATCAACAAGATATCTACAAACAATAAATGCTGGAGAGGGTGTGGAGAAAAGGGGACCCTCTTGCACTGTTGGTGGGAATGTGAATTGATAGAGCCACTATGGAGAACAGTACGGCGGTTCCTTATAAAAACTAAAACTAGAACTACCATACGACCCAGCAATCCCACTACTGGGCATATACCCTGAGAAAACCATAATTCAAAAAGAGTCATGTACCACAATGTTCATTGTAGCCCTATTCACAATAGCCAGGACATGGAAACAACGTAAGTGTCCATCGACAGATGAATGGATAAAGAAGATGTGGCACATATATACAATGGAATATCACTCAGCCATAAAAAGAAACAAAATTGAGTTATTTGTAGTGAGTTTGATGGACCTAGAGACTGTCAAACAGAGTGAAGTAAGTCAGAAAGGGAAAAACAAATACTGTATGCTAACACATATATATAGAATCTAATAATTAAAAAAAAAAAGGTTCTGAAGAACCTAGGGGCAGGACAGGAATAAAGATGCAGAGGTAGAGAATGGACTTGAGGACACAGGGAGGGTGAAGGGTAAGCTGGGACAAAGTGAGAGAGTGGCATGGACATATATACACTACAAATGTAAAATAGATAGCTAGTGGGAAGCAGCTGTATAGCACAGGAAGATCAGCTCGGTGCTTTTGACCACCTAGAGGGGTGGGATATGAAGGGTGGGAGGAAGACACAAGAGGGGAGGAGACATGGGGATATATGTATATGTATAGCTGATTCACTTCGTTGTAAAGCAGAAACTAACACACCAATGTAAAGCAATTATACTCCAATAAAGATGTTAAAAAAAAATTTAGTGATAGAGAGTTGATTGAAGAGGGAGCATAAGTGTGCTTATGTAAGAGCAACGTGAGGTATGCTGTGGTGTTGGAACTGTTGAGTATCTTGACTGTGATGGGACACACTAACGACATAGGTGGTAAAACTGCACTTACTTATATACACGCGTACGTGAGTACCAGTACAACTGGGGAAATCTGAATATGGTAGGTAGATTTTACCAATGTCAATATCCTGGTTGTGATATTATAGTATATTTTTGCAAAATGTTACATTGGGGGAAACTTGGCAACGTGTGCAAGGGATCTCTGAATTATTCCTTACACCTGTATGTAGAATCTAAAATTACCTCAACAAAAGTTTCAATTAAAAAAAAAGACATAAAAGATTGATATATAAATTGTTAAATATTCGTACAACAAATATTACTTAGAAATAAAAAAGAATAAATAATACATGCAAAACATCTTTAAATCATAAAACCATATGCTAAACAACTAAAGAGTACCTATTGTATGATTCCACTGAGATGAAGTTCTTTCACAGACAAAATGAATCCATAGTGACAGAAAGCATAACAATGGTTGCTTCTTAGTGGAGCAGAGACTGCCTGGAAAGGGAAATGTGGGAATTTTCCGAGTTGTTGGGAATAGCCTATGATTTGAGAGGGATGTGGAATATGCAGGTATACACATTTGACAAAACTCATCAAACTGTGCACTTAAGATATATGAAGATTTCACTGTACGTACATTCTTCTTAAATATAAAAAACATGAAAACTTATATTTATATAACAATATGTATAAACCAAAGATGTGCTCTGCAGTAAGACAATATCCTGAATCTTAGATTTTTCTTTGCATCTCCAACTCTCTCATTTCAACTGCAATTATATTTAAAGGTATCTTTGCCTTTCTCCTAAGGAAGGTGGTATAGCTTTAGAAAAAAAAATTGATATGGATTGTAACAGAATCTCTACTTCCAATTCGTGATAGGTCAGGGATTCCAAATTTAGTGAATTTCTAGACTTTCTTTAAAATGGCTCATTTTAGGATTTCAAATAATATAGTAGATTTCATACTTTTGAGAGCAACTCTTTTTTTATCCAACCCACACTCAACAGCCCCCTTTCCCTTCCCTAGCCCATAAAGCACTACAGAGCAACAATGGACAATAGAGGTAGTAAATTGTTATGCCCCCAGAGAGTATCAGTTTTGGTAAAATACACATAGTGTTAGCCACCTGAATGGCTATAGTTTTGCACTGAGACCTGTATATTAGTACTGAATAGAGCCTCAAGTTAGTATTCTTTATATATCTAATCTGATGGCATTTCAGGTAGCTAGGGTGAAGTGAAGAGGATGATTTCTAATGGTAAACAACCTGACCTTTAAGAAGCTTTATAAAATTACAACAGAAGAAGCACTAAATCCTTAATTGCAAAATTTTATAAAGCTGACAAATTGAGGTCAAAACCCTACAACCTTTAGAAGTATAAATATTAAACTAAAGGTCTCTAATTATTCAGTAAAGCTAATATAGTTCCAGTTTTCCAATGATGGTGTTAGGTACACTTTTTATGTCAGTTGCCATTTTCCAAGTTTAGTTATATCTCAAACCATAAGTAAAACCTCCAAATCTCTAAAATTGTGTTACTCCGAACAATGAGTTTTTCCATCAAATTCTCAGAAATATTGAATATCAAGTTTACTTAGTTCTCCTTTATAATTTAGCTCTACTTATGAAGTGAATTGGGCCAATTTGTAGTACAGCTTCCTTAATTGACGTGCAAATAACTTCCTTGTCTGTAGTGAATGTACCACAAACCTGTTGTAACTAATGACCTAAGAACATCCTGAGGTTTACCTATTAATTTTCAGATGTTACTCCCTGAGCTCAAGGTTAGTGTTTGAGAAGGCTCTAGAGAGTCCTGCATTTTAATGGAGCAAAATCACATGGTGACATGGATTCTTTTCAAAGGTGAATGCTTCATTCGGCAGTTTGCTTCACTTCCTAATACAATTGAAAAGTCATTTGCTGACAGTAAACCAGTGGCAGGTGTGCTTTCATGTTGACAGCTGCAGTTCTGACATGGATCACAGACAAGCTCTGCTGGCAGTGCTAGAACATCTGGAGCATTTGGCACAATTTCAAAAGCCAATTTGAGGGGACTGTCTTCTTCCATTTCAGAGTACAGAAGAAGTTCTGGACTCTGGAGCCAAATTTGCACTGAGGTAGTACAACAACTCATTATATTTCTTATTTATTAAATATGGTGGCAAAAGGCCACAAAGCATACCAACACTTCTAATGTCTGGGAAGATGGTTTGTAAAATAGGTCATTACAACCTTTTCCTTAGGATTTCCTTTGATAACCTGAAAGCACTTAATTGATAGAAAAAGAACTAACACTGAATCCCCAGAAATTAGTGAGCAGTTGTGACACTGATTTCATACTTATTGAATGAGTGAATGAATTAGGTTTATTATTTTTCTAACTATTAAGAATAATATTCATTGCTAACACATCAAATACCATTCTGCTAAGATTACACAAAACAATGCCACTTAATTTGTCAAAACATACTGCTCTGTACTAGCAAATGACATCATTCCCATTTAACAGATGAGGCTACTCAAACTCAAAGAATTAGACAACTGACCAAGCCCCCTTATAGTAAGTAGGAAACAGATTCTTTCCCAGATTGGGATTGCAAAGATCACACTCCTTCTACTGTGTTTTAATGCTTCTGAGTACATTATGGATACTCTTAGTTTGCAGGATTTATGAGGTTAGTGAGGAGAGCATACAATTTTTCTTTACTATCAAGTAACTCCAAATATGCCAGACCATATTGTGGGCACTAAGGAAAACCCTACCAAAATATTTATGGTGTGAACACTGAGTACATGGAAAATTTAGAAGAATCAGGCAAAGTAGCTCAAAATTCAATAATTACATCTAGACTAAACAACCAAGTAAGGCCCACAACTTCTCAATATCTATCAATTACTTAATTGATGATTACTGACCCCTATGGGAAGGAGGAAGGAAAGCTGACAGCTGTAGGCACACGCCCTCCAACAACAGAGTGTATATATGAGCATTCTGTCTGCTCCTGATTCTGTGGCTTTTTAAGGGAATGAAATAGACACTGATGGGAACATGGAGTCTAAGGATAATACCATTTTTGAAAAGTCTATTATGGACTGGGTAGAAAAGCTAAATTCAAACTTCACCTTCCACTTTTTCATATGACAGTATTTCAAAGGATAAGTGGGCAAGAATCCAAAAATATTAATTGCAAACTCCATCACTGCTCATGTGGGTATACGAAATACAGGAAATGCTACCAAGTAATTTATCTTCAATGTTGTGTCAACAAGGACATGACTTATAGTCCACATGCCAGAGAATGTCCATTCAAATGATATTTGAGCATTTTATGGATGAGTGTGCGGCTAATGGATAGAGACTAATATATTCTCCTGCACCAACATAATTGAGGCCAGAGTATTTACTTACTAGTACACACTGTGACAAATGGTTTTGTTTTAGTTTTTTTCTTTGATTTGAGTCATTCATTTCTTCCATTATATTGGTAGCTATTCAGGAAAAAAATCTTGATGTGATTTTTTTAGGGGGAAGCATGTCAAGCAAGTAGTGTAGACTTAAATATCTTTAAGGAAATGTGCTCTGGCACCACTCAAGAGAAAATGAACAATCATACCCACTCTGGCACCTGAAAATGTTGGTCGATGTTTGGCACCTGAAGAAATTACCCATGAAATGAACATTTGGGGCTTGACTCATTAGAATTCAGCTCCTGTGTCTTCAAATGAATAAGAATCTCTACACAGGTACTGAGAAATAGAGATAAAAAGGAATGCAGAGGAAATGACAACACTTCTTAACTATGCAGGAAACTTAGAGTTAATGGAATTTGTTCCCTAACACACACAGTATGAAGGTATGATTATTAGGTTCACAAGGTCATAAATTTCAAGCCAAGAAAAACTATGTATATTCAATTATTCAAGGAAATAGAGCCAATCAGAAAAATATGAATTTTAATTTAACTGCCTTGCTTTTAGCTCTATATTTTCTGTATTATACAAGTTTTATTTTATATCTATAACCTAGTCATATACGGGTTGGAATTTGTAGTATTTATATAAAGAGGAACATAATTCCATATACTCAGAAAATTTAGACTCAATTTTTAAATTAGTTTAAAGACAAATGTGACATAGTGACATATTTCACAGTTTCAAGTGTATTTTAGGAGAAGAGTATATGTTACACTGCCAACATGTATTTTTCATAAATATATTGTGTTTTTCTTTTGTAGAATATTCAATATGTGGCATTACTAATTTCTTATGCTTCTAGAAAAATTTCAAATATAATAAAATGTTTTATTAGGGCAGATATATGGTCATATTCTCTGCATCATTTAACTATGTAAACCTATATTTTCCCCATACTCATCGACCCAGTTGACCTTCTCAATAGCATCACATATTATTGACTGGGTTCACTAAGATGAGGGAGAAAATTGATGGTCATAGAGTTGGACAAAATTAACAACCCCATATTGTAATCCCTTGAATTTGGTTTCATTGTAATATAGTCCTATCAACTCTGCTAACATACACATAAACACATACACACACATAATTACATAATATTTCATATATTATCTGCAACTATAGATTAACAACACTGTGGGATGGAAAGCATCTTTTACCAACGGATTTCTTCCTGTTTGCTTTCTATTTTAGAAACAGGCTAAATTCAATGCCTTCTGGACCTAATATACATAATTATGGAACTGTGTTTTGCGTCAAGTAGGTTACAAAATACATCTCAAATTCATGTGTTCTCATGTATACAGATGAAAGTAGAGAAAATATTAGCTACTAAATGACATTTTCCATTACAATGCATGAAAAGAGACTAAACTTGAATCTAACTGCCTTACAATATATAATGTTAATTTAATAAAAATATTAACATTAAAAAGAAATGCAAAAACTAACAAATGCCTGCAAAAGTTTAAAAGATTGTCCTCCTCTGGAAGTTTTCATATAGAAAAATAAATGAATAGGAATTCTGCTCCTATTACATTTATTCTTTTTATCCTAAATTATTCCTTTATATGGCCTTATATTGTACTTATTACTGTTTATAACAATTGTGAGTAGACTGTAAACTCCTGGAGGGCTGGAAATTGTGTTTTGCTCTTTGAATCTAACTTGCCCCCGACTTTCTTGCCCAGTGACTTGCCACATTGTAAATAATCAGTATTTTAAAATTACTTATTGTTGCTAGGGTCCACTTCCGATGAATGAAATGTTTAAAGTTTATAGCTTTGTCTTTATTTCTCTGAAAAGTAACAAAACCTGAAACCCTCATATCTTAGATGGTCGGGCTAACAGATTAGGTAATTTACCTAAATTCTTTGGGATTCAGTGCCTTAGCCACAAATTCTGATTGATTGACTGTGATGAGTAGAAGACAAATGTTCACAAATAAAAAAGAGTATTCTTCCAGCACACTGTCTGGCCCTCATTGCCATTCAATAAATGGTCACTAATTTTTCCACACTACTTGAAAGAAAATGGCATTTTCATAAAGAACAAGCATATGACATGATACTCAAGAGTAAAAGAGAATACCCTCCCCCTATTTTCAGAACAAAACTGGGACATGTGGATGGGGAAATGTACTTAGCTTAAGCCTTAAGTAAAATAGAGTCTTCAGTTGCTTTCAAAAGAGAGAGGCTATTAATTATACAATAGCTGTGTTGATAACACCTCTTTATCTTCAGAAGCACTGGGATGTTCTTCTCATTGTTTCACACACACCATCCACTTTTGGTTTTCTCCCTTCTCAGTCTCATTTTTTTTTTTTTTTTCCTTTTTTGGTTCCCTCTCTTCTCAAACTCTTAATGTTTGAATGCTCCAGGGCTCAGTCTTAGATATTTTTCTCTATGCACACACAGTACTTTAAAGATTTTCTCTCATCCTATGGCTTTAAATACCATCTTTACGCCACCAACATCCACATTTTTATCTTCTGCACAGACATGTCTTTCAAACCAGAGCCTCATATACTCAAATGGTTACTCGATACTACAATTAAACAAAAATTAAAGGAGTTCATGACCACCAGACCTTCCTTACAAGATATGCTAAAGGGTGCTAACTAAAATCAAAGGGTGCTAATTAACATCATAAAATATATGAATGTGGAAAAATCCTTGGTAAAGTTAAATACAAAGTAAAAATCAGATTGTCTAATACTGTATTGGTGGTACATAAATCACTTACAACTCTGTTAAAAAAAAAGGTAGAAAAAAAGTATTAAAAACAACTGTAACTATAATTTGTTATATGATACACACTATAAAAAGATGTAAACTGTAACATTAAACACCTAAAAGGTGAGGGAGTGAGAAGTAAAAGTATAAAGTTTCTACGTGCTTTCAAAATTGAGTTGTAATCAGATTAAAATAGAATGTTATATTTTATGTAAGCCTCATATTAACCATAACAGAAAAAAACCAGAAACGAACAAACAAATAAAAACTATGGTAGAACTCAGACCAAACTGGTTTGAAACCCAGCCCCAACTCTTTTTAGCTGTATGATGTTGGACGAGTTATTTAACTTCTCTGCACCTCAGTTCTCTAACATAAAATGAGAATAACAAAAGTCCCTCTCTGATAGAGTTGTTGTAGGAATTAACAGAGACGATGTTTGTAAATGTTCAGCACAATCCCTGTCACTTAAGTACTGAATATTTGGTTTTTGTTATCATCATCATCATCATTCTCTCAATCACATCTAGGCAAGCACATATAATAATCAGAAGCCAGACTTGAGGCAGTGCATGTGGTTACCTGGTTCAAAGGGCTTTATGTGGCCCCACCCACCAGCAGTAGGTAAGGGCACACTAGCCCACTGAAGGCAGAAACATGCTGCTGCCCCCAAGCCCCTGCCCTGGCTATTTAAAAAAAAACAAAAACAAAGAAACAAACAAACAAAAAACTATGGTAGATACACAAAAGATTATGTGTAAAGAGTCATAAAAAAGATTATGATAAAGAAGGAAAACCATACCACCACATGAAGTCCTCAAATCACAAAGGAAGATAACAAGGGAAAAAGCAAGGTATAAAGGATCTACAAAACAGTCAGAAAACAATTGACAAAATGGCTACAGTAAGTACTTACCTATCAGTAATACTTTAAATGTAAATGGATTAAATTCTAAAGTCAAAAGACAAGAATGACTGAATGGATTAAAAAAAAACAAACAGAAAACAAGATCCAATAATATGCTGCAGATAAGAGTCTCACTTTAGCATTAAGGTTGAGAACACACATAGGGTAAGAGTGAAAAGATGGAAAAATATATCCCAAGCAAATGGTTACAAAAAAAAAAAAAGAAAGAAAGAAAGCAGGGGTACCTATACTTATATAAGACAAAATAGACTTTAAGCTAAGAAAGGTCACAAGAGACAAAAGATGGTCATTTTATAATCATAAAGGGGTCAATTCATCAGGAACACATAACAGTTATAAATGTTGGTGCACCCAACATAGAAGCACCTAATTATTAACAGCAAATACTAATGGAACTAAAAGGAGAAATAAACAGCAATAGAATAGTTGGGTACTTTAATACTCCACATTCAATAATGAATAGATCATCCAGAGAATCAAAAAGGAAACAGCAGATTTGAACAACACTATAGAACATAGAAATCTAATAGATAAATATAGAATATTCCATCCAACGGCAACAGAATACACTTTGCAAGGACACATGGAACAAGGATAGATCATATGTTAGGCCACAAGATAAGTCTAAAACACTTCATAAAGATAAAAATTATATCAAGTATCTTTTCTGAACACAACAGTATGAAATTAGAAATAAATAACAGGAGGAAAGCTGTAAAATTGACAAATATGTAGACATTAAACAACACATTCCTGAACAACCAATGGACCAGAAAAAAATTCCAAAAGAAAATTTAAAAATATCTTGAGACAAACTAAAATGAAAATACAACACACTAACACTTATGGAATGCAGCAAATGGTGTTCTAAGAGGAAAGTTTATAGCAATAAATATACACATCAAGAAAAAAAAATCTCAAATGAACAATCTAACTTTATACCTCAAGGATTGAGGAAAAGCAACAAACTAACCCTGAAGTCAGTGGAAGGAAGGAAATAATAAAGATTAGAGCAGAAATGAATGAAATAGAGATAGGAAAACAATAGAAAAAATTAACAAAATTAATAGCTGGTTCCTTGAAAAGATAAAGAAAATGGACAAACCGTTAGCTAGACTAAACAAGAAAAAAGGAGAGATGATGCAAATAAAAAAATGAAAGCAGAAACATCACAGTTGATACCAAAGAAATACAAACAATCATAAGAGATAACTACAAACAATTATACATCAAGAAATAGGATAATCTAAAAGAAATGAATAAATTCCTAGAAACATACAACTACCAAGACTGAATCATAAAGAAATAAAAAATCTAAACAGACCAATAATGACTAAGGAGATATAAGTAGTAATTAAAAACTTCCCCAAAAGAATAAAAGGCTCAGAATCAGATCACTTTGCTAGCAAATTCTACTAAATATTTAAAATAAAATTCATGCCAATCTTTCTCAATGTCTTTCAACAGATTTGAAAGGAGGGAAACACTCCCAAATTGATTTAAGAAGCCAGAATTACCCTGACACCACAACCAGATAAGAACACTATAAAAAAAGAAAACTACAGGTGAATATCCCTGATGAATTTAGATGTAAAAATTCTCAACAAAATTCTAGCAAACCGAATTCAACAGCACATTAAACAGATCATATATCATGATTAAGTGGGATTCGTCCCTAAGAATCAAGGATGTTTTAACATACACAAATCAATAACGGTGATGCATCATAGTAATAGAATAAAAAAAAAATCATATCATCTTCTCAATAGCTGCAGGAAAAATTTAACAAAATACATCCTTTCATGATAAAAACTTACAATAAACTGGGTATACAGGGAATGTGTCTCAACTTAATAAAGGTCATAAATGATAAACCCACAGCTAACATCATACTCAAGAGTAAAAGGTTAAAGCCTTTTTTTCTAAGATCAGGAACAAGACAAGGGTCCCACTCTCACCACTCCTATTTGTACATGAAGTGCTAGCAAAAGAATTAAAATTGTCTCTGTTTGCAGATGACATGACTTACAGAAAACTCTAAAGAACCCACCCAAAACTCTTAAAATGAATGAATGAATTCAATAAAGTAGTAGGATACAAAATCAACATACAGAAATACAGAAATCAGTTGTATTTCTATACACTAACAAGGAGCTATTTGGAAAAGAAATGAAAAAAAAAAATCCCATTCACAATAGCATCAAAAATAATACAATTACTAGGAATAAATTTAACCAAGGAGGTAAAAGATCTGTACACTGAAAATTATGACATTGATGAAAGAAATGGAAGAAGACATACACACACAAAATGGAAAGATATCCTATGTTCATGGCTTGTAAGAAGTAATATTGTTAAAATGTAAAAGCCAAATCAATTTTAAGAAAGACTAACAAAGCTAAAGCATCACACTTCCTGATTTTAAACTATAAATACCAAGCTGTAGTAATCAAAACACAGTATTGGCATAAAAGCAGACACATATTTCAATTGAACAGAAGCAACGGCCCAGAAATAAACCCATACATACATGATCAATTAATATTTGACAAGGGGGCCAAGAATATTCAATGGGGAAAATACAGTCTCTTCAATAAATGGTGTTTGGAAAACTGGATATTCACATGCAAAAGACTGAAAGTGGATGCCTATTTTTCACCATTCACAAAATTAACTTGAAATGAATTAAAAACTTAAATGTAAGACCTGAAACCATAAAACTCTTAGAAGAAAACATCACAGTAAACCATTAACAAAATGAAAAGGCAACTTGCAGAATGGGAGAAAATATTTGCAAACAACATGTCTGCTAAAGGGTTAATATCCAAAATATATAAGAAACCCTAAACTAAATAGTAAATAAAACAAATAATCTGACTTTAAATTGGGCAAAAGAATAGAACAGACTTTCTTCCCAAAGAACCAAAGAAGATATGCAAATGGCCAACAGGTACATAAAAAAGTCCTTATCATTACCAATCATTAGGGAAACGTAAATCAAAATTACAATGAGCTATTACCTCATACCTGTTAGAATGTGTATCATTAAAAAGATAAGTGATAAATGCTGGTGAAGATGTGGAGAAAAAGGATTACTTGTGCACTGTTGGTCGTAAATTGTTACAGCCACTATGGAAAACAGTATGGAGGTTACTCAAAAAAAAAAAATAGACCTACCATATGCTCCAGTAATCCCACTTCTGGGATATACCTGAAGGAAATGAAATTACTATTTCGAAGAGACTTCTGCACATCCATGTTTACTGCAGCACTATTTACAATAGCCAAGACATGGAAACAACCTAAGTAGGCATCAAAGAAAGAGTGGATAAAGGAAATATACATATATGAATATCATTCAACCATATAAAAGAAGTTAATCTTGCCATTTGCAACAACATGGATAAACGTTGAGGGCATTATGCTAAGTGAAGTAAGTCAGAAAGAGAAAGGCAAATACCATGTGATCTCACTTATATGTGTTTCAAAAAACAAAACAAAACATTCAAAATCAAGCTTATAGATACAGAGAACAGACTGGTGGTTGTCAGAGGTGGGGGGCGAGGAGTAAGCAGATGGGTAAAGGTGGTCAAAAGGTGCAAACTTCCAGTTGTAAAATAAATGTCATGGGTATGTAATGTACAGCATGGTTAATATAGTTAATACTGATAATACCATATTGCATATTTGAAAGATGCTAAGAGAGTAAATCTAAAAGTTTTCATCACACACACATCTTTTGTAAGTGTGTTTGTTGATGGATGTTAACTAGGCTTATTGTGGTGATCATTTAATAATATATACAAATATCAAGGTGTTATGTTGTATACCTGAAAGTATTATGCCAATTATATCTCAATAAAAAAATGGAACAAGTAGTACTTACTTAATGAAACTTTAACTGAATGATATCCAGTTTTCAAATTGCCTAGTTCTTGTTTTTCCTGTTTTCTATTAACTATCTCAATCTCATTAAAAATTTTAATAATGAGAAAGATAATAGTCAAACATTTAATATAATGTATTAGTAATATTAGTAAATGAATTAATAAACTGGAAGGATTTGTCTAAATTGATAACTGTAAAGTAAGATATTTCGTTAATTTCTGTCACTCTTTGCCATTCTAAAGATACATTTTTAAATCCACTAAACTCGCCTTGATCAGTTCTGATAGCAATCCTGAACTGAAATGATATGCGGTCTTTTTTTTTTTTATAAATGTATTTATTTTAGTTATTTATTTTTGGCTGCATTCGGTCTTCGTTGCTGCATGTGGGCTTTCTCTAGTTGCGGCGAGCGTGGGCTTCTCATTGCAGTGGCTTCTCTTGTTGCGGAGCATGGGCTCTAGGCATGCGGGCTTCAGTAGTTGTGGAACGCGGGCTCAGTAGTTGTGGCTCACAGGCTCAGTAGTTGTGGCTCGCAGGCTCTAGAGTGCAGGCTCAGTAGTTGTGGTGCATGGGCTTAGTTGCTCCGCGGCACGTGGGATCTTCCTGGACCAGGGCTCGAACCCATGTGCCCTGCATTGGCAGGTGGATTCTCAACAATTGTGCCACAAGGGAAGCCCCTAAATGTTTATTTATTTATTTATTTTGGCCACGCGGCTTGTGGGATCTCAGTTTCCCCACCAGGGATTGAACCTGGGCCCCAGCAGTGAAAGCACCAAGTCCTAATCTCTGGACCACCAGGGAATTCCTTGCAGTCTTTTAAATTTACAATTTTGAAGACTATGTAGAAATGGATAACATTTCTTAAGTGTAAAAATGTTTATTAAATTTAAATTAGGAAGAAATGCATGTTTTAAATGCATTTAAATCTGCATGTGAATCAGTACAAGGACTGGATAGAAAAACATGAAATTCTGTTTATGTTGATACTTCAGAATCTGCAACCTAGGATGATGGAGTTAATAATAATACTATTCTTTTTTTATTGTTCTTTTTCTGGTATTTTTTAAACTTGTTCTCCATATTGCCAAGCTATCTTTAGAAGGATATGCAAATACTTTTGGATATAAGAAATAAAAAGAAAATGCTTCAAATATCCACAGATGTCAAGAGCAAACTATAGGTCTCTTTTTTTAAAAAAATCACTTTTTATAGCAAACTACAGGTCTGTTTTTTAAAATCACTTTTTATATTTTTCTACCATAACATAGTCCCAGAATTGTACATATTATTCATCTTTTTGTGAAATTATGACAACAATCAAATGTCCTTGCTGAAAACAAAACAGGAGATTAAACTTTGGCCCTGCTTCCTGGGATTTTGAAAACCTTATGTGTGAGAACTGTCAAGGACAGAATGAAGAGAAATGAGATAAATGAAAATGACCAAATAACCCTCCCTAAACCCCTTTGTTGATGGTGTCATCTATAGTAGGAAGTCTGTAATTTCATTTTTCAGCCCTCTGATAGGCCAGAGATGTCAGGTGGATTTATAAATACGCTATGATAGAAACAGAATGAATCCTTTATTGGTGGCATCCTCATCTGTGACAACTCAAATGCTAGGCTGCTAGGGATTTTTTTTTCTCTATAGATTTTTTTCTTCCCCAGTGATTTTATCTTGGGATATTTTTTCTTGTCCAGTAGTTGTCTGAAATAATCATAATCTACTAATAGTTACATTTATGAATGGACAACACAAATCACACTACTTTTGTATTTAGAGACTGTTACTTATTTATATGAATCCCTGAATTCAAAGAGATAAAAATAATTTGCACATGTTACCTTTACAAACACAGTGATACATATGAAGGTAAATTATAGTAACACAACCATAAGGATTTATTTGTTTAATGTACAGTGAGGTTAAATTAGTTATTCAAGAATACAGCAATTAACAATGATGTCGTGGATAAAATGTTTTATCTCATGGATTTTTTCCCATTCTCTGAAATCTATGCTTCTTGATTATAAAATTCAGCCCCTTAGAGAGTATATACTGGTTTGCCTAGGAAATCAGAGTAAACATGGTGATTCTTTCTGGAAATTGATTTTACATAATCATGCATAAACATTATTTTATGTTAAACAAAATCTGGGTATTTTATGACAAAGAATACAAATTTATCAGGGGTTTAAAAACTAAACACTAGAGAATATAAAATTATCAAGGTTTTAGAAGATTAAACACCATATTTAAAGAAAGTCTGCATTTGTGGTGGGTCATTATTAACTATATTCTGTAGATTGTCCCTTGTAGGTCAAGTTTTTGGGTATGGAAACATTTTGCCATTTGTGGAAAATGTTGAGAACTTCTTCTGTAGGATATCTTATTTCCTTGTCATGGGGGGGAAAAAAAACCCAAACAGATTATGTCCAACTACTTGCTTGGTTTATGTACACTGACTCTAACACCATCTGTTTCCCAGGCACACAGTCTAGCAAACACACAAAAAACGTATGCCTGTTATTACAGAGTCAAATACAAGAGCAGTAAGGATACCAGCTTTACCCTCAGAAAGTGTAAAGTCCAGTACAGAGATCACCAAGTAAATATAAAACCATAAAGTAATCAATCTAATAGAAATATGGTCAAAGCTCAATGGGAAAATGAAAGAGCAATGGGTTACCTAAGGACTCATCAACAGCTTCACAGAGAAAGTTGTGAAACTTGAAAGAATGAAGCAAGAGTAGCTCCATTTCGGTCAAATATGCATGAGCCAGTCAGGTATAAGTGAGGCTTATAAGGAAGATAGATGGGGGGAGGGTTGCTTCTGGGGGTGTAATTGTGTTTTTGAGAGAACAGCATGGGCGAAAGCAAACGCTTGAAAGCAAATGGCATATGCATGCATTGTAGATGGGAACAGAGCTGTGTAATTTAGTGAAAAACCAAATTTTTTTTCTGTATATGTTAAAATTATTCTACTGAAAATGAGGAGTCACTAAGGAATTTTGAGAAACGATGTAAACATAAATGATAATAACTGCTTACTTAGTAGGCAATCACCTACTTAATTTGATTGTTGTACCGCTGGAGACTTTTCACTCTGAAGCAGACCCATAGTTTATCTATTTTGTCCTCAGGGAAAATAAAAATATTCATCCAGGAAGAATGCAGTATATCAACAAAGCATAATAAGTATAACAAATACCACTGGATGCCTGGCCAAGAACCATCCTTCCTTTCCTTCTTCTTAAGGGAACTTGAATTTTTTTAAGTTCTTTCCTTCTCTGCACAGCCCTGAGCTTCTGTGAAAGCAGGACACATTTTCAGATGTAGAGCATAAACATAATTGGTTTAAGCCAATAGGAATTGGTTCTGTTAGGCTGGGGCATATGACATGTTTGATCAACGAGATGTGAAGGGATATTTGCTGGCAGTAGGCAGTCAGGTGGGACTTATCAAAATAGCTTCCTTAATCTTAAAAGACGAACAAAGAAGGTGAAGTCTCTTTTCTTCTACTGGGTATCTTGTGTCTGGGTGGGAAACCTGAGATTATGGTAAACATCTTTCAATACTGAGGGGAGCTGGTCAAGGACAAGCCTACGACTGGAGACAGAGGACAAAGATGGAAAGAACCTAGGCCCTTGATGATGTGAGTCACTAAATTAATCATTCATGGAACTATACAACTACTCAACTTCTTGTAGAGTACAATGATAAACTTTTTTAGAGTTTAAGCAAGTTTGTTTTCTATTACTTGTGGCCTAAAGCATCTCAACGGATATAATAAGATTAAATGTAAAGCTTGAAGGGATTCAAAATTCACAGGGCACATCCTCCTTGTTTTATATTTGAACAAAAGGAGGATCTGAGAAAATAACTGACTTGTGTGAGGTCAAACATAAGGCAAAGTCAGGATTCCTAAGTTTCACAAATACTTTGCTAACTCCTATTTTACATATTTTAGTTTTATTTCAAAAATAACTCTTTTATACTCTTGTATAAAGTCATCCAGCAGTGTATAGTGTGTGATAAGCAAGTGCTTGGGAAATACTGATGAATACCTGACTGAGAGTATGAATCCTTATTTTCAGCTTTGCCTGATAGTTTTGATATTAGTCATCCAATTATGACAGTGAGGATAATACATGCTACTTACATAAAACTTATTGAATCATACCTCTATTGATCTATAGATGTTTCTACTTGCTTTGCCCTCTCTAAGACATTATGCACACTTTCTTTACCATCATCAGATACTATGTTCCTTACACACTAATAACAACTTATAGTGAAGCAGCTCTTAACTTTCCTCTGATGGGAAACTAAAGTTTTGATGGAGTAACAAGGAGATATATAGCATAGAGAGCTTCTTAGGTGATGACCCCTTTGTATCTGGGGGATGACCTTAATCCCTTCTGTAAGGTCTCAGAAACTGTACATTTCCTGCAGGCTCTGTCCATTGCCTATTAGTTTTCCAACACTAGCACAATGCCTATTTCATACAGATGTTCAGTGTGTTTTGTTGAATTAATGACGGTGTGGGTAGTAGAAACTGGTTATCTACAACAGAGATAAGCAAACAAAAGAGAGAAAAGGCAAGAACACTGGGGAAAGTCAGTTGAGAAAATTGATTTTACCAACTTTCTCATTTTGTTAGGAACCAAGTTTAAAGTAAATCCTCTTTTATAATTCTTACTCTGCCTTGCCTTCATCTTCATTAAAAAAAAAAAAGCTTAATCTATCTAAAGTCACATAATGCCCTAGTAATTTTTGGAATATGTTAGTATAATGAAATTGAAACCATTAATTAAATGACACAATAATTGCTACAGAGCAGAGAAAAAATGCATTTAAAGGAAGAAACTGGTTCACAAGATAAAGATTACTTTTAAAAACACATTTGAGTTTCAAGTTCAAAAAAAGGCAGTCACCAAAGATTGGTATCAAGAGATAACAGTGGCAGTTTATTAATAATCTGTCATGTAAAGCTGACATATTAAAAGCTGAATTCTGCTCAGCTTTACAATGAAATCCCATCCATTTTATTACTACCAGAATTAAATATGTTCTGTTGAAAGGCTTTAGTAAGCTTAAATATCCTTTAAAGCTCTTTTTTTCAATGCATTTAACTGCTTTTCCTACCACCTCATTATCAACAAGACAAATCAACAAAAATCTAATCTTGATTTTCCCAGATATCCATGGTATATCAAACATGTAGCAAGATAACACACATTTTACAGAGGTTAAGTTTGCCTTTAGAGAAATTGAAAAGTCTTAGCAACTAAATAACTTGTTTCTGACATGTTGGGAGCAGGAAGCAGGCTAGATATAGTGTAGAAATAACAGAGTAAGTATTAAAAGTTAAATCTAGGGGATTCACATATGGATAATTTATTTAATCAGAATTATGTGTGAGCTACACAGATAGGAACAATCTACTCAAAGGTGTGAACAGGTGATAGTCCATATGCATTCAGACTAAAAGATTTAGTTGAACACTTCAATGCCCCCTATGCCACTGCTTAACCTGAAGCCCTATGACATGCTGAGCCTCTTGCCTCTTCCTGGAGAGTGAACAAAGGGGTAAGGCAGCTGGCCTCCTGGGTTGCAGCGGGGAGGCAGCATTTGGGCATCTAGACCCTGAACTAGGACTCTCAGGGCAGGTCAGCCCCAAGTTCCCAACCCGCTGTCTCCAGATCAGTGGGTTTTCCAGATGTAGCAACAGGTCCTCCGCCTGACAGACTCAAACCTGAATGGTCCCCGGGGGGGGACGAGGTGCCTCTGGGGAAAGGCAGGCTGGCAGGCTGGGAGAGTCTTGTGTCTGGAAAGGCTCTTTCCAGAAAAGCCAGGGCACGGCCCTGCAGACAGGCTGTGCAAAAGGCTAACCAGGAGGGGATTAACCAAGATGGCGGAGTAGAAGGACGTGCTCTCACTCCCTCTTGAGAGAGCACCAGAATCACAACTGGCTGCTGGACAATCATTGACAGGAAGACCCTGGACTTCACCAAGGAGGATACCCCACGTCCAAGGACAGAGGAGAAGCCACAGTGAGACGGTAGGAGGGGCGCAATCAGAGTAAAATCTAATCCCATAACTGCTGGGTGGGTGACTCACAGACTGGCAAACACTTATACCACAGAAGTCCACCCACTGGAGTGAAGGTTCTGAGCCCCACGTCAGGCTTCCCAACCTGGGTGTCCGGCAACGGGAGGAGGAATTCCTAGAGAATCAGACTTTGAAGCCTAGTGGGAATTGACTGCAGGACTCCGACAGGACTGGGGGAAACAGAGACCCCACTCTTGGAGGGCACACACAAAGTAGTGTGTGCATCGGGACCCAGGGGAAGGAGCAGTGACCCTGGGGGAGACTGAACCAGACCTACCTGCTGGTGTTGGGGGGTCTCCTGCAGAGGCGGGGGGTGGCTCTGTTTCACTGTGGGGACAAGACTCTGGCAGCGGAGGTTCTGGGAAGTGCTCCTTGGCGTGAGCCCTCCCAGAATATGCCATTAACCCCACCAAAGAGCCCAGGTAGGCTCCAGTGTTGGGTTGCCTCAGGCAAAACAACCAACAGGGAGGGAACCCAGCCCCACCCATCAACAGTCAAGTGGATTAAAGTTTTACTGAGCTCTGACTGCCACAGCAACAGTCAGCTCTACCCACCACCAGAGCCTCCCATCAAGCCTCTTAGATAGCCTCAACCACCAGAGGGCAGACAGCAGAAGCAAGAAAAACTACAATCCTGCAGCCTGTGGACCAAAAACCACAGTTACAGAAAGCTAGACAAGATGAAAAGGCAGAGGGCTATGTACCAGATGAAGGAACAAGATAAAACCCCAGAAAAACAACTAAATGAAGTGGAGATAGGCAACCTTCCAGAAAAAGAATTCAGAATAATGATAGTGAAGATGATCCAGGACCTCGGAATAAGAATGGAGGCAAAGATTGAGAAGATGCAAGAAATGATTAACAAAGACCTAGAAGAATTAAAGAACAAACAAACAGAGATGACCAATACAATAACTGAAATGAAAACTACACTAGAAGGAATCAAGAGCAGAATAACTGAGGAAGAAGAACGGATAAGTGACCTGGAAGATAAAATGGTGGAATTCACTGCTGTGGAACAGAATAAAGAAAAAAGAATGAAAAGAAATGAAGACAGCCTAAAAGACCTCTGGGACAACATTAAACGCAACAACATTCACATTATAGGGGTCCCAGAAGGTGAAGAGAGAGAGAAAGGACCAGAGAAAATATTTGAAGAGATTATAGTCGAAAACTTCCCTAACATGGGAAAGGAAATAGCCACCCAAGTCCAGGAAGCGCAGAGAGTACCATACAGGATAAACCCAAGGAGAAACATGCCAAGACACATAGTAATCAAAGTGGCAAAAATTAAAGACAAAGAAAAATTACTGAAAGCAGCAAGGGAAAAACGACAAATAACATACAAGGGAACTCCCATAAGGTTAACAGCTGATTTCTCAGCAGAAACTCTGCAAGCCAGAAGGGAGTGGCATGATATACTTAAAGTGATGAAAGGGAAGAACCTACAACCAAGATTACTCTACCCAGCAAGGATCTCATTTAGATTGATGGAGAATCAAAGCTTTACAGACAAGCAAAAGCTAAGAGAATTCAGCACCACCAAACCAGCTCTACAACAAATGCTAAAGGAACTTCTCTAAGTGGGAAACACAAGAGAACAAAAGGACCTACAAAAACAAACCCAAAACAATTAAGAAAATGGTCATAGGAACATACATATCGATAATTACCTTAAACGTGAATGGATTAAATGCCCCAACCAAAAGACATAGACTGGCTGAATGGATACAAAAACAAGACCCATATATATGCTGTCTACAAGAGACCCACTTTAGACCTAGGGAAACATACAGACTGAAAGTGAGGGGATGGAAAAAGATATTCCATGCAAATGCAAATCAAAAGAAAGCTGGAGTAGCTATACTCATATCAGATAAAATAGCCTTTAAAATAAAGAATGTTACAAGAGACAAGGAAGGACACTACATAATGATCAAGGGATCAATCCAAGAAGAAGATATAACAATTATAAATATATATGCACCCAACATAGGAGCACCTCAATACCTAAGGCAACTGCTAACAGCTATAAAAGAGGAAATCGACAGTAACACAATAATAGTGGGGGACTTTAACACCTCACTTACACCAATAGACAGATCATCCAAAATGAAAATAAATAAGGAAACAGAAGCTTTAAATGACACAATAGACCAGATAGATTTAATTGATATTTATAGGACATTCCATCCAAAAACAGCAGATTACACGTTCTTCTCAAGTGCGCACGGAACATTCTCCAGGATAGATCACATCTTGGGTCACAAATCAAGCCTCAGTAAATTTAAGAAAATTGAAATCATATCAAGCATCTTTTCTGACCACAACGCTATGAGATTAGAAATGAATTACAGGGAAAAAAAAGTAAAAAAGACAAACACATGGAGGCTAAACAATACGTTACTAAATAACCAAGAGATCACTGAAGAAATCAAAGAGGAAATAAAAAAATACCTAGAGACAAATGACAATGAAAACACGACGACCCAAAACCTATGGGATGCAGCGAAAGCAGTTCTAAGAGGGAAGTTTATAGCTATACAAGCCTACCTAAAGAAACAAGAAAAATCTCAAGTAAACAATCTAACCTTACACCTAAAGAAACTAGAGAAGAAGAACAAACAAACCAAAGTTAGCAGAAGGAAAGAAATCATAAAGATCAGAGCAGAAATAAATGAAATAGAAACAAAGAAAACAATAGCAAAGATCAATAAAACTAAAAGTTGGTTCTTTGAGAAGATAAACAAAATTGATAAGCCATTAGCCAGATTCATCAAGAAAAAGAGGGAGAGGACTCAAATCAATAAAATCAGAAATGAAAAAGGAGAAGTTACAACAGACACCACAGAAATACAAAGCATCCTAAGAGACTACTACAAGCAACTTTATGCCAATAAAATGGACAACCTGGAAGAAATGGACAAATTTTTAGAAAGGTATAACCTTCCAAGACTGAACCAGGAAGAAACAGAAAATATGAACAGACCAATCACAAGTAATGAAATTGAAACTGTGATTAAAAATCTTCCAACAAACAAAAGTCCAGGACCAGATGGCTTCACAGGTGAATTCTATCAAACATTTAGAGAAGAGCTAACATCTATCCTTCTCAAACTCTTCCAAAAAATTGCAGAGGAAGGAACACTCCCAAACTCATTCTATGAGGCCACCATCACCCTGATACCAAAACCAGACAAAGACACTGCAAAAAAAGAAAATTACAGACCAATATCACTGATGAATATAGATGCAAAAATCCTCAACAAAATACTAGCAAACAGAATCCAACAACACATGAAAAGGATCGTACACCACGATCAAGTGGGATTTATCCCAGGGATGCAAGGATTCTTCAATATACGCAAATCAATCAATGTGACACACCATATTAACAAATTGAAGAATAAAAACCATATGATCATCTCAATAGATGCAGAAAAAGCTTTTGACAAAATTCAACACCCATTTATGATAAAAACTCTCCAGAAAGTGGGCATAGAGGGAACCTACCTCAACATAATAAACGCCATATATGACAAACCCACAGCAAACATCATTCTCAATGGTGAAAAACTGAAAGCACTTCCTCTAAGATCAGGAACAAGACAAGGATGTCCACTCTCACCACTATTATTCAACATAGTTCTGGAAGTCCTAGCCACAGCAATCAGAGAAGAAAAAGAAATAAAAGGAATACAAATTGGAAAAGAAGAAGTAAAACTGTCACTGTTTGCGGATGACATGATACTATACATAGAGAATCCTAAAACTGCCACCAGAAAACTGCTAGAGCTAATCAATGAATATGGTAAAGTTGCAGGATACAAAATGAATGCATAGAAATCTCTTGCATTCCTATACACTAATGATGAAAAATCTGAAAGAGAAATTATGGAAACACTCCCATTTACCATTGCAACAAAAAGAATAAAATACCTAGGAATAAACCTACCTAGGGAGACAAAAGACCTGTATGCAGAAAACTATAAGACACTGATGAAAGAAATTAAAGATGATACCAACAGATGGAGAGATATACCATGTTCTTGGATTGGAAGAATCAACATTGTGAAAATGAGTATACTACCCAAAGCAATCTACAGATTCAATGCAATCCCTATCAAATTACCAATGGCATTTTTTACGGAGCTAGAACAAATCATCTTAAAATTTGTATGGAGACACAAAAGACCCCGAATAGCCAAAGCAGTCTTGAGGCAAAAAAATGGAGCTTGAGGAATCAGACTCCCTGACTTCAGACTATACTACAAAGCTACAGTAATCAAGACAATATGGTACTGGCACAAAAACAGAAACATAGATCAATGGAACAAGATAGAAAGCCCAGAGATTAACCCACGCACCTATGGTCAACTAATCTATGACAAAGGAGGCAAAGATATACAATGGAGAAAAGACAGTCTCTTCAATAAGTGGTGCTGGGAAAACTGGACAGCTACATGTAAAGAATGAAATTAGAATACTCCCTAACACCATACACAAAAATAAACTCAAAATGGATTAGAGACCTAAATATAAAACTGGACACTATAAAACTCTTAGAGGAAAACATAGGAAGAACACTCTTTGACATAAATCACAGCAAGATCTTTTTTGATCCACCTCCTAGAGTAATGGAAATAAAAACAAAAATAAACAAATGGGACCTAATGAAACTTCAAAGCTTTTGCACAGCAGAGGAAACCATAAACAAGACGAAAAGACAACCCTCAGAATGGGAGAAAATATTTGCAAACGAATCAACGGACAAAGGATTAATCTCCAAAATATATAAACAGCTCATTCAGCTCAATATTAAAGAAACAAACACCCCAATCCAAAAATGGGCAGAAGACCTAAATAGACATTTCTCCAAAGAAGACATACAGACGGCCACGAAGCACATGAAAAGCTGCTCAACATCACTAATTATTAGAGAAATGCAAATCAAAACTACAATGAGGTATCACCTCACTCCTGTTAGAATGGGCATCATCAGAAAATCTACAAACAACAAATGCTGGAGAGGGTGTGGAGAAAAGGGAACCCTCTTGCACTGTTGGTGGGATGTAAATTGATACAGCCACTATGGAGAACAATATGGAGGTTCCTTAAGAAACTAAAAATAGAATTACCATATGACCCGGCAATCCCACTGCTGGGCATATACCCAGAGAAAACCGTAATTCAAAAAGACACATGCACCCGAATGTTCATTGCAGCACTATTTACAATAGCCAGGTCATGGAAGCAACCTAAATGCCCATCAACAGATGAATGGATAAAGAAGTTGTGGTACATATATACAATGGAATATTACTCAGCCATAAAAAGGAACGAAATTGAGTCATTTGTTGAGAAGTGGATGGATCTAGAGACTGTCATACAGAGTGAAGTAAGTCAGAAAGTGAAAAACAAATATCGTATATTAATGCATGTATGTGGAACCTAGAAAAATGGTACAGATGAGCCAGTTTGCAGGGCAGAAGTTGAGACAGATGTAGAGAATGGACATATGGACACCAAGGGGGGAAAACTGCGGTGGGGTGGGGATGGTGGTGTGCTGAATTGGGCGATTGGGATTGACATGTATACACTGATGTGTATAAAATTGATGCCTAATAAGAACCTGCAGTATAAAAAAACAAAAACAAAACAAAACAAAAAAAAAAGATTTAGTTGATACATTTTGTAAGTACACATCATTGAATGAGTTTTTCATAAATATTAGTTGAAAATGCCCATCAGAAGTTGAACTCCATTTTCTCTACGTACTGTCCACTTTGGTTATGCAGGATTATGTCATCACCAGTCATCTAACATATTTTACATGACCTGTGTTAGCCTCAGGCTTCCAAAGGTATGCTGACTAGGAGGATATGGAGGAAAATGGGCTAAAAGGCATACGAGTTACTGCTTAACCTAAAGAAAGATTAAGATTAGGTATAGAATTAAATAAATAAGCAGAGTTCAGAAATTTTGATTTAGGATTTGGCATGGCAATTAGTGAAAACTATATAACACTTTGTATTATAAATATGTTGAGTTAGACTACTAGTTTGCATCTATCAGATAGTTAAAAGTATATTCTTATTACTTAATCCTAGGGCCATAATATCAACTCAATTTTCTTTGTTTCATGATTAAAACCTTTTTTTAATGAGACCTGAAGATTTTTTTTTTAATTTCACAATTAAAAGATAAATGTTCCTGAGAGAGCTCTCACATGAGTCTCTTTCATCAGGTAACATCATGTTTGCACCTACTAGCAGATAAGAGTCCAGGAGGAAAGCGAAGGAAAAAAGGGATTCCAGGAGGTAAGTATACTACCCAAGATAAAATTCTGCCATGGATACTAAAAATAAAAGCCTGTGTGTGTGTGTGTGTGTGTGTGTGTGTGTGTATTTTTCTCATTCCTTGGAGAAAGCATTATATAATAGTGCTAATAAATAACTTTGTAGGAAGAACTTTAGAAGTTAAAAAAAAAAAAAGTAGAAACAGAAGTCAGTCACTCTACGCCTCGGTTTGCCCTCTTCTAGATTGAGGTAACGGGAAATAATTTTTAAAGTTTCATAGTTCAAGGACAGATGATTTTAAACTGAATTTCCATAAACCAAAATTTACTTACGATAATGGCTAAGGGGTTTAATGTTTACTCACCGTGTCAATGTAAATAAAAATTTTAGCCAGAATAGAAGTGTATTTTCTATCAAATGTTCTGAAGATCAAGGTGAGTGCAATGCTAAGAAGCTGGATTTATTGGCATTATGTGTACACAAAGTATTAAGGAGAAAGTACATAATGTTAGATTTAGGAAAACCTTCTGGGAGCATTAACAACACAATGATGATTGTAAACAAATCTGTAGCCATTAGTTACCACATGATGATCAAGACTTGTGGTGTGTTTGTGTATATGTATATGTGTGTGTTTGCATTCACACACTAGGTTACTAGGGTAGTTGGGTTTTTTGGGGGTTTTTTCCCCTTTCTTTCTTAGTCTTTAACATATAAGTGGTGCTTGGTTTTTACAGAGGGGAGGTAATTAATACAAAAACAAAAACCTATTAGCCTCTCTTTGAAGGGCTGCTTAAATGATTTCTTTCTTCCCTGTCACTTATCCCCTCAACTTTGGTATAGTGTAAACAGCACGAGTTTTGGAGTCTATCCTGTTGGTAATATATGGAAAAACTCCTTACTTACTATCTTAGAATCTCTGATTTTTATTCTATGATAATACCTCGCAGAGATTTTGTGAAAATTAAATAAAATAGTAAGTGATTTATTTTAACTATGTACTTTACTAGAGTCCACTTTTCTCCCCTTAGTAATTTTTTTTATATTCCGTGTTTTCTCCCCACTTTGCTTTTCATATAAAAATATAATATTCATTCCTCTCAAAAATAACTTCCCCAAAAGTGATCTAAAAATAACCTGCATCAGAATCAACTTTGGAATGCTTGATTAAATGCCACTTCCCAGGCTTTGCTCCACATCTACTGAATCTAACACCCTGGATGGCAGAGGTGCCTGAAAATTCGGTGGTTTAACAAGCTTGCTCTGGGAATGCTGTGCACACTAAATTTGCATACAACTGATCTAAACCATTACGCTTACACAATGGGCTTAACAGTCTTGTATTATATTCTAGCACTTCTTTTCTGAGAAAATCTAAATCATAGATGGCAGGTTGCTTTCTACATTTGACATAAGAAAAGCTAAAAGTGGGAAATGGAATTAATTTCACTTAGCAACTCAGCCTCAACAGACATGATGCGGGGAGGATTTTGTCCACTAAAGTACTCACCAGAAGCCTGAAGGCCGACTCTGCTTTTTGACCTGTATTCTGAATTCTCTGTATTCCTTGTCACTAGACACTAATAAATGTATTCCTTTTCATCTTTTTGTTTTAAATCTTAATTTTGGGAGAAAAAAATATCTTAGTGTGGTTCAGAAATTATAAAGGAAGAAGTCTGTGGTTAAGAAGACAATTTTGTCCTCTGAAAATTTGAGCATATAAAATGACAAAGCAATAATATGATGAAATAAATATTTTACTATTGTTTGAATTTGTATAAGGTCTGCCTGCCTGAATATTTCTCATTCTTTTTGTTTTTATAGATGAAAGATAAAATCGCTCATTAGAGTAAAATTAATATAACATACATTTGATGCAAAAGCAGCTCATTTCAAACCACAGGTTCAATTAAGTGGATGAAAACACATATATACATTGAGTTCACGTCCATAAAGATAACTTTCAAAGATTATATTAGAATATCGTCTAGGTAGTTAGTTATGTACTTATTTTTTCTTAGAAGTTCACGGAATTTTGAATGAATGAGTGAACAGAACTTTCCTAAGCAGTATTTTAAAATGATTTTTTTTTAACATCTTTATTGGAGTATAATTGCTTTACAATGGTGTGTTAGTTTCTGCTTTATAACAAAGTGAATCAGCTATACATATACATATATCCCCATATCTCCTCCCTCTTGCGTCTCCCTCCCACCCTCCCTATCCCACCCCTCTAGGTGGTCACAAAGCACCAAGCTGATCTCCCTCCCTGTGCTATGCGGCTGCTTCCCGCTAGCTATCTATTTTACATTTGGTAGTGTATATAAGTCCCTGCCACTCTCTCACTTAGTCCCAGCTTACCCTTCACCTTTCCCATGTCCTAAAGTCCATTCTCTACATCTGCATCTTTATTCCTGTCCTGCACTTAGGTTCTTCAGAACCTTTTTTTTTTTTTTTTTTTAGATTCCATATATATGTGTTAGCATACAGGATTTGTTTTTCTCTTTCTGACTTACTTCACTCTGTATGACAGACTCTAGGTCCATCAAACTCACTATAAATAACTCAATTTCGTTTCTTTTTTGACTGAGTAATATTACATTGTATATATGTGCCACATCTTCTTTATCCATTCATCTGTCGATGGACACTTAGGTTGCTTCCATGTCCTGGCTATTGTAAATAGTGCTGCAATGAACATAGTGGTACGTGACTCTTTTTGAATTATGGTTTTCTCAGGGTATACGCCCAGTAGTGGGATTGCTGGGTTGTATGGTAATTCTATTTTTAGTTTTTTAAGGAACCTCCATGCTGTTCTCCATAGTGGCTGTATCAATTTACATTCCCACCAACAGTGTATGAGGGTTCCCTTTTCTCCACACCCTCTCCAGCATTTATTGTTTCTAGATTTTTTGATGATGGCCATTCTGACTGGTGTGAGGTAATACCTCACTGTAGTTGTGATTTGCATTTCCCTAATGATTAATGATGTTGAGCATTTTTTCATGTGTTTGTTGGCAATCTGTATATCTTCTTTGGAGAAATGTCTATTAAGGTCTTCTGCCCATTTTTGGATTCGGTTGTTTGTTTTTTTGATATTGAACTGCATGAGCTGCTTGTAAATTTTGGAGATTAATTCTTTGTCAGTTACTTCGTTTGCAAATATTTTCTCCCATTCTGAGGGTTGTCTTTTCATCTTATGTTTTCCTTTGCTGTGCAAAAGCTTTTAAGTTTCATTAGGTCCCATTTGTTTATTTTTATTTTTATTTCCATTTCTCTAGGAGGTGGGTCAAAAAGGATCTTGCTGTGATTTATGTCATAGTGTTCTGCCTATGTTTTCCTCTAAGAGTTTTAGAGTGTCTGGCCTTACATTTAGGTCTTTAATCCATTTTGAGTTTATTTTTGTGTATGGTGTTAGGGGGTGTTCTAATTTCATTCTTTTACATGTAGCTGTCCAGTTTTCCCAGCACCACTTATTGAAGAGGCTGTCTTTTCTCCATTGTATAGTCTTGCATTCTTATCAAAAATAAGGTGACCATATGTGCGTGGGTTTATCTCTGGGCTTTCTATCCTGTTCCATTGATCTATATTTCTGTTTTTGTGCCAGTACCAAACTGCCTTGATTACTGTATCTTTGTAGTATAGTCTGAAGTCAGGGAGTCTGATTACTTACTTCAGCTCCGTTTTTCTTTCTCAAGATTGCTTTGGCTATTCAGGGTCTTGATTTTTATTTCAGATAAATTTACTAAGGCTGGCTGGAACAAAAATTATTACCTTTAATTTTCCAGTTTCCCATTCTAACTAAACATAAGTTAATCTTGATTTTCTTTTGATAAGCAGAGAGTAGTAACACAGACTTTAAGAATAGAATTATTTTTTCTTTACAATGTAGTTTTAGCTAGTAATAATGATTATATTAACTAGACCATTACTGAGTTAAAAAGAAAGTTCATAGGCAGGCCATATAAGTCTCTGAATGCTTTTCATTATTCTGGTGGTGTGTCTACCAAAATGCACTGGTCATCATTAGAGATGTGCTTTTTGATTGGAAATGCGGTCTGTCAGCATTAAATAGCTGAACTTACGTCATTCTAAAACTGGACATGCCATCACCACTTTCCTCTTACAGTATGTTCCTAATTTATTTTCAGATGATTTTGTTTCATATATAATTTCTCAACTGAACTCTTTCATATCTAATTTCTTTCGAAATAGGGGATATTTTATATATAGCTAAACATGTTTTTGGGTTTCTTTTCTGGCATAATTATACTGTCTCAAGTAACATAAAAATAGGAACACCCAAGGGTCTTAAAATGAATGCATGTTGTTTTCATTTTTTCTAATACTTCTTCTACTTGATACAAAAACATGTAAATGATATTTTCTTTAAATTCTTTTGGCTTGATAAATAGTACTCAAGGGAATTTTTACATCTGTATTACTTTTATTAGCTAAGAAACAGAATACTCATGTAAACCATATTTATTACACAACTACAAACGAAGCACATAATCACATATATTCACAGAGTCAATATGCCAGTTTGTCAGAACACTCATTTAAGAAGAGATCTCAATATGGTCAATGAATTGCTAAGATTTCAATGATTTTCTCCTGGCCAAATCCAATGGTCTTTCCCTGATGTTGTTGTTGTTATTATTATTATCATCATTATTTGTGATGCACTAAATAATCATTTAGGAATTTTTCTAACCCTCAGGATAAAAGAATCAGTGGTATATTGGCAAAAGTCTCAGATGCTTCAGCATTTACTCAGAAGCAGCTTCCTTTATTTTTATGTAGAGTAAATAGATATAGCATCATAAAATTCCAGTACTCAAAAAAAACACCTTAGAAATCATGTTGTACCACTATCACATATTATAAATGATAAAATGAAGGCCAGAAGGCAATGCTCCCAGAAAATCTTATTAGATGGAAACATTCCCCTTATCTGCCTTTACTACCTTGCAAATCTCATATTCTTTCTATAATCTTACACCTGCTCAAATTTTACACCCATAAGGGAGGACACCTTCATAGACTCCAATAGGCATTTATTATTATCCTAGCCTCTCCTATAACGTTTTCTTCATGTCCTTCTAATAGGATCTATCATCTCTGTTATAGTTCTCTCCGGTTGTGCAGCCTTGAGCAAGTTTCACACTTTCTCTTACTCTCAATTTTACCGGAAGCTAAAGTCCCTCTCTCACAGAGGTATTATGAGGATTAAAAGAGATAATCATTGTAAGGAATTTAGCACATCGCCTGGCACATTTTGCGTGCTCAATACTTCTTACTATTGTTGTTGGGTTAACTTATGACGTATACACCCACATGTCCTTCCCCTTCACTCCTCAGGGAGTTCCAAAATGAGCTCTTATTCAGTCTGTAGGCCAGTGACTGGCACTCGTTATGCATGTGTTTACTTTCAGTAAGTCTGTGTGGAACACATTAAGGAATGAATATTCTCACATACTTGATCCCTGGTGAAATTATTTCTCCACGTGTCCTTTAGAATAGGCATAATGCCTTCTAATCCTTTGTGTATATACTCTTAACTAAAATCACTTCCAAAAGTTTAAAATGAAACACTGAACGAGCCAGTGCTTTTGTTATATGTGTCCTTAATAGAGTCAGGTTTTTTAGGTTTTACTTGAGAAATTTCATACCAAGTTTAATAAGTGTGCCTTTCTTTGATTTCTCAAGAAGAAAATGAAGTCCCTCCCAAATATATTGGATTTCATCCTTAATTTATATTCAACCTTTTCCTGATACTGTGGTTTGACCTGAAAATTTTGTAGTTATATCTCTCTATTTCATGCATGGGCAAATGCTCTAGCAATAGTATTCAAAACAATTTTGCATGGTAAGCCTTTTATATAACATTTTATCTGTCATGCTTGAAATTTACGTTAGAAGAACAATTGACTTACTCACTAATGATACTTTTAGGGAACTGTGAAAGTTCATGAATAAAATTAAATTTTATGAATAATTTGAAGTAAAAATATCTTACTTTAATGATTGGCTTAATAGATAAAAGTGTATTTAAATATAATAAATAAATACGTGTATATGTTATAATTATTTCCAATTTTGAAAAGTGCCTCTTTGCAGTGACAAAATAATTAATATTCATAGTGATAAACATGTTTACTCTGTTATTGCGAACAGACTCACTGTACAATAATGATGCCATGGTAAACCCATCTCTATAACAGATTTATATCCTAGTGGATGGACAGATCCTATGAACATGGGAAACCAATTTTACTATGAGACCCGTTAGAACCTCTTGAGGTTAGAGACAAACCTCACAACTTTCCGGGAGAGAGTCTACCTTAAGTGAGATCACTTTAGAGATTTTATAGCTGGGCAAAAATCTTATTTTAAAAATCCACACTTGGAAAATAAAAACACCCTTGCTCCCAAATTATAGATGTTCAGAGTTTACAATTTGTCCATTGAGTCACAGGTATTTTCAAATGGTGTTTTTAAGGTAGAGGCAAGGGTAGTGGGAAGGTGGGTCCCAATTACACTGCTTCAAAATAGAGTATCTGTAATCTCTGTCTTCTCTGTCTCTGTCTCTGTCTCTGTCTCTCTCTCTCTCTCTCTCCCTCCCTCCCCATTACCTCCTATAAATATCCAGCACAATGGAAGTATCATCAGAATAATAACTGTTGGATCTGTTAAAAGTTGCTACGTATTTTGGAGTAATAAATTTTCCTCAACCCCCTCAGCCTTTCTCCACCCTCCACATTGCTCCATTTCCTTTTACAACAATACAGATTATTGTCCATCCCAGTACATGTGGCAAGAGTGCTAGGAAACCAGAAGAATTTCTATGCCAAGTTTTTAGTGATACCATTATAATTTCTGATAATTTCCTTATGGGCTAAAATAATCATGACTTGACTTAAGCGTATAATAGAGCCATCAATTTGGTTTGAAAAACCTTTTACTTTTAAATTCATTTCACAATAACAAGGTATTCATAATGACATTATCTCTCCTTGTCATCTACCAGGTTGGAATAAGATGCAATAATTGAAATAAATGCATGTTCTTGTGTTTTTATAGAAAATATATTTGCATTTCTGTAATAATTATATATTGAAATAAACTCACTGAATATGTGACTATAACAAAAACAACAGATATTAAATAACATACTTAGCCCATTTATCTGAATCTGAGATTGAAAATTCAATATATATAATTGATAGATAAAAATTTTGAGAGCATTAAAGTATTAATTTCCTTGCTTTTACCATATCATAATTCTTCGGTTGCTGGCATAAAGTATGGTTATCGTGGGTAGAAAGAAGCTCTTTGAATGAGAAGCCAACTGATTAAATGCCAAGTTTTTCTGTACCTGTTAGTTATGGCTAAATATCATATGTTGATTTCAAGATTATAGTTAGGGATATGCTGGACTAAAATTCAGAACTGCCAGAGGTGATTGTCCCATGAGTGCTTCTTCCCTTAAATGGTAATATTCAGATCTCTCTGCTGTATAATTATATAATATCTACTTTACTTAGGAGTGGGATGGTTTGAACTAAATGCAAAAAATTCCTAAGGTCAAATTTTCAGGAAAAATGTGTCAGAATACAGGTCAGATTGTGGTTTTGTGGATGGATATCCATTATGATATAGTTAGCTATTAAATATGTGAAATAAGGTATTTCATGCTGCAAACAAGGCATGACAATCAGTTGTCTCACCTCTGACAGGAAAGTTTCAGTTTCCAATGTTTTCACCCTTGTCAAAAAGGCAGATATGAATATATAGAAACCTATTTGAAAGTTAACAAAATGAGAAAAAATACTGTTTTCATTTCTCCTCTCTTAGATTCCTTCAACTTGAGAGATGCAATTTTCTAGAGAAGATGATGATGACAGAATTTTATAGAGATCTTTCAATTTCTACTTATTCCAGTAAATTTATCCTCCTATTTCTACTTCTGCTTCTGTTCTCCTGTGAGAGTTCATGTTAAAGTTGGAAATTCTTTGCTCATTGGAATAAACTCTTCCTATTCTTTCCAGTTATTTCTTTAAAGAATACTCAGCCATTGCTGATCCTTTCCTTCCATATACTGTCCAGATCTTACTATGAACTCATTTTATAATCCCAAAGACTGTTGAAGTCTGTTGTATTAAATGTATATTTAATCTCAGCCTCATTCCATACAGAATGGAATGCTTGGGTGCCAATAGTTGCCATATGCCTCATACAGAATGCTTGGGTGCCAATAGTTACCATATGCCTTTACAGCATCAATTCACACATACTTCTATAACCATCAGCCCAGGACAATTAGCTATAATAAGATGGTTTGCCAGATCATTGGCTTTAATGAATCCTTAGAATGTACAGTATTGAATCCTCATTCCCTACTCCTAATATGGTTTTCAACTGAAGTAACAATTGCAAATCATACCTGAAGTAGAAAGAGGTAAGACAACATATTCTTGATCCCAAATGGAGTTATTGATTCTATTACTAGGACCTGCCTCCCAACTCCATCTAGACCAACTCAGTTGTGAATGGTTTTGCTACACAAACAATTGTTCAAATCTAGGATTCATGCTTGCCTCTTTTTCTCTCACCAGCTACTTCAAATTAAATAAATCCTTGTGGTTCTGCCTCCAAAATACACTGTGATCCCATCCTGGTCCAAGCCATCACATTTCTCTCTCTCTCTGAACTCTGCAAACATCTCCTCCGAAAAATTCGTTCTCCACAAAGCACTTTTCTTAAAATATGATTTAGATTACTATACACTTTTGCTTAAAAATGTTCAATGGTTTCCAATGGCATTTATAATAAAATCCAGTATACTTATCATGGCTTACAAGGCTAAAGCTTATCTCATGCCTCCTTCCTTTTCACTTACTATGGTCCAGGCACACTAACATTCTTTACCCTCTTTGAACATTCCAGGTCCCCTTTCCCCTTTCCCTCAGAGGCTAGAAATCTCTTCATACTCCTTCCACTATTCATCCCTTCATATGGGGAACTCTATTTTTCCTTTGAAGCATTAAATATCAACTCCTGTCCCAGCTGTTTTATATTTGGGAATGTTTTTCTTCATAACATTTATCAAAATTGAGATTTACTTTTTGTTTATTTAATCCTTTTTCTACTTTATGTAATCTGATTTCTACTGTGAAATCGATAAATATATATATGCCTTGTCTGTTGCACCATTGTAACATTGGTTAGCCATCTTCCTAGTACAGAGTAAGTTTTTCATAAATGTTGGCAGAAAGAAAGAAAGGAAGGAAAAAAGGAAGGGAGGGAGGGAAGAAAAGTTTGGAAAGAGGATGTGTTTCAGAAAACAAATGTTTTATTTAGCAAAAGAAACACAAAAACTTTTCTCTAGTTTACATAGAATTGATTTTCTAGATAGCAAAATTTTAGAGAACATATGCTATTGCCAGATATTAGGCCAGGAACTAGAAAATATTTCTACTTTTCAGGGGGAGAAAAACATAACATTGTACTTTAACAGTTCAAGGAAATAAATACATCATTGAATAGGAACTAAAAATATATAGCTAATATTTTGTGTGTCCAATAATTTTATTCTAAAGTTCAGTCTTCATTTATCTTCATTTATATTACCAAAACTTTTTAGTTACTTGGATTTTTCTGAATGTATTTTACCTTTTTTTTTTTTGGCCTTTGTAAAGGGTTAGTTTTGGGCTCAAATTATGCGTAATAAAATATTCTACATGTTGATAATTCTTCAGTTTCTACTGTTTTTCTTCCCTCAGTATGTTAACTGCATATCTTTGAATTTTATTTGTCTCTAAACTCTGTAATCTCTGTGAAAATGAAATAAGGTATATTTACCTGCCATCAATTACTTCTGTATGTTGTCTGTGTCTTCCTGGATTTTTTTCCTTTAAGTATCATTTATCTTCAGTGACAGACACCTTCATGAATTAAGGTTTGTGTAACCTGTGCTGTATTTCACAGATAAACTCATTATTCAGCTATTTAAAATGGCTAGTACAGGATCAGACCTATTACTGCCATGTAAAGTCTTTGGACCAATCTTCAAGACATTCTTCAGTGTTTCATTCACCTTTGTCCTTCCTGCATTAATTATCCCACAGTGATTAGTAATGTAGTAAAAGTGAAAATCACCTAATTTGCTTTTAATTAGCACACACTCTATATTTTATCATCTTTGGTTACCTCAGACAGGCAACAATGTCAAAAAGAATAACAGCTCTGATACAAATCCCAGGCTCTCCAAACATATGAAAATAAATCAGTATCATCTTTCTTTAATTTCAATGATTAATCTATAAACCCCCAATTTTTCTCAGATTTCTCACTATTATAAAGATTTGAAAAATAATAACTAATTGTTAAAAACATCATTTTAGTTTGCATCTGCTAATCCCCAAATCCCAATCCATCCTTCCCTCACTCCCCCTCGGTAACTACAAGTCTGTTCTCTATGTCCGTGATTCTGTTTCTCTTTCATAGATAAGTTTATTTGTGTCATTTTTTAGATTCCACATATAAATAATATCATATGGTATTTGTCTTTCTCCTTCTGACTTAGTTCACTTAGTATGATAATCTCTAGGTCCATCCATGTTGCTGCAAATGGATGGCTAAACAAGGTCGTACTGTATAGTAAAGGGAGCTATATTCAATACCTTGTGATAAACTGTAATAGAAAAGAATATGTAAAAGAATGTATATATGTATAACTGAATCATTTTGCTGTACAGCAGAAACTAACACAACATTGTAAATCAACTATACTTCAATAAAATAATTTAAAAAATAAAATAGAAACATCATTTTATATGGCTTGCTTTTGCACTTCCATTGAGTTATGAGTTACTCTGAAGTCAATGAACTGGCTTGGAATAAGAACCCAGAGATTTAAAAAGAAACAGTCTAAATTTGACATGTGCATATTGAAACTATTGAACTTTCCATTTGAAAATAATCATTTAATTCCATAATGTTTCATTACATCTCTCAACTATTATGGAGAAAATTGAATGTATTTAAATCAAGATGATAACTTGGAGAGGAAACACATATTCAATCCACAAAAGATGCATAATAGGACAATATAATCTGTGGTAAACACACACACATTTGTATAACTGACTCAGAATTTTAAGGAAGAAATAATACTGTTTTTAATACTATCATTCCTATCAGACACAAAACACTAGTACGTGGTGCACTGCTGTGGTGCACTGCTGTGTACACTGCTGGGTTCTGTCAAAAATTTCATACTTATATCTACATGTATCTATATCTATCTCTCTATATATTAATCACAAGGCAAATAAAATCTTAATGAAATTCTTACAATGATACTCTGTAGTCAAGCCTTCAGGCTGTATTTATCATGGTGTTTACATGTTTATTCAATTTATTAGACAATATTTTGGAAGAAACTAAATATATTTTAATAATAATTTTATTTGAATGCCAAAAGGTTAGCCAATATTCTGAGGTTTTTTGGGTTTTTTTTTTAAGGTGATTTTTTTTTTTTAACATCTTTATTGGAGTATAATTGCTTTACAATGGTGTGTTAATTTCTGCTTTATAACAAAGTGAATCAGCTATACATATACATATATCCCCATATCTCCTCACTCTTGTGTCTCCCTCCCATCCTCCCTATCCCACCCCTCTAGGTGGTCACAAAGCACTAAGCTGATCTCCCTGTGCTATGCGGCTGCTTCCCACTAGATATCCATTTTATTCTGAGTTTTTTAATGATTGTGTAGAATATTTATTTTGCAGACTTTTGGTTCAATCCATAATATATAATGGAAATAAATTATCATAATACATGTAAGGTTAAAATCAAATATTAATTTTGTTATGCTTTTGGATATTTATTTCAAAATTATGGCCACCTGATTGTGGCATGTGAAACTTATAGTGGACAATGCATAAATACATATATTAACTTTATGAAATACTACAAATTGCTTATAAATAGCTACATTAAATTATTAAATAATCATAAATATCAGTGTCTTCATATTTATATATAAATTTTGCAACAAAAAATTTAACATATACACAGAGCATTTACTATCTTAATGAAAAGCTATCCAGCTAACTATCTTAAGCACAGAAGATAATATTATAGAACAATATCTTTAATACTTGGAGATCATTAAATGTGAAGGTTCAAACAATAAAGCTTTTATTGAAACCAAAGGAAAATATCTTACCAACCATGGCTAAGGCAACTATTTCTTAAATAGGACACAGAATCATACAAAAAGTAATGACACAAGAAATAAACCTAAGAAACTAGAATAAATTAAAATGAAGAACTTCTATTCATCAAGAAACATCAACAGGAAATGTAAAATTCCACCAAATGGTTTCATATACAATATAAATATCCAGTGGTGTGCTAGTAAATGTTTAACACCTAGTACTCCAGAGGAAAAGTCCTATTTTTTTAGTGTTTGACAATATATGTCGTGTAAATACTTCTACCATGGTGCTTTTAAAACTACTAAGCAGCTCTCAAAATTCTTGACACTTCAACAGTACGCTCTTATGAATCAGGTTAAGGCACCCTAGCATATCAGTGCATATATCCAGCAAAGGATTCAATACCCATATGTATATGATAAAAAAAAGGATAAATAATATAATTTTAAAAGGATAGATAATAGATAATACGACAAATAGTCTAAAAAAAATAAGTTTTTAGTACCACTAATCTTCAGGACATTCAAATTAAAATATCCCTATATACACAACAAAATGGCTAAAAGAGAAGGATGCAAAATCCCAGTGTTACTGAGTATCTAGAGCAACTGAACTCTCACATCCTGCTGTTGAAACGTGAAATAACCACTTCGGTAAAATGTCACTCTCTCCTAAAGCAGAATATATGCATAGCCTATATGCCCAACAAAATATATACACATATTCCCTAAAAGACATGTTCCAGATATCCATATGACCATTACTCATAAGAGCCAAGCTCGAAAAGCTATCCACATGATTATAAATGGGAGAAAGGACCATAATTTGGTATATTCACACAGTTGCCTACTACACAGCAATGAGAAGGAGTGATTTACCACTGCATATAATCTTACAAATGTAACTTTGAGCAAAAGAAGCAAAGCAGTACCTACCATATGTTTTCATTTGTAAAACGTGATTAAGTAGGCAAAGTAATCTATCTTCCTAGAATTCAAGATAGTGCTTATGTGCTGTGGGTATAGTTACTAGAAAATAGCAATTAAGGTGGGGGCTACAATGTACTCTAATTTTTATCTCTTTTTTTAATTTATGTGAGTGCTGGTTATATGGGTGTGTTCATTTTGTGACAATTCACTGAGACTGCACTTAAGCTATGAGCAATTTTCTCTGTGTATGTTATGTTTATATAAGAATATTAAAAAGACTGGAGATGACATAAATTTTAAAAATATTTTGTACCATTTTATAAGATGAAATGATTTGTAAGTTCATTTAGATATATTTGTAAAATATAAGTTACAAATTAAAAAATAACTTCTCAAGGATAAAATTATTGTCCTATGCATATCCAAATAACATTTTATAAAATGTCTTCCATTATCAGCAGAATCCTTCTGGAAGGGCAGAGGGATTTTCCCTTGATTCTATGTGACACTTGTTTTTCATAATCATACATTGTTTCTAAAAAATATCACCAAAGGGAACACATTAGAGTGCCCAAAGGTGGTTGCCTACAGTCACTTAAAACAACTTCTTCAAGATACATTTCAATAATGCTGAATTACCAGATAAAGAGGAGACTGAGTCAATTGCCTCTGTGTTTCCAAAGATATCATTCTCCCCCAGATATGAAATGTATGATACAAATGCCCATATTATCTGTATTTTATATGTCAATTACAAGCTAAATCTTTATCATGTTTACTATTAAGGAACAGATAAACACTGAAAATCCTTTTACTAAAATAACCCAATCAGTTTCACAACACAGACTTATGTTTACTTATATTCTGTAGTAATCAATTATAAATGTAGTCCATATTCACGTTTTTAACACATGTTATTGACTGCATTAACCACATAAATTAACAAATAAATAACACCTCCCCAAATCACCTTAGAAGTTACTGGTGATTTCTTATCATCTCTATTTCCATACTTACACATTTTACTTTCAACTCTCTAAAGCTCCAACATCAAGTTTTAATAGAAGAACCCAATTTTGATAAATCCTGACAGGTGATAATTTTATAAGTTTTACTTTCAATAACTCATTGCCTTATTCATTGGCATCAAATAGACCTCGCTATAAATATTTTTAATATATAAAATTGTCATTCATATCCAAAGAAATTTTGTCCATGGTATATAAATCTTTACCTTCCTGAATGATGCTTCAAATTCACTTAGAAACCTGTCAAAGGTTATATCAAATGACTATATTACTATAATCTACTCAAGAACATAAACATTAGATAGAAAATATCACATAGTTTCTTCAGAATTTCCATAAAAGTAAGGTAAAATATCAAGCTACCTATGCAAATTCCCTTTACTGTTATTAATCAAGCAAGGGTAATAGAGAAAAACTATAAAATTTAGTATATTAATTATAATCTTACCATAGGCTCACAGGTTAGGAATTCAAAGAAAAAGTTCACCACCCTGAGACCTAAAAAAGTACAACCAAAAACATTTTGTATTAGTATAGGTATTGCATTTTAATTCAAGATCATAAAATGTTAAATAGCGATTCAATATCATGAAAATTTTTATTTTATGTATAATTAGTGTACATATAATTTGACAATTTTGACTACATTTGTCTGAAATAGCATTACTGTTACTCAGCTCACATCAAACTATTGTGATTTGAGATTAATTACTCTGATTTCAGCTCTTTAATGCAGGGATGACAAACAAGCAGAGAAAATTTGTCTCTTTTGCTTCTTGTGGGACTATGGGTGAGGGAAACATTTGCAAGCAAAATGTATTTTGTATATATTATTTTAGAAAGCCTTCTCAGTTATACTCAGTTAACAGTGTCAAATACACACAGACACACACACACATATGCTATTGTGTACAAATGTGATTAACATACCATAATCCAACTGATCTCTTTGTTTTAATCAGTGGGTAATATATATCTCTCTATGACTATAAATATTCTCTATCATCATTTTAAAGGTCATGTAGTATTCCATAGTTCATTGTAGTATTCCAATAGCACTTTATGAAACTGGTTACTATTACTGTCATTAAATCAAGACATTTGATTACCATCACATGTGATCATATTTAGTAGTTAACGTGCTTTGCAAGAGTTTTATCATTTTGATGCTGTGGTAACTTGCTGATCAACACACATTTATTACGCCCTTGAATTTGTTTCCTTCGAGGTAGATACTGTTCTATATGAACAAAATAAGGAAACTGAAGATTTCATTTCTACCCTCAATGAAGAAATTAGTAGCATTTATGAACCCTTTAGAAAACTCATGAATGACTGGTATATACGCAGGTGCTCTACTGTGTAATGTATTACAAGTTCATAGAAGATAGAAAATTGACATCCATTATGTAAATTCCTTATGAGTGGTGTTGCTTTGGAGGATATGTTTTTCTCAGATTTCTATTCATTAAATCTTTTCTACTACAAATGAAGGAAACATTATATAACATATTTTATCTGACAAAGGAATGCTATTTAATTCTTAGGAGGCATTACCATATGTGGAAATGATTTTGACAGTAATAGGAACCACTTGAAGAGTGAAATAAAATGTTTCTAACATTCTTCTAATCAAATGTTAGTGGAAAACAAACTATTACTATCATTGAAGTATAAATATTCACATCAAAAGGTATTGTTCTTATTCTGCAAATTGAAATACATTTGTGGACTTAAATCTCCCATAATGAGTGCTCAGACTTTCTTGGTCAAAGTCACTGAACCAAGAGGTGGCAGAGACTCGACTGTACTCTGAGTATCTGATTCTCAATCCATTGTGTTTCACTCAGTTACTGGCCATGGCCCCAGGTCTCCTTGTTCCCAAGTGGTTACATTGTTTACTAGCCCTCCATAGATGTCTCTGCTGCCCATCCCTTTTACTAATCCGAATGCACATGGACTAACCTTGTCAATGTCCCAGGCTCACTATTCTACTGCTTTCTGCTTTCATTTTCCCTATGGGAGCAAGGAAGGAGAAGATCTCTTCAGATCTACTTCCTACTGATGTTGGTTGAAAGGGAAGTCTTTCCCAAGAATCTAGTGTGATCTGAATGCTTATACTTCAGAAAGTCAATCAAGGAATGTATAGTGACTTGCCCCCAGTGCTCCCCTCTTTTATCAAGAGGTGCATCAATTTAAATTTGGGGCAAATGTTAAATTAAGTGTTAGAATCAATATTCGGTTGAAGCTAAGTATTGCCATAGTGGAATGAACTCCTTGGATACACTAACTGAAATTTTTAATTGTTATTACCATTTTATTATTAAAGATTTAAAGTCGAGCTTTAAGATTTGACATTATAATACAGAAACAATGATTTCTTTTAGCACTATCAGATGCTAGATTACTCCTGCAGGCACTGTGTTGCATATTTGCAATATAAATTGACACTTTCAACTGAATAATAGAATTTCAACATAAAAAGCACATAAGGTTATTTATGTTCTCCAGTTACACATAGAATGTTTATCTGTATCTGAATGTGAATACTCAGTAACAGTAAATCCAAAGGACATCCTTGTTTGTATTACTGACATTGTTATACTGATTAGATATGTTGGACACTCAGACTTGAAGTCACTGTTTATGTTTAAATTCAGGGATTCTAGAAATGACATTAAATGCATTTGGCTAGTTGTTTTTCAAACCCAAGGCCAAGCCAGGGAGGTGATTTTAGGCATATAAGAAAGCCAAAGCAGAAATATGGCCCACCCCAACTTTAATCTACCTTTTTTGATGATTTACACGGCCTGATTCAGGCAAGAATACTGAGTACTGGGATATACTTAAAGAGGAAAGAGTCCGTTTTAACATGATATGAATGAGATAAATATTTTTAGGGGAGAGATTGGTGGTGAAGGATCAGTTATTAACCTGTCAACGACATTGGCACTGGGTTAGTGTTGTCCTTGATGCATTTCAGGTAATTTTATTTCAGGTAATAAGATTCTAGCTAAATGAATTTGATCAGGTATACTTCTTTCATTTGTGCTACTTATCTTTGGAGGAATAACCACTCAGAAAGAACTTATGCTGAGCCAAGTAAGCAAACTTCAGAAAAAAAAAAAAAAGGGAGAGATTGGTAATTCTGGAAGTCTAATATCCTAAACCTATGATATTCAAGGAGGAATGCTTCATAGTAATGTCTATATAACTGTCAAATTACTGCAGAAATCTTAAAAAGTTGTACTTGAATTAGTATTTCTATAGATTACAGCTATTAATTAATGGATTTATTGGATATGTGGCTGTTTGAAAAATTCATGGAATTGGCATTTCAGATGTGATTTCTCTGATGTTAAAACAGTTTGGAGTACTTTATTTCTTCTTGGCTCAATTTTGCTGAAAAGTTCAATTTTTAAAGGGAGTGACAAAAGGTTAAATTTTTAAATGATTTGGAAACCTAAAAATTGTGAAGTTATTTTAAATAATTATAAATAATTTTAAATAATTACAAATTATTTTAAAGACAGTTTGGTGGGTTTAGAAAAATAATATTTAGTTAGCAATGGACAAATAGTACAATGCTAGGATTTCTATACTTTATCTCATATATCTTCAATTGGCATTCACAAAAGTCTCTTGTATCTTCATTAATACTCACAAAAAATGAGATTATTTTCCACATTTTCAGTTAAAAAAATGGAAGCTAACAGTTGCCGGAATATACTCCAAAATGTCTTATCACTAATACATTGTGAAGTCAAAATTCAACTCAAGCTTAATTAAGTTCAGAATCTCAATTAAGCCATATGCCATAAATAACATTTACTAAAAATAAGCAATATGTAAAGCACTGGTTTAAGTATTTTGTATGTATCAACTAATTTAATTCCCACAACTGTATCTAAACTTTATCCATGAACAAAACTTGAGCTGTGAGAAAGTTATTGTGTAAATGTACTATTACACAAGTTGCTTTTTGTTGTTGTTGTTTTTGGTTTTAACCCAGAGACCCTGGTAACAAACTGTTCTGTGAACCATTATGGAAGCCAGTTTCCACATTCTATTTTATTATTGTGCAATATTTCTTGCAAGTGGTATTTTGATGAATATATATATATCTATATATTAGATTCAGGGGTCATGTAATAACACATTTATTATATGTCTACTATCCCCTTAGTTGATCCTTTAAAATATTAATAGTAGTTAACGTTGATTGAATATCTACTATGTGTCAGGAAGTATGTTAAGTGCCTTAGGTTCAACTCATTTAATCCTTAGAACAATCCTACCAGGTTATTATGATTACTGTTCTTATATAGTTAAGACAATTGATTAGAGAGGTTAATAAATGTGCCCAAGAGCATAGAGGTAGAAATGGTACCGCTGAATTTCAAACACAAACTCTCTTACTCTATTCATTACATGCAGCACAGGAATTCTGATTCTTTTAATGAAGTGGAGGTGTGAAAGAAATTAAGGGTTTCCATTTTATTCTATTTAGAATGAAATAAAAATTCAACTTCATAAAGCAGAGATATGACTACACTCTCAATTTTTTTAAATGAATGTACAAGAATAGTAAACAAATTAAATCCTTCCAGTCTTACAACTCCAACATATTATGATTAATTTTAGATAGAGACAGCTCCATAGTGCCTAGCTCATTAAATGCTAAACTGAAACTATGCATTATTTAACAGACATGCCAATTTCTAAAATTTTCTGCCAATAAATTTTAGAATACATGAGATTTTATAAAATATGCAAGTTTTATGTAATATATACATAATTTTGGTATAAGTTATCAGAAATGCTTTCTTAGAAAACCAGATAGCCTTCTATACATATAAAAAATTGCAAATAATATGTTTATTAAAAAAAAAAAAAACAGACTTTGAACTCTTGCTTCTTTCAAGACTGTCAAGCTTATCATCTCAGAAACACAATTCTTATTACAATTGCAGACTACATGTATGAGGAAAAAAAAAGTAGATGGTTTCAATGAAACCTGGCATATTGTAAATTCTCAATAAATAACTAATAAACACCTAAATAAAGAAATAATTCAATGCTTCAATAAAGAAATAATTGCTGACAGGCCCTTAGGAAGAAAACTACCCTGTATTTAGGTGTTAGATTTTTACCTTAGCTCAGTAACATCTAGACTTTCTCAATGTCTTATTTAATACCTAAATCATTTCTTTCAAAGCAGATCTTAAATCCTGGGAAAGCTGGAGGGACAGGAAGTGATAAGTTTTGGAACTATCAACTCATCCCATAATTAGGTAATTTGTATATTTGTAAATCTGTTGCTCAACTATTACTATAAACAACACATATAACTATATAATGTTAGTTCAGTAATTCATTTATCTATTCAATAAATATATTTTGAGCAACGGTGTGTCAGTCACTAGTATTCTAGAATGTGAGGTTAAAGTGATGAACAAGACAAACATGGTCCGATCTCATAACTTTTATATCCTGGTTACAAATATGATATTTAATGATTTTATATTTGATTGCCACTATCAAAAGCCACTACAAATGCTGCCCTAACACTCTAAAATCTTTCATAAGGATTGTTCTTCAGGTGTTCCAAACCCTAGCTTAATATATTTTAATAAGTTCAAATGGGTTTAACACTATGACAGAAAGTTCCAGTTATCCCCCAATATCCATCTTTCCCTGTTTTTAGCAAAAGAACTGCTGATTTTTAGCTAGGTTCATGTCTACTTGGAAAAAGATTCTTAGTCTTGGTGCCATAAGACTAAGCTCTGGCAAAAGCATGTATGTGGAAGTAGAGTGAGCAACTTCTAGGAAGTGCCACTGAATGTAGAGAGTACGCCCATCTTTGTCCCCTTTTCTCATTAATTCTCTAGCTAGAATGCAGCATTAATGCTTGGAGCTCCAAGGGCAGTCTTTTTGTTTGTTTGTTTTTTGTTATTGTTGCTGTTAATCATGAGAGACTACCCTCCTCTTTCTGCTCCCTTAAACTCTACTCTGTTACAAGTAGAGTAATAAGATGGGAGGAGACTGGATCCTGGACAGGGTATGTCATCTCAGGCTTGGATGGATGACCATTTAAATGCGAATGAGAAATGCTATAGACACAGAAAGCAGATTAGTGGTTTTCAGGGACTGAAGGGTGAGAAGAATGTGAATGGCTGCCAGTAGGTACAGGATTTCTTTTTGGCTCATGAAAACATTATAAAATTTAGAGAGTGGTGCTGGTTACACAATGCTGAACACACTAAATCCACTGAATTGTACACTTTAAAAAGTTATATGAAAAAAGAATTTTATAGTATGAGCATTATATCTCAAAAAAGCTATTATAAAAAAACTTGTGCCTTATATCACCTTATTAGTTTAATATGATCGTAAAGAATTTGGATACATTTTACTGTGACAGAAAACTAATTGTACAGCATATTCTTTGGAGACTCAAATTTGTCTGAATCTATTAGTTTCCTACTGTGCATTAGCATGTTTGTATATATTAGAGAAAATGGAAATGACAAGAGATGGCGATCTTTCTTCCATGGTTTAAAATCTACTGAGGAAAGATGTTATTCATGAATTAACTGACACCACAAACCATTAATCTCCCAGGGCTTTTGTGAGGATTTCATTATATAATTGGAAGTTATCTGAAAACTGCTATATAACAAAAGGCATGACTAGGAAAAAAAAAGTTGCCAAAATACATTATAGGCTGGAATTTGTCTTTTAGCCTGTTGGTAGTGGTGCCTTTGATATCTTTATAACTGAACGGATATCTGGTTTGAAATTGTGCTTACAAAAACCCAAAATGTTAAAAGCTCTAAATAAAGTTTTATCCTTGATAAAAAGGTATAAAACAAAAGTAATGATTACAAATATTTCTGGTGTCAAATAGATATAGAAACAACATTAAGCAATCCATTTTTGGAGTGGGGATTTACGTGTTTTAAACTAAAATGTATAGATCCTTACATTTAATATTTTGACCCTTAGATATCACTATCCTTAAACATGCCACTCCAAATTATTCAAAACATTAACATTTTATTAAAAATGTCTGTTGTGCTCATATGATTGGCAACAATAACTTCCAACTATAAATGGGTATATTATAGGGAGATTCTCCAAACCCTTTTTCGTGGGTGGTATTATCATGTCATAATTTTCCTAAGTTGACATTCAGCCACATTAATTAATAAAGCTTCAAAAATAATAATGCTCATCAAAAAAGTTGTTGTGTTATAGATACCTACACATTTGGGAAGAAATTAAAATTGTAAACGATAATTTCCAGCATAATATCATGATCTTTTCATTAGTGGAGTTGGTTATGCTGGGAAATCTGTAAGAACCTGTGAACGTTCACAGGATTGGTTTAACCTTTATGGAAATTATTTGGTAGCTATAGCAACATTTATTTTCATCTCACTTCAACTGTTGCAAGAGGTCAGGTAAGCTTTGGAGCTTCAGTTCTGCAGCTGCCATCATGACTGTTACATCGTTTTCCCTCCTTATTCTCAAAGTATAGAGCTGTATTTGGACCTCATAGTTCCTTTCTAGCTTACTCTACATATTGGCTACTTGAATAACCCCCTGGAAAATACCCAGTATTCCTTATTCTTTTCCTTTTACCATTTTCTTGGCAATTACCAACACAGAGGTAAAAGTAAGGTATATATCAGTACCTCTCAAACTTAAAAGCACATACCTCTTAACCGCACATACAAATCATTTGGGATTCTTAATAAACTATAGATTCTCAATGATAGTTCTGGACTTGTTAGAAATGCAGCATCTCAGGCCCTGTCCTGGAATTATGGACCAGATTCTTCATTTTAACAATATCAGCAAGGTTTTTAAGCCATGGGTTCTTTACCTGTAAGATGGGGTAGTCACAGATCATGTACCCCACAACCTCTGTCTCCTCTTTAATCTCCCACTCTAATCCTCCCCACCTCAATTAGATGATGTCCCATAAAATCCTCTCTTCTAAGCTTTGAAAAAGAAAGCTGCTATACCTAAATGTTTGCTTCCTATTTTGCTATTCTACCACACAACTAGCCCTATGCATTGCTCATGTTTCATCATCATTATCATTTCTTAACAGTTACCTACCCATTACATTCCTAATAGTCATGAAAGTGAAATATTTCCAATCCCCTCCCTTTTTCTGTATCTACTTCTCTCTCCTGCTATGACATAATTTGCTCATACATTTTTAAGTGGATTAAAGTTATTCATGTTAACAATTTCAATTTTCCTATCTCCATTTAAATAATGTATGTGTATCTTCATCTATTCCTAATATATTACTTTATTTCCAAGAAAGTACTCTCTCTCCTTCTTGTATTCTTGTTTTCATCTTCTCTTGCCTGTCCTAAACACATCTTTTATGCTTTTTCTAATGACAATCAATTTCCCATTCTCCATTTGATCATTCCTTTCAGCCTATAATTTCAAGCTTTACCTTTCCTGGAGAACTTTGCCCTTGATCCGCCTACCTCTTCAAGCTTCTATCTTTTATTTTTCTTTTGGGTGGGCAGTCTACACTTACTTTTTATACCTAACAATATGTTGTTTACCCTAATAACTATAATGGCACTCTTTATTGAGCGTCTCCAATAGTGCCAAAACATCAAATCACATTCTTTTTAATGTCATCATCACCCTCAAATAATTCACAGCAGGTGTACTTGTTGACTACTTCCTTCTTGAAATTCTCTTATGCCAGGGATTCTGTCACTGCCTTCTTATTTTTTAGTTTTAGTTTTGTTTTTCTTTTTTAATATTCTAATGATTACAGCTTGTGGGTTTTGCTTTGCTTTTTTCTCCTTCCCAGTATCTTTAAATATAGGCAGATTTGCAGCACGTCTACCCTCAGCACCAAGCACAAGGCCAAGGGGCATAGCTGTGCTCGGGGATTTTTGAATGAATACGTGAATCAGTGTATGACTATATTTTGTGATCTCTCCTATTTCTACATCTTCCATATCCGAAATTACCCTCATACATATGGCTTAAGTTACCATCATCTCTATGGGGAATATTTCCAAATAAGTATTTCTAGATCTGCCTGTACTCCCCAGTTCAAGTGCTATTTCCCAACTCCGTGCTAGATGTTTCTACTTACCTACTGCACAATTACTCTGAAGTCAAAATATCCAGAACAAAATTAAAACCCACTCTCCTTGTTGCTGTTGCCAAAACCCACTCTACTCTCTGTATTCTCGCTGTTACTGACACTTCTAACTTGTCATTTTTTTCAACTTCATTGAGATACAATTGACATGTAATATTATGTAACTTTAAGGTGTAAAATGTGTTGAATTGAAAGACTTTTGTGCCACAGTAAGGGTACCACTATAGCCTTAGTTAACACCTCCATCATATCACAAAATTGCCATTCCTTTTTGTGGTAAGATCATTTAAGATCTACTCTCTTAGCAATTTTCAAGTGTATAATACAGTATTGTTAACTATAATTACAATGCCGTGCATTAGATCCCCATAACTTATTCACTTTCTAACTGGAAGTCTGTATTCACTGACTGACATGTCACTATTTCCCCTACACTGCAAGCCCCTGCTAATGGCCAGCCTACCCTTTATTTCTATGAGTTCAGCTTTTTACACTCTACATGTAAGTGAAATTGTACAGTATTTGTCTTTCTCTGATTTATTTTACTTAGAATAATGTCCTCAAGGCTCATCCATGTTGTCACAAATGGCAGGATTTCCTTCTTTCTCATGACTGAATAATATTCCATTATACAGATATAAATAAATCTTTATCCATTCTTCCATTGATGGACATTCAGGTTGTTTTCATATCTTGGCTATTGTGAATAATGCCACAATGAAAATGGAAGTTCAGATATCTCTTCAAGATCCTGTTTTCATTTTTTTTAACTATATAAACCCAAAAGTGGAATTGCTGGATCGTAATTTTAATTTTTTTGAGGATCCTCTGTATTATTTTCCAAAGCAGTTGTACCAATTTACATTCTCATCAATAGCACAAAAGGGTTCCCTCTTCTCAACATCTTCACCAACACTTGTAATCTCTTGTTTTTTTGAGTGTAGCTATTCTAACAGGTATGAGGAGATATCTCATTGCAGTTTTGATGCATTTTCTGATGATTAGTGATGTTGAGCATCTTCCATGTATCTATTGTCCATTGTATGTCCTTTCTTGGAAAAAAATGTCCATTTTTAACCAGATTGCTTCTTTTTTTGTTATTGCGTTGTATAAATTCTTTATTTATATATATATATATATATATATGTATATATATATATACATATATATGTGTATATATATATATATAAAAAAAAATATATATATATATATAAAGTAATATTAAACCCTTCTCAGCTATATGGTTTGCAAATATTTTCTCCCATTCCGTAGGTTACCTTTTCATTTTGTTGACTGTTTCTTTTCTGTGCAGAAACTTTTTAGTTTGATGTAGTACCATTTATTTATTTTTGCCTTTGTTGTTTGTGCTTTTGGTGTTACGTTTGAAAAAGGGTTGTCAAAATCAATGTCAAGGAGCTTTGTAGTGAACAAAAGTGAAGGATTCAGGTATGCTCTGTTAGGAGGTTATTAGCATGGAAAAGCTGAAGGTGGGTTAACCAGAAGCAGGGCACCCTATGTGACTGATTGGGGAGCAGTTTTGGCTTTCTCTGGTTGGTTTTGAGTTGGAAGGAGGAGACAAAAATTAAGAAAGTTGGTAGTCACTCACTTGAAAATATCCTGAAAGTCCTGGACTTTCCTAACCACTCTGAGCAAATTGATGCAGAGGTTCTGCTTTGGATTCCTAGACTTGTTGGTCAGAGTTCTAGTGTCAAATATGGTCTGGTCATTGTCCATTTGTTTATTAGTCTCTCATATCTCATTTTTCTCCTCCAATCACAGGGGAATTCCTCAGCTTAGCTACTAAGCTGAGACATTTATAACATATTACTGACTATTTGTTAATACAACAAAAATATAATTGGCATAATAGCAATTATTATGTGCTTATAAATACATAATAAAGTTGTAATTTTTATGAATTGAGTTTTATGTACCAAAGTATATTATTTTTAATATTGAAAATATTTTTATTGAACATTCTTATTTCTTCTAGTAGTCAACTGCTCAATATGAAACTTATTTATACTGTATTAAAGATAATTCAGTTAGTGTCAAGACATAAGTTTATTTCCCATGATTCTATGAGGTAAAATATCTTTCTTTCAACTACTTAAATACTAGGTTTCTTTATTCCTCAAATAGAAAAACTCATGAATATTTGCATACTTCTCTACCCTTTCTACTATGTAGGCTGGGCATTATTAAATAAGAGATTTAGCCAGACACCATGCAAGGATTTAGCCCTGAATCCATGTGTAGGCTATCCTGACAACTGCCTATCAAAAATAGAGGGAAAAAAAGATATTTTACTTTAATATGATTCCTATAATCTCTTATTTCACTAGCATAGCAGATGTATTATACTTGCCCAGTTACTGCAGTGCTTCTCAAACTTCAGAGTATATCAGAATGGCTGAAGAGCTTGGTTGTACACAGATATCTGGACCCTGTCTCCATAGTTTCTGATTCAGTAGGTGGCGACTGGAGTCCCAAATTTTGAATTTCTAATAAGATCCTAGGGGATGCTGCTGCTGCTGATAGAGCACCCTACTTTGAGAACCACTGAGTCAATACTTACTAACAGAATCACACTTATCTGGTCTTGCCCTCTTCAGGTTCTCAATCTAATAAAGACTCTGTTTTAAGAATAAGTTTACACAAGCAGAATAAAAACAGAAGGACACAAATAGATTGGTTAGTAAAATAGAAACATGCCCATGTAAGCTACTTACATTTTTAATAATCAAATCTGATTAAAATTTATAAAATAAAACCCAAATGGAAGTAAAACCCAGTTGGCTAAGTGCATCATACCAATCACTTACTCTAGGGTACTTATAATGTTTCTTTTTTTTTTTTTTTTTTAATTACAAATTAGAATCATGCATCAAACACTGTTCTATAATCTGTTTTTATCACAGTGCAGTCTATCACAATCATGTTCTGTTCTGTTACAGTGTGAGTTCCACAAGGGCAGGGATCTTTGCTCCCTTTTTTGATAGATCCCAAGTTCTTAGAACAGAGCCTAACACGTAGAAGTTGCTCCTAAACGTTTGCACGTGTCTCACTATTTCTTTTGGTTAAGAGGAAAGATATGAATGGTTTTACAGCTTTAGATTGGTATAACCAAATGACCTCCAGAAAGACTGGACCAGTCTCTCCTCCCACCAGCCCTGTGTGCTTGTGCTTATTTCCCTCCCTCCTAAACACTCCTGCATCTATCTGCCAATAGTAACATTTACTGCTACATGTGTTTACCATATGTTGTTTTTCAAATTTTAACATCTCTAAAATCAGGATGCATACCCAATGGAATAATTTAGCTTTTTTTTCCTTTTGTAGAGCTCTATAAAATAATGATTTGTCTTTATAATCCATGGTGTTTTAGCAAAAAATAAAAATCCAGTGACACATAAAGCCTAGCGCTGCATTTGTGAATACTAGTCATAATTACTTCAAAAGCTATCTAATGCTATTAAACATTTTGAAAGATCACTGGAACACTATGTGCTGAATGTCACAGATTGCTGATTAACTTCCTAAGAAGTATCCTGCTTTCCATGTGCTTACTGAGGAATCAGAAACAAGAGGACCTGTCTTAATTACTACAAATCAGTATTACTTGTCTTGTATTTAAAAGAGACAGGAGAGAAAGAGAACATGTCACCAGATTTAGATTAACAAAAACCTTTTATAAAGGAAACATGTATTAAGAAATAAATGAAAACGTGAATATAGATGCAACCAAACCCTGTAATTTTTCCATGGGAAAAAATGTATAAAATCTTTAAGAGAATCTTACTGAATTTATCTGCCATATGCTATAGCATGGTGGTTTTACTCTCAAATATTAAAATAACATATCAGATAAAATTATTGTTGTATTTTTTTCACTATTACATAATTTTCAACATTTTAAAACTTTAGAAGCAAATATTTCTCCAGTCAATTACTTAGAAATAAAAAAGATGAAATGGTGTGGATGGCTTCATAATGAATATGCATCAGAATAGTCAACTTTATCAGCAATATATACAAAGATATAAAAATTGGATAAAATTTTTGCCACAAAGCTGAAAATATCTTATTTGAATGCAATATTAAATTATTTCCTAAGTCGCAGTTTCTCCAAATGGGGATACAAAGAGTTCATACCTCATTACAAGGACTAACCAATATAATGCATGTAAAATGTGTAGAAAAGTTAGGGCTCAGAACAAGTATTCAACGAATATCAACTATGACAATGACATTGACAATTAAAATATTTAGAAAATAAATCTATGCAGCTACTCTAAGGTTTAATTTCTATTTTCACTTTTACTTCTATAATTAACAGGATTCATAGCAGTAGTGGTATAATTGCCCACCTTCATAAACATGAATATAGAAAAAAATATTGGCTTCCTTTTCATTGCTGGGGAAGGGGGAAGGAATGCAAATATGTATATGTATATCAAAGATTATATCTCTATTCACCTCTGCAAAGGTTTGACTACTCAGAAATTTTTCTCATTGAGAAAAGGGAAACACAGTTTTGTTATTTTTGCTTGGATTTCAACAGTCCATTAGAGACTCCTGTGAGAGAATATGGTGACACTGGGGTTTGAGGCAAGAGGGAGTGCCTCTGAGGGAAATGTTGGGAATATGGGAGGGAATCATTGCAGATTACAAGAAGGTTGAAGTACAAATGCCAAGTGACTGAACATGGGGGCATTCCCAGAAAGCACCTGCAAGAGCTAAGGGAGGTCTCCTGAGAAAGGAGAGAATCCTCTTTCCTGAAAGTCAGACCTAGGGGAGAACCAAAGTAAAGGTCATTGAAGAAGTTTAGTCATTTTCCACCTGATCATTAGTCTTTGTTGGAGTGAGAATCTCCAGTCATCCAATTGTCACCTGGAGAGATTGTTTCTTCTTTAACACAGCACTCTACCCACTGACTGTGTGGGAGGAGTGACACCCTTCATGACTTAGTTCAGTACTTTGTCCATTACTCCCAAAAAGCATCTACTTCCTAAAGACCTGCAACTTGAGTAAAGGTGGTTGGAGTCCTGGCTATCTATTGGCATAGTAGTATAGGATAGAACTGTTGCATCTGTACATGAACAATGGAAGGTAGGTAATAATGTAGTTATTACAATACTATAGTATTTCTGTGCATTAAAGCTGTCAGTTTGGTAGGAATCAATTTAGAATACAAAGGATGAACACTTGATAATCTAGAGCAAAAAAATTAAAATGAACATTCAAAAGTAAATATACTGGAGACATTTCCTTAGATACAAATGTTAAGAGTGTTTTGTCAGTTCTCAAGATGGGCTATATAATGAGAGTTAATGAAAAACACCACTGCGATTAGCTCCATTGTAAAAGACTTTGCTCTTAGGAGTATGTGTGTAATCCCATGAACATACACATCCTTTGCAGGAGCCTGTGTTTAACTAGGGAAAAATATTTGTACTTAAGAATAACTATAACGTATATATTTATGTATGTGCAAAGGAACACACATGTGTACATTATTTATCATTGTACTTAAGTTAAATAAGAATTAATTTATATAGATAGTGTTTATTCTAAGGCTTGGTCAAATGCCAAGTTTAAAGTACAGGCAATATTAAAGGTATCTTTAGTGAATACTTTCTGAGCAGAGAGGCCAGATAAAATAAACAGCTTGCCAACAAAATAATTCCTGACGAATTCTTCTCTGAGTGTTCTACATGTTAGACATGTATTATACATAAGCATCTTTAGATAGTCAATAAAATATTCAGAGGTACCCCTGCTATTTCCTTAATGAACCTTGAAGAGATGATATCATACTGTATTATTGTCCATTGTTCACTTTATAGAAAACCTTATTTTTTTCCTACTTAGGTCAATTGTTACTGTTAATACACAGAAATATATTTTAAAACACCACCTGCACTTCATATATCATTTGTGATGTTAGCCACATTTTCCTAAGACTAGCAAAATGTACAAAAAATGATTGACTGCTAATTTTCTTTCATGATACATTGACAAACCAAAAGTTGAAATCATATAGTATAGGATATGGTTAAATATTAAAGACTTTATTGTGCGCACTGGTCTATATTCCTCAAACCAGGATCTAAATTGCCAAATAGGATTATGTATGTGAATTGGACAGTGAATTGAATTATTATTAGCTTAAATCCATTCTAAATATTTGGATATAAAGAAATATAAAACACATTATGCCCTCAATTTAAAATGTCATTCAGAATTATAAATTAGCATATATGATATTATTTACAATCACAAAGGTCAGTATACAAAATTAATCATAATGAAATTGGTATCCATTGTTTTGGCAAGATTATTCTGCTATGAAAAACCTTGATGGATTGGGATTGACATATACACACTAATATGTATAGAATGGATAACTAATAAGAACCTGCTGTATAAAAAAATACGTAAAATAAAATTCAAAAAGAAAAAACTGGATGGATCAGAGAAAGAGAATGCCTCAGACTGAGAAAGAAAGTAAGTAATCAGCAGGAATGGAGATGCAATGACTTCTGTCAAAGATGCTGTAGGTGAGAAGCTCCCAATGGTCTCTGAAAAACTATTATTAGAAGTGAGGTGACAGAAAACAAGTCTTAAACACCTGCCTAGTCTTTAACACTGACGGAGGTGGGGAAGGGCAAGGAGGAAGATCAAAATCATAGTTAAAAGCAAAAAGTGGGCAAAGAGAAGATACGAACACATATAACCTCCCCCATTACAGAGTATCAGCCCGTCTAAGTGGGAAAGGGGAAAAGCCATAACTCTGAACAAAGTTAAAAATGTTTGTTGCTATAGTATATAATGGCATATTAATTATACTGAATGAAGAACATTTTATATGTAAAAGTGACTAAAAAGTCTTGGGCCCTGGCTTAAATTCCATTTAGCAGTAAAGAACTAGTCCCACAGATTAATCATAACAGAAAAGGAAACAAAACATACTAAAGTTGCTTTAGGATGATATCCCTTGAGTACGGACTATTCATGATGATTACAGAAATAATTCATGCTTAGAGAACTACTCAAGAGGGAAAATATTATAGAGTTGCAAAAACTAAAGTAGGGGAGAATTCTATAAAGTTAGGGAAAGTCAACAGAGTCAAGTATAGCAGAAAAGTCAAGAAATAAGGACAGTAAAAAAAAGTTAGGGGTTTGTGGGGAAAAAAGTTGTCATTGATGATGATGGAGAAAGAGATTTTTGTTCAACAGTGCAAATGGGGAAAAGAGACAGGTGGACAAGAAATAGAGGCAATAGAAATACATATATTTGAAAATGTTGGCAGTAAAATAGGGAAATAATAGAATATTTAATAGAATGGACTATGCCAAATACTAAATTAGTAGCATTGATAAAAGAATGCAAATCCTTCCCTAATTTCCCTTACTATTCAAACTAATAGTTTTTCTTGTATCATATTTTTCATTATTCCTGCTATTCATATAAAGGTTAAATGCCAAAAAAAAAATGTGTCTAGATTAAAGATCTTTTTCCTACAAACGAATATATATTCAGGACTTAGGGATTTCAGCAATTCTAAAGAAATTTCAACTGGCTTTCTTAGAAATCAGATTTTAAGGAAGCTTATTCTGTTCATCTATAAGATAATTCATTTTTGCCATCTTAAGTTCTATTCATCAGAAAATGTGTGAGATGTTAAAAGTTTATTGTTTTATGCCAATAAGTTTGGGTGATTTATTGCACAGAAATAAGAGAACAAATATAAAGTAGATGGAGAGGTAAGCAATCAAAAAATACAACACAATGTGAAAACTACCATAATGGTGCAATGGGAAAAGAGAAATAGGAAATCAACTCTGTCAAGAAGAATCAGGGAGGTGGCATCTGGATTGGATAGAAGTTGAAAAACAAATAGGAACTATTCCAGGTGTAGAAATGGAAAAATACTTTCTAGGTAGAAAAATCACATGTAAAAGGGTATGGCAATCTGAGGAAGTAGTGTGATTCAAAAATGACAAGAAGTTTGTTGTACTGGTTGCTGACATGCAGGTGGAGCCTGGCAAGAAGATTTGAAAAAGTGCCCCACAGTTCATGCATTTTTGTAAATGACTAAGCATGTGCAAGAGGTAAAATTCTCAAATTGATTACTTGGTTCCAGGAAATACATTTCCTCTCAACCATACATATTTTCTCCAGCACACATCTCTTTGTCTAAGAACATATTTCCAAAGACTCTCTGACTTTCCTTTGGTAAAATCCCATCATAGAAAGATCCTTTGCATTCCAGGATAGCTACATTCCTTTGGCACAGTTTAGATTTTTTAATCTAATGCTTAAATAGCACATCCTATGCACTAGCATATTTCTTAGTGCTTTGAACATATTAACTCATTCAATCTTCATAAAAACCATGCAAGTTAGATATTGTTAGTATTGTCATTTTACAGATAGAAAACTGAGATGTGGATAGGTTAATTGATTTGCCAAGATTCCCCAGCTAGTGCGTAGTGGAGCTTGGATTCCTACCTAGGCAACTGGCCACTGTATTATACTGCCTCTATGTTACACTGAGATTTCAGCAAAGAACACCTGATCTATGTCATTTTCACAAATGAACTTCTCCATGAGTACTCAAATTTTCCATGTTGAAATAACACATTTTATACAGTTTCCCAAATGTGTTTCATGAAATATTAATCCTAGGAGATATTTGGTGGGAAATGGTCAAATAAGTCTGGAGAACCTTGGTCACCATAATATTTTCTTGGAGGTGTACAACAGATGTTCATATTTTTAAAGCTCTGAAAATTCCTACAAAAACAGTCTGTTTAATTATTTTTAAAAAATATTATGACATATTTCATTCTGTTGAGTTATTTTCAACTGTTTTCAATCTTATTTGGGGTTATTATGCTTCTAATTGCTCTTAACACCTCACTGAACGACTCTTTGAGAACTGTTAATCAAGAATGAAATAACTGAATCTTTTACTCATTAAAAATAGGCTTAACCACTACAAACACTACTCTACAAGGAAAAGCATCCACACTAAGGATGCACTCTGGCTCTGAAAAATCACATTTATCATGGAGGTAGTTACAATTGACAAAATTCTTTCACCAGCAAATAGAACTTCCTTACTCTCCCTTTTGCTAATGGAGATTCCCTTATTTTATTTCTTCACTTTCTTCTTATTCCTAGGTCCTATAATAAATCTCATCCCATGATTATTCCTGAACCTCTTCCCTGCTTTAGGCCCTTCCCAAGCACTGCGCCTCACTCAATCACCACATCTCAACCTTCTTCTAATAGTCAGAGGATTGGAAGCAAAAGTGGAAAGTGTAGTCATAGAATCTTGAGATGAAGTAAAAATTAAGATGAACCTAAGCATCTTTTAGTTTAATCTTTAGCCAGGTAAAAATGAAATCACTGAAACTTACAAGAGGTTAAATGATTTTGAAGTCAAGAGCAGTCATCCCTGAAAATATAGATCCCTTAAACTATAACTTGCTTAATAAATAATATCCTGTAACCCACCTTCACTGACTAATTGTTTTGCAAATTCCATACCCTCCAAGCTTCACCTAGCTTAGACAAAACATCACAAGAATACTTTAATTGCCCTCTGTAGATAACACTTCGGACATAATGGATCACTAAAGTAACAGCTGCTTAAGTTGTTTTTCAGGAACAGGGAGCTAGTCTTGCACAGTTCAAACCAGTCAATACCAGAGACCACTCAACTAAACCTGCATGAATGTTCATTGGATGACTTTTTGACCTCAGAGGGCCAAAAACTCCACCCTCAGATCATGTCAACACCACCAATTTCTGAACATGTGTCCCATGAAGAAGCATATATCAGATACACCCGAGGGGAACATAGATTACTTCACCTTTTCCTTGCCTCCAATCATCTTTCCCCAAACCTCAGACAACCCTGCTTCTTTATCCCACAGATGTCCCAAGCCCCTCACCTTTGGGAAGACAGATTGGAGACTTGTTTCTCCATCTCCTTGCTGGACTGCCTTGTGAATAAACCCTTTCTCTGCTGCAAACCTTGGTATCTCAGAGTTTAGCTGGCTGTGCATCAGGCAAACAGACCTGGTTTGGTAACAAAGTGCCTAGGGTCATAGATATAATAAGAAATTGACCTTGTTTTGAAGCAGTCATTTTCTGATTGCTGATTCAGTACTCGAGTGGTCTATGTTATAAGGAGTAGAGAAGAAGAAGGGAGATAAAATGGTATTCTGCCTCTTGTGCGGGACTGTGCAGTTCACCTAAGCCAAATGGCAACTCCACTGTTAGGACTTGTACTACTAATGTTCTCACCACTCTCCCAATACCAAGAGCCTCACAGCTAAAGTCCCTGCTTCCACCATGGCACAGGCATGCAAGGATAGGAGTGGAGGGTTACCGATTAAAAAATGGGTCTCTTTACCGCACCGTAGAGCTCAATTAAAGCCCTTCTTCATCCTCTTGGCCAAAATTCCCTGTATAGTTACACAACCTGTACTACTGTACATGGTAGGAGGAAGAAAAAGGGGAAATGAGGGAGAGGAGTATGAGGGGGGCATAAGAGGAAAGAGAGGACAGAAGGGAGGGGAAAGCCTGGTCTTTACTATTTTCTCTATCCTGAACTCATAATTAGAAAACACAAAACCTCACTGAGTTCTTCCATTCTTCTTTGAGTTTGGTGAGCATCTTTATGGCTGTTACTTTGAGTTCCTGATCTGGTAAATTGTTTATCTCCATTACATTTATTTCTTTTTCTGATGTTTTTTTCTTTTTCTTTCATTTGGAAGGTATTCCTTTGTCTCCTCATTTTGCCTAACTCTTTGTGTTTGTTTCTAGGTATCAGGTAGAGCAGCTATGTCTCCCAGTCTTGAAAGAGTGACCTTATGTAGAAGGTGTCCTGTGGGGTCCACTGGTGCAACTCCCTCTGGTCATCAGAGCCAGGCCCTCCGGGGGTATCCTCTGTGTGGACTGCAAGTGCCCTCCTGTTGTGAATGGGCCATTGCTGCAGGTGCACTGGAAGATAGAGTTGGACCCTCAGACTACTGGCTGTAAGGCCCACCATGACTGCTGTGGGCACACTGGTAGTCAGGGCCACCTTGTGGCCTGCCTATGGCTCAACCACAACTACGGTGGGTGTGCTGGTAGATGGGCTGGCCCCCATCCTGCTTGTCTGTGAGGCCTGGCTACAACTCCTATGAGCACTCTGGTGGGTGGTTCTTTCCCCCCAGAGTCAGAGCCACTTTGGAGGGGCATCAGTGTCAGCCAGGGCCTCCTGCCTAGTGGGGCAGTGTGGAAGTCTGCTTTGCAGGGGTGCACAGTGTTAGCTAAGTTGATGAAGAGTGAAAGAAATGTCACCTGCCAGCACTGGGCCACTTAGGTTGAAAGAGAGTAAAAAAAAAAAAAAAAAAAATGGTGCCCACCAGTGCTTCTGTCGCCAGAGGAAGTTCTACCAGATCCCTCCCCCTCTGGCACACACCCTGACGTTAGTCAGTAAATCTCCTTCTTGCATGACCCAGCTGCTTTTCAAGCTTCTACCTCTGCATTGAGACTCAGAGTGAGTGAGTTTGTGTGCAAGCCCTTCAAGAGCAGAGTCTCAAGAAGGGCTTCCCATAGCAGCCCTCCAGACCTCCCAGACATAAGTCCCATTCGTTTTCAAAGACAGATGGTACGGTGGCTTATCTTTCCAGTGCATGTCCCCTGGGCTGGAGAGCGCAGTGTGGGGCTTGGGTCCCTCGCTCCTCAGGGGGGCTTCTGTGGTTTTAACATCCCTCCACAGTTCTGACTGTCCTGCATCTCTGCCCTTTTTACCTGTCTGTGTGTGGCTTTTATTCTTTATGTTTGTAGAAAACCTGTTCTGTGAGTCTTCAGGTTGTTCTCAGAGACTATCAGGATTATAGCAGTGTAGACATGCATGATAAATGCCCACCCTGAGAGCACTGTATCTAACAATTCTATGGTTAGGTTGTAGAGTATTATTTAGTGCCTACATCTCTATGTATTAAGTAGCAGTATAATTATTACCACACTTCCAGAATCCTATAATAGGTGGCATTCCCTGAGTGCTTATATGCCAGGCACAAGGCTGAGCAGCACCCTTGTATCATCTCACTGAGTCCCATGACAATGCCATATGTTAGGAACTATATGAAGCCCATTTAGAGGATAGGGAGACTAAGCCTTAGAAAGGACTCATATTTTATACAAGGCCACTCACTCCCCTTTAGTAAATGTCTAAATTTGGACTTTAGTTGATATAACTGCAAACCTGAAGTTCATGAGCTCATGCCTTCTTGGACCTTCTTGAGATCCATCAAAATAGCCCTGAACTTTCCTGGTCCAGGCTTGGACCCAGCTCTTCCTCCAGTAATTTCTTTTTCTCATATTCTTATCTTTATCTCTCTGTGTTTCATTCTGAGTGATTTTCTAAAATTTATCTTCTAATTTATTCATTTTCTCTTTGATTTTCTCCATCTATGTTTTAACCCATATTTCTAAAATTCAAATTGTTATGAATCAGCATTTTGAGAAGTTCTGTAAATTTTAAAACACCAGCACATTTCTCTATACTATCATTGACAAATTGGAAAATGCAGAAGAATATATGTTACCATTCACAATAGAAAAAATAGTTATAAACTATCTGGTCATTAATTGAATATAGAATGTTTACAGACTTTATGAAGCAAATTATAAACTCTATTGAATGATATTAAAGAAAACCTGAATAGAGAAATATATTAATGAACACAATTAACATTGTTAATATCTCAATTGCCCCTAAATTATTCACTTTATTCTTTGGGCTTATTTCTTCAATAATATTTAAAATGGATTCTGAGTCCAAGCAGATGTGTTACAGATGAGTTTTTTAGAGCACTGCATTCTGTTAGCTGAGGAATGCTCTTATTCTGTGGTCGTACGTATGTGGGATACACAGATTAATAAGTGAAAGAAAAATCACAGAGGTATAAGAAAGCACAGGTATAAGGGGACTTTCTACCTAAGTCTTTGTAACACAATAATTTAAGAAGGTAAAAATGAATTTTAAGTTGAGACTGAATAACGCCAGGAGAGAATACAACTGACAAGTTTAGGTGGAAAGCTTACATTCCAGTATGTTCCTTTTCTATACAATGAAAATATACAAAAATAATAAACTCTCTTCCTCTGTGGACACTACTCATCCATCACCACTCATTCATTCACTCCCCGTCTGCTGCTCAGCCCTGTTTTAAGGATTAGGCACACCATGGAGAATAAATGCTTTAGTTGGCCACCCTGGCAGGTGAAGGGAGTCATTTACTGCAGTGTGAAGAGTGTCTAGCAGTGTCTGTGGCACAGTAGGGGAAGGAGCGATGAACACAGGAAGAAGCAGGCAGATGTCAAATCAAACCACCAAAAAGCCCTCCGCTGCAAGCAACATCAACTGTTCCCTTTAAAAGTTCTTTCTTCCCTGCTTATCCTCAGGCTGAATCTCACCAGACATGTTTGGTATTCTATAACAATTAGAGCAGAACTGTTCATCCTTCTGTTTTCATTCACTGGCTGATAACTTAGCAATATAAAAAGAATTCCCTTTGTACTAAAATTTAATGAATAGTCCCTAAGCGTAAAAACATTTTTTTTCTTTCTCACAAAATGTGAACTATCATCCCACATTTTATCAGCCTGTCTTCTAAATAGAAGCTGTGATAAAAATATATTGGCTAGTGAGGCTACAGGATTTTTGTGTGTGTGTTTCATAATATATTTGGTTGTTAGGGTGACTTTTTATTTAGTTCATGGTATAGCTAAATCCATCTAACCATTGGTAATAAAACCTGGATATTTTAATTGATTAATGGCCCAAAATTATGATAGAAAGGATATAATGCTGGAAAACAAAATAAAACAAACAATGGAAACCAATCAACAAAATAAGCAAAGAAAAATCATGAGTCAGCTGACCCAGGGTCAATGCACTGGGAGAAAATAATTCAATTTTGTGTATATATACGATTCAGAATTTAATAATTTACTACCTATGATAATATTTGATTTACAATTACTTTTGCTAAACATTTTCTTCTCATTATGAAGTTGTAAAAAAAAAATCAATTCACCCTTAAGGAAACTTCCTGTCCAATTTAACACTTAACAGCGTTAGCTGATAATCCTCTGGGGAATGGTGGACTTGCAGAGATTGAAATAATGGAGTTAGAGATATTCAGATCAACAATTCAATGCCAGTCTCTTGGCTCAAAATCCAGACCCTTATTCTAAATATAAGATATCCAGTCATCATAAATCTATTCATTGGTCTGGAAATAACGAGGGACTGCTTTCTGTCAAGAACTGTTCTAGATACACTGTGAATAGAATACACAAAGATCACCGTCCTAGTGGAAGATGTACGATAGCAGGCGGAACAGACAATAAACACTAAATATAATGCATGAGTAAATCATGCAGTATGGTGAGAAGTGCTAAGAAAAACGGACAGTGGAGGGTATAGGAGATTGGGAATCCTTGGTTTGAGAATGAAAGTTGCAGGGAATAAATAATTAGAGGATCTCTGGTCATCATAAATCTGTGGATTCTGTACTTCATACAGTTACATACATAAAAGTGGCCTTATTTGAATGAAGACTAGATGATTGGTGTGTATGCACATGTGAATCTTCTCTGGGGAGATGATCTATTGTTTTCCTCAGACTCTGGAAGGGATCATGTTCCAAAACCATGTTAAAAATCTGTTAACTACTATCCTTTCTTGTAAATTGCAAGTGATACCAAGCAGGAAATACAAGTGATTAGAAAGTTATTTTATTTAATTCTTGCTATATACCGTATTTCTTTTCACTGAAAATTCTACAGCTAGCATTAGTTTGGTTAACATAATTTTGGTTAATATCTAAAAGTTCATTTTTTACTGGGAGACATAAAATTGTATTATTTGAGAGTTGGTCCCCAGTTTTTCAGTCATTATCACTAACAGTAAAAACTATACTACTTGATGAACACATGTAAATATGCATCAGCATCTCAATGAAAAATCTTCAACTCTAGGTAGAAGGCCCTGATCAAACAATAGAAACTCATCCAGTTCAACAGCATTTCAGTGACAACACATAAAAATACAAAATCAATCCATTTAACAAATTTAAATGCACTTTCTTTAATTAATACATGATAGAAACACCTTTGAAAATCAAATTCCATTTGTCAAAGCCAATTATGATATAGTTTAAGCAAAGGGGTATACAGATTTTGTGAAGGGTACTTTGGTCCTTTGTAATCTAAATGATTTATGTATAAAATAAGAGATTAGTAGAATTTTAGTTCTCACTGTAACAAGTTAATGTATTTGTATGTTTTGGAATGAAAGCTTTCTGTTATAGAAAGATGTTCTAAAAGTCAGTATAAAAATCATTTTAACTCTATAAAACTATGACAATTAACTATGTTCCATGAAGTGTTCTTTGAACTGGAAATTTTGCACTGGTCCTGCCCATAAGCACCATTACTACCACACTTTATTTCATCAAAACATATCTCCTTTTCACAGCTTGTCTAGAAATTTAAATCATGTCTAGGTGTATGAGTGGCAAATTTTCAAAAGCATATGTTAGACAAGATTAAAAATGAGCCATTTCCATGGCAAATACATTTACATTTCTAGTCTTTAATCATGCTTTGCAGTTCTTTAGTGTACTAAAATGAACACACCCTAGAAAAACACTTGCTGACCAAGAAATAGACATAATTCACAGAATCATGTGTATTCCAAAAGAAACTAAAAGAACAAAAATAAAAGTCTATAAGGAGAGGTAGATTATAATTACTTTCTTATAAACTTCACAATCTTGCTTAAACAAGAGACTATCAAAAAAAAAAAAAAAAAAAAAAAAGAGACTATCCCTGATATTATTTAGGTAAAATCTCATGGGCCAGAGCTTATTTTCCAACTGTGGAATACGCATTCATAAACTCAGATTTTTTTTTTTCTCTTTTAAATCTGTTTGAATGGAACTTGCACAGCATTCTATCTTTATCTAGCAAAACATTTCCTTCTCTTTTGCCCATTATTTTCACATAATTTATACACTGGAACCGTAAATAACATCATCCTAAGCCTTTATGGCAATTCTGCATTAGACGATTTGTTACAATTCTTCCAACACTGAAATAAATTTTAGAAAATGATTGTTGAGTGCCTATTATGTAGGCACTATGTAGCACAAAGCACTGTGCTACAACTAAAAAAAATTATATATGGGCCATTTAAAACATTTTTCTTACATCTGTCCAGTCCCTGACCTATATTGTCTATGCAATTGGAAGCTATGAACTCTTTACGTTTAAAAAAAAAAAAAAAAAAAAAGCAAGGAAAAAAGCCTAGCAAAGATCTGCAGCATCTCCTCCTCCTTATATTGTCAGTACAATTTTAATACATTCTTGTTTCATTTGCGTGCGTGTGCGCATGCGTGTGTGTGTGTGTGTGTGTGTGTGTGTGCATTATGAAAAACCTAGTTCCCCACCACCGGTATTCTCTATCCTATATAGTTTACTAATGATTTAGACTATACCATGTAGGCAATAAGGAACCACTGCAGATGTATAATCATGCACATTATATGATGAAATTTGTGTTTCTGACCATAAGTATAGAAAATGGACTGTAAGGAGTTGAGACTAGAGTCTGGGAGGACAATTAGGAAGTTAGGGCAAAAATACAAGGGCAGGAACTATATGTGAAAATCCTTTATAAACCCCAAAGTCTTTACAAATGTTAGTTATTATTAGTAGTAGGATTAATACTTCTGGTGATTAAACCTCCTTGGATTAGGTACAAGAATGAGCTGCATTAGACAGATTTCCCATCATAACGGGCTTGTCATAATGAGACTCCTTTATGTTGTAAGTAAAGGCCAAAGTGCAATACTAAGCTGCTGGCTGACTGTTTTGCACTACAATGGCCCAGTTGTCTATTTAAATAACTCTTACGCTAAAAAGAAATCTGTTATTATGTTAACGTCTCTTGGTACTACAGAAAACCATCTAAAACTCTTTCACAAGGAGTCTCTTTTAAGAGCAGGCTTTCCAGGTCAACTGGAAGGAATTCTCCTAGATATAACCTAATTTAAATGGCATATAAATCTCCAATTTACTATTTGCTATGTAGATAACCATAAGCGTTCTAATAAGAAAATGTAGGTGTCACTACACTTGGTCAAATTTACTATTAAACAACTAGCTAATAGACTTGGAAAATTTTTACATCCTTTATCAATGAAGATGTCATTAAAAACAGACCCTGCAACTATTTTCTGAATTTCATTCTAAAATCAAAGCACATTATCATTATCTGGCTCTGTCTCATTATAATTAGTTTGGTCTCCAGTACAACAGCAATTTCTTTAAAGCTTATTGTATGTTAGAATTAAATCTGTTTTTTTTCTTAAACTACACATACCTTTCAGGTATTTCTTCTCTCAATCCCTGCCTATCCCTCCATTACTAAGTTGCTGTGTCACATGGCTACTATAGAAATCTCCCACTATTTGGGAAGTTATGTCTGGCAAGCTTAGAAAAATAGCTATGAACCAATATGTTAAGCAAAAAAGTTTCTAATCATAAAATTTGAGGAAAAAATGCCTTAATGCTCCTGAATTTTAGCCTGAAGATAGTGCCCTCTATTATACACTTACAATACCTACTACCTGGGGGTAACATAAGCCTTGAAAAAGAAGGTTGTCTGACATCAGAAAAACAACTGAAGTTCTTACTAAAACACTAGGTTGAGGCAGACAAAGAAATTTCTTAAGGTCCCAAACAATAATTGATCATCAAGCACACATGGATTATGTCTGAGTATACTCTACACACAGGCCTGCAGGCTATACTTTTGGAAAGAGTGTTCTTCTTCAATGGTTAAGGCAGATGGAGCTATCTGGAAAGTTCATTTTGGTGGAGAAATCTGACTCCTCAGCACTGCTATAAAAATGATGTGCTTCTATCATATCAGAGAGCAGCATAATTCAGAGGAATTTACCCTCAAATGAAAACTCCCTAAAGCAGAGCACATGACTGATAACACTGTACAGATTGAATGAGTTATTTATTTATGTACATTAAATCCTTTTGAAGATGAAGATTAAAAGAGCAGCAATATACGTTTAGTGATTTAGAGCATAATTGAAAAAATCACAAGTAATTCAATCACACTGAAATCTATGGTGATTGCTGGGCATTTCTATATTTACTGATAGGCCTTTAATCTGAATAATAAGCTCTTTGTAGAGAAAATTTTTTTTTTTTTTTTTTTAAGTTCACACTCTGCACTGGATACTACGCTACATGAATTTAGTTAAGTTTATTTTCAAAACAAGCTTAAGAAGCAGAAATCATTAATACCTTTATTCTATAAATGAGGAAACTAGCTCAAGGTCACACAGCTATGGTAAACTGGGATTTAATTTTCTGAAGTCTGACAACAGTGTCAGGCTTCCTTAAGAAACCTGTTAAAGAGGAAACCACAGGCTCAAAATGGTGTCAGTTGAGCTAAAGCTCATGACACTAAACCTAGATTTAATATCTGACCTAACTGCAGGGTTTTTTTTTAAATTAATTAATTTATTTATTTTTGGCTGTGTTGGGTCTTCGTTTCTGCGTGAGGGCTTTCTCTAGCTGCGGCAAGCAGGGGCCACTCCTCATCGCGGTGCGCGGGCCTCTCACTATCATGGGCTCTCCCGTTGCAGAGCACAGGCTCCAAACGCGCAGGCTCAGCAGTTGTGGCTCATGGGCCTAGTTGCTCCGTGGCATGTGGGATCCTCCCAGACCAGGGCTCGAACCCGCGTCCCCTGCATTAGCAGGCAGACCCTCAACCACTGCGCCACCAGGGGAGCCCCGCTAACTGCAGTTTTGACCTTCCCCAGGAATGTAATCTCAGTTGACCATTCTGGAATTTTCTGGTCAGCAACAATGAGGTCATCTCTCCTGTGGGTCCTCTCCAACCCCCAAAGGAAAAATAGGTAAGCTTCATGACAGACTCTCACCTCTCCCTCAAAAGATGACCTGGCCTAAAACAATTCTTTCTTGTCTTTTCCTAATAACTTCTTTGCTCCACTCTTCTATAAAAACTCTCCATTTTGTACAACTCTTCTATTTACTAGAAGGGATGCTTCCCCATTCGTGAACTGTTGAATAAAGCCTTTCGGATCTTCAGATTTACTTGGATGAATTTAGTTTCTTAATAAAACAAAGGACCAGAAGTATGTATGTCTCTTTTTGTTGGCCTCAGTCTATCTAAAGAGACTGGAAAAGATGTAAACTTAAAACACTTTGGAAGAGAACGTTTAACCCCAGAGGTTGTGTTGTACCTAGATACATAGAATAGATTGCTAGTTAGAGAAATTTCATTGGTGAGTGTTTTGAGGGATTTTTCGTGGTCGATTCCAAAGGTTTGCCTTAGAAGTGATGCAAGAGTGACCAAGAAAAGGTGGTGAAGGGGAGCAGAATTTGTCACCCCAATAGATGCTTCTTTGACATAAGGATTATTTTAGGCTGATTATTTTTAAGAACTGAACAGGACACAGGAGAAACTGAAAACCAAGTAGAAGTCACCCTTTTGTAAGAGACATTTACATTGATAAAGGACATCTCCATCTGTAAGAGTGTCTCCCCCTCTGTACCAGGGAGAGGGTAGTTCTTTATCTCTAGAAACTGTCATCAAAGGAGAAGGCAAAGACTTTAATCTGCATAACAACCATACGCTTGCTTACTGCACTGTGCCTGATAACCTCTCAAACAGCTCCCTTCACCCCCCACCCCCGATATTTTCTTTTGTCTTTAGTTGGAGATGGTATTTAAGGTGGCAGCTTGGGCCATTTTGGGCAGTTGCTCAGTTTTCATGGATATCTCCCATGTATACAGGATGTTATTAAACTTCTTTTTGTTTTTCTCCTATTAATCTATTTTTTATTGCAGGGGATCTCAGCCAAGAACCTACAAAGGTAGAGGGAAAATTATTTTTCTTCCCCTACAGTGGCAGATGAGTAGGTACTGACAAAACAAGACGACAAAAAACACCCGAGAAATCCCCCAATCAGTGTTGCTCTAAGAAACGTTAAGTCAAAGACAGGGTCAAAAGCCTTTTCCTGCAATGTGGCTCTATAGATTGTGATTAAAACAGGGTAAATATACACTCCCAGTGCATAGATACACTCCCAGTCTTGAAGACAGAGAGGGAGTTTGTAGGGTTTTAAGTCATCCATTGCATCCTGCAGATCCCTTCTTTGTAGAGAAGGCAACCTGGCAGAGTGGAAAGAGTTTGTATTTTGAAGAGTGATAGACCTCGATTAAATATGGGTTAGAATCAGACTCTACTGCCTACCAGGTAAAACATCTAACCATAATGAGACTCCAAGAGGTTAAGATCACTGTCTCCAGAATCAGACTGATCAGGTTCACAGCCCAGCCGTACCCCTTACTCTGTATTTTAATATCTGAAAAACAGATGTTATAATAGTAGCTACCTCACAGATTGACATAAGGATTAATCAACTCTTTGAGGTACACAATGTGTTTTCCTACATGGGGCTTACCAAGGGTTAGTTACTATTGTTTTTGTTGCTGTTGTTGTTGTTATTATTATTATTATATTAAAACAAACCATTACTTTCAATATAAATTTTGATAAATTAGGTCATGTATCCAATTTTAAAACACCTGGAACATGTAGTTAACCTTCGCAATATTGCACTTCCCCTTCATTAAACAATTATCTAAAATACTGTGCTAAAAGTCTTTGAATCAAGGCTTTCCAGTAGGGGGCACTTTTCCAATTCTTAAAGCTAGATGGGTCCTCAAGTCTAGCATTATCTCTCTAAATACCTCCTTCCACCATAAAGTAACCAGTGGTCCTCTGCCAGGAGCATCCCTGCTACAAAACTAATATGGATACATTTTAACCCACATGAGTGTTCCATGAATAGAGTCTAGACCTACAGAAAAACAAAATGTCATCCTTGAAACTGCTGAGATGAGGAAACACTGCTTCAAACTGTTAATGACATGGAATTCTTCCACCGTCTGTGTTTTGCCTTTGCACCTACTCAGAATTTTACCCCTGTCCTCTGGTGACAGCTGTGGCACACAAGCTGACAGTATTTAACTTGCTCTGTGATTTCTTACTCAGTGCTTTATTATGAGTCTTAAATTTATTACATTCAACAGTTTGCCTGATATATTATTCTGTACATTACTCTCTGTTATCCTCTTCTGTGACTTTCTGTCTTGCATTTACAAGTCTCTAGGACTTGGTTTATTGTTTATTCTTGGTTTGGGATAAAACAGCTTCCCTTTGTTCTAGTTCTTTATTTGCCCTGTCTACTATCAGACATGCTACAACATTATGATTATACCTAGCATTTCAAATTTAATATTATGTATTGCTTTTTCATGAAAACTTAGATCATAGATCTAAGAGTATATACTGTGTAAGAAGCGAGGAAAGTGAATGTGTGATCTGTTCACATACACTTGACTTCTCTATATTTCCATAATGATTATCTATGACATTTATAAACTTACAGTGATTTATTATCAAATGAAAGTTTAAAAAGCCCAGTAATTTTAAAAGCAATCATATATTTAAAATAATAAACTTAAAATGGAATCACCTAATTGAACATCAATAACCTGACAACAATTCAGGCTAAAGGTTCTACATACACACACAGAAATTCTAAATCTTCCTTTAAAAATTCTCCCTACACAACCTTAAAATACAAAAACAGAAAGAAAAAGGCTATGTCAAGAACAGTATAATAAGCGACAATGTGCAACTTTCATAAGCTTGAATTCTCCCTGTGGGAAACCAAATCTAGCTGGCTGGCATGCTGTGTTAGATCAATTCAGCATTTTTTTTTTTTAATTTGGAAATTTTACATTTAAAAACTAGATTTTGAATGCATTAAAAGTCAGAAAATTTAGGCTACTACTCCTGATTGGCAAAATTAGCTGAAGCTGAATACTGCTGTCCCTTGTACTCAAGGTATACAATCTGCAAATGCCTCTTGGCCCCCTTCTTTCTAGCTTTCACTCATTCATGTCAGTCATCATCTAGTCTCTGTATGTATTTATGCTTGGGACCACAGATAGAGAGATGCCAAGAGAAGATGTGACAAAACCTGACAATCAGCAGTGTATAACCCAGTAGAGAGAGGTTAGGAATCCTTCAAGAGGTTTTATAATGTAGGTTATTTCAATATAATAATAGCCATGATGAAAATGAGGATAATTACCCACTTAGCACTTGAACAACTACAATATTATGCAGCCATTAAACATGATGTTTTGAAAAAATGTCATATGCAAATATAAAAAATGATTTGGCTAAATGACAAAATTACAGATAGATCATACAGTTGCAGGTAAATGAGTACTGAGTTATATTACAGAGATAATTCAAACTAGATGTGCACTATCAAGGCACTACTCTCAATGGATGCATAATCACTTAGAATTGTAGTGTTAAATTGGGCCAGGGAAACCAATTCCATGACCAAAGATTCATATTTGCATATTAATTTAAACTAATTATATTTTCATTGAAAGATTTTTTTAGAACAAATTAGTGAGACTAGTATGCTCCTCTGGAATAGAGTAAGGAGAAGTAAAAAATAAAATAAAATAAAATAAAATTGTGTGAGTATTGTCTGAAGTTTAAGGTCTGGAGGGAATGGTTGAATATCTGAAAAGGATATCTCTGAGATTAATGAGTATAGTACTAGTTAAGCAATTTCAAGTAGGCATAATATTTTTTCTGATTTTTTTGCATTTTTAAGTGATTGCATTTTTGTTACCATAAAAGTAATTCATTATTAATATAAGTGATTAGAAGATAAAGGTACAAATAAGAAAATACAAATCACCTATAATGTTATCATAAAATTTTACTACTAAAAGTTTTGAACCTTTTGTTTCTAGTACTGTTCCTGCTAAAACATATGCTATATGAGGACCAGGGGCTTCTATTTTGCTCACTAATATATCCAAATACTTAGACAGTACTTGCAAAAAGAAACAAAAAGTAGGCACCCAGTAGTTATTGAGGGAACATGTGATTTCAAAGTTAGGTTTCTACCATACTTTTAATTTTGTGTCTTTTAAAAATTCATTTAACATCATATTATAAGCATGTTCCTCTGTCTTTAAATGTTCTAACAAGGTAGCTTTTTAAATGGCTACATGATGTGCCATAATTTCTACTGTTGAATACTCCAAATTATCACTATCATCAAAATGCTTCAGTAAACATCTTTGCACATAGAGTTGATTAGTATATGATTATTAAATTATGACATATGAATGACAAAACGAGAAAATGTAGATCAAAAGAAATTATTTAAGGCTTTTGTTCTATATGCCATACATATATTCCACCAGCAATGAATTGAGTATTTATGTTGATTATAATTTCTGCAAATTTTATAGAAAAAATAAACAGTATTTAATTGTTTTCATTTGTAGTTACTTGATTACTGATAATGCTGAATATTTTTGTATGTTAATAGAACTATCTTTAATTGGAAATATTGTTACTCTAAAAATTTAACAGAAAATTCAATATATAAAATAGTTGGCATATATATATAGAGAGGGTCACATATCATCTTTTGCTGTACAATTATATTAGTTATAATTATATAACTAATATATGTTAGTATAAGTATATTAAGTAATTATGTCTCAGAATATGCACACACGTACATACATATACATGGATAAAACGTGTGTATTAATTGTACATTCACTAACATACAGATATTCATTGTCTGATAACAGACATATTCATCAACTGATGTAAAATTATTTAAGAATAAAAATATTAATGTTGGTATATGCATTTGAAGTATAGAATATTATCTCCTGATCTATCTTACACATCAAAATATATTCACGCCTCATTCAGATGTTAAAACTGTGCCCATTCTCTCACTCATACACACACACACAAACACACACACATTTTAAACTGGAATAACATTATTTGCTTTAGCAATTTCATATAAGTAAGACTTGACAAATACTAAATACCTCTAGAGAAACTTAAATATATGTATCACCTATTTCGATAGCAAAATTGAAAAAACAACATATCTGTTATAATATATTTTAAACTTTCAGTTTTGGCAGGCATAATTTATCTATGCTATATTGGTAAATTTTATATATAATGTGGATAAATATGCAAATATACAACAGTGTGTAATGAATCGAATATATATTCATTTAAGGTTCCTTTTTCCTTTTTCTCACTTGGAGAAAGGTGTTTAATTATACCTAGCTGGAGGGGAGAAAAAAAATCAGTATTTAAGCTTCTGAAATGAAGTTGGAAAGGTGGTCTTGATTGAGTGCCCAGATGGAAATATCACAGTCTGTAAGTATCCTCACTGTTCAAAAACTCCCTCTGCCCCACCACCCCAGGACACAGAACTCGTTGCTGCTGGCCATCTTTGAAATTGAGACTCATGTAACCAGTGGCAGATGTGTCATCTGTCTGTCTGTGACTGTGATAGGACCCATCTGCAGTTTGCACCTGTTGTTTTGCTGAGGCCAGAGTGGAGGTGTGAATATAAAACTCAAAGAGCAAGTCAACAGCAAAATTAAGGAAGTGGTTTTTTCCTCTCATGATCTGTGTTTCTGTTTTTCTTCCTTTCCTTCCACCTCCAGAGTCAAGATGCTGATGGGATAATAACCCACAGTCAGTTTCAGCCAATTATCCTAAGTCAGTAATTATCATAATTTTTTCACTACAATATCAAAAAAATGTGAGAAAAACAAATTTGAAAGCCAAAAAATGAGAGAGAGAGTTAGATAAATTATTCTTCAAGGACAGCCTCTGCTTGGACTATTTTGATTCACGTTGGTATAAGAAACATTTTGCTGTCAACAGAAACACTGCTACTGTGTGATTACATATTCAACATTTCATTTTTTTCATAAAACGTATTTGCTTTAAATATGCTTTTAAAAAACAACTCAGAGATATTTTTCTTGCGCCTTTCAATAGCCGATTACAGTTTAAAAATCAGACCTTCTGTAGAAGAGTACTTCTCAAACTTTCCCGTGTATATTAAACCATTTGTTTGCATTGTGGAAATGCAGATTCAGATGAGTAGGTTTGGGCTGGGGCATGAGAGTTGCCTTCCTAACAGACTCTCAGTTGGTAGTGATGCTGCTGGTCCAAGAACTCCACATTGACCAGCAAGGCTACAGATTATATATATTATATGTATTATATGTATATCATTATATGTATTCATACCATGTAGAAATAGTTTTGAAAACTATAACAGAAACCATTCAACAAATATAAACGATTTATGTATTAAAATGTTTATAAGTAGGTTAACATAGACAATGAATGTTACTAATTACATTAATGATAACTCAAATCTAACATAAGTTTTAAATCATCATGTCTCATTTGCATCCAAGATTTGGCAATTATGAATAAGACTGCTACAAACATCCATGCGCAGGCTGTTGTATGGACATAAGTTTTCAACTCCTTTGTGTAAATACTAAAGAGTGTGATTTCCTGGATCATGTGGTAAAGGCATATTTGGTTTTATAAGAAAATACCAAATTGCCTTCCAAAGTGGCTGTACCATTTTGTATTCGCATCAGCAACGTATGAGAGCTCCTGTTTCTCCACATCGTTGCCAGCATTCAGTGTTGTCAGTGTTCTAGATTTTGGCAATTGTAACAGATGTGTTGTGGTATCTCCTTGTTTTAATTTACATTTCTCTGATAACATATGATAAGGAGAATATTTTTATATGTTTATTTGCCATCCATATATCTTCTTTGGTGAGATATCTGTTAAGGTTTTGGCCCAGTTTTTAATCAAGTTGTTTGTTTTCTTACTGTTGTATTTTAAGCATTTTTTGCATATTTTGGATAGCAGTCCTTTATCAGATGTGCCTTTTGCAAATATTTTGAGTCTGATGCTTGTCTTCTCATTCTCTTGTTATTGTCTTTTGCAGAGCAGACATTTTTAATTTTAATGAAGTCCAGCTTATCATTTGTTTTTTTCATGGATTATGTTTTTGTTGTTGTATTTCAAAAGGCATGACCATATCCAAGGTCATCTAGGTTTTCTCCTATGGTATCTTCTAAGACTTTTATAGTTTTGCATTTTACATTTAGGTCTACAATCTATTTTGAGTTAATTTTTGTAAGAGTACAAGGTCTGTGTCTAGAATCCCTTTTTTTTTTTTTTTTGCATGTGGATGTCTAAATGTTCCAGCACTGTTTATTGAAGGGACTACCTTTGCTCCCTTGTACTGCCTTTGTTCTTCTGCCAAAGATCAGTTGACTATATTTATGTGGGTCTATTTCTGGGCTCTTTATTCTGTTCCATTAATCTATTTGTCAATTCTTTCACCAATACCCCATTGTCTTGATGAGAGCACTTTACAGTAAGACTTAAAATCAGTCAGCCTCAGTCTTCCAACTTTGTTCTTCTCCTTTACTATTTGTATTAGCTATTTTGAGTCTCCCCTTAAAACCTTTAGAGTCAGTGTGCTCATATCTGAAGATACTCTGCAGAAATTTTGATTGGGATTACATTTAATCTATAAATCAAGCTGGGAAGAATTGATGTCTTAACAATATTGAGTCTTCCTATTCATAAACATGGAATCTCTAATTATTTAGTTCTTTGATTTTATTCATTAGAGTTTTATAGTCTTCCTCCTAGATCTTGTTCATTTTTTACTGGATTTATAACTAAGTATTTCTGGGGGGAGTTCATATAAATGGTATTGTGTTTTTAATTTCAAATTCCAATTGTTCACTGCTGGTATATAGGAAAGCAATTGACTTTTGCCTATCAAGCTTTTATTCTGCAACCTTGCTATAATCATTTATTAGCTCCAGAAATTTTTGTAGACTCTGGATTTTCTGCATATATGATCATGTCATCTGTGAACAAAGGCTGTTTTATGTCTTCCTCCCCCAAGCCCTATACCTTCTATACCCTTTGTGTACCTTACTGCACTAGCAAGGGCCTCCACTATGGTGTTGGAAAAAGAGTGGTGGGAGGAGTCATTCTTGCCTTTTACCTGATCTTAGGGTTTGAGATTCTTACCATTAAGCATGATATTAGCTATAGGTTTTTTTGTAAATAGTCTTTATCAATTTAAAAAAAGTTCTCCTCTCTTCCTAGTTTACTGAGAGTTTTTAACACACATGGGTGTTGGATTTTGTCAAATGCTTTTGCTGCATCTCCTGATATGATCATGTGATTTTTCTTTTTTAGTCTGTTGATGTGATGGATTACACTAATTGATTTTCAAATGTAGAACAAGACTTGCATACTTGGGATAAGTCCCACTTGGTTGTGGTACATAATTCTTTTTATACTTTTTTGGATTCAATTTGCTAATATTTGGTTGAGGACATTTGTCTCTATGTTCATGAGAGATACTGGTCTGCAATGTTGTTTTCTTGTATTTTGTTTGCCTGGTTTTGGTATTAGGCAATGCTAGACTCATGAATGTCATCTATTTTTGATGCATCCTTGCCCTTGTTGTAAGTTGCTTCATGATGTTTACAGCAGGATCTTCCAAATTCTCCTTTCTTTCTTTTTTTTTTTGTTTGAGTCCAGGAATTATAAATCATCTCTTTCACTGATCTCTATTTTTTTTTTCTATTAAGTTAGCTGCAGTGCTCAAATCTTAAAGTTATTTGGATCCCACTAATATCTTTTTCTGTTCCAACCACATTGCTCTCTTATTGTTTTCTATGCTGAAGTGTGGTTCATTGACTAGTAATATAGGCGCCAAATGAGAGCTTGTTAGAATCTTAGGTCTCACCCCAGACCAACTAAATTACAGCCTGTGTTTTAGGAAGGTCCTCAGGTGTTTGTGTACATATGAAAGTTTGAGAAGCAGTGCTGTCAACTCCAACACTGCTGATTATGAAATACAAAGCTCTACTTGACCTAGAGTTAGAAATAAATCTAAACTCAGTAGGAGGTTTGGAGAAAGACAGATAGCTATCCAAATCCCAGCCCTTCTGCTTCTGAGATTATTCTCCTGAACAGGTAACTCAACAATTCTCCTCACTTTCCTCATCTGTGAAGATGCAGTAATAATACCATGTTGTTGTAATAAAATATATGTTGTGATGAAAATATACAGTACCCAGCACAGTCTGGCATGTTATAATCAATTGTTGATAAAAAAAATATTATTATTATCAGAGAAAAAGAAACTAGAGAATGATAGGCTGTGTTGCCTGATATTCAAAGTAGTTAGGTGTAGATCTTTGTGAATCAAAGCTGACCTGATAACCAGTTTGATTCATTCTAATGCCATATAACTTTGCCATAATACAGTGATTTTCAGCAGTTCAACTAATTTTATACTTTTAAGGATTCTTAGCTTTCCCCTGGCATCATGCTCAGCATAGTAATTTCTCTTTTATTATTTTCTCTGAGAAACATTTTTAGGTAACGGAGAAAAAAATCAGCCCTCTCTTACAATATATCAAGGCAATATAAAATATATTTAAAATATATTTTAAAATATATTTCTTTGCAAAACATATTAAATGGGTCATTATTTACATGAGATTTTAGAAAGTCATTATGGCCTATTGTGCAGATTTTAAACTGACATTGGATAGGTAAATTATGTTTAGGCAGTTTTCAAAAACTGGATTTTTTATTCAGTAGACCATAGCATCCCTTTGATGTGCTATTTTGTAATTCATTAAATTATTTTCCAGCATATGCAGAGCTATCATGATGCTAATGGATATTCATATTTAAATTATGAACTAAAGCTACCTTATACCTATATAAGCCAATTTTTCATATCAAAAAACTTGGAACTGAAAGAGCTATAGAGCAGAACACAGTATTTGAACACATTTTTACGGTGTTGTGATTTCTAGATTATCTCTGTATTTGTTAAGCATATCTTCTGTGCCAGTTATCAATTTATTGCCTCTCAATTCCAAATGCACCCTTCAATGTGGTAAACAGCAGAATTTGTTTAAGCATTTCTCCTTTAAAGTGACTACGATGTTAAGCTTTCTCAGTAGAGAGCAATGAGGGGATATTGCAGGAAGTGGAGGCTTTCTGTGGTTTGCAGCACGACTGAGGAGGGTCAGCAATGTGGGAATGAGGACATCTGGTTAGGAAGTACCCAGTAGCAATGAGCCCAGGATGTGGTCCTTTGACCTTGCAGCCTGGCCTGGTGATAACCTTCTGCAGACAGTTTGAACCCTTCTGACAAGCTCTGTATAGCCCACATATCGCCATCTGTGTCCCAAAGGGTCACACACCAAGTAGTCAATCCTTCTTCAAAGAGCAGGCTCTGAAAACCTTTTTGTCCACATTGGCACCTGGACTCCCACTGCATGCCCAGCCATCAGTTACTGATCACCTGCTCCTTCCCTGCACTATGGAAAGTAGCCTGTTATTTGCACAGCAACTCCAGACCAGTTCTGGACTGGCCAAACCAGCGATCATCTCTGTCATCCAGTGGCCAAACCACATCTTCTCCAAGGAGGGCTTGGAGGTCTTATCCTTCCTTAGGTACTCTCCCTCTGCCTTAGGGTACCATAGATAATTTCTTTACATCTTATAGGTACATTTATCAATAATTCTTTGTATTAAACAACCCTTCTTTAACCTACTGTATGGTGTCTGTCTCCTGATTCGACATAGACTGCTACCTTGGCTTTCTCTAATTAGAAGTGAAAATTGTTCTAGAGATCATTTTGTTACAATAAGGGCTCTTACTTATTGTGAGCTATCTATGGGCCAGGCTCTTTACAACATTTTCTCATTTAACCCTCACAAAAAAAGTATGAAGTGTGTACTTCATTTTACAAATGAAGGAACTAAGGTTTATACTTAAAGCAGTTTATTCAGGGTCAAGACTGACTTGAACTTTAAAACCAGTCCTCTTTCAATACTATGACTGTGTCTATAACTAACAATCCTATCTTGTAAACATCCCCAAACTTAGCTTCAATGTCCAAGAATACTTCACCTTTTTTTTGGAATGATTTATAAACATATCGTATATAGGTTTATTATCCAGATAGAAACAATCAGGATGGATAAAGTGCTCAATGGAAAAGAGAGACTTCTCATAACCATTTTTCTGAAAATTAATTCAGATCCCTTGCATTAATTAAAAGCATACTATTGGAGATACAGTTATGAGAGGATAGTGTACTGATGGAAGAAGTTATAAGTCTAGTGGGAAAGGCATACTAGAATATAGATAATTAGAATAAGGTGAGTAAAAGTATCATGATTGAGGTATACACAGGATGTTATGGAAATAAATAGGAGATTCCTGACATAGACTGAATAACAAAAGGGAAGGGAAAGGCTAATAAAAGGTGTCTGAGTAAAATCCTGAAGGCTAAGTAGATATTTAGTTGAGTGGAGGAAAGACTTCTAGTAACCTAAGAGACCTATGCAAAGGCAAATGGATGCTAGAAATCATGACACTTTGGAGATACAATAAGTATTTCTGTAAAACCAGAACACATGTGAGGGGTAGGGTAGGGCTAGTGGTAAGAGATTTGGATGGAGAGAGCACCTCCGAAGCCTTGGTAGAACGTTTAGATGTTTTTCTAAACTTTAGAAGGGAGCTTCACAGCCTTGACTATGTTAGAAGTATGATTCTCTCTTCAGGTTGGAGAATATGTTGGAAAGAGGCAAGATTGGAAGCAGAACAAAAAATTCTTAATAAAAAGAAAAGCTATTATTCTTACCTCCTTTGTGATGGGTACTGTCCTGTGCTTTTAATATGTATCCTGTCTCTCTGTCATCACACCAACCCCAAGTTGAGATTTAGCAAAATTATGGAATTACTAAAATAGAGACTAGACTCCAACTCAGATTTTTTGGACTCCATTTCCATAGAGTTAGAAAACTCAAGCAATGACAATATTTTATTATTAGCTGCATTAAAAATTAACTTTGCCAAGTAATCTAGGTAAGAACATGACTAAGGTAGCAGCAGCGACTTCAGAAGAGGTAGAAGAGATATTAATTAGGAAGGGAAAATCAACTAAACTTGATGTGGAGGGGGTAGGAGGAAAAAGAAAACCATCCTAATATTTAGCAACTGCACTGCAAATGAGGAAATAAATAGTCTGAAGAAGCAAAAGGAGGTGAGATAAGTTCTCTTTTTAATATGTTTGATGTGGGATGAACACTGGATATTCAAATGTAAATATCAAGTAGGTATTTACTATATACTTCTGAAACTTCAGAGAGTAGTTTAGGTGGGAATACTATTTTTTGAAGTCATAACTTCCCAGGTTTATACTTGAAGCCATGAATATAAATGGAACCACCCAAGGAGAATGTATAGAAAGTTAAGTCAAGAAAGTTTGGGGAAACCCTGGGAAACACTGCCCTTTAAGGAACAAACAGAGGAAAAGAAACCTCTAAAAGGAACTGAGAATATATAAAATGCCTCTTTCTACCAAAGAGGTAGAAAAAAGTAAGAGAAATAGTATCCTGAAGGCAAAAAGAGAAGACTATGAGAAATGAAATGCTACTAGAAAAAAGAATGAAAAATGTGTGCTTCAGCTTTAGCAACACAGAGGTCAATGGTGAAATGGTGGGGGTAAATTTCCCTTTATAGTAAGGTGAATGCACAAAAAGTTAGGTTTAAATTTTGAGCAAAACAACACTTTCAAGATGACTGACTATGAAAAGAAATGTGACAGATCTAAAGATATGTAGGGACAAGGAAGTAGTTTGGGTTGTTTGCTATAAGATGAAAAACACTTGAAAATGTTGAAATGGAGACATTTTGAGAACTATTAATTAAAGATACAGGGGAAAGGAAATACATGATAAAACAAAATCTTCAAGGAGACAAGAGGCACATCAAGGAGACAAGAAGTACAGGCAGGTATCAAATAGCATATAAGGTAGTTGAACTCAAAGAATTCTTAGTCTCGAGGATTATTTACATCAACTTTGACATGCACTGATTTTGACACTGATTCTACCTGAATCATGGAACGCAATTATATATACACACACACACACACACACACACGCAGAGAGAGAGAGAGAGCAGAGGCAGAAAGAGTTTGTTTTCCACATGTAGAGTTAGCTTCATCAACTATGTATGGCTTTCCTTGGCTTTAAGGTCCATCTAGTAGAAAATTCCAGTGTAGGGCCTTCCATGGCTTTAAAGTCCTTCTAGTAGAAAATTCCAATTGTCTGCAAGGCATAAACTCAGCTTTTGGAAATTCTGATTTCCTACTCATTGTGGTGTTCTCTAGTTACTCTAGGTAACAGACATGCTGAATATACAGACAAATTCATACTAGCACAGTAAAACTGTCAACATTGCAGAGAAAGAAGGATGCACATAGAAAAAAACCACATTCACAGAAAGATAGACAAGATGAAAAGGCAGAGGGCTATGTACCAGATGAAGGAACAAGATAAAACCCCAGAAAAACAACTAAATGAAGTGGAGATAGGCAACCTTCCAGAAAAAGAATTCAGAATAATGATAGTGAAGATGATCCAGGACCTCGGAAAAAGAATGGAGGCAAAGATGGAGAAAATACAAGAAATATTTAACAAAGACCTAGAAGAATTAAAGAACAAACAAAGAGAGATGAACAATACAATAACTGAAATGAAAACTACACTAGAAGGAATCAAGAGCAGAATAACTGAGGCAGAAGAACGGATAAGTGACCTGGAAGACAGAATGGTGGAATTCACTGCTGCAGAACAGACTAAAGAAAAAAAGAAAAAAAAGAAATGAAGACAGCCTAAGAGACCTCTGGGACAACATTAAACGCAACAACATTTGCATTATACGGGTCCCAGAAGGAAAGAGAGAGAGAAAGGACCAGAGAAAATATTTGAAGAGATTATAGTCGAAAACTTCCCTAACATGGGAAAGGAAATAGCCACCCAAATCCAGGAAGCACAGACAGTCCCAAACAGGATAAACCCAAAGAGAAACATGCTGAGACACATAGTAATCAAACTGGCAAAAATTAAAGACAAAGAAAAATTACTGAAAGCAGCAAGCGGAAAATGACAAATAACATACAAGGGAACTCCCATAAGGTTAACAGCTGATTTCTCAGCAGAAACTCTACAAGCCAGAATGGAGTGGCATGATATACCTAAAGTGATGAAAGGGAAGAACCTACAACCAAGATTACTTTACCTGGAAAGGATCTCATTCAGATTCAATGGAGAAATCAAAAGCTTTACAGACAAGCAAAAGCTAAGAGAATTCACACCACCAAACCAGCTCTACAAAAAATGCTAAAGGAACTTCTCTAAGTGGGAAACACAAGAGAAGAAAAGGACCTACAAAAACAAACCCAAAAATTAAGAAAATGGTAATACGAACATACATATCAATAATTACCTTAAACGTGATTGGATTAAATGCTCCAACCAAAAGACACAGGCTTGCTGAATGGATACAAAAACAAGACCCATATATATGCTGTCTACAAGAGACCCACTTCAGACCTAGGGACACATACAGACTGAAAGTGAGGGGATGGAAAAAGATATTCCATGCAAATGGAAATCAAAAGAAAGCTGGAGTAGCTATACTCATATCACATAAAATGGACTTTAAAATAAAGAATGTTACAAGAGACAAGGAAGGACACTACATAATGATCAAGGGATCAATCCAAGAAGAAGATATAACAATTATAAATATATATGCACCCAACACAGGAGCACCTCAATACATAAGGCAACTGCTAACAGCTATAAACGAGGAAATCAACAGTAACACAATAATAGTGGGGGACTTTAACAGCTCACTTACACCAATGGACAGATCATCCAAAATGAAAATAAATAAGGAAACAGAAGATTTAAATGACACAACAGACTAGATAGATTTAATTGATATTTACAGGACATTCCATCCAAAAACAGCAGATTACACTTTCTTCTCAACTGTGCACAGAACATTCTCCAGGATAGATCACATCTTGGGTCACAAATCAAACCATAGTAAATTTAAGAAAACTGAAATCATATCAAGCATCTTTTCTGATCACAATGCTATGAGATTAGAAATCAATTACAGGGGAAAAAAAGGAAAAAACACAAACACATGGCAGCTAAACAATACGTTACTAAATAACCAAGAGATCACTGAAGAAATCAAAGAGGAAATCAAAAAATACCTAGAGACAAATGACAATGAAAACATGATGATCCAAAGCCAACGGGATGCAGCAAAAGCAGTTCTAAGAGTGAAGTTTATAGCTATACAAGCTTACCTCAAGAAACAAGAAAAACCTCAAATAAACAATCTAACCTTACACCTAAAGGAACTAGAGAAGAAAGAACACACAAAACCCAAAGTTAGCAGAAGGAAAGAAATCATAACGATCAGAGCAGAAATAAATGAAATAGAAACAAAGAAAACAATAGCAAAGATCAATAAAACTAAAAGCGGGTTCTTTGAGAGATAAACAAAATTGATAAACCATTAGCCAGACTCATCAAGAAAAACAGGGAGAGGACTCAAATCAATAAAATTAGAAATGAAAAAGGAGAAGTTACAACAGACACCACAGAAATACAGAGCATCCTAAGAGACTGCTACAAGCAACTCTATGCCAATAAAATGGACAACCTGGAAGAAATGGACAAATTCTTAGAAAGGTATAACCTTCCAACACTGAACCAGGAAGAAACAGAAAATATGAACAGACCAATCACAAGCACTGAAATTGAAACTGTGATTAAAAATTTTCCAACAAACAAAAGTCCAGGACCAGATGGCTTCACAGGTGAATTCTCTCAAACATTTAGAGAACAGCTAACACTCATCCTCTTCAAACTCTTCCAAAAAACTGCAGAGGAAGGAACACTCCAAACTCATTCTATGAGGCCACCATCACCCTGATACCAAAACCAGACAAAGATACTACAAAAGAAGAAAATTACAGACCAATATCACTGATGAATATAGACGCAAAAATCCTCAATGAAATACTAGCAAACAGAATCCAACAACACATTAAATGGATCATACACCATGATCAAGTAGGATTTATCCCAGCGATGCAAGGATTCTTCAGTATACGTAAATCAATGTGATACACCATATTAACAAATTGAAAAATAAAAACCATATGATCATCTCAATAGATGCAGAAAAAGCTTTTGACAAAATTCAACACCCATTTATGATAAAAACTCTCCAGAAAGTGGGCACAGAGGGAACCTACCTCAACATAATAAAGGCCATATACAACAAACCCACAGCAAGCATCATTCTCAACGGTGAAAAATTGAAAGCATTTCCCCTAAGATCAGGAATAAGACAAGGTTATCCACTCTCACCACTATTATTCAACATAGTTTTGGAAGTCCTAGCCACGGCAATCAGAGAAGAAATAAAAGGAATACAAATTGGAAGAGAAGAAGTAAAACTGTCACTCTTTGCAGATGACATGATACTATACATAGAGGATCCTAAAGATGCCACCAGAAAACTACTAGAGCTGATCAGTGAATTTGGTAAAGTTGCAGGATACAAAATTAATGCACAGAAATCTCTTGCATTCCTATACACTAATGATGAAAAATCTGAAAGAGAAATTAAGGAAACACTCCCATTTACCATTGCAACAAAAAGAATAAAATACCTAGGAATAAATCTACCTAGGGAGACAAAAGACCTGTATGCAGAAAACTATAAGACACTGATGAAAGAAATTAAAGATGATACCAACAGATGGAGAGATATACCATGTTCTTGGATTGGAAGAATCAATACTGTGAAAATGACTATATTACCCAAAGCAATCTACAGATTCAATGCAATACCTATCAAATTAGCAATGGCATTTTTTACAGAACTAGAACAAAAAATCTTAAAATTTGTATGGAGACACAAAAGACCCCAAATAGCCAAAGCAGTCTTGAGGGAAAAAAACGGAGCTGGACGAATCAGACTCCCTGACTTCAGACTATACTACAAAGCTACAGTAATCAAGACAATATAGTACTGGCACAAAAACAGAAACATAGATCAATGGAACAAGATAGAAAGCCCAGAGAAAAACCCACACGCCTATGGTCAACTAATCTATGACAAAAGAGGCAAGGATATACAATGGAGAAAAGACAGTCTCTTCAATAAGTGGTGCTGGGAAATCTGGACAGCTACATGTAAAAGAATGAAATTAGAACACTCCCAAACACCATACACAAAAATAAACTCAAAATGGATTAGAGACCTAAATGTAAGACCAGACACTATAAAACTCTTAGAGGAAAACATAGGAAGAAGACTCTTTCACAAAAATCACAGCAAGATCTTTTCTGATCCACCTCCTAGAGTAATGGAAATAAAAAGAAAAATATAAAAATGGGACCTAATGAAACTTCAAAGCTTTTGCACAGGAAAGGAAACCATAAACAAGACGAAAAGACAACCCTCAGAATGGGAGAAAATATTTGCAAAACAATCAACGGACAAAGGATTAATCTCCAAAATATATAAACAGCTCATTCAGCTCAATATTAAAAAAACAAACAACCCAATCCAATAACGGGCAAAAGACCTAAATAGACATTTCTCCAAAGAAGACGTACAGATGGCCAAGAAGCACATGAAAAGCTGCTCAACATCACTAATTATTAGAGAAATGCAAATCAAAACTACAATGAGGTATCACCTCACACCAGTTAGAATGGGTATCATCAGAAAATCTACAAACAATAAATGCTGGAGAGGATGTGGAGAAAAAGGAACTCTCTTGCGATGTTGGTGGGGATGTAAATTGATACAGCCACTATGGGGAACAGTATGGAGGTTCCTTAAAAAACTAAAAATTGAATTACCATATGATCCAGCAATCCCACTACTGGGCATATACCCAGAGAAAACCATAATTCAAAAAGACACATGCACCCCAATGTTCAGTGCAGCACTATTTACAATAGCCAGGTCATGGAAGCAACCTAAATGCCTATTGATAGATGAATGGATAAAGAAGTTGTGGTACATATATACAATGGAATATTACTCAGCCATAAAAAGGAACGAAATTTGGTCATTTGTAGAGACGTGGATGGATCTAGAGACTGTCATACAGAGTGAAGTAAGTCAGAAAGTGAAAAACAAATATCGTATATTAACGCATATATGTGGAACCTAGAAAAATGGTAAAGATGTACCAGTTTGCAGGGCAGAAATTGAGACACAGATGTAGAGAACAAACGTATGGACACCAAGGGGGGAAAGTGGCGGGGGGGTGGGTGTGGTGGTGTGATGAATTGGGCGTTTGGGATTGACATGTATACACTGATGTGTATAAAATTGATGACTAATAAGGACCTGCTGTATAAAAAAAATAAGTAAAATAAAATTCAAAAATTTAAAAAAAAGGATGCACATATTTCAGAACATAAATTACATGGATAACTACATTCAATTACAGTATAAGTCCCTTGAAAGAAAGATCTATGTCAAATCACTATTAACAAACCTATTCTTTCACAACGGACATATAGTTAGTTAAGATAGTTTGAGAACCACATTCATCCTTAGCTAGTGTGTTGACAGGTTTGGCTTCTATAACAACCTTTATATAAGAGTTGTATGTATCAGAACTGATTTCTTCCAATTTTAAACTAAACAAAATATTAAGCCCTCTCTCATCGCACAGTATTCCAAGTGTCACTATATTTCTCATTATCTTTTTACAGTCCTTATTCTCATTCAGTCAACTCCTTCTCATCCCCATAGTTTTCAAATTTGACCTTTCAACATAAATTTGAATGTTATGACCTACCCTACATTGAGATAACTCTTTTTCACAATTTTGACAAAATTAAAATGGGTTCTGGCTTTAGAAAAAAATGTATATGTTAGCTCTGCATTTCCTTGTAATTTTTGAGATTCAAGTGATGGCACAGTGCCTTATCGTTAGCTACATCAGCAGTTAGCTTTGCCAAGTAGGGTTGCTAGGTCTTCTAAATGCAAATTAAAAAAGAAAAGGAAAAAAGAGCAAAGTATTAACAGGCAAAAGGATATGGTACATAGCCAACAAGGTAATGGCTTTTATTGCAGTCCAGTGGTCCAGAGATGGAGGGTTATTGTGACAACACCGTTAAACTTAAGAATAAGTTCCCCTTGTGTTGGTGTAACTGGAGGGCAGGGGTTGAGAAGGAGGTGGAGATAAAGAGCCTCTCACCAAACCAGTTATCAGCATCCTTCATTAACCACCACATAGGGCATCTTAACACCAGTGAAAGCAGTCACTATCCAGACTTTGAGAATAGGAAGGAGGAGGTGTGTAATGCTCATTTCTCCTACCCATGAATCCTTTTGGCAACAAGAAAGAATCTGCAGTGCCCTCTTCATTCCCAAAGGACAATATGACTCTATATTATTGAACAGTGGAGATTAGAAGAATATCTCATCTATTTTTAGAGTTTTGTTTCATGTTCATAAAAACATTCCCATTATTCTCTTCCTGAAGAGTGCCTCTTGAACTGAAATTGCCAGTGACTTTTCACATCCTTCATCCTATTTCATTACAGAAACACTCATAAAGACACAATTTTCTCCTATCAATAAATATGTTTGATGCTCCATAGAAGTTCTATGTAATACATGCAGAACAATGCAGGCAGACTCTGGGATAAATTATTACCAAAACAACTTGAAGCGATGAGCCTGTCTCTGGATGCTTTCCGGCAGATGTGATGTGGACGCTCAGTGTGAAAGCAGGCTGAGTAATAAAGCCTGAGTAATAATCATAAATCCCAAAGAGGCATCACCCTCTCTAAGACATTTTTTAACTCCTTCAAAAAGACGACTATAAGGTGCAATCTGCTTTTAGAGGCACTATATTTTTAAAAAATACATTTAGTTAAAGTTTGAGATTGAGCATGCCTGGACTGGGGTGGCCCATTCATGCAGTAGACTCAGTTGGCAGTTCCATGCAGATTGTGATGGTGCCATGAAAACACTGCTCATGCTGCCAGTGGTGCTTTGGACAGGCCCTGATCATTTCCTTTATTTGGGTTTTGCTTTATTTTTACAACCTATTCCTATTAAAAGTTTCTAAAATCGTCTAGCCATAAAGTCTCTCAAAATATGGAATCTACATGGAAAGTATTCAGGGACAAAGAATGATTTAATGTGACTTATTTATAGGATAGGGAACAAAAAGGACTGATATTTTTCAAAACAGACCCTTGGGTCTGCTCTATTCAACTCTGTTTCTATCTGCTTAGCACTCATTAAATACAAAATCCAGGGTACTGACTGTCAAGATAAACAGGGTTTTCTTTTTGCGTTTCATATTTTTTCACACAAAGGTACATATAAATCAAGCAGTAATTTCAGAACTAGACACATTGGGTGGAAAATGTCAAGCTGGATACATCTCCACTGGTACAGTCTAGATGAGCCCTTAAGATTAACATACACAAGATTAACATTTCTTCCTTTTGTTGCTCATTGTTTTGCATCATTTACATACTGCACAAATAAAGCACTACTACATCTCAAAGGAAAAAAAGTACTAATGTATTTGTCAACCAAAACTCCTAGCAATGCATCATTGAAATTTCCAATATGTTGTACTTTCCACGAAACTTATGCAAGTTCAATGAGTATTTCCAAGTCCACTGTCATGTAAAGTTTCGATGTTACTGGGATCCCAGAAAAAAAGTTCATGCCGCCCATTCTAAGTACTGGTAAAATATATTTATAGTGTTCAAATAACAAGGATACAGCGAGGCAATTTTTAAGGATCGCCCTACCACAGTACGCATTTTACATGCTTGTTAAAGGGATACACTCTGCTCAGGCATCCCACGACAGGGGTCTTTATCACTTCCAGCAGCTCTACCAATTATGGAACCACTACTGCAACGCAAAGGAAAAGATTCTAAAAGCCCAGGTAGAATGTCACTGGCATACAGTCCCAGGTCCTGCAGATTTCATGCCACAGAGAGAGGCGACATATGCCTCCTTCTGTGGAAAATCATAGAGAGAGATCCAATTTGCTACCCCATGGAACAAGGGAGATGAGCTGAGCATTCAGTCAACACAATGAATGGGACTAGGGAGACCTTAATATCTCTATAAAGGGGAAGAGATTTATAAATTATTATTTGTATATATGTTGCCTTTACAATTTACCAACTTACTTTCACATAACTCATCTAATATAAAAATTATGTAACAGGAAAAACATTATTTTTCTATTTTTTAATTGTTATCACTTCTCTGTGCACTTACAGCTTTAATAACACCTAAATATTATCATGAAATGTTTTTTCTTCCCAATGCACTCAGTAGACATCATGTTCTTTGGAACCATGGAGTATGTACAAAGTGCCTTTTTCTAATTATAATGTCCATACACACACACACACACACACACACACACACACACTACTATAATACCCGGTACACGATGGCTACTCACTGAGCACTGAAACGATGAATTACTGGGTGAATGAATGAATGAATACCTCACATTGCCCTGTTTCTATTAGCACTTTTAGTTATCCATTCAATTCATTTCTTACTAAATACCTAGCACTGTGCCACACTGTAGGATATAAATTATACAGAAGCCAATTAAAGGTTTATTCCATTATGGTCCAATGACCCAACTGCTGCCATCTGGATGCTTGTTAAAGCTTCAAATTCCTGTGCCACATCCCAGATTTACCAAATTAGAATCTCATGCATACTGAAGTCTGAAAAGCATTGCACTATAAATTGACAATCTTTTTGTGAAAATAAGTTAATGGATTAAAAAAAAAATCACATTCAAGGAGCAGTGTTTCTTACAAATATTCTTCAGTATATTCCCTGTGCAATTTATCTTAGGTATAAAGTGGGTAAAACTAAAATTTGGGGGAAATAGCAAACTAACGACAGCATTTAAGTGAAAGTTCAAAGCCAAGGTAAAGGGGGAACTAGTTTAGTGGGTCTGGAACTTCATAAAGAATATCATCTCAAGGAACCCATCCTCATGGAAAGCACTGACCATTAGAACAAATCAGACATGGATCAACCAATGATACGGGGTCATAAATTAAGTGGCAATTTATGTCTTTGTCTAACGATGGTTACATATAAAATGAAAATATTCATCCCCAGTAGTAGAAAAAGCAAGTCTTAGTTAATTAAATTATATTTTATCACTGGCTTACAAGATGTTTTACTTTTTAAAAACAGTATTATTCACTACTCTCTTCCCTTCTGCCGGTTCGCTACTGTGATTGTTCTGTAACTGTCAGAGTACAGTTTACTGACACCTAATCCAGAGTTTAAAAACAGCCCAGTTTACTTACTATTTCAAAAATGTTTCAGCAGGATTGAGTCAGTACTTGCAAAGACAATCAGACATGGGAATCTTCTAGCAGTTTCAGAACTCTGGTCATGTTGCTTTAGGGGCAGTTGTTACATATAAACTGGATAGATTAGTGGGGAAAAAAGTAGAGATTTTAGAGCCAAGAGGAGTTGGAATTTAGTCTAGCTCTGTTGGTAATCAGCAATGTAGCCTAGGGTTACTCATTAAGTTTCCTCTAAAATTTGGTCAACAAAATATAAAAGAATTGTTGCAAGTAGGAAAGATAGTTATTTGTCTATTGTCTACTGATGAGTAGGGCCAAAAAATAACCACCACTGTTAAGTGACTCTTAAATCCATGATAATGACTTTGAGGCCTAGAAAGGTAAATGAAACTGTAAAAAAGTTACTTTAATAGTCACTTTTTCTTACTTAAGCAGCTGATAAAGTGCCATGTGTTTGGATTTGTCTTTGCTTAATCTTTGCCCGATGTTCTCTCCACTCTAAAACGTCTCCACCTAAATTCATATATGGGTTACAATGGGGTTCTAGACAAGACATGTAGGCTACAGAGATTATAGAAGTGGACAGAGAAGACGCATCACATGCTGTAGTTAACAGATCTCAAGTAGAGTAAGAGAAGCCTGCCGGACAGTGTCCAAGGCTGTGCTGAGACGTGAGTCCCCAGAGCTGACGGTAGCCTAGAGCATGCCCTCTAGAGGCCAAGAGAAGCACCAGCGGCTTTCAGGGAGCTGCTACCAGTTTTCATCCTTAGGCAGCTCTGGCTTGCTGCTTAAACTCCACTACAATACCAGCTCCTCTGAATTAGTGAGGTGATTTTCTGACCAAATACTGCTCCTTTGGGGAAAAAAAATTGAAGAGAAATTTTAAAACATAAGAGTTCAGAGTCTGACGCAGTCACCATTTTGTGTGACCACAGGAAACCTTGGTTTTGTACAAATGGTGTGGGCCACAGTAACTAAAAGAGACAGAGAACTCACAAGATCATTTTTGGAAGTCACTTCACCTGCAATGTCAGGGTAGATTCTATTTGACGAACAGTAGAATAAAGAACAGTTAGCTGTAGAAAGAACAGAACCAATCATTTACATGCTGCTGACTTGTTTGGAAAGACAGGACTCTGATGGAAATTGATGGAGAGATTTTTCTCTATAGACTTTTTCTGTAAAGGGCTAGACAGTAAATATTTTCAGCTTTGAGGACCATAATTTTTTTTTTTTTTTGGGAATTACTTGGTTCTCCCTCTGTAACACAAAAGCAGCCACAGACGATAGGTAAATGAATGAGCATGGCCATGTTCCAGTAGGACTATTTTCCAAACAGGCGGCAGGCCTGATCAGGCCTACCAGCCCACAGCCCATCAATTCCCGTTCTAGAATTAAAAAAGTTCAAAAGGAGAAAACATTCATGATGTTTCTAGTGCCCCTCCCCCTGCCAGTGGCGATGCCTGCGTTTTTCATGAAACAAAACTCAAATACCTGCATGTGTTAGTGCGGTGCTTCAGTGTGGGTAGGGCGCTGGCAGCACTGACTATTTTTATAATGAAGCTTGCAAAGCAGACTAAAAGATAAAGCTCTGCCTGATTTTATATCCTACTGTTTCTCAGCACCCAGCATAGTGCCTAACAAGTCAAAGGGTTTTAAGAAATTTCTAATAAAGGAAGACATTCACATACATGTAGATTCAGACTTGAGAATTATGGAGAAGGATTGATCTCCAATGACTTCAAATATGAAACCAGTATTTGCACTTATAGCTGAAGGATTTGATTAAAAAGTAAAGAAAAAGTAAAGAGGGGCGGGGGGAGAGAAGGGGCAGGGAAAGGAAGGAAGGAAAGAGGAGGGAAAAAAGGGTAAATTTTCTTTAAAATTTCACATGGATTCATGTGTGTTTAAAACTCACTGATGAGAGCCATGTTTTATGAGTCTTAAGTATTTTGCATATGATATTTAATTTGTAACTGATTCAAGCTCTGTAAGGTAGGGATCATAATTTCTATTGTAGTGAAGAGAAAGTATTTTCAGAGGTAAAATGAAATGACTTGCTCAAAATTAATTATCTAGTAAGTGCTCATATAGACACAAGTTCAGACATTCTTACTACAAATCCATTTGACTGTCCATGAAATTATGACTATATTGATGTTGGGTGGAAGGAGATAGAGGAATCAATGGGAGAAACAAGTTGAAGGACATAAACTTTTATAAACGTATTAACTTAATACGAATTTCAGGATAATTTGGGAATACTGTTAGATAGACTCAGAATTTTCCATGATTCAAGAAAAATTAAACTCTCTTTTATAGAAGCCATGCTTGTTGTACACTCTTAGTCAATTCCTCTGCCTGATTTGTTTGTATTCAATTCATTTGCTATGTTAATAATTTATTATTGGCACTATGATGAAAGAGCTAAAGATAAATGAAATCAATTTGATGGGCTTTTTTTCTAAAACCCAAGCACTACTTTGCAACGGTACAATTTCACAGCTTACATAGCTCTTCTCAGTAAGATGGGTCTGGAGGGCAAGGTCTCTGTTAATGAAGTGAAAGACAAAATCTATTTTATCAAATAACGCTTAAACTGCACTGCGTAGTTGTTAAATAACTGAACCTCTCCTATTTCTTCCAATTCAGACTATAGGAGACAGGGGGAGAGGGAGAGGTTTCTAAGAAAGGTTAGAAGGGAAAGCATATGTTGGAGAAGGGAGAAAACCACAGAGTCCATTTTAAAATATGTGATAAAACAGTGCATTAATTCATTCAAAAAATGTCAGAAAACAAACTTACTACGATACTACAAAGTAGGAATAGTAAAGCACTAGAAGAATGCATTATCCAAAAAGGTAAGAGCACAAACTGTCACATAGCCTCTAATGTGATTTCCCTGGCTAATTTCCCCAGCTATATTGTTTCTCAATAGTTTGCCTAGTACTTAATCATTAGTTAAGTCCTCATTGTATTATGTAAATCCGGGCATTCACTGGCACTCTTTCTCTCTTTCTTGTCTTTATGTAGCTTCTCCCTGGTTTCCTCAATTACCTCAAAGGCTTTACTGAGCACACGTGGTAACTTCTAAGTCTATGACCAAGCCTGACAAGTCACATCCTAGTTTTGCTCTTGCAATGGCTTACTCTATATACAACAGGCAGCTCAAAGTCAGCATGTCCAAAACTACCACCATCTCTCAGCTTCCACTTTTCAGTTCCCCTCTTCTGTTGACTATTTCTGATTTCTCCCCACACATCCTCAGAAGGAATTCCGATAATTTCTCAAGATCTACCTCTCTTTGCCTCCTCACCATGCCATTCATTGGTCATCAGGGTCTGCACACAGTTTCCACAGAAAGTTCCTAAAACATAGTCTGAATCCTGTCATTTTCCTTGGCAAAAAATGTTATTCCAGATACTTTAGTTTTAAAAAATTAAGGACACAGAGTAAAAATTACTATCTTCATTAAGAAATACTGAAACAAAGGTCCCCAATTCCTACCTTCTCCTCAGCAATCTTCACTAGAGGTAAGTACTACTAATAATTTAGTAGCCAGCTCTCAAGATTTTTCTAGGATTATATAGTTGCAAGAGCTCTATGAACTTTATGTATATACTTTAGATATTAAAATCATTGTATGTATGCATATACATACAGTGGATATATTTAGAGATATATTTTTATTTACCTTTACATATCTGTATGGGCACATATACTTATTTAACTTTATTAACTATTGATACATTTATTTAACTGTTTTTAACTATATGTAAGTAATTATGAATCATCTTAAATGCCTCCTCCTTTATTTCAGGATGGCTTCCTAATAGGAAGTGTGGCTTCTTCTTTAAAAACTTCCTAAAGAACTTCCTCTGCATTTTTATTGTTGCGCTTGTAATGGGATATCAACTAGAATTTTAGGAGGTTTTTATACTTTCAGCTAAAGTCTATAGCTGAGAAATTAAAAGCACAAAATGCTTTAGCTTTTTAAGTTCCAAGACCCACTGATCCTGAGGGACAGCTTCCTCCACAGAAGTCTTGCTGAGAGGTGACAGATCAGAGAACTGACTGCAGTGCCTACCACCACCCCACCCCCTGTGCCTGTCCCCCTCCCTATGCCAGGTGACAGAGAGGTAAGGAGGGAGGAAAAGGCCTTTTGGGGAAAGGAATGGGTTGATTCCCCTCCTAAATTGAAAGTGTTGGAGGGAGGATGCTTTGAGAGAATCACTCAAAGCAATTTGGGGAGCTTACAGGAAGAAGATAATATTCTGGTTCTCAGTGGATGTCTGAGTAGGCAGCGTTCTTGTCTCATCATGTAGCATAAGAGCTGGGAAAATGAGAATGAGTGCGACCTGACAGAGTGAGGGACTTGTAAGAAGGCGGCAGTGAAAGCTGCTGCCTGACTTCTGTCTCTACTTCCTGGGGAGCAAGAAAGATTGTCTCTGCATGTGCCCCTGCCTGGATCTGAGAGTTATTCCAGGAGGAGACTGGGATTGAGTTCGGAGGCTACGGTCTTTCAGGGAGACCCAAGCAACAGGGGAGATGCGGCAGCAGAAGGTCAGCCAGAAGTGGCGCTTGGTCTATTCTTACATGTCTTGCAAATTCTGAAGGGAACTGAGCAGAGGTGAGCTCCTCTTCATGGGGACAGGTTTGGGGTTGCCACTCACTGTCATTTCAGTTGTATACAGTTTGCTGGCCATTAGTTTTGGATAGCAAAGGAGAAGAGTTCTTCCTTACCACAGTCACCTAAGAAGATGTTTGCTCTTTTCCCGATTTTATCCCCGTAAGAGAGAAGAGAAGGCAAGGGACAGATGGCTTCTAAGGTCCAAACCCAAGTCCCACTTTCCCCACACCTCCCACTTTTTTAAGTCACTGAAGTTATCGCACTAGGCTGCAGTGAGGAAAGGGGAGGAGAGGAGACACGGATGGATCTTGAAATTTTAAAGTGCACCAAGATTAGCCTCAAACACTCAAATAAGAAACTTCTATTAACCCAAAGCAGCTAGCAATTTATGAAATCAGAGCAAAATGCCACTAAGAGCTGCTCCAAAAGAGGGAGACAGTACATAAAACCTGGGAGGAAGATAGTGACTGGAAAATAATGGTACTTCACTGTCATATTCCAAACAGTAGAGACTTTGCAATAATGTGATTTCACAATATTCAATGTTCATTTTATTATACCTATTTGCATATGTGTCTAATGTTTCCAATAAGACTGTAGATGTTCTAAAGTCAGGAATTAGATTTCGTACAACTTTTTCTCCTTAGAGTCTAAAACATATATAAAAAGTGTTCAATACGTATTGTTGATTGAAAATAAAGAATCAAATCTGAATAATTAGAAAATAAGTTATTAAAGACAGTAAACTACAATAGTAAAAATAGATGCAAAGTGCATAAATCCCTCTCGTTTTCTATGTGTTGAGTGAAGGGGCAGCTGACTAAAAAGAAGCATATTTGACTCTGTCATCATTTTGAAGCAACTAAAGATTAAGATTGGAGCATTTGTAATCACATGGGCAAAGGGTTAATTCCCTGTTCTGTTACTTCTTAGCTGTGTCGTCTTTGAGAAGTTGCCTCATTCATTAAAAAAAAAAAAAAAAAAAAAAAGAGTAAGGTCTAGACTATCACCCTTAATTATTCTCCAAGGTATAAAATTCTACTAATCCATGAAAATTAATATACAGCAAGATGCAGCTAAAGGAATGACCACAGTCATAGCCTGTAATAAACTATCTCAAGGGTTCCACTTGGCATGTACTGACTGCATATAGACAAATGGCAGAAGTTAAACTTTCAAATGTTAGGTTTGACTCCTCTGGGTTAAAAGCAAGATGCAACAGTTTTCCTTGGCTCACTGAGTTCTCCACGCAGCATTCCTTTTTTCAAATAATAGGGTTTTTTCTAATTTTTTAAAACACAGTCCACAAGATTCAGCAGGTTTCAGGCTTATGTTATGGAATTAAATGCAGACCAAGGAGATCAGCCTCATCCCTATCCCATTGCAGATGCAAACAAGCCAGGTAACATAAGCAAAGGAGCAAGTTATCATCTGCGTATTCTAAGTGCATCTTCTGTCTGTTGTTGGTGACACTAGGCACAGCAAAGCATAAAAACAATCATCTAAAATTAGCAGGGAGCATCATCTTACAATAGAAAAACATTCAGAGCCACATTTACACCACAAAGACAAACAGCTAGATTCAGCCATTTGCTGGGCAGTTCAAGCAAACTTTTAATTATTGGAAAAGATAAATCATTATACCTCAATAACAGTACAATGATGACACTAATCCTCTGCAAGAAGTTCATCAAAATGATATAAAAACTGAAGTTTATAACGGAAATAGAGTTTGTTTTCATAGTAAAGTGAATTCCTTTCAACACGTCAGATCAATCATTCCAATACAAAAGATACTAGGAACAAAATAACATTATGACAGTAAAGAATTAATACAATGTCGGCTTGCCTCATTTTTCATTTCAACATGACTTTTACTATTGGAGCTCTCCAACCACTATGTGGGACATAAACCCTGACCTCAGAGGTTTCACCAGGATGCTCAAAAGGATGCCTGATAAACTATACCAACAATGAGACAGTTATATAGGTATAGATATAAAGACATAAACGCGGCACTATGAGAGACTAGAAGGTTGTGAAAGAATTTCCAGAAGATGTGATTTTCTGCAAGACACTCATGAATGAGAAGGCACTGTTAGGTCTAAAGGAAGGAAAGCATTTCTGTAGAGGGAATGTCAGAGCCAAGGAACAAAGGGAGTCCTTGGCAAACATGACCTGTTGGGAAGGTATGGGAGAAAAGATAAAATCAGAAAGAAAGGTTATGGTCAGTGGATGAGGAAGTTCAACATAACGTTTACTGAAGCATTTGAACTTTATGCTGAAGATAGTAAGGAGTTACCAAAGATCGCATCAAAATGTAGTTCAATGTATGGAGGAAAAAGGCCTTTCTATCCTCCTAGGTTCTGTGGGTGGGCCTAAGAATTATACTGACATAAAACGTCTTAAGAGGAAAAAAAAAATGTCCAAATTTTATTTAATATTTTTATGTGCACATGGAGTCTTCAAAAGGAATATGAAGACCCAAAGAAGTTATTAGGCCCCAAAGCTTATATACCTTTCTAAACATAGCATGATAAATTATGGGGATGTGATAAGATGGAACAGCTTGGGCAGGGGCAGTAAATTGTGGGATGGTGACTAGGAAGCATATGGGGGAAACTAATATAAGTAAGGATTATTTTAATAGGTTTATTTGTACACATTTTGACTCCCAGTCTTGGTGATAAGAATACCCTTCTCTTCCTGGTAGAGGAAATGCAACTTTCTCATGGGAAGTTTTATGACTTGCTTTTAATTAGAAAGTGGAAGGTCAGAGATCTTCCTGAATCTGTAATTTCTTAGGTGCCTTCAGCTCAAAATATTCAGTATGCCAAAGCAGCATATTTTGGTGTAGCATGCTCTGAACCCCTTCATAGTCCAAACTACTCCCAAATAAGCATTACTTCAAAACAGCACAGATATGAATTCCTTGTATTACCATTGCATACAGAAATAAGGTTCAAAGAGATTAAGGGAGTTATTACTTATTTACAGCTATTGAAAGTGAGGAGCACCTGCCCCACTCCCTGAGCCCAGTCTGGTTGATGTGATCTCATTATCCACATTCTTAGAAGAAAACAAATAAATAAAAATGTTTCCTGAAGGTTGTAGGTTATCTTATGAGAGTTAAAGGGTAAGGCTCAATGAACTTAGAACAGGAGGAAATCTCTTATACCAATCACAGAGACATTTTTAGATAAGACGAACTGAAATTGAAATTTGGGAAGTTTTATTTTATCTAAGAATATTCCCAGAATCTGTGTTGTCTTTTCCAGTGCAAATCATTAGCATAACTAGACTTTACGTACATACAACATTCCACACACAAACAGGCACAAACACATGACTAAGTCAGAATTGGGAGTCCACAAGGCTAATTTTTCCCCTTTAAGTATCACTGAAGAAGAAAATATATTATCTGAATATGAACCATTATGAAATACAGTATAATCAGATCTTAATCTTTTTATTTTACTTTTACTTATTTAAAGAATGCTAGATATCAACAGTCAGCAATATGTTCATCTTGACAAAAGCAGCTTAAATTACATGGGAAAAATGTCTAGATCACCAAAGTAAGATGATTCTCCCTATCAAATTTATATGTGTCAAACCTCTGTTCACATACAAATGTATCAGAAACCTAGGCTGATTATACTGAAACTTCTGTGCCTATTAAAATACCTGAAAACACCTGTTATGATATCTGGTAAATAATAGCTAATCAATAAATGTTAGTGTCTTTTCTTCATTTCTTGATATTGTTCATGTCATCCATTATCAAATTAAAATGAATTTCTTCTACTTTTACATATTGGAGTTCTGGACATTGCCCCCCATCTTTTTTTCTTTTGCTGTAATGTGAAACCAATTTCCTATAAACTCCACTAATGCAAAGATTATCTTCTTCTGTTTTGTTCAATGCTGTATCATCAGCACTTAGAACCATGATTGGTAGGTAGATGCTCAATAAATAATTGTTGCGCATATGAAACAATAGCCCCAGGTACCAAAGTTGCTTGCTGCTTTTAAAGTTTAAAACTGCTTCCAAATGGGATCTCCTAGAGGAATAAACATAAGAGTTTGAAGGGATTCAAAAAAAAGAAAAGGAAACTGGGACAAAAATGTCCAAAATGTAATATGGCTCCAGAATAGAGAAAAGACACAACTATTTCACACTGAAACATTCCCAAGATTATTAAGCACAGTTATACTTGTGTGGATGCCTTAATATACCTTTTATCTTCTCGTAAGGAATGAGATAAGGAGGAGTGGGTTATAAATTTCAATGCTAGAAATATCTGAGCAACTCAGGGATTAAGCAATAGACGAGAACAACGTTAATAAAAAACACTAATTGTGATCATTTATTACATCAAATCAGTGTGTGTGTGTGTTTGTGATGACTATAAGAACAAACAACTTGCTAACTATTTAAATTCTCACAATTGCCTGTACCATAAAAGGAAGGAAATAAATGTTTGGTCATATCTTTCCCAGGTAAAATCCGTTTCATAATACAATCACCAAAATATGAACATTATAAACTGATATATTTCACAGCAGTAGTTTCTATCTAGTCAAAAGATATAATCTAAAAAGCCATCAATTCTAAAAGCTCACAAATCACAATACCTGATTTAAGAATGGATTTCTGTGCATACTGCACATATACCCTCATTTGAATGAGTACAGAGTTACCTGTATAACTTCCAACTCTGTTAATGGGAACACTAAGTACCAGTTCCCACAGAGTGAAGATTACAACATACTGTTGAGTACTTGTGCTAATTTGAATGTTAGCTACATTGTGGGATAACCAGTTAGAGAGGTACGATTGTGTAAAACTGTAGGATGAAAAGAGGAGATTTAAAATAAAATGAGGAAATGTGAAACACAAATGAATGGATGGATTGGATGGTATTTGATGTCTAACAATACATTGAGTGAATGATGTTTAGTGTCTGAACAAGAGAACACATTCTTAGTTTTTTACAGGATGGATTAGACCAACTAAACAGTGTCCATCTCTCTTTGGCTAAGGATAACATCTGTAGCATGCAAATTGGAATAAAGTTGTGGTTTTTTTTTTTCTTCAAGACATGAGATCATCCATACAAAATGAGGGGAAAAACGCCTTACGATATATGTGAATGATTTATGCTTTCAAATGATACTGAGGACCTACTATGTATTAGTTCTATGCCTCCTAGCCATTTGCTACTGGAAGATTTTGCCCAGTTCTTGGCTGAGGGTGTCTCAGGATAGATCATTCTTCCTCCACTGAGGGCCCCCAAACTTAGTTGTAAGGTCCTGTGCTATGTATGGAAACGGCTCCTGTCTGGGCACTTCATTATTTCATTTGGGCCAAGAGAATTCACTGAATTGTGGGGACTATGAGAAGCTGCTTGGTTATGTTTTTACAGTGGAGAGAAGACATTTGCCAGGCTTTTGGCAAATTTTTTAAAGAGCACTAATGCAGTGCCTCTGTAACCTCTTGGCCTTGTTGCCACTCCTTCTGATCCTGTATTACTTCTTACTGTACAGTCCTAAACCCAGCTACCGGTTACTCCAGCAAGCCTGAAACCCAGAAGTCACTGTAAACAGCATACATTTCCTTGTTCCCTGAAACATTACCCCCACACCAATCAAATCCACCTCAAGTCTTGTCAAGTTTTCCTCTAAATAGGTACCAGTCACTTCTCTAAATTTTTATCATAATACTCAAGTCAAAGTATCATCACCTCTCACCTTGAAAACTTCTCATGTTTCTCCCCTTATTCATTCTGGGTCCCATTTACAGCAGGAGGAGTGGTATCTCTATGACTCCTCTGTTCTCTGATTCTTTACTGTCCAGCCACAGGGCATTTTTCACATGTTCTTCTCTCTGGCAGAAACACTTCTGTCTGCTCCGTATTCATTCAAATGTTACTCATTTTCTTAGTTTCTGCTTAAGTTCCTCAGGAAAATCTTTTTAGATACCATGTTTCTCTAGTAGAAGCTTTCAAAGATGGCATAGGATCCTTCACACTTTGTAATTTTTTAGTCTATTTCTGTCATTTATTGAATAAAGTTTGTAGCAGACATTTTGGTTCTTTCTCAGCATCTGTGTAATCTATATATAGTTTAGGCCAATCATCATAATTCCTTCCCTCTATCCCAATGATGAATAAAAGGGTGTGTGTGTGTGTGTGTGTGTGTGTGTGTGTGTGTGTGTGTGTGTGTGTGTGTGTGTGTGTGTGTGTGTGTGTGTGTGTGTGTATGTATGGCCTATGAGATATAAGAAGAAAACTAAACTGACAGGGGACTTCTGAGAATCTTGTCTTCACTGTCTGTAGACAGAAAGAGAGACAGTCTTCTTTTTCCTCTGGACACTGTGAGTTTAGGTACAGTCTCTGCAAGTGCATTAGACAGACTAACCAGCTTGAGGATGAAGCCAACACCAAAGGTGACAGAGTAGATGTCACTGAGCCATTTCATCATTTAACCTCAAACCCTTTCCTACATCTATCCTAACAATTTTATGAGTTAATAATTTTCTAATTATTAAACCACTTTGTTTGGGATCTACAGGCAAAAGCACCGAACTATGTAATATCTGTCTCAGTCTTATATTGTAAGATCCATGAAGCAGACCCCACAACTGCTTTTATTCATCACTTTAATATTAGCATCTAAAAAAAAAAAAAGGGTCTGAAGAACCTAGAGGCAGGAGAGGAATAAAGACGCAGACGTAGAGAATGGACTTGAGGATATGGGGAGGGGGAAGGGTAAGCTGGGACAAAGTGGGAGAGTGGCATGGACATACATACACTACCAAATGTAAAACAGATACCTAGTGGGAAGCAGCCCCATAGCACGGGGAGATCAGCTCGGTGCTTTGTGACCACCTAGAGGGGTGGGATAGGGAGGGTTGGAGGGAGACACAAGAGGGAGGAGATATGGGGATATATATATATGTATAGCTGATTCACTTTGCTATAAAGCAGAAAATAACACACCACTGTAAAGCAATTATACTCCAATAAAGATGTTAAAAAAATATATTAGCATCTAGCTTAGTGCCTGGTACATAGTTTGCACTCATTAAATTTTACTTGAATGAATGGATAGATGAATACCAACATTTTTCTGAAACAGTTCATGGAAATACTGATTTTTTTTTTCCTTCTAGCTGTCTATTCTTATTATCTTTGTGGGCAGTTCCTTCTGTTTCTCAAAAGGTATAGTTTTACCCTGGTCATTTCCCTATGAATAGGCTATATTTATCTCTGTCCCTCTGAAGTACGGTACTTTGTATTAGGTAAAAGTCTTTTGCTACTATCTGGCCAGACAGAGAAGAATAGATATATCATTTCTCTCATTCTACAGAGGCCAGCGTTTTATAAATAAAATTGTGGAAGGGAATTACTGTGAAGCCTTTGAAAAGTATTGTATATTCGCATCTGCAGCATCCTTCCAAATTCTGGGTTGGGAGATCTGGTGTGATTTATACACAGGCATATTTACTTTTTCAGTGCTCTATCAAGTAATTCTGATATGCTTCCAGGGATTAGATCCATTGTTCCATATACTAAACTTTGGTTAATTCAACTTAAATTTGCATTAAAATTTAAGTGAAACCATTACATTAACTACTCATTCTAAATTTCTTACATCTTGGAGAAAGAACATCATTGTTTCTTCAAGAGTTGACAGGTCGCAGAGAAAACATAAATAGGCTTTGTTTTGCAGCGTGTGAGCACTCAATTATGGATTAATGAGAAGAGTTTCTAAGAAGGTAAATTTTGTACAACTATAAGGAAAAAGACATTTCCCTCATTTGTTTCCTCTTTTCTTGGTAACTGAACCTTGATTTCTTCTTAGAGACCTGTCCCAGCACTTTCAGCACATAAGGTATCAGGAGGGAAAATCAAACCTTAAGGCAAAGGCAGATGTGTACATGTTGAAATAAACCAAAGCACCCCATTCCTTTCTCCAGAATGATGGGCTTAGTGACATGCATATGATCTGGATATAGCCAATAACGTTCAAGATGAATTTTGCTAGGAATGCTCAAACAGTGGTTGGCACTGTTTCCTGCAGTTTTTGAAGAGGAGCCAATGTGAGATCCTAGGGCAAGAGCAACTATTTTATGAATTTAGAGAAGAAATCCTGTCTGCAAGCAATGAAGCAGAACTGGGAGACCATGAGAAAGGAGCAAGGGCCCAATGACATTGTTTTTCATCTCTATATTCTGCCATGCCTGAAGCCTTTGCACTTTTCATTTAGTTGGGGCAATAAATCACCATTTTATTTAGGACAGTTTAGATCAGGTTTTCTGTTACTTGGAAAAGAGTCATAACTCGCCCTAACTGTAGCAGGGAGGAAGAACTTTTTATTAAGCATATTCACACAGAAGGTAGATCCTTAGGAGGTATCAAGTTTCTCAGCATTAAAAAAATCATATTCTAGCATTAGGCAATCACATAAAAGGGATGATTTAAAATGGACCAAGCATCAGAATGGCGATTGGTCTTGATGACATTTATAAGGCTTAGAAGCCAAGGGGTGATGCCAGGAAGCAAGAATTCAAAAAGGAGAAAGAAAGGAATTTTAAAGGGGTATCCTTTGGCCCTGGGCCATTTGTCTGATTCTGCTATTGCTGAGAGGCTGTTGTAAATAATGGATACTTAAGGCAAGCACATTATATGCCAGCCAATGCTGGCACTAAGTGATTTGAATGGACTGATCTGGTCTGCGTCAACTTAAGACCAAATCTAACTGGTTTACTACCCAAATTGCTCTACATGCCTAACAGGGTGTGATGCTTCACAAAGTCAATGCTGGATCAGCAGAAATTACTAATGATTTTGGCAGCTAACAAATTCTGTGAGGTAATAACAAAAACTATAGCTTTAAATAGCTTGGTGGGAAAATGCAATGGGGCAGAAGGGAATTGCAATGGGCTCCTTGAATTGTTCTGTTGATGTTACTGAGCAAATACAGCTTCTTGAGTTGCTTTCGCTTCATCAAAATCATGATACTCTTGAGTGTTGGCAAGGAAATATCAGGTAATGAGAAGGCAGTGAACATGCCTTTCATCAGCTGAAAATCTTTAATTGTAATTGCAGCATGTAATGGTGTAATTAGTTGTCTAAGTGACAGGATAGGCTCAAATCTTTCCTAGCATTTTGCAAAAAAAAAAAAAAAAAAGACCATTAAGTTTCCACAAACCTTTCTTCAAATGAAATGAAGGGCAGGTAAAGATGGGAAGGGATTCATTTTTAACCCAATGAACTGAGCAACCTCAGAACTAGAAATGATAAGAGGTTATATAAAAGTAAAGAAAATAAATTATGTTACTAGATGAGTGTGGGTTTTAAAGAAACCACATACAGCAGTAAATAAAAGCACCATGCTTTAAAGACACTTAAGGCACTGTATACACACACACACACACGTACACACACACACACATATTGTTTGCTTCCTGTATCCTAGACACAACCTTGCAAGACAGGTATTATTATCCCCATTTTACATATAAGATAACTGGGGCTCACAGAGTTCGAGCAATGCACTTAGGGTTACACAGCTAGTGTGCTGCAAGAGAATGCTGTAATTTGTTAGTAGGACAAAATCTGGGTCTTTGAGACTTCAAAGTCTTCCCTAGAATAAGCTGCCTTTTACTCTTCAAACTCTTAGAACGTCAGATCCCAAATTTCTGTGTGTATAAGAATTATAGCAAAGTTTGCTAAAATGTGAGTTCCCATGTGAGAGAGATCTGAGTTGGTAGATCATGGAGGAAGCCAAGAAATTTGCAGTTTTAAACTAATTCCTCAGGGAATTTTGAAGTAGGCATTCCTCAGACCACATGGTCTAGAATGTGTTTTGCAGAACCCTGTGTGACAGAGGCCTGGAGATTTTTATACAGGGATATCCTCTGATGAGGATTCTAAGAGTATCTTGATGACAAAGTGCAACATGTAAAAATCACAAAATTATATTTAATCAGAACCAGTCACATAAAAATCTCTAGGCTTTGCAGAGTTAAGTTAAAAAAAGAACATGGGGTATCGATCACTAAACTCAAATTGGGTTTGTATCACCAGGACTGTTAAGAAAACAGTTTTTCCGTCCTTCCCTGTTACAGTGGAGATGATTCTAGAATGAGTAGGTTGAATACAAGAAAATATGTTTCTTCATTATGCAAACAGTGCTCTAGGCAACTGTAGTTGATAGATGGGATAGTGGATCTTTCCTTTGTGTTCTCTCCTTATGAAAGTAATCCTATCCTCTCTTTTAAACATATTATAGAAAATAGAAAGGAGAATAAAACTAACAAAATCTATTTTTCTAAATTAAATGTCCTGAAAAGCCCCACTTGCTTTGTCTATCAAAATGGTATCACTGGATCACTGCCAAATCCAAATCGGAAGCTATATGAATGATTGTTCTTAGATAATAGTCTCTTTTAGTAAAATATAAAGCTGCTCTTCACAAAACTCTTATCATGAGTTTCCAAACACAATAAATCCTAGTTTTCTAAAATAGATGTTTTATTTTGGAACCAATTTTGCCTTAATTTCACCATTGTCTACTCAAGAATTATATCAGTGAAACTCATATGCCTTTCAATATCATTACGTAAATTCTACTGTCTACTTAGTAATTCTGCCAAAGTCATTAATTTTAACAGGACGATTTATGTATCACAAGGGTTTGTTTTTCAAACTGCTTGTCCCGCAAGATTTTTTTTTTTCTAAATAAACGTAAGCATTCCACTTTATTCAAGAAATACAAACGTGTTATTAAAATTTTACTCATAAAAATATTTACATAGATCTATTTGGTATGGTAGAAAGTATGTTTGCTTTAGCCATATTTAACTCTCCTGACATTTTGGATTTAACCTGTGTAGGAAAGGGGGAGGTTTCAAGCTGTGAGGAATGGCTGAAACTGGGAAGGAAAAAAGGAGGAAATCGGGGAACAGCAAAGCTTTTTGCTTTGTCTGGGCTTTTCTGTTAGTTGACTTAACACAGCAGAAATCAAATATCAAGTGTGCTCATTCATGATACTAGTGCAATCTCTGCCTCTATGCTTCAGTTGTTCTACTCTGAGAATTATCATTTTCAAATTATTTGGTCTGAATAAAGACTTATAAGCCAGTTAAGACAACCTTCTCTATCTTGCATTTCAGCAGTGGAGTAATGAAAACAATGAATATAGCTTTCTGTAAAGTTAGGTTTCAATCTTGACTCTTCCACTGGGAGTGTTGGGGTGAGTTACTTAACCTCATGCTTCAGTTTCCTCACCTGTAAAATGATGATAATAATGCCTATCCCCAAGAGTTGCTTTAGAGATAAAACAATATAAAATTTGAAATGAAAAAGAAGTTACAACTGGCACCACAGAAATACAAAGGATAAGACACTACTACTAACAACTATATGCCAATAAAAAGGACAACCTAGAAGAAATGGACAAATTCTTGGAAAGGTACAATCTCTCACGACTGAACCAGGAGAAAAGAAAATATGAACAGACCAATTACCAGTAATGAAACAATCGGTAATTTAACAACTGCCAACAAACTAAAGTCCAGGACCAGATGGCTTCACAGATGAATTCTACCAAACATTTAGAAAAGAGTTAATGCCCATCCTTCTGAAACTATTCCAAAAAACTGCAGAGTAAGCTACACTTCCAAATTCATTCTATGACACCAGTATCACCCTGATACCAAAACCAGACAAAGATATCACACACACACACACACACACACACACACAAACTACAGGGCAATATCACTGATGAACAACATATCACTGAGGATGCAAAAAACTTCAAAACAAATACTAACAAACTGAATCCAACAACACATTAAAAGGATTGTACACCATAAACAAGTGGAATTTATCCCAGGAATGCAAGGATTTTTCAATATCCAAAAGCCAATCAATGTGATATACCACATTAACAAATTGAAATATAAAAATCACATGAATATCTCAGCAGATGCAGAAAAAGCTTTTGATAAAATTCAACATTTATTTACGATAAAAACTCTCCAGAAAACTGGCAGAGAAGGAACATACCTCAACATAATAAAGGCCATTTAAGACAAACCCACAGCTAACATCATATTTGAAGGTGAAAAGCTGAAAACATTTTTTGTAAGATTAGGAACAAGACAAGGATGCCCATTCTTGCCCCTTTATTCAACATAATTTTGAAAATCTTAGCCACAGCAATCAGAGAAGAAAAGAAATAAAAGGAATCCAAATTGGAAAGGAAGGAGAAAAACAGTCATTGTTTGCAGATGAATGTAGTAAAGTCACAGGACACAAAATTAATATACAGAAAGCTGTTGCATTTCTATACACTAACAATGAACTGTCAGAAGAGAAATTAAGGAAACATTACCATTTATTATTGTTTCATAAAAAATAAAATACAGAGTCCCTCCCATCAAGCCTCTTAGATAGCCTCATGCACCAGAGGGCAGACAGCAGAAGAAAGAAGAACTACAATCCTGCAGCCTGTGGAACAAAAAACACATTCACAGAAAGATAGACAAGATGAAAAGGCAGAGGGCTATATACCAGATGAAGGAACAAGATAAAACCCCAGAAAAACAGCTAAATGAAGTGGAGATAGGCAACCTTCCAGAAAAAGAATTCAGAATAATGATAGTGAAGATGATCCAGGACCTCGGAAAAAGAATGGAGGCAAAGATCGAGAAGATGCAAGAAATGTTTAACAAAGACCTAGAAGAAGTAAAGAACAAACAAACAGAAATGAACAATACAATAACTGAAATGAAAACTACACTAGAAGGAATCAAGAGCAGAATAACTGAGGAAGAAGAACGGATAAGTGACCTGGAAGACAGAATGGTGGAATTCACTGCTGTGGAACAGAATAAAGAAAAAAGAATGAAAAGAAATGAAGACAGCCTAAGAGACCTCTGGGACCACATTAAATGCAACAACATTCACATTATAGGGGTCCCAGAAGAAGAAGAGAGAGAGAAAGGACCAGAGAAAATATTTGAAGAGATTATAGTTGAAAACTTCTCTAACATGGGAAAGGAAATAGCCACCCAAGTCCAGGAAGTGCAGAGAGTCCCAGGCAGGATAAACCCAAAGAGAAACACACCAAGACACATAGTAATCAAACTGGCAAAAGTTAAAGACAAAGAAAAATTATTGAAAGCAGCAAGGCAAAAACGACAAATAACATACAAGGGAGCTCCCATAAGGTTAACAGCTGATTTCTCAGCAGAAACTCTACAAGACAGAAGGGAGTGGCAAGATATAGTTAAAGTGATGAAAGGGAAGAAGCTACAATCAAGACTACTCTACCCGTCAAGGATCTCATTCAGATTTGATGGAGAAATCAAAAGCTTTACAGACAAGCAAAAGCTTAGAGAATTCAGCACCACCAAACCAGCTCTACAAAAAATGCTAAAGGAACTTCTCTAAGTGGGAAACCAAAAGAGGAAAAGGACCCACAAAAACAAACCCAAAACAATTAAGAAAATGGTCATAGGAACATACATATTGATAATTACCTTAAACGTGAATGGATTAAATGCTCCAACCAAAAGACAAAGGCTTGCTGAATGGATCCAAAAACAAGACCCATATATATGCTGTCTACAAGAGACCCACTTCAGACCTAGGGACACATACAGACTGAAAGTGAGGGGATGGAAAAAGATATTCCATGCAAATGCAAATCAAAAGAAAGCTGGAGTAGCTATACTCATATCAGATAAAATGGACTTTAAAATAAAGAATGTTACAAGAGACAAGGAAGGACACTACATAATGATCAAGGGATCAATCCAAGAAGAAGATATAACAATTATAAATATATATGCACCTAACACAGGAGCACCCCAATACATAAGGCAACTGCTAACAGCTATAAAAGTGGAAATCGACAGTAACACAATAATGGTGGGGGAATTTAACACCTCACTTACACCAATGGACAGATGATCCAAAACGAAAATAAATAAAGAAACAGAAGCTTTAAATGACACAATAGACCGGATAGATTTAATTGATATTTATACGACATTCCATCCAAAAACAGCAGATTACACTTCCTTCTCAACTGCACGTGGAACATTCTCCAGGATAGATCGCATCTTGGGTCACAAACAAAGCCTCAGTAAATTTAAGAAAATTGAAATCATATCAAGCATCTTTTCTGACCACAACACTATGAGATTAGAAATGAATTACAGGGAAAAAAACCGTAAAAAACACAAACACATGGAGGCTAAACAATATGTTACTAAATAACCAAGAGATCACTGAAGAAATCAAAGAGGAAGTCAAAATAGAGACAAATAACAATGAAAACACGACGATCCAAAACCTATGGGATGCAGCAAAAGCAGTTCTAAGAGGGAAGTTTATAGCTATACAAGCCTACCTCAAGAAACAAGAAAAATCTCAAGTAAACAATCTAACATTACACCTAAAGGAACTAGAGAAAGAAGAACAAACAAAACCCTAAGTTAGCAGAAGGAAAGAAATCATAAAGATCAGAGCAGAAATTAATGAAACAGAAACAATGAAAACAATAGCAAAGATCAATAAAAGTAAAAGCGGGTTCTTTGAGAAGATAAACAAAATTGATAAACCATTAGCCAGACTCATCAAGAGGGAGAGGACTCAAATCAATAAAATTAGAAATGAAAAAGGAGAAGTTACAACAGACAACACTGAAATACAAAGCATCCAAAGAGACTGCTACAAGCAACTTTATGCCAATAAAATGGACAACCTGGAAGAAATGGACAAATTCTTAGAAAGGTATAACCTTCCAAGACTGAACCAGGAGGAAACAGAAAATAGGAACAGACCAATCACAAGGAATGAAATTGAAACTGTGATTAAAAATCTTCCAACAAACAAAAGTCCAGGACCAGATGGCTTCACAGGTGAATTCTCTCAAACATTTAGAGAAGAGCTAACACTCATCCTTTACAAACTCTTCCAAAAAATTGCGGAGGAAGGAACACTCCAAATTCATTCTATGAGGCCACCATCACCCTGATACCAAAACCAGACAACGATACCACAAAAAAAGAAAATTACAGACCAATATCACTGATGAATATAGATACAAAAATCCTCAATGAAATACTAGCAAACAGAATCCAACAACACATTAAAAGGATCATACACCATGATCAAGTGGGATTTATCCCAGGGATGCAAGGATTCTTCAATATATGCAAATCAATCAATGTGATATACCATATTAACAAATTGAAGAATAAAAAACATATGATCATCTCAATAGATACACGAAATGCTTTTGACAAAATTCAACACCCATTTATGATAAAAACTCTCCAGAAAGTGGGCATAGAGGGAACCTAGCTCAACATAATAAAGGCCATATACAACAAACCCACAGCAAGCATCATTCTCAATGGTGAAAAACTGAAAGCATTTCCCCTAAGATCAGGAATAAGACAAGGTTGTCCACTCTCACCACTATTATTCAACATAGTTTTGGAAGTCCTAGCCATGGCAATCAGAGAAGAAAAAGAAATAAAAGGAATACAAATTGGAAAAGAAGAAGTAAAACTGTCTGTTTGCAGATGACATGATACTATATATACAAAATCCTAAAAATGCCACCAGAAAACTACTAGAGCTAATCAATGAATTTGATAAAGTTGCAGGATACAAAATTAATGCACAGAAATCTCTTGCATTCCTATACACTAATGATGAAAAATCTGAAAGAGAAATTAAGGAAACACTCCCATTTACCATTGCAACAAAAAGAATAAAATATCTAGGAATAAACCTACCTAGGGAAACAAAAGACCTGTATGCAGAAAACTATAAGACACTGATTAAAGAAATTAAAGATGATACCAACAGATGGAGAGATATACCATGTTCTTGGATTGGAAGAATCAATATTGTGAAAATGACTATACTACCCAAAGCAATCTACAGATTCAATGCAATCCCTATCAAATCACCAATGGCATTTTTTATGGAACTAGAACAAATCATCTTAAAATTTGTATGGAGACACAAAAGACCCCGAATAGCCAAAGCAATCTTGAGGGGAAAAAACGGAGCTGGAGGAATCAGACTATACTACAAAGCTACAGTAATCAAGATAATATGGTACTGGCACAAAAACAGAAATATAGATCAATGGAACAAGATAGCCCAGAGATAAACCTACGCACCTATGGTCAACTAATCTATGACAAAGGAGGCAAGGATATACAATGGAGAAAAGTCAGTCTCTTCAATAAGTGGTGCTGGGAAAACTGGACAGCTACATGTAAAAGAATGAAATTAGAACAATCCCTAACACCATACACAAAAATAAACTCAAAATGTATTAGAGACCTAAATGTAAGACCAGACACTATAAAACTCTTAGAGGAAAACATAGGAAGAACACTGTTTGACATAAATCACAGCAAGATCTTTTTTGATCCACCTCCTAGAGAAATGGAAATAAAAACAAAAATATGAAAATGGGACCTAATGAAACTTCAAAGCTTTTGCACAGCAAAGGAAACCATAAACAAGACAAAAAGACAACCCTCAGAATGGGAGAAAATATTTGGCAAAGAATCAACAGACAAAGGATTAATCTCCAAAATATATGAACAGCTCATGCAGCTCAATATTATAGAAACAAACAATCCTAAAACGGGCAGAAGACCTAAATAGACATTTCTCCAAAGAAGATGTACAGATGGCCAAGAAGCACATGAAAAGCTGCTCAACATCACTAATTATTAGAGAAATGCACATCAAAACTGCAATGAGGTATCACCTCACACCAGTTAGAATGGGCATCATCAGAAAATCAACAAACAACAAATGCTGGAGAGGGTGTAGAGAAAAAGGAACCCTCTTTCACTGTTTTTGGGAATGTAAAATAATACAGCCACTATCGAGAACAGCATGGAGGTTCCTTAAAAAACTAAAAATAGAATTACCATATGATCCAGCAATCCCACTACTGGGCATGTACCCAGAGAAAACCATAATTCAAAAAGACACATGCACCCCAATGTTCAGTGCAGCACTGTTTACAATAGCCAGGTCATGGAAGCAACCTAAATGCCCATCAACAGACGAATGGATAAAGAAGTTGTGGTACATATATACAATGGAATATTACTCAGCCACAAAGAGGAACGAAATTGGGTCATTTGTTGAGACGTGGATGGATCTAGAGACTGTCATACAGAGTGAAGTAAGTCAGAAAGAGAAAAACAAATATTGTCTATTAACGCATGTATGTGGAACCTAGAAAAATGGTACAGATGAACCAGTTTGCAGGGCAGAAATTGAGACACAGATGTAGAGAACAAACTTATGGACACCAAGGGGGGAAAACCACAGTGGGGTGAGGATGGTGGTGTGCTGAATTGGGTGATTGGGATTCACATATATACACTGATGTGTATAAAATTGATGACTAATAAGAACCTGCAGTATAAACAAACATACAAACAAAAAAAAAAACAACTAATACTGAACTTTCTTTGGGTTATTTGTATGGAAATATGTTAATATAAATGTTTCAGACATTACATGAAATTTCTAAAAATCTTATATGTTCTGGTATAATGTTATATGTCATAATTCTAGTTATTACTTTAAAATGTATATCTCAGAAATAACTAAATTTCCTTGTCAATTGCATTATTATGAATTTTCATCAAATCTTTAACTGTGGTCATTTTTAAGTCTTTTGTCATTACAGACAGTTCTGGGTGTATTCTGATGCTTTTGCAAAATGTTCCTATAAAAGGGTTTCATCTTCAAGGAATTCATGGAAAAGACTCTGAGAAGTACAGGTTTCTGGTAACTGACTATACTGCTGAACTGAATGAATAAGAATTTTCAGAACTCTAACGGAAAACTGATGAATTCATAAAAGTGCTAACAAAAGATCAAGATGAAAAAAAAATTAATTACATGGGACTGAGTTAACTGAGGAGGATGATTATAATTTTTGTGACTTAGAATAAAAACAATTTTTTTTGAATAAAAAAAAAATCCCACAAGGACTCAGAGGCAAAAAATATACAAATCAGTTTTGACTGCAAAGTAAAGGAGCTGTTACAGTGGAGGATTACTGGACTGAATGTCAATACTATGACAGAGTATGAGTGTGTTCCATGTTTGGTAACTGTAATCATTGTTGCTTTTGTTGTGGTCATCCATTTGCAATGCTTGGTGTCATTTATTTATCTCTTGTAAAGATAAAATACAGTGTGTGTGTGTGTGTGTGTGTGTGTGTATGTGTGTGTGTGTGTGAAAAAAAATAAAAATACATAGAAGTAAACCAACCTAAGGAGGCAAAAGACCTGTAGTCCAAAAACTTTAAGACACTGATGAAAGAAACTGAAGACAACACAAACAGATGGAAAGATATACTGTGTTCTTGGATTGGAAGAATAAATATTGTTAAAATGACCATACTACCCAAGGTGATCTACAGATTCAATGCAATCGCTATCAAAATACCAATGGCATTGTTCACAGAGACAGAAAAAATAATTTTAAAATTTTCATGGAAACACACAAGACCCTGAGTAGCCAAAACAACCTTGAGAAAGAAGAACAGAGCTGAAGGAATCACGCTTCTTGACTTCAGACTATACTGCCAAGCTACAGTAATCAAAACAGTATAGTACTGGCACAAAACCAAACACATAGATCAATGGAATAGGATAGAGAGCCCAAAAATAAACCCATGCACTTATAGTTAATCTATGACATAGGAGGCAAGAATATACAATGAAAAAAGAAAGTCTCTTTTCAATAAGTGGTGCTGGGAAAACTGGGCAGCTACATGTAAGAGAATGAAATTAGAACATTCTCTAACACCATACACAAAAATAAACTCAAAATGAATTAAATACCTAAATGGAAGACTAGATACTATAAAACTTCTAGAGGAAAACATAGACAGAACACTCTTTTTCATAAATCATAGCAATATGTTTTTGGATCTGTTTCCAAATGCAAAATAAATAAAAGCAAAAATAAACAAATGGGACCTAATTAAACTTAAAAGCTTTTGCACAGCAAAGATAAACATTGACAAAATGAAATGGAAGAATGGGAGAAAACATTTGCAAATGATATAACAGATAAGGGATTAATACCCAACATATATAAACAGCTCATACAACTCAACATCAAAACAAAAAATAACCCTTTTAAAAAATGGGCAGAAGAACTGAATGGACATTTTTCCAAAGACGGCATGCAAATGGCCAACAGGCACAGGAAAAGATGCTCAATGTTGCTAAGCATAAGGTAAATGCAAATCAAAACCACAATGAAATAAGACCTCATACCCGTCAGAATGGCTCTTATGAAAAAGAAGACAAATTCAAAATATTGGCAAGGATGTGGAGAAATGGGAAGCCAATACATTATTGATGGGAATGTAAATTGGTGCAGCCACTGTGGAAAACAGTATGGAGGTTTCTCAAAAAACTAAATTCTAAAAATAGAATTACCATATGACCCAGCAATGCCACTCCAGGGTATATATCCAAAAACAACAAAAAAACACTAATTCAAAAAGTTGCATGCACCCCAGTGTTCATAGTAGCGTTACTATAATTGCCAAGATATGGAAACATTGTTTTCCTATTTGTTTGAAAAAAATCAAATAAAACATTTCTTATTTAACTTTTGAGTGCTCTAGCTTGAGAATCTAAGCTATAATATATTCTAGAGTTTTGGGTGTCTTCAAAAGGTGCTACAATGAGCATAAACATTAGAATCAGACCTAACTGCATTTCCCCCTTCTCTTGCTTTTTTTGGAATGATATTTTCTTTCCTTTTTATTATTCCATTTTCCCTTCTATTTCTTTAGAAATTATATCCTCTATGTCTAATCTTTTAGCGTTACTCCTTGCTATTTTAACATTCAAAAGTTTACCTTTCTCTTGAACAATACAAAGAAAACAGAGTATAAAACATTTTAATGCCAACAACTTTCCATCAAATTTACATGCAAATTTTGTACAGCATTTTCATCTATACTTTTTCCCTCCCCATAAATGAGACATTGTTATTGCTGCTGGTGGAGGTGGTGTTTTGTGTTAGTTTAGAATATACTTCATGCTTATTTATATTTAGAGACATATTTACAATTATCTTTATTTACCAACATGCTTTCCATTTTACATCTTCCGTCTAGGATAATATTAATTCTGCCAAAATTACATATTTAGATTTTCATTTACCAAGGGTCTGTTCATGGTAAGCTTAATTTTTATCTTTTGATATCTTTGTTTTGCATCTGCTCTTGAAAGATAATTTTACTGGGTACTATTAGGGCCTAGAATTCTATGTTGACAGTTTTTGCTGTGTGTGTGTGTGTTGCTCAGTACATTTAAGACACTATTCCACTGTCTTCCAATTTCCACTGTTGGAAAGTTTTGAACAATCATTGAATAGAATAGTTATTAGTCATATGAAGGAAATCTGCCTGTTTCTTCTGGCAACTATTAAGATCTCTTTTTAGTTTTCTGCTGATTCACTTGTGTGTCTGGATGTGAGTGTTATTTATATGTCTATTGAAATTCCCTGTGTTTGATTCTGCTTATTTATTTTTAAGCCTGGGTTAAATATGGAATTTTCCCAAGAACATTTATGCTTACTTCTCCCAGTTTCATATGTATACTCCCTATATAAGACTACTTTAAATTATTTTTCCATATAAGTATAATGTGAAAGTGGGCCAAAAATCAAATTTAGCTTGTGGTCACAAATTCTCAGTGGAGAACTCTCTTCCCCTTTATTCAATGCCAAGGTCAGGATATGTTAACTTTTCTCCCAGGAACACTGTGAGCAATGGGTTTACTTCTTGTTCACTCTCATTGTGAGAGAAGCCTTTAGTCTTGGAGCCTTTAGCATAGCACATTTCCTGTTAGTCTCCACAACTTGGGCATGCCCTAGATTTTAAATCCTATCTCCCACTCCTCAAGAAATTTAAACTGGAAGCTCATACTATGGGCTCCTGAAACCCTCTCTGACAACCACTTTAGTTCTCAGGGCACCTACATCCATGGTGCATCTTCTGCATATTCCTTCATTTCAGAACAAAATTTATTTTGCAATCATTCTTTCATATATACACATATATATGTATATATGTATGTATATATATATATATATATATATATATATATACACACACATATATATATATTCAAGCAGGTTTTTTCCTGCCTCCTTCACCCTCCTACTTATGAGATTTAGATTTTTTTCCCTGACAGTTATTATGTTGATCCTGAAAGAATTGTGAGTCGTATATATATATATATATACATATATATATTATATAATATATATATATATTTAATAATATAGTAAATTTGGTAAATCACTGAGGTATAGATATTTAGAGGCAGAAAATATTTTAGAGATTACCTGACCTAACAACCTCTGGGCAGTGCAGAGACTTGCCTAGTTATGCGTGGTGCCATTTGCACTCTGAATTCGTAACTGTGTGAATTTATTAATAAGGTCAATTTTATACTCCTTTCTGTACAAACCAAACCCAAAATATAAAGGTATATTTGCTATATTATATTTTTCACTTTTCTCTATTTCTAAACTTTTTTGAACCAAAATTCAAACTAAACAAATAGCCCAAACCCTCAAATAAGCTGTTGGTGGGAAATAGAAAAATGAAATCCCTCAGGGAGGTATTAGCTAAAATAGCTATCAAGAAAGCAAAATTTAGGTAACAACAGTGAAGACTAGCAGCAGAAAAGCAGGTTCACAAAGGAAGCAAATATCACAGGGAGTGTCTGCATTTCTGACCAGCCAAGCGAAGGGGCCTAGGTGATAAGGTCTGAATTTCCCAAGTCCCAAGCATGAGTCAGGGGAATTGGGCATGAGTTTGAAAGGCAGTAAACAAGCCAAGACTGAAATGTTATTCAGGGCCTATAAATAATTAAATTGCAACTATATACCATAGAGCCATGTATCAAGAATTTTCTAGAAGACGCCTCATTTCATACATTTTGATCCATTTTATATATTAACAGAATACACCAGAAAATCCAATATTGCTATTTCCATTCTAAGCAAAACTACTTCTAGAACACAGCAATTCATTCTCATACTACCTATTCACTATGAGGGAAACAAAAAAAAATATGAAAAATATGTGCACTGTTATCTGCAAAATTAGCAGACTTTAGAGAAGAACCTTAATGGCAGCAGTGATTACAAACTGCTTAAGTTCAATGGCACTCATTTACCCATAAACATATGGAAAGGAAACTTAGGTAATTGATTGCATAATCTTAACGTGGGGAAGAGTTTTATAAGCAGAAATCATAAAGAAAAAATTGATAATTAGTCTATATTCAAAATAAAAAAGAAAAGATCAAGATGTATATTCCCTCTAGTTTTAGTGAGACTAAATCATATCACAGCCATAGAGAACTAAAATATTTCTCATATTAACTGTCATTGTATCTGAAATTCTTATAATCAGAGTCATTCATTTTATACCTATTAATGTGGTTCCACCTTGGGGTAGTGTTATATATTACTTTCTCATGTTACCGTAAAATAACAAATGTATTTACCTGATTTTTCTATCAGTATTATTGTCAATGTATAATATTCCAGATTTAAGATGAAGGCTTAGCTTAAAAAGTTAATAAATGATTTTGCATTTTATTCTATAACTTGTGTCTTTATTTTATTTTTTCTAATTTTTAAGTAAAGTTGATGTGTTCAGAGTATATGTAATTAAGTTTTAGATATGTGGTAATATATTATGTTACCTTTAGGAAAAGACAAAGTAAGAAGTAGGGAGGATTAAAAATCAAAGCATGCCTATTTTACCTTTTTGACCAGCACTGTGAGATTTACTATATTCACATGGCTCTAAAGAACAGTCTCCTATACCTAGTAGCTTATTAGCTAAACCATCCATATGTCACCACATTCCTGAAGAAGCTCTGGAAGTTAGTGTAAAAACACTTGTTAGCTTGATTCTACTCTATTCAGGATAACACAATACTGCACTATTTTTCTTTCAAGAAAAATAACATTGTTTTTATCATAATTGTTCACTATTTCTGTCAAAACATTTTAAGTAACACAGTGAATGCAGTCTACTCAACTAAAAAAAGTCAAAGAAATGCAAATCAAAAATGAGAAGCAATTTTTTAGCCATAATATTAGCAAGATAGCATCAGAGATGCTCATAAATAGTCTTCTAAGTGTTAATCTTCCTGATGGGTATGCTCTGGGCTGTCTCCTCTTCATAAACTCTCTATAGAAACCTAACCTCATACATTCGTATGGAATTTATGTATCAGTTTTATATCTCTTATTGAGAACCTGCTTCTAAAATCTAAACTCACATTTCCAGTTGAGAGATAACTGGACAAGACAGCACTTCCGGTAGGTCTTAAATATATCTCAACATTCACTTGCCCTACATAGAACTTTCTTTTACTCACAAACTCTTGGTTTCTCCCTTTCCATGTACCTCTACATCAAATTTAAGTCCTAGCATTTGTACTTTCTTTACTACCAACTTTGTTTCTGCCAACCTCTTGATTTGGGTCTTTAGTTCTCTTGCTTCCTTCTCATTTATTTTCACATAACAATAAGAGTGAGCTACTTAAAATATCAATACCACCATGTGAATCAAGTCATTTTCCTGCCAAATCATCATTTATTACTCATTCACTGCATGGACAATGATATCCAAACTCCTTACTATGGCCTAGAATTTCCTTTCTTATTACCTCTACCATATTTCTTCTCCCTCCAATGTATATATATTGTCTTCTTTTTGTGTCCTGACTTTAGAGCTTTTTGTTTGTTTGTTTTTGTTTTTTTAATACAGCTCTGACTGGACACTCTTCCTTTCTCTTTAAATGACCAGAGCCTTCTCAAACTTACGTCTCAGCTTTAATGTCAGCTCATGAGAGAGGCTTTCCCTTTCTACCACCTATTTGATTCCTTATGATATGATAACATCACCATCTGTAATTGTTATATATGTTTGTTAGTTCACATGCTTGAGTCCCTTTTCCTCACTAAGAGATGGTAAGAGATGGAAGAAGCCATATTTATGTTGTTCATCAGTGAATCCTTAGCCTTGAACATATCAGAGTTTCAACAAATATTTGTTGATAGAATAAATAAATGAATTATAACATTAAATGTAATTTGATATAAACCTCCTAAAAAGCAAAATTTGCTAAAAAATTAGATTTTTAAAACATTTTAAACAGAAACTCAAATCTAGGCCTAGGGAGGGGGCTAATTCTACCTGTAGATGGTTTTGCTGTTGTTGCTATTTTCTGGTATCCAAATTAAATTTCCAAAAGATATGTTTGAAAAATTTATAATTACATTGAAAATAGTTTATTAAGAAATGTTAAAAAGTAGGATAAAAATCAACAGAATCACAACCAGTATTCCAAGAAACTCCCCAAAGGAAAATAGTTTGTGAGGAAAAGTTTGGAATAAAAAATGCCAAAATGATAATAGTGGTTTATCTTTGTGTGGTGGTACTATGAGTTATTTTGTCCATCTCTTCCCATTATATGCATACTTTAATATGGAAAAAGATGCTTTAAAATACATTTTTAACAAATTACATTTATTTATCTTGCTGATTTTGACTATTTAATCATATTGTTCGTTCTTTTGGATAAAGAGGAATGTATTTTTTTAAAATCTAACCAGATTGGTCTTGAAGGGTAAATAGTAATTTTCCAAGCAGAGAATGAGGAAAGACTTTTTTGGGTATTGCACAAGGAGAAGCACATTATACTTAAATACTAAAGATGCATTTCATATTTCATTAGAAGATGTAAAATGTGCTGGAGCAGTAATTTCTTAGCAAGCAGGTGTTATTTCCAAACTGTTGCCTCTACCTGGAACTAGAATTAGAAGAACTAGCAGGCGTTCTGGCTGTGATGTATGTCAACTGAATGGGCACTTAAATACTGTCTAAAACTTTTAAAACGTTTGCAGCATCATTTGTAAATTGTAAGCAATAATAGGTGATCTGTGAAATAAGAATCCAATATATATAACAATATTTTAAATTTCTTTAGTGTGTCTTACTTTTCCAAATGCAGTAAATCTTCCAGATGTAAATTTTTACATTTTCACAATGATTTATTAGAATGAATTAATGGAAATTATATATTATAATTAACTAAAATACAAATGAATATGTTATACATTTATAACAGCATATACAATAATAATATATCTAAGTTAAGATATAGCTATGATATTTATATACACATTATGTATAAATTATGTATTTTCTATATAGCAAGATAATATATATACACATTGTATACATACATGTGATTAGGGAGTTAGGGATTATTCCCTTTCTATAGATAAGGAAACTGAGTCTAAGAAAACCTAAATAATATACTCATAGTCATTCTGCTAATAACTGGGATACCTCTTTGTTATGCTTTTCCTATTACCAAACCATTGGCTCCTATGTAAAAGATACATTGAGAATGAGCTTTGAAAATCATTACAGCTAGATGGATTTAACATTAGTAACAATAATGACATACTGTTTTCCTAATCTTTAATTATACCCCCTTAACAACTGTTCACCCTATTACCACTGTTTCCTTGCCATTCTACCTACTGGATTGGCTGAAGCCCTCTGTTTTCTCCCCACACTTCTGATAGCTAAATTCTGTGAACTTATCCACTCTCACACCAACCCTCCATCCAATAATTGGAGGCAAATTATCTGAAACAGACCATTTGCAAGAACATATGTAGTGATGGTTTTATTTAGATTTTAGAACTTTATCCTTGACTGTGGAATGTACCTCTTTGTCTCCTATGTAATGAAAGTTAGGAATCATGTAACTGGGGAAGATATTTAGAGTTCTTGACATCACAGTCTGGGGAAGTTTACCACTATAATTTCAAATGGGTCCCTATAACTCCTTTATTGCTTACCTGCAATGACAGATTCTGAACTCTTTGATGGTAAATTCAAGATCTTTTACTTTCTTAGTCAGCTCAGGCTACTGTAACAATATACCATAAGCCAGGTGGCTTATAAACAATAGAAATTTATTTCTCACTGTTCTGGAGCCTCAAAGTCCAAGAAAAGTGCCAGAATAATTGAGTCCTGGTGAGGACCCTCTTTCCTGGCTGAAGACTGCCAAATTTTCACTGTATTCTCACATGATGGAGAGCAGAGTAGAAGAAGCAAACTCTCTCTTGCGACTCTTAAAATGGCACTAATTCCATTCATGAGGGCTCCATCCTTATAATCTCATCTAATACCAATTTCCTCCTGAAGGCCTTCTTCCTAATACCATCACATTGAGAGGTAGGGTTTCAACATATGAATTTTAGGGGTCATAAGCATTCAGACCATAACACTTTCCATCCTCTGACTAGAAGAATTTTTCCACAGTTAAGGTATCAATATTTATTTGCTTAGTTACATTTCTAGCCACAATTTTTCCTTTATGGGGAGATGTGCAATATAGACTCAATCAAACTTCCTTTCTCAGCTTAAAAAGTTTCCCATTCTCATTTTGTGCCTAAAGACAGAATAATGGGTTTCAGTTAGTTGATATACAGTTCCTTATGTTAAAAAAAAAAAAAAAAATCAAAATGTGAAAGAAAACACTGCATCAACTAAAGATTGATCAAGATGGCTGAGTAGGAGGACATGGAACTCACCTCCCCCCATAAACACATCAAAAATACATCCACATGTGAAATAGTTCTTACTGAAAACTAACTGGAAACTGTCAGAAAGAACCCTATACAACCAAGGATGAAATAAAAACCCACAAAGAATCTGCTAGGAAGGAAAGACAAGAATGAGATCAGGACCTGTGCCCCCGAGAAAGGACCCAGAGAAAAAGGGAGATTACGTGGGTAGAGATACTACCTGACGAGTGGACAGTTCAAGCCACATATTGGGTGTGCCAGTCCTGGGGTCTGACCCAGGGAAGATGAGCCCCGTTGTCTGGTTGGAGGGCTCATGGGACTAACAGGAGGGCTGTGGGAAGCCTGAACTCTACTCATGAGGAGTGTGTGCATGCTCTAGCTGGCTCCCAAAGCAGGGCGGAGAGGGTGGATTGGAAACTGCTTGAGTGGCTGCCCAGTTTCCCAGGACCGCCCAGCCTGAGCTGAGCAAACACTCCAGCCCTACTTACTTTACATTGCAGCTCCACGCTGGAGCAAGAGCTGCCCTGACTGAGGACAGACCTCGGCAGTGAGATGAAGATGGGACTCAGACCAGAAGAGGCAACTGAGCAGAGTGGGGGCAGCCATTACTGGCACTTACATAGGCAGTATATCAGAAGCAGTCCTGATCTCTGAGGGTGCCAGACTGCCAAAGCCTGTACTGCAACACATGCTGACAGCCCACAAGTGTCCCACTTGCCTATGGTGCAGCTCCATACCAAGGAGGGGGCAGCAGAGGCTGAGGGGAAAGATTGGCTCTGAGGGACAAAGGAGACTCAGACACAAAATGGCATCTGGGAAATGCAGTGCAGCCATTACTGGCACTTGAACAAATAGTGTACAGAAGCAGCCTGAACCTCTGTCTGCAGCTAGACAACAGAAGCCCAGAGTTCACATGGGTCCTTCTTGCTCCAGCACTGCTTCTCTTTAAAGTAAGAGTGTCAGTGCTGGGAGAGGGGAGAGGACACACTTAAAGGGAACAGAGCCAGCTCAGACCTGACCTTCAGGACTTTTGCTCCAGCAACTCGGGATCTGCTCCTGTCCTGGTAGGGTGGTAACAGCCACTGAGCAGAGGGGAAGCCTAGGCTCACACCTGGCCCTGGCTGCTCCATCTCCAGCTTCACCTCCTACCAAGGTGGTAGCTACCAGCACACCCTGAGGAAAAGTGTAACATGTGTTCACATCAAATCCAGCTCTCCTACCAAAGCCACTAGGCACACACAGACTGTAGAGGGATGCTCCCATATAAGAACACACCTTCAAGACCGCAACAGGTAACTGTTTCACCAAAATTCATAGAGACAGAGAAAGTTAAGTAAAATGAGAAGACAGAAGAACTGGTCTCAATTGAAAGAGCAAAAGAAAACCTCTGAAAAAATAATTAAACAGAAATAAACAACTTACCAGATAAAGAATTCAAAGCAATAGTAATAAGAATGCTAACTGAATAAGGGAAAAGTATAGATGACACAGTGAGAATTTTAACAAGGAACTAGACAAATATAAAAAAGAACCAGTCAAAATTGAAGAATACAATTATTAAAATGAAACACACTAGAAGGAATTAACAGCAGACAAGGTGATACAGAAGAATGCATAAGTGACCTGGAAGACAGAATAACTGAAATCAGCCAATCAAAACAGCAAAAAGAAAAACTTTTAAAAAAATGAAAATGGTTTATGAGATCTCTGTGATAACATCAGGAATACCAGCATTTGCATTATAAAGGTTCCAGAAGGAGAAGAGAGAGAGGGAGATAGGTTGAAATGTATTTGATGAAATTATGGCTGAAAACTTCCCAAACCTATAGGTGAAAACAGATATCCAATTGCAAGAAGGACAGAGGGTCTGAAATAAGATAAACCCAAACAGACCAATACAAAGACATATCATAATTAAAATGGCAAAAGTTAAAGAGAATTCTAAAGGCAGCAAGAGGAAAAGAGTCATATACAAGGAATCTCAATATGGCTATCAGTTGATTTTTCTGCAGAAACTTTGCAGGCCAGAACAGAGTATCATGATAGATTCAAAATGCTAAAAGAAAAAAAAATTGACAACTTAAGGTACTCTACCTAGCAAGACTATCATTTAGAATCGAAAGAGTGATAAAGAACTTCTCAGAGAAGGAAAAACCACAAGAATTCATCGATACTAAACTTAACCTTAAAAGAACTGTTAACGAGTCTTTCTCTAAGTGGAAAAGTCTCTAACAAGAAGTAAGAATCTATATGAAAGGAAAAAAATCCCACTAGGAAAGACAAATATATAGTAAGGGCTGAAGATCAACTACTTAAATAAGCTACTATCAAGATTAAAAGATAAAAAATTGTAAAAGCAACTACAGAAACCAGTGAAGGTATAAACATAAAGATGTAAACTATGACATTGAGAACAAAAAATGGGAGGAAGAGTGAAAAATGTAGATCTTTTGGAACGTGCTTGAACTTAAATGACTACCAGTTTAAAAAAAGTAGATATAGTTATGGTCAATATATGCAAATCCTGTGGTAACCACAAATGAAAAACCTACAAAAGACACAAAAACTAGAGAAATAAGAAAAAAAAAAATACAAGCATACCACTAAAGAAAATCATCAAACCACAAGAGGAGAAACACAAAGAAGAAGAAATGAACAGAGAATAACTACACAGTGAGAAAAAATAATAAAATGACAATATGTACATACATAACAATGATTACTTTAAATGTCAACATACTAAATGCTCCAATCAAAAGATGTAAGGTGGCTGACTGGATAAAAGAACAAGACCCACTGCTTACAAGATACTCATTTCAGAGTTAAAGAAACACACAGACTAAAATTGAGGGAATGGAAAAGATATTTCATGCAAATGGAAATGACAAGAAAGTGGGGTTAGCAATGCTCATATCAGACAAAACAGACTTTAAAACAGAGTCCAAAGCAAAAGATATAAAAGGGCATTATATAATGAAAAAGGGATCAATCAAGAAGATGATATTACACTCATTAATATATATGCACTCAAAACATGAGCATCTAAATATACAAAGCAAATACTAACAGACTAACAGATACAACGGAAAAACTGACAATAATACAGTAATAGTAGAGGACTTTAACACTCCACTGACATCAATGGACAGATCCTCCAGACAGAAAATCAATAAGGCAACAGTAGTCTTAATGACACAATAGGCCAGTTGGACTTAATAAATATCTACATGACATTCCATCCAAAAACATCAGAATATACATGTTTCAAGTGCACATGGAACATTCTCCAGGATAGATCACATTTTAGGTCACAAAACAACTCTCAACAAATCTAAGAGGATAGAAATTGTATCAAGTATTTTTTCCAACCACAATGGTATGGGAGTAGAAATGAATTACAGAAAGAAAAATGGGAAAAGCACAAACACATGGAGATCAAACAGAATACTACTAAAAAACCAATGGGTCAAAGAAGAAATCAAAGAGGGAATCAAAAAATACCTTGAGACAAATGAAAATGAAAACACAACCTTCCAAAATCTATGAGATGTGGCAAAAGTAGTTCTAAGAGAGAAATTCATAGTGATAGATGCCTTCTTCAAACAACAAAACTCTCAAATAAACTACCTACCCTACCTTATAAAGGAATTAGAAAAAGAAGAACAAACAAAGCACAAAATCAGCAGAAGGAAGGAAATAATAAAGATCAGAGAGGAAATAAATAGAGATCAGGAAAAAATAGAAAAAAAAGAAATCAATGAAACCAAGAGCTGCTGTTTTGAAAAGATAAACAATATTGATAAACCTTTAGCCCAGCTTGTCAAAAACGAAAGAGAGACGACCCAAAAAGCAAAATAAGAAATGAAAAAGGAGAAACAATAACCAATATGACAGAGATAAAAAAAAATAAGCAAATAATATGAACAAGTATATACCAACAAAATGGACAACCTAGAAAAAATGGACACATTTCTGAAAACATACAACCTTCTAAGACTGAATAAGGAAGAAACAGACAACGTGAACAGACCAATCATGAAAAGTAAAATTGAATGTGTAAAAATAAACAAATAAACAAACAAAAACTCCCAGCAAACCAAAGTCCAGGACCAGATGGCTTCACAGGGGAATTCTACCAAACATATAAGAAAGAGTTAATACCTACCCTCTCAAGCTATACCAAAAAACTGAAGAGGATAGAACATTCCTAAATTCATTCTATGAGGCCACCATTATCCTGATACCAAAACCAGGTAAGGCACTACAAAAAAAAGAAAATTTCAATACAATATCTTTAATGAATAGAAATGCAAAAATCCTCAACAAAATGTTAGCAAAATCCAACAATACATAAAAGGAATCATACACCATGATCAAGTTGGATTCATTCCAAAGATGCAAGGCTTGTTCAATATAATCAATGTGATACACTACACTAACAAAAGGAAAATTACAAATCACATAATCATCAATAGATTCAGGGAAAAAAAGAAAACATTTGAGAAAATTCAACATCCATTTATGATTAAAAACTCTCACCAAAGTTGGTATGGGGGAACATATGTCAACATAATAAAGTCCATTATGAAAACCCGTCATACTCAACAGTGAAAAGCTGAAAGCTCTTCCCCTAAACTCAGGACCCATACAAGGATGCTCACTATTTCTACTCTATTTAATGTAGTTTTGGAAGTCCTAACCACAGCAATCAGACAAGATATAAAACTCATCCAAATTAGAAGAGAAGAAATAAAACTGTCACTATTTGCAGATAACATGCTACAATATATAGAAAATCCTAAAGTCTCCATCCAAACACTGTTAGAACAAATGAATTCAGTAAAGGTGTATATTATAAAATTAATATATAGAAATTTGTTGATTTCTATCCACTAACAAAGAACTATCAGAGTAAAGAGAAAGTAAAAAAAAAAAAATGCTTTTTAAAATGGCATCAAAAATAATAATACCTAGGAAAAAACTTAACCACGGAGGTGAAAGACCTATATGCTGAAAACTGTAAAATAGTGATGAAGGAAACTGAAGATGATACAAATAAATTGAAAGATCTCCCGTGCTCTTGGATTGGAAGAATTAATATTGTTAAAATTTCCATACTACTCAAAGCAATCTACAGACTTAACATAATCCCTGTCAAAATACTCATGATCTTTTTCTTAGAACTAGAACAAATAACCCTAAAATTTATATGGAACTACAAAAGACCTGAATTTGCCAAAGCAATGTTGAGAAAAAAGAACAAAGCAGAGGTATCACACTCCCAGACTTCAGACTATACTACAAACCTACAGTAATCAAAACTGCACAGTACTAGCACAAAACAGACACACAGATCAATGAAACAGAACAGAGGGCCCAGAAATAAACCCATGCTTATACGATCAATTAATCTCCAACAAAGGAGGTTCAGATATAGAATGGAGAAAAGATAGTGTCTTCAACAAGCGGTACGGGAAAAACTGGACAGCTACATGTAAAACAGTGAGATTAGAACATTTCCTCACACTACATACAAAAATAAACTTAACATGGATTAAAAACCTAAATGTAAGTCCTGAAACCACAAAACTCCTAGGAGAGAACATAGGGAGAACACTCTGACATAAATCATAGCAATATTTTTTTGGATCTGTCTCATAAAGCAACAGAAATAAAAGCAAAAATAAACAAATGGGACCTAATTAAACTTAAAAGCTTTTGTACAGCAATGAAAAACCAATGAAGAAACAAAAAGAAAGCCTACTGAATGGGAGAAAATATGTGTATTTTGGATTAACCAAAAAGGGGTTAATATGCAAAATATATAAACAGCTCATACCATTCAATAAAAAAAAAAAAAACCTGGTTAAAAATGGGCAGAAGACCTGAATAGACATTTTCCTAAAGACGACAGACAGATGACTAACAGGAGGCACATGAAAAGATGTTCAACATCACTAATCATTAGAGAAATGCAAATCAAAACCACAATGAGATATCACCTCATAACTGTCATAATGGCTACCATCAAAAAGAACACAAATAAGAAATGTTGCCGAGGATATGCAGAAAAGGGAACACTTGTACACTGTTAGGTAGAACGTAAATTGGTGTAGTTACTCGGAAAACAGTATGAAGGTTGCTCAAAATACAAAAAATAGAACTAGCATATGATCCAGCAATTCCACTCTTGGGTATATATCTGGAAAAAGTGAACACACTAATTCGAAAAGATACGTGCACCCCAATGTTCACAGCTGTATTATTTGCAATAGCCAAGATATGGAAGTAACCCAAGTATCCTTCAAAATATAAATGGATAAAGAAGATATGGATATATTTATACATTGAAATATTACTTAGCTGTTAAAATGAATGAAATTCTGCCATTTGCAACAACATGGACAGTGCTAGAGATTATTATGTTTAATGGAAAAAAGTCAGAAAAAGACAAATATTGTATGTTATCACTTATGTATGGAATCTAATAAGTAAAAAAGATCAATACATATAACAAAACAGAAATAGATGCACAGATAAATAAAACAAGCTAGTGGTTATCAGTGGGGAGAAGGAAGGGCAGAGGAACAACATAGCAGTATGGGATTAAGAGTTAAAAACTACTATATATAAAAATAGATAATCAACAGGGATATATCATACAGCACAGGGAAATACTGATACAACCATTATTTTGTAATAACTCTAAATGGAGTATAATCTTTAAATATATTGAATCACTATGCTGTTCTGCTGAAACTAATATAATGTAAATCAACTCTACTTCAATTAAAAACATTTTTTTTAATCTTTGTACAGAAACACAAACAAAACCAGCCTCAAGCTTCTATCACAAACGGGCACTCCAGTAGGCTGCTTATCTGTTTTTATAGTTAGAAACTGCACTGAACAGCATGAGAAAATTATTACTCAGATACCATGTTATAAATTAGTGGCAGGAAGAAGCAATCCAAATAAAAGCCTTGAAATGTTTTTCTTACAGAAACCAAAACCAGCACTGAAAATTAGCATTTCAGACATTAACAACATTTTACTCTTTGATATACTTCATGGGCTTTTTCCCCTGAAGGGATTTGGTTTTGACAGGCGATTAACAAAGGACACATGACATCTGAAGTAATGAAAACAAATTAGACTTCTCTTCCTGCTCCTTTATAAAAGTCTTGAAATCTATTATTATTTTCAATAGAAGACTTATGTAAATGGTGCTTTGTGTAATTTTTACCATGTATGATTTTTTTTTTCTTTGATGTAGTGAAGATATTACAGACCTCACTTAGAACATGATGAAAGGAGGGTTAGGGTTACAAAATTGAAATCTTACAAGGCCACTGTCTTAGATCAAAGACTGCAGCAGAAAATAATGGACTAGGTTCTGATAACTCATTCTTACAAAGGGACACTCTTTTTATTCAACCCTAGGCTACATTATAATGCTTCTTAGCAATACTGTGGAACTAGGCAGGTGATAGCACTGAAAGATATTTTAATAACCCCATTTCCCTTAATCTTAATATCTTTAGTAAGAGAATTTATGGAAATACTAAAATGTGGCATGTATAATTTCATGAGTAGTAACACGTTTAATATTCTTTAACCTGTTTAATCCTTGAGTAAGTAATGATTTCTGTATGAGCAATATGTAAATTATATTTATACACATGTCTAAGTATACTTGTAAATAAATTATACACACACATACATTAAGCATAAGCAATTCATGACAACACCACATTTAACTGCTAATTACTTATCTATTATAAACACTTTTAAAACACATAAACAAAAACAGCACCTGAGCATTCCAAATAAATTATGCAAAACCATTTCATTAAAGATAATGAATATTATTCATAGCAAAGTTCTTCATTTTCAAGTTTGGAGATCTACTTTTTTTTTTTGTCTTCAGTAGGTTAAAATAATCTGATTATGAGATTGGCTAGAAGTAGGTACAATGTCAAAAGCAATACATTGTCAACTGAGATCTGCACACACATGCATGTAGTGTGCACATATACACATCAGGCTTGTTTGCCAAGTATATAATGACTGACTTACTCTCTTTGAGAAATACTAAAGGGATCCCTATAATGAAGCCTAACATAAAAGTTAGTCATAGCAATGACTTTAAGAAAGTTTTAAATGATTTCATACAGTTTTGCTTTATAAAAAGGGTGTGTGCAAGCTATATTTAAGAATAACCCTTTTTCACAAAGTTAACTATTCTGTAAACAGGAGTTTGTGTGTATATTCTAGTTATCTGTAAAGTTTATTTAGACCCTTCTGAGATAGGGATGATATTTATTCTAAACCTAATTGTCTTTATCTTTAAATGGGTATCATAACACTCATTCTATAGCACTATCATAAAAACTGTATGATCAGAAGAATGAGAAGACAAGTCATACACTGGGAGAAACTATTTGCAAAAGACACATCTCATAAAAGACTGTTACCCAAAACATACAAAGGACTCTTAAAAATCAATAAGAAAATAAACAACCCGATTAAAAAATGACCAAAACATCTGAACTGATGCCTCACGAAAAAAGATACACAGGCCAAAAATAGGCATATGAAAAGATGCTCAATGTCATATGTCATTAGGGAATTCAAATTAAAACAATGAAATACCACTATGAACATAATAGAATGGTAAAATGCAAAATTCTGAAAACACCAAATGTTGGCTAGGGTATAGAGCAACAGGAATTCTCATTCATCATTGGTGAAAATGCAAAATGGTATAGCCACTTTGGAAGACAATTTGCCAGTTTCTTACAAAGCTAAACACATTCTAACTGTAAGATCCAACAACCAAACACCTTGGTATTTACCTAAATTATATGAAAAACTATGTCCATATAAAAACCTGTACACAGCAGTTTAAAGCAACTTCACTTACAATTGCCAAAACTTAGAAGTAACCAAGACCTTCTTCAGTAGGTGAATGGATAAATAAACTGTGGTATATTCATAGAATAGAATATTATTCAGCAGTAAAAAGAAATGGGCTATCAGACCATGAAATGACCTGAAGGAATCTTAAATACAAATCATTAAATGAAGGAAGACAAAGTGACAAGGCTACTTAATATATTATTCCAACTATATGACATTCTTGAAGAGCCCAAACTATGCAGCTAGTTAAAAGATCAGTAGTTGCCAGGGGTTTACGGGGAGACAGGAATAAATAGGTGGAACACAGAAAAATTTTACAGCAGTGAAACGATTCTGTATACTTTAATGGTGATACAAGTCATTAAACATTTGGCAAAAGCCATAGAAGGTACAACTCACTATAAACTATGGACTTTGGTTGGTAATGGTTTATCACTTGTAACAAATGTACCACTCTGGTGAGAGATGTAGATAGTGGGAGAAGTTGTGGGTTTATAGAGGCAGAGGGCAGATAGGAACTATCTGCACTTTCCTCTCACTTCTGCTGTGAATCTAAATATTCTCTAGGAAAATAACATCTATCATATAAAAAAATAAAAAAAAACTTAAGTGAGAAAATTAGGCCAAGAATTTAGCACCATGTCTGGTGCCTAGTGTGCACTCAATAGCAATTACTTTGACTATTAATAATGTTGAATCCCAAATGCCTAGCAGAGAGACTGATATATAATAAATAGGTGCTTGGAAAATAATTTGACTAAATAAATAAATGAAACATCTAATCTTCCAGCTATGTAATGTGAAAAGAAAGAAAATGAAAGAAAGATCACCATTATAATAAAAATTAATAAATTATGATTTCAAATGTTTGCTGTCTAGAAAATAAGAGACCAAAATTACTTGTTGATAATTGCATCCTTGCCTTTTTATTGGCAGAGTTTTTTCCTCCTAACAATACGACTTGAAAGACATACAAAGCATACATTCACCTAGGACCACAGGCTTACACCACTGCAACAAACCAACGGAAGGGAATCATCTTCCCTGTGGTAGTGGTCACTACAACGTGATTTAAAGTAAGGCAAATCCACAAACCCTCCATAAAGCACTTAATTGGGCAGTATAGCATGATATGGTGGGACACTTCTCCCTGACCTAAAGAGAAGATGGGACTTGCATGCCCTTACATATTTAATCCAGGCAAGTAGAACCCATTTTACTTTTATGCTTAATTTCCTTTTGAACCTTGCCAAATTATTTGCTTCCAGAATACTTCCAGCCAGCAATATTTTTTGTGAGATCACATCAAATTCTCTACATGTTTCAGGTGCTATCTTTTTATTTAATGACTGTAACTTCCACATTATTTAAAGGAAACAACCTATCGACCAAGTAAGAATATCCAAGGCAGTAAATGAATCTGGTCCCAGCTGCTTTTTAAAATGGTTCACATTAAATTAAAAAGATGGGTATTTGCCTTTCATTTGTTTGGCCTAATTGTGAGGTGCTAACAACACATCAGTACTTCAAAAAATTTCATGTAATTGACAACTGGTGAAAAGGAGAATGAAAGCAGACAGATTACAGAAGTACCTGGGCACAAGAACCTAAAGATTTTGGAATTTATTTTTAAGTCAGATTGGAAGCCACTGTAGGGTTTAGAGTGGAGGAGTGACATGGTTTGATTCATATGTTAACAGGATCATTTTGTCTCTGTGGAGAACAGACAATACGGAGGCAAGGATACAATCAAAGGTGCCAGCAAGGAGACAGGTTAAAAGGTTATTTCAGTATCCAAGCATGAGCTTATGGGACAGTAGAGATGGTGACGATGGCGGGGTTTTAAACATAGTTTACTTTACAGTATTTCTCACATTCTAGATACGGGTTGTGCTTGGCATGTGGGATGTAGGAAAGAGAAGCCAAGGTGAACATGTAACTCTGTGACATGCTCTGTGCTTTCTGAAACTGAGAGCTGCACTAACGTGATCATTTATGTAACCATTCTAAGAAACTGAAATTTCTTAGTTTATCTGAGAGATGAAAAATAACATTTTAACAGGATCTTGAAAGAGTTCATAAGTTTTGGGCTTCACATATTCAGGCATGTAATAAAGTGATTTCCAGTGTCTTACCTTACTTGTATTCCAACATATACCCAGATTATGTGTATAAAACCAACAATTTTAGAAAAACTCAAATAACCTCATGCAGGGGACACGAGTTCGAGCCCTGGTCTGGGAAGATCCCACATGCCGCGGAGCAACTAGGCCCATGAGCCACAACTACTGAGCCTGCGCGTCTGGAGCCTGTGCTCCGCAACAAGAGAGGCCGCGATAGTGAGAGGCCCGCGCACCGCGATGAAGAGTGGCCCCCGCTCGCTGCAACTAGAGAAAGCCCTCGCACAGAAACGAAGACCCAACGCGGCCAAAAATAAATAAATAAATCAATTTAGGAAAAAAAAAATGTATGCTATGTATTTTCAACGGGCGAATATTCGGATATTTCATAAAGAATCCAGAAGGACCTCTACCTTTCTCACTTCTACACACACCATTTTCTAATTAAGACTCCATTTTACATAAATAATTAAAGCTGATTCTATAAAAATACTATCCAGTAACCCAAAAGTAGTATTTTAAAACAATAACTTCAAATGAATTAAACTGTGTACTTTAAAAACCGAAACACTGTACTGTCTCATCTCACTCTTTTTCAAATGTTTTTCAAATCATTTTCTAGTGCTTTAATCTCGAAGCAATTTTATTTTCTATGGACAAATAATGGCTACCATTTAACAATGCTATTAAGCTGTGTTTTCATAGACAATGTGGAATACTTATTCTACCTCTATAATACTTATATATGCTTTATTTGTTCACATTGTCTTTCCAGCATCTCAAGCTCCATGAAAACAAGGAAAACATATCTAACTTTTTCTCACTATTCATCTAGGTTCTTGCACATAGCACAAGTCACCCAACAGTATTTGAAGACGAGTGATATATTATTTACACTTTAATCATCTAAGGAAAGAAGAAAGGGAAGAAAGAAGGGAGGGAAGGATAGAAAGAGGGAGGGAAGGAGGAAAGAAGGAAGGGAGAGAAGGGGCTTAAGGAGAGGCAGAAGACCCTGTGCGAATCAAGAGATTTGAGTGCCTCCTTCAGCTTGGCTTAAAAAAACAAAAAATATGCACACATGTGCATATGTGTGTGGATGGATATATTATGTAATACTAATTGGCACTATATATACACACACTAACATACAACACATCTATGATATATAATACCTATGATTATAGGTATATAATTTTAAGAATATTAATTTTAAGAATATTAACGCTTGATTTTACAAAAGTAGTCAAATATTGCCATTCCACATAAGAAATTACTAACAGCATTCTTCTATTCAATAATAAAGAACTGTAGTATTCTGAATATTTCATATAGTTATAAAATATCTTGAGAGACTGGGAAGGCAAAGTCTCAGTTTCAGTATTTACATATATTATCACTGAACCTCCTATGCAGAGGATCACAGCAAACCTATTATCAAATTATTATGAAAGCGACATTCAACTCTATGTGTAGTAGAAAAAGAAAATTGTTCAAATATACACCTTAGGTAGTTAAATTGGAAACTGCAGTTGCATTTCTCGAAGGAATGCAGTCATCATCATTTTAGTTGTACCACATTACTGCTACAACAGCAATAGGCTTCTCTTTAAGAGAAAACATTCTGTGCTATAAATAAGCAATAACATACGGAGAAAACCATCAACAAGGATATGAGAGCTGAATTTTGCTACAGTATTCCTTATTTTTTTTATGTCATATGAAGTAATAATGTTTCCACTTCTAATAAAATATCTGAGTAGTATCACAATGAAAAGGCTGGAAAAACACGTTCAGTCACCACTTGAAGAGATTCTATGCTCCATACAAAGCAAGATTCCTAAAAACAAAGTAAAATGTCTAAAATGACTAGACCATGCATAACTACCGAAATTTTTTCCTTTTTTAGAATTACATAAATTAATCCATAGATGGGATTGGACCAAGGCATCAAAACCAGTTGGATCTTGGTGTCTTTCATATGATGCTCATCTAAGTCTATCCTGGTTCACAGTTTGTTGTGTACATGTTTTATCCCCTTCTAGACTGTAGAGTGCTTGAGACCAGACTTTTAGTTGTGTTTATTTCCACTGACGTGGTTATCATAAGAATAAATAAATCTCACCTACTTTAAAATTAGGGAAGAATCAGATTTATTTTTTCACTTTATTTATGAGTTTATTTAAACATATTTTGTATATAAACTCATATAATGCAATGCCTAATTTGCCAATATATAAATAGCAAAATTTGATTTGATATTAAACAGAAGCTAGCACATGTGTTTATATGCATGTGGATGTTATAACTAGCAATTTTATGACAATCAAAAGCTCAAACTTGAAATTAAATGTTGGAGTGAGTTGATATCATTAGACTACTTCACCCTTTCCATCTCGCCAGTACTCAACAATGTCATGGAGAAGAAATAATATTTTTAAATAGGATTAACTAATTGTGCTGAATAACATATAAAAATAAAATACAACCAATAAATAAATATCTATATTTGAAGTTACTAGGTATATTAATAAACTTAATTTCACAGTAATACTTAGTAAAGACATACATAATTCAGTGTAAACAAAAAAAAGTGACTACATCACCACAGTAAGATAGTTTTAAGACAGAAATTCTGCCCAGACTGATAGTAACAGTTATCCACTTAACTTCTTTATCAGTCTTCTCAAAGGCAGCTCAAACATAAGCCAAACCTAATTATACTTCCAACTCTAACAAATTCCTACTCTAGCCTGGTCTATACTAATAAGGAATGTCATCATCCAATCAGTTTGCTTAAGTAAAAAACATGGACGTTATAAATGATAATCTCTCTTCCTCTTTCATATCCGAATGATCATTAAGACCTAAACTTGATTTTTAATGTGTTCATTGGTAAAAGTGACACAATAATGAATGTTTCACAGACCTGTAAATATTAAGCAAGAATATATATATGATAATTAGCATTGTCTTCTAATGGTTTTGATTAACAGTTTTAACATCTGATTGCATTCATACTTTAGATGTTGAAAGTAAAGTTTACAAACAGTTTTTTTTTTTTTTTACTAGTGTGGTAGCTGAGTTTGGGTAGTTAAAACTCAGAAACTCAGAGAATTCATTATTTATAGATACTACATCATGCATTTCAGTGCAAAACAGCTTTTATCTACATCAGATTACATTAAGTACAATTATTTTAAGTAGACTATTCATATATATACACACAAACATTAACACAGACTTATGTAAGAAAAGGAAAGATATGCATTTAAGGAGAAGAAAATCTCTGAATTGTTTGTAAAGAGTCTCCTACACATATTTAAAATTAAAATTTAAAAAATTTTAAAGATATAAGTCTTAACCATTAGTATATTCAGTAATTATCATTGATAGTAATAACCATCAATGAGCTTAATAATTGCTATGGAGGCATAATTATTGATACAAAAATATAAGAATCTTTTTCTAACGGATAGAGTGAGGATAATCTAATATTTCTTCAGCCTTTAAGAATCGCTTCTCTTCTCATATATTAACTACATTTATGAACTATGCTAGAATTCAATGATCATAAGAAACCAGATTTGACATATCTGCTCGGACATGCAATTGTATCAGCTCTTTTTCCATTTTAATCCTAATACAAGGGTTTCTCATTTAAGCATTGAAACTAAACTGAACCCTATAAGGTCTGTCAATTTCATCCACAAAGCTCTTTTGTTAGACAGTTCTATCAAAAGTTAGACAATTCGTTTTACTAGGAAAAGAACTGATCAGTAGAAAAATAAATTGTATCCTTAATGCATGGGCAGATCACTGGATTACTGCTAATGTATTATTAGTCAAGCAGAATCTCCTTTTGAAAGAGCCTTGCAGTCCATGTCATAAACTGATTAAAACTCAGTGAACAAGTACTTTCTACCTTTGTTGTATATTAATGAGAAACCTTCTATCCCAGAAAGCTTTTTTTTTTTTTTTTAAATTTTTTTAATTATTATTATTTATTTTATTTTATTTATTTATGGCTGTGTTGGGTCTTCGTTTCTGTGCGAGGGCTTTCTCTAGTTGTGGCAAGCGGGGGCCACTCTTCATCACGGTGCGCGGGTCCCTCACTATCGCGGCCTCTCTTGTTACGGAGCACAGGCTCCAGACGCACAGGCTCAGCAATTGTGGCTCACGGGCCCAGTTGCTCCGTGGCATGTGGGATCTTCCCAGACCAGGGCTCGAACCCGTGTCCCCTGCATTGGCAGGCAGACTCTCAACCACTGCGCCACCAGGGAAGCCCCCAGAAAGCTTTTTAACTAATAACCTTTAGCTTCCTGAAACTAGAGTATATTAGATCTGTGTAAGCACAAAAAAGTTTTCCCCGGTCTTTAGTATAAAAAAATTATAGTTTACAATTGATTTCAATTAGAACTTTCTTTTTATGTTTTGTTAGCCTTCTTACTCAAATTCTTAAACACGAGCAAGTAATGCAATAGTATCACTCTTCTCTTCATGTGTGCATATTTGTTTATATTAAGTTGAACTATACAAAGGAAAGGGCATAGTGTGTGTGTGTGTGTGTGTGTGTGTGTGTGTGTGTGTGTGTGTGTGTGTGTGTGTGTGTGTGTGTGCGTGTAGGAAGCAAGGGAGAAGAATTATTCAGAAAGTGACTACTTTAGAGAATAGTGTTCTGACTCAAAAAAGTTGAATAGCCAACTTTCCAGTTAGGGATAAAAGCCTTAGGATGGGTTATTTAAAAACCATAAATAATCAACAGACTTAGAAACAAGACATAGATATACAGTATTAATATTTCTCCTCAATCTATTTGAGCTGTATACATTTACAATATAGTTGCTAAACAAGATCACATCAGAGTAGAACATTTTTAGAGGAGACAAAAGATTGTTTTCATTTAATATCAAAAATATATAAAATGTTCACTGTGCTGGAACACAAAAGAAGGAAAACTAACATTTACTGATTTCTTACTATGTTCGTACTTTCTGACATATATGAGATCCTAAATATTCAGCAGAAGACAGTGAGATTACATGAAGTAAAATACCTTACTTAGAATTCCTCAGATACTGGATGGGGCAAGGGTTCAAACCTGGGTCTGAGAGATGTCAAGGCCCATTCTCTTTCAGCCACAAACCCATATCTCACTTATGAGACACCCCAAAATTTCTGTCTATTCCTAGATTACATTAAAGATACTGATATAAAAGTAAAGTCTTCAAATGATTGATGTTTCAATGAAGTATTTCTTTCACAGTACTGAAGTAAACTAGGAACTTTGCCCACCAAAATTCCAGGGAACATACTCTGAGCATTTGATTGGTAATTTCATTGAAGTGATAAAGCATACTTCAAATGTTTATTTTTTAATTGTTTTAATAACCAAAGAATGGATATGAACTCCATAAAGAGGAAGGGGAAAAGATATGAAGGAACCAAAGTCATTCAACTTTTCAACTTTTAAAGAAGCAGATGCTGTTATATACAAAACAATAAAATGTCAGTGAGTTGTTATAAATTATCTGGAGTGAAGTTCTTCAATAGCTATTCACGTGTCAAATATGTATACTCTTTGACACAAAAATTCTTCATCCAAGCATTTATACTCACAGAATAAATATGTACGGGACTATTAACTGAAGTTCTATTCATAGCATCAAACAAAAGAGAAGCAATCAAATGTTCATTGGTAATGGACTGGCTAATTAAAATATTGATCCCATCGACCTAGAGTCTGTCATACAGAGTGAAGTAGGTCAGGAAAGAGAAAAACAAATACCGTATGCTAACACATATATATGGAAACTAAAAAAAAAAAAAAAAAAAAATGGTTCTGATGAACCTAGGGGCAGGACAGGAATAAAGACACAGACTTAGAGAATGGACCTGAGGACACGGGGAGGGGGAAGGGTAAACTGGGACGAAGTGAGAGAATAGCATTGACATATATACACTACCAAATGTAAAATAGCTAGTGGGAAGTAGCCGCATAGCACAGGGGATCAGCTTGGTGCTTTGTGATCACCTAGAGGGGTGGGATAGGGAAGGTGGGAGGGAGACGCAAGACGGAGGGAATATGGGGATGTATGTATACATATAGCTGATTCACTTTGTTATACAGCAGAAACTAACACAACATTGTAAAGCAATTATACTCCAAAAAAGATGTTAAATAAAAAAAATTGATCCTTTATAAAATGGTATATTGTGCAGCCATTCAAAAGGATAATATTTATTGATACATGAATATGTCTGTGACATATTGTAGCGTGATAAAAGCTGTTTCCAAAACAGTCCATAAATTAGTGTCCCACTTGTGTAATCTGTCTACCTTTCATAAAGAGAATGTTCAACTTCTAGAATATTGCCTGTCTCTGGTGAGAGTTTGTGTGGTTTCTACTTTCTCCTTTTAAAAGTTAAAAATTTAAAGTTACACACAATTAAATTTTACCAAAAAAAAATGACAGTAGTTAAAAACAGTAATCAAATGTTACTACTATTCCTCCTTCTACTACTACTAATAATAATGGAATGTGGATTTTAACTCATCAATCTGGTATTTAATCAGCTGGCAAATTTTGTTAATCATTCTCCATAAGTCTTATTTTTTGGCTTATGATATTCTAGCTAAGGCCTTTATTTTATTTCAACTACACAGTAGCAGTAGTCCTTCACTCCTAAATCTGGTTTCTTTCATCTTCAATGAATTCAAAACATAGCCATTCTAAAAGCAAGAAATAGTTGAGCTAATACTGTAGAAATGTCAGAATGATCTAACTAGAATGTTAAAACCAATATCAGAGTCCTCTCCCACCTCCTTTTTTCCTTAATTGTTTTTCTCCCTTTCCATGGATACCTTGCTGCATATGAAGCACAGGAAAAAGGCCTGGTTATGGGTTGTTTGAACTACTAATAAACATTTTTATTAATATTCTTTGAAAATAAACAAAACTCAAATTTCTCTTTAAACATATTTCATGTTTACTCATAAAGTACAAACAGACTGGGATACAAATTCCCTAGCTTGGCCTTTAAGATTACTTTATGATCTGATTCGTTATAGCTTTACTTCCTCGTCACTCCCTTTTCTCCATGTCCATGTGCTTCATTAGTAACTGATGACTCACAATAGTAAACGCCAACTCCACTTCTCTAACTTCTGTATTTTTTCTTATGTTAATTCTTCTTGCAGCAGTACCTTCTTCAGCCATTTCCCCCTCTGTCAAAGCTCCAAATATTTCTATACCCTGCTCAAGTTCTATTCTTTTCCTAAACCTTCTGAGAGTCTTACATTCATAATTAACATAACTCAGCCTCACTTGCCAATTAGATATTTTACTTTTCTGAAAGAACTTAACAGTGTCTAAATAAAGTACCAAATATGAATATTGTGACCAGAGCCAGAAAAACCTCCCCTCCTTCAATCACTGGTTTCCATGAATGTCATGAGACAGTGTATGTTCACGCATTTCATAGACATCGGTAGTAAATATAAGGAATTATTATTTTAATTATATGTAGTAGTATAATTTTCTACTTACAAAGTGGTTCTATCCTTAAACGTGAATTCATTTAATAGTCCAAGGATTTTAAGAAATGATCAAGTGCTGACAGTGAAGGCCAAATGACCCAAGCAATGGCTGGACAATCAGTTTGTAGTAGCTGGTAAATCCTGGCAATGCTTAGAGAGATGGTTATCAAATACAAGTATGCTTCTGAATCATTTGTGATGCTTACCAAAACGTGTATTTCCAGCATATCAGCCAAAATCAGCATATCAGTGGGGTAGGAAGGGGAAGTGGTAATCTGAATTTTGTCAAGCATTCCCACATGATTTTGCTGCAAATGGTCTGGGGGGGGGGTCCCACTTTGCAAAACATTCTCTTCGCAATGGAACACTCACAGATATTTCTAAATAATGAGTTACAGGCTGCAAAGATTATTAAAATAACTTGCAGTTAAACAAAATTCTTGTGAAAATGGGAAGACTACTGTTCATTTTCCAGTTCAAAATCAGAGCTAGAATCTTAGATCCTCAAACGCAAATAATAGTTTGCTTTGTCAAAGCTAAAGCAAAATGATCTCCATATATCTTTTGAATAAGCCCTCAGGTCTCACTCATGGAAAATGGAAGAAGCTCTTAAAACAAGAACTGATTATAAGCACGACTGATAAAAGGAAATTTATTCCAGTGTCTTTTTTTTTTTCCCTTATGCAGCAGTATTGAATAACCATCTGGACCCGACAATTTATTTCCTGAATGGTATTCAGCAAGGCTTCACATTTCCTCTCCAGAAATAAACAATTTGAAAGGATTTTGCTTATTAGTGGAAATTTTTCCTAATTGCAGTCTTCAAAGTCTAAATTAGGTCTGATTTGGTTACCCTGAGACATACAATATTAAAGTATATTGTATTAATCCTTAAATGCCTTCTTAATTACTACTGCCTTTTTAGTACCTTGTTTATCTTTTTTCTTCTAAATGGATCCAATTAAGTTTTGATTGGCCTTTTTTTTTCCCCTGTGAAATTATAAACTAACTCTTATCTTCTTTTCTCTTAACAGATTTGTTCATTCAGCATAAAGAGAAATTCAGCCCTACTAATCATTTAAACCATAAACTTGCCCCTGGCAATTGTTAACACTCTAAAGGTATTTATACCTGTTTACTTTTACTATTATTATTTTTAAACTTTTAATTAGTTCATCTGATTTTTTTCTTCTTAGATCACTATTATTTTATAAATTCAGGACACCAGTGTCAATAGTGGTTCCTACAAACTGCCTTCACTTTCTCTTGCACTGCCAGCTCAATATTTTTAACAAGAGTCCACTCTGGGAGGCAGTATCTCTTTGGGGACCAATCCTAAATTTAAGTCTTGAATGACATTTGACTCACATCTTTCTTTTAAGTTAACTCTTGATTAGCTGTTGTAGTGGAAAGTAATCCATGAAGTAGCAAATAGCCGATTTGTTCTTTTTCTCTGTTTTCTACGACAATGAAGGGTAATTCTAACTTCCAGCCACTGAAATGGATGAGGAACACAATCAAGAGAGATTCTACTGGTACAATTGATAGCACCCACTGCTCCTGATTAGTATGGAATTGTTTCTGGACTAAATAAGGTAATCTACTTTCTATTACTAAGGAATTGATATTATAAAGAGAAGACCCTGGTGCATCAAATAGAGTTCTTAAAATCATGTGAGTGCTTTAGAATAACAGATGATCAGCCACCATTTTTACAGTATCATTTTAAACAAGTTTTGAAAATAGATGTAATTCTAATGTGTTTGGAATATTAAAAAATTAATTTTTTAGAAAAAACTCAAGAGTTTTTTAAACTTGTAAAAACATATTTATCAAACTGTCTGAAAATAAATTGTTTAACATCTAAAATATATAAATTAAGGTATTTATTGCGTGTTTTTAAGAATTAAAAATCAAAATTTTCATAGAAATTTGGCCAATTTCAATATTCTCCCTTACCATACTTATAAGTCAAAATTGTCCATCTAAAATGTTGAACCAAAAATAACCTTTATGATAAGAAATGTTAAAACCATGTATACATATATTAAAGTCATCATAGACAATTTAAATACTAAGTATATAAACATGAATGATTATAGCCACATGTCAATTAAGATATGCTTATAATACAATGGCTTTAACAACTCTAATATTATTAGTGCATTCATCACTACCCTTAATAAATATTCTATTGGCCCTTTCATTTTCTTTTAGCTTCTTCTTTAGCATTTCATCAGAGAGAGAGAAAAAAACTTTTAATCATCTGATAGTAAAATAAGTATTATTTGACAAGGAATTAACTCAACACAAATTATTTCTTTTATATATGTGTGTGTATGTGTGTGTGTGTGTGTGTGTGTGTGTGTATATATATATATATATATATATAAACTGAATCACTTTTCTATACACCTGAAACATTATACATCAACCAACACGTCAATAAAAATAAATAAATAAATAAATAAATAAATATAATACACTATAAAAAGTGTGTTTAATGTGGAGGAACTAAAACAACAAGACCAGAGTAGCTGAGAGAGAAGAGACTCACAGTTGCCACAAATATGCTTACATGAAACATCCAAACCAAAGGAGACTATGATTAGGGAGTTTTTATGATTTGATGGGAAGCATAAAAATTGCCACAGTACATTAAACCATTAGGACTTGTCAGGGATACATTTGAGAAGGTGAGCCAACCTTTACAGGCTGTGTAACTGCTGTGAAAAATGATTACATTGAACTGATCACTGTGGGGGAGGTGAGGAGATGCTGATATTAAGAAGGTTACAGGATAAAGCCAGAAGAATATTACTTATTTCAATATATTTAAATGAAAGAAAACAGACATAATTTTACATGATTCCATAATATAACCACAATATAATTTCCTGAGAATAGTTGTAACAAATACAAATAAGCATAATTATTAGTAAATTTCATCATCTAGAGTAAAGACTATTTTTCAATAAAGTGGAAAACATTCATAGATGATTTACAAGGAGAAAACAATAAAAATACCATATAGGTGAACTGTTATAATATTATTCAATATTATCTATATTTAGATATTGGTTATTTCTGCCTAGTGGTATTTTAAGTACTTTATTAAATATTAACTTATTTAATATTCCAAATAATCTTATGAAGAATACACTATTATTCTTATTTTACATATGGTGAATAGAATCACAAAGAAGTTTAGTAAGTTGTCTGATATCACACAACTAATAAATGGCACAGATAAAATTCCTTAACCCATTTAATCCTGGAGCTTATGGATCTGAATCATTATACTTAGCTATCTCACAGAATGGGACCAAAAATATAGTTTGAACCTTCCCTTGTTCCTCTCTCTCCCCCTCTACTCCTGGACTCCAATTTAGCCTCTATAAAAATCCTGACAGGGAGTTATTATTCACCCCATTTCACTAATGAGAAGACAGGTTTCAAAAGATTTAGCAATGTTAAAGAGCTAGTAAATATAGTCTAGACATACAACCTGAATCTGTGCAACTCTAACGCCTGAAGATGAAAAAAGATTCTAAAAGTGCTAAGGACATAAATATATATAGTAAAATATATACATTTTTACAATCTAAAATATTTCCTGACATTGGTTCTAGACTCTAGCATAAACAGGTAATAAGATCCCCGTTAACCAAGGGAAAGACTGGCATATGCAGTGATAATAACAATCTAAAAAGTGTAATGATAATATGAAACTATGTACAAACTCTTAGTGCTGCAGAAACCTGTTAAGAGATATAAATTTTGGGTCTAATTTGAGAGAAATGTCCAGCATTATCCTTTTTACCAAATATTTTTAGCATCCTGTTCATAATACTTAAGCATAAAAGCCCCTGATAACCCATATATTTATATGTTTATTTGTTTCCTGCTAATTTTTATTATTCTAACATTAGACTGTAAACTGCAGGAAACTGATCATGTCTATTTCATTGACCAAGATACACTTAGAGCCAAGTGAGTTTCTTAGTTCAGAGAAATTACTCAAACATACTTGTTAATGACTATTGACATGCTTAAAGTTATTACCAGATAGAACCACTTTGAAGAAGATGGCATACTAGAAACTCGGAGAGCTCCTTCCACGGGGAACAACTATAAACTGCATAGAATATATCTCTCTATATATCTATATCTATCTATTGAGCATACATGATGTTAAGGAAACAGCCGATGCTATAAAAACAAACTCCCATATTCATGAAGAGAAATTAGAGCTGTGAATAGTGATTGTAAATAAACATAAAAAGGAGAGTCATTTTGAGGGTACATTTCAGTATCAGTATTACTAGGACTATGTGGAAGGAAATTTAATTTGTACATGAAGGAAAAAAATCTAAGACTCCAAGTTAAGCTCAAGACTACCCAAAAGACTAAAGGAATCCATGTCTGTAGTGTCCTTTGGCTCCAGGAAGAAACAAACACAAATCATCTGGATGGAAGAATACTACAAGAAAAAGTAAAGAACCCTTAGGTTATCTGCAAAGATTAAACAGATATGAACTCCTAGACAAAGATTACTAATTACAAGACAACAAGATACCAAAAATAATCTCTAGGAACAATGAACAGCAGTTTTAAACATACAAGGAGTTTGAATAAGATGACAGGATATAGATTAATTATGCACGGAATGTTTAAAAAATAAAAAATGATGGGCTTCCCTGGTGGCACCGTGGTTAATAATCTGCCTACCAGTGCAGGGGACGTGGGTTTGAGCCCTGGTCCGGGAAGATCCCACATGCCGCAGAGCAGCTAGTCCATGCACCACAGCTGAGCTTGAGCTCTAGAGCCCACAAGCCACAACCACTGAGCCCGCGCACCACAACTACTGAAGCCTGTGTGCCTAGAGCCTGTGCTCCGCAACAAGAGAAGCCACCACAATGAGAAGCCCACACACCGCAAGGAAGAGTAGCACCTGCTCGCCGCAACTAGAGAAAGCCCACGCACAGCAACAAAGACCCAACACAGCCAAAAATAAGTAGATAAAAATAAATAAATTTTTAAAAAATTAAAAAATGAGATCACAAAAATGAGCAAACAAGAGGATAAAAGTTTTTGGAAAAAAAATAAGAGAAAAATAGAAGAAATGGATGGGAAGTAACATTTGATAAGATAATGAAAATATTTAGAGTACTGAAAGTAACTCTCAACATATAATGGTGTACCCTTCAAAATTATCTTTCAAGAAAAATTATGAAATAATGACATTTACAGATAAGCAAGCACTGGGTAAGCACTGGTTATCCCACCAGATATTATTGGAGTAAGATCTAAAGGATGAAGGGAGAAAATGACACCAGAAGGATCATCTAAGGAACCAGTAAACATAGTAAGTAAATTAATGAATATGTAGGTAAATTAAAACAGATACAGTTTTTATGAAATAATATGTCTAATTTTGGAAATTAAAAAAAGAACAAATCTAAAAAATAAAAGGTAAACAAAAATGGTACATAAGTAGTAATGGGGCTAATAGGCATAAAATATTTGTTATTCATATTAATCAGAAGGACAGTTCACATTCAACTTTAAACTTTGCATTATATATTAGAATTTTTAAAATATAACCAAACAAATAAAAGTAGATTATGCGACTTCTACTCCATCAGACAAGAAAACTACAAAAAAATAGCAACAACAAACAATAAATTTAAACAACTAATCAAAAAAGAGAAAACAATGGAAGAGGAAAAAAAAAACACTGGAAAAGTAAAATATGGTAGAATTATATTAGTAATTACAATATATGTTAATAAAATGAATGCATCAGTTGAAAGACAAAGTTTTTATTTGGTTTTAAAATTAGACATGATATTTGAGAGACATACATATACTATAAGGACAGGGAAACACTGAAAGTAAAGGGTATTGAAATGGAAGCCAATCAAATATATAACTAAAAATGCTGTTAACTCTATCAATATTAGACAAAATAGACTAAGATTAAATGATATTAAATATAGAAATATCACTATATTATGATAAAATACTCAATTTACTAAGAAAATACAACAATTCTAAATATGTATGCATCAAATAAAGACATTGATACCTATAAAGGAAAAGCATGCTTTGCATCACTGGTGGCTAGAAGGGTGGGGTGAGGGCAGTAGATTGGCAAATTTAACATAACAGTGAGAAATATGAACCCACTTCTCTCAACTATTAGCTGGTAAAACAGACAATAAAAATAATTAAGGTATAGAAGTTTTCAAGAATACAACAACAAGCTTTATTTGGGGACATATTGGCAATGTAAAATCCTGCATACAAAACTAGAAAAGGGATTCTTCTCATGTGAAAATCATTAAAGATTCATAAATATTGACCACTCTCTATTCCATAAAATAATTTTTAAAATGGTAAGAGATTTTAACAACTACACTCTGATGGCAAATAATTTAAAAGTCAATTGTGAAAGATATACAAATAGAAAATCTCTGTATATTTTGAAACTAACCACTCTAAGATATCTCATAATGTTTTAAAGAAATCATTTTAAAATATTTTGAACTGAATGATTAAGAGATTTCTTGATATCAAATTTGATAGCATGCAGTACAAGAAGGACTCCCATAGTCCTTATAGTCTTAAATGATTATAATTTAAAAAAAAGAGTGGCAGGAAATTAATTAGTGCCTAACCCAGGAATGTAGGGAAAGATCATCAAAAAGGCCCCCCAAAAATAATCAAATCAAAAACAATAAAAAATACAGAAAAGATCAAAGTTAAAAGGTAATTCCTTAAAAATATAATAAAAACTACGAGAAAATACCCAATAGTGACATTTTAAGGGACACAAATACAGATCCAACATAGATTGAAGTGAAAATTTAAAAAAATATATAAAAGTTTATTCCACTTATTTGAAAATATATATGAAACAGAAGCTTAAAGAAATATAACTCATAATATTTGCTCAAGAAGAAGTAGAAAAATCTGAATTTTACTACAGAATAAACAATGCAGATAGGCAGGTCGAAATGAATGAAGGTGTGAGTTCTATCCACATAAACAGATTCTTCTAGATATTTAAAACAGAGACAACTTCCCAACTTATTCTATGAAATAAAAATAACCTTAATAAGAAAAAAAGAACAGTATGAGAGAAGAAAGTTATACCTAAGTTCATTCATGATCACTGATACAAACATTTCAAACAAAATATTACTCAACTAAATCCAGGAATGTATATATACGTTAAGACACCATGGCCAAATTTGATTTGTCACATTATTACAAGTGTTCTTGAACATTAAAAAACTGTAAATATCACTCACCACATGAACCAAATAATAAAAAGCACAAGACTATCTCAAAATATGCCATAAAAACATTTTATACAATCTAATATTGCATCTTTAAAAGCCCCTAGTAAAGTCAAAATATGAAGAAGAATCTTATATGTTTCTGTTAGATACCTTAAAGATATCTAATAAAAATCATAGTAGTCATCATTGTTAATGGGGAAATGCTAGAGGCATAACTTGCCAACCATGGTGGTTACTCAGGTTCACATCTCCCCATATGTCCTCCAAAAAAAACATACAGAACAATAAGTAGGAAAATAACCCCCAAACTCCCAAAACATAAATGCTCTCAGCACAATACAAAGTCCTCAACTTTAAAACAACTGTTTATATAAAAAGAAAACAAAAAAAGATTCCAGTAAGCGACCTTTCGCAATCCTGCCGGAAGATTTTTGTGATGATCAAGGGCAGTGTGTGAAACACTGCAGGCAAAGAGAGTAGAGGGGATCAAGGGCATTTAAAGTTTCTATAATACCAGCGACAGAAAGAGAAAGTTACCCTGTGTGAAAATACCACACACACATACAAACTTCCTGGTAGATGAGAGTACTGATACTAGCAAACAAAATTAAAGTATGCATAATGTAATCAGACAGTCTTGAAAGCTTACAGTGAGACAAATAGGCAAAAGGAAGAGATACCCTTTGGTAATTCGATGGTGAAGGGGAGAAAAAACCAAAGGGGAAAACTGATTCCTGAATGACAAAATGAATCAAAAAAAATCAAAATATAACATAAGCATGCCTCATCGTCTCTCTCTTCCTTTCTCATCCCTCCTTTTCCTCTCTCCCCCTTATCCCCCCACCGCACACATACACATATAAACACAAACATTTTGCTCTACACAAAAGAGAGAACCAATGATCTTAGGAATCTTGCAACAGACAAATTAATACTATAAAAGACAAAGAGGCTGAATATGTAACCAATAAAAACTACCCAAAGAGGAAACAAACTGTCAGAAAGCATAAGAATAGAGACCATGTGCAACCTGACGGAAGTATCCATAAGCTAGGAATTAATTTTACTGGAAAATTATAACTATATCAGTCAGTCCTCTATATTTAAGTAATAATTTTCAGAGGAATGTTTTAGACAACAACACAGGATGACATCAGCAAATTCCAAATCTGGAACTTTTATGAAGTAAGCAGTCAACATAGGCCAGTTCAAACTAGTTGAGCATCCTAGAATCTTCAATCTTGTAATGATGAACAGAGTACAAGCAAAAAAGTGAGGAAAGGAAGTGATCAAAATTGTGAGGACTTGATCTGCCAATTCAATTGTATTCCAGTACAGATGTAAAGCTGTTTTGATTAAAAACAAAATGAAGGTGTAGGAAACACTTATTTCTGTTCTTTCTCGAAATCCAGAGTCTGTCAATAACTTTCAGAATAAATAATAGCACACATAAGCACAATAGTGTGCTTACTCAAATAGAAAAAGTGTTAAAAGATATGCAAAACCTGTCACAAGAACATCTAAATACATATCTTGCTTTTGAATAGAAAAATAATCAGTTTATTCCTGTTGAGAATATTTTAAAAATAATATTTCCCTTCCAAATTTTCCCAAGATAAATATGGTATCAGGGAAAGAACGAACACTGCAAAGATTCACTTACATTTGACAGTTACATGTCTCATAATAGCGTCTCAATCTTACAAAGATATTTTATTTCAAGAAATCCTGTCAAGGTAATGTTTCAAATCAACTATTTTTACACTTAAAATGATAAAAAGCCTTTATCTTCTGTAATCTACGAAAGGATAAATAAATGTTCTGATTTGAAAGATTGGGATGTTTCAAAGCTGAGACTGCAAAGTATCTAATTCACATTTAAATATAGTGCTTTAGAAATCTGAATATGAACATAAAGGCTCATTTCGTATCATCTGTAGTTAATCTCAAAAGTATACAGCCCCAATTTATTTTCACAAATAGCTAGAATTATTGCTAGTACTTCTAGATTTTAAAAATTATATATATATTATTTTTAAATATATATGTAACTGAATCACTTTGCTGTACACCTGAAACTAACACAACACTGTAAATCAGCTATTCTTCAATTAAAAAAATAACACAAATTGTTTTATTCCAACCACGTGAACCTCAGTGAGAAATAATTTTATATTGAGTCTCCAAAGCAATAAAATCAATAATATTAAAAATAATATTTTACAATGTACTTGTATAAATGATATGAAGATGTTTTTTTCTCCCAGTTTTATTGATATATAATTAACATACAGCATTGTATAAGTTTAAGTTGTACAAAAAAAGATTTGACATACATACGTCATGAAATGATCAAAGTTTAGTGAATATCCATTGTCTCATACAGATATAAAATTAAAGAAACAAGAAAAAAAATTTTGCTGTGATGAGAACTTTTAAGACCTACTCTTAACAACTTTCATATATAACACAGAGCAGTGTTAATTATATTTATCATGTTGTACATTACATCCCTAGTACTTTATAACTGGATGTTTGTACCTTCTGACTACCTTCATCCAATTCCTGCTGCCCCCACGCCCCACCTGTTAACCACAAATCTAATTTATTTTTATATGAATTTAAGTAAAATTGGCCTACAACACTCTATCAGTTCCTGTTACACAACATAGTAATTTGATATTTCTATATAATTCAAAATGAGCATCACAGTAAGTCTAGATACCACCTGTCACTATACAAAGATATTATACAATTATTGACTAGATTCACTACTCTGTACATTTAATACCCATGACTCATTTATTTTGCAACTGGAATTTTGACCTTTTAATCTCCCTCACCTATTTCTCTCCTCCTCTCACCCTGCCGCTCTATGGAAACTGCGGATTTGTTCTCTGTATCTATGACACTGTTTCTGTTATGTTTGTTCTTTTCTTTTTTACATTCCATATATAAGTGAAATAATACAAAGTTTGTCTTTTCCTGTCTCACTTATGTCACTTAGCATAATACCCTCTAGATCCATCCATGCTGTTGCTAATGGCAGGGTTTCATTCTCTTTTATGACTGATTAATATTCCACTGTGTATATACACTATATGTTCTTTATCCATTAATTTATTAATGAGTACTTAGGTTGCTTCCATATCTTGGCTACTGTAAATAACACTGCAATGAACATGTTTTTTTCAAATTAGTGTTTCTGTTTACTACTTTCACTTTATATTTGCCTTTACCAATGAGACTTTTCCTTTTGCACTTTACATATTTCTAGTCGTGGGCTTTTCTTTTCTGCTTAGAGAATTCCCTTTAACATCTGTTGTAAAGCTGCTTTCATGGCCCTCAACTCTTAACTTTTGTTTGTCTGTAAAGCTTTTGATTTCTCCTTCAAATCTGAATGCTTGCCTTGCTATTAAAGCCTAACATTCTGGGGCTCATCTTCCCACGAAGGACTCCTGCGCTAGGAAGGTTGATGGGAACTCAGACCCCACACTTCTTTGGGAGAACCTCTGCAAGTGTAACAAACCTCCTGTTTGTGGGTCGCCCACCTGGGTGTATGAGTCTTTACTGTACCACATCTCTGCCCCTCCTACCTACCTGGTTGTGGTTCCTTCTTTATATCTTTAGCTGTATAAGATCTTTTCTGCTAGTCTTCAGGTTTCTCATCAGCAGTTGCTCCACAGGTAGTTGTAATTTTGGTGTGCCCGTGGGAGGAGGTGAGCTCAGGGTCTTCCTATTCTACCATTTAGGCCATTCTGGTATATTCGTTCTTTGGTTATGAGGTTTTAGTTTCTAGCCTTATTTACTCATTTTTATGTCATCTTTTCTTTATATTCTTTGTACAAATGTAACAAACATTTACTTACTTTTGGTTAAATATTTTTATTCTGAGGAGGTGATAGTCTCTGATTGGAAGTTATTATTTACTTAATAGGAATCATAAAGGTGACTTATCTATTACAACTTTACCTACCACAATGAGGCTAATTATTATTATTAAAATGCTGTGTTAAAGTAATCAGTAAACATTATTCAAAGCTAAAATATCTGACTAAAATGGATCTTTTCGTTTTTGTCATTTATAAACCTGAATGTCATTTCATTGAAGTTTAGTAAAGCAAATAGATCAAGAGCAATAAACTTACATCTGTATAATTTATGCTTTTAAAATAAATTTATAACAGTAAAGGCAAAGGTAATGAGAAGTATTAGAAAGAATTACTGGAAATAGCTTTCTGGCCATTACTTAATACTGAAATATTCCTTAAGGGTCTGGATGCCTTGGTAACTTGACTAACTTCTACTATCTCCTCCTGAGATCAGTAGGAAGAAGGGCTGCCAACTTCATAACTATTTGGGGGTTAACTGATACAGGAAGAGGAGAAAATACAGTCTGATTTAATGAAATCATTTTGATGCTTGAGCTGATACCCTGCCAGACCCCCAGACTATCTACCTTCTCACGTAAGTGATTTGCAGGAGTACATGTGTTTCTTCATCTTACTTTTGTCAGCGTTAATATTCTGGTACTCTCTCTTGCTTCTTGCATCCTAAATGACCCACACAATGTTGAAGGAAAGGGTATTGGACTTCATGTGAATAGATAACTTCCGATGTACTTGCTTGGAGTTCAGCATTATTTAGCCCTCCAACGTTATGCTCTGGCAGCTATGTTGGTAAACTATGTTGCTTGGGTTGGCAGAGGGAGGACATTATGGCTGTGACGGTAACAGCAAAACAAAGGTCCCATAGTAATTGATCCCTAAGCTGTTTCCCAGACCTAAAATGTAATTCTATCTGTGTTGGATGATTGGTAATGTTACGTGAAAGCCAGAAATTTTTAAATGCTTTAAGGATAGTATCCTCATAATCAAACCAGAGTTCTACAGATGTAAAATAAAACAGGATACTGTGGCCTACAGCATTAAACAACAGAAAAAGAATCAGGAAAGGTGCCTGAAAGCCATGTGTTAGATTGAGGGTTCCTCCACATAATAGTTGCATTACTTTGGGGAGATAACTTTGAGCCTCATTATTGCCATCTCTAAAAGAAGAATAGCAAAATAAGTTTCATAAGTCTTTTGTGTTGGGAAAAAAATAAGGACTAGTACAAAGACTAGCACCTAACAGTTGTACATGTGTGTATATGTGTATGTGTGTGTGTGTGTGTGTGTGTGTGTGTGTATATATATGTATATATATATAATGTCCTTGCACAACTGAATAATTCAGTTATGTATTATTGTATTCTGAGGAAAACATACTTATTAATTTAGTATTTCTAGTTATCTATTGAGATTGATGATTCTAAGACACTATTCTTTCAATAGCTCATTAGAGTCAAAGTGACAAAATTATCCACAATGATTTAGCCTTGTGTTTACGTGTGACTGGATGTTCATGTTATCCATGGTGCAGTTCAAAGCCCAAGGTTATCCATAGAAGGGCACGTCCGTCAGGAGTGGCACTGCCATCCCTGTATCTCCCTTCCCCTTCTATTTCAATCTCTCTTTCTCCATCATTGCAACAATATGAGAGTCACAACATAGAGGTGGACGTGTACTAGGCTTATGGAAGTGGATCCCAGGTTTTTTATTTCACAAAGCATAAAAAATAAGAATACATGACATAACGTTATCACAACTATCAAAAAAGACTATTTTAAAGAGACCTTTAAAAATATGCGTTATTTTAATATTTTGAAAATATATTTACAATAAACATACTTTAATAAGTATATTTTTAAATGTTAACAGGAGATGCTGTCAAAGAGTAAAGTACCATCTCTTAAAATTGACTAAATAAATGGTTAGAAGTATCTCACTATGTTCTTCTCAATTTTCTCTTTCATAGTGGACTGGTGAAAATTTGCCAAATGGCAGCATTTGGGAACCACTATTTTATTGTGCTATTCAAATTAATGATAGATATTTCAAAATAAATATGTTACAGAGCCAAATACATAGTCTAAAAATAGAAACAGTCATCAAAGCTGATTTTTCCACTTAATTGAATCTGGAATATATTTAATTAATGTAATAAAAACAGTTATATTTTCAAAGTATCTTACAGTGAAACATAATGTTCTTTCTGTAGTATGATTCTAGGGTGTGAAGTCCTGTTTCCTTGGTTAACAGACTGTTTGCTTCAACAACTCTATGTTCTTATATTGGACTGAACCGTCATCTCAGTTGAAGATATTAAAATATCGGAATGGATATGTGCACTTTAGTTTTTCCCCCATCATTATCTACGTTCTAGTCTCCTAACAGTCTGGGTAAATACAGCCCCCATGCATTTGAATAGTATCAAAACAAATGGTGTATAAGGATAGGATTTCAACACATAAGCCTACTGAACGTAATACTGTCTAAACCCAGCATGCCACCACATGTTGGCCTTCTTGCTTCATGTGACCTTTTTTCCCTTTGATATCTCTTTTTAATCAGACCACCTGAAAAGAAGCAAACACCATATGAAGTTGGGAAAGATTACTTTCCCTCTTCTTGCATCTTTTATCTCCTTGCGGAAAATTAATCTGTTCCATGTTATCCCTGTACAGTAAGCAAGTCATTTTAATAATAGAAAAATGAATGTTGAGTTTAGCAATTGCTTTAATTAAAAGGTGATCACCAGAGGGTTGATTTCCCACCTGGTTGTTGACTTAGAAACAGAAAATAATAGGCACATTAAAACCAGCATGAGGGACGCCACTCAGGACATAGAAGCTGTTGACAATTAGAAAGTAATAACATAGCAAAATAATTTACATTTATATAGGAGACTCCATATTTATGTCTATTTCCAGTTATTAGCATTCCAGAGCTTAGCAAAGACATCACCTTGAACTTTCTTCCTTGTCCTTATCCATTCTCTTTCTCTGACAATTGATGAGCTTGGCAATCTCGTTAAACTGCCAAATACATAATTTGCAGAGGCTCTAACTTGTCAGCCCCTGAGTAACAGCAAAGCAATGGTCTAACACAAACCTGGCATAAAGCTAATGAAAAACTTGTTTTATAAACCAGGTCACTGGCCTGTCACTCTCCTTGAAGTCTGCACTGGCTTGAGGTAAAACTGTAAAATTAAAAGATGGAGATAGGATTAGGTGATATTTTAAGGCTCTTATAACTGTGTTTCGCTATTCCTATAATTGTATTGGATCCTCTTCCCCTTACTTCTAAAGATACACTCTTTTTTCCTAATGACTTCCCCAGTTATCTCCTTTATATATTCAGAATGGTTACATTTTCTATCAATCACAGTTAACTAATAATTCAGGATCTGTGTTTAGGAGATTTTCAAGGTTTATTTCTACAGAACAAGAATATAATATATATTTTTTTAAAGTTGCTGTTGTTTCTTTTCTTTTATTTCTGGTGGGGTAGATTGATGAATACAAGTAGGCATGGGCAGAGGGTGAAAGTAAACCTTAAAGAGGATTTTGGCAAAAGAAGAAGGTAGGGAAGAAGTTTACTGCCTTCAGAGTTGACCCTTGGAAGTGCTTGGGGAGAGAAAAGCCCACTACCCAGGCACTGCTGCAGAAACCCAGAACATGCTCAGGAACTAAGATATTGTCTGGAAGCCATCTAGCCTTCCTTTCTACAAGAACTTTCCTCTCTGGCACCCAAAATCTTCTTAGAAATCTACTACAAGCACATAACCTAGGGACTATTCAGCATGAATACTGCCTGTCAATTCTACAATATTTTGCTTAGCGCCACAAAAGCTCTAGGACCTCATAAGTCTGGGAGAAGACCTGCATTTCTAGTCTGGTGGCATTGGGGAAGGCCCCTGGAAGGACCTTTGACGAACAAGATATGGACACCCATTAGTGACAGTCTCATTACCATGTATAGCCACATCAACAAAGATATACTAGGGATAGAGTATAAAGTCACAACATTTTTTAAGACAGGGGACTTCAAAGAAATATAATGCTCTTTCAAGCTAAGGTCCTGGACCCCACTTTGGTAGCAGTTACTCATCTCTGTCATTTGGAGGAAAGCTTTAAAGTGCAAAATTAGGCAGTTACTGAAATTATAAAAGATTTATATTCAACAAGTTAAATGAGCTGTTGTTAATTAAGAATTTGAACATGAAGTATTCATGCTTCCCAGTTGAAGAGGGGCAGGGAAAAATTACTAGGCATGCAGGAGAAGATTGATTTTCTTTGAAAGCCTACATAGGCAGGCTATTGCTAACACACAACACTGTCAAGTAAGCAAAACGGTTTCTGGCACAAGTCTGAGATTTGGGGACAGATACCAGTCCTTGTTGAAATAGACTACTGAGGACAGATAACAATCCAAGAATAACAAACAAAAATCAAAAACCAACAAAACATATCTTATATTCCTTCTTATCAGAGCAATTCAAGAAGCAACAATGCATGTAAAAGACAAGAGCCCTAGTTTACCTATAGAAAGAATAAAGAGGGCTAATAAGAGTTTCAATGAAAACATTTTCAATGATATGCAAATCTTTAATATATAGATAAAAGCTGATTGTTCTTCTTCATGTTTTTCCCCTCAAATTTTTTTTTTTCCCCTCAAATTTAAGAGCAACTCCTCAGAAAAATAAAATTAAAACACAGAATATTAATTGCAAGATAATAAGATTTATTTCCCTGATGCATTTTAGCATTAGATTGTTAATAATCACATAACAGGAATTTAAAATAGAAAATGAAAAAGCACATAAAACGCAAAATAAGTATGCATCTAATTTTTTTTAGAATGGTAGTGTGAGATAATTATGTAATGTATCATCTCATATGCATAAAAAACACAAAATAGAAATGATAGAAAATTCAAATTTGATTACTCATTTTAACACATTAATATTTATAATCACAAGGGCATCTTTCTTAAGATTCTAGATTAGCTTGGGTTCTAAGATTCCAACTATTTCTAAATTTAAAAGCAGCTATATGACTTCAGCAACCTATGCTGGCAGAAACAAGCATGATCAACATTAATGTTCTTGAATACAGAAAACATGCTCTGAAAATGACAGTAAGAGCTTCTTATTTGTAGCCTAAAGGGGATTATATAGACCTCTAGGAATCTGTTTTCACAATCCTGCCAGCAATAAAGGTCAGATTCCCCAATCATAACTGAAAAGACCACTTACCCCATGTTCAACAAGGCAACCTGAATTTATAACGTTAGACATGCAGGGTTAACAATAAAAGACCACTTAACATTCCGTATCACACTAGGAACCAAATATTCTTTCAAATAGCAAGAATAATTGAAAACTAAGCCACTATGTAATCTAACATTACTCAATACACTTTGCTGTCTAATCACCATGACACTATAATATGTGACATGCTATCATTTCCCAGCACCCACATCCTATGTGTTGGGCACATTTTCATTTGTAAGATACTTGACTGAAGGCATTTTGAACATCAGGTGTTAACTTCCTAGGTCAGTTCAGCTCTAAAAACATCAAGTGCCTTATTCTCAGTGCCCTCAGCCAGATTTCCCTTTGCTATTCAATGCAACTCAAAGATTCTCCTTCTACATAGGATAGCTGCTTATTTTTTAGCTGGCAACTAAATACTAATGCATGGGATCAGGCAGAGTAGGTCAACAAGAACTTACTCTTTAACTATTCAGTAAATATATATTAAGGTTTTTTCTTTAACAATAGATAAATCTCCTAGAAATAGTTTTGTGGATTAAAATATTAGACCAATATGGCAGATTTTGTCATCTTTTTTCCTAGGATGGATTATTTGTTCTATTTCAGGCATTTCAGAAATGCTGCAGCCTTTAAAGCAGTACAGAATGAGTGATGATAATTATGGAATTAAAGTCAAACTACTTAGATTCCAATCTTTCCTACATCATTTATTAAATACTGCTCCTGGGCATGTTATTTAATTTCTCTGTGTATCAGTTTCTTCCTCTCTTAAATAAGAATAGGCCATACCTCACAGTGTTAAGAATTTTATATGAGTTGATAACTTGAAGTGTATTTTCTTGAAACAAAATAAACACTTTAAGGATTGTCACCTATTATTCAGCAAAAATCTTTTACCTTTAATTTTCATAAATTAAAAAAAATATGAATGCATAATTTTAGGTATATAATTCCATCTGCATTTTAACTTTCAAGCATGTTAATTATAGTTGTTACCCTCTTACAGGAGAAAATGTGAAAATAAAACCAGTTTGCAGCTCATAAATACACAAAATCCTTAAATGTGCAGTCATTTTTATACGGTAGATAAATCTCCTGTTACTTTAAGTATATATTTTGATCTTAATTTTCTTCTAGTATGTTTTGAAATAATGGAAATCACCCAAACACAAGACCAGAGAGAAAGACAAATTTTAGGAAAAAAAAAAGCAACATACAAGATCTATGCGATAATATAAAGCGTGACAACCTACACATAATAGAGGTTCCAGAAAGAGAAGAGAGAGGCAAAGGGATTGGTAATGTATTTGAAGAAATTGTGGTTGAGAACTTCCCAAACCTAAAGAAGGAAACAGATATACAGGTACAGGAAGCACAAAAGGCCCCAAACAAGATGAATACAAACAGACCCACACCAAGACATTTCATGATTAAAAAGGCAAAATTTTAAGATAAAGAGGATTCTAAAGGAAGCAAAGAAAAATAAGTCAGTTACAAGGGAACCCTCATAAGGCTATCAGCTGATTTCTCTGCAAAAACTTCACAGGCCAGAAGGGAGTGGCATGATATATTCAAACTCCTGAAAGAAAATAATCTGCAAACTAGGATACTCTACACAGCAAGATTATCGTTTAGAAAAGAAAAAGATGTAAAGAATTTCTCAGACAAGCAAAAACTATAAGAGTACAATAATGCTAAACCTAACCTAAAAGAAATATTGAAAGGTCTTCTCTAAATAGAAAAGAAGAACCTACAGAAAAGGGAAAATCACAATAGAAAAGACAAATATATAAAAGGATTGACGATCACTTAAATAAGCCAGTATATAGATTAGAAAATAACTTAAAAATTGTAAAAGCGATTATAACTACAATTAACAGCAAAAGGATAAACATGGAAATGTAAAATAGGACATCAAAATCACAAAATGTGGGAGCAGGGAGTAAAAGAAAGTGTCGATCTTTTAGACTATGTTTGAACTTATATGACTCTCAGTCTAAAGCAAGTAGCTATAGTTATGGGTTAACATACTTGAAAACCAGGGTAATCACAAATCAAAAACATAAAATAGATTCACTAAAACCAAAAAGAAAGGAATTCAATTTTAATTTAAAAGCCACCATACCATAAAAGGAAAAACAAAAAGAAACAGAAATGAACAAAGAACTACAAAATCAACTGGAAACCGAGTTGGCAATACTTTACTTCTCAATAATTACCTTAAATGCCAATGGACTAAATGCTCCAATCAAAAGACACAGAGTGGCAGATTGCAAAAAACAAACACAGAAACAAACAAAAACCCTACAATATGCTGCCTACAAGAGACTCACTTTAGGGTGAAAGACACATAGATTGAAAGTGAGGAGATGGAAAAAGATATTTCATGCAAATGAAAATGACAAGAAAGTGGGGACAGCAATACCCATATTAGACAAAATAGATTTTAAAACAAAGTCCACAAAAGACAAAGAAGAACACTAACTAATGATAAAGGGATCAATATAAGAATAGGATAATACACTTATTAATACATATGCACCCAATATTAGAGAAGGTAAATATATAAAACAAATACTGACAGACATAAGGAGAGAAACTGACAGGAACATAATAATAGTAGGAGACTTTAACACCCCACTGACATAAATAGGTAGATCTTCCAGACAGAAAATCATTAAGACAACAGCAGTCTTAAATGACACAACTGATGAATTGGATTTAATTGATATCTACAGGACACTACATTCAAAAAAAAACTCAGAATACACATTCTTCTCAAGTATTCATAGAATATTCTCTAGGACAGACCACAAACTAGGACACAAAACAAACTTCAACAAATTTAACAGTATAGAAATTATTTCAAGCATCTTTGCTTAGCACAATGGTATGAAACTAGAAATCAACCACAAAAAGAAAAATAGGGGAAAAAAAAGGGTCAACAATGAAATCAAAGAGGAAATCATAAAATACCTCGAGAAAAATGACAATGAAAACACAACCTTAAAAAAAAAAAATCTATGGGATGCAGCAAAAGCAGTCCCAACAGGGAATTTCATAGCAATACAGGCCTTCCTCAAGAAACAAGAAAAATCTAAAATAAACAACTCAACCTACTTAATTCTAACTTCTAAAATAATTAGAAAAAGAACAAACAAAACCCAAAGTCAGCAGAAGGATGGACGTAATAAAGATCAGAAAGGAAATAAATTAGAGATAAAATAATAGAGAACATACATAAAACCAAAAGCTGTTTTTTTGTTTTGTTTTGTTTTAAGATAAACAAAATCAACAAACCTCTAGCCAGGCTAAGAAGAAAAGAGAGAGGGCCCAGATAAACACAAAAAGAAATGAGAGAGGAAAAATAACAACTGATACCACAGAAATACAAAAAAAAAAAAAAAAAAAAAAGAATACTATGAACAGTTATATGCCAAAAAAAATGGACAACATAGAAGAATGGACAGCTTTTCAGAAACACATAGCCTGCCAAAACTGAGTCAAAAAGAAACCAGTAATTTGAACAGATTGACCACTAGATGTGAAACAGAATCTGTTTAAAAAAATTTTTAAAAATCCCTGCAAACAAATGTCCAGGATTGAATGCCTTCACAAGGTAATTCTACCAAACATGTAGAGAAGAACTTATAATATTTCTCAAACTCTTCCAAAAGACTGAAGAGGAGGAAACACTCCCAAATTCATTCTATGAAGCCACCATCACCCTGATACCACAACCAGATAAAGACACTACCAAAAAAGAAAATTACAGGGCAATACATTTGATGAATATAGATGTAAAAATTCTCAACCAACTATTAGCAAACTGAACCCAACAATATATAAAAAGAATCATACACGATGATCAAGTTGGATTTATTCCAGGGTTGCAAGGATGGTTCAACATACAAAAATCAATCGATGTGATACACCACATTAACAAATAGAAAGGCAAAAAACACATGATCATCTCAAAAGACACAGAAAAAGCATTTGATAAAAATCCCACATCCATTCATGATAGTCACCAAAGTGGGTATAGAGGGAACATATCTCAACATAATAAAAGCTGTTTACAGCAAACCCACAGCCAACATAATACTGAATTGTGAAAAGCTGAAAGATTTCCTACTAAATTGAGGAAAAAGACAAGGATGCCCATTCTCACCACTTCTAATTAGCACTGTATTAGAAGTCCTAGGCACAGTAATCAGGTAAGAAAAAAAAAGGTATCCAAACTGGAAAGGAAGAGGTAAAATTGTCACTATTTGCAGGTGGCATGATACTCTATATAGAAAACCCTAAAGACTCCACATAAAAACATTAGAACTAATAAATGAACTCAGCAAGATAGCAGGATACCTGGCTAATATACAGAAATCGGTTGCATTTCTGTACACTAACAATGAAATATCAGAAAGTAAAAGAAAAAAAAATTCCTGCTTAAAATTGCATCAAAAAATAAAATATCTAGGAATAAACTTAACCAAGGTGGTAAAAGATCTATACACTAACAACCATAAAACACTGGAAGAGAAAACTGAACATACTTCAAAGACATGGAAAGATATCCCATGCTCTTGGATTGGAAAAATTAATATTGTTAAAATGGGCCATACTACTCAAAGCAATCTACAGACTTAATGCTATCCCTATCAAATTACCCATGCCGTTTTTCACACAACTACAACAAAGAATCCTAAAATGTATGTGGAACCACAAAAGACCCAAATTGCCAAAGCAATCCTGAAGAAAAAGAACAAAGCTGGAGGCATAACCCTCCCAGACTTCAGACAATACTACAAAACTACAATAATCAAAACAGTGTGGTATTGGCACAAAACCAGACATATAGATCAGTGGAAGAGTATAGAGAGCCCAGAAATAAACCCACACACCTTTGGGCAATTAATCTATGACAAAGAAGTCAAGAACATACAATGGAGAAAATGTAGTCTCTCCTGAAAGTGTTGTTGGAAAAGCTGGACAGCCACATGAAAAGCAATGAAATTAGTCCACTCCCTCACATCATATACAAAAATAAACTCAAAATGGTTTAAAGACCTAAATATAAGCCATGATACCATAAAACTCCTAGAAGAGAACATGGACAAAACATACTCTAACATGAATCATAGCAATATTTTATTAGATCCGTCTCCCCAGGCAAAAGAATTTAAAGCAAAAATAAACAAATGGGACCTAATCAAATTTAAAATCTTTTGCACAGGAAAGGAAATCAACAACAAAATGAAAAGACAACCCATGGAACAGGAGAAAATATTTGCAAATGATGCGGCTGACAAGAGGTTAATATCCAAAATATAGAAAGAGCTCATACAACTCAATAGCAAAACAACAACAAAAAACAGCTCAATCAAAATATGGACAGAAGGCCTAAATAAACATCTCTCCAAAGATGACATACAGATGGGCAACAGGCACGGGAAAAGATGCTCAACATTGTTAATTATTAGAGAAATGTTAATCAGAACTACAATGGGGTATCACGTCACACCAGTCAAAATGGCCATCATCAAAATGTCTAAACAATAAATGCTGGAGAGGGTGTGGAGAAAAGGGAACCCTCCTACACTGTTGGTGGGAATGTAAATTGGAACAGCCACTATGGAGGTTCCTTAAAGAACTGAAAAACAGAGATATCATATGATCCAGCAATCCCACTCCTGGGCTCATATCCAGAAAAAAATGAAAACTCTAATTTGAAAAGATACATGCACTTCAACGTTCATAGCAGTGTTATTTACAATAGCCAAGACATGGAAACAACCCAAGTGGCCATCAACAGATGACTGGCTTAAGAAGATGTGATATGTATATATATCACACACACACAATGGAATATTCGCCATAAAAAAGAATAAAATATTGCCATTTGCAGCAGCATAGATGGACCTAGAGGATATCATACTAAGTGAATTAAGTCAGACAGAGAAAGAAAAATATCATATGATATCACTTACATGTGGAATCTAAAAGATAATACAAATGAAAAACTTATTTACAAAACACAAACAGACTCTCAGACATAGAAAACAAGCATATGGTTACTAAACGGGAAAGAGGGAAAGGGATAAATAGGAGTATGGAATGAACAGATACAAACTACTATACATAAAATAGATAAGCAACAAGGATTTACTGTATAGCAGAGGGAACTATATTCAATAAACTGCAATAACCTATCATTGAAAATAATCTGAAATATATATATATATAACTGAATCACTTTGCTGTACACCTGAAACTAACACAACATTGTAAATAACTATACTTCAATTAAAAAAAGAAAGGCGTACACACAAAATTATCTGCACATAGCATGCATTTATAAGGGTTAAATGATTAGGCATACATACAACTACAACCAAAGAATGACATTCTCAGAAGTCATCAAACTTAACTACTCTGAGAACACAAATGCAACTTTTAGAGAAATATTCTAAAAAATATATGCTGACTTCTTCCAGTATGACTGGCCTTTTGTTTTGGTGCTACAGGAAACAAAAAGGTGAATAAGATAGGATTCCTGCCTTCTAACAACTTCTACTTTGACTTTAGGTCATGAACTCTTTGAGGTCAGACTGTGTTATTAATCTCTGTATACTAACAAGTAAGAATGCAGTGTTCAAAACAGGTACTAAATAAGTATATAGTAAATGAACCTAGTAGAGGGAAAGGGAAGGTGAGCCAAATACATAAACACAGATCTTCACAGCACGTCATTAACAATTCAGTCCGACCCATGGGTTCCCAAGAAATAGACAGAAACTGTGTTTAAAAAAACTCAAGACACTTGTCTACACAAATGTCACAAAAATACAGACTTTGCTAAAATGAGGAAATGTGGACTACTAAAATTAAGGACACAGGTGGGAGAATAACCTGCTTAGATGACAGGATAAGTGGAACCCCCTTTGTGGAAGCTTGAATAGGAAGGCTTTACCCTCTGGAGATGCGTTTCACAGGGCTTTCTAATGGGTAAACAGCCTCAGGCTGTCTATAGGAAATACTGGGTCCCAAATGTCAGATGCTGGCTGTGTTCTCTGGTCCTCAATGAAATGAAAAAAAATGTGGACAACGTAGAAAATTTTTCATAAAATTAAATGTACTTAGCCCAAAGAACAATTATTTTCCTTTAATAAATAAGGAGCCTATAACGTGTTATTAAAATAAAAACAAACTGGCTTTCACAGGTTTTGCACACATTTTAAACTTCCCAAGCTCCAGAGATACTTTATCAAACAGGTACTTTAAAAATATGACTAAGAGGCTTCCCTGGTGGCGCAGTGGTTGAGAGTCTGCCTGCCAGTGCAGGGGACACAGGTTCGGGCCCTGGTCTGGGAGGATCCCGTGTGCCGCGGAGCGGCTGGGCCCGTGAGCCACAACTACTGAGCCTGCGCGTCTGGAGCCTGTGCTCCGCAACAAGAGAGGCCTCGATGGTGAGAGGCCCGCGCACCGCGATGAAGGGTGGCCCCCACTTGCCACAACTGGAGAGGGCCCTCGCACAGAAACGAAGGCCCAACACAGCCATAAATAAATAAATTAATTAATTAATAATAAAAAAAATATGACTAAGAGAGCTATATGGATTTTTTAAGTGCCTGATGCTATATCTTGAATATTGAAAGATAGATGGATAAATGCTTAGCTAGATAAATAGTTGATATGCAAACAGATATATAGACAGACACATATATACATACTCTACCATATAAAAATAAAACTGCAAAGTTGAAAATAATAAATAAGTTATATGTATATGAACATATAAACTAGTCAAGAGCATCTCATTTCTTATGTAGTTAAATAAATGTTACCCTTAAAGTACATCCTTTTCTGTTGGAGTCTCTTGAGTATCAGTTGTACAGTGATAGACAACATGATTTGGGATCTCAATTTCACTACCATCCATATTTTATTTAACTTTCTCTTTGACTTTCTTCCCTCATCTGCAAAAATCGTATTTTTTAAAATCCTGATAGATAATAATTATTTTGATGATAAATATATGGAATAGTATATGGAGTTAACATCAATTAAATATGTATTTTCACTTAAGAACGTTAACAGTTATGGACTGAAAAAATAAATTTGATAAACCATGAGGCCAAAAGAGAAGGAAAAGCCACTTGTGGGAAAGCTTTACATTATGAATTATTTATAATCTAACTTTATTATTTTTATTATCTATGCCACAGATTTATCAAAAAGTACAAATTAAAGTTATAAAAATTTCATACTTCATTGCTGTTTTTGTTCACCTTTTAATTCAGAAACTTATTTTTAGCCTAACTTTCTCTTTGCTATGTGAAATTTTCTAATACCTCCTCCCTCTACTTGCGTTTATCACCTGTGAAAAGGGCTGTAAGATATTTCCTTCAGTTAAAAAAATTCAATTTGTAATTTGAAAAAGAACCCATAATTGGATATTTTGTGTGTGGTTATGCTAGCAGTAATGTTTAGTTCTGGTACTTACATTTTAGCCAACCAGATTCTATGGACTACAAACAAACACAGCATTTGTGTTCTATGCGTATGGCTTCTACTGAGTTCTATATTTTAAAGCACAATAGTATATTGTTACAAATTTGCTAATAATCAAGGTCTAAATAATTATTTTCATTTTGTTTCTGAATTATTAATCACCATTAATTTATCTTTCAATAAAGTATTTTAGAAATCTTGTTAAATTCTGCTTAACCTACAATTCCTTTCTGTTTCTTTTCCTTATTAGGAAGGGAATGACTAAATTATAAAACTGGGGTCTCTATTGCCATATCCTGATAACATAGGGGATGTATGTGTCTGTGATGCTTTAACAAATAGTTAAATTAAGTTAGAACTGTAAAAGGAATCTTCTCTTTTAGAGTGTTTTTTTTTTTTTTTCCAGTATCAGCAACTTAAAATATCCCATTTTTGAAAATGCTCACTTGGAACAATCTGAGTTTTATTTTGACCAACCAAGTGCCATGGAAAGGTCACAACAGCGGGACTTCTATTTGCTAAGTCCTGTTTCTTGCACTCACTGAAATCAGAGGGACAATTAAAGTTTCAGTGGCTGAAAATTATCCACTAATTAGAACTAGAAGCAAGAAGCCATGAAGTACAGGTGATAACCATAAATCAGAACAATTACTCTGTCTAGAAAAGCAACACGATCTAATCAGAGTCACCATACCAGCTGCTCATTTAATCTGGGGTTGCATGTTGTTTTTTACTCCTTGTGAAATAACCCTGCTGAAGGAGCTTGAATCTGACAAATATACATTCCTCAGAATTATTCATTACTTCAAGGAGGTATTGGTATGCTGATGTTTGTTATTTTTACAGAAATTTTGGATTTGAAGAGCAAAAAATTGACATTCAAAATGTGAAATTCCCTAACTATAATGCCACATTTTAACCTAGGATCAATATAGCACTTAAATTGGAAAAGATACTGAACTATGTATCTTTTCTTGTGATTGATATTGATTGAAATTAATTTATTATAAACATGTTGTCATTTTGTTTTAATACTGGCTTTGGGATATATATTAAGCTCTTATAAGTGGAATTATTTTATAATGAAAAAATTAATATTTCTTAAATCATTGTTTTAAATTCCTTACTTTCTCAGAGATTCCAGTGTACTTTAAGTAGGAAAATAACTGTTAAATGTGTACATAGTAATAGCAACATACAAGAAAATAATTATATATGAATGCTGTATCTTCTTGTAATATGGTAATTTTATCACCCATTATTTCTAGAGTTTAGATGTACAAAGTATTCTATAGAACTTTGGAGGGGTTACATACAATATAACTCTTGCTCTCAAAAACATTATGTTTGCAGAGAAAATTAGATGCTTACAAAAATAACAACAATGTAGGGTTAAAAGTGATAAAGATTATTAAAGACAATAATAAAGCAAATAAAAGGTCAGAAACTTTCAACAATCTGATTTTACATACAGTATGGAATTACAATTATATACAATAATATTCCTTATTATATATACAATACATAACAATTCCTTATTGTATATATGATATAACTACCATCATTGTTATAAAATGTTATTTTCTGTCCTTAACTAGGTTTTGAATGTTATCTACTATTTTCATCTCCTGTTAAAATTTCCAGTAGATTCCAGGCAGTGTCCTAAGCTATCAAAATGTAAATATGAATAAAATATGGTTTCTTCCATCAAATAACTCACAATCTAAGAGAATTATAGATATAAACAAATAATTACAATATTGAATGTTGACAGCAAAATAGAAGTGTGTACAAAGAGCTGTGGGAGCTCAGGGGAAGGAGTACTTAACTCTCCCAGCACAAGGCAGAAAAGCTTTCTAAACAATTTATGCAGAAATTTTAAAAATTAGTAGCATTGCCCAAGTAGAATAGGTTGGGAGGACATTAAGAAATATAATATAAACAGCTCCTATACAGATATTGTAAGATGTGTATTACTCATTCTCAGAAGAGCTAAGAAGTTTGGTATAGTCAGAGTATAGATATGCAAAGAGGAAATGAGGAGATGAGCCCCAAAACACAGAGCAAAAAAATAATGTTTTACAACATGACAGTTGTATCTTACATACAATAAGAAGCCCTTACAAATCTAAAATAATTGAGTGCAAAACCAGATTTGCATTACAGCAACATCACCTGACAATTCATGGAGTGGATGGGAAGCAGAGAAACTGGAGACAGAGAGAGAAAAAATAGGTTGGAAATATGTGGGGACAACCTGGATAGTGTGTGTAACTCTGAGTTGTAATAATGGACAAGTGATAAGAAGTTTTAATGCCACAGAAACCAAATTTATTATAAAATGGAGTACTTGTTGAATTTGGCATTTGCAAAGACACTGATGAACAATCTGCATTTATACAGTCACTGGTCTTCTGAATGGTAGATGTGGGGCCAGAGAATAGGAGATATGAAGAGACCATGGAGAGGAAGAGTGGGCAGGATTGAGAATTTAATTATGTATGAGAGATAGTATGTTAAAGTTGAAATCAGCCAAATAACTAATTTTCAAATGAGAAGGATAATTACGCTTTTAATAAGATTTTGGAGTCCACAAGGAATAAAGTTTTCTGAGGGAAGAAAATAGGTTTTGTTTTATACACATACTGATCAGAACTTAGTTGAAAACTTAAGTCTTGTACTGAAGGTAAAGAAAGGGCTGAGGACATTCATGGTAGTCATTTGAATGAAGAGATAGTTTAACCATGATTAAGAATGAATTGGCAGTCTAAAGGTACAAATGACTGGTTATATAATGTCACGGGGATGTAATCAAACTAGTGTAATGTTATATGTCAATTATACCCCAACAAAACAAAAAGAATGAATTCACTTTGGGAGACAGTGCATAAATGAGGGGGTAATCTAAAGAGAGACCTTTTGTCATGTCGATACTTACACAGAGTTGGTAACAAAAGAGGAGTGTGGAAAGAGGACACATCAGAGCTGACCAAAATATGATATTGTGGGACCCAAGGAAGCACAAAGTTTCAGAGTGGGCTGCTTCTGTTTCAGATGTTCCGAAGATACCAACAAGACTAAGAAAACTCTTGTATTTAATGGCTGGAGGTTACTAGTGATTTTCCAAGGGAGTAATTGCATTTCATCAGCTGGAGTGGGACTTGGAGAGGAATAGATTCTGGGTGAATAGTTAATGGAGAGAAGACAAAAAAATGGAGTTAGTAAATCCAAACCATTTTTTGAGGAAACCAGTAATGAAAGAATGAAACAGAACAAGACATTCCAGAGGACTCTGCTTCTTGAAATAGAAAATCCACTTCATATGTGCCACTTATAGAGAGGGCAATTGAAGAAGGTAGCTTACTCCAAAATGGCAGCAACTCATTGTTTATTGGAGTGAATGCAAAAGAAGGGAAACATCAAGGCATTATTAATTAGTACATTTAGTGGCTAGCTTCTTGAAAGATTTACAAGAAGAAAATGAGACAGAGGAAAATACAAAAGAATGACAAAGACTCAGTCTCTGACTCCATTTTGGTACACACCATGAAGACAATCTAGTATTACTCTCTTTGTAAACAGAAGGCATTATATCATCCAAACTCAAACTTTTATGATACACTAAATCCTTTTGTCTTGATATTATTTCAACACATAAAACCTTGGTATCCAATGTGTGGTTCGTATAACCAGGACATTAGCATCATCGGGCAGCTTGTTAGAAATGCAGGTTCCACCCCAGGCTAACTGAATTATCAGCTGAACTTTTAAAAGATCTACAGGTAATTAATATGCCCATTAAATTATGAGAAACATTGAGTTATAACATATTAAGGTAAATAATATATTACCATTTGCATATGTGTAGCTGATGATTTTGCTCTTTGTTAATTTATTATATACAGTCCACCTGTTTGGAAGACTATTTGTTGGTTAATAAGTCTTTTTTTTTTTTTTGCCAAGAACCAACACAAATTTAATTTGTTCTTAGAAGTCAGGGAGATTAAAAACACAATAACATAACCATACGGAGTTAAAGTTAGAACAAAAATATATGATATAGTTTAAAGCAGAATTACAAACATATACAATGAGGACTTTTCTCTGAAAAATAATGACTTATTTTAGTTTTTATTAAATGGTTCTCCAAGATGACTGAAACCAGACAGACTTTGAAAATGCAGGTGTCAATTACCTGGACATTATATTTCAACACTTCTTTTACTGTGCCCCTCAAGCTCAAGTGTGGCACATCCACATACATTCTAACAGATTAGTAGCTATGGTTTAGGCTAACAAATAGCACTGTGGTTTATTGCAGCTTACTGAAAAAAAAAAATTCTTATTCCTTTACCTGTTTATTAATAGATTTAAAAAACATTTAAAACCACTTGATATATTATTTTAAATCATTATTCAGTGCTCTAAATCTATAGCTAAGACAAATCAAAACAGAAAGAGAGAATATTGAGAGAGCATCTGGTTTGTGATGCCCCATGGATGAAGAAAGAAAGACAGCCACAAATTATTTGATGATTCTCTAATTAAAAGGTTGAGTGTAATTTCTCTCACTTTGAATGTCGAGTAGAATTAGTGACTTATTTGAACAGAACAGTGAAGTCAAAGTTGTATTCTGGGATTTCCAAGGCTAGCTCAGAAGAACTCCTGCACCTTCTGCCTGGGTATTTTTGCATCACTTTCTTTGGGAGCCCTGATCCATCATGATGGAAAATTCACAGGCAGTTGCTCTGGTTGACAGTCTCTGCAAAGTCCAGCCTACTAATCATACTGATACCGAGCAGGGTCCTCTGGGGCTCCTGGGCACAAAAGCCTTTCTGTGTCCCCCATTTCTTTGATTACAGGAAAAAGGCTTATTTCGGCCTCCATGACCTTCCCTGAGATCCAGTGGGCAGATTCAAGCAGTTGTTAATGAGGGAAGGGAGGGGATGCGAGACAAGGGAGAAACAAATAGTCAAGAGAAACAATAGTGCACCTTGGGGCAGGGTCCTGGTTCCCCATGAAGGGATACACACAACAATATCTCTGAGCTGTTTTGCAGCTAATGAAACCCCCACTAGGTGGGAGAAGTTAACTATATGCTGCCCACAAGCACAGAGACCCCAGACCAGTTGGAACCAGAAGGATGATGATACTGACTCCCACTTACCTCACCACCAACCAATCAGAAGAATGTCCATGAGCTGATCACACCTTCTTTGAACCATTACTATAAAACTTCTCACTACCCTCTCCACGCTGGGGCACACAGTTTTGAGGGCATTTGCCCGCTGTGGCCCCCTTTGCCTGGCAAAGCAATAAAGCTATTCTTTTCTACTTCACCCAAAATCTGTCTCTCAGATTTACTTTGGTGTTGGGGTACAGAGGCCAGATTTGGCTTCAGTGCCCACCAAAGCACTAGACATAAGTGAAACCATCTTATAGACTCCAGATCAGTCATCTTCCAGGTGAATACCATTGAATGATATTTGTTGATGCCTCATGGAATAGAAGAATCTCCAGCCAAGCCCTGCCCAAATTCTTGACCCCAAAATTCATTAGATAAAGTAATATGGTTGTTGTTTTAAGCCACTAAGTGTTTGGGTAGTGTGTTAAATAGCAATAGATAAATTAACTGTGGTTCTTCAAGTTACATGTTTTATATATACCATTCTTTCACTCCCTTTTTTTTAAATGGAATAAATGTGAGCAATTTTTAATGCTACACAGAGCACTTCATATAGAGCTAGAAATTCATCTTACACACTTGGCTGCATCTTAGGTCAAGTACTATTCAGTAAACATTCACAGAATTGCATATGACAGGTAATATTTCACAATGGTTTCTTTATTCTCATGCTGGTGGTTTTGTGCTGCTGAATTACTATAAATGAATTAGGATTTGAGAATAATTTTGAAAAGAAAGATCATACATTTTCCATTATGATTAGCTTAATTAGATACAGAACTCAGCCAAGGAAGTATGCAGAGGTTGAAATCCAATATTTTGAAATATAATTATGTTGAAATAAAAATTATATATTTTTCTACACTAAAAGTCTCAAGTGGCATTAACATAACATACAAAGTGTTTTTATATTTTATTCTACAATTGCCAGGAATTAGACAAATCCTACTATCTAAAATAGAAACTGCTCTCTTAAGCACTTGAGGTCTTTGTCCTCCATGGTCTTAGAAGCACATAATAAAATATTAATGATACTGTATGATGATTAAACTATCATTTTTTCTCTAATGAAAGTATTTTTATTAAAACATATTATGAGAAATATACCTACTTATAATAGTACAAGTTAATTCTACTATGTTAGCTAGTTTTGTAGCACATACTAATGTATAAAAAGATCAAAGAAGTTTTATCTTTTCTTGTTTATATGTGCAGAATGACTTTTCAATTAAGTATTTTTATCAACTTGCCCCATTCCTGAGAAAGTCTGACTGTAAGATATAGAGCTACTATTTACTCAATCACTTTAATTTTTTTTCTATTTTCTGCCAGTGATGTCAGACAAGATAAAGAGAAAGGCAGCCTTGCTTAGTGGAAAGAGTGCCCTAGTCTTCAAAGTTCAGAAGACCATGATATATCCAGCTCTTGGCCAAATTACTTCATCTCTTTGAGCAACAGTTGCCTCACCTATAAAATGAGAATATTATCTCCTTGCAAAGTCCTTGTATTAAGTTAAATAATCTAAGCAAAACAACACAGTTACCAGCACATGAATAATCAATCAATAGACAGCTATTTATTATTATGAATACTACCACTTCTCTCACAACTGTTCTGATTACCACACAGTTTGTTTTGAATTACTCACTAATCTGGGGAAATATACAGTCACAACATAAGGAAACTACAATATGTTCTGTTTATAATCTCTTATTGATGAATATTTATGTATTACATGTTTTGGATACAAACTCTTTCCTAAACAATTGTGATTATTCTATAATATCTCACTGAGGTGATCAAGCCCTTTGCACACACTGACTAATTTCTCATGAAGTTTTTCTTCCAATGCATTATCAGACACCAAAACAGGTAAAGGTTACATTAAGTTATTACTTACAATACATCATTACACATCACCATACATTCTTAAAAACTCGATTGTGTGTGCAAATATTCTGAGAGAAATCTAAACACAAGGTGAAGAACAAAAGCCTGTCTTTAGCTAGGTGTGAGGGGATATAGGTATTGCTAGAAGACATGTATTATATAGAACAAAAAGCAAAGACAAATTTAAAAACCTGAAAAATTTTGCATCCATTCAAAAGACTATCTGGCCACACCCACTGAAATAATTAGATACCAGCAAAAATAAAACAACAGAACTATTTAAAAGAACTAAAGGTGAGAAATTTGTTCAACACTGATAATCTGTAATCACAGATAAATTAACATCTAATATTTAATTAAAATTGCCAGTTGTCAAAGCAACAATGACAATGTACATCGAAATGCTTTTGAAATATCATAAAGGAATTCTTGTGTAAATAAGTAATATTTTCCAAATATATATTATTCAGTATTTTGAAGGCAATATTAAATGGCATTTATGTACACATAAAGTATATTCTGAAAGCTATGATGACAGTTATTGGTTTTTTTTTAATATCTTTATTGGAGTATAATTGCTTTACAATGGTGTGTTAGTTTCTGCTTTATAACAAAGTGAATCAGTTATACATATACATATATCCCCATATCTCTTCCCTCTTGCATCTCCCTCCCTCCCACCCTATCCCACCCCTCTAGGTGGTCACAAAGCACTGAGCTGATCTCCCTGTGCTATGCGGCTGCTTCCCACTAGCTATTTATTTTACATTTGGTAATGTATATATGTCCATGCCACTCTCTCACTTCATCCCAGCTTACCCTTCCCCCTCCCCATATCCTCAAGTCCATTCTCTAGTAGGTCTGCATCTTTATTCCCATCTTGCCCCTAGGTTCTTCATGACCTTTTTTTATCTTTTTATTTTTTTAGATTCCATATATATGTGTTAGCATAAGGTATTTGTTTTTCTCTTTCTGACTGACTTCACTCTGTATGACAGAGTCTAGGTCCATCCACCTCATTACAAATACCTCCATTTCATTTCTTTTTATGGCTGAGTAATATTCCATTGTATATATGTGCCACATCTTCTTTATCCATTCATCTGTCGATGGACACTTAGATTGCTTCCATGTCCTGGCTATTGTAAATAGTGCTGCAATGAACACTGTGGTACATGTCTCTTTTTGAATTATGGTTTTCTCAGGGTATATGCCCAGTAGTGGGATTGCTGGGTCGTATGGTATTTCTATTTTTATTTTTTTAAGGAACCTCCATACTGTTCTCCATAGTGGCTGTATCAATTAACATTCCCACCAACGACAGTTATTGTTAATTAAAACCATTTGTTGAATGAAATATTTTATTGGCAGCCACACATGCTGGAGTCTTTAAAGACCACATACAAAAAAATCTCATTACTCACTATTCAACTTTAGCAAAATACCAATCATTATGTCATGGACAGGACATAATCTATTTTCTTTTCAATCCATTTGTGATAGAACCTAATATAGCAGAATAGTTGAGGGTACTTGTTTTGATAGAAAATAGCCTTTGATGTGCAATAAAAGTGTTATAAATAAATCATTTCTAAATAATGTTGCCATACTCACTGGATTAGCACTGGAATTATTGTTTATATTATCCAGTATGTGATCTCTAAAATAATTCAACAACCCACATTTCCTGAAATCATCCAGGGAGGAAAAAGTGTCACAGGTGAATTATCAAAAGTAAGTTCTTTCCTTTAGAATGCTCAATATCACTAATCATTAGAGAAATGCAAATCAAAACTACAATGAGGTATCACCTCACACCAGTCAGAATGGCCATGATCAAAAAATCTACAAACAATAAATGCTGGAGAGGGTGTGGAGAAAAGGGAACCCTCATACATTATTGGTGGGAAAGTAAATTGATACAGCCACTATGGAGAACAGCATGGAGGTTCCTTAAAAAAATAAAAATAGAAATATCATATGACCCAGCAATCTCACTACTGGGCATATACCCTGAGAAAACCATAATTCAAAAAGAGTCATGTACCACAATGTTCACTGCAGCTCTATTTACAATAGCCAGGACATGGAAGCAATCTAAGTGTCCATCGACAGATGAATGGATAAAGAAGATGTGGCACATAATACAATGGAATATTACTCAGCCATAAAAAGAAACGAAATTGAGTTATTTGTAGTGAGGTGGATGGACCTAGATTCTGTCATACAGAGTGAAGTCAGTCAGAAAGAGAAAAACAAATACCGTATGCTAACACATATATATGGAATCTAAAAAAAAAAAAGTAAATGGTTATGAAGAACCTAGGGGCAGGACAGGAATAAAGATGCAGATGTAGAGAATGGGCTTGAGGACACAGGGAGGGGGTAGGGTAAGCTGGGACAAAGTGAAAGAGTGGCATGGACTTATATATACTACAAAATGTAAAATAGATATAGTGGGAAGCAGCTGCATAGCACAGGGAGATCAGCTGGGTGCTTTGTGACCACCTAGAGGGGTGGGATAGGGAGAGTGGGAGGGAGGGAGACGATACAGGGATATATGTATATGTATAACTGATTCACTTTGTTATAAAGCAGAAACTAACACACCATTGTAAAGCAATTATACTCCAATAAAGATGTTTAAAAAATAAATAAATAAAAATAAAACAGCAAAAAAAAAAGTTCTTTCCTTTAATATATAAATATTTCTAAAATATGTTAAATGCTTAGTTTCTCTCTTTTACAACCATGTTGTACAAGTTCACCTTATTTTTGGTGATATGTTTGCAGCAGCCTTATTCCTCTGGGCTTCATTCTGCTATATAAAGGACTATTGAAAGCTAGAGTTATTTGTCCACACAATCAAGGGCTCCACATTGCTATGCTTTGAAATGCCTTATGCCTACTACAGTTTTCTCTCATTTTCTCTTTCAATGCCAGTTTTTATTTCTCAGGGACACATGCCTACCTCTAAGAATTCTCCCACTCACCCTCTTATGTGGCCCTTTTAAATTAGTAATATGAGAAAAAAATATGACTGATCTTGTAAGGATTTGCTCAGAACTAAGAATGGGGAGATGCTAAATGACACAAGGAGAGGTTCCTCTGTAAGAACTGGTACTATTAATGGCAGGGATTATATAATGTTTGTTTTGGCTATAGAATTCTACCTAGTTTAGGGTTATTGACTGGGTTTGTGATAGTCATAGAGGTAAGAAGGATTTCTGGAAAAATATGCTTGCCGAAGGTTCTGCAATTTTATTAATTTTAGGACATTTGTCACTGATACATAAATATGTATTTAATTTTTCATTGTACCTGGAGGTTTTCTTCCTAGTTGCAATTCTCTTCTTGTCTACTTTTGCTGGTAGAGTTTATCCAGGGTGAAAAGGGAGGGAAAAAAGAAGCTTTTACTTGTCAGATAACTATTGATTGATTCAAATTCACTTTAAAGTTTGGTGGAAATTTGCATAATACCTGGCTTTCCAACAGTTGGATTCAGGATGCCAATGAAAAGACAACATGGCATATTTTTTGCATTCCTATTTAGTTGAAATCTCATGGTAAATTAATTAAAACTACAATTTCTTAAAGTTATAATTTTATTAAATTGAATTTTTCCCTCTACTTTGTCAATCCAAGAAGATCTTTTTGGGGACTCTCCAGGTTGCATTATATAGCATCAACTGTACTATGAGCTTCTTGAAAACAGTAATCTTATCTTTTCATGTCTGTAGTCTTAATTTCATGAGTAAATGAATATCAAGAGTTTAAGACCTTATAACACATTTCCTTGCTCTGAATAAATTGACACGTAAATTTTAAGGTAAGAACACATGGTTTTGCAGAGATTCAAATACCAAAACAGAGTAATATTAACAAAAGATAAGTCATGAACACTTTAAATTCTCTTACAACTTTCTGAATTCCTGTTGTATTTCTATTTATCTTGTAGGTTGTATTGTCTATTTTGAAGCATTTTCCTCATTATTTATACAATATCATCAACATTTACTAAATGTTGTTAAGAAGTCATCAACTAGTATGACTTTCTCTAACTTTCTCAATAATCTCTAACTCATATTTGCAATGGCAAGGTATTATATGTGCACTATTTCATTGTGGCAAAGGCATACATCTAACCAAATTTTACAAGGCCTACATTCAGGTAGTAAACTCAGACCTGAATAATAAAAAAACTGAAAATAGAACTGATAAATTACTATAAAACAAGAAACGTATAATGAGCTATTTTGATTTATAATATTCATTTCCATTTCATATAAGCAATCTATCTTAATACATTCTACAAAACCTTGCATCTGATTTATTACGTAATACATTTCACATTTGGCTGTTCTAAAATAGAAAGACAGTATTTGGGTAATGTAGCAGATCACTTCTAGGTAGCAGAGGCAAAATTTAAAAACTTTAAAGGGTCAAAAATAAAAGTACTCCTTGTTCTGTGTTATTGCCTTCAGTACTGCAATCACCATTTGTATAGTAGCAGTCATTTCATCACACTTTGGAGATTTAGAGACAGTTTGTGTACATAGGTTGATCTGCCCGCATTTATATATGTATGGATATGCTTGCGTGTGAAACCTAATTATTAAATCCAACTAATAGAATCTTCTCCTGCATTTTATATGGGTTTATGTAAATATTTATGAAACTATCTTCTAGTCTAAATATACTGCTGTTCAGTAGAAAGCAACTGTTTTGATCACATCCAACAAGCATAGGCTTTTTGCAAGTAGATCTTGCTACCTATTATGTAAAAAAGTAGAGAATAGGTCTCTAGTGTCACTACTATGAATGCCATTTTACTAAGTAGAAAATATGCCCAAGTGAGATGAATTTATTTGTGTAGCAAATAAATACACTTTAGTGGGTATAGTTTAATGTCTTATTTTATCTTTGTTACAGAGGTGTGAAGTAAGTAGGAGGGCATACTACTCCATTTTTACTTTAAAGAAACTAAAGCTCAAATGAGGTTAAGTAGCTTGGCTTATTTAAATAGCTGATCAGTAGCAGAAGGAGGGCAAAACCCCAGAACTCTAAAATTTAAGTCTTTTGCTCTTTCACGTATCAAGAGGTAGTTACAGTTGACCCTTGAACAACATGGGTTTGAGTTGTGCTGGTTCACTTATACATGGATTATTCTCAATAGTAAATACTGCAGTACTACATGATGCAGGGTTGGCTGAATCTATGGATGAGGAACTGCATATATGGAGGGCCGACAGTAAGTTACACATGAATTTTCAATAGCACTAAGGGTCTGTGCCCCAACCTTCACATTGTTCAGGGGTCAACTGTAACAATGAAAGAATGATTCAGAAACCTACTAAAGATTTAGGCCTACAATAATGTAATTCATTTCTTAGCAAAGACAGACAGAAACTTGACTGATTTTATTCCAACTACTTAATTCCTGATTATGAATTGGATAACAATTCAGTGAATTTAAAGGAGTGTTTCTTTATTTAAGATCACTCTAACTTCATTAAAAGATTTTGTATTGTCAATTCTAATAAGACTTTTTTTGTACAGTTTTGATTGCTAATTAAAAAGACTCATAAGAGAACTGGAAATTTTTATTTACCAAAGGAAATTTTAACTGAATCTCGTTTTATTTTGAAACTCTTTTAGGTTAAACACAACTACATTATTTTAATTTGAAAACATGCAGAAATTTACCTAAGTTATTATCATGAGTTGATACCAATCAGAGGATAAATAGATGTAGATATAGAGGTTAGTTGATATATATAGATAGTATATCACATACATCATATATATGCTTATAACAAGTGCTTTGTTGCTACTTTGTAACTTTTGGTGGATTAAAATTTAACTCTAGCAACAACAAAAATTTAAAAAGTCAAATAAAAACTTAGATTACTTATTCTCTCATTTTAAGGGTTGATTCTCAGAGATAGAACATATACTGAGCAAAATGATTTCTATTAGTTACACCCACTTTATTTTAGTGGTTCTCAACAAAGGGAAATTTTAGCATCCATGTGACAGTGGCAATGTCTAGAGACACTCTTGACTGTTAGTACTGGTAGGTTGCTGCTGCATGTAGTACGTAGAAGCCAGAGATGCTGCTAAACATCCTACAATACACAGGACAGTCTTCAATGTCAACAGTGTGAAGACTGAGAAACACTGGTTTATTCAAATAACTCTTATTGTGGGTTACAAGTGAGATGAATTCGCATAGCCTAAATAATTAGACAGGTTTGCTTCAGAGTCAAGGCATGACTTCTAAGCTAAACAGCTATATCCAACTATATGAAGAGTCGTTCCCTGGGAAAATAAACTGGTAATAGTTCCCTCAACACAAATACTGTCTTTTTGATGCATGAACGTATGTACTTTTTCCTTTAGGATTCAATCCAGCGTTAGTGCTTTGAGATCTTGCGCCAGCTTAGCAACACACAGACTCAAACTAGCTTTTCATTGATTTTAACATGCAGAAGTTAATTTTGAGTTTCTATGACATATGAAACCAAATATAAAATAACTATAATAAAAGGAAATAATACCCATTGAATATTTTCTCTCATTCACTTCTGATTTCTTTTATTAGTGAACGTGAAAACAGTAGCCATCTGGACTGGAAAGGAAACAATAACATTTCCCATTTCTAAAAGAAAACAGCAATAACCATAAGCCTGGAGAAATAAAATTCATCACATATTCTCCCTTATTGCTTGAGCCTAGAGACACATAGACAGGCTGACAAGTCTGAGATATGAACATAAACTTTGATTGCGATTTAAAAAAAAAAAAGTTTATTTTACTTTTTACTTCAGTTCATTAATATTTTTAATTTCCACACTACCAAAAGCACGATATTCTCCTTTTGTCAAAAACAAATTAAACCCTCAGGGAAGGAGAAACACTACCCCACGAGAAAAGGTTCCTTCCTCAGCTTGTCAAGAAAAACGTTCCTAACTACTGGAATGGTTGACAGCAAATCTCTGCCAGGTAACACACCAATTTGTGACACATTACTATTTTTGAACAGACATGTATCCTTCAGATACTATAATAAATTTTTAAACCAATTAAACTGACAAAAGCTTTTTTCAGTTTATCCCGTTGGTCCCAGAATAATGCAAATTTATTTGCTCCATTTGAGCACTTGAAACCCAATAACATACCAGGAGGACCTAAAAAACACACTAAAAGTAACCTATTACCTAATCTAGCTTTTTAAAAACTTCCATAGAACATTTTTTATGGTGCTTATTTACTGTTTTGAATAGAAGGTTAGGTGATTGCTATAGTGACAGAACTGAAAAGATGAAGCCTATGATGGATGAGGAATATACAATATGCTAATAAACAACTCATTTGCTAAATTAGCCACTAATCCTGTCCAATTTGACTCGTTCAAATCCTTGAAAAACAATCCTAATATTCAGCACTTTTTAATCCATACAAAAACTTTTAAATAAAATAGCTATAAATGGGCAAGATTATTTCATTTGAAAATGATCCACTGCACTGATGTCCACACTTGCTACTTTAAAAATAAAATGCTCATGGCCTTGCATCTTATTTCTGCCAGATAAGCTCAGACATAAAGTTTTTAATACTTTTTGTTTAATAACAAAGCTTAAAGGCATAAGTTTTTCTTGTATGTTGTTGAAACAAGACAGAATCAAAGCCTGAGGACATTTGGGGTGGGGAGATTATGGTTCTAACCACGGAAGAATGCTAAGAAGCATCAAGAATGTCACTTGTCCTCCTAGATCTCTAGAGCTCATGCCACACACTATGAAGAACAGCAAAAAATGTGTACCATACTTCTGTCCTTGCTTACTTACAGTGAATGGAGTGGAAAGGTATCATAAACAATGAGGGAAAATTTACAGTAACAATGAGCTTATGCCAAGTGCAAAATACAGGGTTCAAACTTTAAATTAATGGTAGTTTAAGGCCAAGAGAGATTAATCTGTGACATCTTAAAGAATTAGAAGAACTAAAATAGAGCTGGCCCATGAAAGGATGGCTCACTTAAAAAATAAATAAATAAATGCAAAGCATTCCAAATCACCCACTTGTCTAGATCAAGGAAGATACTATATAAACTATTTCATTCATACTCTTTTCTTTTAATTATTTCTTTTTAATGGCAAGCTTCCGAGAAACACAGGAGAAACTGGTCTTACATTCTACACACTCCTCAGGAATTCTGCTACACAAACCATTGGTCGGACACTTCATCAGATAAGGAGGCATTTCAGTACTTCCTGCTGCCCTGGGAACTACTGTGAATGTTTATGCTGGTCTTAGATACTTTATTGACTGAGCAAGAGACTGCAAATGCTCTAAAACTGAGGATCCACTGTAGGAGAAGAAGTAGAACTGTGAGAGGGACAGCAGCACCCAGCAGAAGCAGGGGAGGCCCACAGTGGGCCTGTGAGAGCTGTCACCTGGCCAGCACCCATTCGCGTTCCTTTCAGCACAGGAACATTAAGGAACATAAGAACAGAATATTGGTAGAATAAATCTTCAATATGGTGTTGGCAGATTTCACTAAAATTATGGTCATTTGTTTCAATTTTATAATGTGGGGCTTTAGTGAGGCTTAATTTCATACTCTTCCTTATTAATCATGGTTTTCTTTTCCATAGTTGTGTCTCTACAATGTAAGTGCTGGGAAACTCTCAAAAAAAACTTCTAAGAAGGTAAATAATCCTCCCTACTTCTAGCCACCAGCAAGCTTTTTACGTATCTAAATTTCATATTCAAAATAGAGTGTTGTGTCTGAAGTAGCTTATACAGATATATAATGGTATAATGAGACAAATGTATCTTTAAAGCAGGTGGTCCATTTGAGAAAAAATTTATTATATACAAGTTAGTATATAGAAATAAGGGACACTGATTTGCCTCACTGGAGCTTCCTATATTTAAAGCTAAGATTAAGTTGCATTTTTTCACTCCTATAGGGTTACAGTATATTTTGTCTTATAACCATTTTTCAGAGAAGGATCACTGGATTAATACATTTTTGCATAGCAACAGTATAAACTGCTCTGATAAATCATTGCAACACTAAATATTAATTCAAAATCAAACTGAAAGTTGCAAGGACTGACTTGTCCTCTGTCCATAATCATACAATTCTGGGAAAATGTGAGACAATTTTGAGAGCTCTTATGATTGGCATGAAACATAGTTTGGCATATAAATATAAAAATGGAAAATATAACGACAATAAGAATACCATTTCACTAGTTTAAATCAGTGAGTGAAATACCGATTGCTCAGTAATGGAATTGAGACAATTAGCTAGTTCTTGGCCACAAAAATGAAGCTGTATTTCTTTGGCATGCTTCGCAGCAAAATTAAGATTAATCCAAAGTAGAAATGAAATAAATAAACACTAAAATAGCAAAAGAAAAGTGAGTTAGTATAGAATCTTGAAATGGGGAAATTCTTTCTAAACATGGCATGAAAACCAGAAAAAATAGAGGAAGCAACTAGTAAATTTAACAGAAAAAATTCTGAGTAGCAAAATACATTATAAACTTGAAAAACAGACAAAAATCTCTTGATGTTCTTAAAATACACATATTTTAATGTTTAAGAGCTTGTACAACTCAGTAAGAATTTTTAAAAATCCTACTGAAAAATGGGCAAGTGACTTAAGGCAAATATTAGCAGACTTAAAGGGATACATGGACAGCAATGCAATAATAGTAAGGGACTCTAATACCCCACTTTCGTCAATGAATAGATCATCTAGACAGAAAATCAGTATGAAAACATTGGCCTTAAATGACATGTTAGACCAGATGAACTTAACAGGTATATATACAGAATATTTCACACCAAAGCAACAGAATACACATTCTTCTCAAGTGCACATGGAACATTCTCTAGAATACATTATGTGTTAGACCACAAACAAGCCTTAATAAATTTAAGACTGAAACCATATCAAGCATGTTTTTTGACCATAATAGTATCAGACTAGAAATTAATTACAGGAAGAAAACTGGAAAATTCACAAATATGTGGAGATTAAACATGCTACTGAACAACCAATGGGTCTAAGTACAAATCAAAAGAGAAATAAAAAAATACTTCGAGACAAATGAAAATGGAAATGGCAATGTACTAGCATTTATGGGATGCAGCAAAACAGTTCCAAGAGCAAATTTCATAGTGATAAATGCCTACATAAAGAAACAACAAAAATCTCAAATAAACAACCTAACTTTACACCCCAAGGAAGTAGAAAAAGAAGAACAAACGAAGACCAAAATTAGTAGAAAGAAGTACATAACAAAGATCAGAGTGGAAATAAAGTAAATAAAGACTAAAAAGACAACAGAAAAGATCAATAAAAGAGTTGGTTCTTTGCAAAGGTAAAAGAAACTGATGAATCTTTAGTTAGACTCATTTTGAAAAAGGAGAAGGCTACTAACACACCATTGTAAAGCAATTATACTCCAATAAAGATGTTTAAAAAAAAAAAAAAGTAAAAGGAGAAGGCTCAAAATCAGAAATGAAAGAGGACATATCACAACTGATACCACAGAAATACAAAGGATCATAAGAGACTACTATGACCAATTATATATTAACAAATTGGACAACCTATAAGCAGATAAATTTTTAGAAACATACAACCTACAAAAGACTAAGTTGTAGAGAAATAGAAAATCTGAACAGACTGATTACTAGTAAGGAGATTGAATGACAAACTTACCAACAAAAGTCCAGGACCAGATGGCTTAAATAGTGAACTCTACTGAATATTTAAAGAAAAATTCATATCCATACTTAGGAAACACTTCCAAAAAAATTGAAGGGGAGGAAACTTTTCCAAATTCATTATATGAGACCAACATTACCCTTATACCAAAACCAGACAAGGATGCCACAGGAAAATAAAATAAAATTACAAGCCAATGTCCCTGATGAACATAAGTGCAAAAATCCTCAAAATATTAGCAAACCAAATTCAACAATACATTAAAAGGATCATACACCATGATCAAGTGAGATTTATTCCAGGGATGCAAGGATGATTCAACATATGCAAATTATTCATTGTGATATGCCACATTAAAATGAAGGATAAAAATCATATCATCACCTCAATCGATGCAGAAAAAGCACTAGACAAAATTCAACATCCATTCATGATATAAATCTCAACAAAGTGGATATAGAGGGAACATATCTCAATGTAATAAAGGCCATATATAAAAGGCAGACCAAGCATTGATAAGAGGGAGCACAGAACCAAAAATAATAAAGACCATATATAACAAGTCCACAGGTAACATCACACTCAATGATAAAAAACACAAAGCTGTTCCTCTAAGATCAGCAACAAGATAAGGATGCCTACTCTCACCACTTTTATTCAACATAGTATTGGAAATCCTAGATCAATTAGGCAAGAAAAATGAAAAAGCATTCAAATTAGAAAGCAAGAGGGAAAACTGTCACTATTTACAGATGACATGAAACTATATATAGAAAAACCTAAAGACTCCACCCAAACACACACATACACACACACAAACCTGTTAGTAAAACTGCAGGATACAAAGTTAATATACAAAAATCTGTTGCATTTTAATATACTAATAATGAACTAGCAGAAAGAGATTAAGAAAATAATTCCATTTGTAATTTTATCAAAAAGAGTAGCATGCTTAGGAACAACTTTAACCAAAGAGGTAAAAGACCTGTGTACTGAAAACTATAACACAATGTTGAAGGAAAATGAAGACAATACAAATAAATAGAAAATTATTCTGTGCTCATGAATTGGAAGAATTAATATTGTTAAAATGCCCGTACTACCCAAAGCAACATACAGATTCAATGCAATCCTTATCAAAATTCCATGGCATTTTTCACAGAAATAGAACAAATAAACTAAAATTTGTATGGAGCCACTAAAGACCCTGGGAACCCAAAGCAATCTTTAGAAAGAAGAGCAAAGCTGGAGACATCGTGTTCCCTGATTTCAAATTATATTACAAAGCTATAGTAATCTGAGCACTATGATATTTGGCATAAAAACACACACATAGATCAATGGTACAGAATAGAGAGTCCAGAATAAACCCATCCATATATGATCAATTAACTTATGACAAAGGAACCAACAATATACAATGAAGAAAGGGCAGAATCTTGAATAAATGGTGTTGGGAAAACTGGACAGCTACACACAAAAGAATAAAACTTGACCATTATTTTACACCACACACAAAAGTTAACTCAAAATAGATTGAAGACTTGAACCCTGAAACCATAAAATTCTTAAAGGAAAACAGGCAGTAAGCCTCACGACATCAGTCTTGGTAATGAGTTTTTGGATTTGACCCCAAAAGCCAAGGTAACAAAAAAAAACAAGTGAGACTACCTCTATCTAAAAAGATACGGCACAGAAATAGAAACCATCAACAAAATGAAAAGGCAACCTATGGAATGGGAGAAAGTCTTTCCAAATCATATATCTGACAAGGGGTTAATGTTCAAAATATATAAAGAACTTTTACAACTCAACAGCAAAAAAGCAATCTGATTAAAAAATGGGCAGAGGATCGGAATAGACATTTTTTTCCCAAAGAAAATATACAGATAGCCAACAGATACATGAAAAATTCTTCAACATCGCTAATCATCAGGAAAATGCAAATCAAAACCACAATGAGGTATCACCCAATACCTATCAGAATGGCTATTATCAAAAAGATAAAAGTAAGTATTGGTGAGGATGTGGAGAAAAGGGAATCCTGGTTCACTGTTGGTGGGAATGTAAATTGGTATGCCACTAAGGAAAACAGTATGGAAATTGCAAAAAAGTTAAAGATAAAACTATCATATGATCCAGCATTTCCACTTCTGTGTATGTATCTTAAGAAAATAAAATGCTAATCCAAAATGACATCAGCACCGCCATGTTCACTGCATCATTATTTACAATAGCCAAGGCATGGAAACAACCTAAGTGTCCATCAAATGGATGAATGGATAAATAAATGTGGTGTGTGTGTGTGTGCGTGCACGCGTGTGTGTGTGCATAAATATATAAAAATAAATAAATATAAATATATGGTGGAATATTATTCAGCTATAAATAAAGAATGAAATCTTGCCATCTGCAACAATATGGATGGATCTCGAGGGCACTATGCTAACTGAAATAAGAGATAAACTGTTTTAGTTCATTTCTAGAATCAAAGAACGAACACCTGTTTCAGATAAAACTAAAAAAGATGGAATATATATTAAAGCCATGAAAATTCTCAACTTACAGATACTTAATATGTAGATGAAGAATAGAATGCATCACATTACTATAAGAATGTATTTATTTGTAACAATGAGCACTTTCACCTCAGCATGAAAAAGAACATATTTTCAAAATCCCATTCCAAACAGATATTAAGCGGAGACATGAATAAAATGAAACAATTTCATAATCAAATCAGTGCTAATAAACTTCTTAATGAGTTTATCTTTCAAAGAAAGAATGCATTAAGCTCACTCATTTTGTTTACATCATTTTGGTGGCCGTTTCAACCACAGTCTTGTAACTTCAGCTTTGAAAATAACAGAAATGGAAAGAAAGATTTTAAGCAAAAGTGCCTTGTGATTCCAAGGGAAAGTTTACCACGGATGTGGAGCAGTGGCACTTATTCCATAACTCAGTCCTGCAAGCCTTGGACAATTTAGGGAATGATGGGAAGAATGAGCCAGTTTTCTGTGCAGTAGATGGAAGCAACTATACTTGGTGTGGTAACCCCCCCCCCCCCCATTTGGATTATCAGACACTCCATTTATAAGAAGAACATTGGAACATAAAAACTATTTGATATTTCTGGCTGTAATACTCTCATGGTAAAAAGTGTATATTTGTAAGACTCAAAAAATAATTTTAAAAAACTGGTAGTGAAAGACTTGAAACGAAAGATCCAATTTTTCTCTAAGTCAATCTTGAGTAAAAATTCTAATCATTCCTAACTTCTCAGAAAATACCCTCCTTAAAATTTCCTTACATACCTATGGTGAATTGAGCATTGGTGTTAAACCATCAGCAGTTTAAGGAATTCTGCTCTTTTCTATTATGGAAGCTTGAGAGATAATAGCATATGTTTTACAAACATAAAATTCACCTTTAGTATGTCAAAGAATAGATGTAAGTATAAAAGAAATACTTGAGCTCTCCATTGGCACTCTGTAAAGAAAGTACACCAAAATATTTTCCTTTTAAAAGAAAATGACATTGCAAGCATGAAAAGGAAACAAAAAGATCAACAGTGGAGATAAAAACACCATCATGCTGTCAGGATGTTCACTCTCAAGTCTGCATGAGCTTTGGTGAGAATTTAAGATGACATCTTGTAACTATTTACCGAGATAAAAAGACAGGGTGAGGTTGAGACTTTTTATCCAAAATAGATCATTAGAATTGAAAATAATTTTGGTAATAATTACACATAGACTCATTTCACAGAGGAGAAAACTGAGACATAGAGGCTTTAATTTGTCTGTCAAACGTCACAGGAAAGTCCATAGTAGAGCTGACCTACAGCTCGAGCTCAAGGATCATGAAGGCACTCCTAGAGCACAAAATCATTTTCATAGTCATATTTTTTCAAAGCAAGAATAAGTCATCTGGTGGTTTAAGGTCTTGTTTACTTAAGGATATGAAGGCAAAACCCTTAAATCAAGACAAACAGAGAAAATCTAGGCAGTGTACTAAGCATATATAGAATGACTATGCATTGTTTTGAATTAGGTGATTGGGGTAACTTGGAAAAATTAACAGCATCTCCATACATGACTCTTACTCCCATACAAATAATTCCCTATTGAGAAATCTGGCTTCATTTGCTACATTAAAACAGCGGGGAGAAGTGGCTGGGAAGTTGCAACAGAGGATTATAAAATATTCTCCAAGAATATATCTAAGATTCTACTTATTAAATTTAAAAATTGTATATGCTACATGGTCAGAATAAACACTGTAAAATAATAATAGCATAAAATAAATCCCCTAAAATGATACTCCTAAATGTGACAAATGGAGAAGGGAAAATTAAGGACTATACTATTTTTAACGAGGAAAAAATAGTCTTACTTCTTAATAGGAATCAATCAGAACAAAACCATGCCGCAGTAAAACTTGAATTGTGTCTTTATTCTCCAGGAAACACATGTTTAGCCACCAGAAACTTGTTCTGTTTTCCACTATCAGAGCAGAATTTGACCTCGATATTCTAGACTTGGCAAGCAAATAGGAAAAGGCTATGTTTTGATAAAAGGCAAGTGAGACTACTAAGAAAAAGGTAAAAGTACAACTTCACTAATGTATTTTTAAGTCTGACTTTAGGATTCTGGAATGATGATGCCATGTGTTTCAATTCTCCACAATAGAGTTTTTAAAGAGATGGACATTGGGGTGTCACGAGTTCTTGCTAAAACCTCAGCTGTTTGCCACTCAGGTCATTTCTGTGTTCATTAGAAGGGTGCATTAATCTAATTAGTGTTAAGAATTATGGTACTGAACCATTTTAATGCACTGGAATGTGGAATGAAAAGTCATCAGCAAAGGCACAGAAAACAAAATATGCGACCTTATATAACATTTTGAGTTGTGAATACTAAAGACTTTTGGATGTATAATTTAAAAAGTGGTTTTGCTTATTTCTGAAGTAAGGTATGCATGAATGTTCCTGAGGGAGACTTGCCAGTATACTAATACCCTTATGTTTTAACATAGTCCCTTTACCCAGGTTTCTTGATTTCCTTTTCAGGATAGAAAGTATTTGCAATTATTCAGATACATGTTGATAGGACAAAATGTCCACATTTTCTTTTTTTTTTCCAAGAAGAGGAAATATTTGAGAAGTTTTTCTGTGGCAAATACTTTTGTGAAAATTAATGACAAATTGAAGGACTTAAATAACTGGAAGTTTTATTCTAAGTCTTTTCTAGCAGGAGACAATTTTAGAGAAGCAGATGACTTTAGGAGAATCAGACAAGAGCAGAGACAGAACCCAACCTGTCCAGTGTTGAGTCCTGTAGCAACTACGTAGCTACCTAAGTATGAAACATGATTTACTGACTTGTCAAATTTTTGGTAAGGAAAATAAATCCTATGTTATGGTTAGGAACTGCTTGCACATCTATTTAACAGAGCACTGATGTGTCATAGATACCAAGAAAACATTATCCTAGAATTAATCTTCTATTATGATCTTTCTCAGAAACCTCCTCGGTTATCTCCGTTCCATCTTACATCAAAAAAGTCCTCACTCTCAGAGATCAATACGGTAAAAATGCAATTGCCACGGACACGTAGCAAGCCTTTATGTGTTTTCAATATCTAGGAACTGGTACACATATGCAGGATAGAAGGGTATCTCAGAAACTAGGATAGAGGCTGGGGTGGGTAGCCATTGGCAGGACAGTATACAAGTCTCCATATTTAGTCCTATTAGCAGAGTCCCAGCCCCTTAAAGCCCACCCACCTTGCCGCCTACCATTGTTCAGTACCTACAACAAGATGCTATAATTTTCTTTAAGCATGCTTTTTAGAAATCATTTTAAGTGTCTACATGGGCTACTGTAAAATTTTACATAATAACTAAGCATGTAAAACAAGATCACATAAAAATTCAAAGCAATTTTGATGGTTATGGTAAAAAAGATAAAGACGTGTCAAAAATACAAGTGCATATGTATGACACCATACATGCCTGAAAATTGAAAATTAGTGGTCCTTTTGGGGATACTGCCTTCAACATGTTATTAATAGAACTATATTACTAGGTAGAAAGAAGATTTAAATGAATAAACAAAATATAAATATTTGAGAGGACTTAGTATAATTAGAAATAGATATAGACAAAGCAACATATTCTGTGCCAATGACAAAACAGAATAGGTTAACATATTTGACAGTAAATTAATATTTGAGAATGGTGATAAGCAAAAGTATATAAGATCACTTACAAAAGTCTATGCTTAATTTTTCAGGAAACTTAAACATACCGTAAGGTATTGCCTTTCTTCAACCTCAATCATCTTATTACCTTTTCACATTTCCTGTTCCTCCCTTATTTCTGAAATTGTGAAAGACAACTTCTACCATATACATCCCACTAGCAAAAAATTGTAAAACAATTCAGCATGACTAGAAAATAGAAATAATATATGGAAAGACATTTTCATACGCCTCAGCATGTTTGTGGCAACTTTTTAAGGCATTTATCTTTTTTGATACTAGAGTTTGTATTGCAGGAGTGATTTTCAGGCTGGGACAGAGTGGAAATGATTGTCTAAGAGTCCCTCTGAAAAACACAGGGAGAGGGATGAGAAGGGGAGGGGCATCAGCTGCCAATTGTAGAGTTTTCCTGATATCACTTGATACTTGTTGGACAGTAAGTCTGGTATTCTGAGTACCCAAGACAGAGGAAGTAACATACAACAACAAATGGAACAATGAACAGGGAGTTTTAAAAATCCATAAAAAACTACTAGGGTAGTGGTTCCTATTTTTTACGAACACCTGGAGAAGTACTGCTTGACTTAGGACAGCAGGCAAGAAATCAAGCAGGGGATGCCATGCTTAATTAACCACAAAAGGTTCTTTCAAAATATTGAATATTAGTACTAAGATAGATAATTTCAGTAGATTTACTAGAATCCCTATTTAAATTATTTTCATAAAAGCATTTATTAATATATGTTAGATGAGAGTGACTTAAATAAAAAAGTAGATAATGTACCTTTCCACTAAAAGGACACTTCTGCATATAGTCTAGTTACTGACACTAGTAGAATCCAACTAAGGATTGTTATTAGCAAACGTGCAAGCCCTATGCCATCCTGAGAAGCAAACTACTAATATGACAATTTTTGCTCAATGCTAAGGAAGTATGTTTAATAACTAATTCTCCCAAAATGGAATGTGCTGCCTTGAGAAGGTTTTTTTGAACTCCAATCCTGAAGATGAAGTTAGGTGAGAGGAATGAGGAGATACAAAATTAATGGAAGTTGTTGAAGGGATGTGCCACTCAAGTCAGACTGAATTGCAGATGTAATGACTCTGATTCTTAGAAGTTGAATCAACATTATAGAGGTAGATTTTAATGTCCCGCAACCGTTTTTTGGGAGACTTTTATGATTGACATGAAATATGATGAGGTGTAATTTGTTGTGCTCCCTTCCATGGTAGTGGACTTAAATCCTTTTAGTTCCAGGTAATTGTATACAATTATTTTTGATCCCCACTCCTGTGTGTGAAGAAAGGAGGTTATGTTTAATTAATTAGTTGTTGTAGAAATGATGCTAGTTGGCATGTTCGTGGCATTTAAATTATTACATCTCTTAAAAAGTTAAACTGAAAAAAAAAATGTTAAACTGAGCTAGCACATGGAAGCTTCCACAGTATAAGACAAAACAAAACAAAATAGGCATAGGAGGGGGTGTTGCTTCAGGTCAATTCAAAGAGTAAAAAATTGAACAAAGATTACTCTGAATACCCTACCAAAATACAATCATCTAAGACATGGAGACTCTTTTTAACTTAAGAAAAAGGAAATGATTATTTTATGGTCCTTAATATGGATCTTACCTAAGGACAGTTAAGATTAAAGAACTAAAAGCATTATTACAAGAATACTGTTCATTTTTCAACTGGAAAGTGTAGCATTTTAAATTTAGATATTCGTCTTGTATCTTTTCCCTTCTTCATGTTGTTTGATTCTAAAGATATTTGGTAAGTGAATAATAGTTGATTTTTATTAAATATTTTAGTACAGATTTTCCCAAGGCTTTTATTTTGGGAGCCTTTGTTACCTGCTATGACAACCACGTAAGTAGTACCTCAGATTATTTGGTGACAGGGGAAAACTATTTTAAAGTCAAAAATAATATTGCCAAAATATACCTTTGGAAACATGACTCCAGATTTCAAAATTACATACATACTACGATGCCCATTTTCACAAGAACCATTTGATTAGTTTGAGCAGGTTTTAGGCTGCTGTAACAAACCAAAACCAAAAACCAAAAACAAAACGAAAAACAAGAACTCAGTGGCTTAAATAATTTACTTCTTGTTCTTATACACTGGCTCTGGAACTAGGAGTCTTGCCATAGCAGGTTTCTTCCATTGGGTGACTCAGAGATCCAGGATGATTTACTACTGTGGCTCTGTTACCTCAAACTGATGTCTCTTCTGTAGAGGCAGAGAGAGACTAGAAAGTACACACGGTCTTTTCACCTCCTCTACCCCAAAGTGATACACTTCTCTTCCAGTTTTCACTGGCCAGAAATAATCAAACGGCCCCACCTCACCATAAGGTAGAGGGAAAATATCATCTCCCTGTTACTCAAGAATGAAAGGAAACCCAAATACTGATGGGCACTAATGATGCCTCTCATACTGTCCAATAACCTGGTATCCTAGCAAGGTGAAGGGAAAAAATGAAAGGCCTAAAACAAACATTGAGAACTTTAGTCGGCACCAATTTTAAAAATAAATAAAAGCACCACAATTACACAGAATACATAAAATGACAGTCCTTGAACTCAATCACATCATTTTTATACTACCTAACCTCTATCAGATTGTTTGCACAAATAAGTTACTCAGTAAGATGTGAGAGATGAATAAATGAATTGATGAGAGTATGATTCCTTTCTTTGGTCCCTGAACATATAATTTATGTTCACATCATGACAATTTTCATCACAATAGCAAGCTAACATTGAAGATAATTTTAATACCTGTATATTTTCATAAAATTGACAAACTATTTATTTAATTTTTACTTTTCATTGAAGTATAGTTGATATACACAAACAACCCAATTAAAAAATGGGTACAAGAACCAAATAGACATTTTTCCAAAAAGGAAACGCAGATTGCTAACAGGCACATGAAAAGATGCTCAACATTGCTAGCCATCAGGGAAATGTAAATCGAAACCATAGTGAGATATCACCTCACAGCTGTTGGAATGGCTGTCAGCCGAAAGAACACATTTAACAAATGTAGGCAAGGATGTGGAGAAATGGAAACCCTCATACACTGATGGTAGGAATGTAAATTGGTATAAGCACTGTAGAAAACAGTATGAAGGCTTCTCAAAAAACTAAAAATAGAACTCTCATATGACCCAGCAATTCCACTCCTAGGTATATATTCAGAAAAAAAAAAAACAAGTACACTAATTCAAAAAGATACATGCACCCCAATTTTCACAGCAGCTTTATTTATAATTGCAAAGATATGGAAGCAACCTAAGTTTCCATCAACAGATGAATGGATAAAGAAGCTGTGGTATACATTGACAATGGAATACTACCCAGCCATAAAAATGAATGAAATTTTGCCATTTGAAGCAACATGGATGGACTTAACAGGTATTATGCTGAGTGGAATAAATCAGAGGAAGACAAATACTGAATGATATCATTTATATGTGGAATCTAAAATATATAGTGAACTAGTGAATATAACAAAAAAGAAGCAGACTCACAGATACAGAGAGCAAACCAGTAGTCACCAATGGGGAGAGGGAAGGGGGAGGGGCAATATAGGGGTAGGAGATTAAGAGGTACAAACTATTAGGTATAAAATAAGCTATAAGGATATATTGTACAACAGGGGAATATAGCCAATATTTTATAATAACTATAAATGGAGAATAACAAAATATTTATGTATGTTTCCTAATTCAAAACTATGAGGTAGGCATATGTGTGTGGTTTGTTCCCTTCGTTTTTAAATACAACTTAAGACCCTTAGAAAACACATAGTATTTTAACACCAAACATTGAATTCTTGATGAGGGAATACTTTACAACATACGGATATTTTGGTATATGTCCAAGAAATATTTTTAAACCCTCTATATTAGAGACTGCACTCAATTCTTAGAAAATGCAATACTCAGTTGAATAATTTATATCATTTGAAAGAAATTCCATGACTAATACTAAGCACATGAATGTAATCTGCAGGTTGTCTGTAATACTATTTAAAAAATCAGGATGGCCAAACCTACATAAAATTTGCATTAAAAAACTGAGAACATGAATGAGTGAATGAAACATCCATTAATCACCATAGTCCAACTACAGAAGGGTTATGTGGGTTTCCACTACGTAGATTCTGTTTTGATTATTAATGACATGAATATGTATGTATGTGTATAAATATAAATATATATATGATAGATATAGATATGATATAAAAGATAGATATATATTATATAATACATACATGCAAATGTACAACTTGGGCATAGACTGTGACAATTTTCCCACCCTTGGATTTAAAGTAAGCAGGTTTTTCATCTTCTCAAATACCTATAAAGTACAAAAGACTAAATCTCATGTTAACCACTTACGTATTACTTTTCTTAAGGACTGCAAACCAGGGGTGCTACTCCAATATATGTAGAACTGGATATTATTAAAAGCATACTGGGGTAAATGTTCTTCGGGAAGACATCTCAGGGACGTCTTCGGCATCCTAGAAATAGACTGAAATCTCAGCATCACGACTAAGTGATTGTAGATGAACTAACTAACCCCTCTGACCCTTAGTCTCCTCAGCTCTGAAATGCTGAACAAAATGCATGCCTCAGAGTATGATTGGAAGGTAGAACTGAGACTACATACATTAAAAAAAGCACCTAGCAAAGCACCTGATACACAGTGAATCCTTAAAAATATTAATTCCCTTCAACTGTACATAATTGTGCATGTGTTATTAGTTTGACCTCTTAAAAGGTCCAAACTCCAGGTGCAGAAAATAAAATTTATGAATTGGAACAGATTGCTGCAATTGCACACACAGGTACAAAATTCAGTGACTCATAAGCATTAAACACATTATTTTATGTAAGTGGAAAAATGCTGCAATAAGGCTTTCTGTAAATATTTTCAACTTCAACGTGGACTGTATTAGCTCTTCATATGGAAGTGAATTTTTATTGCTGGCATTTAGTTCCAGAATAAATATTATTTTTTTAAGCTTGAGAATTATATGATAATGAATAGAATATATTTCAATTTCTTTGTAATAGTTGCATATTATCATTTACATTTCAATACTATTCTAGTTTGAATTTTACATTTATTTTCTTTTCACTGAATTGTACTCTAAAAACACAGTTTTCTAGACTGTATCAATATTACCTGAAATAAATTCAGAATTATATATCAATCATCCTCCACGTTCGAGTCATTTTTTTCCTACTAAAACTCATAATTGGATAGAAGCAAACAATATAGAAATTAAGTGTTAGGTTTGAGCTTTATAGTATGGTGCATACACACACGTGAGACCCTAAATCAGTTAGTCAATTGAAAATATTTCTTGAGGAACTACTAAACACAGAGCAATATGTAAGGTATGCTGTATAAATGTCACAAGAGGGCATTCCTACCTCATTTAACAAGCTTGCAAAATTGCTAAGTAGAAAATATGCACGCAATACAAGAACCTTAGAACACAAGACAGTACAAGTTAAAGTGCTAAACTTTGTTATCCTGAAAATAAAGAGTTCAGGGAGGTGGGGAATCAAACCACAATATTTAAAGCAATGAAGAATTTCAGGAGAAAATGGGAGCTGGAATTGAACTTGGCCTTGAGAGATGAATAGAATATGGGTGTATAGGCAGACAAGGAAGACCACTCCATTCACAGAAGTTGACATAATGACGATGGGGGCTATGAGAGGAAAGAACTTAGCTTTGAGTTTCTTGGTATGTGTTCAAGGAAGACTGCTTTTGAATAAGTGTGGCAGAACTCAATTATCACGTATATAACAGATCAGGGGAAAAAACCCTTATAGGCAATATGGCAGGATACAGAAGTGTGAGGATAAGTGCTGTTTTCAATCAATCATCTGTCTGTTTTATGAAATGGATTAGAAATGAGATAAATTAGAAGATAAGAAGAATACCCAGAAGATAACTGTGATGATGAGAATTGCAAGAACACACTGTCAGCTTAAATGAATTAGGCAGGTAGAGTTCAGAGAAAAAGGATAATTACAGGAGGCATGTCCAGATCCCACATATGCAACTAAGAGAAGGTTTAGGATGGGGAAAAATCCAGGAAACATTGAGATTATGAAATCCTGTATCCCAGTTTTCATCATAATAAATCAAATGCTTAAGCAAAGCTCTCTATTTGCAGAAAGTGCTCAAGGGATAGGAGGTTAACCCTCATCCTCATGAGAATGAATAGTGTCAACTTTGTTACTGTTTGGCAGAAGGTATAGACTGGATATGGCCTGAAGTAGCACAGAAAAGTCATGATAAGATGACCAGAAGATACTAGTTTGGAAACCCTGAGAAGAATTTGGGAGCAACAGGTCATACACAATAACAAAGACACGTGGAACTCTCACCACCCTCCCATTCTAACCTAGGCAATATCCGATTATTAGTAAAGAATGATGTATAAGACTGTACTTCTGCAATGCAGCTAGTTAAAATTTCATAGTACTCTTGGCTGAGTATTATAGAAAGGGTGACTCTAGAAATCAGAAAAGTTGTGGACTCCCATATTATGCAAGAATAAGAATCCAAACCAGAGCATTATTGAGAAAAACTAAATAAGATAAAATATGAGATAAACAATGTTTTATAATCTTGCATACATTCAGAACATAGTAGGAAACCAATACATGAATTTGATTGTGAGCAACATTTCTATAATATTTGGAGGGAAAAAAGAGAGACTGGGTGGAGTGTAAAATGAATATATAAGCTGATGTTTGGGAAAATACAACTTATAGAAAAACTTCTACCTCAACCAGTCATCTTTTTAACTAAAGAATCTCTCTTCCCCATGCCTATAATATATGTACCAGGCAAATACCATACAAATTTTAAGAGTTTTCATGTTGAAAAATGCAGTGCATTCAGTGTATTTCTAGTTCCATAATATGTAAACTATAATATCGACAATGTAGAAATGAAAATCTTTTAAAAAATTCAGCTATCATACTCAGCTCCTCTGTGATTTTTATTTTGCTGTTGCATTTGATCTATTTTAAAAGAAAAATTTTCAAATTGATACTCTCTGCATCTTACCTGAATAATTATTTTTCCTATCTCAGACTGTTTTGGTGGTGATTTTTGTTTCCTTAAGAAACAAATGCTACCCCTCCTTGGAATATTCTCCTGCCCCATGAAGTTGAATCTTCAAGAAGTATCTGGACTTAACAGATCATCCCATATGGGTTAAGATGTAATTGACCTTCTACTATTGGCTTTAGGAGATTCAACCTCAGGGGATGGAAATGAGGGGAGAAATCAAAAAAAGGATTAAGCCTGAGATAAAAAGAAAGATAACCTCCCAAAATTTGTGGCAAAAGAAATGAAAATATTGACAGTACTATAGAAAAAAAAAAGTGTCTTACCAGAATTTTGAAGTCACTGGATGATCCACAAGTCCAAGCCTAATTAGAAAAATAGAGAGAAAAAACCTTACTTTAGTTTTCTTGTTTTAAAAATACACAATTTTTTATAATTCTATAACATTATTACATTTATAAATATTGTAGACTGATGAAAATACCTTAGGAAACCATTTTTCTAGGTGAAAATATGTTTTTCACTTAAATTGTAGTGTTTATTTAGTCTCATATTGTGCCATTAAATAAACAAAGACAAAGAAAATACAGTCTAGATCTTGAAAATATGTTTCCAACTATTCAGGTGACCATAATTATTCAGTTTAATTCTTTAGATTCTCAAAAGAAGGTAGACTATTACTAAATATACTTGAAATCTCCAAATACTTATTACATGCATTTATTTTTCTTGTGAGCTAGGCAGACCAAAGCTTCATTTTTAAAAACGTTTTACCATTTTTCTGCCTTTGTTGGTATCAGACAGTCATTAGTTTTGACTTTGATTCATTTTTGAAAAGTAAATCCATGTAAGATATTATAATGACAAAAATAAAAGGGTTTTAATTTCCAAATTATATTAAAATGCAGCCTCTATGTTTTTAAGGTATTTGAAGTTCAAATGAAAGGCAGTATCTGAACAGCACAAATTCCCAAAAGAAGACCTAGCACCTGCTGTGGGATGCAAAGGTTTTATAAATGTTGTCTTGTGTAAAGGCAATGGCAAACACTGTGAGGCCTTTTGTAAATATGCCTGACTGCCTCTGTGTTTGAGCAGAAATATTGAACTTCTAACCATTATACTATAAAATAAAGGAGATTATTTTTTTAAACATATGATTATCACCTTTTCCTTTTACCTTGGGAATTAAGTTTGAAATTATATATTGTACAAGTATTGAAAAAACTATCTCTATAAAAGAGAATGAAGAATAACAATAAATGTGAAAATTTAACACTATGTGTATACAGTTTTCTGTGTCTATAAATATGTGTCTGCGTCTTATTGCCACAGCATTCAAATTAGGTTATCTGGCCAGAATTACATACATAATGCTGGACCACTAATTGGTAACAAATTGGCCAGAATGAACCTATTAAACTTCTTTCTCTAGGGCTTAGAATCATTTGAGAAGACCAGTGGTTCACTTGAGAGGAGCAAGCAGTGGATTTTGTTGTATTATGAGAGAGCCTGGCTTCAAAGGTACAAAGCCTCTGTCTCTGGATTTTAGTTCTTCTCATGAGAGCCATAGAAAATGTTTGGTATTTTTCTTTCCTTTTCACATTTTAGGTTATTTCTTTATTGTGAGTTATAAATCACACAAGAAACTTGCAAAAGTACAAATGTATATAGCTCAATAAATTATCACAAAATGAATGCTCATGTAATCAACACTCAGATCAAGAACTAGAACACAACTAACACACAGAGGCCCACAGCTTGGTCTGTCACTATGTGTGCATTTGTGTGTATGTGTGTGTGTATACACACATGTATATACACAACATACATACACAAACTATATATATGAATGGCTTATACACCCACAGTATATACACACATATACATACGTAAATACATATAGTTTAAACTCACTTGATTACTTCCTGTGGGTTATGCTAAAGCACAGGTTCGAATAAAGTGCAAACCAGTTGAGGCAACACAGATGCATATGCCGTGACTGTGGAAATGCAGCACTAATGTCACGTATTCATCATAATTTTGCATGGCATATTGACTATGTGTTGCCAGAGAGGGAAAATCCTTTGGACATGTTATGTAATGTCATTGAACATATTGTGTATTGTAATCACGATAAACTATTATATAAAAACTATATATATGTATTTGTCTGTTTCCAGATTTTTTGTTCATCCTATAGTTTTGCCTTAGTTTTCAACTTTATATAATTGAAATCATACACTGTATTTTCATGTATATTTAGTTTCTTTCCCTTAACATTTACGTGAGATTCATTCATCTTGTTGCTTGTAACTATAATTATTTTTCATTACTCTATAGAATTCCATTGGATAAATATTATGTGATTTATATATTCAATCCTCTATTGACAGATATGGATTGTTTCTACTTTCTAGTTATCATGAATAATTCTATTATAAGCATCCGTTTATACATGCACACATATTTGTCTTGGCTATTTCCTAGAAGTAATTTACTAGAGTACAGATGTTCTATTTTAGCAGACACTGCTGAATAGTGTATCAAAGTTGCCATTGTTGCACAAATTCACCAGAATATATTTTTATTCTGCTTAGCTTTAGCCATCAGTTTACTGTGTAGTATATACTTTTAATTGACATTTCTTTATTAATGTGTTTTAGTGCATTTTCATATATTTGTCATATATATATACATAATTCATACAAATATATATTTTTTCATTTAAGGAGATACTTTTCAATTTTCTTGTCCATTTAATGTAGGTTGTCTTCTCCTTATTAATTTGTAGAAGTGCTTTATATATTCTAGATATGAGTCCTTTGTTGGTTGTATTTGGTGAAATGTATTTCCCACTCCACAGCTCACCCTTTTACTCACTTATCGTGCCTCTTGTTGCAACTTAATTCTTAGTTTTATAGCAGTCAAATTTAACCACCTCTGTCTTTCTTTTTGTGGCCCATGTATTATACGAAGTGATCATATATACATATTCTTCTCTATCTTCTTCTGAAAGTTTGTTATTGTATGATTCTTCTGCCTCTCACATCTAATCCAAAAACCTACCCGAAATTAATGTTTTGCTCTGTGTGATTTGTGGTAAAATGTTATTATTTTCCAAATTGACCCAATAAAATTTATTGAAAATACCTTCCTTTTGTCGCTGCTCTGCAATGCTAGTTTTGTCATAAATTAAGTGTCCATAGATACTTGGGTGTTTCTAGATGTCAATGTATCCCATTTAACTATTTGTCTATATCACACGTGTCTATATCATATCTTACCACAACTTGATGTGGATAGAAGAGCAGGCCCCTCTACCTTTTCCTTAAGAGTTTATTGAATATTTAAAAAATATAATCCACATAACATAAAATTCACTGTTTCAAACTGGACAATTTAATGGTTTGTATTATGTTCACAATATTGTATAAACATCACCATTAATTCCAGAACATCTCCAAAATCTGAAAAGGAAACCCTATACCTATTAGTGATCAATCCCATTTCTCCCTTATCCACTTCCCCTGGCAACCTCTAATCTGCCACTCTGGATTTGCCTATTCTGGACAATTCATACAAATTAATCATACAATTTGTAGACATTTTTGTCTATCTTATTTCACTTAGCAAAATGTTTTCAAGGTCCATCTATGTTGTAGCACATAGCAGTATTTCCTACCTTTTTATGGCTGAATAATATTCCACTGAGTGGACACAGTACTTTTTTTAATCTATTCATCAGCAAAGAATAGATTTTGCTTATTTTCACTTTTTTTGTCAATTATGAATAACGTCACTATGAACATCCGTGGACAGGTTTTGTGCGTGAAAATATGTTTTTAGTCCTCTTGGGCATATATGTAGGAGTAGAATTTCTGAGTCATATGTTAATTCTATGTTTAACTGTTTGAGGAACTGCCAAACTCTATTCCAGAGTGGGTATGCCATTTTACATTCCTACCAGGAATGAATAAATGTTACAATTTCTCCATATCCTCGCCAAGACTTGTCACTTTCCACTCTTAAAAAATATGGCCATTATAGCCAGTGAGTGTGATAGTATCTCATTGTGGTTTTGATTTGCATTTCCCCAATGACTAACGATGGTGAACAATTTTTCATGTGGCTATTGGCCATTTGTCTATCTTCCTTGGAGAAATGTCTACTCTAATCCTTTGTTTATTTTTAGTCGGGTTATCTGTTTACTGTTGAGTTCTCACTATTCTTTTTATATTCTGGATATTAATCCCTTATCAGACATATAATTTGCAAACATTTTCTCCCATTCCATGGATTGCCTTTTAATTTTGTGTTATTTCACAAAAATGCACAATTTTCTATATAGAGGTTTCACACCTTCCAATAAATTCATTTCTATTTGATATTTTTATATTATTAAACATGGTATTTCTATTTTCTATTTATCACTTGTATGTAGAAATGCAATTGACTTTCTATTGACTTTATATTGAGCAATCTTAATTGACCTGTGTATTCTTTTCAATTTACTATCTGCACTCTCACATTATACACAAACAATGGTTTCATATATTCCACTTAAATCTTTGAACTTTAAAAATGTGCCTGTATACATGTATGTATGCATGCTTGGGTGTATGCACATCGGCATGTGTGTGAATGTGTGTGCATTTTGAATCACTGCACTCACTAGGACTACGAGAACAATGAACAGAAGAGCTGCTCCTGGGCACCCTTCTCTTGATCTCAAGGGAAACTTACCATTAAGTCCACTATTTGTTGTAGGTGTTTGGTAGATATTCCTTATCATAATGAGAAAGATTCCCTCTATTTTCAATTTACTACGAGTTTTAGTTAAACAGGAATTTTTATTATTCATCTCATTAATAGGTATGTAATTATTTAGATTGTCTTATTCTTTCTCACATCAGTTTTGTTAAGTTATATTTTAACTAGAAATTTACTTTATGCAAAATTTTATTTTTTAAAAAAGTTATTTCCAACATCCTTTCAACATCTTTTTCGTATCTTCAGGATTTGTAGAAACCTCTATTCCTGATATTATTCTTGACACCTCTCTTTTTTTAACTTGGTCACTAATATCAATATCTACCACTTTTATTAGTTTATTCAAAGAACCAATTTTAGTTTCGTTAATCCTCTCTATTGTATGTTTGGTACAATGTACAATATTTTTCATGCTATTACCTCCTGATCTTTATTATTTCTCTCCTTCTGTCTTTGGGTTAAATGTGCTGTTTTCCCTCAGTTTCTTGAGATGGATGCTTATAATCGATTTTCTGTCTTATTCTTTTCTTATATGTGTATTTGAAGTACACTTCACCCTAACATTGGTTTTAGTTTTTTTAATACAGCAGTTTAATTTTTATTCATTTCTAAGTATGTTAAAGTTGATTTTTTACTGAAGAAGTATTCCAAAAATGTATATTTTAATTTTCCTAATATCTGGAGATTTTGATTCAAATAACTTGTGCACAAAGCACTTAACTCAACATGATGCCAATCCTCTATAATATATTGAAATTTGCTTTATGATTCAGCATCTGATCAATTTTTATAAATGTTCTGTGTATCCTTGAAAATGATATACATTCTGCACTTAAGTGCATTGTTCTATATACATAAAATTATATTAAACATGTTAATCATGTTGTTCATTCAGATACTGGAAGATTCATGTTGTACACACCCCCCCACCATGATTTTAAGTTTGTCTTTTCTTCCTTTTAGTTCCATCTTTTAAAAAAAATTCTATATGTTAGGCTACATTAAGAAATACATACAAATTTCTAATTTTTAGATCCTTCTGTTCAATAGAAACTGTTCTTGTGAAGTAGTTCCATTTTATCCCTAATACTACATCTAAGGTCTGTTTGAAATTAATAGAAATGTCCCAGCATTTACATTGACTTTTCTCAAAAGAACAACAAATAATTTTAGTAGAAAGAAATGCATGTTAAAGTAAACATATAGGCTGTCAAATCACTAGTCAGAGTGGCAAGTGCATCCAGGGAGAGTCAAAGGAGGATTTAACTGGGGTGAATACATATTCCAATAGGGAAAAGTAGCTTATGCAACAACATGGATGGCAATGTATTCTATGTAGCTAGGGTCTGAGCGTGTGGTGGAAAGAGATATGACCAATATTTGAAGACATGTTTAAAATCAGATTTGAAGGGCTTGATAACAGCAAGGCTTTTATCGTTAGTGAGCAATTTGAAGATAAGGCAGAGAAAATTTTGGAGTAGGGTTCTGATGACCTTAACTAACACAAAGCAATCTGAGGAGGTAGTAGAGAAATATGAAAAGTAAAATTTTAAATGAGTTTTAGAATCCTGTAGCATCTCTTTGTGGGTAGTTCTAATAATCTACTGGACATGCAGATCTGGAGTTCAGGAGAAAGTTATAAACTGGAGCTATAGATTTGGGATTTATCAGTGTTTTAGTGATAAATGAAGCATGGGAGAAAAGGAGGATGATCATCAAAAGTGATGATCAGTAATGGATACTTAGGGGAACATCAACATTACTGGAATAGGCAGCAAAAATGTAATAAGCAAAATTGGTTGAGAAACTTGATAGACATTTCTCAAGTTTGAAGGAGGAAGGAGCCAAGAACAAATGGCGTCAGCAATGCAAAATGTTCTTCAGAGTGTTCCAAGATGATGACAACAAAATTTTGGCCTTCACTGTTGCCTTTAGTAAGAGACATTTAAGCAGAATATTGAGATTAAAAGTTGAACACTTTGAGTGATAAATGGTAACAAAGAAATATAGTTCATCGAATATAAGATTTTCTCTTTTGAATTTTGCTGAAAAAGGGAGGAAAAAGGGCAGAATAAAGGTTGGAGGGTGGTGATGGAGTCAAGGAAAGGTAGCTCTTGTTTACGTATAAGTTATGTTCAAAATTTTAGGTCATCAGAGAGCCTCACCCATATTCTTAGTCTGCTTTAAAAATATCTGCCCAACTTCTAAGGAAACTGTACTTGTTTCTCCTTTTCTTTTCAGGTAAGTATGTAACACAGAGCTTTCATATTTAGACTACTGGGTTTCCACCATTTGGATGTGTCCCTTAAAAGCATCAATTATTTTCACTCCTTTTATTAGCTTCTTTTGTTCAAGGTATATATGTCAAGTAATTTTCACTGGTACTTGTGGGATTATATTCAACTACATTGCTGAAATTTCAAGTATCCTTTTTATGTTATAAATACTCATTATACAACTATACAGAGACACAAAATCAATTATATTGTTACTATCTTTCTTTAGTTTTTTTCTGATAATTACTGAGCATAATTGTACTTTTGTCTATGCCATTCCAATTATTCCAAATGGTGTCCATTTTGTATACTCTTATTGTAAAAAGTTATCTTTTTCTTTCAGTTAAGCCCTTTAGAACACTCTGTTCCCACGTTTAACTTTCCATCCTCTCTGCACAGTCTCAGGCTCACAGATCCTCAGAGCGTTTTGTTAAATGAATAAGTAAGTATGAATGAAAAAAGTAAACGCACAAATGAATAAAATTGTTTTATGTAAATGGCAAGTCACCTGCCAAATGCATACTTCAGCTCTGTCAGAGGAAAGGAGCCACGTTATAAGGCTAAGGGCACTGACACCAAACAGAGTTTGTGTTTTGACTCTACTGCTTTTGAGTTTAATTAATTTAGATCTAACCTAACCTGCAGTTTACTTACCTATAAACAGAGATTTTCATATGCAATTGTCATAGGATTGTTATAATAAGTGTTATTTCTATGAAGATGCTTAAGATAGTTCTTTTGCCTGAGTGAGGGTTCATAAGTATAGATAAACCTGGATCTGAGATGCAGTCTGACCTTCCTAAGAGCCCATTTGTTTTTAGGTACCATAAACAATGATCTATTTTTCAATACCATCTGTGTAGTCAGCTGCTCACCGTCCATATCACCTTCCCTATCCAAAGTCATGACCTTTAAGTGGAAGAAGAGATTAATACAACACATATGCTATCCCAACCCCCAAGTCTTAGTGCTTTTTACTCAAAACTTAATTTATGTAAAATAAATACATATTTTGGAATTCTTCTGACTGACTAAATTGCCTTGCCAACAATTAAGAGTGGGTTTGATGAGTTCTCTTTAGGTCTCAGTTTTGCCTGGAACTTTTATCCAAGACGAAAAAACACAGGCTAATGTATGAATAGTCAAATTAATAATTAGAAAAGAGGAGCTTCAAGATGGCGGAAGAGTAAGACGCGGAGATCACCTTCCTCCCCACGGATACATCAGAAATACATCTACATGTGGAGTAACTCCTACAGAACACCTACTGAACGCTGGCAGAAGACCTCAGACTTCCCAAAAGGCAAGAAACTCCCCACGTACCTGGGTAGGGCAAAAGAAAAAAGAAAAAACCGAGACAAAAGAATAGGGACGGTACCTGCACCAGTGGGAGGGAGCTGTGAAGGAGGAAAGGTTTCCACACACTAGGAAGCCCCTTCGCGGGCGGAGACTGGGGGTGGTGGAGCGGGGAAGCTTTGGAGCCACGGAGGAGAGCGCAGCCACAGGGGTGTGGAGGGCAAAGCGGAGAGATTCCCGCACGGAGGCTCAGCGCCGACCAGCACTCACCAGCCCAAGAGGCTTGTCTGCTCAGGCGCCGGGGCGGGCGGGGCTGGGAGCTGAGGCTCGGGCTTCGGTCGGATCGCAGGGAGAGGACTGGGGTTGGCGGCGTGAACACAGCCTGAAGGGGTTAGTGCACCACAGCTAGCCGGGAGGGAGTCCGGGAAAAAGTCTGGAGCTGCCGAAGAGGCAAGAGACTTTTTCTTGCCTCTTTGTTTCCTGGTGCGCGAGGAGAGGGGATTAACAGCGCCGCTTAAAGGAGCTCCAGAGACGGGCGCGAGCCACGGCTATCAGCCCGGACCCCAGAGATGGGCATGAGACGCTAAGGCTGCTGCTGCTGCCACCAAGAAGCCTGTGTGCGAGCACAGGTCACTCTCCACACCTCCCCTCCTGGGGGCCTGTGCAGCCCGCCACTGCCAGGGTCCCGTGACCCAGGAACAACTTCCCCGGGAGAACGCACGGCGCGCCTCAGGTCACGCCGGCCTCTGCCGCCGCAGGCTCGCCCCGCCTCCTCCGTACCGCTCCCTCCCCCACCCCCACCCCCCCGCCTGAGTGAGCCAGAGCCCCCGAAGCAGCTGCTCCTTTAACCCCGTCCTGTCTGAGTGAAGAACAGACACCCTCAGGCGACCTACACACAGAGGCGGGTCCAAATCCAAAGCTGAACCCCGGGAGCTGTGCAAACAAAGAAGAGAAAGGGAAATTTCTCCCAGCAGCCTCAGAAGCAGCGGATTAAATCTCCACAGTCAACGTGATGTACCTGCATCTGTGGAACACCTGACTAGACAACGAACCATCCCAAATTGAGGAGGTTGACTTTGGGAGCAAAGATATATTATTTTTTCCCCTTTTCCTCTTTTTGTGAGTGTGTATGTGTATGCTTCTGTGTGTGATTTTGTCTATGTGATTTTGTCTATATAACTTTGCTTTCACCATTTGTCCCAGGGTTCTGTCTGTCCGTTTTTTTTTTTCTTTCTTTTTTACTTTTTAAAATTTTTTCTTAATAATTATTTTTTATTTTAATAACTTTATTTTATTTTATTTTATCCTCTTTCTTTCTATTTTTTCTCCCTTTTATTCTAAGCTGTGTGGATGAAAGGCTCTTGGTGCTCCAGCCAGGCATCAGGGCTGTGCCTCTGAGGTGGGAGAGACAACTTCAGGACACTAGTCCACAAGAGACCTCCCAGCTCCACGTAATATCAAACGGCAAAAATCTCCCAGAGATCCATCTCAACACCAAGATCCAGCTTCACTCAACGACCAGCAAGCTACAGTGCTGGACACCCTATGCCAAACAACTAGCAAGACAGGAACACAGCCCCATCCATTAGCAGAGAGGCTGCCTAAAATCATAATAAGGCCACAGACACCCCAAAACACACCACCAGATATGGACCAGCCCACCAGAAAGACAAGATCCAGCCTCATCCGCCAGAACACAGGCACTAGTCCCCTCCACCAGGAAGCCTACACAACACACTGAACCAACCTTAGCCACTGGGGATGGACACCAAAAACAACGGGAACTACGAACCTGCAGCCTGCGAAAAGGAGACCCCAAACACAGTAAGATAAGCAAAATGAGAAAACAGAAAAACACACAGCAGATGAAGGAGCAAGGTAAAAACCCACCAGACCTAACAAATGAAGAGGAAATAGGCAGTCTACTTGAAAAAGAATTCAGAATAATGATAGTAAAGATGATCCAAAATCTTGGAAATAGAATAGAGAAAATACAAGAAACGTTTAACAAGGACCTAGAAGAACTAAAGAGGAAACAAACAGTGATGAACAACACAATCAATGAAATTAAAAATTCTCTAGAAGGGATCAATAGCAGAATAACTGAGGCAGAAGAACAGATAAGTGACCTGGAGATAAAATAGTGGAAATAACTACTGCAGAGCAGAATAAAGAAAAAAGAATGAAAAGAACTGAGGACAGTCTCAGAGACATCTGGGACAATATTAAATGCACCAACATTCGAATTATAGGGGTCCCAGAAAAAGAAGAGAAAAAGAAAGGGACTGAGAAAATATTTGAAGAGATTATAGTTGAAAACTTCCCTAATATGGGAAAGGAAATAGTTAATCAAGTCCTGGAAGCATAGAGAGTCCCATACAGGATAAATCCAAGGAGAAACATGCCAAGACACATATTAATCAAACTATCAAAAATTAAATACAAAGAAAATATATTAAAAGCAGCAAGGGAAAAACAACAAATAACACACAAGGGAATCCCCATAAGGTTAAAGGCTGATCATTCAGCAGAAACTCTACAAGCCAGAAAGGAGTGGCAGGACATATTTAAAGCGATGAAGGAGAAAAACCTACAACCAAGATTACTCTACCCAGCAAGGATCTCATTCAGATTTGATGGAGAAATTAAAACCTTTACAGACAAGCAAAAGCTGAGAGAGTTCAGCACCACCAAACCAGCTTTACAACAAATGCTAAAGGAACTTCTCTAGGCAGGAAACACAAGAGAAGGAAAAGACCTACAATAACAAACTCAAAACAATTAAGAAAATGGTAAGAGGAACATACATATCAATAATTACCTTAAATGTAAATGAATTAAATGCTCCCACCAAAAGACACAGACTAGCTGAATGCATACAAAAACAAGACCCGTATATATGCTGTCTACAAGCAACTCTATGCCAATAAAATGGACGACCTGGAAGAAATGGACAAATTCTTAGAAAAGCACAACCTGCCGAGACTGAACCAGGAAGAAATAGAAAATATGAACAGACCAATCACAAGCACTGAAATTGAAACTGTGATTAAAAATCTTCCATCAAACAAAAGCTCAGGACCAGATGGCTTCACAGGCGAATTCTATCAAACATTTAGAGAAGAGCTAACACCTATCCTTCTCAAACTCTTCCAAAGTATAGCAGAGGGAGGAACACTCCCAAACTCATTCTACGAGGCCACCATCACCCTGATACCAAAACCAGACAAAGATGTCACAAAGAAAGAAAGCTACAGGCCAATATCACTGATGAACATAGATGCAAAAATCCTCAACAAATTACTAGCAAACAGAATCCAACAGCACATTAAAAGGATCATACACCATGATCAAGTGGGGTTTATTTGAGGAATGCAAGGATTCTTCAATATATGCAAATCAATCAATGTGATACACCATATTAACAAATTGAAGGAGAAAAACCATATGATCATCTCAATCGATGCAGAGAAAGCTTTCAACAAAATTCAACACACATTTATGATAAAAAACCCTGCAGAAAGTAGGCATAGAGGGAACTTTCCTCAACATAATAAAGGCCATATATGACAAACCCACAGCCAACATTGTCCTCAATGGTGAAAAACTGAAACCATTTCCACTAAGATCAGGAACAAGACAAGGTTGCCCACTCTCACCACTATTATTCAACATAGTTTTGGAAGTTTTAGTCACAGCAATCAGAGAAGAAAAAGAAATAAAAGGAATCCAAATCAGAAAAGGAGAAGTAAAGCTGTCACTGTTTGCAGGTGACATGATACTATACATAGAGAATCCTAAAGATGCTACCAGAAAACTCCTAGAGCTAATCAATGAATTTGGTGAAGTAGCAGGATACAAAATTAATGCACAGAAATCTCTGGCATTCCTATACACTAATGATGAAAAATCTGAAAGTGAAATTATAAAACACTCCCATTTACCACTGCAACAAAAAGAATAAAATATCTAGGAATAAACCTACCTAAGGAGACAAAAGACCTGTATGCAGAAAACTATAAGACACTGATGAAAGAAATTAAAGATGATACAAATAGATGGAGAGACATACCATGTTCTTGGATTGGAAGAATCAACATTGTGAAAATGACTCTATTACCCAAAGCAATCTACAGATTCAATGCAATCCCTATCAAACTACCACTGGCATTTTTCACAGAACTAGAACCAAAAATTTCACAATTTGTATGGAAACACAAAAGACCCTGAATAGCCAAAGCAATCTTGAGAACGAAAAATGGAGCTGGAGGAATCAGGCTCCCTGACTCCAGACTATACTATAAAGCTACAGTAATCAAGACAGTATGGTACTGGCACAAAAATAGAAATATAGATCAATGGAACAGGATAGAAATCCCAGAGATAAACCCACACACGTATGGTCACCTTATCTTTGATAAAGGAGGCAAGAATATACAGTGGAGAAAAGGCAGCCTCTTCAGTAAGTGGTGCTGGGAAAACTAGACAGGTACATGTAAAAGTATGGAATTAGAACACTCTCTAACACCATACACAAAAATAAACTCAAAATGGATTAAAGACCTAAATGTAAGGCCAGACACTATCAAACTCTTAGAGGAAAACATAGGCAGAACACTCTATGACATAAATAACAGCAAGATCCTTTTTGACCCACCTCCTAGAGAAATGGAAATAAAAAAAAAAATAAACAAATGGGACCTAATGAAATTTAAAAGCTTTTGCACAGCAAAGGAAACCATAAACAAGACCAAAAGACAACCCTCAGAATGGGAGAAAATATTTGCAAATGAAGCAACTGACAAAGGCTTAATCTCCAAAATACACAAGCAGCTAATGCAGCTCAATATCAAAAAAACAAACAACTCAATCCAAAAATGGGCAGAAGACCTAAATAGACATTTCTCCAAAGAAGATATACACATTGCCAACAAACACATGAAAGAATGCTCAACATCATTAATCATTAGAGAAATGCAAATCAAAACTACAATGAGATATCATCTCACACTGGTCAGAATGGCCATCATCAAAAAAATCTAGAAACAATAAATGCTGGAGAGGGTGTGGAGAAAAGGGAACCCTCTTGCACTGTTGGTGGGAATGTAAATTGATACAGCCACTATGGAGAACAGTACGGAGGTTCCTTAAAAAACTAAAAATAGAACTACCATACAACTGAGCAATCCCACTACTGGGCATATACCCTGAGAAAACCATAATTCAAAAAGAGTCATGTACCACAATGTTCATTGCAGCACTATTTACAATAGCCAGGACATGGAAGCAACCTATGTGTCCATCGACAGATGAATGGATAAAGAAGATGTGGCACATATATACAATGGAATATTACTCAGCCATAAAAAGAAACGAAATTGAGTTATTTGTAGTGAGGTGGATGGACCTAGAGTCTGTCATACAGAGTGAAGTCAGTCAGAAAGAGAAAAACAAATACCGTATGCTAACACATATATATGGAATCTAAGAGAGAGAAGAAAAAAAAAAAAGAAGGTCATGAAGAACCTAGGGGTAAGACGGGAATAAAGACACAGACCTACTAGAGAATGGACTTGAGGATATGGGGAGGGGGAAGGGTAAGCTGTGACAAAGTGAGAGAGTGGCATGGACATATATACACTATCAAACGTAAAACAGATAGCTAGTGGGAAGCAGCCGCATAGCACAGGGAGATCAGCTTGGTGGTTTGTGACCACCTAGAGGGGTGGGATAGGGAGGGTGGGAGGGAGGGAGACGCAAGAGGGAAGAGATATGGGAACATATGTATACGTATAACTGATTCACTTTGTTATACAGCAGAAACTAACACACCATTGTAAAGCAATTATACTCCAATAAAGATGTTTAAAAAATTAATAATTAATATCCTCCTCTTTTTATTGTTTATATGTCCTTCATAATTTATCTGATTGGGCAGTATCTTGATGGGGTCATGCTACTTAAACTTCTATATGCATTTCTTTGACTTAGTAGATAACAGAAAAAATTTGAAGCTTTAAGAATTCTGCACATATAGTACTGATTTCTATCATTCTCAAGTTAAATTTTAACTCAGTTGGGTGACTTAATTCCATCTTCCAAATTATTGCACTCAAGTAATAATTTATGATGAATTATAAAGGAGATTCATGGAATTATTTACATCTGATGGAAGAATGCTTTTTACCTTTTTTTTTTTTTTTAAGGGAAACTATAGTTGTTTTTAGAAGTAGAAAGCAGGGCAGATGGATTGGAGGCAAAAGATTCTATTAAACACATGTATGTTCTGTAGACCTTGAATGTAGATGTTAAAGGCTAGATAAGTTTTATCAGCTTTATTAATTATTTAAAACTCTACAAGACTGAGTTCAAAGAATTGATGATGAGTTGACATATTTACATTATTTTAGTTTAGCTTAAATGGCTCTAATTGATTAAATATAGGTTACCTACTATAATATACAAAACCTTTTCTATTACAGCAGTGACTTCACTAGTGATATAAATTGACACTTTCTTAATTTTGCTTTGAAGAAAGGTGTTTCTTTCAAAGGTATTTTATGAAAAAATATATTTATTGCTGTATCCCTCCTCTTAGTATCCACGATGCACGTTAGCAAATGAAGAACTATTAGATGCATTTAAGAGGGAGAGATTTAATTTGGCTTAAGATGCCTTACACCAAATTTCATCAAACTCACTTAAACCATGGAAAGGGGTTTTTTTTTGGTTTTTTTTTTCATATAAATCTTATAGCTCTGTGAATCAAAGTTGCTCACACTGAATGTGAATATGACTAGCTGTAATATTAAATGTAGTTTGATGTAGGAATAATTAATTCCACCATATTTCAAAAACCTCTACTTTTTTTTCCTTTTATCTTGTTACAATAATATCTATATATTCACTCACCCATTCAGAAAAAAATTTATGAATCATAAACAAATATGACTGAGACTCAGTTTCTGCTTTTAAAAGGGTCATGTTAGCGCAAACTGCAGTAAACAAATAATTGCCAGCTATGGTAAATGTTATAAGTATTTGTACATAGAACCACAAACTGATTACACAAACGTGCTTTCAGATTCTAGTGATATAGATACAATTCTCCAAATTGTCAAAATCAATACCTTTTCAGGGCTCATACGGCTACTGTTTGCCTACTCCTTTTGCTCAGAGGGATCAATGAGAGCAATACCTTAATTTCTCCCCCTGATCTTGACAATCCTAAAGACTAAGCAACTGAGTGGAAGAACTAGAGGAGTTTTATCATGGATGAATTTCACTTAGATCCTACATACTTTTTGTAAAAATCAGTTTCAGTCTCCCACTAGAAGGCCAATTGCATTCATTTTGTCTGTCCTATTTACTACTGCACACCTGTGCCTAGAATCTAGAGTTTAACACTTGGAAGGTACTACATAAGTGTTTGTTGAATCAACTGCTTTTTTCAGGCTGAGTTTTTGGTATTCACGGTACCAGTGATGTCAGCTCATGAACCCATCACCTTTATACTTCAGGCACTTCATTTCTCAAAATTCCAACTTTAACCACAACACCATGGGAGAGAGGTAACCTCTCCAAACAAGTCCCCTCATGGTAACAACTACAGAAACCCTATCACACTTTCTAACCTAGAAGGATGGGTAGAACCAGTTAGAAATGTCTCATAACAAGATCCTTCATCCCCATCAGGCTCAGAAGAAGTTCCCAAGTTTAATAATTTTGCAGATAAGCTGATTCTTGGTTATTTAAGCTCTGCTGAAGCACTAAGTCAGAAATACCATTTTCTGGGACCTAAATCTCTGATTCTGACACGTTTAGTATCCCGTTGTTCCCAGTCTGTTTCTTCATTACCAAATACTCTAATGATCTACTCTACTTGCCAGCCCCTACCCTGTGTTTAATTCTAATTGGTGAAGATGCCGTAATAAATCCCTTAAGCTTTTATTTGTGTGGCAAGTTTCACTAGGAGACTCCATCTCCTGCTAGTTTTTCATCTTTCTGCCGGCTGGCTGATCTGCTCCTGCATGTGTCTATAGCACCTAGAGACCTGTTAAAGCCTCATATTTGGATCTCCAGAGTGGATTCCACCTGCTTGAAATCATGCTTTATAAAAGAATAATATGAAAAAATAAACAAATAAATAAAAGAATAATATGGAAAACCCTATTAGTGTGTTTATTTGTTTTACATATTTAATTGAGAATACATTTTGAAAACAAATATCCCTTTTTTTACCCCTATGTGGAGTAGTTTCTTGAAACAGAATGCTCTTTATTTCTACATAATAAAGTATAAAAGCAGGTGTTTGGGGAAACTAGATACATGGAGAAAAGTCACTGAAGTTCTTGGTGTTCACAGCTAGTCCTGTAGATAGTGTTATACAAAGTGATTCATAAATACCTAAATGAGCTACAAACAATTTTCAGTTAGTTGGTGTTCATGGTGACTCAGATGGCAGGTGATGAAGCATGGAAATTGTTTCAAAGAATACATTTCCAACATAAACGTACTGTTTTCTTGAGTGATTCCCGAGGAGATAATTTTTTAGTTCCTGTTGGAATAGCTGGTTCTGTAAACAGAATCAGTTCTATTTGCTGTGATTTTTCCTTGTTCATGGTAGATTTTAAAAAATGTAGAAAGATATCAGACCAATCATTTTAATATTATATAAGTTTAAGGTACACAGCATTATAGTTCAAGATCTGTATACACTACAGAATGATCACCACTACAAGCCTCGTTACCATCCATCACCATACCTTCACCCATCTCACCGTGCCCACACCCCCTAAATCCCTTCCCCTTTGGTAACCATCAGTCTGTTCTCTATATCTATGAATTTGTTTTTGTTTTGTTTGTTTCTTTTGTTTTTTATAGATTCCACATATGAGTGAAATCATCACACCAGTCTTGAGAGAGGAAAAAACAACAACTGCATTTTGCTTTCTTAATGTCCTTTATTTTGCCATGCCTAAGTTTGGGAATTAGGTTGTTCTGGATTGTAAGAAGCAGTTTAAAACAAGGAAATGTGATCCTGCTTCACAGGTTTCAAACTGCTGCCACTATTTTGAAGAATGACTTCAGGAACTAGATTTTATGATAACTGCATCCAAATGATGGAACTTTCATCAAAGAATGGGGTACATTTTTATTTGTCTGTTATTTGACACATATGTAAGGCTCACTATGGACCAGGACCTGCTCTGCTACACATATTAATTCAATGGGGACTTAAAATAGCCTTAGCAGCTACATGTTATCATCACCATCTCCATTTCATAGAAAGGACACAAAAGCACGGAGATGAACAACCTACTCCTGGTCACACAGCTAGTAAGCAACAAAGCCAGGATTTGAACCCCAGCAGTGTAGGTCCACAGTCTGTGTCCTTAACCATTTTATCATACTGTTCCTCAAGTGGCCTAATAAAAAGTAACAAATGAAATACTGTACCATATGCCAAAGATGGGAATAAGTCACAGAGAAAGCAAGTTTCAGCAACATCACCACGACGAAGCCTGCACAAGTATCTCCTTGTCAGATGACCAGTGCCCCTCTCCCTTATCAAAGATTAATACGTTGACTAGCATTATAACTTACAACTGGATACCCAAACAGAGAACAGAGCTTCCCTTCAAAGTCTCTCTATCACCTGGCAAAAATCACACTGTGATTAAAACTTGTATTCTGACGTCAGCCAGACTGGGTTTTGGATCTTAACTCTTAATCTTACTATCGCTGAGCAAGTTATTTATTCCTTGAAATATTTAATATTCACTACAACCTAATTAAGAAGGTACTATCCTTATATCCATTTATACACAACAAAACTGAGTCACAGCAAGTTTTAGTAACTTGCCCAAGGTCACACAGCAATGATGGCAGTCTTGTTTCCTACCCAGGCAGTCTGGCACCAGAGTGCAAGCTCATTGAATCACATTGAGAATTAAATGAGAAGCACCTTCTCTGACATCCCTCAGTCAATTCTTTATTTTGTTTTTGAAGCATCTGTACCTCTCCTTCTGAGCACTTGCAATACTTAGGTAATACTTTATTTTGTTGTAAAGAGGTTTTATAAAAATCTGTCTTCCACTGTGACCTAACATGTTGAAAACAGAGACATTGTTGATTTGACTCACTGAATAACCAAAGATAATGCCTTACACCCATTAGGTCATTCAGCACGTCGAATGAAAGGATTAAAGAGTAAATTAATCAATAAATGATAGCCTGAAGTGCTTGGCAATTAGTAAGTGCTCAATAAATACCTATTATTAAGACTATAAACTGGAACATAATTAATTCATCATACAGCTTTTATGTGAGATCTCCAGCAACTTTAATGATAACCCAAAATTTGGAAACTGTAAATATATGCTTGAAAATATCATTTGCATGTAGTTTCAATGCAGCACTGGCACATTATCAATATATCAGAAATCAATTAAAAAAATTCCTTTGAAGCTGATTCCCATGATAACAAGCTAAATAATAGCTATGTAGAATAAATAAATGGTTTTGATTAAAACGTTTTTTAATGTCCAAAGACAAGTGGATTGGTAAAACATAGTTAACATGAAAAATACTTAATTCTTATAAATTAAAATATGGAACTATTTAACCAAAATAAAGTACAGTTGATCCTGGAACAACACGGGTTTGAACTGTAGGGGTCCACTTACATGCATCTTTTTCACTAACTACTTACACGACCCACATGGTTGGCTGAATCCGCAGATGCGGAACCGTATATAGGAAGGACCTACTGCAAAGTTACAGGCAGCTTTCAGACTGGGGTTTGGTGCCTTAAGTCCCTCATTGTTCAAGGGCCAACTGTAGACTCAGACTAAAATGCAGACATTGGGAAGGAACCAAAGTTCATCATATCTGTACCTTTTCTTCAATAATTATGTTAACTAGCTATAGATTGAGTGGCTATGTCTTAGATGCAGCGTGGGAATAAAACAGCTTTATGTCTTGTGCTATGCTAAATATAAACTTTTTTTAAGGATTAATTCAGTAATTCTATTACTTTTGTTCATGAGCTGTTTCCTAGAACTAAAATCAATCCCACCTGGAGAGAGAAGTAGAGCAAAAAAAAAAAAAAAAAATTCCTTTCTATTTCTTCCACAAAATGACTCACAAAATGAGATCAGAATTTGGAAAACATCACTCCATTCCATTTCTCTTTCTTCAATCACCATCACTACCCAAATAATTTTGGCTGAATCTAGCCTCCTGGACAATCTCTGGATAAAAAACTATATGGTCATGGAGAATGCACACAGACAGCAAGATGATGTAACTCAGCCCACTAAAAATGGATACCCTTTAGCTAGAGGTCATTCTTTTAATTTCCAGGACAAATAACTATTTGTATATACCAGGACAAATTACTATTTCCTTCAGCAGTACCGTCATGATTTTTACTCATTTACATATCACAACACTTCTCAGAAGGTTTTAGCTGTTTCATTCTCCTGCACAAACTTTCTGAAGATTCTAAACTCAAGAGCAGAGTATCCCTTTTATTGCTCATAATCCTTACCACAGTATATGTGACCTTACATGTTCTGGCCCTTTGCCTACCTTTATAACCTCAATTTCTTTCCCATCTTTGTACTCTAGCATATGGACCTTTTTCCCCATTTCTAAAATTCACTGTGTTCCGTCACCTCCACAATGCCTTTGCATGTGGTGTGGTAAGACAGGAGTAATGTATTGAGTCCAGGTCTGAATTACATACTCAGCAGGAGTTTATATCCTGGGCAAGACTATTCAATGTTAGGAGATGAAGTTATACAAGATGTGTTCGAAAAGTACTTCCTTTTGACAGATGCAGTACTCATTTCTTTTTTTAACTCTCATAAGACATAATCTAGAGAAGTATACTGCCAAAACAAATGCCTGGACCACAAAGCAAAGTGGAAGAACAAAGAAACGGAATATTCTGAAACTGCAAACAGTACCAGTTCTAGATGCATTAGAAAAGTTGAACAGTTAAAAACTCAGCTGAGCCTCCTAGAAACCTGTAAAAGAACAGCAGCAGGAAATTGAACATGAGCGACATCTCCATTGCTACAGAGAAAAGTATTACAGAAATAAAGAGGTTTCTGATGTTTCTAAAGGTGTAGATGTTTTATCAAGGCTTGGAAAAAAGGGAGGGACCACTCCGGGGAGTAGTTCCTGACAGAGGTATCGGGCCTCACCTGACCAACCTGGGAATAAAAGCTTCAGGACTATCAATAGTTTCAGATCAAGCTGATTTTCCAGATGAAACACGTGTGAGGTTAAACAATGAACTCTCCCAAGAAAGCACGTTACATAGGCTTAAGTATTTCCATAGCTAGAGTTAGGGGTAGCATTTGGCACACAGGACAAAACAGTATTCCTGCTCACAAGAAAGTGTGTGAGCTATGTCATAAGACAGAAACAAAATTCATTACAGCATCAGGGCTCCAGAGATCCAGGGCTCAAATAAGAAATGGAAATTAAAAGGTTTTGAATATATCATTTGGGAAAGAAAGTCACCTCAGTTTCTACCTAATGAGTGAGTCTGCCATCTTTACAAGATTGTAAACTTAGCAAGATGGCCGGAAAATTTCAAATGACACTCTCTGGGAAAGGATCGTATGTGCAGGTAGATTTCCTCCATGGTCAATGTAGTGCCATGATTAGGTTAATGACAGAAGTGATCCTGTAGGAGTTCACAGGTTTTGGAAACCAGAGAGCTGACTGACATCTTAGCAAGTCTGATTGAAGTAAGATTTTCGTGTAATACCTTCCTTCCACCAGTCACCACTAAATATCTGATTCACTGCTATAGGATATAGGTCTCATGTTTTCTAAATTTGGTAAATATAAAGCCTGTGCTATAATCATCTACTCACTCACTGTAGTTTTTAAAAACTGAGAACGCACACTAAAGGAATCCTTGAATATTTCCATGAATGTTCATTCACATCAGCACTGTTCTTTGTATCAGGAACAATAAAAAAGGGACAATGATCCATTGGAAGTAATAAATTGTGGTATAAGCTATCAATGAACTCTGGCTACGTGCATTAATGTAGATGATTCAGAACCAATGGTAGCAAAAGAAAAAAGAATATTATGGCCAGCATGATTTGATGTGTTTAAAGTTCGAAAACATGCAAAACTAACTGCGAGGGATATGAACTCAATAAAAACTACAGAGAAAATCAGGATGGTGGTTACCTGAGTGTGGAGGAGTATATATGAAGTGCTGAAAGAACTAGAAGCAATTTTACTTAATGACAGCTGCTGAGGTCACCTGCACTACTCAGAAATCAGAGCAGTTACCACTGACTCGCTGGCTAAGCAAACAAATTCATTTTGGATTTTAGATTAAGAATTTTGGCTTTTGATTTACTTGGAGTTTTACATCACAAGGTGATGCAATTAGGGAACTTTAGTCAATCTCTGGGAATTTAATAATGGAAGAATTATACTGTCTATATTTGAGGCTATCTATGTCAGAAACATTATATGATTGCACACTGATATTTATCGTGTAATATTTTAATCTATAATTAAAAACATGGCTGGCAATAATTTGAGATGGGGGAAATTAGTAGTGTCAGGAAGCCCAACAAGTTGAGAGAACCCTAGATGGAGGATGTTGGGTAAAAATCTTCCTTCGTTTTCGTGAGGGTATCCATTAGAGCAAGCCACCTGGCCTTCTCCCAACTCCTCTCATGCCAAAGGTTGTCAGAAGGTATTGAGCACATCTAGCTCAGCCCCCTGTGGGCTGTAGCTTCTCTCAGTGCTTGTTGGTCCTCACATCTCAGTCAATTTCTTTGATTTCATGTGATAAGCTTAGAGGGGACAATTCGGTCCTACCAGGAATGCCTTCACTTGTTCAGCTGTGCCAATACCTAAGTTGGAAAGTCTGCTTAAATCAGTGATGGGGTATTAAGTTATTTGCCTAAACTTTTAAAAATACATTTTCCCATCATCTTTAGAATAAAACTGGCTATTTGACCTCTATTTCTCTGCCTCCTGGGTCTTAATTCCGAATTGATTCTCAGCTCAGGAGGGGAAGAACAGGGTATTATTTATTGATCCCCTAAACCCTAACAGCAGTGAATATAATGCAAAACTGGATGGCATCATCAAATATTTATTATTATCAGATCAATCATTGTTTAACAGTCTTAATTCAAGACTCCATAACAAGACAATATTCTATATAAAATCCACAGAGTGTACACACCCCAGGGTCAGTGGAGGAAGTATGCCTTTTTAATAATAAATCAGTTTTGTGTGTTCTAATTTTTTTTTTTTTTTTTGAGGAAGGAAGGCCCCAGGAAGGGATTTATATTAAAAATCTGGCAGATCATTTGGAAACCTCATAGACAGAAGGTAGGAGTATAGTAATTAGGACAGCTCTCACTTAGGAACACTTCCTGCCTCTGTTCCCCTTCATCTGAAAGGAAGGAAGGAAGAAATGAAAAAAAAAACAAAAAGAAAAGAAAAAGAAGTTGAATTCACTTAAAGTTGGGTTCAGCCAAACTCACTTCAAATAACCAGCCATCTTTTCTTAGTACCTAAATAAAATAAGGGATGCTCATATGTTAATTGATGTTTGTGAAATTACTTATACAGCACTTCATAAGGAATAGCTATGTGATTTTGGAAAAGAGTATTTCAACTGATAACAACTGAAAACATTAACTTTTGTGTGATTAATGTAAATCTGTTTTACTTAACATTACCCCTGGTTTATCAACCATTACTAATACAAATTGCAAAGGTTTTACCATTATATCAACTTCTTTATTCACGTCCCCAATACATATCCTAAATGTGATCAAAGGTGATAATTATTTAGATGTTTAAATTTATTCTAACAATTGTATATTCCAAGTATCTATCACTGAAATGCTCATAAACAAAATAATGTTAATGGCACTCAGAAAAAAAAACTCTTTTTGCTCTTCTTCAATTTTAAAGCAAACCAAAATATGGCCGGAAATAAACAGATTAAACTTCTAGTCTATAGTACCAATGCAAAGGAAAATAGACTCCCTGGCTAACGAATTCACAAACCAAGATGCCTCTACCATAAACTCTCTTTGCTGAGAATTACTTATTCCTTTTTTTGTCCCAGACCTACATCAAGATTTCCACTTGTTTCACAGTAAACAGTTGGAGTGTTCTTTAAAGCAGAGTGAACATTATAGATTTCATTAAACTGTAAATGGCTAATGTCCTTTAACTTCCCACAGAGAATTGTATTTTTTTAAAAATCTATGTTTATTAATGTAAGTAATTCCCCCTTTAGCATAATATTAGGCATCTTGAAAAAGTGACATTTCCAACCACTGCCAGGATATCTTGTGAGGAAGTATCATTTTTATGAAACTATTGGGATAATAAAGGTTATTCATTGGAAGAACCCAGATATTCCAGGGGCTCAATGACCTAATGGAAAATTTCCTATTTACCTCAGTTTCCAAATTTAGATCCTCCCTCCCATCCTGAAGCCCATCTGCTTCCTCCAAAGGCCCAAGATTCTGCCTTATTCATTTCTGTATGGGATACTAAATAGAGGTGCTCAAGGCAGAGACAGATTAACGGGCAGCCAGTCAGTTTCACAAACACCAATTGTTTAAAAGCATTAAAGCATAATTGGGGAAAAGAACTGGAAATACGAAGCTGGTTAATTTTGATCTTCTAACGCAACTCTTCATATAACTGTGGAATGATCTTTGTCACTCTCCTGCACCCATACTTGAATATAAAACTTCTCAGGGTTATTATGTATATAGAGCTCCTTCAAGATGACTTGAGATTCAGACTTTTTTTAAACCCCTGCCCAGGCTTGGAGAACTGAAGGATCAGTTTTGACAAACAGATATAGCCCTGGTGCCACCAATGAAACCTCGATGTTGGTCAGTGTTGCTGAATCCTCTACATCACTAAAGTTACCAGAAAGTTTATGTTCAGTATTCTTAGTCCTGGGACACTGATACAGCCTGTTTTCTTTTTGAATACCAAGATTATTAGCTAAATTATGAATGAAGTCATCAAATGTGGATGTGAATCCCAGGTCTGCCATTGACTAGCTCTATGACTTTAGGAAAATTAACTCAACATTGTAACCTTACTTAACCCATCTGTAAAATGGGAGTACCACCTACCTCTAATGAATTGAATTAAATTAAAGTATTAAACCCCAGTACCTCAGAATGTAACTGTATTTGGAAATAGGGTCTTTTATAGAAATAATCAAGCCAAAATGAAGTTATATTGAATTAGGATGGGCCCCTAATCCAACATGACTCATGTCCTTATGAAAAGAACACCACGTAAAAAGACACCCAGAAAGAACATCACATGAGGATGAAGGCGGAGATTGGAATAACACATCTGCAAGTCAAGGAGTGCCAAAATTGCCAAGAAAAAAAAAAAAAAAAAAACTGAAGCTAAGGAAAAGGCATGAAATTAATTCCCCACCACAGCCCTCAGAAGGAACCAGCCCTGCTGACACCTTGATTTCAGACTTCTAGCTCCAGAACTGTGAGACAATAAATTTCTGTTGTTTAAGCCACTCAGTTTGTGGTACCTGGTTATGGTAGACCTAGGAAACCAATATACTACCTAACAAAGTGATTATGAGATTTAAATGACTTGTAAAGCACCTGGCATAAGATAAGCCCTTGATAAATTATTATGAATAATAACAGTGTTGGAATATTTTTGCAACATAACCATTAGAAGACTATGCAACAGCTATTCTTGATTTATTCTTCATTTCTATTTTTGGAAATTTAGATATTAAAATATTCTGGTAGGAAGGCATTAAGGAAGGCAGGAATTACAAAGGAGAATAAATCTCATGCCAATGTGTGCTAATTGTTTGAATCCCCTGTAAATAGTTTGCCAGGAGAGGAGGTTGGAACACTTAGCTAAATTGAAGTTTGGGGATTATCTGTGAATTTAAAATACCCATACCACTTTGGCCCCTATTAGCACAAGTAACTGAGAGAAAAATCTTGCCAGTTATGCTTTTCCGTAAGGCTTAATGTGGACTTCAATATTTAAGTAATTCATTAGCAGGCTTAAATGGTGCCATGGAACAACATTAAAGGACGTAAGAGGCAGTCTGTGACCTTCATTTTAGAGATGAGCAAATCAGGGACCACAGAGGTTATAATGAACTCAAGATTTTATAGTTTACATTGGAAAAGCTGACACAACAATCTTTGTTTCCTAATTTTCTGTGGAAAATTGTGCCTTTTAGGATTCTCTGAGTATTATTTTCCAAATTCTATGGAGCTTTTCTAATTGTCAGAACTCCAGCTCTGCACGTGGAATCTTAAGACCATGATTGGGAGCATTCAGATGCAGAGAGAAGAAAGTGACATTGCAACATTTTCAGTAAAGAAGCCTCAAAATTGCATTAGGTGAAGGGAGCAGTCGTGGGGACAGAGGACAATGATTTTTACGCTAAAATTACAAGCTGTATAACACATTTAGAGAAATCTTTTTTACATTGTTTAGAAAACCCATTAAATATGGCTTTATAGGACCTTTCTAGGACAAGTCACTAAAGCTCTAAATGGTATTTGGAAATGTGGCTACCTAAGATTGAAATCATTTGCATTAGATTAGAAAACATGTAGGACATTTTGGTCATCAAGATCACTGGGATGGCTGAACTTTGCCCCACCACATGATTTTGCAGATATAGAGTGTACTTATAACCTGCTTAACAACTAACCCCACTTAAATTAAAGCAAGCTGCCGTCTTTCACCTCTGGCATACTCAGCTTTTAAGTAGACCTTGCCTGAAGAAATATCAGACTGTAATAATAAACTTTGTTTCATTGTTTGGTTTTTTCTCTTTGGTTTATTATTTTATATTTCCAGACTTTATAGGACATTTCCATTTTGCCTTCCCCAAGGATATCAGTATCGTAATTAAGGGGCCCAGTTCAGAATCTATTCCAGAGACAATCACCCAGTTTTACTTTGTGGCTTCATAGCACAGAACGAGAACTTTTCAAAAGACACTCAACACAAATGCAGGGACCCCTCTGGACAACATATTAATTTGTATTATGAAGTGAATTATGGCTGTACCCACCAGAGCTGGTATAGTTAAGTATCTGTCAGTGTTTCTACTGTTTTGTGGGCTTCTTACTTGGCTGCAAAAATGCCCTTCGGGCTGAAGCATACAAGGCCAGCCTAGCAAGTCAGCGTTCCCTTTGTTTAGTTTTACCATTTAAAAACACTAGCTCTCTTTTGTGTTTGCTTGTATACATTTTATAAAGAGAGGTTTGATTTTCTAAATCAGCATGGCTGCCAGAATGATGATGGTTTAACGGGTCTCACTAAAGGTCTCATTTCCGGGTGTGATCCACATTGTTCTCCGTGAAGGATGCCAAGGCTCCAAAACTGAGGATTCCAGTGTGGTGAAAATGCCCTCCACAAATTACAGGTGTACTTATTAGGCCTCTAAATTTTAAATCCAGGCATCTCTATTTATATCTCGGATGGGCTAGGACTTATGTTTAGGGTTTTCCTCTATCCTCACCTTTCCATGCTCTTATCCTTACCTTGAATCTTTGTAAATTCTTAGCCCCCTTCCTTCAAAACCCAGCTCAAATTTTCTAATTTCTGAGAAGACTTCCCCAACTCCCTCAGACAGACTCAGGGATTCTTCCTATAAGCCCCTTTGCACATAACACCTAGCTCTAATATAGCTGTTATTAATATAGCTGTTATCACATGATACCATTTCTGTCTTTCTGTTTCCTTATCAGACTGCACAAACTGAGAATAAGGATTATGTCCTATTTATTTGCAGAGCACTAGACATTAAATATGCTCAGTAAATGTTACCTTACTGAATGAATGAATGGAGTAGGTTTTCCATGAAATAGAAATAGTGAAAAGGAAAATCGAAGGATAAAGTTATTTTTGAAAAGTAAGAACTGTCTTTAATATGATTTCTCACTTCCAGTCTTTGACTTTCCAAAGGGTACAAATTCTCACACTCCCCATGATAAAGAATCTCCCAGAAAACTGAATTATTTGTAAATTCTTATAGGAGGAAATATATACAACAGCATTTGTTAAGAAAATTACTGAACAAGGAACTAGCAGATGAAGTGTCTGTTCTGACTTAGTCACTGACTCTGTGACTCTTCAAGTTACTTAATAGCTCAGTGATTCAATCTATCTGCAAAAGGTGATAAATAGCAGTTATTGCCTGCTTCTCAGGGATGTTTGGGGGAAAATATGTTAGTACATCTGAGACAGTTTAAAGAAAAAAACCTCAACTACATATGTTGTATAAATTAAATATCATTACATTGCTATTGCATACTATGTACTAAATACTAATTTATTGCAAACAAGACTGTCTGGTGAAATCACATTAACCTAATCACAAAATATAACTGGAAGATTTTATTCTTCCACATGTCATGAGCAGTTGGACTGTATCCATTCTATAAAGAAGTAGAATGTAAAGTAGACTGTTCGATTGTTTCTACATTTGGGGATGGTCCATGTGATTTCGATGACGCATAAACTGTCATGTTCTACCTGAATCATCAAACACATTTTCAAGGAGAGGAGCTAAATAGAATTACAGATAACTTTCATAAGTAAAATGATTCTAAGAAATTTTTGTTTTTTTTTTTTAAATCACAGGTTTGAGAACAGATTAAACATTGAGGGCTATAAACCTCCCAGTGTAATCCATGAATCATACGCCTTAGTATAATCTAGAAATGGCCAAACCTCATTCTATACGTAAAGAATAATAAAGTTTGGGGTGGAATCGAAGAATCTTCATGTTAAACAAGGTCCCCAGATGATTTTTATGAAGATACGCAAGTTTGAGAATAACTACAAGAGCTTACACTCTGGTCCAGGAGGCAAATGAAGAAAAGTACAGACTGCAGAAGATCAGGAACAGGAAGCTAAACTTTACTGTGTAGCAAAAAGTGATAAACACTTTCCCCTTTAAAAATCACTGAGTATGTTATCTTTTGTGGAATTTGTAAACAAATTAGAAATTAACAGTATAATCCTGTTTTAGGGGGAAATAATTGGGGGAAAACTTGGATAGACTATACTAAAAAGGGGAAGGAAGAATTGACAGCTCCAGTTTGCTGTATGTTATCAGGGTCCATAGGTACCTTGTACTTATGGGGAAAAAGGAGGACTCCACAGATTCTTTCATTCTTTCTTCTGTAGGGTCCTGAAAGCAAGCCAACCTATTTCAGGTTCTGAAACATTTTGGTACATTTTTTGAAGGGTTTGCTCTCCCAGCAACTATCAAGACAAATTGGGTAAAAATATCAAAACAAAGTAAGGTTGTAATGTGACTATTATCGAGTAGATACAAATTTATTATTTTGTTTCTGTTTATAAGATAGCATATAGTCATGTAGAAAATTTCAACAATTACAGAAAAGAATACAGAAGCAAATGAAAAACACCTGAAGTTCTGATACAGTGTGTGGCAATTACTGCTCTCATTTTGGTGAAAATTCTTCTGGAGCTATATGGTGACTGTAGAATATGATTCCATTATATACAACTATAACTATAATTAAATTTACATTTATTTGAATATATAAATATACACTTAAATGTAATTTTATATTATATTTTTATACATTGTTTTTTCATGCCATTGACACTTTAAAAAATCTCATCATCATGAACACTTATGGTATTAACTGGAAAATAATTAGGCCTAGGTTAGAGCTGCTGTTAGCTGTTTCATCTCCTTCATTCATTTCTTGAAGAAAAGGATTCCCTCTCAGAAATCCCTCTATATTCCTCTTATTTTCAGATCAGGGGTTCCTGGGAAATTCCCTCTTCCCCTCAACAGCTCTCTACCCTAACTTCTACCTCTAAACCATTATATGTAAAGAGAGATAGCATGGGTGCTCATTGTCAGTTTTCTGGAGCACCAGGTTATCAGTGAGATCTAAGTAATCCAAGGTCTACAGCTTCTCTCAGTCTTTTCCTGTTCTGCTGACTTGTATCAGCATTTCTTGGAGAGTGCTTTTTTACCACTTGTTCCCTTGGATGCTGAATAGAATCAAATAAGTTTAACATTTTATTTAACATGTATTTAATACATACAGTGTTCTACGTGCAGTGTAAGGGTTACTTTACTGACTACTTAGAACCACCATATAAGGTGAAAGCCGTTCCTGTGTTTATAGGAATAAAGAGGAAAACTGATTCTCAAGGAGGGTAAATAAAAAAAATCCATACAATTTGTCATCATGGAGCAGGTGGGAGAAGGAGGAATGGGGAACAACTACTCAAAGGGTACAGAGTTCCTTTTGGGGTGATAAAAATGTTTTGGACATGGAAGCAACCTAAGTGTCCATCATCGGATGAATGGATAAAGAAGATGTGGCACATATATACAATGGAATATTACTCAGCCATAAAAACAAATGAAATGGAGGTATTTGTAATGAGGTGGATGGAGTTAGAGTCTGTCATACAGAGTGAAGTAAGTCAGAAAGAGAAAAACAAATACAGTATGCTAACACATATATACGGAATCTAAGGAAAAAAAAAAAAAAAGGCCATGAAGATCATAGTGGCAAGACGGGAATAAAGACACAGACCTACTAGAGAATGGACTTGAGGATATGGGGAGGCGGTGGGGTGAGATGTGACAGGGTGAGAGAGTGTCATGGACATATATACACTACCAAATGTAAAATAGATAGCTAGTGGGAAGCAGCCGCATAGCACAGGGAGATCAGCTGGGTGCTTTGTGACCACCTAGAGGGGTGGGATAGGGAGGGTGAGAGCGAGGGAGATGCAAGAGGGAAGAGATATGGGAACATATGTATATGTATAACTGATTCACTTTGTTATAAAGCAGAAACTAACACACCATTGTAAAGCAATTATACTTCAATAAAGATGTTTAAAAAAAATGTTTTGGAACTAGACAGATGTTGTGAATAGATTGCTAATGTACTAAATGCCACTGAATTGTTCATGTTAAATGGTTAATTTTATATTATGCGAATTTTACCTCAATTATAAAAACAAATAGTAGAGCAGGGGATCAAACCCAATCTGACTCCAGAGGCACACTCTTAAGCATTACAAAATACTGCCTCCTATGTGGCTATATTGGCCCCAAGCTTTTATAGCACAAAATTATTAACTTCTCACTGCAGAAATTTTCAATGTCTTTATCATGCTGATAAACATGCTAAACCTCCCATAGGGTGATGTGGTATATAGGAGCATGGTAAATAGTGTTTCTCAAATTCCTTTTTCCATGGAATCCATCTTATCTGGGGCATTTCTATAAGAATGTGTTTCATAAAACACCATTACAGAATCACTGTTTTCTTCAAAGCTCTGGAAAAAATGTTTATTACAGAATTATTTTCACTTGGATAGTCTAGTTAGTGTATCAGCAAACTTCATAGGAATTCAGACAATATAATAAAGACAGGGCAGTTTACTGGAATTCCCTTTATGATCATTTCCTTAGCACTTATTCATAATAGAAAAAGTAAAAGAGCAAAGAAAACCAAGTGGTTACAACTTTATATTCTATTTGAAAACATTTAATATTTACTTTTTAGTTAAGTTTCATGCAAATGGTAGCTCTGCTATGTGCACATAAAACTATTTAAATTTTAAGATAAAACAAAATATGTAGGTAAGTATAAATTTGATATCCTTTGATTTTTAACACAGCAGCTTCTAGGCTAAGTAAGTCTTTCATAAGCAACTGAAAACACAAACTTTATGCACTTGAAAAAAGATATTTTTATATAGATTTTGTGGGGTTTTGTCAGTTATTTTTCTCAGTAAGGAAGACAATTTCAGCAAAAGTTAAAGGAGTTGGAAATTAAGAGCAATGATGTATTATAAAATAATTATTTACTCTTTAATCATAACCAACTTATATCCCAATCCCATTCCCTTTTTCGATATTAACCATTATCATTTCATAGAAAGAATATGGGATTTAGAATCGGTCAAAACTGAATTCACCTGCCAAACTTTATAACTCAATTTCCCCATCTAAACACGGATAGTCCTACCTTGTAGAATTTTTATAAAAACTACATAGGATATAGATGGTAATCTATCCTTCCAAAAACATGTATATACACTTGACCATCCCACTCATCATAACCGAGAATCCTGACTTCTCTGTTTTCCACAAGACCATCATCATCATTACTTTGGTTTCACTTCCCTCCTAACACAGTCTGTAGTCCATGTGAAGCCATTTCCTGGATGATTTTAATAGCACTCTTCCTCTGGTGAACATCTGGCACTGCTGGGGAAAAGTCACCAAATAATCCTGACTGGGTGCATTACAAACACAGCCTAATATCCTCAGGCTGTATTTGAACTACTCAGCTCTCATATCTCAAGAGTAAATATGGTATATATCTACATCTATCTACCTATCTCTCTCTCTCTTCCTCCATATATATATATATATATAGGGGTGTGGGGGGGGGTGAGTGTGTATCTCAATATATCACACTCTCCCATATCAGACTTAATTTTTCCTATTGAAAGAAGACAACACCATTTATTTTATTATAAGAAAACAGATATTATTCAATGTAGGCACTTTTACTTCCACAGAATTAATTTCTGTGTTAATGTTTACTTTTAGTTTAAGGCAATTCTTATCTGAGAGCAACAGGGAACCAGGTATGTTCTCACAGGTGGTCTGTAATGTGACCATCTATGTATGATGGAGGCTGATGAGGGGTGAGGAGAGGTAGAAAGAGACCAAATCTCAGCCAGGTCTGACACACTAGGCAACTGTATCGGAGTGCTCTTAAGAGGTACCTTGGAGAACCACCAAAAGCATTATTTGGGAGCATGTGAGCTCCAGGTTTGCAGAAAGCACTGAATGCCAGAAACACAGCAACAGTGACAACCAAAAGAGGGTGGATAGCCCCTTGCCAAGCGTAGTCACACATGGAAATATTCAATTCTTCCTCCCTCCTCTGCCCCAACCCAAACAAATAACAACAGGGAAGGAGGAAGGGATTTGAGAGAGCAGGGTGCTCTGGCACCCTTTCCCTATTCCTTCATTGCCACTCACCCCCACCACTACCCACAACCCCTAAAACATACAGAACCAAAAGGACATCAAGTCTAGCCTGTGCCCAGGCAAGGGGAAGATCTCTGAATCAAATATTAGGTTGAAACTTTCAGATAACCAAAACAATTGCATAACAACAAAAATAAGACATTTTAACAACAAAAAGGGACTGAAATGCTATGGGGTCTCCAACTGCGATTAAGGTAGCAATGACATCGTCCAGTAGGAAAGTGGGTTTGCCAGAGGACAGCAGGTAGTGTTTAATGAAAAAAAATACAGATAGAAAGATAGATATTTATATCTTCAGTATTTCAGACTCTTCTACCAAAACAATTTTGTTAATCTCAACAGTAACATACTTGTCAAAAATAATCCTTCTCCCGATTTTTTTTTTTTAATTGAAGTATAGTTGATTTACAATGTTCTATTAGTTTCAGGTGTACAGCAAAGTGATTCAGTTATACATACATATATATGTGTGTGTATGTGCATGTGTGTGTGTATATATAAACATATTTTTTTCAGATTCCTTTCCATTGTAGTTTATTAGAAGATATTGAGTATATTTCCTTTGCTATACAGTAGGTCCTTATTGTTCTCCCAATTTTTATCTGTGACCAAGCAGGCCTGTTGACTCTGCTTAGTCATTCTATTCCTAGCCAGTTCCACTGAGACGCACTAGTAATAGACATATGGTCCATGCTAGTATTTGGCCAATTTGGTATTGGTATTGGCTACGCTGGTTATTAAAATATCAAAGTACTTATATAGAGTTGGTAAATAGGCACTGATTCAAACCCCCTTTCTCCCACTGTCTTTGCAGACTTGGCCTCCCCTCCAGGAGTCCCCAAAACCCAGCAACTATAGGGTTAGTGTTAGTACAGTAGGGGAGCCTCTTGGTCCCTGTTCCCTTGAGTGGACTTCTGTTTGGTTTGTACCAGTACCATATTTTAAATTTTGCAGAAAGATCAGAAGATGAGGTAGATATCTTTGAACCATCAATTTCTCTCTCAAATGAATTGTTACCTTGCCAATGGATACCTCTATAGACAAACATGCTCTAGTCTTTCTACACTTTAAGATATTGCTGTCTTTTCTTCTCCTCCCACCTGATGTTGTATATTTGTTCATGTTAAAGTGCCTATATTTACTGCTTTAATGAACTGCCATGGCTGTATCAACAGCCTTCCCAGATAATGGATTTGCCCTCTGAACTGAAATTTCTTACAGTGTCTTGAGAAAGATCTCCTTACAAAATATCTACCCTACTTCTATGGGTAACGTGAGTTCCAGATTGTAGCCCTACCAAGCCTTTCCTGTATCCCTCCCTGCCTTTGCCACACACCAAACATAAATTTAACTTTTCCACTGAAGAAAATTCATAGATCTTATTGAAATCACTCAAATACTAGTAGTACTGAAGGTCTATGGTAAATGAGAAAACAGTGTTTTATATAAAATTTCAAGTCCAGGGCATGGAAGTGCCTTTCTTTATTAACATACAGTGAAATTTTTGAGCGTAAGGGACAGTCTGTGTTTCAGGAAAACACAAGAGCTTGAAGTTGTTGTCCTCCAAGACCTACTCCCATATCTTTGACTATAACATCCTTATAATCTATTTCTATTCTTGACATTTCACCAGGGCTTCTGACTTATACATAAAACTACTTTCTGGCTGTTTCCCTATCTGGACTTCTAAATAATACCTCTTCATCTTCTCTACCATCTCCTCTCAGCCATCATACACTTATTACTCAACACACTAACCATAAGAACTCTTAAACCTCAACTGTTTAAAAGCAGCACCCCATTTATGAGCCAGGAAAACCACATGAACAGGTATTTCATTGAAAGGATATATAGATGCCACATAAGCACATGAAAAGATGTTCAAACTCATTAGCAATTAGAGAAATGAAAATTAATACTACTATGAGATATTGCTGCACACCTATGACTAAAATAAAAACAGTGACAACACCAAATGTTGGCAGGGATGCAGAGAGGAAAGGTAGGTGTCACTCTGAGTTCTCTTCTCTTGGCTTGTAGGCAACCACCATCTTACTCTGTGCTCACAGGACTTCTTTGTGTGCGTACAAAGGGTGGGAGAGGGGTGGGATTTCTTCTTCTAAGACCACCAATACTATTGGGTCAAGACCCCACCCTCAGGTCATAGAACCTTAATTACCTCCTAAAAGCCCTATCTCTAAATACAGTCACATTGGGGGTGAGATCTTCAACATATGAATTTGGAGAGGACACAACTGAGTCTGTAGCAATTAGTTTCCTCTGCTGTATGACAAATTACCACAAATTTAGCAGCTCAAAACACGCATTTATTATCTCGCAGTTTCTGTGCATAGGTCCAGGCATGACTTGGACCTATGCACAGAGTTAGCTTAGCAAAGATCCTATAGACTAAGGGCTCAGTTTCATAAGAATGTCCTCCTCCCCACATACACTTGAGATGCCAATCTCAAGTCCAAGTTGTTACCCGTGCTTCCAACCAACTGGCTCCCGTGACCCTCATCCTTGGGTTTGATTAACTTGCTAGAGTGGCACATAGAACTCAGGAAAGCAGTTTACTTATAGATTACTGGTTTATTACAAGTATATTAAAGGGTGTGAATGAACAGCAAGATGAAGAGATATATACAGTGAGGTCTGAAAGAGTCCTGAGGGCAGGAGCCTCTGTCCCCATGGAGTTGGGGTGTGTCACCGTCCCAGCATGTGGATGTATTCACCAGCCCATAAGCTCTCCAAACACTTTATTTGGGGGATTTTTTGGAGCCTTCATCATATAGGTATGATCAATCATAACTCAATCTCTAGCCTCTCTCCCCCTTCTTGAAAAATGGGAGGAGAGACTGAAAGTTCTAAGCTTCTAATCGAGGCTTGGTCTTTTTGGTGACCAGCCCCCATCATGAAGCCATCTCGGATCCCACCAAGAGTCACTTCACTAGAACAAAAAACACTCCTGTCTCCCAGGAAATTCCAAAGGATTTTAGGACCTCTGCATCAGGAACTGGGGTCAAAGACCAAATATTAGAACAAAAGATACTCCTAGTGCTCTTAGGAAATTACAGCAGTTTTAGGAGTTCTGAGCCAGGAACTGGAGGCAGATATATATTTTATATAACACGCATATATACAGGTTGTTGGCAGAATTTATCTCATGACTGTAGGAACTGCATCCTTGACTTCTTGCTGGCTGCCAGCCAGAGGCCACTGTCAGCTCTAGAGGCTTTCAGTTTCTTGCCATGTTGCCCTCTCCTTAGACCCTCTCCCACCATGGCAGCTTATTTCAAGGCCAGCAGGAGAGCAAGAGCCAGTCTTCTAACAAAATGTATTCTTATATAATGTAATGTACACGTGGGACTGTCACCTCATCACCGTTGTCATATAACATAATCACAGGAGTGGTATACTGTCCCCTTCTCCATATTTCAATGGTTAGAAGAAAGTCAGAGGTTCTGCCCACACTCAATGGGAGGGAATTACACAAACGCAGAACTCATGGGAGTCACATAGAATGTGTTCAACATGTTCATTATATAAAACATAAAATTTCAAGAAAAATAAAAGTCACACACATACCTACCACATAGAAATAATCACCATTAATCATGCTGGATGTGTTTCTTTCCAGTCTTTTTCTGTGTGCTTTCCTTGAACCCTATCCCCTAACAAAAGCACATCATATATATAATCATTTGAGTATCTCTGTGTTTCTGTGTTTTATATAAATATGTGTATAAAAGCACATGTATAAAAGAGGCATTGTCTTATAATACTGTTTCAGAGTTTGGCCTGATTTTTAAGAACACAGCCTCCTTAAATAATCTTCAAAATAATGAATTTTAGAAGCTGTAAAATGTCTTAAGTATTAATATTTATTTGACAGTTTCCCTATGATTTAATAGTTAATTTGGTTCCTATTATCATGTTATAAATAACACTATGATAAACATCTTACTCCTATAAAAATAACCTTCAAATATATCTTAAATCTCTACTTTCAAGAACAAAGTGGGAGGATTTCACTTCCCAATTCCAAGTCTATACCTTTATTACCACCATCTCCTTTTAGTTCAGACAACAGATTCCTAACTGATTTTCCTGCCTTTCTTCTTGACATCTTCATATTCCTTATGCTTCTACATTCAACTGATAACCAACCAATTTATCATCACCTTTCAAGATACCTGAGTGTCAAACCCTCCAGGGAGCCAGACTGATTGGAATGATTTTTCCACAGGGCCCCCGCATTGGCACCTCACGCCTATATTATGTTACACACATCATTTTAAAATGACATGTTTCCAAGTCTCCTTCCTTCTAAGATTATAATTCCCCTGAAGGCAGAGAACCTCTATCTCTTTCTTCTTTGCACCCTTAGCCCCTAACACAGTATATGACACACAGTCATTTCTTAATAAGGGAGCTGAAGTGAACTATTAAACTAAAATAGTTTGAGTGTGCTATGGAAATGCAATTTTTCTAAGTCCCCATCTACATTTTACAATGTGGTTTTTCATCCTTGAGCACACTAACAAGGCCTAAAATTAAATCAAAGACATGCAACCTGCTCTTGTACAACATAAAGACCCTTTGTATCAAATGCAATCTTCGTTTTTTTGTTTTTGTTTTTGGCCCCGCTGCATGGCTTATGGGATCTTAGTTCTCTAACCAGGGGTGGAACCCAGGCCCCAGTATTGAAAGCACTGAAGTCAAACTCTAGACTGCCACGGAACTCCCTCAAATGCAATCTTTTAAAAAAAAAAGAACTGATACTAAAAAATGATCAAGAAGTTCACAACACTTCCTTCACCAAAAAGAGTGCACAAAGATAAAGACAAATATTATACTGTAAATGCTTACATGACCTCAAGCTTACACATGTAGAATCATCTCTTCTATTCACAGAATGATCGAGCTGGTTATTTACAAATTTAACACAAAACTGAACTCATTACAGAAATGGGAAGGAGTAAAGGACATTTATTAAATGTCTATTATGTAGCATGTATAAGAGGTGCTTTAGGACAGTTAAGTCATCTTAATAGCCACACAATCCCTATGATAATTATTACTAAATTCATTTTATATCTGAAGTAACCTTCCCAGAATTCCACAGCTAGTAAATGACAGAGTGGCATTTCAAACTCAGGAAGGTCCAAGTTCAAAGCCACGATCCTCCCATTTCCTCACACTATGAGAACACCTAGGAAATGCCCCAGTTTTCAGTTCATTACCAGAAATGTTGCTCCCTGGAATATCAGGGGAAAGAGTAGAAATGACTAACAGCAGGCTCGAGGTTGAGGCTGTACATCTATGGGAAACCGAGATTATTTGCATTGTGCTATGTTTGATTTAGTTCGCTGCCAAATGTCATGCCAAAGCCTTGACACAACAGAGATTTGTGCCTGGAGACATTCATTCCCTGTCTGGCAGAGTACATCGGCTGGCATATTTTCCTTGGATATTCTAAAGTCATACCCATCTCTGAATAGGGACTGAAAATGACTAAGAGGAAAAACATATGAAAAAGAGTCAAGAAAAAAACTAAGTGTGTTTCAATGTTAAAATCTCAGAAAATTATCCATATATGCAGATGAATAGCTTATTCTTTCATATAAGGGTAATGTGGAACACATACCATATATTTAGAGCCAAATTTAAAATATAAATGTGTATATAAGTGAATTTCCCCCAAAACTATGCATACAGACATCAATTATTATTCATGTTAGCGTATATAGCCACATTTTTCTTATAACCACAAACCAACTTCCAACTTTTCTTTCAATATAAAATTACTTTATCACGCAGAAAAATAAAAAGAACTGCCTTGCCAGTTTCTGTGTGGGGTTGGAAGGACCCCCAGGTAGAGTAAATGATCTAGAGAAGCTTTAGAGAAATTATAATCAGACATTTGTGAATCCATTTGATACTTAAAAACCTCTAAATAAACAACATCAAACCTTCTATCAATACTTTATCACTTAAATTCCTCACGTATTAATTCAAGCAAGTCTTCTCATGCTTTCTCCATAGTGAAGGACTGGTTTTAATAGCTCCTATTTGTGAGTTTCATTTTCACTTTCATCTGTCTTCGCCTTTGTCCACTATAGCCCCTGACAATCTTAGTTCCTTTGGTGTTAACTCAGAGCTCCCACCAAGTACTTTTTATTCATTATATACACTTTCTTTTCAGCTCCCTCTTAGAATTCAAGGCTATTACAGTTCTTGATCTTTATAATGTTCTTTGTTCCATTTTTTTTTTTAATTGGAGTATAGTTGCTTTACAATGTTGTGTTAGTTTCTGCTGTACAATGAAGTGAATCAGCTATACGTATACATACATCCCCTCCCTCCCACTCTCCGCCCATCCCACACATCTAGGTGATCACAGAGCACCTAGCTGAGCTCGCTGTGCTACAGAGCAGGTTCCCACTAGCTATCAGTTTTACCCATGGTAGGAAAGCATAGGCATCCTGTATCAGCCTTATACTGGCCGCCTTATCTTTCATGTAGCACATTTATATACTTCTTATTTAGCTGTGTGTGTGTGTTTATTTTCCTGTTTGCTTCCTGTTTTCACACTGATTTGTAATTTTAAACTAATTTCACCATTTGATTCACCAAAACCTAGACACTCTTAGGTAGTTCTTGACTGGTAATTTAACTGACCTATATCCTATTTCAGTAATTTACTCATTTACTCATCATTAAAGACAATGTTAAATACCTTCCATCAGCCTTAGAATAGTTCCACTGTTTTACTTGCAAAAGCATTAGCGACAATAGTCCTTTGAATATAGGTTGTGTGGATTAAGGCATTCTGTGGCCAGGCAATGCTATGTATTTAATAATCAGATATTTTATTTTGATACTTTATCACTAGAATCATATTTTGCCAGATGAAAGAGTATATATCATATACATAAACATGTATTATAATTCTATATATCTAAGCCTGAGACAATAATGTAATTATTATAACATTTTTATACTTTACTCATGAAGAAAATGTGAAATATATTTTAAATGTGCATACCTTTGTCCAAGGCACATCCTGCTGTGGTCTCAGGATAGGAACCTATTGTAAAAAAATATATATTTTTTTGTTAATATACTTAGTATTACAAACAGATTGAGAAATACCAATACATAAAACAACACATGGTTTAAACCTCAACCATTGCTCAAAATGGGTATCTGCCCATTAACTTCAAAAAGATGGTCTATCTTTTGTCTTTTTTAGATGAAGTTCATTAAGAAAAAAAGGACTGGAGATAAATACTCTGATATATCTCTCAATCTGAATCTCCAAAGGAGCTCTATTCCTTTATGTCTTAAAATAATTTTTTTTCCCAGAAAGAAATATAGAAGCAAATTTAGCTTCTGATACATAAAAGTCAATTTTAGGCAAAAATTCAGACACCACTTTTCAAAAATCCTAAATGAATTACTATGTTCAAAACAGGAAGATGAAGAGGCAGGTTAAACAGGTTTTATAATAATAAAAGCATTAGAATATTTGTTGATCAAAAAGTGGCATCAGCGCACCAATTAAAGTTAACAGAGAATAATTTTCACAGTAATAATGTTTCAAACTTTCAGATAGTGAGACTAAAATATGTGCAGATAATAGATGTAAATATGTTCAAATGAACTTGAGTATTTTAGAAATCAAAAGAGGAAACAGAATCACATATTGCTGTGCTAAAGCCCAATATTTCCATCATTTCTATTTTATTATTCTATTAGATGCAGTGACACATTTCCAAATATGTCCAGAGACCCACCCACATAAAAGGACAGATCTAAATCTAAGAACCCTCATTGCAAATGTGATAATACTAATTACAAGGACTTCAATTAAATGCAGAATGAAAGAACCACTTCATTCATGGTTTTTGACATTCTATCTGCCTGAAATTTCCAGATGTGGGGAAAAAAAACCAGAGAAACAACCTTCCTTTGTGATCTCTACCAGTATGTTGGGATAAAAATTTAACCATGAATAATAAATAGCACCTATAAAATAGAAATAAATATAATGTTTTCTTCCATATGTAAAGATCACTAACCTAAATGAATTTAGTTCTAGAAGGCACCGGAGTGGTAATCCAGTAAACTGGATTCAAACTCTGAATTACAAAGTTCTCATTTTTATATGGTAATGCCTCAGGAACTTCTGGGCTATGGGAAGAAACCAAGACTCTACGTTGCCTATAACATTCCTTCAGCCATTATTCAAGCCAAGTAGCCGTGTACAAGTGCGTACACAAACACATACACATTGGCACACACTTTTCCTCTCTCACTTGAAAGGTCTACATAAGGTAATGTTTAGTGACAGAATTTTGTTGCTTAAAAAAATACACACACACACACACAAATTTAGGCTATCTTTTAAATTTTATGGCCCAAACTAGAATTTCACACTTTTGGGAGCTGAACTTTGGTCCTTGGATTACTAACCAGTTTGGATTTAGACAATGTACATAAACTTATCTTAGCCTCAGTTTATCACTTATAATGAAGTTGTAAAGATTAAATGAGTTAATACAAATAAATTGCTTAGAACCCTTCCTAGGGCATAAAAGTGGCCAATAAACATTAGCTATTAAAAACTATAAAATGTTTGAAAAGTAAAAATAGTTCAAATATATTAAATTATTTAAATATCTAAAAAATATTTTAACTCATGCTTTCTAGTCTATTCATCTCTCAGTATGAAAAAAGTTTGTAACGGGTTGGCCAAAAAGTTCATTTGGGTTTTTGGTACCATGCTACAGAAAAACCCAAACGGACATTTTGGCCAGCCCAATATTTCTTCTATTTTAGTACAATTATATTTATATCCACACAATTATAATTAAGTGCAAAATAATTGAGAAACACATAAAAAAACATGAAACTTTATTCATGAAAGAAATTCAGAGAAATCAAAGTAAAAGTGGCATTTTTTTTTTGTCTTTTTTTGTTTTGTTTTGTTTTTGCAGGGGAATGAGGTATTTTAAGTGGTATTTAATAGCTATCATTCTATGTTCTGTGTTTTACTTATGGTCTGGAATGACTAGAGGAACAGAAAATCTTGGTAAATGACAGGGAGGCACTTAAAGTTTTCACCAGCCAAGCAAGAACCCAGTTGTCTAACACCCATGGGAGTAGAAGCACAGGGTGAAGAGAAAGTATGAAACTCTGGAGAGTCAGCATTACAGCCAGACTATAATGAATTTATCACAGAAAAACATGGCATCAACAAAGTCAGGGCTGGATTCACAGAAAAAACAATCCCCAAATTTTAAAATCTCCATTTCTCTGGCCAGTAGGAATAATTGGGGTTTTAAAGATAGGATTATGGGTGTTTGCTCTGATTTTTCTGACAGGAACATATACTCCTATAAATGGAAATAAGTTGCAGGAGGAAAGGGAGGAGACATACTTTAAAATAGTGGTTTAATTGAACTTAGCATAGGCTAGAATTAGGACGGGAAAAAAAAGACTTGAGATGAGAAAATGAAAAAAAAAAAAGGAAGAATAGAAAAGACAAGAATAAAACACCTATAGACTCAATAAGGAAAATTCTAAATATCAAACCTGATAGACAATATATTTGGAAAACTATGTTTGGACGAGCAGCTGTTTTTTAGATCTGCTGATGGTGGTGAAGGGGAGGTGGTGTATCATCATTTCATTGACATCATTTAACTGTTTTAACTCAGGCATTTTCTCCCAGGGCTAATTTCCTCCCTCCACTCCCATGGCCCGGAACATTTGGTAATCCATGGAGACATTTTTTGTCACAGCTCGGTGTAGGGTGCTATAGGCATATAGTGGGTAGAGGCCAGGGATGTTGCTAAACAGCCGCCAATTCACAGGACAGGCCTCCACAAGAAAAAATTTTTCAGCTTAAAATATCAATCATGTGCTTAGGTTGAGAAAACCTGTCTGAATTAACAGGGGATATGGGAGTTTCCTGCTACCTCAGCTCTTCACAAACCCTCCCAAATTACGAGATCACATCATTTATGTAGAGTGAATCTTCAGGAAAAAGAGTACTAACCCTGGTCAAGAGTCCTACTTAAACACTGCTCACTTAGTACTTAATGAAGCCATGCATTAAATTCAGGTTGATCAGGTACTAGTCACAAAGTTTTTTACACTGCCTCAATCTGAACCCTATAGGTAACCGTATTCTCACTCCTTTTCTCAAATGTTTTTCAAGGTCAGAGAATATTGTGGTGGATTATCATTTTTCAGTTTTTTTCTCTTAAAGAACACTAAATTTAAGGCCATATATTATGCTGCTTGATATAATTCAGTTTGATTAAGAGATAGGTTATTTGCCTTATTATTAGAAATTGGATGATACACCATAATTCAATAGTTAACAACCAAAATAAAAAATAAGGTGGTTGAATATTACTGTTCTATTTTTTAATTTACATAAAAATAACAACTAACCTTCTTTAAGCAAATCTAAGATATATGGCTATTGAATATTTACATAAAGAAACAATACATGCAGTGACTTGGACTAAAACTAAACTTTGATAACAGTTTGTCACTATTCAAGGTAAACTAAAGTGTAATTCTGCATTGGTCTCATTTTGCTCATTTGAGAGTATCTTATTATTAGCATGGTGCTAAGAGTATTTAACCTGTAAACTATAATTTTTTTTAATTTTGATTTAGTGGTATTTACAAACTAAAAAACATACCATGTTTTAATTTGTAAACTGCCCTCAAGGATCTTCTCTGCAAAAGCCAAAAGTCTCAGGAGGAAATTCCCTAAAACTATTCATTAATTACAGGTGAATTTGGACAGCTAAAAGCGATGCATTGGCGAAAGGAGGAGGAAAAGAATAGGAGAGTTTATGTTTTTACTTTTGTGATTCAAAAGAGAAGCCTATATTTAGAGCAAACTTAGAAATGGTCAAAATGCATAGCAATGAAATGTCACAGGACCTACATGTCCTGCCTATGTTTTGAGCACAAGAGGTGTTCCTACCAAAGTATATCTAAGCCAACAGTTACTTCACCAGAGCCGAAACACTACTTTACTCCAAAATAAATAAGCAACACAGTGATGTATGCCCCTTATACCCAATATGAATACTTCAGAGATTTTGTTATTGCTCCCACTTTTATTAACTATTAGTATCTAATAAATTTGACTATATAATGTATATAGCTAATTTTCAGATACAAAGTCAGTATTTTATACCATTTCTTATCCCTGTCTATTTCTTTAGCGGTACCAAGTAAATAGTTGTTAATGTATGCATGAGACAGTGCATGTATTTAAAAGCTACATTTAATTTTTTTCCATACCTTATTCATATTGTGAAGTACGGAATAACTTTATGTCATTTATGGTCACAATTGGATGTATCCATTTCCATGTGACACATAGTAAGTTTGTAAGCATAAGCCATAGAGCTTATCATGGAAGACTTTCTCCAGGCTACGTCGTTTTTCCCTGTCAAAACTGTCAGAAGATCATAAGGATAGGGGCAGAGTTACTCCTCATTACCTTATTTAAATGTTAGGTCCTTAAAATGACTTAATTTTTCAGCCTATCTCGGAGAAAATTTTCACTTCATTTTCATTTCCCTACTGATATATGACCCAATTTCAGGAGCAAGTTCAATAGATATGCTGTTATGACAGCTCTAGAAAACTAACGCAATTGGTAATTTCCAAAGTTAGATTGCAGCTATACACAAACATACAACAGAGGTAAATATTATCTTCAGTGTTCTCTCATTTTCTATTTAATACTTATCTTTCTCTTTTATGGGCTTATTGCATAACCAATGCTCTCCTGATTTTTCCAGGTTTCAAGGGCTTGTCTATCAGTGGACACAGCTTCCGTTTCCTGCCTCCCCAAATGTACTTTCAAAGTGATTCTCTCCTGACCTAAAGAAAGAGTCTAACACAAAGATTTTAATTACTGAGAACAGCTTGGTCTATATCTATCTTTGAGGGAATTTGTTTGCAAAAAGCAAGTAATACCATTTTTAATAAAGCAAGCCTTTTGTGATATTTTGTTTTGTTTTGATAGTGATGAACAGGTGTGATAAAATTGCCATCTTCACTCATTGCTGGTGGTAGTATAAATTGGAAAGCAATTTTCCAGCACACATCAAACTCTACAAGATATTTGCTCCCTTTCATCCACTTATTTCACTTCTGGAAATCTCTCAAAAGGACATATCAACATATGCTGACACAAACATTTATGTATTCTGATAATCCATTTCAATATTATTTACACCAGCCCCTCTCCCCGCAAAATGGAAACACGCTAAATATCTTATAATACAGAAACTGAATTGCTCCCACAGATAAGGAAATATTGTGCTTTAATTTGTAACCATATTTTCAAAAACAATTTAACAGCATGGGAATATAAAGTGACCTTTACAATTTTAGGTGAACACGTCAGGATACAACAGGATTCCATTGTATAAAACTAAATCCCAAAACTCAGGAATTCCCTTTAGCCTTGCTCCCCCTAAAATGAAGAGTCTCCTTTTATAAATTAGTGAAACATTCAATTCCAAGAAGTAGACATAATTTTTTCAGCAGAGTCCTCCATTACCTCAGAAGAAGCAGGGAGAAAGAGATTTTCCACAGTTATAATCTGTGACTACAAACTGGCAACTGCTTCACTCTTGAAATGAACTGCCTCTGTCTATTTTACAGCCAAAATAACTGGCAAAGATGACATCCAATTACAACTTTCCTTTCTCATTTGGAGGATCAAGAGGTAGTCTTCCTTTATTTCCTAACAGAGGTATCACCAAGCATCCCATGACATAAGCCATAAAGACTAAAGAATATTCCATACTTTGATCTATCCCCTTTGTTATGAGGTACATACATTGTTTTATTGGAATAGAACAGTCTAAACCTTGTTGTACCATGATGGCCAAGTGCTAAACTCTTTAGCAAATCCTTATTTTCAGAAATAAAACATTGTTTTACTATTTAGTAACCTATGTTCTTGGGCAAATCGCTTATCCTCAAAGGGGATGATGATTGAATAATCTCACAGTGAATATGATCAAGTTTAACAGCCCACTAAAGTCATCCACCTGAATAAGTATACGTACCTATAAAGTGGTTGCTCTCTATATGAACAACTATTTCTATTTATCAGACACTGAAGTTTTTAGTTTAAAGGAGCCAGTAGCAACATGGTTGCCAAATTATACCTTTAAATGTGATTTAGGCACCAACAGAAGCCTCGAAGTGGTTATTTAAAAAAAAAAAAAAGATTCTATGTAAATGTTAAGCACTATAGTGGGTTATACTCAACATATTTTTTTTTGTTTGAGTTTTATGAACATACTGTAAATCTGGCAATTCTTAAGAAGGATTGATTATAATATTCTTTCCCCATCATATTCATGACAGCACTTCATAAATGCCCAATTTTCAAAAAAAAAAATCAGAACCTACAGCAGCAGAAAACAAAACAGTGGATTTAATGTGGAGTAACGGCAGCGCTGCCTGTGTGCTGGGTTTGCACATCATTATTCAGAATGCGGCATTAGCACCTTGCAAGGAGGCAGGATGGAGGGAGCAGGTCTCTCATTATTTCTGAGAGCAGGACTTGAGCACCAGTTTGAAGATTTGAATGCTCCATTATCATCAGTCAATAACTAGCATTTATGGATCTGACACCCCACTGGATCATCAACTAATTACATTAATAATCAGATCTAATTTTCCTTTGTCTTTTTAATTTTAACCACAGAGAGTTTTGCCCGTGAAGGTCACTTGTTTTATGGTACTGCTAACACAGACACATCATCATTAATACTTTCGTTAAAATATTTCTATGAAGCTTAAGGGCTGGTTCCTTGTGAATTTTAATATGTGTTTTTTGAGAAACAGGAGATCAGGGCCCTAAATTCTAACTTTGTTGGAAACCCTCTGGTTTTGGGCAAGTCATTTAAAGTGTTTGACATCCTTTTCTGTATTGTAGAATGAAATAATTAGAATTTCAATCCAAGGATTCACTGATTTTTGAGTATTTACAGTTCTATACCTAAACTTTTTGGGGAAGAAGAGTGGTAGACGGGAGTTTTATATAGCATCCAGAAGCTAGAATCTTCTAATTAATCTCTCTTCTTTAATTCCTCATCCAATCCATCTTCTATTCTATAATAGGCATATTATCCCAAGCATAAATTCTGTTTGTCCTTCTCCCACTAATGTCCTAAAAGAGCTTTTCATCACCTAAGACAATATATAAACTTCTTGGTTTTGGCATTTCATGAAGTAAATAGTTCCTATCTTGCTCATTTCCCACCATTCACTCATATCACCCTTCCGCTCCAAAAAAAACCCAAACCACTTGCTATTCCCTGAATATGTTATGTTCTTTCACTTCTGTGTTTTTCATATTCTGTTCCTTGTTCTCTGAATACTCTTTTCCTGTTTCCCCTTCTGGCTAAGTTCCTACTCAGGTTGAGTCCTTCATAGCTCAGCTCATACCATCCCGCTTTCGATTCTTTTCTTGAGCTTATTTATATGACCCTAAAATAGGTATCTCTTATATGCCTTGCATTCCTGTACCCATAACCCAGTACTCCAATTGTTGCTTTAAAGGTAAGTCTCTTCCAAAGTACTGATCAGTTCCTAAACAGAAGGGACTTTGCTTTGTAAGTTCTTTTATTTAGCACCTAACACAACCTGGCACATAATAGGCACTAAGAAAACATCTGTTGAATGAATGGATAAAAAAATTAACCATGTTTCATAGAATAATTTATTATTAGTTGCTCCTTTTTCCTGTGCAAAAAAAAAAAAAAAAAAAATCCAAAACAGTCTAATCCTTTTACTTTACAAGAGAATACTGAACATGTTAGTTTAATAACCTAATCAGCCGTTACATGTTAGAATAGAGATGGTGACTTACACTAGATGTTTCCTTATCTTTAAAATGACTTTTTTCAAAATCTTAAATTGAAAACAAAAAGATCAATATAACCTCATAAAACACCATTTATATCCTCTTTCCAACAGCTGTTCACTTCCACTTCATAGCACACCAGACAGCGGACCTTACTCGTTAACTAGATAATAGCCAGCTAATTTTATGCACAGGTTTTCCAAATAGTCAGTACGTACTTTCTCAAATCCTCTGGGTTGAAAGGTATAAATTCAATTTTCTAGTCATCCTCTAAAAATACTTTTTAAGTTGAGCATCCACGTGAGGATATTTTGGGCACCACTGAAGAGTAGTTTTATAAATGTGTACCTTGCCATATACAAGCTCATGATATGCTATCATGGTTAACCTGTATTATTCTAAGAGCACTGGAACTTACGTAAGAAAACTAGATACACTCTTATCTCTGGGTTTCAGATCTTATACTATATAAAATGAGATGATCAAAATATTTTTTTTAATGAAGTTTAGAATTCTTATTTGAGAAGAGAGAAAAATACCACGGGTGTCTGGTACCACTTTCCCCTACCTATCCCCAACACACATACAAACACACATATGTGTGTGTACAAACACACAGCTAAAGGAATAGTTCAAAGAATAAATATACCTCTTGAATATAAATATATAATTTTAGAAACATCAATATTTTACACTAATTTTAAAGAAAGACCTTACTATTCTTTGTAAAATGTATTAAAATAAGTGAAAAGCATAAATTGCAAGTGTCTACACAAAGAGAATTAGAGTACCAATAGTGGGGAAAAAAAAATACATTCTTTAACAGAATCAGCCCAAAGGGGTTTGTACATGAGTCATTGTCTAAAATACTATCTGCATATCAGAAGGGAGATGATAGAAAAGCCTGGACAAAGAGGATATTCCAAGGGCAGGAATAAGGGCTAGCTGTGATTCACTAATAAATGGCAATGGTGAGACTGGAAGAAGAAAACTAAATTGGATCATTTTGACCAATAATAAATAGTTGCCTAATTAAAGTGTTACATGTGAGTCCCTGTGAAGAGCTACATGGAGATATGTAATATATCAAGTAACAGAACAAGTATAACTCACCAAATACTGCCTAAAACCGAATAGGCCCTCAACAAATATTAGTTTCCTTTCCCTAAACTAGGTTAAAACTTTTGAAGTCGAAGTTTATCCTTAATGAACTTTCAGAATTTTTCAAAAGGGCTATTCCTTCTGTCCAGTAGGTTTTTACACCCTCCTTTTTCCTAAAAATACTACTTCCCCCCGTTATCTATTAGCTAACTTCTATTATTTGTCATATCTCAATTTAGATAATCTTTCTCTGGAAATATACCCTGGTGTGTGTGTGTGTGTGTGTATGAGCATGCACAAATGAACATGGCAGTCTCTTAGTAAACACATGCTAGATGACATAAGATATATTGTTTATTGTCATATGTATAGATATAGATAGGCCATTACAATATATTTTGATGCCATTATTGAAGTTATAATTGAAAAAGCAGATAAAAATTAAGATTTTCTAAAAATCCCTAACTCCTTTAGACGCACTGAGTGAAGGAACACATTTGCCTACTTAAAAAATTATTGAAAAACAAAGACCTTTCAAAATTGAGGTAAATTAAAAATTTATTAATTGAGGGAAATTGAAGGAATCTTTTCTAAAACTCTTTTGACAGAATATGAAACCTAGGCTGAGAGAAGTTTAGGAATTTGTTTAGTCTTACATGGGTAATTAATGGCAGACCTAAAACTGGATCCCTAAGTACTGACTTTTCCGTCCAGTACCTTTCCGTCCGTCCTGTCTTTGGGGAAGAACTTCTACAGTGAGCATAAATAGCTGTGAGTGATTCATGTGGAAAATAAAATAAGGACACAAAAGGCTGACTCAGGAGTTTTACCTCCTTAACTGTGCTATACTGTCAAGTCCTCAAAAGTGTTAAAAATTCCATTGTTTAACAGGTAATTATCAATTTAAAGTCAAAATGCTATGTTGAATACTCAGGAAATATTCAAAATGAAAGGAAATTTCATTATTTTGTGGTTGGTATACCTACTTCCATAGAACTTGCCTAGTTTAACGTTATTCTTCAGGTAATTATAAGTACCAGTCAACTGATTTACATTGTTTAAGGTATGAGTAGACAAGCCCAAGATATAAACTAATGTAATTTAGATACATTAAGGTAAATAACCAAATTACCATGGAATTTGTTATTCTCCCTCTATATTTATATTTAATCATTTTGTTTAAATTCTTCCCAGGTTACCAGGGATGATTTCTATTCTTTTAAAATTTAAAAAAAAAAAGAGAAATATTAAAAGCTTTCTCCCATGCAAAGTTAAGTCTTAGTATAATTTCTAAAAGTACAGTTGCTTTAGATTCTGTGTGTATATTATACTCTCAAATGATATTTTCTTGCTCATTATAGGAGATATGTATTTTATATACCTTTAGTCTTTTTAAGTATATTATACAGTGCAATGAGAAAAATTAATTTTCAGTTTCTCTCTTGCATGAAATATCTGAGCTAATAATTTGACCTAGAAGGACTAGAATCTTTTTTCTTTTCATTAGATTTCCCCTTTCACCAAAAGCTTTGTTAGCCTACTGAGTCATGACGAGTAATCCTTTACATGCTAGGGTACACTGTTCTTCCTGATGAACTAACAAATTAAAATGTAATGTGAAATGATGATACTGGGAATATTGAGGAATAGCCATTGATGTGGGAAGGGATCCATGATTAAACCAAGATATGCATTTTAATTATAATTTTATCAAACTGATAATACAGAATAAAATGCAGTTTGAAAGAATCCAAGGACATAATAAGCAGCATAAGAAAGCTATTTCAGAGCCCTTGCTGTCTCCCCTCCGTTCTGCTGTGTGGCCCTCCTCTCACCCTCCGCCTCCCCAAAACCTTATTTTGTTATATCTCGCCAAGAATTAGGAAGCAATCAAATGATTTTTCACCACCTTCATCTCAAGCTAAGGTAATTATTGGTCTGGAGTTTTGATTTTTTTTTTTTCTCTTTTCTTTTTTCCTTAAACTTGGTTTGCTCAAGAGTAAAATGAACCACAGTACTTATCAACTAAATGCATACACAAGTGATACTGAAGGCAACCAACCGAGACTGAAGCCAAAGGTTAGCTGCAAATCCATTAGTGATTTTAAATAGTGGGGGGGGAAAACTTCTTGGTGAGTCCATGATAAAGCTGAATAATTGCAGAAGTCACAAAATAAGACAATGTAATTTGCATGATGTCATCAGACTGATTCACAGAAAGCTTAAAAGAGTGCACAAGGTTTCCTGTAAGATGACCAAAGCCATATTTGCTGTTCATGTATCTAAAAATAAAATTTCTTTTTTTTTTGACACACAGTACATTTAGTAGCTACACAGAGCCAGAAGCTAACATATCTAGAAATTTTTCTCACCATCTCTGAAGCACTCACATATCACAGAAATATCTAGAACTTGTAGAATATACTGTGGAAAATTCTGAAGTATATACCGGGGGAAAATTTAGTGACAATTTTCAATTAAGTTTGCATGCTTTTTATGATTTATTTGGTGTTAATAAACTTCCAACCATGGTATCCACAATTTATATTTAAGGAAAAATGAATCTTTAAGATCTAATCTCACCTTCTAGAATTACAAATTACTGTACTGTTTGCTTTGTTCCTGCTATACATTTTTATTTTCCCCAAAGCTATGGTAAACTTTAATAAGGGAGCTCTCACATCAGATATTTTATCATCATTAAATAATCATAGCACTTCTTATTTTAAGAATTTTTAATTAGCAGATCAATGACATAATAGAGACCATACTGATTCATTCAAAGCATTTACAAAGCATTGGTTCTTTAATGGAGCTGTGGTGGCTTAAAACTAGAAGGAAATTGCAATGTCAATATATATTTGCCCATGTATATTACTAGCATATATATATACATAACTATATATATATGATGTTATGAACAGGGTTTGGTGTGGGGAAGGTTTGAATGAATGTAACTCACTGTACCAGCAAAATTTAGTTAAAAACATGTTTTGAAAAAAGAACTCTAAGTTAGCTAAAGCCTTTGGAAGGAATGCTAGTCCTAACTAATAAATAGGAACAAAAATAAGAAACAACATACTTTTTTTCCTGCTTAATAGTAATAGCAAGTAACAAGTGACATAAAGCCTATTATATAATAATAAATAGAGAAATAATAAGGGAAATAAAAATCACCATCAGGTAAACATCACAATAATAACTTCTGCAGGTAAAATTCAACAATGGATGCTAAAATAATTGGATGAAGCAGGATATTCACATAGCCTTAAAGTATCTATCCCATTTTTTTTTTTTTTTTTTTGTTTAAAGGGAAAAATAGTAAATTTAAAGTGGAAAGACTAGGCACATGCTACCTTAATTGAGTACATCCAGAGGGATAAAATATACCATATACCTTCTGATATGATGCACTGAGAAGGATACAACACTGCTTTTGTGGCACTGCTAAAAATACTTCACCTTGATCTAATCATGAAAAGCATCACACAAACCCAGAGCAAAAGTCATTCTACAAAGAAACTGACCACTACTCAAGTGTTGCAAGGTCATGAGAGACAAGGAAAAATTTAGCAACTCTCATAGATTAGCAGAAACTAAGAAAACAGCAACTAAATATAATCTGGGATCCTACTTTGGATTCTGAAACAGAAGAAAACATATTTGGGGAAAAAACTGGTGACATTCCAATGAGGGCCATGGATTAATTAATACTATTGTTCCAGTGTTAACTGTACAGCTGTACAAAGACATCGTTATGACTATGTCACGTGTTAACATTAGGGGAAGCTGGATGATGGGCATATACGTATACACTATGCCTTTTTTTGTAACTTTTTTGTTTATCTAAAATGTTTTCAGGACTTCCCTGGTGGTCCAGTGGTTGAGAGTCTGCCTGCCAATGCAGGGGACACAGGTTCAAGCTCTGGTCTGGGAGGATCCCACAGGCTGCGGAGCAACTGGGCCCGTGTGCCACAACTACTGAGCCTGCACTCTAGAGCCAGCAAGCCACAACTACTGAGCCCACATTCCTAGAGCCCATGCTCCGCAACAAGAGAGGTCACCGCAATGAGAAGCCCACGCACCGTGGCGAGGAGTGGCCCCTGCTCGCTACAATTAGAGAAGGCCCGCGCACAGCAACAAAGACCAAACCCAGCCAAAATTTTTTTTTAATTAATAATAAAAATTAATTATAAAAAAAATTTAAAAATAAAGTGTTATCAAAAATTTTATAGCTATTATAACAGAGATTCAGACAGGTAATTAGATAAATCAAGCCAACACATTTCAAAACTTTCTTTGTAGCTACCATATTATTCCAATGTCACCATTTCACTGAATTTTATAATCACTGTTCTAGTTCTTTTTTCCTCCACGTAAACTGATGAGAATACATTACTTCTCCATATTTCATAATCAATAACATGAACCAAACCAATTGCTTAAGCCTATGTTTTCTATTTTCATAACAACATTCATCTATCCCAAAATATTATCTTGCTTATATTATTTCTTCAAACTCAAGACAAGTATTTATTAATTGCCACAACATGTCTTGTACTGAAGATGTAATATGATTTACAATGTATCTACCTGCGTAGATTAACAAGATCTAGAAAAATAGTTTATGTAATTTGCATCTTATATGCCTACTGTAAACCATTATCATGTAAGTGAAAATTATTTTGAAGGTTATTGATACATTTGCAGTCATTTAATGGTTATACTCTTGGTTGAAAAAAAGCAATTAGCATCAATGAGCAAAGATCAAGAACCTGAAGAGTTTTGTCATCATTTGATTTGTATATAATGGTATAAAATCATATAGGCAGAAAGAAGGAAATAAATTACCATGTAATGAAAATTCTGTAACATGAACTTTACATCTCTGGAAGAGAATGTGAAAAGCACAATGGAATGTCAGAAGAACAGAAGCACAGTGGAAAATCCCTGGCTGGGATTAGCAATAAGAGGTGTATTTAAAATCACTTGCAGATGAGCAGTTCTAGATTCTCACTTTAATACTAGTTTTCTTATCTTTGTGTTTTTAATCACAAATTTTATATTTTCCCCATAGTTCACTGAAATAATTTATAAAATATTTTATTTCAAAAAGGCACAAGAACTATGGTATAATGTTAACACTATCAGTAGAAAATGAGTAGGTGGTAGAGAGTACCACTTCACCAAACATAAACTGTTTGTTAGCTGCCAGGTGAAAGTCCAAATTTGCCTACGAGATTTGGAATTGGGACATTGCAATAAAGTAACACTTTATGCTGCACACAAATTGAAATTAGTATGTTGTGACTTTCCTGTATATGGGTAAGTAACTAAGGATGATGGCAAAGAAGCATTTACAGATAAACATATAGGAATTATTTCAATAATAAAAAAAGTCAAATCTCTCATTGTCCAAAATTAATTTAATTGATCAATTTAGTTTTCTCTGTTAATTTTCTTTTGTCACAGTTTTCCTTACAGTCTCTGTCCTAAATACGTAAATTTTGTGAAAAAGAGAGTTAATTAGATTCCAGAAAAAAAAAAAATAAGGGAAGGGAAACTGGAAAAATAACAGGTATAAGGGATTTGGGACACCTAATATAATGGATAAGGAAAAAGATGATAGAAGAATTGTATCACAAAAGGTCAAAGACCTGGGAAAGATCAAAGCTCCAAAGAAAATGAAAAAATTAAATCTGTACAACATATGTAACTTGTATCTTATAATTAGCAGAAATTCTTAACATCAAGTAAAAATAAACCATGAAGTTATAATTTTTCTAAAGCTGTTTCCCTTTTTTTTTTTTTTATGCATATCTTAATATATGGAAGAAGAGTACCTGACAATATTTTTCTATTATAAAAAGTCATGTCATAAAAAAAATAAGACCCCCAAAATAGTTCTTTCATTAAAAGGCAGTAACATTTTATTCTAACTCCATAGATCAAAGTAAAATATTAGTCTGATATAATAGGAAAAAAAAAAAAACATTTAGTTAAAGGAAGGAAGATAAGCAAAGACCAACCAGCAACTGGGTAGGTTCCATGCTTCCAACATTTTAAAATTTGGCCAAATTTGGTCAAATTTTAAAGAAGTATTATTTTGTCCACCTGAGGTCGATGTACAATAAGGAGTAAGCTGTTTAAAAAACCATTTAACTCTTTCATATTCTTCATCTGGAGTGAAAATTATATCTAAAGTAGAAACAACTAGAAGAAACCAGTGCTTTAGTCATGGATTTACTCAAAAGTCTTCAATGTCTCTCTGATGTTTTCAGAAATTGATTCAAATTCCTTTGCTGAGTATATTGCTATACTCCATTACCTAGGACAACACCTGGCTGGCTGGCTGTTTCCTATAGCATTTCTTGCCTTTCCACACATTTAGCATTTAATGTAGGCTACTTTGTATTGTTAATTATTTTTATGGCTCTGTATAGTTCTTTGTAGAAAGGAATCGCTTATGAGAACATTTCTGGAACCAGACCTCTATCCCTGGTAGAGAAAGCTCTGAGACAAAACCAAGGTAAGACTCATAAAGTAGAATGACTAAGCCTGTATTCAAGCTTCCATTTTTTATAGCCACTCAGTGAGGTTCTCAGCACATAACTATATAAGCATGAGACTACACTGGATGTCACACAAGGTGAGGTTCATAGGGTACAAAAAGACCCAAATAATAAATTGTTTGCTCCAAAATATTTCATCCTGAATTGTTATCTCTGTTCACAAGGCCAAGATCCTCTACTGGGGGGGTGCATGGGGGGGATCAACATCTTACCTGGAATTTACCAAGAGAAGGTGGGAATCAAGGTTAAGGTGAACTGATCATCCTGACTACTGAAATCTCTCTTTCAGTATAAATAGCCTGGATAAGTTTCAATTCCATTTCTGCCTTCAAACATGGAGCTTAAGAGCTTGAGTAAATATTTTATCTATATTTGTAGAATACTTAAAGAATACAAATAATTTCTCATCTCCAAAGGATCAAAAATTGTCTTTTCAGTGCTGAACTTTTCTGATCTGTTCCCAATTTTCCTCTAATTCTAATGTACAGGCAGGAATATCTAGCTCAGCATCCTGACTCTACTTTTCAGTAGCTCTCCATCCTGAGGTTTACTTTAACTGGATCTCAAGTCACTCAACTGTAAAAAGTGACAATTTATACAGCCTATGGATTTTTTTTTAATGAGGGGAAAAAAAGGAAAAACATTTTATAAAATACTTACAGTATAATCTTAATTATCATCACCATCATCATCTAATTTGTTTTCCTGCCCCCAAGACCTATGAGCCCTGAGAACAACACCTGTTTACTGTTTGAGCAGTTGTTTTGCCCTGTTGTTCAGTTTCCTGTTAAAACCTAACTGAGCCTCTGCTGCCCACTGCAGGAGGAAATGAGAAAAAAATCATCTCCCTTCTGCCTGGATTCTCAGGTGGTTTTATCGCTAAGTGTTTTGTTTGTTATTCTGTGATTCATTATTTGGAGAATATAGTTTACTAGATATCTTCATACGATGAGCTCAATGGTAGTTTAATACGTATAAAAGATAAGTTTGATTAACTATTATACCAATTATACAAAACTAAGAAAAATGACTGAAATTCAAACAGCACATAGTGACAATTATCTTTGTTGTTAGTTATGACCACACTATATAGACATTTCCACAAAATGTTTGGCATTCCTATTCATTTCCTATATTTTCTATTTTCCTGATATAATTATTTAATGGATCTATTCAAAACGTGTAATGCATTTCAGTCATTGCCTAGAATGGGGCCAACTATTATAGTAGACAACAAATCATCTTTGAATAAATGGATATACACAAATATACCAATACATGTGAAAAACCCACACTAGTCTTATAACACGCAGGGTAACCAGTTCAATTTGAACAGGCTCTAGAGTTTTTTGGTAGAAGGGTGAGGTTTCAGTATATATCATAAATTTATAAAATGAACAGGAAAACGTAATAGGTAATGTGCTGAGTTTTATTTTTAACAGTTCATAATGGAATATACCGAGAAGCTTTCCTCAAAACTCCTAGTACAGTAAAATCTTATTACGGATTTTTCAGGGATTATAGAAAAATGTTTTCTTGAACTGTCATTTTATTATGTTCCATATTACTATAAATATGTGGATTCTTACCTGAGATTTAAAAGACATTTTTTCATAGCTAAACAGAAGTCTTCAGTCAATTTTGTTAGTTATAATGAGATTACACCTTTAAAAATAAAACGAGTGTACTAGAGTTCTTTGTAAACTGCTCACATATTTGGGCTATAAAAGATCTGTAAGATCATAAAACCATAGGTGTATTTTTTAAAAGCTGAAATGGACTTCAAAGATGATAAATTTAAGGAGTTTGTTTTGAACCTGTTCAATTATGATAATGACCTTTAATTCTTCCCTAATGGCCTCCATGGAATTAATTGGTTATTTCAATATCAGGGCTCATCTTGTTTGGAATTTTAAAAGAGTCTCTTCTTTCCCATAATGGGTTCTATCAAGCCTATTTTAAATGTTCTGAAAGCACATTTTTAAAAGCCTTGACATTCTCCCTCTACCGTCTCTCTTTCATCTTTCTTCATTATTTTCAGTAAAGAAGAAGCCATTTTTGTTCCTTTGTAATTCTGCTTTGGTCAAGCTATCATTTAGACCTTACTAACAGTCTTTTCTTAATTACGTTTTCTATGTTGAGAAAATTTTGTGATTGGAAAGATATTATTTATAAAAATCTAGAAACTGTTTCCGCTTAATAGAAGTTACAAGCTATCAAATTTCTAAACAGGTGCCATGCTGCCATCTTCTGGTTATTTTGTAACAATGTTTCAAAGCTTATAAACTTCATTTTAAAAATGCCTCCTGATGTACTTTGAAATATTAGAAAAATCTGTATTAAATTAAAGACAACAATTTGAATGATTAGAGTCACTATATCTAGAGTTCAGTTGACCTGAAATCCTGAAGATAATGTCTTATACATTTAAGTATAATAACTGATTGGGTCCAAAGATAGAAAAGATGGGGTCCAAAAGATAGAAAAGTGTTTTATACCATGATCATTTACCTTGGACACTAATGAGACGGCTTCAAGACATTTTTTTTTTTTTATCATACTACTTTTTACATAATTTCTCTCACACCCTTTCAGTGTGGTTTCACTGAGTGTGAAACTTTCCCAAATCTACCATTCCTGTTATTGTTAATAAGTGACTCTATTTAATGGTGTTGTGAGTAGCACTGAACAATTTTGCAATTTAATTGCCTTGTTTTCATGTTAAAACTCTCCAGTACCTATAAGTAGCAGCATAGACCAAAGACCCAGAAGGGATGGCTAGAGAAACCAGGGTTTCACGTCTTTAAGAGATTTTGTGTTTTAAGGGATCATTAAAACCTGTAGAACTTTCTTTTTTTGTGCGTTAGTTTATTCTAACAATTTTTCAGATTTTTTGTGTGTGAAAATGCCTATTAACTCCACTAGCATTCTCGTTTTCGTAGCCTTTAAGAGAAAGATAGAATGATTTTATGTAAGATAAATTGATGTCTCATACTGAAAAATTATTTCAAAATGTAAGGTATTAAAAACATTGTTTTAAATTCAAATAAGAAACAGTGTCTTTAAGTTCTATGCTTTTTCAGATGACTATATGAGAGTATAAATCATCATAGCACATTGAAAATCAGGATGCAAATGGCCCAGTAAATGTTTAGCAACAGAGGATTTTCTCAACTGTTTATTAAGTGCAATCCAAAATCTAAAGCAGCTGAGACAGGTGCTAATTTCATTCCTGTTATTAGTAATTAGTGATGAAATTTAATGGTGTTTGTAAGTAGCTCTCAAGCGTCTGCCATATTAAACAGGGTTTGAATATAAGGGGCCATTAAAATATAGTTTTTTAAGCTTAACAGACTTGGGCATACAGGTATCTTGAATAATCAACACCTCAGAGAGCATATGCCAAGTTTAAATGGCAAAATCGGCCCACTTATTGTGGGCACAGAGATGACCTTGTAACTGCTGGATACACTGTGTGTTTATATAGATTGTACCATACCCAGATGGTTGATAACTATTCTGTTTACTAAACTCAAGGCACCTGATACTCCTGTCATTGTTTTGCCATGACAGAACTACTTTTTAGTCCCTTATATTCACAAAAAATTGCTATTATCATATGTTGACAGACAGCTATCAATTAAATGAATATTTCATCATTCCACAGCTTTCCTATGAATAAAACAGACTCCTCTATTTATAAAATGTGCTGTTTGATTCATCTGAGTTTTGTGTTAGCTTTCACTGTTGGAGGGAAAAAAGAATCTTTAATAGCCACAAATAAAAAGAAACAATCCGGGGCTTCCCTGGTGGTGCAGTGGTTAAGAATCTGCCTGCCAGTGCAGGGGACACGGGTTCGACCCCTGGTCTGGGAAGATCCCACATGCCGCGGAGCAGCTAAGCCCGTGCACCACAACTACTGAGGCTGCGCTCTAGAGCCCGTGAGCCACAACTACTGAAGCCCATGTGCTACAACTACTGAAGCTCGCGTGCCTACAGCCCGGGCTCTGCAACAAGAGAAGCCACTGCGATAAGAAGCCCACGCACCACAATGAAGAGTAGTGCCCCCTCGCCGCCAACTAGAGAAAGCCCGCGCACAGTAATGAAAACCCAATGCAGCCAAAAATAAATAAATAAATAAAAAGAAATAAATAAAAAGAAAGAAGCACTCTTACCTGGGTCAAACCCATGACTTTGTATTCATTAGCAGCAAAATAGCTGAACTAAATGTATTAAAACACCCATACATATGCATACATTAAAAATATATGATTGGGAGTTTGGGATTGTTTAAAATAGACAACCAACAAGGACCTACTGTTAAAATATATATATATACATACACACACACACACACATATGTGTATATAATTAGATAGATATAATTGCCAATATGCTTCTACTATATCTCTTTTATGCTGTTAAGATTATCCCAGGTGGAAAATCAAGATGGCAAAGTAAGAGGAAGTGGAGCTCACCTCGACCCACAAACACATCAAAAATACATCTACATGAGAAATAATTCTCAAGGAAAAGTAACTGAAAACTGGCAGAAGAATGTCTATATAACCAAGGCTACAAGAAAGATTTCCACATAACCAGGTAGGATGGGGGGAAAAAAGCACTGGGGTCAGGACTTGTGCCCCTAAGAGGGGTCTAAGAGGAAAAAGAAAGACTACACTGGTGGACACTCACCCTAAAGAGTGAACAGGTCAAGCCACAGACTGGGTGTCCTAGTCCTTGGGTCCCACACAGAGGCGGCAAATCCCCTTGGCTGCTGGGAGAACAGCTGGCACAGAGATAAAAGGTCTAGAGAAGACTAGACTCCACTCACGGTAAGTGCATGAGTGCTGACTTGCCAATAGGGCAGAGAGAGTGCTACAGGCGTGGCTGCCACCTTGCCATACTCACCAATCTGAACTGGGCCAACACCCCAGTCCCACTCACTCCACAGCAAGGTCTGGCACAGGATCTAGGGCAGCCGAGTCCTGGGAAAAGACTCCATCTAGTAACATGAAGATGGCCAAGGAGCCAGGTGTGTGATCTAGGTGGGGTGGCCGCAGCCATTGCTGGCGCTGGTAGTGCCAAGGAAGCCGCTCAGACCTCTGACAGCAGCACAGCCACTTCAACTCCTGCAAGCGCAATGCCCAAACCCCCAGTCCCAGCCTAGAGAATGCTCTGGCCCTGCTCAATCCGTGTCACAACCCTGCACTAGATCTGGGACGACCATCAGGGAAAGGACATGACCTTGGATTGCATCTGAGCAGAGCCACAGATGCTGTAACAGGCGGAGCATCAGACCTCTGGGAGCGCATGATCCTCACTGACTTCAACACTCCCCTCCTTTGAGGCAAAGACCCCAGTGAGGGGAGAACAAAAAATACACACTTAAAGAGAAGAGAACCTACTCAAGTCAAACACTTAGGGGCTTCCACTTCAGCAACTGGGGAACAGACCCCACCCCTGAGAGGGTGGCAACAGTCAAGCAGCAGAAAGGAAGCCCTGCCCCACACTCTGAGCAGGCTTTAGCTCCTGCAATACCAACCACCCCCCATCAAAGTGACAGCTGCCAGCACACCCTGGGGAAAGACGGGGCTGCTGTCCACATCAACTCCAGTCCTCACAGCAAAGACACTGGGCACACAGGCTACACAATAATGCTCCCACATAAAAGCACTCCTTTAAGATCGCAATAGCTGTTTCACCTAAATTCAGAAACAGAGAAACACAAGTAAAATGAAAAGGCAAAAGAACTACTCCCAATAGAAAGAGCAAGAGAAAACCCCTGAGGAAAAAAAAAAAAAAGAAACTGAGATAATTAGTCTAATAATACTGAATTTAAAAAGTTGGTAATAAAAAAGCTAACTGAATTAAGAAAGTACGAATATAAATGCAGATTATTTTAACAAGGAACTAGAAACTATAAAGATGATCCAATCAGAAATAGATAATTCAATCTAGAAGCAATGAATAGCCTGCTAAATGACACAGAAGAATACATAAGTGATATGAAAGACAAAATGATGGAAGTCACCCAATCAGAACAACAGAGAGAAAGACAAATGAAGAAAAACAGAAGCAACACACTAGATCTATGGAACAATATAAAACACGCCCAACTATGCGTAACAGGGGTTCCAGAAGGAAGAGAGAGAGAGAAGGTGACCAAAAACATATAGAAGCAATTATTGCTGAATACTTCTCAAACCTGAAGAAGGAAACAGATATCCATGTATAGGAAGCAGAAAGGGTCCCAAACAAGATGAACCCAAACAGACCCACACCAGGATATATCATAAATAAAATTAAAGATTGAATTCTAAAGAGAAAAACAGTCATTTACAAGGGAACCACCATAAAGCAATCAGGTAATTTCTCTGCAGAAAATTTGTAGGCCAGAAATTTCTCAGACAACCAAAAATTAAAAGAATTCAGTAATAAGAAACCTAGCCTGAAACAAATGCTGAAGGGTTTCCTCTAAATGGAGAAGAAATGTAGAGGAAAGGGAAAATCCTAATAGGAAAGGCAAATATATAGAAAGGATGGAAGATCACTTAAATAAGCCAGTACATAGGATTAAAAAAATGTGAAAGCAACTACAACTATAATATACAGTAAAGAGATGCACGAACATGTAAAATATGACATCAAAACCACAAAATGTGGGGGAGGAAAGTAAAAAAATCAGATCGTTTAGAACGTGTTTGAACTTAAATGATTACCAATTTAAAGCAAGTAGATATAATTACGGGTCAATATATATGAACTCCATGGTAACCACAAATTGAAAACCCACTGATAAAGAAAAACCGAAAAAGATAGGAACTAAGGCATATTACAAAAGAAAACCACGAAACCACAATGGGAAATAAAAAAAGAAGAAGAAATGAACAAAGAACTACAAAAACAGAGAAGTTACTCTGATACACATCCTGAACATAAATCCAGAGGGGAAGTAAGAATTTTATTCAAAGTTCGAAAAAGAATATCAAATTCAACTCAGGTTTACTCTAAGATGGTATGCCCTATGTAACAGTCAATGCATTTCATCTGTTCTTTCTCCATGTTATTAGTCCCTACTGGATTTCCATTAGATTAAATCCCAAATTCCAGGTAACTTTAAGAAAATATAAAGGATGAAATTAATAATAATCTTAAGATAAAACTTTCATCACTACAAAGTTTGAGGATAAAACTGACTTTAGTTGTATGATACTGGAAATATTTTATGAAATACAACCCACCACTTCTTAAGATGAATAATCAAGAGAGTTAGAGAATAACCAAAAGGGGTAAGAAATACTGGGATTGAATCTAATTACACCAACGTGTATTGATCTCCTGTTCTATGCCAAACACTATGCTAGGTTAAAAATATAACTGTGCCTGGCACATTTCCTGTCTTTAAGGTATTTCGAGTTCATCAAGGGAGTTAGGGGAACATCTAACTACTAAACAATGTGATAAGTGTATGAATAGAGTGTTTCAAAAGCATGGGTTAGGGGTCCATTAATCAAGTCTGTGATGACCAAGAAATGACATATTGACTGGGCCTTAACGGATGATTAGACTTTTGCAAGATAAAGGAATGTGTTTCTGAAGAAACAGGAGCACCATAGTTAAAGGTCCTGAAAGGTGATGTATTTGTCAGGCAGGTAATAGGGACAGTGAACTTGTCCATGTGGCTATTTCAGAGTAATCACATGGACACAATGTAAGGGACCAACACAGAAAGGTAAGTGAAGGACCTTAAATGCTAAGCTAACCAGACAACAAGGAGAATTACAACTCTTTAAGGAGACGTGTCTTGATAATAATTAATAAAGAGCATTTGTTGTCCATTTTACATGTGAGATCTAGTCTGATCTTCACAGCAGCCCTAAAAAAAACTGTCCTTCATTTTACAGAAAATAAAATTAAGGCTTACAGAAGATAAATATTTTGTCTAAAATAGGTAGTAAGTGACTCAGCCCTGATTTCGCTCTAGAGGTCACATTTATCTACTCTGCACAGCCACCAAATTAACCAGACTGGTGTTTTAAAAAAATAGCTTTCCTGGTAGAGCTGAGTGAGAGTAAGTTAGAGAGAAGAGATCCTAAAAAACAAAGAGAGGAGTGAAGATGCTGCTGCAATAATCTAAACCAGAAATAACACAGGTCTAAACGAATGCAGAAAGTGGCTGCGGGGAAGGCAGCCTTACCTTGAAGCCAAGAAGCTTGAACTTCAGGGTCTTCACCGGCACAAGCCACAGCCAAGGCACTGGAGGATCCCCAGCAGGGCTTCACATGGTCATACACATTTGTAATATTTGGAAACGCATTTGCCACAATGGTTAAGGCTGCTGTGTCTTTCTACTGTGCCTTCTAATCTATCCATTTTTGCTCCTATCCTATGGCATTGGAGAGGCCACTTGTATTTGGCAATCTGGCCAAAGAAATATTTGGGGCATATATTTATCTTGGGAATAGTGGAGTCAATTTATGCAGTTTGCAACAATGCCTTTGCATAAGTAAGTTGTGAAAAACAACTCCATCGTAAGAAAAGTTGTCAGGAATACTGCTCCGCCAACTCATTCAGCTTTAAGATACGAAGTTATAAGGCCAGAGGTCTGATCATAATACGGAGGTCCACTGTTAGTCAGCACAGAAGTATGTGGATAGTGAAGGAGAAATAAGACTTGTTCCTCCGAAACAAGTCTGAGGAAAATTCTGTATCATCGTGCAAATAAATTATAAGCAGAGTATTGTGCTCTCCTTGATACTTAGTCAAAAAGGGATGTCAAAAAAGTAATATACTCTGTGAGGTAATAGATCATATACAATTATAAACATGCCATCTACTCTTTTTCTCCCTTTTTGGTGGGAATCAAATAAAATAGGTTTACTCAGGATTTCTGTGTTGTAGGACATGGACCTACAGCAGTACTTCAAAGAGTACACCTGCCTGTGGGTGAAATTGCATGTTTTATGTGGTTTCTCATTTTATCGGATGTATTAGTACATCTGGCACGTCTCTTGACAATGTATGGTGGTTCCAGACTAAACAGCAAGTAAGATAGCCACTGACAGAGCAAAACGATCGAACCATACTAGAGGAAAGCTAATTATGTTTCCATTCTCTCTACAAAAAAATGTTAATATAGGACTATAGTTATATGAAGAAGTGATTGATGACTATGCGACCAAAAAAAAGTTATGGAATTGTGTCAAGATTTCTTTCTGAATTTTGAAGTATTTGTTAGTCTTTTAAAATGTGCAATTTCTTGTCATTACGCTTAACATTCTAATTAGATATTCACTTTCAAATATGCTTGCACTCTTAAACAGGACCTCAAAATTATAGTAAGTTTTTGTCCTATAAAACCATGGTTCTCCTCTTAGTCAAAAGAAAACAACAACAACAAAGAAGCCGGAACATTTGAGAAACTTTTTAAAGATAAACTTGCTCATACTCTGTAATATAATGGAGTGGAGAGTCAGAGAAAATTCCAGGGTGCCTCGCATGGGTTTCTGGGTAGAACATGGAAAATGATTCTAGGTTTGCATGGCAGACAGCTGAATTTCAGATATATTATGTTTGAGAGGAAATATAGAGTAATAAATATCCAAGAGGATATGCAGGAAATATAAGGCTCTCATGTGCAAGAGAGAATAGAAAGTAGTCATATACAATTTTTAAAGACTTTATATTTTTAGAGCAGTTTTAAGTTCACAGCAAAATTAAGGGAAGGTACAAAAATATCCTAAATACCCTGCCTTGCTCCACACAGAAATAGCCTTCCTGATTCTCAACACCCGCCACCAGAGTGGTACATTTGTTAAAATTGATGAACCTATACTGACATGTCATAATCAGCCAAAATCCATAGTTTATACGCGGTTCACTCTTGGTGTTGTGATTTCATGGGTTTGGACAAATGTATCCATCACTAGGGTATTACACAGAGTATTTTCACTGCCCCCAAAACCCTCTGTGCTCTGCCTATTCATCCCTCCACATCCCTCCAACCCCTGGCAACCACTAATCTTTTTACTGTCGCCATAGTTTTGCCTTTTCTTGAATGTCACGTAATTGGAAACATACAGTATATAGTTCTCTCAGATTTGTTTCTTTCACTTAGGAATTCGCATTTAATATTCCTCCACGTCTTTTCATGGCTTTAGAGCTCTTTTCTTTTTAGCACTGAATACTATTCCATTGTTTGGATGCACCACAGTTTATCCATTCACCTATTAAACTACATCTCAGCTGCTTCCAACTTTGGTCAATTATAAAGAATGCTCTATAAACATCTATATGTAGTTTTGGTGCGGGCATAAGTTTCCAGCTCTTCTGGATAAACACCAAGGAGTGGGATCACTAGATAGCATGTTTAGTTTTATAAGAAACTACCGAACTGTCTTCCAAAGTGGCTGTACCAGTTTGATTTCCTATAAGCAATAAATCAGACTTAATGCTGCCTCACATGCTCATCAGCATCTTGTGGTAAGTGTTCCATATTTTGGCCATTCTAATAGGTGTGTCGAAGTATCTCACTTTCATCTTAATTTGTATTTCCCTAATGGCATATGATGTGGACCGTGTTCTCACATGCTTGCCATTTGTGTATCTTCTTTGGTGAGGTGCAGGGCCTTTGGCCCATTTTTTTAAGTGGGTTCTTTGTTTTCTTATTATTGAGTTTTAAGAGTTCTTTGTATACTTTGACCAACAGTTCTCTAACACATGTGTCTTTTATAAATATTTTCTCCCAGTCTGTGACTTGTCTTTTCATTCCCTTGCCATTGTAATTTGTAGAGCAGTCATATAAATTTGAGGAAAATAAGTGTTTGGAAATAGGTCAAGCTAAAAAAAGGTATAAGAATGCCCAAAGAGGAAATGTACAGTTGGAAGAGGTGAATAGAATGTGCAAAAAACCAAAGAGTATCAAATATGAGGATTAGGATGAGGATCTAAAGGATGTCCAAAGAGGGAAAAAAAATCAGAAACGTAGACAAAGTATTTGTAGAGTGTTGATATTGGAAACTAAAGTCAGAAAGGACTTCAAAACAAATCTTCAAGTTCTTCAGGGATGCAAGGATAATGAGGGCTAAGAAAAAGACATTGATTTTAATATATAAGACCCTACTGGTAAAGTCACTATAAATCAGGTTTTGTGAAGTTATTGAGATTAAAGTCTGAATATAATTATTTGAATGGTAAACAGGAGATATGAGAGCAAAGGCAATGGACTCACTCTTTAGTTTCAAATAATATGAGCTCAATTTTATAACACACTCTCTTATGCTCTGTTTATAATATAAACAAACGTTTATATTATATATAAATATAATGAGTGACTTTAAGCCAAAATGCTAATACTTTTACCTCTAGGTAAAGAAATTTTGTTGTTTTTAATTTTTTTGTGTGTTCTCCAAATTTTCTACCATAAATGGATTTCCTTTTAAAAGAAAATACTATAAATAACCTATTTATAGAATATGTATTAAACATTTATAAAATATATTTATAAAGTATAAATATATATATAAAGCAACTAGTTGTTGCTTAAGGAAGAGGCTGATGTTTAAGACAGTCTACATTGAAGAGAAGGTGCTGGAAAAGAGGGTAAGGATCAAAGATGAACAAAAAGGGATAGCGGAGGAAGAATCTAGACAAATGGAAGAAGGTAGACTAAATAATGCAAATGTAAAGGGGCTAGCTTCAATAAAAATGATCATTTCCTCTCATAAAATGGGGAAGGAAGGAATAATGTAGTTAGAAAATGGTGGATTTAGGGTGAAATGGAAGTTAAATGGTTAAAGTCTGAATGCACTAATTTTCTGAATATAAGAGATTCAGATGTTAGCAAAATTTGAAAAGGTCAAAAGAGTGTTGGAGTCTCATAGAATAGCCACTAGAGAGAATAGACAAGGGAGGAAAACACAACAAAGAAAACATTTACCAAGTATTATTGATGGCCCACGCTGAGTCTGACAATCATAAATTTTAATGGAGCAAATTAATGTTGTTAGGCTATTTTCTCCAATAGTATGTAGCAGCCTAGAAGCAGAAATGGAGAAAAAGTGGATGTTTGGAATACGCCATATATAGAGAAGAGTCAACAAGAAATAAAGTATTTCTCAAGACAGCAGATGAAATGACCGATTTGTGAGCCAGGCCCCAGCAAAGATGGAAGTAAAACCAGTAAGAATCTTTGGAAATAAAGAGAGAACCAGAGATTAGAACAGTATCACCCAAATTACCAAAGTGTGATGGGTGGCAAACTGATCCTAAGAGATAATGAAGGAAAAATATTTTATAATCAAATAAAGTTGGAAATTTTTACATATTAGAACCACATCATAGGAATTCATACAGCATAAGAGTATAATAAAAACTATATGAATTCCTACAGAATTGAAACTGTATCTCACCTACAATTTTTCAAAGTCGTTGACCATCAAGTTCCTTCCACCATATTTATTTTTATTTTTAAAATAAAAATAATTAACTTCCATTTGGAAAATAAATGAAGGCTTGCAATCAGGTTGAAGTGTCTGTTAAATGCTAATAGATTAGGTGAAGTGATTAAGTTTTGGATAGAGCCAAATTTCAAAATTAAAGACTTTATATAGAAAGCCATTATAGAATGTAGATCTTTAAATGAATTAACCAGTGGGGTGAAAATGAAGACCACTGGAATTTGAAACTCTTAAGTATAGAATATTATTCAGAGAATATTGAAGTGCCCATAATCTTCTGAAGACATGAGATTAGAAAGGAACACTGAAAGGCTAATACCAACGACCTCCAAGAATGAAGACAACCACCTATAAATCAGTAAGTATAAGTTTTGAAAGAATGATATGCTGTATTCTGTAGGCTGCAAATGAGGAAGAATCATAGGATGTGGTGTCGGTTCAGTATTCCATAAACACTAATGAGAACCAAGAAAAAGCCAACTGTTATTGAGGTCAAATTCATAGAAAAACAAGCAGTTCTGTTTACCATTAAATAAATAAATAAATAAAGAGGGAAGAGGGGCATGGAGGAAGACAAAGGTTAGATAAAATAAAGTTTTAGTATACATAGAAAGTAGCTGGGGAGAGAATGATGTCTCAATAAGAATCAACAAAGAGTTAAAAGTACAAAGATAGTTTAGGGCCTTAATCGAAGGACAAAGCAAGGAAAATAAAAAATAATAATAATATAAGGACATTGAGTCTACTAGAGAGATTGTTTGGATCAAGGGCTTTCACTGAACTTTGATGTTCACAAAGACAAAATAAAAAACAAAAAGAATAAAAAAGAAGACTTAGAAACACAGGGGAAAAATTGATTAAATATGCTTTGAAGTACAAATAGAAACCTCTTGTAGTCTGCAAATATCCTTGCTCAACTGTTCCTAAACAGGACCACCCACTTGAAATTCCTAAATTACACATCAAGAAAAAATTATGTTATACATATGCGTGTGTGTGTGTGTATATATTTAATTGCAAAAATATCTGTATCAAAATAAACAGAGTAAAATTTCCAGAGTACAATGCATTTGGAAAATTCTGCATTGTACATCCTTTTTGGATTATCTTAAAGTCCATTTGTGCTATAAAATGTCTGAGATATACTGAGTTTAGAAAAAAAGAATTCACTTTAGTTTTATTTAACATTCCTCAAACTTATATGAACTTGGAGCCACTTGGGAAAAAAAGAAACTAGAGTGACCCGGAATCAGAGATTCCTTCAGAGAAAATGGCAACAGCAAAGGATCACTTCATTATTTTCAAAGTACCTTGAAATGATTTACAACTGTAAAATACAGACCTGTAAGTAAGAATGCATGATCTGAAAGCAGATGGATGAAAGGATCATGTCTATAGGCCATGAGTTTCTGGAATACAGAAACCATTTATTTGATTTTTGTTGCTCAGTCTAACACATAGAAAATACTCAGTAAATGAATTTTGGCTGTTTGAGTGGTACTTCATTGATATTAGGTGTTCAATTATACTTTGCCCAGGTTATGTATTGTTGAAAGGGCCATGAATATATTCTAAAGATCATACGTACTATTTACGTGTCAGTAAATGTGGTCATCCACATTTCCAGCTGATAATGAAACATTTACCAATCAAATCTAAAGCTTGCAAAGCAATAGTCACTCAAAAATTTAATGAACATTTCTTAAGAGATATGCAACACAAGCATTTATATCTTTAATACAAGGAGATAAATGATTAGTAGAGCTTTTTGATAACTGCTCAGGCATAATCTCTTGCTTCTATACTAAGAGTTTAGAATGCATTTAAATAAGAAAGACTTATAGATGAAAGAGCCACTTGACTGATTTTTTTTTCCATTTAAAAAGAAATAAAGAATTGGACACATTTAAAAGTCGTCTATCAAGAGTAAATATTAGGCACTTCCATCATCTAACAAGTCTAAATTTTAAAGGTCTTTTAGTAACAAATATAAATGAGAATTTTTTTTAAATGGTGAGTTCCCAGAACACATTCATAGTAAGGAAAATGCTTTCATACACATAAGTCCTTTCTGATGAAGTAAAGCACCAGCATAAAGCTTTTCTCTATGTTTCATCAAGTCTAAGCAAGCTAAAGAGGATTTTAAAAAGTCTCTTCAAATACCAAAGAAGAATGAAAATGTACTGTACTTAAACTCCAAAGGGATTTTTCTTTTGTCAAAGGCTGTCCTTCCATAACCTATTCTGAGCTTAAAAATCATGTGAATCTCACTGTGGCTCTCATTACATCCCTTTGGTTGTTAATTTTAAGTAATCTGTAGAAAGGTGAGTTTCTCAAAGTAAACAAAGGAGGCATCCTTGTAGCCTTTGGAGAGTAAGTTAACAAAACCTTTGTTGGATTAAGAAAATTAGTTTCATTTGTGATTGTGAGGATCAAGTTCCATTTTATCGACTGATTTATCAAAACTCATTTTAAGTTTACAAGGTTTAACAAGTCCACTTGTTAGAGAAGACGCTTAAACTACTGGTTTTTAAACAAAAAGAAACCAAGTAACTGTCTCTCAAGAAATTGGTCAGGCCATTGCATGACTTACAGAGTTCCCTATAAATCAGAGAGATGGTTTTTATGGCATTTTCATCAGAATACATTTTGGTAGAAAACTCAAACACATAGTACTCACTATCAAAAGACCATAATGATTAGGGTTAATGGTTATGGTTCAGTTTACATGAGAATAGAGTCAGCCTGAGTAATTTTCAAAATGTTAAGGACACAGAATAACAAGTTGATGGATGCTGAGAAAAATAGTCTATTTTGTTCTTAGACTCTGAAGTCAACTCACTCCATAACATAAAGCAATAATGTGCTCCTCAGGTAACTGCATAACCCAAACTTAATGTCTGGGCTCCAGCTGTGAAAAGTTTGATGTTCTAATATTTGGGTCATCTCTACTTATTTATCTCTCTGTTCTATATCCTAGAGGTCACCTACATACATATGTTCAGGGACTGTTTGTGGGTAAGCCTAACCATTTAGTAACTCACCTCACTAAACTATAAAGCCTAAGACTTCAAGAATTGATTCTTGTATTCAACTGTGCATCCCCAATATCTAGAAGAGAGTATGGCTTATACTTGGTTTTCAATAAATAATTTTTGAGTAGCTATACCCATTATTCTTTTGTCTTATAGTCTCTCAGGACCTCATATATATATATATATAGAGAGAGAGAGAGAGAGAGATGAGGGGCTATTTATATGCACACAAATACATATATACCTCTATATAAATATATATATATATATATATATATATATATAAATATGAGGATATATACATATATTTTGTAAAATTTGGACTACCAGATACTACACTGATCATATTTAATTATAAACAGGGATGGTCAGGTAACCAAATATACTATTGGGTTGGCCACACAATGCCTTCAGTTTTTAAGGAAAAATAAAAGACACATTTTTCATTTTCACCAAGAACTTTATTGAACAACATATTTGCCCTTTTGTTCCACTACCTTCTGCTATTTTTCAGGCAACTTCATAATTCTATCTTTCCAAAACATTTTAGTTTTTTGAGCAAAGAACTGATCCAGGTGCCTTTTACAGTCTTCCAGCAAATTGAAAATTTTTCCATTAAGAGAATTTTGTAAAGACCGAAATCAATGGAAATCCGAAGGTGAAATGTCTGGTGAATATGGCGGATGAATCAGAACTTCCCAGCCAAGTTGTAACAGTTTTTGCCTGGTCATCAAAGAAACATGTGGTCTTGCATTACCCTGATGGAAGAGTATGCATTTTCTGTTGACTAATTCAGCACGATTTTTGTCGAGTGCTGCTTTCAGTTGGTCTAATTGGGAGCAGTACTTGTTGGAATTAATCAGTGGTTTTGTGGAAGGAGCTCATAATAGAGGACTCCCTTCCAATCCCACCATATACACAACATAACCTTCTTTGGACGAAGACCGGCCTTTGGTGTGGTTGGTGGTGGTTCATTTCGCTTGCCCCACGATCTCTTCCATTCCACATTATTGTACAGTGTCCACTTTTCATCGCCCGTCACAATATATTTTAAAGACGGATCATTTTCATTACGTTTAAGTAGAGAATTGCATGCAGAAATACAGTCAAGAGGTTTTTATTGTTTAACTTATGTGGAACCCAAACATCAAAGCAATTAATATAAGCAAGATAGTGTAAATGATTTTCAACACTTGATTAGGATATTTTGAGTATGTCGGCTATCTCTCGCGTGGTGTAACGTCGATTGTTCTCAATTAACGTCTCGATTTGATCGCTATCAACTTCAACTGGTCTACCCGACCGTGGAGCATCATCCAGCGAGGAATCGCCAGCACGAAACTTCGCAAACAACTTTTGACACAATCAGTCACAGCACCTTCCCCGTACACTGCACAAATCTTTTTTTTTGCATTTCGGTTGCATTTTTACTTTTCTTGAAATAAAAAAAAGCATGATATGTCGAAAATGTTGCTTTTTTTCTTCCATCTTCAATATTAAAATGGCTACACAAAAATTCACCAATTTTGATGTCTTTTTTTAAATGCACGCTGATATGACAGCTGTCACAATACAATCTAACAAAATTGTTTTGAATGAAGTTAAAGACAACTAAGTGCTACTAGAGCCATCTTACAGAAAAAACTGAATGAACCTTTCGGCCAACCCAATATTATTAAACCACACAGAATTTACTTTGAAAACGTACCCCCATAAAGTTTAATACAATCAAGCAAAACCTTTCTAAAACATACCTTACTGCATATCCATTTCTGTTTAATGATTATAAATTCCAGAATCTACCATGAAGAAAATGTGTTGCCAAAATGTAAGGATTATGCAAGTAGAAAAGATATGTCAAATCACTTGAAACGTCAGGGGAATATTAAGCAAGTGATTTGGGGAAAATACTCATGTTAATACTTCCCTCATTTAAATGAGCTCTCTGATAAACAAGGTAAGTCAGTAAAATGTTAAGTGGTAATCCTCATTGGTTGTAAAAAATGTCAAACTCTTGTAAGAAACAAAAGATTTCATCATTCTTGATATTATTGTAGAACTCAAGAAACTACTTTTTTCATTAGATTGTCTCATAATATCTGCAATTCAGAAATAATTATCTCTTGTCTCATATCAATGGGACATTACCTCCACCAACAGTTAGCAACAGTTTTTCCTTTTTTTTTTTTTTTTTTTCTTTTTCATTTCCGATACAGCAGTAAAATTTCCACTCACCAAAGTGACCTTCCAGTATAGATGAAACCTGCTGGCCAGAAAGGTTAGCACTGTTTTAATTAAGAAGCTTACAATGAAGCATAACTGGTGCCTTAATTTCTAGGATCTCTGCCCAGTGTGCCAATGGCAACCGTAGTGGGAAAATAGAATTTTTTTAACTTACAAATGCAGTTTTGTGGGGTGGGGGAGGAGGGGGAGCTATCTGGGAAGGGACTGTTTTTTCCACTTAATAAACATGAAAATACATAGCAAATCAAAAAAGAGAAACTGATTATTTAAAGGGAGCTCATGAGTGTTCTGATAGCAGACTTTAAGTATTTTAACTGGACATAAGAGCCTGACATAGTATTCTTATAATAAATTAGAGAAGGCAGGAGATCTAGGTTTTATTTAGTGGTACACCATCTTAGAAGAGATTTTCAGGCACCTATCTTTTTTTTTTTTTTTTTTTTTGAAGTTTTGAACTCTACTTTTTAATGGTTGGCTTTGTTCATCACTGAATTTTTGTCTTGTCTTTTATCTTTCCCTCCAGTTTCAGAAAATTACAGGTGATGCTGGGATTCCTTTGCAGGCACCTATCTTAACTGAGTTCTTTTATCTGAGCAATGGAAGCAGGACTAGGACACATACAAATGCCTGCTACATTCCAATGTTAAAATTTACATAATCAGAAATAAAGTAGTTTTTTTAATGCACAAAGGTGATCTTATCTGATTGTTGTTTTTGATCAGCTTCTAAGCCCAGAAAGAACTATTTTTCAACTAGAAATAAGTACCATAATCTATGTTCAGTCCCACCCCTCTACATTCACTTCTCTCTCTCTCTTGCGCTCTCTCTCTCATAGAGCTATTTTAGCTGAAAGAAGCTCCATTTCTGGAATAGGACAAGATAATTATGTAATTGTGCAATATTGCATGACATGGCACCACACTATACTTCATTCCCCACCTCTAAAGCCCACCTGTGAGTCGGCATCCCAAAGCAATTGAACCATACATTAATGTATCTGCAACACAAATAATTGATTTCTAAAAATGTTAAAAAGTAAATTTGCTCTCTACCGATGTCATGATTTCATGAAAGTATTCTAAAATTCCTATAGTATAGAAAATTTGATACAGCTTTTAAATGACACTACAAACTTTCAGTTAGAAAGGTACAGTCACCTTCTCTTGACTATTTTAAGGTAAAATCTCTCAATTATTATGCCACTCAGTGCTTAGCATGATGTAGGTGGCTCAATAAATATTTAATGAATACATAAATTGTTAATGATTTAGGGAGAGAACTTACATTAAAAACCTCATGAATAAAAAGGCACATAATCTAAACAAGACTTGTAGTTTTAACACAACACTTTCTTCTTTAGCATACTACGTACTTGGAAGAGACAGGCAGGGTGAATTTTTTTATATATGAATTATTTGAATATAATTTGGTGACAAAATAGAATTTTTAATCTTGTTTAATTTTACCATTTTTACATATGCAATTGAAGTATTTATTGCATAGAAAAAATTAACAATTATCATGATATATAAATAGCTGTCCTAAAGGTTAAATAATGATTATATATATTTTTTAAAAATTAGTAATGATACTACTGTACATTCATAAAATACTCTGTAGTTTATACAGTGCTGTTATGTAATATCTAAAGTGATCACAGACACTTTGCAGTTAAATATGCACATTCCCATTTTAATGAGTAACAATATCATAGTAGTTAGGACCACAGGCTCCATGGCCAGGCTTACCTAGCTTTGCACCCCAATTCTGCCATTTGCTCTGTGGCCTTGAGCAAATGTCTCAACATTTGCAAGCCCCGAGTGATATAAACAACCTCACAGTGTTCATTTAGGGTTGCAAGAGTTAAGGCATGAAGTGCTTAGCCCAGTGTTCTTCAATGAGCAACCTTACAGTAATGATCTCATTAGTCACTGTTAGTAAGGGATTGGACTACTGGTTAACTGACTTTCTGGGCAACAACAGTGGTAGAACAGAGGCAGCAGAGGTAGAACAGTGGTGAACAAAGTTTAAATTTAAGGCAGTCTGACTTGACAGATTTTGCTCTCAGACTAATACTCTACCAGCTCATTTAAGTGGAAATCAAGTCAACTGTAAAAATGCTATCTGCAGAAACACTTTTAAATTTTCACAAAATAAAATGTGTAATTTAAATATTTAAAATCCTTTTCATCTATTGTAACTTACAGTTTATACATATTGAGATTTCTCACTTTTATGCAATCATTATTTGTGCTAGAAAAGCTATTTGTCAGTGAAAACAAGACGCTAACTTTTTCAGCTTAAAAAGCAATTTGGTTAAAATGGTACCTAATTGCTCTATTCACAAAGGAAGAATGACCTTTCAAATATGTGTATCAGCCTCTTACTCATGAACATTAATGCTTCTCTTAAACTCAAAAAAGTACTCTTTTAGTGAATGAAAAATAGAGCTGAAGAGCACCATCATCAATGGACTTCTGTAAGGGAACATAGGAAGCTGGAGAAAAAAATAAAGTAGGAAAGAAATACACAACATAATGAACCTTAATGTGAGCCAAATTAATATATTCACTCAACACATAGTGGAGTGACTTGTATAGAAGTAGCTCTTAGAGGGAATTGTGATTCTTATCCTAAAAAGGTTCACAATGCAGAGACTATTAGATAAAAAGCATTATTGGGGATCAGATTAAAATGAGATGAGGGTAAATTTACAGCAGCAAAGAGTGATTTACAGATCTTATTTGAAAGGTTATTGGAATTACTAACGATTGGGCAAGCAGGTAACAATCTCCCAATGGTGTTGTGACTGATACCCTGTATACACGCTTATTTATATTGGGTTGGCCAATACAATATTCCCGATCCTCTTATTAACACATCCTGACTTTTGTTCAGATAAGGACTAAAAATCCACCAATATCAAAGAACAGGTGGGTAAGAGATTCAGAAAAACTGAACATGAGAAGTCTTCTGGGAAGCTTGTGGGACGATCTCAAAGAAAAGGCAAGAGCAGTGCGAGAAGATAGATTCTCTGCTCTGAACTCCCCTGTGGCTGAACCGACACTGGCAACGATTTAGCTTTATTTTTCATGAAAATATATGAACTCCAGTTTGTTTAAGCCACTCTTAATCAGATATTTATGTTTAAAATTGTTCACAACTATTGCACACTCCATAACCATTATGGATTAGAAGTAACAGAGATTAAAGATTAATTGAAGAAGTGGATATGAAGGGAATATGGTGCCTCTCATGTTGGATATACGTTTGAGGTTGTAATGGAATATTCGTGAAGTTGGAAATTATAAAATATATATCAAGAGGCAGATAAACAACGAAGGTATTAATGTAAAATTCAACTGCAGATTTGAAATACAAGATAAAACTGTGGAAGTGAATAGAGAGTCAAAAGAGAGTCAAGAGCCTTGGCAATGTTTACCATTAGGAGGCTGAATAGAGAAGTCAGCTAAAGAGCTAGAAAAATAGATTTGACCATGGAATATCGCTGTCTAATTAGAAAGTGTAGTCATATCTGTAGAGACCAAATCATCAGGAGTCATTTGCAATGGATGCATCATTCAATCTTTAAGAAACCAATGGGAACAAACAGCGGTGTTAAGTATTGCTGCCAAAAGGATTTCTAGAGACCTCGAATGTTGGGTGGGGAGGGCCATGCTGTCCCTTATATCTGTTATATTATCCACTGTCCATTGTCCTTCACTTCTACTTCTATCTACAACCTCAGCTATAGTGGTTCCACTTGTTCTTCAGTTATTAAGTATAGAAAGCTTATCCTTAATCAATCCTTCTGCATTACATAATTATACTTACTAGTACTTAGAGTGCATTAGTATAAGTCGATTTGTCTGTATACCCTATGGATATACACACACACACACATGCACATATCTATTCCTATATGAAATAGGCTAGTCTTTTTTTTTTCTTCTTAACATTTTTATTGGAGTATAACTGCTTTACAATGGTGTGTTAGTTTCTGCTTTATAACAAAGTGAATCAGTCATACATATACATATATCCCCATATCTCTTCCCTCTTGCTTCTCCCTCCCTCCCACCCTCCCTATCCCACCCTTCTAGCTGGTCACAAAGCACTGAGCTGATCTCCCTGTGCTATGCGACTGTCTTGTTCACCACTGTGTCCCTGGGAAGAATGATTTGAGTGAAACAATTCTGATTAAGGAATCTCATAACATGGTAATTACCACCACCAGCCTCCTCAACTTGTCTGTCCTCTTTGGCCTGGAGTAGTTTACAACACTGACATGGGAGGGAGCATGGGATTGTGCAAAAAGGTCTGATTTTGAAGCAAAACAAATCACTTTCTAATCCTGGATATTCCACTTATTAGATTCTGGCTTCAGGGAAGCTACACAACTATTTTAATCCCTTGATAACCCTTCTATTAAAATAGAGATGGTACTAGCTTCCTCCTCTATTGTTCAGGATTATAATAGTCTTAGAGAAAATACATAGATAAGAGCTGGTCTATTGTTGGAACACAAATTGGAGGTAAACTATGGTCAAAACTGGTAAGTAGAAGCTGTGGTGGTCTTCAATGATGCTGATCTTAACTCAGATATTTTATGTTGCCTATATGATTTCTACCACTTGAGAACACTTTTATACCAGGACAACTTATTTCAGAGAAGAGTCTTAGTTGTAGGGGCATCATTACAGCCTATAAAAATAACTGAAATATTTGTTTCCTTGACCAGTCTGAGAGAAGCTGACAAATTTCATGTCTAATCATCCATCATGTTTTATGCTAAACAAATTTTCTGTTAAAAAATCTAAACCAATATATTTAAATTTAGGAAATGTTTTTTCACAAAGACTTGTTAATGGATATCGCCACAGTAGAACAAGCAAAATTCATCTTTTATTGGAAACATCTTCATCCAAATCAGCCACTTTACATATTTAATAAATAGCCTTATGTTTTACCACAAATGAACTACCAAGTGTTTCATAATTGCTAAAGTGCTTTGTTACATTTATATAAATCTACTTGAATATAATATATTCCTATGAACATATTTAAAGGACCATTTGCCCCTAAAATGCCTTATTGGCTGAAAAAAAGAAAAGACCTTTTGCATATTCTGAAGCAGCTAAACAACATGTTGTTAAACTTTTTCAGGATGTCTGATCCCAAGATAACACTAGTAGCTAAAGCACCATCACTACTGAAGTTGTTTGTAAGGTGCAAATCTATAGTAATAGCTGGTGAACTGGAAAAAAATTCTGCAACATCAAAATCCATCAATCCGTCAATCCATCAAAATCAATCCAAAGATCCATCAAAGGTGGATCTCGATTATCCTATGCATGAAATAATAAACACTATCATACTGAGATGAGAAAAACTCACAATATTAATGATAATAATGAAGAAAAAATGTTAAAGTTTATTTTCTCTTAGTGGGACAATTAACGGGAAATAAGGATGCTTTAACTGCAGATTATTAGGTTACATGAGTAACTGTTGCATTAGAAAATCTAATCAGTAAGATGTAAATAAGCAAATTACCAGCTGTCAAAAACATTACCACTATCAAACTAAATGAGCTTCCCCTAGGCAAGCTAACATTGCTTTTGCCTGAAGGCCAGACCAAATATGAATCATGAGGAAGACAAGTCATATAAATAAAATAGCTTTTAAATTAATTCTTTCTGAATAGATGAACTTGAAAAATAAACTTTAAAACTCATTTCTAAAGTTGGTAACAACCAAGTAACTGTGATGACGGCTGACTACCGTAGGCCAGATTGCATATTCCTCAATGACCCCTCACTTCTTGCTTTTAAATTAACATAAATATGATTATATAATATTGAATTGACTAGTACACATAGCTATCCCATAGGGCAGACTAAAATGTGATTTTCAACATGAAAAGTTGTAGATAAAAGCAGTGTGGTGATTTGTATGTATTTGCTGAACTGGAAGTCAACTGTTTAATGCTACCTTGTCTAACTACTCAAAAAAATTGATTCAGTAATGTCTTTAGAGGCCAAATATACAAGGTATATATACACATATATTTTCCCATCCTGACAACTTTATTTTGTCTGCTATTTACACAGATACACCCCTAAAAAAATTGAAAATAAAATATTAAAGGTATTTAATTTTGCTTTTATTTAATCTGATTATTTACAGTATTTTAGTCCATCCTTTATCTGTAGAAAGTAAAATGAATGGGTTGAGGAGTGAGGGGGACCTTCTGTAAAGATTTTGGAAAAAAAAAAAAAAAAAGAAAGAAAAGTGTCCATACACAAGGGTGTCTTGAAATTACACTGGTTTCTGTATTAGTGTCAAAAAGTCAAGAGCTCCACCTGAAGGTTAAACAAATTTTAAAGTTAGCCATCTGAGTCTCAGGGAAACTAGGGAAGTTGTGCCTGCCATTGTGGGGCTAGTTAACAAGATCAATGTGAAGGACAAACAATCATCCTAGGGAATGCTATGGGTATTTTGGAAATGGAGTTTAAATTTGATCTCTTAAGGGACTTCCTTCAGTATGGTTACAGGAGCTGACCTTGGGGAAAAGATTTTAATGCGTTACTTTTAACTTTGTTTTTTTTTTTTTTCACAATGTCCTATCAGCTTGTTTGGGGACTCTACTTGACTAACCTCATCCTTAGTTGTTAACCTCACCTAGCTGCCCGCAAAGACTCACTGAAGTAGTGAATACAAATATTCTAAAAGAATGTATGTTTTAATGGAGACCCTCACCAGGTGTCACTTAAAGAAATGGATGAGATGTGTAGTGCCCTAATAGGTAATATACAGTTGAATAATGAAGCTACACAAAGTGATTAAATGAGCATTCTGGGGCTTTAGGAGGCTGGAGGCAAAGGTATTAGTAAGTAATACCTAGACACTGACTCTGCCTCCCCAGATCCTCACATTTTTTCCCCAGTTTGAGAAGTATCTTTACCGATGCTGATTTTGGCTGGAGAATAAGCAAGAATCAGATCTCTATTTCTTTTTAAAGGCTTACATGGTATACATTCCCCCAGAAGAGGGATGAAACCCAAAGTGAATTTACACTGAGGTTAAGAATTGCACTTTTCAGATTCTATATCATTCTACCCTGGGGTTAAGAACTTAGGTGAAATGATTACCGATTTCTGCTGCATGTAAATATGTAGTGTTGTTATATCTGTTGTGTCTTCCTTCTGTCACTTTTTAAAAAGTGTTTAACTCCACTTAAATCCCAAATGTAGTTTAATTTTATTGTATGAGTGATGTGGGTGGAGGTAGTTAGGGGCTGGTGGTAGGGGTCTGCTCACACATATGTGCGAGTGTTTCCTCCTAGCCAATTTATAGCCTAATCTGAACCAGCATATCTATTGTGTTGGGAGGCTTTTGAAACCTGTCTGAATATTCCTTAGAGATATAGCTATATAGAGATTATCATGTTTGGTATCCAGAATCAGAGAAGTGGAAGAAAAAATATATATAACCCATACTATATATATTATCCACAGGCTATTTATTCTCTCTGCTATGTTTTCTTTTTAGGCATAAAATATACTGGTATTAGTAACCATATGCATTTTTAAGCATTTTACATCCATTATTAAATATAACATTACCAACAATTCTCTAAAATAGATTTATATTATTAATCTCATTTTACCGATGACTTTGAGAGGTAACTACATTGGCCAAGACTGCAAAGATAGAAAGCAGTAGAGCAGGGATTTAAATTTAAATAAGACCACAAGTTTCACTCATCAATTCCAAAAATAAAGGAAGTGTATGTGCATGCATGTATATGTATGTGTGTGAGTACATACTTTTCTTGACTTATGACTTACATACATTTGAAATTTGTAGGCTAAGATGTGAAATATCTGTGACTGGAGTCTCAAATCCTTTCAGCACTTATTGGAGTAAATATCACCCTACCTGTATATTCGCTCAAAAGCAATTATGATGAAGCCATAATAACCCTACATTCATCACATATAAACTTCATGAATACAAAAATTTAACTGAAATAACAACCCACAAATGTCATCATATTGTCTATTTTTTCTTCCCTTCTTTTCCTTGTTAAATTATGGATAACTTTATTTTGAAAATGTATTCTGGCTCATTAAACATTTTTTAAATACTACTCAAATATATGTTCATGATAACACTTAAGATAATCTCAACATATATAAACATATTATTTATCCTCCGTCTACTCCCAAATGTACTGTCAATACTTTCTCCATCATTCATGACTTAAATTTCTTTTTAACTAAACTACACAATATCAAATTAGAATTTGGCCTAGTATAGTATTTTCTAAATGCCATATACTTGAGAACTAATCATAATTTTTGTTGTACCACATACCTACCATGCATACTATAATTTACCTGCTGTTTTAATTGGCTGCTTTATTACAGGAATGGAGCTTTATATTGCTGCTGTAATGAAAATCAATGTAACTTTTCATTGTTTTGACTTAATCATAAAAATAAACACAGTCAAAACAAAAGCATATTATTAAATTTTAGTCAGATATCTTTGCCATTGCGTATGAGACCTATTCTTTTTGTTAAAAACAAAATTATTGGAAATACGTGGGTTGCTAAAAATATGCTAGTATAAAAATAAGTATTTCTTCTTAAGAATCAGAAGCAGGGAATAAGGTAATAACTTGCCCAATATGTGGTTTAAATTTACTGAGATGATTTTGTGTGTCTCAAGTGGAAGTGATATTAATGAACATTTAAAATCTTGTCTGATAAATCAAGGTTGATCACAAAATACAAACTGTTTTAAACTAGCATTCAACACCTGGTAAAGGTCCAGAAAAAACTTTGAATTAAGACAAAGTGATGAAATTGGGCTGTGGGAACCACATGATGTGAATCTGAATTCTTATTCTGGTACTTATTAGCTATGATGTCTTATATAAAACTGCATTAACCTATCTGAGCCTGTTTCCTTATTTGTTAGCAGCCACTGATAGTTCTAAAATCTATTAATTTGTAGTTGCAAAATGTACTTATCTAATTCTATCATGTCTATTTTATCTGGTGGGATACTTTTTAACAAGACATATCCCCAGTTTGCTACTTTGTTATCCAATGGTAGAGTCCATTTAAGAAAGGCATGATAAATGTTTGATTCTTTTATTTCATATACTAGGTTTCAAGATAATAATTTAATTGCTGCACATTCTCTGAAGGAAAGCAATTAATTTGTAAAATATTATTTATACTCATAGATTTACATGTGTTTGGTAAATTTCCATGCATTGCAATGACTAATTTATTAATTGCAAATTAACTCAACAGTGGCCTCTTCAAGTTATTTTCTGAATTCTTTTGACATAAACCTAGAGTTTTTTATAGCCCGCTATCTGGTTTGAAAAGATATCTCAGACTCGTCTTGTCCTAGACCTGCCATTTCTCCAAGAAACCTTGGTTTTCTTTAGTGGGACATGATATTTCAGTAACATAATCTGGGTGCTACATAGATACTAATTGCTACTGGCTCAGTGATTGCTTCTTGGTCTTTACAGCAGAAGAGCTAGGATGGACACACACCATATATATATATATATATATATATATATATATATATATATATACATACATATATATATATGTATATATATATATATATATATATGCACATACACACACACACATATATATATACACATACATACACAAGCATATATCAATGTAGTTTTCAAAAAAAAATTCTTAATACTAATACTTTCAATGCAAATTCAAGACTACAGAATTTTTACTAAGTCTCTTCCATATTGCACCCTTTGCCTCTTTTCCACATCAAAAATCCTGATGCCTGGGCTTCCCTGGTGGCGCAGGGGTTGAGAATCCGCCTGCCATTGCAGGGGACACAGGTTCGATCCCTGGTCTGGGAAGATCCCACATGCCGCGGAGCTACGAGGCCCGTGAGCCACAACTGCTGAGCCTGCGCGTCTGGAGCCTGTGCTCCGCAACAAGAGAGGCCGCGATAGTGAAGAGGCCCGCACACCGCGATGAAGAGTGGCCCCCGCTTGCCGCAACTAGAGAAAGCCCTCGCACAGAAACGAAGACTCAACACAGCCAAAAATAAATAAATTAAAAAAAAAAAAAAAAATCCTGATGCCTGAAGATATAGAGGATAATAGAATAAAAATATCCCATCATAATTGCTCATCTTTTTAATCTACTTTACACAGAGGACAGTCTCAGAGTAACAACAGTAACATTATCACCACAAATATGAGTAATAAAAATAATTTTTAAAATTTGAATATGCTCTCTGATAATCCCTTATTTTTATATATACATTGATTATATATGTATATGTAAAATACACATATCTACATCCATATCCCCTACATCCATATCATCTGTATTGCCCATATCGCCCAAACCTATGTTTACAGTCAAGGTATACAAACACTACATACTGTGCTCTGTCTCTTTGCAGAGTCTTAACCACTGGACCACCAGGGAAGTGCTTTTTTTTTTTTTTTTTTTTTTTAATTTTTTAGGATATACTTTATCCCTTTTAACCATCACTTAGCTTTAGTTCTGACTGAGTACATGTGGAATATTCAACACCAGTCTTTTATTTATCTCTAGTTAACTGGGTGTCTGAAGCATATTCTATGGAAGATTGTCAGGAAAGATTCAGGGAAACAATGGAGTTCTTCAATGTTAACAATACTCTTTATGTCCTTTTAATCCAAAGTTAGTTTTTCTAAATGTAACATCTTTGGTTCATGTGTCTCTCATTTTCCTTCCCTGTGTACCATAAGTATGTTACCACATTTTTTTCTAGAGTTATGTTCTGTTGTTTGATAACCAATTTTGTTCCCTAATCAGTCTTTTTCTTCTTTTTCTTTTTCTTTTTTGGTATAGATGTCCAAATGACACTTTTGTATTTCTTTCTTTAGAGTCCAGTATTTTACTAGAGTATTCCTTGCTTTGGGTAATTCCACATTGATGTCCTTAGGTACATGACCTCTTTCAACATACAGCTTTAAATACCAGCAGGAAAGTTTTCTTGAGTATAGTTCTGGGTATGTGTTTCCTTTCCTTTGGTTTTCCTGAGATGCCTGATGCCTCTGGCTTGTATGTAATAAACTTCTTCAGGATTTATGTTTGTCTCAAATCTTTTTTATAATATTTTCTTAAATGGGTCTTCCATTAACTTTTTCTTAATGCTTTTCTTGCTAGGTTTACTTGTTCTAGTGTTCTTTCTAGTTTAATCTTCATTTCTGAAATAATTATTTCTTTTATTTCTAATAATTTCCTAAATTCTGTCACTTCATTTCTGAGATTCTCTAATGTTGATTAATGTTGTCCTTTGTAATTTTCCTAATTTCTTGTACATTATTTTGAAATGTTATGTCACAGTTTTTAATCATTTTTGTGGGCATGTTTTTCTGGGGTGATTTTATTTTCTGTCAAAAGAATTTTTTTTAGAGGATTCAATTAGCTAATCCAGGGGCACTGCCATGCGTAAAGTACTTTCTCAGAATTAACAGATTTTTAGTTCCTCCAGTAGTTAATTACTGATTACAAAATGATGCAAAAGTATATGTACAATTATTCTACTACTTAGTAGTTCTAAGATGTGAATACTTTTTACAAGGTCTTTAGCTAATTGACCTGCTAATGAAAGTCTTCACATAATAAATTAGGCATTTTTTTTAAAGCTTTTCTTGTAGTTACCCTACCTCCCAATCAATACTCAAAGTAGTGCTTACACTATCATCTAGTTATTCATGACTAAAAATGTTGAGCTCTTAAAAAGGCGATAACCTCAAAATGGATTTGATACTGCTCACTTCCATGTATTGTAACTGTTGTCAAATGCAATATGATATTGTAACTGATATTTTTCTATAAAATATGTTTACATAAAGTTATGAGAAAATATAATCTTGCATATTTATTATGTCTACTATTTTTAATATATCTAAAACAAGCCAATAAAAATCATTGGAGTATTCTACTACTGATGCATTGTTATGCTTAAAAGGATGAGGTGTAGTGGGAAATAAGTTTAAAAAATATTTTACATTCATCTGTGACATTGCTCCTTATGATTAGAAGGCCTACAAAATATTATGTAGAATACTGTATTTAAAATTATGGAAGATCAATTCAAATTGGAGTTGACATTTTCTATACTACTAATGTCTATAAGCAGGTAACATTTATTTACATAAGACTACCTATAGTGATGTTCTTTTTCAGAATATCTACATCTAACCTAAAAAATATCACAATCCTTTGATTTCTACTAATTTATTAATATTTGAACTATGCTAAATATAAGAAATAAATAAAACAAGCCCATGTTTATCCAGTAGATATTAAGCATATACAATAAATTCTACATTAAATGTACAAAACTACAAATCTGTGGTGATCATCTTGATCTGCTCTTAAAATTTCATAGAAAACAGACTTGTGATTGCCAAGGGGAAGGGGGTTGGGGAAGGGATGGAGTGGGAGGTTGGGGTCAGCAGATGTAAGCTTTTATATATGGAATGGATAAACAACAAGGTCCTACTGTATAGCACAGAGAACTATATTCAGTATATGATAAACCATAATGGAAAAGAATATTAAAAAAAAATATATATATATATATATATAAAAAACTGAATCAACTTGCTGTACTTCCCAAATTAACATGACACTGTAAATCAACTGTCCTTCAATAAAAATAAATAAATTTTTAAAATAGGTTGAATACAAAAAAAAAAAAAACAATTCATTTCCTCTGGTTTCATGTGGCCAAGTGATGTTCTTAAAGAAAATCTCTAAAATATGATTTGTAAACTATGTGTCTGAAACATGATTTTTAACATATGAAAGGCTATGTGGTGGTATGTTAGCTATTTTTTGACAATACATTAGCCATCACAATTATGTGGTGTTTTTCCATATGCATGATAACATTAAACAAACCCACTACATTAAATGAGGTGTTAAGATTTAGTAATTAAGTATTAGTTCACTTAATAATTAAGTATGTTACAATTACAATTTTTTGTTAGCCCAAAAAGTAAACCTGACACACCACAGACTTAGAAATTAATTTTAATAATAGAAACCTACATTATAATTATCATTATCACTTTGTACAGACTCACTGTTTTGAAAAACTAATCTGTTATGTACTTGTTACCATTTCAATTACATTTGCAACAATTATGTGTGTTTAAAAGAAATAATAATTAGTAGAAATCATATTCATTCACTTAACAAGTATTTGAGTACCTATAATAAGGTAAACCCTGTTCCTTTTGCATAGTTATCAATAAAACTGTGGCATTTGGTTAATAGTCCCACACGGCACAAAGTGGAAACCTCCAACATGTTTCCTTAAGCTTAATAACGCTCAACATTATAATGTAGAAAAAAATTCAGTTTTACAGTTGCATTTTAATAACTCATATACACCTCTTCTCTTAAAAGCTTTGGAAATATTTTTGTGGCTTTTGTGAATTCACAGTAAAAAATAAAGTCTAAAAAAGGCTTCATTACTACTGATAGGGAGCACCTTTTATATGTAAATTTGACAGACTGTTTTTCATTTGTAAATGTCTTCATGACCTCATGCCATTTTCGTGAATATTTGCCTTTTTAAAAAATTTTTAGTATACATTCTATATTGAGAATGATATTACAGATCACTATTTATCAATAGTGATAGAAAATGTGCCTGATATTTGTTAAATGGGAAGGGGGCTTATAAAAAAAATACCTGTTTTTGATAAACAAATGTAACATCTTCTATATGTAACAATTTCTTAATCTTATTAATCTCCTAAGAAGCAGAGTCCACTTCCATCAATGGAAGCCAAAGGAGACAAAGCTTCCTCTTCCTGTGTCCTGGCAGCTAGAACATGAACATGTTAAAGTTCTCCCTCATCATCTCCAAAGGTATGTAGGGGTTAGACAGAGTTTTGCCCCAAGTTTGCCTCATTATTAACCCAGTGAAACCCCCAAACCATCCCGTGTTTATTCTATCAGTTCCCAAGTATGCATTTGGAAAAGATAACTGAGCAACCAGAAGAATCCTTTCACTATTACTTCTGGAAATAAGTGCTATATTGGCAGGAATACCAACTAAAAGCCTCCAGGGCCATTTCTCCCTATCCGAACAATTAATGGAAATCAGTATTATTCCTCTGAGGACAGCCCTCAATTAGTGCACCATCCAAGACTTTAAAAACATAAGATGGTGATTCCTACTGCATCCTAATTTTCCAGTTTGGCCAGTAGAGAAGTGGTTAGGTCCTGAAGAAGAGTATTGGATTAGAAAATGTTTCATTGATTAGGAATTCCAATTTCAGTTCTGAATGTGGTTCCCTTCCTTGAGCCAAGATTGTAGCCTCTGGATCACAGTATATAAATATTAATCTAATAAATACTTTTTCTCCAGCTTAGGAAAGATCAAGATATATTTTAATCTGGTAGTATGAGTCCAATTTTACCACTTTCCTTTATTATTATATTAGCCTCTCAATGTTGTCTCACAATATAATAGCCAGTGTCCTTAGTAGAAGAACCATTCCATAGGACGTTAGCCGTTCTATTAGTTGATGACATATCACTAGGACCAAGGTAGCAAGGAGAAGGTATCCTGGATATCTCAGTACAATACACATATGTTAGTACAAAACACTGGTACATGAACTTTCAGTGAAGTTTCTGGGGATCCAATAACCTTGGCCTTGGTAGGGTAATACATTTCGAAGTAAAGGACACTTGTGCCCCCTTCCATTAGCTAAGAGGCACAACACTTGGGCTTCTTTATATTTTGAATGCAATAACCAGCATATTTTGCTATACTGCTCTGAGCCACTCATCAGTTACCTGAAAGGATGCCACTTTCAATAAGACTCAGAAAAAAAGACGGCTCTCTAATTTGTCAAGGTGGTGGTGCAAGAATCTCTGCCACTGAGCATATTCAAAGGTATACACAATGTCTTTGGCACACTGGGAAAGAGTACGCAGAAAGGAACAAGCCCTCAGATGAGAATCTCACAGGAGACCACTGGGGCTTTGGACAAATCCATGCCTTCTTCAGCATGTAAACTCTCTCCTTTGACAAATAGCTCCTGGCCTGCACTAAAATTTAATAAAGTCTGAATAGGTAACCATAGGACACAGGTGGCCCTGTAACCTTACAGAACTAGGTATCGCCTGATCTATTTGCTCCAAAGTTCGGCATGTGTGATATAGGACTCCATCATGTGGCAGAAATAAAATCATCTGAAGTAATTGTTCAAGCAAACTGTGCACACTTTCAGTGCCAGCCTCCTACCATGCTGTAAGCTCTTCCATACTAACTCTGATCTCGTGTACAATAGAATAGTCAATGACCAGTTAGTGAGGAGTAAAATAATGGAGTCAGTTTTGTAATAAGTGCTGAATGATATTCTAGGACTAGCTAGAAATTACTGCTGCAGAATTGTACTCCCATTCCAGTTATCCTTGAAAGACTATGAAGGAAGCTAATCCTTTTAGTATAAGGACATTTTAGCAGTCTATTTCATGGTCCACATCTTTCTGGAAAGGGTGACGGTCTTATGTAAAAATCTACACTAATTCATGGATAGTTTGGACAATTATTTGGGGAAATGGGAAAAGCAAGCCTCAAGGATTAGTAACAAGACAGTTCAGGGAAGAAGGGTGTGGAAAGACTTCCTGGAGTAGCCCCAGAATATGAAGATATATATGTTCCATCTGAATGCTTGTTTTTTTAAGGATCATTATAATGCTTACAGAATGGGGTGGCGGGAAAGCTCTTAACTGGGTAGAGAAGATGATCTTCTCAGTGTATGTCAGTCACCTTCATTCTTTCCTCTCTGCTGGGCCTGCTGAATGGGCTCATTCACCATGTGAACATGGAAGCAGGCGTACACGCCATGCAAGTCCTCAACAACTTGATCTCTCTCTCACCAGGGCTCACCTCACTACTGCCCGTGATGAATGCCAAATTTGCCAACAAGAGGTATCAACATTAAGAGCATATTCCAGGTGAATAAATTCGTTACCCAATAGCAGTGATCTGGGACTCTTCTCACTACTTGATAGAAAAGGGAAAAAAAATTATATATGTATACATATATATATATATATAGTTTGTGGGCTGATTTAACCTATCAAAGGAAAGTTAACACTGGTCCTCTTCGAGGATAGAGAGCCATATGGATAAAACCCATGTGATTCTATGGGATGTTCTTTCACACAGTATAGACTTCCTGGGTTAACAGCCTGGTACTGGTACTTACTAGCTGTGCAAATTTGTCAAGTCCTGTAAACTTTATACAAACTTAATTTCCTCAACTGTAAAATAAGGGGAAAATCTTATCTATGTCTCAGGGTTGTTATCAGAAATAAAAGACAATATATGTAAGACACTTAGAACAGTAACTGATACATAATAAGCACCACATAAGTAATGGCTAAATAAAATAATAGAAAACTATCATACTTAAAGGTAGAAAATTAATGGAAACTATAATAAATGATCGTGAAACTTCTTTCAGGATTAAATAGTTGGGCCACACCAGTTACTAAAAAGCCTTAATGTATGTTGTTAGCTGAAGATAAAACATAAATGGCAAGTGGTGGAAAAAACTAATAAGCACCAAATGTATCCCCATAATCAGTTACAGAAATGAGGTCTGTAGTAGCTTCATCCATATTCATTTCCCTAACTCTGTTATGTGTATAATACTAAATACTAACTTATTTTCTTTTACGTTCCACCATGTCTATCTTATTTTTGTGTATGAAGTGTGCAGGTGGGAGTTAACTTTCCGATATAGTTGCAGATATAGGTGTATGTCTTTGGTGCAGGCAATCTGACTTGTTTTTAATTTTGATGGAGAATAGATCCAGTTTCATAGGAAAATTAATCAAGGCAAATCTGAAAATGTCAAAGATCTTGCCATGTCAGTGACACAAGGAGAGGGACTACGACACCAGGGCAGCATCCCAACCACCACAGTGTGGTTTTGGCTGTGTTGTTCCCTGTCACCACTGTCCTTTCAGAAGTCTGGATTTCCAATTTTTTCAGTATCCTTCCTTCTGTTACTGGCAATCAAGAAATCTAAATACACACATAAACCAACACAAGGAGAATATTTGTATATATTTCTAGAAAAATGTGAAAAGCTATACATTCAAATACTAGTAGTGGTTAACTCAAGGTGATAGAATTGTGTGGTTGGTCTTCATTCATTTTTGTTTTTAATTTTCTGTATTTTCATACTATTCTAGTGTACTACTCATATTTAGGAAAATTTTGTTTTTTTCCTAGTTGCCGGAACTTCTTTTTGTCTACAAGTTTAACTTTTTCAGAGGAAACAAAACAACTAAGTAGTAGGTATGTAAATATAATTCACCTGATAATTGCATGCCTGAGTCTATTTCTGCATTAAAAGTTAGGTCACATCAGTGAAGTGGGGAGCCAAAAAACAAAATAAAATTATGAGATTGTAAAAGTATTAGGGAAAATACTGTGAATTAGAAAGGGATAAGGAAAAATACAGTGGAAGATAAAATATTTTTATTTATATTTATTCCAATTTGGGTTTGTGAGAAATATAAGGACATAAATTTAAATTTGGCAGGTCCTGGGAACTGCACTGTCCTTTGAGTGATGGTGAATGGAGGACCAAAGAGCTGGATCTAAACACCATGCTCTGGCAGGAAGTGTTTGTGAGGGGAGTTGAAGCTACAACAAATTTAGAAAAGGTATCTCAGTATACCAGAGAGTATTTTGGTCTGTTTGTTTTCCTTGTTAAATTTGAGCTAAATATATTTTCAAAGGTTACCTAACATTTACTAGCAAAAACAACCAAATTATTTTGCTTTTCTGGAATCATACTGGGAGAGAGGTAGGTAGGAGGGTTGATAGTGGAGTAACAGAAATGATTAAGATGCATAATGTGTGTACATATGGTTTGAATGTTCTGAGAAATGCTGAAGCACAATAGACTTATGAATCACTGAGTCCTGGGTATAATTATTAGTTATTTCTCTTACTAGCTATGTAACTTGTGCTAGTGACTATTTTATCTCTGTACCCTCAGCTCCTGATGTTAAGATGAAAAAAATTAATTACATAACTCTGAGTTAAGCAGTAAATGAGATAATCCATGAAGAGTTTGAATCTCAGTTCCTGGCACAAAGTAGGTGCTTAAATTAATTTTAGCTAGTATTTTTATATAATGCTGATACTATTAGATTATATGTTAGATTATGGACTCAGCGATAGAATGGCCCTTAGGAAGTGTTTCTTTTAAGCCTCCAACCTTAACTCTAAATAAAGAAGCTAACACTTGGAAATAGTAATTATTTACTTATGGTCACATAGAATTTTAGTGGCAAAAAGTAAGAATAGAATGTAATTTTCATGAGACTTAACTGAGTCTTTTCTCTATCTGGTATATCTCACAGCTTCTCAGATCTACACATAAATACATACTCAATGCACATTGGCCAAAAGGATAAACATGTACCTTAGCTTACCTGCTAACATAAATATTTAGAATATATTTGTGAAATCTGAAGAAAGATATATTGCATTTTTATTTTAACACTTGTTAGCGACTTAAATATATTGGGAAATACATGTAAGTACTCATGTTAAAAACATTGTATTTTTTGATATTTGCTCAGATAAGGAATTGAGATGAATATTTAATACGTTTATGAAAGACTATAAATGTTTAATATTAGAAAATTTTATTTTTCCCTCTAAAATAGCTAAGTGTAGATATTTTTAGATGAATATATACATATTTGTATACTCATATATATTTTAAATCACAAATGAAAATAAAGCAGAATATTGAGATAAGTTATGTTTAAAAGAATTTTGAGTTAGAAGGCTTTTTACATAATCTGTATTTCTTTTGAACCAACACACCTATAGCTGTCTGCTTGGAGTAATTTTAAATGGCAATAACTCAAAACATAAAAATTCAAAGTCTAAAATCAACTGAAATGGAGCACTTTTTCTTTGTATGGAAACAAGCAAAAATTGAATAGGGTGCTCTATAGAAACATTGAAGGATTATTCATTTCAGCCTTCATAAGTGAAAAAGGGAATTAAATCCATGTTAAGATTGACAGCTATTAGCTAAAACTGTTAACTCAAGTGAGTTTGAAGGGAGGGGGGGAAGGAGGGAGGAAGGGAACAGGCAGGGAGGAGGAAGGAAGGATGAAAAAGAGATTTAGGAGCAAAAAAGAAACCAGACATCAGTATCAATTCTAAAAGTAGTAGGGTTGTTATTATCTCATATTCCACTGCAGAGTAAACTGTCTTTTAAGAAACATACCAACTAAAAGCTAACCAACTATTCAAAAAACCTTTTTTTCCCCCTTCAGATTATTGCCTTATCAGCTGTATCTAGGGCAGTGTTCTTCAGTGGAGTGCTTCACACACCAGAAGGTGGGTAGGACAAGCTACACGATGTCAAGTAAAATTGACTTTCTACTTAGGTACTTTATTTGTTCCTTATTCTATTTTGTGCATGTTTCATACTGAAAAAAATATATTAGAACAGCAGTATTTGTAAAGTCCTGTAAACAAGTAAATCATGTATCAGGGATATGCACTTGAAACTGTTTAAATGACAGTGCATGTGATCAGTTATTCAGGGATCAATAGTCTAAACTGTCAAGCAGGGGTTAGCAAACTTCAGCTAGTGGGCCAAATTTTGTCTAACATTTTTTGTATTAAATAAAGCTTTATTGGAACACAGCTATATTTGAACATTGTCTACGAATGCTTTTGCACTATAACGAAAGAGTTAAGTGGTTAAGACAGAAACCTTAAGGTTTGCAAAGCCTACATTTATTTTTTTCTCTGGCCATTTACAGAAAATTTTACTGTTCTCTTAAGAAAATTAAAATGCAAGAATTCAGGTCAAAGATGCTTGCAGGCAAGGAGAGAATCTTAGTATCTGTTAGGGACATGGTTTCCAGAGTTTATAAATAGTTGTTACACCTTGGAATTTCCTCGGCTAACAGAAAAAGGTGCTGGTGTATCTTTTTTTTTTTTTTTTTTAACCTTAAATGCAAAGTACACTCTATATCTCTTTCCCCAAATTAAGCCTTCCTTCTAAAGGAAGAAGGCAGATGACCTTGGCAAAGTTACTCTCTAAACCTTGGTTTACTTATATAAAAAATTAAGAACTGTGATATCTTATGGGATCTTTTAAGTGTCATGCCTGCATGTGCTCCATGTTTGGCAAATGAATCCTCCTCAGTACAATGATAATTGCTTCTCTTCCCACATATTTTGGTACAAAATATCTCACATAGGTTTGATTCTATAAAGCAACACTAATACATGAGTATTTATTGATGTTTGACTATACAGTCACACACAAACATGTACATATTTGTGTCCTTTTTATATCTAAAAAATCAATAAAATATAAACAAAAAGATATAAATTACTAATTAAATAACATTAAAATGACAGTAGAAATATATATCAAGTTATAGACAAACTGGCTGATGTTTCATGGATGTTAACTTATTCATGAAATTTACCCAGGATTTTGGCCAGTGGTCTCAGTATTCGACCAGGACAACTAGGCTCAGATTGTGGGCTTAAGTACAGGTGGGAAAGAGCTCTACTATATTTCATAGTTTTAATTTGGATATCTTCAAATTGGAATGTTATAGTGTCAAAAGTTTCATTTAAACCATGTTCCTTTGATCCTTTGAAGATTTTCAATTTTGTCCATCGGAATACATGTTCTTAATGGGAGGATTAATGGATTTCTCTTTGGAGTCCTAATATTTAGCTGAGTGCCTAAAAAATGTTAGGTTCTTAATATTTATAGGATAAATGAAAAATAAAAGGAATTGATATTACGTGGTAATTGGAAGGAATAGGTGAGAATGAACAAAATGATTACCTCATAACTATAAACAATTACTAGAATTAAGTTATGTTGCATTAATTCCTTCATCTAATATTTATCTTTTAATTTTAAACATCGTATATGTATATAAATAAATCTAAAATTTACTTAAAATACAAGTTCCTGGTGGAAAAATCCAGTATTTTTACAACACTCGAGACCTAGCCTTGAGTTGAGCACCTGCCATGTTCAAGGCTAAAAAAATAAAGTTTCAGAAATTGAAGCATTTTAATTTATAAATTAAAAAATATAAAACAAGCCAACCAGGCTCGTTAGCATAGAAAATCTCTAATGCAGGTATTATGCCATAGCTGGGATATACATATTATTGACTTTAAGTATCATTTTTAATAAATTATTAAAATACTACCTTTTCCCATCTATACTTGTAAATGGTGATCATGACTATTCTGTTTATCACAGTCCAGTATTTTCAAAGAGAAAAGAAAACTGTATTACTAAGTAAAAAACTCTTATCTACCATTTTGCTCATAAGAAAATTCAGTGGTAGATCCATATCCAAGATGTGGAGGCAAGGACCAGTGGGAATGAGATAGAGTTTCTGTCCTGCAGAGTGTGTCCCTCAGGGCAAATTATAGGATCTCATTATGAGTGTGTGCAAGGTGAAGAGAGTAAATTTAAGTGAAATTTGAGCTCTTTGCATTACCCACCGACTTCTAATATGGTTCAGTGTTCCAAATAGTAGGGTCTTTCAGTCAGTGGTAATATTCAAAGTCATGTCCTATTTTCTATGACATGTTGCACTGAATCACGCCCAAGTAATGAACTTGAGGTAAAAAGACAGAATCTGTGAATGTTTGGTAGAGAGTCCTCAGCAAGAGGACATGAATTATTTTAAAAGACCTAGAATCCTAAGCAAAGAAAAGGCGAGTCATAAAGCCAATCTTATAAACTGGGCTGGCTATGCAAACCTGGCAATGTTTACAGAAAGCTGCAGTTAAATAAGTAAGCAGGCTGCCAACTACAGAACTACTTTCAGTTCTACTGTAGGAGTAGGGTGTATCACATATTTAGGTCACAGCAGGGGAGAGTGAGGCAGAAGCCACAGTTTGATGATCTCTAGCACCAGCAACTGGGAGAAAAAAAGGCTACCAAGAAATTAATCTACTTGTGTCTTGAGGAAGACTAATTCCTAGAGTTATAAAAATTATGTAACTAGGCACAGAAATTAACTTTCTATTTTTAATATTTGCTATTTGGAAATTATCTTAAAGAGATGATAACACACCTCCCCACCAGGCAAGATATTTAGTTTCTCAATTTAACACTTTGTTATCACCCAAATAATCACCAGATTGCTGATCTTTACACCTGTATGTAAAGCACTGCAGAGAAGGGTATTTTACAGCCTGTATATCCAGAAGCATTCACAATAAAAATTGTTCAATATCTTCTCCAACGTTTTAAGTTTTCACAAAGTTGATCCAAAGGTTAAGGTAAAAACAAATCAGACTCTAGATAAGTGTTTGAACAACTTTAGCAAGATGATGCTATAGAAAATACACAGCTATTTTCTCTTGAAACTTCATCTTTATAGAAATTAAGCCCCAAAGACTATACTAAATATTTTTTGCTGCCATTTCAATGGAGTTTTTATAAAAATAAATTCTTTTTAGGTAATTTGACTCATGAGAGCAAAATTATTTGAACACATAGGACATATGTGTCTCAAAAAATGGTGTGCAGAAGAGCTACTAAGGAAGTTCACTGATTTCTAGACTCCATGTCAAGGGGTTCTGATTTTGCAGTTTGAAGATAAAGCTTGGAAATTTATTTTTAACCAAACCACCTAGATCATTACTCTGCCAAACACCAAATAAATCAGAGATGAAAGAAAAATGAAACTGAAGGATCTTAGTACTGACACTGTTTGGACACTAGAAGTGGAATATTGAGGGTTGGAGGGAAGAGGATTTGCTTTTGATTGACTAAAAACTGCCAAAATCATCTTTGAAGGAAGCCATGTTTTTTACCCACAGGAGAATTAAAGAGAGTGAAGGGTTATGATAAAGCTTTTATCTTGGGCAAAACTGATGCAGTGACAGTGCTGTGATGTATGAAACCAGCAGAGAAAATGCCATGCCATAAAATATAAAATTGCCCAAGTAAGCCAGGGAAAAAAATAACATTCAGACATACAAGTATTCAGGTTACTTTTCTAAAGAGTTTTGACTTTAAAAATATTATTAAATTGCCCCCCTCAAAAACTTACCTTTAACTTAGTTCTTAAGTTTAAAGAATAAAAACTATTAATAAAAACTAATAAAAACTATTTTTCTCTGTCTCCATGCATGACTAAAAGTGAATAACTGAAACAACCAAACCACATTTGACTCTTTACCCCAGAAGTGATTACTTTGTCATTTTCACTGCAATGGGACACATATGCCATCCACAACAAATTACTAATGTGCCTATGATATTCTGCAAATAAATACAATGTATTTTTACTTGTGAGTACCATCTGCAGGATTTCAAGCATGCAAAATATTTTGATGCTTCAGGGAATTTTATATAATTGATGCTGTATTTTTCTGAGAATGCTTCAAATGACTGATTATGAAAGATTTGCCCAGTTTCACTTACATTAACTCTTGAAAATAATATCCCCACATTCTCTGACTTCAATTTCAGCAGTCAACCCACTTCTTCACCAGTACCCCATTTAACCTCCTCCAAATCCCTGCTGCTTTATATGAAAAAGGAACAAACCCCACAGGTGATCTAGGTAATGTAATAGTATTTCCTCCAGAAGTATTTGGTTATTTTTCAGTAACCATTAAAACAAAGACAGATAGCAGGCTCCCTTCACATAGTAGCTGGGTACTGTGTCATCACCACTATCCCCTTCTTTCTGTTGTCATGAGAGCTCTCCAGGCAAGGCCAAATCCTCTTGCCAGACAGCTACTCTTTAATAGGAGGCCTCCTAATCATCCCAGACTTACCAGAACCATCTGGTCCTTGGGAAGTTACCTTGGAGCATTAAAATGGGAGCTTGTAGGGCTGTCTGTGGAGCTGAGATCTCAGGCTGGGAAATGAGACTGCTTTGCCTTTTCACTGAACCAGCTGAGATACCTGCCTATAGGTGATGTACATCACACTTTTTAAAAGAGGCAGTGACACATGATGAAGCTACATCCTGCTAGAGCAGCCCCCAGTAAGAAGTGCCAGAAAATGAAAATCACACTAAGGTAGCAGCAGCCCACGTGATTCACAATCAGCATTGAGGAGAGGATTTTTCTCATATGGAAGGACTTGTGAACAAGTCAGATGAGCTGGGATTCAAACTGAGAGCAGTGGAAGGGGGAAAAAAACAAAAAAAAAACCAAAACCCACTTTAAAAGGGCCTCTAATAAACTATACCCCACTTAGGAGTCTTCTATTTTTATTCTGATCTTATGAGTTAACCCATGGATTTAACATTGTAATTTTCAGAAGCAATACCTGCAGAGCCAAAGATTCTTTAGTGCCTTTTCTCTTATGCTCATTTATACCATTACATTTAGTACCCAAATCCCATTAACTCCACATCTTGCCTTGGGTTGTAAATGACTACAGAGACATATAACCACTAGACCACATCCTCCCTGAGGGCCAGAACTGCATTTCAAAAGTAGAATCCAAATTATATAAGATGTGATGGTAAATGCTCAGATGTATATAAAACAAATAGAGAGGCCGTTTGTCCCATTCATAAGCATATATATAGTTTATCTCATTTCATCATCACAACTATTCAAAGGGCAGGTGATAAAAAGACTGGGAGGCTTAGAGAAGCAAGTATTCTGTCCAATATGACACAGTCTCTCACGTTGGGTACATCCAAGCTTTGAAACTTGGAAATCTGACCCCAGTGGCGATGGCCTCAACCAATATTTCTGTCTATTCAGTAAAATAATGTTAAAGAAGAAACTCTATCACACAAAACTGGTAATGTATCAAATTAGTATATCTTCATATCTTCATTTATTTCAATAGAAGGATGTTTTTCAAAATGGTGCTCCTGTGGACAGAATATTTTCATACCCTTGTTTCCCTTCCTTGTAAAAAAAAAAAAAAAAAAAAAGTATAGCTCTTTGATCTTCAAGGTCCCCAATTACTAAAAATAAATCAATTGCCTTGATAACCTACTGAATGTCTCTGAAAATCAACTAATCAAAAATGCCCCTTTTAGTAATTTCTATTCAATATCAGGGAATGCAAGATATACTCTAAGTTGAGGCAAAGAAATGTCTGAGCATATCCAAATATCTGAAAACCAGGATGTTTTTGTGCATTTGGAGGGTGGTCACTTAAAGAGGAGAGTTATTAATACACTTTCTAGAAAAATTTGCAACGGAGGAAGCAGCTGTGTTTTATTGGGGAAATTTGTCCCCGAACTACTCAGTAACTTCCATCTGACCCCCCAAAATCAACTTGTACAGGTAGAATCTACACCAACTATTTTCACAAGAAGTGATTCTGAAGAAAAACATATGCCCAGATGAAAATAAAAAAACAAGTAGAAAAAGATGAAACAATGAACCCAGGCACCAAATAAATCAAACTGAAGGGAATTGTGATTAACAATGTTGGCTTTCATCGTTTTTACATGAAAGCAGTTGACTGACTTTACATGCACAGATCTGGCAAAATTAGAACAAAAAGTCAAGATATTAGTATCTTCTTAAATTTATATGTGGAAGTCTGACTGTAATGCTATTGTCTATCCTGATTTTTTAAGAAGAATGATGATGAGGCAAGAAGGGCAAAGAATCTCCATATGTAACAAAGTGAACTGTTGTGAGTTATTTTAAATTTCAAGGAGAAGCACATTTGTCTCAGGTATGATTGCTAAGCTCTTGACTCGCATTTTGATATCTTAGTTCACCATCTTCAGATACCAGTAGGTATCCCAGTGGAAGCAACACTAGCTGCGTGCTAATTTAATAGCTGGATCTTATATCCAGTTGGTGTTCCACCCAAAATCAGCAAACCTTTTAACAACCAAATTAAAATCTTCAAACACTTCTTCTGAACACAGCAATAAAACTGTGGGTAGTTAGTTAGCCATTAGAGTTTAACATAGTAAAGTCAGAGAAGAGCCCACGCAAAATAAAATCTGTCTGTCCAGAACCCAACTCAGCTCCTCATCAAGAGCATCCATCAGTATAATTAAAAAATAAATGCACAGATGGCATCCATAAACCAGTCTCAGAGCCAGAACAGGCTATGCTGTCAACTCTTGCTAACAGAGTTACCTAAATAAGTTACCTAGATAATCCAAATCAACAAACACCAGCCTGTGACAACCCAACTCCATCCCCCAGTGACTTAAATTTAACTCTGGAACATAAAGTTGCCATTTAGATATGTTGAATTCTTCAAGGATATTAAAAACTGGTTCTTATCTTTTTTTTTTTTTTTTAGACACTCTCAAACTTTGATGTTTCCAGTGATCTTTTTTTTTGTAGGAATCAGATGCAATATAAGTCTTGCAACCTGAAAGATCAAGAATTATGCTGAAGGCAGGAAAGAATCCTAGCTCATAGCTTAGGAAAGATATGGAGTTAACCTGCAACTGTAAATTATTATTGTTGTTGTTATTAATAATATTATTGGCACTGCTATTATCCTGGTTTGCTACTCAGTTCACTGACTGAACAAACATACAAGGCTTGCGCAATGTTTTCTAGAGTCATAGGATGAATTTCAGACAATCCACAACTAAAATAATAAATGAATAGGGGAAGGAGAGATTTAATCTTAAGCAAAACCCTTTGGCCAAGGTTTACATACACAAAGGCACAATATTTAAAAATTTGTCTTTGTAATCAAAGAGACCTTAGATGCCACCCACTAGCTATATGATTGTTAACCTAACTTCAGGAACTTCATCTGTAAATTGATGATCACAATACCTACATCATAAGCTTATTTTAGGATAAAATGAAATGATGTACTTAAGATTTCAGAACATAGCATGTAGTAAACATTGTAGTATTGTTTCTGTTATTTTACTAGAGAGAATATGAGCAAAAGTGGAATCAGTGTAATAGATCACTGTTAGGTATCTTTGAGCAAAACTTATCCTGGTTGGATTATTGCAGTACCATACTGTTAACTATGAGATAAAAAGATTAAAGTGAGATGTTCCCACCAGGCAAGCCTTCACATGGCTGCTTCTCCTTAGACACACTGTTATGGCTGTTCCATAGAGGACCAGTCATATATCTGAGAATGTAGTAAAGAATTGAACATTGTCCCTTTTTTGGTTCAACTGACGTTGCAGCAGGTACTACAGAACCTGAAGATTCATATTCTTCAAGCAATTACCTTTGTGACGTTATTTTATTAGATTTAATTAGATTCTTTATAAAAGATGTAAAGATAAAGGTTAGTGCAGGCACTTTTGGAGGATGTATCAATAATATATATTATTTTTATTATCTTATTGGGCATATATATTTGTGTTACTCATTGAAAATTGTCTTAACAAGAGCCACGGTTCCTCACTGTCGATGCTGGCTATACCAGTGTCATAAAACAATTAAATCACAAAGTTTGTGAGCTACTTATATCCAGTTAAAATGTAATTAATTTGGCAAATTAAGTTCCGTATAGTTTTAAAAGTTCAGATTCAACCTGGAAATTTCGGTTACTGATATTTGAAATTGACTCTGTAACTCTTCTCAGCCACAGGGCATTGGACAGAGACCAGAAAAACACAATGATGGAAGATGGATGCATTTTGAAATTCTCAGACACAGGAAACTCTAAGGCCAAGTTACCTGAGTGAAGAAAACAAACAACAAAAAACAAACAAAAAAACACTCCTGCCTGTATAAATTAAATTCACAGATAAAAGTAGAATAAACTTCCTTAGGAAAGAGTTTGTGAGGACAATATATATTTAAAATTGGAATTCTGAATCATTGTAGACCAAGGCACTGAAAGAGAATTTTTGGTAGCTATTATTCTCATCAATGAGGAAGCCACAAAAGCATAAATGAGTGTACAACTAGGACAAATGGCAGTAGCAGGCAAAGACTTATTAGAAACTAAGAAAAGAGAAAAAGGAAAATTGAGACAGAACAGAGTTTTTTTGTCCTTCTAGGACAGATCCTTAGTAAAAAGAAATTAAAAGTTAAAATCTGAAATCTGCTATAATGTATAGAGTCACATACAAATACACTTAAGTTAACTGTATTAAAAACTAGACATAATTATCACACCTCCATATAGATTTGATAATTTTCATGTAAATCTTTTTTTGTCTTCATAAATCTACAGGTTAAAAATCATTTTTATGTGCTTATAGTTGTCTATAATTTTAAAAATAGTAATTACTAAATTTTTGAGCATTTACTATTTACCAGACATGATACAAAATAGAGGTAAGATTTCATTTATTCTTAATGATAATCCTATGAGGTAAATACTATTATTTTCCTGTTCTTCAGATGATATGACAAAAGCTTTGGAGAAGTTTAGTGATTTTCGTAATCATACAAGTAATGCAAGTATACTACCCTAAGTAGGACCGGTAGATATCTAATGGAATTACAGACAAGGATTTAGTGCCTTGAGGACACTAAATAAGCATCACCCTTATAGCATTAAGTATGTCACAACATGACCTCATTATCTATGATGCCTGAGTGTACCACACATTACTCAAGCCACATATAATTTCAGTGTAGCCTTTGATATAGAAGACCTCTAGTCTCTACAGCAAAGACAGGCAAAGTTTTCTGTGAAGGGCCAGATAGTATCTTAGCCCTTGCAGGCCAGACAGGCTCTAGTGCAACTACTCAACTCTTATTATAGTACAAAAGGAGCCACTGACAACACATAAATGAATGAGTATGGCTGTGTATCAGTAACGTTTTACTTACAGACATTCAAATTTGAATTTCATATAATATTCACATGCCATGAAATAGTCTCCTTATTTCTTTTTAACCATTGAAGAATGTAAAAACAAACAAACAAAACCCAAAAAACTTCTAAGTCCTGAGACCATACAAAAACAGATGTTGGACCCAACTTGGCACACAGGCTGTAGTTGATTGACGCTCTACTCTACAGTGTCTAAAGTTCTTGCTGGTAGTAGCTTAGGCACTTAAGTATTCGTAAAATCTGGTATAACTCTATCCTACTCTTTACATCCAAGGTAAGTGTTAACTTAACATTTACCTTAAAAACACTTACGTTAAAAAGATGGCCCAGGGCTTCCCTGGTGGTGCAGTGGTTAGGAATCCTCCTGCCAATGCAGGGGACACGGGTTCGTGCCCTGGTCCGGGAAAATCCCACATGCCGCGGAGCAAATGGGCCCGTGAGCCACAACTACTGAGCCTGCGCGTCTGGAGCCTGTGCTCCGCAACGGGAGAGGCCGCGACAGTGAGAGGCCCGCGCACCGCGATGAAGAGTGGCCCCCGCTTGCCGCAACTAGAGAAAGCCCTCGCACAGAAACGAAGACCCAACACAGCCAAAATTAAAAAAAAAAAAAAAAGAAAAAAAAAAGATGGCCCATCTTTTTAATGCATTATTCAGTTTTGAAGTGATGCAATTAATTAAGCCCATAAAACACAAGTAATCCCTGGTTACATAATAAAGAACCAAGTATAAAGCTTGCTTGATCCTTGACGCTAAGTGGTATTTTCCACGTTAGAATTTAAACAAAGAACTTGGGATCAAGAAAATGACCTTGGGACATTCTTGTACATTTGACAAAATGAGTTTGAAAATTTTTATTCTAGCAAATTTTGAGAAGTTTATCAAAGAGATAACTTCCAAGATTTGTAAGAAATAAAATATAAAACATCTAATCTTTTCTCAGGATCATTCTCCTGGTACTTACAAATTTAGCTATCATAAATAATTTTTATTTGTGTATTATTTATATTTCCCCATTATTCTTTTAAAAAATGTTACCATATTTTATTTGTTTTTGGTCACTTTTCTAATTAAAATAAATAGGTTATCTGAATTATAATCTAGTTTCAAAAATCCCTTTCAACTTCATAATTTCTGCAAAGTCAATACCCCAGAGAAACAATAAAAATGACAAAAGATTATCTGACCTGTTGCCCATTTTGACAGATCAGACCAAACAGCAAGTGTTCTTACATGTAATCGCACCTTTTGGCATATCTAGGGATGATATTCAAAAAGTCCCAGAAGCTTTCACTGCTATCAACTTTATTTTCTTCTAACTGTTGTACTACCAAATTGAGGATTTTAGGGCACTTTTGCAATAACCTTTAAAATTACTGGAAGAAATACAAATATAGTTCTTCTTTTTGCTTGTCAAATAGCTACAAAATGAGCAAAATGAAAAAGAATCAGATAATAACATGGTATTTGCCAGATTTTCCCATTGCTAATGACTTCTCACAGGCATTTAATTGATTCAAGATTTGAGTGGTCCTGATCTTTTGCTTGTTTTTTGTTTGTTTTTGTTGTTGTTGTTTTTCTTTTGAGTGGTCCTGATCTTAATACTGTGACCATTCATGCCACGATGCTTTGAGGTCAAGTCAAGGCAGCCCTTTTTTTCTTTTACAGAAGCAAAGGCTGTACAGTGTTTGATTATTAATATCAGAGCAGCTATAAGCTAGAATGAAGAATTACAGGAGGGCCATCAAATAAATAAATAAAAGCAAAGCCAGGAAAACTATGACTTTCACTTTTACAAAGCTTTGTAGTGCTCAATATATTTTCACATCCTTCTCAGTTGATTCTCATAGCAATGCCCAGTAAAATAAAGAGGAGGAGATCTTTCCAAAAAGGCAAGCTTCTCTCTACTTTGCCACATCATGACTGACCATTAGAAACAAAAAGAAACTAGAATTGTACACAGGAAATGCTATTTGAAGTACTAGGAGGCAAAACTTACTTAAGAAGTACAGTAACAAAAAGAAATACATCAAGTGTATAAGGCCAAGGAATGGACTCTTCATTCACCTAGATTAGCAGGATGGATGCCAAGAGAAGTAAGGCTGTAAAACACGATTCTCAAGGGATGAAATAGAATTAGTGACAATTCCCAGCAGTCACAGAAGAAATAAATTCTAAGAAGAGGAAAATTTAAAGGAAAAGAAATTTATTTTCAGAACTCTTGGTAGAATCTGTCAGGCTGTCCCAATTTTCTGATGGACCCTATCACTGTAGGGATACCTTTCTTAGCAGAGCTTCACCCTCTTCTTCATTCAGTTTGCTCCATATTCCCCATTCCTTCTTGAATAGACACCCCTATGGGAAATGTCATTGCTCAACAGAACTGTAAGAGCTCTATTGATCAGTGAGCTAGGGAGGAGAAAGGAGTGACTCAGGGCTGAAATGTGTAAGAAAATAAATTCAGGGAAAGAAGCTAAAATAAAGCATGAAATGAATCACTGAAGAACAGGAAACAGAAGCAACAGTGATTGTTAAAAGACCCATATATTCTTCTTCTTTCTTATCCCTCAACCTTGGTTATAAGCCCTGGTAGTAGGAACTTTGGTGGCAGCCTTTAAATGGTAAGCATGTTATTCATCAGCTTTGCAGAAACTGTACTTGGCTTTAGTCCATCTACCCAGTGACTATTACAATTGATTATGTCACAATTTCAAATGCTTTGCCCTCAATGCCCAACACTAGAAATGGAATGACAGACATCTTCATGGTTTGTCTTTCCCCTAATGGCAGCTTTTCTCTAGTCCTCAAATGTCTGACTCCTTATTATTGGGGTGGGAAACATCATTCTGTTTCTTCCTATTTGACTTGGCATATATTAGGGAGATAGAAAATGGAACAACAGTTCACCGGAATGGAGCCCTGAGTAAGTTAAATGCCTCCTGAATAAATGTGCGGTATCTCTTTCCCAGGCCTAGGTAATTGCTTTTTTTATTTATCTCAAACTGTTTTCATCCTCTCCCATAGCCTAATAAAGTCACTCTCTGCACACAGTGGATTTCCATCACAGAAGCTCACAGGATGCAGCCTTTGCTGATAAAAAATAAATAAATAAATAATGGAGTCCATGTTACAGCAAGTGGAAGCTGAAGTTTTACATTTATATATTAAATTAAAATGGTTTTCTGTCCATTTTACACAAAATGTAAATTATAGTTCAGTCAGGCAGTAGACGGAGGTTGGTTGCTTTTTGAGCAGAGATGTCTGAAAGTTTTATTTCAGGGCAAGCATCCCTCATAGGCCATACAGACATTTATTAATAAGTTAATATGGCAGTATTCATTCTAATCATATCTAGTATCTGTCTTGTGCACAAGTAAAAGTCTGGGTGAAGGAAGAGGACATTAATATCTTTTAGATGAACATGGTTGATGAATACTCTCCTTAAAGTAAATGAAAAAATCCAAATGGAAAGAAATACTTTTAAATGAACAAAAAATCAAAGATACGAAGAATGTATTATCACTCTACACGGAACCATTATCTTTGTCAAAAGATTCACTCCTTAACACCAACCAGAACTTTATATTTTTTCTCCTTAACCAGAACACTCAGGCAACTGTGATCTACAGTCTGAGCAATTGTTTTAGTGAATAGAGGACCACAGGTCTTGAATTATAAAAAGAATACATTTAGGTAAGGAGAGATCTTTTTTGCCATTAAAATATGGACTATTTCATGATGTTTTGGAGGCTCTATAACTAGAAGACATTTGCTGCTACTAGACCCATATGGACAACAAATATGATAACACAAAACAGTTATGCTTTGTCTGTATTTAGCCAGCATAATAGAAATATGCCTGATTTTACAGACACATTTCCAGAAAATAGTACATGGGACTTCAAACTTGCTTCAGTTTTGTCTGCTCTCAGACTTGACAGCTAACAACACTTCAATGAAACAAATACTGGGGATAGTAATTAATCTATAGCTCCAACATGGCAAACACCTGGCAAATGTGCCCATACTCCCACATTCTGCTCTCAGAACAGACATCATAATTCATTATGGCACTCTTCCACCAACTCAATATTTGGACACAGATGACTCAAAAGCGCACACAAGGCAGTGACTAGCAATTGATCCATGTCTCCATTTCTTACTGGTTAGCATAGGTAGTTAAAAGCTCTGACTTACAGTTTCAGATAAGAGTTGAATAACTCTCAGTCTATTTTTTGTTTTTTTTATTGTTCAGTAAAACCTCACTTTAAAGGTAAAGGAATTAAGACCCACCACAGTGAAGCAGTGAAGTCATTTACTCAAACCAGCAGTTATTTGTAGAGCAGAAAAGGACCTCGGAGAAAAAAAAAAACTTAGTCAAACCCATTAATTTCACAGATAAGAAAACTGAGGCACAGAGCAGAAAGATTTGCCCAAGAACAGGTACCAGATCTTGTGCCAACCCTGATCAGCTGAGGTAGCTTTCTGGACCACCATGTTGAGAAGGATTCTAAAGCTGAGTCTTAGCCTAATGGATCAATTGATCAATTAGCAATGATCAATTAACTATGCCTCTGAGGTGTGAGGGCAGGGAAGGGCAAAATAAAACATGCGGTATGATATCCCTTATTTGACCTCCATATTCTGAGCCCAACTGCACCAAAATAACTTCATGACAATGATTTGGATTCCCAAATAGCGCTCTCCACCTTAAGGAGAGAATGCTTTTGTCCTGTTTGCATAACTATTCTCGTTCATATGAAAGCAAGGTTTTTCAATAGCTATAATGAAGTTGGTATTCTGCTTTAATACAATAGTGAACTTAGTTAATGCTCCTGAAGTCTAGTCTTACAGTGCTGACAAATGCAAATTGCTGAGCCTGCAAGTTTCAAGGTCAGACTCTGGAATATGGCAGCATTATGAAGGTAATGCAAGGCCATTTGGGGAGAGGCCAGCTGGCTTTCTCATGTGCCATATACATCATTTCCTTTAAAGTTTCATCAAGTATATTTGCACCTCATTTTAGATAACAGTATAGAAAATCACAGCTTAGAAAATAATTTAGAATATTTCACTTTGAAAAAGTGTTTATCACAAGGTCCCTAATACTACCAAACTCCTCCCGTACATTTAAAATAAGATATGATTCTCCCAACTAGTTTAAAAATAACTTTTCTGTAACAAATCTACCACATAAAGTAAAATTCACATGTTCATAAAAAGTATCTCCTGGGAAAAAAGCCCAAATAATTGACAATGTAAAACTATTTTTCATTCTGAGAATCATATAGCATATGGCATTTCACAAGATCTGCTTCTGAAAAGCACCATGATTATTATTCTACCGTGGAGTCACTAAAGGCAAAACAGATGCAGAAAATGGATTACAAAGTCAGCTAGGAAAGACATCATTGTTAACAACTTATTTTTGAAACCTCAACTAAAGAACAGCTTGAGCCAAGTTTGAAGACATTTCTTTACTGGACAGTATTTGATGGCATGTAAGCGGACATATTTGCCTTATTTGGGTTATGGGCAGAGGCAATATAGTTTTTCATGGTTTCTTAATTATTGTTCATATGTTTATAAGAATACAGGTATCCTCTGCTTTTCAAAAGTTTGCTTTATGTCCCTTAACTTTTTGGAAAGCCCTACATTAGTGCCTGTTTTTGTAACCAAGATAAATCCAAAGAGCATTTTCACTTTTGTGAGAAAAGGCAAAGAGCAAAAACAGCGTTCAGCATTTGTTTTGCAGCGAGCCCTTATAAAGGCAGCCTGCACCCTGAGTTGTGAGAGTGGCACCACCAAGCTCCTTCCCTAGGAACTACACTTGCATCTTAGCATCAAGCCTCCATAGCTCTGAATTGCGTCTGTGAGCATCTGTGCTTTATCTCCATTTATTCTGTGCAATCTTTAGCAAGATGTGTCCTAAGGCAATTGATTCTTCCCTTTACACCATTTCAGCTTATGAAAGGTTTCATAGGAACAGACAACTTTTGGATAGCAGGGAAAACCTGTATAGAGATATTAAGCAAATTTTACTGGTCTTTCTAAACACTTGCTATTTCCCATCAGCACCCTGATGCTTCTGTGTTCTACTGCCTTCCTTATGTCTAAGTTACAAGAATACCAGCTTAAGGCTGGTATTAAATGTGACAAATACAGTCACATTTCACACCCTGAAGGAAAATAGACAAAAGCAAAGATTAAGACATGAAGCCAAATATATCGATGTAACTTAGACTATTCCATTTTGGAAATGTATTTTTGAAGCTTCCCTAGCACCACTAGTAATTGTAGTAAATTGTTTATCCATGCCACGATGGCCTTGTATCCAGTATATTCCTCAGTCAAAGCTTCATTTGTAGCTTTTATCACCATAGCAGAAGATAAAGAAAATTGTAACTAAACAAATCACTCTAACATTGCAAAATTACTACACTTGTAGTACGGATCTGCAAATTGGCATCTCTCCAAGAAAATGCAGTGTTGAAAAAACTAAAATTATGTATTGGATTAGCAAGAAAGAACATAACTGTTGGCAAAATAGACACTACAGTTGAAAGTTCATATTTTTATAATTAGACAACAATTTAAAAAATATTTATTGTATTTCTTCCAACAGTAAGAGGAATCTCAGCTGGCATTTTTCTATCCTATGCTAACATAATGAATTGTTACCTTATGACCATTTTTAAACTATGTAATTGGAAATGTATGCAATTGGGGGAAAGAGAGAGGGAGGAGTGGGAGAGAAAGATGGAAAGAGATGGAAAAAGAGAGGGAAAGAAGGAGCGAGGGAGTGAGAGAATGAAATTTTGCTAGGGAATTCTACCTACCATTCCAATTACATGAATGGACTGGGAGAAATAAATTTTATGTCACCCCAGTAAGATTCACACCAAGAGACTTATGGTACAAGAGTAATTAGGGTTGACATAGTCAGTTCTTATTCTTAAAACTTATGGAAAAAAATGTTTAGATGGTTTTTCAATTAGTCATATATATTTTGTTCATGGTAATGACATTATTCACATGCTTGGATAAAAACTAAGAGATATATCAAAGTTACACAGAGAAACCCTAATTAAAATAGAAATTACTTAAAAAACACTAAGTAGATAATGACAGTCTGAAAGAACCAACAGTTAGAGTCTTCATAAGTAAGTATATATATATGTTTATACATTTGGGTATATGTATATCCCCACACATATTTACATGACTTTTCTTGATTGCAATAGTAAGATACACTCATATACTTCGGTTAAAGAATTTGCCATGCAAGATTTGGGCACTTTTTGGTTGTTTCCAATTTTTTCATGATTATCAATAACAATGCTCTGGCCATCTCTTAGTGTTCTGAGACCCAACGTCAATGTGTGGAGAAGGGGTTTCCCCCCACACCACCAAGCAATTCTTGGACACCGACTGGGTCTCCTACAATTCAACTTAATTCTAACACTAACTACCTGCAGATAGCATCAGGTTCCACGGATCAAAGGCACAGTATTGCAAGACTGTCTCCCCCTCCATTTCGGATGTCATTCACTTGCCCAGGATGTCACCTGAGCTTCTGACAGACCAGCTATAGATTGGAGCTTTTGACAACCCTAAGCTTGGGTATCAGACACCAGTCACCACTCCAGGTTATTACCTGTACTTCTGACTGACTAGCTGTAAAACGCAGCTTCCCAGGATGCCGCTCCTCCAGTGCGATTAATTTGCTAGAGCAGCTCACAGAACTCAAGAAATCTGTTTTCTCACTAGATTATGGGTTTATTATAAAAGGATATAACTCAGGAACAACCAGATGCTAGCGACTCATATAGGGCAAGATATGGGGAAAGAACATGGAGCTCTCATGCCCTCTCCAGGCACACCACTCTCCAGGAACCTACATGTGTTCACTGCCCCAGAAGGTCTCAGAGCTCAGTCCTTTTGAGTTTTTATGGAGGCTTCATTACATTACAAAGATATGGTTGATTAAATCATTGGCAACCGATTCACCCTACAGCCCCTCTCTCTCTTTCCAGAAACTGGGGGTGAAAATTCCAGCCCTCTAATAAGGTGACTGGTTCTCCTGGTAACTAGCCCCTATCCTTAGCTGCCATCCAAAAGTCACTTTATTAAAATAACAAAAGACACTGTCATTGCCTTTATAGCTATCACCACTTTGGAAATCCCAAGAGTTTTAGGAACTTTGGGATGAAGACCAAATATATATTTATTGTAAATCACAATATTATACCATCTTTGTCCATTTTTTTTAAAAAATTCACTAATTCTTGCTTAAGAACATATGCGTAAAGACAAGACTACTACCCCAATATTACATGCATTTGTAAACTCTACCTATCCAATAACAACATTGCTTTCCTCGACAGTATTTTCCAATCAATTTAACCCCACTAGCAGTATACAAAGGAATCCCTTGACAAACCTGTTCTTATTGAGTACCATCATTGAAAAAAAGTTACCTCTTTGCCATTTCAATAAGCAAAGACATATTTAGATAAAATAAATTGTTATAAGTCCATTTAAATAAAAGTTTTATTCCATTCTTTAAAAAGAGGGCAAAATCAACTGGGTTAGTGCAAAATCCATTCTTGTCTATGCAAACATGGGGATTACCCCTAACTGCCACACAGTGCCTTATACCCAGAACTGCCTGGCTGGTGTAACTAGTTTTTCAAGATATGAAGTGAAAAGAGCATCTCCCTGGGCTTAGGAGGAGGTTTCTCAAAAGGATTCACTATGACTTCTCATGCAAGTTTTAATTCTTTGACATTGAAAGGACGGCAGGAACTACAAATCAACACCTTCTTGTAACTGAAAATCAAAGAAATTCCCATTTAGAAGTATAATAGTTTGTATTTGGAAATATTTGTCACTGGTGCCCTGAGCTGAGTTCCCCAAGATCTCTGAAAGCATTTGCAACACACGCTGTGTTCACGGAGTAATACAAAATAGCTCCCACTAAAACTAGGGAGGGGAGGGTTTCAGCTCCGACGGAAACTAAGTTGGTTCTACAGACACCAACCCTAACCAAAATCTGTTTTGGATTTTTAAGCAAAGCTCATTTTTCTTAAATGTCACTTCTACATCCTCCTAGGTTTATTATATTGCAGGTGTCCTGGTGCCTTTTCAATTACATTTCATTTGAAAACAAAACAAAATATTTAGGACATGAAAATTTACCTGATTTTATTATAACATTACTCCATAAAATAATTTGTAAACTTTTCAACAGCAATTATTTCTTCACTGAAATGGGTGGGAGACTTTGTAATTACCACTGAGACCATCAACTGTTTTTCTGGTCAATATTTGCTAACTCCTTGCTCAAAGAATATTTTCTTTACTTAAAAAAAAAAAAAAGAAAAATCTAATCTATTTATTATAATTATGTGACAACAAAAGTAACATTTTTATTAGCATATTTAAGATAATTGATAATTTAATGGGGTTTTTTGTTTGTTGTTTTAACAGCAGGCTCCATTATGTTATCTTCCTGTGTAAGAACACATACTGGCTTCCAACTGCCCAGAGAATGAAGACAATATTCCTCAGTATGTTCCTCACATCTGAAAAATTTGGCGAATAGTCCTAACAGTCTTCTCTTCTGGCCTTCTAAATGTTCTCTGCTCACACACTTACCTTCCCCTTTGGACATATGTGTATATATACGTATGGTTCTGTGCCCTGAAATCTCCTCCCTCATTTAAGGTCTAACACTTAACATTTAGTTCATGTTTTATCCATTTTCTAGAATGGTCTAAGCTGATTTCTTTTATTACTTCTATTAACAATTTGCACCATACGCTTTAGAATCTGCATATATATATATTCTAGTACTGATTGGTTCTGGTTTTGTTTATGTTATTTCATGAAAGTGCATCATATATGCAGGACACTTTTATACTGTTGTATTTGTAGGAATAGTTTAATAAAATAAAATTTAAAAAATTAATTATGCAAACTTAAAAAATTAATTATGCAGACAGATGTCATCACAGTCTGGGGTCGATAGACATGCATTCCAATGATCACTAGACATTTTGGTCTCTCAAGCAAAGGATCTAGGTAAAGCTCTTCTTATAAATTTTAGGGGCTATTTTCTGGCTATTTACACACATGGACAAAGAAAAAGAGAAATAGGTATGAAGAGTGCTTGTATGAATAATTATACCCTCAAAAGTTTACAGAGGGGAATAATATAGTGATAAAGAAAAAAAAATGTTAAAGGTGGGAAGAGGGTATATTTTAGAGGATTCTTAGCTATCAGGAAGTTTTCTTTGTTAAGATAAATGCTTCTTTGTGATTTCTGGGTTGACTTCTAGGGTTCTTAGATGGTTGTGACTATGACTCCTTGGAAAACATCTTTTACATATCATCAGAATCATCAAACGTTACGGTAAAAAAAAAAAAAATCTTTAAGTATCTTCTAAGTTTAATGCCTAAACAGAACTTCAGCAGAGGTGCTAGACACAACTGGAAAATAATGTTTCATATTTACACAGAACAATGTGGTTCCTATTCAATAGCAGAGGCTTTTGCTTCTGTGATTTTTGTTTCTGTTGTAGGGGCTAAATACAGCTTATATTATAGCCTTCTTTTATATCCCATTTGGATATTGTTAATTCTTTTGTCTTCATAGGTTTCAACCCTAGTATTCAGACTCAAAGTTATGTTTATACAGACTCAGAAATTTAGAAACAAAAGGGGTCTAAGTTTTCACCTATACTATTTTTCCATTTAGCAGATGAGAAGCAATGTTACCATGACTCTTTTTTCCAAGATCATAAAGTTAACTGGTAACATTATCAGGATTAGAATCCAGGTATCCTTATAGGTTACTTATTTTCCTGATCATATTTTTGGCTTAGTGAAAACATTTTATATTCTACTGTTCTTGAAAAGGAAATGTTTTAGGATATGAATGATCAAATAATTTTATATAATCTTTTTTTTTTTTTTTAAACATCTTTATTGAAGTATAATTGCCTTACAATGGTGTGTTAGCTTCTGCTTTATAACAAAGTGAATCAGTTATACATATACAATATGTTCCCATATCTCTTCCCTCTTGCATCTCCCTCCCTCCCACCCTCCCCATCCCACCCCTCTAGGTGGTCACAAAGCACCGAGCTGATCTCCCTGTGCTATGCGGCTGCTTCCCACTAGCTATCTATTTTACATTTTGTAGTGTATATATGTCCATGACACTCTCTCACCCTGTCACATCTCACCCCACCCCCTCCCCATATCCTCAAGTCCATTCTCTAGTAGGTCTGTGTCTTTATTCCCGTCTTGCCACTAGGTTCTTCATGGCTTTTTTTTTTCCTTATATTCCGTATATATGTGTTAGCATACTGTATTTGTTTTTCTCTTTCTGACTTACTTCACTCTGTATGACAGACTCTAACTCCATCCACCTCATTACAAATACCTCCATTTCATTTCTTTTTATGGCTGAGTAATATTCCATTGTATATATGTGCCACATCTTCTTTATCCATTCATCTGTCGATGGACATTTAGGTTGCTTCCATGTCCTGGCTATTGTAAATAGAGCTGCAATGAACATTTTGGTACATGACTCTTTTTGAACTATGGTTTTCTCAGGGTATATGCCCAGTAGTGGGATTGCTGGATCGTATGGTAGTTCTATTTGTAGTTTTTTAAGGAACCTCCATACTGTTCTCCATAGTGGCTGTATCAATTTACATTCCCACCAACAGTGCAAGAGAGTTCCCTTTCCTCCACACCCTCTCCAGCATTTATTGTTTCTAGATTTTTTGATGATGGCCATTCTGACCGGTGTGAGATGATATCTCATTGTAGTTTTGATTTGCATTTCTCTAATGATTAATGATGTTGAGCATTCTTTCATGTGTCTGTAGGCCATCTGTATATCTTCTTTGGAGAAATGTCTATTTAGGTCTTCTGCCCATTTTTGGATTGGGTTGTTTGTTTTTTTGTTATTGAGCTGCATGAGCTGCTTGTAAATCTTGGAGATTAATCCTTTGTCAGTTGCTTCATTTGCAAATATTTTCTCGCATTCTGAGGGTTGTCTTTTGGTCTTGTTTATGGTTTCCTTTGCTGTGCAAAAGCTTTTAAGTTTCATTAGGTCCCATTTGTTTATTTGTGTTCTTATTTCCATTTCTCTGGGAGCTGGGTCAAAAAGAATCTTGCTGTGATGTATGTCATAGAGTGTTCTGCCTATGTTTTCCTCTAAGAGTTTGATAGTGTCTGGCCTTACACTTAGGTCTTTAATCCATTTGGAGTTTATTTTTGTGCATGGTGTCAGGGAGTGTTCTAATTTCATACTTTTACATGTATCTGTCCAATTTTCCCAGCACCACTTATTGAAGAGGCTGTCTTTTCTCCACTGTATATGCTTGCCTCCTTTATCAAAGATAAGGTGACCATATGTGTGTGGGTTTATCTCTGGGCTTTCTATCCTGTTCCATTGATCAATATTTCTGTTTTTGTGCCAGTACCAAACTGTCTTGATTACTGTAGCTTTGTAATATAGTCTGAAGTCAGGGAGCCTGATTCCCCCAGCTCCATTTTTCGTTCTCAAGATTGCTTTGGCTATTCGGGGTCTTTTGTGTTTCCATACAAATTGTGAAATTTTTTGTTCTAGTTCTGTGAAAAATGCCAGTGGTAGTTTGATAGGGATTGCATTGAATCTGTAGATTGCTTTGGGTAGTAGAGTCATTTTCACAATGTTGATTCTTCCAATCCAGGAACATGGTATATCTTTCCATCTATTTGTATCATCTTTAATTTCTTTCATCAGTGTCTTATAATTTTCTGCATACAGGTCTTTTGTCTCCTTAGGTAGGTTTATTCCTAGATATTTTATTCTTTTTGTTGCAATGGTAAACGGGAGTGTTTTCTTAATTTCACTTTCAGATTTTTCGTCATTAGTGTATAGAAATGCAAGAGATTTCTGTGCATTAATTTTGTATCCTGCTACTTTACCAAATTCATTGATTAGCTCTAGGAGTTTTCTGGTAGCATCTTTAGGATTCTCTATGTATAGTATCATGTCATCTGCAAATAGTGACAGCTTTACTTCTTCTTTTCCGATTTGGATTCCTTTTATTTCTTTGTCTTCTCTGATTGCTGTGGCTAACACTTCCAAAACTATGTTGAATAATAGTGGTGAGAGTGGGCAACCTTGTCTTGTTCCTGATCTTAGTGGAAATAGTTTCAGTTTTTCACCATTGAGGACAATGTTGGCTGTGGGTTTGTCATATATGGCCTTTATTATGTTGAGGAAAGTTCCCTCTATGCCTACTTTCTGCAGGGCTTTTATCATAAATGGGTGTTGAATTTTGTCAAAAGCTTTCTCTGCATCTATTGAGATGATCATATGGTTTTTCTCCTTCAATTTGTTAATATGGTGTATCACATTGATTGATTTGCGTATGTTGAAGAATCCCTGCATTCCCGGGATAAACCCCACTTGATCATGGTGTATGATCCTTTTAATGTGCTGTTGGATTCTGTTTGCGAGTATTTTGTTGAGGATTTTTGCATCTATGTTCATCAGTGATATTGGCCTGTAGTTTTCTTTCTTTGTGACATCTTTGTCTGGTTTTGGTATCAGGGTGATGGTGGCCTCGTAGAATGAGTTTGGGAGTGTTCCTCCCTCTGCAATATTTTGGAAGAGTTTGAGAAGGATAGGTGTTAGCTCTTCTCTAAATATTTGATAGAATTCACCTGTGAAGCCATCTGGTCCTGGACTTTTGTTTGTTGGAAGATTTTTAATCACAGTTTCAATTTCAGTGCTTGCGATTGGTCTGTTCATATTTTCTATTTCTTCCTGGTTCAGTCTCGGCAGTTTGTGCATTTCTAAGAATCTGTCCATTTCTTCCAGGTTGTCCATTTTATTGGCATAGAGTTGCTTGTAGTAATCTCTCATGATCTTTTGTATTTCTGCAGTGTCAGTGGTTACTTCTCCTTTTTCATTTCTAATTCTATTGATTTGAGTCTTCTCCCTTTTTCTCTTGATGAGTCTGGCTAATGGTTTATCAATTTTGTTTATCTTCTCAAAGAACCAGCTTTTAGTTTTATTGATTTTTGCTATTGTTTCCTTCATTTCTTTTTCATTTATTTCTGACCTGATCTTTATGATTTCTTTCCTTCTGCTAGCTTTGGGGTTTTTTTGTTCTTCTTTCTCTAATTGCTTTAGGTGCAAGGTTAGGTTGTTTATTCGAGATGTTTCCTGTTTCTTGAGGTAGGCTTGTATTGCTATAAACTTCCCTCTTAGCACTGCTTTTGCTGCGTCCCATAGGTTTTGGGTTGTCGTATCTCCATTGTCATTTGTTTCTAGGTATTTTTTGATTTCCCCTTTGATTTCTTCAGTGATCACTTCGTTATTAAGTAGTGTATTGTGTAGCCTCCATGTGTTTGTATTTTTTACACATCTTTTCCTGTAATTGATATCTAGTCTCATAGCGTTGTGGTCGGAAAAGATACTTGATACGATTTCAATTTTCTTAAATTTACCAAGGCTTGATTTGTGACCCAAGATATGATCTATCCTGGAGAATGTTCCATGCGCACTATGAAAACTAATCTGGACAAATTATATATTGCATAGATTTCTCTGCAGATTCTTTTCTTTAGAACCTAAATGCAATTACCATACAATATAATGTTTATCTATTTGTCCTACAGAAAAAAACTATCTGCCCTGAAAAATATGATGGATATATCCTGTGATCTTCCAGTTAACAGAATTGTTTTACCTCAATGATAATTTTTATCAAAATAACCAACTGAACATGGGACATTATTTCAGTCTTTACTGACTCATAGGCACATGAACTAGTGCCCAGCTTCTACCTCTTCTACATCCTCCTCCTCCATAAGTGGATGGAATTATTTCATGTAAGTTTGATGTAGGACAATTCACCCTTTACAAACACTTAGAATTTAGGTTAAAGTCAGTGACTAGTGTGGAAAAAGAAACACTAAAATGATAGGGAGCCTACACACTCAATTCAAAATTTAATATTTTTTCCTCCATAAATAATATGTACTTAATTGTCATGAGGCAGCTATTCGGTTTTCATTAACCACATTCAGGGATACATTCATAGGACTGATTAGATAGTCCAGGTGAAATGGTTATAGAAATAGAGGCAGTGTCATCTCACAAAACTCATTTATATATCAAAATCTATTTTGATATGCAAAGTTTACAAAAAGGCTGAATCTTCAAACTAATTATGCCTTCTGTAACTCAAGCACTCTTCTCTTGGCAAGAGCAAGCTGAAGCTTATCCATGAAGGTAAAGGTGCTTAATGCTAAACTTTTCTTCTAAGCTTAGATTTGGACTGCTTAAGAAACTGATACCCAAGAAACCAGCATGGTCTTTCTACATTTTTACTATCTTAAGATTATAACCCTATAAACTCATTTATCAACTATCTTCCTTTTCTATATTATTCTTGGCACTCAACTAAGACTGCTGAAGTTTATTGTACCTTGTATTTTTACATTCTCAAGTAAGAACTTAAGATTATAAAATGTGCATAAACATTGTGTAAAATAATTTTGTCATTCAACATATTTGAAGAGATGAAACTTTTATGCCAGAATTTACATAAGAGGATAAATATTACGAATCAATCTTCCTTTTAAAGTCGAATAACAGAAAATTCAAGCTCTGTGCATTATTTTAAAGTCTAATGAAAACATTTCTTGGGCCACCAGTATTGGCAATGTAGAAAATTTTAAATATTGGAGATGGGATTATGGAGGAAAACATGAAAATTTCAGATGTCTTCTATCTTACAAAACGTTATCGACCCGTCAAAGCCACTCCCTATGTGCCAGGAAACGATCTGGCCTAAACCAGTCCTGTCAGTAGAGGAGGTCACAGTGACATTTGCGTTATTAACACTTCTAGACTTCTACTTTTTCCAAGAATAGAAGCAATATGTTTAATAATTCTCCCACCCCCAAATCCTTAAACTCAATATCACAGGCACAGAATGTAAGCAAATCTGGGATGTTCTCCAACAGATAAGCAATTAGCACAGCTATGTTATTCTCAAAAATACTGTCTAGATATTCCTTCCTCTAAAATCAAATGCTCAGTGGCCACACTTCTAACAGTCTGCATTAGCTGACATTAAATGCATTTGTTGTGCCACAAGTCCATCTAAGCTTCCTTTTAGGTATTTTTTAATATGTCCAAGAGACAACACCTGCTTCAGGTTTATTTAGGGGCATTGACCTATAAGGACATCAACTCCATTTTTAAGGTTTGACTAACTATTGTGGATTTACTAAAGAAAAAGGACAGGAGAAAAAAAAGCAAATCACAACAAACCTCTTTAGGTCAGTTAAAGGCCATTATCTCTAGCTGGGATATTAAAAAAAATTAATCTCACCAGCCCACACTCCAAAAGTTAATGCCACTTCTAACAATCAACAGCAGGAAAAATAAACCTGCTAACAACCAGCCCATTCATTAGCAAAAAGCAGTTTAACTCAAATGCTGAGACCAAAGTATAATACTACCTACTCAGACTGTCCCACCCACCGTCAGCCACCAGCGAGGAAGGAAGAAATAACTGCTTAACAGAACAAAATAAGCTTAGTATTTCTTACAAGGATAACAATGGTCCAACTCCTGAGATAATACTCAGAAGGACAAAAGGTGGAGTGAAGGCAATGTACAGGGATTAGTATCCCACAGAATCTTGAAAACCCCAAAGTACCACGAACACACTAAACTTGTCTATGAGTTAGAGAACAAGATATTGCTGCTGCTGCTTCTCGTCCTCTGAAATATACAATATTTTGTAGGCTCTGCCCTTCAATGTGAAAGCAGGACATTAAAAAAAAATGAAATTGACACTCAAGTTTTTGGGACCATATATCTTAACTGTGAAACTAAACAGATCTATACCTTCTCCTTCCTACAATCAAACCACCTCACAAAAATAAGAAAACTAAAACAATCCAAACATGATTAATAAGTCCTTAAAAGTTTAAAACTTTTAGAGGAAAGGGAAGGAAGTTTTGAAAGGAGGAAACACAAGAACAAGGAAGGGGGAAAGGTTTAAAAGAAAGGGGGGGGGGAATCAATGGGCCTCTCTTTTATTTGGCGACAAGCAAGTGCAAGAAAGTTCATCTGTAATTTGTTCAGTTGTCTGTCTTTTGCACATCTGCATTCTGGCCAGAAGGGACTTTGAGGTTTTTCTGCAGCACATGAGCATCAGCGGGCTCTATTCTCTTATAGTAGTTCTTCTTTGTCTCAATAATCTCAAAGCCAAACTTTCTGTAGAAGTCAATTGCAGACTCATTGCTGATCTGGACATGCAGATAGATGTTGTCAAAAGTGCCATCTTTTTCACAGATGTTTAAGACATGATTTAACATTTTAGTTCCTATTCCTAGCCTTCGGTATGGTGCCAGACATCCTAGTGTCATGATGTAAAGTCTCTTCTGATTCTGTGAATGATCCACCCTACAGCATACTGCACCTACTGCAATATCATTGAAATAGGCAAGTTTTGCTAGCTCGCCAACCTCCAGCACATCCTTATAGAACTTGTCATTGTAGCTGACTGGGAAGATCACCTGGTTTAATCTCTTCAACTGCTTAATATTGTGTGGTGTCACATCTCCCAGCTCGATCCGGCCTTTCATCTTCCCCGCCTGCTGAGGCCGTTGTTACCACAGATATCAACGCCGTTGTCGTCGCCGCCCTGAGCTCTCCGCGCCCTCAGCTCGGGCCACTCCACCCCGCAAGCCGGCCTCCTCGCTTAGGGCAGGGAGCTGAGCGGGTGACGGAGGCCGCGAGAGTCGAGCGCGGCCCTGCGTCTCCAGAGGGGGCGGGGGTGCCGCCCGCCGCCGCGCTGGTGCCGCCGCTTCTCCACACGTGCACACGGGGCACTCTCCTCCCGCCCGCCGCCACCGCAGCCGCCAGCCAGACCCGCCGCCGCGCTGTCTATATAATCTTAAATTATCTTCCTATTCAGTTGGGAGGGATTAAAAATTCCTTTACTTATTTATAACCCCAACGTCCAAAAGGATTCAACATAGTCTGCATAATTAAATATGATACATAATAAGCATATTTTCCTTAACATATTGCCTTTATAAATAAGGTGATATGAATAAAGAAGGAATCTCAAAGGATTTGAGATCCAAAATAAATTTTCTCCTAAATTTGACTCAGTTCTATCTCATAGGCAAAAGAAAAATAAGTTCTTGGCTTACATGACAAAGAAAAATAATTGATATTTCAAGAAGCAATCTTTCAAAGACTAGGTGGATAAAAGAATACATTTTCCCTTTAATTCTCAACTTAAAGTCATTCTCTTTTCTTAGGCCAAAAAATTACTAGAGCTGGCAAGTAAGTGGGGTTAGGTTAAAGAGTCAATAAGGATCTTCCTCCTCTCTGGTCCATATGAAAACATGGGAACCAGTGACAAGAGATTCAGAATGTGACAGAATCTAGGAGATCTTAGCCTCTGGGTATCCTATGATCCTCCCCAAAGAAATCTGGAATCAGACAATTTGACTAGAACTAGTTTTTTGCTCTATAAAGAGCTAAGGAGAAGATGAACAGTTGAACTAATTCTTCATCCCTTAGTGAAGCAAAGTACAGAGAGACTCAGTAGCAAAATGGTTTTCTCTTGGATGAACCTGATTTATGATGTATCTCCGGCCTACAGGTGCTGATAGACCACAAAAAAATAATTGGAAGAGGAGATGTGTAAGACTGATAAAATGTTGATTATAATTGAATAGGGGTGAATGGGTACATGGAGACATTATACTATGTTCTCTATTTGGGGGTATGTTTGAAAATTTTCAAACAAAACTATTTTAAAAATTCAGGGAAGCTTTATATGAAAACTAACACAGTGGTTATTTCATCCTTCTTTAAAATCCAGATAGATTTGGTAGGCAAAGAAGGAAGAACACAGTGAAATCAACTAAGGCAATCTGCAATCTACATTTATAGTAAATATAAAAAATGTTGTTACTTGAATGTAGGTCATTTTCACATACTCAGAGAAAGTTTACAATAAATTATGAAGTTTTCCATAACCTTTAATATCTTCAGAAAACTGAGATTTTTACAGCAACATCCTTGATCATAATGTATTTTATTCAAAATAAAAACTGTAGAGATAATTACAGAAACTTGAATAGAAACTGCATATTAAATAACATTATTTCTATTTCACTGATATTAAATTTCTTGGCTGTTACAATACTGTTATGATATGTGCAAAAAAGTCTTTGTTCTTATGAAAGATTTGGGGATGAAGTGTACTTATCACTGCAATTTACTTTCAAATAATTCAGCCAAAACATTTCATACACACACATATATGGAGTTAGAAAGAAAAAGGTGAGGAAGAACTCAAATTTTGAAAAATGGTCATAATTGGTGAGTCTGGATTAAGAGTATACATGTGCTATTACAGTATTCTTTCAACTTTTCTATAGGTATGAAGTTTATTGTGGTAGAAGGTTAAAAGAGAAATACAGGAACAAAAAGTTGAATGAACAAATTTTTACAAGTTAACAAGTTAAGAAATACATTCATTTGACCACTTGAACCAAAGAGAAAAGTTAAAATAGGAAATTTCATTCTGTAGTCTAGAGAATATTTCATACAAATATCTTGCTCTCTAAAAGGTCAAGAGGGCAGGAGTTGACCTGATCTTTAAGGTCCTTTTCACAATAGAAATGCATTAGTCTAAATACCCCAAAACAATCATAATGAGAATAAAAGCAAATGTTTACTGGCAATTTACAGTTGCCAGGCAATGAACTACATATTCCATATGCATTACCTCATTTAATCCTCACCACATCTCATGAGTAAGAGCAATTAGTCTTTGACTTTACAGTGATCCCATGGGCTAGTAAGTGGTGGAGTAATATAAAGTGTCCTTTACATTATGCAAAGCAAAGTTACTCAGCAGTTTCAGCGTGTCCTTACCCATCAGAGCTGGTAGTCATCATGTTCCCCTAAATGAGACACCTACCTTAGCATAATGATTGAAAGTGTAGCTCTGAAGGTAACCAGCCTACAAATTAAACTCATGTTCCAACACTTACTAGCTGTATGACCTTGGTCAAGTGATTTGTCCTCACTGTTCTTCATTTTTCTCAACAATAAAATGGAGGTGTTAACTTGTGAAGCTATACTAAGATTACTTGTGAGAGATGCATTTAAAGAACACAGCACAGTGTCTGGTACATAGAAAGTATCCAGTAAGTATTAGATCTCAGTATTATAATGGGGGACATTCCATATTGCAGCAGCTTCACTTGGTTTAAAAAAAAAAAACAACAAAAAACAGCTGAGTATGTTTCAAAATAAAAAGCATCAGGCAGAGATAGGGGACAGGGAGTTACTAAAAGTAGCAATATTTGTCAATTAAGTAGAAGATAGTCTAAATTCAGTTATATCCCCAGGCAAAGTGCCTGCTTAATATTAAACATAAGCTTAATTTGTCAAATAACAGAATTTAACAATTAACGTCTAAGCTGTAACTGAATCATAACAGAAATTCAGAAAATCAATATTATTTTAATCATTTAAAAAGTAGTGGTAAAATATCAAATGTTAAGTGTTTAAACTTAAACTTGCATACACTAATTTAAAAAAATGCAAGATCATTCCATGAAGTGAGTGTATCTCACCAAATCTCCTACCACAGCATAAGAAGATCAGACAGAAGAAATATTATCAAAGAAATGTTCATCATGGATGTTTTGGGAGCATTCATCACTGTCTACTCAACATGTAAAGATAACCTGTTTTAACCTGTCATGTAAAGAACAGCCCATTTTCTTCCAAGCTTTCTGCCTTCCACAGTGGAAACATTAGCCTTAGGTAGCTTATCTGCACCTCTCCTTCCTATTTTGCCAAAAGAATAATTAAGAAATGAAATAATCCTTAAAGCACAAAGCATGGCCAATATATTTCCCATCGTCTTACAGAAAAAGTAATTATCCAGAAAGTCATAAACTCTTGCTAAAACCTGGATCTTAACTATCTCTTTTTTTTCGATAAGTGAACTTAATAAGAAGTAAAGTAACAAAGATTCTCTGGGTAATTTACCACAGATTCTAAGGAGGAGGGCACAAAATTTAACATGAATACTGCTCCCAGCTTGCATTCTACATTTTCATTAATGCCACGCCTAAGGTTACCTAAGAACCTAAAAATACAGAAGCAAATTAGAATATGGTTTTGCTGTTTTAAAAAACAGATTATGTAAATACCAAAAAGTGGGTGAATAAGCAATCATTCTTAATTCTTTTTAACTACAATATTCTCTCTTCAACCTGACATTCATATTTTTAGTATCCCAATGGTGAAAATAATTTGCAGAAGCAAAACTTATGAGCCTATAGGGAAATAGAGTTATAAAACCATGTTTAAACATAGTATATTGGGAATCCTCTGGCAGTCCAGTGGTTAGGACTCTGTGCTTTTACTGCCAGGCACGTGGGTTTGCACCATGGTAGGGGAACTAAGATCCTGCAAGCCACGTAGTGTGGCCAAAAATAAAAATAAATCAAATAAACATATATTATTTTAATAGATTTAATATTCACTAAAACAAAACAATAGCTAACATGTATTGAAGAACTAATGACATTATTATTGCACATAAAATGAGGAAAAAACATGAGCAAGATATAGAATTTTGGGGGAAGAGGATTTTTTAAAAAATAGGAAAAATCCTCAAAGAACCTTGCCCTAATGGAATACTTAGGCAATGGTCTGAATAAGCAAGTGTAAAACAAAAAGAGGGATCACTTACTGTGCATATTAAACAAACAGGAATCTATCAAGGGGAGCTACCAGTGGACTGTGAGGGTGAGAAAGGAAGCTAGAGCGGGGAGGGGATTGGAGACAATAGAAAAGAGGATTGGGAACTTCCCTGGAGGCACAGTGGTTAAGACTCAGCCTGCCAATAGAGGGGACAGGGGTTCGAGCCCTGGTGTGGGAAGATCCCACATGCCGCGGAGCAACTAAGCCTGTGCACCACAACTACTGAGCCTGTGCTCTAGAGCCTGTGAGCCACAACTGCTGAGCCCGCTGTGCCACAACTACTGAAGCCCGCGTGCCTAGAGCCCGTGCTCTGCAACAAAGAGAAGTCACCGCAAGGAGAAGCCCACGCACCACAACAAAGAGTAGCCCCCGCTCGCTGCAACTAGAGAAAGCCCGTGCACAGTGACAAAGACCCAAAGCAGCCAAAAAAAAAAAAAAAAATTAAGAAAAAGAGGATTGGTTAATCATTTTACCCTGGTAGGGGGATGATTGAAACTCCGTTAGAAAAGGTGTTTATTATTCTTTTTAAAATGATTTACTCTTTGATTTTTCTAATCTGTAGCCATAACATCCAAATCTTCACTGAAATTCTCCCAGAAACAACAAATCCCCTTACATGAGGGGCGTTTTATAAGATTTCAACATTATATAAATTTGGGTCTAAAAAAAATAAAGACTGCAAGAGATGAAATGGAAATCAGAAGAAACGGAAATCACTTTCATGAGTGAAATGTGAGCATCTCCTTCTCCAAATCCACAGAGATATTGAAAAGAGTGCTGGACTTAAGTCACCTTTATCTGAATACCCAAGAAAGGTTGAAGAGCCCAACTGACATCACCCCATCTCCTCAAATTCTCCTTTCCCTGTAGTTTAAAGAATAAACTTCAAAATATGTTTTGCTTTCTGTCAGATAGTATTCCAAATCACCTTATACTACACACAAAAATCAAGTCAAAATGGATTAAAGACTTGAACATAAGACCTGAAACCATACAAATTCTGGAAGAAACATATGGGGAAAGCTCATTGATAACAGCCTTGGCAATGGTTTTTTTGGTTTTACACCAAAAACAAATGCAACCAAAGCAAAATAAACAAATGGCATTACATCAATCTATTGGGTTGGCCAAAGTTTGTTTGGGTTTTTCTAAAAGATCTTACAGAAAACCCAAACGAACTTTTTGCCAACCCAATAAAAAGCTTCTGAACAGAAAAGGAAAAAAAAAAAAAATCAACAAAATGAAAAGGCAACCTATGGAATAGGAGAATATATTTGCCAATGATATATTGGATAAGGTATTAATATTTTACACACACACAGAGACACAAACATTAATTAGATTATTCAACCATAAGAAGGAAATCCTGATATTTGTGACAACATGGGTGGACCTTGAAGGCATTATGCTAAGTGAAATAAGCCAGAGAAAAACAAATACTGCATGGTATCATTTATATGCGGAATCTAAAAAAAAAAAAAAAAGTCAAGTTCATAGAAACAGAAAGTGGAAAAGTGGATGCCAGGGGTGTGGGGGAAATAGGGAGAGATTGGTAAGAGGGTACAAAATTTCAGCTATAGGGTGAATGTAATGTAAAACATGGTGATTATAGCTGATAACACTGTGTTGTAGTCTTGAAATTTGCGAAGAGAGTAGCAGTTAATTATTCTCACCAAAAAAAAAAAAACAAAAAACAAAGAGAAGATAAATACATGAGGTGATAGATGTGTTAATTAAGTAGATGGTGGGAATCCTTTCACAGTATACATACATTAAATCTCTACAATATACACTTTATCCTACAATTCTACTTGTCAATGGTACCTCAAAACTGAAAAACAATAGTTAAGCAAACAATGGAATATTACTCAGTGATAAAAAAGAATGAAATCTTGCCTTTTACGACAACATGGATCGACTTAAATGGTATTATGCTAAGTGAAATAAGTCAGAGAGAAACAAATACCATATGATTTCACTTATATGTGGAATCTATAAAATAAGTGAACTAGTATAACAAAATAGAAACAGACTCAGATATGCAGAACAAATTGATTGCCCAAGGTGAGGGGGGGTAGGGGGGAATGAGAAACAGTTGAGGGGTATTAAGAGGTATCAACTTCCAGTTATAAAATAAATAAGTCATGGGGATGTAATGTATAGTATAGGGAATACAGTCAATAATATTTTAATAACTGCATGGTGACAGATGGAAATTAGGGTTACATAGCAATTGTTTTGTAATGTACAAAAATATCAAATCACTATGTTGCACACCTGAAATTAATGTCAATTATACTGCAATTAAAAAAAGAAAAAAAATAGTAATCAAGGTATTTAAAAAAGTAAGCAGTATGTCCACAGTCCTCCAGCCAAACATTAAGTGCTTTTTTTTTTTTTTTTTTTAACTTACTCGGAAAAATATGTATAGAGTCTCCCTAAGTTACAGAATTGATGTTTAATTCACTTTTACCTGTGAAAGTCTTATAAATTGGAAAAGTATGCAAGATAAATCTGAACCCTAATACTTTGTGTCCAAGGAATTTGTGATCAGTGAGAAATCCTTCTATGGTGTATTTTGTAGCCTAGAAATCTAGAAAGATTCAGGTATAAATTTTTATGATTCCAAGTTTTATAATACATAGATTATCTTAAACTGAGTTTTTGTGAAATCTTTTTAATAAAGAACATGATGATTTGTTTTAAGCTAAAAAGGGTTCTGCGAAGCATTAGTAACTCAAGTGAACAAAATTGGTAAAATATCAACCTACATATCATTAAGGTTTTTTTATTGTTTTAACCCTTAAATATTTTTTATTTTACTCAGATCCTGCATTCTCTGGCCCTTTTATCTCATATTCTCAAATTTTTGCCTAGAACACAATTACCACGGACCCCTAAATAATTTCTTAAAATTCTATAGCTTTTGAGATACTATGACTTTTTCTTATATAGAAATCAAGAGTCACTAAGAAGGTCAAGGTAAATATTGATATTTTAAATTACTGAGGAAAAAGTAAGTTTTAAAATGGCTAGATAATTTCACCAAGGTTGAATATCTGTTAATAACCTAAGGAGGTTAACTAATCAAAGACTATCTTACTAACTTTTATTGCCTTTTTATTATACTTTGTACATGCTCTACACGCAGGACACTGAAATCTGGCAACTACCATTAGTATCGGTAAAGGTTAACAATGTCTCCTAAGTTTGGGGAAACAGCTTGAAATCTAGTGATTAGTAATAACATAGGTTCTATGGATTCATGCTTTAGACAGCTGACTGAGAGGCAGAATTCTGGAATTAGTTCTTTATAAACTGAAAACTTCCAGGTTTAAGACAGAATGATAACAGTCCACAATAACAGCTAACATTAAATCTTTTAGCCAAATGAGATAAATATAAATTAATTGATTAAAAGGTAGAATACCAATAAAAGCAAATAAAAAAAATCAGGGAACAATCAACACAGAATCCAAGATAATGGTTTACTGTAGTGGATGGAGGCAGGGAGATGGGATAAGGGGGAGAGATGATTAAATGTAGGATAATCTGGAGATCGCAGCTTTGTTTTGCATGGTGTGCATTTCATTACTATGAGAGAAGGAAGGAAGGGAGGGAGGAAGGAAGATTGGCCATGCACAGACCAGTAATGATTGTGTTTTAAACAAAGGATTATGACTAATACAATCCTGGGCGCTTCAAGTTCAAATGCAGTTTAAGGAGATTTTAGAATTCATCTTTGCTGTAAAATTTTAGGAAACATAGTCTTACACAGATTTTTTTGTTTTATTAACATGAATGAATGTTTTTCTGTCTAATGAGGAAACCTAATAAATGAAACAGAATCACTGAAGGGTCATAGGAAAATACTTTGAAAATCTCTTTCAAGTAGGACTTCAGAAGCAAGCATACATTTAGAAATTTTGGCTAACATCTGTGATATTTCACTTATATTTAAACAGAGCTGTGAATGTCTCCCCAGGGCACCTACCATTCTAGTTTAATTATGCCACTTAAAAAAAAAAAACTGTTTTAACATCTAACAAAGCACACACTTTGTTAAAAGTGAAAGCACACAAGTGAAAACACTTGTTAAACCACCTCTGCAGTTTTAACAATAAGACAAATGTGAGATCATTGCATTTCTTAAGGCTCATTAGATTAGCATTAGTGCAATGGCAATATTTTTGGAAAATATTTGTCCTTGATATCTTTTTTTCATATACATTTGCCATTTGGAGGGTTATTTTTTCTAATTCACTTTACACAAATTCTATATTAGAATCATGAGATACCATAACATGTGTCATGTTATAGTGGTGGCACAAACCTACTCGGGAAATTCAAGATAAATGGCACGCCATTCATTGAGGATGGCTTTAGGTTATGTTTTTGTGTCTAACTATCAGCCTAATAAATAGCTTTTTTGCTCATCTGTAGCATATCAAAGACATCTTTTAAATATGCTAATATTAAGATACGCAAAAACATAGGTTGTATGTATGAATAAGTTGAATTACCTACCCTTGGGAGAAGTTTAAAGTTACATTCCTCAAGCCATTTGTTAAGCTGTATTCTACTCTACATACAGAAAATTTGACAGAATTCAAAGGAGGGTTGAGGCAAAGAGTTCAATCCCATTTCTATTCATTCTTGAGTCTGGAGGAGAAACTTTGATTTGAGATAATGGACTAATGATGAAATCAGGAACATTTAGATAATACATTGGGAACACTGAACTGGAATACAGAGTCTTTTCTTCTTTATGACTTACTCACATGGTCAAAATGAGAGTAAAAGCCAAGAGAAAGGAGGAATGAGACACTATTTTCTGCTCTAAGTTTTACAGTAGAAGGCAAGGAGTTATTGTATGTTCTGTTGGGTGCATTCTAGATCACCAAGATAGGAAAATGGATCTGAGTTAAGAGCTTTTGAAGAAATGCACCTTTGTCTTTCTTACCATTTCCATCTGATACTCTCCAGAATTCAAGCATAATGCCATTGATGGTTAAATGAGATAGAGGACACTAAAGGACCCTGTCAATTTTGGGAGAGACCCAAGACCCCAATCCCTTCATAGGACAACCAGCTAGGGAAAATCAGTGGCTTTATGAGATTTTTTTCCTTTATGTATATTTTTCTAAAACATATACATATGTATGTATATATATATATACACACACACACACACACATATACTACAAGATATCAATAACCGAGAATATCTCAGACACAAAGTCATTCATTTAGTCACATAAGAACATATATGCCATCTACTATGCTAACTGTGGAGATTTTGAGTTAATAAGAGAGCCAAGGAGCTTATATTCTAGAGAATGAGTGGACACAGGCCATTTCAGTACACTGAGATGTGGACCATGGTTGTAGAAGTACAGGAAGCACACTGGAGAGGTGACTTATTCAGACTTTCAGAAAATGCTTACAGGAAAGAGTCATTTACTTAGACCTCAAGAATGAATAGGCATTATCCAGGTAAAGGAGGATGAGGTGAGAGACAATCTGAATAGGACAGACTTGATAACTTTGAGATTGGAGGAAAAGCTGGACCTTTGAGACCAAAATCTATCAAGTTAAATCCTAGCTGTATCTCTAGATGAGTTACAGGGCTTCTCTTAGCTTGTTTCCTAATCTTCAAATAGCATTTTAGGAAAATAAAATGACATTGCATGTAACCTACCAAATACAACACATTAAGTTTCTCATAATTGTTAGATTCTTCCTGCCTTTACTTTTTTCCATCTATATGCCTCTGTTTTCATGGCTCTTGTATCATTAGCATTTCCACAACTAGGAAAACAAAGACAGGAAGAAGCATTGTACTTTTTCTTTTCTCTTCAGCCTTCCTTCCACAATCAACCATGGGCTACTGACATCCTAATGTTAAGTATTATGCCTGATTCACTGTGTCCACCCCACCTCACCCCACCCCACCCCTGCACTTTGGGTCATATTATGTGCTCCAGATATATGGAAGATTCGGAATGAAAGAGTGAATGAATGAATAGGAGATTTGATCCTCTATTTTCCCTAAAGATGGCTCATCTTACCCATGCCCAACCTTTTCCATTCAGTACATGCTATGCTTTTTGATAGTCCCACGATGAATGTAAAATCATTTCTCTAAAAGTAAATGCATGGTTTAGCCTTAGGCTCCATTCTCCCCTAGGGACAAGGGGTAAAGGATTGGAGAAATAGAGGTCGGCAGTATTTGCTTCTTTTTCTTTTGTTTATACCATAGTTTCTCAACCTGGGCACTATTCACAGTTAAAACAGGTACTTCTGTGTTGTGACAGGCTGTCCTATGCATTATACGTTGTTTAGCAGCATCCCTGGCCTCCATCCACTACGTGTTCAATTTCATTCCTAGTTGTGGCAAGAAAAAATGTCTCCAGATAGAGCCAAGTGTACAACCTCCTTCCCCTATTGAGAAACAAACCTATATTCTAAACATTTAATTCAAAAGAATTTTTATCATAGAGGAAGCTGTCAGTTTTGTTTTTTTTTTTTAAAGTAATGAGGAGTAGGTCAATTAAGGTTTGAGGAGTGGAAAAAATTTAAGTTTAAGGTATGTGATACTGCAACTATTACATCTTGCAAACATGGCCAAGTCTCTACTTGCACCTGTCAAACCAAGAACACAGTGACTGAATTGGTGGGTCACCTAAGTGAAAATGTTAGGTTTTCAGACTTAGAGGATAGAAATCTCAAGATCAAAAAGTAAGAGATCTCTGAATTAAGGTAATCTCAGGAGATAAGGAGCTTGAAGGAATATAAAACCCCTTCCCCTCCTGGTTTGCTGTGATCAGGTTAATACGGAAGAACATCTTGAGTTTCCAGTTCATCTTGCTTCAGACAGCCTGGAGATCAAGATTAATCACTGACAGTTGGGTCGATATTGACAAGAAAATTATATTCAAAGCTTGACGTAAGAAAATACCTGAATTTCTCGCCTATGGTGTCTAAAAGATGACTAGATGGCTAATTGCTAGCATTTAAGTGAAAATGTTATGTACTCCTCAGATGTTAATCGGTTTACTTTTCAGAATTTCAATAATCAGATTTCACCATTTCCTTTGAGTATAATTCTAAACTACTAGAATGTATATTCAAATTCAAATTAGCATATATATGTATCTTCATCTGTTTCTTCTATCAGGTGTGTGTTCCAAGTACGCTTTTGTTTCAACGTCCTAGAGAAGGATTTAATTCATCTCTTTGAGATGCAATGTATGTATATGTATGTATGTTCGTGTGTGCATGCTTGTGTGTGATAAGCAGTGCTTTATGTGCAGTGGCACAGTGACTGTTATGATTTTTTTTGGTAAATGTGGTAGATCTTTTTAGACAGATGCTTTTTAGTGCTGAGACTATCAAAGTCAGCCAAGCATGTATTTCTGTTGATTTATTAACTCTGCAGAGCTCCAATGTTACTGCTTTGACCTTTGCTGCTCTCTTTTTATTTTTGAGGGGTACCCTAAATGGATCTTCTGGTAGTTTTATTTTAGAAAATAATCAGATTTCTATGTGCTCTAAATAGTTTAAGTGAAGAACAAACCCTCCTTTCCACTAGTAACGTTGTGCAGCCCAAAACTATTTCCTGATAGTTAGGAATAGATAGATAGGAGACCCTGATTTGACAGATATTTCAAGTATGAGAATGCTCAGCAAAATTCTCATTAGCCATTTTGGAAAGGTGTATTGAAATCCTTGAGCAGTGAAGTGAAACTTTATTCAACAAAGGTTCCGTTTAAAATTCATTCTGTATTGGAAAAAGTAAGTATTAGGTATTTTTAAAATTGGCTAATACTGCAGAATTTAGACATTTAAAGAAAAATTTTAAAAAAGCAGGTACATTGCGACACTCAATCATCCTTTGGATTCACCATCACAACCAGAACTTGATGGGCAGCTATTTTAACACTGGAGTCTCTACTATCAACTTGTCTCACTAACTTTTGATGTTTTTATAAAATTGCTATTTTGCCTGTCTCCAACTAGGATTAATTCCCACTTCTCCAGTACTCTGCTTTTGTAACAAGATTAAGAGCTTTATTTGACTTGCGTTTGAATCCAAGCTCACTGAGGCCATAGCATCTCTCTGCCTCAGCATCCTCATCATTTTTTCTAAACGGAAAATATCTACCTAAAGGACTGCTGTGAAAATAAAATAGAATGGTTATATAAAGAACCCATGGTGATACCCTGAACTTCTTTATCCATCAGTAAATTTTAGGGCCATAGAAAGTGGCTTGGAAGGATTTGTACAGTCACGTGTGATAGACAGGTTATACTGAAGGCCCCACTTTTTTTTATCCCTTCCTGTATGTGTCCCTCTGTGATAACACAGAGCCCTGCAACTGGACTCTCAGAGGTGCCATGTAACTTGTGTTAGCCAAGAGGATGTTAGCAAAGTTGGAAAGTAGAAACTAGAAATATGCCTGACTGATTGAGTTTGCATGCTTGTACACCTCCTGCATTCACCACGGGAACAGGTCTGGGCTAGCTTGCCAATGAAAGGTGAAAAATCACTGCAGGAGGGTCAAGTCACCCAGGCCACCCCTGGACTTGTGAGCAGCATCCAACAACCATCACCCCACCACCAACTCCACCATGGACTCCACAATGTCCTTTAAGAAAGATCTGCAAGTTCTTTAACATGTCTGGAGTTGAAGAAGAATACAGACAAATATAGATTAAAAAATGTCTAGTAGCTGTATATGTGATGTTATATGCACATTGATTTAATATCTACTCATAATACATATATGTTAAAAACTTACTTAGATCCCACTCCTCCAATCTGCTCTTCTCACCACCTGCATTTCTCCCCACCTCTCTTCCCATTTTAATCCAATCTCTCATTTCTCTCAACATGACAGTCAGCAAAAAGGCCTAACTTGGGACGTTTTCCAGAAGGCTGGTAAGCACTGACTGAGCTGACTGTGAAAGAATTGGTTAAGAAGCATTTTCTCAGCAATTTTGCTCGTACCTATTTGCTTTATTAACCATTTATGTTTGGCCAATGCTTGGCCAAAGCAGTGTTCCAAAGGATAAAGTTGGTTGCTTCTGTTGAGAAATGAATATTCCCACCGCCCTAGGGTCAAGGAAGGAAGGTTCCAACATGTAATTTTCCCTTCCACAGAGGGCTTTAATTCAGAAGTTTCAGGAATAGAATTGATATTTTTACCTAAACTAAGTATTTTTATGAAGAAGAGAATGAGGTTTTTCTTGGTGGCATTTCAGATTCTGAGCATCAATTTTGAGCTCATTATTGTGTATGCCAGCTGCCAAATTCTGTTTAGATTGTGCCATACATGCCTTTATGCTCCTATTGTCAAGGAAGGGGCCTTGTGTGCAGATGTGCATACACACACGCACACTACACCAAGAGTCAAAGCCCTGCACTTCAAGGTGCTTACACTTTAACAGAAAAGGTAGGCCCATTCTAAGTTTATTTTTCATGTTCCCTTTGTTGTTGTAAAAAATCTAAACACAAATTCAAGTATTTCCTGTTCTTTGAGGGACACTGACATTTCTTTATTCTAAGAGAAAAGTTAGAGATATTTTTTATAAGCAGAACAGGTTTTAGAAAAACAAAACTTCCTAGTAACTGACAATAAATACAGACAAAGCTCTGAAGAGGAGGTCAACTAGGGGAACAGCAATGTAGAGCTGATGTCTGGCAATCACAGGATAGTAAATGTGCAGAGATGGTTCAGGTACTTCCTGGTTTTCACTCTCAAAGCTACCTGGTCTCTCCATCAATTATGAATTTTAAGGATAGATCAGCTTATACCAAAATGACAATCATACATCTGCTTTCTTATAAATGAAGCAATCACCAACAACTCTAAAAATATCTATGACACACAACCACTGCTTCACGTGTACTCTAGCTGACCTCTCAGTCAGCCTTCATTTCCAGCATTTAAATAAATGTATTTATCATTCAGCCATATACTGTGAAATTTTCCCATCACTTGGTTTTCTCATTTTCCAGGGCAAACTTCTCAAAACCCAAGGGAAAGCAACTGAAGTAGAACTATTCCAAAGTGCATTTCCAATGTGATGCAGCAGAAATAATGTTCAATGAAATTACTGTTAGTAGCACCTGGGAAGCCAAGCTGAATATGCTATGCTTTCAATGAATATGTGACATTCGTTCATCTGTTTTTCAGTACCAGCACCTTCATTCTTTGTTTTATTCCTTAATGCATATTTAGTTGGAAAACATATTATCTAGAATGATGTCTAAATATTAACCTAGATATAGGAAGCTAAAGGAAATACAATACTCAGAGATGAGATTATGGTTGATCGATCCTATGCCAAACTATGGGGTAGGTGAGGCTTATTGGGGGCCCTCTCAGCCTCCCCATCACCCAGTAACCATTAACTCTGGCCTGTGCTCAGGACATCACACCTGACATTGGGGATAATGGAATAAGGGATAAGACACAGAGTTCAGTCTTTCCACCTTCATACTTTTACGTTCTTCTAAAATTCTGGTCTTTTTGTTTGTAACTCTCTTCTCACCCCTCAAAACAGGAAAAATATAACTTCAATTCTTTCAACTTCAGTGTGTATTTCAGGCAAGAAGTTGCTTCTTCTCAAGTTTTACTTCTGTAAGGAAGTGTTTCCTAAATGTTACAGCAGAGCTCATTGCTTACTTCCCTTGCTTACAAACACTTACCACCACCACCAAACCATGTAACTCTCCCTTGCCTCCTGAAACACACGGCGTAAGCTCTGGAACTAGATGGCAGGTGGAAGCTGGTGAGCCTTAAGGAGACTGGAGTCTGGTTGGCCTCTAGGAGGCTATCCAGAACACAGCGAAAATGCTGTTGGTACCGGGAGTAATGAAGACCTTTTTAATATAGTGGCAGGAAGTATAGCAAAGCTGTTATCTAAAAATAGCAAAATATGCCTAAAAACGCAACAGTATAGCTACATAGATTTGAGTGCTGAAGGGAATGTCTGCCTTCTCCTAGCTGCCTATAATAAAGTAAGAGATCAACTAAAGAACCAAGTGTCCATTTATTGAATGGAAATTAGAAAGTACTGAATTGGAAAGCAAGGACCCAGACCAATCTTTTCAGGCAGTAAACTGTTCTGTGAGTAATAAAGAGCCATGGTGAGAGTATAAATTCCTGTATTAATAGCTAGCGAAGATCTAAGGTGTGCCTCATACAACCTTTCACACAAACAACTCTGAGGACACTCTTCCTGAATTTGTTATGTTTATAGAAAAAGTTGCTATGTTATCTTTTTCCTAAGATTTTACATTTTGAGAGAAGTTTCAGGTTTACAGCAAAACTGAAGGAAAGGTACAGAGATTTCCTATATACCCACTGCCTGCACACACGCATAGCCTCCCCTGTAATCAAACTCCCGCATCAGAGCAGTGCCTTTATTGGAACTGATGAGCCTATGTTGACACATCATAATCACCAAAAGCGCTGTCTGAGAATTTTAAGGACACATCTCACAGATAATACATCTCAATACAAAAAGCGCTTCTAAGGGGAGTATTCCCTTAGCAGCGTCACAGGGGGGCTTGTGGATACGTTACCTACATGACAGAAGGGACTTTGTAGCTTTAAGGATTTTGAGATGGGGAGATAATCCTGCATTAGCTGGGTGAAGCCAATGTAATCAAGAGAGTCTTCCTAAGGGAAAGAGAAGGCAGGCTAGTCAGAATTGAGAGATAAAGTAATGAAAGCAGAGGTTTCATTGACCTAGAACCACCAGCAAAGGAATATGGGCAGCCCCTAGAAAAGGCAAGGAAATGGAAAGAGATTTATGGATGTGAATTTGTCTAATGTAGTAGATTACAAGTGATACATTTACAAAAATACACATTTAAAAAAATGATTTCAAAGTGAAATGAAAAGAATGTAGTGCAAAATTAAAATAGGCCTTTGGACTTTTGAACTACTATGAGGAAGAAATAAGCTGAGGAAGTTCCTTATTTATACATACCAGCTCCTCCTAATGGAAAAAGAATAATGTCCAAGGGATGTAGCCAAAAGGTGCCAGAGCACAACTCCAGAGAGCAGCATCGATCTCTAACCAAGAAACTGACAGCACGTGCCCAGCTGAGTGTCAGAAATGCTATATACCAGCAACTGCTGTGGGTCTCTGATTTTCTCTATTTGAATCAGATTGCCTGTATTGGTTATCGTATATCTTTTTAATTCACAGGGGTTCTGATGAACGAGAAGCTGTATCTTAGGAATTGCACAAAATAGCTTTATCCACACGCAGATATGGTTTAAATAAGATTGTATACCCTGAGCTTGGGATTGTTGTGGTAAAAATGTGGGGTGGGAGATGTGTGTCCTGGAGAAGGAAGTGTATTTTGCTAATAGGAGGGATATAAATTGTGGCCAGAGAGCTGACTGTGGCATGGCGTAACAATGTCTCCTGTCATAGAAACAATTCTACAAGGTGACCTTGACACTTCTCCCATTGAAAAGAAGGGTCTATATTCCCTGACCTCTGAATCTAGGCAGGCTTGGGACACTCGTGTACCAGTACAATGAGGAAGAAGTGACAATGCATGACTTTTGTGGCTAGCTTAGAAAGGGCACACAGCATCCACCTTGTTTGCTGGGAATCTTAACACTGGAACCTAAGTCACCACATAAGTTGCCTGGGAGCCCTGAGCTGCCAGGCTTCAAGAAAGCCCGAATTAGTCCATGCGGAGAACTCCACATGGGCAAGCCTGTAGACTACCTGACCAAAGAGAGGCCTGCTCAGCACCCAGCTGTCCCAGCTCCTCTGACTTGTATCCACAACACTGTCCCCAAGCACATCCCAAAATCCTGACCCACAAAAACCACATGATATAATGAAATTGTTTCCTTAAGCCAGAAAGTAAGATAACCAAGAAATGACCAAACAAGTCCATTCTCCTAAACCCTCAAAACAAGAAAACATTGGTTTCAATTATCGACACATTGGTGGTGACTTACTTCTTATACTTTTACTTATACTAGAAAGCCTTCCCTGAATATCATAGCAGACCTGGTTGTTCACTTCACCGTATCTACCACCACCAAACTGTGAAAATTTTCCTTGAGATTATGCTTACTGTACTGGGTATTATTTGCACACCTCTCAGTTTTTCCCACTGAGATAGGAAATCCTCAAGGGAAAATACCCTGAGTAATTCAAGTTTACGTCTCTTGCAATGAAAAGCACAAAAGACACATAATTGGTGATGACTGTAAGCCTGTTATATAAATGAAAGATATTTATTTGAAAAATCTCTTTTTGATGGCTTTTTCAAAAAGGTAGAGGGCTGTGTTCCCTTTAAGTGATCCATACTCTTACAATACAAGCAGAAGAGGAATTTGTTTAACACTACTGGACCTTGAATATAATTCTTAGTTTCACAGAATAGAGAAGGAGATTTCTCATCAACTTATCAAGCTGTTCTTGAGAGGCCGAAATTTATATGAGAAAGCATAATATCTGATATGTAATATCTATCATGACCACACATTCGGAAGGAGCAAGAAGCTGATCTTATGATAAACCCTGTGGTAGAGGGGCAGAGCAAGGTTAGATGTTCAGCTTCCTGCAGGACCAAGTTAAGACACCAGAGTGATGGCATCTGAGTACTGACTACACAGCTGTACTAAGTCAAGCCTGGAGACCCAGTTGGTGGTATGTGCGGTGGTACTAAAATAGTTTCTGGAGAGAGACCTAACTTCTACCACCTCAAAAACATTCCTTGGGAAATAGAAAAATTCGAAAAATGTAAATGTTCTCTGCAGAACTAGAAAGTTTTACTAGTAGAGGAATATAGAGGAGATAATACTTTTAAGTGTCCCTAAGTACCATCACTCAATTGACAATGTTAATATTTTATGGAATATCTACTCTGCTGTCTGAGGAAGTGTGGCTATAGGGGGCAAACGAGACACATATGCTCCAGGGTTCATGGAAGTTTAATTCTAATGGAGCAAGGCAAACTCACAAGAAACTAACAAAATAGGGTAAGTTCAGAAAACATAAGTGTTGAAAAAGAAAATGACAACTGGCAAAGGGAAAGACAATGGCCTGGGGAAATTTGTACATTAGCTAGGATGGCTAGGGAAGGTGGAGCAAACATGGTTGTTTGCCTGCCCCAGCTATTCCCCCCCACCATCTTGGGTTTTAGTGGAAGAGCCCATCCCTTGTCACGTACTCACTTTCCCATCGCCCCATAGCAGATGTGGAGAGTATGAACACTATTCTAAGACACTATGGAGACATCTGTTGGGGAAATAGATGCTTCCAAGAAAGATCCTCCTCTCTGATGAAGACAGTCCCTTGAACATTGTCCTGTGAGCACAAGATGCACAGAGCTACTGTAGTCATCTGACAGTGTAATGGGGGCGGCAATGAATATTGCAGAGAAGCCAACCTCAGGCCTTGATTGCATTGAGCCAGACCCACACTCTGAATCACTTACTTCAGTACATCTATTGTAGGAGAAGAACACTCATTGTTTAAGCCACATTTATAATACTTGTAACCGCAAGTATGTTAATGTATTAGTTTGCTAGGGCTGCCATAAAAAAGTACCACAAAGTTTAAACAACATAAAATTGTCTCAGTGTTCTGGAAACTAGAAGTGTGAAATCAAGGTGTCCTCAAGGTTGGTTCTTTCTGAGGGCTGTAAGGGGAAAAATTTATTTCAGGCCTCTCTCCTTGGTTTATGGACATCCATTTCCTCCCTCTGTCTCTCCTATCTCATTTCTTCTATGTGTATCTCTGTATTTAAATCTATCCTTTTTATAAAAACACCAGTCATATCAAATGAGGGTCTGCTCCTAGCGACCTCAGTTTAACTTTATTATCTCTGTAAAGACCTTCTCTTCAAAGGTCACATTCTTAGGTACCGAGGGTAAGGACTTCAGCATATGAATTTTGAAGAGACACGATTCAACTCATAAAACTAATAAATATAGAAGTTTTCATTGAGGAGGTAGAAAGAAGAGGAGTGCAGAAGCAGCAGATTTACACCACAGGTTTGGGTAAAGACTATCATGGGCCCAGAGAAGTGCAAATGCCAAGGCTCTGAACTGGTGATTTAGTCAGAATTCAGTTGCATATGTGCGCTAGTGATTGACTTATTGCCTCCCAGCCCCAAATGCACATTTCATTGCCTATTCTGTGATAACTGAGCTGAACCCTGAATATTTCTCCTTTGCCAACTGGCACGACGCTAATTTTGCTTTGTCAGTCGAGGGTAATGGACATGACAGAACGCAGGACTTCTCTTTCTAGGTCCAGTGTGCTCTTCTCATCAAATTGCTGCATTGTACAGAGTCTCTGCAGGGCCAGGTTCCTGAAGTGTGTGCAGCTCCTGTTCCACTGTGGGCAGTCTCCTAAGGAACCCCAAAGGGTGAATTATCTGCAAGTCTGGACTCAGTAACATGACCACACCCTCTCAGTGAGTCCTGGATCTCGATCCTAGGGAAGGAGTTATTTTAGATTGGTCTCTTTCTTGGGTATTCTATCTTAGCCTAAGGGCAGTGACTACTCCTTATATATACTATTCCTGAATTCTTTAGAGATCTGTATACTCCCATTAGGTAATCACTGTCACTACAGTCTTGTTATAATTAATCATTCTTTACATTAAATTTGTCCTGTTCAAATTACGGTGTGATTTCTGCCTCCTGATGGGGCCCTGAGTTGTCCAATATGCCAGAAGTTACTCACAATATCATCACAAGAAGTAGAAGATCAAGCTCTTTGAAGGGACTCAAGGAATGACTCCCAGAATAATGCTGTGAACTAGCCCACAGAGAAGCTGCTATCATTGCCAAAAGAGAAGAAATCAGGAAGCTATTGATGCATTTTCCAGGAACATTTCTGCTTAGCTTCAACCCAAGGAAGGGGAAGTAGATCATGATTCCCAAAACATACTGTGTCTTTCAGGCAGCCATACAAAGTAACACACCCCTTGAACACTGCTGATTCTTTCTCTTTATACCCCCTAACTTAATTCCAAACTTGAGTTTTCTATGAGAGCCTCAGAGCAGTTGAATCTAAATTACACTGGATTTCTGGACATCATATCTATTTTACCAGGCAGTAAGTAGTAGAAAGGAAAAAGATTAAATGGAAATGTCAGCTGATTTTGTTCCCTCCCAGAAACTTCCTTGGCAGTCAGTGATTTGATTATATCTCATTGCCTAGAGTCAATCACTGGGCCATAGGGCCGTGTCTTGTCCAACTACTGGAAAATGGCTGGGAATAAGAGAAGTGTGGAAGGGAGTAGAGGCACCAACAAACGGTATATGCCCCTCCTGTGTGAATACGTCCTGCTCTCTTCTCCAGAGCAACCCCGATTGAGCTTTCCCAGTAGTGCGGGGATTGGGATGAGATAAGGTTTGTACGAAAAGGGTCATAAACTCCCCATTATGTTAGACTTTCCGATCTTAAAAAATAAAGAACAAAGAGACAACACTTAGATTTAAAGTAATAAATGGCATCAGGGAAACATTTAACTTTTTAAGCAGAGGCACAGTATCCTGTGAGGATTGTGAGCAATTTGTCACACAGCACATAGAGAAAGCAATTACAAACACACAGACTATTATTTCTTCTTTCATGTAAATGCTATGTATTTGGTTTTGCATTTTCTCATGCTTAATGATATATACAACCTTATTTTCTTGACAACACATTCACACTTACATAATTATCTTTGAAGGCTGATACAGATCTATTCTATTTAATCATTTAGATTTTGATGGTCATTTAGAAAAAGGATTTTCTATTGAGACTTCTTAACACAGGTCACTGGTCAAATATACAGTATTTCATATTTTAAGTCAAGAAAAAATTAGATGTTTCAAGAATCCTATGTCTCGGCTTTGTGTACACAGGCACATAAAACCTACATAAAAGGCTAAATACTAACTACATATGACTAGAAAAGTTCATAGCTTTTATGTCACAATATTTAAATTTTCATCAATGTATATTACACATAATTCCAGTTCTTTTTTTACTAAACAGGATTGAATGATCTGTAAATTTAGTTTAAAAATTAACAGATTTACCTCATAATTTTATAATTTATTACCATCTTCTAAAGCTAGATGGAAAACAAAAATGACCCATTTATCTCTATTTCCTCAAATGTAGGTTGAGAGGATACTAAACTCAAGTTTACTTTTAACCACTTTTATTTATACATTTATTCATGTCATAAGCATTTACTGAGTGACTACCATATACATAAACAAGTAAATAAATAAAATGTATTTTAGGTGATATGGTAAGTTCTATGAAGAAAAATGAATCAGTAAAAGGGACACGGAGAAAGGGAGAAAGGGATGGATAACTAAACAGTCATGTAAGGCCTCACTGAGATGACCTTTGAGCTAAAGAAGGGGAAGAGCAGACCAAGCTGGCATTTGGAAGAGGAACAATCCATGCATAGGGGGTGGGTAGGGGCCATGGTGCACAGAAAATGCAAAAACCCTGAGATGTATGTGCACTTGCTCTGCACCAGGAAGAAGATGTCTCAAGCACAGTGAGCCAGAGGGAAAGTAGAGGTAGAGGAAGTCAAAGATCCAGTAAAAAAGTAAAATAATCTAGAACATTGTGGGCACTTGGAATGATATTGGTCTTTACTCTGAGTGAGATGGACAGGCACGGAAGTATTTTGAGCAGAGTTGTGACACGATTCCACTGTCTGCTGGTCAAATATAGACTTTGATAGGGAGTGGGGGTTGGCAAGAGACAGAGAGAAAGTACATTAGTTAGGAGGCTGTTACCATAATGAGGTGGTTATCATAACCAGGTTAAAGAAAATAGTGGCTTGCACATGGAAATATCAGCAGAGGAGTTGAGAAGGGGTACCATATTAGACATAATTTAACAGTAATGTTAATAAGATTTAGCAAGGTATTAGTTTTGGGATACAAAAGAAAAGGAGTCAAAGATGACTCACTCTAATTGTTTTAGAGCAAATAGAAGGATTGCGTATGTTGGGGAAAACTGGATAAGGGTGTTAGATCAGAAATTCAGTGTGGGACATGATAAACTTGAAATGCCTACTGGACATCCAAGTAGACCTGCTGAGCAGGCAGTTGGAAGTAAGAGTGTGAAGTTCAGGAGAGAGCTTCTAGTTAAAGATACACATTTGGGAAATCTCAGTATACAGATTGTATTTAGAGCTATGACACTATTACTGCAGATAGTGTTGAAAATGCCTGTTATGTGTTAGTCATTCTGTTAGGTCCTTCCACTTTAATCCTCGCACCAATTTTGCAATGAAATTGAGGCTGAGAGAGATTAAGTAAATTTCCCACGGCCATGTAGCTAGTAAATGGAAGATATAGTAGTTAATCCAAGGTGTGTCTGAAATTAACATCTATTCTTTCCTGCAGTATAGACACACTCCATTTCTTGGTCTGAATGCACCAAATGTTATCCCTTACTTGGCTGTAGAAAAGTCACTAGTATTTAGGTCTAAAAACCACCAACCAGCCATTGTTGATTGATCTACCTTCTGCTATCCCAACTCAAAGAACTCTCCTTCAATTTTTGGAAATGTTAGCATCCTATCTCTCCAAACCTTACCATCCTTGCTTAGAGATAACTTGAAATGATTACCTATTGCTTCACTAGGGGAGACAATAATCTAGATATAGATCTCAATACTGCAGTATTTTTGGAAATTTATTGTAGTGAATAGCAATTTAAAACAGACCTAAGCTGATTGCATTGTACAATATCAGTTCTTTCCCCGAGCTTCTACATATTAAGGGTTGGGGGTGACAAAGAGATTTGCTTCTATTCATGTATTATTTGTGGCTTTTGTGTATATATATATAAGAATGTAGATGCATCCTCTCTTAATAAGTGCACTTATGAAATCAATTGCTACTTTGAAATTTTTATCATTGTTATGATTCTACAAGATTTTAAGACTCACAAATCTTGGTACCTGCAATAAAAATATCTTGGTAATGTAAAGTAATGTAGAAAGTTCATCATAAGCTTTTAGAAATTTAATTATATAGGAATAAATGAAAACATTATGAAAATGTTTTTTTCTTTTTCTTTTTTTGAATTTTATTTTATTTATTTATTTTTTATACAGCAGGTTCTTATTAGTTATCTACTTTATACATATTAGTTTATATATGTCAATCCCAACTTCACAATTCATCCCACCACGACCACCCCCTGAAAATATTGATTGGTAATAAATCTCTAGTTATAAATGTGATTTTAAATGTAAACTAGCTTTAAAAGATAATATTTTTTCTACTGTATTTCAATGAAAAAAAAAAAAAGAGAATTATATACTATTGTAAGTAACTGCCAAACTGGAATAGATTAGTGCATGTTAATAATATTATGTTTCGGGGCTTCCCTGGTGGCGCAGTGGTTGAGAATCTGCCTGCCAATGCAGGCGACACGGGTTCGAGACCTGGTCTGGGAAGATCCCACATGCCGTGGAGCAACTAGGCCCGTGAGCCACAACTACTGAGCCTGTGCGTCTGGAGCCTGTGCTCCGCAACAAGAGAGGCCGCGATACTGAGAGGCCCGCGCACCGCGATGAAGAGTGGCCCCCACTTGCCACAACGAGAGAAAGCCCTCGCACAGAAACGAAGACCCAACACAGCCATAAATAAAAATGAATAAATAAATAAATAATTTTTAAAAAAATTATGTTTTGCCATTGTAAGGTGTTCTTGGTCAAAGAGCTCAAGTGTCAAACCTTGTAAAGGAAAGGTGAATAAAAGAGTTATAAAATAATTAAGATTTATAAGTCACAAAAAATTAAAAATAAGTTTTTTGTCTTCATAAAATGAATCATAATCTAAGTTCTAATTTTTCTATAATTCTCTATCTATATGGTAAAAGAAGGTTTGGCATAAGCATATAAAATATGGAATTAAGGTTATGTAACAAAAAATAATTTCCTAAATACTATTGATTTAGAAAGTGACCAAGTGAAATAACATGATATGAAGCATAGTTGTCACTTGGAGTTGTCTATCTGATATTCTCATAAATCCCCAGTTTTGTTAAGGATATCAGTACACCTGTCTCAATATGTTTAGATTTTCCCCATGCTTTGCAGCAGATGTAGCCATGGAACACAGTTTTAGCCAATAAGATGTAAACAGAACTTGAGTGGGGATTCCACTAAGGCTTATTAAAGGTAGAAAACATAGCTACCATTTATGTTTTTGTACCTTTTTCTTTTTCTTTCCTTCCTTCTTCCTCTGTGGAATGAAGATGCAAGCTGGAGGACAGATCACCACTTTGCAACCATGAGGCAAGGAGCATGATGAGAAACGCCATAAGAATGAGTGAGTAACAGTGCAGAAAAGAGCCTAGTCCCTGATAGTACCATGGAACTGCCATATCAGCCCAAGACTACTGAGTTATAGCTGCATATTCCTAACTGACATAGTACACATAAGAAAAAAACTTTTCTCCAATTCCAAAGAGAATTAAGCAAAGTATACTTTATCATAGTTATTTAAATCCCTTATATTAAGCCTCCTTGATACTCATGCCATCGCCTAGCCTCGGTACACAGGAGCTCTTTAATAATTGTTTGATGGGATGTTAAATGAATAAATTAATGAACAGCTGCTAATGAAACAGCTAAGCGTTTTTTAAAAATCATTTTAATGTCAGAAAAATTACTCTGAAACATTTTTAATATATATAATTATTTCTGTTCTTAGTAATGAAATGTGTCAAGTTCTGAAAATACCTACATTCAGAAAACATAAAAATTTGTAAATTACCAGTCAACTGCTTACCAGTTTCAACCAATGTAAGCTGTTACGTCAAGTAATTATTCAAGACAGGTGAAAAATACATAACTGCCTGATTTTTGTAGAGAATTTTAGATAAACTATAAACAATGCAAAAAACAAATCAAGAGTAACAAAACTGCCACAAATTATTTTAGTAAATGATTAGATAAAGGGTTAATAATAATAAACATGGCAGTAGAAGGGAAGTAACAGAGTTCTGAGGCTTTTCTTCTAACTTTGGGGATGCCTGAGGATTTGACATGTGGTGAATCTTCCAAATTCCATTATCTCATGGAACGCATAGGATTTTACCTTCACCAGATCCCAGATGAGTGAGAACCTGGCCAAGGAAGACAGACTAGACCAAGCAACTATAAACAGTTCATGAGTTAATGGTGCTGATGAGATGCTGCCACCCCAGGTAAGTGTAGTCATGAAGGCTGAGGGGAGCCACCTGGCTAGCTGGTCACATACATTTGAACTTCTCCAGAGTTATCTGCATACATGCAACTTGGCTCCTGTGACAAGACACACTGTAAGTGCAAAATGGTTGGGACATTAGAAGCTGTTGCTGGGAGGTGCAAGACTTGTGCTATGCTGTTACTGTGTGTGCTGTGTTGGTTTTTGCCCTATATCCTGCAGGAAAGCTAAATATACTCGGTGCTGGGTAAAACCTATTGTTCTTCATGAGTTTGATTGTCCCTCTAAATCTAAGACCACTTCTTCCAGCAGAGGAGAGTGAGTGATACAGTTGACTAGTTTCCAATGCTAGCCCAACACAGAATACTTAACCCATTATATTCTTGAAGTAGAATAGCATACCAAAAGCACAATTCACTACATAAAATATTGTTTTCCACACAAAAATGTATTCTGTCCTTTTCCCAAAAAATTAAACAGCTTTGGCTCTAGGATTAAAACCCCTTCTCTCCTGCCACCACATCTACTGTTTCAATAAATTCTCCCATCTCTGAAACACTTGCTGTGGTTCCTCAATCTTGGGGTGGGAGCCCAGCAGCCTTGAGGCAGAAGCAAAAGAGGGGAAAGGAGGTCTTGGAACATCACCCTCCCCAAGAATTCACCTCTACCCCCTGTGCTTTCTTAAGAACCTTACTCCTGTTTTCTGTTATTTTAAGCTCCCCTTTCTCTCTTAACTGGATCCTTCTCAGTGATCTTAAGCATGTTCAATTTTCTTACATTAAAACAACAACAGAAGCTGTTGTGATTCAACAGTTCCTCCATCCTGCCCTCTTTTAGTCTGTTCCTTTTGTTTTTTTAATATTTAACATAACTCTCCCATTCTCTCCACCTCCAAGCTACTATCAAGCATCTCTCCGTTGAACTACTCCAATAGCCACCTGGCTCATTTCTCTGTCTCAGTTATGGTTCTCCTCAAATCTGCCCTCCATTCTGCTCCAAACAGATGTTTTGAGAGTGCGATTCAGAGCACGGTAACTCCTCACACTGAAATCCTTTCCACGGCTGCTATCCACATGAACATTTAGACCAACATTCTTTAAAGTCTCCTCAAGGCCCTGTGTGATCTTCTCTGCTCTCTATCTCCAATCTTATCCCCTGATGGCCCTTAGCTCTTTTAATTTTTGTTTTTATTTTATTTATACTCAATATGTTCCCTCCTGCCACAGAGGGTTTTTTTCCTGTTATACTTTCCCTTTTTCCATATTAGTTTAACAAACTTTCACTCATCCTTCAAAATGCAGCTCAACACCATTTCTTTTCCATGAGATCCTTCACTGAGTCAGTTAAAACCCTTCTGTACTCCCATATCATACCACATGTGTTTTTGTTTTTGTTTTTTTAAAGAACAGTCTCAAAGTTACCATTTCATACATATTTTAGGAGTGAATTAAAGAATATCTATTTTTTATTAGGCTATATAGTACATGGGTTCAGAGACTTAATTTTTCTTGTTACACCAGTGCCAGTGTCAGGTCTATACATGGTAATACATATTTGTTGACTAAAGTCATCTAGCAATCCTGCTGATTTTTCTGTTTCTTTTGTTTCTTTTTGAGATGTTTCTGTGGTTTTAAACTTGAGGGGGAAAAAAAGAAATGAAGTGCCAAAAGATGCTTCAATTTTTCTCTTGATCTCTAATACCTTTTACTTTTTTTTTTTCTTTAAAACCCTGCTAAAGAAAGGCAAAGTTGAGTTTCCAGATGCACAAAGAGTTGGAAAGTATGTATATATTTCTAAATTCCATCAAGATGAATAATTTGACGTAGGAAGCAATTTGGGGTTTTGTCTTGGTATAAGGGGACACAGTGATAAGAATGGAAATTGCCTTTTTTTTTCTCATGAGTATTTGTTCCTATCCCAAAAGACACATTTAGCCCAAAACCCAAGAAGAGAAATGGATAGCAGTAAACACATGGAATTCTGGATATTACTATTAGAAAGAGGAAGAATAGGGAAAAAGAAAGAAAATCTTTAAGTATTGGCGAGTAAGAGGAGGAAAGAATTCTACTAGGACTCCTAAAATGGGAAAAATGAGATGGAGGCAAAGCAGACATACCCCAGCCCAAGACCTTATATGTATATGAATATTTCAGTTGAATATTTTTCATTTTTGCGAATTGTTAAGTGAAGGATCTATAGCAGGTAAATTTCAACTTAGCACTCATGACATGTAGTTACTTAAATCCCATTGATTTATATACTTGCTATTCTTTTTTATGGTTATGATAAATAACTTAAAAATTGAGTCTATCACAACGGTGGTGAATAAGGTCATTTTTCATTAATAATGGAAAGCTTGTCTTTCTTGAGGTTATGTGGCACATAGGTAGAACCTGAGACTTATAAAGGGAATGATGGGTAGCTAAAGAGTCCATCTGTCACAGTTCATCTGCTGCAAGCGAGATGGCTACAAAGCTTAGAGCCCATCCATTTATTTACAGAGACATTAATTTTTTCCATCTTTATTTTCTCTTTGGAACCTTAATGTACAATGAAGAGGGCCGAAGTCTTCCCTAAAACACACACATCCAAACACAGAATGTGAAAGCATAAAAGTCTTTCTTAAAAATCTTTTTTTTTCAAAAAAAGAAAGGGAATATCTACAATGATTGGCAACAGAACAACATAAAAAACATCAGAACATTTATAGTTCTTTCATCAAAGAACTAAAAAATTAGATCTAAGGAATTTATTTTGAGGAGGATCAGCCGAAGGAGCTAAGTGACTTATGGATTACAAAACAATATTTTAAATGACACATCATAAAATGTAGTTGCTTTGGGCGTCAACTGAAAAATTAGCAACTTTCATAACTGAGTACATTTTCAAATATAAATATAATGCAAATCTGACATCAGTTGCCATTTATTTGGATTATAATGGGAAACAACTTTAAGAACACATTAGAAAACTCATTAAGTGGAGATTTACTAAGTGACAATAACAAAACTGGTGTGTGAAAGGGAGCAGATTAATGTTTGTACTCTCAAAGCTTTCTGTAATTTCTCATAAATAATCTCTGGACTTACAGTATTTTTCAGTGGAGGCATTAATGATATTCTATCATCTTTGCAACTGGCGATATTGCAAGCCTTTTCACATTCTTCCTTCCTGGGCCCTAAACTCTTACCAGTCATTAAAACAAAAATCTTGCTTACACACAGACACACTTTCCAAGATCCCTGAGGGTTGGAGATGGTAATGCCCACTTCCTTCAGAATTGTTGCTAAAACCTAGAAGCAGAGGAATGAGCTTCTAAGCGAACAGTCCACAGTCATCCCCAAATGACTGATTTGCTATATCAAATTTCAACCAAAGAAAATATACAAAGACTCAGTATTATGAACCTACACACTTTCAACAAGAATTTTTAGAAGGGAAATAAGACATTAAAGGTAAAAAAGACGTAGTTGAGGGAAAGTTGAACTCTACAGTGAATATTTAAGAAAACAAAAAAAATCTATTTGCAATGTAGTAATTATTTTATATTCATATCTTTTTCTTCAATGGGAGTACATCTATACCTTATTTTGAAATATGAAAGTGGTGTTTTCTAATCCTGTTGAGAAAATATATAGTATTTCTAACAATAGAAATAAGCACAATTTAAATTACAGGTGTTGGTTCACCTATTTATCAAGATTTTAATAGCCTGAAGAACAGATTATTACCCTGTTATACACAATGTATATTCTGTTATATATCAGCATATTAAAGCAATCAAATATTTAATATTTTATTTTAAATCTGGTGTTTTCTAATGTAGACAATATATACTTAACTACTGTTCTCTCAGCTGTCTAAATTAAGCATCAGCTAACTTCTCTCTAAAGAGCCTAGTAGTATATATTCCATGCTTTTCAGTCCTATGCCCTCCATTGTTAGTACTCAACTCTGCCTTGGTCGTGTAAAAGCAGCCACAGAAAACAAACAAGTGAGCACAGCTGTGTTTCAATAAAATTGTATTTACAACAGATGGCTTTGGTACATAGACGTACTGTGCCAAACCCTGGTGTAAATCAGGCAATAAGAACGTCTTCGATAACACAAATTAGCTATTGTAAAGAATTCATCGCTTCTATTGCTTTGCATTTTTTCATGAAAATACATAAAACTTCTATAGTCCAAAATGTGTTTTAAAGATTAATAACCTAAGTCATATTAATAGTAAATGCCACACAAATACAGAAGTATGTCAATATCACATTTTAAAATATCAGTAAATGAAAAGAGGTAACCATTTCATTTTGGGGCCAAAGGTAGTGAATTCCTTATTTGATGATATTATAGCTTAGTTAATGAAGGGGATGTATTTTAATTAACTGTTTATAATGATAATGTCTTAATAATAGTATTTGAATATCAATAAGAGTAGAATTCACACTCACCTACTCACACACAGAAAAAAGTATTTTTTCAGACACTTGAAGGTATTGTATTGTTTTTTTCCTTAACAGGGAAAGATACCACACCAAGGACTTCATATGAATCTTTAGATGACCCTCTACATTTGAATTCAAGTTGAGAAATTCCTAGATCTTAGAGAAGGGAAATCACATCAAGGTTCTTGTGGGTGATTACTGCACTGAAATTTTGGTGGTTTCACAGTGTCATATACTCTATGAACTGCAGGAGTGGATTGAGATATTCGGCATAGATATCCTTAAATCTAAATTCTTAAACTTCGCTCAGGAAACCATGCAAAGTTTTCTCAAAGTGTAGTCCTCAGATCTCCTTTACTAGAATCACTTACTAGGTTTTTTTAAAAGTTGTATCAGTTTATATCCTAAGTGTAGTGGATTAAAATTTCTATAGATAATGATTATGAATTCATATATTCATGGATATACATATTCAGGATTTTCTGACATAATCATCCCAACTGCATTTCTCTGACTAGGCTTTGGAGGTCACTATTTTCAGAGAAGTTTATGATATTCTTCAAGTGTGAATATATCGTTATTATAAAATTATTTTCAGAATCCTTCATTAATGTTTTCTGTAAAGGTTTTGGACTTTCAATGTTCAACCTCCTGGAGTAGTGCTTGAAGCCTAGTGGCTAATTCACACAACAAATTGTCATAATTATTGATGAAGTTATGATAAGGTCAAATCTTAAATATATTCCAAAGATGCTTCTTCCATTATGGCTTTACAAAATATGATGCTACATTGAGTAGGATAATAATTTATGATAAATAAAAAATATTAAATATTTGAGAGTTAACCATTATAGTTTTTGGTGTTGATAACCATGGGTTCAAATGCCCAAGAATACTCAAATAAAAAAGACAAGGGAAATCTGACTTCTTTCTTTCTCAGAATCTCTCGTGGTAAGTTCATGAAGGAACTACATGTGGGATTCTGTAAGTATTCCAGGCCAGTAACTATTTTAAACAGATTTAGACTCCCTGAGACTAGAATATTTTCTTGCACATAGCTGTTAACCAACTCAGGTTGGCTGAATTGAAAATTGGATATGAGAAGTCATTTTAAAAAATATAAGGTAACAATGGTTTACCGTTAGAGCACATTGATTGGATTTAATAACCATAATATTTTTACTATTTTTAAACATCATTGAATACAGGCCAGCTTTACACCAACTTGGGACAATTTAGAGCCCTTCAGAAATGTAGCACTGACAGCATCTACTAAACAAATGTAACAGCCATTTTTGTCAGTGTCTTTCTTGTCTTACCATGAAATCTGAAGAAAGAACTTTAAAAGTAAGTTAAGTTGATCATCACATAAAATATTAGAAAATAAAAACTATTAGATGGGAAGAAAACTATTAAAAACATGCAGATTTAAATTGCAAGGGAACATAAAGTGAATCATTTGCATTCATTCATATGCATGCAATCTTTGTGCTATGTAAGATATATAATCATTGGAAGACAGTGATTTGATTCAACAAATTAGTTGCTTCTTCCTCATTTGATGTCTTATTTTATGGCACAAAAGGTTAAATAACTATATACATCTTAAGCTCAAATACATATGTATATATGCAAAATCCTTGATTTTTACTGGAAATGTATCCTCTCTTCACTCAGGCAAAACTCCTTTTAAACCATAAGGAGTATTGAAGTTGAGGTCATGGTAAGTTTTCTTTAAGGACGAAGACCAGATTGAGACAATATACTACTTCAGCGTGGTAGGGGCTGAGAATTTTGACAGAATTAGACTGAAATATGTTTTTTTTTTTCACTGGCAGCCGAAGTCATACTATTTTGTATTTCTACACTTGGATTTATATTGCTGAAGGATTTATAAAATATTGCCCTGTGTATTGAGAAATCCCTATCATCTAAGATGTCCAAATGTGTTTTGTATTCACTACAATGTGCTTGGAAAGCAGTTTGTGAAAGAAAATAGCTCTAATTCATCATTACATTTCCAAGTACCCCTGAGTTCTCTATTTTCCTACCTACCTACAGCTGAGTTCAAGTGACCTCAGTATTTTGAATATATTATCAAGCATAACTTCACAAGCCAGCACGTAACAAAACAAAACAAAACGGACAGATACTAGTCAGACGAGCAAAGTTGAAAATTATCTCTGCAAATATGGTATTTTATTTTTATTTAAATATAAAATTAATGGTTTAGGACTTCCCTGGTGGTGTAGTGGTTAAGAATCTGCCTGCCAATGCAGGGGACATGGGTTCGAGCCCTAGTCTGGGAAGATCCCACATGCCACAGAGCAACTAAGCCCATGAGCCACAACTACTGAGCCTGATCTATGACTGAACCAAAACTAAAGCACTGAAAGGAAAAGCAGGTAACTTAGGAAATAAAAACAATTCCATTATTTTCTAGTAAACCAAAGTTTTTCTTTTTTTGTTTATACCCCAACTTGTTCCAAAAATTATCTAAGAAACCTACCAAGATACATAAAAAAGATAACCTTAAATTAAAAGTAGGTAAGAAAAAGGTTAACACAGACATACACCCAGTTGTGCACATACACACACACACAAGTTTAGGATTATAAAATGGAACCACAAATGAGGCTGATGCAAAATACCTATCATAGAATAACAGGGAACCTTGGGAGACAGGAACTAGTTGGGGAAAGTAGAAGAAGGAGCCAATAGGGGCTTCCCTGGTGACGCAGCGGTTAAGAATCCGCCTGCCAATGCAGGGGACATGGATTCGAGCCCTGGTCCAGGAAGATCCCACATGCCGTGGAGCAACTAAGCCTGTGCGCCACAACTACCGAGCCTGCGCTCTAGAGCCCGTGAGCCACAACTACTGAAGCCCGCGTGCCTAGAGCCCGTGCTCCGCAACAAGAGAAGCCACCGCAGTGAGAAGCCTACGCACCGCAACAAAGAGTAGCCCCCGCTCTTCGCAACTAGAGAAAGCCCGTGGGCAGCAACGGAGACCCAACGCAGCAAAAAATGAATTAATTAAAAAAAAAAAAAAAGGAGCCAACAGATGTTTGCTAGACTGATGTGCTAAATTTTAGGAAAACCAATTTCAAAGAGTTCATATGATATAATCTGTAGGATAGAAGATTTAATATGAAATTATTGACCACATAATCCTAATGAATCCATTTAAGTAAAACTATGAGGAAAGACATTAATAAGGATATGAACAAAATACAGAGGAAAGCAAACCCGATCTGGGGTTTGAGTCCAGCCTCCTTCAAATGTAAGAAAAGTCTATTGAAAATTTAATGTAATGAAAATAATACCCATTATTCATTGAAGATCTAGTGTATACCTATACAAACAACACTGTCCATATCATCCTTTATCATTCCTCAAACAACACTGCAGGTCACATATTGTACCTTCATTATTAACATACGAACACTGAGTTTGGGAGAGTTTCTCTAACTTGTTCAAGTCGTTTATCTAGAAGCAGAATTAAGGCACTGACTTCAAAGTCTATTCATACACCCTGCTAGTAGGAATTTCAGAAACAGAAGCTCTGAATCTAACACCTCAATTTACCAAATTAAACATTTTAATTTAAGCATTACTTTGTTGTTATTTATTTAATACCAATACTGTGCCAGGCAGTTTGCTAAACTCTTCCACCACAAACATATTTAATTAATTCCATCCTAGATCTCTGTGCCTATTGCCACACCAGTAAGATTAAGATAATCATAGAAACAGCTTCATGAGTTTGTGAGGAAATATCCATGATGCATTTAGAATTCCACTGGGCACAGATCAGGCACCCAATAAATAATAGCTATTTCTCTCATGACACATAAAACCTATCTCCTTTATATGTCCAGCATAGAAACAATGGCTGAGACAGGAAAGCTCAATAAATATTTTGAGATAATGGATTAAAATACAATTAAATAGAATAAAAGAGGTATAAGGTATCATTAAACAAATCAACATGGTTGATCTCTTTGGAAATCCGGATTTTATAACGTATTCTTTCTTGCTCCTCCCCATCTCACCCTAGGCTTGGGGATGCCAGAAAATTCTAAAGTACTTGAAGTCTTTCATTGGATCTTCCCAAGTCTCTAACCCTTTCTGTCTAATTACCATGAAATACCATCATGACTATGCATCTCATTAAGTGTGTCAGAACAATTGTGTTCTAAGTTTTATTTGATCATAATAAAAAACTCAGTTTTCAAAACTTGTTAATCAAGTAATAAGGTCACTGACTCACAGCCTATAGACATTAGAGGGAACATTAGCCTTTATCTCAAGTCAAGGCCCCAGCTTTCACTTCTGGAATCATCAGCAAACCGTGGGTCATTCCTGGCAAAGTTCAGCCCTCCAGGTGCACTGATTGTAGTGAAAAACGTTTCAATCACAGTCTGTTCTTTTCATCATCTCGCTTCTTTCTCTGCTAAGAACTGCTCTGTGTCAGACAAAGATGGGTGAGACAGTGTGTCTGGGTCTAAAGTTTGAAATGTGTTTCTTTTCTAAATCTTGAATATGTTTTAGGCATAAATCTTTGATGAGCTACAGGAGATGAGATCACCTGCTGGAAGTCAGATGCTCACTGAGATGAGACAGGTCACTTACTTCTCTAAGGTTATCATTCACTGGCTACTTATATGTAACTGTGATTATTTTGAGGAGGAGGAGGAAAAAAACGTAGAATTTAAAGATGGGGCAAAAAACTGTCTTTTCTATACTTGTTTTGAAATTGAAATATCTGTATTACTATTTTTCTTAATAGATCTTTATTGGAGTATAATTGATTCACAATACTGTGTTAGTTTCTGTTGTATACCAAAGTGAATCAGCCATATGCATACATATGTCCCCCATATCCCCTCCCTCTTGAGCCTCCCTCCCATCCTCCCTATCCCACCCCTCCAGGTCATTGCAAAGCACTGAGCTGATCTCCCTGTGCTATGCTGCTGCTTCCCACTAACTACTTTACATTCAGTAGTGTATATATGTCGATGCTACTCTCACTTTGCCCCAGCTTCCCGCTCCCACCCCATGTCCTCAAGTCCATTCCCTATGTCTACATCTTTATTCCTGCCCTGCAACAAGGTTAATCAGTATTTTTTTTTTTTTTTTTTAGATTCCACATATATGTGTTAGCATATGGTATTTATTTTTCTCTTTCTGACTTACTTCACTCTGTATGACAGACTCTGGGTCGATCCATCTCACTACAAATAACTCAATTTCATTTCTTTTTATGGCTGAGTAATATTACATTGTATACATGTGCCATATCTTCTTTATCCATTCATCTGTTGATGGACATTTAGGTTGGTTCCATGTCCTGGCTATTGTAAATGGTGCTACAATGAACATTGTGGTACATGTCTTTTTTTGAATTATGGTTTTCTCAAGGTATATGCCCAGTAGCAGGATTGCTGGGTCATATGGTAGTTCTACTTTTAGTTTTTTAAGGAACCTCCATACTGTTTCCATAGTGGTTGTATCAGTTTACATTCCCACCAACAGTGCAGGAGGGTTCCTTTTTCACCACACCCTTTCCAGCATTTATTGTTTCTAGATTTTTTGATAATAGCCATTCTGACTGGCATGAGGTGATACCTCATTGTAGTTTTGATTTGCATTTCTCTAATAATTAGTGATGTTGAGCATCTTTTCATGTGCTTCTTGGCCATCTGTATGTCTTCCTTAGTGAAATGTCTATTTAGGTCTTCTGCCCATTTTTTAATTGGATTGTTTGTTTTTTTTGATATTGAGCTCCATGAGCTGTTTGTATATTTTGGAGATTAATCCTTTGTCTGTTGTATCATTTGCAAATATTTTCTCCCATTCTGAGGGTTGTCTTTTTGTCTTTTTATGGTTTCCTTTGCTGTACAAAAGCTTTTAAGTTTAATTAAGTCCCATTTGTTTATTTTTGTTTTTATTTCTATTTCTCTAGGAGGTGGATCAAAAAAGATCTTGCTGTGGTTTTTGTCAAAAGAGTGTTTTCCCTATGTTTTCCTCTAAGAGTTTTATAGTGTCTGGTCTTACATTTAGGTCTTTAATCCATTTGGAGTTTATTTTTGTGTATAGTGTTTGGTAGTGTTCTAATTTCATTCTTTTACATGGAGCTGTCCAGTTTTCTCAGCACCAGTTATTGAAGAGGCTGTCTTTTCTCCATTGTATGTTCTTGCCTCCTTTGTCATAAATTAGGTGACCACATGTGTGTGGGATTATCTCTGGGCATTCCGTTCTGTACCATTGATCTATATTTCTGTTTTTGTGCCAGTACCATACTGTCTTGATTACTGTAGCTTTGTGGTATAGTTTGAAGTTGGGGAGCCTGATTTTCCAAGACTGAACCAGGAAGAATTAGAAAATATAAACAGACCTATCACAAGCAATGAAATTGAAATGGTAATTAAAAAATCTTCCAACAAACAGAAGTCCAGGACCAGATGGCTTCATAGGCGAATTCTATCAAACATTTAGAGAAGAGCTAACACCTATCCTTCTCAAACTCTTCCAAAAAATTACAGAGGGAGGAACACTCCCAAATTCATTCTACAAAGCCACCATTACCCTGATACCAAAACTAGAAAAAGATATCACAAAAAAAGAAAATTATAGACCAGTATCACTGATGAACATAGATGCAAAATTCTGAACAAAATACTAGCAAACAGAATCCAACAACATATTAAAAGGATCATATACCATGATCAAGTGGGATTTATCCCAGGGATACAAGGATTCTTCAATATATGCAAATCAATCAATCTTGTACACCACATTAACAAATTAAGGAATAAAAACCATATGATCATCTCAATAGATGCAGAAAAAGCTTCTGACAAAATTCAACACCCATTTCTGATAAAAACTCTCCAGAAAATGGGCATAGAGGGAACCTACCTCAACATAATAAAGGCCACATATGACAAACCCACAGCAAGCATCATCCTCAAAGGTGAAAAACTGAAAGCATTTCCACTAAGATTAGGAATAAGACAAGGATGTCCACTCTCTCCACTCTTACTCAACATAGTTTTGGAAGTCCTAGCCATGGCAATCAGAGAAGTAAAAGGAATCCAAATCTTAAAAGAAGAAGTAAAACTGTCACTGTTTGCAGATGACATGATACTATACATAGAGAATCCTAAAGATGTTACCAGAAAACTACTAGAACTAATCAATGAATTTGGTAAGGTTGCAGGATACAAAATTAATGCACAGAAATCTCTGGCATTCCTATACACCAACAACGAAAAATCAGAAAGAGAAATTAAGGAAACAATCCCATTTACCATTGCAACAAAAAGAATAAAATACCTAGGAATAAACCTGCCTAAGGAGGGGAAAGACCTGTACTCAGAAAACTATAAAACACTGATGAAAGAAACAAAGATGACATAAACAGATGGAGAAATATACCATGTTCTTGGATTGGAAGAATCAATATTATGAAAATGACTATACTACCCAAAGCAATCTACAGATTCAATGCAATCTCTATCAAACTACCACTGGCATTCTTCACAAAATTAGAACAAAAAACTTTACAATTTGTATGGAAACACAAAAGACCCCGAATAGCCAAAGCAACCTTGTATTATAATTTTAATAAGTTAATTAACTTAGTTCCACTTTCTATTCTGACTCAGATTGTAATAACCTCAGAGGCAAAAATCACCATCTAAAGATTTTGCTCTCATCTGTGCCATTATATATGGCCATAAGTAAGTCATTTTTCTGAGCCTCAGCTTCCACACTTACAAAATGAATGTAATAATCTTTCCTTAATTATCTCAAAGAAATCAAATGCAATAATGCACATAAAAATGCTCTGAAAAAGGCAAACCACTAGGTAAACACAAGGTACCATACAGGCATAAAAAGACAAATAATAAAGCCTAACTTTCTTCTTTTCAGCTGTGAAAATTTAATCATATACCCAGACTTATTTGGAAAATAGATGATGTAAAATAAATTCACTTAAGTTTCGTTCACCCAAGATCAAACTCAGAGGAATCAGAGGTGGGCAGTGACATACGTTGTTAAAATAAAGTGGGGCTTACGTTCTCATGCTGGAAGTGCCTTTAATCTGTCCCATATTTTTTATTCAGTTCATTACAGAACATGCATAAACATGGGTTTTTAGTGCCTTTAAATCACCATCCTAAAGATTCAAATCAGTGAGGCATACATTATCAATGTTCTCTTTAATATTCATTGTGATCTACTCTGTGGTTTTCTTTCTAATGAGAGCATATCATCTGAATAACTCACCTTCTTGTACCTGAATTTCACAAATTTAGTCCATGATTGAACATCACCTATTTTAAAAAGAGTTCTTGTTCAACTATTCTGTGTGTTTATAACTATTTATCTTCAATATCTTCTCATCTACTTTGCACACATCGTACACATTTAGTCACACTAAATTTGGTTTATTTGGTTACTAAAAGTCATGTCTATTTTTTTTTAACCAGAATTACATTTCAGGTAGCCTTAAATAATCAGCTCAATTTTCATTAATGACTGACAGATAAACACTGCATTATCAAGAACAAATATATTCTTAATGTCCTCAAATAACTCTATTCTCATGTTATTATATACAAAGTTTATAGTTACATGTAAAAAAATGGTACCATGGATTTATGTGGCAGTTGTCATCAAATTAGCCCATATTTAATATTTATTTGTTCAATAAAAGATCATAGAATACCTATAAGTATATTTATATGCATATGTTTGTAAATATAAAAGATTGTTCCCTCTTCTCAGAGATCTTACAAATGACATAACATAATAATGGGCAAAACAAGATGAATTAAATTTTCAACTGCACAATTCTTAATATATATGCAATCTGAGCCCAGTACAGACTAGAAAAAGTCAGATGCTAAGGGGTAGAAGTGAACCAAAACTAGAGGAGCAGAAAAAGAAGCTAAGAAGAGCAAGGATGTCACTACAGTCAAGGACAGAAGTGAGAACTAAACAGAGCATACAAGTCAAGGGTATAAGTGAAAATTCATCGGCAATCTGCCCTGACTGGAGAGTGTGGTAGGCATTAATGGATTATAAAGATAAGGTAAAACCTTAGGATTAGATTAAGATAAATTTGATTGTCAGAGAAAAAATAACATACCAGATGCTATAGGCAAGAGAAGTCCTTATAACTTTAAACACAGGTGAGAAACGTGATGTAAGGCTTTAGGAGGACCCAGGATAGAAAAATGCAAGACGGGTATGAGGCAAATTCCTGGAATTTAGTGGAGACAAAGAAATTATTAAAATAATCCAACCCTCACAAAGGAGGAGAGTTTTGAACTCAAGTAGAAAGGGAAAGGAAAAGATAGAGGAGGATCTTTTCAAAGTACAACCAATCACATATTTACAAAATGTGTTCTAAAATATGAAGGCAGGAGAAGAAAGAAGGATGCATTCAAGGTTTTCAGCCATGGAGATGAGGAGAAGGGTGCTTTTATGCAATTGCAAAATATAGCTCTAGATTCCTCCAAAAGTTCTAACTTCACTCTATACTCAAGTATCATTTTCTTTCTGTTTATATAGATTATGCTATATAAATAACCATTACTTTTATCTTTTACAGATTGACTTGAATTTATTGCCTATATAATCGATATATTAATGGTTTGAAGCTTTTAATTTCTCTTATTTTCTATTACATAATAATGGTGGTTACATTGTTCATGTTCAATAAAAGCTTAATAAATGAATTAAGTCACAAACCTTTCTGTGACAGATATAGGTCAAATCTTAAAAAAATAATTTCACAGAGAATTTCCTTATGATGTTTCAACTCACATATCTTGTAGTCAGCACTTCTCAAGGCCTTGGGTGTATTCTAACTAGACAATTCGTAGGCAGGGGGCAAAAAAACATTACTTTTAATTAAACTGGAATGCATTTTTTAAAAGAATATGTGGATCAATTTCCTTGTTACATTCCACTACCAATTTCTAGTTTCTTCTCTTTCAAATATCTAGAAGGAAATATCATATTTTACAGGATAAATTGTTTCTGGATTGAAAATTTGCTTGATAGCTTAATGTGAGATCTGGTTTATGAAACTTACTGAGTTCCCTGCATTTGTGACCCTCTAAGATTTCAACTGTGCTGACTCAGAAAGAAAAGCATCATTGTCAAGAGTAAGATGAACATAGAAGACATTTAGGTAAAATTACCTAAATTTAAATGAAGTATGGTATATCATCAAATGACAATATCTTCTTATCTCCCTCCCCTTCCCCCGACACACCAAGTCCTTATGTGGCCAGTACATAATGCAGGGAGGAGTTTAGGTAGCAATAGCCAGGCAAGAGTTCTGTGTTCTACCTTGTCTATCCCCTAAGCTTGGCAAATGCAGTCTAATTAGGTCATGTGCCATCATCCTATAGATGACAGTTACCAGGAGGTTTTGGTGTCTGGTATTTCTCTTTATTGGTTCTCCTTTGAGCATCATTGTGTTACCATCCAATAATAATCATATTACTCTTCTAGGGCTGCCAGAGCAAAATATCACAGACTAGGTGGCTTAAAAAAAACAAAAATACAGAGGTTTATCTTCTCTCCATTTTGGAGGCTGATGTCTCTTCCTATTCTATAACACAAGTCACATGAATTAGGAACTCACCGTTATGACATCATTTATCCTTACCTACTTCCTTAAAGTCCTTATCTCCAAATATAATCACATAGGAGTTAGAGTTTCAGGATATAAATTTTAGGGGCACATAATTCAGCCCATTACAATGATAATTCACCAATTTAAAAAAATATTGCCACCTCTGCTAATACTACTTGTACATGTATCCATGAAATCCTATTAACCATAAATACTATTTGTAATCAAAACCTTTCTGATTTTGTAATGAACACCAGGAATCACTTAATAGTTATCTCTCATTTTCTGCAGTATTAGCAATAACAAGTAACACGTATCACAGAATTATAAACTAACAGTATAAGGCTTGGTGGACATCAGGCATAATGACCCCTGTAACTTGCAAATTACCATCAGTTTGATTTATTAATGTATCATGTATCTAATCTATTATATCTCATACTTTAAAAAAAAAAAAAAAAACACCTATTATGGAAACATCCAGAAAACTAGGAATTAAAGGGAACTTCATCTACCTGATAAAGACATCTGTGAAAAGCCTGTGACTAACATCATTTTTTTTCTTTTTTTTCCCCTATTTTTAATTCTATTTTTTATTGAAGTATAGTTGATTTACATTATGCTATTTTTTTTAATTGAAGTATAGTTGATTTATGTTATATTAGTTTCAAGTGTATAACAATGATTCAGTATTTTATATATATATAAATATTATTTTTGAGGACCGTATAGAATGTACTAAGAGTATAAAGAATATACAATATACACCCAGAAGGGTAAAAAGAACATAGTGTGGGGTGGGGGAGAATCTCAGAATAAACTGCATAGAAATGAAAAGTGGTGTCCAGTTGGGCAACGGAAAAGTCAGTGGAGGATGAGAAAAACAAGATGGACAACGCCAGGGGAAGGAATTAATTTTACACTTCTCTGGCATCTAGCACATAGAGCATTCCTGCTGCGATAAGAGCTTAACAGCTCCAGATCAGGCCAGCCTGGCAGAGACTACCATATGACCTAAGTGAGGACAACGAATCCACAGCTGACATGAAGAGGAAGTGCCTCTATTCTCTATTCTAGGGAACAGAGGCTATTTCAACTGGCAGAGGTAAGGAGAACTTTCTCTGGGTCTAAGGCCTAGTCCTGGGAAAGTAGTGGACTTTGTTGCCTACAATTCCATTGCGGGCCTGAAAAAGAACAGAAGTACAGATGCTGGGAGTCCATGCCATCCACAGGGGTGTTAGTCTGTATTATTTCTCAGATGGCAGTCCAGGCAGGAAATGAAGTGTTAAAGGTGTAGGTGACAGATATGTGTTTTAAAGATTTAGTTTCCCAGGCAGTTTCTAAAACCGTAAACTTTGCCTCCATTTGCTATTTAATATGTGTTTTCTGTTAATGTACTGCTTATATGTCTCTGTGTTGAGTTCCTAACTGGTAAATAAGTTATATCTAGGAGTGATGGACAAAGAAAATATGCCAACTTACATTAATCCATGAAGCATCTTTGGGAAATGTATGCAAACGTGCACTGATACAAATGTTAAATCTAACAGTAAAACTCTCTTGATAGAATAGTCATTAATTTCAAGGTAAAAATAATTTTTAAAAAAACTTTGGAGTTTTATAGTCAGTTAAACCAAAATATTATCACATAGAGAGAAGATATAAGATGTAACCATTGATTTAACTAAAACTATGGTATGGGAAGTTATTTTAAAATTGACATAACCGTATCTTAACATTATATTCTATCAATATCACTAAGATGAATAAAGCATTTTTTCACATATTTCCTAGGATTAAAAAGCAAACTCAAACTACAGAGTTCAAGTTTTCCTTTTTATTCCAAAGGAAGGAGTAGGTGTAATGATCTTTTCACTGCTGATACATACTTTTTGTTCATCAAAAAATAAATGAAGCAGCACATTTCTACCTGAAATGGCATATTTGTCAATTGTGTGCTTAGTGTGTTTTTCCCCTCTCACATAATGTTGCTATGAATGAATGACATGCTGATGAATAGGATTTTACGTTGAGATTCTAATTTGAAATATTTTCAATATTTTCATTTTCAATGCTTTTCCTACTAATTTAACTACCTAATTGCTGGGGGCTGAGTAGTTGTATTGGGAGGGTTTTTAAAATGCTTACATTATCCGTCTAAATGCCAGTTTATTTTAAAAATCACAACTGCAAAAAGCAGTGCAGTATCGAGTTAAATAAAGGTCATAACCTCAGATGTAGAGAATGGACTTTAGGACATGGGGAGGGGGAAGGGTAAGCTGGGACGAAGTGAGAGAGTGGCATGGACATATATACACTACCAAATGTAAAACAGATAGGTAGTGGGAAGCAGCCGCATAGCACAAGGAGATCAGCTCGGTGCTTTGTGACCACCTAGAGGGGTGGGATAGGGAGGGTGGAAGGGAGGGAGATGCAAGAGGGATGGTATATGGGGATATATGTATACATATAGCTGATTCACTTTGTTATATAGCAGAAACTAACACACCATTGTAAAGCAATTATACTCCAATAAAGATGTTAAAAAATTTTTTTAAAAAAAGGTCATAACCTCTCCACTCCAAATGCATTATCGTTTAATATACTAAGCATATGGGTTTAACATTAGGTACTACCTTAGACACCATCATAAAACGTTGTATAAAGTCCAAAGTAGTTTACCTGGTATAAACACATCCAAATGTAAAATCACTTTAATTTTTCATTTTGATGTTGGGAGTCTCCCTGTCTTTATAGGCTGTTTATACATAAATGAACTAATTAAGAAATTGACTAAGTTGGTTAGAACATATAGAAGTGTAAGCCTTTGGGACACGGTTATTTCTTAATTCTATATTATCAAGGTCATTCACTACTCACTAGATCTGACTCAACACCTGTTTTTGCCTCTATGTACAATTCTTTCTCCCCTAACACGCAGTTAGCTTTGTAATGTTTCTGAATAGAAAAGTAATACATATAATATGTTCAGAGAATACAGAAGGTAAGCATAAAATGACAAAATAATCCTATGAGCCAGAGAAAAGTCCTAATACTTGTAATTTTATATTATATTATATAATACTACTAATAATTTTATAGTTATCTATGAACCCACACATTTTTACAAAAATTGACATACCATATGAACTTTTTTCACTTAATGTAATGTGTTGGCATTTTTGAATTTCTCATTTCTTTGTGTAGATATTTGTGTATGTGTAATCTTTTAAAAATCTTCACAGTAATTTGCAATGAACATCTGTCTACATGTATGCTTGTATATCTGTTCAAATAATTCCTTTAGAATAAATTCCTAGATGCAAACATATTAAGTTGAAAGATATGTACTTTTGAAGGATATTTTGAAAGGTGTCATCCTTCCAACAGTGCAAGTATCTGACCATTTCTCCTCACTTTTACTAACACAAAATATTGCACTCTTCTATTTTAATAAATTTAAAATGTTTTGCTTCATTTTACATTTAATTACCTGTGTGATTAGGCAATATTTTATGTATTATTTGACTTTGCCTTTCATCCATCTTTAAATATTTGTCTTTTTCTTACTGATTTCTATGAGATCATTTTATAATGAAATATTTTCTGAAAATATTGGTTAAAATGATCAATCAAATAACGATTTTCCAAGTTCTAGTGTACAGCCATGAGACTTTTAACTGTCTAGATAAAGCCTGGAAGGCTGGAAAGGTCTAATAAGTTTATTAGCTCCAGTAGTGTTTTCAATGCATTTTATTTAATCCAACAAAGACTACACGATGGGTTTAAGTTGAGCAGTTCTCATTCCTGTAGGAGTCATTTCCTTTGGAAGCTACTTACTTTAGGTTTGGTTTTTCACTGTTGGTTTCCATTTCATTGCTTCATACTTAGATTTGCCTGTTGGCTAACTCCTCTCTGTTGACATTTTATTCATCCATTTCCTGTCTTTTCTCCTGAGTGTTCTTTGCTCCGCTCTTTGTTCATATACATCAACTCCATTCTCTCTGCCTACCAGGCTTCCACATTCTCAGCTTTGTTTGGGAAGGTCGTTAGATAGCTACAACAACTACTGTTATCTTGGTCAGGAAAAGAATTCCAAGGCTGGTGAAACCACTGGTCAGATACAACACTACACTGAGATCATTCTTATAGCTGAATGCAAGATCTTTCTCATTAAAACATAGCCTCTATATTTGAGTCTACATAACAAAAACAGAGCATTTCCAAACTTGCTTGGATGCAAATGTATATGAACATGAACATTAGCCACACAGTTAAAAAGAAATTTAGAAACACACACACACAAACCTCAAGTCAGAGTTGGCTCCCATACCACAGCAAGCCCCAAGCAAATTACCACACAATGAGCTATACTGCTAAAACAAGGTGCGATATAAAAATTTACGATAATTTCAAAGAAATGAACATTCTGGAAAAAACCCTACATTTATTTTTGTTTTCATAATAATTTGCACTTCACCAGACTCCAAAAAGTATTTTGTATCTTTCCATTTAGTTACAAACTTTCATATTATTCAAAATGCCAAGAAACTGGGCTAAATAACAGTGAGATATAGGGAAAAAGTATTTGAACTTTGTTATTCTGTTTTTAAGTAAAATTTCTAGGATAATAAGATACAATAATGTTAATAAACTAATCCATTTTTCAAGCTTTCCTATGGCATTATTGTTTAATCAAAGCACGTTTAAAAAGCAAAATTTTCGAAAACAAGCAAGGCATTTTACTTGACATACAGCAAATCATCAGTTTCTTCTCGTCCAGTTTTTGGAGCCAGCGTATAATGCCATAATTTACTAGACTTAAGATCTTTATGTTCTTTATTTAAGAATGTTGGGCAAGAGAAATAAAAAAGAAATTATATCAATAATCTATAAGCCTGCTGATATGTCTATAATATATATAAAATAGGGGTGGCTAAAAAAAAGTAACACCCACAAATTCAGTAAATTTCCATGAAGTATATTTATAAGTAAAAATAAGAGCTGATAAATACCAAGGATTTTTTTTTATAGTTTAATTAATTTATTTATTTATAAATTTATTTATTTATTCATTTTTGGCTGCATTGGGTCTTTGTTGCTGCGCACGGGCTTTCTTTTTAGTTGCAGTGAGCGGGGGCTACTCTTCGTTGCTGTGCGCAGGCCTCTCATTAAGGTGGCTTCTCTTGTTGCGGACCACGGGCTCTAGGCGTGCGGGCTTCAGTAGTTGTGGCACATGGGCTTAGTTGCTCCACAGCACGTGGGATCTTCCCGAACCAGGGCTCAAACCCGTGTCCCCTGCACTGGCAGGCGGATTCTTAACCTCTGAGCCACCAGGGAAGCCCCTTATCTTTTAACTTAAATTTGAGCAGGTCAGAGCCTCTGGAAAACCTGTCACTTAAATTGAAAAACACAAGACACTTTTGGTTGTTCGCCAAGTTAAAATATGCAAACTACGGTGTTTGGGTAAGACATTTGTCCAAAATTGAGAGTCAACTCATTTATTATGAGGTAAAGATCTTCCTTGTCAAACATCATCTTTGACGATGCTATAAATTCTACTATTCTCTGGGGTTACGATGAACTGAATTGCATAAAATAACGTTCTTCTGGTCACATGAATGAAGCCGGAGATCACAGTAACACTTCCCAATAGCAACATGCTTTGCCTTATCAGTATCTAGAAATAATTTGATAATAAAGCTCCCTGAGAGAGAGAGCTGAATATTACCAAACATTAACATTGACAATCAATGCTGGGCCTTACATGTCACTTTTCATCTCCCTCTGGTGGCAAAGAGAAACAGGGAGATGACAGGTATTATAATTCAGATGATTGAGGCAAGAAGCCAGTAATACCAGATTAATAAAATCACATCCCCATAGACTTTCCTGACTTAAAGATTTTCTTTTTGTAAACTAATGTGTTCAACACCACTTCAAATACAAGAATTTTTAATAACTTCCTCATAGCAAAGAGTACAAAAATGGTACAACCAACATGTACTATAATTTCTTAAATGTTGATAATTTCTTTTTATCTTCCTTCCTTCTTTTACAAATGTAAATCAAGACAAACACACTGAATAACAATCAGACTTGCTGTGAAAATTTTAAAATATGAAATTATTTTTTTTGAAGTATGCTTGCCTCACCTTGCAAGATCACACGAGTATGTGATCAATTACACATTTTCTGGCTCATCAACAGAAGAGGTGACAATATAGCTCCAATTAAAAATAATTCCAGGGCTTCCCTGGTGGCGCAGTGGTTGAGAATCTGCCTGCTAATGCAGGGGACATGGGTTCGAGCCGTGGTCTGGGAAGGTCCCACATGCCGCAGAGCAACTAGGCCCGTGAGCCACAACTACTGAGCCTGCGCGTCTGGAGCCTGTGATCCGCAACAAGAGAGAGGCCACGACAGTGAGAGGCCCGCGCACTGCGATGAAGAGTGGCCCCCGCTTGCCGCAACTAGAGGAAGCCCTCGCACAGAAACGAAGACCCAACACAGCCAAAAATAAATAAATAAATAATAATAATTTTAAAATAATAATAATAATTCCAAATTAAGTTCTGATGGTGACAAACTCATCTTTTCATAACAAAAAGTTTGATCTGCATAGTATTTGGTTGTTTATGTGGTTAATTATAGAGCAAAGCTAAATACAAGCTTCCTGAGAGAATCTTTTAGTAGAGTCATAATGAATCTTATTCATCATCGTATTTCCCAAAGTAAAAGAATACTGATAAATTTTATATGCATTGCAGGGGAAAATACTTTCAGGACAAAAAGGTGGGACAACGATTGGTTAAACAATTCCAACAGGTTTGTTACCATAGGATCTCTTAGAGCCTTTACCAAGTCAAGTGCACTGTCAGTCTCTAAAAGGGGCAGAAGGTGACCAGAAAACTCCCCAAATCAAGTCACCAACTGTTCAGCCATTTTACCACAGAATACTTATTAACATTGCCCATAGCTTATGTTCTGCTACAAATTGAAAAACTACTGTAACAATTTCTCTTTCATAGAATGAGTTGTTTTTGTTTTGTTTTTTAATTTGAAGTTTAGAATACCAGAAAATCTCATTTGTCTTATATCATAGACTAGCATGTACTAAAGGGTAAGTTACATAAAAAAATCAGCAGTTATGTTCCTCAATTCAGGGGATATTTTCAAATACTGCTTAACTTGCTCACTACAGATTCTCTCATTTCTAATGTCAACCTCCCCCTTTCATTTGAAAGCAGTTATATTTGTCTGCTTTACCAGGCCTCCATAAATATCCACTGAGAACTTAAGAGATGTGCTTGTATTATGAGGCATCCTGAACATTTACTTTACCATCCGTTCTGAGAACCTTCCTAAACTCTAGTTTTGCCATGAAATGTGGAAGAAATAGCATGGTCTTGGCAACAGCGTTCTTTAACTTAATACTTATGTAACCTTCCACAAGTTTGTCTACCTCTCTGAGCCTAAGCGTTTTATCTATAATTAGGGCTATCACCACACATAGAGGATTTCTATGAAGATTAAATAAGACACATCAAAGTGTATAGAACAATGCTAGCGATTAAATGCAATTTTGTTTTCTTTTTGTCTCTCTGATGAACTTCTCAAAAATTGGCCATGCCTTGGACCGTATTGCTAAGTTCTCCTCTAAGATGCCAAATCTCTCAAACCCTCCTTCGAAGGATCACTTAACCCTGCTACCTTTCTCACTCCTGTGAGTCATCATCTACAATGTCATAGCAGTCGCCCATGTTCAAGTCCATCAGACCATTCTGGTTTCACTTCTTTCTCACCCCTGTGTGAACTCCACATCCAGTCCTACCAGAGGTGTATTTTCCAGTGCTGTGGATTCCTTCACTCCTTTTTCTGCCTGTCTTACTTTGGAACATCCCCAAACTTGAATTAAACACTTCTTCACCTTTAGCCAGTTCTCCTGTTTATAAGGTACAGAGCAGGCTCTAGGTATTTCTATGTATAAGTGCCTAGATATTCCCATTGCTTTTACCACACTCTCAAATGTGTGTTACGTGGTTCACATTTGGAAATCAGAAATTAAACCAAAGACATCATTCATGCCCCCAAGGCACTGGCAATACATCATACAACCTGGCTTTCCTAAAACTGACTTGTTTTGCCCTGTATTCTTTATGCTTATAGAAATATAATGTCTTTTAAGAGAACTATGCAGGGCAATTTTTTCCTCTCAAAAGCTAGAATTCAAATAGGTCAAAGTTCCCATCAGCCACAAGTAGAATGTTGGCAGAGTTTGCCATTACTGATATCTACCTCCGCTGCTGAACCTATTCCAGCCTCTCTGTCATTTTTCATTTTGTAGGTTTGGTTTGAAAATCACATCCTTTTACAAAGACTGAGTATTTTTAAAGACCCTACACCTGGAATTACAATAGATGCCACCAGATGGCGCCATGGGACTGGCTACTTAGGTCAAAAGGTTAGACTGCCCCAGTTGAGGCTGTGGAGGTGGCATAGGTAAGTCTACTTCAGGTTCTTTCTATAAAAATGTCATTTTAATATAGCATAGATTTTCTTTCTAATCCCTAACTCCAAGATATGTAATAAACAGTTTTGAGAGAGAGAGAGAACACAAAGCTGAATACTCGATTTTCCATACTTTGATAATTGACAGTCACTAGCTAACCGTAGTCTTCTCTGTCCTGCTACCTTTTCTCTTCCCTGTATCGATTCGCTGCTTTCCACAACCCAGAGCCTTGCAAATGAACATCCCATGGGCCTGCTCCCTCTGTGGATGGCCACTCCACAAAAGCTCCTCACCATTAGGAGCAAGTTAATTAGCTTCCTCAGAACTCCTAATTAACTCATCAGTCCCTTTTATATCTTTCCACTCCATATCCACCCTCTTCCGGGAGTGAGAATGTGTTCTCTCGCCTGTCACTGTCTCCGCTTCCTGCTGCTCCAACTTATTTCAGTCATGATATAAAGATCAAAAAGGCTAAAATATAAATTTTTAAAATGTGGAAATAGTGCTCTAGAGCTGCATCAGAGTCCCTAAATGCCTTTTCTTTCAGTCAAAAAAAAAAAAAAAAAATCCATCTGTACATTTCCCTTCTTCTAAAGTTCCCCCTTTGTTGTAAAATCAATTTACACAGTTATTACTAAAGATTACATTTAGCTAATTCAACAACCCTCCACTTACTAGTCCTGTAAATTACGAGAATGATGGATAGGAGAATGGACTCTGGAATCCAACGACCTATGTTTAAGTCTGGCTTTTCCATTACTAGTTAGGTGAGCTTCAACAGCTTGTTTAATTTCTTCAGGCTTCTGTTTTATTTATATACAAGGAAGTAATAGTATTTTAGGAGAGTTATGAGAAGTAATCATATATAAGGCTTAGACAGTGCCTGACACAAAGCCACTAGCAATTATCAAATGTTACCTGTGGCCATTCTATTTCTTTTAATCACATCAAGGGCCAACCTCCACTTTTTCTTGAGAGATGCAAAATACAGATGCAGAACAATGAGCACAGAATGCAACAATTATAACGTTTAAAAAAGTGCACCTTTGTACAGATATGTTATTGTAATAGACTCTCTCTAAAAGGATGTGTTTACCTAGAAAACATGTTTACCTCAGAGCACAGAATTGAGGGAATGAAAGACAGTGGGGGAGGAAAACAGTTCGCCTTCTTTCCTTTTGAGGTCTTTTTTCAAACTATACAGAGTTACTTTTAAAATCGTAAGAAAAAATGAATAGCATGGTATTTTTTAAAAAATATTGTTACAAAATGATTTTAAAACTTCAAGTGTTGTCAGTCTATTGTCTGTATATCTCTCTGCCTGAATGGGAATGGAGATAAAGTTGTGCACGACAAGCATACCAATTCACTCCAAGTAATAAAAGGGCCATTGGACTCGTGTTACAAATTAGATGGAAGGGAACAGAGCATAGCAATAATGGCAGGCAGCAACATTAGGATAGCCAGGACTAGGCAAACATGAGAAGCAATTCATTTGGGATTCCCTCTCTTGAAAGTACATGCTCATTGGCAGCCAAGGTTGATTCAGCCCTGTTTGATTCAGTCATCCTAATCAGTTGATTCTCTTTTCTTTCCTCTCACTGTCTTCCAGATTCAGAATATTACTAGAACAATTCAATTTACTTTAGAATCTAAGTCACTTCTAAATGTTTTTAATATTTCCTTCTATATTCTAGCATTGAAAGACATCACTTAAGAAAAAATTGTTTAATCAGTCAGTCTAACTTTGTTAACTTTAAGAGATTGTACATTTGATAAGCCAAAGAAGGATACACTTTTGTTAGTGTGAAGGACTAACTGGTGGAAATAAAAATTACTTATTTTACAATACTTGGATTTATTGCAGTGCTAGTAAAAAAAAAAAAAAAAAAAAATTACTCTAAAAAATGGCAAGTCTCATTCTGAAGCACCATTTCCAGGAATTCTTCCCTCAGCTATATAATTTCTGTGAAAGCTCTTGAAATTTTAGAGTAAACACAGATTTAAATTATTTTTATTTTTTAAAAATTAGAACTGTATGTAACTGATAAAGACAGAAAAGAAATTTATGTCCAGAACTACAAAAAGTGTGGGGAGAGGGACATATATGGAGTTTTAGTGGGAGTGTAAACCAGCATATTTGCCTGGAGGGCAACTGGACAGGGTAAGAGATATATACACTTTGGTCTAGCAATTCCACTTCTACTTCTTGGAATTTATCCTGAGCAAATAAGGGGACATATTAATAAAGGTGTTAGTGCAAGTTTCTTTATTAGAACACTGTTTCTAATAAAGAAAAGTTAGAAAAAACAAAAACACTTAAATAAGGGAGACTAGTGAAAACATTTCAATGAACCCATGCAATGGATTTCTATAAGACCATTAAGAATTTCATATACTCTAGGAGACATAGAAATATGTTTATAATATACTGTTACTGAAAAGAGTGGTTTACATAACAGTATGGCAGCTTATACTGTGCTAAGATCATGGGTTTCAGATAGCCTAGGGTTTAAATCTTGGCTCTGCCACTCAGTGTTTGTTATAGGGGCTTGAACAAATTGTCTAGCCTTTCTAAGCCTCACTTTATCATCTATAAAATGGGAATAAACAGTTAAACCCATGCATAACTTTAAGTGTATTTCTGTTCAAAGATACCTTACTTAACATGTATCATTAATTCACTAATATTAAATATATAGCCAAACTAAATTATAATTCATGCCTGAATGGAATTTATCTAACACACATTTTCTCCACAAAGCAAATCTGTTATCTTGCACCTAGGAACACTGACAACACTTCAACACTACAATTGTAGGCCATTTAAAATCATAAGAATACCATAAAAATCTCACAAAAATGCAAACATTTCAAAAAATGTAACACTAGGTAAACCATGAAAAAGACACTTGTGTATTAATATGAATGTCAAACAAGAAGGGAAAGCACCACCTCATTCCACCTTAGCTGGGAAGGCGTTGGAGGAAGGCAACTCAAATTTTGACTGCTCTGTGCATGTCTGTGAATGACCACAACATTTTATAAGCATTGATTTGGGGGTTACCAATAAATTTTAGGCAGTAGCCAAATTCACAAACATGAAATGAAGATCAACTGTGTGTGCCTGCACACACAGATACACACAGTTAATCTATCTAAGTTAATTTCAGTAATGGGATAGTTTATAACAGATTCTATTATGCTAAAAACGATGTTTTAGTAGGTGGTTTCAACTCAAGTTCATGTTTAAACGTAGTGTGACAGTAAGCATCTCCACGCATCATGGCAATCATTTTTATATAAGGTCATACAGTGCTATTAGCTACTGTATTTCACAAGGAATTAGAATCAATATTAAAAATACAAATTTTGTTTTCTTGCCATAATCTCAAAGCAAAATGGATTTTGTCCCAACCCAAAGTATCCGGGGAATATTCAAGCAATATCATCGTAGTTTAAATATCACATAAATTTTCGTGTTTGCCAAAGTGTTATTTTTCAAAAGCAAATAGCAAAGCTGTTCTAATGAGCATGCAGATTATTATTCTAGGGAATGGCCTAGAAAGTGTAAAGGGTGAAGGCTGTAGAGCTAATGTCCCTGACTTTGCCACTTAGCTTTGTAGTTTTCATGGGCAAGCAAGCTCCTTAAATTTGCTACGCACTATTATCTTGATATTTAAAACAGGATTAATAGTTTATATGTTATAAATATACATATAGTTAATACATTTCAAGTTCTTAGAAAAGTGTCCGGCACATAGTCACAACACAATGAATGCCATTATTTTTTGTTATTACAAATGATATTAATATTGATATTGAGGAGATAGAAATCTTTCATTGGTTTATGTGAAACAATTGAAGAGTTCTAGAAAAAGCTACACATATATAAATCAAATATTGTCACTGATCTGAGTATGAATAAACTTATCATCTGGTTTTTAGCTAATTTTTATTCCTAATTTCTCAGTACTTTTGCTCCTCACACAGATCTCCTATCACCTGTTTCTTACTCTTTCATTCTCCTTAATTTCACTTATTCCATTCTCTTGTGATACACATCTTGAAAGTCCATCTCTCTTCCTTCTAAGTAGTTTCAGGACTCCAGCATCCTGACCCTCAGCAGTCTCTTTAAATCAATCTCATTGACCAGGGTGATGGATGGTGTTGTTGCCAGAGTTCCACCCCAATTGCCCTTCAAGTGGGGAAGTCCCTGCTCAGCAAAGAATGAAGCATTCGATTTGTGTGCCCTTTTCTGAAGAAGGGTCTCAGACAGCCCCCTTACCAGCTATCTCAGTTTCCAACATTTTAGACTGCTGTGGAGTCCTGCATGTGCTGCAGAACAATCATTCAAATAAAGTATACTTCAGAGCTTCCATTCTCTAAAAGCCCATTGATCCGTGTGACTCCACTATCAGGACAAATGGGAAGTTCCTGCCTGAATGTGGCAGATGAAAAGGTAAATTGTACACTCTGGTAACACTGACTTCATTATAGCAAAATGATTTGCATTTTGCAAGTTGGCAGTTCTTGCAAAACCTAAGGGGAAAACCTAAAGGAAAAGACAAAGTACTGAGCTATTACTTCGGTCCAGGTGGTCCAGGTGCCAGCTGCAAGTAAGGAAGTTGCATGACCTGGTGCTCATCATCTAACCTGTCTGAGCCTCAGTCTTCCTTACTGTGGTGTTTTGTAAGGTATCAATGCCTGTTTGAGCTCACGTCTTCTTAGGGTTGCTGCCAGGATTGAATGGTATAATGGATATGAATCACTTCACAAATTAGAGTATTTCATAAATGCAATAATCTGTTACATTCATAACATCTATACTCTTACCTGTCTCCATCCTCTGCGGGACCTCTAAGCTCCCAGCCTAATCAAAGATCTTTCTTCAGGTTAAAATGAGTAAAATGAAACCCATAAGCAGTGATGTTAGCAATTTTCAGAAGGATTGTTAAACATATTTAAATTTTTTACATTTAAATTGGGGACAGAATTTTCAGTTTTTGTTTGCTTCTGGTACAACAGAATCTTTAGCACTGGCTTTTTAAAGGGACACTGTAATCATAAGATATTAGAAAACAAAACAGTTTATCTCAGCTTTTTCTGATACTTTTAATTTGTATACAGCTTTTCAATATGCTGGTTTGTCTTCTTGTCTACATAGGCAGTGCTATAGCCATTTCAAGTTCAGAATTACTGCAAAAGAAGTAATTGATCCTCTATTTCAATATCCCTACTGTTTCATGAGCTCTCTTACAATTCAGAGGAATCTATTTCTCACTGATGCTGAAAAACATAATAAGGTCACAGCAGGGAGGCTTTAGCTTCATTAAAGAACATTATTATAAAAGTAAAATAATCGAGGGCAAATTGTTTTTGTCCTTGTGGTACTGTTTCTGCAGATTCACATTAATCTGAGCGTTTAGAGGCACAATAAATTCGTAATCTTCTCTCTATCATCCACTTCACCATGGTAGCCCCTAGTGGTAGAATGATGTCAATCGCTCATGTTCCAAGGGATTTCTTCGTCTGCTGAATAAAGAGGAACGAAGCCTCCTCGGAAATGAGGGCTACAGTTATGTCAATAACTAAATTTATTTCTGCTTTTAAAACATCACAGAGAATGCTGGTGTCCAACAAATGTAGATGCCAGCATTATTTAAAAAGTGACTGAGCAGAGAAATGAATTGAAATTTTGACCCACTCAGGGTTCCGTCTATCATGGGAGCCTATAATCGGGGAACAACAGAGAAGAATTTAAGATAGAAAATCAGTGATTGCTCTATTAATCTAGTTTAACTGTTACTAAAACCTGACAGAGCACATTACAAGCTGCAGGCAGTAAGGCTTATCAATTCATTGCTACTTTCAAGGTTCTCCCTTGCTTTCTTTTTGCCTTAAGCTCCTGGCAAAGGACAGCCTTTTACAGTTCCATTTCTCAGTTTATTTTTGACTGCTTTTAATTATATTTAATGGCCTGCTTCTGCCCCACTTAAGTTATTGGAGTTGCAAAGCACTTTGCTGTTATAATGATAGTTCCCCTGATGTCTGTTCATTATTAACTACTTTTCAAAAGTGCTGCTCTCAACTCCCTTTTTAGAAATATTTAAATAACTGAATTTCTATAACATAAATATCTTGCACAGAAGATAGTGATTCTATTGCCTGTTTAATAGTTTGCAGATAGCAAAATAAAACGTTTGTAAAGTTTTGCATTATAATATTAATTGGAAATGTCTCATTAAATCATCTTGTATTAAATTCTCACCAAGAGTAATGTCCCAAAATAATCAATGACTTAAGAGTTTGGCACTTAGCACATTTAATTCTAAGAAAATATTTTAGAAAATAGAGTATTTTTCAGAGATGAATAAAATCCTGTAATTAATCTGTGTGTCTTAAGTTACCATTCTTTGTTTTTAAGAGGAAATGAAGGAGTATGCTAAAAGAGATCTCATCACACAAATATGTTATTGCTCATGAAAAAAAAAATGGCAGTGGGATAAGAATAATAAATTTAGAAGTCTTAATATTGTTTTAAAAACCTGGGGCTTCCCTGGTGGCGCAGTGGTTGAGAATCTGCCTGCTAGTGCAGGGGACACGGGTTCGAGCCCTGGTCTGTGAGGATCCCACATGCCACGGAGCAACTAGGCCTGTGAGCCACAACTACTGAGCCTGCGCATCTAGAGCCTGTGCTCCACAACAAAAGAGGCCGTGACAGTGAGAGGCCCGCGCACCGCGATGAAGAGTGGCCCCCCGCTTGCCACAGCTAGAGGAAGCCCTCGCACAGAAATGATGACCCAACACAGCCAAAAATAAATAAATAAATAATAATTAAAAGAAAAAAAAAAACCTGATGATTTGATCACAGGCATTAACAACTTCTTCTCAAACATCAGGCAAATGAGAGCAAAATAACTGTTTTTAAAAATCACCTTACAGGGGAATATTAATCAACGTATAGTAGAGATACTAATGGAAGAGACAGGGCAATAGTAGCATGGTTGATGGCAGCTGACAGTGTGAGTCAGGCACTGTTCTAACTCATTTGGTATCTGTAACATCCCTATCATTAACTTCATTTTACAAATGAGAAAATAGAGGCACAGAAACATCAAGTACCTTGCTGATCAAATATACATTAAGTGGTAAAGCTAGGATTCAAATCCAGGCAGTCTGGTTTCAGAGTCATACCCTTAATCACTATGTTGTATTTCAAATCATGGAGAACAGGAAGCAGAGAAATGATGATCAATGTAGCCAAACTGAGAAGGTACTGCCTTATGTGCCAAGAGTGTGGAGTACAAACAAGTCAGCTTATCGCCCCCGGAGCCACCCACAACCCTGTATTTGGAAGAAGTGAATGCCATGGAAGGCAGGGGTGAGGTGCAGTTCGAGGAAAAAAAAAATCCTAAGACTGTAAAGTGATTGCTCTCTCATCCTCCACAGCTGGCAATTACTCCCCATTCCTCAGCACGCCCCATCCAGAAACCTGGTACTGTAAGATTTTTCCTTGGAGAAAACAAGCCTGGTACACTTTAAACAGAACCGTTATTTCAAGTTGATATGCCTAATCAAAGAACCTGGACTCCCCTTCCCCTTGGTTTCTAGAAGAGCAGTCAAACTGTATTACCCCACCTCCTACTCTAAAACCCCTCTCTAATACGTAAATGGGAAAGAAAAGGTCAGTCATTTGGGCAAACTGCAAGATGACTGTGACCTTCAGCTAAGACCTACAGTAACAACCAAAAAACACAGATAAAAAAGAGACAACATAGGTGGAAAGGAGGACCTCTGGAGTGTGGTGTTCCAAGCTGTGTGGCTGACAGGGTCTTGGTGCTCTGGCCGGGTGTCACGCCTAAGCCTCTGAGGTGGGACAGCCGAGTTCAGGACATTGGTCCACCAGAGACCTCCCGACCCCACATAATATCAAATGGCAAAAGCTCTCCCAGAGATCTCCATCTCAGCGCTAAGACCCAGCTCCACTCAACGACCAGCAAGCTACAGTGCTGGACACACTATGTCAAACAACTGGCAAGACAGGAACACAAACCCACCCATTAGCAGAGAGGCTGCTTAAAATCATGCTAAGTTCACAGACACCCCAAAACACACCACTGGACGTGGTCCTGCCCACCAGAAAGACAAGATCCAGCCTCATCCACCAGAACACAAGCACCAGTCCCCTCTACAACCCACTGAACCAACCTTATCCACTAGGATCAGAAATGAAAAACAATGGGAACTACGAACCTGCAGCCTGCAAAAAGGAGACCCACAACACAGTAAGTTAAGCAAAATGAGAAGACAGAGAAACATACAGCAGATGAAGAGCAAGGTAAAAACCCACAAGACCAAACAAATGAAGAGGAAACAGGCAGTCTACCTGAAAAAGAATTCAGAGGAATGATAGTAAAGATGATCCAAAATCTTGGAAATAGAATGGAGAAAGTACAAGAAACGTTTCACAAAGACCTAGAAGAACTAAAGAGCAAACAAACAACGATGAACAACACAATAAATGAAAGTAAAAATTCTCTAAAGGAATTAATGGCAGAATAACTGAGGCAGAAGAACGGAAAAGTGACCTGGAAGATAAAATAGTGGAAATAACTACTGCAGAGCAGAATAAAGAAAAAAGAATGAAAAGAATTGAGGACAGTCTCAGAGACCTCTGGGACAACATTAAATGCACCAACATTCGAATTATAGGGGTCCCAGAAGAAGAAGAGAAAAAAAAAAAGGGACTGAGAAAATATTTGATAAGATTATAGTTGAAAACTTCCCTAATATGGGAAAAGAAATAGTCAATCAAGTCCAGGAAGCAGAGAGAGTCCCATACAGGGTAAATCCAAGGAGAAGCATGCCAAGAAACATATTAATCAAACTATCAAAAGTTAAATACAAAGAAAAAATATTAAAAGCAGCAAGGGAAAAGCAGCAATTAACATTAAAGGAATCCCCATAAGGTTAACAGCTGATCTTTCAGCAGAAACTCTGCAAGCCAGAAGGGAGTGGCAGGACATATTTAAAGTGATGAAAGGGAAAAACCTACAACCAAGATTACTCTACCCAACAAGGATCTCATTCAGATTCGATGGAGAAATTAAAACCTTTACAGACAAGCAAAAGCTAAGAGAATTCAGCACCAACAAACCAGCTCTACAACAAATGCTAAAGGAACTTCCCTCAGTGGGAAACACAAGAGAAGAAAAGGACCTTCAAAAACAAACCCAAAACAATTAAGAAAATGGTAATAGGAACATACATAATGATAATTACCTTAAATATGAATGGATTAAATACTCCACCCAAAAGACACAGGCTTGCTGAATGGATACAAAAAGAAGACCCATATATATGCTGTCTACAAGAGACCCACTTCAGACCTAGGGACACATACAGACTGAAAGTGAGGGGATGGCAAAAGATATTCCATGCAAATGGAAATCAAAAGAAAGCTGGAGTAGCGATTCTCATAACAGACAAAATAGACTTGAAAATAAAGACTATTACAAGAGACAAAGAAGACTACATAATGATCAAGGGATCAATCCAAGAAGAAGATATAACAAGGGTAAATATTTATGCACCCAACATAGGAGCACCTCAATACATAAGGCAAATGCTAACAGCCATAAAAGGGGAAATCAGCAGTAACACAATCATAGCAGGGGACTTCAACACCACACTTTCACCTATGGGCAGATCATCCAAAATGAAAATAAATAAGGAAACACAAGCTTTAAATGACACATTAAACAAGATGGACTTAATTGATATTTATAGGACATTCCATCCAAAAACAACAGAAGAAACTTTCTTCTCAAGTGCTCATGGAACATTCTCCAGGATAGATCATATCTTGGGTCACAAAACAAGTGCTGGTAAATCTAAGAAAACTGAAATCGTATCAAATATCTTTTCTGACCACAACACTATGAGACTAGATATCAATTACAGGAAAAAATCTGTAAAAAATATAAACACGTGGAGGCTAAACATTACACTATTAAATAACCAACAGATTACTGAAGAAAACAAAGAGGAAATCAAAAAATACCTAGAAACAAATGACAATGAAAACATGACGACCCAAAACCTATAGGATGTAGAAAACACAGTCCTAAGAGGGAAGTTTATAGCAATACAATCCTACCTCAAGAAACAAGAAACAACTCAAATAAACAACTTAATCTTACACCTAAAGCAATTAGAGAAAAAACAAACAAACAAACAAAAACCCCAAAGTTAGCAGAAGGAAAGAATCATAAATATCAGAGCAGAAATAAATGAAAAAGAAATGAAGGAAACAATAGCAAAGACCAATAAAACTAAAAGCTAGTTCTTTGAGAAGATAAACAAAATTGATAAACTATTACCCAGGCTCATCAAGAAAAAGAGAGAGAGGACTCAAATCAATAGAATTAGAAATGAAAAACGAGAAGTAACAACTGACACTGCAGAAATACAAAGGATCATGAGAGATTACTACAAGCAACTATATGCCAATAAAATGGACAACCTGGAAGAAATGGACAGATTCTTAGAAAAGCACAACCTTCCAAGACTGAACCAGGAAGAAATAGAAAATATAAACAGACCAATCACAAGCACTGAAATTGAAACTGTGATTAAAAATCTTCCAACAACAAAAGCCCAGGACCAGATGGCTTCACAGGTGAATTCTATCAAACATTCAGAGAAGAGCTAACACCTATCCTTCTCAAAATTTTCAAAAATATAGCAGAGGGAGGAACACTCCCAAATTCATTCTACGAGGCCACCATCACCCTGATACCAAAACCAGACAAAGATGTCACAAAAAAAAGAAAACTACAGGCCAATATCACTGATGAACATAGATGCAAAACTCCACAACAAAATACTAGCACACAGAATCCAACAGCACATTAAAAGGATCATACACCATGATCAAGTGGGGTTTAGCCCAAGAACGCAAGGATTCTTCAACATGCGCAAATCAATGTGATAAACCATATTAACAAATTGAAGGAGAAAAACCATATGATCATCTCAATAGATGCAGAAAAAGCTTTCAACAAAATTCAACACACATGATAAAAAAAAAAAAAAAAAAAAAACCCTCCAAAAAGTAGGCATAGAGGGAACTTACCTCAACATAATAAAGGCCATATATGACAAACCCACAGCCAAGATGGTTCTCAATGGTGAAAAACTGAAACCATTTCCACTAAAATCAGGAACAAGACAAGGTTGTCCACTCTCACCACTATGATTCAACATAGTTTTGGAATTTTTAGCCACAGCAATCAAAGAAAAAGGAATAAAAGGAATCCAAATCAGAAAAGAAGAAGTAAAACTGTCACTCTTTGCAGATGGCATGATGCTCTACATAGAGAATCCTAAAGATGCTACCAGAAAAATACTAGAGCTAATCAATGAATTTGGTAAAGTAGCAGGATACAAAATTAATGCACAGAAATCTCTTGCATTCCTATACACTAATGATGAAAAAATCTGAAGAGAAATTAAGGAAACACTCTCATTTACCATTGTAACAAAAAGAGTAAAATACCTAGGAATAAACCTACCTAAGGAGACAAAAGACCTCTATGCAGAAAACTATAAGACACTGATGAAAGAAATTAAAAGATGATACAGACAGATGGAGAGATACACCATGTTCTTGGATTGGAAGAATCAACACTGTGAAAATGACTATACTACCCAAAGCAATCTACAGATTCAACACAATCCCTATCAAACTACCAATGGCATTTTTCACAGAACTAGAACAAAAAATTTCACACCTTGTATGGAAACACAAAAGACCCCAAATAGCCAAAGCAATCTTGAGAACGAAAAATGGAGCAGGAGGAATCAGGCTCCCGGACTTCAGACTATACTACAAAGCTACAGTAATCAAGACAATATGGTACTGGCACAAAAAGAGAAATATAGATCAATGGAACAGGATAGAAGCCCAGAGATAAACCCATGCACATATTGTCACCTTATCTTTGGTAAAGGAGACAAGAATATACAATGGAGAAAAGACTGTTTCTTCAATAAGCAGTGCTGGGAAACCTGGACAGCTACATGTAAAAGAATGAAATTAGAACACTCCCTAACACCATACACACAAATAAACTCAAAATGGATTAAAGACCTAAACGTAAGGCCAGACACTATAAAACTCTTAGAGGAAAACATAGGCAGAACACTCCATGACATAAATCACAGCAAGATCCTTTTTGACCCACCTCCTAGACAAATGGAAATAAAAACACAAATAAACAAATGGACCTAATGAAACTTAAAAGCTTTTGCACAGCAAAGGAAACCATAAACAAGATGAAAAAACAACCCTCAGAATGGGAGAAAATATTTGCAAACAAAGCAACTGTCAAAGGACTAATCTCCAAAATATACAAGCAGCTATGCAGCTCAATATCAAAAACACAACCCAATCCAAAAATGGGCATAAGACCTAAATAGACATTTCTCCAAAGAAGATATACAGATTGCCAACCAACACATGAAAGGATGCTCAACATCACTAATCATTAGAGAAATGCAAATCGAAACTTCAATGAGGTATCACAACACACCAGTCAGAATGGCCAACATCAAAAAATCTACAAACAGTAAATGCTGGAGAGGGTGTGGAGAAAAGGCAACCCTCTTGCACTGTTGGTGGGAATGTAAATCGATACAGCCACTATGGAGAACAGTATGGAGGTTCCTCAAAAAACTAAAAATAGAACTACCATACGACCCAGCAATCCCACCACTGGGCATATACCCTGAGAAAACCATAATTCAAAAAGAGTCATGTACCACAGTGTTCATCGCAGCTCTATTTCCAATAGCCAGGACATGGAAGCAACCTAAGTGTCCATCGACAGATGAATGGATAAAGATGTGGCACATATATACAATGGAATATTACTCAGCCATAAAAAAAAAGAAATTGAGTTATTTGTAGTGAGGGGGATAGACCTAGAGTCTGTCATACAGAGTGAAGTAAGTCAGAAAGAGAAAAACAAATACCATATGCCTACACATATATATGGAATCTGAAAGAAAAAAAAAAGTGGTTCTAAAGAACCTAGGGGCTGGACAGGAATAAAGACACAGACATAGAGAATGGACTTAAGGACACGGGGAGGGGGAAGGGTAAGCTGGGATGAAGTGAAAGAGTGGCATGGACATATATACACTACCAAATGTAATATACATAGCTAGTGGGAAGCAGCTGCATAGCACAGAGAGATCGGCTCGGTGCTTTGTGACCATCTAGAGGCGTGGGATAGGGAGGGTGGGAGGGAGGGAGACGCAAGAGGGAATAGATATGGGGATATATGTATATGTATAGCTGATTCACTTTGTTATAAAGCAGAAACTAACACACCATTGTAAAGCAATTTTACTCCAATAAACACGTTAAAAAAAAAAAAAAAAAGAGACAGCATAGAAGTTTCAGAACACACATCAAAAAATCAGGGTCATCAGTATCGAACAAGAATAGGTTATGTCCTATGATAATAAAACTAAGACAGTATACTGTAGTAAGTAAAACACAAAATTGGAAATTAAAAGTAAAAAATTTTAAAAACGGCACAGATGAACCAAAAATGAAAACATTTCTTAAAGGGAGACTATTCTTAAAAAAGACATTGTCATGAAAGGAAGGCTGAGGCAATGTTTTAAACTGAAGGGGGCTGCAGAACAGGATAACTATTAATTTTACAACAAGGCCGTAAGACTGAGGTGGCTCTAATGCCAGGAAGGACTATGAAAGCAAACCAAAATCCAACTCTGTAAATGCCTCAAAGATTACAAAATCAAAACCTAAGGCAACCAAACAGCCAACCAGGCTTTAGGCGATGGCCAATCAATTATCTCCTTACTTTGCATCTGCCTTTATCAAGTCTCTCCCCGGCTTCTGTCCGTGGAGCGTGGCTAACCACTTCCTGTTTGGTGCTGTCCAATGCATATAGTTTTTTTTCTCAAATAAACTGTTAAAATTTTAACATGCCTCAGTTTACCTTTTAACACAACTAAATGCAAAACATGATTCCAGACTGGATCCCATACTGGAGGAAAAAAATTACTATGAAGAATTGGCTGACAGCAGTTGATAACATTGATATAATCTACTGCTGGTGTTCCAAAGTGTTTTATCAATTACACATTTACTGAAGCCGATGACCCTACTTTAATTATGTGAGAGATTATCCTTGTTCTTCAGAAACACACACTAGAGTATTTAGAGGTGAAGGAAAGTGATATATACAACCTACTCTCAAATGATTAAGAAAGAAAGCATATAGATAGTATGTTTGTGTTACTGAGAAATGAGGCAAATGTTAACTATAGGTAAGAGGTATTGAGGTGTTCCTTGTATTTTTTCCACAACTTTCCTGTATGTTTAATTTTGTTCCACATCCAACTATTTTCTAAAAATCAATAGAAATGTAGAAGATAAAGTCAAAGAAATCTCCCAAAATAGAGAAACCAAGAAAAAAAAGAAAGCTGAAAAATTTGAAGACAGGAAAAGAGTAATCCAGAAGGTCCAATAGCTGACTAATAATATAAATATAGCTGATAAGATGAAACTATCAAAGAAATTGCATAAAAAAAATTTTTTTTAGCACAGAAGAAAAGTCACTTTCCAAAATGAAGTTAATCCCATATCAAGGCACACCATCATGAATTTTAATAATCATAAGAGGTTCCTACAAAGAGAAAATAAAAACAAAAGCCACCTACAAATGAAAAGAGAACAGACTAGCATTAGAGTGATATTTTCATAATCATGAGGGAGAATTATTTTCATCTCAGATACTAAAGCATATACTCAAATATCAATCACATGGAAGGGTGGAAGTAAGCCCTCTGAAGACAAATGTGGATCCAAAACGTGTACTTCTCACACTTTTTTCCTTTTTTGGGGGGGAAAGCTATTAGAAGTTGTGTTTCTGGGGGAAAAAAAGAAGTGAGGGATCCAATCAATCAAGAAGGAGTAGTAAGTCCAGTCCAGGAATGAGAAATTCAGAGAAAAACGGACAGGGAGGCATAGAGAACAGCCAGATAGATGGGAACAGAATGTATTCCTCCAGCTTTCCATCAATCTCCAAATGGAATTTCACAAATATTTTAATAATTTTGTGAACTTGAAATTTGAACCCATTAGTAATCTTACAAGCTTCAAGAAAAACAAAGATCTTATGCTAAAAAACTGTAAACCTGAAAGCAGTATTTACACAGTCATAATAAAGAGAACATCGAATACTGAGTTCAACACAACAATTTTATCCAACACATTGAGAGGATAGTGGAAAGTAAGTCCTGCGATCAATGGCTGTCCTAAATCCTCTATAAGTATCATAGTAGGGAGTTAATAGGTTATGTTTAGATTTGATAAGATAACAATATAAACATAAACTGAGAATAAGTAAGGTGATTACCAAAATAAACAGGTAAGAGTTGAAGTTTATTCTTTCTACTGAATGTGACTATGGCACAGACAGGTGTGGAGCAAGATGTTGTGATTCTGTTGCTGTTATGAGCCTCTTAATACTGTCTGATTACTAGATGATGAGTTTCTTTCCTATTTAGAAAATATTAAGAAAAAGTCTTAGAGCTCCACAACTGCTTCAACCATTTCAACAATAATGTGCACTGAAGATTACACAGAAATGTCTGTTCCCTGCCTGAGTTGTGTGGATGTTTTAAAAAGAAACATTGTCCAGTGTTGTGACATACTTCTGAAAGGAAAACCATCTCCTAGCAAAAGGAATTTCAAAGAACCGGAAAATGTTCTTGTTGCCTTCTCATTTCTGAAAACAATTGCTTTAAAAATTAAGATTCACGGTCTAAGAGAAATTTGAAAGCTAAAGTTTTGTGGGTTTTAGTACAAGGGTAAGAATGTCACATATCTCTCTAAGTTTTGTAAAATAACTTATTTCCATTGTTAAAAATATTTGAAAATGAAGCACATTCTGCCCCTGCTTTCAACGCCCACCCTGAATAGATGCTATTTATCTGTTAGCCACAGAATTTCAGAGTTTTCACAGGTCCAATGTTTACTGTAATTTGAATAGCCAACGTTGACTACCAATACCTCTGACCTTAGCGAATAGTATGTATTAGTCTAAATTACAGATGGTGTTAACTGTTACAGCAGATTACAACAAAAAGAATTAGACGATCACACATGTAAGATATGATCACAAATTTTGGTGTTGAAGATCACTTATTCTATGTGAGAAAATTCTTCTCATTTATTAAGATTAAAATACATTGCCTTATCAAACAGGAATCTGCATCTTTCCCTCTACAAGAGATAAATTGTGTACATTTAATATCTACTATTTTCAAGGTCTGAGTTTTCAGCATAGTCTGTCATCTCAAGCATCCGCCATGGATCTCAGGGGAAAGGAGGGCAACTGCTGACATTTTTGTATGTGAGGTCTTTACATCAGGTATCTGTATCTGAGGTATATACAGGAGATCTTTGAAAGGGATTGATTTACCTTTCTAGATAACCAGAAAATTATATTTTATCTCAAATATTTTTAAAAAATTGTTTCATTTTTATTAAACAGAAATATTGAGTTTACTGGGCTTTTATCATTTTTCCACCATCTAGCAGATGACACTGACCCCTGTATTTTTTTAACTTCTAAACTTTCCTACTTCTCTTTAATAATCTGAGATAACTCCTTCTCACTCAGCTTTATCCTCCTGTCTTCCAATGTCCACGTCTCAAAACAATTTTATACTAGAACCTTTTTCTTGCTTTTGTCTTCATCTGTTTCACTCTAATGTTAAATGATTACTAGTGGGAAGAAATTTCAAATCTAAATACCATGCTCCAACTTCTAAGTTTTTCAGTTTCATGTTTCTAACTCTTATCTCATACTTCTACATACTGTAATATTCTGCCACCACGTCAAGCCCTCAAAAACTCAGTATAAATAAAATACCATTTTTTTAGGGGAACAGTATCTATAAGAAGATACTGCTTACATCTTAGAAGAATTACTATGGAAACAATATGATAAAAAGGAAAAATAGTGTTGTTGTTTTTTTTTTGGCCAAGGGGAAAAATTGAGTTTAAAAAGAGAATAGGCAGGAATATATATATAAAAGAGGATATGAAAGAAGACACTTAGGACTCAGAAAAATGTTTTACTTCAACAAATATATGCTGAATGAGTAGAACAGGAAATGAGGGAAAAAATGACTTAATAATTTCTTACAGGTTTAAGAAAGTGACAAGTGCTTTGAGAAGACAAAATTATGGTTTAACCCACAAGTCTTTGTTTAGAAAGATAAAGATTACTATCTACATGTTACCATAAAATGTTTATTTTAATCTATACCTTTTCAACATTTCTCACAAATTTGAGTTCTATTTGTTTCATGTGAATGGTATATCACAGGAAACATTTTTTCCAAGATTAATTTTGAAAGTTGCAAGTACTCTTGCTTTGTAACCTTGAGACTAATGTTTACTGTAGAAAATCACATGTAATTGAGTGTTGTAGAAAAAGTGTTATGGCATGTAAAATATAAAACTTTGGAGGTCAATTTTGCTTATAACTGATATTTAAATACTGCTGTGAACATCAGATTGGTAATAACAATGATACGCTCTATGGGTATAAAATATAATTTCCAAATTAAGTTAGAAAAAAAATTAAAGTGTTTGTATCTGTGATGTTATAGGGGTCCAACACAATGTAAAATCCACAGATCACTGGAGAAGGATCATAAAAATAAACGTCTTGGGCTAACATTGAAGTCCACCAAAATCAATCACCATCCTTTTCAATACTACTACCCTTTATTTTAAAAAAAGGCTTGCTAACTGTCCTTACCTATTTGTTATGTATACAGATATTGTTCCCTCCATCTACAATGCCTGATATACACCATCCCTGTTATTTATATCAGATTCAAGATAGCTTCAAGAAGTCTTCACAGTTGTTTTAATACAAGTCAAAATGTATCTGTCTTCTGGCAAACAATCTGCTCTTGATCACTCATTATCTTTGGCACCTAACACTAATAGTTACCTCACTATACATAGTATGTATCTGCATTATAAGATAATATTTAATACTATCTGCATATAGAGCATATCTCCTTTCCTGGAGGATAGTCACTTGAAGGCAGAAATACTTTATTAATGTCTATATACCCCACAGGTCTAGGGAAATACAATGTCCATGGTAGATGCTTAAAATTTTCTGAATCATTTCAACTCTTACTTATTGAGAACCATCACTGAGAGTCAGTGTCTTTTTTCCCAGCTCTGATGTATTCTCATGTAACTCACATTTTCTTGAGAAATGTGAATAAAGGACAGAGAATAAGCCTGGTTGAGACTTTTGGTTTGCAGTGATCTAATTCTCCCAAATTTTACTACACATTATTTGACACTCTAAGTGGTTTCAGTGTGACCAACATTTATTTTGATTTATCTTAGACATATAGTCATGAATGACTAATGAACACTGATTCATATGAAAAAGTTCTCACCTTGTGATAATTTCCAATATTTTATTATAGTTTGCAAAATATCCTCACTATAGTACTTCAGCAAATGTAATTTCAGCTGCTAAAATATTCACCATGACTACAGTTGTTGGCAATATTAAATAATTCTTGTTGCTGCGTGATGTTAGCTGCAGCTTAAATTCAAGTCATGGAGTATTATTAATCTTATATGGTTAGAAATAATTTCCAGATCAATGAATCAATGTTATCTTAATATTCTGTGTCTTTAATTTTTGTACCACATTTATTTTGTGAGTGGGTTTCATAAAAGACAGTTGCTTGGTGTTGCGAAGCTCATTATCTTGGGATTTTGTCCAGAGCTGAATTCCCCTTGTGATCAAAGGTCAAAGAGAACACATCCCTAAGCTATTGAACCACGCTGATTTGATGGGCAGGCCATATATAGTAAAGTGAGAAGGAGGGAACTTTCTCTGCAAATACTTAAAGATACTTTACTGAAAAGCAAAGACATTTTGCAATAGAAGTAGTCTCTATAATGTGTGTGTGTGTATGTATATGCGTGTGTGTGTGTGTGTGTGTGTATATACACATATATACATATATACATTTGTGTGTGCTTTGCTAAGTAAAATAATTTTAGAGTTGGTAGCAATCAATCAATGCTCACACCTGCAAAGTGCTTAAACATTTATAAAAGGCTTCCACAAACATTCTATTAGTTGACTTACAGAATGGGAACAATTTATAACAACGAGTAATTTCAGCCTCAGAGGCTTAAAGAGAATGTTATGCTCTGGGCTGCGTAACTCATTCATGGCAGGGTAAATATTTGAACCCAGGTCAGTTTATACTATATCTGTCCCCCACACCCATGTTGATGTGTTGATAACTCAAATACCATTGAGTTTTTCTGCCCCTCTTCTAGTTTCCACTTAATGTTAGTTCACACATTTATAATGTGCATATTGAGGATAGAAGAAGCACAGAAGATCAATAATGAAAAGTACATTCATTGATGGTAATAAGTTTTCTCCCTTTTCCTATGTTGATAAAAACAAACTTGCCCCTTCTCCTGTCTATTAGGGATAAGTCAGGCCTACTCAGTCATTCTAGACAGCCCTTCACATATACTCTTGCCTTTCAAGCAGGGTTTTGCTTTTTCAGATTTGATACTGGGGAGGGTGAAAAGAGGAGATCCCATTAGAAAGGAATCTGAAGGAATGAGGTGAGAAACATTGGTGAAAAGGATTATCTGTGACTCATTTGGTATATTGAGCTAGTGACCAAGTAGAGTATGGGTTCATATAGAGTTATACATTTGGGTATATTGAAGCCTTGGGTGTCAGTGTGATCACCCAAGCAGAATATGCAGTAAGAATTAAAAGGGCAAAGGATGGGCCTAGAGACACAGTCTATGGGGAAGATAGATACAGGGAAGTTTGAAAGAGAACACTACCAGTATTCTTCACAAAGTTTTTTGTTGTTTTTTTTTTTAAGATGTTCACATGAAAAATTAAAATTATTTCAACTTTCACATAAATGTACAACTTACTCATGTGTCACTGAAGTCAGAAAAATTAAGAATTGAATAATATGGTAATGAAAGTAACTTTGAAAGATTTGACAAATATTTTCTTATTGTGACTACTTATACAATGATGCATTATTTTAAAAGGCAGTGATATCTACAAAGTGTATGACAAAAGATAGAATAATCAATTTGATATACTAAATGCTAACTTTAAACAAATATGTTAACATAAATTTACTCAATGTGTAGCATTTATGGTATAATTTTCTACAAAATGAAAATTAGAATAAGGTAAGTGAGCATAATATGTACATTTATCCATTTCAACTAGTCAAACTTAGTTATTATCAATACTAATGAAAGCACATTTCCATATATTTAGCCTTCAAAACCCTACTCAAATTTTATCCCTTCTTTGGCATCTTTACACATTTCATTAAATAGGAATCAATTGTCTTCATTATCTAAAACTCATTTACTTAAACAAAAAAGTTAGGTATTTTTTCTTATTATGAACTAATACATATAATAACCTATATACACATGCCATTATGTTTAAACACGTACAGGATTTTACTTCCATCCTGTTTTGTAACCTCATTTTTTTTAATCTCTGGAAAACATGGTGATGATTTTTTCATGACCACCTTCTATAATACCTTTTCTTATGAAAAACTTTGATGAATTATTGTAAGTTTTGTATTTTCTGACTATCATAATATACATTGTGAAGACATCAGAAAAGTGTTAAAAATAAAAATAGAATAAAAATCATGTATGTCTCTTTTCTATATCATTTTCTCTATAAATGCACAAATGTTATCCATAAAGAATTTTTAATCTGCTTTTTCAATTTTAAAAGTATACCTGCTCCTTCTTCCATATCATAAATATCCTTCTAAACTATCTGTTTTAATAGATCTATAGAATTTCACTCTTTGAAAAAAATCTATTTGATAAATACTATCCAATTAAGTATTTGGGCTGTTCATTATTTTCACTGATATTACAACAGACTGAGAAATATCCTTTAAATCTTTTCATGCATCCATAATTATTTTCTTACATTAAATCACTAGATATAGAATTGTTATTTATTAATATATTTGATAAATAGACTAAGTATTTATTGCATAGTTCTTCTATCTTTTATAGCACTTGCCATACTATTCTGGGATTGGCTTATCTTCTTTACTAATCTTTGAATTTGTGGAAGGCAGATATTCTATATAACTTAAAATAAGACATGTGTATAAGTCCTAGTATCTAGATCTTAAAAAGTATATATTTTTTAAATTAAATCGTATAAAATATATTCCATCCCCTAAAGCTATAGTGTATTACTCTAGTCAACCCACAAAAGTTTTATATTCATGTCTCTAGGTGATATATACATTCTTGGCTTATGAATTCATGAAGGTACAGACTCAGGGAGGATCATAATTAGAATCTGTGCAACAAAAGGTGTATTTGACCTCTACTTTTGATCTCTTGAAAACCAGAAATCAAAGATTCTTTTGAATTACTGGATTATCTGTCTGCTCTAATTACATGACTCTGCAAGTGACAAAATTCAGGGTCCTTAAGGGTAACTCAGCCCTTAGGTGCCTGCCATTAAGGAGGGTCTAGAATAATGTGTCAGTTTGAAATGCTTAATGGGAACTCTGTGTTCCCACTTAGGTCACTTATAGAAATAGCCTTCCCTCCTTACCCCCAAGTACTATATGAAGTTTTATCTTTTATTCTACTTATACTTCAGGCATTGACCCTCATTTCAGAAAGAAACCCATCCTTAACTACCTGTTCTATTACTTAAAGTTAAAAAGAAGAGAAAGAATATCCAATGACTTTAAAGCACACAGAATTTTACAACTACTATAATCTTTTAAAGAAATGCCATAGCCCGATATCTTAAAAGGCTCAATGGAGTTACTTTATAAACTGTGTGTATATAGGAGTAGGAAAGATGCACATACTATGTCTTGGAGAACTGAACTCACCTGGACCTGAAGCCCATCACTTCCTTCAATGCTGGTGCCAACATGCCATCAGTCAGACACCCTTAACTAGAGTTATCATGGGCCAGGAACTGCTTGCTTTTTATTCCCACCTGGAACAAAATACAGTGTCAGTCACATTTTTTTCATGTTCCTTCAGCATAATAACATATTCATTGTGTTATCTTTTCCTGTCACATTAGACTCTCATTTCTCAGAATGCTCAACACAAAGGAAAGAAGCATAAACTCTTCATCTCTATAATTCACACCTCAGTGATTAATACAGCACCTGTGTGAGTCAAAGGGACCATGGATATTTTATTTCCTATAAAATGTTCCTTATAAAAGATTTATTATTTTAGTGCAATTAATACTCTCCATTTGGTTTAATTGATGTGTTAATTTAGGAAGCCATTTTCTATATATTGTCCTCAGAGACTGTAAATCAAAATACATTTTTAAACCCCAGAAGGAAGCTAATGTTGAAAATATTTCATTTTCAGAATTCCTTTTTTTCCCACCACAAAAAGGAATCTCAGTAGGAAACAGAATTTAATAATGCAGTTCCATCAGTTTGATGCCTGCCCGAGTTTAAACTCCTCAAATTGAGAGACATTGATGAAGAACACTCATGTTTCCTCAAATGCACCAGGGCGTTGCTGCTTTGGAACACAAGGTGAAAATAGACCTTTCAACTACTTGATAAAGTTACAGCCTTCGCAAAAACCTCAGAGCTGAGTCGTCTTTGTGAATGGGGTGTTAGGACCTTCCAGTCCCCACAATTAGAGCCACCTGACCTCCCCAGTGCTCTCAGCCATACTCCAGTCCAATGCACAATCGGGAGGTTTAAGGAAACATCCAAGAGGTATAGCAGTACGCCGATTGCGCTGCCGTTTGTCCAGCCAGCACTTGCTTTGCCTTTGTCCCCTTCCCCGGGATCTGGAGTTTACCCTGAACTGAATCTCATGATGGGGTTCCTGCTATTTGCTGACCTTCCTCCTGATGCTCACTGCCTAGCCAAACCCTCAGAACCAGGGCTGAGCAGGTTGATCTACCTGCCAGCGCTCCCTCTTTCTTCTTGCTATACCTTCTTGGCACTAATTGCTTATTTGACTCACCACCTGATACCTGGCACCACCCTCTGTGAATGAATAACGTGGCTCCATGTACTTCAAGACATGCAAACCCTGCCTTCAAGTGTCAATTTAGCAACCACCTGTTTTGTCCTATCTTGTTATTCACTTGGATTAAGAGTTTCTGTCTAGGTAGTGCAATGGCAAACATGCAAGAAAGGTCTACTTGGATTCCTTTATAGAACCCAAACCTTAAGAATGATTGTTCTTTCCTTGAAGTGTTCTTAAAATTCAGATTTCTCTCCATCTGGAATCCATCCTATCCCTTTCATTTCTTAAACTACTGCAACAATGGACTTTCATCAGCTCTCACTTAGGTAATAACTTCCTAAATGTTGATATGGTGCCAACTGAAAACAGATAGCACTTTAAAATTAGGATTATTTGAAGAGACTTTAATAAAAAACGTATTTACAAAACAGTGGGGAGGGGCTTCCCTGGTGGCACAGTGGTTGAGAATCTGCCTGCCAATGCAGGAGAAACGGGTTCGAGCCCTGGTCTGGGAAGATCCCACATGCCGCGGAGCAACTGGGCCCGTGAGCCACAACTACTGAGCCTGCGCGTCTGGAGCCTGTGCTCCGCAACAAGAGAGGCCACGATAGTGAGAGGCCCGCACACCGCGATGAAGAGTGGCCCCCGCTTGCCACAACTAGAGAAAGCCCTCGCACAGAAACGAAGACCCAACACAGCCAAAAATAAATAAATAAATTTATTTTTAAAAAAACAAAAACAAAAACAGTGGGTGGTACGTAAGGAAACCACAAGGGAAAGTGAGTTGTTCTCACCCCAGGCCTGCAGGGACAAGGACGGGGAACAGTTACTGTCACCTAGGAATCAGGCACGCAGAGAAGGCCTCCTGGAGATTAGCAGTGATCTTTCCTTGGGAGTCCCAGGTAGCACAAGCTGGCAGGATGGAAGGGAGCCCTAGGATAAAATGTTCTATTTTCCCCTCCTTCTGGTTTCCTTCCTATACTACCTATGAGACCAACCACACTGGAATCCTAAGAGCATAAAAGTCTGTTGATAAGCTCCATCCAGGCTAGTTTCCAGTTTTAGAGAATAGGATGGAGAAAGGTAGAGAGGGCATCTGAAAGAACAGAAGAGATCCAGCAAACACTCTAATTCATACTTTGGAGCATCAAATTTGGAATCAGATATAAATCCGAGTCCTAGCTCTACCTACCTGTATAACTAGACAAATAACCTAATTTTTTTTTATTTCTCAGTATCATTATCTGTACAATGGGGATAATATGTACTTCAGAGTTTTGTTAAGATTAGACGGCATAGGGCTTCCCTGGTGGCGCAGTGGTTGGGAATCTGCCTGCCAATGCAGGGGACACGGGTTCGAGCCCTGGTCTGGGAGGATCCCACATGCCGCGGAGCAACTGGGCCCGTGAGCCACAATTACTGAGCCTGCGCGTCTGGAGCCTGTGCTCCGCGACAAGAGAGGCCACGACAGGGAGATGCCCGCGCACCGCGATGAAGAGTGGCCCCCGCTCGCCACAACTAGAGAAAGCCCTCGCACAGAAACGAAGACCCAACACAGCCAAAAATAAATAAATAAATAAATTAAAAAAAAAAAAATCTCCTTCTTAAAAAAAAAAAAGATTAGACGGCATAATGTAGCTAGAGCACATACTAAGTACTTAACACTAGCAGTAGTGGCAGTAATTCCTCTCAAAATGTAAACACACACACACACACAATCTTGCTAAAGTCTTCAGACCTTGTTCCAACAGACCACGTGTTTAAGTCTGATTTTCCTAAGTGTTCTTCTTTCTGCTTAAGAATTTTTTCTCCCCCCCATGCCAACCCCTGTTGTCTAGAAAATTCTTACTCAGATTTTAAAGTCTGTAATATGATGTGAAGGCTCTCTCCGGTCTCTCTCAGGAAAGGGGAACCATACACTCTTTCTCCATGACACACATCACTCCACAAAGCAATTAGACCATGCTTGTCCTCTTAGTTGACTGTGAACTCCCCGAGGGAAAGAAAAGCTTAGGTCTGACAGATCTGTATCCTCAGAACGAGGTTCATTGTCAGATCCTTAGTAGATACTCAATAAATATTAAGTGAATAAATGAATATGTATTACTAGATTAAGTCTGTTACAATGTAAGGCAAAGGCTCAGTAACTCCTTCCTTCTTTGCCCATAGGGCAGATCAACCTGTAACCAATTGCTCATGGTGGGGACTAAGAAAGTCAAGAAAACTGAAGAGATCCCAAAGGAAAATCCAAGCAACTTTGTCATTTTTCCTGGAACAGCCTTGCTGGAAAATTCACCTCATTCATTTCAAGTGTGCCAGAAGCACTAGTCCTAATTGAATTCATTCAGTAACTCAAAAAACTACTTAACTCTGACTACAAACACCTCTATGTACCTGATGCATTTGAGTAATAAAACAACCAGCTGGATTACCAACATTCTCTCAATGAGTAACCAAAAGTTTTTCCCCTCCAATTAAATATATTCTGCTTTGTGAATAGGTAATTAATTTGCATCAGTCTAAGTCTCACAAAATGGTATAAAGGACAAAGTCTCACTCCCACTTGCTTCCATCCTTTTCCATTTGTCACCCTCAACAAGACAACATTTACTGGCATCTGTGTACCCTTGCTAAATTTCTTCCTGCAAATAGAGTTATGTATGTGTATTCTCACTCCTCACCCCCCCCTTAAAAAACCTGTATGCTTTACCCACTATTATGAGCATTTTTTTCCCACCCAAAGTAACTTTGAGGTCTTTTATACTAGCAAATAAACAGTATCTTCATCATATTCAGTTTCATGTATTTCTGTTCTGAAATACTGTAAGTTCTTTAACCAGACTCCCCAAAGATTTTTCAAAACTTTCACTGTTCTTAAGAGGCTATAATAAATGACTTAGTATAAGTAAGTTAGTATCTCATAGGTCCCCATCTGTAGGATACATTCCTACAAGTATGTAGAGGGAGTTCACAGGTGAATGCATTTGTAACTTTCAAATAGATTGACCAATGACCCTCCTTGAGAATCAAACAAATTTACGCTCTCACCAGCAGTCTTAAAAATTATGAGTGGGTTTAGTATCTTTTAGATACACAATATCCCTTGTTATCTTTCTTTGTGAAATTTCTACTATCAGCCTTCACCATTTTTATTATTCCAGCTGCAGTTCAACACATTCTTTCTTATACTGTGTGTTTTCAAAATGAAGCAAAGTCATTAACGACATGAGCAAAATATTCCTCTATGTTTAGATTTTTTCAAACTTTTGTGCCCAGCTTCCTGCAATCCTATACATCCTGGAAAGCTAAACATCAGAAAGAGGTCCCACAGTGTCCTCTGGTGGCGACCTGCTTCATCGCAGCTTCCCTGCATTAACTGTGGGGCAGAAGGTTGATGTCAGACTCTGTTAGTCTCTTAGCCTAGTTCAAGTCTCTTCACCCCTAACACAGTATGAAACTATACCCATGACTTTAGAGCTAAGTCAGCCTTTAAGGAACCAAATTTGTGCTTTCAACAAATTGGTGGGTGTCCTAATAGGCAGGGTTCATTTCTTTTGTTTTTGTTGGTTTTTTTTTTTGTTTTTTTGTGTGTTTTCTTTTTCCCCTAGTTGCTTTTAAATATGTCCTGTAGTACATTTTCAGTGAGCTGCAGTGCAGGCTTGTACAGGCAGTCAGGCTCTGCTTCAGCCTTCCATCTCTATCAGTGAAATCCAAAGGACTATCATCACTCTGTAGAAGTTCTAGTACTAAAAATATCAAAGCCAGCTTAGTCAGAAACCTGAAATTCATTTCATTTCATTCATTCATTCCACAAGTATTTGGAATACTATATGCAGTGTCCTAAGCACTTGTGAAATTTTCAGTAAAGAAAGTAGACAAAAAATCTGTCTTCTTGGAGCATGTGTTCTAGTTGGAGGAAACAGAAAACATGAAATTAAGCAAATACACCATATTAAAAGACATGGGTCTGTGAGAGAGTATGTGGGGAAGGGGGCTGTTTCAACTTGAACTAGAGAGAGAGAGGGTTGGCCTCTTTGAGACAGTAGCATCTGAGTACGAACTTGAAGGAGGAACAGGAACTGTGCAGTCCCCAGGAGGAAGGGCCTCCTAGGACACGGAGGCAGCCTGAAGGCCATAGCCTACTTGGTAGGTGTAGCAGTACACACGAGAAGGATGCCCTTTGAGAATGAACAGACCTTTCCACCCAGCTGCGAGGAATGCTGTCAAACGTCAGCCCCAGTTCTCATCCCACTTTGAAACTGGCCTAAGCTGGTTGTGCTGTGTCACCAAGGCTTCCCTCAAGGGCAGCCTTGCACCCCATGACTAGTGGATGCCGAGCGTAAAGGTCTGGTCTATAGTCACAAGTCAGGACAGCTCCCTGGGTTGCTGGCTGAGGCTTTTGTGGAGATCCCATTGAAGCCCATTTTGCTTGCCTACCCCTACTTTCTCCCCCTTTCTCTGACAGATGTTGATCCCCAGAACACTCCCCATAAACTTCCTGCATACTCCTTTGTTTCAGTGTGCACAGCTGAGGAGCAGCAAGGTATCAAATCCAATACAGCATTCATTAATTCTTACAAGTATTTAGTCAGTGTCTACCATAAGCTAGCACTAATTTTGGTGCTTAGAATATAGCAGTTAAAAAAATTGTTTTTTCATATAAAGATTAAATTAGTACAGAAGGCAAATTTAATAAGATACATTGTAAATAACATAGCAATTAATGCTAAGGCCAAAAAGAATCAAAAGTCTATAAGCAATGTCTGGGAGGGAAGTTGCAATTTTTTTAATTGGAAAATTGTTAATCAGTAACTTTGTATAAAATTGAAGTATATGCAATTTCATAGATAAGAGTCAGGCAAATTCTTACAAAGTCAAAATTTGAGTAAAGACCTGAAGGAAATGAGGGCATCAGCCTTGTGGATAACTGGGAGAAAGCATTCTAGGCACAGGAAACATGAAGGACAAAGTCTACAAGATTAGATTGTTTAAAAAACAGCATGAGGACTTCCCTGGTGGCACAGTGGTTAAGAATCTGCCTGACAATGCAGGGGACACCAGTTCGATCCCTGGTTCCGGGAGATCCCACATGCCGTGGAGCAACAAAGTCCATGCACCACAACTACTGAGCCTGAGCTCTAGAGCCTGCGTGCCGCAACTACTGAGCTCGTGTGCTGCAACTACTGAAGCCCGTGCTCCGCAACAAGAGAAGCCACCACAATGAGGAGCCCGCACACCACAATGAAGAGTAGCCCCTGCTCGCCACAACTAGAGGAATCCCACATGCAGCAACGAGCACAGCCAAAAATAAAAAACAAAACAAATAAAAAACAGCACGAGATCCAATTTGTTAGGAACAGATTGAGACAGAAGAGGAGAAGAGGAAGTCAGAGAGTAATGAAGAGACATTATCTAAAACTGAGCAGGTTATCACAGGCATTAGAGATACATCTCCAAATGAGATGGCAACCCAATGGAGGACTCTGAGTAGAAACCGAACAGGATGTCTCTGGCTGGATTTTGAGAAGAGAATGAAAGGGAATAAAGTCAGAAGCAGGGAAGCAAGACTATTGCAGCAATCTAGAAAAGAGAAGAATGTGGCTTGAACTAGAGCAGAAACAGTAGAGGTGGCCAGGAATGATTAGAACATGGATGTATCTGAAGATAGAAAAGATGGGATTTGCCAACAGGTCTTCATCTAATACCCCACGTTGAACAACCCCATGGTTTCAGATCTAAGCACAATAGGGAAAATGGTGTTGGCATCTACTGGAAGCAAGGCTTAGAGGGAATTAAAGGGATCCACTGTAAAATTGGTAATTTCCAAATGCCCATTAGGCATCCAAATGAAGATGTCAAATAGAGAGCTAGGTAAACGTACCTGAGATGGGGTGGGGGGGCGGGGGGGGAGTGCCTAGAAATGTAGATTTCTAAGTCATTAGAACATAGATGTTACTAAAAAGCCCCGAGATAAGGAGTGAGTATGGTTTGGAAAGAAAGAGGTCCAAGGACTGAAGCCTTGGGTACTTCAACTTTTATTAGAGATTCAAAGAGTGAAGAGAAACCAACAAAGAATGAAGTGGCTAGTGAGGTATGCAGGGAAGTTAGAGAGTGGTGTTCCAGAAGCTGAGTGGAAACTGGTTAAAATAGCAGAGAATGTTCAACTGTGTCAACTCTAGCTGATAAGTCATGTGAGATGAAGACTGGCGATTGTCATTTTATTTACAGTGTAGAGATCATGGGTAACCGTGATAAAATGAGTCTTAGTGAAATGGTGAGGAGGATACTAGAATAGTGAGGAATAAAGACAAGTCCAGAGGGGAGATATTGAAGAGCATGTATACTATTTTCATGCACAAGTTAATGCAGACCAGATTTACCTCAAAAAGCAAGCCTTAGTAAGTTAAGAGATAGAAATCCTACAAATTATGTTCCCTCAATACAATGGAAATAAGTTGAAAGCCAGTAATAAAAGGATAACACACAAACCAACAACCTTCATGTCTGAATTTTTTTTTTTTAATGTAAGTAACTAGACAAGAAATATTAGTTTAATTTAAAAACAATATAAACTGAATGACAATAGAACTACTACGTATTGAAGCCTGAGAAGCCTTTTGGATCCTTAACCTCTCTCCCATGTTTCCCTTTCACAGGCTGAACACTGCTTCTAGAAAAGTACTTACAAGATTTGCCACACAAGCAAAAATCACCGTTTTGTACCTTATTTCTAAAATAATTTGACTATGTGCTCATCTTCCTCACTAGGCTGTAGGCAATTTCAAAGCAAGTCCTTACTCATTTTGATAATATGTAGCACTCGGCAAAACAGCTAAGTAGGTGGGCAGTACTCAATGCATGCCTATTTAATGAATGAAAGAGATGAATTCATGGACAATTGGATGTATTACAACTTGGTAAGTAGAACTGAGGGGTGTACAAAGTCAGTGCATGGCTGAAAAGATCTACATTATTGAGTGGCATGTAGGACGTCAATTAAATTGTGTGGAATTAATTTTTTAAGAAAAATTCACTCTTCAAACTAGCTGCAAAAATAAACTTCCAGAAAAAGTGCAGGGTTCAATAGCTGCTTATCAACTCCCAAAGAGATCCACTCCTGAGGCTTGCTCTGACCTTTCACCTGGCTCTTCCTGATGTGTACCTCTTACTACAGAAGGGAAACACACTTTTTTTTTTCCAACTGCATGTCTCCAAACTACTGCACCCCCAAACCTCGCCCATAGACTTTAGCTTCCTGGAGTACAATTTGGTCAGTGCAAAGGCTGAAAAGGTTCTCACGTAAATCCCTTAATGCCTTGACAGACATCTAAGCTCTAAAGCTACCAATGTTGTTTTTCCCAATTCATGCCTGGAAACAAAGATATTTCCACAATAAAATTAGAAGTAAAAACTCATACGAGTCCCCCATAACATAAAATGTTTTAATTGAAGCAAAATGTTCTGTGAAGCAAAACTATGAATATGTGCTGACTCATTATCTTTTTTATAATGTAAACGACAGAATGAATAATGATTATATGCATGAAAATTCTGATTTTGGAAGCCATGCAGAGAGTTCTATTTGCTTATGAAAACCAGAAAATGTCTGAAAATACAAAAGGAGATTAGCCCAAGAGCCTAAAAATACCACAAAAGAAATCATCTTTTATAAAAAAAAAAAAAGAAAAAAAATTACTTGGTTGAGCTAAAGAGTTGACATTTCCCTTTATCATGTATTGCTACATATAGAAGAAGCTTATTCAATATGGTGAGCAGTTTGATTATACCAATTCCTCATTTAGCTTTCAACAATGCACCTTGGAATAGTATATTAAACTTAGGTGTCAAAATCCTTTGCTAGTTATATTTAACATGGGCTCTCAGGATGACAATAAAATTAAAACCATGGCATGTACGCAGTGAAAGGCCAAGTTAGATTTTCATCCTGATTCTTGGTTCTCAAGACTAAACTTATCTTCCAAGAAGAGACCTTTTCTTCACATAACATTTGTGAAACTAGGCAAATATTTTTTGCACATAAAGATCTGAGTAGTGTGCCTATCAAGTTTATTTTATTAAATTGGCCATCCCTGAGAGTGAATAACTCTATCTCTACATAGAACAAATCAAGAAAAGTGGCAATAGAGGAAGACGACTATTCAGGAACTTCATTAGTCTGGAAGGAAGCTATAGACTCCTTGTCGAAGGAATATCCTGCTTGCAAAGTATCACTTTTTTCCCCCTTGACTTTATTAAGGGAACAGAGAGAAAGCAAAAATGAAAATTCAGAGCCTGAAGAGTCGCCAAGATGTTTGTTGATGATCCTAAGATGTATTAGTTGTTTGCCTTCTGTGGTCCTCATTGCTCAAGACCCTATTTCAAAGTCAACTTTATGAAGATGAGACTATTCCCCTCAAAGTACAGGTAGTTGCTCCCTTTACTGTACTTATGAACTGCACTGTCATTTTCTATCAGCACAATTATCACTGTTTTGTCTTTTTTTTAAACAGGGCTGTCCTCCCTCGTGAAATAAGAATATTTCAAGAAGAGATATGCATCCCTTATTGCTGCCACTCTTTTCTCCTCTTATCTGCCCTCAACCCACTCTATCTCCAGGACCTAATATCATGCCTGGAAAACAGTAAGTTATTTTGAGTGCTTAGTGATAAAATGGCTGAAGAAAACGTGAAAAATGTCAAAGTTAAAGGCAAGAAAAAAGCAAAATTTAGAGATAAGTTAAAAGTCAAATAGCCATGCACTTCCAGCTTCTCTTTAGAGATTCATTTGTTTACCTGATGACCCAATACTCTGCTACATCTATTTCTTACAAAGGTATAATTTTAAGGATAAATATGCAGTACTTAGCCAAACATTTTAAAAAGTGTGCCCAAAAAATTTCTGTGATCCAATGGCAGTGACTCAGAACCATTGTTACAAAAGAGAAAGGACAATATTATCAGCCTAACACTCCCACCGAAATTGACAGTACCGTGTAAGACATGCTCTGAGTAGGAGCAAAGGAAGAGAGGATTGAAGAGATTTTATGACAATGAGAGGATAATTGCAAAAAACAAGATGACAGTCAAAGTATAAAAGCTATTTGAAATGAAATTAAAACATCTAGTAGTAGAGTTACACTGTATAAATAAAAGAATATTAAAGTGCAGTGAGAAAAATAATAATATTAAAATGCACTGTAACTGATACAATGGCAGGACGGTGGGTATAAGATTCCTGCGGTAGGGTGAAGGGTAACCAATACAAGAAAACAGATGTTTAGAAAAGTAAGTCAGATAAAGTTCAAACAGAAGGGCAAAAAGATAGCATCAATGATTTTCTGATATATTTCATTTTCCCCTGGAGGATCTTTGTAAAATCTTCAATTACAAAATGTTTTCATTAATGAATGTTTGAGTTCCTGATTCTTTATACTTTAAGGGAAGTAGTAGGTATTTCTAAACATTTCAAAGGTTTTTAAGATTGAAACTAAAGCTCAGCATTCTCCACACCAAGGCTTCCCATCCTTCACAGGACATGTAGGTTTTTAAAATTCTCTTCCCCTATTTCCTTTCCTCGTTTCATTTGTCCTTTATTTTTCTTACCTGGGAGTGTCCCTCATAACACTAGTAGGACATAATTATTTGTTCTGACTTCTGGACAAATTGGGTTAAAGACAGTGGGGAACATGCAGGACACTGGACAGCCTCTGAAGAAGGATCTGGGGGCTGGATTACTCATTGGTCTGAAAGTAAGAGATACCATTTCTGGTTGTATTTAGGGTGGGGATAATCCATGACATGCAAACACATTGCAAGCACTAAGGCTTTTTTTTACCTGTGGTTAATTAGGATCAAATGTAGGATAAAGGTGAAATACTAGCTATTTGTAGCCCTCTAATAGTAACAGGGACAATGATAATTGCAGAGAGATCTGGCTTCTGTTAAATGAATTAGAAGCCTTCATTCCGATAAAAGGAATAGGCTCAGGATATCCAACTCTAACTCAAGCCATAAAAGCCCAAGGTCCTCTACTAAAGATTTTGAAGATATTCTCACCTCCTTGAGTTGAAAGGCAGACTGCTCTGAAAAATCAGACCTAAGATTTAATTGCAAAGGTGGAAGAACTGCACAGGAAACCAAGTGTGGAGAGACCTGTAACAAAGTCATGGCCCTTAAACAGTGTGGGAAACGAAGTCCTATGACGGAACTTTTGAGTGGATGAGCCTGCAAATTGTGAACTCCTGAATTCCTCTGAATCCTCTGGGTCAGTAAAAGCAGTGCCCTTGGTCATTGAGAAAAGTCACAACTCCCCTTGCCTGGGCGATGTATAAGGATATTACTTAAAATTAGATTTTGCAAAAGATAATGTTATTCTCCTCAAGATCCCAGGTTACAGCAATGTCTGTGGGATACCATGCAAAATATTATTAGTAAGTTGTTTGGGCCTAACTACTGAGAGAAAAAAAAAAAAAAAAAAAAAGGTAGTTCTTTTGATCTAGGGGTGCTGTGAAAACAAAAGTACTGAGATACTAAAAAGTATTGAAAAAATAAGGTAGGTTGGGAAACTATTCTACTTTATAGGCATTTTCTTATGAGGTACAATCCAGGTCACTAATTCTTTCTATAGCTGAAACTAATGTACTTTTCATCCATTTATTGAAATTTTACTTTCATTATGTTTTTCATTTTTAGAAATTCTATTTGGTTATTTGAAAAATACAACTGGTAAATTTAAAAAAAAAAAAAAAAGATCCCAGGTTACAACCCCTCCTTGCCTTCAGGCTAATCACAAGGGTGAGGTCTTAGCACAATCTGAATGGAGAAGTGCAATCTCTGCTTTGGGAGAAAATAGTTTATACACCCAAGGATTGCAGTACCTAGCTAATATACTAGAGCAGGAGCCAAGGTTAAACCTGTGGGAGTCTACTCAGTTCATTAGTCCAGAGTTGAGGGGGAGGCAACATACAGCTGGATAAGTGGAGAATTTGACTCACCGAACCTATTCATCATGTGAATTCAATGTTCAGGCAGGAACACCTGGCCCAAATGTGTGCGTTGGGACAATTCTTTGAAACCTGCACACCATCATGGCCTGCAGCAAATGACATAGAGGTGTTAGGACGGTTTTTGGTAAGGCATTGATGAAGTTCATAGGTTTGGGATGATAGGAAATTTAGGACAGATTTATTAGGTTAGAGAACTCACCACCTCATTTGTGTCCCTTGGGGAGCCCAGAGGACCCAGAGCTATTAAAGCAGTGAAACAGTACACTGGTGAAAAGGGAAAGAGTAACAAGGAAAAGCTCAAAACGTGGCTACGTTCTGTAGTACAGGTGGAAGATGGGAGTTTAGTGGGCTCCGGGGTATCAAGGAGGATAATGGGACTGCAGTACAGAAGCCAGGTACAGAAGCAAAGTCGAAGTAAAATACTATCATGCTTAGCAACACTACATTGGCTATCACGGTACCCTGCTCCACAGGCATTTTTGGCAACAACTAGTAGACCATGGTGCTCCTTGTGACAGAATTTATATGTAACTGACTAGGGTATTGTTCAATTATAAAAATGGAAAAAAAAATCGTGAGCAGAAACCTGACACAAGTCACTGCAGTGGAAAATTGCTGTCCCTCGCCCATTTTCTACAACCAAGTCAGTTCATAGATTTGTGAGTCCATTGACTGAATGGACATGTGGCTCCTGTTGAGGAGGGGCTCTGCAACACCACGGTACATACATATTCTTAAAACGTATATACATATATTCCCCGAAGAGCTCCAGGGCCATTTGCCAGACTAAACGTTTACTGGGAAAAGGAGAATACACAGAATTCAGACTGTTTGCATTAAGATCTAACACTGGAAATAAAATACTTGAAATACTATCATATTAGAGTGAGGGCTTATGGAACCCAGGGGATAAATTACGTTTATTCCAAGTCCATCATACAATGTTTCTGATATGTCTGCAGATCCATCTAGCAATTATTTCCCTGAGAACTGAACATGGGAATTTCGTAAATGCATTCACAGGAGCGATAGACTTAACTAGCAGCACTCCCACATTGGTTCCCAAAGCTGTGGGGTAAGGAACATTGTGGTAGCAAGCAGAGAGTGGAAGCCCCTGAGAATGTCCCTTACAGTTTTAGCCAAGACAGTAAATCACATGCAATAACGAATCTTAGAATTACAGAAATTAGTGGTACCAAAGACCTGAAGAATACAAAGGTGGTGATTCACATTATATCCCCATTCATCTGTTTTGTTCATTAATTTTTTTTTTTTTTTTTTTTTAAAGGTCATGATGAGATGGTTAATTTTGTGTGTCAACTTGGCTGGGCCATGTTGCCCAGGTATGTGGTCAAACATTTTGTATATTTCTGCAAGGGTGTTTTTGGATGAGATTAACACTGATATTAGTGGACTTTGAGTAAAGGAGATTGTTCTTCATAATGTAGGTAGGCCTCATCCAATTCATTGAAGGCCTGAATAGGACAAAGGACTGACACTCCCCAGCAAGAGGGAACTTTGCCAGCAGACGGCTTTTGGAGCCTCAAACTGCAATGTCGGCTCTTCACTAGGTGTCCTCCTGATGGCCTTCACATTGGAACTGCAGCTTTTAGACTCCCTAATTGTATAAGTGAATTCTCCAAAGTAAATCTCTGTACACACAGACACACACACACCCATTGGCTCTTTCTCTGGAGAACCCTAATACAGTGATGGACTACCATGCAGAATGTGATATTTTAACTGCCTCTGATTTCAGTTTATCTGACTTACACTCAATGAAAGCACCTCATTCCCGCATACTGCAATCATTGCTGAAGCAAAGTTTTGTGCATATTGTAAACAGTTTTTTTGTAGATGCCACCTGGAAATGCTTTCTCTCATGCCCATGCTACATACTTCTCACTTCCTGCCATAGTTTTATTGACATGTATATACCTTTAGACATAGAATGCCTTAAAAAAATTGGTGTGCACACACTCAACATTCCAGTTAGCCTTCGAGCTGCCATGTGTATAAATGCAAGATTTCTTAGTTGTGTCTTTTAGCTGTACTTTTCCATCCAGGTACTACCTTGAAGGACTCTAGGTACTTAAGACCCTAGATTGGAAATCATTATTCAATGCACACAGTCCCAATAAACCCTTCTACTTAGAGGGTCATATAATTTTCATATTTTACTACTAAATTAACAATTTTTAAAATACTAGCTTTAAAAATGTTGTTCTAACATTTTGAATATGTCAATACTGCTCATAAGAACACAATTTCTAAAATATCTAAGATAGCAAGAAACAATTTTGTTCCTGGCTTAAAACAAGAATATCAAATAATAGGCAGAAACAGAAAATCTCCTATTATTTATGAGGCCACTGAGTTAATAACTAGTTCACATTCATGGATTACTTTCCTTTTGAGTAAAACACTACAACATGCACATAAAAAATTCAAACGATGCCTGCTAAGTAGTTATCCCTCCTCCCACCACAAACAGTTCATTTTACCCATAGTAGTTTGTTTGTCTTTCAGAAATATTTGTGTACATCAACATTAATAGAGCAATCAATACAAGTAACTATATATGTAATGATAATAAGATTTCTCATATGAGAGTTATTTTGATTAGCTGGGAGATATTACAAAGGAGTGAGATAGACTTATATCTTGTTTAGAATGAGATTCTAGGGTAAGATAAACTCAGTCTTAATATTAAACCTGTTAAAAGTAAACTCTCATTTAATTTTATAAGTAATTATAGACGTAAAATGTAAAGGCCTCTCATTTAAAAAAAAAATACAGGATCAAACTAAATGCAGAAAAGCTTGCATTTCATCAAAGCAATGGAACAGAGGACAGAGAAGCAACTTCTTCCCATCACAAATTAGGCATAGAAAGCACAAGTGGTCAGGTCCTCTTAAGCTTTCAGCCAAGGGGGTGAAAAATCTACAGTGTAAGACTGAAAGGGAAACATCTAACTGAAAAATAATGAGTGAATGAGTGAGTAGACGAGTGAGTACTAAGCAGCCAAATTCGGCGTGGGGTATCATCTTAGGAGTACCCAAAAGAATATAAAACAATAAAGAATATATATGTATTTAAGGCAGATTCTCTAAGTATTAAAATTCTAATGTATGTGGTTATTTTTAATTTTATGAATCACAAAATAATTTTATCCTTCTAGTTTTGTTATGCATCAGTTTGGTACCCAAATTTTGCTTCTCGTCTCTATCACCAACCTTAGCCACAACACTTAACTCTAAATATTCTGGACCATTGGGAAAATAATGTTACTCTCAAAGGACAAAGATTTTCCTGGATTGAGTGTAACTACATGTTCCTGAAACAGCATCAAAGTACTCTTCCAGGGAGAGCCAAGACATTTTGAATTGTAATATTAAAATTAGAATAAAACCTTAAGATAATATATTTCCAAACAAATATGACCTTCAAACTACCTGTTATTTTTGTTTCCTTTTAATCTCTTATAGTATATTAGATGCACTTAATTCTAGTCTTTATGTTCCAAAATTGTTCAGTATAATGTATGATCTTCTGTTCTTTATTAAATAACTCAGAGAGAGATTTCACTTTCCAACTTATTTGTAATATTATTCTTTGGCCTTTCTGGGGGAAGGAGAAAATGTAAATGATACTGAGGGGAAGCTTATCTCAACACTGACTGAAGTCAAACTTAAATATAGACAAAATTTCTGAAAATGTCTGAGGCAGAAGTATTATGGAGATTGAGTATTGAGATTGTGGGTCAGATGATTAGAATTTATATATGAACATGAAAGCTTAAAATTCTCAAGCACTACTTGGATTCAGAAGTATGATTTGCTTTTAATATGTGCACGTGATTTTTAAAAGCTAGTTGACTATGTTTCATGTAGGAGGAAGCCAATAATATTTACAAAGATCAGACCTAAAACAGAATATAAGTTGTATAATATGATTTAGAATGTTGCCATATATTTAATCTTGTGTTCTTGAAGTATCCATTTTCCACAAAGGTAATTAGTGTGGGAAATAGTGAGGTGAATCAGACATGGGGATTATCCTTAAGGAACCAGTTACAGAGTAACAGACGTATCAATGTATCAGTAAATGAAAAGGCATAAAGCAAAAAGAGATTTTACTTTCTAGCGATGAAGGGACTAAACCAAATTTCCTCCACACAACCATGAGAGAATGAGTTATAGTAAATATCAAGTTTAAATATATGTTAGGTGAAAGTTTAAAGAAAATTGGGTATGTAATAACCAACCACTGGTGCTGAAAAGTTAAACTGCCACTTTCTTGAACCAGTTAAGAGTCAAAATAGATGAGAAAGGCTTAAGCTCAGGTTAGGTGGAAAGTTTGAGAACATCGTATTAAGCTGGAGCCCATCAACAGCTATACATTTTGTTGAAAATGAAATTTGAGAAAAAATTATTCTTACCAACTGGGCAGCAGGGGGGGGATTAATACAAGACTTGTTTGTTTTAGCCTTATTTGAAGGACCTCACAAATTAAAAACAAAGTGATACAGAACTGTTATCGTCCATGGGAATCTCGGCATAGACAAAGAACATGCCTCTGTTTAAAGATACCTCATAAATCCAATCATAAAAAACTCCCACAAATAAAGCTCTGTCAAACAGTGCACAACCCAAAACTACAATATGCATGTTGATGCAAGCTTCTCAGAGAATCTGTATAGATACAGACTATTATTTAAGTATTAAAGTTGTGCAAAAGTGCAAACAAATGAGAAAAAAGTAATCAGGTAAATTTACAAACCTATTCAAATTGGACATCTGAAAATGAAGTATGATCACTGAAATTAAAACTCAGAGAAACCAACAGAATACTTCCTACCTCTTCCTAGGAGGCCATAAAATACCACAACCAGATAGAGACATTTCAAGAAAGGAAAACTACTGGCCAATGTCTCTGATCAACAACATGTAAAAATTCTCAAAATATTATCAAAGAAAATTCAATGTATACAAAGAATTATACACCATGACCAAGTAAGAGTTATTCCAGGTATACAGGTAAACCCAATGTTCTAAGAACATCAAATGTAATCCATCAGATCAATAGGTAAAAGAAAAATTGCTATCAACTGATGCAGAAAAATCCTATGGCAAAACTCAGTACCCATTCATGATAAAAGCTTACAGCAAATTAGGAACTGAGGAAAACTTCCTTAACTTGATAAAGGATAACTACCCAAAAAATGCTACAGGTAACATACTTAATGGTGAGAAACTGGATACCTTTCCCCTAAGATAGGGAACAAGTGAAGGATGTCCCCTCTCACCACTACTCAATATCTTAATGGAAGGACTCCCCAAGTGAAATAAAGAAAGGTACACAGATCTAGAAGGAGCAAATACAACTTCTGTTGACATATGACATGATTGTCTCTGTAGGAAATCCCAAAGAATTGAAACAAAAACTCCTAGAATAAGTAATTATAGTAAGGTCACAGAATATAAGGTTAACATGCAAAATGCAATTGCTTTTCTATAAAGCACTAGTGATTAGGAATTTGAAATTGAAAACTAAGTACCACTTATAAACTTAAAAATAAAGTGTTTATAAATTTAACAGAATATGTATGGTATCTCTATGTGGAAAGCTTTAAAATTCTATTGAAAAAAATCAATGAAGATCTAAATAAATGGAGACATATTCCATGTTCATGAATTAGAAGACTCACTTGTTAATATATCAGTTCTTCCCAACTTGATCCATAGATGTAATGGAATCTCAGTCAAAATCCCAGTAAAGTTATTTTTTTATATATTAACAAATTCTAAAATTTATATACAAAGATAAAAAGATCTAGAATAGACAACACAATATTGAGAACAAAGATGGAACACTGAAACAAGCCAACTTCAAGACTTCATAAAAAGCTACAGTAATCAAGACAGCATGGTACTGGTGAAAGAAGACACATAGATTAATGGAACAGAATAGACAGCCCAGAAACAGATCCACATGAATATTATTAACTGATATCTGGTGAAGGTACAATGACAACTGAGTCAAGAAAGGATAGCTTTTAAACAAGTTATGCTGGAAAAACTGGACACCCATGTTAAAAAAAAGAAAAAAAAATATATTTGTATATAATCTAGACACAGATCTTACTTCTTTCACTATACCTGACTCAAATTGGATCATAGACCTAAATAGTAAACAATTCTATAAAGCTTATACAACCCAGAAAACCTACCTGACCTTGAATTTAGCAGTGATTTTTTAGATACAACACCAAAAGCATGATTGCCAAAGGGAAAAAAAAAATGATAAATTGGACTTTATTGGGACTAAAAGACTTCTTTAAAAGACACCACTGAGAGAATCAAAGAAGCCACAGCTCGGGAAAATTAACAAAACACTTATCTGACAAATAACTTTTATCAACTGTACAAAGAACTCTTAAAACTCAGTGGTAAGAAAACCACCGAATTAAAAAATCAGGTATCTGAACACTTCAAAGAAGAAAACAAACTTACGGTTACCAGGGGGAAAGGGATAAATTGGGAGATTGGGAGTGACATATACACACTACAATATATAAAATAGATAACTAATAAGAACCTACTGTATAGCACAGGGAACTCTACTCAATACTCTGTAATGACCTATATAGGAAAAGAACCTAAAAAAGAGTGGATATATGTATAACTGATTCACTTTGCTGTACACCTGAAACTAATACAACATGGTAAATCAACTATACTCCAAAAATTAACAAAACAAAAAAGATATGCAGATGGAATAAAAAAAGACATGTGATATCATTTGCATTAGATAAATAAAAATTAAGACAATACACCTATTAGCCACAATACATCTTCTAGAGTGGCTAAAACAAACAAACAACAGCAGCAAAAAACCAAGTGCTAGTTAAAATGCAGAGCAATAGCTGGGAATGCAAACTGGTACAGCCACTATAGGCGACAGCTTGGCAGGCTCTTAAAAAGTCATACAGTTTTACCATATAATTCAGCTTTCATGCTCCTAGTTATTTACCCAATTGACTGGAAAACTAATGTTTACACAAAAACCTGCCTGCAAATGTTAATAACAACTTTATTCATAATTGCCCAAAACTGGAAGCAACCAAGATGTCTTTCAATGGGTAAATGAACAAACAACCCATTGTATACATGTACTAGTTTACTCAAATTAAAAGATACGATTAAGACACAGAAAGATATGAAGGAACATTAAGTACATTTTAAATGGCTAAATGAAAGCAGCCAGTATGAAAAGGTGATGATTTAATTCCAATTAAGTATTACTCTGGAAAAGGCAAAACTATAGAGTAAAATAGTCAGTAGTTTCCAGGGGCTTGGGGTAGGGCAGAGGGATGAATAAATAAAGTGCAGGTCATCTTTAGAAGAATAAAATTATTCTGTATGGTACCATAATGGTGGATACAAGACAGTACACATTTGCCAAAACCCATAGAACTTTATAGCACTAGGAGTGAAACTTAATGCATACAAATCACAAAATATTTAAGAATGTGGGGGAGGGTATCTCAGAAGCAATGCTGACTAATGGAAGAGAATCTGTTGAAGGGGATGACAAAGAAAGGTGCTAATCTAAGTAACTTTGTGAATGAGTGAAGTCTGCAATATTAAAGCAAAAGGAACTGCATAAAAGCACTGTACTTTAGTTGATAAAGTTGTTACCCACAGGGGTAGGCGTAATAATTCTAACACTACTACACATGTATACTGGAATGGAACAACAAAGTAAATGGATGACGGATGGTAGGAGCCAGGCTCCCCATTTTTGAAGCGGGGAGAAGTGGCTAGAGTGATCTATGAGGTAATAAAGTTGGAGACATGAGTATGAACTTGGGTTTAATACAGAGACAGATATAAATATTTAGAGTTATTTATAGATAGGTACATGCACCTGAATTAGTATAAGCACATATATTTTTTTGCTCTGTCAGCAGAGGACCTGAAAGAAATGGTAGCCAGTACAACAAATTAGGCCTCCTTGAAGAAGAATCTGATTCTAAGTCAGTGGCAGGAAATACGCAAAATGAGCCTAGAACACCTTGTAGTGGCAGAAAGAATATACTCAAAACAAAACAAGAGCAAGACCCTCACTGGTGGAGGTATGTCAAAGGAGCCCTAGAGCAACTGAAAGCACACCCAATGGCCAAAGTTCTAATAATTTGAGCAATAAAGTAGTATTAAATTACAACCCAAAATATGAAATAAATATCCATATTGATAAAAGAATAAGTAAGTGGGGGAGAAGTGACAAACATCCCAAGCAGAAGAATTTCAAATACTTTATGTAGATAATCTGCCCTTAAGGAGCTATGCCTGGTGACTTGCTTCTGAATAGTATGAAAATGAGAGGGGTGCAGGGGAGACTAACTTTACAGTCAGAAACCCAACCAACACAGTATCAGGTTGTGTAGGCCAACAACAATGGCCATAAATCATTTTGATAGTATATTCCCTTGATAGGAGGTGATGAAAATAGCAAGTTACCTCTGGGATCTTTCACTTAGTCACCAACTACGCAGGTCTTATCTTGAGGGAAATACACAAATGTTAATAGAAGGGCATTGTACAAAAATTCTAACCAGTACTCATAACTTTCAAGATCAAAAACAAAGTCTCAGGACCCACCACAAGCAATTCCTCCCTTAAGAGACATGACAACTAATGCAATGTGGTATCCTGGATTGGACCCTGGAACAGAAAAAGGACATTAGGTAAAAACTAAGACAATTAAAATACAATATAAAGTTTAGTTAATAATGTAATAATGGTTTATTAAATCATAACAATGTGTCACGCTATTTACGATGTTAATGGGGAAATGCTGTGGAGTGTATCTTTGATTTTTCTGTAAATAAAACTTTTAATAAAAATTTTTAATCCAATGAAAAGCACCTTAGATAACTCTGAAGTAACAGTAGAAGGTAATCTAGGTCAGTAAAGTAATTCAGACAGAGGAAGTTTGAAAGGAAGACAAAGGGATCTAAACAGCTGAATAAAAAGATGCAATGATGTTTAATAGGTGTCTTAACATGAAAGAAGTGGAATATTGAGAAAGGAAATATTTTAAAATATAATGGCCTCAAAATTTTCCGGAATTGTCAAAAGATGCCTCCTCAAATTTAGGAAGGGTAAGGAGTATAGAGCAGAATGAATTAAAAACTGGGGCTTCCCTGGTGGCACAGTGGTTAAGAATCCGCCTGCCAAGGCGGGGGACACGGATTTGAGCCCTGATCCAGGAAGATCCCACATGCCGCGGAGCAACTAAGCCCATGCGCCACAACTACTGAGCCCACACACCACAACTACTGAAGCCCGCATGCCTAGAGCCCGTGCTCTGCAACAAGAGAAACCACTGCAATGAGAAGCCCACGCACCGCAACAAAGAGTAACCTCCACTCGCCGCAACTAGAGAAAGCCTGCGCACAGCAATGGAGACCCAACACAGCCAAAAATAAATAAATTAAATAAATAAATTTTTAAAACAAGAATGAATTAAAACAACCTATATATAAGGTACATTGTAAAGCCAATGTGGACTATCACAACAAAAAAATTAGCTATCAATACTTGAAAACTCAAATATACAAAGATATAACAAGACTGACATAGATTTTAACAAGAAGAGTAATGGGAAGTGAGTGAAATATTTAATGTGCTTAAGTGTTACCTCAAGCTTTACAAAAACAAAAATACTGAGAATTTACCACTAACAAAATCTCACTAAAGGAACTTATATAGCATGTAGTTTAAGAAGGACATAAAACATGCAATGAAAGTATGACACAAGGAGGAATGGGTAGCAATATTGGCATATATATGGGTACATTAAAACAGGTATTAACTATGTAATGGTGGAACACACAAAGTTGAAGAATATTAAACCTCAAATAATAAAGAGTAACAAGTAAAAGTGAGTGATAAATCTGTAACTTTTGATTGTAACTCATTCCTCCCAAAGTTATTTTTTACATTTATATATAGCATGGTGTTAGTACTTTGCATGTCTATGCTCTCTTCATATGAGAACTCTGTAAAATGAAAGATTTTTTACCCTAGGTATATATAAACACATTTTTTGAAGTACAACTGTGAGCTACATATTAGAAACACATCAAAAAACAAGACAAACAAACAAACAAAACAAAACCTAAGGGCACTGAAATACTGCAAAAGTGAAAGGATGGAAAATACTAGATAAACACTAACCCAAACTAAACTGGTAAAGATATTATCAGAAAAAGTCCTTAGGGCAACAATTATTAAATTTTCTTTGCCAATATACAATGATGAAAATTTCAAAACATGCATGCACCAATTTTTTAAGAAAGTCATATTTGAAGAAAAACATTGAATATCTTTTGGAAACATGAATATGCAAAGAAAAGCATTTTAAGCTGGGATAAAGCCTAACAAAGATATATAATACGCTAAAGAGAGGAAAAGGAAGAATTTGTGCAGAGACCAGCAAACAGTATAGTTTAATCCAAAGTAAAAAGTACAGGGATGTGAATAATAGGAGGGAAAAATTTTTTTAAATAGATCAAGGGATAGGAATAGATGGCCTTGAATACAAAGTTCATAAAGCAGAGGAGTAACATTGAGGTGCAGTTTTCTGGACGATTTTAGAGAAGTTGGCACATTGAGTTACAGAGACCAGAGAAGGGTCAAATGGAAGCAAGAAAGCAGGAGAAATGAGCTATAGGACCTACAACAGGAATCAGAGAGGACAGTGCTGATGGAAACAAAATATATTTGGAAAGCGAGGCGGTAGACAGGGTGGGAGCAAAGATTTTGGAGCCTGGTGACTAGAAATTGGTGACCTTAGAAAAATTCAGAGGTAAGAAGAGCAGACTTGGAAGTTAGTGAGTTTAATTTGGGCATTGCAAGTAGACCTCAAAATTATCCAGGCAAAAACGATCCTCAGGTAGGTGGATTAAAGGACCAGAGTTAAGCAGATGGTTTAAAATCAAAGGAAAAGCGAAAGCAGATACAAGTACATTTTTAGTACTTCTCCCAAAAGGGGAAACATAGGTTACACAGAATGCATTTTGGAGTGAGTTTTATTTGCAGATGTTCTTGTTTCAACCCAGCATGCTTCTCTGCTCAGCAGAAGAACCTGGGAAGTGTTAGCACAGTTTATTTTTCCGTATTCAGTTCTACAGTATTTATGGCCCATAATGGGTAAAAGAATCCCTTCATTATAAAAAGAATTTCTTCCTGAATCTAAAGCAAAATTGCCCAATGTTTTGGATATTAAGGAAAAGTATTGCCAATTTGTTTTGTCTCCATAATTCAGTTAGGGAGCTACAAAAAAGAAATGGTAGGTTGTTTACATAAATATACAGAATTTGAGAAAAAATATTAAAAGAAAATGCAAAATCAAAGAGCTTTGCAGCTTAAAAGGTTCATCAAAAGTCCCATGTGAACTTGGATCAATTTATGTTTTGAGATGAAAACAATCATATAGGAAAAAACTCAAGAATAATTTATATAGTGTGTGTCAGTAAACTGGATGGATGACTAAGTATTTTATTCACATTTTAAACTATAATTCATATTTAAATGCATGGAGAAACAAGGATCTTACAGTGAGAACGATAATTCAGGCTTACCCACTTTAAACTAATTTACTGAATTCAGCCTATAACTTCTATATGGAAATGATGTATTTTATAGATTAACAGAACGTCTGGGTTAGGGTAATGGATATAAAACTCATCTAGACCTATATTTATTTTCCTCTTACAAAATATCACTGTTTCTACACTTTAATTTGTATTAAAGTTATCACCTTGTCTTTTCCCATTCCTTTCAAACTTAAGATCTGAACTGTATTAAAAAGAAATTTTTCTACAAAAGTGAGTTTGTTTTGGTTTTCTTGATTTTTGTGTTTGTTTTTTTTTTTTTGGCCACTTGGGAAAGTAAGCAGAATGGTCTGTAATGGTCATGAATGGCCATGAGGCTCTTCTGAGTTATAATATTACTCTTTTCCTCATGCTAGATGAGGACTTAGTCCTCTTCATAGTCTATCTAAAAGGCTGGAGACATACAAAAAATAAACCTAACAAAATGCTGAATATAGGGAAGAGGTGATTTTGAGAATCCCTTTGGATATGGATCTGAACCTGAAGCCAAATTATTTCTGAACTACAAATTTTTCCATAAACATGCTAAAATAGAAAAATTTAAGATTTACAGTTTTTACAAGCCACTGCTTCAGCTATATGTCTGCTATGTATGCTTATCCTACCATGATACTGTATATAGTCATAGTATATGTTAAAAATTCAGAATGAACTGTTTAAAATAAAAATCCTCTTGATATATTCTTGGATCCATCACTGAGTCTCAATTGTCTCACATGTATAGTCAAGACAGAAGTCCCAGTATTGCCCCTACAGTGAGAATTCTATTAAGATAAAGGAAGCATTTTAAAATCCTTTCGTTTATCCCTTTATTTTTTTCATTTCACATTTACTGAAGCATATACAAGTATACGACACATTAAGACAAGACATGATCATTTCCCTTAAAACACAAAATTATTTGAGTATAAGGGAGTATAATGAGATGAAAACAATGTAGGGATGTGTAGGAATGTACAACACAATAAAAGTAATGTAGAGATGAAATTGAGACACATATACACCAGGTAATATGCATGGGGTATCTTAACCAGCCTGGGGGCTTTTGGCATACTAAATGAAGAGATGAGGAATGCAGAGAAGAGGGCATGTTACTGGCTAATATTTACATGTTAATACTAGCTAATAACATGTAAATATTATCACTAATCATTTTCTTGTGGACTTGGCACATATTTTCTCAAAATCCTCCAGAACTCTATGTAGTGTAGTAACAATATTCCCTTTTACCAATGAATTAAAACTTAGTTTGAGTGCCCATTATAACCTAAACCTATGTATAGGCAGAAATGTTTCTCACAGGGAGAAACATTCTCTTTGCCCAACTGTAACTGCCAGCATATGTATCTTCCAACTCTATAGCAAATACTGAATTAGAAATTTCAAAACCAAGAAATTTGAGACACAGCAAACATGGCTTCATCATCTATTCCTTGTTTGAGAAATGGTGGATGATATACTTGCTGAAATGGTGGTCTTAACTGAATTTGGGAGTAAATATGAATGATTTTCTATGCGTCTTTTGTTTTTTGAATTTTAGTCACTCAGAAAAGGTATGATGAAGTTAGCTTATTTCCTCAAAAGGTTTAAACTTCCCAATACATTAGTAAAGATTCATTCAACAAAAATTAAATGAAGCCCACTATATAACAGGCACCATGCTCCAAGTTGCAAGCTAAAGCCTGAACGATGTATTGTTTTTTACCCAGATAATGATTACTTAATTGACTGGTAATTCAGTGTGATAAATGTTATGATACTTTGGGAAGTACGAGGCAGGCAAACCTGAGTATAAATGCGTATTCTGTTAATATAAAAATCAAGTGAAGTAATAAAATGAGCCATGGAATATAGTGCTTGGCAAGTCTAATGACCAGTTCTACAAAGTTATGATAAAAATTTAGAAGTCAAACTTTGTTAAAAATTCAAGACATAGTTACTACTATATGTATCTTCAACTGGTAGTAACTGGTAGCGCTTCTACCAGTTCTTTAAAAGATAATTCCAGAGAAAATGTCTTAGAAAAGCAGAAGAAAATAGTGTCTTAGAAGTAGGTATAAGGAAACTTCAGACCACCTACCTTGCCTGACATTCTGAGTTGTGCTCCTGAGAGCAGAAGCAGTTTTAAAGTTGATGATTAAAAGGACCACGGAACTTCCTAAAATCACAAAGCAATGAAATACTGGGCATATAAAGTATGTGTGGAAGTAGTGATTGGTCAGTTCATCCTAAGGAAGAAAAGCACCTAAGACTGAGGTTCATTTTAAGACAGCCAAAAAATATTGGTAAAGTGATTAAAAAATATAACAATTATGGAAAATAAAAGGACAGAAACAGATTTTAAAGTGTTAACAATTTCCTATTTATCGGGCACAACTTCATGCCATACTAAATAAGTCCTCTATTTAAAAGAAATCAAATGAATATAGGCTAAGCACATTGGCTCCTACACCCATTTTCTGTTTTGGTGCTCCAATGTCTTTTTGAAGCACAATCCATTCAAACAGTAAGCCAACAGTTAACTTTTAGAAAATTGAAAATTGCCTTTATAAACCCTGTTGCCCTTCTCTCCACAATTACTTATTTCAGTTAACTACAAGTTATGAGAAGGCAGATATGTATATACACATATTATACAGATGTAGAACGTCTACCTTTTTTATACTATTTAGGTCTTCTAGACTCCTTATTATGAACCTAATTTTAAGGCAGTTATGGTAGCCATTAATGCTCTTCATTGAACTTTGACTCTCTACCTGTCAGGCTAATAGTAAGATCGCACTTTCTTGTCCTAGGGTTGGGTGGAACAAATATCTAGTACTTGGCAGTGAGAAGTTGAAGTGATATACTACCTGAAACTCTAATATGTTCACCCCAACAGATGCCAGTCTTGATATAATTAACGTATGTAATGATATGTTACTGTTTTCACATTTGTATGATATGGAACCACTAATCTAACTCATTCAATTTCTCTCAGCCTCAAGTGTCCAACAAGAGGTCCTGGGCTTATGGAAGTGCTTGCTGTTTTTGCCGCCACAAGGGGTCAGGCTAACAGATTTGCATCAGTCACTGCCATTGAAGATGAAGGCAATTAGTTGTATAATTTTGAGCCATTCGAGTTTAACTTTGTGTATTATATCTTTCAACACAGGTATTAAATATGATGACTAAAAAGTGAATACATAAGTCCCCTACATACAAACGAGTTCTGTTCTGAGAGCACGTTTGTAAGTCCAGTTTGTTCGTAAGTCCAACAAAGTTAGCGTAGGTACCCAACTAATACAATCGGCTGTTTAGTACTGTACTGTAATAGGTTTATAATATTGATACTTTTCACGCAAATAATACATTAACAAAAAATAAACAAAACATTTAATCTTGCAGTACAGTACCTTGAAAAGTACAGTAGTACCAGCTACATCACTGTTGCTTTTACGCTTGCTTCCAGACATCCTGGGCTTGAAATAAAGATACTGTACTCTATACAGTACTGTACAGTAAAGTACACAAGAGCCCAACCGCCTGTAGAGGATGCACTCATGTGACAATGTACGCCAGACATGTGAACTAACTTACGTGATTAGACATGGGGACGCACGTTCACACCTTTGAAAGTTTGCAACTTGAAGGTTCCTATGTAGGAGACTTACTGTAGATGCAAGGCAGGCAGTTAATGCATCAGATCTTGGTCAACTTGACTGAAATGTTATTAGAAAAGGAAAATACTAATTATATATTTATTTCTGATTAAATGCTGAATCCTGAAAAAAATCTCAGCTGTTTTCACTTGATATTTCTAAAATACCTTCTCATCCATTGGCCCACCCACTCATTTTTTTATATGTCCCTTTCTCTGCATGAATAGGGTATTCTGTGCTCTGCTTGTTTTATGTATCTATTTCTAATCACCACAGATAAAGTTTAAACCCTTACTAGGGGAAATTATATATTTAACAGGTTTCCTATGTCTACTTAGTCTTACTTATTTACTGAGAATCTAACTGGAAACATGAGAGCTCAATAAAGATTATTCACAATATAAAAGATGTCAACATAATTTCAACATGTAATGTACCGTAACTTGAGTAAACCACTGTAACTTGAGTAAACTGATTGAATAAGGATGCAAACTTATGCCAAACACTATAAAGATAAAGAATCCACCGTGAGCATAAAATAGAATGCAACGTTTAAATGGTACCTGATAATCCTAGAGGAGTAATAAAATATTTTATTCTTTATTGTAACCAGAGAAAATTAGAAACAAGGTTAGCAGGAAATAAGCCAGGCATATTTAATGTCTTTTTTAAATGCTTTTGTAAATATTTAATACTCAGATTTAAATAAACCTTGTCGAATTCAGACAATTTTTAAAATGAAAGAACTTAGACTCTATTGAGCTGTATGCACGTAAGTTCTCCATTATTGCTAATTACCAAGATTTAAACACTCTAAGTCTATTTGCCACTCAATGGGTCCCTGTAAGTCCCATTAACAGTAACGGGAATTCTATGGGTACTGAGAAAAGAGAAATACCTCTTAAAGTACATAGTTTTCTCCTTTACAATTAGCCTCTGCCTTCTACCCAACTTCTTAAGTTTGATGTTTTAATTCCTTCAATGGAAATGATTGGATTGTGATGGAAATCAGACATAGCCTCATTACATAAGTCACAGTACTAGATACTGCAGCAACATCACAGATACTGGCATATTCACCAGAACAAATTTCACTGTCATGCAACAAGGCAGCACAAAATATCAGTCAAGAAATGGAATTTTGGGTAAGCAGAGGTAGTTGATGTGTAAGCACTTAACAGGATAAAGAGAAGAACTTCTTTCTTGGTAATGAAACCCAAAGTCCAGATCAAGAAAGACAAAGCTCTTATCACCTGAAAGCTTTAGAATTGATATATTAAAAACAAAAGGTGGGTTCAACTGAGTTCTTTGAAGATGCTCTGAACAACTGCATCAACGTTCAAAGGCTACCAAAGCATTTGCAACACTGAAGACTAAACATGTAGATTCACAAATGTTTTCGGTCAGAGTGAAATTGTTAATCTAGCAATGATTCTGCTGATCCCAAAGATAAACAAATGGTACTCTTATGTTTTCATTTTTACAGGCATTCCTTTCATACATTAACATATGAATGACATATCAGAGCTTATTTAAACTGCATTTGTTCAAGCATGTATATGATTTGCCTTTATGGTTCTTGAACTATAACCAGAGATAAATCCATTTTCTTAAATGGAGACTAAAATTGAGTTTCTCAAATTAGGAACTTGAGCACTCACCAAGTTAATATTGAATTTGGTTTGGGAGTGAGGGGACGCCACTCTCAAATACTTACCAGGACACGAAGCAAAGTGTTAGGGAAGCTTGCTGGAAACATTACTCTCTGCTTCAAAAAAAAAAATGATGTGTTTGATACAGGTGTGGATCATGGAGTTAATGTTTCTCATGATTTAGAAATAGAAGTCCAGGTGGGAAGGAATGAGAACTTCTTTCTGGATAATTCTACATGCTAGTTAGAACGTAAACTTTAAAAAAAAAAATAATGTCATCCCTGCTAAGCCTTAACAGGAAAAAAGGAGAAAATGACACCTTAGTCATGGTCCATAGTGAATATCCATCAAGAGGATTTACTCAACTGTTATGAGTGGAGAAAACCTCATTTTCCAGTAGAACCTTAAAAAGGACTTGATTTTTTTTAAAGTATTGTTTTAGTTTTTAAACTTATTCATCTGTGCACAGCAAGCTAGACTATATTTACATTTCTTTAGGAAAAATAGTTTATTTCCTTTACTTGTACCTTAATGTGTTCAAAGTTAAACATTTTAATATAATGAATGGAAGCTTAGTTGTTTGCGTAGTATAAATATGATATGTATACTTTGTGTTTAAACCAGGAAGTGTTTAACAACCTACTTTTCATTGAAAACTGAGCAAATAAACTTTGTTTTGTCCCCCCCCCCCTTTTGCTTGGTTAATAATGTTAATGAACATTAATGAACAAATATAACACTAACGAACAAATATAACACTAATAGAAATTCATAATTCTATTTTGGATTTGGAACCTCTAAATAATGGTCTTAATAACTTATTTCAACAATATGTAAGCTTAGAAGAATTGTGATTTGTGAAAGATTTGATCTGCAAAAGATCTTCAAATAAGTGCACATGTACTCACACATAACACGTAACACAGATGGAGCCTAAATTCACATACTCTTCCACGTCTGTATTGATCTTGGTAAACTGCTTAAAAATAGGAGTAATCTTTCTGAAAATGCTAGAGCCATACATACAATCATGAAAAAATTACTGTGGAACCTCAGGTTGGGTGAGGGGCGGGGAGGGGGAGGATCAATTTTACTTTGAGATGGTAGGAGCAGGTATATTTAAGAGTGGAAAAGGGAAAAACTTCCAAGGAGAAATGGTATTCGGTTGGGTAGACATGAGAGGAGAGAGCTTTTAAGGAAAAGGAAACTTGAGGCAGGTATAAAGATGAGATAAGCAGTCACGGATTAGCAGAAAAGGGAGAAGTTCAGTATCAGCTTAGAATGGGTCAGAGACAGAAGGTATTAGGGGATGAGATTAAATATGTAGACTGCAAGCCAGTTCTGAAGGACCTGATACACTACGCTAACGAGATTCAGAGCCACTGTGATTCTAGCAACATGAAGAGGCAGCGTTAAATTGTTCTATCACCTGACAGACTTTTCTTCCTCTGACCTCAAACTGGTTTCCCACGAGTCCATGAAGCCTGAGAATTTAATCTCTAGAGCCATACAGATGTTAATTCGAAAGCTGATTTCAACTTTTGGCTGTGTGACATGGGTGATGTAAGCCCCTTCAAATTTCAGATTTCTCATCGCACCTACCAAGAAGGATAGCTGTGAGATTAAACTTCTAGAACTTAAAGTTTGTCAGCCTAGCCTGTCACATTGGTGTACAATTAATTCAAGTAGTTTATAAATATTACCATGTTTTAATTAACATTTCCTTACTGTAGATTTTGTATCATTTAACATATTAATGTGATTTGTTTGGTTTTGAGCAAAATGCTCGCAGAATGAATTGAAAGTCAGGTTTATACTATTTGAGGTAGACCTGGGGACTGCATATACCTATGCTTTTGTCTTCTATGATATTCGAAGAGAATGTATATCATTACTGATTCTAATGGCTTTGGGTTATTGACCTTGCAGATGAGAAACCATCTTATGCCATCAATTCTGCTTGTACACCTGGAAAAGAAAGTGGACCTGAGACTATTTTTTAGCGTGACAGGAAAGGTTGCTTCTCAACTCCTGAATTATCTGTAACATATTCTAGACTTAAACATATAGCCAGCCATATACATTTGCCCCTTGCTATTCAAGGGGGACTGGTTTCAAGACCCTCATGAATACCAAAAATCCATGGATGCCCCAGTCCCTTCTATAAAATACAATGTAGAATTTGCATATAACCTACATACATGATTTATACTTTAAATCTCTAGATTACTTACAATAACTAATAAAATGTAGATGCTATGTGAAAAGTTAGCAGCGTGGCAAACTCAAATTATGCTTTTTGAAATTGCCTGGATTGTTTGAACATTTTTGATCCATAGTTGGTTGATTTTGCAGATGTGGAACCTGCAGATACACAGGGCCAACTGTATTTGCCAAATTCAATTATTCTTCAAACTCTCTCATTTATAGATCTAGTGACTTTCTCCTTTTAGCATATCCAATATATTCAGAAAATGTTTTTATCAGCTTTTGCTAGATGTTTCACTCAGGTCAAGGCTTTTCATTCTTTCAAACATAATTATTAGAATTGTTTCTAGGGCAGGCCTGTGCTATGTCAGAGAGGAGGGGCCTTGGGAGTAAAAGATTTTGCTTCCATTTTAGAGCTTTAAAAGGGTTAAATAAATTCTTCTCCATATATTCTTCTTCATAAAAGCCTGAGCCATTAAAACAATCTCCACTAAATTATCAAAAAAGACATGTTAAGAGTCATGTTCAGTAGTCAGACCTCCTAGGAATCACGGCTTATTATCGGGACACTCTTGGACAACTGTCTTAGCTACCCTTTGCCTTGGTTTTACCATACGTACATAGTAGATATAAATAGTGACTGAATTCTTGTGAGGATTACATGCACTGCAGTGAGTGTTAGCAATGATCATTATTAGTAGCAGTAAGATGACAAATTGATAGAAATAACGGTCCTTACCAATTAGAAGGTAAGCCAAGTTGAAGTCATGCACAGAAGATAAAGGGCAGTGTCTAGATCTGTAAGCCTCTTCCCACCCTGTTTTAAAATCATCTGTCCACTAAACTTTAACAACCACTGTTCTTAAGATATTGAAGATCCTATAGGGCAGAGGTTAAGAGAGGGAAGGAATAACATGAGACAATTATGTCTAAGAATGTATGTTCTGTAATGTTACATGTTGCGTCATGTAACCCACAGTGATCCTAGAAGATGATTTCATCATTCAGATGAGGAAACTGAAATTCATGGACTTTGCTAAAGTCACACACAATTCAAAGTTTATCAGGATTGGAAAGGATTAAAAAAAGGTCTGTTTTAATGGTGTTAGGTAGCTTTGATTGACCATGTGATCTCACTTTTCTCAAAATTAAGAATGATAATTGACATCCACAGATTGAAGGAATGTAAGAAGTTGAAAGGTAGCTCAACATTGTTTACAATAATTGTTTTATGCACACCATGCCTGAGAAATGGCAAGAGACGAAAACTATGTTCAAAATAAACTGATGTATGTTTTTAAAAACCTTGCACGGAATTTTAGAATTTTATATCCATATTAGAGAAGCTCCTGTGTAAAAATCCCAATTAGAATAGTGAGAGAAGTTCTCTCTAATGTTTATGGTCATGAGTATATATGTAAAGAGTTCAAGACTTTGCATTAGGTAGAAGAACTATTTTAGAATATAAAAGCTCTTATATTTTAAGAAGCAACCTGCTATCCTTCAATGAAATCATGAAGACAATTGTGAGGACTGACTACATGCACATGTGCCAGGTCAGGACACTCAAAGGCCACGTACTCATCAACTTCTGTTGAAGTTAGATAGCTAAGCAGCTTATTTGATTAAAGGCGGTAGTGATTTCTAGTAGCCTCATTCAGGAGCACATATTACAACTTCATTTTGCACCGTCTTATTAAGCAAATGTTTAAGATACACTTTGAGTAATATCAGTAAGATTAGAAAATATATTAGATGGCCAACAATTAAGAAAACATGATGCATGTGTAAGTACAAACCATTCAAATTGCCAGCAAATGGTTAAATGCCAAAGCATAGAACAGCTAGTCAAAGGTCTTAAAGTGATGGGCCAGAAAATAGAGTCCCAGAAGCCAAAGCACAGAGGAAATAAAGTTTGTTTTATTTTGTTTTTAGAATGGAAGGGAGGGGCAACTACCTGACCAGGTTATCAGACTTATTTCCAAATTAGGATTCTCAAGGAGACAAAAGCAGAGGACAGTTCCTCTCCTGCAAGAAAGTCAGGAACTAGAAGTAACAGAATACATAGCCACAGGGCCTGTAACCTCAGCCTTAATTCACAGTTTGGCATTACAGGGAGAGAAAGGAGAAAGAAAACAGTAAAACTGAGCTGGGGTGGGTGTTAACAGAAAGCTGTAGTGGGGAAGGAGGAACACGTATACATTTATCCTCAGTCTCTGTCAAGCATTTCCACTCCTCTTCCCCCAGCTTGCCAAGTGTGCTTTCTCATCTCTGCCCACTCCTTTATGATTCAAAATGCATCAGGACTATCATTTCTTAGACGACAGAAGAAAAGGGCTACATGGGGACAATGGCATAAGTGTGGGTCTTAAGTTGAAGAAAAGACCATTTGTATTTCAGAAGCAGGAAGCAGTCTGGTGGACTGTACCTAAAGATCCACGGGAGGTCAAGAGAAACACACCCTGGTCATACAGGATTTATACAGCTGTGTTAAAAATATTAGGTTTTATTTTAATGACAATGAAAAAGCCATCAAATCACTTTAGGCAGGAAGGATCCAAACATAAGAGGATTCCTCTGGTAGTTGAATTACCTCATCTGGTTGAAAGGAGGGTACATACTTCAGACATAACTTTAAGAGCAGCAGGTTTGTGCCCAGTTGGGGAAGAAAAATTCTGTTCCTTTCCCTTTTCACATGGCAGACAGCCCAAAAGTCTGTACTAAAAGATTTGTGTGGGTTTCTGTTTGGGTAGTTACACAGAACTTAAGGGAAGAGCATTCCGAGTTATCCCGCAAGTTGACTGAACAGAGCTCCCTATCAGATCTAACACCTAGGCTTAGATAAATTGGACAAGAGCTTCTTAATTATTAAGGCCACGGTCTCTACATTGCCTTGGGCCACAGGAAACCATGACTTGAGGCATTGCCCTGGAATGTCACAACGGACATGGTTCTAATTTCGACAATCTACTGCTTTAAGAAACTGGTAATTAAATTTATTGTTCTAAATTTGAATTTTAAATTCATCAACGCTGTTACTCTTAAGTTATTCTTAAGTATTTTTAAATAGATGTCCATTTTAAAATCTTAGTTTAGTAGAAAAGATGACTGTCTCAAGAACTATCAGCCTACAAGGATAGAACCTATTACAAATTTTCTATTTGTCACCCTCTCTAAAGGATTTCTTACATATTCAGTATTCAAAGAGAAATTAAACAGTAATATGGAAAATAATCATGTGGTTAACAAAATAATTGAAAAAAAAGCTAAGAAAAAAAGACTAGTTTCTTTGAGAATTTTTAAAAGCTGATTATCAGAATCAGCTGAAGGACTCTGAAGCAATTAAAATGATTAAAACTCAATAGGCCTGAGTGGAAACCAGTGACCTAGCAGGCTGAGAGTAGCTGGAAAGAAAGTGATGATAGGGGAAACAAAATAGGCCATGAGTAGATGGCCATTCAGGCTGGAACACTGCAATATTATAGTACTCTATACTTTAGTGTATGTTTTGAATTTTCCATTAATTTTTTTTTTGAAGGAATAGTCCAAAATGTCTCCTTTCTGATGATCTCACGTTTAGAAACTGATGAGTTATACTATGACATAGGATTTAATTATTTTGCATTGGATCCTGTAAAAAGCCAAGAGAAACTGATTTTTAGTATGTTTAAAAGGAAGAGGATTTCACATGTTTGGACAAGGACGCTTGCGCTGGTTTGGTGGTGACTGTGCAAACAGCACCACCAAGCTGCTATCATGATTCACTCAGAGAGAAGAGGTAATCTATGATTCACAGAGAATCAACTTTTTTTCATGTAATTTCAATCCTATATTCCTTTGTGTACTTAAATCTTAAACACTATAAAAACTTAAGTGTTTTTAGAGCAAATTTGGGATGGAACACACATTCACAGATGATTTGTATTAACCAATTTGTATTAACCAAAAACAGTATTTCATAAGTAACACCACCTTTACAAGTGTTGCTAGTAATTTATACTAGAACTTCCCTTTAGTAACAAAATTAACACAAAAATGAAATTTTTAAGAAGTCTAGTAAATTCCTCACACGAAGTCTGTTCCATCTGAATGAGCTGTACTTCTTTCAGTAGTACAAGCCACATTGACATTTGACAATAAGCAGAACCACATCTTATGCTATATGATTATATAGAATTTATCAGTCAAAAACATGCCCAAATCCTGACCTGCTCCACAGAGAAAATAGTCACATGTACGTTTCCATTGCCATGAGTTTTCCCCATTTCTTTGTACCACACTAACCAGTAAACATTCAGAATTTAATGTACACATTTCTTCCTTACCTCTCTTGCAAAACGTGAAAGCTCGCCCCTACTTTTCCTCCCCTCAAGAGGAATCAACTTCAAAGTTAATGAGGCTTGGAAAGTCCCTTTGGACGCTTCTGTTTCCAGTTTCAGTAACCCTCAGGACAGTTACAGTTGGGCTATGGTAAAACCTCCTCCTATTCCTATGCTACATTTTTAGGTTAGCACTTGAAATTAAATTCATTCTTTCACTTCATTTAATCTACATTACTTGAGCAACTAATTGTGCTACAATTGGGTTATTAGTTTCCTATTACTGCCATAACAAACTATCACAAACTTAGTGACTTGGAAAAAAACAATTTTACTACCTTACAGTTGGAGGTTAGAAATCCAAAATCAGTCTTGGGGTGTTAAAGCCACGGTGGCAGCAGAGCTGATTCCTTCTGGAGACTGAGAAAACAGCGATTTCCTTGCTTTTGTCAGCGTCTAGTCTGAGGGCACTCTTTGCCTCACGGCTGGGTCCTGGCTTATACCTCCCTCCTACTTCTTTCCCCACACCTCCTACTACTAACTTTGCCCCTTCTGCCGCCTTCTTATAATAATCACATGGGCCCACCTGAATGATTCAGGGTAATTGCCCCATCATTAGATCCTTGATTAATCACATCTGCAAGATTTCTTTTTTGATGTAATATCATACTGATAGGTTCTAGAATTAAGGCATGGACATCTTTGGGAGGTTGAGGGTGCATAACGCAACTTAGCCCAAAAAGTAAAAGGAAGCACACTCAAAACTGATACTGATACCCTGAGAAAACCATAGGTCAAAAGAGTCATGTACCAAAATGTTCATTGCAGCTCTATTTACAATAGCCAGGACATGGAAGCAACCTAAATGTCCATCGACAGATGAATGGATAAAGAAGATGTGGCACATATATACAATGGAATATTACTCAGCCATAAAAAGAAATGAAATGGAGGTATTTGTAATGAGGTGGATGGAGTTAGAGGTCTGTCATACAGAGTTGAAAAGTAAGTCAGAAAGAGAAAAACAAATACAGTATGCTAACACATATATACGGAATCTAAGGGAAAAAAAAAAAAAAAGGCCATGAAGAACCTAGTGGCAAGACGGGAATAAAGACACAGACCTACTAGAGAATGGACTTGAGGATGTGGGGAGGGAGTGGGGTGAGATGTGACAGGGTAAGAGAGTGTCATGGACATATATACACTACCAAATGTAAAATAGATAACTAGTGGGAAGCAGCCGCATAGCACAGGGAGATCAGCTCGGTGCTTTGTGACCACCTAGAGGGGTGGGATGGGGAGGGTGGGAGGGAGGGAGATGCAGAGGGAAGAGAAATGGGAACATACTGTATATGTATAACTGATTCACTTTGTTATAAAGCAGAAGCTAACACACCATATGTAAGGCAATTATACTTCAATAAAGATGTTTAAAAAAAACACTGATACTGGAGAATACTTAGAAAAGTCCAATACGCCTAGTATATAGTTAACACTTACAGAAAGGAAGAATGCACACACTAACATGGTTGAATTTTTAAACAATAATTAAGTAACGGATTGGTAGGTATTTTGATGACAACTGGAGAGAGACTGATTGGTCGGAATTACTCAGAAATTGCCTTAACTCCTCACTCACCTTTATTGTTCTAATCCTCACTTTCCAGACACAGAAAGGAAGAATCTGCATTCCTTATCTATAGAGATCACGTGCCCGGGGCACAGGAACATGAGCCTAAGGTTAGGTGCAGTCAGCAGGAGGGGGGGGGGGGCTTGGAGCTCAGCTGTAACCTTTTCATCTTGAGGTAAGAAGCATATATTGATGTGAAATTAGTTCCTTGGTAACAGAGTAAGGGACTCTTATTTTTATTTTACGATCTTATCTTGGACAGTTTTCCAGTTAACTAGTCAGGGCAAATATATTCATCTAAAGGGGCCCACCAAAAACTGAGAGGTGATCACAGACTTTCCACATACCTCTGAAATTGCTTCGATATTTGTAAAAGGAAGAGCACATATACTGTTTGTTATATAAATAGATTTGTCCATATCATAGGAATTTACAAATAGTGACCCCTGGGACAATACACTTTCGATTATATTATGAAGCACTTTCACTACAGGCAGCTGAAAAATAGGCTTGCTCAACATCTTTAATTTGAAGAAAAAACGGAGATGACATCCTTACCTCTGATCTATAGATTAGAGGGTGTTTTTCTCTTGTTTTATTTTGTACGATCTACAACAGCTCTGTACTGACTACATAACCTCAGTGTATTATTTTTAAACCGTTTAAGCCTCCAGAGGTGTTTAAATATAAAACCACCAATTAAAAGCATTTTATTTTCTCACAGAAGTATGCACAGATGGCCTATATTGAATGATGCCAAAATGTTTACAAAAAATATTTCTCCTTTGCTATTAAAGAAACTGCCTTACAGACTCATGTGGATGGTGAATAAAATTCACTTAGCAAGTAAACCTAGTAGGACCCCATGTGGCCTTCCAGCGACAGACACCCTCTCCCCACCCCCCACGTTCTCCACCTGCCTCTTGTTTGTAGAAAAACTTTAGCCTCCTAGGCCTTTCCCTAGTTCCAAAGAATAAACTTAATCAGAGAAGTGAGAAAATGCAGAAACAAAGAAAACAGTCACGCAAGACAAAATAACAATAGTTTAGCCATTAAACAAAGTCAAGGGCCTTTAGCTCCTCCTCAAGAGCTATAGATAATATTCTGAGCCATGTTCTTTGAGCTGTTTAGCAGATACTGAAACCGCCTCCAGGTGGATGAAGTTAATTATATTCTGACTATAAGCACGTAGACCCCAGAGTGGTTGGAACCAGAAGGTAGATAATACTGACTCCTGATCACCTCACCGCTAACCAATTAGAAGAATGACCACAAGCTGATCACACACCCCACTACCCTCCCCCCCCCCCCCCACAACCCTCCCCCTCCTCCTGTTTTTCAAAAACCTTTCCCTGAAATCCATCTGGGAGTTGGCGTTTTTTGAGCATCAGCTGGCTGGACTCTGTGTTTGGTACCTTACAATAAATGCTGCATTTTCTTTTATCACAAACCTGTGTCAGTAGATTGGCTTTACTATGCGCCTACAAGTAGATCCAAGTTTGATTCGGTAATACAAGTAGTGTTTAATTTTGTACCCCTTTTGTAAGAGGTGTTTTGACTTCCAGCTCAACATCTCTTGGGCCAAGAAGGTCACTAGGCTTAGAAAAAAAATTTTTTTCAATAGCTGTTTCAAGGTGACCCATTTAAATGAACGTACACTTGGTCTCTGAACCTAGATCTACTTACTCCATTATTTGCAGGGTAAATTTCCTATGCTGGGTGCTTCTCCATGGAGCTTCGGACGTCCTTTCAAAATCTCTTCAGAACATTTCTATACATGCTTAGGGAAAGCATATTTTTACTTCCTTCTCTACCCTTACTAGAGTGTGAGCTCTTTGAAGATAGGGACTATGTCCTACACCTTTAATTTTCTATCGTAGTGTTTGACATTACAAAAAATTGTTGGCACAGTAAATATTTGTTGAATAAATAAATTAATAAATACAGCACACAATGAATGAGACCTTGCTGAGTTCTTTCATTTGGTAGGAAGACTCAAGAGGATTTTGTAAGTCTTATTTTTGAGGTGTTTATAGTTTACTTAGGAAAAAGAAGAAGGGACACTGGAGAAAAATCTCAAAACACTACATACAATTGAAAAGCAATCATAATATCTGCTCTAAACCTATGATTCTCCAGGCATACAGAAGGCTATATCAGAATCACTTGGTAAACATAAAAAATATATATATATATATATATATATATATATATATATATATATATATAAATTTAACTGTGCTTTCTCACTCTGGCTACAGTCCAGAATAACCTGTGAGAGCTTTATAAAGTTAAGTTGCCTGTGTTCCATTCCCAAATTTCAGGAGTGGACAAAATCAGGAGATTTTGCTGTGCATTTGGGATTGAGAACCATTGAGCCACTCAGAGCAGAGACCTAGGACAAGCAGAACTGTATCACCTGAAACTTCTCAGACACACACATAATCTCAGACTTTGTCAAAAACCTCCTGAAACAGAATGTGCATTTAAAAAAAATTCATTATGTGATCCACACATGCATTAAAGTTCAAGATGCACTGCTCTACATCATATCAACCTACACAGAAAGGGAAAAAAAGTCTGTTGAGGTAATTAGGAAATGCTCTTGAAGAAGACATTATAGCCTGTGGGCACCTGGGTTCTGGGGTCAAACTACCTGGATTCTAACACTGAAGGTCTGTTAACTTGATCGGGTTACTTATTATTATGTCTAAGCCTAAGTTTACTACACTCAAATGGAGGTAATGATAATACCAAATCCATACAGTTGCTTTGTGTCATATACTATTGTTTTGCACAGAGTAAGCCCTCAGTAAAGTTAATTACTGCCACTAGGAATGAGTAAACTTGGGCCTGAAAACAGGTGGAAGGCATTCTTTTCAGGTCATTATCTATCTTGAAGCAAACTAAAATAGCAGTTTTCAACTAGGGTACACAAACTCCTAAACATAATAAATGCATGCCAGATGGAAGAGAAGAACCACCAGTTTTAAGTGGAACATTTTTCAGGTTCTCAATATCAACATGCATCCATTTATAATTTATCTAAAATTAAAATTTATCATGCCTGCAACAGTGTCTGAGCTTTGCCTTTCTTTTCCTTTCCCCACTTGCCTTTCACAAAGGTCCTCCTCCCCAATTTACAAGCTCAAAACTTAACGTTGCCCTGGGTGAAAAAAACAAAACAACAACAACAGCAGCCAAAAAAACATTTGTGGCACCAAAAGCACTTTTCATGCGTCATCTAGGTGATAAACTATTAATAGCAAGACTCAGTGCCCTCTTCTCCAGCTAGCCACCCAGCTACCTAGTTTAGAAGAGTTCAGACTTGAACACACAGATGTCTGCACATGTGATGAGTATTCAGTTTATTTAACTTAAAAAATGAAATCAGTCTTTTCTGACAGTAAATTTGATTTGGTCATTGGTTTGGCAATGAGGATTAACTTCACCATTTAATGAGAACATTTTTCCATAAATTGAATGAGCTATAGCTAAAGGTAAAAGGTTTTGACAAATATGTTTTAAGCACACACACACACACACAAAATACACAGTAGTCTTAAAATGGAATTTTTTATGATTATTTAAAAATAGTAAATAAATTCAGATGTCAGCTTAAAAATGTAATGGGCATTACGGTTTGTCAAAGTTTCTGAAGTTTGCAGATTACTATGGTAGGCCAAAAAGTGCCTTCGGTTTTTAAAGTAAAAATAAAAGACACCATTGTTCATTTTCGCCAAGACCTTTATTGAACACGTACTCAACCTTTTGTTCCACTACCCTTCTGCCATTTTCAGGCAACTTCATAATTTCGTCTTTCCAAACTGTTTTTATCTTTTTGAGCTAAGAACTGTTCCAGGTGCCTTTTACAGTCTTCCAGGGAATTGAAATTTTTTCCATTAAGAGAATTTTGTAAAGACTGAAATAAATTGAATTCGGAAGGTACAATATCTGGTGAATATGGCAGATGAATCAGAACTTCCCAGCCAAGCTGTAACAGTTTTTGCCTGGTCATCAAAGAAACACACGGTCTTGCGTTATCCTGATGGAAGATTATGCATTTTCTGTTGACTAATTCTGGACGCTTTTCATCCAGTGCTGCTTTCAGTTGGTGTAATTGGGAGCAGTACTTGTTGGAATTAATCAGTTGCTTTTCCGGAAGGGGCTCATAATAGAGGACTCCCTTCTAATCCTACCTTATACACAACATCACCTTCTTTGGATGAAGACTGGCCTTTGGGTGTGGTTGGATGGTGGCACATTTCCCTTACCCCATGGTCTCTTCCATTCCACATATTGTACAGTATCCCACTTCTCATCTCTCAACACAATTTGTTTTAAAAACAGAACATTTTCATTACGTTAAGTAGAGAATCACATGCGGAAATACGGTCAAGAGGTTTTTTTTTGCTTAAATTATGTGGAACCCAAACATCAAAGCGATGAACATAACCAAGCATGGTGCAAATGATTTTCAGTGCTTGATTTGGATATTTTGAGTATGTCTGTTATCTTCTGCGTGGTATCAAGTTGATTGTTCTCAAGTAATGTATTGATTTGATAGCTATCAACTTCAACTGGTCTACCTGACCGTGGAGTGAGAAATCTCCAGCAAAAAATCTCCAGCATGAAATTTCGCAAACCACTTTTGACATGTTTGATCAGTCACAGGCAGCACCTACTCCATACACTGCACAAAATTTTTTTTTTTTGCATTTCAGTTGCACTTTTACCTTTCTTGAAATAATAAAGCATAATATGCCAAAAATGTTGCTTTTTTTCTTCCATCTTCAATATTAAAATGGTTACACAAAATTTCACCAATTTTGATGTCTTCTTTTACACGCACGCTGATATGACAGCTGTCACCTCACCTACAATCTAACAAAATTGTTTCGAGAAGTTAAAGACAACTAAGTGCTTCTAGAACCATATTACAGAAAAACCAAATGAACCTTTTGGCCAACCCAATATTTGAAGTGATGTTAGCTCAAGCCTTGATAGGCGGATTTATCTCCCAGCCTTGTACTATTTATGATGTTCTATAGGGCACTGGAAGCTCCAGAGAAGAAAACACCAAATAGATGTCTCAAATGCTTATCTGGGCTTAATAAAAGAAGAAAGTAAAACAGAATGTGGTGCATGCTCTTACCTCAAGTCTCTTATTGGTACTCCAATACATTTATAATATCAGATTCCAACAATAAAATAACATCTTAAGGAAAAGAGCTTAGATGCATGCAGAAAGTACAGAGTTCTATACTCACAGATCTATGCTTAAGTTTTTAGTGGTGAAAAAATTTAAAATCCACAAATACAATGATATCATAAATAGCAGGGAATCACAGACCTGGAAACTATAAAATGGAGGGACAAGTGGGATTTTTCATTTTTGTTTTTGGAGTCTTTTTGGTATTTTAAAGTCTTTGGTGCAGAAATATTAGGATATAATGGCATGGTTCAAGAGTGACAAGAAAGAGAGCGAATGCAATGAAAATTGCAATGGATACAGCTGAAAAAAATATCAATTAGCTTTTGATGATTCTCTTTGTTTAATAATTCTCCCAGAATGAATGTCATTCATTGTCATTTCCCTTTGCATTATTTAAAGATAGAAGTGTGAAAGAAGGGACTTTGGATTTATTTGATTGTGGTTATGATTCAACAAAAGCTGGTTTGAAGAGGTAGAAAGAAAATAAGACATTTGAAGGCCTATTGAAATGTGGAAGTAATTACTATTTCTTCTTACACAACAAGGTATTTTAAAATTGTATTTGTAGAATACCTTTCCAGGAAAAAATATGTTATGAGCTTTCTGCTTTCATCTAGGACATAGAACATGGGAAATAGTACTGCTTCTAAGTAAACAATGGAAAAAAGCCGAAAACAACAACAACAAAAAACTATTAAATTACTTTTATCAAGTTCATCAGATCACGGATATTATAGAGAACGAATTAGCCTGAATTCCAAAAAGAACAAGCATAGAAGGAAGGAATTGCTGCCATATATGAGAGTCAAAAGAAATAATTTAAAATAATCATTGAGTATCAAATATAAGATGGCATGTTGTTTCACTCCTGACTGGATTACTTCAATCCTTGATACTAACAGCCTGTCAGAATAATAGGTATGCCTATTTCCAGGTATAAATACTATTTACCTTAGTCTCTGTTCTTCCATGTATTCAGGTCTGGCATTAAATAAAAAATTAGAAAACATACAAGAAAGGGGAAAAAAAAATCTTTGTCATGACACAAGATAATCTATAGAACTAGATTCATAGGTGACCTAAATGTTGGGCGGAAACTTTAAAATAATTGTGAAATCTCTTAAAGACCTAGTAGAAAAAGTGGATAACATATTTCAATCGATGGGGAATTTTAGCAGAGAGATGAAAACTATAAGTAAAAGTCAAATGCTAAAAATAAAAACAAGATATATGAATTGAAGATTTCCTTCAACAGACACATGAGGGTACTTGACCCAGCAGAGGAAAGTATCAAAGACACATCAGTAGAAATTATCCAAACTGAAACACAGAGAGAAATAAAAGAATAGAGCATTGAGAGTTGTGGGACAGGGACTTCCCTGGCAGTCCAGTGGTTAAAACTCCAAGCTTCCACTGCAGGGGACATGGGTTTGATCCCTGGTCAGGGAACTAAGATCCCACATGCCGAGTGGCATGGTCAAAAAAAAAAAAAAAAAGAGAGAGTTGTGGGACAATACCAAATAATTCATCATGAGTGTCTTTCAGTTCACATAAAGAACCAGTAGAGAAATTGGATGAAAAATTTCCAGAACAATGAGAGCACATCATAGAACCAAGCAGCTCAGAAGACACTAAACAGGATAAATAACAAAACAAAATTAATCAAACAGAAAAACACATGTACACACCAAGATACATGTCAGTCACACTAATGTAAAAAAAAAAAAAAAAAAAATTGTGCCATACCTCTCAGAAGCTATGCCATCTAGAAAAACAAGAACACACAGTAGCATATTTGAATTTTTGAAAGACAACAAAATTGCCAACCCATAATTATATACTCAGTGAAAATGTATTTTAAAAATAAATATGCAATACTTCTTAGAAAAGCTAAAGCTTATTCACTGTCAGAATACTGTGCTATAAGAAATGTCAAAGGACATCGTTCAGGCAGAAGGAGTGATATGAGACATAAACGTGAATTACACAAAGAATGAAACATGTCAAAGTGGTAAAAATGAAGATAAATATAAAAGCCCTTTTCTTATTTTTAGTCAGCTTCTAAAGATAATGAATGATAATGTCAATCTTTTAGAAAGAAATTTTATGTATGTTGCTTTTCTAAATGAATACTTTTCAAAATATAATCTGTGTAGCCCTTATGGTTCCAGAGAACTAACTCAGTAGCCTCCTCCCTCAGAGGTAGGACAACAGGGCTCCAAGTTCACACATCATATCTTCAAAACAACTAAGTTAACGCCACCATTTTTAAAATGTTAAAAAATATCTATTGGGTAACTATTCTATCAGATGGTAAAATGCAAGATTAATGTAGATATAGTACCTTTTCTCATAAAGCTTACATTTTACTAAAGGAGACTGCAAACAGGTAACATAATTATATAAATGAAATAGAGATGATGAGCAATGCTAGAAGGAAAGCTAGAAGGTGAGCAATGATAGAGCACAAAGAGTGAGGTGACTTACATGTAAAGTGATCAGAGAATATATAGAAAGAAATGACTGTGGGACACCCATGAGTCAGACACTTGGATATATGGATGGGTTTAGAGCTCAGAGAAATGGTTTCTACTAACACATAACATGTGGGAGTCAAAGTCAGAGATAAAATTTAAAGCCATGGGGGACTTCCCTGGTGGCGCGGTGGTTGGGAGTCCGCCTGCCAATGCAGGGGACACAGGTTCGAGCCCTGGTCCGGGAGGATCCCACATGCCACGGAGCAGCTGGGACCGTGCGCCACAGCTGCTGAGCCTGCACTCTAGAGCCCGTGAGCCACAACTGCTGAGCCTGCGTGCCACAACTACTGAAGCCTGTGCGCCTGAAGCCCATGCTCCGCAACAAAAGAAGCCACCGCAATGAGAAGCCCCCGCACCGCGGCGAAGAGTGGCCCCTGCTCGCCGCAACTAGAGAAAGCCTGTGTGCAGCAACCAAGACCCAACACAGCCATAAATAAATAAATAAATAAATTTATTAAAAAAAAAAATTTAAAGCCATGGGAATGGATTATATTACCAAAAAATAAAGTGCAGATAAAAATAAGTTTTACAAATAGAGTGTGTGTCATGGAGGGGGGGGCAGTAAAAGAGTTATGCTTAAAATATTTTCAAGACCTTAGCCCCCAACTATTCCTCTCTACCCCTCTTGCTAAAACAAAATTGTTCAAGCAACAGCTGCAGGCTATGACCCTGGGCTTGCTGCCTCTGTATCCTGTGCCTATAAATTTTTTAACTCCCTTGCTCCTAGAACACGGTATCAGAGCTGATTTACATGCAACATTTTAATAAAGACATGAGCTACTAGCTTTGATTGATTTTTCTCTTCCACGTGGGGCAGTAAAGAAAAACCATGGCAGCAGAAGTTATCTGCTGGTTTACAATGTATATAATTGTTTGTCTTTATAGTTAATGATGTATAATGGCGGTACTTTGTAACTTTCTTTCCATTATATCATATTTCAAATTATACTATTTTTATAAAGCTGTTTATAGATGAGCACTTTGTTTTGATATTATTATACATGTCTTCCAGATCTTTCCCCCATTACTGGGAAGAGTATCACTTTGAGATTGTCAGAGGCATCAATGTCAACATAACTCTGGCTTTTAGAAATAATTTGGTCTTTGAAGTGCTCAAGAAAGCTTCCTATACATTAAAATAAATGTGCATACAAACAGTAATACCTTCAATACTATCATCACTATCACCTGTTTATAAATTATAAAATTCCAAGTTGTGGCTAACTTTAGAAAATAGTGAAAAGTCATATGAGGTAAAAATTGACTGTAAAAAGGTAAAACTGCCATTTCTTGCATTTGATATGATTATCTCCATAAAGAACTGAAAGACTCCCCAAATTGTTAAAATCATTAACACGGAACAAGATACATTTTTACAATTTAATTGCTTTGCTTTCTATCATCACTAACTGAGCAAACTATAGAACAGAGAATATGCTGTGCTGGATTTAAATATGCCCATAAGGAATTCCCTGGCGGTCCAGTGGTTAGGGCTCTGCGCTTTCATTGCCTAGGGCATGAGTTCAATCCCTGGTAGGGGAACTAAGATCCCACAAGCCACGCGGCCTGGCCAAAAAAATTAAAATAAAATAAATAATATAAATAAATAAATAAGCCCACAAATTCTATGACATTCCTCCCTTCGGAAGGTGATTTCCTTCCCTTTGAATGTGAGTCAGAATTAGTAACTCACTTATAATGAATAGACTATGATGCAAAAGATGTTATTTGATTCTGAGGCCAAGTTATAAAAGATAATTACTTCCACTGAGTTCTCTCTTGTATTACCCACTTTGGAGGAAGCCAGGTGCCATGTTCTGAGGACACCAAACATCCTACAAAGAGGTCCATGTGGGGGGGAAATTATCCTCCTGCCAACAGTCATCACCAACTTGCCAGCCATGAGCGTCAGCTACCTTGGATGTGCATCCTCCAGCCCCAGTCAAGACTTAAGATACTGCAGGCCTGGTTGACATCTTGAGTACTCCTTCATGAGACTCCAAGCCAACACCACCCTGCTAGACCACTCCTAAATTCTTGACATGCAGAAACAATGGAGAAAATGAATATTGCTTTGCAGCAATAGATAATGAAAATATCTATGATTTACAATGCAACAATTAATGTATAAATTATATGGAAATTAACATAATGAAAAATGTTCAAGTCTGTTACAAAGAAAAATTAAAACAAAATGGAGAAAGTGTCCAAATATTACCATGCTACAAAGCTTTTAGAAAGTGATTATATTAAATCTTTAAAGAAAAGATCATCTCAAAGCTTTTAAAAACTTTCTCTGGATACAATGAGAGAAAGCTTCCAAGTTTTTGTTTTTGTTTTTTTTTTTCTTTTTCTGAATCCAGCCACTATTAAAAGAAAGTAATCTATGCCAAAAGGGATTTATTCCTAGAAAGCAAGGATAATTCAATAGTAGGGGATTTATTATTATAATTCATCATATTACAAGGTTTAAGAATAAATATCTTCATGGACACTAATGGGGCATTTGACAAAATTTTACATCCTTTATTCTGCATTAACATTCCTAAGAAAATAAGAATATAGATGTAAATTTCTGAATATAAGTATACATCTTACTCCCAAAGTCAACAGCATGCTTACTGAGAAACACTAGAAGTATTCCCACTATGAAAAGATATGACAAGACTGCTCAAAAAAATTATTATTTCACATATTTTACAGGTATTAACCATTGCAAATAGATGAGAAAGAAATTAAAGGTATAAATTGTAATGCAAGTGGTAAAATTATCACTATTTACATATCATGTAACTGTTTTGTTGGCAAACACAGGGACTGAAGGAAAAAGTACTATCAACAATGAAAGAATTCAGTAAGGTGACTGAGAATAAAATTGATATTCAGAAATTAATAGCTTTCTCATATTAAAAACAACAACTCATTATAACATGAGTAGGCAAATTGTGGACTGTGGGACAAATCTGTCTCACTGCCCTCTTTTAATTAAAAAAGTTGTATTGGAACCCAATCACACCATTCATTTAAGACTTGTCTATGGATGCTTTTTCACTACAAGGACATCAGAAGTTGTCTGGCCAGCAAAGCCTTAAATTATTTACTAAGTGACCCTTTACAGAAAAGAATATTGCTAAACCCTGTGTAAGAAGAGATAGTAGAAGAAAGATCCCATTTACAATAAGAACAGAAGTGATAATACCTAGAAATAAACTTAAGAAGATGTGAAAAGTTTGTTAAAGACACAAACCTTTGAAGACTTAAACAAATGGAAAAGTATACCATATTATTGGATCAAAAAAACTCAATATGACAAAATGTGATCCTCTTAAAATTAATCTGTAGATGGAACATAAACCCAATAATAATATCAATAAGTCTTTTAAAAATTTATGGCATTCAAGAACTAAAATGTATATCCTCTGGAAAAATACAGAAAAATCTAACAGCGGTAGCTGCCAGTAGGGAGGAGAGAAAAGAATAATTGTTAATAGATATACTGTTTGTCCTTTTGAATTTTGTCTTAATACTACCCATTGAGAAATAATAAAATATAAAAATTTAATCAAAAATCTAACTGAAGCAATATGTAAAGTTGAAGGATGGAATCATAACATATAAGTAGAACAATTAACCCAAATCAGTCTGCCAATTCAAAACAATCTTCAGGGGCTTCCCTGGTGGCGCAGTGGTTGAGAATCTGCCTGCCAACGCAGGAGACACGGGTTCGAGCCCTGGTCTGGGAAGATCCCACATGCCGCGGAGCAGCTGGGCCCGTGAGCCACAATTACTGAGCCTGCGCGTCTGGAGCCTGTGCTCCGCAACAAGAGGAAAAAGCCCTCGCACAGAAACGAAGACCCAACACAGCCATAAATAAATAAACAAATATTTTTTAAAAAATTAAAAAAATAAAAAATAAAAAAAAACAATCTTCATTAGAATTTTACCCGAACTTTTTTAAGAACTCAACAAACTCTATAAAACATAAACATGGAATAATTTATAGTCTATGGATAACTAAATAAACTCTAAGACAGGGAATTTACCCAAACAAATTTTAGTACACACTGCAAAAACATAGTATTTAAAAGAGTATAGATTTATGGGTGGAAAAAAAACCCTCAGATAACTCTGAAATAAATCCTCACAAATAGGGAAATTAGGTACATATAAAAGGTTGGGCAAAGGAATGGGTAAAAATGGGCTGCCTGATAAGTAGTGTTGGCAAAATTTGTTATGATATTGAGAAAAGTAAAAATGGATCCTGAGCATAGTGTACTCTAGTTGTATTAATCATCTAAATGTGAAAAGAGAACTTATACACTGAATAGAAGGACAGAGAGGAAAATAAATTATAAATCACAATTGGAAAAAGGCTTATTAAATGAGAACAAAAAAGGTTAAGTTGTGAGGTAAAAAAAAAAAAATCAGTATTTCAAAATTAAATATTCTGTTCAGCAAAAACTAACAGATAGATAAAAATTTAGCTATTCTGAATAATAAAAATTAACTGACAGATTATAGAACCAAGTTAGTTTAAAAGATGAAATAAACAAGTGACTGATTATAGCTTACATTCCCAAGGAGGGTGATATTGCCTTGCTCACAAGGTAGCAATAATTGTTATTTTATAGCTTACATTCCCAAGGAGGGTGATATTGCCTTGCTAACAAGGTAGCAACAATTGTTATTTTCGGAGTGACAATTTTCTTACCTTTTAATATGTGGACCATAGATATACTTTTAGTACATAAACATACACAAAATATCTGTAGTATTAAATTTCAAGGGTGAAGACTCTTAAGAAAAATAGTCTACAAAAGCTCTCTAGGGAGGTAATAATGAAAAAAAAGAAAAAATACATACTGCTTATAGACTACACAAAGAATTTTCTTAAATCAACAAGGGAAAACGCATCAGGAAAATCAATAGATAGCTAGTCAAAGGATACTAATAGGCAATTCATAGAAAGGGAGTCTGAATGTTCAAAGTGACAATCAAAAATGCTAATTAAAACCACTTTATACCCATCAAAGTGGCCAGTTAAAGACATAATAACAAATTTTAGCTGAGATATAGAGAAAGGGAACTTGGTGTACTTCTGGTGAGAGTATATGTCTGTATAGCCATTCTGGAGAGCAATCTTCAACTATTTACTAAAACTGAATATGTTTATGGCCAGCAATCCCAAACCTAAAGAGGTTCTCAAAAAAGTTGCCAACTGGACCTACATCATGTTTTTATACATGGAAGTGAGAATTGTTAGCAAACTAGATGCCTATTACCAGAGAAATGCATAAGAAAAATTCAGTGAATATATGCTATGGAAATCTACATAGCAGTTAGAAACAAGTTAATGGATATCAATAAAATAAGACACATAAAATTCAAACATATATTTAATTTTCAAACTGTAAGAAGCTAAATGAAATTTATGGTCAACAACATTTAAGTACATTAAAAGCACATAACCACAGAAAACAATACTACATTATTTATATGGTTACATGCGTATTAAAATTTGTGCCAGTGGGAAAAGGGAAATAGTTTATCTGAGATAAAGGGGTTTAAAAGGAGAGGAGTCTTTACGATCTCTACCAATACTCTATTCTCATTATTTCTATAATGACTATCCCCTTCTAATATAATATTTAATTAATTTATTTTATTATTTAATATATCTATTTCCTGTGAGAACATAAAAGTCCATAAATACATAGCGCTTTGTTTCGTCTAAGGTGTCTCAAACACTAATATATTTTAAAATACAATGTTGACACATAGTAGATGCTAAAAATTATTTGTTGAATTATCAATGAATTAATGATGATAATTTGCCCATAATTGGCTTTACCAAATCACTTCTTCTGAGCATGCTCAGTTGAAACAACATGTGTCCCCTTGGTGAACAGCTTCCTCAGATGAACATATTGTGAAGCATGGCTCCTATGTTTCCTGTAATCCAGAAAGTGTTGCCAAAGTGCAGAGCTCTGCCAAGAAAGCTCTGGCTTCCTCAGCTTGACAAGGCTTTCTGAGGCACCCAGCCAGGGGCCTTTATATGTATTTTTGGCCATAATCACTCCATAGAATGACATGGTCCAAACAACCTCCACATTATCACCTTGCAACACATTGTCCTGAAGTAAAATAGCATATTGTGATATGCTATCCATGGTGCTAGGTATGGATGTTATACACATCACTGGTCAGTAAATGAGCAAAAATCACTTTCATGTCCATATATAGATAAATATGAAGAAAGACATGAGCTCATTGTAATTTCCACCATTATAATCATAGAAAAGTGACTTTTTAGGTAAGCCTTTCTTTTCCCTAAGATAAAAATCAGGACTCCCATTTGTAGTAGGTATTTTGGGGGGTTATACAAGAATCTAGAAGCCAGATGTAGGCTTTTCTACAATAAGTTTTTCATTTTGTGACTGATGCTACCCGTTCGGATCTCAGAGGAAAGATTCTAGAAATGAAAAAGTCTTCATATGTCAAGGAGGACACATTTTCCCTTCTTGATTATAGCTTTCTCTTTACAATGTTTTTCTGTTTTAGATTCAGCATCCTCACAAATCAAACTTGATGGTGGTTCATGTGCTAAATAAACATTGTTCTGACAAAGATGACATCTATGTGGTTTTGGGGGCTAAGTAAACTTCTATAAGTAGAAAAGCAAGTTGATATAGTGGACATCAGTCATTCGTGGCTGCCTGAAATCTGCTGAATGTTACACACTTTGACAGGTCTTTGTAAATCAAATCCTTTTAATGTATCATACAAAAAACTTTATTTCTGAACCTCACTTGTTGGTAGGATACAGATAATTGATTTCAATGCCAGTCAAATGCACCCATGCTAGACTTTGATTCAGAATGGGTTACAGGGAAAGAAAGCACCCATTTGAAGGTGCTGTTAGAAGCAGAGGTAACCTGGTTCTGAGTAAAGTAGTAGTGGCAACAGCAGTACTCTTGCTAAGGGGCCTGGCATGGTTCCACAGCATTTTCACCAGAGTTCTTGGAACCTCAGTGAACAGTCAATTTGGATGTCCTTTCAAAGAATCTCTAAGCTGTAGAATAAATACTCTATAATAAAAGTGTCTCCAAAAAGAAGGGAAAATAGAACAAAAACACTGGGTAGTAAAGCTATACAAAGTTAAGCCCCTCAAAATGACAATTGCTTTTTAAACTTTTTTATGGCTACCAATAATAATATATAAGTAAAGCACATAGTACCTGCTACATAGTAAGCCCTGTATTAGTGGTGGCTATTTAAATGTATTTCACACTGAGATCCAAAATATACATACCCATATATATTCAAATTGAAAACAAAAATATCATGAAATAATAGTCATAATAGTCATATTTACTATATTTTCATTCGATTCTGTTTAAGTAAAAAAAAAAAAAGACTATTAATAGCACTACTGAAAAATAATAGGATATTTGAGTAACTAACCTTTAGAGGCTAATGACACAGATAGAAGTTAACTCATGCATTCATTCATTCATTCATTCATTAAAGCATCCTTTTCCCACCAATTATTCTCTAGTGTCCTCTCAGACAGAACTAAGGTTTGATTAAATAAGCCTATTGTTTTGTTTCTATGGAGTCAACCTCTAATAGAAGGATAGATATCCAACTAAAACAAAGAGTTGAGAACCATGGAGCAGTGATCAAAAAGGGGATATTTTTACTTTTTTATTCATATTATTTTTTTCTTATTACAAGAGAAATTCATGATCACTACAGAAATTTTTCAAAGTGCAGATTTTAAAAAGGAGATAATGGGAATCACTCATTAAGCCACAAACTAGAGATAATTACACGTAGCAGCCTGTGTCCAATCAAGAAAAAGAAAGCACCCAGTGATTTAATAAGGGAAGTTTAATATAAAAACTGTGAAATTCTGATAAATGAGCAATTATAGGATATAAGAATACTTTTACATTCCAGATACCCTTCATATGGGGAACTTTCCCAAGGAAGGACAAACTTGGAAGAGGACTCCCCTTCCCAAGACTGGAATTCAGAACTTGTTAGAGAAGATGTAGTTGCAACCCAATGGACGAGAGAGTTCACTGTTGTGCCCTGGTCAGGGATTGTCTATATTCATGGGACAAGTAGAAAGAAATCCTCCAAAGTGCAAGTGAGTCACAGTTGGTAGCTAAGTGTGTGAGTATGCACAGGGAATAGAGGCACCAGGGGAAACCCGCATGGGCACAGGTGGAGTCAGGCAAGCTATAGCTTATGGCTGGGCACATGGGCATTCAAAGGGAATGGGGGAACATATGTGGCAGGAGAACTAGAGCATGCAGTATCTCTGTTGGGAGGGCCATGGTGTTGGGAAGACCTTGGAGACAAACCTGGGGTGGGGGTGTGAAGGAGTGAGCAGAGAGAACGAGGGCCCTGGTATGGGCCGGAGACCTGCAGTGGTCAGTGTCCATGTCAAGAGGGACAGTCCTGCATGCCTGGCCAGTCAGAGCATCACTGAATATCCTCACACCCACACTGTTGACCCACCATGCAGTGGCCAGAAACCACAGGAGATTGTCTTTCTCCTGCAATGTTCCCCAGTGCCCTCTACTGAGAAACCTTAACATTGTGCTCACTGTAAAGAAGGGATAATTCAAGAAATTTCATTATTGCAGAGCATATATTGAGGGGTTAATATGGAGCTGAGAGGCAATACTTAATAAGTAGCACTACATACTAGAGTTAAGATTTTTGTATATACTTTTCCATTCTTTGATCAATAGCCATTCGTACTCTACTATACATGCTATTTGAAACTCTTCTATTAAAAACATACTGTGGTCATTTCCCATAATTTTCTTTGGGAAAGCTACTGTAACAAAAAGTATCCAAATATCTAAATAAACTGTGCCAATGATAGAGATACCAGTGGAAATGATAAGTGGGCATTTAAAGGCTTATTCACAATCCAAATAAATGATTTATAATGAGGGGAACTTTAAATATTTATTGTAAGTAATTTGGGGAGGAATAGGAGGTCCTACAGGCACATGATCTTCAGTTATTTTACTGAACAATTTTTTTTTAATTGTGATGCATCAGAATGCTCACCAAAAAAGAGTATCTACATTAATAATAAATGAATAAATCATGTTCAAAAGCCCCCCAAAACAAGAAAATTTTAATTGAGAGACATGAATAAATAGAAAGATATACCATGCTTACATATTAATAACAGAAATACCCAATATTGTAAAAATGCCAATTTTCCCCATATTATTTTATGGATTCATTGTCATCTAAAAAAGTACTTAGGGACTTCCCTGGTGGTGCAGTGGTTAAGAATCCGCCTGCCAATGCAGGGGACGTGGGTTCGAGCCCTGGTCCGGGAAGATCCCACATGCCATGGAGCAACTAGGTCTGTGCGCCACAACTACTGAGCCCATGTGTCACAACTACTGAAGCCCGCGCACCTACAGCCTGTGCTCTGCAACAAAGAGAAGCCCACAATGAGAAGCCCACACACCACAACGAAGAGTAGCTCCCGCTCGCCGCAACTAGAGAAAGCCCACGTGCAGCAATGAAGACCCAACGCAGCCAAAAATAAAATAAATAAATAAATTTAAAAAAAATAAATTAAAAAGTACTTATTTTTTGGTCAAATTTGACAAACAACTTTTTAAAATGTATAAAATGGTAAAAAAATGTCAACAAATTTCTCAAATCCAGATAGAAGGAACTGAACAGATTAGTTATAAAGACAACTGAGGAAAATTCTCATAAGGTTTTGAAAATGTAACCCAAAGTAAAATGTACCCAGGGATTCCTGCAGAGACTTTCAGAACTCATTTTGAAGACAGACTTATTAAGCTTATGCCCATTTTCTTTCTATAGCATATTTCTTACAGATTTACAATGTAAATTGTCAAGAACTGACAAAACAAACAGTAGTATTTGTAGTCACAAGATAAATTTCAACTAATAAGGAATGATTTCAAATCTGATCAGAAAGCCAAAAGATTCCTAAAAGAGATCCTATTTTCTGGGATGCAAAATAAACTTCACATTTGAAGCTCAAAGAAAATAAATCTGTGCTGAGATCCACAGTGAGACTAATCCCACCAGCTTTTGGGAAAGACCCCCCGAGTAAGGGGTCAAAGTATCTCCATAGAGCACATTATTTCTGAGTCAAGTCTTTCAAACCATGGCAATGAGGAAGTCTTCAATGGATCTCAGTAGAATTACCCATAATAATTTTAAGTGTATAGCGCAGTATTGTTAACCATAGGCACATGGTGGTACAGCAGATCTCTAGAACTTTTTCATCTTGCATGAATGAAAGTCTTTACCCACTGCACAGCAAGTCTAGGGAGTATTTTAAAAAGTAAATGTGTTAACCCATGTGAATGTTTCCTTCCTTAATGTAAAATTTGTCTCGTTTATTATAAAAGCAATAGATAATATAAACACATATTAGGAAGACAATAAAAGGCTGTCATAGCTCTACCAGTAGGAGATAACTCGTTTCATTTAGAGATTATATTTTGAGCCTTTGTATTTATACATGCATAAAGTTTGATAATGGCAATAAAATTACATTATAATGCTGGTTTTTATTCTCATACCGTATCATGGACAAGTATCCACAACAAAAGTACTGTTCTGCAATATCAGTTTAATGGACATATAGTATGTCATTATACCAATGACCTATAATTTATTCAAATTCCTATTGATAGATGTTTAGTCTATATCCATTTATCACTAGGTCCTCTGCCAAAATTAAGAAGTTCAATTTGCAGATCCTACATTTTCATTCATATTTCTTTCACATTTCTACATATGGAAAATGTAAGTAAAAAATTAAAAGAGGGCTTCCCTGGTGGCGCAGTGGTTGAGAATCTGCCTGCCAATGCAGGGGACACGGGTTCGAGCCCTGGTCTGGGAAGATCCCACATGCCGCGGAGCGGCTGGGCCCGTGAACCACAATTACTGAGCCTGCGCGTCTGGAGCCTGTGCTCCGCAACAAGAGAGGCCGCGATAGTGAGAGGCCCGCGCACCGCGATGAAGAGTGGCCCCTGCTCGCTGCAACTGGAGAAAGCCCTCGCACAGAAACGAAGACCCAACACAGCCATAAATAAATAAATAAAAATTAAAAAAAAAAAAAAAAAAAAGACTTCAAGTGTTCACTTGGGACCCCTGATAATAATATCCTCCAGGAATAAAGGCAAACTAGAAATTATTAAAAAAAAAAAAAAAAAATTAAAGGAAAGAGTACTCCGAATGGAATTATAGGCTGAAGTCTTATTTACTTCTATAACTGAAGCAATTGTGCTTCAGTGACAGACAATATTATTTGAAACTTTATTACCAGAGATAGATATGACATATATAAAAAACACAGCAGAGCACAACCTTAGGGTTCACTGGAAACAGCATGACCTCTGGAGTCAGATCAGAGACTGAGTCAAGTCCTACAAAATGGGTGGTTTTCGATTAGTCACTTAACCTCACAGACTTTCAGTTTCTCCACCTGTAAAAATGGGTAAATAGTTGATAGGTTGTAGCAATATGTGGGATAATAACCATCTGGATTAAGTGAGATAATATATGAAAGCCAGTCCAAAACTTAGTGCATAGTAAGCTATTAATATATCACAATTTCATTTCTAGGATCAAAAAAAAAAAAAAACTACACATGATTCAGGTAATGGAAACTATATATATATATATATAAAACTAAAAAACAGCAAACTAGCAAGAAAGATTAACAAAGTTAGTCCCTGGTTTTTTTTGTGTTTTTTTTTTGAAAAGCAGAGTATCCTTTTTATTATGATTTCTTTTTACATAACCTTTTCAACCTAGATTCAGGTAACTACCTGTCTCTTCCATCAAAGGAGAAGGGTCCTGCATATTACAACAGGCTAAAAAGGTTTCTAGGAAATAAAATATTTTAAACTGATTCATGACAATTTTTCAATTTTCTTGAGTACACTGGAAAGTGGGAAAAAGACAGGAGGGAAAAATGGTGCTTCGAACAGCCAGACTGTAACAACCTTAGTTAGGTTAATTTTTTTCTCCAAACAGGTTCTAAGGAAGTTCAAGTGCTCTGTGTGAATGCTTTTCCATACCTCAAGGTATCTATTCTTTACTCCCAGTAATCTTGGCCAGTGTTTATCTAAATTCTCTGAAGCATATTAAGTCTCAATTTTGCAAAATAACCCTGGGCAACCACAAACAAGGGGAAAGATGTATTTCTATATCTTGTAGAAATAATATTTGTATCAAGTACATTTTCAGAATTTAGAATTGCTAATTCAAGATGGAGAATATGCTGTGGGAAGAGATATTAAAAAGGTAGCAGTCCCTGTTTTATAATCACACCATCCCTAAAGTTCTCAGTCATTAATTTTGTTTTGGTTCTTCATTGATTAGAAAAACAAAAAGTCCAATTCTTTAATCTTGTTTGAACTTAGATTTTGAAAAGGCACACGTCTCCTTTTGTGGACCGTAAAGTTGAATGAGAATTAGATTCATAGCTGAAATTTTTCTTGGGACATTTATTTTCTGTTTTCTCTTTTGCAACAAATAAACTTAGCATAACAAGTTAATCTGAACTAGTAATTGTGTCTATGTCTATTCAGGTCATTGTTTTGAATTTTTTTTTAAAGAGGATCATTTAACTGAAGGGTTTCCCATCATTAAATATCATAGGATTTCTTTTACAACAGAAGCTGAGCTAGCCAAGCTACTTCTGTCATTTATTGGCTTGGATGCCCTAGAGGGAGAAGAATTGGAACAAAGAACTTAATACACAGGATGTGAGAAGACTTGAGTAAAACCGTAACAGGAATCAAACTCAAACTAGATAAAATCTAGACAAGAAATAAAAGGAATTGGCATTTTTTTGTTTACTTTAAAGATCAATGTTTGAACAATGGTATGTGTGCAAATAAGTTAAAAATACCTTTGAATATACATTTTAAAATTCTTTTAAATAATATTTGCAACAAAGCAAAGTTGCAAATATTTGCATTTGTAAAGTGATTAATACAATTATATATTTATTGTCCTCATTTTGATATTGTGATAACTCAGAGTTAGAACTGTAGCTTTATGCTTGGAATACTGTTTAGCCGGGGGCTGAGATGAGTGCCTTGTGTAAATTGCCCACAAACCCATCCTTGTAGAATTGCTTTTCTTAAAGTTTCCCTTAGCAAGATAGCATCTGTTTACATTGAGTACCATTAAAAATACCTCCATTAAACGTATTACAATATTATTGTAGATGGCATGCACCACATTAGCTGTTGTCCACTTCATGAGGGCCCTCCGGAGAAATGCATTGTCTCTGCATCAAAACAGCTTTACAAATACAAAGGGTAAAATCTTCTAGGTAAGATGAATAATAAAATGTCTTCATGAACTTGGACTTGAAAAAGATTTCTTAAACAGAACACAAAGAGCACTAACCAAAACAGAAAAGATTGATAAACCAAATATTAAAATCAAGAAATTATCTTCATCAAAATGCAAGTTTAAAACCCTGCAAGGGTAAGCCATAGAGACAGAAAAGATATGTACAATGTATATAACAAACAAGGGTCACATACTCAGAGTATATAAAGAATTTCCACAAATGATTACCAAAAGTCAGACAACCCAAAAGACAAATGTGCAAGGGATTTCAACAGCACTTAATAAAAAAAGGAATTCCAGGGCTTCCCTGGTGGCGCAGTGGTTGAGAATCTGCCTGCCAATGCAGGGGACACGGGTTCGAGCCCTGGTCTGGGAAGATCCCACATGCCGCAGAGCAGCTGGGCCCGTAAGCCACAGTTACTGAGCCTGCGCGTCTGGAGCCTATGGTCCGCAACAAGTGAGGCCGCGGTGGTGAGAGGCCCACGTGCCGCGATGAAGAGTGGCCCCCGCTTGCCACAACTAGAGAAAGCCCTCGCACAGAAACGAGGACCCAACACAGCCATAAATAAATAAATAAAATAAATTAAAAAAAAAAAAAAAAAAGGAATTCCAGATGGCCACTGACATAAACAAAATGTGGTGCATCCATACAATGAAATAATAATTGGCAATAAAGACAAATGATGTACTGATACATGCTACAGCATAATGAACCTCAAAAACATGCTAAGTGGAAGAGCCGATCACAAAAGTCAACACATGGTATGATCTCATTAATATGAAAAGTCCAGTATAGGCAAATCTATAGAGTCAGAAAATAGAATGAAGATTTCCTAGGGGTAGGAGTGTGGGAAGAAGGATAGGTATGACTGATGACGGGTAAAGGTTTTATTTTGGGGGTGATGAAATATTTGAAATTAAATAGTGATAATGGTTGCATGACTTGTGAATATATCCTGACTTGTGAATATATGGTTGCATGACTTGGGAATATATTGAAAACCATTGAGTTGTATGTTTTAAATGGGTGAACTTTATGTGATATAAATTATATCTCAATAAAGCTATTAAAAATTAGATGGAATAAAAATTTTAAAGTTATAATAAAAAAATTAGATGGAATGGAAAAATAATGTGGTCCAGCAATATCAGTCATCATAAACTAAAACCATAATTAGATACAATTAGATACCAGTGTGAACTTTTATACACAGATGGTGATTAAGAAAATCTGGCAGTATCAACTAAAGTTGAACAGACATATACCTTCTGACCAGACCTTTCCACTCCTGGTATATAATCGCTGATAAGAGTTGGCAGTGGTAGGAAGTAACTAGAATTTAAAAGTAGGTCAGTGCTTGTTTGTTACTTTGCTTGTTTTTTAGAGAAATACTTTAATTATTCACTAATTCAAAATGTAGGTCAACTGTGATTCTAGGTTGCCACACTTCATACTGGTGGAAAAACTTTACTTTTCACAGCTTGATTATATTCTCTTGCAAAGAAAACTAAATATAAGTAGGTGTAAAATATGGAAAACATTTCCCACAGAATTTAGTTTTCCTTTTATATTCAGCCTATACAAAGGTCATTGTACAACCCTTGTATGATTGTACCTGCTATGTCCTGGGGCAGCTGAGGCATATGCCTAACACTGGCATTTCAAAAGCACCCAACCACTAGCTTTTAAAGGTAAATGGGATACTGACACTTTATATTATTTGATACTTATGACACTAGGCTTTATTCTTGTTTCATGATGACAATGCAGACTGAAAGCCAACAGATAACAGAAAGAAGTTACAGGTCTGACTTGTGCTCACTTCTTTTGGACTACTGCCTAGTTAAGCCCCAGTTCCCTCACTTCCTGACAGGGAGTCTGGCCAAGCATCCAAATGTTGTCACAATTTTTGTTCGTTTCTTTGCATCTTCATCCTTTTTCAGATAACTCTAAAATGGTTATCAGGATGTTGAGAATTTTAAATTATGCCCCATCTCCTCCTTTTCTATTTCTTACAAAGGAAATAGTGGAAGCATCTGGGGTAGAAACACATAAGCAGATGGGTGTGTGCCCTTCATGACTCAAAAGAAGGTTCTCCCTCTCACGTTAATCTATTTGGTATGACACTTTAAAACTTTCTGGAAAGCTATTTGATAATATTTATCAACAAAATTAAAATAACCATAGTCTTTGACCTAGTTATTATCCTTAAGGAGATTCTATCCTCATCTAAGGATCTGAAATGTACACAAATGAACAAAAAGACATTCATCATAAGTATTATTTATAAAAATACAAAATTGTACTAAAATCTGAAAAAAATTGGTAAAAGCAAAATTTAATAACAACCAAAGGAGGCCAATTAAATTAAATTTCCAAAATTTCTTATGATATAACATAAAGAAAAAATACAGGGCATGAAATTATAAATACACCATTAACATCTCTCTCTCTCCACACACATATATATATGTGTGTGTGTGTATATATACATATACACATATATGTATATGTATACATGTAAATATATACATATATAATCAGCACACAGAATGCTGACTACTATCTCAGTAAACAAAGGATGTTGAGGCCATTAAGCCCTCAGCCACTGCAGCCACCCCTGACAGTGCGCCCTGAGGGGATTCAGGATGGAAAGGAAAAGGATACTGGCCCTAGATAGTCAAGGTGCTAATCAAAGGAATATTTCATTCAGCCCAGATTCCTGCATCTTCGCAAACATAGAAAAGTGCTAAATTCATTAACTTGACTTGCATGTTTTTTCTTTAATTAAGAGAAATTTTTGATGCTCAACTGCCTAGTTTGTTTTTGCAAAACTCCTATATATCCTGGCTCTTTCTTTTTTTTTTTTTTTTTTTATATTTATTTATTTATTTATTCGCTGCGTTGGGTCCTTGTTGCTGCACACAGGCTTTCTCTAGTTGCGGCAGGCCGGGGCTACTCTTCCTTGCGGTGCGCAGGCTTCTCATTAAGGTGGCTTCTCTTGTTGCAGAGCACGGGCTCTAGGCGCGCGGGCTTCAGTAGTTGTGGCTCGCGGGACCCAGAGCGCAGGCTCAGTAGTTGTGGCGCACGGGCTTAGTTGCTCTGAGGCGTGTGGGATCTTCCCGGACCAGGACTCGAACCCGTGTCCCCTGAATTGGCAGGCGAATTCTTAACCACTGCGCCACCAGGGAAGTCCCCTGGCTCTTTCTTTACCTCTTCAGAACAGTCCTTCAGAGCTTATCTGAGGGCTTAATTCTTCAGTATGTCCAATGAATAAAACATAATTCTCAACTTTTAGGTTGTGCATTTTTTTAGTAATAACGACATTGTATTAAAAACAAGGTAAGAAAGTAATAAAAAATATTGTATATAACAACTGACTGGTTCTTTTAATTCTAGATTTCAAAATGTCTAAGTTAAATACTTGAAAAATGTAAGTAAGAAAAAAAAACGGGGAAAATAATAATGGAAATGTGATCATTTTGGTCTCTTATTTAATGATCTGCATTGGTTCTTTATTAGCTATAGAATAAAAATTTAATACTTAGCATTAGATACAAGGTCCTTAATGTTGCTGTAATCTCACTATTAGGAGTTTTTCACCAATTTAGTTCATGCTATAGCTAATCTGAATGTTAAGCTATATGCTGATCTTTATTCTTTAAAATTCACTTTTCCTTTCTAGCTCCCCAAACTCTTACTTATTCTTTATGTTCCAGTCCGCATAATTTTCCAAAGTTAGAATGAGCTATATTTGAATTATGTTTTTTGTTTTATTGAATCCAATGTCATAGCACATCTCCAGTTTTGTGCCATACATGAATATGATTAGAATATGTCAGGGAGCTGAACCATATGATCTCAGGAACTGCTTCTGGTAATATGGTTCTATTCCAGTAGTGTTCATCTCTTCCATGTTTAAATAGTTTTTCAAGAGAAATATGACACAGTCAAAGATTTTCTAAGTAAGCCATTTACACTGCCATGCATATGAGGAGAGTTTTGGCTAAAATATTAAATACAATTATGGATATTTTTGGTATATATTTTTTATATTTAAGATCATAGACTTCTGTACAGAGCCAAAACTGGTTAGAAATAAATTTTGTGCACAATCTGTGTATAACAATCAAATTTTATTTGTCAGCCAATTTTTACCAAAATTTGGTTGATATTTTAAAGTTAAAGCCATATTAAGGAAAAATATATTTATTTTCTCATAATAATGGTTCCATACTTCTAGTTCTACCTAAGATTCACAAATTCTAGTAAGTATATAGGAACAGTAGTAAACTAGCAATATTATGTAAAAACACTCTTATTGCAATACTGAAAATCTGGGGTTGGTTGGCATGTCCAATCTAAACAAGATTAATTTCTACTTAACTAGTAATTCTGTATGACAGATTCAAGAAGGACCTAAATAAAGAAATCACTCATGCCCTTAGTGAAAAATCTTATTGTTGAAAACAAGTGTGTGAAGAAAATGACTACTAATAATACAAATAACAATAGTTAGCAGTCAATATTAGTCAATGAAAAATAATGAATGGTTGGATTTCATTTTTCTGGTTTTTCCCCCAATCACTGATTGACAAATCAAAGCTATTCTCAAATCATAAAACATAAATGAGGGCTTTAAACTTATTTAATGAAAAACTGCTTTATAAAGATCAATTATCTAATACCATAGAAAATTAAATTAATGCAGTTCCATTAACATTGAGGGCTTTTTGAGTCTTAAACCTTTTGCTTAGTACTTAAAATGCAATATATATTTAATCTTTGGAACAACCTAATGGGTTGATACTATCTTCCTTTTAAATTGAGAAATCAAACATAGGAAATAAACTTGCCCACATTCACCCAACTAGAAATTGGAAAAGACAGTTTTTGATCTCCAGAAAAAAAGAAGCTGAATATGGATTTTGAATTATTTTTAAATGCAAGGTATTTACATAGCAATTTTCTCCAATATATATACAAACGAGATGTCTATAATTTCTCTGTCATGTTTATGTAATACCACCTTTGCCTCTCAAATATTCAGTAATGGCTGTCTGTGGTTTGCATGAATGTTTTGGGGCTGGTAGGTTTTCTGTTTTGGCTGGGGGATGAGCTCCACACACCGCTCAGGGTGGTGTGTCATCAAGTGGGCATGCATAGGACTCTGATGCTATTCATGCTACACTCAGCCAGTGGTGACTGGATTCCCAAGCCAGAGGTGACCATTAAGGCCCAACTGCTGCCCTCCCACACAAACACACATTGATACAGAAATACTAGGAAAGCAATAGAACAGAAAATTGAGGTTTTAGACAGTCTCACCTAGATCCTCATGGTTATGGGGAGACCACAGAAAACACTATGAAACGTCTGCATTAAAACTAATAGAACACTAATAGCATTTTTTACCTTTAAGAATTATTACATATGCCATTGCATTCAAACCAATGCAATAATTGGTATCATCAAGAGAGAATGCTATCTAATGTAGGTTCTATTTTAAATACTCAAGATTTATCTGGGAAATTATATCATAACGTAATTAGAGATATACCAATAACAAAGTATGTCATCTAGTTAGTATGAGGGATACACTGAAAATTTTCCAAAGTTCTTTATTTTAAAATAATAAATGAGTGAATAAATATTTACTATAAGAAAAAAATCATTCTCCATAATCCCTGAGCCAAGCCCTTATCACTATAGAAGTCACTTATTTTTAGAAGAAAGAAATCACAAGGATTAGATCATTTTTCTTAGATTGGAAGATTTAGCAGATCCTTGTCAGTGTTCCAAGCTGTTAACTTTGATTTCACATACTAAAAGATGAAAATCCTATTATTAGAAAAGCATTTAATTTCTATCCAATTTTCTTTTCCTTGTTAGTGAAGTCAGTAATCTGTTGTCTGAAGGGTTATCAAAGAAGCTGGGATGTCCTGGCATTTTGAAACTTGAAATTTAATAAGACAAATAAAAGTGCTTGCTCTAATGTTTCACTTAAAGGTTTCTCAGACATAGATTTCTCAAGTTAGTTTTTATTTATTCCTCCACGTATTTAGTAAGTCAAACACAATAATGAACAGGCTATTATCAAAGCATAATACCTTATTGCTGACAAGTACCCAGTGCAAGGCTGGTTTAGATAATATTTGCAACTTTTTAGGGAAGAGTATACTTATTCCTCAAAAAGATACATCATTGTAGCACATCCAACTCTGGGGATTCAGGCATTTGAAATAGTCATTTTGTAATTGTAACTGTGAAGAGTTTCAGAGACTTTCAGTGCTCTTTACTTGTAAGTTTTCTATTAAAACTTTACTTTGGACTCATAGAAGCATTTCTTATATCTTACAAATCACCTCCTAAAATCTAATATTATTTAATCAGTGATCAGTATTCCAAGCTGGAGATAAGGACAGAGAGACCGTGAGGGTAAGCATTCATGAAGTTCCTTCTATTATGTCTGACAAGTGGGAGTTTTGCCCTATGCATGAGCCCAAAATTCACTTGTTTTCAGCCAATTAACTTTTTATTCCATTAAACTCTTCATTTTCAATGATAAACATTGATACTGACAGGTAATCTGATGCAATATTGTGATTTATAAGAAATATATGTTTGGTCATTCAGATGACCAAACACATATTTCTCATATATTTGGTCTTTGTCCATGGATCCTGGCTCACAGTTCCCAAAACCCTTGGGATTTCCTGAATGATTAGAGCAATGGGGTCATCTTTTATCATAATATTTGGTCCCTTGTCTTCATTTCCTGAAATTGCTTCAGAGCCATAAAAATGAAATGGGTGTTTTGTTATTCATAACAAGCCCCTTTCCACCACAACTAGGATTATGTTAATAAGTTGATTTTTCTTAAGCACCTAAGGATGGGGGCTGATTGCTAGAAGAACCAACAATGAATTGAGGGTTGGAACTTTCAGTCTTACCCCCTGATTTCCAGAGAGGGGAAAGGGGCTGGAGGTTGAATCTATTGCCAATGGCCAATGATTTAATCAACCATGCCTATGTAATAAAGCGTCCATAAAAACCCAAAAGGATGGGTTTGGGAGCCTCTGGGTTGGTGAACATGTGGAGGTGTTGGAAGGATGGCACACTCAGAGAGGACATGGAAACTCTGTGCCCTTACCCTATGCACTTGTTTCTGAGTTAACTGCAGAACCAGCTCAAACTAGTCCTATTCTGTCCAAAACAGGATGTGTAGCTGTCTTGCAGATACAGCAGAGTCAAAACTGCAAGTTGGGCTTCCCTGGTGGCACAGTGGTTGAGAATCTGCCTGCCAATGCAGGGGACACGGGTTCGAGCCCTGGTCTGGGAAGATCCCACATGCCACGGAGCAACTGGGCCCGTGAGCCACAATTACTGAGCCTGCGCGTCTGGAGCCTGTGCTCCGCAACAAGAGAGGCCGCGATAGTGAGAGGCCCATGCACCGCGATGAAGAGTGGCCCCCGCTTGCCACAACTAGAGAAAGCCCTCGCACAGAAACGAAGACCCAACACAGCCATAAATAAATAAAATAAATAAATTTTAAAAAGTATTATAAAAAAAAAAAAAAAACTGCAAGTCATGTAACCTGGGCATGTTCAAGGTTAAACCAGTCACAGAACAAAAAAAAAAAAAAAAAATGGAACATGACAGAAACCTTAATGCCAGAACCCTTTCAGAAATAAGGGGTCCATTGTCCAAGAAGATCCAGTGCTGAAATCCACCATTCCATAGCTTACTATAAATGGTCAAGTTTAAAGATCTCCAATTGAAACCTGCCCTAGCAGCATTTCCATATACCAGCTGGTCCTCCCTAACTTATGAAGGTTTGACCAAACACCAGATGGGGGAAACAGATTAGAACCCTGCCACTTGTCTCCTTGTCAGTGGACCTGGCAATAAAGCTCTTTCTTTTCTCAAAGGTCAGAGTAATAGTATTGACTTCTATGAATGTCAGGCTGCAAGCCCTTGCTCGGTAACATACCATTTTATAATAAACCAGTAATCTAGAAAGTAAAATGTTTCCCTGGGTGAGCCACACTAGCAAATTAATTGAGTCCAAGGAGGGGGTCATGGGAACCTCTGATTTATAGCCAGTCAGTCAGAAGCACAGGTAACAACCTGGACTTGCCATTGGAGTCTGAAGTTGGGGGGTACGGGACAGCACCCTTGTAGAACTGAGCCATTAACCTGTGCGATCTGATGTTATTTCCAGGTAGATAGTGTCAGAATTGAGTTGAATTGTAGGACACCATTCTGGTGTCTGGGGAATTGCTTTATGGTGTGGGGAAGACACACATACACACATTGGAATTGAGTTCATAAACACAAAAGACCTGTAAAGAATGATTATTTTATAATAAGTATATATTCTCAATCTGTGTCTCCATTCTTTTTCTGAGATTTTGGATGTAGAAAACAAATTTATGGTTACCAAGGGAGAAAGAGGGGTGGTGGGAGGAATAAATTGGGAGACTGGGATTGACATATACACACTACTATATATAAAATAGATACACTAATAAGGACCTACTGTATAGCACAGGGAACTCTACTCAATACTCTGTAATGACCTATATGGGAATAGAATCTAAAAAAGAGTGAATACATGAATATGTATAAATGATTCACTTTGCTGTACAACAGAAACTAACATAACATTGTAAATCAACTATACTCCAATAAAAATTAATTTAAAAAATAAAATAAAATATATACATATCTAATCATTACCTTCATTTAGTTTTCACATTTATTTACCTAATCAAGTTTTTAAATATTGTAAGAGGTATAAAGATGGAACTTTACGTAAGAATTTTGAGGAACTATAAACAATATCTAAAGAATGGCCAAACTGAGATGAAACTAACAAGATGAACAGACAAATTTAAAAAGGCAGGGATGGTCAAACAAGAAGAAAACATATTGTAGGAAGAACAGATGTGAAAAATCATGTTTTCCACTGCTCCTCTGAGCACAATCTGCAACTTTATACTTCTGTATGAGATGATTTTTAAATTATTTTATTGAAACTGGGTCCCTTTAAAACCAAGTTTCTCTGCCAAGTTTACGGTTAACCTCTCTATCCAAAACTTTATTCCCTTTCTTGCTCCATACCTGTTCCCCTCAGGATTGAGGGGTATCCAATAAAAGGGGAGATTGAAACAAAGCAGGATCTTGTGGGAGCCCTCCCGGGTACAAAAGCCCCTCCATGACCCTGGTTTCTTTTTTGTAAAAAAGGCTCTAGTGTCCTAGGCCTTCCCTGAGTTCCAAAGAGCAGATTCTAGCAGTCAGGAAACAATAGTTCAGTGATAAAACAAAGTCCTAGATACTCCTCAAGGGATATACATAACAATCTGATACATAGCTTTGAGCTGTTCTGCAGGAACTAAGGCCCCACCCAGGTGGAGGACGGTAACTACATGCTGAGACCCCAAACTGGTCTGAATCAGAAGTTTGATGATTGAGATTCCTGGAACACCGCCCTGTTACCTCACCACCAACCAATCAGAAGAAAGTCATGCACCCTGAAGCTCTCAACCTAAGTATCACATTTAAAAACTCTTCCCTGAAAACCATCAGGGAGTTAGGGTTTTTTGAACCTGAGCCACCGGTTCTCCTTGCTTGGCCCTGCAATAAACCTTTCTCTGCTCCAAACCCCAATGTTTTGGTTTTCTTGGCCTCATTGTGCACTGGGCACACAAACTTGGGTTTAACAACATTATTAATGTCCATCTTCTCTACCAGACTGTAAGTTTCATTAATGCAGGCACAGTGTTAACTTTTACTCACCATTTCATCTCCCCAAGCCCAGCACTGTTGTCTACAAATGATAATTCCTTACTATAAGGCTTTTAGACCCATGATAAGAGCACCACAATGCTCATATTTGGGGAAAATGTTAGACACAGATAAAAGGAAAATACTAAGACTACAAAGGACAAAATTGCCTGGATAGGTATTGTTTTCTATGTATTAGAATAGCTGCTTACAAGCTAAACTCCAATGTAAGAAACAACAGAGAAAATACAACCCATTAAAAGCATCCAAATCAATGAGCAAAAAGATTTAATTATTACATGGAAATGCTTCACAAAATTTTCAAGATCATGACTAGATAAATAAAATATATTAATATTTTATCAGTAATTTCCATGTTCTGCTAGAGAAGTATTCCTACTCCAAAATTTATTAATCCTCAACAATCTTGTGCTATTATTATTGTCATTATGTTATCAGTGATATTAAAATTCACCGACCTAAAATATTATATCCAAACACAAAAAACAATAGGTCTTGCTCTATCATTTTTTTAATTAGAAATCTTAATTTTAAACACTTTCATGATGCCTTGAAAGGTTATATGGAATCTTTTAAATCAATTAAAAGACAATAAACAAGACAATCTACTGTGTAAATGTCAAAACAACTTACATATCAAACAATATTTAAAGAATGAATGGCTTATTGATTGATGGGATACTAAAAGTCATGAAACATTTGCTATAGAAATATATTTAATAATATAGAAATTGCCTACCATGTTTTAAGGATGAACTCATCCTTTTCTAAGAGTATGTATGACATAATCCAAACTTTTTTAAAGAAAAAAATGATTAAAATATCTAGAAAAGCATGCATCAGAAAAACACATAAGTAGATTCTGAACATTAGATTATGTATGCTGTCTGTTTTTTCTTTGCGCTATTCTGTGTCTTTAAAATTTTCTACAGTGATCAAATAGAACTATTAGCAATTAAAAATTATGAATTGTTATTTAAAATTTAATCTGCTTCCATCTGATTTTGAAAGGTCCTTCTCATACATGGGACACAGCTCAATAACTGGAGACTGTTCTTTGCTATGTAAGTGATTCATTCTATGCATAGGAAATATTACCTGTCTCTCTTCTGCCATTATTAAATGTAGTTTTTCTATAGATATTTATTAGTCTAGTTGGCTTATATTGTTATTTGAGGCTTCTATATCCTTGTGGATTTTATTCCTAGGTGTTTTATTAGTTGTTGAAATCATGGTATCAATATAGTTAATTATTAACATTGAATGGTTTATTTTTCCTTCAATTTTGCCATTTTTTTACTTTATGTATTTTGGGGCTCTGTTGTTAGATGCGTATATTTTATAGTTGCCATATTTTCTTAATTAATTGAGCCCTTTATCATTATGAAAAGAATGTTGTTCCCACTTCACACATGAAAAAATTAAGACTCGGAGGGGCTGAATAATTTGCCAAGGCTGCAATTCCAATTCAGGTGGTTATGTCATAAATTCCATGTTCTTTCTACTTCTCCATTGTCTTCCAAGATGTAATTCTACATTTACTTTTCACACTTCATTATGCAAACTGTTAATTGCAAATACCAAATCCAGTGGCACTAAATAACTCTATGTGGGCTGTGACTTTGAGAGTGACTGATGTATTTAGAACTTTGTTTCCTAAAGACATGGGAGCATGATAAGAAAATATTATTCACTCCAAAAATAATATACTGCATTACAACATTAAATTATATTCATATTTCATCCAAACTGTTTCAGCATATTTCACTGAAAAAAAAGGGTGCAAGAACAGCCTCAACAGTAATAAATGACAAAAGAAATCTGACTTTACAGATGAGAAATGAGACATGAAAGAAGTTGATAATGACAAAAGAAAGAAAAACTTTTATTTGGAATGAAAATACATTTTTAATCCTCAATTAAGTGCAGTTATTTATATATTTAACTGTGCTTTTCTTCCCTTGTAATTCAAGAGACTTGTTATCCCATTTTATGGGTGTACTTAAAAACTGCTTCAGTTAGCACTTCACCTCATTGGATTGTTTGGGGTTGATTAATTAAAATGTCTTTGAGATATGGGGTCTGTAAATGGTAATGGCCACATAATGTTCACTAGAGCAGTCTTATTCTGGATAATCCAGTCAAAGTAATTTCTGTAGACAAGTGTCTTGCTCACATGTATGGAACTCTCACTACCTACTTAGGCAGCTCTTCTATAATTTACTTTTATTGCTTTCAGTTTCATTTGGATTTTATAGGCTTAATGGCTTGGGAAATGATTATGGGTAACAATAATTCAGAATTGACCTTTCAGAGTTACCTGCTTTTTGATCGGTTTAGCTAGCAATGCTTCTACTTGAATTTATCAGCAACAGAAAAATATGTGCCCTAACAGCTGCTGACTTACATTTTATAATTATTGTTATTATGTTAGATAAATATTTAAGTAGTTGAGAAAACCATGGCAGTAGAACAAAGTCATCCACAGTAACATAAAGTCAATGTGTCTATGTGAAAATATTTCACACTCAAATTAATCTTGCTTCTTCATGTAAGAAACCCTTTGGGAACTATTAAAAATGAAATTGCAATCAACCGGCAATGAGCACTGAGGTTGCATAGAACATAGTTGAAATATAAAGGCAATTCAAATTTTTATATGGATACTAAAGAAGTATAAGTCAATCCTAGCCTCAACTCTAAAATGAGCATCACCGTGAGATTTAATTTCTGTACGTGCAAAGCAGTTAATACAATTTCAGTGAAACCCAGCAGAACCCTGTGGGGCTCCTGGGCACAAAAGCCTTTCTGTGTCCACCGTTTTTCTGTTTATAGGAAATAGGTTTCATTCAGCCTCCAGGACCTTGCCTGAGTTCCAAAGGGCAGGTTCAAACCGTTGCTAATCAGGGAAGGGAGGGGATGCAGAGACAAGGGAGGAGTAGTTAAAGAAACAATAGTGCAGCCTTGGGGCAGGGTCCTGGTTCCCCCTCAAGGGATACACATAACAATATCTTTAAGCTGTTTTGCAGATACTAAAACCCCCACCAGGTGAAAGAAGTTAATTGTATGCTGCCTACAAGCATGCAGACTGCAGACGGTTAGAAACAGAAGGTTGATGATGCAGACTCCCAATTACCTCACCACCAACCAATCAGAAGAATGTCCATGAGCTGGTCACGCCATCCTCTTTGAACAACTACAGCAAAACTCCTCACTACCTCCTCCCAGTCAGGACACACACTTCTGAGGGCATTAGCCCACTATGGTCCCCTTTGCCTGGCAAAGCAATGAAGCTATTCTTTTCTACTTTACCCAAAACCCCGTCTCTGAGATTCAATTCGGTACCCGTGTATAGTGGCCGAATTTCAGCTTCGCCATTTACTTTACATATATTACATTTTTTAATACTGGCAAAATTCTATGAGGTACACATTGCTATTATATATTATAGATGAGTCCGTTTTATAGATGAGAAACTGAGGTAGAGAAAGGTTATTGCTTAAGTTCACACTGCCAGTAAATAGTAGAGGAAAAGTTTGTCTTGTCTTGTTTTTCCTCAGGTATCTGATTCTGGAGCCAGCTATCTTAATCACACATCACACTAGAACGTAACAGATACTCATAATTGTAAGGTTTTTATTTCTCTTTTATTTTCTACCAATGTTAAGTAATGTAAGTTTTCTGAAGAGGGAACTTTCTAGAAGAAAAGGAAAGTCTCCACAGAGGAAGTGGTAAAGCGCTTGGATCTAAAGGGAAGATGTGATTTGGATAAGCAGAAGAGGAAGTGAACAGCATTCTAGATAAGGAACAGCATATGGTGATGAAAAGTTTGGAAGAAGGACTAATCTTATCATGCTTCTGAGAGATTGAAGAGGCTGAAATTAGGAAAATTTGTGGGGAGGTGTAGGAGATAAAGCTGGAGAGATAAGGTAAGCCCGGTGGATAAAAATGCCTTGAAAAGCTAGGCAGAACATGTTAGCTTTGACTTGGAGAAGATAGATTTCTGAGACCAGAGTGACATGTAGCTAGTATTAATGGCATAAATTAATGGAAGGTAAATACTGTATTCAGATTTCAATAACTATTTAACCTTTTTAAAATTTCAATTTCCCTCATCTATAAAAGGGTGAAAATAATATGTATCTCAAAGAATTATTTTGAGCATTTTATTAAAATAATAAAAAGCACATAATACAGTGTCTGAAACCCTGAGTGATTTATATGAGGCATCTGCTAAAATTATTATTTCAATAGTAGGAGTAATAGAAGAAAAACAGAGGCGGGGGCTTCCCTGGTGGCGCAGTGGTTGAGAATCTGCCTGCCAGTGCAGGGGACACGGGTTCGAGCCCTGGTCTGGGAAGATCCCACATACCGCAGAGCAACTAAGCCCGCGAGCCACAATTTCTGAGCCTGCGTGTCTGGAGCCTGTGCTCCGCAACAAGAGAGGCCACGTTAGTGAGAGGCCCGCGCACCACGATGAAGAGTGGCCCCCACTCGCCGCAACTGGAGAAAGCCCTCGCACAGAAATGAAGACCCAACACAGCCAAAAATAAATAAATAAATAAATAAATAAACCCAAAAGTTAAAAAAAAAAAAAATTTATAAAAAAAAAAAAAAGAAAAAAGAAAAACAGAGGCGGAAGACAAGGAGGAGGAGGGGGAAGCGGAGGTACAATAGTAGCCAGTAGCAGCTGCCGTTACCATAGAATCTTATAAAATTTATCTCCTCTGGTGAGACTTAGGAACTGAGCAGTTTCTAAGATGTAAGATGTTACAAGGTTCTTTTGAAACATTTCATCTCTGGGTTACTCTTAGGCAAAATTTAGAAGTCCTGCTATCCTGCTCTCAAGATTTCATACTAAATGTGTCTCATACACTTCTCTCTAATTGCCTGTTGACTGGTCCTGCCCCCTTTACATGGCGATCCGCTTGAATCTGTCTCTCCTGAGTGAGGCACCAGGCTACAGTCACCTCCATCTACTGTGTCAGTCCTTGTCCCTCAGAACTTTGTTACATACTTGCTATCAATCTGAATTAAGGCATATGTAGTTGATAAGGGCTTAATGCAATCTGCCAAGATGTGGATGTAATTTTGGATGGTTTGTAGATGAACACTATATTATAATTGTTATTTTCTTCATTTTAAGCATTAGGAAGATACTTTTTTGTTGTTAGTGACATTAAAATTTCTTTTGAAACACATTTACTTATAGTAATCTATTTAGAATAATGAGTCATAACCATTTGAATGAAAGAGAAATCAATGTGTCTAAATAGATATAAATAGATGATAGATAGATATGAAGGCTCTTCCTCATAACAGAATGCCAAGTAATAAATACAAAGGAAATAATGGAGTTTTAAAATCATCAATGGAGGCTAGAAGCAGGGGATGGAAGTTTGAGAAACAACAGGATATTTACACAGTCTCAGAGAATCTCTCTATAAGGTACTTACTAACTATGAAAGGAAAATTTTGATTTTAAAGTAGACAAACCTGTAGACTGTTTCTGGATTTCTTTGTTTCTTTGTTTATTTCTAGTGCAAATAATGCTGCTAGGACCATTATTGGAAATGACTCCTGTTGCACATTTATAAGCATGTTTTAGGATATGTTCCTAGGAGTAAAAATTTTGTATCATGGGTTACACACATCTTTAGCCCCATGAGAAAATGCCAAATTGTTGCTTAAACTGATTGTCTCAGTCTACAATCCTATCAGCAAGGTATATAAAACATTTCCATTGTTACACATCTTCACTAACAATTAGTAATGTTGCCAGATTTTTTAGTTTTATCAATGTGGTGGACATAGAGATATTTATCTTTATGTTTTCATTTGTATTTATCTTATTGCTGGCATCTTTTCATATAGGTACAAGCCACTCATTTGTGAAATTCCTGCTGATGAGTTGGTCTAATTTTTTGTTGGCTTGTCTTTTTCCTTATCATTTTCAAGAGTCTTTACAGGTCATGTTGTTTGTTAGTTATATGTCTTGAATAAAGTTTTGGGTTTCACTTTTTATTTTCTTTTTGGAGAATGGAGGCTTTTTACAAACAGATGTTTCTGATTTTATTGCTATAAAAAATATCAATCTTTTCCTACATGAATTGTAGTCTATTTTTCAAAATCTTGTTTTAGAATCCTACATATCCCAATGATATAGAGATTTTATATTTTATTTTCTTCAGAAAGTTCTGAAGCTTTCTTTCAGGTCTGAGTTTAACCCATCTAGACTGGATGATGTGAGGCAGGAAACTAAAAGATTGAGGAACTGAAAAAATGAATATGCCAAATTTCTGACTGATCCTGTTTTGCACTTCAAATTTTGAACTTGTAGACTGGAAAAAACACTAGTACCTTCTTCTTACTATCATTGTGAGTTAATGCCTAAAAAGGTTAATGCATATAAAGGGTTTATAGCAATACTTGACACAGTAATTTTAACTTTATTATATTGAATTCAGCTTCAGATCTTGAATATAGAGATCGAAAGTTATAATCATCCTAATTTTGTCATTTGGAAAAGTTAGAGATTTATTATTTTAAAGAATGTATACTTCCTACTTTGAAAGAGGGACCATTTTATAATCAAATAGTAAAAAGAATGCTTCTAATTTATTTGGGCACTTTTTTTTCTCTGCTTAAAATGAACCAACAATTTTGGCCCAACACAATGCAATCCCCCTAAGAAGCATATCCATGTTGTTTGTTATTATTTAACAAACAAAAATATATGTGGCACATTTATTATGCCACAAGAATAATCTGAGAAATAGATACTAGTCACTTAATATCCATATGACTGGAGAATCCTATTTTTTTAATCACCCCAACTGCTTATAAACACCTTGTTTTATCTGAAAACTCTTAATCATTCTCTCTATTGCAAGTATTAGTAAAACTTCTGTGAAGTTTTACTAGACTTATAGACACCAATACAGTTGTTCTAAATTCTGGAAACCACAGCAATTTGTACTGCCTCTTGTATCAAACATTGCTGTTTGCTCACCTAACTGCCACTGGCCCTCGACACACACATATATTCTGATAAATCTATCTCCTGTTACAGAATATGAAAATATGAGATACTTAATCCTGTAATGCTGATTTCCAAATGTGGTCAGTGGCACTTGAGAGAGTCTGCAGGGAGGTTTCTTTGGTGTCTGTTATTAGAAAATCAGATATTCACAGATAAGTCATCCTGTGACCTTGAGGGAATAAACTTGAGAATGAAAGACCATTGACTAAGGAAGGCAGAGCTTCAGAAAGGAATTTTCCCTGATCTTCCATGACATGTGTGTCACAAAATTAAACAAACCTGGAAGTTTGTACCTCCTTACTTGCTACTGTGTTTGATGATAAACCCCGATTTTTTAAGGCAATTTTGGTCTCATGTCTCTTACTTGGTTTTGATACACTGCTCTCATACCTCATAGACAGCATTCTAATTTATTGGCATGTACAGTAGACAATGAATAAGTGTTTGTTAAGTAAAAGCAATGGAGAATTACTTCCCCTCTCATATCTGGATGTTGCCTGACAAGAATATTGCTACCTACTTCAGGAAATAACAGGAAGGGAAATAAGGCCACAGGCCCTTGTACTGCACAGGTTAAAACCACCCTGCACAAGTTTTACGCACTGGGTCTTTCATTTTAAACTACAGGTGAAATCATTAAACTAATTTATTGCAGTTTATGTAGATTGGGCAGCTGTTAAGATTTAGATTGACCAAGTTTTATTTTAGCCACTAGAATGAATAAAATGCAATAAACTAGAGCCAAATGTCAAATACCCGTTTTAGAAATGATCTCTTCCATTAATTGTTTTCCTGTTCTCAATAATTCACTATTACAGAGCAGAAAGCCCATTGAATTATATGGTTGTAATTAGGCTGTTGCTTTAACATGTTTTATGCTTCAGTATTTCTTATGCCTCCAGTAAAAGAAAAAAAAACGGATAATTGCTTTATATAAAGCTGTCCTTGGATGGAATTTTGTTTTGTCTCAAAAAATTATCTTGTACTGGAAGTATATACTCTTTGTCCAAAATTTAAAAGTTAAAATAAAATAAAAATGATATTTTTCACCTGTTGATGTATACAGGACATTCTTACATTAAAGTTTTTTGACATTAATTAAAAAACAAACAAACCCTAATCATATTTTTGTAAATCACTATATATATATTTATAAATAAATGTACCACTGTTACGACTAATCTAATCAGGACAAATCATTTTAAATGTATAACAGATAATACACATAAGTTTCAATTTTTTTTTTTTTCTTCAGACATTAGAGACCACGATGTTTCAAAATTTTTCATTACCAGGGCTTCCCTGGTGGCGCAGTGGTTGAGAATCTGCCTGCCAGTGCAGGGGACACGGGTTCGAGCCCTGGTCTGGGAAGATCCCACATGCCGCGGAGCAACTGGGCCCGTGAGCCACAACTACTGAGCCTGCGCGTCTGGAGCCTGTGCTCCGCAACAAGAGAGGCCGCGACAGTGAGAGGCCCGCGCACCGCGATGAAGAGTGACCCCCACTTGCCACAACTAGAGAAAGCCCTCGCACAGAAACGAAGACCCAACGCAGCCAAAAATAAATAAATAAACAAATACTTAAAAAAAAAATTCTTCATTACCTTAAGAATCTTGAATATCATTACAAAATTATATCATTCCATTAAAAGGGGGATTCTCAAAAATTTCATCTCTTGATTTCCATATAAAACAAAAGCCATACCTCAGCTACATTCCATTCCTTCTACAAACTTATCTAGTAAAGGAGACATCAGGGGAAGGAGCCTGGGTCTTCCATTGGGAAAGGAGCCTGGGTCTTCCCAGCCATGCAACAGACACGTGTGTCTGTGTAGTGGGGTATCATACATTTAAAAGCAATAACTCTTGTTCATCTTTGGTGGAAAGAAAAGCAATTCTGCACATAATTTCTACCATGCACTTGAAGAAAGGAAAACTCTACCTCTTTTCTCTAAATAAATCTAAATTTTATGTTTTTTACCTTCACATATTTCACCAACCTTCATAGCTATTGCTCTTCTTCCTTGCTTTCTCTCCATGTAACTCCTCAGGTGTTTTATTGTCAGACCTCAAACTGAACACATTTTTTTTTTTTAAATAAAGTATAGAGTTGCTACAGAATTATCTAAAAGCTATAGTCTTAATAGCTAAATCCTAAGATTACTTTCTCATTGGCCACTACCACTCAATAACTATATTGCATTGCAAGTTAAGACCTAAGTAAAAATGCTTAAGATGTATTTAAGTCCGAAAAAAACAACAACAAAGGTCCCCTTAAGAAAGGTAAGACATGAAGAACCTAGTGGCAAGACGGGAAAAAAGACGCAGACCTACTAGAGAAGGGACTTGGGGATATGGGGAGGGGGAAGGGTAAGATGTGACAGGGTGAGAGAGTGGCATGGACATATATACACTACTAAATGTAAAATAGATAGCTAGTGGGAAGCAGTCGCATAGCACAGCGAGATCAGCTCAGTGCTTTGTGACCACCTAGAGGGGTGGGATAGGGAGGGTGGCAGGGAGGGAGACACAAGAGGGAAGAGATATGGGAACATATGTATATGTATAACTGATTCACTTTGTTATAAAGCAGAAACTAACACACCATTGTAAAGCAATTATACTCCAATAAAGATGTTAAAAAAAAAAAAGGTAAGACATTCTTTACATTCATGGTGAATATGCCAATGTTCATTCTTCAGCAAAATACTGTTTTAGTGTTTAATGCTTCAAAACAATAGCTGGTAATTGTTTCAAATATGCATTTGTCCATAATGAGAGCTTTAATTTGTATGCTCTAATTATTTTTGTTTTAACTAATGTAAAAATTTAATAACAAAAACCTTAATTAAATAGAGTTGGAAGACCAGAAGAGGGAGCTCTCATGCCCTGAAACAATAGCAGAACCCAACACGAAGAAAGACTCCTTTCCTGGCAAGGACTTAGCCCATGAAAAACCATGGACTCTTCATTTACTATAGTCCTTCCAACTTCTTTTTCCTCTCTATAAAAGCTTCTTCTTCTCTTGCCCTGGGGGAACTTGCACTTGGCTCCCCAAGGCTGTAGACCCCAAACTGCAATTTTCTGCTGATCCCAAATAAACTTATCTTTGCTGGGAAGTATCTGGTAGACTATTTGTTTCAATGTCAACACTAAAAAGTGTGTTACTTATGTATTGTCAGTCATGTGTACATCCTATGTTTTTATATTGATAAGACTCTTATGTCCAGTTATTTTAAAATGTATTTCCAAATGTTTTAAGTAACATTTGCATTGTCATTGTCATGAGATATATTTGATGAAAGATAACAAATATATTAGAAATATGTAATTAAATCATTTGTCATCATTGTTTAAAGTATTAATATGTGTATTTAAATAATGCTTTTAAAATTCATTCCAGAGAAAGTTCGCACGAGATTTTATAAATAGAAGTTTGTATAGCCTAACTGTTTCTGAACAAGGAAGGTATCAATAGTTTTCCCTCTGAAAAGGAGTTCTATTTGTCATTTGTTATGTCTTATTGATCAGTGTGAATGTCTGGTGCCTTGAGAAAATAACATGCCTTAGAATGTAAACCTTTCACAGACTACAAATTCGAAACACTTTTATAGTAATTACATAATTAACTCATAATGTCATACTTTAAAAAGATGATAAAATGCTGTATTATATTCAGCACTTCAATCAGATGTACCAGTTTGCTAATTCTAAGTGCTTCGTCTCTGATATACTCACTCATTTGCAACTTTCCCTAACTCCTCATAGAAATTTTGACACTTTATGAGTATTAAGCACTCTCACCAGAGAATGATGAATGTGACAATACGTGTATTTGAACATAACCATAATGCAAACCATTTGACAGCCAGATTTGAACTGTCATTCTTACTAGATTTTCTCAAGAGTCAACATTGATCTTGGGAGAATTCATATTTCTTTTAGACTTTCTCTGTGTATCTAAGAAAGAATTAGAATGGACATTTGGCTGAGCACATACCAAATAGATACAAAATTTAGATGAATTTTAGAAAACTTAAAATTCAGGGTTTTTTTTTAATGGATAACTTAATTATATTAGATCTATATCACTTTATTTAATTAATTTATTTATTTATTTATTTTTGGCTGCGTTGGGTCTTCGTTGCTGCACAGGGTCTTTCTCTAGTTGCAGCAAGCGGGGGCTACTCTTCCTTGCGGTGTGCGGGCTTCTCATTGTGGTGGCTTCTCTTGTTACGGAGCATGGGCTCTAGGCACATGGGCTTCGGTAGTTGTGACTCGTGGGCTCCAGAGCGCAGGCTTAGTAGTTGTGGCGCACGGACTTAGTTGCTCCTCGGCATGTGGGATCTTCCCAGACCAGGGCTCAAACCCACGTCCCCTGCATTGGCAGGCGGATTCTTAACCTCTGTGCCATCAGGGAAGCCCAATATTCAGGTAATTTTTAAATCCCTCACCCACACTGAGAAAATAAGGAATTGAATGATATTTGAAGAGTATTTCCTTGGAGAGAGCTGTGCTATGAGCTTCTCCCACTGACTTTTCAGGAATTTGGGGTATAATCTACCAATCCCAAATTAAGAGAGAGTGACTCTGAGGAGACCATTTAGGGGATTAAGTAACTGTGCTACAATTTGGGGGGCATTTCAACCTTCCCCCTTGAAAAATATAAAGAATGAGATAAGTATTCTCTCAGAAAGGAGACCAGGCATGGATAGATCTCAGGAAAGAAAAGCGAGAGGTGGGGCTTCCCTGGTGGCGCAGTGGTTGAGAATCTGCCTGCCAATGCAGGGGACACGGGTTCGAGCCCTGGTCTGGGAAGATCCCACATGCTGCGGAGCAACTAGGCCCGTGAGCCACAACTACTGAGCCTGCGCGTCTGGAGCCTGTGCTCCGCAACAAGAGAGGCCGTGATAGTGAGAGGCCCGCGCACCGCGATGAAGAGTGGCCCCCGCTTGCCGCAAATGGAGAAAGCCCTCGCACAGAAACGAAGGCCCAACACAGCCAAAAATAAATAAATAAATAAAAATAAATAAATAATAATTAAAAAAAAAAAAGAAAAGCTAGAGGTAACACCCGATGCCTAATTGCTGAGGAAGGTTTAAGCAATGAATCTTAGGAACAGTTTACTACTTGCATAAAGGTTACTGCTATACAATCTGTAGAGACTGGTGGAGTCTTTGAAGAAACCACAGATGTACTGATGAAAAAATAATAAATCAGATTTAAATACCTACCAGGCCAGGCCAATATCATTTAACTAAGAACTGTACTGATCCCTGTACCTCTTCTCTCTCACCATGCCCCAAAGCTAAGCATTTTGGCAAGCTGGAGGAGGAGGAATCCCTTTCTCTGTTCAAAGGGAAGGAATCACTTCCCTTTGAACAGAGAAAGGGAAGACAGCTGATGGCTCCATCCTTCCTGATCTACTGGCCTGCAAATGGCTCAAAGTGACAAGAAGGAGAAATCTCAACATTATCCCAGACAAATGACATGAATTGACACTATGTTTTAAAGTTCCGAATTGATTATGGACATTTTTTACCATCATAAAGTTACCAGAAAAGTCAAGAAGCCTGCCTGAGTTTCTCAAGGGGCAGGGAAATAACCATGCTGACAGTGACTAAAATAGACACTCATAGACAAAAATAAAGTTGTTTTTGCTTATTTTAGGCCATAATCTGTGCTTAAACTTTGGAAGTATTCACAAGGATAAGGCTGCCTTCACAGGGGGCAGTGCTTCCTCAATACAGGAGCACTGTTACTGCAAACACACAGTCTTAGCCTTATGTCGTACACAGTATTATCTGTCATGGCTTTGACACAAACACTGTGGTGGGTTGGCCTGGATTTCAGGTATATTACACATTTACAAGAACCGTTTCCTCAGAAAAAGGAAGTCGTGGTCTCATAAGTGAGCAAGACACTTGGTTAGTGATGTAACAATTTTTAAAAAGACTTGAAAAGGATATGAAATTGCAACATGCCACAAAACCTACAGGGCTTCTCAGGTGACAGAGAAATTGCTCCAATCGATTTTAACATCCCATTAAAGCCAGCCAGCAAACCAGGGGATGTACTGTCTGCAACAATAAAGCATTCCTCTGGAGACTCAGCCTTGGTAGAATAAATAAAAAGGGGTAATTCCTTCTATTAATTCAGTTCACTCTGGACACTGATAGGAATATAGAGTCTGATTCCTGAAAATATCACATATTGGCGAGGGGCGTGAAGTCTACTATAACTAAATAGAAGTTGGAACACAGTATAAAGTATCAGTTTTATTATATCATATAACCTAAGGGCAATCAAAATTTCCTCTTCCATTAATAAAAAGGAAATACTGAGCAAATGGATGAAAACTTTCATTATGATGTTCAAAACAGCTGAGATAAAAGCATAAGCATTAAATTTGGGGGTAAAAAGAGATGTGTGGGATATGACCTTCTCTAACTTGTGAGGACAGCATTGAATCTGTAGTTCACATATATGGCCCAGTAACATGTAGAGATGTACATTTGCATCTTTCAAATAATAATTTTAGTCATGCTAAGTTTGTGTACAAAAGTACTGAAACATTATTAACACTCAGTCAAATGTATGTCATATGTTCTAATCAATTTAAAAGGATTAGAGACGAATATATATGTCTGATCACTACATATGAGAAGCATTTGTTATGTGCATATTTGGAAGAGAACTTTTTTTCTCACTGATATTTCACATAATAAAATAATTTGAACATTGAACTTAACACAGTTATTGGGAAATGATGTAATGGTTCTACAGAAATACATGCATATATATTTATGGGTAGGAAATGCTAAAGTATTAATAAAATAAAAGAGATTGGAGTTTATAGTAAAAAATACAATGAGCTAAATGATAAAATACTTCAGCATTAGCCCTTACTTGGGGATGAATTATCTTTTTGCCCTTGTTATGGACTACAGTGATCATGTGTTTCTCTTAATGGATTTAGTTTCCACCAACACATTTCAAACTGGTTTAAAAATACACATTACATTTTTCTTACTTCCGGTAGCATTTCCCATCTGTCCAGAGGAAGAATTGACAAAACTTCATGTGTTTTATAATGAGAGGTGAGAAAGGAATCCAAGATATTTCCCAGGTTTCTTTTTGGGAAACTGGGTAGATGGTACTTCTATTTACAGGAATGGGAAAGATAAAAGTAGGTTTATGGGAAAATATTTTGAGTTCAATTTTAATATATCAGAAGTTGAGAAGTTAATGTGCTATCAAATAGATATGCTGATTTGATTCTCAGGAATGCGATCCTAAGAGGACATATTGATTTAACAATCACTATACGTAAATAATCCTTGAAGCTACAAGAGTAGATGAGTTCAACCATGAAAGCTATAGACTGAAAAAAGAAGAAATGTAAGAAGTTTTTGGGCTAATATTAAGTCTTGAGAGGTGATATCTGGCAAAAAGGGAAACAGAAAAGTGTTCAGTGTATTAATGGCCTAGTGATGGGTAAGGAAAGTGAGGGAATCCCCATGGGGAATCTACCTTATTAGAGAAATTCTAGTTGAGAAAATCTTGAAAATTGGAGCAGCGAGCCTGTGTGTCTTGAACACCACACAGTGCTTATTCAGTGAACAAACCAACTTGTTGTAACAAACCTCACCTCATCTTTACCCTTGAATTCTATGGTTTGTGATTTTTCACCAGCAACTTGGAGGACAAATCTGCTTAAATTTTCATCTGTGTTCTGGGAAGGAAGCAAATGAACTTTCCTTTTTTTTTTTTTTTTTTCTTGTTTTCTTGTTTTCTTTTTTTATTCCAACCACAGACAACTCAGACACCTTTATGAAGTGGCTGATGACTCAGAACACAGAACAGGAAAAATTCAATCCAAAATGAAACAGCAAAACTAATTGCTCTGCTCTTTCTCTTTCTTGAGAGCAAAGTCATAGACAATTCTAGGGCCCAGGTATAGAAAAAGTAGTATCAAGTAACAGTGGGTTTTAAAAAAAACAACAAGTTAGATTATGCATGCTATGACTTGGTGAGGTAGAACTTGATCCCCCAGAATCCTTGAGTCTAAATGAATTATCTATCAGCTGGCTGGCCTGTGAAGAAAGCCATAATTAATGAGAATCATTAAGGATTCACTGAGTTGTGTCAGACAAGCCTCATTTTATTTTATTTCATTTTTTAAAATTTTTGATAGAGTTCATTAGACTGTAGATTAAAGGAATGATGTAGATGCAACATATCTGTATATCTGTATTTCAACAAGGTATTTGACATGAGATTTTTGAAGGTAAGAGATGGAGAATGGGTTCCTGGACAACAGATAATTTAGATGGATTCCTAACTGGTTCAGCAGTGTTAGGTTCTTGAATTAGAGGAGGGCTCAAATAAGTGGAAACAGCAATTATGAAGGCTTTTATATCAAAGATTTGATGAAGCCTGGCTTGTCTGGAAAGTACTGAGTTTCTAATTTAATGTCTCACCACTTCCTTGTCTGTCTTCAGATCTCAACTGAGGCTTGGTTCCAGTTAAATGTGAGTTGCTACCGTAAGGGATAGGATGTGGCAGCTCTTGATTAATATTCAACATTCAAAGGAAGTTAGCTGGTGCGCTGTGAAAAACAACTTTTGTAGGATTGTTGGTTCATACAGGCAAAGACAATTTGGACTAAATGATATTTACTATAACCATTTAATCTTCCTCTCTTCTTCTCACAGTGTGACCTCTGGTGGCTCACCACTGAGGATACTATTGAGAAAAAATTACTGGCAAGCTTATGAATGACTAAGGAGTTCTATCATACGGTGACCATAAATGGTGTGAATCTACTTTTGCCAAGATATCCCCTTGGCAAGATATCTTATCTTTGGTGGTACTCACACGGATACAAGTTGCCCATACTAACTATTTGGCTCTTTGATTCTCTACAATAACCCCTCTGGATTCTTTTACCCCTAAGCTTTCCAGAAGAGAAGTATTTTAATAATGTCACTAGATGCCACTATAAACCATCTCAACCACTTGATCCAGGCAATCCTGGCCAAACCAACCACATGAACATACATATTTGTGTGTATAAATGCATAAACACACTTACTGACTTGCAGCATGCAATGTATCTATTCAATCTAATGCTTAAAATAAGCTTTTTTCTAAAGAGGCTTTGAATGCCCAGTACAATTCCTGGGTGTTAACAGAAATAGAAGAAAACAGAGGATGTGTAGAACTGGGGATCTCTAGAACTATATACATATAAACACACATATGTACATATATATTCATTGTATCTATAAATTTTTCTATAGTATGAATTTTATAATTTTTACTTTGTTTATAATAACTGTGTATAAATATAATGGTAAATTTATGTAATTTATAAAAACTGTACATATATTTGAGTACATATTTAACATTTTTAACTGATGGAATGTTTCACCAAAAACATCTGGAGATAGCTCTAAAGGATGAGGGATGAAATGTGCCTCAAAAACTGTGGTTTAGAAGAACTGGGAAAATTGAAATTAATTAATGGTTAATGTAACACATGATATTTTAAAAAACAAGTGAATGTATGTGTGCTTGTGAGTGTGTGTGTGAGTGAAAGAGAGTTAATTGGATGGTTGAGGAGAGGGTTGTTCAGAAACATGATGCCAGAATATGTTAATGCTATTTACAGATAACAGGAAAAACTAAACTGAAGCAAAAAGACTTGTATTTGGTTTTATGGCATAGTAGTACATAAGAACTATTTTACTTTAAAATTGAATTTCAACATGCAAAATGACTATCATGTATTATCTAAACTTATAGAATTTATTAGCTTTTATTTGACTGCAGCCTCAGACTTCATCATGCATGCTCATTCAACTACTGCTGTGGGCCACAGTGTCAACGAATAAAATATCTTAAGAATTACCTATAAGCAATGCCACCACAATTTTAGACTTAAAAAATTTACTAGTTTCCATTCTCCACATAATTTTAACTTTACATCTACAGGCTTAATAGTACTCCTATTACTAGATTAATTAAAAACAAAAATGAAATCCCAATGTTATAAATTTTGTTTGAAAAAAGGTCATTCTCTAATTAGGCAAGCAATGATGTTGACATGTCTTTAATCCTGCTCATTCTATATTATCATCAAGTCACAAGCTTTATTAAACTAAACTTTAAAAAGAGCAATTAGAATGAGTGAGGCTTACCAACATATAGCCTTCCCCCACAAGATGATTAATGGCTGGAGGATGAAAAGTGTCAAACTCCTCAAGATTTCCCTGGAAGGAAAAAAAAAAAAATGGGAAACACATTCTGAATTTACATTTTTTGGCAGTTATATGATGCTAAATTTAAGTCAGTTGATGCGATGAAAAAGGAGAATAATAATAATTGACACTTTATAGAGTAACGAAATTGACTAATGATTTGAAAAAATACCATCAAAAGGGTGTTTATATTATTTCCTTGATGGAAACTATTATAATCCATTTAAAGAATAATTTAAAGAAAATCCATTTAAATAAAACATTTAAAGAACAAATATAATCCTTAAATTTTTCTGATATAAAAGTTCATGCTATAAGAAATTATTCACTGATTAACCACAAACACATTTTCTTGTCTTAAATGAGAAGTTACTGAAAACATAATATATTTTATATATAAGATCTTTACATCTGTTTTTGTTTTTCCGTGTTGCATAAGAAAATGAACCACTCACAATTTTTTAATGTTATACTACTCATTATTCACATATGTTTTCTTATAGATTCAGAAAGAATTGTTTATCAAATTATGCTTATTATCTATAGAACTCTTATCCCACATCCAAGTGACTGGTGTACTCTAGGATAATCAACAATTTTCAAATTGACAGCACAGTACTAAACATAAAATAGTGAGGCCATAACTATAATAAACCATATACATCAAAAACCTTAAATGAATCAGGATAGAGAATATGCAAGCCAATTGATGAATAGTCACCAGACGCACAGCTCAAAGAAAAACTATAGACAATTAAATATTTCACTTAAAATCACACATTTAACAGCAGAAAATTGAACTGGGTGACAAAGATCAGGTGGTCCCACCAACTGTTTAATGATTGGTGGGTCATGTGCTCCTGAGTTCCAAAAAGAAATCACAAATGGCAAAATTTCTACCATTTACTAAACACAAAGAGCTGAGCATTTAGGGTTCATCATGATTCCCCATGTCTGATCCAAATGTCTCCTCCCACACACAGCCAGGCTTTGTATGTTTCTCTCTTCCTAAAATGTTCCCTTGCTACCTGTTCAAACGTTATTCATTCTTTCTAAACCAAACTCTGAACTCACCTAATCTATGAAGCCATAATCTTTTTTGCATTCATAGGCTTGTTCTAATATTAACACATACTCCATCATGTATTTTTCATATATGTATCTTCTTTTTTCAACCACATTTTTAGTTCATTGGAACAGCAATCATGTTCTATTGATTGTGTGCGTATTCAGAAATTCAGAACCAGTAGATTTCCGACTATGTGGTAGAGAAAATATTATATTTATACAAATATATGTATATTTGTGTATAGCTAGGTAGATAAATATAGATTACTTAGTTAACTGGAAAGTCTTGGTACTATACACTATGTGTAAAATGATCCATGTCAAAATCTCCTTTGACTGACCAAGAAATGGCTTTTGGTTTTGAAAGGAAGGAACTGCTATTTCTGTCTAATTTGGCAAACAGTTCTCACTCAGGACTAATAGAATACTACATTGAAACTAATTTCTTCTACATGCCTTTAGTGAATAATGTTAAAATCTAACAAGGTGTTTCTATAAACTTCTGCTGAACTTACAAAGAACAGGTTCTGCAGAACCTAAGCAAAATAACATGTATTGAGTAGTTACTATGTCCCAAATGCTTTTTGTATATTATGTTGATCTTTTTTTTTTTTAGCATGATTAAATGCAAACTAATGAGGCAGAATTTGTTGATTTCTCTACTTTTCAGATGAGAAACCTGAAATAAAGAGACTTTGAGTTACTTCCTCAAAGCCTCCTAGTCAGTAATTGGTAGAGCTGGAATTTAAACGCAGGCAGTCTGACTCAGAGCCTTTCATTCTAACTACAATAATATGCTACCTGTGTCTACAAATCACATATGCTAGATAAAGGGGAAGGGAATGCTAGAAGGAAAGAATAAGAAAGATATTTTACATATTGTCAAAATGTGGAACTGACATTTTTTTTAAAGCCAGGAGCAATTCCTAAAGGATTCTACCCTTCACACCCCTTCCCCAATATATACCCAAGGCAGTCTTACAACCAGTATTTTCATGTAAACAAGATGACATGTTATAAAACCATTATCTAGTTATAGGATTATATATGGGAGTTTAAAACGAAAAATAAAATTTATTTTTAGATATTTACATGGGCATATTATCAAACATCTTTTATGTTACATTATAATTTAAATTGTAGAATTTAATTTTAGGTAAGATTTAAAATAGCTTTTAAATTTGGCCTTTAACTCTCTGCTTTTGAACATCTTACCATTAACAAATACAGCATCTGTAAAAACAGTATAATTTTGAGCTTTTAGTGCTATGGATTTCACATTTCCCTAAACCAACCCTTTTCCCTAAACTGTGCATGTTTCAGAGACTAAAGCAATATTTAAAGATTGTGGTATTCAAAACTTATTCACAGGAATAATGCTACCCTTTCTTTCCAGGAGCTGATGCACAAGTTATTATAAGTCTTATAAAAAACATTTTTTTTGAGATTTATAGTATGCACTTAACTTTGAGATTAGTTATTGTCAATAGCATTCTCCCCTTTTAAAATTTAGGAAGAATGAGTCTCAAGCACATTGAATCATTGCTCAGTTTTACTCAAGTTGTTCTTAGAAGAACTTTCAGGGACTTCCCTGGCGGTCCAGTAGTTAAGACTCTGAGCTTCCAATGCAGGGGGCACGGGTTCAGTCTCTGGTCGAGGAACTATGATCCACATGCTTCCTGGTGTGGCCAAAAATGTTTAAAAATAAATAAGTAAAATAAAATAAAAATTAAAAAAAAGAACTTGAGTTTTTCCTCTGCTCTTTGAAGCTGGGTTTCCTGTTATTTCTTTTTGTTTTATTTCTTTTGTGTTGCATTGTTATCATTTTCTGGCACTTCATATTTTGCTTTTGGCTTTCACAGAAAAAGTGAATAAAGACTCTCATACACTACCCGCACACACAAACAGGAACAAGTGTGTTTCTTTTTAAATGCTATCTATGTTTAAGCCCCTTACTTATTGTTACATAAGGTCTGCCATTATAAATTTAGAAGTTCATCACTAATCTTCATACACACTAGTTATTTTAAAAAATTTGATGAGCATCAATGTTACAAATTAAATCTTATCTCATGGTCACTGATTTTAATTCTTAGAACACTAAAAGTGACTATGAATAGGGAACAAACACCAACAGTTAAGGAGACACATATTAATAGGGAAAAGGGAAAATTTATAAAGTACACCTTCTGCTTATAGTGAAATAAATTATATAAAAGAGGGAATTTCTGAGGGTTATAAAGATATACAATACAGAAAATAAGTGAAAATATTAAAAAGTATGTGCACTTATTCTGAAAGTTCTTTAGCCTCTTGTAATAAAGGATTTCTGTGAACAGATAGTTAATTAACATGCATTACCTAATAAAAGATGCATATGATGAAGACACATATAGTATAATGCTTTCATAAAATATAATCATGCAAGCAATTGGTCTCAATGCACAAAGCTAAAACTAACTCTGTATCTCACTGAAATTCGATCTCTCTTACAATAACCTCCTGTTATTCATTCTCTACTCCTTCATCTAAATCATAAATACATGTCCCTGCCTTTGACTCTTCTCCCAGTCTATCTCAGCCTCCTCACTCGTCTTACTTCCCTATCCAGGTTGATCCCAGGTTAACCTCCTCAGATACCCTCTAACCAAACCTTTATCACCTCTGCCCTCCTGCTGTCTCACTACCCTGCTAATGGAAAACTCTAGACCAACCTGACAGTCCATTTCCTCCATTCCAAATTTTATACTGCCCAACTCTGACAACTTGAGTTCCTTATTAATGAAACTCCTAATTAATGGCTTCTTTATTAATAATAACGGTTTATTTTGTCCAAAAAATGGGCTGGAAAAAGGTAAGTGAGTAAAAAGCAGCAAGACAGCATGCTTCTGATGATTAATTATAGAGCATTGTCCAAGAACCAGAAAGCCTATATCCTCATCTGTTTGTGTTTAAAAGATAGGAGAATATATGTACCCATCTAAATCATGGGATGTATTATGCTTCATCAAGGATCATTGCAGATTCCTGCTGGCCTGTAGGTCCAAAATAAGGTTCATTCTTAGGTATTCATAATTGGCAGCTGGCAGCACACCCCCCTGCCATTAACATTGCATATCTTTCAAATAAATCCAGTATTAGGTATTTCAAAAACTCATACTATTTTACTAACATTTTTGATAAGAACCAGAGCAAGTTAGAGAGGACAGAGTGCATACATTAGTGGCATCTCTGCTTTCTAAGGCCTGTGTGTATCCCTTTCACCATGACATCTGAGACACACCAATGGTAGCCTGTTGACAGCTAGATTGTGACTAAAGTGTTACCTACCACGCTTAATTCCCTGATGTTTCTGAAATATAGGTCTGGCTAAGCATTCTAAGGCCCTTTGGCTTACTGAACACCAATTTTTTTAGCATTTAAGGGTCATATCATATGACAGCCCACCACACAATGTGAGTCAACCATTTAGATATCAAATAGCAGCAGAAGATCACTTATATATGTTTAAGAAATTTGATCAGGTTTCCACAAACTGCACAAATATTTTTTTGAAATACGAAACAAATTCATTCACTTTACACTTAGCGAATGGTTTAATCAAGATAAGTTTCCTGTGGGAACAGACCACTAATATTTGAGAGGGCCACAGTCTTCATCTTATTGGAGAGTGTGTCACTTATCTTAAATACAAAAGGCTATTTTGTTTTGTTACACTGCAATTGTAGTATCCAGAAAATGATTCCACTGAAGGGAACTTGAAAGACAGCTCAAATATCTTACTTTAAAAGAAAAAGGAAAATAAAGCAAACAAAACCTTTCTAAGCTTTGCATTCTAGATAGCTTTTATTTTTCTCCATTCTCCTCTTCTCACTCACACCCTCTCAAAAAAGTGGTTTGCTTTCACTAACTCTATTTTCAAACCTTCTCTTCACGGCCTATGCACTTTCTCAGAGATTCAGGCACTGACATTGCTACATCTGGAGTTGCCAATGACCTCCATATTGACAATTCCAATATAGACTTCAGTTATTTTACCTGTCTTATTTAACATTTGGCTCTGCTGACTACTGTTACCATCTTAAAACTTCTCTCCTAAATCCCATGACTCTGCTTCCCTATAGTTTTCTTCCTATCACTCTGGTTATTCCTTCTTAATTAGTTGTTCATGTGTATCATATGATATTTTTTTCTCAGCACTTCATCTTTGACACTTTGCCCTTCTCATTACATACCTTCATACAAAGCCATGGTTTCAAAAATAACCTATTACTAATAAATTCCACATGTATAGCCCCCAAACCCATATATCAAACTATTGGACATTTATACCTGAATGCCCCAAAGATATTCCCAATTCAACTTATGAAAATGTTCAATCACCTTTCATCTATTAATCTGCTCTTGCAATCTCTATCTCTGTGAACAATAATAATAGATAACATTTATTCCACATTTACTCTGCACCTGACACTTGCAATACCTTATGCAAGCTCTCTACAAACTCATAAGGGAGATATTAATATTATCACCATTTTGAAGATGAAGAAACAGATGCACAAAAAGGTCATGTTACCCACTTCAATTCATACAGCTAATAAGTATTGGATATGGGATCCAAACAGATTGCCTACACAATTAACCACTACACATTGAAAGATATTTGCCCACTTGCACAAGTCAGACTCTCTGGGATCAATTAAGATTTCACTTTTATTCACCTCAGAAAGCTGTCATCACTCAGTTTTTAGATTATGGGTACAAAGTACTTATTGTATCCATTTCCTCCTCTCCATTTCTATGGCTCCAACTTTAGTTTAGATCTTCACTTCTCATCTTGATTATTTGAATAATTATGGCTCTTTTTACCAGCCTCTATACTGACAATAAACTTTAATCTCTGGTCTTGATTCCAAACACTTTATTCTGCTGTTGTTTAAGATCAGTCTATGTAACCTGGAAAAAAGATATATGACTATGAAAAAAGTTGACCTAAATACCACCTTCATTTTCAACTGGTCATATAAAAAAGGCACATGCACAGATTTGGTGGGCACAGAACTCTTTCCATCTCCCACAGCACAGTTTCCTAAGATAAAGGATAGAATTTCTAACCATCAAAAATATGATTGAATTGTCAAAAAACTGAAAGTCTATAAAAATTATGAAATAAAAGTCACCATTCTATTTGTACTTCGACAACTTAAAGTTCTCATTTGCATATATAAAATAATGCAAAGACCATGACTTTTCTCTCATGGAAAGTCCAAGGCATGCAAATTGTCGATGTCCCCACAGGCAGTTATGTTCATGACATGCCAAAATAAAGTTATGAAAAGGAAGTGTCTGTATGAGTTTTGCCTCCCAAAATTTAAAGTTTACTAGTCTCTAGTATCTGTATATGTTTATACAGTAATGAAATAGAAGTTGCATTAAAAATTGTGAAGAGTTACTCAAGTAAGCCAGATTACTATGTGAATTTAAGAATATTTTATTTCAATTTCCACCTGAAAGAAATTCTCCTCACATAAAAAACACATGTGTCCTAAAGAAAGTCACTAACCTTCTATGACTCTTTTCTTATCTGGGGAAAAGAACATAGGGAGTAGGGGTTAGTAGATGAATTCTAAGATCTTTTTCTGCTCTACTCTTCCAATTTGGGCAGATCTTTCAAGTTAGATAAAATTGCTTTGGTGACATCATGTGAATGATTAGAAAGGACAAAATGTGAACAATCAACAAACAACATTATACTGGCTTGGAGAACAAAGACTGTAAGATATTTGTGATTTACAATTTGAGCCTCACAATTTGAATTATTTTAATTTCCAAGAAAAACAACCCAGAAGCTTTAATGCCACTCCCCGAAATTGCTTTCAGTTAATGTGTACTTAATCAGAATCACAAAGGCATGCACATTGTTTTCAATAACAAATGGCTTTATTTCAAAGTGAGGCTATAATTGGAATAGAAAAAGTGAATGACAGCAGCAACCTCAGCATTTGGTAAAACTATACTCAGAAAAACAAGCTCAAACTAGAGGAAGCAGTGAGATGAGCAAGCATTTTTGGTTTAAAGGATCAATAAAAATGAATGCACTGATGTAATATTCCTGACCAGAGAACTCAAAAGTATTTCCGTTTTGTTTAAAGTCTGATGTCATTGAATTAAGAACACTCACACAGTTCTTATGCAAGCAGGATGTAGCTTTGAATAAATAGCCATAGAGCACTTTCGACAATTGGTCAAAACACTTTAGATACATCTAATAGGGCGTCCTCGGAGCAGATGTGTTTCTGCCCAAACCGGCACTAGAATTCCAATTACACAGGCAGACACATCACTACAACCTAATTGCCACTATCCTGAATGTGGGATGCAACCACTGCTTATGCGTCCTTGTTTCTCCCAAATCAGCATTAGTGATCTTCTCAATTTAGCAGTCTGCCCAGGGCTGTTGGGAGAACCAGCAATAAACTACTTAGTAACAAGAGGCTACAAATTGGTTTGTGCTCCGGTGTTTATGGGCTTACATAGTTAATTTCTCTCCGAATCAGTGGATGGATTAAACATTTTCTTCCCTAGCAAGGAAAGGTTCTTTAAAAAATGAGATTTTAAAACAATCAGATAAAGAAAAAAAAAAAAATGGGAGAAAGAATTTAGCAAAAAGGTATTAAATGCAAAATTAAATTGAGCACTGATAAACCTCACTGTTAAGGCCATTTAAACAAACTGAAATGTATTCTTCCCTCTCAGTTTCACATGAAGTGCAATATGCCCTATTTTAAAATTAGATAAGCTGCTTAAAAGCTATTACTGTAAGCTCCACCTTCTCGCTAACCAAATTTACTGTAATGTGGGTGAGACTGTTTTTCTTTCACTCTTTCTATTTGTTGTTTTGAAGAGAGTGATAAGTTTAAACTGTTTTTCATGTTCTTAAAGTAAATGCATTTCAATGTTTTTGAAAAATAAGAATGTAAAAATATATAGTATTTTCATTAAAAAGCACATGCTTTCTCTAGAAGAAAAAATATATTTAAACAACTCACAAAAACACATTATGCCACTAGTGAAAGAAAATAACTTTTAAAAGTAACAATTGTAAATGATATTTTAATTTTTCATGCCCACACACACACAAAAATTTGGTTTGAGAAATATATAGTTGTATCTTGAGACAGTTTGAAATTATGTGAAAGACTGAGACTATATCACTGAAGAGTTTCCAGTTTTAATTTTAAATGTGCTAGAAACAAAGTAAGTAGAAATGTGAAATTCAATGGAATTGAATTCTGGCAAAGTCAAACTTAAAAGAACCAGATATCTAGATCTTAACTATAGAAAATAGTTTTCTCAGTCGGTCACTAAATCACTTTTTAGGGGCCTAAAATAAAATAGGCCCATGAAAATAAGTATATTATATTTGGGATCAACTATTTCAAGCCCATTATTTAACGCTACCTAAAATTGAGGCATGGGGAAGGAGCAGAACCATTCCCAATTGCCTTATTATATTTGAGCCTCTATAAGACTCATTAAAGTATATACTATGAGCAATAAACCTAGCTTTAAAAATCTCAGCAATCTGGGTACCGCAGATATGAGAAGGCTGCTAATTGGTTTAATCTTACCAAACATTATAACTTTTTTTTGCACGATCAAATGCATGAAACGATTAAGCATTTTAAGAAATTTTATTACCTAAGGAAAAGAAAAGTTGTTGTTTCTTAAAGCTAACATAACTTAAATAAAACATAAAGTTTATTTATTTTTATAAACTTATTTATTTATTTTTGGCTGCTTCGGGTCTTCATTGCTGTGCACAGGCTTTCTCTAGTTGTGGCGAGCGGGGGCTACCCTTCGTTGTGGTGCGCAGGCTTCTCATTGCAGTGGCTTCTCTTGTTGCAGAGCACGGGCTTTAGGCATGTGGGCTTCAGTAGTTGTGGCACGCAGGCTCAGTAGTTGTGGCTTGCGGGCTCTAGAGTGCAGACTCAGTAGTTGTGGCACACGGACTTAGTTGCTCCGCGGCATGTGGGATCTTCCCCCTGCATTGGCAGGCAGATTCTTAACCACTGCGCCACCAGGGAGGTCCAAACATAAAGTTTAGATCCAGGCTGTCACCCATTAGCAGTTGCCTTCCCTGTGAATCCTAAATATAATGTATGATGTCATCCACTCATGGCAAAGTAACATCCTTCTTAGAAGCACATCCTCAGTGACAGCATTTCTGGAATGTCATTCTAGCTCAAGTAAAGCAGCATCTGCAGTACTGCACAATCATCCTCAGAAGTATTGCTATTTAGAGGCAGAATGACAATGAATAATGGTAAGAAATAGGGCACTGCCCCCGTGGGAATGCAGTAGCAGAGGTAGCAAAATGCTTAAACTTCTGACTGCGATTTCCCAGAGATTTAAACACCAGCAAATAAGGCCCTGTAGGCATGTAAAAGATAAGAGTGAATTTAACCCCCTTTTCACCTGCTCAGCTGCCACAAGTGTCGTTCTCTACGTGTAATTTAAAGTTTATTCCATTTCTGGCCCTGCTATTGTGCATTCTGAGGCATCAGCATAAAGAGGCATGGGGAGATAGAAGACTCAGAGATCAATCCTGAAAGATTAATCTATTAAATGTAACCTATTAAAACACCATAGATGGCCAACTTAGTTAAAGGTAGCCCAATAGAGCTATTGAAAAGAAAGCTATTTATCTAGACTGTTTCCTAAGAACCCAGAAAGTTGCTATTCCGGCTCTGGGGTAGAATTCTGACCTCAGCACTTTTACCTGCTGCTTTCTGCTGGCATTCTTATTAAGACGCACTTACCCTTAGGAAAGGTAACAAGATGGCTATTAGCGGGACTAAGAACACGTTCGTCTCCTTGAAGGAACTGACAGAAATGGCACTGCTTGAGGAAGGTAAAATACAGAGAACTGAGAAGCAGTAGAGCACAACCCAAATGAGGGAGAATTCCAGAACAGGAAGGTGGAGGGCTATCTGGGTATGCTTAGTTTGGCCCCAATCCTGAAATATACTGTTCCTCTCCCTACCCAGTCTCATTCAACTAAATCTAAATGACAGCTACCACCCAGAACTTTTTAAAAACTTGAGAACGTTTATTGCAAACAGAAAACATAAAATTTTCAAGAATTCATTGGTTTACCTAATATGAATGTATTTCTGAAAAAAACTTGTCAATTCCCCATAATGTGAACACTTGAAGAGTTTAATCTAAGAGCCTAGAAAGAAAAAGCACAGTTTAAACTGAGAATACTTAAATTCTAATCTCACTTTTGGCACTTATCAAATGCGGGCATTTATTGAATTTTTATGGATTTCAGTTAGTTTCTCATTTATACAAAAGAGGGCAGGAGAGACAGATCACTTCTAAGGTATCATAGAGCTCTAAAAACACAAGGCTGTACAAAATTAAATATTTTCTGGGTGGGGATTAAAGAAAATATGAATTTTGCTACTGCCTCTTGGTTAGGGTTGGACATCAGATTATTTCTGCATTAATAACCTGTCATGTATACGTAAAACTAATGGATGCTCTTCACACCACCAAAGTGATTCACACCATTTCGGTTTGAAAGATAGCATATCCTTTGCTCTACTTAGAGATCACAATTATGTTTGGGGAAGAAAGCAATTTTGATATTCCAATCACAAAATTATCTTTCAATGTGCTCATTTATCCATGGAAAGCATTGCAGAAAACATTTAGTTGGCAATCCCCAACCGGGACTGGGATTTTAACTCCTCTCAATGAACTTCTGTGGGATGCATAGTTAACTTAGGGGTTCCTATGCTCCTTCTAAAAAGTCTATAAAATTTTAGGTGAAGTGCATGTGTGCATTTTTCTGAGATGTGTCATAGCTTAGATCTGCAATTCAAAGTGGTTTAGGATGAAAAGAAAAAAAGGTGAAAAGGTGGTTCTCACCTGAAGATCAACATGACAGAAAGAGACAGGACAAAATGTAATGTTTCTGAGGCGACATTCAAGGTAAAAAAAAGTAGGATCTGCCCACACTCATCTGCAAAATTCCAAAGGCTGATTTGTCTTTAGCAGGGTAAATATCCAAATGAGTGAATAAATTACAATTCCAAAACAGATATTTTGATCATAAACTGTTGACAACTGTGATTTAAATGAACTCTCCCATTTTAATTTACTGGTTATTTTTTATGTTTTGTGACACAGGGACACAATTTCAGAATTTGCAACAAATATTTAAGCACATATCTTCCCTGCATAGAGTTCTTAACATGAAAGAGCAGAGGTCAGTCTGAGTAAAGTCATGGAAGGTAAATAGAGAACCTTGTTTCTTGTTTGACACCCTGCCATCTACCGTTGAACACACTTGAAATGCATCAGAACCATGCCACGATAGAATAGTCAGTCTCCCTAAAATTGTGTTTGTGTGTTTTAATAGGAATAAGAGAATAGTATCTAAGAGTTTTTCCTTAGAATAATTCTTTGTGATGGAATAATATAGAAGACATAACAGATTATCATCAAATTTTAAAAGATATCAATTATGCTACTAAACTTTTCTTCATATGTAAAAACAAAACAAAACAAAACAAAAAAAGGTATAACACTTAAGCCTTTGATCTAAGGCTCTACATCCAGGGGAAGATGTTTTCAGAAGTAAAAATGGAATCAGACTTGGTTGATACTTACAATCTTTCCACATAAAATGAGACTTAAGCTTGAAGTTAAAATCACTGTTGTATGAACAAATATACAAACAAAATAGCCACAAATGTAGAATGAAAGTCTAGCTATTGGACTAATCAAATAATTTGCTCTCATTTTACATTTCTCAGTGTTCACAAAGATTATCTCATTTGGCCATCTCCCTGTTAGATTATTAATATTATACTCAATGTATAGATTTGGAAATTGAAGCTCAGGGAGACTGGCAAATTTTCTCAAGTTTGCAGAGCTGGTAAGTAATAGAGCTGGGCCCAGGGCAAACCTTTCAGAAGTTATAGGGCAGACTTTGTACCATCATGGAAATAGACACAATTTTAAATGATCACAGGATTATCATCCACTATTCTGATTATCTGGGGCCATTCAACATTCAACCTCCCTTTTGCTGCTAGTCTATGAGTCATTTCATTAATAATCAACTAATAATAATGGTTCCAAAATCTCCTATATGTCCCAGTGTGACAACTCCTCTCTCTCTCCATCATTCCAGATGGTGGATACAGGAAGGTCTGATGACATATTTTGGGAAAGAAAATTTATTCAAGATTTAGAGATCAGGGGCTTCCCTGGTGGCACAGTGGTTGAGAATCTGCCTGCCAATGCAGGGGACACAGGTTTGAGCCCTGGTCTGGGAGGATCCCACATGCCGCGGAGCAACTAGGCCCGTGAGCCACAACTACTGAGCCTGAGTGTCTGGAGCCTGTGATCCGCAACAAGAGAGGCCGCAATAGTGAGAGGCCCGCGCACTGCGATGAAGAGTGGCCCCCGCTTGCCACAACTAGAGAAAGCCCTCACACAGAAACGAAGACCCAACACAGCCAAAAATAAATAAATAAGTTTTAAAAAAAATAAAGGAATTCCTTAAAAAAAAAAAGCGTATAAAAAAAAAGATTTAGAGATCAAAATGAGGTCTTTGAAGTAATTTGTTCATCTTTTCTTCTATTCACATTATTAGGAGACAGTTTAGAAAACACCTATAACTTTTCTTTAGCCTAATTGTCATCCTTTTATTTCCCTACAGACAGTTAAGAATTTTTCTTAATAAAAACAAGCATAATTTGGGAAAACATTTTAATAATTGGAAAAATACTTAAAATGGAGAGGAGAGAAATCATGTTTAAATATTAGAAGAATTTCATATAAATTGAGAGTCTGGGAACAAGTGGGTGGGCATCTATAAGAAAATGACTACAGGATTACCAATCTGTCACTATTTTAAACAAAAAATACCCTTGCTTATAGAGGACTAGTTATATTGTAAGCTTAAAACCAAAATATAGATCACAGAAATCTTAATAACTGGATATTCTTTAAATTCACTACCTGTGATATAATTTAAGAGTATATTTTTTCACCAATCATTTCCAGAACAATTTCTAGGCGATTTGGAGTGAATGCAAAATGGAATGAATAAAATAAATTTGGCTGATGTACTATTAAGCTCTATAAACTATATTGTGCTATAATAATTACTATTTAAATATATGTAATTTGTTTAATACTATTTCATAATATGTACATATGACTACCTCAGGTAACATGCCCCAGAAAAAGACAAACATATGTTGTAAGGCATGGCCACTAGTCTGCACTGTTGTATAAGAAATATTAATTTTCACTGAAGTATTTCTAAAAGGAACCAGCTCCGTTAATTCTATATTAAGAATCACAACTATCAGATCTCAGGTTTATATTTGCAATTTTCTATAAAACATTATATGGCAAATCAGTATTGTGGAAAATATTAAATTAAAACAATATAAAGCCATCAATGTTTCCCCTTTTCTTCTAAATTCAAGAAAATGGAATTTTTAGTATTGATATTGATAATTTATGAAATATGAAATATGTTAAGCTACATAAATGCCTTCCTTTAATTTGATGCATTATACAAAAATGTTCTAGCAGCTGGCTGTAGCTAATGATCAAGTAATTTGCCTGCACATATTACTAACAAACCATCATAAATAGCTTCTCTAGATGGCCTCATTAGTGATTTTAGATAAATATGGTAAAGCACATACATTAGTGATAATTTTTATATTATATTTTGTTTTATGTAATTGTTTTCTCAGTTATCCATAAACATTTTTAAGTTTGTTAGTTAAAGCACAATTATATCTTTGGATTTTTAACCCTTTTTCTACAAGTGTCTTATACTTCACTGACAAACTTGAGGAACTGTTAAATTACAGCCTCAACACTCAAAATTGTTTCAGGATTTGGGAAAATGGACATTTTAAACTAAAAGTAATATTGTAAACTCTTCACCCTTATAAAATGTTGTTTCAAATACCCTATATATATATATTTTTTTTCCTAAGTATCAATACATGACAGGCTGAAAATCAGAATGAGAAATGTAAAAGTGTATCAGAAGTTGGCTTAGGGTTCTTCAGTGTTTCTCAGAAAAAGTCTACCTAAATATATATACTATTTACTTGCAACTTCACAATGCTATATTTCAGAGAAAAATATATTCAATCAAATATGTACCATTTATCTGAAAAGATATGATGGATGATTACATTCAGAGAACAATTAATATCTGCCACTCAGTTAATGAATATGAACAAGTATATGCTGTTATTCTGGATATGTCTATAGTGAAAGCAAGATAGTTGAACCAAACACCCACCTTGTTTAAAAATGAAAATACCACAAAAACTGTGGGGGTCTCAAAACACTACTACACCTGTCATATAAAAATCTGTTTTGCACACCCAATGAAAAACAACTACAGACATCCAAACTACAATATTTTAAAGGTAATAAGCAGATCAAATATACACGAAAATTGGTCATTCAATTTTAAATGCCATGGATATTGTGTTGCCATGGATATTTTACTACTCAAACATCTCTTGCCATGTTGTGTAACAAAGAATATTTAATCTGGGGCTTCCCTGGTGGCGCAGTGGTTGAGAATCTGTCTGCCAATGCAGGGGATGCGGGTTCGATCCCTGGTCCGGGATGATCCCACATGCCGCAGAGCAGCTAAGCTCATGTGCCACAACTACTGAGCCTGTGTTCTGGAGCCCGTGAGCCACAACTACTGAGCCCATGTGCCACAACTACTGAAGCCCACGCGCCTAGAGCCCGTGCTCCGCAATGAGAAGCCACCACAATGAGAAGTCCGCGCACTGCAACGAAGAGTAGCCCCTGCTCGCCGCAACTAGAGAAAGCCTGCGTGCAGCAGCGAAGACCCAACACAGCCAAAAATAAATAAATAAAATAAATAAAAATAAAAAAAAAAAAGAATATTTAATCTTTAGGAAGAATAATGTCATGGCAGCTCATCCATAGTTTGAATATTGCCACCTATAATACATATAAATTAAATTCATTATTTTGTGAACATAAAATTACAAGGTCTGAAAACTATAAATGTGAAGATGTTACACTCATGTGTGAATCCTTGCTCCAAACCTTCAATAAGTATGTGGCTGGGGCTTGTGTCCTAAACCCTCTATATCTCAGTTTCCTCATCTATAAAATGAGAATAATGATAGTAACTACCTTGTAGTTACAGGCACGAGATTATGCCTATAAAGTCTTCAGCATACCTAGCATTTACTATACATGCAGTGATTGTTGGATATTCATTATTATTATTAAATTTATTTTATTAATTTGAGGAGATAATAGTCTTCAGAGTAAATCAGGTTGCATAAAATGCAGCCAAAGAAAATATCCTTCTTATGTTTGCAATTCACCATCTCTGGACTTTTGTTTCAACACTCCCCAAGTAATTATTTTTTCCACCATCACATCTCCCACATTTACACACCTGCCAAAATCTTGTTTTGACTCTGTAAGTATGAAAACATTGGAATTTCATTTTTCATGTCGCACACCACCATACATAAGATAGGATAACATTGAAAATTTGGGTTTTATCCTACACTGTCAACTTGTATATTTGGATGTGAATACTTGATTGATCAGTTGGTTGACCACAGGCAATTCATTTAACTTTACAAAGACATAATTATTTCATCTCTCAAAGATTACCATCCAATTTCTCAAAATTGTTGCAAGCAATACAGGTAAAACTCCTAACATAGAACTATTAGCTCCTTCTCACTACCTATCAAATCCTATTTATTTTTGTGCCTCTTCCCAACAGGATTGCCAAGCAATCCTCATTTCAGGTAGTTCCCATTACAACCGAGTGGACTTCCTAGTTTCCTAACACGAGCATTAGTTGCCTCCAGGTTGATATTTGCTCTGCTCTTGAACCCAGCTGTCTATTTCTTGCTGTAAGTAGGAAACATATAAAAGGTTTCCTAGGTGAGACAGATGTTTACACATTTCTATTGCCATGTTTTCTAACAGCTAGTGTCTACTACTTTCTTGACCTTCTGCTTTGTTGTACTGCTTTCCTTAACCTCAGCCCTCACCTCCTTTGTGCTCCTTGTCCTGACTTGCTGCCCTTGACTTCTTAAATTATTACAAACTGTTTCATCTTTTGGTCAACAAGTGCTCAAGATTCTCTAGTCTTCAGTACCTCAGGTCTGCTTATTGATTTTTTAAATCTAGTTTATATCCATGGCCTGATGGTGGCCTTTGACTTTTGTGTATGATATGGCTTCTGGCTTCTTATATAATCTTTGAACTGTGCTTCTGGCCTCACCCCTGCCATTTGGATTTTTTTTTTTTTCCCATTTGGATTCATTCCAGCTGTCTTCTTGTCTGTACATCCACTGCTTTATTTTGGCTTCCAGTTTCATTGCATATCTTGAACCCTGACTTCACCATTGATTGAGTCTCATCTTTCACTTTTTTTTTTTTTTGCGTCTCATCTTTTATACTCCTAATTTCATAAAGACTCCTATTACTTATAACTGCTCTGGAAATTAGAGAAGGAAAAAAAAGTCTATGGAAAGGTAGGATTTAGGACCATTAGCATTTACAAAGGCAAGTAAAGGAGTTTCCCATAACCTTTGATTCTTATATTTAACCCTCTTAGCTCGTAGCTCCTTGGCACCCAGGAAACAAATAGTGACAGTCAATCCCCACCCTTTCTCCCCACCCCCTCCAAAATCCTATTTCCAGGTGTTTCTTTCATTAAAATGCTAACGAATTATAATTTAAATGATAAGCCTCCAAAATATATCAAAGTTTTAAGAGTCAAGTTCAGTAAGCAGAAAGAACATAAAAGGTGGTTGTAGGATGATTACTTAGGATTAGGATGTCTTGAATTATACTAGAAGTGGAAGCCATTTGAGTCATTAGGGAGGAGGTCCAACACTAGGTTAGTTCAAGAGCAGGAGAGAGCTGCAGCCCTTGAATGGGACATTGAGGACGTTGAAGAAGAAGGTTCAAATGTATAAAATGTAAGTGGCAAAAGCAAAATGAGAAAAGCAAAGCCTTATAGGAAAAAGCAATGATGTCAACTGCAAGCTGTCACAGGTTCTGGTACCACTTCCACGTGGCTATTGAGGAACACAGAGGTAAAGGGTGTGGGAGCTGAAAGGGATCTGTGCAACAATCTACTGCAGCCTCCTCATTTTTTCAGGACTTTTAACATACATCATTTCCTTCCTGCCTCTGTGGGTCCATACTTAGAAACTTTGGCCCTGCATGTTCAATGCTTTCAGAAATAGTAGCTCCCTTAGAACATACTGAACTGGATTAAAAGAAGCAGCTTCCCTGGCAAAAAAATCTATGTGTGTATAGAACACATTTTGCCATCTGTCCCTTTTTCCACTTTAAGTTAGGTTCCCTTTTTTATATCAAGTGACGCAATGCTGCCACATCTTTTGGGTCAGTGTTCATAGTCAGAGTTATGAGGGAAATCTTTTGAAGGGAAAGTCAAGTTACTATATACTATGTGAGGGGAACTGAGAATTTTCCAACAGTAATTTTCTGCAGCTAAATATGAACCCCAAATACTCTTAATAAGGAAGAACAGTATATATTAAGTAGGGTAGGTTTTCCTTTAAATATATTTTATGTATTGTTCATAGCAGTAGTACTTGTACACACGCAGTGCCAACTCCATTATAGAGGAGTAGAAAGGCTTGTAGGCCAAGTCTCAGTACCTAAAGTAGCAAAATTCTTTCACCTGGCAGAGACTTTTGAGTGAACCAATTAGTCAAGATTAATCTTAAGGTAGCATGACCTATCTCAGAATCCAGTAAATTCTTTTGATGCTTATCATAATCTGATTGTAGCACTTATAAACTCTTTTTTATGTATTTATTTATACTTCCATTAGGATATAGGTATTTTTTATATTTTTTATGTATTTATTTACACTTCCATTAGGATATAGGTTCTGTGAAGACTGAGACCTTATCTGTCAAGTTCATTCCTTATTCCAAGAAGCTGGAATAACAGGCTCCAAATAAATATCTGTTGAATTAGAGAACTAATTAATGTCAATGTAAAAATTAATTTGGTTTGGTACAATAAACCTGGCAAACCTTGCAGAACTGTTCTGAATAAAGTAAAATTATGTTTTCAATGAACAGTTATCTAATAAGCAAACAATTTAAAAAAATCTCCACAGAACTCTCTCAAATGCATATTCTTACATTATTTTATTATGTTTTTCAGTCTTAACATTAAATTTCCTCTCCAATATTTTGGGAGTTGTGATTCTTTATACTCTATTTAACAACAATTTATTAGAAAATTACATAAAGTCAAATGTTGATTCACTTTCCTTTTTCAACTTTCTGAAAAGGGTAAGCATATATAATGCTTATTTTTCACAAACATTAAAAATTCTTAAATCAATGTAAATCATCTATTATCCCATGCTATGATAAATGTACCTTAAGCATAATAAAAGTTGCTATATTCTCACAGCAAAGTTGCTATATTCTCACACCCACATAAAAAAGAAAAAAAAAATGCAGAAGCCATTGAAAACTGTGTACCTAGTATATTATTCTCCACAAGCATAAAATGAAGTCATTTTTATTTTTAAGCAAAGAGTTCATTTTGTAAGTTAGAGAAGAAAAAGAGAAGAATCTTCATATTTTGAAGAAAAGAGTACTGTTTTAGGAAAACATAGCTTAGTTATAATTTGGTAATTATTGTTCCGTATTATTCTCCTTAAAGTATTAGACATCATAACCAGCACTCACTCATCTCCCATTGTGAGCCCTCTCCCAGCCAGTACATTTTAACCCATCCTCTCCTGTTTTTAGTCATGATGTGACTTTTTTTCTCCATATTGTCAGTGACGTTACCATCTTTCTTTTCCTATGTCAAGGGACACTGATTTGCCTCTTCTCTGCCAGCCATCTTATTCTCCTTTGAAATATGATTATGCTTGAATTCTCTTGGTATTCAGATAAAGAATGCTAACAATATTTTAATTTTCAGATTCATGTATAAGTTAAAGATATACCACCATCACCACATTTTTACCTGGTTAATTATTTAGGCTTCTCTCTGACGATTTACATTGCAATGCAATCTTCAGATAGCATTTTCACAGGCCTCAGAGGCTGCTCCACCTGGCCGTATAAATCAGTAGCTCCTCTAAAAGTACTAAAGTAGAGGACAAGGAGGAAAGTTTCTTTAAAGATGAGCTCACTCAGAGTGAGCTTAAAAAAGGCGCCTGCTTAGCGGCAAACTCCCAAAAGAAGCAGCACAGGAGGGAGACGTGCTAAGAGTTGGAATGGTGTCATTCCCCACCTTCAAGTCATCTGTTCAACTGTAAGCTGAGAATACTGAGAAACCTGCCTTGAAGGTAAAATCAGGCCAAGCTATGCAAAAGAGGAGAAACTGACATTTATGGAGCACCTATAATATTTCAGGTATTGTGAAAGTGGGCACTCTTCACACATTTTTGGATTTAATTCTAAAAACAAAATGAAATGGTTATCATCCCCAGTTTTCCCCCACAGGTGTGAAAACTAAAGCTAAGGTCACAGCTAAGAAGATCCAGGCTTAAACGCAAATATTTCTCACTCAAAGTCTGTGTTGTTTTTCCCACTCAAGTATCACAAACTTTCTTCTTACCTTCAAATTCTTCCTTTTTTCCAAGTCCACCCATCTACTCATCCTTCCTCTCCCTTTTACCTCTCTTCCCTTCCATACCTTCCTCTAACAAACATATTAAGCATTTACTATGTACCAATTACGATGTGGGATATCAAAAATAGTAAGTCATGACACTCACCATGAAGAATGTACTTTGCTTTTTATATTTTAACAATATTTGATGGATAACTTCTACATAACTATTTAAATTTTACACCAATGTAAAATGTGCATAATGTGCTTAATGAGTGAAAGTATACAGGATATTAATGAATTTTCTCCTGAGGAAAATAGATAAAATAAACGTTGTTTGACTCTTAAGATGATTACGTAAGCAAAATATAAAGAAACTATATGAAACTTGAAAATGATTGACTTATGACTTATATATGCTTAAGATGAATGATGTTTTGTTAATAAACAGAGCTGAACTGATTTTCAATTGCATAATAAGCCTTAAAAGATGTTTGGCATGTCATGTTTTAGCTGCACAGGTGAGGAATCAAGGCAACCCAGTATCTTATTTCTGCCATCATCTTCCTTTTAGCCCTTAGTAGTCTGTTCTTTGTTTCTCATGGTGGTTTTCAGAAGTGAGGGGGAAAAAATGAGGCATTTGGTCAGGTGCTTGAATATTTCATGGTGAATGTGGTACATTGTAATTAAAGGAGGATATGAATGTGGACGTTCTCAGAGGGTGAATATAGGATAACTATATTTGTGTACCCTGTATAGATCATTGATTCTATCTAGAAATAATTACCCTTTAAATGAACAGCAATTGAGCATTGGCAACTTTTATTTACTTATTTTTTTATTTTTATTTTTATTTTTTTTGTATTTTTCATTGAGGTTTTTAGGTAGTATCTCATATCTTTTACTTTCCATAGACTGCTTTACACATTTTACCATTCTATTTTATGAACTTAGTAGAAGGTCAGAACACATGATAGAATGTTGTGTTGTTATTTCTGCCTTTATACTGGACTTGGGCACATTTCATACCGCTAAAAATAACTTAGATGTGAATACTTCCTTGGTTTATTAAACTCTTCCAAAGTAAAAGCCTGTCCCCAGCCTACTCCATTTGAAACTAGTCAGAACTATAACAGAAAATCTGCAATAGCTATCAGTAAGAGGAAAATATTTGATAGATGTACAGTAACCATACAAATGATGTTGTATTTAATAATCTACAGACAAGATCCATAATCTCTATAATTTGAAAAGATAGTCAACAGAAGCCAGCAGAGAGACTTTATGTGTCTCTGCTCATGTGGACTTTGAGATCTATAAGATATGCAAGATTTGAAGATTGATATTTGCCAATTACACTCATAAACTTCTACTTGCATATTTTAAAATAATGGAGATGTTTATAAATATCCACGTAATAATTATAGCTAATCTTAATTGAATACTTACTAACATCAGACCTTTCACATGTACTCTTTCATTTAATTTAGTCTACTTATCTATGTTCTAATGAGGGAGATACTATTTTTACCCCAGTATATAGATGATAAAAATGAGACTTGAAGTAACATGCCTGAGGCTACAGATTTAGTAAGTGGTGGAGCCAGGATTTAAACGCAGGAAACTGACTTCAGGGTCTTCACTCTTAATCACTTCGTTATGTTATATGGGGGAACTATCATGACTTCTGAGATTTTATCCAACTGTTCAACACCATACAGACACAGTTTTATAGTGTCATCATATTAATTGGATGCCATAGCATAATATGACCTTGGGAAAGGAGCAACTAATGAAGCACACTTGTTCTCATTCTGCTGTGTGTGACCTCTGAGAAGTACTTCTTATGAATACATCCTGAAGTACAATGTTCCTTTAGAGGACCTGACTAGCTGAAGGTTGCAGGTGCAAAGACTGTCAACAAAACAAAACACCTACAGAAGTGTAACCTCTTTTATAAGCTGCTGGAAAGAAAAAAAAAAAAAAAAAAAAAAAAAACTACTGAATAAAGAATTACCTAATTCTCAGTCTTTTTTAAAAAATAGTAAGTCAGTTCGCTTTTTAAACAGAACTATGAATAACTGTAGGTACAACACCCATCTTTGCAAAGAGCTCCACATCCAGAAGGAAAATCTAGCTTCCTCCCAAGAGTAATTGTGATTCTGTTAAGTCCACAGGAACATAATATTGATCCAAAAACACACTTCTCTATTGGGAGTCTTTGAAAGGGATTTAATGAGCCATATTCTCCCTGCATATGGGTGATGTCCTGGGAATAAATTAAGCTCTTTTGCAAGCTGAATTAACTCTTTCAAGCCACTTAAGTATTATTTAGTGCACCGAAGCAGTGCCTTACAGACAGTCTGTCTTAAAATTTATAAATTGTTGAACCTTGAAAATTTTGCCTAGGTATTCACTTTGGGATTATTATTTCTGGTTATAAAAATAGGTGAATCTGTTATCACATGGAGAATTGTAAGCCTAAGCAGAAATATAATATTTATAAAATATAAGGTAATGGAGAGATAAAAAGACACTGAACTGGAAGTTAGGAGAGTAGGTTCCTAGATCCTTTTCTGTCTCCAAATATATTTCCTTGGGGAACCTCTTAAATTTTCTTGAATTTAGTCTCCTTATTTCTGAGGTGCTGTGGTTGTGAATCAGATCTGGAAGATCAAGAAGGTTGTACAGTAATTATAAAAAAAAAACTGCACATTTGCACTGACATCAAACATTGCCTACAGATGTGATCAATAACTGCTGCACTACATCAGGCTGAGGCCACTCGGGAACACAGAGGGTATGACAGACAGTTTAATAGAGGACATGTAACGCAGAAAATAGTTACCAAGAGGTTGAAGAGGTGAAAAGCCAACCAAGGAATGGAAATCAAGCAAGGCCTTGCTACTAGCAGCATTAGCTATTTGATATCAGCTGAAGTGAACTTTCAAACAATCACACTGTCTCTTGTAGAGTCCTAAGGACCTCCCAAAGCACAATATTTACAGCAATACACCTTATGTGCCATTTGCTTGGAATGAGCTATGGTCTGAGGTTAGGATCTACATCAGCTGAGAGACTTCTAGGGGACAAGATTGTAGGATCAGTAGAAAAAAAAATTTATTAACAATATACTGGCAGAACATTTTATAAGACATCCTAGAACCCTCAAGTATTTATATCTAATTAAATGGTCACCAGAAGGCTTCCACTGTAGAAGAGGCCTTTAATCTTAGCTTCCAGCTATTCTAGTGCTTGCCATGGTGAAAAGACCGGAGGATACAGTGAGTACCATGAAATCATCCTGTTTCTTCTACAAGAATGCTGGACTTTTCTGGCAGCTCCCACACCCCATAAAACCCATGGAATTGAGGGTGTTAATTCCAACTGCAGAGGCAGATTCTGATTAGACTAGACATGTATAGCAATGCCTGCATGTTCTCCCCATTTGGCAGTTACTGGTTTAGGAACTGAGTCTTAATTCAATCAACACCTGGCATCCAAGGCCATCGTTCTTGGTCCAAAAGTAACACATGGCAGTCAAATCAAACAACTGTTTTCCATAACTGAAGAGAAGTTTTCTCTCTTCTTGTCTTTCTGAGGACAAAAAAAACCTGAAATCGTGCTAAAATCATCCTGTGAACATGATATAGTTAGCCTAAATTCAAAGCTGATACACCAAAGAAGACAGAAACAAGAGAACTGTAGGGAAATGGTACCAGACCCCTGATCATAAGACACACAGATTCTACCAGGGTTCGTTTCCTAAGGTTGCCATAGTGAAGTACCATGAATGGATAGCTTAAAACAATAGAAGCTTATTGTCTCACTGTTCTGGAGGCCATAGCCCAAAATCAAGCATAGGCAGGCCCACTCTGCCTCTGAAGGTGCTAGGGAATGATCTGTTTCAGACCTCTCTCTTTTAGCTTCAGGTAGGTAGCCTCAGGTGTTTTTTGGCTTGTAGATAGATGCTTGTCTTCTCCCTGTGTCTATTTATGTGTGTGCCTATTTGTCTGTCTCTGTGTCAAAATTTCCCCTTTTTATAAGGACATCAGTCTTACTGGATATGAGCCCACACTAATAATTTTATTTTAACTTGATTATCTCTGAAAAGACCAAATTTCCAAACCACATCACATTTTGAGGTACTACTGGTTAGAACTTTAACTTATCTTCTTTGGAGGGCACAATTCAACCCATAATAGTACCTTACCTTTGGATTTCCTGTTATTCAAAGAGACCACATATACTTACATTTTATACAAGTCTGGGTTTTCAGTTTTAGTCCACAGTCCCATAATTAATACAAAGGCTAGGCGAGGGGTTAACAAAATGGACTCCTGCTAACTGTGGCTGAGTGCTCAAGTGCCCATCCACAGTGAATCAAAACTAAAGGTATCCAAAAAAAAAAAAAAAACTAAAGGTATCCAATCTTATTAGGAGGCTAGGCATTGTCGTAGGTAAAGGGGCAAAGAATTTGCCCCCTCCAAACTACGATTATTTGGTGTAAGGATTATCTTGAACTGACTATTTTTTAAAAAACAGCGGACACAGGAAAAGTTCTAAAACTAAGTAGCAGTTACCCTTAGTAAGGGACGTTTACACTGATCTTCATGTGTAAGGGTTTCTCCCTCTTTATACCAAGAAGAAGAGGCTGACTGACTAAATCTCTAGAAACTCTTATCAATGGTGAAGGCAAGACTTAAATCTGCATAACAACCATACCTTTGTTTAATATGACTTTCCTGATAGCCTTCCATAACTAGTTCCCCCAACCCCCAACATCTTCTTTTATCTTTAGCTGGAGCTGCTATTTAAGGTGTTGGCTTGGGCCATTTCAGGGAGTTACTCAGTTTTCCTAGGTATCTCCCATGTATACAGGAGGAATACATGCTGTTAAACTTCTGTTTATTTTTCTCCTGTTAATCTGTCTTTTATCATAGGGGGTTTCAGTCAAGAACCTAGAAGGGCAGAGGGAAAATTATTTTTCCTCCTCAACATAGGCCACTCCATTTGTCCCTATTTGTGTCTTCTCTTCATGTAGGATCAAAAAACTCTGCAAAGTTATATAGTCTATTGCTTTTCTGGTACTCATGTTCAACCCTGGGATAGGGATGGAGCACCACATGGAGTAATGAGAAAGTAAATGTCAACCAAAAGATACTTTAGAAAAATAATATACGCCTAATACATACTCCATAGTACAGATGCAACTAGCATTATGGGACTATGGGTTGGGCTATGCTATTTAAGAATTAATCCTCATACCAATTTCTCCCTAAACATTTGGAGTTGTATTCATAAGTTGCAGAATAACTATAAGAAATTACAATACAAGTAAAAGAAAAATTCAGGACCTGAAGAAGCACACCCCTGCTCCATGCCATTGATATGGATGTAAAGTAAGAATGACTTCAGTCTGTTTTTCCTTGGGAAAGGGTGTATTTGTTTTGGGTTATGCATAAGATAATTACATTTTTAAAAACGAGAATACTCTTGAAATTTCAGGATATGGGTATACGTATAGCGCTAAGAAGACAGGAGTCGGAACGTAATGAGTATTCAATTGTTTCGGCTACTCAGCATCCCTTCTCTCCTTCTCCTGCTGACAGTATCCCTTTTCCATTCATTCTTCTAAGTGATTCCCATGAAGCTGAGCATCATAGTTCCTGATGTCACCTGAGTCATTGGGACTTGACTAAAGGGGTTTGTGTTTGACCAAAGATGGGCCGATAAGATTCTTTCTTTGGGGAATTTGAAATTTTTCCAGAGACCAAATCTTCTTAAGCTGAGTTCTCTAATGGAGCATTTAAAGAAGGTCCACAAGTTTATAATACTCATATTTCCTGCCCATTCATAGCACCTGCATTTACTAGACATTGGTTATGCACCTCTTTCTTTAGTTTTGTGAGCTATTCTGGTATCCACCTCATTTGGTTCTAGATATGCTAAGTTTCTGATGCTTTTTTCTGTTATTTGAAATAAAAGAACTTTAATTGACACAGTACCTAGGACAGTATCTGGTTCTCTGTATCACGATAGGTTGGAGTTCCCTTTTCTGTTTTTGTTATAGAACTATTTTAAAGGCAAAAAGTAATAAAATAAAGTGAAATAAAATAGAATAAAATTAAAAAGTTCATTTACTTTGAACAGGTATGTACTTGCTCAGTTGAATGTAATACAATTCTTTTAAGTGAATGAGAGCAAATGAGTAGAGGCAACTCCATTAGCCTCATTTATCTTGCTAATAGCGTTATGTATTGTCCTGAAGCAGTAAGTTCAAATTTAAGAGGATTTTAGGGTCTGTTGAGTCTCATGACTGAGCCAGACTGGAATAGGGAATGAGATTAGAAATGTTCTTCACACACTCATGTTCAGTAGGCTGCCCACATTCACAGCTTCCGTGTTGAACAATGCTCATGGGGCTTCTCCTCAAGGATTTACATACCAACTGCGGGTAAGTTTAAGAGAAACATGACTACATGTACTCCTGGGAGGCACAGTTACACTTGCAGGCAGCTACTGGGCCATTCCATTATAACAAGGCAGTTGCTTGTGCTAACCATTCCCTATGATAATTTGCAAAGTCACTTAGAGTGCAGTTTGTTTCTTGGATGACTCTTCTTAATTGATAACCTCTTATTAGATGACACCTGTAATTGATAAAAGTTCAAGAGAAAAAGGTTTTATTCATCAAAGGATGAACTTACTTTGAATTAGAGAGTTTAGGTGCTTAGTATTTGAACAGATTATACCTTTGTCTTTTCTTTGTCCTCTATTTCTTTACTAATATTTTAATCATGGATACAGCATTAGATATGAGGATAAACAAATTGCTGTTTCTCAAATTACGTATAATTTCTAAGTATTATAAACATAAAAACACCGTATCTGTTAAACACTCTAGGATAATAGTTTAGAAATTTTAAAAAAACAAAAAAAAAGCTACACTTCACGTGTGGATATTTTTAAAGAGTATAGGTAATGTAAAAATTGCTTTAGAAAATTCACATAAAGGTAAAGCATCATTATTGGATAGTTTAGGATAACAGAAGCAAAAATCTTTGTCTCAAAATACCACTGCATTCATGTTAGTGCACAGATATTTTTACTCCTTATATTAGTGTTGAGTATCAACCAGTTAAAAAATCCTTATGAATTTCTATGTTAGATGTTTCTGATATTCTATTCACATTTAAGTAATATGAAGAGGTACCACTGCATAATGCTTTTGCTAAAATAGCTTTCTCCGCCAAAGTGAAAACCTCCTAAAATGGCCCTAAAATTGACGATAATAGCGCATTTCATTTATGTCCTCAGCTTTCCGGTCCCAACTTTATATTTGCTTTATAATGTTGAACTGAGGGTTTATTGGTTGAAAGAAAATGAAAAGAAGAAGGAAGGGGAAGGAAAGAAAGGATGGGGGGAAAAAGAAACCTACTTTCTTTTTTTTTTTTTTTTTTTTTTTAAAAACCTGGCTCTTTTTTTTTTTTTTTTTTTAGAAATTCACGTTCTTTTATTTATTTATTTATTTATTTATGACTGTGTTGGGTCTTTGTTTCTCTGCGAGGGCTTTCTCTAATTGTGGCAAGTGGGGACCACTCTTCATCGCGGTGCGCGGGCCTCTCACCATCGCGGCCTCTCTTGTTGCAGAGCACAGGCTCCAGACGCGCAGGCTCAGTAGTTGTGGCTCACGGGCCCAGTTGCTCCGTGGCATGTGGGATCTTCCCAGACCAGGGCTTGAACCCGTGTCCCCTGCATTGGCAGGCAGATTCTCAACCACTGCGCCACCAGGGAAGCCCAAGAAACCTACTTTCTAAAATTGAAATCGACTCAGAGACATTGTTCCATCCACAAATTCTCTCTCCCTAAAAGAATGCATTGTCTTCTAGCTACTCAAAGTGCCATTACTGAGTTTCTGTTTGAATTAAATACAGATCAGTTCATGTGTATAAAATTATGAAAACCTTACCAAAATTTAATGCATAATTTCAAGTGTTCAAGTTTGTCCACTAGAGTGCACCATTGTAATCTCATGAATATAACAGAAATGTGTTAATGTATTTTTTTTAATGTACATAAAAGAGAAACACAGTGTTAAAGAACAAATTGCATTTCTTAATTGCCACCAACCTCTCAATAAATGACAAATTGCATGCAAATTAGATTTAATTTACCTTATGTTTTATAGGTTCACAAAAGCCTTTTTAAAAAGCCACCTCCAAGTATTTGAAAGTTCTGTGTGTATTTTTCCCATTATCAGCATACCAATGAAAAGGATTGTTTTTACTTTTTTTTTTTTTTTTTCTTTTTTATGGAATGTGAGACTATAAAAGGAAAACAATGGTCTCATCTAGGTCAGGTGTATGGTGTTCACCCATGGGTATCAGGTTTTCCTTTTCATTTAAATAGGAAAAAGATGTTCGCTCATTTAATTACTCTCCATTGCTATCCTCCTGTCTGACAATGAAAATGCATATTGAATTCTATAGCCACAATAGGGAAGGATAATGCATATCCTGCAACAGGAAAGGGGAAAGAAGAAAAATAGATAACTTGCCCCAATGAGCAAATGAATCATAAAAGTTAGAATGGAAAGGACTTACTATGCAATGAAGACTAAAGCTCGGGGAAAACACAGTTCCACTTATGCTTATTTCAGATTATGGGAAAACACAGTTCCACTTATGCTTATTTCAGATTACACTGCTTAGCATTTATACTCTTCTTCCAACAATAGCTCTGTCTTCCCCTTTCTAACATCACACACATCCCATAATTGTCTGTAGTAGCTTTTTCCTCAGCCCGAATGAGGTTGCTTTGAAGGCTAAGTTCACACGCTAGAGTAATTTACTACATAATTGGTCTAGAGTGAATCTTATATTGTCTTCTATGATACCTTCCTATTCCCCATCACATCACTTAATAGAAACTGCCACTAATGCCCAAATCAGGAGATTCAAGAGGCTGATTTATCTGGCCATAGGGGGAAAAAGGAAAGGACTGGAAACATTCTTTGCACATAGGGACCTGAAAATAGTTTAGGGCTGCAGATTAGGTTTTAGAATGAATACCTTTCTGTTTAGGTAAAGTGAAGGTTTCGGGGGATTGTAATCATCATCCTGGGTGATGATGATTTTATACCAGTGGTTCCGACAGTATAGTTTCTGGACCAAGCAGCATCAATATCACCTGCACTTGCCAGAAATGCAAATTATTGAGCCCTACCCAGGAATACTGAATCAGAAACTCTAAAAATGGGTCCCAGTGATCTGCGTCTTAACAAGCCCCCCAGGGGATTGTAATGCACACCAGAATTTGAAATCACTGACACATACTGTTAAAAGAATTTCTGAAAAAAAAAGGTAAAATCATGACTCTCATACAATTTTAAATAATCATATGTCAATTTACTTAACTCATTAATGAGAGGTAAAATGCTATAACCAGTTCAAAGGAGAATTCAAATAACTACACATACCTAGGAAATAACAAATGCTGAAATGAATATACAAAAGATGTACGACCACTCTATCCACTGGGCAATAATCAATTGTATTCCATCAAACACAATCCATTTGCTCTTCTATGAATCATTGTATTATTTTTGGTTTTCCACTTCCAGTTTCAGTTTTCTACACCAGGGTTATAAAGTAGCCACTGTCACTTAGGGAAAGGTACCTTAGTCAAGACAGTATTTCTTTTTTCCTTTTGCTCATTTCAAAGTCATATATATATATATATATATATATATATATATATATATATATATATATATATATATATATATATATACATTTTCTTTTTCTTTTTTTTCTCCTGACAGTTTAGTCCACTTATGCTCCCCTAAAGCTGAGTGTGGTTAAACATCTTTAATCTTGGGATTTCTGAGCCATCCCATCTCAAAATGTCCATTTTTATGCCTCAGATTCTAGCCACAGATCTGTTTCCAATTGACCTCAGCTAATTAGTTAATTCTCAGAGAATATGGGAATGAAAGTGATGAAATAATATGTCTTTTTTGTAGGCACCATTTGAACATTATATCGGCCTAAGAATGAATGTCAAGAAACAACTGTGTAAACAGAATCCCATGCAGTATCTTGAAATTTTAGTATAGGAACTAAATTAATATGATTTGCAGATTTTCTGAAGGGCAGAGAAATTCTGCTAAATGGACAATAGGAATCTACCTTGTGAAGACAATCAGCTGTAACAAAGTGAGTGTCCTAATATGTTATTGTATGTAATAAGGTCAAGGTCTGAAAAGAAGAATTGTGTAAATTCAGCAAAATTCAACTGCTCCACTTCTGTCAAAGTTTTAACCAATTCATACTGACAAAGGTACTCAGGTTATAAAACTGAACCTGTTAACAGCAGCAAAAAAAAAAGTGTATCTCATTCTCTCTCTTAAGAAATGTGTTCCATTTGGGATATGGGGATATATGTATACGTATAGCTGATTCACTTTGTTATACAGCAGAAACTAACACAACAATGTAAAGCAATTATACTCCAATAAAGACGTTAAAAAAAAAAAAGAAATGTGTTCCATTTAATAATTACTATCAATGCCAAACTGGGTTTAATTGTCTTTAAAGCATCTATTGATGAGGAAAGACTAGTACAGTATAGTAGGGCAGGGGAGCAGAATTTGCCACTCCAAAGAATGACTCTGGCATAAGGATTATTTTAGGCTGGTTATTTTCAAGAAATATCAAAGGAGAAGCTCTGAAAACCAAGTAGATGTTACCCTTTTGTAAGAGACATTTACATTTAAAAGGGAAGTCTCCATTTGTAAGGGTGTCTCCCTCTCTGTACCAAGAAGAGGAAGATGACTAATTCTCTAGAATCTCTTATCAGTGGTGAAGGCAAGACTTAAATCTGCATAACAACCTTACCCTTGTTTATTGTGCTGTGCCCGCAAACCTCCCACAGCTGGTTCCTCCATCCCATAACATCTTCTTTTGTCTTTAGCTGGAGATGATAGTTAGGTGGTAGCTTGGATCATTCTGAGGAGTTAGTTTTCCTGGGTATCTCCCATGTATACGGAAGGCATACATGTCATTAAACTTGTTTGTTTGTTTTTTTCCCGTTAATATTTTATTATAGAGAGAGTCTCAGCCAAGAATCTAGAAGGGCAGAGGGACAATTATTTTTCTTCCTGTACAATAGCAGAAAGAGTTACGAAAAACAAAGCAGGAATTCGGGGGATTTAGATCCAGATCCAGATCTTTAACTAGTTTGGTGAACTTTGATAAATCATTTATCTTCCTTCAGTCTTAGTTCTCATATCTTTGAATTGAGGAGACCTTTATTGTATGGCGAATACTGCATACTTAAAAAAAAAAATGATTAGTTCTAATGCCAAACAAGTGAACATCATATGCACGTGTAGGGGAGGAGAAAATTAGTTTTCCTACTACCCTCCTAGGTTCTTCAGCTGAGATCCTATAAATTGGACTAACAAAAGACAGATCGACAAGAGAAAAGCATATACATTTATTTAATAGACTTTTTTTATGACACTGGAGCCTTCATAAGGAAATGAGGACCTGAAGAAACAGTTAAACCTAAACTTTTTTTTTTTTTTTTTTTTTTTTAGTTTTTATTTATTTGTTTTTGGCTGAGTTGGGTCTTCATTGCTGTTCGCGGGCTTTCTCTAGTTGCGGCGAGCGGGGGGCTACTCTTTGTTGTGGTGCGCAGGCTTCTCATTGCGTTGGCTTCTCTTGTTGAGGAGCATGGGCTCTAGGCACGCGGGCTTCAGTAGTTGTGGCTCACGGGCTCTAGAGCGCAGGCTCAGTAGTTGTGGTGCATGGGCTTAGCTACTCCGCGGCATGTGGGAATCTTCCCGGACCAGGGCTCGAACCCATGTCTCCTGCATTGGCAGGCGGATTCTTAACCACTGAGCCACCAGGGAAGCCCCTAAACTTTTTTATATTCGGCTTAGTGAAGAATGGAAAGTCATAGAAAAATGTGATAGGACAAAAGAGTATGAGCTAAGGATAGTAAATTGGCAGAAACTTAGCAAGGCCTATTCATCTGGATTCCTATTGGCCTACCTCTATCTTCGGAAATAAAGATGCTCCTTTCCACCAAGTACAGGAAGCACATCTCTCACAAGTGGTTTCTGCTTCAGGGGCAAAGTGGGAGGTCAGGGTCCTTCCTTCACCTGCCATTTCTCACATTCCTTCAGTTAAAAATATTTAATATGCCAAGGTGCCATATTTTGGGAGAGCATGTTCCAAACTCCATCACACTTGAGTATAAATATATAAAATTTGGCAAATTATGGTCTGAAAGTTGTGGAAGAAAAATCAAAATGGAGTCAGTGTTGCTAAGAGAGCTCTCTAAAATGGACCCAGGAAGCCACTGAAGAAGTATGGCTTATGCACATTTCAGCCTGGATGGAATCTGACCTTTTGACCACTTATTGCATGCTAAGAAAGGTATCTAGAACATTTGTCAGAAACTCAAGATACTTATTGGACCGTTACCCTAAAATAACTTGTGATTCCTTAAGGACAAATATTTCCTGACTTGAATCAGAGTTAATCACAGTTCTTGACAGGCAACTTTAACAACCTTGTAGCTTTTGTTTTTATCAGCCCCTGACTCTTTCTCCTCCCTGGAACACTCTCAGTTTTACCCACGTTTGTGTCTCCCAAATCGCAATTCCTAAGAACCCAAACAAACTCATATCTCATTTGCAGCCTTCTGCTTTGTTTTTTTTTTTTATTATTTTTTTGGGTATTTTTGTCAACAAAGTGCCATAATTTTCAGATACTGGACCTGAGGTATGAAGGTGGATGGAAAGTATCCTGTATTTCTTGCAATCTAGCAGTACCATCTAGTTGAGAGAAAATCAGACTGCCAATAAAATCTATCGTAGATAGCCGTACTTTAAAAACAATAACAACAACAAAAACCTCAGAATCTCTAGCTTCCATTGGATAGTCCTCAACTTTAAAAGCTGAAAAAGATCTACTATTAGCCAATCTTATGACTAAAACATCCTTTCACAGCTGTCAATAGCGATGATAATAAAAACACACCAAATCTGTTCCTTAAACCTTCATAAGTTTTCTGGATGTTTCTGGGTTTTTATTTTTTTATTTTTTCAGCTGGTAGTGTATGTCCTTCCCTTATTTTTCACTTAGTGAGATCTTCTTTAGACTTCAATGTATAACTTAGCAGATTTTTTTTTCAAGTTTTGTCTAATGCTCATCTTCATCAGAATTAGTCCTCTCTCTTTGTTTGTTAAAAATTCTCTATATTTCAAGTGGTTTTTATTTAATTCTGCCTTGTTGAACAGTAAGCTATTTAAATATTTATTGCTGACTATTGTAAGCCTTTTGTGAGGCAGGACCATGCTGTATTAACTTATCACCTCTGTGCCCAGAAGAGTACTGAACTTTAATGAGTTGCACAATAAATTCTTGCCGAATTTGAATGATATTCCAAAGCCCAGCTGACCTCAAAAATGAACTAAAAATGTGATAAGACTATATACTGTATATATGTATGTATATATATATATATATATATATATATATATATATATATATATGGCACCTTCCTGTTCTCTCTTGTCTCTGAATACGGGGTGAAATGTATTTATCTTTGATATCTGTATTTTTTTTTTATTTTCAGTCAATTCAATCTCATTTTAGTCATAGGGTTGCTGTTAATGATACTCAAAAAAAAAAAAAAATCATCAGGAATTCTATAAGCTTGACTCTCTCCAAGAAGCTCAGAGTAGGTTCAGTTTCATCATTCCCTAGAACATCTTCTTTCTTATAAAATAAGAAATGAGCTTCAAAGACATTAAGCAGTTAGTTCACAAAAACCATGGGACAAGAAGCTTGATCTGCTTTTTCATGGGTCTAGGCCAATGTCCTACATATTAAAGCAGAATGCTAAAACTGACATTATAGCTCCACAATTAGTTCCCTCAAACTTAGAGTTTATGCAGCCAATAGCCGACTTGAATTGTAACGTTTAATTAAGAACCAGAGAAATCCACTTAGGTATAAAAAGATGTTTCCAAATATACACAAAAATGTGCCTTCCCTAGAATGCTGCAGTGTCTCTGCAAATTTTCAAATGAATTCCTCTGCCTATATTCTGCAATGATTTGGATTTTTTTTTAATGCTTTGCAGGGATCCAGAAAAATCATTATTTCCAGTTTGCACATATTTATTGCCTGAGAACACAACTCTAATCCAAGGTAACTGGTGCAGAGTTGCATAGCATTAGTCAGTGGACCCATGGTTGCTTTCTGTCCTTGGCCATGAGCCCTATAAAAGTCTGATTTTCAACAAAACACAAAATACCATGCAGCTTTGTCATGCTCAGATGGCTTTACTTTTCATGCCTGAAGCAAGAACTCCATTAGGATTTTTTCCTGGGAGAAGGCCTATTCTGTTTGCTTGCACCACTAGACCATTTGATTTTTGTTATACTGCTCTACCATTTTCACTAAAAATAAAATCAAACTTTTGGTCTGATACATTTGAGTTTCCCAGGTCCTGAGAGGAAATATTCTTTTAAAGAATTTACAGATTGCTATGCTCATGAAGGCAATTCTCAAATACCTTCTATCAAAGAAGAGCTGAAAGGCACAGGTAGAAGGATTTCAAAATCCAATCAAGGTACAAAGCAATGAAGGCGGCCCATGATTTTTCCTTAAAGGTTTTCCCTGAAAAACTGGGAAAGAAAGCATTCATCAGTGATTAAGAGATTAAGGGCAATGCATCATGACCAATTCCATTTGGGGAGTTGGGAAGACTGGTCTCTATTTCAGATTAATTTGTTATTTATTAGTAGTCCTTTGATGTTATTGGTATCACAAAGCAAATGAAACAAATGCAAAATTTCCATAAGACATTATTTTGGAGATCGCACATAAGTAACTACATTTTCTCCAAAAATATTTAAGTTTCCTGATGTTAACATCTCCTAGCAAAATGTCATTTCCCTTGGAACTTAAAGTGAAATAGTTGTTCCCAGTAATGCTAATGGTCTGTTGAAAGAACTGTTGGTCTTTTTGCCAATTCTGGAGGATACTTTTCCTTCTGAATGTCAGCCAACGATCTGGGTACAACTCTTTAAAAAGGTGACAACAAAGCACATCTTGTTACCAATATAACCTCACATTTCAGAACCTAAACCTCTGTCTTGTGAATATGTTTCTCCATTTGCATACAAAGAAGCAACAGCAAATTTAACACCCATTTCAATGGCTTTCCCATCCACAGTCATGTTTCTATATCTCATTTTCTTTTGAGGAAAGACCCTTTAACCATCTCATTAATAAAAGCCATTCATTATATTTTTATTACCAGGTTTCAAAAAATATACACGTAATCACCTATATGACTCACTTTGACTCGCTTGATATTTAATAGCTCTTTTCATGGAATAAGATGAAAATGGGGGAGTTTAAAAGCTGTTATTTTCCACAGGAAATCATACCTCCCTGGGAGGACTTCCCACTTAGTGGCTTGTTCTGTATGGCATTAGCATGAACTGTAGTTTCCTTTAAACTTCTTCAATGCAATGAGCCTGAAGGGCTGAAAGGCCACCATCTTTCTCTATGTCCGTGACATCCAGAGCAGTTAAGTTCCTTGGCACTTCCACTAAACAAAGTCAAGTTTTCATTGTCTTGCTCTTGTTGTGTGCATGTTTTTGCTTCTGGATTGTTGCTTGTTTCACCACTACTGTGTTTACTGCCTCATATATTCTTGATGATTTCATAGTATTTGTACTGTCTTATGTTCCTCGAGTCCCTGAATGTTGGGGTAAAATGCTTCTTATGGAAATCTCACTCCTCATTGAAAACTCTCACTTTGATACAAGAGTTGGGTTGTCTGCCTGAAAAAAAATAGCTTCGGCTTCAGAGATGTTCTTTAGATTGTATTGCTCTCCAAACAGGAAAAAGAAAATTGTATGTTTGGCAGTGCTTATGAGGACACGGTTGGTGGCACTATTTTCTCCAAGCAAGTATTGAATGGATGCCCCAGGATAAAATTAGGACTGCAGGGCTTGGTGCTGTGAATCATGAAACAAAATAACCAAAACCCTATGCTTCCAACCAATTTATAAATCCACGGATCCTTTGGAGGGGAGCAGTACCATCTACCTCCTGTTACTTCAATTTGGCAAAAGTAGCTCTCTCTTAGCTGGATTGTATATTCTGTTGTATTATGTGGTAACAGTAAATAGCTGGAATCATAATGGTACCTGTTTCTAAAGAGCCTAATGGATTTTATTATTTTTATCCATTTTTAAAAAATCTTTTCTTCATTGTCATACATTTTCCACAGAGCACTAACGTGATTTTAATTTTACTCATGTGGAAATTTGTCACAAAAAGAGAAACAGTGAGGTTTCTAATAATGCTAATAATAAAACCTAAAAGTGACTGCCTTTTATTTGTCAACACTTACATACATGATCATTAATCCTAAAACTCTGCAAGGAGGTTATTAGCTGCTTATACTTAGGAGAGAATGGAAATTCAGAGAGGACAAATAATTTGGCCAAAGACATGCTACTGTCTAATGGTAGAGCCAGAATTCGAACCAAAGTCCTTTTAATTCCAAGGACCATATTTTTTCTACTCATAGTCCACCTCCTACCCCAATGTGCTAATAAATATTATTTAACTATCTCTCCAGATGAAAAAGTCCTGACTGTATTGATATATAGCATTTGCGTATTTCCCTGCCTCCACCATGACCAATTTTAAGCTACTGAACATGGAGTTGGGAAGAGATGTTATCAGTTGGCTCTTGGGATTTGGTACCAGCTGACTCCAGCACAAACTGGATCGCAATTCAAACTTTTTCCTTTCATATTTCTGATATGATCTTGGGTCCCTTTGCTCTAGGTCTTCCAGCTTTGGTAACCAGGAATGGATTCAACCGGTCCATTGAAATTAGTAACACTTTCCAGGAACACTATCAATTACAGAGCTGCTTCTGCTTTATGAGAAAGGCAATCAGACATAGGAGAAAGCACACCAGATGAGAACTGAGAATATGTGATACTCAGTTTAAGTTCCAAACCTGCCACTCGGTTGACTGAATGTGGGGAAGGTAATAGAAAACACTTGCCTTGCTAAGCCTTGGCTTTATGATCATGAAAAGGGAAATATAGTAAGCACCCTATCTTAGTTGCCTTCAAGGTGAGTAACGTAAAATATGATCCACCTTTAAGTATCTTATAAATAATAACGTGATAAAGGTATACAGTATAATTGACATCAATGCTATTCTTTTTTCCTTTGAGTTAGTCTGCCACACACTCCATGCCCTTTCACATACCAACTATTTAATTTCATCTACATAAAAATGAGACTAAATTAGAAACGATGCAGATTCTACAGACCCAAGTAAAATAGAAGTGACTGTTTTCAACCACCAAAGACATATTCTTTCACTTTTTTCAGCTCCTTTAAGCCAATACTTTAAAAATAATGTAATCACAAGAGCTATTAATGCACTTTCTAACACTGTGCATATTAAATCCACTACAATGGAACACACATTTCCTTTTTTTTTTCCCTGTAGAGTATTTTATATTATTTTATTTTATTTTATTCTTTTACTGGAGTATAATTGCTTCACAATGGTGTGTTAGTTTCTGCTGTATAATAAAGTGAATCAGCTATACATAAACATATATCCCAATATCTCTTAGCTCTTGCGTCTCCCTCCCACCCTCCCTATCACACCTCTCTAGGTGGACACAAAGCACCGAGCTGATCTCCCTGTGCTATGTGACTGCTTCCCACTAGCTATCTATTTTACATTTGGTAGTGTATATATGTCCATGCCACTCTCCCACTTTGTCCCAGCTTACCCTTCTCCCTCCCTGTGTCCTCAAGTCCATTCTTTATGTCTGCATCTTTATTCCTGTCCTGCCCATAGGTTCTTCAGAACCTTATTTTTTTAAGATTCCATATATATGTGTTAGCATATGGTTATTTGTTTTTCTCTTTCTGACTTACTTCACTCTGTATGACAGTCTCTAGGTCCATCCACCTCACTACAAATAACTCAATTTCGTTTCTGTTTATGGCTGAGTAATATTCCATTGTATATATGTGCCACATCTTTATCCATTCATCTGTCGATGGACACTAAGGTTGCTTCCATGTCCTGGCTACTGTAAATAGAGCTGCAATGGACACTGGGGTACATAACTCTTTTTGAATTATGGTTTTCTCAGGGTATATGCCCAGTAGTGGGATTGCTGGGTCATATGATAGTTCTATTCTTAGTTTTTTGAGGAACCTCCATACTGTTCTCCATAGTGGTTATATCAATTTACATTCCCACCAACAGTGCAAGAGGGTTCCTTTTTCTCCACACCCTCTCCAGCATTTATTGTTTGTAGATTTTTTGATGATGGCCATTCTGACTGCTGTGAGGTGATACCTCATTGTAGCTTTGATTTGCATTTCTCTAATGATTAGTGATGTTGAGCATCCTTTCATGTGTTTGTTGGCAATCTGTATATCTTCTTTGGACAAATGTTTATTTAGATCTTCTGCCCATTTTTGGATTAGGTTGTTTGTTTTTATGATATTGAGCTGCATGAGCTGCCTGTATATCCTAGAGATTAATCCTTTGTAAGTTGCTTCATTTGAAAATACTTTTCTCCCATTCTGAGGGTTGTCTTTTCGTCTTGTTTATGGTTTCCTTTGTTGTGCAAAAGCTTTTAAGTTTCATTAGGTCCATTTGTTTATTTTTGTTTTTATTTCCATTGCTCTAGGAGGTGGGTCAAAAAGGATCTTGTTGTGATGTATGGCATAGAGTGTTCTGCCTATGTTTTCCTCTAAGAGTTTAAAGTGTCTGGCCTTACATTTAGGTCTCTAATCCATTTTGAGTTTATTTTTGTGTATGGTGTTAGGGAGTGTTCTAATTTCATTCTTTTACATGTAGCGGTCCAGTTTTCCCAGCACCACTTACTGAAGAGGCTGTCTTTTCTCCATTGTATATCCTGGCCTACTTTATCAAACATAAGGTGACCATAAGTGCGTGGGTTTATCTCTGGGCTTTCCATACTGTTCCATTGATCTATATTTCTGTTTTTGTGCCAGTACCATACTGTCTTGATTACTGTAGCTTTGTAGTATAGTCTGAAGTCAGGGAACCTGATTCCTCCAGCTCCGTTTTTCTTTCTCAAGATTGCTTTGGGTATTCAGGGTCTTCTGTGTTTCCATGCAAATTGTGAAATTTTTTGTTCCAGTTCTGTGAAAGATGCCATTGGTAGTTTGATAGGGATTGCACTGAATCTGTAGATTGCTTTAGGTACTATAGTCATTTTCACAATATTGATTCTTCCAATCCAAGAACATGGTATATCTCTCCATCTGTTTGTATCATCTTTAATTTCTTTCATCAGTGTCTTATAGTTTTCTGCATACAGGTCTTTTGTCTCCCTAGGTAGGTTTATTCCTAGGTATTTTATTCTTTTTGTTGCAATGGTAAATGGGAGTGTTTCCTCAATTTCTCTTTCAGATTTTTAATCATTAGTGTATAGGAATGCAAGAGATTTCTGTGCATTAATTTTGTATCCTGCTACTTTACCAAATTCATTGATTAGCTGTAGCAGTTTTCTGGTAGCATCTTTGGGATTCTCTATGTATACTATCATGTCATCTGCAAACAGTGACAGTTTTACTTCTTCTTTTCTGATCTGGATTCCTTTTATTTCTTTTTCTTCTCTGATTGCTGTGGCTAGCACTTCCAAAACTATGTTGAATAATAGTGGTGAGAGTGGGCAACCTTGTCTTGTTCCTGATCTTAGAGGAAATGGTTTCAGTTTTTCACCATTGAGAACGATGCTGGCTGTGGGTTTGTCATATATGGCCTTTATTATGTTGAGGTAAGTTCCCTCTATGCCTACTTTCTAGAGAGTTTTTATCAAAAATGGGTGTTGAATTTTGTCGAAAGCTTTTCCTGTGTCTATTGAGATGATCATATGGTTTTTCTCCTTCAGTTTGTTAATATGGTTTATCACATTGATTGACTTGCATATATTGAAGAATCCTTGCATTCCTGGGATAAACCCCACTTGATCATGGTGTATGATCCTTTTAATGTGTTGTTGGATTCTGTTTGCTAGTATTTTGTTGAGGATTTTTGCATCTATGTTCACCAGTGATATTGGTCTGTAGTTTTCTTTTTTTGTGACATCTTTGTCTGGTTTTGGTATCAGGGCGATGGTGGCCTTGTAGAATGAGTTTGGGAGTGTTTTTCCCTGTGCTATATTTTGGAAGAGTTTGAGAAGGATAGGTGTTAGCTCTTCTCTTAATGTCTGATGGAATTCACCTGTGAATCCATCTGGTCCTGGGCTTTTGTTTGTTGGAAGATTTTTAATCACAGTTTCAATTTCAGTGTGTGTGATTGGTCTGTTTATATTTTCTATTTCTTCCTGTCTCAGTCTCTGGAGGTTGTGCTTTTCTAAGAATTTGTCCATTTCTTCCAGGTTGTCCATTTCATTGGCATATAGTTGCTTGCAGTAATCTCCCATGATCCTTTGTATTTCTGCTGTGTCAGTTACTTCTCTTTTTTCATTTCTAATTCTATTGATTTGAGTCCTCTCCCTTTTTTTCTTGATGAGTCCGGCTAGTGGTTTATCAGTTTTGTTTATCTTCTCAAAACCAACTTTTAGTTTTATTGATCTTAGCTATTATTTCTTTCATTTCTTTTTCATTTATTTCTGATCTGATCTTTATGATTTCTTTCATTCTGCTAACTGTGGGGATTTTCTGTTCTTCTTTCTCTAATTGCTTTAGGTGTAAGATTAGGTTGTTTGTTTGAGATGTTTCTTGTTTCTTGAGGTAGGATTGTATTGCTATACACTTCCCTCTTACAACTGCTTTTGCTGCATCCCATAGGTTTTGGGTCATTGTGTTTTCATTGACATTTGTTTCTAGGTATTTTTTTATTTCCTTTTTGATCTCTTCAGTGATCTCTTAGTTATTTAGTAGTGTAATGTTTAGCCTCCATGTGTTTGTATTTTTTACAGATTTTTTCCTGTAATTGATATATAGTCTCATAGTGTTGTGGTCGGAAAAGATACTTGATATGATTTCAATTTTCTTAAATTTACCAAGGCTTGATTTGGGACCCAAGATATGATCTATCCTGGAGAATGTTCCATGAGCACTTGAGAAGAAAGTGTCTTCTGTTGTTTTTGGATGGAATGTCCTATAAATATCAATTATATCCATCTTGTTTAATGTATCATTTAAAGCTTGTGTTTCCTTATTTATTCTCATTTTGGATGATCTGTCCATTGGTGAAAGTGGGGTGTTAAAGTCCCCTACTATGATTGTGTTACTGTTGATTTCCTCTTTTATGGCTGTTAGCATTTACCTGAAGTACTGAGGTGCTCCTATGTTGGGTGCATAAATATTTACCATTGTTATATCTGCTTCTTGGATTGATCCCTTGATCATTATGCAGTGTTCTTCTTTGTCTCTTGTAATAGTCTTTATTTTAAAGTCTATTTTGTCTGATATGAGAATTGCTACTCCAGCTTTCTTTTGATTTCCATTTGCATGGAATATCTCTTTTCATCCCCTCACTTTCAGTCTGTATGTGTCCCTAGGTTTGAAGTGGGTCTCTTGTAGACAGCATATACACGGGTCTTGTTTGGAACACACATTTCTATGACCAAGTTGGAGCAGAAGGGAAGGTCACTAACAGTGGAAATAGCATGAAATTCCAGGAAAAATGAGCACAAAAACATGCTCTCCCCTTTTGCACTTTTGTTTAACATACATGTTGCTTTTGTATTTTTGATCCCTTTAAATACATCCAGCTAATCCATAAAGAAGGGGTAACTGAAATAAAAGGCATCCTATGCATTTGCAGTCTGCCTTCAGACTTCTTTCAAGTTAGGCTTATTTCTTCTTTTTAACCACTTTGTTTATCAGTATAATCTTTGCTCATCAGCAAAAGTAGTGTGTGTGTGTGTGTGTGTGTGTGTGTGTGTGTGTGTTTCCTGTTTTGACTGTGAGTTCCCATTCAGCCATTTGGATTTGGCAGCTTGGTTTTGCTCTATCATCCAAAGTTTAGAACCTTCATCTCTTTACAAAATGGCTTTCATTGCCTAGCCCTGTGCACATTGTACAACTTCCATCTATCTGTCCAAGAAGGGAGATAAGACATCTGCCCTGACCTTCTGAACATGAGCAGGCTGGAGACGGTAACCCAGTGGGAAAAATCCCAGACTATGAGAAAGGAGCAAAGTTACCAAGGCTTGTTACCAACAGAGTGTAAACAAGACACTCCCTTTGTGATACTCAAGTGCAATCACAGGAGTGTGAGCACCTGCAAAAATCATGCCATGAACATTAGCCCCTTTCTGGATTGTGATGCTATATTATGCCAGGCTCCCTGTTGAAGTTGGATTTTCTCCTCCACATACCAACTCCAAACTTCCTGACAATTTGTTAGCTGTGAATAGCTCTAGTGGCGTTGCTCCCAGGATTTCTCTCGAGAGAATGTTTTCCCCTCTCTCACAAGACCAGATGCAGTTACCAGACTTAGCGTGTGAAAGTCTGGCAAATGTTTGATTAGGTGGCTGGCTTAGCACTCAAACTAATCATCCACTGGGGCTTTGCTTTTGCCTTCAATAAAGGAAGATCCCAATTGCCTAATTAAATTTTTTTTCTAATTTGTGGTATTTCCAAGAAATAATGACTCTTGTTCTTTGTTTCAGGGAAAAAAAGGAACAGTGGTAATCAAGAATCAGAAAACATACACCATGACGATTATGACATCACTTGAGAAATGAACAAGCTGAGATGTTTCTTTATCTTGTTGGCTTAAAATTTTCTAATTTTCTCCTAAATTTTCTCCATAATTTTTGATAATTAATGTCCACTATATTATGTTTTCTATACAGGAAGGAATCCTGTATATTTAGTGCTCAGCACACATATCAAAAATACCTAGCATATAACGGACACATAGTATGAATAAATCTCTAGGATACTGTATTAGTTTGCTAGGACAGCCATAACAAAATACCAAAGAATTGGAGATTTAAACAACAGAAAGTTACTCTCTTACAGGTCTGGAAGTTGGAAGTTTGAGATCAAGGTGCCGGCAAGTTTAGTTTCTCCTGAGGCCTCTCTCCACGCCTTGCAGACGACCACCTTCTCTTTTTGTCCTCACATGGACTTTTCTTTGAGCACATGTACCTCTGGTGTTTCTTCCTCTTCTAAGAAGGACAAAGGTCCTATCAAATTAGGTTCCCACACCTATGACCTCGTTTAATCTTAATTACCTCTCTAAAGGCCTATCTCCAATGATAGCTACACTGGGTATTAGGGTTAACATGAATTTGGGGTGAACATAAATCAGTCCATAAAGGGAACTTTCTCAAAATATGTCCTACAGACACGCTGATTATTGTTCAAATTCAGATTCCTGGACAGAAATCAACATTTATTGAATCAAAATTTCCAGTGTAAAGTTTGGGAATGTGAAATGTTAATAAAAACAAAAAGAGTGATTCTTTTGCTCAATAAAAATGGAAATTGCTATTATAGGAGTAATATCTGGGTCAGTTGGGTCCAGAGAGCAGCTTGCACATTTACTCTTCTGGCTCAGGCATCACACTGTCTCTTTATTTCATTCCATCTCTTCATTCAACACTTTTCTTCATTGTACCATTTTTGCCTCTATACAGTTCTTCAAGCTCTTCTATTCCCTCACAGCTGAATACATTATTTGTTTAAATTGTGATTCAAAGAAATAGGAAGGTCAAAGAAAGGATTGTGACTTTTTTTTTAAGTTTTATGTGTACTTCCCATTCAATGAAATTAATTAAAGATTGTAATTCCTTTGAGTTGGATTTGGTATCTCCGTAGTATTATAGATAAAATCTAGTATAATAACATGAATTTATATGAAAGATTTCAGTTTTGTTTTTTTTTTTACACAAGAAATTCTGTGACAGAAAGTAACACCAAGAACAGTTAAAAACACACATGCATTAACAATATTATCTTTGTCTCAAATTAAAAAAAGAAAAAGACAATCAGTTACAGAGACCATAGAACCACATTTCTATATACTTCTTTGATTACTTTTTCATTCATAACAGAAGCAGTTAGGGAATTAAAAAAAAATTACTTAGGATTTTTTCAAACGGATTATGAAGACAGTTTCTATGTCAAAGTTTCTTGTTGAAATTAAATTTTTAGTTACTATGCAGTAAATTCTTACTATGTATGTGATTCTGTGTTGCTCACTGCCATATATGATACTGTAGTTAATTTTTAAACTAAGCTAACAGGCAAGAATTGTTATTACTCTTATTTTGTGGATTAGGAAAAAAAAAGTCAAGAATCTATTTTAAAAAAATCCTGGAACTAATGATTGAGCATAGAAGCAACAGGATATAAGGTCAATATGCAAAAATTAGCTGCTTCCCTACAAACTGGCAATAAACAACTGGAACTTCAAATTAAAATATATATATACTATTTACAATAGCACAAAAAATGAAATACACAGTCATAATTCAAACAAAAGATGTATAGAATCTGTATGTGGAAAATTACAAAACTGATGAAATAAACCAAAGAAAATCTAAATAAATGAAGAGATATTTTTTACATTTGCAAATGGATTGGAATACTCAATATTGCCAAGATGTCAATTATTCTTAAAGATCTATAGACTTAACGACCTATTGCAATTTCAATGAAAATCTCAGCAAGCCATTTTGTATGGCAATCCAATTCTAAAATTCGTATGGAAAGGCAAAAGACAAAGAATAGCTAACACAATACTGAAGAAGAAAAACAAAGTTAGATGACTCACCCTATCCAATTTCAAAATGTATTGTAAAGCTACAATAATTAAGACAGCAGGGTAATGGTAAATAATAGACATATATCAATGAGACAGCATAGAGAGCCCTATCTTTGACAAAGATGTAAATGTACTTCAATAGAGAAAATACACATTTTCAACAAATGATTCTGGAACGACTGGAGGTCAATATGCAAAAAAAATGAACCTAGACAGAGACCTCATAACTTTCACAAAAATTAACGCAAAAAGAATATAAAGCAAAATATAAGGGCAAAAATTCTAGAAGGAAACATAGAAAATTGATGTGGCTTTCAATTTGGTGATGAATTTTTAAGTATAACAAAAATCACGACCTATGGAAAAAAATGATAAGTTGTACATTATTAAAACTAAATCATTATGCTCTGTGAAGGATACTATTAAGAGAAGGATATGATTAGCCACAGACTGGGAGAAAATATTTGCAAAATGCATACCTAATAAAGGGCTTGTATCCACAATATACAAAGAAGTCTTAAAAGTCAAGAATAACAAACAAATCATTCAAAATGCAGACAAAAGATGTGAACAGATAACTCACCAAAGAAGGTATGTAGATGTAAACTAAGCATGCGAAAATATACACAGTATTTCCCATCATGGAAATACAAATTAAAACTACAATGAGCTATTTTTATGTGCCTATTAAAATTGCTAAAATAAAAAAAATACTGACAATACCAATCACTAGCAAGGACACAAACCAACAAGAACTCTCATTCACTGTTTTCGAAATAATATATCCCTTTTCTAAGATAGTTCTTCAATTTTTTTACAAAGCTAAACTAGGTCTATACATCTACTTATCACATACCCAGATATTTAATGAACTGATTTGAAAACATATATCCACATAAGACCTGCACAAAAAGTGTTTATAGCAGTTTTATTCATAACAGCCCCAAACTGAAGCAACCACATGCCCTTCAATAGGTAAATGGATAAGCAAACTGTGGGATGTCCATATGAGGGAATATTTCAGCAGTAAAAAGGAATGAGCCATCAAGCCACATAAAGACATGGATGAATGCGTATTGCTGAGTGAAGGAAGCCAGTTTGAAAAGGTTACAGGCAAAGCAATAGAGATGGTAAACAGATCAGTGATTGTCACGGGGTTTCTGTTAAGGGAGAGGGGGTTAGGAAGAGCTTGTAATAGAATTTTAGGGCAGTGAAACTGTACAGTAATACTGTAATAGTGGATACATGACAATATGCATTTGTCAGTATCCATGGACATTTATAGCATAAAAAGTGAACCTTAACTTGTGAAAATTAAAAAACTATATATATATATATATATATATATATATATATATATTTGTATTTATATATATATATATATATATATATTTATATATATTTAGATGGTCATGGTCATGGTCATGGGATACCAGAATGGAGTGCAGCCTATGAAAAAAAAATCTAACTGCATTACAAATTATAAAACAGCCTTGTTGGAGGGAGTGGGGGGAGGGGGAAGGTGCTGACCTAAGTAACTTTGGAAATGAATGTAGTCTCTAAGACTAAAGGCAAAAAAAGAAACTGCACATAAACACTGTACTATAATTGATAAAGTTGTTTCCCACAGGTGTATGTGTTAGCAATTCAGAAACCACAATACTTGTATAATGGAATCGAGTAATTAATTAACTAGATGGAGAATAGTGACAGCCAGATCACTCACCATTTGTGTAGAACTTTATAGATTAGCAAGGGCAAGAGGCTAGAATGATCCATGTGGTAATGTATTAGAGGTAGAGATATCCATATGAACTCATGTTAGCTTAATATAGATGCAGATAAATACATATAAAAATATTTCACAATAAGCATATTTAGCACCCAAATCTTGATTTCAAATGTCATTCTCCAGTAAAAGAAACCAGGACTGCTTAGAGAAATTGATGATTGTAAGACTGGGCCAGGAAATATAAAAGATGATCCAAGAGCATCATTTAGTGCCAAAAAAGAAAGTGTTAAAAAAGATCCACAGTGATGGGAATATGTCAAAGGGACACAGGAGCCAACTGAAAAAACTTTCACAGCTGAAATAATTTGAGCCACACAATAAATATCCATGTGTCCGTACTGTTATGAATAAATTATTAAATAAATAAATAAAGGAAAAGAGAGAAATTTTTCATGCAGAAGAATGTCAGATAATTTATTAAGATATTCCACTCTTGAGGTAATAGAGCATAGATTTACACTCCTTAAGTTTAGGTGATACATCCTTACAAAGAGTACAGTAGAAAGGAGGAAAATGGAATAACTTTACAGTGGAGAAACTTGACAAACACTGCTTTAGCCAGGTGATCAAGATTAACATCAACAGTTACAACTGACATTGATAGTATGTACCCTTGATATGATGTGATGAAAATGGCACTTTACTTCCTCCCCAATCCCATGAACCTAGACTAACATGAGGAAAACATTAGACAAATACCAACTGAGAGACATTTTGCCAAATATGTGACTAGTATTCCTCAAAATTGTAAAGGTCATCAAAAATAAAGAAAGTCTGAAGAACAGTTACAGCTAAGGGAGCCTATAAGACATGACAACTAAATGTGGTATCCTGGATGGGACTGTGGGATAGAGAAAGGGCATTAAGGAAAATTAAAGAAATCCAAATAGGTATGCACTTTAGCCAATAATAAGAAGAAAACAAAAACAAAAACAAACAAAAAAACCCACAAAAAAACCTCAAGTCACAAAATATTTATGTGATTTGCGAAAAACCATAGATCTGGAACATGGCAGCCTACTGGTTGGAGATCAGTTCCTCTGACTTTGAGTCCAGAGCTCTTTCTACCATGAGAGAAGAAGCCTCATCACTCTGCTTTCCACAGCCTCAGATTTCCCCATCATTGACGGTTGCCAATAGTCAAGGAACTAAAAGGTTTCCCGTTGGCAAGAACCAGATTTTTTTTTTCAGCTAGATTCTATTAACTTTATCCTCCACTCATTTTTGTGATGGTTTTATGATAAAGTAGGTGTGAAACATTCTATTGGGTTTAGATGATTTTTGAAAGATTTTTCAATTGCTGATTTTATTAAAATATACATTAATACTCTCACAATTTTAATGAACTAATAACTTTTAAGATCAGCATAGCTTGAAAATAGAATGAAAGAGAACTTCCAGTCATTCTTAATAAAGGGTAAAGTGTACATAAAATATTGTGATATTGATAACCCTCTTTATAAGCATCAAATATTCTACAGAGTGAAACGTTACCTAGTGTGAGTTGTCACAAACTGTGCCAGATCTTGTATTCAGGAGCCCACTGTAGGTGTTTCAGATATCCACCACAACTGCAGGTATTCAAATGGCCGACTCAACTCTGCCCTAAGTTTACTGGACTGAATTGTGGCATCAGAAAGTATTTGGGTCCTCTCACTAGCCTACTTATACACCGTTTGATAACATGGGCCATTTGGCTTCTTGCTCATCCCTGCAGGTTCCTTTGGTGGCCTGAGAGTGTTTAGATAACAATAATACTCACAGCAATGCAAAATAGCTTACAGTTTTTCAGTCCAAGCCCAAAGCCGTGCCACTTCCAGAAAAAATAAATTACATAAAAATCAAAGAATGTGGCTCAATATAGACCCTCTGTATGTACCTGTCTACTCAGGATGTTATTGGCTCAGTTTGGATCTCTGGAATTTCTAAAACTGACAGAGGAATAGTATTTTTAACCTTTTTAAAATTTTGGGAACTTTTGAGACTGATGAATCCTTTGATGGTCTTTCCAGAAAAAAAAAAAAAAAAAAGAATGCACAATCACACTACATTTTAATTGACTTCCATGTTGTTTTCTCTGACCTTCCTAAAGCCATGGATGCCAAGGTAAGGTTGTCCATCTTTGAGGCTATTCAGAAATCCTTCTGTACCGGATCTGATTTAGAGTAAAGAGTGGGCTCCTGTGAGTTCCTTGCATACCACGTGCATTCAGCGAATGTTTCTGAACCAGAGTAGCAGAAGGGATTTGATGAGCTACGCTAAAGTACACATGGTATATATAGCATCAATCTGAAGCCACCTGAAATGTTGCAATATACCCACCATTTAAGACCTCCAATAACACGGGAACATTGCTTCCCTTAACCACTTTATGGAATACTTTTATTTTCCCCAGGAGTTTTGGAGAAATTTTACGTAGTCAAATAATTCAAGTTTCACTTCTATTCCTTTCCATAAATAAGAAGATGGGTAGAAGAAGACAGAGCGAGAGAAACTGAATAAATTCCAAGTCTGTAAATTCATTCTCTAGATATATACTAAGTGGATGTAATGAAGTAACAAGCCATTGATGCAAACACTGAAATGGAAATAAAATGAAGATTTCCAGTGGATTATAGTACATATTCATTTCTACCAAGGGGAAAAACACAGTAAAACAAGGTTTGCTTCTTTTCTGAGTAACTGCAATACCTTACATTTATTTTTATTACTTAAGATATATTTGTTGAAGAAGAGGACCCCTGAAGTTACATATGATTATTAACTATAAAACAAAAAAAAAATAGTAATTCTGAAGTATGCTTTTTTCTCATTTTTAAAATCTCTAGAAAAAGAGTATTAAAAATGATTAAAAACAAATCTAAGCCTATGAAGACAGCTTACTTACTAAAGCTTTTGGATTATGTTACATGCTCATCCATTTATTTTCCATAGCACTTACCACATTATATCATATAAAGTTATTATTTATTGTTATGATTATAGTGGATTTTCATCAGTTTTGTTAACTGATATTCACAAGAGCCTAGACAGTGCTTTGAGCATAGAAAGCACTCAATAAATAGTTGATGAATGAATAAATTCTTTCTTTCATCTATGTTTCAATTATATGGGTGGTGTTGGTTGTGTTTAGGATAAAGGTGAGATATTAAATAGATATACTGATTCCAGGATCTTTGTAAAATTAAAGTTTTGGAGTCTATATTAAACTTAACTATGCTTATCTAACAAATGGGAGATGACCAAGGACTTGGGGTCTTGTCATTTCTAGAATCATCTACCCACAATATCATCCTTCATGACCTGTGCCTTGTTAATTGATTGCCTTCTGCATAAGTACTTTAAAATCCTCACATTTATGTTGGTCGTCCTGTGGAATAGGAAAAAAATATTCACCTTTACTGTCTACTCACATTATCTCTTGGGGTCAGATTAACTGATGATTTATTACAGGTTCCTGACAAAGGTTTTAATTCTGGCCTCAATGTCTCCATAAGAGTTATCTGATCTGTAACCTCTTCTATTTTCATTGCCAACATCTTCATATCCTCATTATTTTTCATTTAAACTACTGTAAGTAGCCCTCTCATTTCTTGAGTACATATTTCAGTGGCCATTATATATCATACACTGCCCCCCGCCTCTCTCTCTTCCACCCGCAGTTTCATAGCCACTACGTCCCCATACATCTGCTGCAAGCTAATCTTCTTGAACCGCAGTACTCATCATAACTCTCTTCTGCTCACAGACCATCTGGAGGGAGAGGATTAACAGCAGGCTACACCCTTTCTCCATGGGAAGATGTTTTCAGGTATAACTTCTTCAGCTCTGTTTATTTGAAAATGCATCAACAGGGAACAGTGTTAATAGACTTCGTTGTCTATTAACTCTCATTGGCGAACTACATCTGTACTGGGAGGACTGAGTGAACATATAGATCCTGAAGACTTACGAGACAAAAATTGTACAAAAACCTGCTGGGAAATACAAGGCTTGGCTTCCCTGTGTGATGTTTGTTGTAAAAAGCACGGCCCTTGAGGAGGCCTGTCAGCCACTCCTAGAGGCTCTCAGGGATGAGGCTTCCCTGTGCCAAAGTGGCTGCACCCACTCATGTGATCTCAACCCTTCTAATCAACCTGCCCCTTGTGGGGCGTGGGAAGCAGCGTCTGGACTACTGCAAGAAATTTGAGGAAAACTTATTTAATGAAGTTATGCTGACATGCTCTCTTTCCCTTCTTTCCTCAAAGTTACATAAATCTGGTACAGGTTGCGGTCAGTTGTGCCCTACAAAGATGTGCCGTATAAAAAATGTCAATTTGAAAGATGAAGATCACCGCTCGATTTGTAGGGTAGATGTTGCAGCATCAACTCTCTCATTGCCTAGGCATATAGCCTGGCACACACTACATCCAGCCCAACTTCAACTTTATTTCCCTTTCTCCTACAAAGCCAATGCCGATGTCTATACCTGTAAGTAAAATGCATTACAATCTGAGAATCACTATAGACTCCAAGCAACTTGTGGAGAGAATCAAAATCTCATACATTATGTAACTCCCCCATCCCTTATATGCAGTACTTGACATATTTTATGTCAATTTTTTATGGGAATGAATTAGCCACAGAGAAATACCTTAGGATGGAATAATTCAAAGAACCCTGAGAAATATCAGGAAATCCTTAGTGAATGACTCCAGAGTAATAATCATGAAGAATAAGTCTAAATATAACCATAAAGTGATAATTATGTAAAGTCCTAGAACTTTAGAGTTCAAAAGAACTTCTCTATATAATACTATCTAGCTTATTAATACTAATAGCTTATACTATTCTACTTATTGTTGTCACCATTAAAAATCCTGACCAGGAGCCTGGTCATCTACTCTCTTCTTAACTTTTCAGATTATGAGTTAATCATTATTTAACTACTCATGAAATAACCTGTGTAACAGTTAGCTCTAATTTCACTAATTTTCTTCCAGTTACTTTATCAATATTTGTCTCCTAGGAATTTTTATCCATTGTTTTTCTTTCTTTTTTTTTTTTTTCCTGTAAAATATCCTCTTTCTCTTCCAGTTGATAATTCTGGAAATATTTTAGAAATAGTTTTAGTATTTTCTCCTATACTTCTCCTTTGAACAACATTAAATATAAGACATGATTTCCAGACTCCTCGCCATCTGGCTGCTTTTTTCTAAACTTGTTCTGGTTGAATATTATCCAGCTTAAATCTACTTCCAATCACCAATGTGAATGGAGATTTTCTTGTGGTTGTTGAAATTCAAATAATTATGTACAGACAATTTTCAGATCTCTCTCCTTTGCTCTTGGGCTTACCAGTGTTTTAAGGCTTAAAATGTTCTCTTAAGGGACCATCCTGTTTTACAGTTACCCTTCCCTCCAAGCCAATGCCCACTGCCAGTTCTGGAAAGGAAAAATGGTGCTGGCAAGCTTCCACTAGTTTCCAGCTTAAGGCTGTGTCTATTTGATACGGACTGATCTGATCTAAGTAGACAAGCCATTGCAGCTATTCTGACGGCTTTACTCTTCCAGATGGCAAATTCATTCTTGGCCTTGTACACAGGGACTGCACTAAAAGAAATGGTAATACATGGTAATACTCTTGAATCCAAATGTGCATTGGCAGGAATGAAATCCTGAGGCCACCCTCAGGCTTTTTCTTTTCTTTCTTTCTTTATTAATTTTTTTTTTTTCCAGAGCATCCAGGCAGGAGGCACTCCAGAATCATACTTTTCTACCATGCCACTACATTGCCACATGCTTGAGTGCATACATCAAGACTGAAGATTAGAATTTTAATTCTGGCCTTGCTACTAATTATGTGATTTGGATTAAATACAGTGCCCTGCCACCAACAAACCTCTCCCTTGCCTCAACTGCTTTATCTATGAAATTCAAAGATCCTTTCCAGCTGTAAATCTCTGTGTCTGTCTTAATCATTTTGTGACTTGTTTAAGGTTGGTTTCTCTCACTTTGAGGATATGTACTTAGCAAATGCAGTCATTCTGAAACCAATTAAAATGGGAGTGTTTGCACTGACTCCTAAAGGAGATGCATTTCACACAGTTAGGCATTTACTGTGAATAACTCTCAGGGAGTATATGAACAAATTTCAGAGCATGCAGGGTAATTCAATCCTCAGTTTCTTTCTTTTCCTGCTTGGTGTGCACAATCCCATTCTGACAGATGACACTGCCAAATGTGTGGGCAGAACAAACAAGGAACTGTGTGACAGAAGAGAGAAGTACTGCGGATACACCAAGCACAAATAGAGAAGAAGAAGGAGAAAACACCACTAATGGTCTAGGTAAAACCTAAAAGCCAAGGGAACAGCATACACTTAAAGCATATCCTTTAAAGGAAACTAGTTGCAAATCATCACCATTAGAGCTGGTAGCACAGAGGAGCAAAACAGTTCCCAGTAAAGGAAAATCAGGCAGGAGCAGGAAAACCCAAAATAGAAACAGAAATAATGACAGTTTTATCAGAGGACAAAATGCTGTATCTCCTTTAGTAGACTATACCAGAATGTTAACACTGCATATGCAGAGTAGATCCAATAGGGAGGCATTGGTATTCAAGACGTTTGTCAAAGCCACATTTTAATCCAATCATGACACAAGGGAGAAGAATAGAGAAATTAGGAATGTATTAAAAGAAACAGGAAGAATTGGGCATAGAAAGGGTGACAAGTTTAAACTGCTTAAACTCTTAGCCCTCCCCTATCAGAAGACTCACATTTATCTGTCTGAAACCAGTGAGGAAACATATTTTACATACAAATAACAGACCAGCCACAGTAAAGGGCTTTGCCCTCAGTATATAATGATAGATGAAATCTACTACCATACACATTATAGATATATTTTTAAAGTGATCATAACACCATTTCTTTACAGGGGCTTTTATTCCTTAATTAGGGAGGTTTTAGGGCTCAGGGCAGGCTGCCCCCAAATTTGTCAAAGTGGCATATTGATTATTTTGAATTAAAGTTGCTTGAGAAACAGCTGGTGCAAGAAGGATGCTCTGACCCTCCTCTCTGTCTCCCTGAAAGCAGGAAATAAATATCCCATTGGAAAGGTACCCTCCCTGTATTGGGACGTAGAGAGACATTCTTATCACGAGAGATTGGGAATTCAGGGCAGAGAAGGTTATATACACAAATCTTCTTACATCTTTACTAATTTACTATCCCAAGCGCAAACTCTGCTTGGATTCTTCACTGATTAAGCACCCAAGCCTAATTTGTCTTGTCAATTCACCACAAATTTAGTTTGTCTAAAAAGTATAAAAGCTGCCTACTTTGGCCACTTTTTAGGTCTCATTTCTATGAGACCTCCCTGCATTCAAATTAAATGTGTTATTGTTGTTTTTCCTCCTCTTAATCAATTTTGTGTCAATTTAATTATTAGACCATCCTAAAGAACTCAAGAAAGGTCAGGGTGAGGGGGTGGGGCATAATTTCCCCCATCCCCAGTAGAGACAAAGATACAAGATAAAATTACCATTTTATACTCTAGAGAATTATAAAACTATTATCTTGAAAATTAATTTCCTGATGAGTTAAACATACTGTTATCAGTGTGACTATTCTAAAAAATCCAATTATATAGGGACAAATGGATATACTAATAATTTTAAAATTATATCAATATATCATTTTTTTAAAACCAGGAACCATCATCTCTCATTTTAAGAGAATATAGTTATATCTTTCAAGTAAATTATAACATTTCTTAAATTAGAACATCCAAATAATGTATTAAATATCCACTAAAAAACTTTTATTTATTTATTTGTTTATTTATTTACTTATCTGCTATTAATAATTCCATCTTCCAGTTAAGGTAAGAGTACATATAAGTAAGCATGCTTCTAGGTATTCCTTTAAAAGAAATATTAATTCTTAAGATTTCTAGAAAATATTTTAAATATTACAAAGTAAATAACTATTTAAATAATACTACTGTAATATACTTGTCCAGGATTCCAATACACATCAATCAATAAATTGCTCCCTACATATTGATGATTTTCCTTAAAAATTCAAGTCAATTATAAAGAAAAGTAAAATGGAAGTCTTATAGTATTTTTGCTATAAGGAAATGGCATTGTCTGTGAATTTTATTTTTAGTTGCTAAATACTTTATGGTAATCCCATGTGATTAGTGGCTTTGCTTTTAAAAAGTTTTGTATGGAGTCTCCAAATCAGCCATTTTTATGCAGTTTTTTCCTTAGTCACAAAAATAGCTGAGCACTTATTAATTAATCAAACACCTCTTTCAACCATTAGGATATAATGCAATCATAAGCAGTGTTTTGTAATAACCTGAAAAACTTAGACTTAGGTCACACAGGGATTTAGAGAAAAGCAAAGTTTAACATTTAAACTTAATTGGGCCAAATATAAGAATTATCCCCTTGAAATAGCAACAATAAATCCATGTGGCTGACTTGGTTTGGCAGCTACAAATGCGTTGGCTCCATACGAAATAAAATTCTTCATTATTACCCCATATTTAATGATAGCATTGATCTTCTCAGACATTTTCACCAATCTACTTTCCTGGAATTCATTATTTGAATAAGTCACAATAATATCTTTGAAAGGATGCAAACATTGCATTTGATTGATCAATTTATACAGGCTTAGAAGTGCTTCTCATCATCGTCTTCATGCTTATCAAATGGACATGTTTGACCTCTAACTTAAGAACAGCACAAAGGTAGTCTGGATGCAAAACTTTTAATATGAACAATGATCCTTTGCAAGTGTTGCTGCTTTCAAGTTGGCAAGGTGCATAACCAATTATGTTAGAAAATGTGGGTCTGCTGATGTGTGTGTGTGTGTGTGTGTGTGTTTGCAAGGACTTGAGAGCAAATAATTCCATCAACTGGAAATTTACCATCAGTTTTTCTAGCAAAGACCATGGATCTCAAATTATAAAGAAAGAGAGAGATGAAGTTCTATAGAAAGATCATATGCATTTTGAGTTTGGCCATTTGAGTGTTCATAGAACCAAAAGTTCTTAAAAGATGCTGCCTGAGCCCTAACAATGCACCTAAATAAAGGTGCATAAGTACAGCTGACAAAACACATGTTGATAGGATATGATTATTTAACTATGACAGAGTTTGTTAAATTAAAGCAAGGGGTCTGTACTAGGAAGCAAAGCCCACCTCCTCCTATTCCAAACGCATGTACACGCATACCACCTTCTCTGGATCGTCAGTGATAAAAATTTCAATATTTGCTCACATTAAGTGATAACTTAAAACTAATGACGGCCCCTCTTTATGGAAAACAACAAAAACAACATATGAAGACTCTCGGATTTAGATATTGGAAATAATTTTCCCCATCCCAGTTTGTCTTTCTCTTTTAAAGTTCTGCACCTATATAATTACATTTCACATCTAAAATATATTTCCCTCTTTTTTTGCCTTCTTACCTATGACAATATTTTGCATCATGTAAATGCTATACTATCCTTAAAGTTTTCCCTGACCCTCTTAGTCCCCAGAAAGTGTTCTCTTCTGATTCCTTAAAATAACCTTCCGTATAACCCACTCATGTAAGTCATCTTATAGTAATTGTTAGACTTTTTACATCAGATTAAATTTGGTCTTTATTTGGATTAGAAGTCTTACAGGCAGATGCCTAGTCTCATATTTCTCAGCTACCCTCTATCCTTATGTGGAGTGCCATAGACACGTCTAAGGCTTTCAACTTGTGGCTGTTTGAAAAGAACCTCATATAGTACATAATGTCTGTGTTAAGGAGGAAAAGATAATGCTTTTGAAACATTTGTTTCTCAAAGCCTGGGCAAACTGTGTTTAGGGAGCTAATTCTTGTCAGGAAATTGACGTTTATATAGCACACTCTAATGAAAGCATAGAGTTTTAGTGGAAACTTAAAATATAAATACAAATACAAATTTTTTAATAGGGGAGATAATGCTATCAAGGAGCCCTCAGAAATGAGCCAACACTAGGGCTATACTAATCTATAGTCAGAGTACTGGGCTCAAGATCATACTTGATCACTTAATAGCCATGTGACTTTGGATGAGTTTCGGAAATTTCCTATTCTCTATTTTCAAAACATAGATAATAATAGGCACCCTAACTATCTCCTAAGGTGTAAGTACCAAGTGACACAACATATGTAAAATACTTCTAAATCACAATGTTCCATAGTGGGGTTCTTAGGTGTTATTTCATGATACTCAGAAAAAAAATGTTCAGTGACTATATCAGCAATGCTTTTTCCATGTTTAGCTAGCCTTTCTGAAGTATAAAAAAAAACATTTTTTCATCTTTATTTCTACAGTGCCTAGTATAATGTCAGATACTCTAATGGAAATTCTATAATTACATTTTCAATAAAATAATAAGCTAAACCAAACTGTATCTCTGTTACACTGTGAGAGGGACTAAAGAAAATATAGAAATATGTAATGTAAATAGAATTATGCTCAGGGCAAAATTGAAATCCATTAGTAAATCTATTTTTGTTTTTCATATATTCATCTATTACTAAACCAGAGTTATAACTCATTCACATATTATTTTACATTAATGGCATGGCTGTATTTATTGGTATTTTTAGATATTGATATTAATCTCTCTCCAAGTATCACCACCTGGACATAATCATTTAGTTCAGAGGTCAGCAAACTTTTGTGTCAAGGGCTAGATAATGACTATTTTATGTTTTGTGAGTCACAAATACTCAATTCTGCCCTGTAGTGTGAAAATATCCATAGATGTTATGTAACAAACGGGTGTGGCTATGTTACAATAAAACTTTATTTACAAAATTCAGTGGTGAACCAATTTTGGTCCTCAGGCTGTAGTATACTGACCTTTGTTTAGTTCAACAAAAAGTACTTAGAACATAATAGGTCAAGCACACAGAAATTTTAGCATACATAGAAAGTCTCAATAAGAGCCTCGGCTTTCTGGGATAAAAACACACAGGACAATGTCATGAAGGTACACAGATCTAAACCATAGCCATGACTTGAAATAGTGTGGAGAAATTTAACATCAGTGCCTTTCACAGGGTATGTGTCCTCCTGGTGTGAGGGTGTGGGGTGGGCTGGTACATGAACGTTCATTAAGATTAGTTATAAAATATTAGAATTTGTCTTTTGTTCTCTTGTAACGTTTCAACTTGTGTATGTAATATAATTATACAATATATGAGTATAGTTTTATATGCATTATATTCAAGTAATTTACAAATAAATATATACCCATTTTCAGGACATGTACCCAACCTTTTGCAATTGATGCAGCAAGAGATTAAAAAAAAATGGAGTCACTGGAACTTAGAAAATCAATTAATTTAAAGCTTCAGATTAACATGAGTGATAGGAAAATTATACAGAATATTGACTTTGTAGTAAATCTGGTCAGCATAATTTTGAATTGTAAAATACCCTTCATGTGAGAGGTAATGGGGTTTATTTATAATTGCTGGGAATATTTTTAAGCACCCTAAAATAGGAGTACAATTCAGGAGCCCAATCTTGTGACTGAAAGATCAAGTTCTGCATTGAAAGCCACCATTTCTGTTGGTCACTCATTTTCTTGTTGAGAAATTTAAGACTCCATGCAGCGCAGTATGTCATGAGAGACCCAAGCGGGAATGGGAAAGAGATGCTGATTATGAGCTAATGTCAGGAAATAAGGTAAAGAGTAAAAAGTAGGGAAGAATGATAATAATGGTGCACACACACGCACACACACACATACCCCTCCACCACACACACACACACACACACACACCCCACAAAGAGTCTTGCTGTTTGCTTAGTAGCAACAACTGCCCAGGTGGGAAAAAATCAGTTGAAGCCATCATCTTGCCCTCTAATTTTTAGGTAAAGAAATTCTGTTTTATCAGTTTCCTTAGTGGTCATCAGTAATGTTTTTGAATGTTCTTCAAATATATTTAGAAATACCTGATGAACTGCCAACTTCTACTCAATGAAAGGCTTTGCTTCATGAAATCTAATAAGAGATGTGACTAAATAGTCTCCAGCTCTCCTTAGTACCATTCACTCATGTGCTTACAATTAACACAGTGTTTCTAGGATACAAGATTAAAACAATATAAAACCCTAGCAGCATAATAAAGAACCAATTGTGATCTAATTTGATGCCCATATGATTGACTCAACGCAGTGTACAACAATCACTTGTTAGGATCACTTGAAAACAATTTTTTAAAAAAACAATTCAACTCCAAATTTATAGGAACTGGGAAGGGGTTTAACACATTGGTAGTAATTAATAATGGCTGAAAAAAATGGGTAAATTTCATAGCGACAAACCAGAAGTCTAATACTATCCAATAAATGGCCTAATTGTATAATCTGTATAAAAAGATGCTGAAGCCTTATTTTCAGTTTTCGATACATGAGGTAACTCCGTCTAAAAATAGCATATGATAATCCACCATCGGTACTACACCATTTGGGAGTCTGTTTCCCACAGTATCTTAGAAATTGTCAGCAGTAGAACAATCCAACCATTCTCTCTTTTGCAGTCACTCTGATTGCCACTGAAAGAAACTCCGTATTCTGGAGCTCAGTCGTTTAAGCAGTAGTTTAAACTACTGCCTGCCTCAGTGATATGAAGTGGAAAGTGAATCCATTTCAGATCAGACAGATCTGTGCTTGGCTCCACATCCCTGTCGCTTTCTAAGGACAGATCTTGGACAAATACTTCTGATGCTATGGCCCTCATTTTAGGCACATGAAGAGCTTCTTGCTGGTTGTGAGGATTGAGGTTAAGTTTATTAAGCATGCAAGTCCCATGTCTACCTATATACCTATATTGAAGGGATCAACAGCAGCTCTTCAAAGAACTTTCTAGGCTATTCCTTATTGTATCTTGTTTGGGATAAATACACACACACACACACACACACACACACACACACACACACACGTATATATATATATAACTTTGTTGCAACCATTCCTTTGAAAATGTGATTTCAATCTAGGAGGTTGTCTGGATTCAAATCTCAAATATACTCTTTATAATTTAAATGACCTTTCTATGCATAAGTTTATCCACCTGTAAAATGGGTCTTAATGAGATACTAAATAAGTTAATATGCATAAAAAGCTTATAGCAGTTCCCATTTTTAGGAAAGAAAAAGATGCTGGTCTTTGACCTCCAAAAAGACTCAAACTTAACTTAGGCCTCAGCAATATTATTTGCTGACCATTGAAGTAATCTGCTATAAGCCTTTTAAAAATAACAGAGAAATATTTTTAAGTAAAAAACAAACCAGGAAGCAAAACATGAACAATGTTTTTTTTTTTTTCCACAAAATGTTTTGAAGTTATTTCTTTTAGAAACTAAAAAATAATGTAATATACATAATAAAGAGTTAGCTAAATGTTACACTTTCTAAAAACTAAACTTTATACACTCAAATATACATATTGCACACACTTTACGTTTAAATTCTTCTCCCAAATGGAAATGTTCCTTTTCACTGTGGCTCAAAGACAGAATTAGGACTGAATTTTCAGCCTTTAAGATTTGGAATTTACATAAAAGTAATACCTACATGTATGATTACTAGATGCTCCAATTATGCTAAGCTTTTTTTGTTTGTTTGTTTTTAACAGCAACCATTGAAGATGTGGCAAACTTTGTTCTCAATATTGATCCTTTAGAGTGTAGTTTATTCATTATATCACGATAACTACAGCTTCCTATCAAACTTGGGCAAAGAAGAGACTGGAAAGAAATCTAGTAACACTAAGAGACTAATATAATAGCTGATCATTTAGAGTGCCATGAGATCTCTCCAAAATATCCCTTTACAGAACACCCAGAGGAAATTAAGTGCTCATCTTGCTTTGTAGGTAGAAACAAGTAATCCAATGTTTTATAACTGAATGTACTAGTAGAAAATGACTGCTTAGCATTGCAACAATTATTATGAGATAAGCATTTGGCACCTCTGGAAAAACAAACAAGCATTTCCTGTGAAGGAAAATAGGAAGTATTACGGTAGCTTTATCTAAGCTTCATGGAGTAACTTTGTGGAAATGTTTATAAATTTGAAATTTCAATATAACAACTTCTCATTTAAGTGTAATCTTTTGAAGACTATAAGTATAGTCTACTTCTTTTGGAAAGTATAAATTATTCCCAAGGTACAATCAAATATAATTCAATATGTCAAAATATGTTTGCAATACTTTAGGATGGATTTCTTTAAGGCAGTACAGGCAATTCCTAAATTATGATTTATATACTAATCAATTTATTAATATAGTTATTCAACTAAAATTTATCAAGTAACTAGTAAGCAGTAATAAAAAAGACTATTTACAAGCTTGCCGTCTTGAGCAGTCATCTTTTTCCATGGAAACAGTGCTATGCAAGATTAACTCCCCATGACAATCCACAAAATGAACTTTATACCTACCAAAGTGCATTGCACTAAGTAGGACAATTTCGTCTCTACCTGGCACCAAAGGTTTCCACAAGAAAAGGTAACTGGAATTTTCAGCTGTGATGCAAGAAATGAGTATGCTTTTAACAGAAGTAATTCTAAAATATATAAGACATACATACTTCCATGCATGTAGACCTCAAGTACACATCTTCTGATTTATGATCAGACAATAGGAAAAAAGATTTAGAAACCCAGTTCCTCTAGAAAATTCAATCTATACACTCTTGAAGCACAAAGATGGAGAAAAGAAGATATGCTTCCCATATCTTTTTTGTCTGTATGAAAGAAGGTAACTCTAGGTCAACTTCATCTTCAGGAAGGGAAAAGAACTAGAGTGTTATTGAACTCAAGAAGTCTACAAGGTGGGGATAGTAGTTAAGCATTTCTGATATTTAGTAAAGTTAATCAATCTCTCTTAATTTTAGTTTCCTCATTTATAAAATATATCAGACACTTTTACCTACCTACCTCTTTGGATTATTGTCAGTATCAAATAATACATTATACATAAAGTGTCCAGCACAGAGGTTAATCACGGTATATACTCATTAAAGTTTGGCTGTGAACAAATACATTTCTTTTCTGAGTGATGGAAATGTTCTGGAATTGGATAATGATGATAGTTGCAAAACTTTGTGAATATATTAAATACCACTGAATTTTACACTTTAAAACAGTGAATTTTATTTTATGTAAAACTTTATTGTGTGAATTATATCTAAAAAATAAGATTAGCTATGATTGTATTTATCACCAATATAATACACATTAGTAAATACAAAATATTTTGTACATATATATTTTGTGGGTTTTCTCCTGTCTTGAAATAGTATGGAACCCAAGTCTATAAAATCAATTTGACACAGTAACAGCTATCTTGAATTCCTTTAGCTTTACCATAACTTTTCCTTATACCATAAGGTATAATAATGGTGGATGGGGCAAGCAACATGTGGGATTGGAAAATGGAGTGATAAAAGATGTTGAAGTCAATGAGTTTTTAAAAATTGCTGAGATATCATGATTTAGATGAATCAATATACTTAAGCTTGGCTAAAAATAAGTGGGCAACATTGAAGAGTATAAAATAGGATATGGCATAACACCCAGTCCAATTAATCCATCACTAGAGAAGTAGTCATTGGAAAGTTAATAATTCAATCATTACAATTACCTGGAATTCAGATTTTACCACAGCCAAATTCTAACTTCCCCACATATATTAAATGAATAGCCTTGGGTAAAGTAGATTATTCAGTATGCCTCCTTTTTCTGATTAGTCAAAGGGAGACTATAGCTTGCGTGCTTCTTGAGATGCATTCAGTAAACTCTAATTCTCTTCCCCTCCCTCTTCTGCAATGGCTTCAGTGATGACTGCATCCATACATCCAGTTCAGAGCCAATCGCTTTATATCGTAATGGTTTACCTTACCAATGACACCATGAGCGATACAAGGACAGAGTTTGGGGTACTCATTGCTATATTAGTTATTAATTAATCTATGCACCATATTAATACTAACTGAGTGATTTTTGTGTGCCAGACACCAATAATAAGCAGAATCTCCAAGACTAGAAGCAAGTTTTCTGACCTCTGTTCAGGGTTCATTCTGCCTCCCCACAGTGCCCCTTGAGAGATACAGAGGTTACTCTGTATTAAAAGAACTTTAATTGGGGACGAAGAATTACAAGAAAAGAAAATTGATGTGTTTTAATCTGTGTCTCCCAGACATATTATACCTGGACATTAGGTAAGGAAGTCTGAATGTCTTTAATATCTTTGAAACTTCGAAGGGAAATAAAAGCAGCTCTTCTTTGGTCTATCACATAAAGTGTGAACTAGGTGGGGGGAAAATAACTCAGTAAAGTCTAGCACTTCAGGGGCAGAACCATCATACATTTGACTGTGTGACCTTCTATTTCAAAAATAAGATGCAATCTAAAAGACGTTGAAAAAATATTTCAAGTTAAAAGTGATTGATGAAATAGTCCATTATTTAGATCTCTTTTTTTTCACAGGACAGCATATGCCAACACATGCAGAGAGTGAAGGACAATAGCTACAAGACTGTAAAAGAAATTGCTCAGTTGTCTTATTTAGGAATCCAAGGACAGTTCAGAACCATGTTTCTGACTAAATCTGAGCCTGTGCACCTAATATAGTAGGGATTTTGAGTTCAGTATCCTTATTTCACACTTTAAATTCTGCTTTTCACTTTCTAAAGTTGGAAAATATTAGGGTTGCTTTATAAAACTGACTTAAAATCTAAACTCTCTTGACATAATTTAGTCTTTATTCATTCCAATAGCAAGAACTTAAGAAGATTTGGAATTAACTAAAAAAGCATGTTCACCAAGTACCTTAGTCTTCAGGGCCAAATCTGTAATAGTAAATCTTTTAAATCTCTGGGGAAATAAAGTCATGCAACAAGATATTAAAAACTTTTTGATTGTTTTTAGCTAGCTTATTAAATTTGCTGTCCAAAAAAAAGTTTCAGTGTTATAGGAATACCAAAATATTCACAAAACAGCTCAAAGATTAACATATGAATGTGAATCAAAACCCATCCGTTGAGAACAAGACTAAATAAATGACAAAATTTTTTATAAAGCAGGCTTTATAATATTGCTTTTAATTGATTTTAAGATGAAAATTTTTCCACATATTAACAACTCTGGATGGCATTTTACAATCAATGGAATCTTTGGATTGATAGAATTTTTCTTTCTTAGTGGAATATAAAATATTGCTGCATCACACAATCACCATGTTCTATCCTAAACAGTAACTTCTGTCTTACAAAGAGTACACAAAAGTAAAATCATCAAAATAAGTACATTTTTTTTTTTTTCTGAAATAGGGTAGGATAACTGTCTAGAGAACCCCTTTTCATTTCTGACATTAGTCACTGCTGTCATATTGTTTCTACAATCATGTTGGCTTATATTAAATAAGAGACAGGAGAGTTTGATTTCCCAATTGGAAAAACTCAATGATCTATGGTAAAAATGCATATATCATAACCATTATGTAAGAACTGATCTGGAATTTGGGATTTATAGGAGGTGTTTAGGTACTGTTATTAATTAGTGCATAGTTTGAGAGAGTCTTTCAACTTCTCTCTTTCATAAAATGGAAGTAATTATTTTTGTCTCTCTGGCAAGATTAGAATGCCCCAATAGTAAAACAAAAATTATTTGAAAGTATTTCTTTGAGGAGCATTAATTATGTTACTTACTATATTTAAAATATACCCCTCTACTGACCAATTCAGTACCCAAGTGTTCAGGACTGGAAATTGATTTTGAAATTGTTTTAAATATAGTGGCAAATAATTAGAGTTATAAGTGGACAATGGAAAGTAGACCTTCAAAATTAGATTGTGAATATTTCTTCTTAAAATGGAAACATTTTAAAAAAATTTTTGATTGATATCATAAAGTCACATAGCCCAAATGTTTTCAAGTTAATTCAAAATAATTATGGTTTGGAATTGTCAACCATACATCAATTAGAAGATAGAAATGTTTACCAAACTAATTTCTTTATTTTTAGAATAATTGATTTGTAGAAAGTAGGGTCATTTATTATTAAGAATGCCACAGACTATGATCACATAAATCTATATCTTCTTCATAAAAAGAGGATATTTATCTCTCATTTATCTAGAGAATAAATGAGAAGCAGGAGAAGGCATTCAGCTTATTCAAAAGTAGCATCACCATTAAGGAACAAGTTCAAAGGAAGTTGGTTAGCAGAGTCTATCCTTTATATCAACACTGGAAATTATTAACTGAACCTTTAAAAGACCACTCCTAATGACCTTGGTTTCAGAATTAAAACACAGTATTATGTTTGTATGGGCCTACATAACCTAGGGTCTATAATGAGACATACGTTTTGGCCTACACTTGATTCCTGTCTACAGTCAAAGACCAAGAATATGCTGATTAAAGGAACAAAGTATCTAATGCATATTCTGCCAGAGTTCCTTACAAAGTGACCAAGAAGATGATGGTGGCGCTTAAGGGAATAGCTATGTCTACCACCCACCTATGCCTCATGTAAAACACTGACATAAGAAGCACTGGCTTGCTGTGTGTCAAGCAAAAATCAGCATATACGTCTGAATAAAATGTCCATGTGGATATATAACTGCTGGTCTGTTTTCAATATTGTTTGGTGAATTTTAGACATTGCACAAGCAGCTTTTGAATCCAGAAAAGGTAAGTAAAGACCTCAACATGACAGGGAATTGTAGACCAGTCTATTAGTTATACAACCTCCCCCAAACACTTCTCTGAAAGAATTACTGGAGTAATTTTCTGCTAAGAAAATATTGCAAGTGGTTTAAGTCACAGTACTATTGTCTAAGATACCTGTACTCAGTGATTTAGAAAGCATTGTTATTTGTCAAAAGGTGTCCTATAAAAAAATGTATTTCTGTACAGCTTCCAAACTTGTAAGATCGACTGACTTGGTTTTAATATTTTACTCCTTCCATCTTTCTGTTTATCATAATTTAAAGAATATTTTTCTTCTTTCTTTATGTATCAATATTCCTAATAAATTTCAACCCCTAAGAGACATATTATAGTGGTTTAATGTAAAATTACTCACAAAGCAGAGTCATTGGGTGTTGAGTGAGAACAGAAGAAGGTCCTTAACATAAATTTGACATGATTTTCCCAATTCTTAGAACTACTTCAAGATGCCTTGAAAATCAATCTCACGCTTTTTCTTTCCTAAACAATCATCTATCTCTTAGACTAATCCATATAAGAGACCACAGCAAAATAAAACCATTAGAAAGAAATAAATGATACTGTTTATTTTTTCTGATACAGGGCAGGGTAATTGACCATAGAAATAAGTTATCTCACTTCCCGTTTCTGACATTAGTCCTTGCTGTCGTATGGAGACATACCATATCTATAATCATGTTTGGTTTATGTAAAACAAGAAGCTGCAGAGCTTGACTTCTCAAAAGGAATTGAAGTAAGAAATTAAAATAATGGCTCTCATGGCAAAAGACTGCTGTGATGACAGTAAGCTAATTTTCCAGACTTCAGAATTTCAAAAAATGTTTTGACAACCAACAGTGAAAAGCTTTCATCCTTATTTCACTCTTACACTAACTGCCAGGTTTTTATGCATTTGTAATCATGGGCTTCTTCAAATGCAAGAATATTAGCATTACTGATTTGTTTTCCATTATCACATAAAGGCTCCTAACACTTTAGAGTATCCTATACGCAGGTTTAGGATTCAGTACAATAATAATAAACTTCAGAGCAGAGTATTATAAGCCTGAAGGTATCAGCGTAGAAATTTGAAGAAAATAGAAAACTATGCACAATCTACAAAGAGGAAACAGGCGTAGGTGAGATATCTGTCATTTTGCTGGTTCTAAATAAAACCATGTACGAAGTCTCACACTGACACTTCAAACAGTAGAGGAATGCTTTCACTTTAATGGATTTAATTTATATATTCTCTTTCTTTTTGCAGTGCAAAATCTGCAAAACGCAGTGAAATATAAGGTAAAAGTGTCTGCTAACCCAGAGATGGAGCATAATAGACTATTTCAATACTTGATCCTAAAGTTGGGAAATATCCATCAGGAATCTACAATTGTCCCATATTTTACTTCAGAACCCATGAATGCATTATCCACATCATACCTGGATGTCACCTCTGAAACTTGCAATGCAACATTAGAAAAATGAATACAGACTTATCCCTTCTCATTACTCATGATCACCCACTGCATTTTAATACAAAAAATTAGTCAATGATGCCTTCTCTACACATTAAGACTGAATGAACAACAAACATGATATTTGAGCAAGAATGAAAACTGAGGGGCTTCCCTGATGGTGCAGTGGTTAAGAATCCGCCTGCCAATGCAGGGGACACAGGTTCAAGCCCTGGTCCTGGAAGATCCCACATGCCGTGGAGCAACTAAGCCCGTGTGCCACAACTACTGAGCCTGCACTCTAGAGCCCGCGAGCCACAACTACTGAAGCCCACGTGCCTAGGGCCTGTGTTCCACAACAAGAGAAGCCACTGCAATGAGAAGCCTGCGCACCGCAACAAAGAGTAGCCCCAGCTCGTTGCAACTAGAGAAAGCCCACGTGCAGCAATGGAGACCCAACACAGCCAAAAATAAATTAAAAAAAAAAATTAAAAAATAAAAGAATGAAAACTGAGCTTACATGCATAGACTTCACTAATCTAATGCATAAAACACAGAAGTGTTAATATGGAACACTTAAAAACCAAATTCATGGTGACTGCATGTTGCATGGTAATTAGTCAGCAGTTCACATGAGTTACTATAACGGTATTATTTTGACATAACCAAGATGTGTTCTCTCTCATTAATCAATACATGGATACATGATAGCAGGGGTAATTTTTAATAGCCGTTGTCCTTATCTACACATACACATGACATTTGAATATATTAAAGCAGAAAGTTCATACATGCTTTTCCTTATCCAATAGTCAGTAATTCTCTTCCCAATGTGCCCAGCCTCTCACACTTAGTGTTGAAACATCTAAGGTCATCTCATCTTTCCCATCTTGTATGCCTTCTGTAGATCTCTCTCCCTATGTCCTCATCAAGGGGACCTTGAACTGCAATGATGTTCAGCAGGCTTACAGCAATAGAGCTGTAGAATGACCATTCTGATCATAGAACAGCAGAGACACCATCTTGAACAATGGAGAAAATGTCATACAGGCAACAATGTTATCTCTTCTAGGTTACAACACTAGAATTAGATACTGGTCAAATACATATAGGATGATAGAAAAAGTTACTAAGACGTAGACTGATACTTGGGTTGTCTGACAATTCCCTTTCATCTCTCTCTTTTTTACTGAATTCAAAAAGCAACAAAAGTGGTAAAAAGCATGCCCCGTACTTTGCTCCGACTGAAAACAAGCTGTTCACAAAAGGCACTCCTTTTCTGACTGGGCATGTATTGTCACATCTCAGCAGCAACAGGTGTCAGTGTCTTTCTGGGTCACACCTTTCTCAGACTTGCAGAGTGAATGGGGAGAATGCACTTTTGTTCTAGGAGAAAGACACTGGTCACTTTAAGATTCCCTCTTTCAGCCAGTTATATGTTCCAAATTTAAATGCTTAAAATGTCCAAGAACTGAGCTATTATCCCAACTTTATGGATGGAAAAACTACACATTTAAAAAGTATATAACTAATGCAAAGGCATGCAGGCAGTAAACTGCAGTACTGGGATGTGAAATCTGAAGTCTGATCATGTGGGTAAAGATCAATGTACTACCACTTTACTATTTCAGCAACCACTATGCCGTATCTTACTCATTTTTTTCAGGTTAAAAATTGTAGTCAAGATGCCGAATTCCATAGACAGCAAGAGCCACTGAGCTAGAATGATGGGTGCACTCTCTTTCAACGTAATCATCTACTGGAATATTTCAAACTGTCTTCAGTTACATAAATATATAGTATCAGTGTCATTATCTTTAATAAACAGTTTTACTCTTGATTTCCACAGACAGTTCATTGAGGCTAGTAGTTTTCATTATGGTTTTAATTTTAGGATTGTTAAGAGCATGGGATCCAAAATCAGACTTATTTCCCAGGTTCAAATTTCAGAACAAGTACATAAAAGTAGTGTGAACTTTAGCAAATTTCTCTGTGCCTCAGTTTTATCATCCATAAAATAGGAATTCAAATAATATTCTCCAAGATGGTTGGTAGAAATTAAATAACTTAATGTAAGTTAACCCCCCAGTATATAGTAAATACCATGTAGAAGTTTGCTATTATTGTTTTCAATTGTGTGAAGTGAAATTATTTGGAGTTTCTGGCCATGCTACCTATAAACAAATAAAACATTGGAGGATTTGTTTCATAATCCTTATAATGCCCACTTGAAAAGGCTGTCCTAAGCAAATGAGGAGGCAGCAATGGAGGTCAAGTTATAATGGGCTCACAGTCCTTGGAGTTCTTGGTTATCTCAGTATGTTCAGCCTTGTCTTTTTAGCAATAAAAAATTGTGGAGTTGGGACAATTTGTCATAGAATGTCTTAAAGATGCCAATCTTACCAATTTCTGATTGTTAAAGGAAGGATCGGTAAAAATAGGATTAAAAAATGAAAGATTTGGAGACTCTTCACCAGAAGTAATTTATAAGGAAAAAAAAAAAGGTACTTTGGGTAAATTAGTAAAAGATGCTGTGTGTTCTATAACTACTAATGCACACTAGCATTTTAAAAGATTTGAGAATTCACCCAGGATGAATGATAAACATGTATAGATTTTTTTTGTTTTATAAATTTATTTATTTTATTTCTCTTTGGCTGCAATGGGCCTTCGTTGCTGTGCGCGGGCTTTCTCTAGTTGCGGCGAGCGGGGGCTACTCTTTGTTGCGGTGCACGAGCTTCTCTTGTTGCAGAGCACGGGCTCCAGGTGCGCGGGCTTCAGTAGTTGTGGTATGCGGGCTCAGTAGTTGTGGTTTGCGGGCTGTAGAGCACAGGCTCAGTAGTTGTGGCGCACGGGCTTAGTTGCTCCGTGGCATGTGGAATCTTCCGGGACCAGGGCTCGAACCCGTGTCCCCTGCATTGGCAGGCGGATTCTTAACCACTGCACCACCAGGGAAGCCCCTGTATAGATATTTTTAAGCCAGTTTTTCCCAAATGTTTGTGTGTGTTGTGTGTGTGTATAAAGTTTAACCAGCAATACTTTTAACTATGCTTCTGAAGGATATATTTTGGGAAATTTTCCATAGTTTAGGTTAAATTCTACCATTGGGCAGATGGGTTTTCCTAAGGAATGAGGTAGAAAATGATAAAAAGCAACAAATTGAGACTTCGCTTAGTGCAGGGCATTTAACTGTCTTTCATGTATCGCCTCACTTAATATTCATAATGACTCAAAGCGTAGGTACTATCATTATTCTCAATTCATGGGGCATAGAAACTGAAACACAGTAAGTTTTAACATCTATCCTAAGGTCGGATGGCTAGTAAGAAATGAAATATTTGACGTAGGCTAGAGTCTAGCTGCAAAGCCTAGGGCTCTTGGACTCTGAGTGCTATTATTTCCTTAGGTAGGGAAGATAAGTGATGAGAGAAAAAATGGTTTGATGGAGTGGATATTCAGGAATAAAATTCAAGAGGAGAATGATCTTAGAGCCACTGCTGGCTATTTGCAAGGAAGTCAGGAAGCATGGGGCGTGGAATCATGAGAACTTCATAGGAGTTTTAGAACTCCGAGACTCCTTTTGTTATTATTTGTAGTTTTAATACTAGTGAACAATAGAATTAAAAAAAAAATACGTACAGGTTTGGGTGGTATTAAATGGGGAAGGGGAAAGAATGAATGTATTTTGAGCACCTCCTAAGTGCCATACATCTGCTCCTCACTGGCATGAATTGTTTTCACTTAACCCCGTGATTTTATAAGATAGAGAATATCCTGATTATTTTGTAGAAGAGGAAATTGAGGCTTAAAATGAGTAGGCAACTTGTCCTTGAGTCAAATAACAAAGAAGAAGCAGAAATGGCTTTTAAATTCAGATGGGACTGATTGAAAGATTTCCCCTATAACATAGCCTGAGAAAGCGGAGCCTGTAGGAGATCACGCTTGAGTCATGAGTGAGAGGTGCCCCAAGAAGCAGAGGGTTAGCAGCCATCGAAGGAGCAAAAGTAGATTTCCTACTGGACCGGCTGAAAGTAAGGCAGACGGATGGGAAAACCATTTATGTGAAAAAGAAAAGCCTCCTCCTTAAGCAGATAAAATGCAAAAAGGGACCCAAGCTTGAAGGATAATCTGGAGGAATGACAGTCCTTTCCTACAGCTGATGCAGCATCATCCCAGTAGGCAGTGCCTGGCATGTACAGCATGGCTGGTATCTCAGCTCCTTTCCTCTGCTAGATGCCTTTGAATGGGGCACGACCTGAACAACCACAAGAAATGTCTATTAAAAAAAAAAGAAAAATGGTAATGATGAACCTAGTGGCAGGGCAGGAATAAAGATGTAGACATAGAGAATGGACTTGAGGACACAGGCAGGGAGGGGGAAGCCGGGGCAAAGTAAGAGTAGCATGGACATGTATACACTACCGAATGTAAAATAGTTAGCTAGTGGGAAACAGCAGCATAGCACAGGGAGATCAGCTCAGGGCTTTGCGATGACCTAGAGGGGTGGGATAGGGAGGGTGGGAGGGAGGCTCAAGAGGGAGGGGATATGGGGATATATGTATGCATATGGTTGATTCACTTTGTTGTGCAACAGAAACTAACACAGTATTGTGAAGCAATTATACTCCAATAAAAATCTATTTAAAAAAAAGAGAGAGAGGGGCTTCCCTGGTGGCACAGTGGTTAAGAATCTGCCTGCCAATGCAGGGGACACGGGTTCGAGCCCTGGTCCGGGAAGATCCCACATGTCGTGGAGCAACTAAGCCCATGCGCCACAACTACTGAGCCTGCGTTCTAGAGCCCACAAGCCACAACTACTGAAGCCCGTGCACCTAGAGCCCGTGCTCCGCAACAAGAGAAGCCACCACAATGAGAAACCTGCACACCACAATGAAGAGTAGCCCCCGCTCGCCGCAACTAGAGAAAGCCCGCACGCAGCAATGAAGACCCAATGCAGCCAAAAATAAATAAATTAATTAATTTTTTAAAAAAAGAGAGAAATGTCTATGGACATAGGGAGCCAACTTAACATTGACAGGTGAACCCAAGACTTTAACCACAGAAGGACTAGCTTCCGTGATAGACCTCCTTCTTGCCTCCATTCCAGATCACACAGCCTATTGCTCTCTCCAATACCACATATTTTAAGGTTGAAAGCAATCACGTGAACATAAAAGCTAATTTTATATTGGAAAACTTGCTGTGCAATGGAAAAATGACCTCAAGTGCACTCCCTTATGAGTTATATAAAATCATAAATCTTAACCACAGCTGCAGTGTATTTGTAACTCCACGTCACACCCAGAAACAATTGCAAATCTACTCTGGGGATAGTTTTAGTTGCTATAAGAGACAGTTTTAGAACACATATAGTCAAAGAAACCCTGCCAACGCCCTAGTTCCAAGGAAGGCAGGTCACATATCACTTAGCTGGCCATACACCTGCCACATTTTAGATACGCTAAAAAAGAACACTTTTAAATTTACATCTCAATGTTAATTAATCATATTTAATCATATCTACCTAATTGTTATCAAACTATTAATTAATAATATAGTAATAAATACAAGTGCATATAACAATATATGTTAGGGCCATTTAAAATCAGACACTTTCCCCAGCCTAATTACATGACAAGTTTGCTTTTTATTCCATATAAAATTTTCACTCAGCCTCTCTCCCTCTTTCTCATTTTTACAAACCCATTATTTTCTGAAACTCACACTAGATCAAGCTACTTCATTTAAAAATTTCCATAGATCCTTCAATATATTCTGCTGCCTGGGGTACTGAATTTGATGAAACATTCCTCGTGAGTAGAAAACAAAAACAATTGTAAACGAAAATCAGATACAGAAAGCTTCAGATTATTGCTAGAAGGGTGTCAATATTAAAAGAACACATTTATTATTAATTTAAAAAATCCCTAGAACTAATATCAATATTATTATAATGCTTATTTAATCAGATATACAATTTGTCTGGCAGTTGCCAGAGAGGAGGGTATGGGTGAAATAGGTGAAAAGGAATGAGAGGTACACACTTTCAGTTTTTTGTTGTTGTTGTTTTTTTTTAAATTTATTATTTATTTATTTATGGCTGTGTTGGGTCTTCGTTTCTGTGCGAGGGCTTTCTCTAGTTGCGGCAAGCGGGGACCACTCTTCATCGCAGTGCGCGGGCCTCTCACTATCGCGGCCTCTCTTGTTGCGGAGCACAGGCTCCAGACGCGCAGGCTCAATAGTTGTGGCTCACGGGCCTAGTTGCTCCGCGGCATGTGGGATCTTCCCAGACCAGGGCTTGAACCCGTGTCCCCTGCATTGGCAGGCAGATTCTCAACCACTGCGCCACCAGGGAAGCCCACACTTTCAGTTTTTAAACAAAAATCAGATAGACAAAACAGGTTACAATAACTACAATCTCTGTTGGCTTATTATCATAATTACTTATACTAATAAAATACTTAAATAATAAAATGTTAATAAAATACTAATAAAGTCCAAAACTTATGTACAATTTCATCCTCAGGATTTGAGATGTTCTCATAGCTATGTATGAGCTATATAGTACTATGGTATTAGTAGTAGCATCTATTAACAGTTACCAATTCAACCTGGCATATGCCCTGTTTATTTATAAGTGCGTCAGAAATTTCTTTTGTGAAAAAGGAGTTTTCAAAACTATACTTACAAAATATCAGAGAGAAAATATAATACTTATATTCTGGTCAAAATCATGTAAAGAAGAAACAACTCATAAAGTAATTCATCATTTTTTTTCAGATAATTCACTCCAAACATCTCACATCCATTATAATAATAATTATACATTCATTTTTTCCACACATTACTTCGAGTCTTTTTTCAAAACACTTGGTGTCAGATGTCAAGAAGAGTAAGAGTAAGACCTGACTTCTAGAAGCCAATTAAATGACAAATTAGAATTCAATAATGTAAATGCCATGATAAAGGGATTACAAAGTGCTGAGGGAATATACAGATCTATTAGAGCTGAGGAAGAAGAGAAAGACTGAACAAGAAGCACATTTTTCAAATAATTATTACATACCCAGCACTAATATCTGCACATGCTCTTAGTTACTTTTTATAACTTGTCCTTTTTATTTTAAGTAAAGCTAAGAATTGCTTCTCCATAAATATCTATACATTTCCTGATTGTTCCTGATTTTCTTCCCTAAAACCAGGAATAGGATACATATTGTCAAGATTATTGCCGTTGGATTATGATGCTTACTTTAAGCTGAATTATAATATGTATAAATATTTAAGAGCATTGCAGTGAGAAAAGCGTAAAAACAAATAAATGAAAAAAACAAAACAAAACACCATTGCATTATGTATAATTAGCAAAAAATAGTAACAAAAGTTCACCCCAGACGTCTAGAGCAAAATGGAAACTACCCAAGTGCCTCATTAGAGAAAGGGAATTACACAATAAAATCTGCTTAAAGCCCTTTGTGGTTATATCATTGTGTTTTTGTCTTATGCATCATTCTGAGACATTCAATGGGAAGGTCTAAGGGTTCATTGTCCCTCCCTGATTCCTCCCCCCCCCTACTAAGTTCTAATAGATCTTTTCTTCCTCCTTCCAAATGGGACTCTGGGGTCCTAGGGAAGCTGATCCTTACTTGGAGCAAAGAGTCAAGATTGGTCAGCTCCTCTTCCACATGGAAGTTTATCATGTTCTTGCTTGGTATGCTCAAGAATTCAAATTAAAAGTGGAATTATACAATTTAATGGCTAAATACTTTAAAAATATTGATTTCAGGTCCCTATACACACACACAGATTGAAGATCTATAATAATAGATATCACAAATTTTATCTAGTATGTGACAATTATAAACACTACACAATGCCATTTATGCAGTTCATTATAGCCAAAATTATTAAAATAACTACAATAAGATCAGTTTGCCATAGTAGCTGTTTATATAATATGCAATTTTATAAATGTAATTTTTACTAATATTTTCTCTGTTCTAATGATTGCCATTTATTTACTTATATGTTTATTTTTAAAGTATACATTTGGGTTGAACAACAAGATTTTTTAAGGTGTACAGCATGATGATTTAATATATGTGTGCATTATGAAACAATTACCACAATCAAGTTAATTAACACATCTATCACCTCACCTTGTTACCACTGTTTTGTGTGTGGTAAGAACAGTTAAGATCTACTCTTGTTCATGTATGCCATTGACAAATTATTATTTTATAACAAAATTTTTGATACTTATCCGCCAGTTTGTCTATTTATCCAAAAAAATCTTTATTTTTAAACTCAATGTCAATACAGCAAAATGTTCAAAATTCTTTGTTCAAAATTTTTTTAAAATCCAATTTGTAGTTGGGGTGATTCAATCTTTAAGAAACAAAAGGATTACACTGGGTTTTAGTATAGACTATGTTCCTGCTTTAATCCCTTGCCTCATTTCCTGCCACAGGTTCCAGCCATACTCATTCCCTGGTAGTTGCACCATACATTCCAACTTTTCAAAGCCTTTGCATACTCTTGGCCATCAGAACACATTTTCCGCCCCTTGTATACCTGGAAAACTCCTCTTCATCATGCTTCAAATATCTGTTCAATTAGTGCCTTCTTTGAAATATCTTTCCTGAACCAGCCTCTCCTCCTGTGTTCCCAAATGCTTGAAATATAACATATAACACTTTATTAGGATGATTCTTCTATTCTCCATTGGACTGAGGATTCCTTTAGTAAGAGGGTTATTTCTTTCTTTCTTTAGTTTTGTTTTTTTCCTAATGCCTAGCAAAGTAATCTTACACACCAGGCACTCAAATAGTCTTGACAGATTAATAATAGTCAATGGCCCATATTTTGCAAACCACATTATAATTAATCATGAAGTGAAAGTTAGTATCTATAATTGAAGCATGCTGCTAATTACCTAGTCCATTTTACTCTGTTTTGATGCTGGTTGCAACACAATTTTAATTAGATTAGCTAGACAGCTAGATAAAAGTTAAATTGAGAGAGGAAATGTCATTCCTCCAGTGGCAGGAAGTATATGGGATCAGGAGGCAAGAAAACAAGATTCTTGCCTCCACTTTTACCCACACTTTATTTGACTTTCTAGTTCTGCATCTGAAAGCATTTGAGCTAGATGACTCCCTATATTAATTGCAGTTCTGTGATTCTAACAGTTGGTGATTTGCCTATCCCTCACTCCCTCTGCCAACATGAATCTGGCCCGTTCGCTATCTTCTAAAACTTAAGGTTGTTAATATATTAAAAAAAACTGAATTATTAACATGTTTGTTGCATAATTATTATCTTACATGAGAAGCTCGTGGAATACCTGCACATATTTTCATAACAAAAACAGTACAACAGAAAGCAAAGTGGGGCTTCCCTGGTGGTGCAGTGGTTGAGAACCTGCCTGCCAATGCAGGGGACACGGGTTCGAGCCCTGGTCTGGGAAGATCCCACATGCCGTGGAGCAACTAAACCCGTGCGCCACAGCTGCTGAGCCTGCGCGTCTGGAGCCTGTGCTCCGCAACAAGAGAGGCCGCGACAGTGAGAGGCCCGCGCACCGCGATGAAGAGTGGCCCCCGCTTGCCCCAACTAGAGAGAGCCCTCGCACAGAAACGAAGACCCAACACAGCCAAATAAATAAATAAATAAATAATAATTAAGTGTAGTCATCCACGGCACTAATCTGATGGATGCACCACTATTTAATGTTGCCACATTAAACAGCACAAAGAAACTCTTACATCTTAAATACTTTTACCTGGAAATGACCCACATCACCTTCACTCACATTTTATCAGCCAAATCAATTCTCATAGCCAAAAATAACTAAAAGAGGTTGAGTGCCCAGAGGGAAAACAGGAATTGTGGTCTACCACATACTCTTAAAACAAGCAAACAAACAAACAAAAAAACCTTTTTTGTAATCTGTTCCTCCTCCTCCAATCTAACTTGTGCACATTATTCCATGGCATTATATGTAATTCTACAGTGTTTCCAATTAATTTGAATTTGAATTTATGAATAGATCAGAAATGTTCTAACAAGGCTTCTCCTCTACCACTACTTCATGTAGAATATTAGGTTGGTTCCTATTTTTCAATAATGTAATACAATGCTCTAAGGCTCCTTGAAGTGAAATTTTGATGTCAAAGATAATCCATTAATACTGTTCAGTTGGCCTCCAGAAAGTTATCAAGTTAATAGTTTATTGACGATACTGATGTTTATAGTCTACCTACTATATATGAGAAGCCAGTCTAAAAGGTCTAGAAGTATGGGTCCCAGGCAGAATATGGTATGCTTGCTGATTAGTGCATGAAGTGAGAAGTACAGTAACACAAAGAAAAATAATAATTTACTGAGCTGTGAATGTGACGAAGAATGTTAAAAAACAAATAAGCAAAATCATTAAATTTTCTCTCATTCTAACACAATAGGTGGACTTTCAATAGGTATTTGGAGTATAAGAGGACAATCTAGATGATACAAATAATATGATCAAAGGGAGAGTGGTAAGAAAATTTGAGGGAAAATTTAGAAAAAAGTAATTGACTATTTGGGGTAGAATTAATGTTTTTGTTTCGTTTTGTATTGCTTTAAGACATAGTGGGAAATAAGCAGGAATAAGAGTGTTAGGCCAGAATATAGAGGAATGTGAATGTCACTTATTATATATGAAATATCTGTATATACAATCAAAAGTGTTGGCAATGACATGCAGAAAGCAAAAGGAGAATGAAAGCTACAACAAAAGTTTGGAATTGATGTCATGAGGGACAGAATTTTAGTAGTGAGGTTGACAGAGAAGGGAAAACTGCAAGCGCCCCTGTGAAGGATAACCTTTTAACTGATTGAATGTAGAGGTGAGGAAGAAATCACAGATGTACTAAAAGGTTGAGCCTGAGGAACTAGAAAGTATTCTGAGGATTAACTAAAATATAAATTAGGAAAATGTGGGTTTTAGTGAGAACATATAAATTTATCTTTAAAACTTAAGATTAATGGGATAATGGAACTAAAAGTAGACTTGGCAGATGGAAGTGGAAAAGGAAACACTTGCAAGATATATACATATATATATATATATGTATATATATACATATATATACATATATATATATATATGTATATATATGAAGAAATTCTTGACCAATTTTGAAAAACATAACCAGGGCAAGTATATATATATATATATATATATATATATATGATGTGAGAGATATATAAATGGATGACGTGCTCTAAAGGAAAAAAAATATAGTGTTGTAACAAAAGAAGGCTGATGAAGGCCCACAACAGGGGATGTGAGGAAGAGAAGGAGACAACAAAAGTGAAAAACTGTCAAATCTGAGTATGAAATATATTAGTTATAAAGATCCTTCTGCACGAGTGGGCATCTGTTTGGTTTAGTTTTTATTTTCACATAGACCATTTCTTGTTGAAAGATATGTTCTAGAAGGAGCACTGGACTTGCCATTAGAATGACCAGAATGTATTAACTCTGCCATTTACTAGCAGTATAAACTTGGACAAGGTTATGCTCCTTTCTTAACCAGTGTCCTTATTTCTCCAACAACAGATAACATCAACTTTATTTTATTTGTTGTGAGGATACATAAGATAATGCACATAATATCGTATCTGGCACCATTCCTAATAAAATAAAGGTTTGATAAACATAAGCTGAATCCAGATTCAGGGATTTTTAATCTATTTACCTACACAGTGTTTGGTAAATGACTTACATGAAGTAATGTGCTCAATAAGCATTTGTTGCTTTTAGCACTGGGAAAAGATAGGCATTGGGACTAGAAAGCCAACTGCAATATGATTAAAGTCATTGTCAATTCAGGATTATCCCTGACGACATTTTAAAAATTGTCTAAATGTACTTTCAACTTCCTTAGTTCAACCTACTCACAAACATTACCCTTTATATCTGGCACTATTAATAATTTTCTTAGTGTGGTCATCATTAGTCTGATCACTCAAATATAGGTTTTTTTCCCCACTTTGAGGCAAATAGTAGGATTTTACTTTTTGGCTTGCTTGAGGTTGAGAGAGTATGTGTGACTAGTTTAGGACAGTACATTGTGAGAAGAAGTCACGTTTGTGGGTGTTCAGTCAGTCTAGTTCTTGGAGTGAAACCAACCTGACATGAACATGAACCATGAGCAAGAAATAAACCTTGCTGTTGAAACCAATACGAGTTTCTGTTTTGTGTTTGTTGTTGTTCTTACTATAGCACAACTTCATCAATCCTGACTAATACATTCACCATATGGTGGGAGAGTCCCTTCTAGATTCACTAGCTTAAAACCCACAGCACCTCTAGTACCACTAAGATTAGCATAGCATTTGCATTTTCATCATTTAAAGATGAGCTAAGGCACTACAATAGACTTTGATGTATCAGAAACCAACTAGTATAAAAACAAATAAAGGGAGAACATAAATATGTTCCCATATTCTTTAAGAAGTCAGCAAAGCTGATCCCTTAAGAAAATAAACAGGAGGATAAAAAAAGATTTTCTACAAGTAACTTCTTTCTGTTACTGCATTTTGATTTCTTGTCTCTGGAAAGTTATGTTACTCATTGGGATGGAGAAAGAGGGTTGGTGAGAAGGCTGATGATGAGCTGATTTTATGGTAATTAAGGGCACAGTTGATGTTAAGTTGGCTGGCTAATAGATATTTTGGAAGACAAAATAAGTTCTCCTAATAGAATTTATCAAGTTTTTCAGTATAAAAAATGAAATACAGAAAAAAAAAAAAAAAAGAAATACAGGAATTCCCTGGTGGCACAGTGGTTAAGAATCCACCTGCCAATGTAGGGGACATGGGTTCAAACCCTGGTCCGGGAAGATTCCACACGCCACAGAGCAACTAAGCCCGTGCACCACAACTACTGAGCCTGCGCTCTAGAGCCCGTGAGCCACAACTACTGAAGCCCGTGCGCCTAGATCCCATGTTCCACAACAAGAGAAGCCACTGCAATGAGAAGCCCGCGCACAGCAACGAAGAGTAGCCCCTGCTCACCGCAACTAGGGGAAAGCCCATGTGCAGCAACGAAGACCCAACGCTGCCAAAAATAAATAATTTTAAAAAATGAAATACAGTCACATGTGTTACTGTAATTACAAAAAGCCCATTGCATTCAATAAATATTCTATCAGCTACTTATTATTCTAAATGAATTCTTTCTGAAGAAATTCTTAACCAAGTTTGAAAAACATAAATCAGAGCAGATATAAATAATCTACCTTTACTTAAGCAACACTATATAAGATTTTCTACTGAGGTACTGAGTACCTATTATTATGATCATCTTCTTTGACCCAAGTCATATTTAAGTGAATGTGTTCACTGCTGTTATTGGTACCTGATGAAGGGTTGAGTGACGGGGTCTCTGATAGTATTTCCATGGCAATGCTTCTAGTGGTTGATAAAGCCAGGCCTCTAGGGTCCAATTTTCTGAAACCCATAGGGAAACAGAGGAGCTGGAAAATGAACTACCTGGTTATATATATATTTTTCATTGTTTCAAGGAGACTATTTTCGAGAATGATTGTGACGGAAATAAAAAGACAAGGACAAGCAACCCCAAACTGTCAAAATCCTAGCATTCTTTCAGCTGATTTCCTGATACACACGAATGACTTATGCCAAAAGGAAAAAAAAAAAAGGAAGAAAAGTTTCTTTTCTGAAGATGACGTCAACATATCTGGTGCCTTGGGTAAGAAATAATATAGATGGTATTTTTATTGTTTGTCTTTAAGGACAGATCAAATTTCCACATAAGAGGGTCAGAAAACCGTGTCGCAAACCTTCTTCTAAGTAATTATTGACCCAAAGTTGAAAAGTAAGCATATACAACTCTTTCATCTACAGCATTAAGTCCAATTATGAATACCTTTATTTGCCAGGCTCTGTGCTATAGTTGTACAGAACTTGCAGTTTTATGTGTCACAACTACTCTGTGAGGTTATTACTGTTGACATTCTGGAGGATGAGAAAGCTATCCCAGAGGTTCAGTCCCTTGTTCAATATTGCATGACTGTGAAGCAGTGTCACAGCTTTTATATCTGGGTCAGCCTGACTCTGAAATGTATGTGTTCTCCATCATAGTGCCGCTGCCTCCTTCTCCACACCAAACAAACAAACAAACAAACAAACCCCAAAGAAACTGACACATGGAAGAGTAAATCTGAGAAAGAAAAGAATCTTAAAAGAAAAGAAGAGAAAGTAAGAAAAAACATGAGAAAGATTGCTTGCTTGAGGTTTTTTTTTTTTTTTTAAGTGGAGGATAAAGATGAGCAATTTTGTCTCAATTTGCCAAATTAATCAAAGTCAATTAGAGGCTATATCTTGCCAAAAGAAAGCATACTGAATGGGCATTGGCCAGTTTAATCGGGATAAGGTTGGCAAGAATTAAAGTGGGAAAGCCACTTAATATGGAATAATCCCTAGCTAATTTCAAGAAAAAGTAGTTAGAAGGTATTGACTACCTCCTCTCTTTAAATATTAAGTCGTTTTATTATGAAAACATAATGTTGTAATGCCCCATATGGCTGATTGTTAATCCAACTAAAGCTTAACCAACCAAAATTTTAGTGAAATTTGGAACTGGACTGCTATTCATTTTGTATTTGACGTATATTCAGATGTTCAATTTGAGCATAAACTGTCATTCTGGACTCAACTCACGGGAGAGTCCTGGATTCTAATGCTACTTACTTCCCACATGGCCTTACACACATTCTTTGAGTTTCTGTAACTCTTTTAACTTACCTGTAAAATGGAGAGAATCAATGTTTTAAGGTTTGTGTGAGGATGGAATTAGATAATTAAGGCCATGGCATTTTGCGAATAATTCTATGCAAATAAAGATGGTGATTATAACCTGTGTACTTCCAATTGGCTTCTCAGACCAGCAGAAAGTTCAACTTTATTATTGTAACAACTATCATTCACTTCAGTGATTCTTTTGAGTTTTCATCCTCTATAATCAATCCTTTCTCAGGTATAATTTGACAATGGGATGAGCAGCAGTTTGCAGCATTTCACTCTTCATTCTAAATTTGTCGTAATAGAAATATCAAGTCATTTTGCAGATATATTGATTCTAAATTTCAGATTAAAAATTCTTCAAGTAAGTTACTATCTCTGCTACTTCCTAGCTGTGTGGTCTTGGACAAGTCATTCAGCCTCTCTGAAGCTTACTTCTTCATTTATAAAATGGAAGCAGGAGAATTGAGAAAGATAATGTATATACAATGGTATACTCATTTTTGATGCACTATCTTTTCCTTTATCTCTATCAGTTTTGCATGTCAGCTATAAATCCAGCAGATGTGCTTTCATCTATGTAATTATGATATTCAGGCCTGATTGATTGTAGTGGTTGAAAGCAATTGTGAGTAAACAAGATGGATAGTGCAATGCACATATAGGTACCCCTGAAGGAGAGGAACGTGTCAGATTCCTTTTGTCCGACGTACTCTTTGGTGTTTCTGAAATTGAAAAGCAAGTTCCTTTTTCAGAAGGACCAGCTGTGACGGCTTAACTTGCTCAATGCAGCCAGAAGCAGAATAACCAGGAAAATAACAGGTCACAGCTGAGCTCCAGGTTGACCTGGAGCATGTACTTGGCACAGCAGCGTAATTTCTTATGACCTTAGGCATGATGTTAATATGAGGCTCATCAGTGACAGATACTGCTTGTTCACCTTGCCAAAAACAATGGGCATAGTATGTTTACAGATTTACTCAATGATATACCTGTTCAACCAACAATCACCTATCAATTTTGTGTTAAGCCCTATACTTGGCACTGAAGATTTTTTCTTTTTTTTTTAAATGAGTAAATCACGGTCACTGCTTTCCAGGAATATCAAATTTAGAATGAAAGAGAAGCAGACACACAATTGACTGTTTTACAGCCATGATAAATCCTGGATGCGTAATAGAGTTTGATGAACTCTACCCACGTTGTGGAGGAGGCAGACTTCTCACATAAAGTTAATATTGTTGGATCCAAATTCTAAAAGTCACAGTCAGGGAACAGGAAAGCTAAGATTAAACAAAGCACAAATGGGCTAGGTTTCAACATTCCCATGAGGTAGAAGATAATCTGGTTCACAGGAAGAACCAGAACAATGATTCCCCAGTCTTTTCCCCCTTGCCTCTTCCTGGATTCCCAAGGATGGCCCAATGGGAACACATTCTCTTGAAATAAAATAATCCTCCACCAATGTGTGATCAGAATAGATCATTTCTCTGGTATCTTAGAGCCCAAGTCACATGCCTTATTTTAAAAGCTAGAAAGAAGGTGTAAAGGATGCTTGTCAAAGGTGGCAATTCATCCTTCCCAAACACTGGAAGGGTGGACTCTGCCCTTGCCAACAGTCATTTGGAGGTGTAGAGAGACTCTGTGACACCCTAGAAATTCCTTTAGTCTCAATACCCACTTTTGTCAAACTAAACCTGCAGAAACTGTAGTCTTATACAATGCCTAAATGTTAGAAGTCTACTTCACTGCTTTAAAAAAAAGTTTGTCCATGAGTGTCAGTACTTTAGCTGTACATCATCACTCCTTTCCAGAACCTTGGAGGTGTAATTGAGATGAGTGGTAGTGATAGGAAGCAGAATTAAATCAGGTGGGATGGGTCATAACACATAAAAAGTCCTTGCTTAAAGGGAACTGTAGACAAAATATTTCTGCAGATGAATTGATATATCTCTTCTTTGCAAAAAATCAAAAGTTGAATTTCTAGTGTATTTCCTTTTGCCTCTAGGTGGCCAGAAGACTACAGCTAAAAATGCACTTGGGAGCTCAGAATCGGGGAGGCTGTGTAGTGCAGTGGTTAAGAACTCAGACTTGGAATTGGACTTCCTGCTTTCCAATGCCAGCTCTAGCTTTTAGTGTGTGCCCTTGAGCTATTTCCTTAGCATACCTGGTCCTCAATTTCTTCATCGGTAGAAAGAGGACCACAATGATTATGATACCTATATCAGAGATTGGATGAGTTAATACACAAAAACTCATAAAGCCTGACTCACTGTCAGCATTCAAAAGTGTTAGCTATTATATTAACAACTTTATCACCTTTTTCCTTTCCTTAAAATGTTTCATATCGCACTTCACTTCATTCTCTATATATCCTCAATTCCATTCTGAAATATGGAGAATATATAACTCTGATGAAAAAGCACTAGCTTCAGAGACCAACAGACATGGTTTTGGAATTGGGATCCCCTACTCTTGTGGCCTTGGTGAAAATATATAACCTTTCTGTCAGCTATCTTTAAAATGTCTTTGCAGGGCCATTGTACAGACTAAATGAAATAATTTATATCAAGTGTTGCTCAGTATTTGGTAGTTCCTTCCACTGCTTCTTTGAATATCTCGCTTTTTTTTTTTTAAGTTTCTTTCAGTCACATGGTGGGGAAAGCAATGCCCACTGGCCTGGTATAGAGTTGGAACAGCTGTGGTGAGTTTGGGGTTCAGGCTAACAGGTAGTCTAAGGAGCACTTTCACATCCAAAATTTCAAGCACATATTTTTTGACCTCCATAGGAAGAGAAGAAGAAGAAATGGAAATGAACTCAGAGCACAGGAATCCAAATTCCAGAATCTAATTTTGCTCTCAGGAAGGGTAGAGATGGCAAAGAGACACTCTGCAGCATTTGGAGAGGGTACAAGTGCAAAACCAAGGGCTCAGTTATTAAAGGGCTTTTGTGAGGAAGGCTACATATTAGTAATAACAGGTAAACAGAAACTTTTTTCAGCGCTTCTCAAAAAATTTGTTTATTCTTCACCCTATAAGGTATATATGATTGTTGTCCTCATCTTACAAATGAGGAAACTGAGGGACAGAGAAGTGAAGTAACTTTGTCAGGTTCACACTCGGGCCAGCTGGCTCCTGAGTACGTACACTCCTCCTCATCCCCACACAATGCTACCTCTGCACAGATACAGATAATTCGCTACAACTACTGATCAATAACTCAGACACTGAGCCTGAACTCCCACAATCAGAGGACATATACAAGAGACTTTGTATTAAAGATAATGGAAGGGATGTTTTTCAAAAGTATCCAGTGACACCGATCACCTGGGGTGTTTTCTAAATATACAGATTCCAGACACCTCCCGAGACCTAGAGAAACAATCTCCATGGAGAAGTCTGGGTGGTAGCTATGGTTGACAAGTGCTCCCAGGTGATTATCCTTATTATAAAGAAAGATTGGGAAACACCAAATGGGGTGAATAATGAAAAAGTCTTTAAGGCAGTGCTTCTCACACTTTAATATGCACATGAATCACTTGGAGATCATGTCAAAGTTCAGCTGTGGGGCCTGTGTTTCTGTATTTTTAAAAAACTCCTAGGTTATGCCAGTGTTAGTGATATATAGACCAGATTCTGAGAAGCAAGGCTCTAAGACAATGACTCAGCAGTCTAAGATCTGTGGGCTCATTTACTGTTAGCCATAACCTTGGCCTTTTAATAAGCAAAGCCATCACCTGGCTTGTTTGTACAAAACACAAATAAGAGTATAGATCCTGATTTGACAGACATGGTTAGTTATCAGAAATTGACTTTTTAAAACAAATAATACCAAGGATTTGATTCTCAGGCAGATAGTCCTCAATCCTACGTTCCATTGATAAACACTGTAAATGCCGTGGAAATCAAAGCACTCTAAAGGTGGAAGGAACAGCAGTGCCATTATAGAAGTCATCCAATCCCTTGGTCTTATCACCCATAACCTGGAGAGAATAATATGTGCCTTTATAGAGTTGTTAGGATAAAATAAGACATGAAAGCAAAGAACAGCTGAGCCACCCTATTCAAAGGGTCAACAGAAATAGGATATGGATCCAGGAAAGAACCACTTTCAGCCAAACAGCAGAAAAGCTTTCCTATATTCTCTTGATTCTTAGGCTATAAAGGCAATTTACAAAATCACTACATTCACTCTATCCATTTACTAGCTAAGCAGGACTGATTCCTATCTGTTATTATAAAATGATAGTGGTTCTCTCTCTCTCTCTTTCCTGCTGTGTGTGTGTGTGTGTGTGTGTGTGTGTGTGTGTGTGTGTGTATGTATTTCATGCCCACAAGCATATACACACACACATATATACACATATATGCTTGCAGATAAGCAACATATACATAAGCATATATGATTAAATTTTATAGATTTCTGGAGATTCTAAAAACATGTAATACAGCTAACCTTTAAAACAATGCTAATGTAGCTGCTACAATATGGCATTTTAAAAACACCTTTTTAATAATGCATGTTCTTAAATGTTAAACTGATTCATATGTTACATTCCCAACTTTTAAATCTCAAGTTCTACTTAGAATATCAAAAGAAATATGGAAAGTACAGAATTTTATATAAAAATTTCTAATGAACTATACTGGTCTGCTGTTATTACTGTATCTTAACCCTGCTTGAAAGTTTATTACTTTTTCAGAGGGAAAGGGTCTTCAGCTTCTTTCTCAGACCATGCCTTATTGGATTAAAAAAAAAAAAAAAAGAAAAAAAACAACCTTCAAAGTACTATCTTTCACTGCCTGTGGCAAGGACAAGGCTTAGGTCGACGCCTATTACAGAAGCAGCAAAAATATGTGGATTAAAAAGAAAAAAACACACACTATAGTCTCTTTGGTGTACCTAGACATTTTAAAACATGGATTAGACACACACAGACAGTATAAACATCAAAATCACAATCAAGTGAATATATTTCATATATATCTAATGTCACACATTTGACATAGAGCTTTTTGGTGACCATGCTTTGGTGTGATGTATATTTGTCGAATTGCATAAGGTCATAATATGAAGTCTAAAGTATAGTTTGTTCTAGCACATTCTAAAAGGGTGAATCATTTGAAGGAGGTCTGTAAAATTATATTGTCTAAAGATAATTAGGTGAGTAAAATAATTTTGGATTATTAGTTACATTATGAAATTTCAATAATAGATCCCTTTACTTTTTCACAATTCAGCCAAGAAACATTGAAAATTAACCCAAAACTTTCTTTGTTATAAGGTCCAGAATTATGTTCACTATCAACTTTGATGTTTTAACATCTACATGAAAGTAAGGCATTTAAAATGAAATGATATTTGTAAAAATTTCATGAGTTTTCCTTTCTACCTAAGGAGAAAAATTCAGTGTAAATTTGTGTAGGTGTATTTCCTTCTGAAAACTAAACTACTTTTAGGCTTGGATTATAACTGGAATAATGTAACACAACTAGGGATAGTGACAATATTTAAATTCAATGACTTTTTCTATCTAGATTCCTTTTAAACATAGGAGAACAAATGTACACCAGAAATTAGGAAATAAAATGTGTGTGTGTGTAGGTAACTTCCCAATAAAGATATATATATATATATTACACATATATATGTGTAATATATATATTTATTTATTTATATGGTCTTGGGTAAAAATGTAGTCATCTTTAACATGTATCATCTAGAATCTGGAATAACTGGTTATTTATTGAAACATCCAACACATGACCTAATATAGAGGGAAAAATAGAGATGAGTGATACAGATATGGATATATTTATATTATGGATTATTGGGGATACAGATATGGATATATTTATATTATGGATTATTGGGGAACAATATCTCACTTTCTCCATATTTGTATCTATAATTGCATCAGACTTAACATGAAGTTAAGTGATGGCTATTGAAATAGCCACATCATCATAAAAATCTCTTTATTTCTAAATTGCAAATTGCCAGTCTGAGTTAAATCAAATGATACATGGATCATTAGTGTTTCTGCTTCTAGTCTTGATTTGGTACAATATACATATAAACTAATGGCTATTAATTTGGATACAATTTATGAAGTCATTTCACAGATTATGAATATAGGCAACAAGCCACAGTACAATTAAGAGTTTCTATGTTTTGGTCACCAAAAGAAGTTATAGATATTTTCATATCACATTTAAGTTTCCACAGATATCTTGAAATATCATTTACATCCAGCATAATTTCAAAATTACAGCATTTAATACACATGCTGCTAGATTTTTAGTGAAATCAATATTCTACTCTATCACAACTTTGTGAAATCATTTACTCTGTAATGTCCATATATTTAGTGTTATGCACATGAAAACGTTCTTCTAAAAAGTCCGTATCGTTCAACAAAGGAATTCATGGCACAAAATGATTAAAAACACCTGTATTTTAAGCATGAGTCATGTCATGTCACTGCTCTCTTGAAAACCCTCCAATGGCTATGCATTTCACTTAGAATGAAGTTGTTGTGGTCCTTTGATTTCCACCACCACTAGTTCTGGCCTCATCACTATGTTTCTCAAAATATTAAGCATACCCCCAACTCAGAGCCTTTGTACTGAATGTTCCCTCTGCCTAGAATTATTTCCCTTCAGATTTAATCATGTTCCACTCACCTCCTTCTAGATTTTTTTTTCAAATGTCACTTCATTCAAGTCTATGCTATTTTATTTATAATCACATCACTTCCTTAACATCTCTGTTTTCCTTACTATGCTAATTACACCCCATAATTTACTATATATTTTCTATCTACCCTCCCCTAGAATATAAACTCCATTGGAGGAGGGATTTGTGTGTGTGTGTGTATGTGTGTGTGTGTGTTTTCTGTTTTGTTACCCATAATATCATAATGTATTTGAGGTGCTCCATAAACTCTTGTGACATGAAAAAATAATTTGTAAAGGTAAATGACGCTTTCAGTATGGTTGGAAAACAGTATGCCACTGTAAATTAGCCCATTTTTACAACTGCTAAATGTAGAATTTAAGAAGGTAGACAGAAAGTTGATGCTATTCCTTTATCATACTGGTTAACTAAGAGTGTCTATAGAAAATATATTAGTTTCCTAGAGCTGCCACACAAGTTACTACAATTTGGTGGCTTAAAACAACAACAATTTATTGCTTAACAATTCCAGAGGCTAGAAGTTCAAAATCAAGGTTTGGCAGGGCCCTTCCGAAGGAGGAAGGTTCGAGGGGAGAATTCTCCTTGACTCTTTCAGTGTCTGGTGCCCCCGGTGTTCCTTGGTTTGTAGCAGCATAACTCCAACCTGCTACCATCTTCAGATGGCCTTCTTTCCCTCTCTTTTATAAGGACCCCAGTCATTGGATTTTGGGCCCACTCTAAATCAAGGATGATTTCATCTGAGATTCTTACATCAATTATATCTGAAAAGTCCTTATGTCCAAATGAGGTTACATACACAGGTACTAGAGGTCAGGACCTGGATAAATCTTTTTGGAAAACATAATTCACTATAGAAGATAAGAAATGATTCAGAAATTTCTGGATAAAGAAACCAGATTTTTAAAATTCACTTTGTCTGCAGAGAAGGATATTTATGATTTCTTAATATTTTTTTCTAGAATTATATGCCTCACTGTTTTGGAGGATCTTCTAATTGATTTTGAGGAAAACAAAAAGGGTTTGTTGTTAATAAAAGTGCTTTTAATGTTTAAATGGGAGAAAGAGTAGCATTGTGAAGCAAGACTCTAAAGCTCTACATAGTTAAAGTGACTAAATACAAATTGACCTTTTGCATCCAAGCTGAAAGTAAACTATCTACAGACCAAGAACTATGACTTGATACTTTTCCCACTGGAAAAAAATGATAGAAACTGACTAATGAATGTATGCCACTTCTTTCTATAGATGCAATAGGTCAATCGTGGCTAGCCAGCTGGAGATTAGACTGCAACACAGGTCACCTACCTGTGAAATTTCCAATAGCTATGATTAGAGAAGCATTAAATTAGAGGTTAAGTGCTCAATGGCTGAAGGAAACTTCTACTTTTATTGAGTACCTCCGAATGGCCAAAAGGAAATAATATATACCTCATATACTAGATCTAAGTCTATAAGAATACCTTATTTTAAAGGGTTGTTTTTTGTGTTAATGTGTTACCTAATATTATTGATTATCACTGTTATCAAAAGTGGTACATGTAAATTTCTAGCTTTTAATTCAAACTGTCAAATGTGAAAGTGAAAAAAAAAGAAGTAGGAAAAAGACTTGAAAATGTTAGTTGGAAATAAGCTCAAAATGAGTGAAAAATATAGTATCACAATTAATAAATCTAAAGTATTCTTGAGTGAAATTTTTGGAAATATATGCCTTAGTCAATGGTGGTTCAGCATTACAATTTTAATTCAGATTACAACTAGGATTTAGTGTTGAATTCTAGGCATAATATTTGGAGGACAACCTTTATAAACTACTCAACAACCAGAAAGATAAAGAATCTGGGAAATATGTCATATTAAAAACAGATGAAGGAAAAGGGCATATTTAGCTTGAAGAAGATACTCAGAATAGAAACAGTGTTTGCATTAAATAAATTGAACCATGGACATGTGGAAAATAGTAAAACATAATAAAACCAAACAAAGCAGATAAGCAAAAAGAAAGTTACAACAGGCAAGATGAGAGTTATATCAATATGTAAGAAACACCAGCTAAGTATGAGAACTGTTGAGCAGTGAAATGGGCAGATACTGAATTTCCATAACAATGACTCTTGTTCACTGAAGTGCTTGGTGCTGAGCTAACTGCATTTCTCCACTATAGCAATCAATCTCAACCACAATCCTATGAGGCAGAGGTTATTATCTCCATTTCCTAGAAAAGGAAATGTAAGTGATTTGTCTATGGTCAAACAACTAGAGGTTCTAAACTTATTATTTTAACCACGTTTATAGTCTTGGCTTTCTATGGCACACAGAATTGAGCACATCTGTTATGATTTTTTTAAAGGGATATCATGCATCCAGAGCATAGTATATCTGACTTCTAAAGTTAATACATGAAAAAATGTTTAGAACAGTTCTCGTAGTAAGAGTATCTGAAATGTACTGAGTGTGAAAAAGGATAATTCTTAGAAGAGAGTATAATCATACAATCCTAGCTTATACAGATATAAAATGAATATGTGTCCAAGATTTTATTTAACTTACTAATTAATGAAGGAACCAGGGAGATATTACGAACGGTTCTAAGGAGAATTCAAAAAGCTACACACACACACACACAAAACATTTACATTGATGCAAAACTGTATTCTAAAGGGAGAAAGGGAAATCAATTTTATTTTGTTAGAAAAAAAATTATTTTCATTCCTATGGAAAATAATCATATGCATTGCTTTCAGTATTCTACAATGCACAGAGTTGTAAAATAGCTCCAAGACAATGAGAAGTGCAGAGATCCATTAGAATCAGACAACCTAGGAGGACACGCTTAGAAAGCACCTAGTAGTCCACTGAAGACACCCATTTGGGACCATTTCAAAGTCTTTCACAATGTTTCCTTCAAGTGTTTATAATTATGTTGTACAAGTCACATAGATTGGAAGTAGCAGAGGAGAAACTTAGAAACTTAGATCTGTTTAGCATGAAAGACGATGGCACTCTGTGTTAAGGCATATAGCCTCCCCAGAGATATTTGTATGTTGCATAGAAAAACTGACATTCATTGAATACCACATTCAGTGCTAAGTGCTTTATATTTCATGACAACAGTAACAGCAACAAATAATTATTGAGTGCTTTCTGTATGCCAGGCTTTGTGCTAATTAATTTATGTGCATTATTATGTATAATTTTCCTACAGGTCATAATGATAACACAATAGCAGCAGCAATAACAAAAGCAATAATAATGGTATCTCAGTTTAGTTAAACAGTTACTGAAAGGCAAGTACTTGTTCTAAGTATTATTGATTTTAATCTTAACAACCACTGCTATGATTTAAGTAATATTATTATTGGCGAGGAAGTTGAGGATTAGACAGGTTGATCAATTCGCCAAAGTCACACAACTAATAATATTCCAATCTAGGTCTCTTTGAATACAAAGTTTGTGGTTGTAATTATTATACTACTAAACTAAACCGTCATAGATCATGTCAATGCACTTTGAAGTATACCTATTAGAATACAAAATTATTTCTTTATGACATCATACAGGCGAATATTAAACACGTTAGGTTTTCAGAAACGTTCCTATAGTTTTAAAAAACCTTGAATGGTTATATGTATTTTAAAAATAGTTTGCTTAGGGCTTCCCTGGTGGCGCAGTGGTTGAGAATCTGCCTGCTAATGCAAGGGACACGGGTTCGAGCCCTGGTCTGGGAAGATCCCACATGCCGCAGAGCAACTAGGCCTGTGAGCCACAACTACTGAGCCTGCGCTCCGCAACAAGAGAGGCCACGATAGTGAGAGGCCCGCGCACCGTGATGAAGAGTGGCCCCCTCTTGCCGCAACTAGAGAAAACCCTCGCACAGAAACGAAGACCCAACACAGCCAAAAATAAATAAATTAATTAATTAATTTAAAAAAATAGTTTGCTTAGAAAAGTAAGAATTAAAGAAGGATTCATAACCAAATATGAAATATTTTCTTCAAGAAATCCACTCAAAGAGTCAATGATTAAACCATAAGTGGAGGGTTTTCTCTGACTGACTTATCATAAAAAATAATTATATACCAAACATTATTAAACCTTAGCCGCCTCTCCTGCCACTCCCTTATCCTCTTCCAAATAACATTCCTATAGGTTCTAAAAAAAAGGAAAAATAGATAGTGCTTAGATAGAGATAGAAGAGGTAAAATACATTACCAGCAGTAAATATTTATTTACATTTCATAAAATATATTTGTTATTTTTCATTGACTAAGTAGGAATGTATAATTTTGCTATGATTTATGCCAAAATAGATCATTGTAAGAGATCAAATGTTTTACAATATGCCTTTAATATTTGCAATATTCTTGATTAATCTTATTAAATGATTAGCTTGTACAGTAGTACATACAAGGGTTTTGATTGTCAATGATAAATTAATCCAGCTCCTGACTTAATGATTAAATATGCCAAATTCATAGAGATAGTGTGTTAAATTATTTAAATTATTTAAATTATCTTTGTTTAGCCAACATAATTGGAAGGAAGTAGTGGTGTGGATAATCCTAAATACTGAATGATTCCAAAATCATTTAGAATTGGCTTTGGGATGCATTTTAATTTGGAAGCAGATTTGTTTCCTAAGTTCATTTTGAATGAGCTAAAATTAAAATAGGCAAATATTATTCACAAAGAAGGTAGCATGGTCCAAAATGTTATGGTCGATAAGGGCATTTCAGCCTGGGATATAGGTTGTACTGCTAACAACAACTAACAATAACAATAACAACATAACATCAACAATGAAAGAGACTTGAGGAAGAAACTTAGAGCCTGTTCAAGAACATCCAATTTATAACACAATTTAGAGTTAACTGTATCTTATCATTAACTCCTGCCCTGCTGCTGTTGTTTCTGCCTATAATAATCTTCTATTTTCACTTACCCATATGTATACAATAGTTCAAAGTATATTTCAAGTCCCACATCCTTCATTAACAATAACTTTATAACTTAAGTATTGAGTCTCTCTCAGTACTCAAGTAAACCTAAGTGTTCCAGGAACTCCAAGATTTATTTATTTTTCTCTCCAACCTCAAAGATTGAGGGTGAAGTATGGCATTCTCTACTACCACCTCCCAAGACAGGTCCCATTCTGACACTGACCCCCAGGCCATGACCTTCATGCAAAAACAACTCTTACAACAAAAATCTCAAGGTAAATGTCAGGCTGGGTGCATTTCTGAAGTGTCTATGTTTGTTACTTTAGTGGTTTGTGTACCTGAAAATACAGGCTTTTTCTTAATTAGGGTTGAAACAGTGAAAAAGGTATGGAGTTAACAAAAGTTCATATTGCTTCTTGTTTCCCCATTATTGCCAAACAATAAAAACTTTAAAAGAGCAGATATAGCTATGTTCTGAAATAGAGGTATAGGGGGAAAATGAAATTAAGTACTGTTCTATAAATGGAATGTTAATTACTACTATTGATATTTAATAATAATGATTACTGCAGCTGCTCTTACAACTACTAACAACAACATGATCAACACCAGCATTTATTGCTTATCATGTATGTACTATATGCCAGACACTGTGCTAATGAATTCACATTAATTTTTTTAAATGTCATTTAATAAAAAAATGAGCATATCTACATATTATGATTTAACTATGGGGATGGGGAAGTACCTTAATAATAGATGGGGCTTTGTTTTTGGAAAACTCTTTGTCTTATGAAAGGGAAGGACTGGTTTCAATGGGAGAGTTTGAGACAAATGTGCTAAATAATTCTTTATACTAGAGAAAAGGAAATCTTAGAGTTGCCCTTTACAACTGGATCTATGGGGGGAAAGGGAACCATGAAATTGAGAGATAAGGGCAAGAATAAGTAGAGAGCAGAGAGGGATGAACAAAGAAAGAAGTTAATGAAATAAACATCAGTGCTTCCCATCTACAAGGCTCTTCCAACACACTGGGGTCAAATTTGTATTCATAATTTTATTTGCTTTTTTCTTACAGAGGTACATAACTTGTATAAGCTCCAGGTCCCAGAAAACCTGGATCTGTCTCTAGCAGAGAGATGTTTCTGTTCCCAGGAAAAAGATACTAACTCTTCCAATACTCTTTTTTAATCTGGTGTCATCTTCCTCCACTAGTCCTAAAGGTTCAGTAAAATCAGATGTTCAGAGTAGCCCCAGGTTATGTGCTTAAGCTCAAGGCCATAAATTACTCAATTATAGTATTTTCAACACCACATTAAGCAGGTCAATTAAAATAAGGTATCCAATCAAAATGACTTTATTTCAAATATCAAAATATTTGATACCAAATATCAAAGGGTGACCAAGGAAATGATAGGTTTAACTAAGTTTGAGTGAGGACAGTGGGATGCTTGAGGTTATAAAGAACAACCAAAATATATCCTTTTGGTGGATATCATGCTCACCTGGAAATTATGTTTCCATAATGAACATCAGATTATCAGTTTAAACTTGGAACATAGTGGACCCTTTGAGTTCAATTAAACATTGATGAGAAACTTTAGTTCTCTCGAACATCTTTACAATGTCTGCATCTAAACCATAGCTACAGTTAGCAACTAGACAGTAAGACTGGACTAAAGCCAGGTATTTTGCCAATAAAGAGGAGTCAGAGAAATAGCCTTAGGCCTCGCTAGCCACACTCATACCCTAAATCACACTGACACTGCCCCATCAGCCACCCACTCATCACCTGGCATCTGTGATGTACTCTACTGTTGTAAAGTAGAACCTGTTGGTGGAGAGGACTTTCCTTGCCAGAGACGGACTGAAAACAGCAGTTTACAAGAAACTGCGGCAGGTATCAAGCTGGCGTCTTTAAGCAGCTCTCTTGTTAACAGATATGCTTGCGTAAGTCAGACATTTGCTGATGTGGTTGTCTGCGGTGGTCTAAGTCCCAGGAGCAGAACAAAATTAAATAACCTGGTCCAGGTAAAGCACAGTAAAAAGCTGGACATTTAGGCAACAGCGGAATTATGTCTTGTAGGACATATTTTTGCTGAGAGTAGAAGTTCCCCAGAGCAAAAGGATATGAAGAACAGGTACACAGTGAATTGAAGCTATGCAAGTGCTCCTTTCTGAACTTGAAATTTGCCTTGGGGATGTGGCTACATTTAGACTAAGTAGACTTTAAATGATAAAAATTATCAAATGATTAATGATCAGTGTGTGAGTCTGTGAGGTGAAGAAACCAAATTTTCCAGACTGTCATATTCATTCTTTTGTATTTAGTCCTGCAATCATCATCTCTATGAAGTCTCAAATTATAAAACATAGCATTTGATTTTATTTGCCTTTCCTTTGATACAGGAAAACCAGTGAAGTGTTGTCCTAGAAGTTGACCCTGGACTGAGTCCCCAAAACTCCTCTCCCAATCATTTTCTGTGACCTCCATCCCTGTCACTCATGCACCGTCTTGTTATATGACCACTGTCAAAAGTGACTTGTGAAAAGAAATCCATCAACAACTCATCTGCACTTTAAGAAGATGAAGGAAAAAATGAAGGCAGATCAAGAAAAGGATGTCATTATTTTGCAGAACAGGGATGGAGAAAAATGACCACATGACACTCTAAGTTGGAATAGTGAATGCATCTCCCCTCAAAAACTGATATGCATGGTGTTTGTTTCTGCATTACACCCAATGTTGTGTTTTGGGTTGGTCATTTGTGCACCGCCATCACCCCATTCCAGTATCCAGAATTAGCTAAATTGACTGGATTTTGGTACTGTTAATAAATAATTATCCATTATTATTTAGAAAATAATGTTGTGTGTATACAATGTGGCATCTACAGTGCCAAGGCCATAACAACTATGTGGTGAATGTTTCCAGTCTTAAATAATTATCCATTATTATTTAGAAAATAATGTTGTGTGTATACAATGTGGCATCTACAGTGCCAAGGCCATAACAACTATGTGGTGAATGTTTCCAGTCTTAAATGATATCCATGTTACTAGCAAACATGTATTCTTAATAACAACTTGTCAAACAACATGGGTGAGGAGTTATCTAATTTTGAATGTGGGGTAGAAATGCTACAGAAATGAAGGTCTGTGCTCTGTAACTACTATAAACTCACATGCACCCAGGTTGCATTTAGAGAGCTGATCAGACTTACTTGAAACCCATTTACTCATGTGAGGAACCAAGGAGCCACTTTTTGATGGAAGAAAGGGCTGAGGAGTAAAACTTGGTAAAGAAACAAGAATTGTTTGCAAAAAGGAAGAGTTTATTTTGAAGACGACTCTTAGATAGGTTTCTTGCTCAGCTTTGTAATTCGTGCTTTGATCTTAAGGTAGGAGGATTCTAAAAAACTAAATCAAAGTAAAACAGAGCGCAGAATTTAAACATGATTTGTTATATCATGTGTTATACTGTAAACAGAGTTTTTAATATAATGTATAATACACATCCTGAGAAGTCAATGGGAGTGAAGGTGATTATGTGTTAGCCTATATTCAATACTGTATTTAGGATCCCATTTGACACATATGCTGAGGATTTTCCAAGGCAGATTCTATTTGAAGGAAACTAGGGTTCCTGAAATTCCACAGGTGGTAATCTGTCAAAGGCAATATAATCAATTATCTTTGCTAGGACACTATTATACTATTGCTATATCGCCTAGCTGTTCTCTCAATGAACATTATTGCCTCATATATACCTCTTTAAACATGTATCTTAAAGCATTATTGGTTATGAGGAAGAATGTGGCAGATCAAAGGAAAACAAGTTCATCGTTTCCTTTTTTATCTCTAGCAAAACTATCAGAAACAGGAAAATCTGATGTTGGTATTGATCAAGATAAAGATATAAATATGGATGCAGAGGTAGGTTTAGATGTTATCATGCTAAATTCTTGAAACTTCTGATAAAATACTCTGTGACCAAAAACAATATAAATGCATAAATAATGTAACCATAAGAGTAAAATGGTAAAATATTTTACACTATTATTAGTGAACCTATAAAACACAATTTGTGAAAAAGTATAAATTAAATTTTTAAATTTCATTTTTAAAGTAACACAGAGAAGTCATATTTTATTTAGCCTTTCACATGAATTCAAAATTAGGGGTCCATATATCAGCCTAACAATTCAAAAATTAGACTGGAAAGCAACATGTAGGTATATATTCATATTGTTATGAAAGTTGGGGAAAACTGAATTCAATTTCCCTGACCTCTTTCTCTACTTGTTTTACAAGGATGTGGCATTCACATCTTATACCTATTACAATTTGCCATTAATATTTGATACCCCCTAACACCTTCAGAGTCATTTAAAATTTTTTTATACCATACATCCTTTCTCTCATTTTCAGGGGCTTGATCATTGACAAATTTGATTCCTTAAATAATACTGTTTTATATACCTCAACTCTGCTCATCACCTCAAACTTTAGAATCAATTGATCACTTATTTTTATAGATAGTTGAGCTCATAAATATGGTCATAACCCAATAATTCTCACTTTTCTACTTTTCTCAGTCTACATTTTGCATGTGACTTAGTTTTCATGAGTATCAACAGACTCTTTTTTTACAACATGTGCAGGAAAGCGTTAACACAGTGTGCTAGGTCTTTGGAAGGGCTTGCTACAGAGATGGGTATTGGCTGGCATCTGGGAACATGGCTTTTAAACTGTTCCACAAGGCTTTTAAACTGTTCCCTCTATCACTAACTGATAAGGTGTTTTACCATACAAGCCTAACTAGACTGTACAAACAGTGTGATTTATGGTGAACATCTGTTTTCCTTCTGGGATTCTAGAATTTTGATAATTTTGGATAGGGAGAGATTGCCCATGTAACCACCACCACCCCACCCCACCCCCAATCCCTTAAACTCTAAGTCTCAAATGGGCTTTCTTGGGAAGAAACAACTGTGTAGATGTTATTTCATTTCATGTCTAGGGGGGAGCACACTTGGGGTGATACCTTCAGGGACAGCATAGGAAGAATGAACATGGATTCCTCCAAAGCAGTCTGATACATCTTTCTCCCTCTCTCATCCAGCTGTATGGCCTTACTGTGTTGCTGCAATAATTATCAGCCATGAGTCCAACTATATGCTTAGCACTGTGAATCCTTCCAGCAAAGCACTGAACCTCTGATGGGAGTGGGATTCCTGACACAAGTGGTGTTAGAAGTGCTGGCGCATGAGTCTTCTGTCTCAAATATAGTTCTCATGTTTGTAATGGCTCCCAGGACATTTCTTCTTAGTTATCTTATCATTGTCTCAAATTAAAAGAAAATTTACTGTTACTTTAAATTCAAACACTTCACAGTTCTACAAATGGTATTAACATTCTTTAGTCTAGTCACCTACATTCAAAATACGAGTGATCGGGCTTCCCTGGTGGCGCAGTGGTTGAGAATCCGCCTGCCAATGCAGGGGACACGGGTTTGAGCCCTGGCCCAGGAAGATCCCACATGTCGCAGAGCAACTAAGCCCGTGCGCCTCAAAACTACTGAGCCTGCGCTCTAGAGCCCGGGAGCCACAACTACTGAGCCCACGCGCCACAACTACTGAAGCCCGCGTGCCTAGAGCCCATGCTCCACAACAAGAGAAGCCACAGCAATGAGAAGCCCGTGCACCGCAACGAAGAGTAGCCTCCGCTCGCCGCAACTAGAGAAAGCCCGCATGTAGCAACGAAGACCCAATGCAGTCAAAAATAAAAATAAATTAATTAAAAAAAACAACACGAGTGATCTTTGAGAGCAAGGGCAATCTATAATAAAGAATAGAGGTTATGAAATCAAGATTTCCATCCCAGCTTTATTTCTAAATCCCAGTGTATTAGTTTAATGAACTTGGGCAAGTAGGACACAGCTTGACGTGGAGTGGAAACTGAGCACATTGTAATTATTTACTAATTAACAATATTAATCATGTTATTAATTAACAATATTAATCATGTTATTCTTATTCCCTCTTCCTACTACCATTCTACTATCATTCAAATATTATACAAATTGTATGACTTGCATTAGTAGAGTCATTAACTTTCCCTTTCTCACTGGGGCCACCCCAATCTGGCCTCTTTTTCTCGGTTCTACATAAGTACAATAATCTATTTTGGTCTCCTATTCCTCTCTAACCTGCTTTCCTAGATTAATCTTCTGAAGTGGAATTTTTCAAACTCTACTCCAGGGAGCCCTAACATTTCCTGTAACTCTCACAAAGATCAGTGAGGAGGGGAGTATGGAGAGCAATAGATCTCACATCCGACTACAACAAGAAATGCTCTGTTTTTTATCCATTGCCTATATTGTGCTTCTGTTTGACGTTCTATTTGGACAAAGGCCTTGGTGGCTAATAAGTTTGTAAAAGCACTGTGCTAGCTGTCCTCAGGATCAAATCTGATCTCTTTAAACTCCAGATCCTCCACTTTTCATCCCAGCTTTCACTCTAATGTTCTCTACATAAGTCCTTTGTCTCGGTCAAAATGATTTGTTCATTAAACTTTCTGTTATCTGTTGAACTGTGTCCACTCGAAATCGGTATGTTGCAATAATAACCATCAATACTTCAGAAAGTGATCTTATTTGGAAATAGGGTGGTTACAGATCTAACTAGTTAAGAAATAACATCTACACAGTTGTTTCTTCCCAAGAAAGCCCATTTGAGACTTAGAGTTTAAGGGATTGGGGGTGGGGTGGGGTGGTGGTGGTTACATGGGCAATCTCTCCCTATCCAAAATTATCAAAATTCTAGAATCCCAGAAGGAAAACAGATGTTCACCATAAATCACACTGTTTGTACAGTCTAGTTAGGCTTGTATGGTAAAACACCTTATCAGTTAGTGATAGAGGGAACAGTTTAAAAGCCTTGTGGAACAGTTTAAAAGCCATGTTCCCAGATGCCAGCCAATACCCATCTCTGTAGCAAGCCCTTCCAAAGACCTAGCACACTGTGTTAACGCTTTCCTGCACATGTTGTAAAAAAAGAGTCTGTTGATACTCATGAAAACTAAGTCACATGCAAAATGTAGACTGAGAAAAGTAGAAAAGTGAGAATTATTGGGTTATGACCATATTTATGAGCTCAACTATCTATAGTTGGAGTGGGGTGGGCCCCTAATCTAATGTGATTGGTGTCCGTACAGAAAGGAGAAATTTGGACGCAGCCACACACACAGAAAGAGCACTACGTGAAGGTGAAGGCAGTGCTCAGGTTGATATAGCAGAAGCCAAGGAATTCCAGTGATTTCAGCACACCACCAGAAGCTAGGAGATTGGCATGGAACAAATTTCTAGTTCACAGTCCTTAGAAGGAACCAATTTTGCTAATACCTTGACTCAAACTTCTAGCCACCTGAACTGTGAGACAGCAAACTTTATTGTTTAAGTCACCCAGTCTGTGGTACTTCTTTATGGCAGCACTAGCAAACTAATACAAGCTCTAAACATACTAAGCACATCTTTATCTCCACACCTTCGTTCTCCCTGCAATGCCTTCCTCAGAGATTCCCTCCCCCTTTAAGAACCAGCCCAGGTTTCTCAACCTTCCCAAACTGTTTTTTAGCTGCCTTAGCTTGTGGCAAACTTTAATTTTTTGAAAGACATCATAGAACTTAATAATTCTCTTGAAAAATATTATATGCTATCTTATAGGTTACCTGAAAATAAAAGCCAGAATCACAGTTTAATGTCATATCTTTAAACATAAAGCTAAATTAGAGTGTCATTGTGACCACTATTATCAACATTGGACATCTGCGGTAACTTAAGAGTGTATAAATTGGCTTTGAGGACACACAGAGGTAAGGGTTATGTGAAAATAATAGGTAGTATCAACAAGTATAGAGAAAACACTTTCTCATATAATAAACACTCTATTTCAACTCTCTTGATATGAATTAGGAATGAGTGGGCTTTCTGTTTTCACATGAATTTAAAAGACTACTATTTTGGTGATATTCATCTTGCTTTGTTTATGGATTATTTTTGTTGTACTAGTGCAAAAGGACCTAATTATAGTTGACACACTTCACAAAGTCCATGCATACTAATGGTATGTACAGATTATTCAAGAGAACTTTAAGAATCCTTTCTTTAATAATTAAAATGTGTTTCATGTCCTTCTTAAGGTCTCCAATGATCTCAATTCCCAAATCTGAAATTCTACTTTCACTGCTGTTCCTACTGATGTAAAGCAGTCAACATGGTTGACAGCTCTAAACACCTCAAATTATTGTCTCTTTTGATTTTTTTCTCTCTTTTTCTTGTCTCACAGGCTGCCTCCCCTATTGTCTACAATCTCACCCATTCTCAAGGATTCAGTTATCAAATAAATGCTGATGTTTATACCTCTTGTTCCAATTTTGTCTCAGAAACACATTTACAACAGTTTCTTGGTCTGTATGCAAGCTGGTACATCATAAGTACTGTCTTTTCAGTGGCAAACTAAACTATTTTGCATGTGTAATATCATTTGTACACCGCTATCACCCCATTCCAGTATCCAGAATTAGCTAAATTGACTGGATTTTGGTACTGTTAATAAATAATTATCCATTATTATTTCTCACTAGGTTAAAAGGCCACTATCACAGAAAAACACATATAAATGAAAACATTATTTGATATAAAAATCACAACTTTGGCCATTGTTAGTGGAAATAAAAAATTTTGTTGTTGTTTTTTTTTTAATGGTACAAATGAACTTATTTACAAAACACAAATAGAGTCACAGACGTAGAAAACAAACTTATGGTTACCAAGGGGGGGAAGGGGAGGGAAGGATAAACTGGGAGGTTGGGATTGACACATACACACTACTGTATATAAAACAGATGACTAATAAGAACCTAATGTATAGCACAAGGAACTCTACTCAATACTCTGTAATGACCAATATGGGAAGAGAATCTAAAAAAGAGTGGATATATGTACATGTATAACTGATTCACTTTGTTGTATAGCAGAATCTAACACAAGATTGTAAATCAACTATACTCCAACAAAAATTAATTTTTAAAAAAGTTTCCCCTCCTTTTACAGTATGACTTTTCTGCTATATTCACTTACAAATACTATTGCTAAAAATTAATCTAAAATTGGTGATTTAAAAGTGTACTTTGATTTGGTTTTGGATTTTGATAAGGATATTTGTAGACATCAAACACTTTCAATGGCTCTCCATTCTTCTTGTATAAATCTTAATCTTTTCAAACTAGCACTTATAGCCTTATACAAACTGACCCAAATCTAACTTTTCAGCTCTTTCTCCCCTACTGGGCCATAAAGCTTACATTCCAATTGAGCTAGTTCTTTGACACCCACTCAAATATTTGAGATTCCTACCTCAGTGTCTATAATTTTTTTCTAAAATGTTTCTTCTACATGAAATAATACCTCTCCCTTCTGTTTCTATCATCAAAAATCCTGCCCATCATTACCACAAAGACCACTTCTTCATCACCTTTTCCACATTAGCATAGGTAAGAATTACCTTCTCTTGATAGCACTGATAATAGCCCATTGTGTCTATAGTTCATTGGAAATATATATTTCCTACTTAATTGTGGGTTTCTTTGAGGTCAAGTATCAATATGTACCTGACATTATCAAACACAATGCACAACAGAGATGCATCACTGAAATATTTGCAGAACTGTCCTGCATTTGGCTGCAAAGATCCATCTTCTCTGTGGACAGAGTTGCAAAATGAAAAAAAATAGGACAGAATATTAAGTGATTATAAATAAAAACTCATCCAGTAAATCTTTTCTGAATTGACAGAAATAGTGCAAGTAATAACACATCTGAACAAGAAAGGGTATTATACTGAAGGCAAAACTGAAAAAAAAAGTAAACTGGAACTACAGAAAGCAGATATATCATCCCTTTGGAGCCAAATCATACTTTAAGGTAGGCAGAGGAGCTGAAAATGGAAATCGAAGTGGTCTGGACTTCTGGTCTCCCAGACCTTCTTTTATAAAGAATTGTACAAAGTAGGTCAGCACTGCTTAGAGAAGTGGTGAGAGCACAGAGCATTCAGAAAAGAAAGAAAGGAATAGATCCCTTAAAGCTCTATAAGCTAGCATCAAATGTAAGAAAAAAGGAAGAGGTGATAGTAATGTCAAGCAGCACAAAACAAGAAGAAAAATTGCGTTTGTTGGAGGCTGGGCTGCAGAGGAGGTCACAGAAGACTTGCTGTGTTATTTGGGAGGAAAAGAGAGAGTGGGAATAAAGCATATCTCTAAGAAAAACAATTGCTGTGTTTTCATTTTGGTCATCTGGTGTTAGTATCTAACAGTGTTTAAAGAGGCAAAGCTCTGAAGCAAAAGATATCTGGGCTCATCTCCAAGTTCTGTCCCTTGGGAGTAGATGGCCTAGTATAAGTTGCTTAAGCATTGGGTTTCTTCTCTGTAGAATAGAAACAATAGTAGTACTTACTTCAAAGCATTTTTGAAAGATAAAATAAGACACATCATTTAAACCCTTAGCATAAAGCCTGTACTGTTAAGTGCTCAATAAATATTAGCTATTATTTTCAGTCTTTAAAGCATGCTATGTTTCAGAGACTCCAGGAAGGCTTTCCTGCCCTGAAATTCAGGACTGACTTCCAAATACTTAGGTTGTCAGTATATTATACATTAAACACATCCCATTCTTTCATAACTCTACATAAAGAAGGATGTGATATATTAGCCATTGTCTTTACCTTAATATCTTTCATAATTGGATATCTGACTTGTAACTGAATAGAAGTGTTTATGTCAGGAGAGAGGTTATATGGGGAAGGGTAGAGAAGAGCACAATGCTAGTGGGAGGAATGGAAGATATATTCCTATACAATTTTGCTAATGCTGGCTCTAGTATGCAGTAAAGTATAGCTGATCATCAACCTTCTCATCCCCACCTTGTGGGGGATGTTTGCATAGTTCATGTAACATGACAATACAGGTAATTATAGTCTGAAAATCAGAAATAGACTGAAACCATATAGACCATATTTAAAAATAAGAGATGATGAGGAAAGATTCTGCTGCAAGCTGGGCTGGCACCTTGTCAACTCCACACTAAAAGTGATGTAGTGATAAAAGACTAAATGAAAGAAAGTAAAGAAAAAGTATTGAGGCAACAATCATCACAGAGAATATTTATGTTAGTGGTCAGCAGTTAACACTGGTAACGCTTATTCTTAGGCATTTGTAATTTGTTTTCTTTTTTTAAATAGATGATTGAAGTAAAGAAATATTCTGTACATAAAAGAATGGAAATTCCATGAGACTTTTCAGCAATTATAGGACACCTGCTACAAAATGTTGTCTATGCCCCATTCCATTCTAATGTACCATTGACCAATATTATGGTTAAAAGTTTTCCTAGCTTCTCATCATTTTTTTTTTAATGCAGACTCAATATGCCCTGAATGATTGTTGGATAGGCTTTAATAAAAATCTTTTAAGAGTGTGTATACTTACGTATATATTTCTCTCTTAAAAACAATTAGTTATTTTAATTTAGCAAACCCTTACCTGCCATATGATGCGCACTGTGTTAAACACGGCAATGAGAAGAGTCAAATGTACTGAGATGGAAACAAATCCTTTCTATAGCTAGATGTGGAACCCCTCTTAAGAAGTTTGTTACCTGTGTTGAAAAAAATTTTGGTAAGTCTACTTGGAGTAGAAGTTAAGACCTCAGCTGATCCATAACATGAATGGCTCAACTATCCTCAAAATAAGTGGAGTGATGTGTTGGTTGATCTAGAGAGAAAATGTGTCTGTGGCGGGGTGTGGGTACATGAGTAAGAAAAAGAGGACTTGGAACCCCAAACTGTAGCAGGAGGTTTGTAGTAAGTCATGCTTCTTCCTCTTTAGTTTTGAGAGAAGGTGAAGGTACTGAGTGTATTCTGTACATGTGAGCCAGGTCCCTTGGGGCTAGAGATCAGACTGTGGTAGGCATCTGTTAAGATGGCCCCCAGTGATCCCTTCCTCCTGCTGTTCATGCCCTGGTGTTTATGCCCTCCTGGTTTCTGTCTTTGGCATTCTCTCTCTCTCTTAAGAATTGCTCTAGAGGAGGCCAGCTGCCATGGTCTGGGGACACCCAGGCAGCCCAGGAAGAAGTCCATGTGGCAAAGAATTTGATGTCTCTAGCACATGGCTATTGGAGGCTTTCATTGAAGCTGTCTACCAGGGTTGGTCAAGTTGATAAACTGGAACATGGAAGGTACAGGACAGTTCGGATGGGAGAGGGCTGAATCACCAAAGGGACTGGGGTGAATGTCCAGATGACATAGAGAACTGAAAAATCTCTCACAAGTATAAGAAACACTAAGGAAATGTAAAGAAAGAAAGTTATTGGGGGAATTACAGAAAATGCAGCAAACATGGAGCCTGACTCTCACACCTGAAAAACCGAAGTTGTGTCCAATATTTAACTCTGAGGGTCAGAGTATCCCTAACTCACACATGGTTTCAGAAACTTCAAGACAGGCACATAAATGACTACAACACAAGAATGAAATATAAGAGTACTCATGTACATTATATATCAGTATATAAATATGTAAGTGCATAAATAGTATAGATCACTTAAAATAACATAAACTAATAAAGTATGATACAGCATAATATGAAATATTATATGGAAAATAACTGTCATACACCTAACATAACAAAAATAAATGATATGTAAGTAGAAATACAAGTAATACATTCACCACAATAAACAGTGACAAAGTTAACTAATATATACCTATTCGTATATATTTATACAGAGAACACAAATTTTCAGAAATATATCTGATACATGCTAAACTAATCTTCAGTTGAAAAGTGAGTAATATGGAAAGATTAGCATTTGCGTAATCACTGTATTCAGTTCTTATAATGTTACCATTATTGCTAGTAAAGGATGTCAAATTTAATTACATTTTCCTATACATTCCAGGAAAGTATAAAAGAGGGGTGTTGCTATATTTTATATATATACACATACATATATATATATGTATATATTTTCACTTAGGTAATGTTTTGTCAAAACTTGTATATAGTGTAGCAATACCTAAAAGTGTTACACTGCTGAATTCTAAGGTTGTTTAAAGTGTTACACTGTTGAATTCTAAGGTTGTTTAAGACATTGGGACATATTTTTATTCTATGTCCTCCCTGTATAATTAACTCACATTCTTTAAAAAGTGTTCCAATATTTTCACAAATTCTCTTTTTAACCAACCTGATTTAAGAATCTCTTTGCAATATTTAACCCAATTAGGTCAGTGTGGTCATTTTAAGCTATGTTCAAACTTTCTTTGATACTCCTCCCTTCAAAAGGAGAAGACTGATCCCCAATTTACTACCCAGAAATGTAGGCTAATAGAATGAATAGAATGTGGCGGAAGTGTTACTATATGAATTTTGAAAATAAGCATATACGCACACATAGAGGCTCTCTTTTGGACCACTTACCCTGAGGGAAGGCTACAGCCAGATCACGAGCACAGGAATATGTGTGAGGAGAGACTCCGGGGAGGAACTGAGGCCTTCCCCCAACAACTAGCGCCAACTTCCCAGCCCTGTGAATGAGACACCTTGAAATTACAACTCTACACCTTCTGAAAAGCCTGCAGGATGACAACTGACTGCAAACTCTTGAGAGACTCTGAGGCAGAACCACTCACTTAAGCCATGCCTTAATCTTGACCCACAGAATCTCTGAGGATAATAATTATTGTTGTGTTAAGCCACTGTGTTTTGGGGCTTTGTAATACAGCCATTAATCTAATATAATCACCTCATTATTTTATATTCCATCTTCAATAAAGATGTATTAGGAAAAAGAGATCACCTTTTATGTAGGACAAAACCTGCAATTTAAAATGCACACAATCAATATTACTGCATTAGTCTTATTTTTAATGGTGCATATGTTAATTTCTGAATCTGTGAATAGATGTGCCATTATTATGAGCTTCCTTTGGTGACTGTTACATATATGTGTTTAAACTTAATTCTAGATTAAGAAAGCACATTTGTAAATCCAGTTACTTAGCTGAAATCTCACAGAAGAATATTTGTACCTGGAATATGACATTTGATTCTTGCTCAAAATATTTACTTATATACTTTGAATGAAATCATTACAGTTATAAAATTGTGTCTTATTTTTGTGGTACATTCTGCCAATTTTCAAAGTAATAAAAACAATAAACTACTGCTAGCTTACTTAGAAATAGGAAACTAAGTTTTATGTAAGAATTATTTCATTAAATTCATACTGTAAGTTAATTAATTGACATACTTAGTGGAGTAACAAAATTCATTTTTTAATTTAAAAAGTGAGAATTTATTGTTTGGTATGAGGTAAGCACTTGCTTTAAATGCCTTTTATGTATTTGTTAATTATTGCTGCTGTTCTACCAATTAGGAAAACAAAGCAGACAAGTCAAATCACTTTCACAGGGTCACATATTTAGTAAGTGGTAAACTGGGCTTGAACTCAGGCCCTCTAATGTGTACATTCTTAAGCATACTGATGTCCCAATCTGGAATCCAGTTTTCCCACTAACACATAACAAAAGATCTGCAACAAAAGCTCATAAAAACGACACATACATCCACTGGTTCAAAATTAACATATGCCTTATTAAAGGCAAGACTAATCTAGCCATATTGATTGTGCACATCCTAAAATGCTCCTGCCTTTAAATACAAATTAGTATATGATCAAATTGCAGTGTAATTTTTTACAATTTTAAAATCTCCTCAAGACAACATACCTAATTCTATCAGAATAGATACATTAAAAAAAAAAAAAAATCAAACCAACATGCATTCCCTACAAGCTACTTGGAACTCCAAGGGAAAAAAGCAACAAGGCCACAAAACAGGTCATCTTAATGGGGTACAATCTGGGGTTGCATTTATCTTAAACAAAGGATAATGGTAACCTCCAAAATGTAAGGAAGAAAATAGTAAAATAAATTTCTAAGCAAAGACAAAGAATTGGTGACACTAAGGTAGACTTAGGTGCTGATCAAATTTGAGCTGCTTTCATTCCTGCTTTTTCTATTTCAGGACTCAAGAACTTGCTGCATTCTCCCGGCTATTAGGAAGGATGAATACAAAAGGCAACCTACATTGTCTAAAAATAGACCTCAGTCCACTTTGACAAAGCACTCCATCCAGCAGCACTCTGCTGCCACACTTTCATTAAACCAATGGAGATGTTAGCTTCATCTATTTCATTTCTACTGGAGAGCACAGGGATTCTTCAATATTTTGACCTGTCTCCACTGGAGAGGAAGAATTTGATTTGTAAAAAGACATGGGCCTAATTTTGCTAGATGTTAATGAATCAGCTAAGGAGGTCTCTATATGGCTGCAGGAGCAGTCTGTCAGCAACCCCATGACAAATCTCTTTCTCTAACAGACTACAGTATGCTCACAAAAATTCACTTCAGGATGAAATTTGGCATGTGGTTATACATGAAATTTGGCATGTAGTTATACATTTCTGGGATAATCATAATTTTTTCCCTTTCATTAGCAAGAAAAAAAAATTAGTGTCAACCTATAGCACTGTGTTACAACTAAAATAACAAGAAAAATACATAATAAGAGTTAGTCCAGGGCTTCCCTGGTGGCACAGTGGTTAAGAATCTGCCTGTCAATGCAAGGGACATGGGTTTGAGCCCTGGTCTGGGAAGATCCCACATGCCGCGGAGCAACTAAGCCCGTGCGCCACTACTACCGAGCCTGCACTCTAGAGCCCGTGAGCGGCAACTACCGAGCCCACACTCTAGAGCCCGCAAGCCACAACTACTGAGCCCACGTGCCACAACTACTGAAGCCTGCGTGCCTAGAGCCCATGCTCCGCAACAAGAGAAGCCACCTCAGTGAGAAGCCCACGCACCGCAACGAAGAGTAACCCCTGCTCACCACAACTAGAGAAAGCTGGCGCACAGCAGTGACGATCCACCACAGCCAAAAATAAAAACAAACAAATAAATAAATTTATTAAAAAAAAAAAAAGAGTTAGTCCATCTCTGGAAAAAACAGAAAAATATAAATACCCTCCTTTATCAAAAGAGAGTAGAAAAATAGACACACATTTTAACAATATTTATTTTCTACTCTATATACATTTTATCTTCCAAAAAAAAATGTCTACAGATTTTACTCTATCACAAGAAACATTAAAGGGCTTAGGTCATATTTTGAAAACTGTTATATTAAGACATTGTCAGTGATTAACATTTTCACTTCCAGAGGAATTCATTTAGGACCACTTCAATTTCTTGATGAAACTTCATTAAAGTAAAAGAGTATGTCTATATTTATAATAAAATATGTTTTGCTTTTTTTCTGTTATACTTAAAATATGATCATGGTAGGAAAATCTGTAAAATAGATATAAACTTAATGACCAAATAAAAATTATTCAAAATCCCACCAGATATAATTATTATAACATTTTTGTTATATCCCCCAATTATATAGTTATATATGTACAAGTGTTTATAAATACACAATACAATTTTATTTAGCAAATAAAATACACAGAGATGATATTTTTGGTATATGCATTCTATTCCATTTCATTTTCTCCTTATATCATGTTTTCTTAGATTCCTCTCAGTCCAAAGCTGAAAAGTTAATTAATGAATTCATCCATAGATACACTTATACAGCAATCTATACACACATGCAGACATATAGTCACCCACCCATCCTTCTAGCCACCTATCCATACATACATACATAAACTCAAAAAATAGTTTAATGATACTGTCTATTGCAAAAAATCACTCTTCTATGTAATTGTTTACTAAAACAAACAAAAAAATCTGTCCTCTTTTAACTTATAATTTGTGGGGGAGAGAGACAACTAATAAATAGAGAAATATATGAAATGATTTCAGATAATGATATTTACTCTGAAACTGGCCATTCCTGGAAGAGGTTGGCATTAGGACCTCAGAGAAGGATAAGTCAAGTCTTTCCCAGAAGTTAATGATACAGATAAATTTTGTACCTCTAGAAAATAAGTAGTCTCAAAGTTAGATTTTTATGAGGTGCAAGGAGGAGGATTTCTAAAGTCCATTAGCGTAGAATATCTAGAGCTAGACCAATTTAGCCTTGATTAAGTGGGTAGAGAAAAGTCAGGATAAGAAGTTAAACATTAAAAATCCTTCACCCTCCAAGCTTAGTTATACTGTGGGAGGAAAAGGAGAGACTTAGGAAGATGAATGTTTGAGACTCTAAAGTTATAGTTACCATCCTCCTCCCCATACCCAGCTTGGAGCAATGCTTTGAAAGGGTTGGGAAGTCTTGACAAGTATCTAGTATATTTGGGGAAGCCCAAGAGCATTGGTAGTATGAAGGTGCTGCTGACAGAGCCAGTTGCAAGCAGAGATCCGGGGTTCAAAGATGTGGGTGGTGACTTTGAGTCTGAAAACAAATGACTGGAACCACAGCCAAGGGAATTTTTGTACTCAGTGGCAAAATGGGACCATACACATTGTCACAGTCACAAATATAGGAGCAAACTAGACTACTTACAGCCAATGCCAGGAAGGATCCAAAAGATTCCAGATGGAGGTGTACCTTTTCTATCCCTCTGCCATGGTGTGCAGGAAGTAGAAAGCACACTGCCTATATACTCAGAAGCCACCTCAAAGAGGAACATAGGAGGAGAAGAATATCTAACTAATAAAAATTTAATTCTAATAGACTGAGCTATGTAGTGAAATGCTTAGGTTTATAAAAGTAAGACAGAGCTTTATTTATAAATTCTGTTAGCCTAACTTTAATTTTTCTCTGTCAAAAGAAAGGTCTAGGAGGAAGATGAGTTTTAGAGATTTAAAAGCTACATTTTACTTTGCATATTTTAATATAGTGTTAGTAAGTCCTGAGCTCATTATAAATATTAAAGTGTATGGTCAAAGGCTTTGACACAAAATTTCTTCAGAGATACCTGAAATCAAGAGACAGACAGTAGTTCCTAGAACTAGAGTTATTCTATTCCACCCCAATCACTTGCCTTTATTTTTAACTCTTAAGAGAAAGGAATATGCATAAATATGAGACAACTGTACAATGTGGAAAAAAAGTCAAAGTCAAAGATGGTATTGCTTATATTCCTGCTCCTGCTCCCCTAGTTCTCAGTAACTTGCAGGAAAAGAATGACACATTCACAGGTTGTTTCTGTCTACTGTACATCTAGTCTACTTTTCTTACTTATGAGAAATGCATAGATCTACTCATTTGTTCAACATAATCTGTATCTGGCATGATGCTAAGTGTTGAGGACACAGGGACACAGTTCCTTTCTTCAAGGAGATTATTGCCTAGAAAATGAGTGAGCTAATGGAAATAGAACTTCAACTCTTTGATCTGATTAGGCAGCTCTCAGATTTCATATTTCAATTAAAAAATGGCATCATTGTATTCTGTGTATCACATCACAAAAACATTGGGAAAAAAAAAGAATAGCATAGGATATTGATTAAATGGAGAGATCAAAATACTGTTGTTAATAATAATCACAATAAATAGGCATTATTTAATGAACTTATAACTTATCAAATACTGTGTTGTAAAATATGCATTAGTCTAGTGGTCTCAACCTTGGCTGCACTCTAGGATCACCAGAGGAGCTTTTAATACCTCTGATGTCCAGGCCACACCCAGGTCAATTTAATCACAACCTCTAGGGTAGGAACCAGTCCCCAGTAGTATATTTTAAATCTCCTCAGGTATTTCCAATGTGCAGCCAGGTTTGAGCACCACTACATTAGATACAATAAAATACGCATTCTTTATTGAATATACCCTTGTGAAAATCAGGACTATGTCTAGTTTTTCAATAAACCACTAAGGCTGAATAGTAACAGAGATAGTGTGGTATGTGAGGACAGATGTATGGTTTCACAATAAATTAATGGGATTTCAGTGTGCTTCCCACAGCTGGCTCAGGAAAATATTTCATTCATAGTACAAGGGAATGAGAATATGTGAATCACATTCAAACGAATAAGAGCTATCCCTACCTATGACCATGTAGCAAGCGCAAGTAAGGAGCAATATGTGTATTACTATTTAGACACACCAAAGGGAAATTAGATATTACTGCCATGAAGCTATCTATCCTAGGATAGTCACATTGCAACATAAATTTCACTTGCCATTTTTTCCTCATTATAGCATTTAGAAATAGAGAAATTCAAGATGATATGATGCTATACATAGAAAATCCTAAAGACACTACCAGAAAGCTACTAGAGCTCATCAATGAATTCAATAAGGTTGCTGGATATAAAATTAATGTTCAGAAATCTGTTGCATTTCTACACACTAACAATGAACTATCAGAAAGAGAAATTAAGGGAACAATCCCAATTATCATTCCATCATAAAGAATAAAATACAGCCTTACGTAGGTAAGGAGGCAAAAGACCTGTATTTTGAAAACTATAAGATGCTGATGAAAGAAATTGAAGACAACACAAAGAGATGGAAGGATATATCTTACTCTTGGATTGGAAGAACCAATATTGTTAAAATGACCATACTACCCAATGCAATCTACAGATTCAATGCAATCCCTATCAAATTACCAATGGCATTTTTCCACAGAACTAGAACAATTTTAAAACACAAAAGATCCCAAATACTCAAAGCAATCTTGAGAAAGAAAAAAAGGAGCTGGAGGAATCAGGCTCCCTGACTTCAGACTATATTACAAAGCTATAGTCATCAAAACAGTATGGCACAAAAACCCTGCTATATAGATCAATGGAACAGGATAGAAAGCCCAGAAATAAACCCACAAGTTTATGGTCAATTAATCTACGACAAAGGAGGCAATAATATATTATGGAGAAAAGACAGTCTCTTCAATAAGCGGTGCTGGGAAAACTAGACAGCTACACATAAAGGAATGAAATTAGAACATTCTCCCATACCATGTACAAAAATAAACTCAAAATGGATTAAAGACCTAAATGTAAGACACTATCAAACTCCTAGAGGAAAACATAGGCAGAATACTCTTTGACATAAATCACAGCAATAATTTTTGGGGTCTGTCTCCTAGAGTAATAGAAATAAAACCAAAAATAAACAAAAAGGACTGAATTAAAATTAAAACCTTTGCACAGCAAAGGAAACCATAAACAAAATGAAAAGGCAACCTATGGTCTGGGAGAAAATAATGGCAAATGATGCTACTGGCAAGGGATTAGTTTCCAAAATATACAAACAGTTCATACAGCTTAATGTCAAAAAACAAACAAACAAACAACCAAATCAAAAAATGGACAGAAGACTTCAATAGACATTTCTCCAAAGAAGACATACAGATGGCCAACAGGCACATGAAAAGATGCTCAATGTTGTTAATTTTTAGGGAAATGAAAATCAAAACTACAATAAGGTATCACCTCACACAAGTCAGAATGGCCATCATTAAAAAACCTACAAATAATAAACACTGGAGAGGGTGTGGTGAAAAGGGAACCCTCTTACACTGTTGGTGGGAATGTAAATTGGTACAGCCACTATGGAGGTTCCTTAAAAGAATTAAAAACAGAGTTACCATATGATCCAGCAGTCCCACTCCTGGGCATAGATCTGAAGAAAACTCTAATTCAAAAAGATACATGGACCCCAATATTCATAGCAGCACTATTTACAATAGCCAAGACATGGAAACATCTTAAGTGTCCATCGACAGATGAATGGATAAAGATGTGGTATATATATACAATGGAATACTATTCAGCCATACAAAATAATGAAATAGTGTCATTTGCAGCAACATGGATGGACCTAGAGATTATCATACTAAGTAAAGTAAGTTAGAGAAAGACAAATATCATACGATATCACTTATAGGTGGAATCTAAAAAAAAAAAGATACAAATGAACTTATTTACAAAACAGAAATAGACTCACAGACATAGAAAACAAACTTACAGTTACCAAAGGGGATAGTGGGATTAGGGTAAGTTAGATAAATTAGGAGTTTGAGATTAATATACATACTACTATATATAAAATAGATAACCAACAAGGACCTACTGTATAGCACAGTGAACTATACACAATATCTTATAATAACCTATAATGGAAAATAATCTGAAAAAGATTATTTTCAGATAATCACTTTGCTGTACACTTGAAATTAATACAACATTGTAAATTAACTATACTTCAATTAAAAAAAATAGAGAAATTCACAAATTTGTGCTCAAAGACATTCTCAAAATTATTGTAATACTAAGGAACTGAAAACCAACATAAATGTTTACCCGTACAAAATGGTTAAATAAATCTTGATAAATCAACATAATGGAATATAAGGCATTCATTAGAAAACGCGATTTGGGTTCCCTCTGAACACTGACTGTGGGTGGTCGGATCATTTGTTTAAAAGAAAAGTCAGTCAACATATTCATGAAGTCCAATAAAAATTTTATTGGACTACATTATTGGCCTACATTTTCTTCCAAGTTTTAAATTTGCTTTTTTTTTTCCTATGTGTTTTAACTAGCCAACAACAAAATAAATGATATGTATATATGGTATATACATATGTATCATTAAATATAATGATCAAAGAAATTACAGCTCTTTCTCAATTTCCAATGGGGTTATATCCTGATAAATCCATTGTAAACTGAAAATGTCATTAAGTCAAAAATGCATTTAAATATATGTAACCTACCAAACATCATAGCTTAGCCTAGCCTACCTTAAATGTGCTCAGAGAACCCTTACATTAGCCTACAGTGGGGCAAAGTCATCTAACACAAAGCTTATTTTATAATAAAGTATTGAACTTGTGTAATGTATTGAATACTGTACTGAAAGTAAAAAACACTATGGTTGTAGGGGTACAGAATGGTGTAAGTCTATAGGTTGTTTACACTTGTGATCAAGGGGCTAACTGGGAGCTGCAGCTCCCTGCCACTGCCCAGCATCATGAGAGAGTATCTCCCACATATCTCTAGTCTGAGAAAAGATCAAAATCAAAATATGAAGTACAGTTTCTACTGAATGTGTATCACTTTTTCACCATCGTAAATTCGAAAAATTATAAGTCAGACCATTGTAACCTGTGGACTGTCTGTACTTAAAACAATGTTTTTTAAAATTTGCTTCCGAACACAGGAAGTGATCAAAGCTTAATTTGATGTCACTCACTCATCAATACTATGTTATCTAAAGTGGGCTGTGGCTGTAAACTTATTCAATTAATCAAACTTGGCTGTGCAAATGTAATATTTGTGTATATGTGTATAATTTATGAACCTTTTTTGGTAACTTTTCTTTATTTCTTATTTAAATTAAGGTTTAATTTAAATAAAGTTCACCATTTTTAATGTAAAATATTGACAGTTTTGATAAATTCATATAGCTGTGGAACTACCACCACAATCAAGATATAAACTGCACCAACACCCCCAAAATTTACCTCTGAAGTTGTTTGTAGTCAACTCCTCTCCTCACCCCTAGGCCCAGGCAACCACTAGTCCATTTTCTGTCACTATGGTTTTACTTCTTCCAGAGTCTTACTGCCTTCTTTCACTTAACACAATGCATTTGAAATCCACCTCTGCTGTTGTGTCTATCAGTACCTTGCAGTATTCTGTTCTATGGATATATCACAGTTTACTTATCTGGATACCAGCAGAAGGATGTTTGGGTTGTTTCCAACCCAAATTTAGGGCATTTATGACTAAAGCTGCTATAAAATTTGCATAGAGGTTTTTGTGAATATATTTTTGTTTCCCACAGATAAACACCTAGGACCAGGATTCTTGTATGGTAGGGTAGGTTTATGTTCAACTTAGAAAGGAACCCCCCAACTACTCCCCAAAGTGGCTATAAATTTTTGCATTTCCACTAGCAGAGTATGAGAATTCCTACTGGCAGCATTTGATGATAACATTTTTCTTTTTTTTTTTCAATATAGCCATTCTTCTAATTATGTGTAGCTATCTCACTGAGGTTTTACTTTGCATTTGCCTAATGATCTTGTGCATCATTTTTAAAAATAAGTTTATATGTCATTTGTATAACTTTAGTGTCTGTTCAAACATTTTGCCCATGTTTAATTGGATCATTTGTTCTTATTAAGTTTTGAGAGTTTTTCCATATATATTGTTTACAAGCCATTTATCATATATGTGATTTCCAAATATATTTTAGTTTTGTCCTTGCATTCTCTTAACAGTGTTTTTTCAATAGCAAAAGTTCTTTATTTTGATTAAGTCCAATTTATTTATTTATTTTTCTTTACTGGGCCATTCTTTTGGTGTACTACTTAAGAAATATTCACTTAACCCAAGGACACTAAGACTTTCCCCTATATTTTCTTCCAGAAGTTTAATAAAAATTGAGGCTTTCTGAAATTTAGGTATATGATCCATGTTATTTTTTTTTCTTTTTTATCTGAGATATAAATTGTGTGGGGGGGTTTGACATATAGATATTCAAGAGTTTGGTACCACTTCTTGAAAAAAATTCTTTATGGGAGTTTTGTCACCTTTGTCAAAATTAAATGACCATATGCCTGTGGGTCTATTTCTGGATGGCCCATTCTGTTCAATTGTCCTATATGTCTATATCTTTTTGTTAATACCACACTGACTTGATTTGTGCTGCATTATACTAAGTCTTGAAATCAGGTAGTGTAATTTCTCAAATTATTCTTTCTTTTCCCCAAAATTGTTAAGGGTATTTTAATATATTTGTATTTCCATATGAATTTTAGAATTCATTTGTTGATTTTTAAAAAAACTGCTAGAATTATCATCAGAATTGCATTGAATTTATAGATCAATTTAGGGAGAAGTGACATCTCAATTATATTGGTTATTTCAATCCCTGAACATAGCATGTTTCTCCATTTATTTAGGTGTATTTTGATTTCAAGATAAAATTTTAGCGTCTTGATCTTGGACATAATTTATTAGGTTTATACCCAAGGATTTCATGTATTTCTAATGTGTTTTAATCACTAATGTAATTGACACTGTTTTAAAATTTTATTTTCAGTGGTTAATTGCTAGTATGTAAAGATACAATTAATTTTCGTATACTGACCTTGTATCCTGCGACATTGCTAAACTTAGCTATTAGACCTAATAGGTTTTTTTGGTATTTTGGGGGGAGAGGGGATTTTCTAAGTAGAACATTATGTAACCTGCAAATAAAAAGTCTTATTTCTCCTTTCCCAATTTGTTTTCTTTCTATTTATTTATCTTCTTGCCTTATTGCACTGGGTAGGATCTCATTTTCAGTTATGAATAAGAGTGGTAAGAAAAGACATCGTTACTTTAATTTGAATCTTAGGTTGAAAGTATACAGTCTTTCAGCTTTAAGTGTGATGGCAGTAAATTTTTATAGATGACTTTTATCAGTTTCAGGAAGTTCTCTTCTCGTCCTAATGCGCTGAGAGTTTTTATCAGGACTAGATATTGAATTTTGTCAAAAAAATTTCTGCATCTTCTGAGATGACTATACATATTTTATTTCAGTTTTTTGATATGCTAAATTAGAATGATTGACTTTAAATATTTAAAGTCTTGCATTATTGAGATAAACCCCACTTGGTCATAAAGTACTGCCATTTTTATACACTGTTGGGCTTGGTTTGCTAAAATTTTGTTAAGAACTTTTGCATTTATATTCACTAGGAATATTGTAAAGAATATTAGTAAAGACTTGGTATTATTTCTTCCCTTAAATGTTTGATATAATTAATCAGTGAAGCCATTTAGGTCTGAGGTTTTCTTTACCAGAGCTGACACTATTCAGGTTATCAATTTCTTCTTTAGTGAGCTTTAGGTAGCTTTCACCTTTCAAGGAATTTGCACAGTTCAAATAAGCTATGGAATTTATTAGCCTAACATTATTCATAATACCATTTGATATCCTTTTAATGTCTGTAGGATCTGTAGTGGTGTCCTTTATTCCTGATATTGGTAATTTGTGTCTTCTGTTAATTTTTCCTGATCATTCTGGCTAGAAATTAGGCATTTTATTGATATTCTCCTTGCTCTGCTTTTTATTCATCCAGTTACTCTTCCAACTATTCATTAAGCCATTCAAAAAGCTTGTATTCAGTATCTCCTATGTGTCAAACATTTTGATAGATATTCTTGATACAACACAAAAAAGACATAATATATGGGCTAGGAATAAAAAATCCAGTGAGGGAGAAGAAAAGTGTACATATGATTGAGTTATTCACAAAGTGCTATCTCTTTTGTCCAACGTTCATTTTAAACAAGAATTTAGATTGTATTTAGGTGAGGTCATTATTAGGCATCCCCAAGGAATAAAGAGGGAAAGGAGGAAGACAAGAGTTTCAGTATAAATTGCAAAGCTTTTTCTAACGAGATGGGTTAGGACAGTCCATTGAGTTCCTAGAACTGCTACTGACTTCATGGCTATCCATTGTCCTTTTCTTATTAGAAACATAATATCTTTGTATATTTAATAAAGGCAATGCTAAATTCATGGGGTTTCTTTGCCCACATATAAAATCTGAAAATGCAGTCAATTTTTATATGGTCCATTCTCTCTGCATTTATGAAATTATTAATTGCAATAATAAAAATAAAGTAATATGTGCTCTATTCTAAGAACAATTCATTTAATTAAAATCCCAATTCAACATATCATAATTCAACTCACAAACTTGGGCCGTGAAATGGTTTTGATATTGCTGAATAACTTTACTAATCAAACTTTACAGTAATCCAAAATGCAACGTAAAGACTTACAATAAAAATCCATATTTATAAGCAAGTTGATTTTTAAAATTTGCATAAATTGTTTAGTAAGAATTCACTATTACCTGTCTACTTATGCAAATATGCATGAATCAGATAACTGATTTCTCTTGGTTAACCAATCCAGGGGTAAGTCATTGGAAAACAAACAAACAAACAAAACATTCTATTTCACTGCTTATTAATTTCCCTTCCTGCTGCTAAAAAATTGTGAATGTTTCAGCAGTCTCCATATGAGCCTCATAAATCTTCAATCTTTATGCTGATTGATATGACTAAAGAGACCATTCCACTGCTAGGTTATGAGATCAGTTTCTGCTTATATTCTAAGAACTATCATTACCACTTCAAATTCTAATATGTTACCTCTCTTGATCCCTTTTCTCTGTCTACTGGAAACACTATTTTGAGTCTTTTTCTTTCCATATCTCTCACTCTTAACTGCACTGTCCTTTGAACTTTTCCCCATCTATTTTGAAGAAGATATCATTCTACTCAACTGCTCTTTTCACCTCCTATTCAGTCTTACTCCTTTATTTTTAATTTCTAGAAATAGCTCTTTCCCTTTTGAACTGTTTTCAGCAATTTCTGTGGGCAGTTTCTATCCTCTCTATAATAATAATGAGGACAACCAAATAAAAATAATAATGAAGAAGAAGGAAGATGAGAATGAGGAAGAGGAGAAGAAAAGAAATAAGTCAAACTATTTGAAAACATAATATAATCAGCTACCTACCTATAATTTTTATGAAATAGGTACTGATCTGAGTTTAAAATAGACATTGATGTTCAGAAGATAAAATTGTTTTCCCAAGATTACTTAATTCATGTTCATCATTTAAAACTAGGTCTAACTGCTAATAGCTACCACTTATTGAGTACTTCCTATATATTAGACCAAATATATGCATTATCTCATTGAATAAAATAACCCCTGAAGAAAGTACTATAAAAATAATCATATCACTATCTACTGAAGCTCCATAGATAGACGAAATGGTTTGCTCAAGGTCACATATTGAGTGAGAATGTTGTTATTCAAACCCAAGTAGTCTGGCACTGGAACCGGGGACATTAATCTCTCCTTAATACTAAATATTTTTACTTTATTAAGCTATGCTACATATAAAAAATTTGGTTGTTTGTTATTTTTGTATTTTTCTTTTCTTAATTAGCCATTACTTCAGGAAGTAATATAAGCACAATATATTACTCAATGTTAAAAACTAGGTTGATTCCAAAGTGAATATATAGTACAAATATATATCAATATTTATCCATCTAGACAAGAGAGAAAAGATCAAAGAATAAAATTTAAATTTTTATTATTTTTATTGTTTTAAAAAATCATCCTTATTTTACTGAATGCATTTTTAAATTCCAACTTTTCTAATTAAAAAATGATTTAAATTTTATTCCTCTCAAATTGACCCACCAAATATGTAAATTTCTCATCCGGGCCAGTTTTCACCACCACTGTTATACTCTTCCTAGACCATAAATCCATCCCTCATTTTAACTTTATTTTAAATACAATCTTCAAACATGTATATTACATGTTACTTAGAAAACATCATGTCATCCTTTGAGATAACCGTAAAACAGAGACAAACTTTAACTATGCTAGAACTTAAAATATTTGCATTCAAACATATTCTTATGTGAATACATTCACTTTTATAAAGTGAGTTTCTAAACTGACTGGAATAAATATGGTTCAATCATTACAATTCCATTAAAGTTGCTGTTATTTTTATACCCTGAAACATATTTTTCATTTCATATTCCATTTCCAAATTCAAGGTGTATAGTTTATTTTTCATATACAGAGTAAAAGACAAGATTGAAAGTCAACTCAGTATACTTCAAATGATGGGCAAGTTAGGAAAACAATTTTTTCTTGAGCTAACGAATGTCAACATCTCAAACACAACGTATTCTTGAAGAATATTCTTCAAAGTAATCCCTTTCAAAAGTTCATCTAAAATCAAGAATGTCTGCAGAGTGTTATTTTGGAGTGAGCTAATGCCAAAATATTCCAGTCATCAGCACACTCAATCATAAGACGGAGAAAATCTATTGACATTCTTCTTCAAAGGGTTACTGAGAGTATTATCATATTTGTAACTGAAACAGTCCTTTTTTATTTCATTTTTTGCAGATTATTTTCATAATAGTAGCCTTCAGTAAATATATATTGCAACTCATATGGCAATTAACTACTTTTAACACGAAAGGACACAAAATTTAAAAAGATGGGTTGGCCTGAAACACAGAATGGAACAACGCTATCATTATCCTTTCAAGTGGGAAATACAGTTTAAAAGCAATAATCAACTGATATCTAGCCTTCAGTGCATAAAAATGACCAGACTATCATTTAAGAACCTTAAGGGTCTATAAAATACAGAACAGAGGACAGTTATAATCACATTCCTTCATTTTCATTTCTACAAAATCTACAAATCTACTTTACCACTTAAGTTAAATGGCTTCAAGAGGCCCATGAGATTGAACACTTTAAGTATGAAAATGACTGCCATTTAGTGGACCAATCAATTAGCTTGACCATATACGTTTATGGTTCTTCACCTGAACTTATTTATTGCTTCAGGCCAAGTGTTTTCCAAATCGGTTGTTTTGCGTCCCATCACACTAGGTTTGTCATCAATGCATTATATTTAATGTGCTTCCACTGAGATTGTTCAAGCCTACCTGAAAAACCTCATTTTACAAAGAACTATTATGGAATGTCTATTTGAGTATGTTCTAGGACCACTGTATACATCTAAATTCATATTACAGTTTTGATGTTCTTCATATGGCCTGTATAAAATACAAAGGAAAACAATATGTGTGATTTGTGTTGTCCTAATAAATCTAGAAGTAATTGTACAGTTAGCTGGATGGGTCACAGATAGAGGAATCACAGAACCATAGATTTACTTGAAAGATGATATTCAAATAGAAGTACTCAAAATAATATGTAATATATTATTACATATATTATGTATACACACACACACACACACACACACACACACGCACACACTCATCTTCAGACCATTCCTGACGATTTAAAGGTTTTAGGAATGTAAAGGATAACAGAAAACCTGGTAAAGTACACTGAGCTTGGAAGGGACCATGGGATTAGGTTGAATAAGAAAGAATACATACTTATTAACATGCATCTGAATTATGAATTTACACTACTGGATCTACAATTTAAGCTGAATTGGTTAAAACTGACAAAGGATAAGAAAAGAAGGAATAAAATCCTCTCATCTTTGAAGGTCTGAATAACATGTACAGCTAGAAGCCATGGCATATATCACAGTGCTAAAAGGATTCTCAGGGTCTGGTACCTACAGAAATAGAAACTCAGTTTGGGAATCTCAATGGAAGAGCCCACAGTCCTGACCTGGAGGCTTTAGTTACACAGCTCAAAAGATTACCACACTGCGACTGGATTATTATGTCTTGTATTTGCTCGAGAGTAACATTGAGTTAATCCTTTCACATTTAAGATTCTACTTTTATTTGCTAAGAGTCATCTTCAAGAGTTTTAAATCAATTTTCGTCTTCGATGAGGGTCTGACATCATGGATTTTAGTAATTATAAAAACCATAACTTAAAAATCACTAAAACATAATAACTTGTAAGATTTCTATGTTGAAATAGAATTAAATATGGGAAAATAATTAATAAACTGTCAAATATAGAAAATACTTTGCCCTGTGTGGAAAGTAAATAAGTGGCTTTGTTTTATAATGATCTCTTATTTTTATACATAAAAAGGTGGCTAGTAAAATGTTTTGTTTAGTTGCCAAACAGTAAAAAATTGCAGTCTAAAAAGATTCAGTGTTTTCAAATTAAAAATATATTATTGCCAAATTTAGTGTCACAATAATAAAGCCTTAGTATAGTTAATGAATAGTAAATAAATATAATTTAAAAAATAGAAGATAAATTCAAATGTTTGTTACAGATACAGATTTTCTGTAGTTTGGGACACTTACAGAACTATTTTCTCTAAAGGAGAATTAAAACACCCTAAATAATTACCCCTACCTAAATATAATATCATGCTTACGTAGTTGTAGAAAACTGAAACTTTTAGAGATGACCTCTATAAAAAGTGGAGGACATTTAAACATATACATATATATATATATACAGAAAGAGAGAATATCTGAGTTTTTAATTTTAATTGTTAGAGATATTTAGTAATTAAGGCACTTAAAAAGCAAAAAAAGAAAACACTTACATAATGAGAAAAAATGTTTGACAGCTTACATCTGTCTTTAACATCATGTCAGTCTGCATATTAATTGAACAAAACATTTGCTCTTTTTCATGCTGATGCTTTTTTTTTGTTTGTTTACTTGAAACAATCATTTTCATAGATGCTCTGAAAAAAAGCTTTAGTGTATTGTTCATTAATAATTTTATTAATTCAACGAGTAATCAGGTGCAATTCATCAACTGCACAACACTTTGTGTTCTATTTTTGCTAAATGCTTTTTCTCTGGAATTTAAATTATGAAGAAAGAGTGGCTGACTAATCTGAATTTCTCAATTTATTCATGTTCAATGAAAAGCTATTCATCAGCGTAAACTCTGCTGTGAGTTCAAATCAAATTCAAGCCACCTGGGAGTAAACAAAATTGCTCTTCTTCCCTAACACTTGGAAGGAATTAAAAATAACACATTTTCAAGAAACTCTGGATACTAATATGTTTAACTGAAATAAAACAGACATGGCAAGGCATCAGGCATTTCCACTATATCAGATGTTTTTTCCATGCACTACCCACTTCTAAAATAGGCTTTTATTAGTTTTATTTTCATCATATAATGTTGATTTCTTTTACACCTCGCAGGTATAAAAAAAATCAGTTATGTTCAGTACCCCAAGATATGCAAAAAATCTACAAAATTATTAATGTATTCCTTTTCTTTTAAAATATTTTACATATCAATGGAATTTGTGATTAAAATATTCACTTTCAGAATTTTTATTAAGTATTCAAATCTCACAGTCCTATAAATCTAAAGTTCAGTATCTACCTGTTTGGATTTTATAGATGCTTATTCTTTTAAAATCAGACATTTTTCATAATAAACATATGACTAAAAGTGGTCTATGGAGTAGAATTGAGGCTTACGTGATTTTGAGGGAAGATCTCAGAGACAGTCCTTTAGAGACTCTTCTCTACTAATAATGGAACTAAATTCCATCTATTTTTGTGCACCATGCCAGTATAAGGTTATATCTGTAGCTGGAGAGTTTTGGGTCCATGTATACTTGTATAAATAAATTATCAGTCAATTAAAAAGCAAAGGAACTATTGAAATGGTAAAGCTCCCATTCCCTTTTATTTATTCTTCTTGATGACTCAGGGATATTTGGATTTAGCCTATAAAAATCCACACATCACAGGTGATCCTCAATTCTTAAACTTCCTGAACCTACATCCATTTCATCAACAAAGGAAATAACCAATGGATACATGGGCTAGTGCTGCCCACCAGACAACAGCTATGCATTGGCAGAGTCATTACCTTTAAGCAGAGGTGTCTGAAATTTTTGAATATTTTATGGCAATTATCGTTTATTTCTTCACATAATAAGTCAAAATGTTAATTCAAAATTATGGTTACTAGGGATCAAAAGTAGAGGAATCATAAAAATAAAAGACTTCAAACAAGGATGGAATCTTCTGACATGCTGAAAGCAGCAAATCTTAACCTCAACTGGACACATAATTGGATTGTATATTCAATTAGGAAGGAAAAGAATATTCAAGGATATATAAAAAATGTGAGAAATATATTGCTGGAGATTTTGTCTATGAGGTGGGACCTAATAAAGATCTTTTATCTGTTTAGCTATTAGGAAATGGAATCTTCTCTGTGAATTTTAACATTTAGGAAAGTATTATTCATACAGTATGGGATATCTTATAGTTAGAAGTGAATGCACTGGGTTTTAAAAAGATGGGTTAATGAACTTTTCTACTTAGTTCTTATCTTCAGCCTACCTCCAAAACATCATATTTGCTTCAGGGGAAGATATATAAAGTCCAAGCTTACCTTCTCCCAAAGCAGCTGTAAGAGTTGCTGCTGTGTAAGTGATGGAGGAGACCAGGATACATGGAGCTATAACCCTGTGAGGAGCCTGCAGAAGGTGCATTGTGACTTGAGCATCAATCTGATCTGGATGAGCAGAGCTCCTGGTACTTCAGTGGCCATTAGCCTTGAAAGGGAGGGTGAGGATCTGAAGGAGGAAATTCATTTTGTTTCCCTTTGAAACTATATTTTTAAAAATTGGTAGAACACTTTGATGGTCCAAGAAATATTTGTGTTTATATGAGGTGGTCTCCTCTAAAATATTATTACAAAACATATGAAAATAAGCATTGCTTTTGTTAAAATAAACTTAAATCTCACATAATGATGTAATAAAATCTGCATGTAATAAAATCTGCATTTTACAATCATATTTTTATTCAATCACTTAATTCCCATTGAGGTATTTACTGAATCATGAAGTGTATTTAGTGAATCATGAGATTTTAAAAATCTTTTATTACTAATTTATTGTTTTTGAAAAATCCAATGGTCATTATAATAGGCAGTGCTGTTTCAAACGTAATGATCTACACTGTTATCTGCAGCAGAAGTGATGTTCGCACAGCTGGTGTACACTTGGAGACAACCATGCCCTTTATGGTACCTTGTCTCTGCAAAGCTCTTATCCCTAACATTCGCCTTTTAACATCTCTATAGAGATCTAACAGAAAAAATCACAAGAACAGCATCTTTTGTGCTTCTCTTTCTCTGGAAAAACCAAAGCAGCAGTGTATCTTCCCGTATTTAAAAAAGAAAGAAAGAAAAATGTTTTAATCTTTCATTTTCCAATATAAAGTTTTTAGCCAAAAGGGTATTTATTAAAAGAAAATACATCTGTCACTCACTAATTCAGTGACTAACTACATAAGATTAAAACTTACTTTTTCTATGAGTATCAGACAAAAGTAAAACAAACTAGAAATTTCAACTCTCTTTCAGAAAAAAAAAAAAAGAAAGAAAAAGAAAGAAAGAAGGGGAGAAAGAAAGAAAGAAAAAAGAAAGATTCTACTGGCCTAGCAATTAAATCTAAAAAAGCTTCCCTTATCTAGGCTTAAGGGAAGGTAGATATGAAAACAGAGTAGACTACCTACATTTTGTTTTCCTCTAAGGCTTGCTATTTCTAATAGACTGGAAGAACCCAACCAACCTGTCAGGAGTTTATTGCAGAGGAACAGTGGTGACTTCTGGGAAATAATACATCAAAAAAATAGTGGGGAACAGGCCTGGTTCAAATATACAGATAACCTTCAGAATGCAGGGACAATTCTGAAATTAGTAGTTACCAATAGTTGACCTTTTATATTTCCATTCCCAACAATGCATTCATGTCTGAGTCCTAATAGTGAAAAACCTATGAATACAAATAAAAGAGCAGGGATATTTATTGTAACGGCAGAAGAGTGAGCGGTTGTGACTTTCACAAATAGCAATTATAAACCGAATAAAAATTTTTAAAGCAACTCAACTATTTAAAGGTACTGTGAAATGTCCTAAGCAGAGAGAATCCAGAGGAAATTCTAATCTGATTGTGTCTTTCTGGCCTAAGGGCACTGTCCAATCTCCCCGGCTATAGCTGCAGAAGATACCAGAACAAAACTCCACAGCCTGGCTTGCCAGTAAAAATTTGCCACAGATCAGATTTCAAGTTGGAAATCTCCAAAATGTGTTATTTATAATGCTCAGTTTTCAACTAAAATTTAGTAGATATACAAAGAAATAAGAAAGTATGATCCATATTCAGAATACAGAACAGATATTCCAAGTTGATCTTGATATTGGATTTAGCTGACAAAGTATTCAAAGCAGCTATTATAATAAATACATTCAAATTAGTAAGGAAAATATGTCAAAGGTTTAGAGAAAAATGTTATCCATATTATACTCTTCTATTACAAAACACAAGAGAGCTATTCTTCAAATTTGGCCTGAAAACAGAATTCAGTGGGGACTTTGTATATCGACAGTTTGAAAGAATGACAGGGAAATCTTGGAGGATCCCATGTACCAATGTATTTATCCTAAGCAGGCAGCAGTGGTCACAGCTTCTAGAAGGAGTGGCAGTGATAGATCCCAGAATCTGATCTTCAGCTGCTGTTGGAAGCATCATTGAGCATATGCATAACTAGCTCCTTGGTCAAAGACCTCTTACTTCTCAAAGTGGTCACTAAAAGCAAGTGGTGAGATGCCTTCAAATGAACATATTTTACTGTGAAAACTATTTAGGTACTTTGGAGGACTCTCACCTACAACTATGTTATTCTTTGAGAGAAGAACTAAAATCATGTTTTGGAAATCATGGAAATTGTATTTTTCAACAACATAGCTAGAATCACACATTTATTATTCCAAAGACAGACACTGCCACTTTCAACCCCATGTTATCTTTAAGTTTCCTTTTTATGCTTCTTTTCCAATATCAATAGTATATCTATACCCTAATAGAAATTGTGGATGTGAAAATATTCATAACAATAACTTTAAAGAGACTAGGACTGGACACTAATGCAAGGATACATCCTCACATTGAGTAAAATTCCCATAAAGTTCACTTCTTTGATTTCACTGAGATGCAGTCAATACTTGTGTGCTCTAGTACCGTTACATCTCAGTGCCTGCCACACAGTAAGTAGTCCTTAAGTATTTGTTGAACAAATACAGGGTAAAGTTCCCCAAATTTTGTATAAAGCCTTCCACTACAAAGGTAGGTAAGTCCTTAGGGAATTTTATCCATACCTAAGGAATGTATTGCCCTGCTTCTTAAACATGCATTTTACCCCTCAAGATATTTTTCCAATCTGGATCACTAGACAGTGGAAAGGGCAGGGGCACTTTTTTTATTTAGATGTGACACGGTACTGTGTTATATTTTTCTTGGGCAATATTACAAGGGACAAATAATATTACTCTGGCCTTGTAAGAATGTGTTTCAAGTTCCAAAGACTGGTTGCTAAATTATTTCAACACTGGAGTGGTAAAAACATTTTTATCTTGGATACCAAATACCTATATGGTGGTCTTACTACGGAGTCAAAGTCCCAAACATGACATATTGAAAAAAATTATTTGGTTCTAGTGGTGGATTTTTCTTCATAAGGAGTGGTATTAACTAGCATCTAGCTGCTGGTAGTCTGTCAATATTTAAAATCTAACTTCAAGGACAAGTCACAATCTCTTGTAGCCTAGATGTTCATATATTTACATCACCACCTAGTTTGCAGAGAGCCTCTAAGAGTAAAATAGTGTTTCAGTCTTCTGAAAGATGGTTAAAATTAAAACATTACTATTGTTATTAATAATACAAACGTATAAAATATACAAATAAATAGTTGAAATCTTACCTATTGGGTTACTTGAAAGTAACCTTGTTACTTGAATCATTTCTAACACCATCCATAATTCTCAGAGCCACCAAATCATACCCTGGTGGGACTTGCCATTCTAGTTCTGGTCACCTTTGATGAGGTTGGTTAGCCTGTTTATAGCTGACTCTCCTTCAGCCTCATTTAGTGCTGAACTGAACTGGGGAGATGAGAGCAGAAAGTGGCTATGGCAGATGCTGGAACCTTTTCCAAGAAAGTGTATAATAAAGAGATGCAACTGTATCACAATTAATTCCAGTAATAGGCCTGCTAGTGAGTGCTGGGCCAAACAGCATTTAATGGTGAATTCTGGGGTATATGTGAGAAGAAATGAAGTAATATTTACACAGGATCAAAGACAACCCTTATCAGGTGGCAAGGAACTACTGCATCTTAGGGAGGAGATACTGGTACATACTTATAAATAAAGATATAAATTTAAATGAAACCAATTGGGAAAGGGTCAAGTTTCTGGTATCACATAAATATGACTAGAGTCCCTTTTTTTTCCCCTTATAAATGTGAGGCCACTGATCAGTAAGTCTTTATTACCTGCCAAATAATTCACATTATACGATAGTGTAAGGCCATTTTTCTATCTTTATTTCTACTATCACATTAGAGTATGATTCCAGATGGCAGAGTTTTACATTAACATTTTATTATGATTAGATACATTTGTGTTGGGGAAATTTAATGTGAAGTGTGGGACCTTGCTCTTCAGCATATTCTGGATTTTTTTTTTTTTTTTACCTTGTTAAGAATAAGACCTTTGAGATTCTTAGAAAAGAAATTAGAAAAAGTTAAAATATTATAAATCATTAAAACTTAAAAAACACTTGAAAAATATGCAATAATTTTGTTTTGTTTTATTTTTAATTAAAGAGCAAGGAACTGAGTTAAGGAAAGTTTAAGTGACTTGCCTGGGGTCACTCATAGCTAGTAAGATACAGGGTCAGACATCCCAGACAGGTTATCACATACAGTTCTTTTATGATCTTATCAAAACTAAAGTCATGCATATTCCAAAAGGATAATGTCTCCAAACTTTCCTACATTCTTAAATTTACAAACATTGTCATTTATGTAGGAATGTTCTCCTTTATATTAATATTCCCAAATAAAGATCAGCTTTAAAATTTTTCAATGGCATTTCTTCATGCACAAAAAGATTTTTATCCTTCACAGGAGAATATCTCACACCACAGGATAAGTAGAAAACAATAAAGACTCATAGAGATGCCTGTGCTTGTGGCATGCAGCTCTCTTTTCTCATCCTTTAGGTAAATCCCTGGCTCGTGCCTAACACTCTCTCAGAGAACTGGATTGAAAGCTGAGTCTCAGGAAATTGCAAATAATTACATGTCCCGAGCCTTATGGTCTTGCATGAACAGTTAAACACTGAATGTTAACTTTAAGATTGCCGAGGTTCAATTTGGCACTATAATAGTGTCGATAGCACTTACTGTACTCAATTTTGGGGAAAATTTTTTTCTACCGGTAGCAAAAATAACTGTCAGCCATATGTGTATGCATACAAAACTAAGTACTCTATCTAGAACTGTATGCCTTAGCAGTAATTTGCTCTTGTTGGGCATTTTTTACTAAATTAAGACAATTTTCCTAATGTGGCAGAGGTGGGGTTAAAAATTTCACTAACAGAAAGTTTTATTTTGGCTATAATACATCAACACAAGTCTTTTTGTCTAGCTTTCTTTTCAATGGCTTGAAATTTAAAGAATCAGATAAATTAGTTTATAACTTTTATTTTTATATTTATTTATATTCAGGAGGTTATTTTCATTTTTTAATTGAAGTACAGTATACTAATTTCCAAAAAGAAGTGTAAGCAACTAATCATAAACACACATTTATAAGGGTACCATGGTAACAACAAATATTGACAGAAATATCATAATTGAGGTATAATTTATCAACAACGAGCAATAAAATAAGTACTAAAAGCTACATTTATCTTTATCTAACATGAAAGAAACTTTCATGTTAAATTTATTTTACTCTTTCTTTTGGATTAGGAGCTTTTCTGAAATGCAGGAATGCTTAGTGATGCTCAGTAAAATTATTTAGATCAGTAAAATAAATGTTTGAAATTACTTGGGAAAATATATACTATATACTTTGAGATTATTTATCCTCATCATTTTTGTTTTTTAAAACAAGTCAATAGTAAAGCTAAGACTCCTTTGTTCAGTTAGTGATGAAGAACAGCTCTTCTTCTTTTGACAATAAATCCATGATCAAAATGTTGTCCCTGCCACACCACTACCACTCATTAGCTGTATTAACCTGATATGGTCACTTAACCTCACCAGAACGTCAGTCTCTTTCTTTGTAGAACTAGCATTCTATTACTATTAGAAGAAAAATGTACGATTTAGAAATTATGTTGAATAAAGCATCTGATCTACCCATGGCTCTCAATGAATGGCAGCTCTTATTATATGAGTTCATATCCCATCAGAGAACAAAGCAATTATTTATATAAATTTAAAAACCTAAGGGCTTCCCTGGTGGTGCAGTGGTTGAGAATCTGCCTGCCAATGCAGGGGACACAGGTTCGAGCCCTGATCTGGGAAGATCCCACATGCCGCGGAGCAACTAGACCCGTGAGCCACACACAACTACTGAGCCTGCGCGTCTGGAGCCTGTGCTCCGCAACAAGAGAGGCCGCGACAGTGAGAGGCCCGCGCACCGCGATGAAGAGCGGCCCCCGCTTGCCGCAACTAGAGAAAGCCCTCGCACAGAAACGAAGACCCAACACAGCCAAAAATAAATAAATTAATAAATTAAATTTAAAAAAAAAAACCTAAGAAAAAATGAAATGTATATATAATCTATCATCAAGCACCTTAAGATAAAATAATTTAGAATCCCGCGTTACTTTCTATAATAGGAATATAAACATAGGTAGTGATGGCTGAAAAGAATTTTAACCACTTTATCAAGGTATGGTTGACGTACAAATAGCTGTACAAATTTAATGTATACAACTTGATGAGTTTGTAGATAAATATACATATGTGAAACCATTATCACATTCTGTTCCATAAACATGTACATCAGTTCCAAAAGTTTCCTTCCATCCTCAATGTTTTTGAAGATGATGATGATGATGATAATTTGTGATAAGAACACAACAAAAATCTACCACCCTAGTGAATTTTTAAGTATAAGATATAGTATTACTAGCTATAGGCACTATGCTGTATGGTATAAGCTTAACATTTTTGTTTCTTTTCTTTGAATGTAGTGGAAAACCTTACAATTCTTTATATCCAGGTCGTAATGTGCACTAAGAAACTAATGCCACAGTAGGATAAAATCCTACATATTTCATTTAAATATTTTTTTGTTGATTTAATTTCAATTTTTTGCAAAACTTTCTTTAAAAGCAATCCATTGAATTAGTTAAAGTATGGGGCAAAGTACGATGATGTAAGGTCTTGATGTAAAGTGATTGTCATAAATCATGTTATACTCAACACATTAACACAACTTCATCTGTAATTAGAAGAAAAAAAAGAAGATAAAGAAAAAAAAATCTCAGCATGGATAATGTGAAACATAAAGAGGAGGTTATTTTTAATAGCATTTTGCAATATCTTTTTATTCTTTTGGCTACAAAGAGCAATAAAACACATAAAACTAAACTGCAAATGGCTTGTTATTGTTCCAACTATTCCTTTGAAATGCAGTGTATTACAAACAGTATTTGCTAGGGAGATTTTCTTTTATTTGGTGGAAAATGGCCATAAAAGCAAAGATGTTTCCTTTGAGGAACATGAATTATTATACTACTTTAAATAGTTCCTACTTGAGATAGCAAAACAGTTTAATCTTTGAATATTATGTGTAGACACAATGTTTTATTTAAGCATCGTTTGTTCATATAAATAGCTATTTTTATGTAAAATTTTTTAAGCACAAAGTTAAAAGATTGTTAATATATTTTTCTTTTTCTTCTATTGAAAATTTGGTGGAAGTCTAAACTACATTTTAAGAATGTAACAGCCTAGTCATTTTAAAAACCAAAAAGTTTAGGGATTTTACCTTTCAAAAACCCAAACCAAACCAGTCAGGTTACCCGTAAAATTGTTTAGAACCAAGGGAAGAAAAAAGGCAACACTTTGACCTCTATATAAAAAATCAAATCAATTATCACACCTGTAAGTAAACCAAAGAGGATCCATGGAAGCAGATAAAGATTCCAAATCTCAAGATACTGTAACAACTACATAATAAATGTGATTGGAAAAGGTTATCTTGAACAAATGTTCCTTGGAAGCACATAAATCATAGAAATAATTATCTCTGTATGGTGACAGGGACTTAGGAAGTGAACTACTTTAGGAGTATCCTCCAGAGATCCTCAACCATTTATGAGCTGCACCATCATTCTTACAAAAGACAAGATGGTTACTCTAGTTGAGTCAACCATACAAGTGCTGTATTCAAAAGAAGAAATGAACTGTGAACAGAAAGGCTAATATAATGTAGTACTGATATGAAATAAATACTTAATGTCTAGGTTTTTATCAAAAATTGCTTGGGACCCTTTTTTTTCTGATTTATTCACTAAAGCACATTCTTACAAAGAAAAATAAGCAGGCAAGCACAGAATGTTTATTGGATGGTAGCACTCTTCTGAAGTTTTGTTGTTGGTTTCATTTTTTTCAGGTTGGAGCTCAAGGTGGGCTACCCCAGAATATGACACAATGGAATATTGATTATTTTGAATTACAGTTACTCAAGAAGTGGCCAATGCATGGAGGATACTCTGACCCTCCTTTATGTTTCCGTGAAGGCAAGAAATAAATCTCCCATGTGAAAGGTGCACTCCCTGCATCTGACAGGCGAAGCATACCCCTATCGCCAGAGATAAGGAATTCAGGCCAAGAAGCCCCTATAAACAACCTTGTTACTTCTTTAATTTACTACCTCAAGCTCAAACTCTGTTTAGATTCTTCACTAATTGAGCACTCACAACTTAAGTTTCTTTGTCCTGTCAATTCCTCACAAGTTTATTATTTCTTTGTCTAAAAAGCATAAAAGCTGCCTGCTTTGGCCACTTCTTAGGTCCCTCCCATTTTTATGAGACCTCTATATGCACAAATTAATTTTTTTCCTTTTCTTTTTCTCCTGCTAATCTGTCTTGTGTCAATTTTATTATTATTCCAGCCACAAGAACTCAAGAGGGGTCATGGGGAAAGTTTCCCTTCCCCAACATTCACATAACCTAGCCATATTGTGGCCACCATGCTAGGTGCTTAGGATATAATAAGATTGAGTCCTTGTCTTCACAAATTGTATATTCTAAGAGGAGACAGAGAAAAATAAATGGAAATAGAAAGTTGCTTCACACTGTGATGAATATTATAAAGGTTCTCATCATGGAGTGCTTTCTGCATTTAAACTAAGACCTGAGGGATGAGTAAGAAATTACCAGGGGAGGTGAGTGAGAAGCAAAGTGTTTAAGGAAAAGAAGATAAAATGAGAGTCTGGGGAAGAAACAGAGATAATGAAAAATTGGGGAAGCCTAATAAATCTAGATTGGCAAGGGTGAAGAGGGCAAAGAGAGGTAAAAGAGGCAGAAAACCAAAGGACTGTAACAAGTGGCATTGCATGCTGGAACTATGAGTTTGTACTTCAGGACAAAGAAAAGCTATTAAAAGTTTTTTAAAAAGAAAGTGATATAATGAAACCTGCAAATTTGAGAGATCTGACTGGTAGCTGTGTGGAAAATAATTGGAAATGCCAGAGAAAAAAAGATAATTTAGGAGTCCATCCCATATTTCAGGTAAAATATAATAGTGGCCTAAATTAACCCAATGTTAATGGAAATGGAAATATGTGAATGGGGCAGAGATATATTTTAAAGGTTGGAATTAACAGGACTTCATAATTGATTGTTAACTTTTTTTAAGATTGTGCTGTGATTTTGCTGACCATGATTCTTTCTTCCCTTAACTCTGCCTATTGTACTGAGGGTCAAATTTAAATGTGGTTCACTGTAAATTTCAAGTGAGTAGATCTAATTGGTGAACATTTTGAAAGTAGTTATTGTCTACTATCCAGTTTATTTTATGCTTAAGAAAATTATTATCTCTCTTACATCTGAGGTACCAGAAATACCAATACTGCAAATAAAAATGGGAAAGGAGCAGAGCTAGGTGAATAGTATGAGCTGAAATGGAGGAGACCTTTCCAGTCTCTAGTGATTGTTTTCTTTCCACTCTAGTGCATCCTTTCTCATCCTTTGGCCATCATGGGGCTATCTAGCCCCTAACTGTTCCCTCCTCATACTTCCCCTATTTTGTTCTTTGATTCCATTAGTGAACAATTATAGTAAAGACTGGCTAGTCCTCAGATAAGTGCCTGGGATGGAGATATTGTGAGTTTCCAAAGTGCAAGAGACACTTGCCTTGGAGTGGGGGTGGGGTATGAGAAAGGACCGTATCAGCAAAAGAAGGCTAGAGTAATCTCCAAGCCTCCACACTCACATGGATGAATAGAAGCTAGGCGCCTGGACTTTGTCCCTCTCCCACCTTCCTCACTTACATACTGCTAAGTCAGATATCTGATATTCTTAAGGGTATAAAAGATGAAATCGCAGAGAAGAAATATGAAGCATCTGAGGGGTGTGAGAACTTTGGTTAAATAAAAAAAAAAAGAAAAACATGTTTATGAGGGGAGCCACAATTAATAGGGTAGAAAAAAAATTTTAAAGGCACAGTAAATTCCATCAGGGAGATAAAAAGAAAACTGGATATGAAAAATGTAATTTATGAAGTACAGATTTCAATAGTTGGATAGATGGAAGAATGTACTCAGTATAAAAACAAACTTAAGTTGGAAGATCAAATTCAGATCTCTCACAGAATGAGATCAAAGGATGGAAATAATAAGTGAAGAGCTAAGACATCATAATTTCTCAACTTTAGTACTATGTACATTTGTACTGGATAATGTTTTTGCTGTGAGGGACTTTCTTGTGCATTATAGGATGTTTACCAACATCCTTGGTCTCTCCTCACTAGATGCCAATACTCCTCATGTTCCAACAACCAAAAATCTTCAGACATTTCCAAATGTCCCCGAGCGACAAAAGGCTCTAATGGAGAACCACTGAAATATTTGGATAAGAGAAGTACAAGTGGACATAACTACCTCTTATGAGTCTCAAGCAGTGAAAAAAATAGAGGTGAGGAAGTAAAGAATTAAAAAAAAATTTATAAATATTATAGAAATTGTTCATAGACTACCAAATAATAGTGATTTTAAAAAAATCCATACATACATTATATTGATATTATGGTTAAAATTTTAAATATCAAATCAAAATTTAAATTATAATAGCTTTCAAAAAGTAAAAGCAGATCACCTAAAAACTAGCAACTGTTAGGCATCATTCATATCAAGCAGCGGGAGTAAGAAGACAATAAAATAATACTTTCAGTGTTAAAGGAAAAGTACTTTGAGCTAGGGATGCTATTTTCAGCTGAAAAACAATTAAATCTGAGGCCAAAACATATGTGTGCTCTGGTATAAAAAGTCTTAGAAGGCATACACAATAGAGATCCTTTTGAAATAACATTTAGTAGATACTGCCAGCATCAAGAGCAATAAATCCAAGACATAGAAATGAAATATGGGAAGGAAGGGGGATAAAGGTGTTACCAAGTTTGCTACGTCTAAGTGAGCAAGACTTAAATAAAGTATATCCCTAAAAATCCAGAGTGAAGATTTCAAAACATACCTATCTGGTATGTGTATATTGCATGGAGAGAGGTACATTTTGAGGAAGAGGGGTTAGACAGTGAGGTAGGTTCTTACTTTGTTTGGGATAAAACGGATTTCTGGCTGGATAATTTTACTGATAAATGCCAAAAAAACTCTTTAAGATAATATCTCAAGTTGTTCCAGAAGTTTGAAAGAAGAGAAGCGCTTAAAAAAAAAAAAAGAAATGACAATAGTACAAAATTGACACCCAAACTAGATAAAGTAGAAGAAGTAAACCACAGACTAATTTAATTTATGGGCTGAGATGTTAAAATTCAAAAAACTAAGAAGAGAACTACCATATGATCCAGCAATTCCATTCCTAGGTATATATCTGCAAAACATGAAAACACAAATTGGAAAAGACACGTGCACCCCAGTGTTCACAGCAGCGCTATTTACAATAGCCAAGGCATGGAAGCAACCCACGTGTCCATCAATAGACTAAAGGATAGAGAAGATGTGGGATATATACATACACACACACACACACACACACACACACACACACACACGTGCAATGGAATATTACTCAGCCATAAAAAGAATGAAATTCTGCCATTTGTAGCAACATGGATAGACCTAGAGAATATTACGCTAAGTGAAATAAGTCTGAGAGAGAAAGACAAATACTGTATGATAACACTTGTATGTGGAATATAAAAAATAATACAAACAAATGTATATAGCAAAACAGAAACTAGTGGTTATCAGGGGGGAGGGGCAAGTTAGGGGTATGGGATTAAAAGGTGGAAACTACTATTATAAAATAGATAAGTGACAAGGATATCTTGTATAGAAAAGGGAATTATAGCCATTATTTTGTAATAACTTTTAATGGAGTATATTTTGTAAAAACACTGAATAATTATGCTGTACACCTGAAACTAATATAATACTGTAAATCAACTATACTTCAATTAAAAACCTATCAGAACAGCTGAAATAAAAAATACTGACAACACACACACACACACACAAAATAAAAACTCTAAATGAAAGATTGACTTATTGAATACCATTGTGCAATTTTATAAACTACACTATAGTGTGATGTATATTTTATACCAGAAATGCAAGGATAACTCAAACTTAGATAACTTATAAGTACAAATATTTACATCAGAGTCAAAGGACAGAAATCACATGATTTCTGTGATATGATATATAAATGATATATAAAATATATTCATTATTTTAAAAGAAAATTAGAAACAAGGGTTAGAATTAGACTTTCATAACTTGATAAATATTGCTGCTAAAAAGCTAAGTAAATATCACATTCAATGGATAAACTTTAGAGGGAGTCTTTCTAAGATCAACAACAGCATAAGGATTGTCCTCTATTATTACTGCTGTTTAGCACAGAACTAGAAGTCCTAGATGACGCACATAAGTCAAGAAAAATAATGCAGCATATGTTTTGGGAACTAAGAGATATAACTGTAGCTTTGCTAGTTAATATGTTTATTTATATAGACAATTCAAGATAACCACCTAATCATTTTACCTAAATAGAGGAGGTTACTTAACATTAATATCATTTTTATATGAGCAATTAATAACCAAAAAATGGAAGATACCATTTACGATACAAAGAGAAACTACAACCAATCTTTTTTTTTAAATATATTAACCTAAGAAAGAATATGAATTGCATATATAGAAGTTTAAAACTCTACTAAATGACATAAAAACACTCACCAAATATAGAGAAATTCTACGTTGATATATAAAACGATCTAACATTATAAAGATCTCAGTTCTCCCTATATTTATTTATACATTTAGGCAATTCCAATCTAAACCTCAATAATTTTTAGGAAACCTCACAATCATTATCAATTTAAATTAATTAATTAAATATTATGAATAGGTAAACAGCTATGAAGTAGAAGAGCAAAACGGAAAACTACTGACCTTGCCAGATACTAAAGCACATTAAAAAGCCATAGTAATTAATAAAGCCTGTACTCTTGCAGTTACTGTTAAATAGAGTAGAGTAGCATAAATGATGGCTTAGAAACATACAATCTATAATGCAAAAAAAAAAATGAACTGTTTAATAAATGGTGTCAGAAAGTCTCATTACGTGGAAAAAAATTCCCCTTCCTAGGCCATACATAAAAATTAACTCCTAGTGGGTGAAATATCAAAATATGAAAAGGAAAACTTATAATGATAGGAAATAATATAAGACAATATTATTAGAACTCTGAGGTAGGAAAGCTTTCTAAAATATGACTGTATATCATAAATACTAAAAAGAAAAATATGTATTTACTGCAACAAAATTACAGATATTTTAATCAAAGGGCATCATGGGGAAAATAATGGATGGGTGAAAGATTAGGAGAATATAATTGTAATGTCTTAAAATTATAGAGGATTGGCGACTCTTCCAAATCTTCTGGAAAATATAGAAAATCATATAGAAAATATGATAGATACAGTATAATAATATCAAACACAATAACAGATGCCAAGACCTTACTATTTATCAGTAATGCCTGTAAGTGTTTTATATTTATTTACTTATTCAGTAACATTAATAGAAAATTCACAGAAGGGGAAACCAAAGTGACTAATATGTATTTTGAAGAGATATTCAAACACATTAGAAAATAGATAAATGCAAGTTAAAACTACTGATTTCTACTTTATACACATCGGTTTGGCAGAAAAATGCAAAGTAGGCAAATACTAAGTTCTGGGTATGAATGTGATCAGGACTCATACATTGCAAAGGGGACTATAAATTTGTATAGCCATCCTAGAAACAACCTGGTAATACTTCTTGACAGTATATATGTATGTATATCGCCCAGCAATTCCATTCTTGGGGCTGTTACACAGTGAAATATGAAGAAGATACAACATAATTGGTTAAAAACACAGGCTCTCAACCAAATGATTTGGGCTCATATGCTGTATCTTCCATACGTTAGCCTTTGAGCTTGGCCAAAATTTTTAAACTCTTGGTGTCAATATTAAAATTGGTAAACGGAAATAACAGCAATGACAAAAATAATAACTATAATATTTGCCTGTTAGGGTTGTTATGGGTTTTAGCCATGACAACTTCTCAGGTTAGATCCTAGCATACAGCAAGTGCACAATTCATGGTTGCCATTTTATTGATAAAATAACTCACATTTTATCAACCCTGACACAGAGAGGAGATGTACTAAATACACTAGAGTGGGTACCTGTGAGGTACAAGATTGAGAGTAAAGGAAAAATAAGGGAAAAAGGGAAGAGAAAAAACAAACAACAATAATAACAAGAATTGTCTTGCATGGACGGCTAATGACAATGTTTCATGAATCAAGATTATGATCAGTTCATATTTATAACCTTTGTGTAACTGAAGTATTTCAGTAAAAAAAAAAGAAAAGAAAATAAGGATTGCTTATCTTTGAATGATCACAGTGCTGAGTAACTACAGGTACTCTCAAGGTTTTAAAAATGTATCCTTCTATATAGTGTTCAAGTTAAAATTACTAAATCAGCATTAGGAATTATTTAAAAGAGAGAGGGTTAATATAAGCAAAGAAAATGTTGTTGCAGCTGTTTTAGTGTATTCATTTGTTTCTAGGCCTGTCCTCAAGGACTCAAAGCAGCCAGCATTTGGGGGTCCTATGAAAAGACAAAAGGAAAAGAGGAGAGATGAAAACTGAAAGAGTAAGTGAAGAGGATAAAGGAAGGACACAGGAAACAACTGTGAAGTTATTTTTTAAGAAAAAAGTAAATGTCAGAGAAAAAGCTCCAAGAAAACCAAAATCTTGTTTTACTGTAAATAAACTAGTCAGCAAACAATGAACTGCACAATATATTAAAAAGTAGATAAATTGTAAACAGCAAAGGAGAGGTAACTGTTATAACTGTGCTCCCACTGAGTGTTCATAAGGAAACAGTCACACTTTAAACAATTTAACACATCTAGTTACATTCAGGTGTACACCTCTTTCAAACCTCCCTCTTTTTTAAATATGTAGAAAGATAGATTTTTAAAGTATTGAGAGTTTCTGCAGGTACTCAGCACTGTGCCTAGACCATAGTGTAGGCTTGGTGAATGTTTGCTAAACTTTGATAGCAACACAAGTATTTAAACGAAAGGTGTTGGGTCTTATGGTGTAATTATGTCCATTCCTTTTTCTGGAGAATACTCTCACTTTCTCTCCCCATTCTCCACACTTCTTTTCTGCTTTATCAAAGAACTGATAGACGGGGAGCAAGGTCAGCCATTTCTCTTCAATCAGTCAAAGTGAAAAATGGGAGGTTTTCAGAGGATCAAATAAGAGAATGCATGTGAGACCCTTGGCATCCTACGTGACATAAGAGTACATGCTTTGTAATTTGAGATAGCTCTTTTCATTCCTTTCTAGGTAACACACCTGAAGGGTAGTAAGGTTTAAAGTGTATATAATAAAAGTGTCCAACCACAGCAGCAATTTTGAAAGTGGTTTCTTCATTCATAACTTTTAAGATCGTTTGTAAAAATAGAGACCATATTTCCTAAACAAGGAGACTCATGTTATACGGATTGAAAGTGGTAAAATATTTCATTTTGTATCTCTACTAGCTCTTTTGTAACACTATTACTAGGCAGCATTAAAGATGATCTCACTGTTAATCTTTATAGAATTGAAAAATGTTTCTATATGATGTCCTAGCTGTCTGTGAACTTTTTTTTTTTTTTTTTTTAATTAATTTATTTATTTATTTATTTTTGGCTGTGTTGGGTCTTCGTTTCTGTGCGAGGGCTTTCTCTAGTTGTGGCAAGTGGGGGCCACTCTTCATCGCGGTGCGCGGGCCTCTCACTATCGCGGCCTCTCTTGTTGCGGAACACAGGCTCCAGACGCGCAGGCTCAGTAGCTGTGGCTCACGGGCCCAGTTGCTCCGTGGCATGTGGGATCTTCCCAGACCAGGGCTTGAACCCGTGTCCCCTGTATTGGCAGGCGGATTCTCAACCACTGCGCCACCAGGGAAGCCCTGTGAACTCTTGATTTACTACAATCTACTCCATTTAATGAAAGAGTACACAAGATGGTTTTCAATTGTCAGAATACACTTCAGACCAAAAGAAGAAAAAAAAAGTCATTGAACATGTAAAGCAGTAATTTTAATGATATTTTCCAGTTTGAAACATAATGCATAATTTTTCATCGCTATAGGAAATTTACTTTCTGCTTTGAGAAATCTTGTGACGCATTTTGAAGAAAAGGGGAGAGAGAAAGAGAATTAGCATTTACATCTTCCCTCCTTTGTGTAAACTGCATGCTAGGCACTTCATATATATTATCTCAGTTAATACTACTATAAACCTTGTGAAATTGCAGTTATTTGAGTTTTACAAACACCTCAGGGTAATTTGATAACTTGCCTAAAGTTATATGGCTAATATGTTCATGACATCGGTTAGAAAACAGGCTAATTTGACTCTAAAACTCATGCTTTTTAAATGTCAGTTCTCATCTTTTCTTATCTGCATTGCAGATTCTAATTAATGTTTTAAAATGAATTCATCGTAGAACCCTGTTGTTGCTTGTGGAATCTACATATGTGGGTTATGACCTAATTCATTTCCTGTGAAGCATCATAACATCTTATCAGGATACGATGCAAGAGTAGATAATAAAACCTGCCATATCTGTTCCCTGTAGGGAAGGCAAGTGTTTAATAAAATGGCTTCGGTACAAGGGGTGAGAATTTCCAGAGGAATTTCTACCAGATCCTTTTATCAACATTTGAAGACGGCTTCCCCAAACTGATGGCTCAGGTTTTCAAGGTAGTAATAACTACTGCATTTGCATACCAGATCATATACGATGTACCAGAAGTAAGCCCTTGTTAATGATTAAGGTGTGGGAGTGAGACCCAAACCTCAATCTGTTTATCATACAGTCTAGACGTTCAGAAAAGTTCAGCATAACTAAATTCAGCCTAAGAGTCAATTATTCTCTTGCACTTGACCTGGATGCAAGGTAGTATTAGTATTCTCTGCATAATTTGTGACTTCAATGATATATAATCAATCCTTTTGCTTTTAATTTATTGGTCTATAGATTAAACATTTTGCAATCTTGTTTACTCAGGTCCAATTTTCTCATTTGACCTCAGTCTTAACTGACTAAAAGAAAATGTAAGCAGAAAGCATTTTATCACATTAATGCAACACTTGCAATTTGATTTAACAATATGATAGATGAAAGGATGAGGTTATTATATCACAATGCATTTATCATCTTTTACGAATCCTCGCCTAAACAAAATTAACACTGAACCATTTCCAGTGAGGTTTCTAAAATGACTAGCCTTGCCAAGATAGGTTTTTGGCTCATAAATAACATTGGTAGAAAAAATAAAATCACTAAATGTTATAAAAATGCAGTAGCAGGAACCACTGGAGTGTGGACATTAAGTACACTGCTCAAAATGGTATGCTCAAGTGTGCAAATCATTTTTCTGTATGACAGTACTCAGACTATCGCCACAAGACAAAGACAATTAACTTTTCGGATTATTTTGATATCTGGCAAAAACTACTGCTCAAGAAAACTCAAAGCTACTCACATCCATGTTAAACAATTCTATCATTAGAAAATGCACTGACTTCTTGCTATATTTAGGAATCTCCACTGTTAACATTCCTGAGAGCAGTAACAATCCTACTATCCCTATCTCATACCAGGAAAGAAGAGATACTATTTTTTTAGTGATCAATACAAAGAAAATTCTAATATGTTTGATTAAATTTATACATTGATTTTTTTAACCTCTCTTTCATGGTAGAAAATGTATTTTTCTACATCTTCTTCTCTCCCGTAGAATACAGCACAGCACCATGTGTGGAATTATATATATATGTATATATGTATATATATATATATATATATATTTATATTTATATTTATATTTATATATATATATACTCACTGAATATATGAGTCAGTTCTATCACTCTTCTTTCAATCTAATAATATAACATAAGCTTTTAATTTCTACATAGTTTATCAAGTATTTGGATTTAAGCAATATTACTTAATTTTCTGATTAATGCCTGAATATCTTTAAGATCCTGATTTTGTATTCTATTGGGAGTTTCAAAAATATCATCAATTAGGCATTTGCACAAAGACTTAACAAAAAGTAAATTGAAAGTCATGGGTTTGATCCTTCAAATTCCCTCCAGTTTTAACTTGCACTGAGTCTCCAATTCTGCAGGGTTGTTAACTTCAGATTTCCAAAAGATACAGTAAAAGCAGCTGTTACACTTATCTCCAGTATTGAAGCTCTTCTCCTGGGTTTTGGGCCAAGGGCAACTTTAGAAAGATGTTCCTTCATTCGCATGTATCATCTGATACATTTGTGGAAACAGTTATCTGTAGAGGACCCCAGGACCTCATCATCTCTCTCTTCTATTATAGCAAAAGTCTCCAAACTGGTCTCTTATGACTCTCCTATTTGTCCTCTACAATATCACTAGACTTATCTTCCTAGAATGCAGTTGGGTCATTTTGGTCTTCTTCTCAAAAATCAGCAAAGGCTTTCCATTTCTCGGCAATCAATATCAAACTCCTTAGTCTGACCTTGAGAGATCTCTGCAGTAGAGTACCAATATATCTTCCCTACAATACTTCATTACTCTATCCTGCTGACCAACATTATTTACCATCACTTGGGACTCCCATGGCATTTCTGTTAATGCTTATTCATTTATGCAGTTTTTCCCAACCAGGAATGTTTATTCTTCCTTTCTTGATCATCTCTACCTATATTCATTCATTTTATGAATATGTATTAAGTCAAGTGTCTTAGATGATATGATTAGGATTGTAATTGTTGATTAATTGGAAATTTTTATTAAACTAGAACCCATAAATGCATGATACTAGCATAACAAACATTTTGTTTAATTTTAAAGTCTATACATCTACATTCACTTCAGAATATTTTCATGTGAGGCCAAACTTCTTTTTGAATAAGGCTTTTGAGTTGTTTTTCTCACATAAACACCACCCAATAATGTATCTTCTAAGAGTTCCATTTTAAAGAGTAGTGGGAACTTGTAAAGTGATCTGAATGTAGAATCCTTCACAATTTTGGTGATTTTCTCCCAATCCTTTGTAGTTGTCTGCCCACACCTAATTAATAGCATCTTTAAAATATTTTACCTTTTGTTTTTACTTTTCAAATCATTCAACATAGTTTTTTTAGAAAGAACTAGTTCTTTCACACAAGTTTTTTCATTTTATATAATATACAGAGATATCATATATTTTCAGAAGTAAAATTGCCATCTACAAATTTGAGAACATTACAACTGATTTTGGAAAGCGTATACCTCATCAGGCGTAACGCCTTTGGCATTGCTGGTATGATTATTCAGAGAATGAAGACAGAAAGTGCATCATAAGTAAACAGCAGGTTGATTAATTTTTATACTACTATATGCCAGGAAACTGTGACAGGCACTATTAATACAACAGTTGTATCAGTTATCTATCGATGCAAAACAAATAACCCAGCAACTTACAGGCTTAAAATAGCAATAATTGTATTTATGCATTCTGTTGTTCAGCAATTTGAACTGATCACTCCGGCTGTTGTAATTACTGGGCAGGTAGACGGTGGCTGAATAGTCTTAGAGGGTCTCATTCACATTCTTATTTACACACATGTGGAGTTTCTGCTGCCTGAGTCTCTCTCTCCATGCATCTTTCATCCTCAAGGAAGCTAGCCCAGGTTTTTTGACATGGAGTCCTCAGAGTAGAAAGAGTCAAGACTGGATGCTCTTAAGGATATGGCTATAATCTCTGCAGTATTTTATAAGTTAAATCAAGTCATAAGTCCAGCCCAGATTCATGGAGTGAAGAAACAGATTTCAACTATTGAGGCAGAAGGTATAACGTCACTTTGAAAGGGAGTTTACACAGGAGAAAGGTGTAGCATGTTTTGCAACCTTCCAAAACAAGTAAAGCAAATAGAATCTTCAGAGAAAGCAATGAGAAAAAAGGCAAGTAAAGAAGCAGCTGCTATTAAAAAAAAAAAAAATCTAAGAAGGGGGCAATTATATAAGAAACTGTAGGAATATATAGCAGGAGTACGTCTCTAGACCAGTGGAAAATCAGTAAATAGAAATGTAAAATGTAAACTGAGACTCCAGGAATGAGTAGGAGTTATCAGGTAAAAAAATGAGGGAATGGGTGTGAGAGACTTTTGAGGTAAAGGAATAGCAGTGCAGGCACAAAGGCCTGGAAGCAAAGGAGAGCGTGGAGGAGAGAAGAGAATGTTCACTGTGAGGAGGATCACAAAATGTAGGTAGGGAAAATAAGGAGGATGCCAGGATCTCAAGAGCAATGACAATTCTGTTAGAGTTTACTTCTGAGTACAATGAGAAGCTACTAACAGATTAGAAAAATCAAAGTGGTATTCAGATCAGCTCTTCAGGAAAACCACTCAGGGTTTAGTATGGAGCAGAGAGTGAAGTTTATGGGTCTAGAGGCAATGTAAGGAGACTGCTTAAGCAACGCAGAGGGCATAGGTTTACCTGTGGCCAGCAGCCTGCCATTGAGTAGGCACTGAGTAAATATTGGTCTAATTAAGGAACCAGCTCACTTTTATCACTGGGAATGGGAAAAGCAGTAACACAGTATCAGATTCCTTTATTTAGTTGACAGAAAAGTTAAGTAAAGATCCATGTTAGAGAAATGTGTCAAAGGAGATTGGACCATTTGAGTAATAATTGACCTCTCGACTTTTGGGGTGCTGGTAATACTAAGAAAATCTAGGACTCAGATTATTAACAACATCAGGCTGATGATTTACGTGACTATTTTTCATAAGCTATGCTCATTTGGAGCGTGGGAGACGCCTCACTCATTTGGGGAATTGAGACAAAAGGAGAAGTCCGGGGGTGAATGAAAATGTGATTTTTATCTAATGACTACTCTTTCATAAATCTTTTAATATTAGAAAATCTGTAGTCTTAAAAACAAAGGAAAAAACATATCTTATTATTCTTTCTTACAAAACAATTATTATAATACTTTGATACAAACAATAGAGATCATTTTGAGTATTAATGACTACCACCGTAGCTACTAATAAACATGTAGAGCTTAAATGGTTCTTAGAGAAACAAATGCTATTTTATACATTTAAAACTTGAAAGAAGTAATTATAAAGGTAATTGAGCTCAGTGAAACAAACCAAAAACCAAAAACCAAAACCCCTGCAACTTCTAATCCTCCTTACATTTCTGCTACACACTCTTTAAGATCTAGTTTTCCAGGAAAAGAAAACAATTCCTTACACAATGCCAACTTTCACAAATCTTTGTACCTTGCCCAAGGTACTCTCTCTCCCTGAAACGCCCATAACGACGTGCTTAATGGGAGGGATGCTTAGTCACCCTTCCAATTCTACCTCCAATGGAACTTCCTCTGAGGGTCCTTCTCTGATTTCCCCAGGCCCTTAGAAGCTTCCTCAGTGTGCCCATAGCATTTTCATATACAACTGCAGTAACATTTTTCACATCGTTTTATAACTATTTGCTTACTTTTCTTTTTCACTCAACGTGACTTCCTCAAGACTCTTAAATTCTTTCTTGTAATTGTTTTCTAGTAAAAATATCCAAGTGCAAGTCAACCAAGATACACTAAACTATGTGTCCACAGTGCTGATGGTGGCGGTTAGGCTAGTCAGTTCTTTGTTGAGTTAGTATAAATTATTTTGAGGGTAACAAAATGAATACTAGAAGCAAGAGTGTTTAAACAACTTAAACCATTATCTTACCTAGGTGAGGTCTTGTAATACATATTTCATTATAACTGTAACTTTTGTGGATTTGAGAAGACAGTTTCTTGCTAAAGATAGGCTTTGTGAAAAGTATCAAGAGTAATGATGATCTTTAGGTTAAGCCGTTTTTTGTCTTTGTTTTTTAATAGGTAGGTATATATTCTGAAAGGAATTGAAGATTTATGGACTGTCTCATTGAATAAACACAGCTCATGTAATTGCCTGTAATGTTACTATATATGCGCTCTGTATTAGTTTCTTATGGCTGCTGTAACAATTTACCACAACCTAGATGGCTTAGTACAAAAGAAATTTATTCTTTCACAGTTCTGGGGGCTAGAATTTAAATCAGTATCACTGGGATGAAATAAAGGTGTTGGGAGACTCGGAGAAGATGGCGGAAGAGTAAGACGCGGAGATCACCTTCCTTCCCACAGATACAGTAGAAATACATCTACACGTGGAACTGCTCCTACAGAACACCCACTGAACGCTGGCAGAAAACGTCAGACCTCCCAAAAGGCAAGAAACTCCCCCCGTACTTGGGTAGGGCAAAAGAAAAAAAAAAAAACAGAGACAAAAGAATAGGGACGGTACCTGCACCAGTGGGAGGGAGCTGTGAAGGAGGAAAGATTTCCACGCACTAGGAAGCCCCTTCGCGGGCAGAGACTGCGGGTGGCAGAGGGGGGAAGCTTCGGAGCCACGGAGGAGAGCGCAGCCACAGGGGTGCGGAGGGCAAAGCGGAGAGATTCCCGCACTTCCCGCACGGAGGCTCAGCGCCGAGCAGCGCTCACCAGCCCGAGAGGCTTGTATGCTCCCCCGCCGGGGCGGGCGGGGCTGGGAGCGGAGGCTCGGGCTTCGGTCGGTCGGATCGCAGGGAGAGGACTGGTGTTGGCGGCGTGAACACAGCCTGAAGGAGATAGCGCACCACAGCTGGCTGGGAGGGAGACCGGGAAAAAGTCTGCAGCTGCCGAAGAGGCAAGAGACTTTTTCTTGCCTCTTTGTTTCGCGGCGCGCAAGGAGAGGGGATTCAGAGCGCCGCCTAAACGAACTCCAGAGATTGGCGCGAGCCGCGGCTATCAGCGCGGACCCCAGAGACGGGCGTGAGACACTGGGGCTGCTGCTGCCGCCTCCAAAAAGCCTGTGTGCGAGCACAGGTCACTCTCCACACCGCCCCTCCCAGGAGCCAGTGCAGCTCGCTACTGCCAGGCTCCCGTGATCCAGGGACAACTTCCCCGGGAGAACGCACGGCGCGCATCAGGCTGCTGCAACGTCACGACGCCTCTGACGCCGCAGGCTCGCCCCGCCTCCTCCGTACCCCTCCCTCCCCGCGGCCTGGGGGAGCCAGAGACCCCGAAGCAGCTGCTCCTTTAACCCCGTCCTGTCTGGGCGGGGAACAGACGCCCTCAGGCGACCTACTCACAGAGGCGGGTCCAAATCCAAAGCTGATCCCCAGGAGCTGTGCGAACAGAGACGAGGAGGGGAAATCTCTCCCAGCAGCCTCAGAAGCAGCGGATTAAAACTCCACTAACAACTTGATGTGCCTGCATCTGTTGAATACCTGAATAGACAACGAATCATCCCAAATTCAGGAGGTGGACTTTGGGAGCAGGATATATTAATTTTTCCCCTTTTCCTTTTTTTTTGTGAGTGTATATGTATATGCTTCTGGGGGAGATTTTGTCTGTATAGCTTTGCTTTATAATAGCTTTATTTTACTTCACTATATTATAGCCTCTTTCTTTCTTTCTTTCTTTCTATTTTTTCTCCCTTTTACTCTGAGCCGTGTGGACGAAAGGCTCTTGGTGCTTCAGCCAGGCATCAGGGCCGTACCTTGGAGGTGGGAGAGCCAACTTCAGGACACTGGTCCACAAGAGACCTCCCAGCTCCACGTAATACCAAACGGCAAAAATCTCTCAGAGATCTCCATCTCAACATCAAGACCCAGCATCACTCAATGACCAGCAAGCTACAGTGCTGAACACCCTATGCCAAACAACTAGCAAGACAGGAACACAGCCCCATCCATTAGCAGAGAGGCTGCCTAAAATCATAATAAGGCCACAGACACCCCAAAATACACCACCAGACGTGGACATGCCCACCAGAAAGACAAGATCCAGCCTCATCCACCAGAGCTCAGGCACTAGTTCCCTCCACCAGGAAACCTACACAACCCACTGAACCAACCTTAGCCACTGGGGACAGATACCAAAAACAACCGGAACTACGAACCTGCAACCTGTGATAAGGAGACCCCAAACACAGTAAGATAAGCAAAATGAGATGACAGAAAAACACACAGCAGATGAAGGAGCAAGGTCAAAATACACTAGACTTAACAAATGAAGAGGAAATAGGTAGTCTACTTGAAAAAGAATTCAGAATAATGATAGTAAGGATGATCCAAAATCTTGCAAATAGAATAGACAAAATGCAAGAAACATTTAACAAGGACCTAGAAGAACTAAACAGGAACCAAGCAATGATGAAAAACACAATAAATGAAATTAAAAATACTCTAGATGGGATCAATAGCAGAATAACTGAGGCAGAAGAAAGGATAAGTGATCTGGAAGATAAAATGGTGGAAATAACTACTGCAGAGCAGGATAAAGAAAAAAGAATGAAAAGAACTGAGGACAGTCTCAGAGACCTCTGGGACAACATTAAATGCACCAACATTCGAATTATAGGGGTCCCAGAAGAAGAAGAGAAAAAGAAAGGGACTGAGAAAATATTTGAAGAGATTATAGTTGAAAACTTCCCTAATATGGGAAAGGAAATAGTTAATCAAGTCCTGGAAGCACAGAGAGTCCCATACAGGATAAACCCAAGGAGAAACACGCCAAGACACATATTAATCAAACTGTCAAAAATTAAATATAAGGAAAACATATTAAAGGCAGCAAGGGAAAAACAACAAATAACACACAAGGGAATCCCCATAAGGTTAACATCTGATCTTTCAGCAGAAACTCTGCAAGCCAGAAGGGAGTGGCAGGATATACTTAAAGTGATGAAGGAGAAAAACCTACAACCAAGATTACTCTACCCAGCAAGGATCTCATTCAGATGTGATGGAGAAATTAAAACCTTTACAGACAAGCAAAAGCTGAGAGAGTTCAGCACCACCAAACCAGCTTTACAACAAATGCTAAAGGAACTTCTCTAGGCAAGAAACACAAGAGAAGGAAAACACCTACAATAACAAACCCAAAACATTTAAGAAAATGGGAATAGGAACATACATATCGATAATTACCTTGAATGTAAATGGATTAAATGCTCCCACCAAAAGACACAGGCTGGCTGAATGGATACAAAAACAAGACCCATATATATGCTGTCTACAGGAGACCCACTTCAGACCTAGAGACACATACAGACTGAAAGTCAGGGGATGGAAAAAGATATTCCATGCAAATGGAAATCAAAAGAAAGCTGGAGTAGCAATTCTCATATCAGACAAAATAGACTTTAAAATAAAGACTATTACAAGAGACAAAGAAGGACACTATATAATGATCAAGGGATCGATCCAAGAGGAAGGTATAACAATTGTAAATATTTATGCACCCAACATAGGAGCACCTCAATACATAAGGCAAATACTAACAGCCACAAAAGGGGAAATCGACAGCAACACAATCATAGTAGGGGACTTTAACACCCCACTTTCACCAATGGACAGATCATCCAAAATGAAAATAAATAAGGAAACACAAGCTTTAAATGATACATTAAACAAGATGGACTTAATTGATATTTATAGGACATTCCACCCAAAAACAACAGAATACACATTTTTCTCAAGTGCTCATGGAACATTCTCCAGGATAGATCATATCTTGGGTCACAAATCAAACCTTGGTAAATTTAAGAAAATTGAAATAGTATCAAGTATCTTTTCCGACCACAATGCTATGAGACTAGATATCAATTACAGGAAAAGATCTGTAAAAAATACAAACACATGGAGGCTACACAATACACTACTTAATAACGAAGTGATCACTGAAGAAATCAAAGGGGAAATCAAAAAATACCTAGAAACAAATGACAATGGAGACACGACGACCCAAAACCTATGGGATGCAGCAAAAGCAGTGCTAAGAGGGAAGTTTATAGCAATACAAGCCTACCTCAAGAAACAGGAAACATCTTGAATAAACAACCTAACCTTGCACCTAAAGCAATTAGAGAAAGAAGAACAAAAAAACCCCAAAGCTAGCAGAAGGAAAGAAATTATAAAGATCAGGGCAGAAATAAATGAAAAAGAAATGAAGGAAACAATAGCAAAAATCAATGAAACTAAAAGCTGGTTCTTTGAGAAGATAAACAAAATTGATAAACCATTAGCCAGACTCATCAAGAGAAAAAGGGAGAAGACTCAAATCAATAGAATTAGAAATGAAAAAGGAGAAGTAACCACTGACACTGCAGAAATACAAAAGATCATGAGAGATTACTACAAGCAACTCTATGCCAATAAAATGGACAACCTGGAAGAAATGGACAGACTCTTAGAAATGCACAAACTGCCGAGACTGAACCAGGAAGAAATAGAAAATATGAACAGACCAATCACAAGCACTGAAATTGAAACTGTGATTAAAAACCTTCCAACAAACAAAAGCCCAGGACCAGATGGCTTCACAGGTGAATTCTATCAACATTTAGAGAAGAGCTAACACGTATTCTTCTCAAACTCTTCCTAAATATAGCAGAGGGAGGAACACTCCCCAACTCATTCTACGAGGCCACCATCACCCTGATACCAAAACCAGACAAAGATGTCACAAAGAAAGAAAACTACAGGCCAATATCACTGATGAACATAGATGCAAAAATCCTCAACAAAATACTAGCAAACAGAATCCAACAGCACATTAAAAGGATCATACACCATGATCAAGTGGGGTTTATCCCAGGAATGCAAGGATTCTTCAATATACGCAAATCAATCAATGTGATACACCATATTAACAAATTGAAGGAGAAAAACCATATGATCATCTCAATAGATGCAGAGAAAGCTTTTGACAAAATTCAACACCCATTTATGATAAAAGCCCTGCAGAAAGTAGGCATAGAGGGAACTTTCCTCAACATAATAAAGGCCATATATGACAAACCCACAGCCAACATTGTCCTCAATGGTGAAAAACTGAAACCATTTCCACTAAGATCAGGAACAAGACAAGGTTGCCCACTCTCACCACTATTATTCAACATAGTTTTGGAAGTGTTAGCCACAGCAATCAGAGAAGACAAAGAAATAAAAGGAATCCAAATCGGAAAAGAAGAAGTAAAGCTGTCACTATTTGCAGATGACATGATACTATACATAGAGAATCCTAAAGATGCTACCAGAAAACTCCTAGAGCTAATCAATGAATTTGGTAAAGTAGCAGGATACAAAATTAATGCACAGAAATCTCTTGCATTTCTATACACTAATGACGAAAAATCTGAAAGTGAAATTAAGAAAACACTCCCGTTTACCATTGCAACAAAAAGAATAAAATATCTAGGAATAAACCTACCTAAGGAGACAAAAGACCTGTATGCAGAAAATTATAAGACACTGATGAAAGAAATTAAAGATGATACAAATAGATGGAGAGATATACCATGTTCCTGGACTGGAAGAATCAACATTGTGAAAATGACTCTACTACCCAAAGCAATCTACAGATTCAATGCAATCCCTATCAAACTACCACTGGCATTTTTCACAGAACTAGAACAAAAAATTTCACAATTTGTATGGAAACACAAAAGACCCCGAATAGCCAAAGCAATCTTGAGAACGAAAAATGGAGCTGGGGGAATCAGGCTCCCTGACTTCAGACTATATTACAAAGCTTCAGTAATCAAGACAGTTTGGTACTGGCACAAAAACAGAAATATAGATCAATGGAACAGGATAGAAAGCCCAGAGATAAACCCACACACATATGGTCACCTTATCTTTGATAAAGGAGGCAAGCATATACAGTGGAGAAAAGACAGCCTCTTCAATAAGTGGTGCTGGGAAAATTGGACAGGTACATGTAAAAGTATGAAATTAGAACACTCCCTGACACCATGCACAAAAATAAACTCAAAATGGATTAAAGACCTAAGTGTAAGGCCAGACACTATCAAACTCTTAGAGGAAAACATAGGCAGAACACTCTATGACATACATCATAGCAAGATTCTTTTTGACCCAGCTCCCAGAGAAATGGAAATAAGAACACAAATAAACAAATGGGACCTAATGAAACTTAAAAGCTTTTGCACAGCAAAGGAAACCATAAACAAGACCAAAAGACAACCATCAGAATGGGAGAAAATATTTGCAAATGAAGCAACTGACAAAGGATTAATCTCTAAGATTTACAAGCAGCTCATGCAGCTCAATAACAAAAAAACGAACAACCCAATCCAAAAATGGGCAGAAGACCTAAATAGACATTTCTCCAAAGAAGATATACAGATGGCCTACAGACACATGAAAGAATGCTCAACATCATTAATCATTAGAGAAATGCAAATCAAAACTACAATGAGATATCATCTCACACCGGTCAGAATGGCCATCATCAAAAAATCTAGAAACAATAAATGCTGGAGAGGGTGTGGAGGAAAGGGAACACTCTTGCACTGTTGGTGGGAATGTAAATTGATACAGCCACTATGGAGAACAGTATGGAGGTTCCTTAAAAAACTACAAATAGAACTACCATACGACCCAGCAATCCCACTACTGGGCATATACCCTGAGAAAACCATAGGTCAAAAAGTGTCATGTACCACAATGTTCATTGCAGCTCTATTTACAATAGCCAGGACCTGGAAGCAACCTAAATGTCCATCGACAGATGAATGGATAAAGAAGATGTGGCACATATATACAATGGAATATTACTCAGCCATAAAAAGAAATGAAATGGAGGTATTTGTAATGAGGTGGATGGAGTTAGAGTCTGTCATACAGAGTGAAGTAAGTCAGAAAGAGAAAAACAAATACAGTATGCTAACACATATATACGGAATCTAAGGAAAAAAAAAAAAAAGGCCATGAAGAACCTAGTGGCAAGACGGGAATAAAGATACAGACCTACTAGAGAATGGACTTGAGGATATGGGGAGGGGGTGGGGTGAGATGTGACAGGGTAAGAGAGTGTCATGGACATATATACACTACCAAATGTAAAATAGATAACTAGTGGGAAGCAGCCGCATAGCACAGGGAGATCAGCTCGGTGCTTTGTGACCACCTAGAGGGGTGGGATGGGGAGGGTGGGAGGGAGGGAGATGCAAGAGGGAAGAGAGATCGGAACATATTGTATATGTATAACTGATTCACTTTGTTATAAAGCAGAAGCTAACACACCATTGTAAGGCAATTATACTTCAATAAAGATGTTTAAAAAAAAATTAAAATAAAAATAAAGGTGTTGGCAAGGTCATGATTTAGAAAAAAAAATTTTTTTAAATTATCACATAAGCCATGTTTCCTCCCCATATAATGATACAAAACCAACAAAGGCACAGACCAACAACTTAATGGTTTCAGTAGGAAGAAAGTAATACTGCTTAGAGCAAAATATTTTCTGTATTATTAAAATGACATGTGCTTCAAACTAGGTAAGATTTACATAAAACAACCTGAGACATTGAACCTGGTATTCTTTACTTCTCACCAGCTTCCAAATCTTAACCTTGCTCTCAGATCATGAAAACACATGCTTGGGAAGAAACAGCTAAGCTACAGGGAGATAACCACTTTCTGTGGATCCCTGTAGACAGAAATAAGCTTGGCCTGAAAGCAATGTTACAGAGGATTTCAGAATCACGAGAGCAAAATGGTACATTAGGGATAAGTCTACACTTATGATTCCAGGAAGAATAAGAGCCTAAACCTTCCTAAGCAGAGAGATGTCTACCTTATTTCTCAAGAGCTCCATGGAATTGGACTCCAAAAGCATCATGAAAACCCTTTTCTAGTATCACTTTCCCTTTTCCTTATATAAAATCCAAATTCCTCTCATTACAAGTATAGGTCAGTTTTTGTTTCTTATTCAGAAGTTATATTCTACCAAAAATAGCTTTGGCTATTTTTAGAAATATTCTTTAATCTCTCACTCCCTCCTCTGCTAAGCCCCTCCACTGGAAATGATCTCCATTTTTCAGAGACTCTATTTTATTTTTTTAAAAACTCTGACATAATTTATACGATTTGGGTGGCCACATTTTTAACTTCACTTACTCCTTTTAAAATTTGATCTGGGGAAAAAATCCACTCAAGCATCCCACCTAGATTATTTCTGAAATATAAGGGCTATGTATGTATTGGGGTTGGGAAGAGGGATGTAGGGTAGGATCTGTATACTTGGAGATTACCAAAAAGAGGTAGAAAATTAACTAAAGTACTACCATGTGAACATAATAATTATAGTAAGGCAAACAAATGTAAAGCAGGGGAAAATATCGACACATTTGATTATTGGCAGTATTTTGTAAAAGGATACGGGAATGGGGGTTGTTATCAGCTTTAAAATGTCAAGAAACTGTGTTTATGAATACATTTGAAAAGAGTCCTTTTCAGGATGCCAAAAATCTCATATAGGATTGCTTTTTAAAATTCTATTAGTATTTCTTCTTGTAGCAGAGAGTCTCTTATTTTAGATAATACACAAGGTATCTGAATAAATTTGGGGAAACATTTATAGAAATTTTTTAGACAAAAAAAATCTTTTTCTACTACTTTAAAATAATCAATAGTTTGGCACTACTATAAGCACTATAGAAGAAAAGAAAGCTAAATTTAAAAAATTAAACTAAAAAGTCATAGAATCACATGCTTAATCAGATGCTCCAGAATATTTCTCATTATTATTGTTAAAGTGACCAATTATTGCTGTGCCCAAATTTAGAAGAAAGGCAAACAAGCTGAATATTCTCCTATTCACCTAATTTTTAAAAATTTTTCTTCTTTCTCCAGAACACCTCTAAAACAAAATGTCAACACACAATCAGTATTCAAAGTAAGAGCTTAGCCAAAATATAATTTTGGAGGGATAAAAGCCCTATTGATATCATTTCTCCACACTTTTATTGTCATTGTTGCCTCTTCCTAGTGCTTCTCAATTTATCCTCTTTATTCTGGACTGCTATAAAATTTTCCCTAACTATCTACACTATTTTTCAAAATATCAAATAAATCAATACACAGCAACAAGATTAACTACCAGTTAATGAGATACAAGTGTGTATGTGTGTGTATGTATGTGTATATACATATATATATACAATATTTATGTAATTTTCAATAGCACCATTGCAAAATCAGAACTGTTTATTGATCAGGAAACTAAGGCTGAGAGATACTAGATTCTTTGTCAAAATTGTGCAGCTGGTATATCCTTGGACTAATTTATTCTGGTTCAATCTGTTAACATGTGAATCAACTCATATCCACTTCAGCCACATCACATATCTTAAAATAAGCATTATAAATCATTTCTCCTATGTAAATCTAGTTCTAAAAATACTCTCTACACCATTATATTTTATATTGACTATTATGTTCAAAATAATTTGAACATTAAAGAGAACATTAAAGTATTCTATATTTTAATTTTTTCCAGTTCCATTGATAATAATACCTGACACTTATTAAGGGCTTACAGTACAGCAGCCATTCTTTCACACATTATATGTACCATTTCCCTCAACAGTCACAACTCTAATGAGGTGTCATATTAGTTAGAATTAAGTTCAGTAGTGAGTGACTGAAAGAATGGAAATAACAGGCTTTTACGATGTGGAAATTATTTCTCTTTTAAGTAAATATATGGGTAGGTGATCTAGGAATGGTATGATGTCAAAGACCCAAGCTCCCAGAAGCTCGCATATGATACTCCTCACATTTCATTGGCCATAAAATAGTCACATGGACAAATGCAGCAGCAAAGGGCTGGGAAATACAATCTGCATTATGGAAGGCCATTTAACTGAATAAAATTGGGGGGCTCTATCAGAAAGGGAGAAGACAAAGGATATTAAGAAAAACTACAAGCATTCTATAAATAAGTAGCCATAATTATTATCCTTCTTTTCCAAATGAGGAAAGTAAGGCATAGAGATGTTAAGTAACATGCCTAAGGTCACACAGTAACTTGTCCCCTTCAGTTTTTATTCATCGTGTTGCAAATGCTTGTTACAAGGTCAATTTTACTATAAGTTCTAATTTATCCCTCCATCACCAAACATCTATGTTTTGCCTTGCACCAAAAACCATATCTATCTGTCATTTGCAAAGATAGATATGGTACATAAAAGATAAAAGATAAAACAGTGAAAAAGCCAAGGGGAAAGAGGAATAAAAGATGAAGCCAAGAATAATTATTTATCAAAATTAAGGTAGATTCTACACAAAAAATTCTCCTCAGAAATGAAAAGGGACAAACTACTGATGCATGCAGTAACATGAATGAATCTTAAAAGCACTCTGTTAAATAAAAGTAGCCAGACACAAAAGGCTCCCTACCATATGCTTCCATTTTTATGACACTTTTGAAAAGGCATGTCAGTGATAGAAATCAGATCAGTGGTTGCCAAAGGCTGGGAGTGGAGCAAGGAGACTGACTGCAGAACGGCAAGAAAGAACTCTATGGGGAAACAAAAATATCTTTATATTGTAGTAGTTTTTTGACTGTAAACATTCATCAAAAATAATTGAAATATATAGCTAAAAAGGATCAATTTTACTATATATAAATGATACTTCAATAATCATGACTCATACAAATACATAAGCTATATAAGCTATTGGGTAGCCTTAGTTAGCTGAGGATTACAATTTGCCTCTGAGTTTTGTAAACCCAGTGTAGAGATTAAAATATAATCAGTTATAAAATCATCAGTGTCTTTAAAAATAATATTAAGATAAATAATCTGGGCAAGGATGAAATGAGGTGGTAAAACTTTTTTTTTGCTTAAATACAGTTTGTTTTCATATATTACAGGTTGGTAATTTTGCAATTAAAAAACTATTTCATAATACCAGTATACAGATTACAAATTTCAGGTACAGCATTCAAGCAGGATTAACTCATGCCTGAGTAGTCTACTCATTAACACTCAGAGTCTAAAATTATATACTTAGATGTACTCAGAATTCTAGAGAGCTTCATCCTTTGTTTGAGTACACAAGAAAATACATATAAACTAATCTATTCAAGGGCCATTCAAAGTTCTTATTGCCAGCTAGGTCTTGTCAACATGAATTTTGTCAGGTACCACTTTGTAAATTCATTCTAGTTTCTATGTACTTTTCTTGCCAAATCATTTTTTCACAAGCTAATACCTTACTTAGTCTTTCTGTAGAGAACTTATGCTATTTATCATTTCTTCTAGTAACAATTTAGAAAAAAAATCCACATATTAGAATCACATTATTTTGTTCAGGATTCTGGAAAACATTCATTTTAGAAACATTCATTCACACTGGCTCCCTCATTTACAACCTGGAACCTTGGAAAAGGCACTTTAACCCCTCTGTGCCTCAATGACCTCACAGGAAAGTGGAGCTAATAAGAACAGCTCACTCATAAAGTTCTATGTTGAGAGTTAAATTAGTCAGTATATGTAAAATGCTTAGAGCATGCCTGACACAAAGCAAGCATTACTTTAGTTGCTGCTACTATCACTCTTAAATCCTACATGACCTGAACATTCCTCAAAATACAAAATTTTATTTAGTACCTCTTTGTATAGATTCTGTGTAACCTTTTAAAGTCTTATCATCTCCCATTAGAAAAGAATAAAAATGTTAATCCCATGGTAATAATGTGACATATTAGTATTAAGCCTGTACTACATGCAAACTAAATCCCTTAGGGGAAAATACATTTAAAAAATTAGAAAATTAAATCCAACAATCTGAATATAACACATTATGGGAGGCATGTTTACATTACGGTTAAAATGTAAGAAAGCGCGCGCACACACACACACACAGAGGAACAGAAACAAAACCTGTGTTGTGTTGCCAAACAGCCAAGAGTTTGAAGTTGAAAGACTGCCACTCTTCCCCCTACCCCATAACCACCATTTGGTCTAGGCTGACCTTATTTCCTTTGGTACATTCCACCTTGGGTGACTTATTTTCACTTTGGATAAAACAAGGGATCTAATTACAAATCTAGTCATTGAAAAAACTGAGTGGGAATCAAATCAGGTTTAAGACATGATAGCAGCTGTGTAAATTGAGGATATGAATGGATTCTGACAGAAAAGAACCATGAGATAATTCCCTGTAACAGAATTGCATCCCTCTCCCTTAGAGGACATTAAAAACTTGGTTTGAACAATTATTTCCATAGGAGGCATTACTTTCTCCATAATTTCATCCTAGTTTTCCTCTAGACAAGTTCATGTTCCACTTCTTAAAGGGGCATTTATCTCTGTAAGAAAAAGGGATATGTTATGGCTTTGTTGTTACACTGAATATATCAGCCCCTTGAAAGGGTTAATCATCTTTCTGTATGACACAATTAGACACAGACAAATACAGGGATCTAAGAATGCATTTCACCAGTAGATAGTCTTTGCTTTGGGAGAAGCTTCAGAAGGAGTAGAGTTCTAAATGTTTGTGGGGTAGACCAAGTAGTAAGCTGAGACATAGAGAATAACTTTTCATGAGAGTCCTAATGGGCCATGGTAGGAATGGGTCTGTAAGGAAGGCATAGAAAAGAAAGTGGATAGAGAAGCAATAGAGGAGAGAAGAACACAGATAAGCAAAGGTCAAAAAAAAAAAAAAAAAAAAGACATACAGAGAAGCTTTAAGACATCTCAGAGTATCAATAAAATAGGACTTAACATTTCTATGAAATATAAGCCATGCTTCATAACCTAAAAAAACGTTGAAGATTGGAATTTTTTTTATTCCCCACCTATAGATAATTCATCTTTTGAAATTATTTGTAACCTCTATCCATACTTTAAAATGATCACTTACCCTCATATTGTCTTGATATATATCTTAAATATTAAAATATTTAAAAGAATTAACTTTATGTAAATAAAACCAATAAAATGAACTAATGGAAGTAAGAAAGCATCTTCCAGGGATGTATTACTGTATAGCTGAGGGAAAGAATAGGTATAGTATGATAATTTTGAGCATGGTAATGCTGATTGATCGGATTACATGCTGTGAACAAAAGGAATAAGTGGTCAGGCATGAATGATAGTGCCTGAAAGGAAGACAGAGTTAAACAGACCCTTACAACCCATGGCCAAGTATGATCAGCTCTAACAAATGGAGTACAGTAATAGCAGCTGAAAGTTGTAATGATTGCCTGAAGAGGTGGGTCAAAAAAATTCCAGGACATTTGATGCCTAAAGGCATTAACATTATGGGCATAACTGGAAAAAAACGACAGGCAGGATCCATTACAGGACTGTTAGAGGCAAGGACAAAGGAAACACTGAAAAGATAAAATGAAATTTCATTTTCACTGATGGTGCTTAATCAAAACTTTGGAACAGGTAAACAACTGGAGAGGCCTACTTAATAATACATCTATTCTCCAGTAGATTAATATGCCTCTTTAGTTCTCAAAAGTAGAAAAATGGATGTTGAGATAGCAAAAGTAAATTATATGAATTCATTATGTCTAATGACAACTTCTTCTATCCTATGACAATATGTCTCTTTCCATAATTGGCTTGGATGTTATAATTGTAAATGCAACATGCAATGTGAGATTTATGTTCAATTGATTATTGTATATAAATTGGAAATAAAAAGATGAATGTTGCAGAAGCTTAAGGGTCACTATTCTTCACATTTGTCACTCTGAAATTTGATTGGTTCAAATTTAGCTAAATAAAGTTCACGGAGTCAAGAGAAGACAATCCATTATGTTGAAAAAAGATACCTACGCAGACTTCCTTTTTTCCATTATTTTCAACTTCTTCTTTTCCTTTTCCTTTAGTCTTTCAAATCTTCCATTTTATAGCAGAGGTCAGGTTCTGGAACTTCTTAAGGGCAGATGCACTGCTCACTGTATGCTATATTTGAACTGGTTCTTATTTATCCTATATTAAATACATATCTCCACGTATGTTTGTTAAAATGAACATGCAGTCTCAGGCACTCTATTTCTTACCATAATGTATTTAGTATATAATTAGTTGCTTCTAACATAAAATATATTTATCACCTGTAAGTCAGATTTTTAATATGCTCACCCCTCACAATCAATCAATACATAATGATAGCAAAACCTTATAAACAATCAACATTGAGAGATCAATGTTTAAGGAAGGTCTGATATTACTCATGATCCTGCCCACCTCTGTCCTCTGTTCTGTCAGGAAAGCTTTAGACACCAACCATTATTATTTTATCTTTTAGTCACGGACAGGATGCAGGGGATAGAAATAGTGAGAGCCTCTAAGTATCAGGCAATAGGTAGAGTCTCTTCACAGGTCATCTCATTTGATTCTCACAACCACCTTAGAAGATAAATATGGTATTCTCCTCCCTGTTCAGATGTGGATAATACACTACTTAATACTTAATCATGGAGAGTAAATAGCTTTCCTTCAGTGTGGAAGCCAGTAAGAAGCAATACTGAAATTCATTTTCTGGGTAGCACGTTTTCTGACAGATTTTGACCAAAAGATAAGCATCCAGATGAGAGAAACCAAGACAGTGAGGATAGTAGATGTTCCTCCAAATAAAGGAAGAATGTTTAGACTTGGAAAGAGAAGATGCATGGGGAAAATAATAATGTCTTCAAATTTCTGCAATGTTTTTATATGCAAAGGAATTTCGTGAAATATATGCCTCTTCTGAGGACAAGACCACAGTCTCCAAATGTAGAGTTCACACAAAGAGCTTTGGTTTACTATAAAAAGAATGTTCTAGTAATCTAGCCACATAAACTTCAACTTCCTTAGAAAGTAGGAGCCTCCTTACCACCAGAAGTTCCAAACAGATGCTGCTGACTATATGTGAATCATGTTATTAAACAGATTCCAGCTTTGGGTGGGAGTTGAATCTAGGTAACCTCAAAGGTCCCCTTTCCACTTCCAGTGCTGACTTTAGAAATGATGCTAAATAGCAATTTTAAAAAGAAGAGACAATTTAGCATCTTTTTATTTAGCTCCTAATATGATATATTTCTTTTTTACAACATGTACACTTTTTCAATTTATCCTTTGATTACATGATTCAAATTGTTATTTAGGGAGTTAAAGTGGCTACACTGAGGGGTGCTTCAAATCCTATAGCACCTGGCTGTCTACTTATAAGAATTAATATGGATATATGTGCACTCCAGTGAAGAGTTACTATGTGTTAATTGTATGTTAATATATGACACATTTTAATCTTCCACAGGCAATCTAACCTAAAACCTAAAAGAGAGAGAAATAGTTTTCAACCTCGTGAAATGAAATCTGTACACTTACCTCTCAATATATAATTCATATTTTGGATGGTGACTTATAATTTGCTTAATATACCAGGGTAGAAGGATACTGTTTATTCAAATCCAAATGAGTTCCTGAGAAATCTAGTTCCTATTTATAATCTTCCATTTTTCTATATGTGGATTGTGAGCTTTGGAAAGAAGAGTCTGTGTACTGTTAGGTTTTGACTAATAGCTTGGTGGCCAGCACAAAAGGAAGTACTCAATAAATCACTCATGAATAAATTGAAAGCTGCTTAAAAGTAATTAGCTTTCCTGGAATTCACAAAGAAATGAACCCAACATCAGCTAATGCCAGTTTTATAGGTATTTCATGCTATGGCTGTCAACTCTGGCTATATACCAGGACACTTGGTAAAGGTTTCGGTAAAGTATCAATGACGAAAAGGCCACAACTACATTCTGAAACAGAAACTCCAATGTAGAGGTTAAGGCATCCATATTTTAATATACTTTATCAATGATTCTTATAATTTTGCAATTTAAGAACCACTTTTATTGATAACCATTTGTTCCTAGACAAGGAGCTAGACATTCCCTATGAATATGACTCTATCATTTATTCTATTATATTAAAAATACATATCCCTAACTGGGGACAGATTCTGCCTCTTAGGATCAACAATTACCTTTAGTGTATGTACATACTTAAAATGGAAAAATAAATGCTTCAGTGTATGTCTATGACATTACAGAACCGTTCCATATTATAAATGTCTCAGCCTAGTCAGGTAATAACATATAATTAAAATAGATATTTTCACCTTAAGTTATTAGATCACACTGCTATTTTGCTAACTCATAAATTATAAAGAGCACAGAAAACAAATTTACGGGGGTGAAGTCGAAGTGAATCCCATCATTTCTATCCCTGCCTACGTTGTGAATTTGGTGGCAAAATTTGTGAAACCAAATGCATCCCCTTCCTTCCCCAACCCCCAATAAAATAGTGAAGAAACAAAAACATTTTCTAGGTTAGGGGTAGCATATTTACAATTTGCCAGCTTGTGCCATTGCTGCTGAATCTCTTCCCATGTCTTGATTTTGCAAGATTTGATCTCTATGACATTGGAATGCTCTTCCCTGCTTTTCTGAATCCCCCCTTCTTTTCCAGTATATACAACAGCTACGTAGTGATTTCTCCTTCTATGTGAACATCTGTTTGGGTTTACTGCTTGTCCCATTGCATATGTTCTACAGAACCAACCCAGTCCGGGTCAACTCAGTCTCAGAGTATCCCAACCTGCCCATGACACTTTAAAATACTAGAAAAAAAGCCAGATATTACAAACTAAGTTTCATCATTTCCATTCAAGAAAGGATCTCATTCCCTGCTGTTTCTAGTACCTCAACTGGAGTCTGTCATCTAGCTAGCTAACATTAAGTATTTGTTTAATAAGCAGATAAATCGAGATGATAGTTTTGGTACAATAAATACAGAGAATATATCATTTGTTCTGATTCATAAGTTTAGATTCATTTTTTTTTTCCCAACCAAGTAATCTTGTGCATGACTATGACAAAGGCAAGATTGATGATATCCTAAAAGACATGACTGTTCAAGACTGTCTTACTGGAGGAAGAATTGGCTGCAAAAATTTCTGCAACCTAAGAAAGAACAAAGTGTATATTCAGCAAAACTAACATTTAATACATTTAATTTTATCAGAAAATCTATCATCAAATTATAAGCAAGTCTATAGATATCAAATAAACTATTTTCTCTCCCCAAAGTAGTGAATGCATACAATTACTTGACAAATCCAGGACTTGTCTTCAAAATTATTTGTTACTAAAGCTGGTATTTGTGAAGTACCAGCCCTAATGTAGTTCCTTTACTGGATGATGTTTTTAATAATGGACAGTTGGGTATAAATCATTATTTTGAATGACACAATTATGTTTCTTCTAAAAAGCTCTGCAAAGCTTTGCATTATTATCAAGACGTTTTGTACTTGTTTAACAGAGCCCATTACCCACATGCTATATTTATTTATTCATGTTTTATGGTACTTATTTATACCCTCTATAACTGTAACTACAAGTTTTATCAAGTTTATAGCATTTTTTAATATTAAATTTTGCTCCTCTACGGCCTAGGAATTATCCTTAAAATTTTTTGTTTTTTTCAAAAGTTATTTTCTAAAATTTCAAAATGTAAGAACTTTAAGTGGTATAAGTGAACACTGAGAATTATAAAGTTCAGATAGTTTACTATTGTGAAACATTACTTTCTGTGGTCACATTTTGGCTTCATTTTTAAAAGTGAAACAAAACTCATGTTTCAGCACAAATTATGATTATATATAATCATTGGTGTTTATTTTGAAACAGTACATATCTAGAATTTTTAAAACAATCTATTGTATAATACTCTTAAGTCACATGTATTTATTTAATTTATAAAAAAAAGGTTAATTGCACTATTCATGTTCTGTTCCATCCTTTCCTTTGTTTACTCAGCAGTGTCAACTGAATTACGTGAGCCTTTCCTGTCCTAAGTACTGGGAAAACAAAGATGAATTAGATACTGGCCTGCTCATAGTGAGCTTCTAATCTAGTAGGGAAGTCATATGTATAGAAATCAACACTTCCACTAATATCTTTATGAAAAAAAAAAAAAAAAAAGCTTTAGTGACTCAGAGACACCAGGGTGGGCATCACAGGGCATACAAAGCTTTAACTGTGGCTTAAAGAGAAAGTAAATGTTTGCAAGCAGACAGGAGACAGCAGCACTCCTGGGAGGAGAAATAGCATATGTGAAGTCAAAGAGGAATGAAATACCACAGCATATTTGGGAAACTGGAAGGGGTTTGCTTTTTTCAGTGGTTCAAGTTTCACGGAAGCCAAGTAATAAGAAAGGGCACAGGAGATATTAGTAAATGCCAGACATAAAATGTTGGTCTCATACCACATGTTAAGAAATCTGCCTTTTTTATCCTGAAGTCACTGGGTAGTCATCTGTAATTCTCAAGCAAATCCACCTCACAGTAGACTTACCTTTTAGAAAACTACACTATTGGTAACACATACAGCAGATTAGAGGGAAGTAGGACCAGATCTATGTTTGAGGCTACAGAAATAATCCTCATGAGAATGAACAGAATAGTAAGAAAAGAATGAAGACAACATGTTTTTGAAGTTAAAAATTAATAGAATTTGGAAAACCACTGGATGTATCAGGTAAGGAAGTGAAGCTATAGGAATGGCTCTAAATTTTCTTGTTCAGGGCCATGGAGAATTATAAACCAATTAACCAGGGCAGAGACAAAAGTAAATTTTATAAGGCAGAAATAATGATCCAAGTTTTAGGTGCACAGGTTTAAGTATAGTGTGTAATATCCAGAGAGTATTATCTACTAGGTAGTTTGGTATGTTCAGATCCTGGTCACAGTAGAGAGTTATAGTTGGATGCACAGACTTTGATGTCATTAGTTGATATATAGATGTTGAATGAGATAATGGAGATAGAAAAAGTAGTCAGATTGAGGGTAATACAGACTAGAAACTCAGGAAACTCCCACAAGTACAGACTGGAACATGTCATTACATTTTAAGAATGTAAAATTTTATCAGACTTTCATATTATTCAGCTATAAGCAATATCATAAAAGTTCATTTTGTAACTAAATAGTAATGGTGCTCTAATAAAAGTATTAGCTCAATTAAAACACTACTGGATAATGTATGTTTGTAGTAGTTTTAAAATACCATTTTACAAATTCAGTTTTTGATAAAGAACAACCATCTTATCATTTATATTTTTTTTTTGCTCTGTAATAAAAATAATTTGTACTTAATTTAATGACTGACAATTACTTGAATCCACTGTAGAAGAGTGGGTACAAATTTTAAAATATTCCAAAGATAGGAAACATTAACAAAAGGGATATGTAATTTCTAGTATGGAGGCAAAAAAACTCATTTAAAAAATAATAATTTACCTATGTTGCTATAATCAACACTACATCAATCTCCACACATTTGGAATTGTTTCCTTGGAGACACTTTGTATTATTAACATTTACCCTATTGGACCTGCACATACACAACATAAATAAAGAATCGGAACTTGTCAATCATTAACTTAAATATAGCTCTAGACTGTCAAGTCTCTGGTTCCCAGGAGTAACAACCACAAAACCTATCTAATGGGGGCTTTTGCTATTAAAGTCTTCTCTGGGAAACAACTGTGTTATCTTACAATTTACCACAGATATATATTGCACCTGTTAGTGTAATAAAAAAAAAAAACCAAACTAAACCACTTACTTGAACAGGAGCAGAAACTGTGAACAGCTAAAATGCAACCCATATAACTTATTTTATGTACAAGGTATTTCATCTTTTAATTTCGAGAACTGCAAATCTCTTTAGCATTGTCTGTTTCCCCATATTGGTTTAACAAACATGCCTTGAATTTTTGTCAATATAAGCTGTTTGGGGAGGAATAGGAAAGAGAAAATATTCCTTTATTACCAGAAACAAGTAGAAAATCGAGAATACAAAATTAAGCTACACTCTTGAGTAAATATAAAAATGAAACAGATGCTTATTAATTAGTGTGGGCAGGTGATGACAAGGCTCCATGGCACATGGCACCAGCTGCGAAGAATGTAGACAAGCTTTTATCTTACCAGACCATTTATTTATTATGCAACAGACACCTCGTGCACTAGAAGTCAAAACAAAACAATACGAAGAGCTAAGATTTCAGCTTTCCAAACTTTGAACATTACTTGGTTTTACCTACTTGCCTAAGGGATAATCTGACTTTCATGTTTAAAAGTTTTAAGGATGTTCCCGTTCATTGTATTTCCTTCCACTGGAAACTGTATGACTAAAACATTATTTATGACATTCTGTTGTATACAATATGCCAAGAAGAGAGGCAGCACCGCTTTAAGTATGGAGTCTACTTTTTCAAAGAGTCCAGAATAATAGGCAGTATTAAGAAAAAAGTAAAAGATCTAGACAGAGGAAACTCTGAAAATACAGATCCACTTATCAGCTGTTTATACTCAATTTATATAAAATTAAATTTTTGAAAATAAAATTTAAAAGGCTTCTTGTGAGACACTGTGATGACCAGTCCATTCCATTTTCAATTTCCACTTCTGCTCAGATTAGCGGCAATCAAATTTCATTTCAGCAATTTGATAATGGGCCATTAAGTTAGTCTAATCAATTGAAACTATTTTTCCCCTTGTGCCCCTGCACTCTCACATAGAAATGAATTCAGTAACATTGACGGTTGACCCTTAGCTTTTTTTAGTTATTTAAGTTGTGATAACTTTTGTATTTTTTGTACTATGTGATTTTATTTGGATTTAATTTTGCAGTAGTACACAGAGTACTTGATCTCATATATTTCAATTATTTTACTTACTTAAAAGAAAATAATAAAACAAAATAAATGTCCTTCAAAAGCAATTGACAACAACAAAAAAATGCAGAAATGCAATTAGGAACTAAATGAAAAAGAATGTTTTCTACCTAAGTGATAAAAATATCAATAAAATATGATCTGTAAGTTTGTTACTTCCAAATTAAAGAATATTAAAGATCAGAAATGCTGAGGTAAATCTGGCACTTTTGGGTTCTTTAAGACTAATAAGTACAGTTTCTCTGGAAAGCAATTCAACCATCAGTATCAAGAATCAACGTACCATTCAAATCCTTAGTCAGTAAATATGTACCAAAAGAACAAATCACAAAAGGTGAAAGAGTATGCAAAACCTAGAGTAAAGAATAAGGAACAGTATCAGTGTCTAAAAATTTAAATAAATTTCAAATAAATTACCTGTTCAGATGATTTTTACATCAGCCATTAAAAATATAATTGTGGACACTATGGGATATGCTTTACAACTTACATTATTGGGAACTTATTAATTGCCATTTAAGAAAGTAATACCCATTGGTAAAGCCATTGGTAAAGCCCGTCTGTATAGGTTGCTTCCCAAAGGTATACAGAGAAGGGGGAAAAAATAGTTGAAGAGCTCAGATAAAAGTGAGAAGAGACAGAAAGATAATATACAAGTATGGGCGATGCATTTTAGTAGGAATCCAGAATCTCTGGAAACAAACTACTGATTATCCATAAATTAAGGTAGCATTTTATAGACACTCTATCAACCAGCTGGAAGATGAAATCAATACTGTCCAGTTCTTGAAGAATGGGAAAAAAATGCCAAGGAGGGCTTACTGTATTTTTTTCATTCATTTTCAAAATCTAAGGAGTATCAGTGGAGCTACTCATGTAACAATAAGGTGATATTTAGAGACTCTGAATCTTAACAGGTAATCTAAAGTTTTATATATATATATATAAATATATATATATACATATATATAAATATATATGTATACACATATATATATGAACTGTTGAACTGTTGTTGTGATACATTTTTCCATACATACAAGTTCAGAGCTAATGTTAAACAAAGCAGATGATTCCATAAAACTGATCTCTATGTCCACAGCAAACAGAAAAATGACAAGAAGTGTGCGCATGGCAAAATTTAATGATATAATTTATTTGAAAGCTACAGAAGACAATTTTGTAGTTACTATATGAATACAATTATCTTTATACTTAATATACCTAAGGAAAATGCTAGAACAGTAAAAGTGAAAACAGGAAACGGCTGATGCCCTGGGGTAAGTAATTTCTTTATTTCTTTTATTTTTATTATACTGCTGTCTGTGGAAGAAATAGAAGTTCAGAGTCACAGAAATAAAAGCCTTTGATTAAGTGCCTGAAGAGTGCTTTGAAGGCAAAAACCTAAACTTCCCAAAGAAAAATAATGCATCTTCAAGGGCAAATGCATCTAAGGACAAATCTATAATGATGAAAAATTTCATGCATGACTTAGACTAAACCTGTCTTTCAAAGATGGTTTTCTAAATTCAAAACATGCAGTTGGTCATGTAGAGCTGACCTGGGCCTGAATTTCTTGAGCAGAGGATCCTGGACGAAGCAGAGAGGCATCACATAGACAAATGTCAAAAGTGTCAATAAATAAGCTGAAAGGAAAAACTCCATCAGATCTTTGGTTGCTCTCTCTCTACTGATAGAGATGATGCAGAACATACCAGACCAACTCATTAAAGATGCAGCAGGCCACCTTTGGTATGTACTTTTGCATCTTAGGATAAAATTTAAGGAGTAGATGTTGCTAAGCAAGGCTAAATACAATTTAAAGGATAGTAACCCATGGCATGACCTTTTCCATTCCACATAGTAGCCAGTGTGAAATCTGTACCTGGTACTATTCACTCAGTGATAACTTGAGAGGTTTTGACAGCCCTGATACTCGCTTAACATGGTCAAGCGATTGATCAAGTAGCCTTTGTAGATTAATATAACAGTAACTTGTCTGCATAGGCAAATGCAACAGTAGGCTGGGGAAAGAGACCATGAAAGAATAGAACACATGGAAATTGATATCAAGGTATCTCAATTTATCAGTTGGTAACAGCTGAGCATAAATGTATGGCCAAAGGTCTAATATGAGAAGTAAATGATGATGAAAAAAATGGCCATTAGACCAAAAAAAGCAAAATATATACATTCCACATGAGCAGACTGGTATTAAGACAATAATAAAAATAAAATTTAAACTGATTGTGCTATTTATTTTTTTATAGGGAGTCTCTAATTCCACCAGGAGAGTTTTACTACTCATGATAATAAAAATAATTTTCTTTAGCTTAAACGCTTCAAATCTTTAATCAAAAACAATAATTAGACATACTAGTATTCATTATGGCATGCAAAATAAGTATTTGTAATCCCTTAATCATTCTCTGGATATGTACTGTAGTCCTTTCCCTATAATCTGGGTCACCACTGATATCCTCTGTTCAAAGCATTTTACAATCTTCTTCTTGTCAAGAGGCAGACGGTACTTTCACAGCTGAACTTGCCATAGTCTTATGAGGCTGCACCCACAGTATCACCAAGCCTACTTTTCTAACCTACACTTCCTTTCCCACATGGCTTGAGTGACTGCATGTCTGAGAATATTAAGGAATGCCAACAGATGTGTATGACAGAGCTATTTATCTCAGACAGCTCTCTCAGGAATGCAATGAAGTTATTATTAAAATTTTGCACAAAGTGTTAGCTCAACCGCCATTTTATAATAATACCCTTTATATTGTTGTTTGGCTATTAAAAATCTATTAAATGCATAACAAAGAAAGGCATGTTAAAGCTACATGTATTTCCAAGTGATAATACACCTTTGGTGTCATAGAGCAGTAAATTCTCAACATCATGAAATATGCTACTGCACATTTTTAACAAAACAAATGTATTTTTACTTGGATTTCTGTATTGTATTCACTAGATGGCACTATCAAAGTACTTCTAAATCCATAAGCTTCTCAACAATACTTTCTGATATTAAAAAATAGAATTTAGGTTTCTATGTACTTAGAAAAATATATAACACTAAAATTGTCTTTGAAAGTAGACTTTAAAAATGTCATCAAAACAACCAAGATGTCCCAAATTAGCTTCTGAAACTGCAAATCCTGAGACTGAGTTTGGTATATTTTAAAATAGTCATTCTTTCCTTCTTCAGCTTTTAAAGACAATCTTTTAAAGAATTTCAAATACACCTTCAATGGGCAAAGCTATATGCATACATCTTGTAAGGTGAACAACACCATCAGAGAAGGGAGATTCAAAATACTGTTGCTGTTGCTGACTGTTTCTTTCCTAACAGGTTAAGGTAGCTTAGTGAGAGGTGAGGGAGAATAGAGAGCCTTAGGGGGACAGAAGTAATACTTTAGAAAATATTTAACATAATTTTGAGGCTTCAATCGATTAATTTGGGATAAAACAGAGTTTAGTGTCTACTGACTTCAAATTTAATCTCCACTACTAATAAAAGTTGAATGGTATTTATAATCTCTTATAACTTCATTTCCTCTTTGTTAAAATGTATATAGTCAAAACTTTATCTTCAAGTGTTTTTAATGTGAAGAAATTTTATTAGCATACTTTGCTTTTATTTCTATTTTAACTTATGTAATCATTATATTTAAGTGGTTAATTATACTGGTAAAGGCTAGAAATATACAGAAAGTCCCATCAACAGCTATCAGTGACATCCTGCTACCTCCCTCATTTAGAACTAATAGTCTCTATTAGTTCTTATTGGAAAATTTTCTTCCATTAGGGAAATTGGCTGTAGGTGTGGCTCTCCAATAACACATTGCTCCCTAACACAAAGCCAGCCTATAAAACATAGTTCAATTCTACTGCAACAAAGCAGCTTTTATGAAGAATCACAAATCAGATGGAGCTGCCAAAATGCAGCATTTCTGTACCAAGATTTCCCTCCTTACCCTTTTCCAATTAGTCTCTTTGCCAACATTTAGCTAAGACATTAAATTGAGTCTTTTGCTGCTGGGGCAAGACTAGTGTAGATATTCTTACACTGAACATGAAAGGTCCCTGGTCAGAGGACTCCCTCTAAGAGGACTCCCATTTGGTTATTTAACCCCAGGAATGTCTGTGGACATTTCAGCTTTCAGCCACTGTAGGAAAATGGCCAAGTGCTGGATGAGATATTTTGGACAGGCAGGTGGAATCTTAAGTTGTACCATGTCAGAAGAGGCTGATTTCATACTCTAAGGTTAAGGAATGCCCTGCCCTTTCTCCAAATGGTTTATTGCCTCTGAAAACAACAATCTTTTCTTCCTCAAAATTTCAATGTAGATCTGCATTAAAGGTTTAGATGTAAACAGTGCATGCACCATAAATAAAAATTACTTCTAAAAACATCCCCTTATGTATGAAACTTTTATACTTTAACCTCATCTTTTCTTCTGAAAATTTAATCAGATATTTGTTAATGTCATATAAGTAAATAAAAGGTAATCTGTATTCATTAAAACAGAGAATAAATCCCGTGAAAAATTATACAAATGAGATTTCTAGAAATCTGTACAATATAGACATTTTTTAAATGTCTTAAGTATGTATGTACAATATTCATGATAGAAAGCCTATGTTTTTGAGGTAGTATTGAGGAAGTTGGATGGAAGGAGAGCATCTACTATGTAAATGTAGTGTCATCGTCTATACATAAATCATCTCGTTTTATCCTCACAGTAACTCTAAGAGAGTTAGTATTATCATCAAAAATCACAAAACAGTTGAGGAAATAGAGAACCACAAATAAGAGTCAGGAGAAAAAGCAAAACAAAACAAAACTACAGAATCAAACCAACCCAGTCAGAATATATGATAAAAGAACAGGAAACCATAAAAATTGACAAGGTGTATTTTTTTTAAAAAAAGCCAAAAATCTTAATGAAAAAATAATTAAACAACAAACTCAATAAATGAGTTAAACATTTAGCACATTAGATAGTTCACAGAAAAAGAAACTGGGATGGGCACTAAAATATGAAAAGATATTCAACCTCATTAGATATCACAGAAATGTAAACTTAACCCACTGAGAGTCATTTTAAAATCCACCAGATTGGCATACTTTTGCAAAGTCTGATAACATTAAGTCAAGAATACAGAATAAGTGATTCATATAGTGCTGGTGAGAATGAAAACTGCAATAACAGCCTTGGAAAATAACTTGATATTATTTGCTATTTACAACATGGACTCATACTATTACCCAGGAACTACACACCTAGGTATAAACCCTAGAGAGGTTTTGCATATATGCATCAAGAGGCATGTAAGAATGTTCAAAGTAGCCTTGTTGATAGTATACACTGGAGACAATCTAATTGTACATCAATATTAGAGGGTCTCATAGAATTGAGGTATATATGTTTTATACTGCATATATCAACAACATGACTTTAAAAAGTATCATTTGAAGTAATAAAGAGAAAATTGAAAAAAAAATACATATACTGTGGTCCTATTTATATAAGATTCAAAAGCGACAGAGGTCAGGGATACTGCTAAACATCCTACAATGCACAAGCCCCTACCACAAAGAATTTTCCAGCCCAAAAGTCAATAGTACCAACACTGAGAATCCTCTAAAGAAAAGCATAATTAATACAAATTTCAGGAAAACTTGTAAATAAAGGATCAGCATTACAATTTTTCCCTTTTAATTTTCCTTTTTACAGATACTGTCTTTAAACTCCTGGTATCTATTTCATCTTGGATTTTTTTTCATCAATTTTTATTAATTTAAAATACTGCAAAAATAAATATTTATCTTGATTACTGAGTTTTTTTGGTGCCTCCTTAAATTTTAGGCCTGAAGAATGTGCCTCATTTGCTTCACATTAGTCCCAGCCCTGGGGAGGGGTGCAGGTAGAAGGACGGGCATATAGAGCTTCAAAAATATTGATATTCTATTTCTCAAGCTGAGTCATAGTTATAGGGTTTGTTTTATTATTTTTTTTTGAACTATACATAGAGCTCACAGTCATTATTTTTCATGCATAATTAAAATTAAAACAAATTTAAAAGATTTGGTTATGCTATAAAGACAAATCTTTATTATCTATATATCAATTGTTAGAAATATGCTGTTTATTATGTATACATTAACAAGTATAAACTACTATTTAACAAATCAAATATACATTTATTTGGGTCAATATTAAGGGGACACTAAAATAAAGGCATATGATGTTTCCCCTTTAAATGCACAACTGTTGTAAATGCTTATAAAATATATTCAAATATTCAACTTACTTCTGCACACAACAGAGCTTCCTTGAATTTTTTCTTATAATTAGAAATATAAGGGAGGCATTTACTCCAACTGTGGTTTATTAATTCCTAAATGCTAGAAAGCAGTGACTTGACATGCAAATGTAACATTTCTATCTCTTCCTCTATTTCATTATCAAAATTCTCAAAACTACCTTGTTCATTAGAGAGATAGAAGTGTTTCATTAATCCATTTCTGACTTCCATGAGGATGTTCACTCATGCAATTGCTTTCCATTCTTTCCCCCACTTGGTAGAAAATGAAAATCAACTACATATTCATTACATGATTATTTCTTCTTTATAATTAATGGCCATGAACTTGTAATCTTACAATTAGAAAAACAACTGTTACAACAAAGTATAACCTTTTTCCTTCTCATTTACTTGACTGTCTTGTTTCTTATTTCCATTAAATGCTCAAGTGGCATTGAAAGAGTTTTCATTACTAAAACTGGCTTTCCACCAGATTTTTCTTTGCTTTATCCCAAATGTCAATACAAATTGTTTTTCCTTTTAAAAAATGCAGACAAGCTGGATTTAAGTTATACTCTGCTATTGACATGTCTGGTGTTGGCACTGTATTTCACTGTTCTATTGCAGGCCATCATATATACGTGAACACACATGTGTGCCCGCACATACACACACACACGCTCCACAAAAGTTAACTTCTGAGATCTGAAAGCTAATTAGAAACTCAACCCAATCTCATCCTCCAAACCTCAAAGCAGGTTAGTGAGTGTTGTGTGAGCCTCCCAAAGCTGAAGATGTGGAAGAGGGATGTAAACAGAGGTCAAGTAAATATATATCACTTAACCTTTTTTCAGCAAAGCAGACATTGCGAATTGGTCACAGCAGGCTTTCCATTTAATCACGAACATAAATCAGAATATTTCTTAAAAAAAAAAAAAAAACCAGGAGAAGGTCACCACCGATTCATCTGAATTGGTATTTGATATATGAGTCTAATTGTCTCCTCTGACCAATGAGAAAAGTGGCAACATCTTAAGTCTCCCTGTCAGATCAAGTCAAATCTTCCTAATTAGTCATAATGTGGGAAATCAAACCACATGCATATAATCATGATCTATTATGTGTCCAGGCCGTTGGTGGTTAGACAACATAGATCTTCATTTAAGAAAGAAATGCAAGGGAAATATTGATAGTACAAAAATGCTATGACTAAGAAAGTGGAGCAGTTTAAAGAACTTCTAAGATGCTTAACTGGCCCTTTGGAAACTTTCTTAGCAGAAATGGTTCCCTATCAGTAGTCAAGTGGTTTGAAACACCAACTCTATTCATAGACACTCATGTTTATAAGGTTTATTGTTTCTTGGTTTGGTTACTTATATTTTTTGATACTGTAACATAAATTTAGTGATTGAGGCATTACACTTATTAAGGAGCTTCTATTGTGGCCAGAATTTTTTTTTTTTTTTTTCATTAAACAAGAAGGAAAACAGAGAGCTAGTGCTTCTGAAAGTAACCTTTACATATTTCTGGACACTTGTTTATATATAAGACCTTTGTAAAAATTGACTTTTAAAAATACTAACAATTTAATAGATATTTAAAACAAATGAATAAATAAACAAAAACCCAAACAGTAAGCTATGCCTTCTCTGTACCTCCCTATCTTAACCTGTACCTACTCTTCTCTTAGTTGTCACTACTCAAGAATTTTGAAAGAAGTAGTTGTTACATCTATTTTTAAAAAATTTTGGTTATACGATAAAATATTTTAAAATGTGGTATGTGTCTTGGGGGAGCTATTTAATTTTTCACTATTAAATGTCTAGCTTTTATTTTTTTAATTAGGCAGTGAATTTGATAAACTTTATTTACTATAAATGTCAAGATCTAAGGGGCTTCATAAACAAGGTCACTCAATCACCTTTCAATTTTAGAGATGTAGTTTATACAACCTGGGATTGAAGTGAATCACTAGAAACATACCAGAGTATTTAACCTGAATCCATTCACATAATAATTAGAGTGTTTAATCTATCTATATGCATACAGGATTGTCTGGAATGATATTCATCAAACATGAGGGTTATATATGGATAAAGATTCTTGGAGATTTATAACATTTTTCTTGTTCTTTTCTACATTGCTTGAATTGCTTAACAATAATCATATATTCATTATTAAAACATTGATTGTTACTTGAATCAAAATAAAATAAAATGTGTTAACAGACAAATCTTGAAGTTAAACAATATAGTAAGAATACTGCATTTGACACAGTTAATTATATACGGGGAGAACATTAAAAATAAAACAAAAAAATCATTGCTGCATTTCATTTTCCCAGTAACCTTGTGCTGAATAACAAACTGGTGCACCAGATGAAAGATTAAAGCCCAAATTAAAAGCTGTACCAGGAGTCAAACTACTTAATCAAAGATGTTTCCAAATAATGATATATTAGAAAGAAGTGAAGAGAGGTCCAATAGGCATCTTCATTTATCTCTCAGGTGAAAAAAATGGACTGAGATGTAAGAAAACTTGATTTATGCTGTCCAAGTGAATTCTCCAACAAATAAAACTCTTAGTATTGTGTAAAGATCCATAGTTAAGGTAATTTAAGAAGAAAAGTTATTTCAAATAGTCTATCTCCAATGTTGCAGCACATTTTTTTTTAGCATTAGCATTATGAGTTCGTGTATGTAAATAGTTCTCGGTGCCTGGTCTTGCAGGAATATTCCTTAAACATGGGTGTGTCTGAAGACTTTTCCCAGCCTCAGATTTGGTAGCTAATTTGTATTTATGCTGAAATCATTGGAATTAATTGGGTTTACCTCCTTCTGATTTCTGTGTCAGCAAAGGAATATAACTTAAATTCCAGGAGGAATGAGAGGCCTATTTGTCTAGAGTTAATTCCTTCAGGGTAAATACTTGGGAGAAAAGGTGTCTGTAAATTGTATAGCAAGTTTTAGTAAAGATTTAGAACCTAAATCGGTTCTAGATTTCTTATTAATCAGATGAAGTTTTAAAACTTTAATTAAAAAAAATAATATATGATATTGCTTATATGTGAAATCTAAAAAAAAAATTGGTACAAATGAATCTATTTACAAAACAGAAATAGAGTCACTGATGTAGAAAACAAACTTACAGTTACCAAGGGGGAGAGTGGGGGGAGGGATAAATTGGGAGATTGGCATTGACATACACAGTACTATATATAAAATAGATAACAAATAAGAACCTACTGTATAGCATAGGGAACTCTGCTCAATACTCTGTAATGATCTATATGGGAATAGAATCTAAAAAAGGGTGGATATATGTATATGTATAACTGATTCATTGTGCTGTACAGCAGAAACTAACACAACATTATAAATTAACTATACTCCAATAAAAATTAATTTAAAAATCTTCTAGTTTTTCCATATATAAAAATCACAAGTAATTCTAAATCTCTATCTAGTAGTAGTTTAATGTCCTTAATATACTTTTTAGAGAACTTTTATTAAATTGACTTTTAAAAAATTACACTTTACTTCTCTTGTTTTATCCTTTTGTGACTAATAATTATCTGCCACACAGGAGTGACAAAATGGTAAGCAAAACCAGAAAGCTCTTTTTCATTAAAAAGAAAATGAGATATTTGAATGTGGTAAAATAACATTATCTTAATATAAAATTTGGGTAGAAGTATGCCCCATGAGCTAAGTAGGCACCACTACTTAGGATTTACACAGAAAGAACTTAACGTTTATTTATTTTATGGTTGATTGGATCTGCATAGAAAAAGACACAATATACTACATTATTATAAAGAGACTAATGGCTAATAGGATTAATAATATTATACAAGTCCTCCTTGCCAATTTACTAGTTTTCTAAGAGATTTAAATTCCTCTTAGAAAGCTTTACAAACACCATCTTGTTTTCCCATACCCTGCTTTTTGCCACTTCACCCACCCTCAAAATTGAACTTCTCCTTTACTGTGATCTCACAGGGCCTTAGAAGAAGCACTTAACATTCTGTAATTTTTTTCTATATATCTCCCACACCAGATTTTAAGCTCCTTGAGAGGAGGCACTGTATTTATCACCCTGAATCCTTAATTTTAGCATAAGGAAGGTCACATAGTAAGCACTAAATCAATGTTTCTATAATAACTGAATATACGAATCAATGAATGAATGAATGAACAGCATAACCACTTAATCAATCGAGTATATTTGGTTGACTTCAAGGACTCAGAAGGCTAGACATACTATAATGACTTCTCTTTAGCTAGGTTCACCCCCATCACTCAAAAGTTATCCTTTACCAGCAGCAAGATAGCCATTGCTAGGGCCTAGTATTTTAGTATAGGTTGGCCCAAGGCAGAACATTATAGGGCTTGAAGACCATATGTTATTAGTCTTGAGGTTCATTTCTCCATTTTCTCAACAATGTCACTATTCCAAATCAGATGAGATGTGCACTGTTAATAAACTTCAGCATTTAAAATGAGACTCCAACAGTAAATGTAAGAAGTGTGACACGTTTATCACCTTAGAATTTGAAACACAAATCAATCTAGTCTCTAAAACCACATGTTGAAAAAGTCTTCCAAAAGATATCCAAAACTATTTTTCTTGAAAGAATAAAAAAGAAATATACAAAAGCAATTCAATTTCAAAGGAGGAAAAAGAAATCCACAGAAATGTTCAACATTAATTAATTTCTTAACATTTACTAAAGTTAAGTTGGGTATTCGTTTTAGGAGTGCCAACACAGTCTTCGAATTATTCATATTTTTATTCAATTATTCAATTATTCATATTTTTATTCAATTATTCATATTTTTATTTCTATTTTTTTCCAGGACACACCATTTAGCATAAATGTCTTTATTCTAAATAGGACAATTTGATTTAACACACTCAATTCTAGAGTATTCATGAACTAATTAATATTGTTTGGATTTTCCATGTCTTGGGTTCTTCTATTTAGATACCTTAGTTTAGACACTATAAAATCACTACAACTCTACTCCATACTATACTGGCAGTGATTAAGTTTAAAATATTAGATTTGAGTCTTCTGGCAGCATTTTTATTTTTTCTTAAACTTTGATGGAACTGTGTGGTAAAACTATGCACTAAAATTAGAAGGCTTTGTGGATAACTATGGATTATACCTATTGATACATTTCAGGTCTCCATTAGGAACTCAAAGAAACAAAAATCTGGCCTTTTTCCAAAAAAATTATTGGATGACTACTACTGAAAATGTGCTAAACAGAAAACAAGGCAAAACCTTTTAAGAGTATGAATTCAATATACTAGATTTATAGTAAAAGCCTTCTGGTTACTTATAAAGTATCATAAATGATTTCCATAATTATCAAACATATCACATAGAACAGAAAAATTCCCAATGGTTTTTAATGAATTATCAGTAAAAATGTGTGAAGATAAGCTGAAGGGCATTTCATCTTTATTTGATCCACATTTTTCTTTAATCTCTATTTAGATAGAAAAGCTGTTTTTTATACATTAGAATGTTTACTTTTCATATCATTCATAATAAAATGTTTTAGTTGAACAAAATATGAACAACTAATATTTTTGTTGTGGTTTGAACAGATAACATGGTACTTTCATACTTTCTCCATACTTAGAATTACTAATTCTAGGCTGCCAGTGTCTGGCATCTAAAACATCACATGAATAGTTTCCACGCTGATAGGCATGATGTACCCTGCCTACATTCTCTAGTTATCCCTTGCCACATTTTCTCTATTTTCTTACTCTCCTTATTCTTTGTTTTGCCCATTAGACTTTGAAGATATTTGCATTCAGTAATCTTGCTTTAGATCCTGAAGATTTCACACTTCCTATTATTTGAAAGAAAGCACACAATTCTAGAGTTGAGGGAAACTTTACAGATTTTGCAGTGTAGGTAACTTAAAGCCACTGGCCACATGAATTGAATACTATCAACAATACTTATGAAGACACTTGCAATTATATAATACATTTCTCTCCATTAACTGTAAAATCCTATTCTAGTTGTATTCTATAATGTTTAAAAAATTGAAGAAAGGAGAAATAAATCAAAATCAAAGCAAAAAGGTTCATAGCCACTGGACATTTGATTGGAATGTGATTTTAGAAAACCTACATGCATCCTTATTGACCTGTATTTATTTAAATAGTCTCTCAATTTAAAGAAAAATGACTACTTTAGCATTAACAATCATTCATTTAAATATTAGCCTTATGATTTCTTCCACTTATAAACGGACTGAATAATAAATTGCAATACAACAATATAGTATACTATCACATTCTAAGTAAAAAAATGATTATTACTAGCATTTATTGAATGCTTACTACATACCAAGAATGATTATTAATTTTAAATATGTTAATAACTGAACCCCTCAGTGTAGCACTAATTACCTGCTGAAATTATGCCCATTTTAAAGACAGAAAAATTAAGAGCCAAATACTTTAAGTCATTCACCTAAGCTTACTTAAGTAGTAATTGGTAGAATCTGAAAAAAGCACTCGGACAGTGTGACTCTAGAATTTAGCTTTATCCACTGAACTATACTGTCAAAATGTAAACACTGACATTTTGGCCAAATGATTAACAAATCACAAGTTGTGGTTACAGACTAGAAATGTTAATGGACAACTGTCCTGCAATAATTATTTTAAAATTTTCGACTTTCCTGATGGCACAGTGGTTAAGAATCTGCCTGCCAATGCAGGGGACACGGGTTCAAGCCCTGATCCAGGAAGATCCCGCATGCCGCGGAGCAACTAAGCTCATGTGCCACAACTACTGAGCCTGTGCTCTGGAGCCCGTGAGCCACAACTACTGAGCCCACGCACCACAACTACTGAAGCCCGCGCACCTAGAGCCCGTGCTCCACAACAAGAGAAGCCCCTGCTCACTGCAACTCGAGAAAAGCCCACGTGCAGCAACAAAGACCCAACACAGCCAAAAATAAATAAAATAAATAAATAAACAGCAAAAAAGAGTTCTAAAAAAAAATTTATATAAGAGGATATATCTTTCATCTGCCTAAGACATATAAAATGTTCTAGAACTTCATGGAAACAATAATGATACATTCTAAAAAATTATATGTGTATATATGTTTGTATAATATACTTTTATTTATCTTGTTATTAAATATATAATTTATACATTATTATGTAATATATAAGTATGTGTTATATATACACTCATATGTAATTATATTTACATATGTGTGTGAATATACACACGTATAGTTATATTTATTTGTGTGTGTATATGCACGTATTAATTTATTATCTGATGCTTTGAGTTTCCTTCTTGCTGAATACAGAAGTAGTAAAAGGGCATTTAGATTTATATAATTTTGAAGGCACCGGTAAGCACTCAGAAAAGGAGGGAGAAGGTTCAAGAGAACAAGGAAAGAGTGGACAAAAGAAAGAAAGAAATAAAACAATGTCTTTCTTGAACATATTAAGAGAGAAAAAAAAAAAGTACACAGAAGGGCACTCTGAAGAGCAGGAACAATGCCAAACATAAGAAGAGTCTTCGTGAGCTGCTAAGATGCTGTTTTCTTCTCCTCCACATTGATTCAGTAAGATACGGAAGCCTCTGCAATCACAGAGCCCAAACTCACCAGGAAAAGAAATTGGTAAAATATTTCCCCATCGTTGCCTTCCTTTGTGGGACACAAACATACTCTGAAGAATACTCTTTTCCTTTGTTTTTGTTTTTTTTCTCCCGCTCATTGGTGTACAGATATAAATCACAGAATTTGGGGCCTGAAAGGGAGGTCTCTCTCTCTCTCTCACACACATACACACCTACATACATATACATATGTGTATATATATATATGTGTGTGTGTGTGTATACATATATATTTATACATACCTGATATATATAAAAATATACATATACACATATGCATTTATACATATACATAATATACACATATATATACATATACATACACACACACACATATATATGACTCTAGAGTCCAGTTCTTATCCATTGTGATTGTGAATTGGGAATCCCTTGAGGGATTCAGTCCTTTTTATTATAGGCTCCTAGCAGTTTGTCCTATTTTATGTTTTGTACTGACTATATTTTGTTGAAATAAAATTAATAAATGGGGAAACTCCCAAAAGATCACCCAAAAAGTTATAATAACACAAATCACCTCATATTCTCCTCATTTTTTAAGGTAAACTAATTAAAAATTGTGTGACATAAGATTTATTGAAATTGTATTGAAAACCATATTTAAGTTTATTCTTATCGCAGGGAAATATTTCAACTCCAGTCTTTCTCTAAAGATGATTTTTCTATATATGGTCAGATGATTTCTATGGAAGCTTTAATTCATTTAAATTTGAGAGACTTTTGGGACTTAGGCATCGATGATAAAGTTTACATTTAAAACTTCATCATTTTTACATGCACCCCAGTGTTCATAGCAGCACTTATTTACAATAGCCAAGACATGGAAGCAACCTAAGTGTACATGGACAGAGGAATGGATAAAGAAGATGAGGTGTGTATATATATACATACATATACATATATATACACACACACACACACACACACACACACACACACACACACACACACAATGGAATATTACTTAGCAATAAAAATGAATGAAATGATGCCAGCAACATGGATGGACCTAGAGATTATCAACTAAATGAAGTAAGTCAGATAAAGACAAATACCATATGATAGCACTTATTTGTGGAATCTAAAAATATGATACAAATGAACTTATTTACAAAACAGAAACAGACTCACAGACATAGAAAACAATCTTATGGTTACTAAAGGGAAAAGGGGCTGGGGAGAGATAAATTAGGAGGCTGGTATTAACAGATACACACTACTATACATAAAACAGATGAACAACAACAACCTATTGTATATAGCACAGGGAACTATATTCAATATCTTATAATAACCTATAATGGAAAAGAATCTGAAATATATATATCTGAAATATATATATCTGAATCACTTTGCTGTATACCTGAAACTAACACAGCATTGTAAATCAACTGTACTTCAATAAAAAAAAAAAATTAATTAATGGAAAAAACCTTCATCACTTTGATAATATAGTTTATTGGAAATTTTAATAATAATTTTTCCTTTTAAGAGAGTTGACAGTAATATTTGAAACTTCTATATTTACTGCTTTTAAAGCAATCTTAGCCATATCAGTATTCTATATTTATTTGCATCGTGCTTCTTGTCTCTTCGATTTTAGTCTCCATTACTTCTGTTTCTTGTACTCAAGTAGAATAATTAATTTCTTCCTAGTAAACCCATACTATATGCATGACCCGTGAATATAAATTTCACAAACATTCAAAGAAAAGGAACGAATTGTACTGTATACTCAATATCATTTTTATATTGTAGGAAAAAGTATTAAGACTAGAAATCTATAAAACATGGATTCTAGAACTACCCTTTCCTCTAGGGAATTTTTTAAGCTCCTGGTTTTCATTCTCAGTGTCAGTAAAAATGAATATGTTGAACACAATGTTTGAAAGGTTCTCTACAGTTCTGAAATAGTAATAAAAAATTTATTTATAATCCACTATTCCTTATGGTCCTTGAGCCCATAGGTATAGGTATTTATTTTTATGAATGCATTAAGACTAATACTGCATACAATTTCTTTACATAAGAGTTAAGGGATTGTTCCCTTCTGGTATGTTTATGTAGATGTATTTTTAAGAAGCATTAAGTACATCTATAGTCCTTTTTAATACATTTGTCTAATATTTATAAAGCAACTAAGTTATTAGACCAGTATTCATGGTCACTATACAGTTATTTTCCTCTCACTTCCCACCTGGTATATTCGTATTATAAAACAAGTTATTTTGAAAGCAAATATTGAGCTGTAAGACCATAGGTGTTTTATATTATCTTGATGTATAAATGTTCTTCTTATAATTATTAAACTTGGAAAAATCTTATAATAAACACAATTAGAGATGTTAAAAACAACGTTCTCTAATGGACCAAACTTATTACTTATAGCAGAGACAGAAAATTGTGAGGAAAAAAATACCTGCTAAATTTTCAGGTTACAGCAGTGTAAATTACCCATTATCACAATGCATAAAACCACAGCCTGTAAAACTGTCCACTTTTCACTTATTACTGATATTTAATATTTTGAGAGTTAAATAGATGAGAAAATAATTTCATGAAGTCATTTTTAACTGAGACCTTTTCCTCTCATTTTTGACAACTTATTCTGCTATGGAAAGTTCAGATATCATACAGGATTACTCTTGTATAAAGGTATTTGCTAATACAAGGCTAATACGCTTGTTTTATTGTATTAGCCTTTTTTATTATGAAAATGCAGTAATCTTAATCTCTGTGAAACAGAACATTACTAGAAATTCCCCACATATTTGTAAAACAAAAACAAACCAAACAATATTTTTGGCCAACTTTACCTAAGTTTTCTTAGCATTCTATGTATTTGTTATCAGTCTTTTCATTTCAATAAACCTGGCTGTCAAGCCAGTTTAATGTAGTGAAACGATACCAATGGACATTTGAAAACATCTTATGATTTAGAATATATTTTTCCTATTCACTATGGCATATCATCCTTTCCAAAATGGTATCAATACCTCTAATTTGTTTTGTAGTAACCCAAGGCACAGAAACCACAAGTGATTTGCCTAAAGGGCTCACTGAGGCAAAAAGAGGCATAAAAGAGACATGAGTTGAAAAAAAACAAAGTAAAATGACTTCATTCAGTTCCTAGTAGGTGTACTTCTGAAATATACAAAATAATTGGTAATTTTGCACTCTGTAATGACAATAAAGCAGTTTAAGAAAAAAAGAAAAGAAAAATAAACAAGGAAGGGCACTTAATTCCATTAGATTCCTATTCACCAAATTTTGCAAAAGCTCCAAGAAAGGTGAAAAAGTGTTGTTCCATCCTGGTGGCAGGGCTGTGCGGGGGAGGGAGCCAAGGCATGTTGAAAAGGAAGTGTCAGGGTTGTACGCCTGGCCAGAGAGAAAGAAGTAAAAGCCTGGTTGCATTGAGACTTGATTCAATTCTTTGCTTATCCCTTTTGCAAAAGTTATTTAAAATGGGAGTCTAAAAGCAGTGAAAAACATGGTCTGAGAGTAACACCATCCCATCCATTAGCGGTCACATTAATACTGAGGATAAATGCTTCTTTGGCAAGAACATTTCTTAAGTATTAACTAAATCCAATAAATAAGGTAATGTCCCTTTTAAGAGCTAGTATTCATGGTTTTCAATTTAGGTAGCACCTGGAAATAAGTTTGGGTAGATTGGAATAAGAGATGTATGCCTATTTAACACAGATCTGGCTAATGCAGTTAATGAAGGCAAATAAGAAAAGGAATGAGTCATTGGGAAGAACAACTTCACTGAGAACCTCTTTTATGCCAGGTATTATGCTAGGTACTGTGCATGTATCTTACTCAATTCCTACCACAGTTTAAGTTTTGCATGATTTCCATTCAGGGTCTGCTATATAATTTGTGGGTTCTAGTGCAAAACGAAGATGCAGGGCCCCAACCGGGGAAGGAAAGTCAATGTCCCCTTCCCACTGGCTTGCCACTCCAATCCATAGTGGACTGATGACTCAAGGGGATTGCAACCTTCTCATTGGAATGCACTCACTACCTGGACGAGGGTGGGTGAGAGGTCCCTGTTAAATCATCTGCCGACTGTGGAGTGTTGCTGCCAGCCTAGGTGTGGTATGGCCACTGCTCTGCCGGCTCCATGTAGCACATGTTCAATCCCCTCCCACGCTGCACCCATACCTAGATCCCCAATGAGAAAAGAGGGCAGTAGTGGAACAGGGACCTCCCTGCAACTGTCACCCCCGGTGGAGGGTGGCAGCAGTCATATAGTAGGGTCCATAGAAGGAAAAGGTGAGTCGAGAGGAGGCAGGTGAAAAGCCATGCAGATCCCAGGGAGACAGGAAGTGGGAGGTGGAACAGGGCCTGGGTGAGGCTCTAAGCACACCAGAGAATCCCTTAAGACTTTACTTACTAAACAAATTCAAAGATAAAATTATTATGAATATCAAGATCACAACCACAGATCATCAAATCCTAAATGCTAAGCACAGGACCTTGTGTGACTACACTGTTCACACGCCATGTAGTCAGTCCAGTTTCCATTGTGCAGATGGAAAAAGTGCCCAAAGTCCTGTTTGTCAGCATGAGAAAAAATGCACGTGTGTGCGTGTGTGTGTGTGGTTGTGTATGAATAAGGGTGGAATCAGTACTAATTTTAGTTTTTTTCACTATGTCTAATTGCTCCTATATATTTACCACTTCTAAAATTAATGAAGATATTTTACAGTATACTCCTTATATTTCATCTTTTTGGAGTAAATATAAAGGAGTTAGGAAAAGAAATAGATATAAAGAATATAGAGTTTATTTTGGAAGACTGATAAAATATAAATACCTTTGGCCTACCTAACAAAACTCTCTTCTATCAGCAAATAGGCAATGATAAATCTATATAAATATATAAGTATAAACATATTTTTTTTTCTCAAGTTATCAAGCTCAATGTTGACTACCATATGCAGTTCACAGGAAAAGTTATAAAATGGAAGCTAATATTTTAACTTCTCAAAAAGATTTTTCATTATACCTGCATATATGTTTTCATGTGGAAATCACTTATTCAGACTTAGTTTACTATTATCATCATCTCTGGTCTAGTATGATTCAAAAAGAAGTGAAATCACATGTCTAGAAGCACTCCACAGAAAATAGTATGATAAGTGGAGAATTACAGTTTCTACAAAGCCACTGAAATAAAGAAAGCTCAAAAACGATGTTGGATTAAAAACAGGTTGAAAGGCATTAAACAAATACACAAATCAATGGTCAAATATTCCTCAGAAGAGCATGACAGAAATAATTTAAATAATTTCTATGTTTGATTTCACATTTATATGAAAATTGTTTTAATCTTATGATTTTAAAAATACTTTTCCCCAATGAACTTTTAACTTTCCTATGCAATCTCTCAGTGGTAAAGCTATATGAGACTTGGCTCAAATATCACCTTCTCTTATTTACATTGTCTAACCACCTTTCTCCACATGCAGACTAGGTAAGTGCTGCTTCCCAGTGCTTCCTGGGAGTCCTTTACACAGCCTTCATTTAGCATTCCGGTGTTAAGTGATCTTCAACCTCTCTCCTCCTCGTAGCTCTCAACAATTTCTGAAAAAGATGAATCTGTGTTCTTTGTTTGCTTGCTAGTTTCTGTATCATCTGTGTTTATTAATATGTCTAATACATACTAGAATTTCAACAACCGTAACTAGCTCTAACCATGAAGCTAACCATATTTGGTAGAAAGTGACTTTTTCAATGTAAGAAAATCTATCAGAGCTACTCCCAGAGCACAGTAAATATTTGCCATTCCATACCTACTCTTCACAATTTTAGTAAAGGTAGAATTTCTCATCTGCCATGTAATTAATTCTGTTTTCTTTTTGATAAAAAAAGGGGCAATTTTTTAACAATTAAAAGCAAATGAAACTAAAGAGAATATGTATTATCTCTATACAATTTTTTTAAAAAATTAAAAGCAAATAAATCTAAAGAGAATATATATTATCTCTATACAAATTATATACTTTCATAAAATTATAATATAAATATAACTATATTATACATTTTATATATTATGTATCATATATATTCATGTTATACATTATAAATTTTATATATTGTATGTATAAATATGTTATATATAAAGAGATATAATAGATATATTGTCTATATATAAACACATATCGAACTATATGTATATATATACATACATAATATACATATACATACATTACACAGGTGTGTATATTATATTATATATAAAACTTAACCTCAAATATACATATTTTTAAAATTCAAATGAACTTTATATTTACATCAGAATACTTTCAAATTGTAATTACAAAAGAGGGACTAACTGGGAATGTGAACACTAACAGAGACATTGTTTCTTACAGAGCTCCTCAGTAGTTGATATTTCAGAAGGACTAAGAACAAAGCTTGATATTTTGCAGATACATGAGATCACTACTAACCAGTTTCCAGCAATGATTGTGATATCAGAAAAAACAAAGATAATTCCTAATTGCACTCCACAAGCTTTAATATTGTCTAATTAATTTCCTGATGTACATTTTGAGTTTGCCTGTGGCTGGTGACCCATTTTGTACCTGAATAATGCATTTTATTTCTCAAATTATGCTCTTGATACTAATACCTTTCATTTACAAACTGAAGCATTAGTCAAAGACCTGATGAATGGTACTTTCCAGGTGAGAATAGTCAGTGTTTTCAGCTACAGATACAAGCCCTTAGCTTCCTTCACTCTCCGCTAAGGGATTAAGTCTTCAGTGTTACTCAAGCCTACCATGATGGACTTTCTAATGATTGTAGGGGGATCTATGTGTGTCATGGTTTGAATTATGTCCTCCAAAATTCATATGGTGAAGTCCTAACCTCTAGTACCTCAGGATGTGTGACCTTATTTGAAATTGAGTTGCTGTGGATGTAATTAGTTAAGTTGAAGTCATCCAATATGACTGATATTTTAAAAGGGGAAATTTGGACATAGGTATGCACACAGAGAGGACCCCATGTGAAGATGAAGGCAGAAATCAAGGTAATGCCAAGGAATGTGAAAGATGCTAGCAAACCACCAGAGCTAGGAGGTAAGAATGGAACAGATTCTCCCTCATAGTAATGAGAAGGAAGCAATCCTGCCAACACCTTGATCTCAGACTTCTAGCTTCCAGAATTATGTGACAATAAATTTCCTATTGTTTACAACGCTCAGTTTGTGATACTTGGTTATGGCAGACCCAGCAAACTAATATGATGTGTAACTTTGCGAACTCCCTGATCTTGGCCCTTCCTGATGGTAACATGGTTCTACTCATCTAAACCTTCATGAAGCATTGGGATCTGAGAGAGATATGTAGTTCCTTGGGGCTTAAGGTTTCAACTTTTCTACATTACTAGTATGTCCTAAACATCAAGTTAAGCCAGATTATTTTCATTTTTGAAATCAAAATTAATTGTTTTGGTTGTTCTTTAAAGGTTCATCTTAGTTTTTGTTTTGTTTCATTTTGTTTAAGAATATGATATAAAACTAATATTCAATATGTATATCAAAATGTAACAGACACTTTCAGTTTCCTATCATTGTTACTTATTTGAGTCAGTGTGGAAAGGACTGTGTAGCCTGGAGTGATTCTAGTATTAAAGCTTACTTTACATATTTATGATAATAACTCTAGGCTACCATAAATCTTGGTAGATCATCAAGAGATCTTATCTGCTTGAGGTGCCCTTGATTCCTTAGGATGATTATGAGGAGGCATTGGGGCTGCTGGTCATGTACCTTACACAATGCCCATGGAAGACGATGGAGGACACTACCTGAGACAGAGAAGCTTCAAAAGCTAAATCTGGTAAGTTCCAGAGTCCCTGATGAAGAGAAATTACAAACCAAAAGAGCAGTTGACTCTAAACTGAATTTTGGATTTCCTACAAGTGTGACTTACAAATGAATGGTCTCACATAAGATGAAAAAGGAAAAAATATAAAGTTGAGGTAAGAAGGGATAAAGGAAAAGAAAGCAGGAAAGGAAGCAAGATTAATAGCAAGTAGACTAGAGAGAGCCTGTGAAGGAACAAACACTCAGTGAAGAAAGAAAAAAATGGAAGAGTTCATAGGAAGGGGTAATTATTGAATAAATGGAGGTTGAGTAAGGTAGAAAAAGCAAAATCCAATTACTTAAAAAATCAAGCTAAGTATATAAAAGGAATCCTGTTATCACTCTTGTACATTTCAAGTGTTATCACTCTTGTACATATCACTCTTGTACATTTAGAGAATTATATACTCTCTATTAACCTAGGTAGTGAGTTCTTCTTGGAGAGCAGAATTGGTGTGTGCATGTGGATGGGAGCACATGCAGATGTGTACATTTATGCATGTGTGCCTATTTTCCTCTTTGTAGCCTCAGCCTTTAGGCAAATTGCCTGACATACAGAAGTGCTTAATAAATTCTTGTTGAATGAGTCATCTTTGGTTAGCAATTCATAGTTATTTATTTTGTTCTGATTTGCAAATCATTAGAAGAAATGTTCTTAATGAGGTATCTGGAAGGATCCACTAATCCAGAAATAATAGTCTGCTCTAGAGCATTAGCAAAAAGAGAATATGACAGTGGGGGCTGGATGAAATCAAATCTCTTTCTAGATGTCTCCCATTTCCCTTTTAGTTTCTTAGAAACAGAGCTCCTGGGCCACCAAAGAAAAGTCTAGCACTTGAGTAAAACAGTACAACAAAGCATCACTTTTACTAAATCTGTTTGTCTCATATTCAAGCCCTGAAGGTTTGCAAAATATGCTTCCAGCAGATGGTGTTTTGCAGAGTTAATAAAGATGTTCACATCTCCAGTGTCTTGTAATTACCTTAAGAATTAGGAAAAGGAAAATAGAAAAAAAAGGAATAAATTCCTTCTGTTTCCCCTCCTTTTTAGTTTCATTATCATAATCTGTATCCCATTTCAATTTCCATTACTTTCAGAAGAGTACAACAGGACAGTAGGCAATGAGAGAAGTCTGTAGTGGAGAGACAATTTAATTGCTCTGTTAAGAAAGAAATTCAGTTCACACAGAACAGGGCCAACCTTTTCCATTTGATCTTACAGCTCAAATGTCAGGTATGCCATACGTTTTATGTTATTTGAAAGAGCATAAATGGAAACAAAGACTTTAAACATTCCATTCTGCCTCACTATCATTTTATCCATTAAAAAAAAATCCTCAGTGACATTTAACAAACTTAAAACAAAACAGTCCTCAGGAATATGTCAAGGTCTCTACAGACTACTCTAGTGTATGTGAAGCTGGTTGACTGTTTTTAGTCAAATTCATTGAAGGTGTTGTGTATTAAATTGTTGGAAGCTTTTCAGAATTCTGGCTTGCAAAGCACACGGAAAATGAATAGTGTGGCTACTGTGGGTGCCTTCATTTGCATATCAATGCCGAGAATTCTGTTGGTTTCATAGAAATGATAGTGATTGAGGTCTAGGAATGAAAGTGAGTGGTTTGGATATACACAGTGGTCAACAGAATTCTCTCTGCTTGCATGCCAACATTTCAAATGATTTTCCCAGTAGGATACGATGGGTCCTTCACTGTTTTGTGTCCTCTGAGGCAGCATTATGGGTGTCTGAATAGGGCTAAAGACGAGGATGTTTTGAATTCCCAGCCAACGATTTTTTTTCAGAGAAAATAATTCTCTGCCAAAATTTCAAAGCCCAACAGCTTGAAATCTCTGTCTCTTTTCCTTTTTGGTTTCACTTCTTTTTTTAAAAAAATCAAATTAAATAAAATATGAACATTTTTGTTCAAGAAAGCCAAGTTATGAGCAATAGTTTACCAAGAAATGGACAGATTTTTTTCTTATTATATTTCACTTGCCAAAAAGAATTTTGCTATCCATAAAAATCTACAGTTCGGTATAGACATTATTAGTTCTGTCATAAATGTGAAAGAACATTGGGAAACCTTATGATAACTTTTCAGATGATATCATAATTCAGTCTGGGAATCAGTGTGGTAGAAAACCTAATACATGGGCTATTTTTAAATCCTTAAAATTAAGGAAGGGCACAATTTGAATCCATATCTCATGGGTGATATTGGCAATATCATGGGTGATAAAATGGGTGGTACTAGAAAAAGGTCTCAGGGACAAATCAAATGTTTTACCTTTAACTGAAATAAGGCCTATATGCATTCTTCAAATTTCTCTTTATTCATAAATAACCATCTAGAATGTAAGCACCATGAAGGCAGGATGTAATGTTCTCTTCACTGCTGTATCAGCAGTGCCTAGAATAGTACCCGGCATATAGTGGGAACTTAATAAATAGTTGTTGAATATAGGAATAGGTTAATGACTAAAAGCCGACCTGGAAAGAGCTTCCGTTTTTGAACACATAGCATTAATGGACACCAAGGAGGTGGTTCCCGTATGTCCTTTAGCTTTAACCATTCTCCCAAGTTCCAGTTACACTTTGTCAGCTGCACCAGACATGCTAGTCCCTCTAACAAAGTCACATCAGTATGTCTCCAAATAAATTCAGCATCTCTCCTACCCTGAACATTGTCCTTCTATCACTTAATATAAACACTCTTCCTTCATTATTTTTTGATGCTCTGAATATCTGCCTTAACTTTGAAGGCTACCTCAGTGACTTTCAGGCATGCTGTCCTCCATGTCCCCTTACCCAGGCCCCTTCCTTCTCTTGCTCAGAGTTTAATTTCTTCTTCCTTAGGTCAGGATTAAACACAATTTCTAAGAATCTTACCTACCTCAAACTTTCTTCTCTTCCAATCCATTCTATATAAGAAGAACGGATGTTTGTGTATGTGTGTATTTATACATTTAATTGTCTTACTTGCTTTCCCTCTCAAAACTCTCAAGAGTACATACATTTCTACTGTATTCCTTAGCATGCTATCTAAGGCCTCAAGACAAGTGTTGAGGCATATATCCAACTGTTTTAAGGCATATATTTCTATTTGTAATGAGCCTCATTCTTTGATACTCCCCAAACACAAGAGGCAAGGCTTTCTTCTCTCTCTTCCTTTGCTTTTGCCCTTTCCTCTTCCTGAAAACCCTTCTCCACTCTGTTATTCCTCTGAAAATATAATTCAGTCTTTAGGCTTAATGACCTTAGTTCAAATGGCTCCTTCACCATAAAGCATCTCAGAAGGACCTGATTAGACGTTTCTTCTGCCTTTGAATTAGCATAATTTATATACTTCCCTTATGAAATTTATCATATCCTGCCCCACATTATAGAACTTCGCTTGTATATTTCGTATCTGTTACTACACTCAAAATTCTTGAGGACACTAATGATGCCGTACACTCAACTTTCCAGCTCTTGCATATAGACCTGCTTATAGCAGGGACTTAATTATTGAATTATTAAATTAATCTAACCACTTATCTTCCATAGAATGAAGCTCAATGTTTATACCAGGCATTAAAATATTTAATTAAAATATGATCTATTTTTACATTGTCATTTTGTACTTAAAGGTTACCTATTAATGTCAGTGTGAATATAGCAAGAGTTTTGCCACTTACAATTTTTAGATTATTTAAGCTAAGCTTGATGGGAGTGAACTTAACACTTTCTCGGTACCTAAGGAGTGAGAGGTACTGGTTAATATCACATGATTTTGTTGATGCAATCATTACCAGTGCAGCAAAAATAACGTAGACAGCAACATAATTTCTTCATTGGAATGAAAGTGTTCTAGAGCCTCAAGACTCAATTGATTGGAGAATTATGAAATATCCACTGTGATATTAGCATTCATTATACACTGTGGTCAAGACAATGTTAATAGTTAGTATAGATTAGTGGTTCTCAAACTTTAGCATTCATCAGAATCATTTGTCTTGGAAGACTGTTAACACCCAGATTACGAGGCCCCACCTCCAGGGTTTCTGATTCAATAGGTCTATAATGGGGCCTCAAAATTTTGAATATTTTGCAAATCCCCAGTTGATGTTGATGCTGCAGGGACTTCACTTGGAGAAGCACTAGTCTAGACTAAGCAAAAAAGATGGTACACATTATTATAATTCTTGGTACATGTGTGTTAATTAAGGCTGATGAAGTCGACTGGACCTATAAGGTAAAACCAGCATCAAATGGGCAAATATAACTGAGGTGTCCCACCTAGCACCCTTTACCATCAGGTTCCCTCAGCTTCCACTTGCACCAAATATTTGAAACCTAGAGGTTAGCACAGGACAAAAAAGCAAAATCACTGTAGCATAATGGTCTTTTCTATCTTGCTAAGAACTATACTCCAGTGTAGCTCTGAGACACAGAAGGTTCTCAATATTTATATGTACAAGAATGGATGAAATCAAAAGTAAATATGGTGCTGAATTATTTGATAGTAATAATCATAGTAATTAAGAGAAGCTGAATGAAAGTATGCACCATTATTTTAAAAGACCTAAGGAAGAGTAACTCTCTTGAGGAAAAAGACTGCACGTAAAGCTGAAGCTTTTCCCTTGCTAGGAATCTTCACTGAATCTCTGCAGTGGGATGTGTCTTGCTAGTAAAGTACCAAATGGTAACTTCTAAATGCTAACATCTGGCTCTGCATGTCTTTGTTAAAGACAGTACATGTTTCCATTAAGAACAGGTATTAACCCTAAAATACATGAAGATCCCCCTCACTCTTAGAATAATTATCTTACACAACCACTTTTTAAAAGAATCTATAAAGAACACATTTAGGGATATCAAGAACATATTGTAAGAATAATCTGATAGCATTTGCTGGTCCCAAAGCGTACAAGTTTGATTTCTTTTTCTTGACATATATATCTTCTCCCACCTTCCAGATTATAAGTGACATATATTTTTAGTTCATCGATCTCGAGAATTAAGTCCTTAGAAGGCAGGGATTGTTTATATGTACACCTAAAATCAGTTTAAGAAATTATCAAACTTGCTAAAAATTTAAGAAACAAATATAAGCAGGAAAAATTAATATTTAATACAATCACTCAAGAAATTTAAGTGAAGACATGAAAACTGCTGGAAATGCACCACTGAATTTCAAACCTGTATTTGCTGTGAAATAATAGTTCTTCTGAATATTTTGATAAATGTTTTAATACGTGCTTAACTGTTGTTTAAGATCAAAATCTTTTATTTCTTGGATCAAGATGTAGTTGAGTGGAGAAGGAGTGAATACTAATGTTTATATCACAGCAATAATAAGAGTCAAACTGAAATACATATTAATTATCACAACAGATTTCTTAGTTTGGAAGATCAATAACTTACTATGGAAAGTCAGAAAGTTTCATTATATAGGAACTTTACTGTGTTTTTCTAATTTGTGAAAACAAGATTATAATAGTTGAGTCAGTTCATTAAAACTATTTTAAGGCAACATACATTATTATGTGTGTATATAGATATAGATATATGGGTATATATATAAGTATAGAAACATTTAAATTAATAATTAAACTATTTTAAATATATCTTTTATATTATCAGTGACTTTAATTTTCTATCTATCCCTTGCTTTCTCTCTCTTGTTTTCTTTATTTAACAATGAACATGTGTTACTTCAATGGGAAACAGTTTAAATATGTGTGATAATTGATTTAATTGTAGATTATTATTAAGCATTATGCTTCACTAGATTGCATTTTTCTTTTAAAAAGCCTCTAAATTTCCATGACCTTACTTTAATAATGCAGTGTACAAGGCAACAAAAAGTCCTGTGTGAAATAATTTGGGTGAGCCAAAATGTACTAGGACTACTTATAAACAATCATCACTGGACTCCATTTCCTAACAAAAATCCCCATGTTGCACAGCAGAAAGATTCAGTGCATTAATGAGTACAGCTTGCTGCTCATTGCGAAACGGGTGGTTATGGAAACCCATTTGACCATTAAGCAGTACATGTGGAGAAAACTAAAATTAGAAGACACTTGGTGATATCACTTAAGCCTATTTCTGGACTCCGGCAGGAAAACAAATGCAGGCACAATACAGAACTGCCAAATGAGGCAAACACCAGCTGGTCTGAAAGCCAACATTCATGAGCTCTTAGTTTCATAACATGTCTTACATGGGAGAAAAATAAATTGTCATTAAACTCTCATATCCACAGGTGACTTCACTTTGTAGATTATATAAAAATAAATGCTTTCCAACAATATATGCATACCTAAATAATTAATGAGTTATTGCTCTTGAAAATTTAATATGAAAATGACCACAGCAAGGCCACTTAAAAGATAAGTAGATTAAACCTCACGTTAGTAGACTGACATATATCTTTGATATTATTCTAGTATGTTTATTATTCTAGTGCATTCCAGTCTCTCAGAGTCTATATTTGTTCTCAAGCATAATGGCTGCAGCAAATAGTCTACTTGGAACTGGAAAAGGAGTGTTGTAATTAAATGTGAGTTTCTACTAAACAATCACGAAAACTTTCTTACCACCAATAGTGCCTTGGAAGTCATTTTTAAAACAGAGCATTTTCAAAACTCTGAGGTTTCTTTCTGCAACCCATTTTATGTCCCCACCTCTGTCTATCTAGGAGATAGATATGTCTGCACTCTACAAAGAATTCCAGGGAACTAAGTCATTGCCAAGGCCATTTGAGAGGTTGAATTGGCTCAAGCTGGATGCAGATTTAATGTAACAAATCAGCCTGACTGTATTCTAGTTCTTGGTCTATCTTTCGGGCTTGCTAAGTCATTCAGACCTGGGAAAGATTCTGACTTACTAAGAATTTTTAGAAGGGGTCCCTATCTTCACAGCTAGACTTAAAATGTATGGCTTCTGACAGGAATGCTTGGAAAATAATCATTCACTTCTCTCCATCAATTCCATGTTATCCCAAGGGTTTGTTCAACAGATGGACATAATTTGCATATTTGACTACCACAGTTTTCTTAATTGCATTTTCCCAGCATACTCTATTATATTTGCAGTTTATTAGGTTTCCCTTAGAATTTCACTTTGAAAATCATACACAATATATTTTAAGTTATCATATTTCCTACATAGTAGACCTCCTTGCAAAATCTAGCACTTGGAAGATTTAGGCACTTAGGATACATTGAAAATCTATTACCATACTTTAAGCTCAACTGTAACATCTCTCAAAAGTATTTAATATGTCTATTTTGTTATAAGCCTTCACATTTTAGTTAAAAATATGTCAAAATATATATTTTATGTCAGAATATTACATAATTCAGTAGCTGTGTACAGTATTTCAATTTTTAATGTTAATTTTGTCTTAAAATCTATTGTCAATCTCTAACAAATGCCTAGACCATTCATCATTAGAAACTTAATTCTTTTTCAACCCAGAAATTAAAAAAAAAGATCCAAAAGAGAGCCAAGAAAAGTCATACTGCCATTAAGGGGGGAAGCGAAATGATATGTCATTACCATTATGATTTTAGTTTGCATGTGGGGCCAGTCTTCTAAGTACAAAATACTTCTAAATATATAAAGATCTTACCTTAAGACATTTCTGAAGAGGGCTCACCATATTAAAAAAGCTTGATTTTTAAAATATATTTTAAAAATATGCACTTACAACATTGTTGTATATTAATTATAGGGAAGAAACCAAGTACTCTTTTGCTATTTTTAAGATCTAGTCTCTGATTCTCAAATAAGAACAACTGGCAGTGGAGCAATTTTGTATTACTTCACATGAGACGCAGAGTTGTTTTAACATTAAGTATCAAAAACGTGTACTTTTCTTTAAATGTATAAAAATTCATCAGGATCCCCAAAGAGGCCAATTCACTTACATTTATGGGATTAATATGAAGGTAGAAAAAAAATTATTATCTAAAAATAGTGGATAACAATATATAGCCAACTATCTTACATCTGGAAATACTCTTCTAACTTACTGTGTGAATTGTGAGCTTTGAAGGAACAATTAAAATGGGAGAATTCAGTAGTGTAGGTTCAAATGTAATTATTCTTTAAACTTTATTCTGGTGACTATCTACAGAAGCAGTACCTCCTCCTACAGAGGATTTTGAAAATCTGGGTGGCAGTGTGTTTTTGTTTTTGTTTTTGTTTTGTCAGAATGATTTAGGGCAATACAGGAACTTTAGTAGGGAGAGCCAGGGAAGTCTTGCAATGTGTAGGACAGTCCTGCACAACAAAGAAGGCTGTCACATCCTGTATGGTTTTGAACTTCTGGCCTGGCATCAAGAGGAAGAAAATATATATAGTTACTTGAGCCTAAACCTTAACACTCTTTGGCATATAAGCATAAAGAATTTTTGCACACTGAATCTCCACAAAGTAATCTCTATCTAAATTAAGGAAAGATTAAACTTAAGAAAGCTTTCTTTGAACCAATATTTTTTTCCATTAGACATAATCACATTACCTACATGGGAATCTGCTCATGATGTTTGAATTGCAATAAAATAAATCTGTATTTATTAAAGACATTCTATGCATAGATGTAGGCATCTGATTATTTTATTAGGTTGTCATACTAGCATAGCCCAAACATTAATAAAATAAAATCAACGTAATTATTTTATTATAAATTTCTCACCCTTTATTTCTCCTTTATGTTATCATTGTAGAATTCTATTCATGTAGTAATTTTATGTTTCATTTCCAGATAGTGAAAGAGAATTATAAAATATGTGCTAAAAAATAAAATGCAATCTAAAAAAAAAATGGTTATGAAGAACGTAGGGGCAGGACAGGAATAAAGATGCAGATGTAGAGAATGGACTTGAGGACACGGGGAGGGGGAAGGGTAAGCTGGGATGAAGTGAGAGAGTGGCACGGACTTATATATACTACCAACTGTAAAATAGACAGCTAGTGGGAAGCAGCCGCATAGCACAGGGAGATCTGCTCGGTGCTTTGTGACCACATAGAGGGGTGGGATAGGGAGGGTGGGAGGGAGATGCAACAGGGAGGAGATATGGGGATATAGGTATATGTATAGCTGATTCACTTTGTTATAAAGCAGAAACTAACACACCATTGTAAAGCAATTATACTCCAATAAAGATGTTAAAAAAAAAAAAAAAAGAAAATGCATCAGTTCTAGTAGGGTTGAGAATAGCTGTTATAGCAGAATAGTAATAAAAGTTTGGACACCTTATTATGCATTATCATGGCTGAGACTTTAGTGGTGTGAGTCCATAGGAAATAGGATGACTTTTGAGTCCAGAGAATGTTGAAAATAACAGTTAAAATGCTATGAAAACAAGAGCTCCAGGATAGAAATGTGAGAGTAAATATGTAAAAGTGTAGAAGAAGAGAATAAAAGCTGCGACAGAAGAGCACATAATGAAAGATTATTTATGGTGTTAAGTAGGTAAGAAATTAGCTTCTCTATGATACAAGAAAAGTAAACTACAGACCTACATCTCTCATGAGAATAGACATAAAATTAACAATATCATTTAAGAATGCTATAACAGTACAAAAAATGTGAAAAAGATAATAAAACATGACCTGGTGGGTTTATGGTTTATGGAATTTAAGATAGGTTTGGCATGCAAAAATCTACCAATATAATTCATCATGTTAACAGAAAAAAAAAGAAAAAAGAAATATGATTGTCTCAAAAGATGCATTAAAAGTATAACAAAAATTCAAAATCCACTCATGATAAAAACTCTCAGCAAAATATAAACAAAGGAACTCTAACTCAAAAAGGAATCTATGAAAAAACTTTACTTAACAGCATACTTAACAAAGAAAGACAAATGTTTACACTCTAAGGTCAAAAACAAACGAAGGATGTCTGTTTTCACTACTTATACTAAACATTGTACTGGTGTCCCAGCCAAAGTAATAAGGCAAAAGAAAGTAGAAGACACACAGATTGAAAAGGAACACATAAAACTGTCTTTATGTGCAGACAATATGATCATCTACATAAAAAAATAAAAAACAAAAAAGAAACTAAAGAATGCAGAAGAAATCTAGATCTAGGAAGTGAGTTTAGAAAGGTTTCAGGATACGAGGTTGATATACAAAAATCAACTTTATTTCTCTATGCTAGCAATGAACAATCAGAATTGAAACTACAAAACAATATAATTAAAGAAAGAATGAAAAATGAAATGCCCAGAGATAACTAACAAAAATTATGCACATCACAGTATACCTATATAATGGACTACTACTCAAAAATAAAAAGTAACAGACTTTTCTATATACAACAACATAGGAATACCTCAAAATGATGATGAGTAAAAGTAGCTGTGCAAAAATGCAGTGCATACTGCATATTCTGATTCACATAAAATTCTAGAAAATGCAACTACTTTATAGTACAAGAAGGCAGATCAGTGTTTGCCTGATAACCACAATTTGGGAGGAAGTAAGATTATAAGAGAGCACAAAGGAATTTTGGGGGATGATGGGTATATTCATTATTTTAATGTGCATGGTTCACAGGTGAATACATATGTTAAAATTTATCCAAACTGTACACTTTAAATAGAGGCATTTTATTGTGTGTCAAGTATACTACAATAAAGCTATAAAACTGATTATCTATGAAGGTAAATTGGTAAGAGGTCAGCTATTTATCATAACTAATGGTGAATGAAACCATGGGTTGTATTTCTCATTTGCAAATTGACTCACCTTGCTGAAAGTTTATTTAAACACTGTTTTCACATTTGCACTGAACTGTAAGACTAAAGAAACTAATAAGAGAGGAAAAATGAGGCTTGGACTTGAGACTACGATCTGTGAAGGAGAAAATCTGAAAACATGAGCCAGTTTAAAAATAATATGATTGATTTATAATAAATATTGTTCTATCATTAGCTTTCAAATTGCTTTTTTTTTTTTTAAAGATCTCCTCTGCCTGGTGTGGTGGAATTGGGGCAAGGAGCAGGATTATTTTTAATTCTCTATCCTCTTTTCAAAAACAGAAGTGTTGGTCTTCATTTGCTTGATTTCTTTTAACTCCCATAAAAAATTTCATCTTGGCCAAAAACGTTAGGTTGAAATGCTGAAGCCATTTGACTATACTAGGCCTAGTGAGAGATTAGAATAGAGCAGTATCTCATTTGAGATACATTTCTGTACAATCAATCAATTCTCATAATAGATTACGATATGGTGATTTAGATGGATCAAATCTACAAAAAAATATTCATTTATTCATGCAACAGAAATATATGAGTTCCTACTATGTGCCAGGCACTATGCTAGATCCAAGGATATAATGATGAGTGCAGTTTTATTTGAATGTTAGTGATAGGAATTGAATCAAAATTTATCTTTGTATTGCTGATTATAACATGCTGCTTCTTTAGTATTATGTACAATCAATCAGCTTGAGGACTTAACCTGATTTAAAAGAAGAATTCTACGGCTTGGATAGAATCAATGGATATTTTTCTCTCTGGTATTGAAGAAACAGTACAATTTACCTCTAATTAGGTGAGCTGATGACTACATATTTTATAAAGTTGCTACTTCTCTCTGGATGTGATCAGCAGACTGACATAACATTTCTCTAGCAGAAAATAGACAGAATATGCAAAATGTCACCATGTCTATGCTGGGTTAAAAAAATAGAGAGTCAGAAAATGGTTATGTTTCAAAAATGTAAAGTTTAATAGTTGATACAAATCTCTGACTCTAAACTAGGACTTCTGTTTTCACAGCCTGAGGCAATTCAGTTTCCACTGTCCCTTTACACCTTATGAACAGTTTTGCCTGATACCTTTCAAAAACCCAAGGATATTCACTCTTGGGAAGGAAGTTATTCAAAGAGAATCTTCTTTAACATCATGCTTATTTCTCCCTGAAGTTACTGCTTTGAGGATAATAGTTTCCTTTGATTATGAAAACTGAATGGTTTCCACATTTATATTCTGCCTTGTATAAGCATTTGGCCACAGCTGTAATGGCTAGTGCTTTTGAGACAAGTTTAATTTTCTTTTCATGTTAAATGGTAATGTTTTTATGTTTATTACTTTGTTTACTTAGTGTATCACAAAGTCTACTCTTGGCTGTGGAGGTTTGATTATAATATGCATTTTATTAGTCAGATCTCGTATTCCATAATAGCCCAGACTTAGGTTTACTGTTTTAATTTGAGTCCTCAACAATATCCTCCCACCTGTACAACTTCAATAGCTCCACTTAACTGATTTTCAACCAACACTCTCTACTCTCTTCCCTGTAAGATCTACCCTTCAGACTTCTGCCACCACAATTCCCTTCAGAAATCGTGTAAGATACCAAAAAAAAAAAAAGATATATATATTTTCTTCATCAATGCACATACACATAGTAGTAGTAATAACTACAAATACCTGGCATATAAACCCTTCACAATCTGGTCCCCACCACTAATTTCTGACACACAGAGAGCCCTCAATCATCATTTACTACTAATGACTTTTTTTCATTGTTGTGATCTTGGTATCCCATTCACACTTTGAGCTCTCGATGAAGAGCAACCTCTCTGTGAATCACTACTTGGCCCTCTTAGCGGGTTAGTCATTCTATTCTTGCATTCTCAAAGTACATCAATCTTTCATGTCCACTGTGCCTTCAATGAGCTCTCATATTTGTTTCAAAGCATCCTCATTAAGCTGTGATCTCCCTCAGAGCAGAGATATTGATTAATGCAATTCTGCATCCCTGTGCCTATCACCATGCCCTGTACCCAGTAAATAGTTAATAAATATTTTTAGATACAGGATTCTGGATGCATCTTTACAAATACAGTGATGTGCATGGCAAGAGAGGACAGCCAAGCAAGTTTCTGTGGACGTTAAAGAGATATGAGCACAGAGATCTGAGTTTATGGTCAATATAGATTTTCTTTTTCAAACCAAAGCTGGTTATGAGATTGAACAGGAATAAAAATCCCTCTTGAATTCTGGATATGAATAACGAATCATCCCATCAAAAGGAAAAATTAAAAGTTTGTTTCAAACTAGTTCAAACTGTAGTGCCTCTGTTGAAAATGCAGTGGTCCATATGGATAAGGTTAGTGGAAGTGATAGAAGTTCAAACAATGTTTAAAACAGGGAGAAAAACTGTTTGCTGCTTCTAAATTGAACAATGATTTTAGAATGCTTTCCCCTCTTATCAGGGCTCTACTTTTATAAGCATTCTGCTTTCTAGGTGATTCTATATTGACTTGTCTAAGCCCAAGGCATAATCTTTTAGACTCCAGACATGTGCTATAAGTCTGCTTGACAGTTCATTACACAATTTGTTTTGATTATCAGTATATTGGGAAACTCTTCTCATCCTCCTATTTCTTAATAATTAATAATAAAAATGAAACAATTTATCAATGAAAGCCTGTTAGAACATTAACACAGTATACCTGACTGTCCAAAGAAATGTTATTTATAATTATGTCCTAATTTAAGGTTTGACGTTTTCCACTTTATTGAAAAACATACTACCCTAAACATAGTGAAAAATAAAATGAGATTCCATCATAACCCAGCTGAGAAAAAAATAGATTCCTATAAATTCTGGACCAGTTTTCCTCCTAGGATACATTAGTTGTATATTGTAGAACCCTGTGTACAGCAGAGATATCATTAACGATAATAAATATATATCCCTTTAAGTACAGATAACTTGAGGTTTTGATGTAAAGTCATACGGTACATATTTAATAGGATAATCAAAATAATGAATAATTTGAAATATTTAAACAATCATGTTACCTATGATTTCCTAAATATAATCATAATAATACTTTCAGTAAAATTATTGCTTACAAAGAGCATAACTGCCTGCTCAGTTAATATTCACTAATAGCCTAGTATGTGTAAGATAAGCTAGGTGACCCCACAGACACTGAACTATACACACACACACACACACATATATATATATATATATATATATATATATATATATATATATATATACTAGCTCTTTTCTTGCATTACACACTTTGATAGAAAAAGGAGTGGCTTGTTTTTTAAAGGTATGTGGTTAGTACAGTTTTGTTAGATGTGTGAATGAATGCATGAACAATGAAATAAACAAAACATGGAGTAAGAGATAGTCCTTCTAAATGAACGTATTTACAAAACAGAAACAGACTCACAGACTCAGAGAACGAACTTATGGTTATTGGGGGGGGGAAGAGTGGGGGGAAGGGATAATTAGGGAGTTTGGGATCGACATGTACACACTGCCATATTTAAAATGGATAACCAACAAGGACCTACTGTATAGCACAGGGAACTCTTCTCAATGTTATGTGGCAGCCTGGATGGGAGGGGAGTTTGGGGGAGAATGGATACATGTATATGTATGGCTGAGTCCCTTTGCTGTGCACCTGAAACTATCGCAACATTGTTAATCGGCTATACTCCAATATAAAATAAAAAGTAAAAAAATAAAGAAAAGAAATAGTCCTTCTACCAAGGCATTTAATCTGGTGGTGTGTGTGTGTGTGTGTGTGTGTGTGTGTGTGTGTGTTGAGGAGGGATGTGGGATGTGGCAGGGACTTGGATGAGCCCGTGAGATTGATCAAGTAGATGAGGCAGTATATAAAGGGTCCAAAGTTAAGTGAACTTAAATAAGGCAGAGATAAGATCAAGTCAGAAAATCAAAAAAGGCTTCAAGAATGAGATATTTTGAAGAATTAAATTTTAACAGATGTTACAAGCCAATTCAGTGATACAACACTTTCTATCAAAAAGCAAGCGTTGAACATTAAAGCAATATGAACCACGTTAGGAAATGGATACTCCCTATTTTATATTTCCTTTGGTCCAGTGAGCATCTTTCTCACGGATCCTGTCTTCTAAATCTACGAACAATCATGTGGCCACAGTAGTAGTTAAAAGAATAACCTAAGTTTGAAACACAACTATGCAAATCACTAGGTATATACGCTTTGGAAGTTTATTTAGTCTTTCTAAGCATAAGTCTCCTTATCTATAAAGTGGAAGATTAACATTTAAACTGACTTGATTGTTTAAAGGATCTTCTGCAAAATGCATAAACAATAACAGGCACAGACTTAAACCTCAAGAAAGTGTAGCTACTTTTCATTTTCTTCTTCGTCTCTATCAGCATCATTTAACAATATTTCTGCTGTAGGTTATTTAGTTGCACTCTGAAAGAATTAGAGGGTTTTTTTGTATTTTTTTTTGGCATCACGGTGCAGCATGCGGGATCTTACCTCCCCAACCAGGGATCAAACCTGCGCCCCCTGCAGTGGAAGTGCGGAGTTTAATCACTGGACCACCAGGGAATTCCAAGAGCTATTTAAGATATATACCTTTAGGCAATTAATACTGGTAGATGTACTGTGAGCACAAAATAAATACTCATTAACTTAAGGGATACTCTGTAGACACCTAAAACTGTACTAAGGGGAAAGATTTTTTTGCATGCATAAAATGTAACTGAAACTTTATTAGAAGATTAAACATTTTTCATCTTTGATTAAAAGGTGTTACAGAAATTAAAAGTAGTTTCATTAGTCATTATTGTTAATTGGTCTTATTAATGAGAAACCTATATACCTAGAGGGACAATAGCATCTCAAATTTCCATGCCTAAATGGTATTTTCTGAGTTAGACTTCATGAAGTTGCAACTTGAACTTAATCATTTCTGATTAAGATCCATGTTTTAGAAAATTGAAAGGAATGCCATGCATATTTTCCTCCTAGATAAATTAAAATAATAAGATCTCTATTAAAACTCTATTAATTCCCTGAAAAGTTAATCCCCAAACAGTAATAAGTTGGGCACAACGTCTATTTCTTTAGAGTAACGTTTAAGCAATGTTTTAGCAAAATGTTTATTTGCATAATTTACACACACATTACCATGTACTGTGAACATTTTATGAGGCAACGTTTCATGGATTTAGCATTATTCCCAGTTATAGTTGCTGTCACATTTGTGTCATTTCCACAGATGTTTCCCCCTAAATGACCTAACATTATTTGTGCATTTAATGTTGGTTTATAGGCTTGCAGAAATAAAAAAATTCACATATCTCACTGTTTTTCGTATTTATTTGTATTCTGTCTTGGATGCTTTCCCTGGAAGCCAGAGGAGAGGGAGAATAGGGCAAGAGAACGAAGAGGATTGTGTTCCAGACAACAGAGGAAGGGATACAGCAACCACATAAAACTCTAGGAAGTGATGGGGAGTGGTAGAGAGTGGAGACAAACAGTAAGGGTTAATAGTGTCAAGAGGAGGCAGAGAGGGGACTGAGGCTCTGAGTCAGTGTTTTCTGGGGTGGTCCTAGGTAATTTTTAAACAATTCTGTCCCACACTTAGGAACATAGATAGAAAATTAAGCTCATAACCTACTACAGCCTCTGGCATGAAGTTGGGATATTACTAACCCTAAGTTGGGCAGACAAAGCACGGATTGAAGAACTCCTTGGGAAAAAATGTAGGGAATTGTGCAAAAATGAGCTGCTCACCAAAGCAAGAAATTCTATTTTTCCAGTGTGGGTCACGATTATCATTAGTTTTATATAGCTTCGAAGAGAAGCTTATAGAAAAAAATCCAAAAAAACTAAAACAAAAGGAACAAAAAGAAAAAAAGAGACTGCCCTAACAAATCAGATTGAAGAGCATCGTTTTCAGATAAGAATTTAGGCACTCTAAATCTCCATGGGATTTCCTGAGGGGCCTGAGTTCTCTGGAATATGCTCTTAGACATTTCATTAAACTAAGGGCATGTACCTCTCCCATGGAGTGAGATGGTTTTGGAGAGTCTGGGTTAGGTCAGAAATCTTATGTCAGGGGATAAAAAACATGACTAAAACATGACCTTTATTCATGAGAAGTGTATGATCTTCTTTAGCAATACTGACAATTTCCACTCAAGTTCAATTTTGTAGTCTATTACAGGGAATTTATACTCCTAAGGGGGTAGTAATGTGTGGTAGCCTAGAAACTTGGTCCACTGAATCATGTAACGCATCCCTACTGCTTTTGTGTGCCTTCTTTTTCAAGTCAAGATGTTACTTCTGTAAATCTTACAAATCTGAAGTCAGCAAATTCAACCTGCATTTGAAAATATTCACCACCAGATAAGTGATTAAAAGCTATTTCAAGACATCTCTACTTTTATCTCCCTTGCAATGTTTGCTCTGTGAGTAGCATGGGGAAACTTTACAGCTATTAGTCCCTGAAGAAAAGATCAAGTGATTGTCCCCCTTGTGAAAAGTAAACTAGTTCTCTTTTCCTGTTTTGGTCAGCATATGCTCTTTACAACAAAAAAGACATGATCATACTCGATTTTTTTCTGTGACTAACACTTATGGTAACTCTCAGATTTTCTTTTGTTCCAAGACCCGCAGGAGCCATGAGAAAGAGTTGAAATTTTGACCTGGTGATAGCCAAGATTGGACCTCAAAATGTCCTTTTCTTGTGGCTGGTTTGACACCATTAGGGAAGAACAAGCTGTCTAGGTAATTACTCCATCTGTCAAGAGAAAAGGCCTCTTGAAAGTTGGACGTTTGGCTACCTACAAAGTAGGTAGAGGAACTTACCTAAAATCTAATTCATGACCAGATGTAGAAATTAACATTTTATTTTTAAATTTTCATCACATTATTTCAAACATAGTTTCCCATTTGTTTGTTTTATAAGTACTAAAATGAAGGACTTTTGCTTCTACAGTTAGGCAATATTTAAATAGTGCTACCATAAACGCTGTTTTCTTGTAGTTTAGAGACTGGTAACAAATATTATAGTTAACTACTTACAGATTCATGTAAGTTTAGGTATTAGCAGCAAAATCTATAGATGATATGGCCTACAATAAACTATGGAAATTGGTTGCCACACTTGAAAAAAATAAATGCTTAAATATTTCCCTTTAAACACAATTAGAGACATAGGCTTACATTTGGAAATTCAGAAAAAATGTTTATTTTGATTATTAATGTGTATTGTCAGAAAAAATGGCCATATCTAAATATTTCATATATTTGTCTAAAAAGAATATTGCTGGGGAAAACAAGAAAAACAAACCTGGGTTTTTATTCTAGTTACTGCACTTGTCAAACTCTATTTGAATGAAAGTACTTAGTATGTATTATCTGAGGATTATGATAGCTTTGGCACAGCATAAAGTGAAAATTTATTGTTCTAAAGCATTTACACGAAGAGATGGGAAATGAAGATTCTGACTCTACAAAGATTCTATGAAGATTCTGAGACTATAAAAAAGTGAAAAAGCAAGTAATTTCCTTCAAGTTTCAAGTTTTAGGTAATAAAATATATGCGATGTATGTTCTATGACCCCTCATTCATTTATATAACCAAATTTTAAATTAACCTCAATAATTTTATAAGTCATCTGAACAGTTTTTATATTTTTGGGCTCCTGCCAAGACAAGATGTTCTGGAACCAAATTTTGTAAAGTCAAAGGGCCTAGAAAGTTTTTATAAGGTTTAGATTATCATCAGATCAAAATTGGAGCCTCAAATGGAGCTTGGTTACTTTCAAGCTTTTCTCAAAATGATATTTAGCAAGAGACAATTAAGAAATAATCCCTCTTTAAACTTAATCTCAGTCCTAAAATCCTTTGATCCATCAACAGTTACTGAACATACAACATTCTAGTTACACAGGAGAAAACAAAATCTAAGTCAAAGGGAAAAGAATTCTTCATCTTCATGTCACTTAGAGCCTGCCAGGCAACCATAAGCTATATGCTGGTTTACTTCCCTTGAGCATATGTTCCAAGAATTTAAAAAGAGTCAAAGAAGAAATTGTTTATGTGTATATTATGTGTGTGTCTGTATGTATATATATCATACAATTATTACACATAATTATACATTATATATTAAAATATTTAATTATATATAGTATTTAAAGAGACAAAAAATGTTTGACCATTTATAAACTCATACCCTTCCTGAAAAAATATCAGATTATAAAACAATATACTGCAATTTAGTGCTAAAAAACATTTTTTATTTGCCAGAAATGTAAATGTTTATATAATTATATATGATATCTATCAATAAAACAGCAATTCAATTAGTAGAACTGCATAGGAGACCTTGAACAAGATGAAGAGTTTAGTACTGTTCATATATTTGTATCAAATGAATTGAAACTCAAAGAAAAACATTTAAAAAATAACTAAGTAAAAAAAAATTGTTGGAATAATGTTCAAAACATGCTATTTTGGGTAATAATTATGTGGCTAACATAATGCTAGGCACTTTTTCCAGCACAGTATAAATTAACCTTGACAATCACACTAAAAGTCCAGCATATCTAATTCGAATTTTTAGACATGAGTGTCTAAGGTGTACAGATGTAAAGTAAGTAAATCAGGATCATGTGGTTAAAAAGTAGGTCCTCTAAATTAAGATATTATACATTTCCCAATCGATTTCTGTTGTCTATTGAGAAGCAGTATAGGATAGAGGTTAAGAACCTAGTGTCTTCTGTATCTTCAGTTCAAGCTGTGTGACCTTGAACAAGTTATTTAACTCTGTTCTCTAACCTTTAAAATGGGGCAAAAATAGTATCCATATTAAATGGATAGATGTTGTGAGATCTGAATGTCAATACATGTACGTCATGTAGAACACCACAGAGCACACGGTAAGTTTACAATAAATGTTATCTAATATTACTAGGGGTTCACTCTTTGACCCTTAGGGAGTTACTTTGGCAGATTATATTTTCCTAAAACGGCCGTTACAATAAACCACTCGCTCATCTCACAATGTGACCTTGCGCTACTCCATCAAGAGGTTGAGTCTATGTCCTCTTTTCTTGAAGCTGGGTGAAACTTTGTGACAGTCACAACCAATAGAACTTGATGGAAATGAAGTTATATGACTTACAAGGTTAGATCATAAAAGGATGATCGTGTGTCTGCCTCTCTCTGTTTTCGTGTCACTCTGATTCCGTCTCTGACTTTGTCTTCCTCTGTCTCTGTCTCTTTCTCTCTTTCTACCCTTGCTGTTAGAATCCAGTCACCAGGTTGTAAGAAAGTACCAGTCATATATATGTAGAGTATGTGTACACATTCCAGCCAAAACCTCCAGCTAAATTCTAGTCAAGAGCCACCATCAACTGCCTGACATGTGAGTGATAAAGACTTTGAAATAACACCAGTCCATTTTCATGAGATAACCTGAGGAAGAACCATCAAGCTGAGTCCAGTCACCCCCATGATGATGAGAGATACAAATGAGCAATCATTATTGTTTTAAGCCACCGTTTGGCGGGTGCTTTGTTATACAGAAATAAATAACCAGCACAGTCACCAGGTTTTCTTTTGAAAAAATAAATTACTAAAAATAGGATAATTGAATACATTCCTGAATTTGATTTTTTTTTTAAATCTAGTTACTGAGCTGAAGCATCTTTTTCTCCTAAATGTATAGATCTTATGTAGATATAGAGAGTCACAGCTAGATTTAATGAAATTTTTCATTTTCTGCTACCCAGAAAGAAAGGGATGATCCATCCTTACTCTGAGCAAGGTTGGCACATGATGGTGAACAAAAACGACAAACACACATATGAAGGTCTTCCTCCTAAGGTCAAGAGAAGAGTATTTCCATGAGCAACTACCACAGTGCCAGGACTTTGGGGTCCTTCTTATGGGATCAAATGCAAAGAGTTCTGATTCTTGATAAAGAAAGCAAGGCAGATAGCAGCTAACTTGCCCAGACACATTGAAGATAACCATGAGGTGCTCTGATGCTCAGGGAAATGCAACCAACCAACTCTTTCAACACATAAAATGAAACACCAATCATTGTCTTCCAATTTAAACATAATACTGGTATCTGAATTCAAAGTGTGAATTATAATTCAGTTGCATCACCCAGCTTTACATATCAAGTCTAGAGGCTTTGACTGTTTCAAGAACAATCTGTTGGACAAAGAAAGAAAAATCTCTCAAAGAGTGCCATTTGCTTGGGTAGTATCAGGCCCCATAAGTGGACTTCTATAAAAAGAGAAGCTCACTGAATTAATACACTGAAGAGAAAAAGAGGGGTAAATACTCCTTGAGTATAAGGCTTTACATATATATTAAAAGGCAAACCCTGTAACTTTCACAAGGAATGAAACAGTCTCATTATTCTCTCACTTTGAGAAACCATTCTTCACTCAGGAAAGAAGTCCACGATAACTCTATAAAACAGAATACCACCCTTGCCAGCAATTTGGCTTTTTTCCAAAGAAAAATGCAGAAGGAAAAAAAAACAAAACATTAAATAAGGGAAATTAATCCTAATTACATAGCTATAGAAATGTAATTATGTTGAAGATAATACAATGTTGCCATTTGACTTTAATGTTAAAGAAAGCATCTTGTCTCAGCAAAAAAAAAAAAAAAAAAAAGTCCTAAGTAATCATAATAACATAATAATGTCTGCTGAGAACACGTCTAACTCACAGTCATACAATCCACACCCCCACCTCATTCTAAATAGTCAATTATTTATATTATATCATTTATAAATTGATGCATGCTATAAGCTGGTAAATCATTTGTGGGTTATATAAATGCAAAAATAAGTAACCAAACATAAAATCAGTTATTTAAAATCCAAAAGTAATAATGTAAGGCTTTGATTTACCAAAATGTGCTTAATAGTGTTTTGAATCTTTCCCCTGGTGATAAACAATATGAATTACATAATGAGATATATTTGTTTAATAGTTGGGCCAACTTATTCCAGCTTGTCAAATAGCCAAGACTTTATCTATTTTTTTACTGCTGCCGGGCTGATGGCCATCTCTGTGTATATGTTTTAAAATCTTCACTGGATGGCAAATGAATAAAGCATAAAAACAATTTAGCCCGAGATGGCTTTCTGTTTCAAGAAAGTTTGTGCTTGGTAACAATCAGGATTACTGAGGACTTTTAATTATATCTGTGGTCCTTGCATTACAAACAGATTAAAAGGTTCCCAGAAGAATGGGAGTCCTTTTGACTGTCAGGTATAGAAAGGAAAGACTGAGGTTAGAGATATCCCTCTGAACACAAACCCTGACACCATTTTCTCTCCTGCTCTGAGGTCACAAGGACCCACATGTACAGAATTTCTGTACACTACAGTTTACATGCGTTTACTCTGGCTGGTGCCTGTCTCCCAGGAGACTCCTGATAAGCATCAAGAAATGTAGTCGCTGGTGATCAAAAGGACGAAGTCTTTGTCTTCCTCAGAAAAAAATTTTTAAAAATATGCATTACAGTGTTTTTACTTTCTCTTTATATGCTCTATAAAATTCCTTATTTATTAAAATCTTAGTAGTTATACTTTGTCTTGAGAAAACATGGCTTTGTAGATATGATATAAAGAAAAGGAAGAAGAAAATAATGACACCACCACCAACAATTAGTAAGAATCTTTAATTTGCCAGGCACAGTACAAAATACTTTTCCATCTGGCCCTGCTAACTTTAAACTGTTGCTATTTAAAATGAAGTGATCTTTTTTATGCTACTTTGTCATGTGTTTCTTATTATTTCCTTTGGGCTATCTTTGCTATACACTTTGTGTCAATGATATGAGAAATTCAACTAATCAGTTAGGTATCTGATCAAGCCTCCTTTTCACTAAAAATAATTAGTGGCCACCAATGCCCCTATCACACAGGACAGCTCCCTAACATGTTCTACCTATTTCTCCAGGATTACTATTAATCATACCCCTCTTGAAAATGCCAAGTTTCCTCTTGCCACAGAGCTTTGCACATGGTGTTTCCTTCTCCAGTAATTTCCATCCTTAATCCTTAACCCTTAACCCAAACTCCTTCCTCACATTTCAGCTTAATCACCTCCTCAACTATTTCTTCCTTAATATGTTCACATTATGATAAATACATATCATATACATCATTATACACTCTCATATCAATGAACTCCATACATTAGAGCATCCATATTAAAGTGAATTTTGGTTAATATTTGCCTTCTCAAGACTAAAAGCTCCAGAAGGGTGGGGAAAAATATACATTTTTTTCTAATTAGTAGAGCGGCTGGCATAATGCTTAATAAATGTTATTTAAAATAAAAAAATAAATTAATTAATGAGTGAAGGAGTTAAACTGGTTTTAGACAGGTTTTGGCTTCTCAATTGATTTCCTGAGATACAAAGAGAAAAAGTATCTTATTTCTCATACCTTGCCTATAGCACATAAGTACAAAGCACAAGTGCTACTTCCTGGTCCCACCCAAATCTTTACATAATTAAGTATTAAGTCACCAACTAGGGAGGAGGTACTGATGAAGAAGGGCTCCCGGGGAACTACAGCAAACCAGGAGCATGCTACAGGGCAAAATTGTCAAGGCAAAGAGTAAGGATCACCATCAGAGAGATGCATTCACAGCCAGCAGGAAAACAGCATGCATCACATCCGATTGGTTAGGCAAGCATAGGAATATAAGGAAGAAGAATGATAGGAATATCCCAGAGAATTACATGGGGTACCATCTGGGCTGACTGCTTAGTTCAAAATGATTTCCATGATGCCATAATACTTTTCCTCTTCCCATACTCCTCTCTGCTAGAATAGCTGAAGGATCCACAGGGCAGACTTATCTAGACCAGTCATTGGTTTTCAAGCTCCTAACCACCTCTCCTGGTTAAAGAATCAGTAGGTTACTCAAGCCAGTCCAATACGAATTCTTCCTTGGGAATTTTAAAACTCAGAATGAGATAAACTGTTCAATTGATTAAAACCCAATTAAAATGTTAAGATGCTAACAGTCATATGCATCCATGGTATAAAAAGAAGACTGTCACTTCTATAGTAAAAAATAATGAAACAGGCATGCACAGAGAAGAAAAGCGGTGTGTGTGTGTGTGTATGTGTGTGTGTGTGTATGTGTGTGTGTAACAAAGCAAAAGAAGGGAAGATGGGAGAAAAGAAGGGGGAGTGAGGCGAGGGAGAAGATGGAAAAAGAAAGGAAGAAGGAGAGAGAGGAAGAGAGAAGGAGAGTGAAATATGACAGATTTCAAGTCCCCTTAATACTAGCCATGCTTCAGCCAGTTCCACTCCTGACCCTTCCAAGGACTGGATATGTGAACCCAAAGTGTCTCCTTTCTTGTTTAAACTAGTTGTAGTTGGTTTAAGAGAGCACAGAAATACCAGGGTGAGATACAAATATTAACTGAGAGGTGTGATGCAGAAGTCAGGTTCTGATGAATTTCTTTTTTAGGCAGTACTTCTACTTGGTTCCCTGTGCATGGTCATGGGGACTGAGGGGTTGCTAGAGGGGGGAAAAATGTCACAGTAATGTGATGTGGTTTCACCAGGTTGAGCCATTAGAAAGCCTGAAGGCATAGTATCATAATGTCAAAGAACAGAGGAACATAAAGTTATAAGACGCTATCTTGCTATAATACCTCATAGATTACTGACCACTATTAATGTGCTTAGATAGTCATGAAACTAGGCAATTTATGTAAGCAATCCAGGTATTTTTATGCACACACTTTCATTAAGTAATGCTTACAAAATAAGCAATAAAGTAAGCAATAATTTTTTTACATAATATTGGCAAGCCAACAAACATTCATCTGGATACTCACTTCAGAATGTTTACCTGCACCTCCATCTTTTTATATACTAAATTTGTATAATGTATGCAAATTAGCAATTGAGTGTGATTTAAGTTTTGTTGTTGACTTGAAAAAGTTTTGACTTTTTCTTTCACTTTCTCTCTCTCTCTTTCCTACCCTTAAGAAAAACAATTTATGTTTAAGAATTCAAAGAGTAGGGAAAACAACGGAATACATCCCGGTTTTTATGTTTCATGCTAATTTATTCATTCATTAAAACTATTTACTGTATGATGGGGAATGGATTACTAACATAAAAAAGATGAAAAATTCAACTTTAAAACAGTATTGTTGAGCTTATTTGTTTAGAATGTTGAAACTATCTGCTTCCTATCTGTAGGAGTACATAGTAGGACTGGCATTCTGTCTCCTCCTCACCGGTGTATAGTAACCATTTGATTGCTGACTTCAAAATATCCTTAATATGGACCCCAGGGATAATGCCTTATTTGTTCTCAAAGTCCTCTGCTCCAATCTTGACTCCCTAGACTTTGCAAATCCTCCAAGTGGGAGCTTCAGCTGTTTTCTACCTTTAGAATCAGCTCCATTCAGTTCCTGAGCCAATCTAAGTGCAAACCATGTCAGAAGTTCACAATATATCTGGCAACGATTTTTATTTCAATCAATTAATTCCAGCCTTTCTCTATAATGCTCCTTTAAACTATAATAATATTGGCTTAATTAATAAAAAGTATGGGTCTAGCTTAGTTTCCCCCATCAAATACTCTTGTTCATTCAGTTATTAAACTGCCCAGAAATTCAGCTTTGTAGGCTGGGTCTTGATCACCTGTTTGGTTCCTTTTAGCTCCCTTTACCAGACTCTCAGGCTAACATATTTCAAGGCTACCTGCTATAATATGACAAATATTGGGACATATTTATACTAAAACCATGTTTATCTGAAATTCAAATTTAACCAGATACTCTGTTTTTATTTTTTACTTCTGGCAATGGCCATTTGGGTCCAGGATGTGAACCAGTAGCAAATAAACAGAATCTCTTGGGCAGTATCAAAAAATGGGAATAAAGGTGCAGACCTACTAGAGAATGGACTTCAGGACACGGGGAGGGGGAAGGGTAAGCTGGGACAAAGTGAGAGAGTGGCATGCACATATATACCCTACCAAATGTAAAACTGATAGCTACTGGGAAGCAGGCGCATAGCATAGAGAGATGAGCTCGGTGCTCTGTGACCACCTAGAGGGGTGGGATAGGGAGGGTGGGAGGGAGGGAGACACAAGCGGGAAGAGATATGGGGATATATGTATATGTATAGCTGATTCACTTCGTTATAAAGCAGAAACTAACACACCATTGTAAAGCAATTATACTCCAATAAAAATGTTAAAAAAAAAAAAAACCTTATCTAGCCCAAGAAAATACTTTGGTATGACGTCAGATCTCACTGTCCTGTTAGTCCTGAGTCCCTCTTTTTCTAGTAGGTACCCCGATGTTTTGTGGGAGACTTTACTCAAGATCTCAATTTTTTTTTTTTTAATCCACAGTTTCAACTAGGTAGTTTCAAAGGTCTCTTCCAAGTCTAAACTTTATAGTCTCAAACTAAGAGTTATTTCTCCCTCAAATCCTAGCACTCCTAAATATAAATCCAGGTTTTATCATATGAGCCTAACTCCTTGGATCTCTTACTCCCGTGTCATCAAGAGTTAAGCTCTTGAAGAATGCCAATGTCTGGAGTTACGCTATGTCTGTGAATGTCACCACAAGGTGACAGTTACCCTGGGAATATGAAAATATTCTATATTCCTCCAGATTTTCATAACAGAGAGCATTAAAGTTCTTATTAAGATAATTAACAAAAGGGAGGTTATACTTATACTTAGAAATTTCCTTTAAGGGTAGCATTATCCTGCACATGATTACAAATCTATACTAATAGCCTTGTTTGTCCCTTGCCCGTAGTTTAGAAAAGAATCTAAAATTTTAAGTGTGATTTTCTTGCTGCTCTTTTTAATTCTTAGGTATTCAAGAGAATTATATTACTTAGGGCATACCTATGGTCATTTTTCTAAATAAGCCATAGTCTCTTATTAAAGTGAAACTAATTTTTAAAGACCTGTTCAAGTAGATCAAAACAACTGGGGGTAAAAAAATATCCTAGAGGATCCTAGAAAATAGACATGTCCTTGCGAATAAGTTAATTTTGTACCTCACATGACACATACTTTTTCAAATGAGGAAAAAAAAAAAACTAATACCAAATATCATTTGAAATAATATATGTCAGTTATCTCAATGACTAGTATTACTAATTTTATGAATGCCTGAAACTGAGTTCCCCTGGTGGAGTATTGAAATCAGAGCACTGGAATCAGATATAGACTCAAATATAGAGAAAGAATATTACAGCATATATTTGCAAAACTAAAATAATATAAATGCTCAGTAAAACAACTGGGGAAAACTCAAAGAATGTTGTTTGTAGATAGCTGTCATTTATCCAATCCAAACTAAGCTATCATGAAGATATTACTAGTATATTTATTACTCAACTGAAATGATGGTAGGTGTTATTTCTAGAGTTTAACAAATCAAATCAGAGAATCTAAAATAATTATGCTAATTATATGGTTTAAAATTGTAAGAAAGAAATGAGATTCATTTCTTGAACTCAATTCTCCTTTATAAAAAGTAATAATGACAATAAAGCAAAAGTGGATGTACAGGAGCAACAAAGCAGAACTGTTTCTATTCCAGGTATCAAAGTTGATGGGGAACCATGAGGTATACTGGCCTACTGGGAATAAAGAAATAAGTTGTACCTTCTAGAACCCAGTAATATCAGTAGTTGCCTTGGACTATGTTGAGGTTAAATATGTAAGTCTATAGAATGTATCTGTCGAACAAATAAGGTCTCTGCTACAGAAAACAGGCCCTGATCAAACAGACAAAGTGTTCAAAGACCAAAAATGCTACTTAATATGACAAGGTCACCTGTCACCTACATACTAAGGCATTTAATCAGCAAACCAGGCCCTAAATATAAAAACTGATTTTACTTGAAAATCAGTGGTCCAGAAAGGTGAAAGTAAAGAGAAACCAATTTTGGAGTTCGAAAGAAATGATGAAAAAATTTAAAGAACAAACAATATATTTGATACAAAAAAAGGCACAATGAAATATGAAGTAGGAAGATAACACTAAAGTAACTAGCATCTTCTGAGTACTTACACTGATTTGGTACTATCGAAATACCTTACAGAGTTATCCCACTTACTCATCAAACTTGCTTTTGAGTTAGGGTCTATCATCCTTATATGCTGAGGAGAAATACACCCAGAAGATTTAGTCACTTGTTCAAAATCACCTACAAAGTAATGAAGCCAAAATTTAAAGTGAGTTCTGAAATCCAAGTCAGTGTTGTTAGCTGCTATACTATACCATCCCTGTGTGCTACATAATCATTTACTGATGAGTTGGAGGGCATTAAAAATGAATAAAAGAAATGGATGTATAGCTACTGGAAATCAGGAGAGTCTTGAGTCAAGAACCAGGCTTAGACAATGACAGCTACACTGAGCATAGGCAAGTCACTTTACTTCTCTGGGCCTCAATTTCCTCATCTGTAAAATTAGGAAATCCACTGTGGTAGGTTTTTGGCATTGATAGCTCCCAATCTGTTCACGTCTTCCTGGATCCACACTTTGGCTAGATGCTATTGCACACTGATGCTTGGCCTGCCATTGCAACTTGCTTTGGCAGAAGGGACAGTGGGAAATGTGATACAAACGGAGGCTGGAAAACTCCTTGCTCACTAGAACTTACCCTCCCTTGCTGCTTCTGGGAGTCCTGGAACAGCGCAAGTATGTGAATAACCCAGCGTATAGCCTATTAGAAAATGTAACCGAAGTCACTCCCACCGCCTCAGCTGACAGCACCAACCATCAGACATGTAAAAGAGCCAGTGACTGGAGGCACAGGAGTGAGTCCAGGAAAAGCCATCAAAAGAACTGCTTGGCTGAGCTCAGCCCAAATTGCTGACTGATAAAACTGTAAGCTAACAAATAATTGTTGCTTTCAGCCAGGGGTCAGCAAACGTCCTGTATAAGGCCAGATAGTAAATGTTTTAGGCTGTGTGGTCCATAAGATCTCTATCACAGCTACTCAGTTCCATTGTTATAGCGCAAAGGCAGCCATAGACAATGAGCATATACATGGGTATGACCTTGTTCCAATAAAATTTTATTTACAAAAATAAGTCAGCAAAAAAAAAAAAAAAAAAGACAGGACCTGGATTTGACCCTTGGGTAGTAGTTTGCTGACCCTTGTTTTAAGCCAGTAAATTTTGGCTTGGTTTGTTAAACAGCCAAAGCTAACTGATACCTTGATTAAGATGAGCTCATTAATATTAAGAAAATCAATTCTGTAATTAGAATTTGCATTACAGGTGAAATGAGCCTTACATTATTCCAATCAAAATCTGCCCCCAAAATACCAAGTTTTGTTGGTTTGTGTTAATTAATTAATTAATTTTTGGCTGTGTTGGGTCTTCTTTGCTGTGCGCGGGCTTTCTCTAGTTGTGGCAAGTGGGGGGCTACTCTTCGTTGTGGTGCGCGGGCTTCTCATTGCAGTGGCTTCTCTTGTTGGGGAGCACGGGCTCTAGGCGTGTGGGCTTCTTGTGGCACGTGGGCTCAGCAGTTGTGGCTCACGGGCTCTAGAGCGCAGGATCAGTAGTTGTGGCACACGGGCTTAGTTGCTCCATGGCATATGGGATCTTTCCGGACCAGGGCTCGAACCCGTGTCCCCTGCATTGGCAGGCAGATTCTTAACCACTGCGCCACAAGGGAAGTCCCCCAAAATACCAAGTTTTCATCAGTGACTAGAAAAGAAAATGCTTGGTTTTCTCCAATTCAAATTTATTTTTGGTGAAAGTGATTGCTTTAAAACTTTGGGTATGTTACTAAAAGTATATTAACTAGAGCAATATAAATATAACTGAAATTTCACCCAATACTTCTTCCTTGGCCCTATGAGAACAGCACTCTCTCTCTCACATGCATGTACACACACACACACAGTAAGAATAAAACTTTAAAAATCACTAGTTAAGTGTGCTTTAAAAAGCATGGTTGCTAAGCAAAATTATAAACCCACTGATCTAAGGAATGCTAAGGAGAATTAAAATAAAGAAACCAAAATTTGCAAATATCTTGCTATGTATAGTATATGTATTATTCAATACATAGTGTCAAATGTGGTCCTCCCTGTGATGTGCCACTTGTAAATGCAACTCTAAAATATAATAGTGAAGAGAATGGATGATGCTGAGGAACATGGTAGTACTGAAAGACCTGTGTGTCCTTGAATGCTGAATGAGGGTAATTTTGACCCAAATGTGTCACTTTTAATTTATGCAAAATATATGTCCAAAGAAATTCAGTCAATGTTATTAAGTGAGGGAAGCATTTTAGTGTAAAAGTGAACTGATAACATCAAAAGTGCATATGTATGTATGGATGGAGTGGAGGGCGAGGTTGGGATGGGGGTAAGAGAGTCAAAAAAGAAAGAACAATTAGCAAAGAGTACCGTTCCAATTGGGCTTGAGAGGAAAGTACAGTTTAAAGTAGAGTGAGAACAGTTCTGAGTTGCAGGTTAATTTTAGGGAAGAAAAAAAAAAGCCACGTCTAACCTAGAAACCTATCTGGGTTAAAAAGTTCAGAGTATTAAGACCATTAAGAACATTCTAGAAGCTGTCAAACTATGTTAGGAGAATTCATGAAGAAACTAGGGAATGCCCTTATGAGTAGTCAGGGATCAGGCAGATGGATTCAGACCAATATTTTTGGAAGTAGGTTGAGTATAAATAGAAAATAGTTGTACAAATGATAGGACCTTAGTATCTCAAAAATACTTATATCTTAACACTAGGTGTTAAGATCAAAATTATGTAAAAGTAACTACAACTTAAGCAATGAACAATTTGTAGATTAATGCTTTATTAGACACATGGTTTATGAATAAATAGATTGATTCATAATTTATTTTTCATTAATGTATAAGTTGCTTAGTCACAGACAGCAAATGATTGGAACCTATTAGCAAAATATAGGAAAGGAAGAAAATTTTTACTCAGGGTATGCCTTAGTTAAGAATTACCTTAAATTTTAAGAATTACTAGGAGTCATTTCTGTAAACTGTGGAAAGGAATATAAATTGGTACAATGTTCCTTAAAATATTTTGGCATTAAGCATCAAGATTCTAAATGTTTATATATTTCATTTAATTCTACTCATAACAGTAAGTACAATAAAATTTTATGCACAAAGATGTTCATTACAGTCAAATTTAAATTTTTTTATAAACTGGTAACAGCAGGGAGGCCTACAGTTTTAAAAATAGTTAAATAAAATATGAATTAATACATTTTATATGGCCATTGAAAATTTTGAAGAGTTCTAACAATCTGAGAAACTTATTATTAGGTAACTAGGATAAAAGCAAAATAAAAATCGCATGTACATATTGATCTTGTCTATGTAAAACATTTATTTGTCAAGAAAAATCTGTCAGAAAATATGTTAAATTAATAATTGTAATTATACTTGAGTAGTAGCATTTATTCCTTTACACTTTTAAAATTTTCTAAATTTGCAACTATGAACTAATACTGTTTTTATAGAAATTTAAAAATAAAATGTCAGAAAATACTATTCCTTCTAGCTGAAAAAATCTTAAATGTTTCTTCATTTGACATTCAATGCTGGTCACAATCTGTTACAAAACATCTTTTTTATCCAACTTCACTCTTCCTTCCCACATAATGCAGATAGACTGATGGTACTTTCTTATTCTTAGGTTTGTATTTCTCTGGCCCAGTGCCTTTGCCCAGTTCCGTTTACCTACAGCATTTCACCTGTTTCTCTCAATCTGTCTCCTTCCTGTCTTGAAATGCTCTTCCAGGTATCCTCACATCCCAGAAGCCCCACAGAACCACTGTGATGAACAGTTCTCTCAACTCCTTTTGACAATTATATGCCACCTTTATAATTTTAAGTGATAGAAACCCAATTAAACCCGTTTTTACCAGAGAGGAAAAAAAGAGGGGGAGGTTAATAAATTTGCTCATTCCAGGAAGGGTTTTTCAACCTCAGCATTATTTACATCCTTTGTCCTGGGGGCTTTGCACCCTGGGCATTGTAAGATGTTTAGCAGTATTCCTGGCCTCTGCCCATTGAATACCAGTAGCGCCCCCCAGTGTCACAAGCAAAAATGCTTCCAGACACTGCCAAATATCTCCCTGGGGGCAAAGTCACGAAAGCTGATAACCATTGGTTTAGGAATAGAAAGGCTTGCCTGGTCCTAAAGATTAAAATCACCTTCTCAAAACTCTTCTCCCTCCATCACAAAGACTCTCACTCCACTAACCGACCACTGTCAATACCAGACTTCAAACCTATCAGATTAAATTATTCAGGGGAAAAAAAAATACACTGTCCAAAATAATAACTCTGATACAAAATCTGATGCAGTCTCTAATTGCCCTACCCGTGAACTAATTTCCTTGGTCAGTGTGATAGACTACTGGAGAGAAGACAGCTGGATCAGGTATTCACACTAACCTGCAGGACTGCTGTTGGCACCACTCAACCCCTTGAGGAAAGAAGATGCTTTGATTCTAAGAAGGGAGACGGAGTTCAGTTGTTCTTTAGAGTCTCTTCTCTGCTTACTAAGACTGTAAGCTACTTAAAGGTAAGCAATGCCTTTCCAACATCTTTTCTCCACCCCACAGTTCCCAGAATGCCACCTTGAAAAAGTTCAATATATAGCCCCTTATTAACTGAAACATTTTAAAGGATAAGTTACTGAAATTTTTAAAATCCCAGAGAATAAACTGTTCTCCTTTTTTTTTTGTTTCACAAAGGTATCTTTACAATCCCTATAACAATCTTCTGAAAAAATATGAACTATTTTTCAATTTGTTCTGTAAAATTAAAATTCTTAATAATCTTTTAAATATAAAAAATCTGCTTTAGTTTTAATTAATTTGATAACAGTGAACATTAAACTTGCCATCTAGATCCACCTATGCATAGGATGACAGAAGTATAAGACAGAATTAGAAAAATATAGAATAAAAGGCTAAATATATAAACTTTTTGAGAGGAGGAATTATATGTTACACTTACACTAAATACTTTGTTGACAATATGATAAAAATATTATTTCTAATGAGTAGTATTTATGTTTGTATTTGTGCATATGTGTGCGTGTGAGTATGATTTAAACAATGATGTGTCTGGCAACAAACATAAATCTATGAAGAATTTTATAATTACATATTTTTAAAGTTTTTAATTTATCTTCCTTAATCGAACTATCCATAAGGCTTATTACATTAAAATGCTTTTTTAAAATGTTCACAACACTTGTTTGGAAATAAACATTTATAATACTGATCTAGCTCTCATATCACATCATACTTTTAAAAATAGAATGTGATAAAGCAATGAATTTCAGGTTAAGAATATGAGTCTCAAGTCAAGAAAACACAATTTCAAATTGGATTTTAAAGAGTTTGAAAGCAAACTAAATGAGCCTTGAGTATATATTTTTTGCTTCCTATAATTTTACAAAGCAATTTTTTATCCATCAGAGAGGGCTGTGCCGTATATTTAGAAAACCTAATTTGAATAAGATGGAAAATTCAGAACTGTCATGCAAAAACCAAATAAAAACCTGACTTCCATACCAGAAATATTATTTGATCTTCAACTACTTGGGAAACGTTTTGGTCTCAATAATGACAATTTACTTTAAATGCAAGTATTTTTGAGCATAAAAATATGTTATTTGATGCATATTGAATCTGTCTTGGATGCATTCTCATTACAAATACGTTGCTAGAATGTAGACTATTTTATACTCCTATGAGAAATTACCTGAAATTTACAATTCAAAGATTTTTCCTAAAGTTCCTCAAATTCTTGGGCCTAATATTTCAATAGATTATGCAAATGGTAGCAATACTTGAGTCATATTTTTTTACACTTACATTAAACTCTAAATAGTAGCTATCTTTAATTCATTTACAATATAATTTTAAACATTTCATATATGTTTTTAGAAGGAAAATAATGTCTTAAGTTGAATTGTACCTTTTTGGCAGTCACAAATACTTGACACTAGTAAAAGTATCCAAAAGGTATATTTAATCTATTGTTGATTTTAGAGTAATTAAAATATTAAGAGCAACTCACTAAGAATACCTTGACAACTTCTGAGAATGTAATATTTCTGAGACTATTAAACTTCACAAAAATAACAGTGAAAAATTATTTATAAAACATAACCTCAAATGTTTTCTCATAAATTAGACCACAAACACTACCCAATATTGATAAACTCAAATGTTTCTTATGATATGAAATACTTCTTTGGTTTGTTTTGTCATTGGTACTTTTCTTGATTTCTTTTGTTTTGGTTTTTTGCCTCCAGTGTGTTGTCTAGGCATTTTTTATAACAGTTTTATTGAGATATAATTCACATACCATAAAATTCAACCATTTAAAGCATACAATTCAATGCCTTTTACTACATTCACAGAGTTATGCAACTGTAACCATAATCAATATTAGAACATTTCATATCCCCAAAAGAAAATGTCTTACTCTTTAGCCTTCAACCACTATTACTCCTTAAACCTCTTCCAGCCATAGGCAACCGCTAATATATTTTCTCTCTGTATTCATTTGCCTATTCTGGACATCTGATATAAAAGAAATCATATAATATGCGATCTTTTGTGACTGACCTCTTTTACTCAGCATAATATTTTCATGGTTCATCCATGTTGTAGCATGTATCAATACTTCATTTTGTATTATTCTATTTTATGGATATACCACATTTTATTTATCCATTCACGTGCTGATGGATATTTGAATTGTTTTGACTTTTTGGCTATTGTGAATAGTTCTTCTGTGAACATTTATGTACAAATTTTTGTGTAGACATAATTTTTTCATATTTCTTGGTATATACCCAGCAGTGGGACTACTTTGTTTTTTGTAAACAGAAGAATGCACTGCAAAGAACGCATTGTTTTTTATATCCTATATTCTTCATGTAATTTCCATTTTCTTAACAGCTGAGGAAGAAAATAACTCTTTTAAGAGACAACATCTTGTTCTTGTGACATTTATAAGACATAATTTCAGGTGACAACTTTTGCTTTGTTTTATAAACCCCACTAGCATTTGAATTCACAGAAGTAGTGGTTTACCTACTATTTTCATTTGAGATCCTGTTTAAAAAGTCAGTAAGTTAAGTAAGCTGCCATTCAGACTGACATTTTTCTCTAAACAGAAATAGGTGGCTATTTAAAATTTTAATAAATGGTTAAGAAATGGAGAGAATATCACACGTCGTGTGAGAATTCTTTGAAGTCTTCCTATCTTAACTTGTAATAAAATGTCTTTCTTCTGTGGGGTGAGCAATTGAAATGTTATCCATCAGTATTCTGTTTCAACTCAGTAGAAATGAAAAATGCCTGATGTCACTGTCAAACATACTCAGGAAGATTTGATGAGCAAGCCCATAGGAAAATTGTCTTCTCTAAGAAATGCTCTGATGATTGGCACAATTTGTGTGCAGATGTTTTCCTTTAATTTACAATTCTAATACCCAGAGAAGAAGGTACCTTTTCAGATGGCTTACCCATAATATAATGATACAGAATTCCACAAGGGAATTATCGCTAAGGAATTATGACATACATGATGTTGTGAGTGCACTTCTGAGACCAAATATAGGTCTATAACCAGTGTCTCTCTTTGTTTCATCAATTTATAGATCCCCAGATTTCATACTGTCACACCATAATGTACATACTAGATTTTAAATAAACATCTAATGAATGAATATTGTTAAGAATACATTTCTTACAATCCTATAAGAAAATTGTATTTTAACACAATAGTAGAAATTGAGATGTGACATATTAGAAGTAGATAAAAATTATAAGAGAAAAAAAGCAGATGAGTACCAATTCATGTTTATGAAGTCCAGACCAAAAATTCTGATTCAGTAGAAATGTTTTTATTTTGTCAGAACATCTCAGTGTGGCTTCTAGGTGGAAATCAGAATTTTACCAAGGTCATATACAATCCACAATTCCCGGTCCATTACAAAGTTGCTTTAATGAGCTGATCAAAATGCAGATGGCTCCTCTACCCAGAGAACCACTAAGAAGAGAATGATGTACTCAACTGCCACAGAAATGCTGCAGATTTGTAGTGTGGGGTTGAGTTTCTGTGATCAAGATTAAATTCCTGGGTAGCATCACTGATGACTACTAGTTAGCGTCCTATGAAGGGCTAAACACGATCAAGTTAGTTATGCTGATATACTTCACTAAGGTAATAGAGTATTATTGGAGCTACCACTATTTATTTAGGAATAGGTCATGCTTTTTTTAAAAATTCAAAAATGTTTCTAGATGACTCAGTGTAACAATAGCTAAGTAAAGTCATTTAAAAACTCCTTATGCTTTAGCTCATGAGACAAATGTTCTACTTCTGGTTGTGTCTCCCTAAATGAACTTCAGCCTTGAGAAACTTATCTAATGTTTGTGGGTTTCTGTTCCTTCAGCTGTCCAATGAAAGCTCTCGCTACCAGTTGACCTCTAAAGTTCTATCCAACTCTGACTTGCTCGTGTCACAGTGAAGAGCATGGACTAAAAATAGATGGTATGTACGTTGCATTAAGATTTGATCATTTCAGATAGAAATGCATTTGAACTGTTTATTAATAACTTTTGCATATGGAGTTGGGGGAAATGAAAATGAACTGACTCGCTAGGAATCTCCACTGAGGACAAGGGTCACAGTTAGCATGTTTGGTGGTTGTAGTCACTAAATATAGTGCCTCAAAAGCAACATTCTCCAAAATAGTTTCCTGTGACCATCACTCCACATATATACTTCAAGTTAAAAAAAAAAAAAAAAAAATTTGGTGAGCTAGTATGACCTAAATTGATAGTCAAATTAGCTAACAAGTGTGGCTCTGGCAGAAGCACACACAAATCAAAGACCAAACTGACTGAGTATTGGACCTGTATTCAACCCCTTTATGGGAACTTTCTGTCTTCAAATGCTACGGTTCATAGTTACAAGTGTCCAATAGCTTAAGAAACAATGGAGTCTGATTTTTCTCTTTTCTCCTGTTTTGTGCTGAGTTCCAAAAAAAGTGTTCCATTTAAAGTTTTTAAAATAATTTAGAATCCATCCAGATCTGCATTTTGCCACAACTCCATTTACTTTGTCAACTCTTTATCTGAAATTCCTTCTGTCCTCAGGATGTTCAGGAACTAGAAAAACGACAATGGAAACATACCCCCAGGAGTAATTACGGTGGACTAGGATATAGGTGTGATTATAGTGACAGGGGATGGGGGCAAAAAGCACCGAAGAGTTTTAACTAGATAATTTACATGTACAATGTGACTATGTCTTAATTAGATATTTCTGAGTTTATAGCACAGTTAATCAGAAGGGCTGTGAACTCAGAGAACTTGTCTTCATATTCCAAAAGAGCTGCCATGCACGTTTGTACAGATTCTTGACATTACAAGGACAACACATCTAAGAAGACACCACTTAAACTGTGGCTGTCACAGATGTATTGATAACAACAACACTTTCCTGCAGGTGGCAGTAAAGCACCTTTCTTTTTAAACATATTTTCATATTCTGCTAATTTTTTTGTGAAAGATGGAAATATCTTGAGTAAAGGGAGTTATTTTTTCTTTTTTCTTAATTGTACAAAGTTACCATATGGACTAGAAGTGGCCCTGCTCTGAGATATACTATTTTCAAGCAACAAATCTTCAGACAATTTAACTTCTTTGAAACTTATTTTTATCCTTGGTTAAAAAGAGAATTAATATACTTATAGGTTTATTTGAAGATTAAATCCCATTGCCTGAACACATTAAGTACTCCATAAATGGTATTAGAAACTGCCGTTGATAATACCTAGTATTGTTTGGTGTTATTTTGGTAGAATGAGTGAAGGCAAGATTCTACTCCAATATTGGAATAGACTGCCAAAGAGGAAGGCAGCGCCCCCTCCCTCTCCTTCAAGGTCACATGGAGGTAGTAACATATGCCAGCATCTAGTCAAGGTTGCCTGTCCCAGAACTGCACAAGATGATTGGTAGAAGCATTAAAATGTACCTTTAACAAGTCAGAGAGATGCGAATTGGAGCCAGGAAATGATAACGTCAGAAGTAGAACATGACTAGGATATGTTTGAGATAGCCCAGTGGAGAAAATCTCTGAAGAATATGACAATGAGAGAAGAGAACCTAAAACTTAATATGCATGTGGGGCTTTGAAGCCACTGTAATTGGGGTACTGTTGATTAAGTGAATAAGTGGCTCATTTTGTCTCATGCTGTAGAGTTGAGAATGTTTGCCAACATTTGAAAAATTTGTAGTTATCTTGCCCCTTTCCCCCTTCAGTTGGACCCTAGTAACCCTATACTAATGCTTAGCGCAGGCTTGCTGGGGATGGCTAAATTTCTGAATAATAATTTACAGCAATGACAGTTGGATTATGACACCTAGAAAAATTAATATTACAAAATAGTAATTAAAAATATAATTTCTATATAGCACAGGGAACTGTACTCAGTATTTTGTCATAACCTATAAAGGAAAAGAATCTGAAAAAGAATACACCTGAAACTAACACAACATGGTAAACCAACTATACTTCAATAAAAATATAAATATATGTAATTTCTACAGAGGATCTCAGGTTAAACACATGGAAAGGCCTTAATTCAGCCATTGCTTTCATTTGCATATTTAATTTTCCTTGGGAAATGTCATGGGTTCAGCTCATTAACAACTACATGACCCAAATGCACAATCCTGCACTTTCCTGCCTTCCTTTGATGTCTCTTCCACTTACCCCCCAAGGACAAGGTAAGAAAAGAGTAACTAATTTTCTCATTAAAAGAGAACATAGGTGAAAATGATAACTAATTCCAGCCATTTGAGAAACAATCAGATCTCAGCACCCAGAGTATCTTGGTAAATCAAGACAAAGTCATTAAAATTACTGTAAAAAATTCATTTGGGCAACAAATCCTTAGACACATTCATTGCATTAGCCTCTGGGTACTTCTATAATCTAATATAAAAAGTTGTAGCAGATAAAAGTTTGAATTTTAAGCCTATAAAATTCACTCTTATATATCATATACCTACTGAATTGATTAAAAAGCACATATATTGTAGCTGGCATATGCCTAGAAAGAAGGCGGGGGGCAGGAGGGGCACAAGTTAGAGTTGTTGGCCAGATCACCACGTCTTTCCTTTTCAATGAGTGCATGAACTATACAAAGTTCAGTCAGATCAGAATTTAAATGTAGTATAAGAATATATCAGTGAGATATGGTAGAATCAAAAGTAACCAAATTATATTGCCCTTGATTCTTTCAGTATGGTACATCCCAGGGATGGGCAGAGGTAAAAGACAGAAAAAGAAAGGAACTAGTCGAGGGACACCCATCAACCAGGTGCCTTTCAAAGGCTTCAGTTTCACTGTGTTCCTACACCTTTTATAACTGACCTAGAGTTCACTATCTCATGCAATGCCACTCTTCAGTTTTATAAACCTGACCTCTTGGAGTTTATTTAAATCTTAAAAATCAACAACAGCAAAATCCTGAATTATAAACACACTGAACAAATAAAATATGATGATTTCTCTTCATTTAAAAACTGGAACTCAGCATACATCCCAGAAATTTAAAGCAAAGCATTTTCACAACTCATTCTGTTAGCTCTTTATAGCAAATAAACTTGATTACAAACTTCAGCCTTAAAATGTATACTTAAAAAAAATTAATGAAGGTTTACATACTGTCTGGTCCCTCTACCATAAATCCAGCCTTCTTATTTATTTTTCTAAAATAATTTTCCATCAGAATTGAGAATTTCAGAAAGCAGAAAACTACAGTGATTAATAGCACTCGTCTGAGGCCAGCCTGAACAGTCTGCACCTCTAGCTGCGCACTTAAAAGAAATCACATTGCTTCTCTTAAGTACTCAACTGTAGATTCGGTATAATCTTAGAACCTAGCATACGAGTTTGTTGTAAGTTTGAATAAGATAATCATATAAACAGTTAACTGAGTGTCTGACAAAGAATGTTCAATACATGCCAGCTAATATTATGATCATACTGCAGAGGTAAAAATCTCCTGGTTCTTGTACAGGTACTGCTATCTTGAGTTTGCTTAATGTCATTTCCCTGCTCCTAAATTGCTTCTGATATAATTACCGATAGATCTCCACTCATTCTTTCTGAGATTTTCTTTATCTTTCCAGAATGAACAATCAGAACAAATTTCTGAGAGTTTCAGTGCCAAGAACTTAAGTAGAAACAAGTCTCTGCTTTACTCATTTTAATAAGGAGCAAAGGAAGCATAATACAGAGTCTTAACTCCATTTTTTGATGTTTTATAGCTGACAGCTTAAAACCTCACCACTCTCTCTTGCCCTTCTTCCCCAATTTGGGCAAACAGGAAAAGGCCTGGGTGCTCCCTCCTTTGGTCCCATTCTCTAACCACAATGAAAACCCAAGCCAATCTCCTTTACTTGCTCTCTCAAACTATTTTGGGGGCCAACCTTGGAAACCTTCCCTGCCCCACCTTGAAAGCCTGCCCTGCCCCACCTTGAAAGCCTCATTATGTAAGAAATGAAATATATCTTTTCATATCCTCTTGGTGTGTGTGTGTGGCACCATTGGTCTTGATACTTGAACCAAAATTTGGGTGGTAATGAATCCTGACTACTGAGTAACCACAACAGCAAGCACACTCAATGAATTTTACTAAGTTAAACTGTAGATTAATCTTACTTATCTAAACAACTGAGTTTCAGGTAAGTTATCCTAGCAATCTTTTGTGGTCAAATTATGTAAGAAAGATTTCCAGAAAATTTCTGTCTTGAAAACTTTATATTTCTTGTACAGAATATGTTAACCTTCGAGGAAAAACAAAATTGAAAAGAACTTTTATTTAAACTAGTTTCACAACAACATACACACAGAAAAAAGGTCATTTTGTACAACAAATATAAAAACAGATTATTTTAGTGACATTATTAGATTTTTTCTTCTTTCAGCCACAATAAAATGCAAGAATGGGTATTATATAAGAAGATTATTTAAAATAGCATCCTGGAAGTAAAAGTGCACAGGACTTGTAGGATATTCTACCATATGTCCCCCACCCAACTATACCCAAGCAAGAAGTTTTACTAACTTTCCCAAAAGGGACATTATTTAAATTAAGTGGACTTACAAAACTTTGATTCTCCAAAATTTTAGGAATCTATCTATTGTTAAAGGTGAGATATACTTGTATATTCTCATGCTTTTAAAATTATGGGGAATAAAAATTTTATATAGAGAGTCTGTTCTATATACTTTTAAATTTTTAAATATTATATTTACATTTATCCTTTTAATAGAAAAAACAGTTATAAATGTGTAATGTACAAGAAAGTGATACGATTTTTAATTAAACTCCATATCATTTGTTGAGTGCCTCCACTATGCCAAGCCCTGTGTTACACAGTGGGTATGAAATGGAGGAATAGGAAGGAAGCACCATTCTAATGGAACTAAAACTATGATGGACCAGTACTGCATGACCCCAGGTTCATATTCCTTACTCATAACTGTACTGTAGATTCCACCGCTGCAGTAGGAAAATCCTCGTGATATCACTAAAATACAGTCTTTCTTAATATTTCTGTACTCTGTGTATCCTAGCTCAATCTTTAAATCACCTACATAGTAGAGTTACGTTAAATCTACATCCATCTCCAAGGAGATTCTGGCAACTGGTTCTTAAGCAAAGTGCTTTAAAGGCACCTTAAAGGGATATTTTGTTCACCTTGTAGACAGACCCTAGACACAAATGTCATGAAAGTTATTAGAAGATATGTATGAGAAAATAATTATAATTCACTTTTTATCTCCCATATAAGATTTTTGTTTCATTGGTATAGAGTAGATAGAATAACCCAGTATATCCTTAATATGAAAATGCAGGTTTTTCCAGCTTCCTGGGAGCCCTGTGTACAGATGAAGTATCTCAAGAGGTCCTGAGGACAGCTTGAGGTCAGCAGAGTAAGAGGCTACATCTCCTCTGCAATCAGACAACTTCTGGCTTCACCTGATTTGTACACAGTAATTAGATTTCAATTAAGATCTCACTGTAGAAAAGAAAGGGTTTTTTTATGGTGTGTGTGCATATGTGTGTGTGTGGGGGGGGTGTGTATGTGATTGTTTTGCTGCTTTAAAAAGTTAAAACCTTTGATCTGGGTTTCGTGTTTTCCTCAGAATATAAGTAAAACTCTAATTCTTTAAAATAGTGTAAGGTTTACTATTGATTCTAACATATTATCATTTTTATGCCAATCCTTGGGTTTAAAGATATATGTAAATTTGCATCTTATCTCAATGTATGAAAAAGGTTTTTACTGTAACTCTCTCCTTCAATCCTCACTTCATTTTTGATCATCAATCATTATTTTCACCATTCCCAAATTTGTTCCTCCACTCTGGTCAGTAGTAAGGACACATAACAAGCTTATATTAAGGGCATATGATCATCCACATATACTAAAGCTTAATTGATTTTTGTAATACAGAAAAGAAAGTAAAAACAGGCATAGGCTTCATGAAAACAGATATGATTTAAAATTTTAATTGACATAGTATTTCAGTTATTTAAGAAATAAAATCAATGAATGGCACCTTTTTGTCCCTAGACCCTTCCCAGTCCATAAGACTTTGTTAATTACAAGTTTCCTACATGATTTCTTGGTCGTTGTCTCTTCTTCCCCTGCTCTTATCTTCCTTCCTGATATATCCTCCTTCTATGATATCATTTTGGTCCTTTCACTGACAAGCCTACAGAATATTATCAAACTCTTTTGCTGGCAGATGGACATCATTGTCTTACTCAAGCTAGTTCCAAGTGACTAATCTTCACTATGCATTACAAACTATTTACTAGGTACCCAGTATATGCCAGACACTGCACTAGTTGGTAGGGATAGAGTGTGAAACTGAGTGAAGTCTTTTCTCTGAAGAAGTACACTCACAAATGCCAAACTTTTAGAAAAGTATATGTAATCTCAAAAACCAGAATCAAGAAGTGTGAGTCATCTACTATGAGGATTCTCGATTGGATATGCTCACAATTTTATTCCTACACCCTTTTCTAAAAATGTCCTCTTATCTTCACCTGTATAAATTTATCACCTTTTGAAGTCCAGTGGGAATTCATTGTCACCCAAAATCCTCCTGCTAATCATATATTTCATTCTAAATACTGTTTTTAAAATCCTGTATCTCAGTGTCCTCAGATACTATGAGAATGAAAGCTATATTCTATATTTAATATAATTTTTATTGTTAGTTATATGATGATTATGATGAGCAGTTATATAGGCATAACTGAGGGAGTTAAATGAATCAGAGGGTCATGCTTGAAAACCCTAGAATTTTGTTTCTTTTTTTCCCCCATTATCCTCAGTGGAATTTTTTTTTCAGAATTACATAAAGAGCTTCATAATGAAGAGTGAATTTAGTCAAATCCACTAGTGATCGATTACCTCAGGTTGGGATTATTCCTGACTCCTAGAAACAAAGTTGGGAGGATAAGAAAGGAATGAAATAGGACACAATATATACGTATTCTAAGATGCCTAAAAACATAAACCAAGTCTCTGCCAATTCAGAATAATTAGAATAAATAAATAAATTCAGAATAATTAAAATAATAGAAATTAAGAAGTTCTATGGTTCTCAAACTTGAGTGTATATTAGAATCACCTGAAGATCCTATTTCTGGGTCCAACCCCCAGAATTTCTGATTCAGTAGGTCTGATTTGGTGGCCAAAATATGAATTTCTAACAAGTTCCCAGGTGACGCTGATGCTGCTGTCCAGGAATCACATTTGAGGAGCAATGAACATAAAAGAAACAAATATTATATATAAAATTTAGCACATTTGTCTGGTAGCTTTTGCTTCATTTATGGTACTTCATTTTACCAAACAAATAGCAAACTTCCTGAAATTTTCATATCTCTAAGAACAATATTCTCTACTTAGAATACAAATCATCAGAGGAATTTTTTTAATACAGTAAGTTATAAGCCAGGTGCTTCTGATGGATTCACCTTTGAGAGACAATATTTTCTCATATTATATACTCATTTTCCCATACTATATACTAAGCATTTTATTAAGTATTTCCTTATTTGATTAATATTCCCAGTGTGACTCCCATAGTTCTTCGAATGACCCTGGGCCCTGACCTAACAGGAATAACAAAAACTGGAAAAGCAACTCTGAATGGGGATATAGAGATAAATAGAAATATATAGATATATAGGCACACATATACATATATATGAATATATGTATTTATATGTATATGTATATGTGTGTCTTTTTATAAAGTACTAAGGTAAATGTGAACTACTAAATGAACACTATGATGAATGAATAATGAATATAAACTGTCTGCAACATCTGAAAATGGATAAAAACAAGTCATATACAATAATGGTTAAAATTACACATTGAAATGTACACTTTATGGAGAATTGTGGTTAGTTTAGATGCTAAATTAATTCTAAGCTCTATGTTGATACCAATATTCTTTTTTTTCAGTTAGATTCATTTACTATGTCTTGCAGTAATGATATTTTTTAAAATATGCTGTTAATTATATTTCACATACTTAATAGTAAATGGAAGAGGTAGCCAACATTCTATGTATGCTTTGCTTTGTTGTAAATTCTAAATTTCACCTGATATCCAGCAGTTTGACTTTCTTATGAAGCCACTCACAAAGAAAAAGTGGCTGAGTAGAGAAAGGAGTTTCAAACCACGGTTCATTTCAGACTATGTATTTTCTTTTACTTACAATACTTAAACAAAAAATTGGATGGAAACCAACTGAATTTTAGACTCCATAGATGTGCAAAATTTAGCCTGAGCTAGTCATCAACCATACATATGTAACAAGTTCTGCTATTTTATACTAAAATTGTTGAATCCTTCGTAAAACTCTGAATTAAAATGACTATCATATGAAAACTCATCCTCATTAAATTTTGAACAAACCTGTTTAACACGTACTAAAGGTCAGGATTACAATTTTAAAATGACTCAAAAGATTTTTTTAAGTGAACATCCTGAAATTTTCTAGAACAAGGATCAGCATTCCATTGCATTTATTGTATAGTATAAATTATTTTAGAACTATTTAATCCTTTGAAACTCCTGAGCAAGTACCTTATGATCACACAATTACAAAAATATTGGGGTTCTAAGCAATTAAAATAATCAAAAAAAAGTTGCAAAAACAAGCCTTTGAGGTAAGGCTGATGGAATCAGCTAATTAACTGATAGCTAATTTTAGGAATATGAGGAGATATTAGATAAGCCCATGGAAGCAATCATGGAAAGATCACAGTTTTCTAATCTGGTAGAATTGGATTTGAATCCTGACTCCACCACTTACTGGCTCCATGATTTAGGGAACTTACTTAGTGTCTTGGAATGTCTAAAATGGAAGGTTAAACAATTATCTTATAGGATTAGTTATTAACTTAACTGGCTTAGCACAGTCTGACTCATAGCAGACACTGACATTTTTTGAGAATGAGTTTTAATTGCTCAGTGCAGAATTTCCTATGGGGACTATGCTTAAAATAGGTTTAACTGAAAAGCAACAATGCTCCTTTTCCACCCTATATAAGTCACTTAGACAAGATGAGCCTTCAGCCTCATCTATAAAATGTAGGAGTTCAATTAGATGATTTCCCAGGGCACTTATTTATTATTCTATTATATTCTAAATAGCTTCTCTAAGAAATTCCCAATTTAAATGATATTAAGATTCTGTAGCAGATAAATTACCCTAATGTTAGATAAGAAATGTCTAAAGGCTATAGCTCTCAACTCTGGCTGTATACTAGATTCAACTGAGTGCCTTTAAAAACACTGACACCAAAAAAATCAAATTAGAATCTTTGTGGCATACAAGCCTGAGCATCAGCGGGTTTTTTGTTTTTTGTTTTTAGTTGCATAAAAATTCTGACTGTAGTCAAGATTGTGAACTGTCACCTTAAAGGAAAGTTGTAAGCATTTCAGGTGTAAGGAAAGTTATGAGCAGAGTTAGCAAGAATCCCATTCTATTGTCTAAGCTAAGGATTCTCTGATACAGGTTTACCTCAGAGAATCCCTCATCCAATTTTCTCACCCAAAATCTATTCTCTTATTACCATCTGTCTGGATAACAAGTAACCCCTTCACACTCAGTTTGCTTATTTTTTTTTCTTTCTTTTTGAATTTTATTTTATTTTTTATACAGCAGGTTCTTATTAGTTATCCATTTTATACATATTAGTGTATATATGCCAATCCCAATTCCCCAATTCATCACATAATTGAACTCATTTTCATTCATTAATACCTGTTGTTTAGCATGGTTTTTCATATTTCTAGTAAGGAGACTTCCATTATCAATTTCCCAAGATCAAAACCACAGCATGAAATTTGAAACTCTCTTCTAGCACACAACATCTGTAGGTACACATACACACAGAGACCCCAACTATCAATCAATCCATTTCTATTTCACCTTTAAAAGTGACTTACCCAGGAAAGCCTCCTCTGACCTCCTCAAGATTAGGTTAGATGTCTTCATATGTGTGCATAGCCCCCTGGTCCTTTTCTCCATTGGACTTAATATGGATTAAATTTTAGGTTTATTTGTGTGATCTGTTGTTCAGTGTCTATATCAAACACTAGAATATGAAGTCCATGAAGGCAAGAACAATGTTTTTGCTATTGATCTTCAGAAACAGTACAAGTGACTAACATACAATAAACACTCAATTAATATTTGTTGAATAATGAAAAGTAAAAAATAATCTTTGTTACCATTATTTGCACTTAGTTATTGGTAAATCTGACCCTCTTTTCATGTATCTATTGGCCCTGTGCATTTCTTCTATGAATTAGTTTTACTATGGTATGATCATTCTGACTCATTAAAACACTGTATTCATCTGAAGACAGAGATCAAGTCTCCATTGACATAGGTGAAATTTCAACTGTCTGTTTGGTGTCAGAGTGTACAGTTAATCATTAAGAACTGCCACACAGGATAAAAATATCCAGCTGATTGACCTAGTATCTTCAGGTTTGTGTATGTTGTGAAGTAAAATCCTTTCAGTCCTATTCATTCCAAGGCTACAGAATCTTATTTCTACAGATCATAAAGATGAGTTATCTGTCATTCCGTATGGGTTAGGTGCAGTCTGACTAGATTCCCCAAGTTACATCTGGTAACTTATACTAGGAAGAAATTGAGTCTGGTTCAGGGAACACAGGCTAGGCTCTTATTCCAGCAACTTCTCTGTCAGCTTGTGTGACCCTGGACAAGCACTTCACCTTTGTGCAGCTCTTATTTCTTAACTGAAAAGCAAAGAGTTAGACGCAACTTCAGCTCTTTAACTGACATTCTAGGACTGTTAGAACTATTTACATGTAATTATTGAGACTGGACTTTTTCCCCAAAATTCTGAGGAGTTCGATGTCCTAATCATGCATGTGTGTGGACTTGTACCTGTGTGTTTTTGTTCATGTAAAGAAATGTCATCCAAGTTGTAGAAAAGTTTTATTGGAAAATAGCCTGCTTTTTTCCCTAAGAATTAGTTCACTATATAGCTTTCTACTGCTGTATTAAAAATCACCACAAGCTTAGCAGCTTAAAATAATACTCATTTATTATCTCATAGTTCCTGTGGGTCAGAGTTACAGGCATGGCTCAGTTGGGTTCTCTGCTCAGGGTCTCAAAAGTCTGCAGTCAAGCGTTGGCTGAGGTTGCAGTCTCATCTGAGGCAGAGTTTTCTTCTCATCTCATGGAGTTGCAGCAAAATTCATTTCCTTGCCACTGTACAGCTCATGGAAGCTTGCTTCTCCAAGGCCAGCAGGTGAGAGAGGCAGTGTGTCTGCTGCTTCCAGGCTCTCACTTTTTTTTTTTTTTTTAATTATTTGTTTTTATTTATTTATTTATGGCTGTGTTGGGTCTTCGTTTCTGTGCGAGGGCTTTCTCTAGTTGCGGCAAGTGGGGACCACTCTTCATTGCGGTGCGTGGGCCTCTCACTATCACGGCCTCTCTTGTGGCGGAGCACAGGCTCCAGACACGCAGGCTCAGTAATTGTGGCTCACGGGCCTAGTTGCTCTGCGGCATGTGGGATCTTCCCAGACCAGGGCTTGAACCCGTGTCCCCTGCATTGGCAGGCAGACTCTCAACCACTGCGCCACCAGGGAAGCCCCAGGCTCTCACTTTTTGACCCCTTTTAAAGACCCCAATTATTTGATATTATTATCAAATAATCCTTCATTTGATAAACTTAAAGGGAATTGATTAGGGACTTTAATTACATTTGAAAAAAGCCTCCACTTTGCCATTTCATATGGGTTGAAGCAGTTGCAGGTCCAGTTTACACTCAAGGATGGGTGATTATACAAGGGTGTGGGGCACTGAGGTTCATCTTAGAATTCTGAATATCACATGCACACATGGTCTACAAAACAATCTGAAATGATTTTTTTATAAGAGTTCCAGTTTGAACAGTATTCCAAATGGTATTAATATTTCATTTTAACTGTCATTTTGAACATTTTGCAAAAGTTATTCATGTTTTAACTTCTTACTAAAAACTAAGAATTTACTTTTAATTGGCCTAATAACTGTAATAAAGATTTTTGTAAGTTATTAACTATAATTATCTCTTAAAACAGACTCTCAAATTAAAATGTAGATAACTTAGTTGGAAATATACCTGTTTTTATCAATTCTACATGATTCTACAAGAACATTTTAAAACACAGACTTAGCAAAAAAGACAATTTATTTGTTTTCACATGAAAGAATAAATACATTTAAAGTACAGAAAAAAATCTGCAAAATGACTGAATTTTGGTTTATTTTCCCCATGTATTGTGAACATAAAAATTTATTTTGTTGGGGGCCAGTATGTCAGGATATTATATAATCTCACTTGAATCTCATCCTTTATGGTGAAATACCCATAAGTAACATCATAACCTACATCTAAATTTCATTCTTCCTAGAAACATTATATGATAATAAAACCACAGCATTTGGAGCAAGAATCCTGGGTTTGAATCTCAGTGTCATCACTAACCCACCCGTTCTGTACCACTGAACATATTATACATAATTTTGGAGTCTCATTAACTTCATCAATAAAATAAGCATAATAATAGCCTCAATAGGATTATGGAGAAGATTAAATTTGTTAATTATATTTGTTTCTTTATACTTAAGAAAAAGCCTGGCACATGACATTTGTATGTATGTGTGTGTGAAATATATATTTAAATATTTAATCCATATAAACACAAAATTATGCCTTACAGGTTTGGACTTGTGTGTGTACCTGATGATAAAGAAATCCCTAAACATGTATTAAAGCACAGAGAGAAAAAAAATGACGATTGTTTTTCAAAATCCTTAATGCAAAAGGTTCTGGGTCTTGAAGCCGCAGAAAAGGATACATAATTCTACACACTAATGCAACTAACAGTATTCACATAATCATACCACTATGAATGTTTGTTTTTAATGATTAGGATCAACCTATACCCAAAGTACTGATGACTCAAACACGACAGAAACACAGAATATAAGTTTAACAAACTTGAAAATATAAAAACCAAAGTTAGAGCTTGCAGGAAACAGGATAGCAAGTAAAGAGAGAGGGGTTGAAAAGAGGAAGGACAATAGTATTCTCATTTAATATAATGGGGGCTCTCCATATGCTGCACAGATTGATGGTACAGGAAACCAAAGTTCAAATGAGTCATGTAAATATTGAGAGGTGTGAGGAAGATTAGTAGGATAATATAATTGCACAGCACTTATTTTTCATAGGTAAGAATCAAAAGCTATTGTCAGAAGTTGATAAGTCAAGAAATAGAAAGGTAAGGGGGAAAAAAAAAAAAAAAGAAATAGAAGTATATGCTTACTATTTAAAGATATTTCAATAATTTGCAAAAGAAATAAAAACCAACATAAAAATCCTTCTGGAAAGTAGGATTATTGGTGGAAAATTGTGGGGACTAGAGCTACTTCTGTACTATTTTTTTGTGCCGTGTGTATCTTTATATATACATGCAATACATACATATGTATGTATTATATATATGTGCATATAAAACTATGTATATACATATATACATATCAAGCTATCTATATCAGTACTGCTATCCAGAAAGAGAGGCAGAGAAAGATTGAAGAGAGAAAGCAGGGAACATTGTTATGTCAAGGGTATTTATCATAGGCCACCAGCCTAGTGGTGTAGTCAAGGAGCTCATTAATTGTTAATTGCACAGCAGGTATTCACGGTTCAGGCTCCTAAAATTCCTTCTTTGGGCCTAAGGTAGGAATTGACAAGACCTGGGCCATGATTAGTACACAGTAAGTTGGGATACCTTAAAATAAAGACATCCCAAAGTCGAAACAGATGCCAGCCTAGGTCCTGTAGCAAAGCTTAGTGAGTGGAGCCAAACTGACTTCCAGAACCAACTTGACCACTCAGTTGGATGCCTCTGCATAGCAAAACCCACACAGCCATAGCAGAAGTGAGTTGTCTCGTAACAGGTCATAATCCTCCTGCATCCAGACCTCCGAAGAGACTGCTTCTGGTTAAATAACCCTGTGATCCCCTGAGAATCTAAGCACCATAAAAAACAAATCCGCATACCAGTGCCACCACTGCTACTGCATACGTCCTAAACTCAGGTCTCACACTTCCCTTGGGAGGGTATCTAGGCATCAGGCAGGAGCCAGGAGAGATGCAAGAACACAGGCAGAAGCAGGAAGCCTCTTAGTGCCTGGGAGTCTGCTCACTCTTCCGCTGGACAGGTCTCTGTTGGTTATCCTTTCTGTTTGTGCTCTGGTTCCTGCCATTTCACTGTACTTTCTCTCTCCCACCTCTAATCTCTTTTACTTTATTCTTTAATAAATTTACCAACAACTGTCCCAATTTAGGAGTGTTCCTTAGGCGGGAAAGCCGTATCTCCTTGTCATTTCCAGATCACTGTACAATGTCCTGAAGGCCATTCCTCAGCCAAAATGATTAACGGGACATTAATGTTGCCAAATAAAGGAAGTTTTCTCCCCTAAGAGGCATTTTGTTCCCAACTCCTGATTTTTACTCCTTCAGTACCTATGTTACATGATTTATGTTTTGAGAAATTTGAATAATCTGTGAGGTTTCAAATCCAACATTGACTAAGTAATCCTATAGTCTTATTTGGAAGATAATTATGAATCAACTAAGAATTCAAGAATTTACTCTATAATATTTTTAACAATTTGACCATAAACCTCTGTTGGAAGACTTGGAAATACAAAATTGATCTCCACTTAAAAAACATTTTTGAGGAAGGAATGGTGGTTGATTTTGCTTTTATCATCTTTAGAAAAAAAACAAAACAAAACTTAGAGCTTTCATAACCATTTGAGTAAAGAAAAAAAAAAGTCTGTTTTTATTATTCGGTTAAAATTATTTTAGAAGGAAAATGTTCTGTTTGCTGTATCTAATGTCTCAATTAGCTGCTGGGCCATTAGGTTTAAAAACAATTATACAATTGCCTATTCTCAAATACATTATGAAACTAGTTATAAGATTAGTCTTTCTATTTTCTCCACAGAATTTAAAACATCGGTTTATTTGTCAACTTACTGACCCAAGTAAAGAAGCAACACAATTTAAATTCTGTTTTCAGGAACAAAGAAATCTAGAACTCACTTCTACTTTGAGGATAGGATGAAAGAACAAAGTCTACAATTCATAAAAGTCCATTACAAATAAAATATGATGCATACAAATATGAGATCCTCCAGAGGCCAGAAAGGACAGCAGGAGAATTTGCTTAAGGCATGCAGTTCTCTTAATTAAAGAATTAGGAGAAAAACGTAACTCGACAGTAATGACATGCTTTTGGTATTTAAAAGCATCTTTGGCATGAAAGCTTCATCACTGCCTCATTTACTTTACAATTTCTCAAATATAGATATGGCAACAGCCCAGATTTGAATTGGGAAATTAAAAACTTTCTTTTTTCTTTCTTGAGGGGTTTATTTCCGAGATACTAAAATTGGGTTGTAAAAAAATATACAATACAGTGTGTCCAATGTGGATTTCATCTGTACTCAATGAAACTGACCATATGATAAGGCATCAATAAGCACCAATCAGGAATACATGGTGTGAAATAACCAAAACATTGCTCACTAACTTACTCTGAATCAAGATGGACATTTTTGTTATGTTTCTCTCTCTTTTTTTTTTTTTTTTTTTTTTTTAGTCTCTGGAAAACCAAAGGCTAGATTCAAATTTGAAGAAAAGATTGGCAAAATGGGACTAAATTAAGAGTAGCTAAATTAATTAAACGAGGAGGCTAAGAGACTGAGGTGACTTTAATGCCCTGGCTGCCTAGTTGGCAAACCAAAATCTAAGCCAGTAAATGCCTTAAGGTTACAAAAATCAAAGCCTAAGGACAACCAGTCACAAACTAGGCTTTAAGCTATAGCCAATCAATAATTCCCTTGCTTTGCTCCTGCCTTTTCTCTATAAAAGTCTCTCCCCAGCTCCTGTCCGGGGGTGCTCCTAAGCATTTCCAGTTTGGCACTGCCCAATTCAAATAGATTTTTGCTCAAGTAGACCCTTAAAGATTGTAATATGCCTCAGTTTATCTTTTAACAGAGTCAGTGCTATAAAGTGCAAAACTTCCAGACATGAGGTAGGTTCACACACAGTTTGGGTAGATATTAATGACCTTCTTATTTATTTATTTATATTTTATTTATTTATTTATGAATAGGCTCTATGTGACATCCTTCTATTTAAAAAAGAGCAATAAAGCAACTTTTATATTTTAATAACTTATGTTTCTATTCAATACACACCAACTGAGTGAACTAACGGGCAGAGCAAGCTCCAGTTCATGTGTTAGAGATGTGAAGGTGAGAACAAAGACAAGAACCTTGCTCACGTTGATATGAATGTTTAACATCAGAGATGGTGTAACTGATTTCCCCAAAACCTCTATAGTCACAACAATAAGAAATTTACTTGTCTTTTGAAATCTGAAGGATAGATGGGAGTAAAATCACAAGAGTTAATCAAGACGTTGTAAAAATGGGACTGAACAGGAAATCCTGCAATGTGATTTGGAACCAAACATTTATTCAATATGTATTTTAAAGTACCAGCTGTATGCAAGACACTCTATATATACCTATGAGCTTTAAAATTTAGTAATGGGATAAGATATGCATAAGACAAATTCTAATCAAGATTAGAATGTACTGGATGGGAAGAGAGGTGCAGATGAAATGTTAAGGAGTATTTAGAGACCGAGGGACTTCTTATGATATATGTGTAGGTGTTTAGGAGAAGTAGGGTAAAGAGGGTTATAGTTAAATTTTCACGTATTCGTTTGTTTCAGTGAAATTTAAAAGAGAGCATTTTAGTGAATTCAAACTTATCCTAAAACCTTGTCAGTTATCAAAACTGCAAAACAAGAGCTCTTGGTCAAATCTTCTTTCCTTGTGACAGGATGACCATATTGCATTACTGAACTTGCAATATTCATATTGAATCTAACAACCTCCCCAAAGGTGTGTGAGAAGGACAATTAAAAACACTGATCGCTAGTTGCTTCTAGCAGCAAATTTCATAAAGCATCCAAAATACTGTTAATTTATTCAACAGAAGTCAAGATTTTTCTTCCCCCATACCCCTTCCATCTCATTCCCTTTGCATGACAGGCTGGTTATTATTTTTCCAGAACTGTTAACAAAGACAATCTTAAGCTGGCTGCTTTACTCTTTTTCAAACGGCAACAATCTAACGAAGGCATTGATGCAGGCATAAACCCATAAATCAGGTTCCAACTTAAGAAAGAGAATGTCAGACATTTGCTTTCAGGATTACAGTGCTACATGAGAAAGCTGTAGTTGTACCAGTGCAGCTTAATTTTGAAAAGCTTCTCTTTTGCTTTCTTCTATATGTTTAATAATTTCACATTCCATTAATATACATTATAATGTATAAATGTATTAAGAATATAAGTTATATTATTGACTACTACATTGGATTAATCTTTCTAACACTCTATTTTTACCGTCTGTTTTAAATAATGAGACCATAAGGAGTTAAGTTATTTAAAAATATATTTATAAAGCATTTATAATCTGACAAGCATTAAGTTTAGAGTCAAAAAAACAAGTGTTCTACAGATGCTGAAGTCTAATGAAAAAGGGTCAAGGTCATAAAGGGTCAGTGCTATGAGGGAGGAATTTAATGATAGCTAGTGTAATAATTAAATAATAAATTATCTCAACAAAGAAAATCATACACACATGCACAAAACTCTACATATACTTTTGCATATGAAATAAACTCTCTTCGTATAGAAATCCTAAGCTAATGCTAGAGAAATGCAAGAGAAGTGTTGGTTGTTTACCTAAAATTGACAGCATCTAACAGTCTGGCCGTCTATTTTTTTAACAAATGCAACTGTTTAGGGAATCTGTATTAATCACCCCTAGTTAGTGATTTATTTAGGAATGAGCACGTAGTGAGATTCCTCTTAAGTTATAAAGAAAAGCTTCTTGCAGGGCTTCTAGAAAAGGTTTCCTTGCTGATTAATAGACACGCATACACAGATAAAGGCATTTTTTTCTTCCGTTGAACACTAGTGTCTGCCTGCGCTTCGCAGAACGTGCAGCCATCATGCAGCTACCATGGATGACTGCTGAAGATAAACAGCCTGGCTGAGGAAGGCCTAGCAGAAAGATTGTGTGGTAGGCTGCATGATGGCTCCAAAAGATACCAACGTCCTAATCCCTGCAACCTTTGAATGTTACCTTGTATGACAAAGAAACTTGGCAAATGTGATTAAATTGCAGATATTGAGATGGATAGATGATCCCGGATTATCTGAGTAGACCCTAACGGTGATCATAAGTGTCCTTATAAAAAGGAGACAAAAGGAAATTTGACCCACAGAGAGGAGAATGCAATGAGACGGAAGCACAGAGAAATTTGAAGATATTATTCTGCTGGCTTGGAAGATGGAGGAAGTAGTCATGAGGCAAGGAGCACAAGGAATGCAGCTCTAGAATCTGGATAAACCAGGGAGACAAATTCTTCTCTATGGTCTCAGGAGAGAAGCTAGTCCTGCAAGTAACTTCATTTCAGCCAGTGAAACTAATTTCAGACTTCCGGCCTCCGGAACAGTGACATAATAATTTTGTGTTGTTTTCAGCCACTGGGTTTGTGGTAATTTGTTGGAACAGCCATAGGAAACTAATACAGATGGAAAGATTTGAATGAGCCATTAAATTTATTCACCTAGGAGCCACTCAACCACAGTACTGCAAAGGACATGTGGGAATTACCTGAGTGGCCTAGGTGATTGTTTTCTGTAGTAAATGGTTGACAGATTATCATATTTGCTGACTTTACTGGGTCTTCAGTTTCCATCACACTTTGCCTTAGAGTAAACTCCCCCTTACTTTAAGTTATTTTAGATTTTTATATTGTCAGAAGTTCTAAGATACTGATCACAGCCCAGGAAAAAAATTAAGCATTTACCACAATTTTATATAATTAATATTAAAAGCTATCTCAATAAAAGGCAACACCATATTTTCAATTGTTCAAGTGAGAGATACTTAGGAGCCATCTTGAATGCTTGAACGCATTTTTGTCTCACACCCACATACAATCTGTCAGTACATCTTTCAGTTCTGCCTTCAATATCTCCAAAATCAGACCACTTGTCTCTCCCCACTTTAAATGCTACCAGCCTAGTGCACACTACTTTATTTTCATCCACCCTATACTGTTAGCCTTCAACTGTTCTTCCTGATACTACACATACTATTCAGCAAGCAGAATGATCCTTTATAAAATATACAATGGATCATTTCACTCTCCTGCTCAAAACCTTCCAATGTCTTCCCATCTCTCTTGGAATAAAAGCCAAAGTCTCCAAAATTGGCTACAAAGCCCACACGATCTGTGCAGCCTAGATTCCAGAATGAAGAAAACAGAAGCCCAGAGCTGAAACTGACCTACAATGGCCCATAGACAACATGTAACATAAGAGAGGAAACCACCTTTCTTTTCTGGAAATCTTAAGGCCATTTGCTATTTGGCAAGATCTAATGAAATGTAGTAAAATATGGCAAAAATATTCCTTTTATCATTCTATCTTTACCACCTGACATTATACATTAATTTATTTACTTGACTTTTTGGTTCTCTGTCCATAGATAAACTCTATAAATGCAGGACTTTTCTGTTTTGTTCACTGTTGAATCCTCAGTACCTAAAATACATAGTCCCTATTTAATGTTGCATGAATGAGAGACACTTAATTAGAGCTACAATGCATGTATACAAACAAATGTTACATTAATTATTTCCTGAAAATCATTTCCTGAAATGACTACCCAGATAGTGACCAATACTACCCACTTTTGTATTCCAGATAGTCTTACTTAAATTGAAATGTTCATTTAATCTTTGTTGAATAAATGAATGATTTCTTACAAATTAGACACATAAATCACATATAAAGCAAATAAGAATAAGAACTCTGTTCCTTTGGACTGAATGTCTGTGTTCCCCTAAAATTCACAAGTTGGTATCTAGAGGCAGGGCCTTTAGAAGAGAATTAGGTCATGAGGGTGTAATCCTCATGAATGAGATCAGTGTCCTTGTAAGAAGAGATTCGAGAGATAATCTCTCTCCCTGCCATGTGAGGTAGCAAGAAGGCAGCATTCTGTAAACCAGGAAGAGAGCCCTCATCAAGGTCCCAATCATGTTAAGCACTCTGACCTCAGACTTCCAGTCTCCACAACTGTGAGAAGTAAATGTCTGTTGTTTAAGCCACCTAGTCTATGGCACTTTTGTTATAGTATCCCAAACCAACTAAGATATCTGTGAAGGAGGTATTATTGATCTCATTTTAAAATACTAGAATTTAATTGCCATAGTCAAGATCATGTAGAGTGGCTGATATGGGGTCCCATTCTTGAAATCTCTGGCCTCAAATTCTGTGTTTACTGCTCTCACATCAAAAGGAAGCATCACAACCAGAAAGTTCAACAAAATGTTGGGAATCTCCATAAAGAGCTATAGGCAACAAAAGCAAAAGAAACTGGAACACTTAGTATTTCTTTATCTTGTAAAAACTGATTTTATTTCTCTCAGACTAACATGTAGTTTTGTCCTCCATATTTCAATATGAAAAAAGAAAAAACATACTGAAAAACATACTGTTTCAAAGGTATACACAATTATCAAAGTTTTGGAGGAGAAGGGATCTAGTATTTGGCAAGAGACTTAGTTTAGGCCCCGCAGACAAGGAAAAAACAAAAAGGCTGAAAAAAGGTAAGTTTGAAGAATATTAAATCATGTCACATAAATTTTACTTATTCATCCTTGTTCCCTCATCAGGTTAAGAACATTCTATGAGAATTTATAAAATCTAACATTAAAATGAAAGGAATTATTCCATCTTATGCCTGGCAGTGACTTTAAGAACCTCCTTGCTCCAAAGTTAGCATATATTGAAGGTATATATTAATTTTCAAAATCTTAGAAAAATTTGCTCATAATTTAAGTTACTTCAGAATGTTTTGAGATATGATTCTAGTTCCTTTTGGTAATGAGAATAAGCACACAAGTCACAAGGGTGACTGCTAAGGACTTTTTCAGACACTTCAAGGTGAGACACCGAGTTAGAGAAATCTTAGTACTAATCTAGTCGGAATGTTCCACGTTCATAATAACAGTATGGAATCAATATTGAGATGAATCGTTTTTTCTGCAATTCTTATTGTGATTGCTCAGTGATATGCATTCTGTAAACAAACAACTTAAAAAGTCATAGATTCTCACTGATTTTTCCATCACTTATGGCATGTTCTGTAATAACTATCAAGTTGATATGTATCCAGGAATCTACGAAACTCTCTCAACGTTGTTGCAAAATATGTGAAACGTTTGACCAGGATTTGGGTGTCTTGATCGTAAATGGTCCATACCTCATTTTTATATGGAGTATTTCAGGAAACACTGCCCAAAAAACATTTTTTTTTCTGTTTTCCCATGTTTATCTCGAGAGAGTTAGAAAGATATCGGGCAGGCTAAACCTCAAATGAATTTGATAATGTTCAGTGGTTATAAATACAAAGAGATGTTCATCTATTGAAAACACAGGAAGAAAAAAATCCCATTAAGATAAAGCATCTAATTTGAAAGCAGCAGAAAGACAGGGAGAAAAAGTCTCATTATCAGGTGGCTACAAGCTAAAGTATAATAACCATTAAAAACAATTACTTTATGCGGTTTTATTCGCTATTTTGGAAAATGACTGTAAATCAAGTCAACCTAAAAGCATTGTTTTCTGGAAAACATTTGCGTTTTTAACTGAGAAACAGTTGAACTCTTAAAAATGCTTTAGATATCAATTTGTTTTTATTTTATGTATTTATTTACCTGGACATTTTATTACTTTATTATAAAATTCTAAATATTTATAGTATGAAAGGACCTCAGAGATTGTTTAACCTAAAACTCTCTTTTATAAAGATAGAGAAATATGCTCAGATTGTTTAAGAGGTAAATTATGAAATTAGAATGTATCATAAATTAGATGAACTTTAATTCCTGTCTTCTGATTTAAGGCCAGTGTTATTTTCATTTTACTTTACCAACTACTTTTAATGTGTGTACCGTAAACAATAAATTGCATTTGCATTTACTAATCCTAAATGAATAAACAATAATGGAGAAGAGGTTTTGTAACACCATGTGAGTTTAGTGAATGATTTTTTCATCTATTTATCTCTGTTAAGAATAAATAAAATATCAATGAAAAGAAGACATTTTAGTTAGATGAATTTTACTTAATAAATTTATGATTATTTAATATACTTGGAAAAGAGGAAAATTATTTTAATTGTTGAAAGTCCTTATAAAATACATTGTTAAAAGTCTTTAACCATTGTTGAAAATCCTGTATTGGTTGAATATATTGTATTCATATATTCATGTATTGTATGAATATAGTGCCTTAGTTGCAAGTATATGGAGCATCCTTACATGGGTTTCTGGGTTATCATTTTTATCTATTAAAGTATAGAATATTTAGTAAAAATATATATCTTTATATTTTTGTGCCATAAACTGTATTTTCCTAAGAACAAAGTGCATCAAGCAATTCTGGATATTTGAAGATCTGAATGACCCTTTCATTTATATAATTAAAGATATAAAATTAGTTTTGTTGCTATAAAAGAGCATGAATCACAACATATAAGCTCCAATTTCACACAAGCTATAGGTGACTTCCAAATTCATTGAGAATTGAACTGACTACCTTTATTGCACAGAGAAATTACAAGGCAAATCAACCATAATCATTGTAAGAGAAGAAATAGTTGCTCAAGTATTTGTGATAAGCCAAAACAACAGCCCCAGCTCCACCAGCTTGACTAAGAGATACTTTCTCTTAGGTTCACTTCAAAACAAAAATATCTTATTACCATATGATTTCATTACTAGGAGTTACAGATTAGAAGTTTTACCTTCTATTTATTATGATGAATAATGATGAACTTGAGTGAAACCGAATGCCTCCTTTAATCTATTCTGGTTATTTGCTTCTCTTTTCTGAGTATACTTCTGCATTTCTCCTGTATTGATCAATTACAACTATTCCTTTCTGTGTGACTGCACAGCCTTCATACACTTTCAATAAAGAGCTTATTTGTTTACATCATTCTCTTTTTCATTAGTATGGTAGGCAGGATGGCTCCTCAATATATCCCACTATCTTAATTCCTGAGTCCTACAAATATGCTACTTTACATGGCAAAAGAGTTTTGCAGATGTGAAGTTATGAACCTTCTGACATGGAGATCACCTGTATTATCTTTACCTAGATGGGCTCACTGTAATCACATGAGCCCTTAATACAGAGATCTTTCTGTATTAAGAGATGCAGCAGAAGTTAAAGAGATATGAAGTAGGAGAGGGGCTTTATATACCTTTGTTGTTTTGAAGATGGAGGTGGGGGTAGGACTAGAAATACAGGTGGTCTTGAGGAGCTGAGAGAGGCCTCTAGCTGACAGACAGCTAGAAATGTTGACCTCAGGCCTAAAGCCCCCAGAAACTCCATCCTGTCAACAATCTGAATGAACTTGAAAAAGGATTCTCCCCAACAGTCTCCAGACAAAAGTTCAGGCAGGCAAATGCCTTGTAAGACCCAGAGGAAAGGAACTCATAAAGCTAACACACACTTCTCACCCACAGAACTGAGAATGAATAAACGTGTGCTGTTTTAAGCCAGTGTGGTAATTTGTTATGCTAGCATGGAAAATCAGATTTAGTTTTACAAATAAACTAGATTTACTTCTTCATAGCAGAGATAATTTTTTACTCATGATGATATCCTTGGTTTCTTCCATTGCCTTTCACATAGGAGATGATCAATAAAGTTTATTGATTGAATACAATGCTCTATTATCTTCCATCCTTGATCTTATATTAACTTGATTTATTTATAATCTATCTATTTTCAAGAAGGATATAAGGTAATTTATAATAAAAGCAATGTAAAATAAGACCCAAAGACAGAGACAAACAAAACAAACTAAGATATAAAAGTGGGATTAAAAGAACAGCATATCCCTAACTTGATAGAGCCAGTAATAATATCTGAAGCCAAATTTAGCACTATGCATCCCATGAGGCAACAAAAAAGAACAATTTTTACACAGTTCTCACCATCTCGAATTATGAAACTATCCAATTCATCAAGAAACATGCTTTTTTATTTTACACAGCATGTACATAAAGAGCACTGAACATCATAATGAAAATCATCTTTTGTAATGCATGGCTGGGGGATTACATATACTTCTATTCCTTATGTCAGCCCCTAGTTATGGATAGACATATTATTTAAGTTTTTTTTTTTTTTTTCTAATAAGCACATCTTAGATAAGACAGAGTGATAAAGCTTACCAAAACTAACAACCAGATTATGCTTAGGAAATCCTTGGACATGTGAACATGTCTACTGCCACTTCCCTTCAAGGCTGACTCTCTGGGCAGGAAGAGAAATCAGCTGCTTGCTCAGGTCCCAACCTGTCAACATTGACCAACAGAATAATCTGCTGTTTCTCAGTCTAAGGCTCCTTATAGATGGTGATTATTAAGGACAGGTCCTCATGGCAACATAAACACACAACTATGTGAATGATTATCTCCACTAAACTTGGACCACACATAGGAGAAACAATAAGTTCACGCCTTATGCAGATGACTGAAAAGGTACTTGCTCAACTTACTTCATTTGAAGACAAAGTTAAATTATTTCATCCCCAAATGCATTATTTTCTGTTCCCAAATCACTTCCAGGTTCTTCAAATTACTTACTTAAATAACATTGTTATCATAGGTAGGGGCCCTACCGCCAGGTATGTGAGATCAGACATAAGCAGATCAGCCTCTGCAGAACTCACAGTTTAACAAAGTCAAATTCCAAACATGGTCTTCACTTACTCCACTCCTGAGGTAGCAAGGACTTAAATATCGTGCTGTTTCACCTGTTTTAGATTGTTTCCTTCTTCTTAAAGTGTTGTTGATCTTTTCATGTTCTACGAAGTCACAGAATTTACCTCTTTTATTTCAATTATTTAATTTTACAGCATTTCCCATCCTCCATTAGAATAGAATATGGTAATAATGCCCATTCACTTAGGTCAGTGCTGCTTAAACTTTTTGACTGATAAACCCCTAATAATGAAGTACAGTGAATTTGAGTCCCCACAATATTGGGGGCACAGCTCAAGAGGGCTTACATGAGAAAAATTGTTTCATTTCTTAGTATTTTTAAAATTGTGGGACTATCTAGAACATTATTTTCCCTAAATATTTGAGTAATGTCAAAAAAAATAAATTTTAAAAAGATGTACCATTTGATTCTTTACATGTTCCCTTGTACACCCAGTTTGTGAGGCATACATATAAATTCAGGTATAAACAAATAAATGAATCAATAATCAATCAGTCAATCAATAAACTAGATTCATATGGAGGAATATAACTAATATTTGACTGTGTGCAGAGGGTAAAACCATTACCTGCAACTTTAGCTGTTTAATTAGAGTGATGGGAAAGTGACAAAGGAACATTGGTATTGTAAATAGCTGCTTTAATATTTACTTCTGGTTATGTGGGCTTTACTCCAATGATTTTGAAACACGTCAGACATGGAAATATGGCATTTCTAAGGCAACCTTCATGTTAAAAAGCTCTACTGCCATAGTTGTCATTTCCTATGGCACAGTTCCAAAGCAAGCAGAATTAAAGAATACATGCATGAATGAATGCAATGATCCAAAACATCAGGCAGAAAAAATGATTCCCCAAAGTAACAACATATATGAAAGCACAGAAAATGGCAGTCTGATGTTTTTTTCTTTAATTTGGGGGTTGTAGCATTAAAAATAAAAAAACATTAAAGTAATGAAAACATATCTCATGAAATTAATTTTTTCATCACTACTAAATCAAATAGCTTTATTTATTTTTTTGTTTGTTTGCTTATTTTATTTACTTATTATTTTGGGTGGTAGTTCTTAATAGACTTTTATCCTGGCAGAGAAAGTAACTGCTTGTTCCCTAAAATAGATATGTTACCTCTCTTGAAAAGTTAAACTTAAGAACACATTATAGGTTCCAATAGCAATATATTCTGAAAGATCCATCACTCAACAAGGAAGCCTATTTGCCAAATTAGAGTTCCACTGGTTCCAATTATAGTACAGATATGTTCCTTGCCAAGCCATGCATTCAATTTTCAACAACGATAAAGGGATATGTTAGATAAGTTGAAACAGAATTTTTACAGCCTGGATTTTTAAATGCACTTTTGCATTCTGCTTGTGTGCACTCATTCATTTTATATTTTTGACTCAACTGCCATAATTTTCAAACAATATTTAGTTTTTGCTATCACACAATAAATAAAATTTAAAGACCTAGATAAACTCCAAGGGAGACCCATTTCCCATGAATGGGATACCTCCTTTTGAAGAAAGAAAGCAATGAAAATTAAAAGAAACAATATGTACATATCTGTATAGTCTGAGAGGCTTACCATACTGAACAAATATAATAATGTTTTATATTACTATTATTGAAAGGCATTTTTACTAATCATATACATTTAATTTCTGATTTGCATTACAGAACTTTGCATATTAGAGCAGTGAAAATAGAGACCAGAGGTTTCTTGAAGTCAGAGCTATTTTAATCATCATTTTTGTCCACTTCATTGGTTGAAAAGTACCTAGCAACTTTCTAAAGGTTTAGTTTCTTCTTCTGTAAACTGAAGATTATAGAGAATGTAACTCATTACATTACTAAGGGAATTAGTTAATGCACACAATGACATTGCAGAATACTGGATACATTGTAAATGTCAATAAATCTTGATCACTAACATTTTATGACTTTCTGTTTTAATATTTTATTTACATTTTATTATTATTATTAACACTTTATGGTTTATTATTATAATAATTCACAAAGTAATGTGAATTACTTCTGGGTAGAATTAACTGTCATCACGATCATCAACAATAGATAACTGTTGAGAATCTATTAACTGCAGAATATTTTGGACTATTGCCTATTTTTTTAATCTATGAGTTTTAATTGTCAGAAATCTGAAATCTGTGTGCTTTGAACACCAGAATGGATATGACAAAGAACTTGCCTGGGAGGCATGACACCAAGATGCTAACTCCAGCCATCCCACAAACTATTGTGTGATTATGAAAAAAAGGTTACCATCTCTAGAATTTATCATACTTAGATATTAAAAAAAAGTAATTGAATGAAGAGATCTCTTTAGAAATATACATATGAAGCTTCTGGCAAGGTCAAGATGTTTGTAAGGGAAGACTGGCTGGTTTACTGAATGTAAAATTCACATTTTAACTGGTAAATAAACCTCAAATTAGCCAGAAAAGAACATTCTCACCCTGAAGACCATAGACCTGATTAGGTAATTCATCAGGTTGCTTGGTAGGTCTGATGATTATAGACAATAATAGCTAGTTTTGATAGCTGAGAACAGGTATGTCAGAAATAACACTAATCCCAAGAAGATAATATTTGTACACGAATGTTTTTTTACACACTGCAGTGGACACTTCTTATATTTGCACTGCTCTAATTCATCTCCGTCACAATTGATAACTTTTCCCATTAGAGTTATTAATCCAATCAAGGAATTGATCATCAAATTTTGACAGCCTGGCCCCCATTTTCTCTCATCTAGGAAACTTAGTATATTTCCACTGTGTTGATTTTATGTACCTCTGAAGGGATAATCTTTTATTCACTGCACTATTAGCCCTGTACATTGGCTATAATCTCTAAAAAACTTCAAGTTTAAAAGTTTACAATTCTAGGGCTTCCCTGGTTGCTCAGGGGTTAAGAATCCGCCTGACAATGCAGGAGACACGGGTTCGAGCCCTGGTCTGGGAAGACCCCACATGCCATGGAGCAACTAAGCCCGTGAGCCACAACTACTGAGCCTGCCATCTACAGCCTGCAAGCCACAACTACTGAGCCCACGTGCCACAACTACTGAAGCCCGTGTGCCTAGAGCCCGTGCTCCGCAACAAGAGAAGCCACCGCAATGGGAAGCCCACGCACCACAATGAAGAGTAGCCCCCGCTCACTACAACTACAGAAAGCCCATGCGCAGCAACAAAGACCCAGTGCAGCAAAATATAAATAAAATAAGTAAATTTTTAAAAAAGTTTACAATTCTAAATGTTTCCATTCCATCTTTGATAGTCTGGGTCAATAGCTGATTTATCTTCTGATAAACTCAAGAAAATAAAACCCACTTATGAAAATTAAAAATTTCAATGAGAAAATATAATTTGTGACTGTTTAATCCTTCATACTGGTTTCCCTGTCAGCACTCAGAGCAAGGGTTTTCACATCCAAGAACCAGTCTGTAGGAAATAAAGGAATTCCCTAATAACTAGATTTTAAACATTCTCCAAGCATTGTTTTTCTCAATAAAATTAGTAATAATTAAAAGAGAATATTTAATTGCTCAGAAATATTCCATGAGCATATTTTTTTTTTGCCCTTTACATCCCTCCAGTCTCAAAACGTTACCTCCTGCATTGAATTTACTTGCTTCAAGTATCAATAGCTCCTCATAGAATTAATTTGTGATATAATGCATATATCCTAAATAAAATCAGCTGTCCATTTTCTTCAGGTGCTAATATTGTCTCTGCTTAGTATTCTAATTCTACTGTTACTTATTAACTACTTTTTATTATAAAATATTAAAATCTTATGTCAAAAATGCAAGCAATTAATCTCTGTCATTCTTTTTAACTGCTGCATTATATTTCACTGCACAGAAAGTAGCAGAATAGATTTAACCAGTCTTCTATAATGGACAGTAGACTGTTTCTAATTTTTTGCTTTTATAAACAATGCTGCAACAAATATCTTTGTGGATTATCACTGTGTACTTGTGTGAGTATATCAATACTGATTATGGGCGGAAAAACCCTAAAGTTAGAATTGCTGGGTCTAAAAAATTACATTTTAGTCTTGATATATATAGTCAAATTTTTCTCAATGTATCATCACCTAATTCTCATACCAATAGCATATGTGGATACAAACACTAACCAACTCAGTGTCCTTTTTAAATGCACCCAGACATGGCACCTTTCACCCATATTTTAATCTTTCAACCTTCTGAATAATTAAAGAGAACTAGGGGAGAAAAAGGTGTCCCTGTCATTTTTCTCCATGTATTTCCTTTCTTCATGTCTTATTTATTTCTTCCCCTCTCCCCAAATTTGTTATACTCTAAAAAATCTCTAAGTCCATGAAATGAAAGAAATCATTTCTTAATTTTTTTAGAAAAGCTACTGCATAGATACTTCCTTTGAAATCCAGCTGATTTCTTTCTGACAATAGCTTTCCCATCTTTATCACAAGCAGCATTCTCATTCAACCTAAATTTTCTTTTCAAAATATTGGAAATGAAATACGTTTTAAAAAGAAAAGAAGAAACTAAAACTAAGAATTGTATAATTTTGCAGGCTAACATTGTATTTGACAACATTTTTTGGAGTTGGGTTAATACCTTATCACTGGGTCCCATTGATTTTACTGTCTTTCTTTTGTTCTAAAAAGTGTACCATGGCATAAAACTTTTAATGAAATGTGTCCGAAGTCTAATACTTATTGAGAAAACTGGAGTTGCCCTCGGGTATCACACCATCCAGGGTGGGAATTCTTCACAATTGGTAACATGGTGTTTCACTAATAAATGATTCTCTTTTTACAGACACAAGAAGTCTATATAGAGATTTAAAATGAAGGAAGAATAGTATAAATAAATAAAATCCATAACAGGCTCTTTTAATTTGCCCCAGAGTCAAACTTATGAATCTACATATGGGATAAAAAGAGATATATGTAGCATTTAGGAGAAAACCAGTAAAAGAGAAATATTATTCACTAATGTGTAGTCAAACAAATGCCAAGACCTGTATACACTTTCTCCCAATCACTGCTAACTGATACAAATACAGATAGAAAACATGCGATTTCAGAAGTACAGGGGCATATCAAAAGAAAAAATACAGTCCACCATTCTCGTTATTAGCCATGCCTATTTTTACAAACACGTACAACATCTACTAAAGTTCCAGAAAAAAAGTATGTGAATAAATTACAGGTTTACCAAACAGGACTGTGAAAAAAGAAACGTCTCTCTGGCAAAAGAAAGGGAAATGACATATTCACTGGGAATTAAAAAGGAAAAAAAATGTGTGGTTGTTTTAAAAGGAGAGGAATAATGGAAGTTTGGATCTTTCCCAGATGTCTGGAGAAAATGTTTCCACAAATCCCAAAGGACTCTAAAGCTGCTGGCTGAAGTTCCACTGTCTCCCATTTGTCAATCAGCCTTTGGGGTATTTATGCATTCCTAAACAGACATCCCTATGATACTGTCTTCAAACAAGGGAAGGCTATCCCGGAATTTTGACAAGTATGAATGATTCTTAAACACAAAAGACTCCAAAGTTGGTTACTCCATTAAAACACTGCTGCTCTGGGCAGAGGACAGCTGAGTCCAAAACAGCCTTGAGAATACACTGCTTCTTCCACTCACCTGCTGTACCTACATTTCCAAAACTCTCTTTGTCACATAAGAAGCATGTGTGGCAAATGTGAACCAATTTCAACTGCAAACTCCATTTGGCCTCCTTCCCATAAAAGTGGGTACAAGATCTAGTTTTGGATATTGAAATTTAGCATATTTATACTTTTTGCTTTTTTTTTAGTTTTTATTTTGCTTGTGTTTTATGTAGATAAGGTTATACTTTATATTTGGTAAGCAATCCTCAGCCTTTGCTCTTCTATCCTAGTGCAAGGTGTTTGTTTTTTTTAATACTGTCTTGACTTTTCCCTTCTTAATATTCTGAACTTGGGGGGAAGATCTTTAGCTTTCACAGTGTCTTCTTCCAAGCTCAAGGGCAATCTTCACACTGATTTTGAAAGAACTAAGGAATCTCACAATTACATGCACTGGAATGATAAACAGCAATTTTAAAACTTGGTGAAAATCAAACACAAATGGGTGGGAGGAATTGGGAGATTGGCATTGACACATATACACTATTGATACTATGTATAAAATAGATAACTAGTGAGAACATACTGCATAGCACAGAGAACTCTACTTAATGCACTGTGGTGACCTGAATGGGAAGGAAGTCCAAGGAGGGGACATATGTATATGTATGGCTGATTAATTTTGCTGTACAGTGGAAACTAATACAACATTGTAAAGCAACTATACTCCAATAAAAATTAATTTTAAAAATAAATAAATAAATAAAAATAAAACACCAATGCAATATGCTCTATATTCAGACCTAAACATTAGTTTTGGGCTTGCTACTCATTTTGCCAAGTAACCTTCACAAAATCCTTATCTTGCTTTAAGCTCAGTTTTCTCATCTGCAAAATCAAGTTAAATGCAACTGCATTGCCCATCTCACTGTGCTTTGTGTGTACTCATTCCATCCTCCATTCATAAATCTATTTACCACTTTATTTATTTATTTAATGAGTGTCTACTGTGTGGAAGACACATGTGCTGTGAGTATGAGGTTCACGAAAAATAAAACATATAAAACCACCTCCAAAAGTAAAAACAGTTATGCATATATCAGATAGTGCTATTACCACAACTACCACTTCTTTACTGTAGGTATAACTATAACCATCACTGTGCAACTACTGAAAAAAAGGAATTCCATCATCTTCAAAGTAGGGCTTTTATATATGTGTGTGTGTGTGTGTGTGTGTGTGTGTGTGTGTGTATACATATATATCTATGCATTTAACATACATATACACACACACTAGTGATAGTAGATGCATTGTATCATTCCTTACACAATCAGACTCTACTTCAGGCAATATAATAGGATCAGCTCATAGTTTCAGGGTAACTAGGCAACCCATAATGGCTTCCCCGTCTTCACCGTTAACCACTCACAGTAATGCTGTTACAGTAAAATGCTTCTGTCAGGAATAGCAACTGGGAGAGATGTCACAGAGTTTGACTGACCACCTTTCTCTTCTCTCCCTACCTGCCACATTCACAGACACATCTGGTCTTGGCAGCTGCTCACTTGCACATCTCACATGGTGACCAATAAAAAGGTCTTATCTGTCTCATAGTTACTGTTCACCTCTGACCTCTGTTCCTCCTTAGAGGAAATAAAAATAACCAGAGTCTAGTGATATAGAATATAGTCAGCAGTCAGACATAGTTTTGTACTCTTATTTGATGAGAGAACACTTGAATGCCTATTATGAGATTTTATGTTATAATTGATTTTTCATTACATACTCCTGTGCTAACATTGGTACAAAAAGGCGAAGTCAATTCTTTCTGCATATTTGGGCCATTCACTCTTCCTCATCCATTTGAGGCTATTTTGCAAAGAACATTGATTTCTTAAAAGATTGATTTTGTTCTCAATAAGGCAAGCACATATACAATTAAAATAGCATTTCAGTACTGTAGAAGTATGAAGGTATTGATTATAACTAATATGAAGTAGAATACATAGCTGTCTTCTAGTTTTGTTGGATTAGAAATGGATTTTCAAGATAGAAAGTCTTACCAGGTATTTTATAAAAACTCGGTGTGAGACATTTTAAAACGTATAAACTAACGCTTTAAAAAAAGGTATGTCTACATCCTTTACCTGAAATGGAAATGAATGACCGATAACATCCTTATTTTCTACATTTACATAACTAGCTAGTATATATCTTTATACTAGTATATCTCTATATACCTTCTCTTATGTGCTTTATATATAAAAGCATGACAAAAATATAAACAGAAAAGGGTCAGAGCCAGACAATAAAAACAAAGTCAAAGCCACCAAAAAAGTATAAGGATGGGATTCCAAGGTACAATTCCACTGACCTTGGAAAAAGAAATTTTGTTGCATTTATCTTGAAGATATATATAACAGACATACCTATATATAAAGCAGATGCATCTTTTAGTCTGTCAGTGGTCCTGACTGACACATGGTGGTTGAAGATAAACAGCTGTATCATGACTACCAGTGATGAATGGATGTGTCCTCTCCATGCTCACTGCCTTCTATACAAGCTACACAGTTTGCAATCTCTGCAGGTAAAACTTTTCTGGACTCGAGACTGGGACAGGATTATGAAAAGGTGCTTCAAAGAAGAGGCAAAGTAGGGCAGAACTTCCATCATTAGGCAACTCAGTCCAAGAAACCATCCTGATTCTTACACATAGCTTCACAGGGCTAACCTAGATTGTGTCTCCCATGCACTATTCATGTAGGTTACTGCAGCTAATAGTTAGAAATTTGAAGAAGAGAGAGGATGAAATCCTGAAAATGGAAGTGTACAACATGTGGACAAGGGATATATAAGTGTGTGTGTGGACAAGGGATATATAAGTGTGTGTGTGTGTGTGTATGTGTGTATATATATATATATATATATATATATATATATATATATATATATATATAAAATTTTTTTTCTTTTTCCCAAATTGGAAAAATAATACCTAAATTCTTCTTTGGTTCACCTTCACTTTATACTGCCATTAGTATGGTTATTCCAAAACTCAACTATGATGGTTATTCCAAAATACAACTATTGATCATGGGATTTCAAAATTTTAAATCCTTCAAATAGCTCTAAATTAAGTTGAAGTAGTCATTTCTTAGCAAGAGATACATAGCCATCTCTTTCTAGCTACCGTGTTAGAGTCCTATATCAACTCCCACCACATCCACACACATAAGCCATCTAAATCTAGTCCCAGGTAGCAGAACATGCCATTCTGATGCATTTGCAAGCATTGCTCCAACTGCTTTCAATGTGTCTTCACCAGTTTTCTCTGTATGTTGAACTCCAGGCACCATTCAAAATTCAGCTAAATTAACATTCCCCATTGGAAGCCTTCCATAATAGTTTTCCTTCCTATGCAGACAAAGACTTATAAATTATGCAAGGACTATTGTGATAGATGCCATAAGAAAGATATAGGGAAAATCTGGTGATTCAGATTAGACAGGCCATTTCTCACTCCAGTGGTTTCCTGTCCAACTTCATGGAGATGTTGGTTTTTGAGCTTTGGAGATTTGATAAGTGGAGATGAAGACAGAGTGGTGAAGACAGAAGCTTACAAGGGAGAGATAAGGGTGAAAGGAAGTTTGACATCAGCCTAAGGAACTTACATTGTAATCTTGAGGGAGTGGGGAAATTCAGAATATTATGAAGCAGGGGAGAAACCTAATGACAGCTATCCTATAGAAATATTAATATGGTATATAAATACAAAGTTTATTTGTGTTAGAAAGGATATGTTATAAGTATGAAAACCAGAGACAGAATTACTATAATGGTACCAAAAAAGGAGTCCCCAACAAGGATAATGTTGAAATGAACAGGGCAAGTTTTCCAAAGGTTTCGAAACTGAATCAGTGGGATTTGTCATTTTGTTAGAGGCGAATTGTGCAGGGAGATAGATGATGATTTTAGTTGTTGTCATAGAAACTTTCAGTTTATGTTGGCATGTACCATTAGAGGGGACTGGGAGGAAATTGGAAATGCATCCCTGAAGTTTAGGAGAGAACCCAAGGCTGAGATAGATAGATAGGTAGGCAAAATTATATAAAAATATTATATATGTATATATATATACATACACACAAATACATATACACGCATATATGTGTGTGTGTGTGTATATATATATATATATATATATATATATATATGATAGTAGTTTCTGTAGTGGTAATGAGAAATTATAGACAGATGGGAAAGGGGGAGAGAGAAATAGGGAAAGAGAGAGCCAGGAGTATATAATGACATAAGCCAAGGGAGGATACTTTCAAGAGAGCAACTGTCAACACTATCCAATGTCCAAGGAACCATCCATTATTAGTAGAATATTTTAAGTAAATGGTTGAGACAGGATTAGAATTTATGTCTCTGAATTCTAAATTATCTCTCTTTTGACAATACCACACTGTCCAGTATTGCATTCCCCCCTTTGAGAATTGTAGGTTTGCTCTGGTATTTGAGGCCTTGGTCATAAATTTCTTCTGGGCTCTGAGAAAGGTTAATTCAATGTACAGTCTAACCCTTCTTCCTCACCCTCTAAATGCATCTGGGAATGGTGAGAGAGGTGGTGGGTAGAGAAGATTTGCAAACATATGGAAAAGAAAGCCCAATACCAAATTGATATTAAAACGTACACACATGTAGTTCATTTTCATGATACGAAAATATACAATTATGATTCACTTTTATATGAGACATTCAAAATGAATGCCTTGATTATGTTTGTGTTAATTTTATCATTTAAGCTTTCCAAATTCATCCCAAGAATGTTTGTTTTTTAAATAAGGTCAATCAGAGATTCCATGATTTGGGAAGCCTGATATATGACATGCATACAAATTAAGATGAGTTAAACCTAAATCAAAAGCAGAAGAAAATCTATTTTACTTTTGCAAAATCTAGTAACCAGAATCATAAATAGCCTGATTCCATTACATTCACCAACACCTTTACTTCTTCTGAAACCATAATGTATATATAGAACTAGAGTTATAATAAGAAAAAAGTAATTGGATTATTAAAACTATAGGGTTTTATTTTTTTAATGTACGACGTATAACATGGCGATAATTCAAAACCAAATTTTTGGAACTTTTGAACAATGTATTTGCATTCTATTTCTGTGTAGTTTAGTGTTTCAATCTTACTATCATAACATTTGTTTGACATTAAATTTCTCCTTAAACTTTCCCACAAGGTAAGCCAAATAATTTGTGTGGGTAAAAATAAAACATACCCTGTTCCATTAGCCCTTTATAGTTCTGTGGGGCACTGTAATAGGCCCCATGGAACTATAGAGAAGAATTAACCTTCCTTCTGCAGCCTCTCCCAATTTGTACTCAAGCTGGTTGATCCCCAGAGAGTGGCTCAGCTGTTAACTGGTGGCTTATGCCATTTATAGAAGTATATTTACAGAGTTGATTCCTGCTCAGGATAACATCATGCCGCATCCATTTCATCATATTTTCCTCTTTGGGTTTTCCTAAGTTTTATAATACTGTCATCAGAATCTCTTTGGGGCCCAGATAAGTCACTTTGACATTTACATGAAAACAAGAAACATTTTTAGACACAAAGTGTGCTAAACAAAATGTTTGGAGTTTTACATTTACATTGGTAATATATATTTTATAATTGCTTTAAAACATTGTTAATCACACTCCTTAATTGTCTTAACATACTGTCAGACTTTCAAAGCAAGCCTCATTTTGAGATTTTATGTCAAATACTAATTAATATCTTTCTCTACAAGCTAGAGACAAATCTGACTAAACTCTGTGAAGGAAACCAACTCAGGACAATTCCAAAAATAGGAGAGGGAGAGAGACAGACCAACAGAGACAGAGAGAGAAGGTTCAGATGAGTATTGCCTTAGTACTACATCGATCGCCAATACATGTGCTAATGATCACTGAGCATTATTTTACAAAGCAGAAAAATAATAGTGTAGTATTCCCAATAATTTAGCAACCAAGCATTTGCCTTTGACTATAAATATTAAGGGCCTTTGGAATTTAGAAAAGTACAACTGTAATTGTAGTAACAATAGTACTTGAAGTACAAATGACTAAGAAAAATCACCAAATGGGATGGTGCTCGCATGCGTGGGTTGCATATTATGATTCATGTTACTGAAAATTAAGTAATGGTGGATGAACAGCAGAAAATAAATGGGAAGAAAGAAAAAAGGAATGAGAGTAATTATGTGTGATTCTATGAATGGGAAAAAATAATGAGAACTGGGAACTACATCTTTGTTCCATATTTAAAATTTTTAAATGTGAAATATTTTACTTGGTCTGATTTTTCAGAAAATTCACTACTATTTTATGTTGGAATTAGATGATTACATTATGTTGCAATATATCATATTATATATACAATATATTAGATTATATTATCTTCAATCAGTACATTCCTCAAAATGTTAAATTAGGTGTTTTAATGCACCTTTTCTGACATACATTTATCTCCCTCCAACATATAACAGCAATTCCTATCAAAGTTATGAGGAATACATTACTCTAAATGTATAAAAAAATCTTAGCACTGCAGTTAGAACATTTTTAATCTTGGCAAGGTAAGTACAGGTTCAACAACAGTAAAATAATTTCTCAGGTGAATACGAAGCTAACAATCTACACTGTGGTGAGTGTTTTAATTAAAGATCTTAAACCTAATCCCTAGGGCTTCTTTAAACAGTCCTATTAAAAACAACAACAAAAAACAAAAACAACAAACATGCATGCATTCATAAAGCAAGCACATTCTATTTTCTGAACAGATATCCTTATTAGTTTGCTAAAGCATATTTTGGAAAATGTAATTCCATACACAATGGGTTTATTTCCCTGGTGAGACTGGCTACAGAACTTCACATTTTGAGCTGTATAGAAACACTAATGCAAAAAAGCTAGGCTATAAACAGCACTTTGTCAAATAGAGGCAAAAATAACAAAAAAATAATCTGGAGGGGACTATTCTTACCAATGTTATCATCGTAATTTAATCAGTTAATTCGATTTTATGTTGTCATTTGAAATTAGATTTGAATTAGTTTCTCTTTTTTAATGATAATATGAAACCTTGCAGATTATACTACTAAAATACATCAATTTTACATTCTCTCTTAGACCAAACCAACAGTAGCACCTTTAAGTAAAAATTTCTTTTGACAAACAAAGTTTGCAGCTGAAATGTCTATGTGGACAAAAAAAGTGAGTAAAACAGTCTGGCAAACCTGAGACAGAACCAAAAGAGTTTAAAATAATAGGTCATGTAAGATACTACAGTAAACTAAAAATAGCATGCTGTAGTTGCTTAGCTACAGCTGAACTTTACTGGAAGGTGGGCCCAGTATTGCTAAGTCTTTTGATATTTTGAAAGAAGATTTTAATAATCCAGATTTTTATATAAAATTGGTTGCTTTATAAATGATGCAGCTTACATAAAGGTAAAGTAATAGATAAAAACAATGACAACAACAATAACGAGCAAATAAAAATTCTAAAACTCACTTTTCTGGGACAATCCACATGGCCCCAATGTTGCCTTCAAGCTGGCACTATACAACATCTGACTATACATCTAACTTACAAAATTTATCTTTGGCTCATGCATGTGCTCATAACATATAATGATGATTTTTAATATTCTGCAACTAATATATTCTCAATTCCAGCTCAATTTTATTTCTTCAATTTTCAACATAGACATGGCATTTTTACCAGAGTATAACAACCTCTTCCTTGATGCATTATTTTATCTAAAATTTAACCTGTTAGTAATTTCACACGTCTAGTACCTGTTTAGTTGCTGTTGCTTTCCCCCAAGTGAACTAAATCAAAGTTGAAATATTTGGTGTATCATCTGACAGAATACATTCTGCTTATAAGTCATGCCCCTTGCAAAATGGTAGGACACTTGCTGTTCTTCCATTCCTCTCGTTTGGATCCACGAGGATTGCAAGTGGCTGCACTTAGTTCAGTTAGCCACAGTGGCATAACCATAAAGGAGGTTATTTTTCTCACAAAAGAAGAAGTCAGAATATGTACAGTCAGAGTTTGCTTAGAAAATCACCAGAGGTCTAGGATCAAGTGTCTTGATGGAGAATCCTTAATTTGTAGCTTTCATCTTTACAATCACAATACAGTGACTCCACCTCAGGTATGAAGCCAGGATGATAGTAAGATGGAAGGCATAGGCAGGCTTGTCAGTCCCTTTTAGTCAGGAAGTCAATAGCTCTCCTAGGACACCTATTCAGTATGTGTCCCCTCATATCTGGTCAGCTAAAACTGGGTTATAGGACCCTAGCTAGCTTCATGAGAGTCTAGGGAAGGGGATATTTTTAACTGGGTACACTGCTGCCCCAAACAAGATAAAATTCTGTAGCAGGAGAGAACGTATCTTTCTCAGGCATCTAGCAATATCTGCCTGCCGTGATTCCACTCATACAACTGGAAGTAGGGCTGAATTTCACTTCAAGAAGGCTTCTAAGAGCTATTAGTCAGACTAAAAGCATGTTGCTGCTGCTGCTTCCCCGCCCCCCCCCTTCTTCTTTAGTATCATATGACCAACTCATAAGAAATCATTCATTACAGAAAAATAGAAATAAAGGTGGCAAAGCACACTGTGTCTATTGGCAAGCCACCAGCATGAGCTGGTGAGATGATTCAAAAGGATGGGCAGGGGACAGAGCCTACCTAAGTTGTAATGTATTATTAATGTGTCTCTGAAACTGTAATTACCTTCTGATTCTGTCTCATCAAGCTTGCAAACAACTGCACTTAGCCTTCTCCTTTGTGGATGAATTAGTGATTATTTCATACAGTCTGTGGTTTACAGTCTGTTACTACTTTAGATTTCACATTTGAAATTCACTTAACTAATAAGTACATCTGAAATGTATAATATATGCGAAGTACTATCTACCCCACTATATGGATGACAGTTTCTGTGGGTGTTCCCTAGAATCTCACTTTACAAGCTCAGTTATCAAACTAATTTAGAATATTTCTGGAATATATCTTTTGCAAGGGCAAACAAGTTGAAGAATTGAAATAGATATCTCTTCTTTTCCCTTCAATTACTTTTTTAAGGAAGTCAACATAAAATCAGTTTTCACAACTGAAGTTTTGCTGAATAAATGGCTGTATACAGATAAGGAATGCAATAAGAAGTATAACTAGTCATCTGCTATTTGTAAAACGTTATGCTTTTTCATTCCTTTTTACAATAGGACATATTTTATAACAATAAAGGATATTAAAGAGAAATCACGAGAGAAAGCTAAAAATGTTCCAAAACTGTAACAAAGGACGTGAGGGTAGGGGTTCTAGATGGAACAGTTGGCAATGACACTTTTTCCTTCCTCCTATAATTTAATTCATAGTATTATCAACCTACTCAGTTTAATCAATGCTAACCTAAGAGATATATTTTCCAGTGAATTATTTCCAGCCACCAATTGTCATTTCCCATGGAAATTCTAATAAAAACACCTAAAATGCATTATCTGACATTTTAGTGGATCAGTAAGTAGCCTGTCAATTGAGATTCTAAAATCTTTACATGGTATGGATTTCTGCTTTATGGTCAAAACTCTTGACTTTTTACAGGATAATTTACATCTCAATACAGCTATTTAGCAAGGGATATCTAAAAATTCAAGTCAATTATAAATAATGGTTCCAGTTACACATGTACACTGCGTTATGAAGAACCAGCAACTGAATATTTCTGCACTTAATATTGATAAATAATATCTCAGAGTTGCTTAAGTCAGCAATGCCTACAGCTGAGGAAAAAACAGCTGACTACATAAGCTTGAAAATCCTCTCTCTTAATCACACTAAGCCTTATTAATATAAAGATCGAGAATTTAGCAAAGCTTGGCCAGGTTTCCCCCTCAAAGGTTAAGATAATTTTTTTTTTTAGGCAACTGTTCTGTCATGTGCTTGGTAGATACCTTTTGCAAAAACCCATGGCTCCTTTGATACTGTAACGTGTCTTTTATTAGCACAAAAATTCAGATAATTATCAACCAGGGCGGTCAACCCTAAAATCGACAGAGATCCCAAATTTTAACAACATTGTTAAAATGCAAATTATACTGTTTTCTCTTTATGGATTCCTAGAAACATCTATTTGGAGGTTCTTCCATTCATTCATTCACTCACCAAATACATATAGAGCACTGGCTAAAATGTAGGCATTGTGTGGAATGTAAGACTGATAACCTCAAACCTTAAGCACCTTTAGTCAACTGACAGAGTTTACACCAATAACTATTTAAGCAATCAACTAATCACAATTATAATAACTGCTCCAAAGAAAAAAGAACAACTGCTGTACAACTGTATATGAAAACATTCTAACAGAATCTGTAGGATCAGAGAAAATTTCCCTAAGGAAATAATATTTAAGCTAGAATATGAAGAGTGGGAAGGGGATTAGTCCAGTGAAGCACTGAGGAAAGAATTGTAAAAGCAGAGTGAACAGCAGGTGCAACAAACAAAATAGAATTACAAAGAGACTGAAAGAAATTTAGGGCATCAAACAAAGTGAGAGAGGTTAACGTGGTTTGGAAGACAAGAGCAATAAGATGATGGCAGAAAGAGACCAAGACCAAACAGAATGTTGTATTGATAGATTGTTGGAGTGTAGACTTCATACCAAATCAGAGCAATTAAAGGACTGTGAAGGGGCTTAAAAGTGGTCTAGGGTAGGTAGGGACATAATCATTAACTATTAAACAGAAGCAACCATTTTTTTCCTAAATTTATTTTTTATACAGCAGGCTCTTATTAGTTATCCATTTTATACATACTAGTGTATATATGTCAATCCCAATCTCCCAATTCATCACACACCACCCGCCCGCCCCCCCCACCCCCCCACCCCCCCGTCATTTGTTCTCTACATCTGTGTCTCAATTAATGCCCTGCAAACTGGTTCATCTGTGCCATTTTTCTAGGTTCCACATATATGCATTAATATATGATACTTGTTTTTCTCTTCCTGACTTCACTCTGTATCACAGTCTCTAGATTCATCCACATCTCTACAAATGACCCCATTTTGTTCCTTTTTATGGCTGAGTAATATTCCATTGTATATAGGTACCACTACTTCTTTATCCATTTGTCTGTCGATGGGCATTTAAGTTGCTTCCATGACCTGGCTATTGTAAATAGTGCTGCAATGAACATTGGGGTGCATGTGTCTTTTTGAATTATGGTTTTCTCTGGGTATATGCCAACTAGTGGGATTGCTGGGTCATATGGTAATTCTATTTTTAGTTTTTTAAGGAACCTCCATACTGTTCTCCATAGTGACTGTATCAATTTACATTCCCACCAACAGTGCAAGAGGGTTCCCTTTTCTGCACACCCTCTCCAGCATTTGCTGTTTGTAGATTTTCTGATGATGCCCATTCTAACTGGTGTGAGGTGATACCTCATTGTAGTTTTGATTTGCATTTCCCTAATAATTAGTGATGTTAAGCAGCTTTTCATGTACCTCTTGGCCATCTGTATGTCTTCTTTGGAGAGATGCCTATTTAGGTCTTCTGCCCATTTTTTGATTGGGTTCTTTGTTTTTTTTTAATATTGAGCTGCATGAGCTGTTTATATATTTTGGAGATTAATCCTTTGTCCATTGATTCGTTAGCAAATATCTTCTCCCATTCTGAGGGTTGTCTTTTCATCTTGTTTAAAGTTTCCTTTGCTGTGCAAAAGCTATTAAGTTTCAATAGGTTCCAGTTGTTTATTTTTGTTTTTATTTCCCTTTCTCTAGGAGGTGGGTCAAAAAAGATCTTGCTGCTATTTATGTCAGAGAGTGTTCTTCCTATGTTTTCCTCTAAGAGTTTTATAGTGTCCAGTCTTACATTTAGGTCTCTAATCCATTTTGAGTTTATTTTTGTGTAAAGTGTTTGGGAGTGTCCTAATTTCATTCTTTTACATGTAGCTGTCCAGTTTTCCCAGCACCACTTATTGAAGAGACTGTCTTTTCTCCATTGTATAGCCTTGCTTCCTTTGTCATAGATTAGTTGACCATAGGTGCGTGGGTTTACCTCTGAGCTTTCTATCCTGTTCCATTGATCTATATTTCTGTTTTTGTGCCAGTACCATTATTGTCTTGATTACCATAGCTTTGTAGTATAGTCTGAAGTCAGGGAGTCTGATTCCTCCAGCTCCGTTTTTTTCCCTCAAGACTGCTTTCACTATTAGGGGTCTTCTGTGTCTCCATAAAAATTTTAAGATTTTTTGTTCTAGTTCTGTAAAAAATGCCATTGGTAATTTGATAGGGATTGCATTGAATCTGTAGATTGCTTTGGGTAGTATAGTCATTTTCACAATGTTGATTCTTCCAATCCAAGAACATGGTATATCTCTCTACCTGTTTGTATCATCTTTAATTTCTTTCATCAGATTCTTATAGTTTTCTGCATACAGGTCTTTTGTCTCCCTAGGTAGGTTTATTCCTAGGTCTTTTATTCTTTTTGTTGCAATGGTAAATGGGAGTGTTTCCTTAATTTCTCTTTCAGATTTTTCATCATTATTGTATAGGAATGCAAGAGATTTCTGTGCATTAATTTTGTATCCTGCAATTTTACCAAATTCATTGATTAGCTCTAGTAGTTTTCAGGTGGCATCTTGAGGATTCTGTATGTATAGTGTCATGTCATCTGCAAACAGTGACAGTTTTACTTCTTCTTTTCCAATTTGTATTCCTTTTATTTCTTTTTCTTCTCTGATTGCCGTGGCTAGGACTTCCAGAACTATGTTGAATAATAGTGGTGAGAGTGGACATCCTTGTCTCGTTCCTGATCTTAGAGGAAGTGCTTTCAGTTTTTCACCATTGAGAATGATGTTTGCTGTGGGTTTGTCATATGTGGCCTTTCTTATGTTGAGGTAGGTTCCCTCTATGCCCACCTTCTGGAGAGTTTTTAACATAAACGGGTGTTGAATTTTGTCAAAAGCTTTTTCTGCTTCTCTTGAGATGATCATATGGTTTGTATTCTTCAATTTGTTAATATGGTGTATCACATTGATTGATTTGTGCATATTGAAGAATCCTTGTATCCCTGGGATAAATCCCACTTGATCATGTTGTAAGATCCTTTTAATATGTTGTTGGATTCTGTTCGCTAGTATTTTGTTGAGGATTTTTGCATCTATATTCATCAGTGATATTGGTCTGTAATTTTCTTTTTTTGTAGTATTTTGTCTGGTTTTGGTATCAGGGTGATGTGGGCCTCATAGAATGAGTTTGGGGGTGTTCCTTCCTCTGCAATTTTTTGGAAGAGTTTGAAAAGGATGAATGTTAGCTCTTCTCTAAATTGTTGAGAGAATTCACCTGTGAAGCCATCTGGTCCTGGACTTTTGTTTGTTGGAAGATTTTTAATCACAGTTTCAATTTCATTACTTGTGATTGGTCTGTTCATATTTTCTATTTCTTCCCGGTTCAGTCTTGGTAGGTTATACCTTTCTAATAATTTGTCCATTTCTTCCAGGTTGTCCATTTTATTGGCATAGAGTTGCTTGTAGAAGTCTCTTAGGATGCTTTGTATTTCAGCAGTGTCTGTTGTAAATTCTCCTTTTTCATTTCTAATTTTATTGATTTGAGTCCTCTCCCTCTTTTTCTTGATGAGTCTGTCTAATGGTTTATCAATTTTGTTTATCTTCTCAAAGAACCAGCTTTTCGTTTTATTGATCTTTGCTATTATTTTCTTTGTTTCATTTATTTCTGCTCTGATCTTTATGATTTCTTTCTTTCTACTAACTTTGGGTTTTGTTTTTCTTCTTTCTCTAGGTCCTTTAGGTATAAGGTTAGATTGTTTATTTGAGATTTTTCTTGTTTCTTGAGGTAGGCTTGTGTTGCTATAAACTTCCCTCTTAGAACTGCTTTTGCTGCATCCCAAAGGTTTTGGATCGTCATGTTTTCATTGTCATTTTTTCTCTAGGTATTTTTTGATTTCCTCTTTGATTTCTTCAGTGATCTCTTGGTTATTTAGTAACGTATTGTTTAGCCTCCATGTGTTTGTGTTTTTTATGTTTTTTTCCTTGTAATTGATTTCTCATCTCATAGCGCTGTGCTCAGAAAAGATGCTTGATATGATTTCAATTTTCTTAAATTTACTGAGGCTTGATTTGTGACCCAAGATGTGATCTATCCTGAAGAATGTTCCATACGCACTTGAGAAGAAAGTGTAATCTGCTTTTTTTGGATGGAATGTCCTATATATCAATTAAATCTATCTGGTCTATTGTGTCATTTAAAGCTTGTGTTTCCTTATTAATTTCCTGCTTGGATGATCTGTCCATTGGTGTAAGTGAGGTGTTAAAGTCCCCTACTATTATTGTGTTACTGTCGATTTCCTCTTTTATAGCTGTTAGCTGTTGCCTTATGTATTGAGGTGCTCCTATGTTGGGTGCATATATATTTAATATTGTTATATCTTCTTCTTGGATTGATCCCTGGATCATTATGTAGTGTCCTTCCTTGTCTCTTGTAACATTCTTATTTTAAAGTCTATTTTATCTGCTATGACTATTGCTACTCCAGCTTTCTTTTGATTTTCATTTGCATGGAATATCTTTCTTCATCTTCTCACTTTCAGTCTGTAGGTGTCCCTAGGTCTGAAGTGGGTCTCTTACAGACAGCATATATATGGGTCTTGTTTTTGTATCCATTCAGTGAGCCTGTGTCTTTTGGTTGGAGCATTTAATCCATTCACATTTAAGGTAATTATCGAATGTATGTTCCTATTACCATTTTCTTAATTGTTTTGGGTTTGTTTTTGTAGGTCCTTTTCTTCTCTTGTGTTTCCCACTTAGAGAAGTTCCTTTAGTGTTTGTTGTAGAGCTGGTCGGGTGGTGCTGAATTCTCTTGCGTTTGCTTGTCTGTAAAGCTTTTGATTTCTCCATCGAATCTGAATGAGATCTTTGCTGGGTAGAGTAATCTTGGTTGTAGGTTCTTCCCTTTTATCACTTTAAATATGTCATGGGAATAAAGATGCAGACCTACTAGAGAATGGACTTGAGGATACGGGGAGGGGGAAGGTTAAGCTGGGACAAAGTGAGAGAGTGGCATGGAAATATATACACTACCAAACGTAAAATAGATAGCTAGTGGGAAGCAGCCACATAGCATAGAGAGATCAGCTCGGTGCTTTGTGACCACCTAGAGGGGTAGGATAGGGAGGGTGGGAGGGAGGGAGATGCAAGAGGGAAGAGATATGGGGACATATGTATATGTATAACTGATTCACTTTGTTATAAAGCAGAAACTAACACACCATTGTAAAGCAATTATACTCCAATAAAGATGTTAAAAAAATAATAATAAAATAAAATTTAAAATTAAATAAATAAATAAATACGTCATGCCACTCCCTTCTGGCTTGTAGTTTCTGCTGAGAAATCAGCTGTTAACCTTATGGGAGTTCCCTTGTATGTTATTTGTCATTTTTCATTTGCTACTTTCAATAATTTTTCTTTGTCTTTAATTTTTGCCTATTTGATTACTATGTGTCTCAGCATGTTTCTCCTTGGGTTTATCCTGTATGGGACTCTCTGCGCTTCCTGGACTTGGGTGGCTATTTCTTTTCCCATGTTAGGGAAGTTTTCGAGTATAATCTCTTCAAATATTTTCTCGGGTCCTTTCTCTCGCTCTTCTCCTTATGGGACCCTTAAAACGCGAATGTTGTTGTGTTTAGTGTTGTCCCAGAGGTCTCTTAGGCTGTCTTCATTTCTTTTCCTTCTTTTTTCTTTATTCTATTCTGCAGCAGTGAATTCCAGCATTCTGTCTTCCAGGTCACTTATCCGTTTTTCTGCCTCAGTTATTCTGCTATTAATTCCTTGTAGTGTATTTTTCATTTCAGTTATTGTATTGTTCATCTCTGTTTGTTTGATCTTTAGTTCTAGGTCTTTGTTAAACATTTCTTGCATCTTCTTGATCTTTGCCTCCATTCTTTTTTCCGAGGTCCTGGATCATCTTCACTATCATTATTCTGAATTCTTTTTCTGGAAGGTTGCCTATCTCCACTTCATTTAGTTGTTTTTCTACGGTTTTATCTTGTTCCTTCATCTGGTACATAGCCCTCTACCTTTTCATCTTGTCTATCTCTCTGTGAATGTGGTTTTTGTTCCACAGGCTGCAGGATTGTAGTTCTTCTTGCTTCTGCTGTCTGCCCTCTGGTGGATGAGGCTATCTAAGAGGGTTGTGCAAGTTTTGAGAAGCAACCCTTTTATTTATCTGTTTATTAAATAATTTAAAAGGAATAATGGTGGGATAATATTTATGTACTAAACATTTATGTTTGAGAATGCCATCCAGTAGGTAGATATACAGACTTAAGAACCAGCTGACTAAAGTGGCTGACCCCTAACGTATTCACAGGATCACTGCAAAAGCCTTACACAATATCGTAAGTTAAATGTTCCAATTTTTCCTAAAGATGAATTCATTTTAATCTCATAAGCATTTTAGCTTTGAAATAAATGTGCCAAGAATGCCAAGAAGGAAGATTTATCAGTTAGGGATGCATATTAATGTAACTGAAATCCTAAATATAATAATGGAATGGTGCTATGGGGAAGACAAAGTCCAAGGATTTCAAAATATATTCATATCAAAAGACAAAGTGAGGAAAATGTATGCTCTCAGCAAACTGTGTGAGGGTTATTACATTACTGTTTCCAACAAGCTCAAACCAAAACCCCATTAAATATTTGATCAGTTTGTGAAAGACCAGCAAGTACTCTTCACAACCATGAATATGAACATCTTGCAGACAGGTTAATGTATGGTAGGCCCATAAAAAAGATTATGCATGATAAAATAGTGCAATGTTGGCATATCCTGTGTGTAAAAATAAAAATGATGAAAACCACAGAACAACAAATGAGAGCTAAAGTTAGTTATAAAATAAGCTGTGTTTGGGAGACATCATAGAAGGTTGAGTCAGGGGGTTACAGGCTAACACTCAAATTGTACTATTTCAAATATAAACTAAGGATTTCTCTATTGTCCTAGACCAATATGTCAAACCTAGAATAAACAGTCATTTTAGGATAAATGCCCAGGTCAAGCTATTCATTTATATCTACAATTGAGCTTTAATTGAAGAAATGCCAAATCAATTTTCACCATCAAACCTCACTGTATGATTTTGCTACTATAATTGTAATCCCCACTTTTGGGGATTCTCTTTAAACTAAAATACTCAGAAATTAGTTAAAAAACAAATATATATTTGAAAAGAGGAAAGATGGACATTAACACATCAACCAATTTGCACAGTGGTACCACTTGGTTTATTATCTGAGATTTCACCCAGCAGAGAGTAAGAGGCAATAGTTTACTTTAAAAGATGAGAAATAGACATATTTAGCCTTGGGGAAGATAAGAAATCCAAGTGTGAATAGTATCAGAAGGGATTCCTCTTATGGGAGCTTGCAGAAAAATGGTAACGTGGGTAACTTAAGGTGGTAGACTGGAAAAAATTCATTGCAATGTGAAGAAGTGTTCTGTAATGGAAGTAACCATGGATAAGGATACTATCTAAAAATAAAACAAAACAAAAAGCACTATTACAAAATTACCAGATTCATAATTTTACTTAACAAGCTATTGAAGAGATTGTTGCTTTCATTCCTAAGCAAATTATTCGAAATCATATTTAAAGAGGAAAAACTGGACATTTTAGTAATTCACTTAACATCAAATATAAAGTCTAATTCTTCCTGCATTTGGGCAAAGATGGAGGGGCAGAAGTTTGAAGGGGTGAGATATTTTATTGAATAACTTAAAATGGCAATTTAATACTGATAATGATAAATGTTAACAGTGTAGTAACTATTCAGTTCTGATCTTATATTCTGTTTGGTGAAAGATGATATATATCTGCAGACTTGGAGTTTTTCTTTTTCAATATAGAAATATAGTACACTAATTCTGCTCATTTTACATTATATCAAAAAGAAGAAAGAACACACATATTTACAGGTGGCCAGTGTAGCTAATTAGTACCAAAAAAATGATTTAAAGACTGTATATAGAGGGACAGATCAGACCATATTCTCTAAGGAAAAAATGATCCTGAGAATGTATTTCTTTGAATTTTCAAGAGAAATTCAAAATAAATTGGATGATTGCCTTTTATTGAATTAAGTTAGCAGAACTGGAAATATTTAAATGGGTAGATATATTGATTCATGTTTTTCTATAAGCAAAGCAAGGTCTTGATAAATTGTAACACCTCCTCTCTCATTTTCTTAGAATTTTAGGGTAAAGTATGAAAGCTCTATTATAAACCTGGGAATTGATTGATCCTTCTCTAAAGAGAAGGAATACACCATTCACAAAACACAATTCCTTTTTTTTTTTTTTTTAGTCAACACACAATTCCTTATAGGAAGAATACTCAGTTATTAGATACTCTGATAACCCCTTCTCTTAGTTGAAAAAAAACACAAATCTTTTAAACCTATGCCAGGATAGATTTTTAAAATCTCTCACAATGTCTTCCTGATGGTAGTTTGAGCAATGACTTTTATCATGTCATCTATATTCATTTTTAATGCAAAAAAATCATTGATAATTAAGTGGATATGACTTCATAGCAAGAAAAGAATCAAAGACAAGGTATACTTTCTGCCTGGCCAATAGGTAGGCTGTTGTTATTGATAATATTAGAACTAGTAAATAGATATGCAGAATTTCTGTCTGAGACAAGGGTCACTTCACTGATTCCATGGTTGATCAAGCTGACAGGCTATTTAGTCAGATGCCCAAGGTTACTCCAATGGCTTTATAATCATCCCCTCCAATATCCCCATATTCCACCAAATGGAGCACATTTTCTGAGGTAGAATCTTCTGTGATCAAGCATAACCCTTCTGGGAATCCCTGCCTTCAAAGAAGCACTCAATGTCTTTTTCTCTGACCATTATTAGCCTTTGAAAACATAACTTGTATCTCAAGCTTTTGAAATACTGTACCATTAATGATGCCTCACTAACTACAAAATTTGCTACCAGAAATCTGCATGTGCCCAACTCAAAACTGTGGAAATAATTCAACAGTAAAATGTTCAACTTAAAAAGACAAATCTAATTTTCAAATTATACTAACATATCTATAATTTTAATATGCAAATACCATTTTGTAATTTACTTAAATGAGGCTAATAAAAACATTTTGTGGTAGATGTTGCTATTAATACACTTTATGAAAGAAACTCAGATTAATGACATGTCATTTAGATACTATGTGTTAAAGTTTGTATTTAGGCCAGGGCGGCTCTAGATTCCAAATAGGTACCCTTTCCTATTTACCTATTACTCAGACATACTACTCAGGGCAAAATGGAGAAACAGGTGTTCTAGAGCAATGCTTCTCAAATTTTAATAGGCATCAAATCATCTGAGGGTCTTGTTGAAATGCAGATTATGATTCAGTTGGGGAGGTAGGAGGGACTGAGATTCTGAAGTTCTAACAAGCTATCAGGTGATGTTAATACTTTTCTTAATACCTCTGGCCACATTTTGAGATGCAAGGATAATATTTGAAAATATTCAAAAAAATTATGTTATACCTATGCAGGCATTTAATCTCTATCCTGGCCATGCTTCTTTTTGTTTTCTGAGAAGATGGATTCTGAGTAAATACACAATACTTTACTATTTTTATATTATATGTGATCTTTATGAAAGTGATAGGGTTAAACAACACTAAATTAGGTTTACCACATTATTAAAAACAGAGAAGTATCAATAAACGAGGAACTGCCAACTGCTAAACAATGTCCTTGACTGATTTTCACACTGCTAAAATCCTTTCCTACTTTGGAAGTTTTATTAAAAGAAACTCAGAAAGTAATGAGGCATTAAAAGCTGTTTATTTTTAAAAGCAGCAAAAAATAACCAAAACTTTTGAAACAACCAAAGCTCCAAGCTGAGTAAATTTTTCAATTTTTCTCAACCTATGAGATTAATCTCACATTCAATAATAGTTAGTTAAGTGTTGCCTGATTTTTTAGAATAAGGACTAAAGGAAGAATCTGATCTATGTAAAATATTGATTGTTAGATAGAATATTGATGTATGGTACCACTCTCACAAAATATTAGGTATATTTTTTCATTAGTTTAACTGGGAGAGGCAAATATAAAATTCACAACCTAGTAGGTAATAGTTTTTTAATGCAACAAATGGAAACTACTTTCTGGTAATTGTGTTTTCACAGGAAACTATCAGAACAAATATCCAAAAAGAATAGTTTGTCCAAACCTGAATTTTGATTCACTGATTAATTCTAAGGCAGATATATTTCTTCTCTGCCTATAAATCTGATCATTTCTCTAAGCTAAAAGCACAAAACAAAGCAAAATGAAAAACCCATCTACCATGTTTGACTGGAAAATTTTCAAAAATCTTAGTCCAAATGAGGAAAGCTGTCAGCTAGACTCAGCAATATTTGTGTTCTTTAATTAAAAAACTGCCAAGTAATTCAGGTAAAATGCTAATGTCCAAAAAGGAGGCTCTCTATGCTGACTCAGCCATTTAGAAATCTAATTATGCACACAGACTTATGTATATTTGGGCATATTTATGTATTATGTACATCACACATTATATAAATGTATTACTGAGATTGTATATGATAACATGTTACTATTCTTCAATTCTCACAGTCCAGTAGGTAACAGAGCTCAAAGACACTTTCATTTAGAGATAATGTGACCCTTTACCCTAAAAAATAATACAACAATTTTCTCATAAAAGTTGATTTATCTGAAACAAACAGCCAGATCACTCATTACTCAGTGGGCTAACTCATGGCTGTGAGATAAATAACTATAAAATGTGCATGGTTCTGCATATTATTTTGTATCATTTCCTAAATGTTTATGATAACTGGGATTATTTTCAAGCCTTAAATTTACACATACTAGGTAGATTTCATCAAATTAACTGCCAATTTGCACTAATCTTTGAAATATTCTATATCATGACAATGTGTTCACAGAATACTTGCTGGACAATCTAGAGTTCTTGCATAAAGTGATTCTGCATTAAAACTTTTCTTACAGCTTGAAGGAGAACGAAAGCATCCCATTGGCAAAACCTTAGAGGATTTACAAAAGGTGCTACTGGAAACTAATTTTCCCCTTTACAAATTTCCTGAGAAAGATATACAAGGAAATAATCTTTTTTCCTGTTCTTTATGCCAATACATTAATATCTAGGGCTTAAACCAATACCTAGTTGTCAAGAGGGCCCACTGTAATAACTAACTGTCTGATAGTTTCTGGGCTCCTGCAGAGACCCAACCCCACTCTGATATCTCTTGGAAAAATGACCCTCAGGTCCTTGCAACAGGAAACATATTATACTGCTGCCACAATTTCTGGAGTTTTGGTGATAAAAATTTTCTGCCACCAGGTTGGGGTAGACAGTAAAGGGAAAGGACTATATGTTCCTGATATAAGCTCTCTGTCTCTGAAGATTAGCTTCCATTTTAAAAAAGCAAAACAGTCTTAAACAAAAAGAAACACTTTATGTAATTGGCCTCACACAGATTAGGGAAAAAAGTAGAACTCCTAAAAAATATTGAGAGCCAAACATTTTAATCAGTGACTCATCTAGCCTGGAGCCATTCCATACTACTATATTAATAGCTATTGAGACACAAACTCAGCTTTTTCTTTTTTAAAAAAATTTCATGATGATGGCTATTGAATTACACCTGGTACTCTAAAATGCTTTTCCACGAGACTGTACAATTGGAAAAAAGTAGAAAGAGTTGCAGCAAAGATGGGATGTAAGAGAAGGTTTTTACAAATTTTTCAATATTTGAGAGTACAAGAATCTCATTTTAAAAAATGCGCATCACGAACACACACACATACACAAACACACATCTACTACAAACTTCCCTCTGCCCAAAGGAACTCGTTAGCAACTTAGAAGAGTGAACAGAGTAGAAGAAAAATTCTTTTACATAAAGCCTCTTTATCTCTTGGAATCGAGTCAACATAGCCAGTGTCAAAGAGTTTTCCTATGAGACTGAATGACTTGCTGGAGGCAAGGCTTTAGAATGTTATGCACCTGACAAAACACCTGATTAGATGTTCTGTGAGTTCTGGTCTTAATATGGGGCTAAATTCAATTGTATGCAGTAAAAGAACCATGATTTAATTAAATAGAGAAGGAGGCAATATGAAGACAGAGGTTTAACCAATCAGAAATTAAAAATTAGAAGATAGTATCTTTTTGTTTTATGGCATCCCACTCTCTTCCAACTCTGACAAAATGTCATGTAGATAGAAGTTCTCAGACCAGGCTAGTTGTTTTGCATCTTCATTAACATGGGCTATTTTCTAGCTTCTAAAGAACATGACTGCAGTGTGGAAAATGTATGCTGTATTAGTTTTTTTAGAGTTGGAGTCTTGCTTTTTGATGATAAAACTAAGTCATGTTTTATTATTCTCACTAGTATTTGGCAAGTAATAAATTTACAACACTAGGCTAATATATTGGAATTAACAGTCACGTTGCTTTTATCTGATTCAGTTAACATTGTTTTAGTTGTCACTGCCCTCTTTGCTATTTGTACAATACATGATTTATTTCAAGAAAGTGAAATGGGGTTTAAAAGAATTGTTTTATAAATCCGCATATTCCATGGAATTGGGATTAATTGAAAGTAGTATTACTATTTTGGAATATATCTTTAAAATGTTATTATATGTTTTAAACTAGTCATTTGTTATGTTCTTGGATAGCAAAGATCATAAAATGTGTCCATGAATACTTTATACTTGAACTCCTGATGGGTAAGGTACTTACGTCTTTCTCTGGTTTCTTTTCATGGGAAACAGCTTAATGAGTACTTTGCACATAGGTCTTGTGGTGAAGCTATTTTATATGAATATTTTTAAATTATAAAAGTGTGTATGTTTATTGTATAAAAGTTGAAAAAAATAGAGAAAAATGACACCTATAATCTTACAATGTGGGCATAACTACTATACTGACATTCTTACACATTATTGAGTTTACACTGAATATATCATTTTGTATATTTTTTACTTAATGTGATGATATGCATTTTTATATTATTTAAAACTTCATAACCAGTTTGATGTACACAAAATAGTCTGTCATAAGGTATAACAATTTACTTAAGTGACTTGGATATTCACATTTTCTATGTTTTTGATATTTGAAATAATACAGAAAAAATCATGCACATATTTGTAATTTCAGATCAGTCAATCAAGGACAAAAGTTGGACTCTACTAGACCTCTATTGAACTGCATTTCCGTACCCTTTTTTCTCTGGAAATTTCCTTTTCCTTATCTCATCCACATACTTGAGGTGGCAACTGTCATTTGTGTAACATGAACTTGCCCTCTGTCACAGTAAACTTGAATACTCTCTTAGAAATTTTAATTGGGACTGAGAGAATGACTTTTATCTGCTCTGGGTGGTTCCACTATGCAAATCTCAAGAGCTAATATTGGTGTGTTCCAACATACAGACTGAGTGTACAGAGGAAACTTGACTGGTGTCAGAAGGATAAATAAAACAAATGACAGGAAAAAAGCAGTAACAAAGAACAGAGAGAGAATATGACACAGATTCTCAAAGAGTTTCATTCCTGAGGCGTATTTACAGTCCTGATCTTGGCTTTCTAGAAGGTATCTTAGGAACTTTATATATATCTATATAAAGATATATCTATATATCTTTATCTTCCTCCTTTTTTTTTTTTTTTTGGTTCATTTGTCCAGATTGGGTTTCTATATCTTCAAAAGCTTATTTTCTACTAATGGAAATGAATGTTTTAAAGACTTTTGATACACACTGCATACAGTGTCTTTTACTGTTACCTTAGGTAAGCTGAAACATTTCTCACAATTCATTCTGTGTATAGTTTTTAGTTAGGCCACAAGAAAAGCCTGCACATGATTTGGCAAGTAGAGAAGTGAGAGCCATTTTTCTCTCCAAAGTTGGGTGCAGGAAGTCAGACCCTGGGGCACATGCCCTAGTCTGCTGACTTGCTGACATAGGGCAGCACCGAGGCATGCAGCCCCTTCAGCTTCTGCTGATTCTCTTCCTTAGCTTCTCTGAGGTTAAATGCATGTGTGGCCCTTTGGTGAAGTTGCCGACTTCTCCTGCAGTTCATCCTTATCGTCAACATGAGTGGTGGTGAGAGACAGACAGAAGTTGAGCTCCAGCTTATCTTCCTGGGTCCTCCTTTATCCTCATGGGTTCCAGTTTTGTCCTGGCTCTCCTCCACTTCACAGCCCAACCAACTTAAAGCAACTTCAAGCTCAACATCAGATGAAGAGGCAACAGCCTTGTATAAACGTCCCCCTCAGCTGCCACAATTCCATAAAATCCCTACAATAAATCCCTTATTTCATATCATCAGAGTGATCTGCTTCTCTGACTTTGGTACAGAAGATGAGTACTATTATAACAAAAACCGAAAACATGTGGCATTGGCTTTGGGTCCAGCAGTGAAGGAAACTTGAAGGGCTTTGAGAAAACTACTAGCAGAAACCTGACTAGCTGGAAGGAGATGAGGGTTTAAAGAAGAGAGGCCAGCCCGCAACTATCTGAATCATCCCCAGCTGATCAAGCGTTCCAGGTGAGAACACTGATACTGCAGAGCCGAAGCAAACCATCCCCTCTGTGTCTGAATTCCTGATCCTCAGGCAGTATTATGCCCCTCAGGAAGGACTGGTTTGTTAGCAGTAAGATGTGATTCATGATGCAACTGGTGCTGGAAGTGGAGCAGTCAGAGTTGCCTCTGCTCTTGAGTTCTATGCTAGAATCCTGTATACTTATAAGAAAAATCCCCCTTTTTTGCTCGTTAGTCCAAATTGAGTTTCTCTAATTAGCACTCAAAAGGAGGTCTGACAAATGGTACAATCTACAGAAACAAACATTCTTCATGCATATTGCTTTTCAAAAAGACTACCATACTGTATCTTACTATTTTTTAGGCAATTTTGAATAAAGAAATGCCCCCAACTTGAAAAACCATGATCAGTTTTCATTTGATGTATAAACTTAACCAGTTCTTTTGTTCAAGGAATTATGCAGTCATCAATCATCTAGGAAATATTTTACTGAGCTCTTTAAATGTACAAGGCAGTGGGTTAAGCAAAGAGAAGGATACAAAGAATTATATAGTATCTGAGTAGTTAATCACACAGTAGCAGCAATGAGACACACGAACAGAAACTAAGACATTTCCTTGATTCTATGATGCACTTATTTTTCACATTTAAATCTGTTTAAAATCAGGGAACACCATTTAATGGATGGGTGCATTTAATGTGGGAGTGTTTCTTCCCCTTGAAAAGCTGCTATTAAATCAACACATGTGCCTTATTATCCGTGATGTTTTAGAAAGGAGGAAACGCAACATAGCACAAGCTAGTATGTAAGAAGTACCATGAGCGACACCAGGAGACTTAAGATTTTCACTAGCTGGATAATGTGAGAATACGGCAAAGCATTTCAACTGGATCTAGAAGAGGAAAGGGCATGACATTTAAGAAGGATCTCCTGTGAATACATAATATGAACGTTCTTATAATCCTGACGACAGCTGTAAATGATAGGAATTAACTTAATATTCTTGATCATAGAAATGAGGTTCAGGTTAGTGAGAAGAAACGTCCTTGATGTTTTCACACTTAGATATCTCTAAATTGAGGTGTACACTCTTTTCAGAACATAATAATGAATACATCATACTTACTAGGTACTTACTACATGCACTGTAGTAATGTGTACCATGTATTATGTTCTAAATCCTTTACATATAAGACTCATTTTAGAGATGGGGGAACTGAGACCTGGAGAAATCAAGTAAATTTAAGAAGGTCACACAACTAACAAGTGACAAAGCTGTATGGATTAAGAACCCCAGCAGTCTCATAAAAGAGTGTGTGTTATTAACCACTATTCTCTGTGCCTCTCTGGACAGCATAAAACACTTTCTCCCAAACTTCTGACTACCCCATTAAAAACTGTAGTCCCCTGGTTCTTGATTTCCCTTACCCAACTACATAATTGACAGATTTATGATGCAAATAACTTATTGTCTGTTTCTACTACCTCCAAGTAATCTCCTTAAAGGCAGGGTTGTTTGTCTGTTTTGTTCACTGATGTATCTTTGCCTGGGACTGTGCCTAGCATAAGGTAGGAGCTCCATAGGTATTTGTTGAATAAATTAATGAATAAATCTTAAAAAGGAGATGAGAGAGTGGATTCCATGAGTGAACAGTAATTGGATAGGAACAGAGGCAGGGCAGTGGGAGTTGTGTTCTGAAACACTGATGGGTGCGTCCGCCTAAGGTGTCAAGTGGGAGCAGAAGAAATGTGTGAGCATCCTCCCAGAGAGCGAGGCACAAGCCCCCCAGGCTCATCTGCATGAGCCTTTGCTCCCTCACATTTTGTTTGTAGCTTGTTCAGCAATAGACACTGGGAAGGAGGGCAGAAATACATCAAAGTAGCTGTATTGTTCATATTTTTTTCTCCCTGTGTTAACTATTTGCTCTCTTTCCAGCTGACACTACAATTTCAGCGATTTAATGATACAATTGTTTCTGAAAACGACACAGAAACAGACACCCACTGCCATTTAATTGGCTGCCCGGACAAAGTGGAATCTGCTGTTTTGTAATTTCATTTTTGAAGTGTGTGGGAATCTGGAGAGGCTGGGAGAGGGATAACATTTACTGCCATTAAAACAGGTAAAAACTTCAGGAGGGATATTAAACAACCTATTTAATTAAGGCCTGTCACTTCCATGGCTCACTTGGATACTATGAAGATCACTCAATCCCAGCAAAGACTGCTAAAATTGTTTATCCAATTCAGCCTGCCCATAGGTCACTGGAATTTCACTTGCCATAGGAATTCTACATTATTTTATGTCAAGTTTACTTCAAAGTGGTTTGCTAATCCTAATAAATCATAGCAAGAAGCATAACTCTGTCATAAACGTCTGACCCTTTCTCCTGCGCAGTTTAGGTTTGCTCTATCCAGGTCTCTGGGTTTGCTCTGTAATCAGCTCCTGCAACTCTATACCTGGTCGAGCTCTGCTTCCTTCTCAACATTTGAAGTAATGCATTAAAAACGGTGATATTCATATTTTCTGTTATTGCAAAAAATACCCCTCCTCTACCAAATGTTACAGAAATCATATCAAAGTTGACCCAAGTCTTCATCGTTTTCATTTTTAACATACAAAATGAAATACTGGATTTCTAAACAGGCCACTTGACATAGTGAAAAAAAACAGGGTTTGAACACAAAATATTGTGTTACTGATGCCCAGGTGCTAAAGCTAACTGTTGTATACAAAAGTAAGTGTAAACTAAAGATTGGAGAAAGTCTGAAAAGCAGTTCATCAATTTAGTTAACAAAGTCTATGAAAAGAGGTTATAAGATGATAGGCCAATATACCCATGCATTAAATCAAAATTTAAAAGGTATCCTCCCTGTGATACCTGTGAAGAAAATGTTTCCAGACATCTTTTTTTCTAGGACTTATCTAGTATTACTTCTCCTCTTTCTTCCAGGAGCCTGGAACTTCTTTAAGCTAATGACACAAAAGCTCTTGTTTCACTATTCCTTTTCTTTCCAATAACCTCACTTCATGGGCCTCAGTTTTGTTCCTGCTTCAAAGTCTCACTTCAGATTATCAGAGCTAAGTATTTTGTAGGTCCTTCTTCCTAGCAAACTAACTTTCTCAAAATTACATATAAAAATTTCATGGAAATATAACAGGCACGTACAATTAAACAGGTGCAACCTTCAGCATAAAGCTAATAGGGCATCATTTGTTTTTTGTGTGTGTGTCTGTAATTAAAATGAGTGTTTGTAATGTTAACAGGATATTATAGAATTCTAAGCAACGTTAAGCCAAAAATAGGTGAAAGCCATGACTGAATCTCAGAGTCTGGATGGAAGGAGATTAGTAAGTAGTCAGAGAAAGGAAACAAAAAGCACAAGAGTTTTGGGAGAGCGCTAACTTTATGTGGCTCCCAAAGTATCACAGGAAAGAGCATGGAAGATCATGCATGGGCCAGGAAACGTGATGAATAACTTTGCCTATGTTCTAATGGTCAATCACAAGAATTTAACAAGGAGAACAACTGGAGACAGTGGGCCATGGGTGTTCTAACAGTTAATGTCTGTCCCAGATAATGGTGTTGGGGCTCAGGGTAGGTCACCCCAAAATATGCCAAATTGGCATTTTGATTATTTTGAATTAAAATTACTTAAGAAACAGCCAATGCAAGAGGGGCACTTTGACCCTCCTCTCTGTCTCCCAGAAAGCAGGCAATAAATTGCCCATGTGAAAGGTCCCTTCCTTTGTATCTGGAGGTAGAAGGACATCCTTATCACTAGAGAAAGGAAATTTGGGCCAAGAAACATGTGTAAATAACCTTGCTACTTCTTTACTAATTTACTAAACAACCCAAACTCTGTTTAGATTCATCATTTATTAAGCACCAACAGCCTAAACTTCTTTGTCCTGTCAATTCCTCATAAATTCATTGTTCCTTTTGATGAAAAAGTATAAAAGCTGCCTACTTTAGCCACTTCTTCAGTCTCATTTCTGTGAAGCCTTCCTGTGTATGAACTAAATTTGTTTTTTCTTCTCCTGTTAATCTGTCTTGTGTCAATTTAATTATTAGACCATTTAGAAGAAATCAAGAAGGGTAAGGGGAAATGTTCCCCCCTCTGACAATGGGAGATTAAAAACAAACAAAAACAAATAAACAATGAAAGAAAAAAAGAGTTTCCTTTTCATTAGTGACCAAAAGAGAGTTGTCAAATAATTACAAGGCAGCCGTTGATAAGAGTGGTATCAGAAACAAGACACTAAGACATCACAGAGGGAGTGGAGTCCTAGTGGTGAAGTCAGGGAAGTAATATTAGAACCAGACTGTAAAGGACAGCTGGAATTTGGAAGGTCATTCTCCATAAACACAGAGATGGAATTTTTCCAGATATGCAATGAAGAAATAACAAACAGCTTGGGAGGTTTTGAATGGAGGGTATCCATTTAAGGGCAGAGTTAGGGAGCCATTTGACAAAGAAGACTGGGTAAGTTGGCTTGCAGCTGCAACATCAGCAAATATAGGCATATACTGAACACTGCTAGAGTAATTAAGTCCTTTTAACAAGAGATCGTTCCTTTTCAATGTTATATCTCCTTAGTGGCTCATTTTTAGCTTATTAAATATGAGGGAAAAGTATTATATTAAAAATTATCTTTAAATCACTTTAATAAGTGCCATCTGTAAAACTGAATTTCCCCCTCAATATCACATTATTTGTATATGCATTTTATTATAAATTCCAAATAAAAATTTAATCCAAAGATTCTGAAAAAGTTAGGGTTAGAAATATATATAAATAGTAAAGATATCTAGATTTATAGATATAGATACTACCAACACAGCATGCCTTACTCTTCTTAATGTCATATTCCAAGTGGACTTAGATACAGTTGCAAAGAATGGTACTTATCAACTTACTGTGCATTTGAATAGGAAATTTATGTGGAAAATATCAGTCAGGGTGTAATGGAATATGTACTAAGCAAATTAATATAGTTTTTAACATACAGAAGTTGTGCTATTGAAAACTTAAATATAAAACAAGACTTTTATATGGACTCATGCTTTAATTTTTCTATGAGGTAGATGTTTTTACAGGGGAAAAAAGTGAGGCACAGACACATTTGAAAACTTTTCCAAGGTCATATAAATAGTGGAACCCATTATTTCACACAAATTATGCTTCGCCAGGATCTATATACTTAATCTCTGTGCCAAACTACCTCCCATAATAAAATGATATATTTTATGCTCAAACACATTTTCAGTAGTCCTTTTTCTTTAAAATTTTCATAGTACTACACTTATTAATTTATCCTCTTGGGAAATAAAGCAAATGTTTTCTCTCATTTCCCTATACCAGAGATTAAAGAGTTATGAAGTAAGTTGCATCTCTATCATATGAACCTCTTTCTATTTTTAGCCCAAAGACCAATTCAGAATGTATAAAAAGAAAACTATAAATGGAATACCACTGGGGCTTGCTAGCAGTATCATAGTTACAACCAAGAAACAAAGCTGAGTATGCAATGTTCATCTTCACTTCTCAGCACAATTGGCTACCAAGAGTCACTTGGAGTGCTATAGCTCAGTCACTGTGCAAACTCAGCTTTTTGGCTAATGAGTGACATTTGGCAAGTAGAGGACTGATTCTTGAGACAGTTGTTTGAAATCTAATGCTAGATTTCTATCTAATCCAATGTCACCTTTAACTGATAGACTACAGTAATTTCACAAATAGACATTGAAAAGACCAAAAAAGTGTCAGTTACAAGCCAATAACGTATATATTCACTCCACAAATAATTTTTCTGTGTACCAGACACAGTGCTATGGATATACAGTGCTCAACCAAACCTCACAAGGTTGGCCTATTTTGACTTTTATTGCATCTATTGATAAAGGTGTACTGCTACTTTCCTTTCCCACCTAAAACTCTAACTCACCTTTTCATTTCAAATACCTGACCAAACAAAATATCAAATCTTATATATAGAATTTACTTGAATAGCCCCTACATCAAAGTGTTGCTTTCTTAGAAGTTCAGAATGTTATGTATCAGTTAGGCAAAAAGATCTCTGATGGCAAAGGTATTGCCTTTGAGAGGGATAGCCCATGCTTGGAGCAGCCTATGTTTCTCTGAGAAAGCAGAGCAGAGATTCAATACAGAAGGGATAATTTAGCAGATGTACTGTTCATAAGACAAATGGATATAAATTAAATGAAGCACATTCTTAAAGGGAACCTGGGGTCAAAAATGCAATCCACAAAACAGGAAAAAAAAACTCTGAAGAAAATTTCACGGCTATGATGAATTCAACTGAGTAAGAAGAAAGCATATTGTTGCCATTACTTGTGGGATCATAGTTAGGAAGCAGCAGGGTATTTGGGTGGTATTGGTCAGACTCATTAATGAATGCATACAATTCCTGGAATAAGAAGGTTTCTAAAATGAGAGTGCTAGAAGTTGTCCTGTATAGTTTATCTAACATGAGGGCAGAGACCTTTTAGAGCTCTTTCCTCCCTATTTGGATGTTAAAACAAAGCAGTTGACCTTTAAGAAGCTAAATGATTCTTAATTTGCATAAAGCCTTTTTTTCATTTTTTTGTTGTTCCTTCATTATATGGGCAAAATGCTTTAAGACAGCACAGCTACTTCCTATTTGTTTATGCTCCTTATGAGAAAAACAAGTATCCCTTACTTTTTCCTTTCCTCCAACTAAAGTGCAAATTTTAGGCAAACTGGTATCTTCAAAGCACAAGGAAAGTTTTCACTCAGAAAGACTTCTCTAGGAAGAGATAGGTTTCCAGGATAATAAAACTATCATGACACCTGTCTTCTCCTCTACATGACAGGAATTTTCAAGGTAGAAAAGCAGATAGAAAAGAGATTTATTTATTCATTCAACAAATATTTATCAGGAAAAGGACAACTGGGAGGAAATTGGATATTGGATCTATGGAATTTTATGTTTGTTTCTCTGAGGCAAGATTGAGCTAAGGTCTGGTACATGAGATCAGTAATATTTTCCCCTCAAAGTTACTATAGAAATCTGAGCGATTACAAGCACTGGGAAGGGGAGATGTCATTATCTTTAACAGATAAAAATAGATAGAAATTAAGGAGGAATGTTTGCCTCGTTATTTTTTTCACACCAGCTACTTGGTCTCCTCACTTCTGATTTTTCATCTATGTAGTCCGTCCATCATAATGCTATCATAATTTTTCCAAGGCACAGTTCTGATTATAGGATTGCACAGATTAGAACAACAAATAAATAATAATAATAACAAAAGACCAACACCTTCAATATCCATTTTTTGTTTATATAGTAAAATATAATTTTTTAGATCAGGCTTCAAAACTTCCACCAAAGAATCCCAGTTCAACCTTTTGAAATAACATCTCAACTCTTCCTTATCATATTTGAAGATTCAGTCTATCCCCTATTGCCAAAATGTCCCTATTCACTCCACCTCCATGCTTCTCATACTTCCGTCTTGCAAGAAATTATTTTATCCAACCTCACATATCTATATCCCATCCAGCTCAAAATGCCATTTGCTTTCTTCAATAATTCATTCATATTCCAACAGCTAAAATAAAGCCTCCGTTTTTTGAAATTCCTATTCTACTTTATCTTGACAAGTTAGCAATCTCTACCTGTAATGTCATTATGTATGTGTTGCAAATATTTTTCCAGTCATTTACAGATATGATTATATATAATGTCTTCATAGTAACAAGATTTCCAAGAATTGCTAGTTTGGAGTCAATAACAAGAACATTTCAATCTTTACAGTGTCAACTCAAGTTGATCTTTCACTAGTTTCCTCTTGGCACTATATCATACAACTGTGTATATCACACTAGTTTGGAATTATGTACTATTTGTATCGATCCCTGTCTTTGTTTAATTTCAGAATTGTACAGTACAAAAAGTGGGCACCTTTGAAGTCAGATTTAGATTTGAAACCAGCTCTGACATTAAATAGCTCTATGTACTAGGGCAAACTATCAACAACCTTAGAATCTTAGTCTATTTCTAAAATAGGGATAAAACCCTTACAATGGTTTTTGAAGATTAAATGGAATGATTCTTATTAAGCACCTAGGACATGGCAAGTCCTGAAATGAATGCCAGCTTTCTTTTGTGACACCATCTCATGAGTTACACTGTCTCTTCTAAAATGAACATCCTGTAAGTTTCCAAAGTGTATAGCAGAACTGAACACAGGTGACATGCAATTAGTGCCAATGACCATATGTCAGGGATGGAAACAGAGTTTTATAGACTTTCCAACACTGTGTCTGAAATGAAAAGCTATTATTATGCAATGGATAGAACTCAGGTCAAACAGTCTGACATCTGACTCTAGATTTGCAGATATTACTTACTAGTACTGTGACTTTGAGACAGGTCCTTTACTTCTTTGAATCTCCATTTCTTCACCTGCAAAAATGAGGACATTGGACTAGATCCATGATTTTTAATTTAATTAATACTATAAAGTTTATTGGTTTATTCATTCTGTGAATGAAATTTTGTGGAAGTATAGCAAATGAAAGCTTTAGAAGTAGAGCTACTCCAGATAATACAAAGAGGAAGTTTAGAGCCTTCACCTTTTGGTCCCTTCCTGTAAACCAGACTAAATCTGGCTTAAATCTAGTCAGAGATTTACAGAGGATTCATGAAGAATTGTAATAACTAAGCGATCACTCAGGCCTACTCAGAAAGTATGTATAAGAAATGACAAACTTTATCCATTCATTCATGGAGGATATTTAGGTTGTTTCCATATCTTTGCTATTGTGAATAATCCTGAAATGAACATAGGAGTGCAGAAATCTCTTTGAGATACTGATTTCATATCCTTTGAATATATATCCAGAAGTGAGATTACTGGATTAAAACGTAGTTATATTTTTAATATTTTGAGGAAACTCCATAGTGTTTTCCCAAAATGGTTGTACCAATTTACATTCCCAAATGTTCGTAGACAGACGGATGGATAAAGAAAATGTGACTATATATTTGGCTATATATATATGCATGTGCACACATACACATACACACAAACTGAAATATTAGTCAGCCTTAAAAAAAGAAGGAAACCCTGTCATTTGTGACAACATGCATAAACCCAAAAACTTTATAAGTGAAATAAGCCAGATGCAGAGTAACAAATACTGCATGTTCTCAATCATATGTGGAATCCGAAATGTCAATTTCATAAAAACAGAGAGCAGAATGGTGGCTCTCAGTAGCTAAGGAGAGTGAGATATGGGAAGATACTGGTCAAGGGGTACACAGTTTAGTTATGCAATATAAATAAGTTCTGCAGATTTAAGGTACAACAATGTGATTATAGTTAACAATACTGTATTATATATTTGAAATTTGTTACATTTGAAATTTGTTAAAAGGGTGAATCTTAAATTTCTCACTTTCCCCCCACCTCAAATGCTAACTAGATGAGGTAATGGGTATGTTAATTAGCTTGATTGTGGTGAATATTTCACAATGTATACATATATATCAATTCATCTATTTGTATACCTGAAATACATGCAAGTTTTAATTAGTTTAAATTAAGTCAGGTAGCCTTTTTAAATTGGGGGAAAATAAATGAAAAGCCAAACTTTAAGCTACTCTTCATATTCACCAAATATTTCCTAAAGATTCACTGAAACTCTAAAAGTTTTCTTACTGGGCATGCTGCTTGCATTGTCTAATTAGCTGAAAATTCCAAATTGAAACTCCACAACTCTAATGTTTAAATACAGAAAAAAAAAATAACTAGGTTTATAAAAGTTAATACAACTGACAAATAAGAATGATCATACACTGATGTTTTATGTTTTAAAAACCATATTGGGCACAAAACTCATGTGGATGTGCTGTCTTCACACTTTAAATATCACTTAGAGTGTGTCATGATGAACACCATATCACAGAATGGCCAGTGTGCAAAAATCTTGCGAGAAATTATACAAGAAATTAAACACATGCTTTGGAGTAAGAGAGATGATTTTAACATTTTAACATTAAAGTTCTGGGAAGTTTACTTAACCTCTAAGCTGCAGCTTATCTGTAAAATGCAAATATCAATATTGATCCTCCCTGCTTTTATGTGTTTTTCTCTTTTTTTTGGTGATTGCAAAGTAATATTCACTGTAAGGAAGCACTAGCTCTTATTAGGTGCCTAATAAATATTAAGTCTCCTTTTCCTTCTCTTTTTATATAATTCCATAAATATAGTTAGCATTGTTAACATAGAGCGTGAAGCAATGTAAGCAACTCAATTTTTAATGATCTCTTTCACAGTGGTTTCTAATTTTCTAACCTTTCAAAGCTGTTAAAATAAAGTCAAATAATGATACTGCTGTGGTATAAGTGTTGCTAGGATCAATAAAGTGTGGTTGTTGGAATAAATTGCAATTAAAGGGGTAGTGCTTGATTGCTTGACAGTAGGTAGTCTTTCTGGCCAAAATAAACTCAAGTGTCAGTCTGATTTACAGGCTAATTAGTATGGACTGCACATGCATTTCATTGGGAGACCATCAGATCATATTGACTTCTATCCACATCATGGGTGTGCCCTTGACTTTGTTCAGTGTCACTAACAGGTGACATGTCCTCTTTACTTGTTTACTTTGTTTATTCAAGAATATAGTCATAATTTTTAATCAAGTAGAACATAGAAGAAATGTAATATGTTTGTAAATAAGCACTCAAACAGCTCTAAAAACTTCAGTATGACTTTCAGTATGACTTTTTCTGTTTCTATACATTTAAGATAAAAACATGCATGAATTCAGAAATGGCATAGGCATCAATATAGCAAAGAAGGATGATTATTATTGAATCTTTGCAGCAATAGAAAAATACACAGAAGCAATTAATTTATAGGCTAGAAAATCTCAGGATAGGTATATTTCATGACAAATTAGTTGAATAATCCCTTAAAAAAGAGCCAAATTTTTATTTTCCAAATAAAGAAGTATGCTTACCTAAAGTACAATTTTGTTTATTCCTAATCTTTCTATTTAATGTGGTATTTTATATGTAACATATTCCAATATATTCCCACATAATTATCTAGTGAATATGGGATATTTGTACACTACAGTGAGGTAATTAAACAATCTTTTGGATTATGAATTCCATTAAGGTATACAGTGTGTGTGTGTTTTCTTCCACTATGTATTTACTAATTAGTCTAGTCCCTGCTAGAGAAATAAATTTTTGTTGAATGAACAAATAAAAAATTACAATTCTTTAATAGGAACAATGATATATATATATATATATAATTTATATATATATTTACATATATAATTAAGCATCTTTTCTATAAGCCCTACCTCCACATTTCTTGTAAATGCCACTTAAAAAAAAAAATCAGAATCATGCAAAAATACTCTGATGCCATACCTTCTCTGTTATCCCATACTTATGTTAGATACTTATTTTAGGTGCTACTGTTACACCCAGAAAATCCCAATCATACTTATTATAGTACAATTATGTAATTTTCTGTTTCTGAACCCTATTTCCCTTTCCCTACACCTTCTAGAAAGGAAGCGTTTTGTAGGCCAAAGTCAAAAAGACTAATCTTTTTTGTACACTGATGAATTCCCATCAGAGTTTCTGACTCATAGAAAGTGCTCAATAATTATTTGTTGCATAAAGAAACTAATAAAAAATTTCTAGTATAAAAAATGATCACAATATATTTGTGACTTTATACATGAAAATATATTTTGATAATTCTGAGTAATCTTTTAACAGCTTTTATATATGACAGTACAAAACTACTGATGCATTAAATTTTAGCAATTATACCAAAAACACAAAATAAAACACTAGAGTCAATGAAAGCATTTTAAAGAACAAAATAGGATCCCAAGATCAAAATGCTGATATAAATGTTTCCATGTAAAAATTAGAAGAAGTCCTTGAAAAAAATATGAAAAGACAAATTAAAAGCAAAATCCATTCCCTGGCTCTTAGGTAATGTCACCCAAAACAAGAACTTGGGCCCCTTGACAGCAAAATATATGTCTACTGACCTTGTTAGTCCAAGGATTTAAATATAATACCTGGTTCACTGTGAGGGCTCAATTCATATTTTAAATGCATTATGAATGAATCAATCAATTACCTGATGCAGAATGTCTAAGAATTGAAAAACAGTGTAAAAAATATCAGGAAAACAAAATAAAGACTGGAAAAATATAAAAATGTGTTATACAGTAATTTAACTAATTAATATGGCACAGACTACATGTGTTGTATTATAAAATGATGGTATTATTTTAAACTACAAGTGATATTAGAACTCCAGAAAAATAAAATATATCTGAATAGATAGGTTTAAAAAAATTCCATGATGAGCCATTACCCTTTTCCATCTTGAGTTCAGTGTGATTAACAGAGTTGAAGATAATATTCGAGAGCATCTTTTCCCCATGTCTGTAGGCAGAACTGGTGAGGAGGAGAGAGCATTTTGCTTTCCTGTCCTTGGGTTATTTGCTGAAATCAACAGTGGAAGAGGACGCACAGGTGTGGATCTGAAAGCAAGAGGCACTATAATTCTAAGAATGTGTGTTCCTGCATAGACCTTACAGCAGCTGTTCAGCTCTGACTGATCTTGGCTATGTCCAGCTGTCTGATTATCAATTTGTGTAAAATCTTGCAGTAAAGAGTTACAGTTTTATCTTCTGCATAACCGTGATGTCATTAAAATAAAGGAAATGTTTAAATACTTATAGCTGTCAGGTGGTCAAATCTTAGGCTATGGGGACCTTTCTCTTCACTATGACACATACTCACCATACGAGTCTCCATCTATTTTTATTCCCATGAGCCACAGACACCCTCACTCCCATCCAGTTGCTTTTTGCTTCGCTGCCTTGCTCCTGCCTGCCCTAACACTCCACTGGCTTTCCTTGGGGCTAGTTCAGGTCAATCCTGCCTTTCACGGGTACATTTTGTTCTTCCTCCAGGTAATTTTTTGTTAACTCTCAGATCAGTTTTTATGAGGCAATATTAAGATCAGTTTGACATTCTAAGTGTAAATTATGTAAAATTGCCAATCACATATGCCTATGATCCATTTTCTTACCAGGAAATGTTGTTTTCTAGATTTTTTTTAAAGAGCACCATTTAATTTTAGGTAAAAGAAGCATCAGAAAATAGTGTTTGGGGGTATAAATTAGAACCCTAATGATTTAAAACAGGGATGATTTGCACAGACTACAAGCGCTAAAACACTGCTCCACGCATAGCATATATCATCACTCAGTCAAAATTCTATCCCTCTAAGCAACAAAATGGACTCTGACTTTTTTTTAAAAATATGTTCTTGGTCAGTTATTTCATGCAAAATAAACTTGGTATCCCTGTGTTAAAAATGTATCTTTTAGCATATGCCGTTATGAAATTAAAAATAGCTTACCTCCCCCATTATTTGAATACATTGTTTGAATACACAGAAACGTGTACATGGTTATTTTCATTTAGTAATATCTGTTGAATTTAGGGTTAATTTTAAAATAATCATTTAGAAATGGTAGAAAATAAATTTTAAAAAGGAGTCATCTGTGGTAAGCAGGATAATTATCCCCTAAACATATTCATGTTCTAATTACCAAAACCTGTGAATATCTTATGTTACATAGTGTAGGGGAATTCAATTGCTAATGAGGTCAATTTGAGATGGTGGAGATTATCCTGGATTATTCAGGTGTAATCATAAGGGTTCTCATAAGCAAGAAAATGAGGCAGGAGAGTAAGAATCTGAATGATATGATCTGACAAAGACTCTGCTGGCCATTGCCACTGCTTGCTTTGAAGATGGAGGAGATATCTGTAATGCAGGAAGCCTTTAGAAGGTAGAAAAGACAAGGAAATGGATTTTCTCCTAGAGCTCCCAGAAAGAAATGCAGCCATGCTATAAACATTTGTGTACAAGTTTTTGCGGACTTATGTTTTCATTTCTCGTGAGTATAGGCCTAGTAGTGCAAGTGTAAGATCATATGGTAACTCTATGTTTATCATTTAGAGAAACTTTCCAACTGTTTTCCAAAGTGGATGGCACCATTTATATTCATTTACATGATATATACGTTTACGATATATACATTTATATGTCAGCAATGTTTGAGGATTCCAATTTCTCTACAACCTCAAGAATACTGCTATTACCTGACTTTTTACTTATAATTATCTTAGTGGATCTGTAATGAAACCTCATTGTGGTTTTGACTTGCATTTCTCTAATAACTAATAAAGTGAGCATCTTTTTGTGTGCTTATTGGCCATTTACAATCTTTTTTGGAAATTGTCTATTCAAATCCTTCATCCATTTCTAGTATCTCATTAATATAGTTAATAAATAACAACTAATTTGTCTTTGAGAGGATATTACTTATTTTTATTTTTAAAATAGACATTACTTTTTAGAGAAGTTTTAGGTTCACGATAAAATTTAGTGGAAGGTACACATATTTCCCATATACCCCCTACCACAACAGTTGCATAACTCCCCCCATTAACAACACCACTGACCAGAGCTGATCAGAGTGGTACGTACGTCCATTACAACTAATGAAACTACACTGACACATCATTATCACTCAAAGTCTATAGTTTACATTAGGAATCACTCATGGTATAGTACAGCCAATGAGTTTGGAGAAATGTATAATGATATATATCCATCATTATAATATCATACAGGGTACTTTCATTGCCCTAAATATCCTCTGTGCTCTATCCATTCCTCCTTCCCTGCAGTCCCTGGCAACCACTGATCTTTTTATTGTCTACATAGTTTTGTCCTTTCCAGAATGTCATATAGTTGGAATCCTATAGTATGTAGTCTTCTCAGATTGGCTTCTCTCACTTAGTAAAATGCATTTAAAGGTCCTTCATGTCTTTTCATGAATTGATACATCATTTCTTTTTGGCACTCAATACTATCCCATTGCCTGGATATACCACAGTTTATTTATCCATTCACCAACTGAAGAACATCTCGGTTCCTTCCAAGTTTTGGCAATTGTGAATAAAGCCTCTATAAACATCCTGTGTACAGATTTTTTGTGGACACAAGCTTTCAGCTCCTTTTAGTAAATACCAAGGAGTATGATTGCTGGATTCTAGCATTGTAAAAGTATATTTAGTTTTGTAAGAAACTGCTGAATTGTTTTCCAAAATATCTGTACCATTTTGTATTCCCACCAAGAATGAATGAGAATTCCTGTTGTTCCACATCTTCGGTAGCATTTGGTGTTATCAGTATTCTAGATTTTGGCCACTCTAATAGGTGTGTAGTGGTATCTAATTATTTTTTTTAATTTACATTTCCCTGATGACATACGTAGAGCAATGTTTTATTTTTTTTAACATCTTTCTTGGAGTATAATTGTTTTACAATGGTGTGTTAGTTTCTGCTTTATAACAAAGTGAATCAGCTATACATTTACATACATCCCCATATCTCCTCCCTCTTGCATCTCTCTCTCACCTTCCCTATCCCACCCCTCTAGGTGGACACAAAGCACAGAGCTGATCTCCCTGTGCTATGCAGCGGCTTCCCACTAGCTAACTATTTTACATTTGGTAGTGTATATATGTCCACGCCACTCTCTCACTTTGTCCCAGCTTACCCTTTCCCCTCCCCGTGTCCTCAAGTCCATTCTGTATGTCTGCGTCTTTATTCCTGTCCTGCCCCTAGGTTCTTCAGGACAGGAATAAAGACGCAGACATAGAGAAAGAACCTAAGAGCAATGTTTTATATACTTATTTGCCATCTGTATATTTTTGAAGGTATCTGTTAAGGTCGTTGGCCAATTTTTAATAAGGTTGTTTTCTTATTGTCAAGTTTTAAGAATTTAAGAGTTCTTCATATATTTTGGATAACAGTCTGCAATAGACTGAATTAGTTGTGTCCCTCCAAAATTCATATGCTGAAATCCTAACCTCTAATGTGATAGTAGTAGGAGGTGGAGCCTTTGGAAGGTAATTAGGTCATGAGAACTTATAAATGGTATTAATGCCTTATAAAAACTATTCCAGAGAGTTTTCTTGCCCTCTTTCTGCCAACAAGAAGTTGGCAGTCTGCAGTCTGGAAGAGAGTACTCATCATACATCAAGTCTGTTCGTGCCTTGAGCTTACACTTCCCAATCTCTAGAAATGTGAGAAATAAATGTTTATTATTTAAGCCACCTAGTCTGTGTTATTCTGTTATAGCAGTCTGAACTAAGACACAATCCTTTATCAGATGTGTCTTTTGCAACTATTTTCTTTGAATGTGTCTGCCACAGAGCAAAAATTTTCAATTTTAATAAAGTCCACCCTGTCAATTTTTTTTCATGGAGGGGATACTATTTAATATGGTGGTTTCAGTTATAGAGAACAAATCAGTATACCTTTAATGTGATGAGAACTTGGAGAGAAAATAAAAGATACAGTATGGGACTTGGATGTCACCAGAAATTTACACTGATAAGACTGGGAAATTTTCAGGATCATGTTGCTACAAAGCAACTCAGCATCACCCCTGTATCTTTCAAGTAATAAAAACAGAAATATTAATGACACTCGTTAAGGCAGGTGGATGGGTAGAACTAGCCTGCAGGGTGGTATAAGTTCACAGGCTATAGAATAATATAGATTAGACAATAGTTCTTGGATTAATAAATAGACCAATTACATTAGGTACACTTTTCCCCCCCTCTCTGTATTTTATCATAGGGATGATGCACCTTGTTAAGCCCTGTCAACTTGTGTTTCAGCAATTAATTAGCAAGCAATTTCCTTTTATGGTCAAACATAGTCAAATGGACTAAGAAATAACATTCAGAATATAAAAAACTAATAAACAGAAACCTCAATTAGAGTTGGGAAACCAGAATGGGGAGCTGTCACACCCTCTGATGACAGTGGAGCCTAACACGAAGAAAGACCCTTCTTCTTTCCTAGCAGGGTCTCAGCCAATGAGAAGCCAGGAACTCTTTGTTTACTAGAGCCCTCCGATTTCCTTTTCCTCTTTATAAAAGTGTTCTCCTTCCCTTGCTGTCGTGGGACTTGCACATGGCTCCCCATGGTTGCAGACCCCAAATTGCGATTCTCTGTGATCCTGAATATACCCATTTTTTGCTGGAAAACATATGACAGCCTATTTGTTTGAGGTCAACAAAAACCAAGCCAGTTTATCTTGGAAGCAGGCATTCTAAACAATTCTGTAATCTAAAATATTGCCTTTATTTTGCATGCCTTAATTTTATATGGTATTTATTTTACATGATAATCTCTGAAGTGGCTCATATGACCATGATTAAAATCAATGAATCATGCTTTTCCCTGGCTCTCTGCAGTGCCTATCAGATGGTCAACAATAACCAATCTGTTTCTTTCAGTGCCCAATTACACTCTGATGGAGATTAAGAGTCACACACAAACCCTCTCTAAAGAAGGGGGAATGGATTTGTTCAAATAGAACCTCTTATTCACCCTTAAGAAAGGATATTGTGTTGAAGCCACAGAGTGATTGCAGAGTGCTAAATAGGCACGTTGGATTCAATCATAGCTGGAACCCTTAGCCTTTAACTGTGCAGAAGCTTGGATCAAAAGCCATCATTTATCTAAGAAATAATACTGGGCAATAAGGGGTTAACATCTTCCAGAAGTTTGAATTCTAATTTTTTTATATTTGCACAAGAAAAAAAGCCTCATATTTCCCCTTTGTTTTTTTCTTTTTTTTTAATTTCTTAAGCTTTTTGAGGAATAAAAATTCAGGGACCTAGGAAAATTCAAGGAGGCATATAAAACAATCAACATGTTCATTTCCCAAATGGTACTTTGATAGTGAAAGTAGATGGATCAAAATTGCAGACCTGCCTAGATGGGTCAGCCACTCTCTTTAGGAAAACATAGCTTAAGAGAGAGATTGAGTTTTGAGTCAATATTAGGTAAGCATGTTAATTTTGCAGGTGAAACCGATTTCATTAAGCCTTATTTTAGGAACAGAATGTGGAGGAAAGAGGACTGAATAAGGTGGCTTCTTATTAAATCAATCTGTGGGCTCTGCTTATAGTTCCAATGCAACCCATTTTTATTTTATTAAACTTTGGCAGGTGGTCCATTTTCACCTCATTTTTGAAACTAATTGAGGTGTGTTCACTGAATTGGTAAGAAAACATTGTATTAAAATCCAAACATACAAAAATTACTTTATCCTGTTTAAGTATCAATAGATTGTTATAATTATACAAACACTCCTGCTGATCTGAGTTTTTGTTTCATAGCTGGAAGTACTTAACCCAATATTAGTGCATCGCTTCAACTGGGCAGATTCTTATACTTAATAGTTTGTTTTGACCATTCTCATTCCGATTCTTCTTCCATCCTCTCTACCACATTTCATTTGATTAGGGCTTAATTAACACGCTTTATTGCTATTCATGTAGAAATTTTACGTCACCTCTGTAGACAGAGCACTTGAGGTCCTGCATATAAAACAGACAATTGTCTTACATGTAAGATTAAAGTAATGAAATATGGATCACAAGTAGTAATAGCTGTATATGTGTGAGTATGTGGATTTATAATTCCAAGAGCATGTGTAATTGAATGTATTGCTTGTTCAAGCATTCTGAGGTGTTGGATATAAACCTTTCCAACAGTCTATTAGTGTTTGACTGCATAATAATGATACTGTCCTATTTCTATTATTCTATTCACTATACTATTTATATTCAATATGTTATTGAAGTGACTTAAGTACAGAGCTTACAAAATAGGATATAACCTATTTTATGCAGGTTTTTATCCAGAGAAATCTATATTAACTCTCATTTTTCTGCTTCTCTTATACAACACCCATTATACTAGTCCTTAAATACTGCAATATCTTTAGGTAACTTTTGTATCATGAAAAGAAAGATGACCATATTGAACAGAGTCAATAGCTGGGTAAAATCCTCTCAAAGTTCTTAAGCCACAAAGAATGTGTATGTGAAGCGAGGTCATTTTCCTTTAACAAGACCCTTAAAATTACCAGAAGACCTACTTTTCACCCTATTTATCAGCTAGTTTGCCAAAAATAATAATAATAATAATGATCTTGAAATAATCATTTCCAATATGCTCAGCTATATTACACTTATATATTTGAAACTCTCCCTTTAAAAAGTCATTTAAAAAACTTTCCCTTATAATCAGGTTTGGGGGTGCAGTTGTTGTCATGTTAATGTTGTTGAGGTATTCCTAAAGTTTGCACCAGAAACAGTTTCTGCAGAAAAAAACTTGCAGTAATGACCCAGTGACACTGATGGAACCACTAAGAGCAAAACCTAATGCTTTTCCCTCCCAGGCATGAGACCATCCCAGAGTTTGTTTACTCCACTTCCTAACTGTACTTTTCGGTCATCAATATTAATTGGACAAACACTTTGTTTGCATCATTATAATAAGCACTATTTAACTCCACTATCTTCTGTTTTCAACAATACAACAACCTCTCACCACTCCCTTCAACCTCAGTACTGGAGAAGAGAGGGTTTTGCGAGCATGGGGCTTAAGTGCACACTTTTAGAGGAATCATTCTGAAGTCATTAACATAAAGCCTCTTAAGACGGGAGAGTCAGAATAACCTTATGCTCTTTTAAAAAAATCAAGATTTTTCTTTACCTCTCACAAAATGAGAACATGCTCTTTAAAATCACAGTTTATGGGCTTCCCTGGTGGCGCAGTGGTTGAGAATCCACCTGCCAATGCAGGGGACGCGGGTTCGAGCCCTGGTTTGGGAAGATCCCACATGCCGCAGAGCAACTGGGCCCGTGAGCCACAACTACTGAGCCTGCGCGTCTGGAGCCTGTGCTCCGCAACAAGAGAGGCCGCGATAGTGAGAGGCCCGCGCACCGCGATGAAGAGTGGCCCCCGCTCACCGCAACTAGAGAAAGCCCTCGCACAGAAACGAAGACCCAACACAGCCATAAATAAATAAATAAATAAATAAACTTATTTAAAAAAAAAAATCACAGTTTATGACAACCTTATGCCAAAATATTTTTCATCAAATATTCATTTCATTTATTTTAGGTCCATGTCCAAAAAAGGAAATTTTAATCATTTGTTAGAAAATATAATTTGATAATTTTATTCTATATTACATTAGAAAGTTAGCTCCAAAACAGAACCCAAGACTATGAAAATTAAATAAACTACTAGAAATCCTTCAAGCTTTTCTCAGGGATGAACTGAATAATATTTTTTTGCCTATTGTTAAATATCTGAAACATAAGAAAGACATAAAGAATAATAGAGTGAACTTCCATGTCCTTACAATCCAGCTTTAAAATTGAACTTTATCAATAAAATTAAAACCTTCTGAACTGTGTTTCCAAACTACTGTACATCGTCCCCTCACCCCCTCAGGTTACTAGCCATCTATTTAGTAGTTATATTTCCAGTGCTCTTCTTATATATATAAATATCTCTAAACAATAACAGTACAGTTCACCTGCTTTAATAATATACATGAATAGTATCATCCTTTAAGAATACTTTCGCAATTGCTCAGCTTTAAGTTTATGGAAGTCATCTAATGATGTATATTTATATATATATATATATATATATATATATATATATATCAATATGTATATAAATTTTGATAGACAATTAAGTTGATAGACATTTAGAACGTCTCCAGTTTTTGACTTTTAAAATGCTAATGTAGACGTATGTGTATTTGTAGATGATATACATGAAAGTCAACCTAGTTTACAGGAGAATTTCCCAGATTCCACAAATACTGTCTTTTGCCCTCTTTATAACCTTTACAATTCAAGTCTCTGGGTTTCTGGTATTGATAAATGTGCACAGAATAGCCACATCTAATTCTTACTTCCTCTTAGGATTTTGTCAAAGATTTTCCTTAAATTCTCTGACTCCTAGCCATGAGTGTACAAGAATATTTCTTGTATTTCATTCAGAAGTTGTTTTGTATAAAATTAGTACTGGGAAGGTGGTTTGAAATACCTTGTGTGTCACATTGCTGTAAGGGATCATATGAAGACTGTGGATTATGAGACAACAGCTAGTATGATATCATGTCCTCTTTTATTTTGTTAGCTCCATCTTCATGTCAGTTTTTTCCCATAGGGTGCAAAGTACATCAAACAATTCTGGTAGAGAGGAGGGAGGACATGAGAGGAATGTGTGCTGTGTGTCCTTTGTGTGTGTACTGCATGTCATAATTGTGGATGACCTTAACATGTATTCCATTGTTAATTGACAGGGGCATGGTATGGTCAATTTAAAAATATGTTTTCACTAACCAGATGCACATTTTCTCATGGAAGGCTTATAAATATCTTATTTCTCTTAGTTAAATAATCCGAAAACAGGCATCTTAGAATTATATATTATTATACATTTATATTGTGGTAAATTTTCTTTGGGTAAAATAGCTAAGTTCTTTGACAAAATAAAAATCTGCAAAACTTCCATTTCTACTTTGGCATTTTCTAACCATCGGATTTGAGTTACTGAAGAACTTATGAATGAGAAATCTGTATCTTGGTATTTTCCATCTTGTTTCATAAATTTTAGTTCCTTCTGATATTAGCAAACAAAATCCAAAATCTTTCTGGGTCAAATAAATTTGGGGAATATTCAAAGTACTCTGACTTCTCAGGTTCAATAATATGCTTATGTAAACTGCTATATTTTGTAAACATATTTTACAGAGGAATGTTTGGTTAAAAATAGCTTACAGGACAGGTATTCTATAGATGACTCTTGGGAAATGCTTACGTATGTGTGTACTTTAAATACAGAAAGTATAGAAATTATGAAAAACTCTGTATGATATGCCTATTTTAACTAATATGCAGATGTGATATATTAAAATATAGGTTAATATTGCCAGTAGAAAGTTACTGATCATGCTTACTAAGCTAAAATCTAAAGTGGTATTAGAGAATACATTGAGATGTACACTGGGAATGATATGGACACTTTCAGGAAAAATATGAATAACTATTAACTGGATATATTCACATCTTTAATGATTAATTCATTTAATTTATCTTTTTGATTTTCGGTGGGAGGGACCTTTAAAGAAAAAACTACTTTCTTCCTTTTCAGATTTTTTAAAAATTTATTTGTTCGTTTGAACCAAGCTCAGATCTGCTTGGCCAGAGGCTAGTGCAGCTTCCTAAAAGCCTATTAATGCACTTGAGAAATAGTGGCAGCAGGAAGTAAAGTGGCAGAGACACTGCCTCTAGGAGATTATTTGTCTCCTAGGAATTGTCTGTTTTATGCCAGCCATGCCAAACATCAACCAGATAACTTAACCACAAAGGGGCCCAGAAGATTCCCTCCACAAAAATTTCTTTCACATGGGCTTATCCCTGATACTTGAAATGGTATTTCAAAGTGTTGGTGACTAATACTTGAGTTAATCTTAGCTGTTCTGTAGAGATTTAAGCTTTTAAGAAATTCACACGTATTTCATTTATTTAATCACTGCAGTAAAACTATAAAGGTACTTAATATTCTTAAGTACACTTAAGATGTGACAAAGTGAGAGAGTGGCATGGACATATATACACTACCAAACGTAAAATAGATAGCTAGTGGGAAGCAACCGCATAGCACAGGGAGATCAGCTCTGTGCTTTGTGACCACCTAGAGGGGTGGGATAGGGAGGGTGGGAGGGAGGGAGATGCAAGAGGGAAGAGATATGGGAACATATGTATATGTATAACTGATTCACTTTGTTATAAAGCAGAAACTAACACACCAGTAAAAAGTATAAAAAATATATATATATATATTCCCATCATATAGATGAGGAAATGAGGCTCAGGAAAAAAATGTGTAACTGGGCTTCCCTGGTGGCGCAGTGGTTGAGAATTTGCCTGCCAATGCAGGGGACACGGGTTCGAGCCCTGGTCTGGGAAGATCCCACATGCCACGGAGCAACTGGGCCCGTGAGCCACAATTACTGAGCCTGCGCGTCTGGAGCCTGTGCTCCGCAACAAGAGAGGCCGCGATGGTGAGAGGCCCGCGCACCGCGATGAAGAGTGGTCCCCACTTGCCGCAACTAGAGAAAGCCTTCACACAGAAACGAAGACTCAACACAGTCATAAATAAATAAATAAAAGAACGTGAATTTCTTTAAAAAAAAAAAAATGTGTAACTATTCTAACACATTCTAGCAAAGATTAGTATATGACTTATTACCCTATTTTTCCCTGAATTCTGGATGGTTTCTATAAGATGTTTATTTCCAAATTTTATAGCTCATATACTCATAAAAATGTTTTAAAAGTACACAGGCACCACCAAAACATATATTACTTATTTATAAATCATAAAATATACTACTATACTATAATAGGGTTTACATATTAAAAAAGAAAACACTGCCAAAATTAAGAAAGGGAGAGCTAAAAAGTATAATAGAAACAGAAAATTAATATTTTTCTCCAAACTCCAGTGGATCATCTTACGTATTCCTGCACTGTACTCCAGTCACTTTTGAGAACACTGCTTTAAAAAGACATGTGTACTACTACCAAACATAAAATAGATAGCTAGTGGGAAGCAACCGCATAGCACAGGGAGATCAGCTCGGTGCTTTGTGACCACCTGGAGGAGTGGGATGGGGAGGGTGGAAGGGAGGGAGACGCAAGAGGGAAGAGATATGGGGACATATGTATATGTATAACTGATTCACTTTGTTATAAAGCAGAAACTAACACACCATTGTAAAGCAATTATACTCCTATAAAGATGTTAAAAAAATAAAATAAAATAAAATAAAGGCAGTGAGGATTATGCTAAATCTTATTTTGTTTAAAAAGAAAAAAAAGACGTGTACTTGATTTTTTGTGTGTTTGATTTGATTTAACCATCATAAAACTAAATTTTTGAGAATTCTCTACTAGAAGTAAATGTTTTCAGGAGGATTCATCCCTTAGTGAAAATTGGCATTATTGTATAGAATGAATTCTAGTGTCCAGTGGCCTGATTTCAAAATCTTGCTCTGACTTGTCATATGGCCCTGAGAAAATTATTTATCCTCTTTGCTCAGTGCCTATAAATTGGGATAAAATTAATACCTACATCATGGAGTTACTAGTTATTGTGAGGATTAAATTAGCTAATATATTATGCAAAGTGCTTAAAGCAAGCTTGGCACATAGTAAGTGCTGCAAACGCATGGGTTAATATTATCACAGCATTATTACATCACTTTGTGACAGTAGGAAAAACGAGATTGTTTACAAATAATTAAAAGATACCTATTACACACAAAGCACAACACAGGAACTAAGTGTATACAAAGAGAAAAAGAAAGTTCCTTGACATTAAAATAATTTGTAATTTAGTAGAGGGCCATGAGATCACTGGGGATGTTTCCATTAATTGGAGGTTAGTTTTTAATGCTTAATTATAATAAAGAAAGATAATTGTGTGGAGAGAGTTTATAAAAATATTTCTAGGAAAAACTACTGACACAGCAATATTGACCATATTGATACAGTAACAATAATGATACATTTCCAGATGCTCTATCGTCAAAAGCCCCAACTAAGTGCTAAGGACTTAGATGGATTAGAAAAACCCTATTAGAAGGCCAATGTATAACATTCAAGAACAAATTATAGGGAATAGGACAAAAGAGGTTTCTGAGATAATGATATTCCACATAATAAATTAACAAAGGTTTGCCTTCATCAAAAGATCATATTCTTGTCCAGAAATTCTTCAAACAGAAAAATCTGCTACCTTAATCATGCAAAGTAGAATAAATAAAATTCATGGTAAACCTAATTGGGAATAAAGACAGCAAATAAATAATGTGCTAGTTTTATTATTTATTTATTTATTTATTTAACATCTTTATTGGAGTATAATTGCTTTAAAATGGTGTGTTAGTTTCTGCTTTATAACAGAGTGAATCAACTATACATATACATATATCCCCATATCTCCTCCCACTTGCGTCTCCCTCCCACCCTCCCTATCCCACCCCTCTAGGTGGTCACAAAGCACCAGCTGATCTCCCTGTGTGATGCGGCTGCTTCCCACTAGCTATCTATTTTACATTTGGTAGTGTATATATGTCCATGCCACTCTCTCACTTTGTCCCAGCTTACCCTTCCCCTTCCCTGTGTCCTCAAGCCCGTTCTCTACGTCTTTATTCCTGTCCTGCTCCTAGGTTTTTCAGAACCATTTTTGTTCTTTTTTAGATTCCATATATATGTGTTAGCGTACGGTATTTGTTTTTCTCTTTCTGACTTACTTCACTCTGTGTGACACAGTCTAGGTCCATCCACCTCACTAAAAATAACTCAATTTCATTTGTTTTTATGGCTGAGTAATATTCCATTGTATATATATGTGCCACATCTTCTTGATCCATTCATCTGTCAGTGGACACTTAGGTTGCTTCCATGTCCTGGCTATTGTAGATAGAGCTGCAATGAACATTGTGGTACGTGACTCTTTTTGAATTATGGTTTTCTCAGGGTATATGCCCAGTGATGGTATTGCTGGGTCGTATGGTAGTTCTAGTTTTAGTTTTTTAAGGAACCTCCATACTGTTCTCCATAGTGGCTGTATCAATTTACATTCCCACCAACAGTGCAAGAGGGTTCCCTTTTCTCCACACCCTCTCCAGCATTTATTGTTTCTAGATTTTTTGATGATGGCCATTCTGACTGGTGTGAGGTGATACCTCATTGTAGTGTTGATTTGCATTTCTCTAATGATTAGAGATGTTGAGCATCCTTTCATGTGTTTGTTGGCAATCTGTATATCTTCTTTGGAGAAATGTCTATTTAGGTCTTCTGCCCATTTTTGGATTGGGTTGCTTGTTTTTTTGATATTGAGCTGCATGAGCTGCTTGTATATTTTGGAGACTAATCCTTTGTCAGTTGCATCATTTGTAAATATTTTCTCCCATACTGAGAGTTGTCTTTTCGCCTTGTTTATGGTTTCCTTTGCTGTGCAAAAGCTTTTAAGTTTCATTAGGTCCCATTTGTTTATTTTTGCTTTTATTTCCATTTCTCTAGGAGGTGGGTCAAAAAGGATCTTGTTTTTATTTCCATTTCTCTAGGAGGTTGGTCAAAACGGATATTGTTTTTATTTCCATTTCTCTAGGAGGTGGATCAAAAAGGATCTTGCTGTGATTTATGTCAAAGAGTGTTCTTCCTATGTTTTCCTCTAAGAGTTTTATAGTGTCTGGCCTTACATTTAGGTCTTTAATCCATTTTGAGTGTATTTTTGTGTATGGTGTTAGGGTGTGTTCTAATTTCATTCTTTTACATGTAGTTATCCAGTTTTCCCAGCACCACTTGTTGAAGAGGCTGTCTTTTCTCCACTGTATATTCATGCCTCCTTTATCAAAGATAAGGTGACCATGTGTGTGTGGGTTTATCTCTGGACTTTTTATCCTGTTCCATTGATCTATATTTCTGTTTTTGTGCCAGTACCATACTGGTTTGGTTAATGGAGCTTTGTAGTATAGTCTGAAGTCAGGGAGCCTGATTCCTCCAGCTCCGTTTTCTTTCTCGAGATTGCTTTGGCTATTCGGGGTCTTTTGTGTTTCCATAGCAATTGTGAAATTTTTTGTTCTAGTTCTGTGAAAAATGCCAGTGGTAGTTTGATAAGGATTGCACTGAATCTGTAGATTGCTTTGGGTAGTATAGTCATTTTCACAATGTTGATTCATCCAATCCAAGAACATGGTATATCTCTCCATCTATTTGTATCATCTTTAATTTCTTTCATGAGTGTCTTATACTTTTCTGCATACAGGTCTCTTGTCTCCTTAGGTAGGTTTATTCCTAGGTATTTTATTCTTTTTCTTGCAATGGTAAATGGGAGTGTTTCCTTAATTTCTCTTTCTCATCATTAGTGTATAGGAATGCAAGAGATTTCTGTGCATTAATTTTGTATCCTGCTACTTTACCAAATTCATTGATTAGCTCTACTAGTTTTCTGGTAGCATCTTTAGGATTCTCTATGTATAGTATCATGTCATCTGCAAAGAGTGACAGATTTACTTCTTCTTTTCCGATTTGGATTCCTTCTATTTCTTTTTCTTCTCTGATTGCTATGGCTAAAACTTCCAAAACTATGTTGAAAGATAGTACTGAGAGTGGACAACCTTGTCTTGTTCCTGATCTTAGATGAAATGGTTTCAGTTTTTCACCATTGAGAACGATGTTGGCTGTGAGTTTGTCATATATGGCCCTTATTATGTTGAGGCAAGTTCCCTCTATGCCTACTTTCTGCAGGGTTTTTATCATAAGTGGGTGTTGAACTGTGTCGAAAGCTTTTTCTGCATCTATTGAGATGATCATATGGTTTTTCTCCTTCAGTTTGTCAATATGGTGTATCACATTGATTGATTTGCACACACTGAAGAATCCTTGCATTCCTGGGTTAAACCCCACTTGATCATGGTGTATGATCCTTTTAATGTGTTGTTGGATTCTGTTTGCTAGTATTTTGTTGAGGATTTTTGCATCTATGTTCATCAGTGATATTGGCCTATAGTTTTCTTTCTTTGTGACATCTTTGTCTGGTTTTGGTATCAGGGTGATGGTGGCCTCGTAGAACGAGTTTGGGTGTGTTCCTCCTTCTGTTATATTTTGGAAGATTTTGAGAAGGATAGGTGTTAGCTCTTCTCTAAATGTTTGATAGAATTCGCCAGTGAAGCCATATGGTCCTGGGCTTTTGTTTGTTGGAAGATTTTTAATCACAGTATCAATTTCAGTGCTTGTAATTGGTCTGTTTATATTTTCTATTTCTTCCTGATTTAGTCTCGGAAGGTTGTGCTTTTCTAAGAATTTGTGCATTTCTTCCAGCTTGTCCATTTTATTGGCATATAGTTGCTTGTAGTAATCTCTCACAATCCTTTGTATTTCTGCAGTGTCAGTTGTTACTTCTCCTTTTTCATTTCTAATTCTATTGATTTGAGTCTTCTTCCTTTTTCTCTTGATGAGTCTGGCTAATGGTTCATGAATTTTGTTTATCTTCTCAAAGAACCAGCTTTTAGTTTTATTGATCTTTGCTATCATTTCCTTCATTTCTTTTTCATCTATTTCTGATCTGATCTTTATGATTTCTTTCCTTCTGCTAACATTGGGGTTTTTTTGTTCTTCTTTCTCTAATTGCTTTAGGTGTAACGTTAGGCTGTTTATTTGAGATGTTTCTTGTTTCTTGAGGTAGGATTGTATTGATATAAACTTCCCTCTTAGAACTGCTTTTGCTGCTTCCCATAAGTTTGGGTCATTGTGTTTTCATTGTCATTTGTTTCTAGGTATTTTTTGATTTCCTCTTGGATTTCTTCAGTGATCTCTTGGTTATTTAGTAGTGTATTGTTTAGCCTCCATGTGTTTGTATTTTTTACAGATTATTTTTCCTGTAATTGAAATCTAGTCTCATAGCATTGTTGTCGGAAAAGATACTTGATATGATTTCAATTTTCTTAAATTTACCAAGGCTTGGTTTGTGACCCAAGATATGATCTATTTGGGAGAATGCTCCATGAGCACTTGAGAAGAATATGTATTCTGTTGTTTTGGGTTGGAATGTCCTATAAATATCAATTAAGTCCATCTTGTTTAATGTATCATTTAAAGCTTGTGTTTCCTTATTTATTTTCATTTTGGATGACCTGTCCATTGGTGAAAGTGGGGTGTTAAAGTCACCTACTATTATTCTGTTACTGTCCATTTCCCTTTTTATGGCTGTTAGCATTTGCTTTATGTCTTGAGGTGCTCCTATGTTGGGTGCATAAATATTTATAATTGTTATATCTTCTTGGATTGATCCCTTGATCATTATGTAGTGTCTGTTTTTGTCTCTTGTAATAGTCTTTATTTTAAAGTCTATTTTGTCTGATATGAGAATTGCTACTCCAGCTTTCTTTTGATTTCCATTTGCATGGAATATCTTTTTCCATCCCCTCACTTTCAGTAGGTATGTGTCCCTAGGTCTGAAGTGGGTCTCTTGTAGACAGCATATATCCAGATCTTGTTACTGTATCCATTCACCCAGTCTATGTCTTTTGGTTGGAGCATTTAATCCATTTACATTTAAGGTAGTTATCGGTATGTATGTTCCTATTACCATTTTCTTAATTGTTTTTAATTTGTTATTGTAGGTCTTTTCCTTCTCTTGTGTTTCCTGCCTAGAGAAGTTCTTTTAGCATTTGTTGTAAAGCTGATTTGGTGGTGCTGAATTCTCTTAGCTTTTGCTTGTCTGTAAAGGTTTTAATTTCTCTGTTGACTCTGAATGAGATCCTTCCTGGGTAGAGTGATCTTGATTGTAGGTTTTTCCCTTTCATCACTTTAAATATGTCCTGCCACTCCCTTCTGGCTTGCAGAGTTTCTGCTGAAAGATCAGCTGTTAACCTTGTGGGGATTCCCTTGTATGTTATTTGTTGTTTTTCCCTTGCTGTTTTTAATAATATTTTCTGTGTATTTAATTTTTGATAGTTTTATTAATATGTGTCTTGGCATGTTTTTCCTTGGATTTATCCTGTATGGTACTCTCTGTGCTTCCTGGACTTGATTGACTATTTCCTTTCCCATATTAGGGAAATTTTCAACTATAATCTCTTCAAATATATTCTCAGTCCCTTCGTTTTTCTCTTCTTCTTCTGGGACCCCTATAATTCGAATGTTTGTGTGTTTAATGTTGTCCCAGAGGTCTCTGAGACTGTCCTCAATTCTTTTCAGTCTTTTTTCTTTATTCTGCTCTGTGGTAGTTATTTCCACTATTTTATCTTCCAGGTCACTTATCCGTTCTTCTGCCTCAGTTTTTCTGCTATTGATTCCTTCTAGTGAATTTTTAATTTCATTTATTGTGTTGTTCATCATTGTTTCTTTGCTCTTTAGTTCTTCTAGGTCCTTGTTAAATGTTTCTTGTATTTTCTCCATTTTATTTCCAAGATTTTGGATCATCCTTACTATCATTACTCTGAATTCTTTTTCAGTTAGACTGCCTATTTCCTCTTCATTTGTTTGGTCTGGTGGGTTTTTACCTTGCTCCTTCATTTGTTGTGTGTTTCTCTGTCTTCTCATTTTGCTTAACTGACTGTGTTTGGGATCTCCTTTTCGCAGGTTGCACGTTCATAGTTCCCGTTGTTTTTGGTGTCTGTCCCCAGTGGCTAAGGTTGGTTCAGTGGGTTGTGTAGGCTTCCTGGTGGAGGGGACTGGTGCCTGTGTTTTGTTGGGTGGGGCTGGATCTTGTCTTTCTGGTGGGCAGGACCGTGTCTGGTGGTGTGTTTTGGGGTGTCTGTGACCTTATTATGATTTTAGGCAGCCTCTCTGCTGATGGGTGGGGTTGTGTTCCCGTCTTGCTAGTTGTTTGCCATGGGGTGTCCGGCACTGTAGCTTGCTGGTCGTTGAGTGGAGCTGGGTCTTAGCGTCGAGATGGAGATCTCTGGGAGAGCTTTTGCCATTTGATATTACATGGAGCTGGGAGGTCTCTGGTGCGCCAATGCCCTGAATGTGGCTCTCCCACCTCAGAGCCATAGGCCTGACACCCGGCTGGAGCACCAAGACCCTGTCAGCCGTACGGTTGCTAGTGTTGGAGGGTCTCCTGTGGAGGTGGGGGTGGCTGTGGCTCAGTGTGGAGAAAAGGTCACTCTATTTTTTTATAATCTCTTTGTTGGATATTATAATTTCATTGATCACTGAAGCAATCTTTAAATATTTTAATATCCAATTAAAGATAGTAGAGTGCACATTTACTTTAGTTTGGCACTCTTTTATGTATAAAATTCCTTAGTTTATGGCTGCAATGTCTGTGTGTTAATTTTGAACGATATGTATTAGCATCATGTCCAGTATAGCAACCTCTCTGAAAATTTTTAGACTTTATAAAAGTTATAAAAATACCCTGTATTTAATTTATTATATTCCACCATTAGTACAGTATATACTGTTGTAGGAAAAGTACACCCACTACATAAACATTCTTTAATATAAAATTCTATTTGTTAACTTAAGTGCATTCTATTTCAATATAGTAATAAAATTTCATTAAATAAAGTAGTCCACTAACATTTTATATTTTGAGCTTCACTAAATAATGCATTTTTCTATCATGTACTATATTGTTTTCTGTGTAAGTATTGTATTAAAAGTTATAATTTCTAGGATTGGGGGTTCTTATACAGTAGGCAGATGCATAGAAATACACACTTTGCCATAGAAAATCACATCATTGCCTAATTATTATTGAAATACGTAAGTCAATAATAAAATGTGATTTTGTTGCCCAGATGTGTACATATATTATAAATCTAGTACTTAATACCATGATGTGGAAAAATAATACCAATGGAAAGGGTATTTTTTCCTAAAATTTGGAAATTCTTAGGTTTCTTTATATCATTAGATCTGTCTTTAACATTTGAACATCCATTGGTCAGCCATCCATTCTACATAAATCAAAATAACAGAAATATGTAGTACCAGAAAGTGATGGGTAAACATTATTTTCTAGTATTGTGTATGTACGAGTGCATTCTCTTACATTTAATTTTTTAATCAAAGTAATACATATATGATTAACAATCAAGTAATAAAGAAAAGCTTATAATAAAAACAAAAGTTGCTGCCTTCAACTTTATCCCCCCAGTTTTGCTCCCCAGAGGCACATATTATTATGTCTCTAAGCTGTTCTTCCATTAGTTTCCTTACCATCTCTTGGTAATGAGTATTTATTTTAAATAACGCCCAGAAAGCATTTGGTAGCTTTTAAGTCTTGGAGAATGCTAACATTAAAATATACATAAGCTTTTCAGTAACAAGATTCTGGCACAAATTATTAATGTTTTCTTTATTTCTGGAAGCAATGAAGAAAAGCAATATTAACTAGTATAATGGGTTGAACATAAATCTCCAAAATATCTGTTTTTATAATTAAAAATAATTGTATGTGATGCTGTGAACTAAGTTCTGCAGTGTAATTAAACATATTTAACATATAACTCTATAAGTAATTTGCATAAATTATTCTGCTTAACAATTTTAGTGTACACCAGAGGATACTGTGATTTTTATCAATGCACTCTATTAACTGAATGGATAGTGATATGGTTTTAAAAGTTGAGACATAATTATAAGCCCCTTAGAATCTCCAAATAAAGAGTATTATAAGCTATTGGAATAACTTGCCAAAATTACAGGCAAAATTGCATATGCTGTTTTGAAAGGTGAAATTGAACCTCTATACCTAATCATTTGACAAATACTAACCATTCATTCATATTTTCTCAATGTTCTTTCCAGATCTATTAGTTCATATGCTAGGCTTTTATTCAGAGATATATATAGTATTATGCATATAGTTCTATATAATTATAGTCAAAATTTATCCTAACTGAAAACATGGATAAATATTCAATTTTGTGAGATGCATGATGGTACAATAAACTAAAGGCCAAAACTTGAGTTCTGATTCTTGATTTGGTTCCTAAGAGGCCAGTGACTCAGAGCAAGTCCTATCATCAAAAATGGCTTCAGTTTCCTCACCTATAAAATGCAATAGACTTGGACTCATAAAAATCCAAAGAAGTCTCTTCAAGTACTTCACATAATCAGTCACAAGTACTCTCAGTTTTGTTATTCTAATATTTATTTTACTAAGTAAGAAAATAACATCATATCATTGTATACCATACTATAAGCATTTGATTATCTAGAAAGGAGACTTTTATCCACATAGCACCTCACATTTTCTTTGGCTTCCTCTATCACTCTATTTCCCTTCCCCCTGCAAAGACAAAGCATGATTTGGGTAGGATATAAAATTGTCCGAGGGGCTTCCCTGGTGGCGCAGTGGTTGAGAGTCTGCCTGCCAATGCAGGGGACACGGGTTCGAGCCCTGGTCTGGGAAGATCCCACATGCCGCGGAGCAACTGGGCCCGTGATCCACAACTACTGAGCCTGCGCGACTGGAGCCTGTGCTCCGCAACAAGAGAGGCCGCGATAGTGAGAGGCCCGCGCACCGCGATGAAGAGTGGCCCCCGCTTGCCGCAACTGGAGAAAGCCCTTGCACAGAAACGAAGACGCAACACAGCCAAAAATAAATAAATAAATAAATAATTAAAAAAAAAAAAAAAAAAAATTGTCCGAGTATAACTATGGGGCAAGCACTACCTTCTCCCTTGTCTCAACCATGCCAAGAAAAGAGTGTAGACGAGAAGTTTTCAAGCATTTTGGTTTTAGAACCCCTTTCCACTCTTCAAAATTACTGAAAGTCCCCCAAAGCTTTTATTTACATAGTGTTTATCTAGTGATTTTACTGTACCATAAATTAAAACGAAGATCATTGGAAATATTTATTTTTATTAACTCATTAAAATAATCTCATAAATGCTAATATATAAACATATTTTTCATTGAAAAATTATTTTCTAAGACAAAAAAAGGGAGAAGAGAGGCATGATTTTGCATTTTTATAAATCTCTATAATGTCTGCCTTAATGGTAGATAGGTGGATTCTCCTCTCTGCTTTCAATCTATTGTGAAATCACATGTCATATAGCCTCTTGAAAACTTCACTGTACACTCATAAAAGAATGAGGGTGAAAAAGACAAATAATTCCCTAATGTTACAAAAAATAGTTTCACCTCTCAGCTCCCCTGAAAGGGTTTCATGCCCAAGCCACACTTTTGAGAAATACTGGTGTAGGGAAAGCCATGGGGGTGAGAAGCAAAATGCTGGGCTTTGAGTAGCAGAGTGCCCAGGTGGGAGAGGGGAGGAGAGGTGGAGGCTCTTTGGCCAAGACCTGTCCATAATGAATTTGTATACAGTTGTGTATACAACACACCTGGTTTATATTATTCTTCAAGTTCTTGTTTTTAAGCAAAGGCTACTTCAGTAATAAACATTCCAAATGTGTGAAGAATTAGCAAGAAATGTGAATTAATTTATAGAAATACTATTTCCACTTATACAAAAAGAAAAAACAATCCTATGACTAGAATCACTATGTGATTGATTAGGTGGCTGTACCAGTTTTGTGAGGCTTTAAATATTATTATACTATTTAATAGGAACAAGTCAGTGCTTGGAGAGATTTCACTAAAATACATGAAAAGATTAGAAAAGAAACCAAGGTAAGCAAGGATTAACTTCCTGCTCATTTACCAACAAACTTTATTAAGAGAGGAGCTGAGATTAAAGACTAAAAGCTTGGAGACATGAGCATGACTCAAAGCAAATTAGATGGGCACGCACACTTTCTCTGCAGAGCACAAAAAAACCAATTATCTGTGCTTGTGCAAAATGCAGGAAGCAAATAAAGATTTAAAAATCATTATCTTCTTGCCTAGGTTTTCAGTGCAGGAGAGAATCTGTAGAAGTCAGTCTTCCCTATCAACATCTAGTCAGCATATACCACATCTTAACTAATGGAGATATTTCAAAATCCACTGATGATTTTTTTTTAATTGAGGTATAATTGACATGTAACATTATATTAGTTACAGGTGTACAACATAATGATTTGACATTCGTATGTACTGTGAAATAATCATCACAATAAATCTAGTTACCATCTGTCACTGTACGTAAAGTAGTTATAATTTTCTTAAACTTTTTCTTATGATGCAGACTCTTAAGATTCACTCTCTCTGCAACTTTCAAACATGCAATGCAGTATTGTTAACTGCAGTCACCATGCTGTACATTACATCCCCATGACTTATTTTATTGCTGGAAGTTTGTACCTTTTAACCCCCTTCACCCATTTTGCCCACTCTTCACTCCCTCACTGGTGGCTGGTTTTACCACAGACTTTTTAACATATCCCAAAACTTGAACTAGTTCCTTAAAACTCATTCAGAAAAGAGAAAGGTGCCACTAATAATTTTTCACTAACAACAACAGCAGTAAGGGTCTCTCATACTTACATAGTGCATACCAAATGCCAGGCACGGTCCTGAGTACTTTGTCTATATTAATCCCATTGATCCTCATAACAATATCCTGATGTAGACACTATGATTTCTCCTATTTTTCAAATAAGAAAACCAAGGAATAGAGGAACAGAAAGGCGGAGTGTTTTGTCTTAAGTTGGGGAGCCAGGATTTGAACCTAGGCAGTCTGGCCGCAGAATCTGAATAAGAACTAAGCAGTGACTGAATCTGAGCAATGCTATACAACAACTGAATGTGTAAAAGGTTATCAGGGAAAATTCCACATGTTGAGAGAAGTCTACTTGTTTAAATTCTTGCCTTTAAGAATTTCCTCTAGCTCTCTTGGAACACATTCAAATATTAACACCTTGAGTATAAAGAATTTTGCCTATTTTGTTCATCACTGTAACTTTAGAATCCAGAACAGCGACTAGCACAGAACATATTCTTAATAAATATTTGTGAAATAAAAAGTGTAAAATTTATGCTTAAAAGTAGGTTTATTTCAGAAATTCAATGAAGTGGAGCTGGAGGGAGGGTTGTTTGTTTTGTTTTTACTCTCAAATAACCCTATCTATTGTCAATCTATTACTGATTTCCAGGTGTCCTTACTCAATTACTCTTGAATTTTAGTATTTTAAAATCACTTGGGAATCCTGTTAAAATGCAGACTGTGATTCATAAGGTCTGGATGAAGCCTGAGATTCTGAATTTCTAACAGGCTCCCAGGTGAGGTCACAGCTATTGGTCTAAGAACTGCTCTTTGAGTATCAAGGTCCTTATAAGCATCTGATAGGTGTGACTTTCAAATTTTAGAAATTAAAGTGACTTAAAAGTCATAACAAGTAACAGAGATTTTAAACATTATGTGCACCATGATTCTATTTTTTCACATACTCCTTTTCTCATTTACACTGTTGCCATTATTTTAGGACAGAATGAAAAGTGACATTTCTCACTGCTACTGGAATGATTGTCACATGGTATGTTAAATTCTTCAGGTTTTACTGGGGACATACTGCTATGATTTGTTTGGATATCTCCAACTGCCAGTGTTTTTGCTATGACCTTTCCTATGGATTAAACATAAATAAACACATATACTTAACAATTTGAAAAGGCAAGCTATCATACAGTTAAGATTAGAATGGAAAAATACAGAAACATCCACATCATTTTTTGGATTCATTCATCATTCTAGAATTAAATAGGTAACAATTGTCCAAAAAGCCAAAAAAAGTAATGCTGTATAGTTTTGCAAAGAAAAGGTCAGGTGTGGTTCCCTTCCTTTCATACATGTAAACAGAGGCCACAGAAAACTATTATAGTAATTAGTATTTATTTAGCAAACACTCTTATTGCATGTAATTTGTCACAGAGAATGTTCTGTGTTACATAAATATCAACTTGTTTAATATGCATAACATCCCAACAAGTAAGTACTATTATTATCTCCGTGTTTTATAGGTGATAAAACCAAGGTAAAGGGAATGAGGTCCAGTGGTTAAGATGCCACGCTTTCACTGCCAAGGGCGTGGGTTCAATCCCTGGATGGGGAACTAAGATCCCGCAAACCGTGCAGCCAAAAATACATACATACATACATAATACATACATACATACATACATACATAAAACCACCATAAAGTGAAGTTAAAGACATCACCCAAGGTCTCATATCTATTTGCTATGATTCAACACCAGGCAGTATCGTCTCAGAATCTGTGCTCTTAACCACTGTGCCATGGTGCCTCCCTCTATGAATTTCTAAGGAAAAAATATATGTGAGAGTTCCAAAGACTTTTCAATATTATATCCAACTATATCTTCGATTAACCTCAAGAATCAGACGCCTTCCAGCAACTTAGAGTGTCACAAACAAAACAGTAGCAAAAAAATACTCAAGATATAAAATGATTGGCTTCAGGGGTGCCAAGGGAAGTGGGGCAAGGTGGGAGCTAAAGGAGGGCTGGCTTCTCTAACGTAGTGTCTGTGGTTCACATTACTTTGCACTGAGCACACTCTGCTACGATGAACCAATCTACTAACTCTATTGCCTGATACTATCTTTATGTTTTTGTAGCTCCCTGGAATTTCAGAAATATATTTCCAGTTGTCCATTAGACATCTCCACCCACCTTTGTACAATGGTAATGGAAAGCAAACGTCAAAATCTTGCACAAAATTGTTCCTTCCCCTGAAGTTTTGTGTTGGATAATGATATTACCATCTGCTCATTAATATAATTAGGAACCTCAAAGACATTCTCAACAATCCTCTCCTCTTTTCCACATTATATTTAACTGTACAGTGACTAATATTTTTTCTCTTTTTTCCTCTTTTTTGTAAATTGAAGTATAGTTAATTTACAATGTTGTGTTAGTTTCAAATGTACAGCAAAGAGATGCAGATATATTATATATATATTTTTTCCTTCTCAGATTCTTTTCCATTATATGTTATTACAAGATATTGAGTATAGTTTCCCTGTACTATACAGTAGATCCTTGTTGTTTACTCATTTTATATATAGTAGTGTGTATATGTTAATCCCAGACTCCTAATTTATGCCCCCGCCCCACTATCCCCTTTGGTAACCATCAGCTTGCTTTCTATGTCTATGAGTCTATTTCTGCTTTGCAAATAAGTTCACTTGTATCATTTTTTAGATTCCACATATAAGTGATATCATATGATATTTGTCTTTCTCTGTCTAACTTGCTTCACCTACTATAATAATCTCTAGGTCCAGCCATGTTGCTGCAAATGGCATTATTTCATTCTTCTTTACGGCTGAGTAATACTACATTGTATATATGTACCACATCTTTATCCATTTATCTGTTGATGGACATTTGTGTTGCTTCCATGTCCTGACTACTGTGAATAGCAATGAACATTGGGGTGCATGTCTCTTTTTGAATTATGGTTTTCTTTGGATATATGCCCAGGAGTGGGATTGCTGGATCATATGGTAACTATATTTTTAGTTTTTTTAAGGAACCTCCATACTGTTCTCCATAGTGCCTGCACGAATTTACATTCCCACCAACAGTGTAGGAGGGTTCCCTTTTCTCCACACCCTCTCCAGCATTTATTACTTGTAGACATTTTAATGATGGACATTCTGACTGGTGTGAGGTGATACCTCATTGTAGTTTTGATTTGCATTTCTCTAATAATTAGCGGTATTGAGCATCTTTTCATGTGCCTGTTGACCATCTGTATGTCTTCTTTGGAGAAATGTCAGTTTAGGTCTTCTGCCCTTTTTTTTCTTTTTTAATATTAAGCTGTATGAGCTGTTTGTATATGTTGGAAATTAATCCCTTGATGGTAGCATCGATTGCAAATATTTTCTCCCAGTCTGTAGGTTGTCTGTTCGTTTTGTTTATGGTTTCCTTTACACTGACTAATATTAATGGCACCTCAGTGTACAACATCAGCTGAAGTCTACATCATCTCTCCTTTGGACTACTGCAGCACCTTCCCAGCTTCTCATGGCTTTAACTTCTCCAATTATTCTTTGAAACACTCATCAGACCTGCTTTTCTAAAGCACATATAGACAGTCTCACGACTTGTTAGCTTAAAGACCTCTGTTGTCCATTCTCTGCTTATAGATTTAAGTCCAAACTGCTTAGTGAGGTATATAAAGGCATTTCTCATTTAACCTCAGACTATGTTTCAAGCCACAGCCTCAACTATTTCTTTTCCAAGCAGCTATATAAGCTTCTTACTTCAGCAAACGATGTCTTTAAAATCTTCTTAATATATACCTTTTTGTTCTGTCCAGAATGTCCTTGTCTACATTTTAGCTTGACAATTTTTTTTCATCTTTCAAGATGATAGCTTATACCTGAAGTATTTTCCTACCTTCCGTAGAAAAATGAACTTTATCGCTCTGATTTCCTGTTGTACTTTGAATGTACTTTTTATGAGTCACTCTGCATTATAGCCTTCTGGCAGGTAAGAAAATCTCTCACAGTTTTTGGTATACAGGTGAAGCTCAATAAAATTAACTGAATAAAAAAAGTGAAAACAAATAATTTGGCTTAACCAATGATTTTACATTAATAATGTATTTCATAATTTTGGTCATAACTGAATAATAATAAATTAACTGTATATAATATTGATTATATAATAATAATAGTATGAAATTTTGTCTCACACATGCTTATGTCAATGATTTCTCCCTTTTGCATGAAAAAGGATGCTATTTGTAGTCAGAAAAACAATGGGAGTAAAAATACATTGATAGTATCATAAATCCCAAGAATATCCTCTATTCTGTTCCCATAGTCATGGCTAGCCAGAGAGAAAAACAGTCAAATGCAGGTTGGTATAGGCTGTTGACTGCCAAGAGAAAAGAAAAGCTATTTGTGTTGAGTTCAACATGAATTTCATTATCAGGAATGTGCTAAAAAAACACTGACACTGTTGTGGTCCTTCTGTAGGTGGTCTGTCTCACATGTGGGAGGCTCATGTTTGGTAGAAACATGCTGTAGTGTTGCTGATATATGACTCTATGATTTATACTTCCCCGTGCCATCCATAAATACAGGTGGTTCCTGCTTTGTATTATGATCTGGAAGCTCAACTGAAGAGAAAACAATCGCAAACAGATCATTTTCTTCACAGTCACATAAACAGCTATGTATATTCAAATTTGAAAGCTTATGTATGAGAGGCTCATTCAAGTTAGGACTTTGCAGTTATCACCTCGACCTCTAGATGGCGACGCAGCACCAGTTTGACATTTGCATTACTTCAATTCACATCACTGGAGTTCCACTACAGTGTTCTCCGGGACATCCAGAAACTATGGGAAGAGCATCCTATCCCAAAGTGGAAGAAGATCTATTAGGTATTTTGAGGAGAGCAAAGTAGAGAGCTGTAGAGCAGAGTAGTGAATGGTGTACTTAACACTGTAGAGTGTTATTGCTGATGTATACTAAGATAATAAAATTTCTATATTTTATATTCTTGATATTTTCATAATTATAATCATGGGAAGTTCCAATCATTTTCAAAAGTAGAGTGAATAATGTAATGACCGTCCATACACTCACAGCTCAGCTTGAGAAATTATCAACACATGACCTATCTTTACTCCTATACACATGTAACATGTTTTTTTTTTTAAAGAACTCAACTTCAATTTACTTTTTTTTTTTAAATTTTATTTATTCATTTATTTATTTTTGGCTGTGTTGGGTCTTCGTTTCTGTGCGAGGGCTTTCTCTAGTTGCGGCAAGCGGGGGCCACTCTTCATCGCGGTGTGCGGGCCTCTCAGTGTCGCGGCCTCTCTTGTTGCGGAGCACAAGCTCCAGACGCGCAGGCTCAGTAGTTGTGGCTCACGGGCCTAGTTGCTCCGTGGCATGTGGGATCTTCCCAGACCAGGGCTCGAACCCGTGTCCCCTGCATTGGCAGGCAGATGCTCAACCACTGCGCCATCAGGGAAGCACCATGTAACATGTTTTGATGCCACATACATGAATTCATTAAAAACCTCATGATCCCCTTCAACAAAATGACTTTGTGAAAATATTTCTACCTGATATTAACCTTTGAAGGAAACACTGGAGATGTAGTAATTACTAAGAGAGCAAGAGGGGATCTTCTTGGACCCATTTCTTGACCTGGGTGGTGAATACAGAGGTGGGTTTACTTTGCTGTAATTCCCCTCGTTACAGACTTCGTGTACTTTTATGCATATTTTACTTTTAAGAAAGGGAAAGGAAAAAAAAACAGACAATCAGGAAAGGGACAGAAGCCTTATAAACCCTGGCCTCTAGACGGAAATGGGCATAGAGTATAGAGTTGCTTATCCTTATTGACAATGGGAAACCTCAAAGTTTAGAGAGAAATTAAGGAGAAAATTAAATTGTACCAAAGCCCTCCACAGAGATCTTTAACATTTACTTCATGAAAAGCTCTTAAAGGCTCAGAAAGTCATCTTGATCTTTCTTTAAGGGGGAGCAGTGGAAGAATGAGCATGCCCTCTCACTTGCCTACACTTTTACCTACTGTGGTCTCCCTTGAGACAGTCACTGCCATTGACGTGGTATGCAGCTTCATGGGAGAATCACCACAAACACTTTACTGAAGTGAAATAACGATGGAAGTTTTACCTCTTGAAAACCCACCAGGAGGGCTTCCCTGGTGGCGCAGTGGTTGTGAATCTGACTGCCAATGCAGGGGACACGGGTTTGAGCCCTGGTCTGGGAAGATCCCACATGCCACGGAGCAACTAGGCCTGTGAGCCACAGCTACTGAGCCTGCGCGTCTGGAGCCTGTGCTCCGCAACAAGAGAGGCCGCGATAGTGAGAGGCCCGCGCACCGCGATGAAGAGTGGCCCCCGCTCGGCGATAGTGAGAGGCCCGTGCACCGCGATGAAGAGTGGCCCCCGCTCGCCGCAACTAGAGAAAGCCCTCGCACAGAAATGAAGACCCAACACAGCCAAAAAGAAAGAAAGAAAGAAAGAAGCTTTAAAAAAAAAAAAAAGTCATCTCCGCTTTAAAAAAAAAAAAAAAAAAACCCACCAGGAGAATAAGTAATAAGCCAGAGGGCAAAATAAACGTGCAATCAATGAAAAAGTAGGAAGAGATAATGGAAATAATAAAAAGAAAAGAGAAAAATAAGAAGGTGGTGAGAACAGAGTACAGAAGAAGCTGTTCTCACTTACCCCAGAAGCCTTCCTTTACTACTCCACTGATTTCCCTCTCCTTGAAACTTCTAGAGTGTTCAAAGTGCTATTTTATGTAAGAGAGGTATAATGGGGTGCAGAGAATACCTGCTTATATTCAGATAGGTCTTGATTGAAACCTTGAGGAAAATACTTAACCTCCTTGTTTTAGCTTATCTGTAAAATGGGGTTAAAATATTTTCCTTTCAGTGATATTTTGATTATTAGACATAAAATATGTAACATAATACCAGTGCACTGCTGGTAATCAATTAGTAACAACTATGATGATAATTAGATTTGTTAGTATTGTCTTTGTACCTAGGAATAAGCCAATGTTATAACAGGTGTTAATGAATATTTTTTCAGCTTGAGAGACAACTGTGGTTTGAGTGCAAGTAAAAATAGCCTTAGAGACTGCGTATGCTGCCTTTGACCCATATTGATAAGTCTTTTCTAAAATATGTGGATAAAAGTATGATTCTTTTATATATGGTGTTTCTATTATGTATGTGACTAATAATGATTCAGTTTACACTTTACTAAGAATGAGGGAAGCTAAGTATAATACAAAAGGAAGTCATCTGGCTCACAGGTAGCAGATGCTACATATCTTCTACAAATATCTAATGGGAGACTTAGAGATGGCTTGTCTCCTCTGGAAATAATGATGAAATATATAGCTCAGTTTCCCCTCTATTTCTGTTTTAAATTAGCAACTGAAAGGAATTAACACGATTGACAGCAAACATAATTTCTCACATTTCTCTAAATAAATTCAATCCAATAGATTTTGTTTAAATTGCTCAATTACAGGTGCTTCAATGAAAGCAATATGGTTAAAGTTGTAGAGTTTTAATGCAGGATAGATATACTAGAAAGAGTAGAGAGTGTTGTAACTGAGTAGTATTAGAGAATATTTTTCCCTCTTAAAGTTAGACTGTGATCACTAGATATTAGTTTCACTTATGGGAAGGATCTGAAAAGACCATTATAGTCAAGTGTAAACTAATCCTTATAAAGACATATGATCACATTAATATTATAGAACAAAGCTTGAGCATAATTTAGACCCATTTTGGAATGGTGGTGAAAGGACATATGACACATCATGATACAGAAGTTTACTGATTCCAAGAAGGAACTTTCAGAAACATTGTTACCTAATTAAATTAGTGATTTTCTTGAGCATAAAAAAAAAATAAGTAGCCAGAGACTATGATTAAACAGAAAAACACAAGACAGGGTTATCTCACTCATTTTAGTGGCTTCAGTAGTATTTGTTGTGAAAAACGTGTTTTTATTATACTGGATAAAATTAAATAAAACAATTGAGGCCATAGCATCACATGTCTCAACTTAGGTATGCAACATGGTAAAAGATTGTGCTAAACTTGGATTCAAAAAATCCACAGACAGATGGACCTACAGAACATTATGCTTAGTGAAGTAAATCAGACAGAGAAAAACATATACTGTATGATATCACTTATATGTGGAACCTTAAAAATAATACAAATGAATCTATATGCAAAACAGAAACAGACTCACAGATACAGAAAACTAACATGTGGTTACCAAAGGGGAGAGGGAATGGGGGAGGGACAAATCAGGGGTTTGGGATTAACAGATACAAAATACTATGTATAAAATAGATAAGACACAAGGATGTACTATATAGCATAGAGGATTATAGCCATTATCTTGTAATAACTTGTAATGGAGTATAATCTGTAAAAATACTGAATTACTATGCTGTACACCCAAAACTAATGTAACACTGTAAGTCAATGATACTTCAATAAAAAAACAAAAGATTCACAGACTATTTCCTGTTTTGTCATTTACTAACTATTTAAACTTGTGCAAACTATTTTGCCTCTTGGAAACCACTTCCTTAATCACAAATAAGATGTTGGGCCTCAACAAATACTTTCTAAAATCCTTAGCAGTTTTAATGTTTTAGGATTCCGTTATCCTTTGTACTGTATTCAACTAGCATATTGCATCTATTTTTCTAGAAGATTAAACATGAAATGACAGGTATGCTTCAATTCTAGTAGCCAGGAATCTAGTGTCCTTGTCCTGGTGGTGTGGTGGCAGTAAGGGTGGCTAAGTGCAGAGAGAGAAAGAGAACAAAGAAAGCAGGTGAGATCTGGGTGCATTTCTATGAAACGCTGCAATTGTAAGAAGCATCTAACATCACCCTTGAAAGCCAAGCATTTGCTCTATGTGTAAGAATGAGACTAGTGGAAATGACTCCCAATGATCTTTTAAAGAAACACACCTCATAGGAAAACCTCTCTTCTGAATAGCATCCCCTTTAAATTACTTCTTATAATTAGTAACAACTGACTTCTCTTCACCTGCCCCCATTCTCCATCTCTATAAACAGAATATTTCACAGGAATAAAGCATTCTGGATCAGACACCAAAAATGAAAAATTAATCAATGTCCTCCAAAAGAATAGCAATAAATGAGCTACACAGTACTTCAGAATTTTTTTCAAATGAACAACAAAAGATAACTTCTCAAGTAAGATTTAAGAAAGTGCATGTAGCATGTCATATCAAAAGGAAACATGGGATTAAGAAAAGAGCAATAACGATAGCTACTAGGGAGCTAGTGCTTTAACTACGGGCCCGACATTGTCCTAATACTTTACACGTATTTTTTCATTAACTATTCATAGCCACACCATGAGGGAGACACTAACATTATCCCTGTTTTCCACATGCTGAAACTGAGGCAAAGAAAGATCAAGTGGATTGACTGAGGTCCCACAGCTCAGAATGGCAGATAGGACTTGAACAAGGGACTCCAATCATTACACCATGCTGCTTCTCAGCAGACTGTTGTCAAGTCACATATTTCAGAAGATTCTTTATTTTCATTGTTCCTCATATGTTCTGTAGCCTCTGACTTTTCTTCTCATTAAAAAAAATTAATGAATCAGTGAAAGGAAGAATCACAACATATGTTCACTAGCAAGCCACATAACCAACTGAGAGTAAATGTATTAATTTACTTTTAAATGGAAGCTTCTAAGACCATGCAATATTTTACTTTCTTGGGGCAATGCTATTTTTAGTGTAAGTATTCACTGACACAGTACAATGCTTATTGTTTCATGTCAACCTAAAAATCAAATAGTTCTCTACTATACTTCTTCATGTTTGGCCTTGGGAAACATTTATGCAGAATTTTAAAATACGTTGAATTGGACTAATCAAATCAATAATTAAATGACTCAATTTTGCATTGAGGTCTGCCTATAAAATTTCTGTAGACAGAATAGGGTTTACTTATCTAACTGTATTGGGAAATTCTCAAAAATATACTATGTTTAAATAATAGTTGATATATTAAGAAGCCAGCACATTTTCTTAAATATTAAACATAAGTAAATGGATTCTAAGAGGCAAAATAGTTTGCACGTTTGAATAGCTAGTAAATGGCATAATAAGAAATTATGTGTGTGTTTATGACAAAAATCCATCTATTTAGCTTTTTTTTTCCATTTTGAAATGCATTAATGCATCTGCTTTAATTAAAATGTCTCCCCTACTCACTTATTTTTGGTTTCTTTAGCTGAATTGATTTCTTTTGTTGAACTTTGCTTATCTTTATTCTTTCTTGGTTGGTATTGAAAAATGTTTAAGCTATGATTATTCTTGTGTTCAGCCTTGATTGTATCCTAGAGGCTTTGATGTAGAATGGTATCAGTAATTTTCTTTTTTCTAGATAGCTTGTGAACGAAAGAACGAATGAATGAATATATGTATATATGACTAATGTATATATGACTAAATAATGGCTTAGGAGAGAGTTTTAAATTTTCCAAAAAAAACCCTTAGTAGTTGATATTTAGTTTTGTTACCCATTTAATTAATTACTTTTATTGAAGTATTGTTGATTTACAAGTTATGTTAGTTTCAGGTATACAGTAAAGTGATTCATTTATACATCCATTTTTTTTCAGATTCTTTTCCCTTATAGGTTATTACAAAATATTGAGTACAGTCCCCCATACTATACAGTAGGTCCTTATTGTTTATCTATTTTATATATAGTAGTGTGTATCTGTTAATCCCAAACTCCTAATTTATCCCTCTCCCACCCTTTCCCCTTTGGTAACCATAAATGTGTTTCCTAAGTCTGTGTTACCTATTTTAAATTGTATCATTTTTCTGTCTTTTGGAAAGTTTATGGAGATTTTTTGTGCCCTAATGTATGACAATTTTTTAAAATGTAATGAAGGCATTTTTCCTTCCTGCTCATAGGCTAGATATCTATCAGTAATAGTAATATGTAATAACGTTAAACTATTCAGGTCACTGTTCTCAGTCGTTTTTATGTTTACATATTTTAAATAGATATTGATAAGAGTATATACGGTGTCACATGTCCTCATGTTTCTGTTTTTCCTTTTGTTTCCAGAAATTTTGCTTAGATAATTTTAATGTAATTCAGCATTTCAAATAGTTAATGACAGCTATCTGAATTTTAGTTCACACCACTTATTAGTAAAAGGGGATTGTCTTATTCCTTTTTTGTACTTTTTACCTTGCATTCAACTTTATTTACCATTAACACTTTTCATCCCCATGCCATTCTCCTTTGCCTTTTGCATTGCTGCCTATCCTTTTATTCTAAACCTTTACATGTCCCATTACATCCTCAGCACCTAGCACGGTGCTGGCTCATGGTGGGCACACAGCATGTTACAAAATGGAAGAGTGTAAGTTTCAGTCATCTCATGAGTTTTCAATAAACTAACATTTCAATCAATGTTTAAATGCATAAAACCTCATTACAAAAATTGACTAGAATATGGACCTAAAGGTAGGACTAAATGTATATATAATGCTTATCTTCATAATTTAAAATTGATAAATTTTATAAAAATTCAATACAAAGTAGTAGGCATCTACTGAGTTAAAAATGAGGTTGACATACTAAGATTGTGAGTAAAGTTAATTAAAACACTCAACTTCACAGAGTCAAATATGAGATTGCATTTGATAAACTCATTTGAATTTAGTCTCTACCCAAACCTATTTATGTTTTCAAATAATTTCCCTTGTTTTCTGTACTTGTACAACTCCGGGCATCTAATTTGCAGATTACAATGTATTTAAATACAACTAAACTTTTAGTATATGAACTTTATCAGCCTTGCCCATATATTTATCCATCATTAATTAGATCATCACTTTACTCTGTGAACCAGTATGTAAGTGTATGAAATAAGTAACATAGACTGGACACTGGATCATTAGTTAAGACAATGCCTTTCAACCACTGTGTGGAGCCAAAGAAAGAATAGAGACTTGCTTCCCTTGTTGCTGGAAGTTACGGCCTTCCTCCATATCCATAATGCATCTCGATGATCTTTATTTCAGTTTCTCTTTTCTTGCTCCTTCTTTTACCAATATTTGTTCCACTTACCCTTTTTCAAATACATCACTTTTTATAGCCTTGCCATATTTCAGTTTACTTAAAAATTAGAAGATGTGGCGATATCAAGCCCACATTTGCACATGTCAACAACCTGCTGGAACTAAGCAGCAGCTGCCCCCTGGGGCCAGAAGTATACTTTCATTTTGCCACATTTGATTCCTGATCCACTTCATTTACTTCCATTATCATGATGCTCTTTTAGGCTGTTAAGGTCACATCCATCACAGAATATCTAGCCTGGTGTTTGGTCTGCTCATCTTCACAAACTTCTTTGTTTTTATCAACACTCATCTGCCTTTATTTAGTGCAAATATTTTCTATGCTTCTTTAGCTGTGAGATATTTGAAAATGGTTATGTATAAATGAGAATTCTTAGGAAAACTCCTCTTGAAGGGCTTATGTTCTCTAAGCAAACACTTCCTTATAAAAGAGTTTATCTGTCTGGTCACCAGAAGGACACTTAAATTAGTTGATGCTACAGGCTCTAAGTCACAAACAAGGTGATGCCATTGTGTTAGAATATAGAAGTTTGAATTTGTGGGCAAGAATGATTAATCATTATGATTGTTGTTAGTTTTAGTGGTACTGCTTTACCTAGAGGTTCATTGCGCATATAAATATGTGACACTTCCTGATAAACGCCATGACAGACAAGTTAGTTACACAAAGCCTCCCCCCGCCACCTCCCCACCCCCATGCTCTTTCAGGGAGAGGCCGGTGCAACAGGAAAGCACTTTGGTTCATATTCTTGCCCCACCTGATGGAACCTGCCCAAAGAAAGACTGTCACTCCCTTGACCAGATGAGCCAGACCCTGGATTCCTCAGGGCTCTACAAACTGCTAGATCAACACTTGGATTAGAAAGCCCAAAACCCTTAATCCTTCCAGGGCTCAGAACCTTCTTCCTTCTCCTGTTCATCTGAAGATAGGTGGAAGGTGGTAAAAAAAAAAAGTGTGATTTTGTTTTCCACACATCTGCTATTTCCACATTCCCTGTGTTCAGGCCCACTTATTAGAAAAATATAACTTCTCCTTAGTTCAGAACTAGGACATCTGTCTTGTACAATCAGTTAATTTCATTTTTTTCTGATATATACATATATGACTATTTGAAAACAATACTGAAGTAATATGTGAGTTCTTACTAATCATAAACAGTTACAAAATTTTGAAATCTGAAAATTTACTCTATATCCCCAAGTTTGAAGGTGCTGTGAAATATTGGTTTCAAGCAACATGGGCAGTTTAATAATTATTAAATTATATAAAAATGTATTATATTATATTAAACTGAAGAAATATTAAACAACCAGACAAATTATCTTTTGAATTATGAATTATTGAAGCTACAGATTTACAGCTCTGGGTTGCTTACATGAGAATAGTTTTCTTATGTAAATTGTCTGAATCAATAATGGACATTCAAAAACTTTGAAAAAATAAAATAGAATACTAACTTTTTTCTGTTCAACAGGATAGATATTTCCAGATCAAAGCTAACTGGGGGGACTTCCCTGGTGGCGCAGTGGTTAAGAATCCACCTGCCAATGCAGGGGACATGGGTTCAAGCCCTGGTCTGGGAAGATTCCACATGCTGCAGAGCAACTAAGCCCATGCGCCATAACTACTGAGCCTGCGCTCTAGAGCCCGCGAGCCACGACTACTGAAGCCCGCATGCCTAGAGCCTGTGCTCTGCAACAAGAGAAGCCACTGCAATGAGAAGCCTGTGCACCACAACGAAGAGTTGCCCCCACTCACCGCAACTAGAGAAAGCCCGCGCACAGCAACAAAGACCCAACGCAGCCAAAAATAAATAAATAAAATAAATAAATAAATTTAAATAAATAAATAAATAAATATTCCGATTACATCATTTAAAAAAAAAAAGCTAACTGGGGCATTCAGTGAGCAAGTGACTAAGTACCCATTCTAAGTAGAGCCATGGACTTGCATTATCATGTTGCTGGACCAAAGTGAGGCTGTGTGCTACAAATTATTTGAAGAATGCTTTTGGGGGTAATTCTGTACATACAGAATTAGATTTATTTAAAACTCTAACTCTGATCTTTTTATTTCTTTTTTACTGTCTACATTATTATGTGCATTGCTGCCACAGTTTCACAAGTTACAATGTTCCTTCATGTCCTCTGAATTTTATAACCCTGAGACTACTTAATTGTCATTTCAACCTGTTTACAGCAAATGAGGAGAGGATATCTGAGATGTATTTTTAAATACTCTCTAATCAGACATGTGATGAATCCCAAAGCAAAACCATGATAGTGTGTTCTATACTTGCTAATAAGATTCCCTTGGAAATAACAAACAGAATAGTTCAGTAATTTAAAAACTGGCACATTATTGCTTTAATAGGAACTGTGAATATTTTATCACCATAATCCCCAATGAATAATTCTGCTTTGTTACTTTCCCTTCAAGGAGAAGAGTACTTGAAGTTATGATATGCAATGATAGAATCTCTTGAAAACCTTTGAGATCCTTTACCAAGTGACTCTGAAAATCTTTGATATTCTCCTCAGAATATTAAGGGATAGTGTTCAAAAAGTGAAGCAATTATTTGTCAAAATTCTCTAAACATTGAGATTAGCTTATTGTGCCCTATATTTAATTTGCATTTTATCTTCTCATTTATTTCAAATCGGTTGCATATTAAGTAGCCTTCTTTTAAGTCTCTAGGATTTCTTCATTAACGTTGTCCCCTGCCTTTTGTTATAATGTCATACACCCTTACTCGCACATTTCCATCAAAGACACTTTATTGAGTAACTACAATGGCAGGGAAAGTAATGCTCATCAAATATTGCATGTGCTTACCTACATTTCTTGGACTACGCTGCAGTTTGTTAGAGATTATAAGACTAGTTATGGCCAATGTATGATGAGCCAAAATTTTGTCATTTTTATCAGATATTCTTAATTGCAGACATGCTACCTGTATGTTCTCTATTTTTTTCTGGCTTTATTGTGACATAATTGACATGCAACATTGTCTAAGTTTAAGGTGTGTAACGTGTTGATTTGATACACTTATACATTGTGAAATCATTATCAAAGTAGGGTTAGTTAACACTTCTATCACCACACATACTTACTATTTCTTTTTAGTGGTGAGAATAATTACCATCTACTGTCTTAGCAGTTTCAAGTATATAATACAGCATTGTCAGTGATAATCACCATGCTGCACATTAGACAACCAGAGGTTATTTATCTTATAACTGAAAGTTTACACCCTTTGAAAAACATCTCCCCATTTTCCCCATGTGTCAGTCCTTGGTAATCACCATTCTACTCTATGTTTCTATGAGTTTGGTTTCTTTAGATTCCACATGTAAGTGATATCACACAGTATATGTCTTTATCTGTCTAATCTCACCTAGCATAATGTCCTCATGATCCACCCATGTTGATATAAATGGCAGAATTTCCTTCTTTATCATGGCTAAATAATATTCCATTGTATGTGTGTATATATATGTCACATCTTTTATCGTTGATCCATTAATCTATTGACAGGCACTTAGGTTGTTTCCATATCTTGGTATTGTGAATAATGCTGCAATGAACTTGGGAGTACACATATCTCTTCGAGATCCTGATTTCATTTCCTTTGGATATATACTCATAAATAAAATTGCTGGATCATATGGTAGTTCTATTTTTAATTTCTTGAGAAACTTCCATACTGTTTTCCATAGTGTCTGTACCAATTTACATTCCCACCAACAGCGCACAAGGGTTCCCTTTTCTCCACATCCTCACCAACAAGTGTTCTCTTCCTTTTTTGATGGTAGCTATTCTAATAGATATAAGGTAATATGTCACTGTGGTTTTGATTTGGATTTCCTGATGATTAGTGATGTTGAGTACATTTTTATGCACCTATTGGCAACTTGTAGGTCTTCTTTGAAAAAACGTCTATGAAGATCCTCTGCCCATTTTTTAATCAGATTTTTTGTTTTTGTTTTTTGTCTGTTTGTTATTGAGTTGTATGAGTTCTTTATATATTTTGGATATTAACCCCTTATCTAATAAATGGTTTACAATTTTTTTTTCCATTTTGTAAATTGCCTTTACATTTGTTGATTGTTTCTTTTGCTGTGCAGAAGCTTTTTAGTTTGATGTAGTCCAATTTGTTTAATTTTACTTTTATTGCTTTTGCTTTTGGTGTTATATTCAAAAAGTCATTGCCAAGACCAATGTCAAAGAATTTTCCCCTATATTTTCTTATAGGAGTTTTAATATTTGGGGTTTATGTTTAATTCTTTTATCTATTTCAAGTTAATTTTTGTGAGTAGTGTAAGGGGTTTAATTACATTCTTCTGTATGTGGTTATCCAGTTTTTCCAGCATCATTTATTGAAGAAACTATCTTTTCCTCACTAAAATATTATTGGTTCCCTTTTCAAATATTAGTTGACTATATATGTGAGGGTTTATTTCTGGGCTCTTGATTCTGTTCCATTGCTGTTTGATTACTATAGCTTTGAAATCAGGAAGTCTGATGCCTCCAGCTTTGTTCTTTCTCAGGATTGCTTTATCTATTTTGGGGTCTCTCATGGTTCTATTAAAAATTTTAGGACTTTTTTTTTTTTTTTTTCTGTGAAAAGTGCAACTGGAATCCTGATAGAGATTGCATTGAATCTATAGATGGCTTCAGGTAGTATAGACATTTTAACAACATTGATTCTTCTGATCCATGAACATGGGATATCTTCCATTTATTTGTGCTTTATTCAGTCTCTTTCATCAAAGTCTTATATTTCTCAGTGTATGATCTTTTATATCCTTAGGTAAATTTACTCCTAAATATTTTATTGTTTTTGATGTTATTATGAATGGGATTGTTTTGTTTTTTTTCTTTTTCAGATCTTTTGTTGTTATTCTACAGAGACATTACTGATTTCTATATGTTGATTTTGTACTTGCAAATTTACTTAATTCATTGAGTAGTTCCAACAGTATTTTGGTGAAGGTTTTAGGATTTTCTATATATAAGATAACATAATCTGCAATTAAAGACATTTTTCATTTTTTTCTAATTTAGGTGCCTTTTATTTCTTCATTTTGCTTGATTGCTCCAGCTAGGATTTCCAGTACTATGTTGAAGAGAAGTGGTGAGAGTGGGCATTCTTGCATTGTTTCCAATCTTAGAGGAAAAACTTTTCATCTTTTTAAACTTTTAATCTTTCACCTTAAGTATGATGTTGCTGTTGTGTGTGTTGTTGTTGTTTTTTTTTTCCTCTAACAGTATGCTGGAACTTCTCCACTGGAAACCTAAACTTCCACAAAGGCTCTCTTGTCTCTTGTCTGTGGGTGATTGTCTAAGATGGAGCATCCAAGGGAGTCTTGGACTGAAGTCAACAGGGGCTATACAGGTCTCATGGACCACTGCAGGATACACAGCCAAGACTGAGCTCTGTATCCCCATTAATTGATGAGCAGGGGGGTGAAACTCTTTCCCAGTCCCTTGTGTATGGTGCTGGATCCCACAGAGTTCCCACAAAGGCACTTTTGCCTGTGGATAAATTTCCAAATTCCAAATTTATCCACAGGCAAAAGTGCCTTTGTGGGAGGGGTCCCTTTGAGGGAGGGGAGTGATGAGGGATGTCTACTTAGCCATGTTGCTGATGTCACTCACCGTATGTTCTTTCTTTTCCTGATGCATCAACTTTGGAAGCCTTGGATCTGGACTGTTCAGCTACTAAGGACTATCCCAATTAATACAGGCACTAATCAACACAGCATAAGTAAATGAGAACAAAGGGAAAATTATAGAATACATAAGGAATTTAAGGAGCAATATATATTCTAGCCTCCTTTGTCATAGGTTAGGTGACCATAGGTGCATGGGTTTATCTCTGGACTTTCTGTCCTGTTCCATTGATCTATATTTCTGTTTTTGTGCCAGTACCATACTGTTTTGATTACTGTAGCTCTGTAGTATAGTCTGAAGACAGGGAGCCTGATTCCTCCAGCTCCATTTTCCTTTCTCAAGATTGCTTTGCCTATTTGGGGTCTTTTGTGTTTCCACACAAATTGTAAAACTTTTTGTTCTAAGTCTGTGAAAAATGTTATTGGCGATTTGATTGCATTGAATCTGTAGATTACTCTGGGTAGTATCGTAATTTTGAAAAGATGCTTAACATCATTAATTATCAGAGAAATGCAAATCAACCTACAGTGAGGTATCACCTCACACTGGTCAGAATGGCCATCATCAAAAAATCTACAAACAATAAATGCTGGAGAGGGTGTGGAGAAAAGGGAACTCTCCTACACTGTTGGTGGGAATGTAAATTGGTGTAGCCTCTATGCAGAACAGTATAGAGGTTCCTTAAAAAACGAAAAATAGAGCTACTATATGATCCAGCAATCCCACTCCTGGGCATATATCCAAAGATAACCATAATTTGAAAATATACATGTACCCCAATGTTCACTGCAGCACTGTTTACCAGAGCCAGAACATGGAAGCAACCTAAATGTCCATCAACAGGGGAATGGATAATGAAGATGCAATACATATATAAAATGGAATATTACTCAGCTATAAAAAAGAACAGGGCTTCCCTGGTGGCACAGTGGTTGAGAATCTGCCTGCCAATGCAGGGGACATGGGTTCAAGCCCTGGTCTGGGAAGATCCCACATGCCGTGGAGCAACTAGGCCCGTGAGCCACAATTACTGAGCCTGCGTGTCTGGAGCCTGTGCTCCGCAACAAGAGAGGCCGCTATAGCGAGAGGCCCGCGCACCGCGATGAAGAGTGGCCCCCGCTTGCCACAACTAGAGAAAGCCCTCGCACAGAAACGAAGACCCAACACAGCCAAAAATAAATTAATTAATTAATTTAAAAAAAAAATAGGCTAAGTTGACAAGCCTTGTTTTAAAAAAAAAAAAAAAAAAAGAACAAAATAATGCCATTTGCAGCAACATGAATGGACCTAGAGCTTGTCATACTGAGTGAAGTAAGTCAGACAGAGAAAGATAAATATCATATGATATCGCTTATATGTGGAATCTAAAAAACTGGTACAAATGAACCTATTTACAAAGCAGAAATAGAGTCACAGATGTAGAAAACAAACGTATGGTTACTAAGGGGGAAAGGGGGGGATAAATTGGTAGATTGAGACTGACATATACACACTACTATATATAAAATAGATAACTAATAAGAACCTACTGCATAGCACAGGGAAATCTACTCAGTACATTGTAATGACTTATATGGGAACAGAATCTAAAAAGGAGTGGATATTTGTAAATGCACAACTGACTCACTTTGCTGTACAGCAGAAACTAACACAAAATTGTAAATGAACTATACTCCAATAAAATTAATTAAAAAAATAAATAAAATAGATAACCAACAAGGCCTACTGTATAGCACAAGGAACGATGCTCAATATTCTGTAATAACCTAAATGGGTAAATAATTTGAAAAAAGAATAGATACATGTACATGTATAAGTGAATCACTTTGCTGTACCCCTATAATAACACATTATTGTTAATCACCTATACTCCAATATGAAATAAAAATTTAAAAAAAATAAATAAAATAGATAACCACATAAAAAGCTATATTAATACATTAAATGTATGTCTTGATAGTCTACTGACTAGAGGTAGGCCTCAAAATTAATTGTGAATTTGTAAGTAGTCAGTGTAAAAGGGAAATACAATTGGTTACTATTGTGTCCATAAGATAAAAATAAACCAGTTGACTGGGGAAAAATACCTATTATTTGTATTAAGACAGACAGAAAATTCCCCCTTTATTTTCAGACAGGGCAACATGACCTAATGACTCTGTTTATTCTTTGATGCCATTTAAACGCAGGACCATGTACTTTTACAGTCAGAGGAGATGTTTCTCAAATTTACTTTATGTAAATCGTCAAAACAGATTATCTCAAGAAAAACAGATTATTCTCAAGGTTCAGTTAGGTCAGGCTTCATTTTTGCTTATTCAATATGAACTTGTCAATATCACGCATAAACTTTTAAATACATGCGTAAAATTCTACTGGAAGTGTTTACAGAAATAAGGATATTTTTTGTGTCTAATCAATTTGTGTTGTGTTTAAAGTATAACTGAGTTCAAATTAGGGTATTTGCCTAAAAAACATAAATTAATTTTCCTGCATTACTTGAAGAATTGTTCATTCACACTTTTCCATCTTTCTAGCTTGTTTACTATCAGGAATGTTAGAAGACTGTACTGTAGTTTGAGCTATGTGGCAAATTTCTCATCAATTCATTTAGAAATTCCCAAATATCTGTGTGTTTTTATGGAGAACATATTTTATGTCTGATTCATTTTTCATCAGAGTACTTCTATTTATTTATATGTGCCAAATCTTGGTGGAAAATCTGAGTCTATTCTTTCTTTCTTTATTTTTTTCCCCACTTTTTTTTTTTTGGTAAAGCTATTTTGACATTTTGATTTCTAATTAATTTTTAAAGAGAACCAGAAAGAAACACATAGAGATGTTGCATTTTTTAAAGCATGATATCAATAAAGAAAACATTATCTTTCTTAGAAAACTTTGCTATGAGAACTTGAGATTTTATGGACACTCTGTGTAAATCAATGATCCATGAGAGCAAAACATGCACACTGGGTTCTAGGTCAATATAAATACCAAAAAACGAAAATGAGAGCAAGATGCTTTTGAACATGGTTTCAAATGTGTTGCATTCACCTGAATTTTATGGATGATATTTTTAGCTCCCTTGCATAAGAAGGATTTAGCTGGCCCCTGAAAACTAAGCACCCTGAGAAAGATATCCTTTACCAGTCACTGCAATGTGCCTCTACCATCAACTGACTGAAAGAAAAAATGTCATCATTATATGTCTCATGGCCTTTATTAAAAAAGGAAGTAGTGTTTAGTCCAATTTAACTTAGGATTTTTTATGATATTGAGAAATTACTGGAATGTTCTCAAGTTATCTGGAACAAAATACACTAGTAATTCCTCGTAAAAACCAGTTTGAAGACTGATATATGAACATAAACATTGTAAAATTATTTCTAGGCCTCTTATCATCCCAGCTTAAATATTCCAATAACCTTCCATTTTTTTCCTAGCTTGATTTCCAGATATTCTGTGCCAAGTATATTTGAATTCAACTGTGGCTACTCCATTATGCCATGATCAGAATAGTTTGATCATCTTTATCAGTTTGAAAGATGCACTTCACAGATTGGAAATAGTTTTTCACAGGTAGATTTCACACCTAGTTACTCCAAAGAGAATTGACATATGGTAGAGATGTTTTTTTTTTTAATTCACAAGCTGCTTAAAATAGAGATTAGAAAAAAAAAAAAATAGAGATTAGTAGAAAGTTCAACTTGATAATTATAAAATGCAGAATATTAAATCAATTAAATAAAAAGAATTAAAATACGAAGATAAAGCACAGTCACCCTTACCCTGCAATACTTCTTTTAATACTCTCAATTGCACATCATGAACAATTACCCACTCAGTAAAATCTTTTTTTTTTTTTTTTCCATTTTGATATGGCCACATATCACCTTTAACAAAAAGAATGAAAAATAAAAAAACATTTTTCCCTTTAGTTGTAAAGCATTTTCTACTTAAACTGCCTCCATTTCTTAAGTATTTTAGTTGCCTAGGAAACATACAAAGATTTTTCTGCAATAGCAGGGATCCATTTAAACACCAAATTCCCTCTGTAAGCCTGGTTCATCATTTTTATATTGCAGAAGTCTTCAACAGAGCACTTGACTGCAGCCAACTGGCTTGCTACCATATCACACTTTCATTCTAATAAAACGGGCCAAACAGATTTTCAGAGAGTTAAAGCACAGAGTCGTGGCCCTAACAGTATGATCCAGAGTATCATTTCCTTGGGATTCTAGAGTTTGAGAAGGATTATCTATTTTCAGATGTTAATCTAATCTATTTTCCGCTACAAAAGATCAGCACACATTAACACTGGAGAGACCACTATTTTCTTGTCTTAATTTTTTTAAGTGCATTAACTCTTTTAGGAAACTAGGATACCATTTATAACATACAAAGTGGTCTTCTACACATTTGTTAGCTCTGTTTGACTTTTATATATTTTATCAGTATAGCATTGGTGTAGAGGAAAAACTACGTATTTCAGGTCATACAGAGGGATTTATTACAGCAGCTAGATTGCCAGTGGAGTTGTGGGGGGAATAACAATTAATCTTTGTTGCTTCCAGGTTCCGCCATCTAGATAATGATAAAAATAAGATCTAAATCCAAAGGTCACCGTGATAGATCTAATTTATATAAAATTATCCCTTCTATGTTTCTTATCTCAGGGAATAATGCCACCATCTTTCTCATTCACAAGTAAGAAACCTAAAAATTTCTTGTCCTCTCCCTCTCTCTGTCCTTCACATCCAGTAAGTCACTTAATCTCTCTACACCACAGCCACTGTCGCTGTCATTTCCAAAATCGATATTTATTTGGTCTCCAAGTCTCAGTTTGGGCTGCTTTAGTTCTCAACAATGATGCCAGACTGATCTTTCTAATACCTTTCTGACCCTGTCATTTAATTCCAGCGACTCCACATAAATCTTCACATTTCTAATAAGACATTCAAAGCCCTTATCTCCCAAGCTCTTGGTGTGTTCTTGCTTGTAAACTAAGAAATACAAACACATCAATCTAGCCACACCGAGTTATTTCTAGTTACCTTAATATTCTATGCTTTACTTTTTATTCTATTGTCTCTGCACTGGAATGTCTACCTGGAACTTCTAGATTCCAGAAGGACTAACTAGCCATTACCCATTTTTGTTTCCACAACTGAAATATCACTTGATCTATGACGAATTCTTGAACCACAATCTGAACTGGGTATTGCTGCTTTCATGAAGTAAGACAGGTTAAGACAGAGGTTATTATTTGTTCACTGTCATATGCCCATGGCTAGTTTCCATGAGACAGACATTAAGCACTTAATTTGCTTAAGATAAATTTCTTTACCATCATACCAGTATATATAATAGAAGGGGGGTCTCCTATTAAAACAAAATGGAAACAAACATGTCTAGGAAAGTTGGTAGGGCAGGCAACCCTAAGATACCTATTTCTATCCATCGATTAGCTTAAAAAAACAGAATGGCATTTGTCAAGGATGATGGTCCCTGCACAAAATGCCAAGCACTTATAATGAGGCTTTTTTTTTTTTTTCTTTTTTTTTTAGAAGCATCTGAAAGGATGTGTCCTGGGCCCCTGGTATGCAGGTGTGGTATGGAGTGGAGAAAGGAATCTTCTCTCCACTTCTCCCAAGGATGTTGAGAGTTTGAATATGTTGGAGAAGGCAGATAACAGTAATATTTGAATTACTACTAGTATACGATCACATTTGAATTCACAGGCTGGTGATGTCTCAAGTCATTATGTATACTTTTAAATAACATTTATACAAAGAGGTGTATGTAAACATACTGTGAACATGTTCACTAAGCTTGGATTTATATTTAGTTACTTTACAAATGACAAAAACTGTGAACTTTCTGGTATTGGCTACCAGGGCTTATCAATCTAAATATCCTCTCTTTGTTCAGTTATTTTTGAAGATATTCCTATGAGGTTAAAAGTCTCTTAGTGTCATTTTTAGAACATTAGTCAAAATAAAGGAACACATATTCCTGATAACTAAGCAATTTTAGGTGAAAGAGAACATTTTTCATTAAATTTACTTTTATTAGGTAATATGCATATGCTCATGCCCTAATTTTCTTGTCTCATTTATAAAGCATCTCAGGGGATATGACTACATCTCATGCCTCCTTTCCTCCCTTCCTCCATAGTTCCTTGACACAATAAATGCCATGTAAATGATATGACTGAGAAGGCTTACACTTCACTAGGGGGACTAGGTTTCTGGAACACAATTCAGTCTACATGTTCAGCTTTTATCATTTTAACTCACTTTTCTTTTGCTAGTCACGTTGAAAATGGATGACATCAGATGATCAAAGTACAGTATTAACAAAGTTGCAGTATTGAATACGTTTCACCTGCACTATTTTTGAATCACAATTCACTGCAAATGACAAGACAAAAATCTTTATTAGTAAGATTCGGGGACACAGTCTTCCTATAGACTTTGAAAGATACATAGGTATTCACCTGTCTTGCTCTAACTGGAAGTTAGTATAATAGAAAGGATTGTACAGGAAGAGTTCACATTAGCTGTTATCATTTTGGAAATGAGAAAATCAATAAATAATAATTATAGTATAAACAAAAGGGAGACTTTATTTTTCTTAAGAATATTAAGCACGGGTTTAACCTACCAAGAAGGTTTTAAAATATCATTTCAAAACCTTTATTACAGAGGGCTGAAATCATTCTAATTATTCTGAACCAGATGATTTCCTAGGATTCCTTACAGCTTTTTCATTCTATGTGCTAAAAAAGATACAAACAAAATGCTAATGGAATCAAGAATACATATTTTGAGTGAAATCAAGTCTTTTGAAATTTATGCGGAAGTACAATTTTAAAGAAAATATCAAGAACTTTACATCCCTATAAATTTAAAAGGTGGAAAAGATTGCCCTAAACCTGGTCAACAGAATAAAGAACCTCACAGTTTGCCGAAAAAGAATGAGAATTAGGAACAAAAGTTAGAGAAATTAGCAAAAGAATAGTGTAAATAAATAAGAGAGTTTATCAAAGTAAGATTTAAAAGCAAAACCCATGTAAGCATTCATGATACAAATTTATAAGCTTTGAAAAAAATGGCCAAATGGTCTCTAAATTTGTCAGAAAACAGACTACTTCTCCTTAAAGGGTAAACTACAACTTTTAAAAATTTCCAAAGGATAAAATTCTTTTATCGAAGTGTTTAATTGCTCTTTGTATTTCTTAAACCATAATTTACACTTTTATTCTAAATCCTAAATATGGACTCTCCCTGGATTTTTAATATCAATCTTGACCAAAGATCCACTTTTTTGGCTTTTCTACTCCCTGTTTATAATGTAGACAGTTCCCAATGCCATTTTTCCTTCCTCCACCATGATAGCTCACCAGTTCTAATCTTATGGGCTGATTTTCAACCTTGCACAGTCCCTTCTCACATATCTACACATTGGAATATCAAGTGTTCTTCAAAATTAACCACAAATACTATTTTCTCCAAAATGGTCGTCACTCCAGCCACAAGTGGGTTAATTCTCTCTCTCTTTTTAAAACATTCTCTGTGCTTCTCACTATCAAAATATAATACTTCTCTTATGTTCTTGTAATATATGTGTTTGTTTCTGAGTGTATATATATATATATATCTTATCTTTTCCACTAAACTTTAAACTCCTCAAGAAGAATTAGAGTCTAGTTAATAGTTATGTCCTCCTGTAGCCTTTAGCATGTGTTCTTCACAGAGGGATGCTCAGATCTATCTGTGAATGATGGAAACATAATATATCTCATTCATTTATTCAGTAAATGTTTATCTATATGGTGAAGGAGCAAGAAAAAAGAGTAAACATTTCAGGGACTGTTAACATAAGTAAGTTAGAAGAATACAAGCTTGTGTTCAATCTATCTTTTTTTCCCTAAAATAAAGGGATATAATTATTGCAGAATATGGAGGGCATTTTTTTGTCAGAGAAATCTGGCTTCCACTTAAATGCTACGTGGTGTTGAGCAAATTAATCTCTCTGAGCTTCGGTTCGTTCACTTATAAAATAGAGATAATACTTATAGTTCATTATAAAGGGCAAATGGCAAATCTATGAGAAGTGTTCAGCTTAGTGCTTGATACACAGATGTCTATAAAAGGATAAACATGAGATTCTCTTGTGGGGGATTGAGAGATGGACAATAATGTTTGTTTTCCTTAAAGTAAAGCTTAGAACACTACATCTTATGATTACAATAGAAAATTAAGTTTTTACACATGAAAAAAAAAAATGGCAGGGAGACCACATATTCCATCTTCTTAAAATAGTATTTTTTAATATAATTATCTATCTATCAAGTCAGCATAACTTTTTACCTTTGGAGACCTTTTAATTTTTTCTTTGAAAGAGATAAAAGTTAAGTGACCTAATTTTTGAAATATATATTTTAATTTAAAAACCTAAAGTATGACGTTCAATCATTTAGCAAGAGGTTTTCATTATGCAGAATTTTAAATATATTGTATATGATTAATCAATGGAGACAAGCTAAGAGCCTATATTTCTGACTTACCCTGGGTGTGGGGCCCACAAACACAGACATGTAAAGAGACATTATTTACCCCAAATAGAAATATTTTCCTGTAGAAACAGGGTTTTCCCCCCTCACATTGCTATAGAGTGGACATATTGGTCTTCTGGTTTCTTTATTTTTTAGCCTAACTGGTATCCTGGGGAAAATCCCTTTTCCTATGTCTGCCTCTCCCCTCATCAGAAACCTACATCATAGAGGGGTGAAGGTGTGACTAAGGTCTGGGGACAAAAAAGCATTTCATTTTGTTGCCCACAGGTACTGTGCACATGAAGCAACTCAGAAAATCATAGGCAGGAACCAAGGTCACACTACTGGAAGGAATAGAATTTTTCTTTCCCTGACTGAACCTGAACCTAGCAGGCTGTAGCCTAGTAGCTGATGGTAGCCACCTTGCTGCCTTTTAGCACTTAACAGTAAAGACTTAATACAGGAAAAGAGAGTCAAAAGAAGAAGAGAGGAGACAGACACCTAGGAGACAGATACCTCTGTTGTAGGCAGAAAAATGGATCCCCAAAGATATCCACATTGAAATCCCTGGAACCTGTGGATATTTTATGTTACCTGTAGAAGGGATTAAGGTGGAATCAAGGTTGACCTTAAGATATAGAGATTATCCTTGTGGACTCAATACAATCAGAAGGGTCCTTAAAAGTTAGAAGAGGGATGCAGGAGAGTTTGTGCCAGAGTTATACAAGGTCAGAAAAGACTCCACCAGCCATTGCTGGTTTTGAAGATGGAAGGGAGCCACAAACTAAGGAATGTGAATGGCCTCCAGAAACTGGAAAAGGCAAAAAGAAAAAAAAAGATTCTTCCCAAGAGCCTCCAGAAAGGAAGGCAGCCCTGCCCAGTGAGACCCATTTCAGACTTCTGACTCCAGAAATGTAAGATAATAAATCTGTCTTGTTTTAAGCCACTAAGTGTGTGGTCATTTATTACAGCAGCAAGAGGAAACACAGTACTCCAAATCTTTGTATAAAGTTTCCAATAATGCCTACGGTCTTTTCAGTGGCATGAGCCGTAAATTTATTATTTCTTTTACCTTTGTATGGTTGCTATCTTGTAGTTTACCCGGTTAGGCACTATGGCTAAATGTGGGTTAAGGAGCAGGTTTTACTGGGGAAACATACATCCCAGGATTCAGTCAGACCAGAAGGCGTAGGTTCCCTTATTCTCATTAACCTTCCAATGTGAGGCTTACTGGGGCCGGCTGGGCACATAGTAAGAATAGGTGTTCCAGGGAGGAGCCTGGCCTCATCTCATCCCCCTGGGAATTGATACTGAAGATCAGAGTAATCAGGCCTTCTCCTCTTGCTGATCCCTCAATAGTAAACTTCTCCAGTAAAGCCTATTATTTTGACCATACTTTGCGTTATTGTACAATTCACCCTGAGTCTTCGCAAACAACAGGTGGAAACCTCAAAAGGACTGACTCACCTTGCCTGACATCTTCACATTTGAGACCATTTCTGTCATTTCCAGCTGAGCCATTTGATGAATATCTGATACCTGATGAATACAGTAATAAAAGGATTTTGCCTTCTTCCTAGAATTCTCTTAAGCATTGATCCTAAATTCTCTGGAGATTTCATTCATTCATTCACTCTTCCAGGCAACACAATTCACTAAGTACATGATTATAATCTAGATGCTGAAAACGTAAATATAAAGAAGATACCATATCTCTCCCCAAGGAGTTCATGGATTAATAGGGCAAATGGGAAAATAAGCTGAAATTACAATGCAATATGATATATTCTCTAAGATAAGTATTTGTAAGGTAAGAGAATAGGAAGATAACAGAGAGAAGCATGATTAAAAGACTCATAGATGTTAGCTGTATTTAGAATCTGGACTCAGCTATAATTATCCTTTTCCCAAATGGGAAGGAAGAACATCCTGAGATAAAATGATTAGTAAAAAACAAGCTTCCTGACTACAGAATACATGTCTGCATTTCTTGGCAGGAGGAATGACTAAATATGTCAACTCAAGTGCAAAGGCTTGACTATAGTAGGTGCTTAAAGAATACTTGTGGAATGAATGTCTAAATGGATAATTAGCAAAAAATAGCTGATGGTGCCTAAATTATGTTACTAATTGTCACCATCAATAAAGTGAAGTAATTTATAATTACAGTTAGAAAAAATTCTCGTATTGAATTTAGTTTTGACAAATAGCAGCTTAAATAGTGACAAAAAGAAACTGGAGGCTTTACGGTTAAGAAAATCGGCTTTAGATACCAGCCAGCCTGGGTTAGAGTCTTGACTGTTCTCCTTATTGGCCACTGTGACCTTGGCCAGGCTACTTAACCATCCTAAATTTGTTTCCTCCTAACAGGCTAAATAACTTTGGAGCCTATTATTTAGAAAATCTGATGATTAAAGGAAGTAATATATTTGAAATGCTTAGCAGAGAGCCTAGAATTTAGTAAGCACTCAATAAGTGTTTGCTCTAATAATAACTAATAATAAATATCCATATGAAAATAACTTTTAAACATCAAGTGAGACTGTTACAGAAGTTGAAAATTTTAATCTGGAAAATATTAACTATAACATAACTATTTTTATAAGAGATCCCATTGGTGTAATCATTGATTGTGATTTTGGCCCATATGTCTATGTCAGAGGAATGGAATATGGCCAAGGATTTTTAAGTAATTGTGTAAAATTGCTCCTGTTATGTAAAATTAATTGAGGGCTTGCTCCAGCAGCTGTTATGTGTACACAGAGGCTGCAAACCCTATTAAATAGAGTGATAACCATATAATCATGTTTTTCACATATCATTTTGTGCTAGCTATCACAATTAAAGGTTTACAAATAACAGTGACTTGTTTAAATATTATTAACACAATTAGATTCTCCCAGTGTGTGAATTACACCCTAGAAATAGATCCGGCATTTTGGAAATTAGATGATCTCTATTTTAATACTATTTTAATATAACGTTACCAACTATTTTTCAAAATATCCAGTTCAACTGAAATCTATCCAAGTTAAACATCTGCACTGGCCAAATCTACAAAGAGCATTTTGGCATCACCCTTAGCTGTTTCCTTTATCACAGTCAAGAACTCTTCTACAAACACTTACATCATGTTGTATAATGGACAAAATATTTCATATATGCTATGTAATATGTTCTGACTGGATTTGCTTATCTCTGTAGTACAGATAAAAGTTGTTAACATTGAGATGGTTAAAGACTTACACCTAACGTCATAGCGTATACCCTCAGAATCTCTTTTGACTTTGCAACCTTGACTTTCTCCACATCATACATCGTCTCCACCTCCACATCACTAGAATCAATACACCACAAAATACCTTGCAGAATCATATGTTCACATTAGTTTTTCAGTTTCCCCATCTAACTTTAAATTGTGGCAGTCATCTGTTTCAGATCCTTTTTTGTCTAATCTCATTTGGCTTTGAGAACACCTTCTTTGGAAGAAGAAAACAGGTGGAGCTTACCATTGTTGACAAGGGCTACTTTGATCTAACAATTGTGATGTTAATTTAGAGGATCCATAGATTTTGCAGTCAATGCACAGCCAATATTTAATGAGCTTGAGTTAATTATCTTTTTTCCCTTTAGATAATTTTTATGTGGCTCACAATTACAATTAAATTTTAGATAAATTAACCTTCAGGAGCAAACCTGGAAAATATAATAAATATAGTTCTACCTGTAAGGGACACTTCTATATAGTATAGCTTAAGTACAGAATAATTTCATATATATTATTTCATATGTCTGCCCCTTCATTTGATTATCTCTGCATTACAGATAAGGAAATCAACATTTATAATACTTACAAGACTTATACCCCAAATCATAGAATGTGGTCTTAGACTCTGTCAAACCCTTGAGTTTCACCACATTGCCTCCACTTCATTATAATCAATATATCACATCCTGACATATTTGAAATCAGGTTACAGCCCGCTGATGAGAGTAGCCTCATCTCTTATTCCCTGGATTAACCTGTGAAAACTTTGGTTACCTGGGTGGGTAAAGCAGTTAAAGAACACCCTTCATAGAAAACTGTTAAAAGGAGGCTTATCTCTGCCTAAGTATTTGCCAAAACAGTAGGCATCTTCTAGAGACTGCAAACACTGTGTATGAAACCCAAGGTAATCTCAGCAGAGTGATGAGTGTTTGACCATGAAGCTTAAGGGAATTCATTGAAGGAATAATAATTAAATAGTATTTATTTTTGACCATGATCTCTGAGATGAGAAAAGAATTTTCTATTCAGGGTAGGGAAATAAGTGCTAGAGAGGGGCTCCTGGGACTAAACGTTTACTTGCAAGAATACAGCAAATTTCTTGGAGTAGACTTGTTCCTCAGGCTTCCTTTTATCTGATTTATTCACATGATACATGTCTGCAGGCTCTAGACATAAATCTGAAATTAAATCTTTTGCTAATATTTAGCATGGATCTTGCTATAGGTTTTCAGGCTTAAAAATAGGCAACCAAATTTCTCAAGGTATTATAAAATTATTGGTGTACTATCAATATCTGTCAATGCCTGCAGCCAAAGGCCACCAGGAATACTATAGTTGAACAAAGTTTGGTTTATTGCCTCTGCAATGGAGGAGAATGCTCTCCATGGGGAACTGTGGGGTTTTTCATAAGAGGCTGTTAGAAAAGACTTACGGTATCGGGGTTTGTGCTAAATGATTTGGAGAAAGGTTAAAGAAAGTAACCTTTTCTCTAGATTGAATGTAGCCAGAAAGCAGGGGTAATTCTACTATTAGGTAGCTTAATAAAATTCTTATCTGAAGACAGAAGGTAAAAAGCAAGACTGAAACTGTGGTATAGTGACAACAGAGCAGGATTGGGGAACATTTGGTAATTTTTGTGATTTAGACAATACTCATGTATTTATCAGCATTTGTATCTGATTACAGAATGTTCTTGCATTTGTCTTGATGCATCATAATCACAGAATGACCTAATGTAGTGTGTGTCTTCTGTTACATTGTTTACATTCAACATGAGGACATCATTATCTAGCCTTGAATGTCAGGAAACTCCAAGTAAGGTATAGCTGTTAGTACCAGGGCCATTCCTATCTCTCATGGGCTGCTTCTTTTTTTTCCCAGCTAGGACAGCTATGAACGCCTGTACATTCAATAGCAAATCCCTGTGAGCAAGTACTTTAAAATATATCCTGAATCTAACCATTTCTCAAGCCTTTCATTCTACAACCCTCATCCAAGTCAACATTATTAACTACCTGGATCCTGCTTCTACAGGATTTTTCTGTCCCCTAAAGTTTTGTCACTACTTAGCAGCCAGTGATGATCTCTTCCAATGTAAATCAGACCATGTAACTCTCCTATGCACAGACTCCAATGGCTTCCCATCACCCTCTCAGGCCAGTATCCAAAGCCTTCACCATGGTCTCACTTGGCTATTTCTCAGATATTTTTCACTGCCACACATGTTATCTTGGTTTTTTGTACTTGCTGTATCCTTTATCAAGAATGCTTTTTTCTCCAGGTCACCAGAAGGCTCACACTCATATTTCATTCAGGTCTCTATTCAGATCATCACCTGTTAGAGAAGCCTTCCTTAAACACTATTCTCTTTGCTTTTTATTTTCTCTACAATTTGTTTTTTCTTTTTCTTCTTCTTCTCCATAGCATTTTTTCACTACTGGATATATATTATTTATTTGGATATCTATTTATTTTCTGTCTCCTCTTCTAAAATCCAAATTCCATGAGGCTTAGAACTACAATTATTTGACCACTGTCAAAATAAGCTCTGTATCCTCAGATCTTAGAACATTTCCTAACACATAGTATAGGCTTAATCATGGATAAAGTCTATATCCAGAGTAGCATTTAGTCACAAGCCACAAAAGGAGCAGGTTAATTCTATGATTAGGTGGTATTATATTGAACCATAAAAAATAGCTGTTTCTGAAAGTCAAGATGGTTAAATAATGGCCATTTCATATCACCTCAATAGATAAGAACTCCCCCCATTACTGTGATGTAGGGCAGTCAGCCCTACACTGAAACAGGCCAACTTAAGCAATAAAATCTCTACTGTATGAAATGTACACCAGTCATGCTTTTATTCATTACTTCATTTAATGAACATTTATTTAGAATTTATCACCTCTGCCCTTTATAAGATGCAGTGAATATAGGGATAAACAAGGCAAAATTCTTCCTTCAAATAATACACTGAGGGAAGATAGATACAAAAGATAAAACAGAATGAGAATGGCCTCATGGAGTTACAGAAAGTATTGTATGGTAGTCCAGTGAAGGGCATTCTGAATTCATCCAGGACATGACACCTAATTTGAGGCTTTATGAATGAGTTAGGAGTTCACCTACGACTCAGGGATTGGAAGAGAGCCATTCAGGCCGAAGGGCAAATCCTGGCTATTTGAGAGAGCATATTTTGGTTGGGAAGTATGGACATTTCCTGGAATAGAAAGAATGGAGCCGTTTCCTGAGGCCTTTAGCAGAGGAATAGGCAGGACCTGGTGTATAATACAGTGATCCTTCACAGTGAGGTCTGCTGGATTCTGAGTCCTCGAAGTAGCATAGCAAGCAGTTTGGGGGCTTTAGGAGTCTGGGTGTTCCACTGTAAGTCACATACCAGCTGTATCAATGTTCTCACCTCTTAGCCTTCCCAACAGGGTTTGTAGTTTATAATATGACATACATCGTCCTTGGAAATCTACTGTTCTATCTTTATGCCTAATATACTAATTACAGAACATTTAAGTTTGAAGATCTTTGATATAAAATCCCCATGATGAAACATTACAGAGAATGGATATGATCACTAGTAAAATAAGAAATAATTTTTTTTTTTTAGCCAGAACCACAGAGAACAGAAGCTGTGTATGTGCATATATTTCTTATGATTTATGTCATAATGAGGTTAACAAATTAGGTCCATTTTCTTCCGGGTCCTGATTTGTATTCATTACACTGGTTTCCCTTTGATGTCAAAGAAAATGCAAAAGGGAAAGAGAAATGGTTAAGCCAGTTTCATATGTTCCTTTTGTTTATTTCTGTGTTTTTTAAAAAGCACCAGCACAGGTTCAGATTTATAAAGAGAGCTTAATCAATATTGTTGCTTTCAGCAGCCCTTCCTACTAATGCTTTATCTTACTAAGCAGTTCATGAACTGATGATTTTACAGAATTCTCTGGAATTAAGAATGTAGGCAGATGTTAAACTGTACTTATTTAGACATATTATTTTTATTATTTACATCATCAATTTCTTTCCTGATTAGTAGTATGTTTTCATGTTCATTTTTTTTTTCATAGCTACAATATAAAACTAAAATGTTTTGAAGATATAAAACATATAAAGAGATGCAGGTTTTTCATATACATTTGTTTTGACAAAGGAGGTAGGCCTTGATGGTGACATAGCTAAAGGTTGAATAAGCTGTTTCCAGGGGTTTGATTAATTGAGCTACAAACTCTGACCTATTTAACAAACCATACAAAATAGGAAAAATTTTTATTGGCCATATTTCCTAGTTAATTCACTCTTTACCACAGTTCCTTTTTTCATTAATATTCCAATCATGGAATTTTAATTTATTTTCTTCACTGTTTCCAGAGCATTTGTTATGAGTAAAAATCTGATAATTCTATCTAGCTAGAGTATACCCTTGAATAGATGTTCATCTGTTAATTTGTCTTATGTACAATTCTCATTTCTTTCAACATAGCATCTACTGAAAATTTGAAAGCCAGGTTTAGTTAATTAGCTACAATTTAAGTTTTCAATAACTGACTCAACCTTCTACCCTGAATAATTGGACAACAAACGAATAATTTTTTTCTCCTTAGTTAAGAGTATACAAAAGACTAATACTATTACCTAGTAACTGTAAAATCTTGTCAAAGTCATCTAACACCTCTGAGCATAACTTCCCTCATCAGTAGAACAAATTGCCACACGAATCAAATGAGACTGCATACAACAGAATGAGCACCGTGAACCATCATGACACAAATTTCCACACCCAGAGAGCCTGTTCAACAGTTCCCTGAATAAATAAAACACAACCTAAAAATATCACAGTATCAAGTGATAAATAACCTTTATCAAAATAGCCTTTTGTGACACCTAAGGAACAATTTTATTTAGCTTTTTAAAAAATGAATATATAATTATTTAACATAAATAAAAAGTTTGATTGACTTAATGTTAGCTAAACAGAAAAAGATTGACAATACAGATTGTTCAAAAAATGAAATTAAAAACATGAGTGACATAGAACATTTTAGGTATTAAGAAGATTATTCCAAACACATACTTTTTTTTGTGGTGCTGATAGAACATGGTATTAGTGAATACTACTATGCATTTATTGAATCCACTTATGTGCCACTGATCAGCTGTCAGTGACACTGGGTGACTGGGTGCTGCTGTCTGCACTTCATCAATACACCTCTGTTCTACTGCCTGGGAAATGCTGAGAAATGTCTCTTTGGGAACCTCTAACTTTGCATGGTTTCTAAGGGCAATGATCACGTTCTCCATTTTTCCAAAATACTATCATCATTTAAGAACACTCAATTGAAGTGTCACTTCCTCAGAAGAAGGCACTGTGTCAGGTTTCAAGTGAAACAATGAAAAATTAGATGTGATTACTGACCTCAAAGACATTCCTGCTTTGAGTGGTAAATGTATACACAATTGATCACTAATTGTTGCTCTGTCATCCCATATACTACAGTCAGCCTCTCAATGCCAAATCTGTGATTGGCATATACATGAGCTGACCCAAGGTGGCTTAACAAACTATCATTCCCAGGGACTTACATTTGGGTAGAGAGATCCTAGTTCTTTCTAGAATTGATTTAAGTGAAATAATCAAAAATGCAGATGAAAAAGGCAAACAAAACAGTAAAAACTGTGCAATACTCAGGAGAAATCAAGGAACTAGCTGTGTATTGAGTAGCAGGCCCTAGAAACATCATGGTCCAGAAGAGGCAAAGGGAGATGAAGATGAAGAGAGGCAGAGAAAGAGAGAGGAATAAATAATTTCCTTGACCCTCCAGAACTTTCTAACTTCTGATTCCAATCCCTCCTGAGCCTGACGGTACCCTGTCAATGAAAAACCTTCCAATCATTATACACTGTCCTATTTTACTCTAAGTAATGTAAGGTAAATTATTTACTTACAAACAATAGTTTTAAGTAAAATGAATGTGATCTAATGAGGAAAGCAGGAGGCTCTGAACTTTATCTCAGAAATAGCAATGTTATTTTAATTTCTCTGAAACCTTATGATCACAGGGAAGGTGGAGGGATGAGCTGTGCTTTGAGCGGGGAGGATGCCGAGGAAGGTTGAGAAAGCTGACTGGGCAATAGACCATGCAACTCTTTAAGATCTCTTGGAATCAAACTGTTAGGGAGGGTTGTAAAACATGTTGATTATTTAGGATCTAATTTTCTAAATTATTAATCATCCTCTGTTTTTTTCCCCCTAGTTCTATTCTGCTGCCAATTCTTTCAAAAAGAACTTTAATCCTATTAATTCCCCTGCCAGATTCCAGGAAAAGTATTACAAAAACAGTGAAACTAAAATCAATGTATCTGGTTATCTCTTAGCCACGTAGTAAAAGATTTGGTGGAAATAAGGGTAAAGTGATGTCTTAATGAGATTTGGGAAATATCTGCGGATTTCATTTATGTCTGCTCAACCTAATGGGGAACTATACATAACAGTTGTCTGTAATTCAATACCGAGTAGAACTTGCTGATTTTCCCCAGAGACACTGTAACTGTTCATTACTTTACACTGCAGTATAAATTGGCCCAGTGGGGAGGCAGGCATAGACTGAAGGGAGCTGAGAACAAAATTACATAAGCTAACTCTGCAGGCACCTTCCCCATACTTGAGGCCCTGGAATCCTGCTCTTGATACATTCAGCCAAACAATCTGACCCTTGCAGGTCACACATCTAGCTTTGTACCTGGAGAAACCACAGGCCAGTCTGGAGTTACCTTGAAAGTATCTTAAAAATGTATACCACTTGCCCCAACACCAATGTTAGGTAACCGTAGTCCAGAACATGCCCCTGCCTTACAGAAATAATAGTTTGCTACCTTCCTATACCAAGGGCATAAAAGCAAATGGAAAAAAATATAATATTGACAAGAACTGCCATGCATTTGCACCCCAGCTGTACCAGTTATATACGTGACTTGAGTCAAAGTGATTATTACTCTCTTTGTAGATTTCTTATCTATATAATGGGCATGGTAGCAGTACATCTGTCTCAAGCTTGTTGTGCCAGTCTAACAATACAAAAATGTCATAGCAAATAAGTAGGTCATGGAAGCTCTGTACTTGTTACTGTTTTTATTGTTGTTTTTGCTGTTGTCAACCCATTATAATTCTGACCTCAGTCTTTTTGTTATTGGGGAGGGAACAAAGGGAAAAAAAAAAAGAAAACAGTAGTGGGTGGATTAATCATAACTGGCACAATTTTGAAACTATGTGTACTCATTAGCAGCAGGTAAAAATGTAAATAGTCATTGAACTAGAACACATTTTACATTGTACTACCATCTCTCAAGTCAAAATAGTTATTTCCTGGCCTCCCTCTGCTTGCCTAGCAACATATAGAATATATTAACCAAGATACATTTGTGCATATTACAGTAGCTGAAAATAAGTATTGGGGGTTCATGAAAGAAATGAGCATCTATTCAGCGAGAAAATTAAGGATTATAGTTCCTAACTTCTCTCTGATGCTGTTTTGAGGGAAACTCGGTCAATAGGTAAAAACAGAGGTTCCTAAAAGCCAGCTTTCCTGAAATGTTGGCTATAGCTTTCAGGAATAGCTTACAGATCATTCTTTGCGTTCAGCTGGGAAAATTAGGGTAGCGTTAATCACAATTCACAATTCCAGTTCTGTCTGCTCACTTTTCTTCTTCTCTCCTGAGAAGATAAGGAAGAGTGGGCCCCAGGCATGATTTGTGTTCTTTATTTCTTATATTTAGATGTACCAGCCAAATGTTTATTACTAAAAACAAACACATGGTATCTCATTATGGTTCTAATATATATTTTCCCTGAATATTAAAAAAAAAAAATCACATGCCAGGGGTGGCAAAAAAAAACTACTGAGTTGTGATAACATTTTCTATCTCAGTTCTTTACTACAAAAGTCCTTTATTTATTACAACAGTGTAAGTACAACTTACAAATAGGAATTCTTAGATTCACTACTCTGCTCTATCTCCTGTTATAATCTCTCTTAAAATCAAGATAGGTCTTAAGTCAGTGTTAAGCCTTGGGAAGATCCGATTATCTCTGTTTCTGTTTCTGTTACGTGGATGCAAAGTCTACTCCATTAATTCAAAATTATCTTTTAACACTATGTAGTAAAGTAGTAATCTCATCCCAAAGAAAGATCTGGTCTTTGTCCTCAGCTCCTGGGAGGTAATCTCTAAGCCTTCAAGCGTTGTGCATGAAGAATGCCTTTATTTATTTGGTGGCTTTGGACAACATTGGGTGGTCTATGCTAACAAAGTGACTCGTGGTGGGGACTTTGGGCCATACAATAGCAGTTCAACTTCTGGAAGGGCTGGAAACTCCAGGCAATCAACCACATCTATGGGACCGGGCCCCAGTAGAAACCTTGAACACCAAAGTCTCGGGTGAGCTTCCCTGGTTGGCAATACTCCATGCATCCAGTTGCACATCATTGCCAGGAGGAGTTATTTAGCACTGTCCACAACTCCACTGGGAGAAAACAACTGGAAGCTGCACATTTGGAACTCCCCTGGACTCTGCCCCTTGTGCTTCTTCTCTTGGCTGATTTTAACCCATGACTTTCTGCTGTAATAAACCATAACCACAAGCTTAACAGCTTTCAGTGAGTTCTGCCAATTCTTCTACTGACTTATTGAGCATGAAGATGATCTTGGGCACCCTAAACTTGCAGTTGGTATCAGAAGTGAGGATGGTTTTTACAAGCACCTACTATGTGCCTGATATTGAGCCTGAAACTATGGATAGAAACCAATGAAAAACATTTTCATCCTGACACAGCTAATAGTCCAATGTAAAAGCCTACTTCCAGCCAACTTCCATTGAATCAGAAAAAGTAATATTTATTAGCAATAACTATGATGATGATGATGATGATGATGATAACAATGGCAGCCACTAATGCATATTGTGTCTTTATTATGGAAGACCTTGTCAAAGAGCTATCATATAATTCCCACAACAATTCTGTGAGGAGGATACTATTATCATCCTCGTTTTTAGAGATGAGAAAACTGAGGCATAGGGGGATATGTAACTTGACTAAGATCACGCTGCTAGGAAATAATGAAACTGGAACTTAGGCTATCTAAGCCCAAAGTTGTTCTCTTACACACAGCGCTATATGAGCTCCCACATGGAAATCCCCTAACATTGTGTGTGGCACAAGGAGAGTGCTCAATGAATGTCAGAGGACTTCTTTTCTGCAGGGCTTCCCTCAGGACATGTTCTCTAGTGAAGGACCCCTAGTGGTTCCCTCCTGCAGAAATGATGCCTTTATTTAAAACAAAGAATGGTTGTTAAGGAATGTGACATCACCAAATCAAATATACTCATCAAGACTGGTACAGTAAGAAATTGAAAGATTCTGCTATTTGTAAATTAGAGAAGGACATGTAAATATGAGACAATTGATAAAACTGGATTTAACGTGGGAAACGTTTAGATACTTTTTTTCCCATTTAAAAATTTCCACTATTGAACACTTTTATATCAAATGCTTTGAAAACTTACATGCTGTTATTCAGAGAAAACATAATAGTGATCTTAAGCAAAACTAAGACAGTAAAATTGCAGGGTATTTTTTTTAAAAGAATCATAAACATTTTCAAAATCATTAATCAGTGCAAAAACATTATTAACTTCCTACAATGTGCTCAAGCAGTACGGTAGATGCTGAGGATACAAAGAAAGAATTACATGAAACCATCTTTAAAATGATTCATGAAGATACACAGGGTACCAATATCCAGTGGTGGTATAATTCATTAGAAAGTGATACATGGGGAATAAGAAGAAAAGATTAACTATGCCTGGGCAGGACTAGTTCAGGTAAGATTTTAGAGGAGACACATCTGAACTAGTTTTGAAGACAGATTAAGACTATTTAGACAGACAGTATGTGGGAGAAAGATATTCCAGGCAGTGAGAATATAAGAAAGAGCATGGAATGTTCAAGGAACTGAAAATAGTTCAGTGTTTCTACGGTGAAACCTACAAATGATGGGAGGAGAGGGAATATTTGAGCAGGAAGATGCGTGGTTAAAAAAAATAGGTAGGATCAGGACACAATGGCTTGTGTGCCATTTTAAGGAGTTTAGAATCATCCTGTTAACAGTGGGTGTCCCTAAATCATTACAAGTAGGAAAGTGACATCAGATTTGTATTTTAAAACTATCATTCCCTCAAAAATTATATTCTAGAGGAAAAACTCAGTTATTTCCTATTTTATAAAGCAGAACTCTGATACAGTGATTAAGTATATGTTCACAGAAGCCAGAAGGAATGGGCTCAATTCTTGTCTCCTCCACTTATGTACTAGCTGTGTTCTTGGGCAGGTCAATTTATCTCTGACATTTAGTCTTCTCATCTAAAGGAAGGATAAGAATACTTCCCATTCATAGGACAGTTGTAAGAATTAAGTGAAATAATACATATTAAATACTTAGAGAAAGTTTTTAATGAATGCTAATTTTTAACATGGTTATTATTATATTGTTTTCTCTAGTCAATACGTTGGATATTTTAAATTTGAAAAGAAACAATTCCTCATGTATTCAATTGGCTTATTTTCCTTTTTACTACTGTAACTCCTTGTTTTTGCAAATTAGTAACAGGTAAGCCAATGCTAATACCATAAGTAACAAAGTTACTTCAAAATGCATTCATGAGGGATCAAAGTAAAAAATGAAATAAATCTGTAAAAATCAGCCTTTGAATTTGTATCACTCCAGGTAGACTAAGAAACATCAAATGGAATAATGATGAAAATTTAGCAAGTTAGAAAGGATTAGTCAAAATTTCTGTGAATGAAAATTTCAATTGAATTTCTAAGTCAACTTAACTTTAAACATATGCTTATTAAAATAATTTTAAAATGCAAATGTGTTTTTTTCCTATTTCCTTCTTAGTTTTTACTAATATTATATTTAAGAATTTTATATATCTGGCCCCTCATAAGCAATGATATGATAATTTAATTAGGGGCTAAAAGCTATTTCTATGATGATTTATTTCTTTGGATTCTCTTTTCTCCAACTCCTGTCTCTACTCCACATGCACACTCATGCATATCCAAAGTCTATTCACCACAGCTATAATTATTTTCCCCAAAAGTAATTTCCAATCTGGTCAATACCAAACAAAACTTAGTATTGCCCATTTTTGCAGGACTAGATATTTAATTTAGATATTAAGTATAAAACACTTTACTTAATATTTAAGATTAACCATCAATCAGGTATCTTATCTACATTCTAATTTCTCTTCCCATAGCTCTTATACTCCTGCCAATGTGCTTCATGGTATATATTACTTAATTATTACCATATTGCATTTGCCACTCCTCCATAGTCTGAGGGCTCCTATTACCAAAATTTTTGAGCTATCACATGTTTTGAAATCCAATTCCACATTTTAAGATTTCAGGAAGCTTTAAGTTTCTATCTAAAAGTAACCTCATTTGTTCTCCATTTATTCAGTTTTGTCTAAACCATCTTACTTTGTACTTGCAGCTATGCTACTTTATTTAACGTAGCAGTATCATGTCTGGAAATAATAAATTTCTCAAGGACTGGGGTTAGGTTCTATTTTGCCTGCAGTAATTTATCTGAGGTGATCTCTAAATGGGTAAATCTATCAAGCAGACATTAATTGGAAAAAGAAATCTCTTGAGAGATAGTTAAGGACATGCATTCCCAATGGGGAGAATATCCTCCTCAAAGGGATTCAATTGGTTCTTGAGGGCAAAAAAAAAAAAAATCTTAGGTATGAAGATGGTCTGTGGCCTTCCAAAGGATCACACTATATAAACAGATACTTACTATAAAGCTGTGCTATAACAGTATACCTGTGGTATTAAAATTTCATGGGTATTGGAAAGATTAAAAAAAAAGATCCCTTAGGTGAGTGATAATGAAAAAAAGATTGAGAAACACTGGTCTTGTATAATTTTTTATGTTGATATTTTTGTACACCCACAGAAGGATAATCAGATTAATTTACAGATAAAAATTTCATATGTTTTAACTTGATAAGGGCATATGCAAGTATGAGTCATATTATGCCAATTATTTTAGAACCCTGAGTTTGGACCAAACTCTCACTTGAATATACTTATATCTAATAATCATATTTTCTGATTTATCTATTTGCCCTAAATATAAAGTTTAAATATAGAACTTGAGCATATTTCAGAGAGATGGCATTGGAATGAACTACCCTGGGACGAAGTGAGAGAGTAGCATTGACATATATACACTACCAAATGTAAAATAGATAGCTAGTGGGAAGCAGCTGCAGAGCACAGGGAAATCAGCTCAGTGCTTTGTGACCACCTAGAGGGGTGGGATAGGGAGGGTGGGAGGGAGACGCAAGAGGGAGGGGATATGGGGATATATATATATACATATAGCTGATTCACTTTGTTATACAGCAGAAACTAACACAACATTGTAAAGCAATTATACTCCAATAGAGATGTTAAAATAAAATTAAAAAAAAAAGAAATCCAACTAAAGTGAGATTTTAAAAATATTCACTAAGTCTAAAATCAGAAATATAAAATGACTGTAATTTGGAAGAGAAAATAAATTTTTAAAAGGTGTAAAATTTAAAAGGTGTATCTCTGTCCTTAAGGAGTAGATCATTGGTCAGCTATTGTTTTGTAAAACAATAAATACTTAAATACCACATAGGTATCTTCAGATTGACTGATAGACGAATCCAGGAAATAAATAATTGTATGGAGATATATAAAAATATCTCGAGGTTGCAGAATTGATTAAAATTATTTATAACTGTTATATTTCTCCAATGAGTTTCCTGGGATTCTTAAGGGAATCCTATCACAACTCCTAGGGAACATTTTATATGGCAAAGTTACTCTGTGATCATGACATGAACATACTTGAAGATATGTTTTCATATCTACTGGGCATCAGATTAAAATTTTAACTTTTAAGATGAGGAAAGAGCAGATCCATAAAGCAATGTAAAGTATTTTCTCCAGTAACTGAAGATTTTTGGAAAGCACCTTGTGGTAAAAGTCACACTAAAATATCTTTTTATCAACTGCAGGGTACAGGAACATAAAAGTTATAAATAATGTTACCCCTGACAAGAACATAGTTGTTCCCTTCCCTGAATTTACATAGAGTAAAGAAACTAAACCAAGTAAATGAAATGCCTTATTTGTTAGAGCGAATAAATCATTTTTTCCAACCTTATTTAGTCTACCTCTGACAGTTTCCAGTCTACCTTAAACTCATCTCATTTTATTGAAACTGAATTTTCTAAGGCCTCCAGTGACCTAATGTGGGGAGAATACCAAGGCCTCTCTTTTGTTCAAAAGTGTAAATGTCTTTATTGCCTTAGAGCCTAAGGAGCAGGCTTCTAGACATTTATTATGTCTCTATGTAGCCATTAGATCTATTTGAATTGGTGTGCTTCTTGACTATATTAATGGCCCACTTCCTCACAGCAGATCAATTATTCAATCTTAGAAACTACTAAGAAAACCTGTCTAAAACTAAATTCGCAGCCTAAGTCCACATCAACCTAAAAACTTTCAATCCAGCAGCACCAATATGCATGATCATAGACATAAAGATACATTTCAAAATTTTAATAACAGAAAAACAAAAGTAAACACAAAAATGAAGCCAAAATAATTCTACCTACCTACCTATCTATAGATAAATACATTTACTCATATAGATATAGATATACACATACATATACATATATCATCATCATCATCAGAAAAATATACTGAAAGCCAATTTAAGAAAGACAACCTTGACATTTTAAATAGAGTTAAAAGGATCAAATGAAAATTTAAGCACACAGAAAGGAATAGTTAAATCATAATTTATTTTAAAAGTTTACTCATTTGAGTATGTTTTTAAATTTTAAATTTTAAATAATTTTAACAAGTGGAGCTGGGGGTTCTCAACCAGGGGTTCTGAGGGGAGGCTAGTTAAAGATTTCTAAAGAGTCAATTTTGAGGTTCAAAGCACCAGCATATTCCGTAAGAAATTGTGTAATATAGGTACCTGTGCAGCTTTTAACTTTTTGAGAGAAAGCTCAAACTTTCATGCTGTTTTCCAAATAGTAAAAAACTACTGGCAGAGAGTTAATCAAGAGTTATTGGATGAAGTCTTAGTTTGATTATTTTTATTTTCAGTCTATATCTATTTTCTCAAAAGGATATACTTTTTGCTAAGCTAGCTATATTAATTCAACAGTCAAGATAATCATGATATTCAAAAGATATTTATAAATGCAGCTTTACTTTAAACTTGAGGGGGTCTCTATAATATGTCAAAAATCAACCAATGAACATAAATAACAAGAGTAATTACTGAGTATAAAATTCGAGAAATTATTTCATGTTCTAGCTCCTCATTTGGAATATCAAGCTATATTAATACAAAAGGATCACTGTAAAGTATCAAATTTTAATAAGATATTTTCATACCTGAAAGTAGGAAAGGCTCAAAGTTTGCAAGCTTAGCTCAGATGCTCAGCCCTGGCAAACACATCTGCCAGTCTAAGTGTCTAGGGAAGTCTACCCTGTCCTTTGCCATAGTGAGCTAGGATACGACTCTCTTCCTCAGCCCTCTGAGGTTGAGGAGAGTTGGGTGACCTAACTGAGAGAACAGTAATTGTGAGACCACACTTCAGTCTCATCCTCCATGCTCATGCATGAAATCCACCAAACCCTGTGGCAATGGCATGAGACAGTCTGGGTCTGATATAACTTCATGTCCTCTCCTTACTTGTGAACAATCAGAAGAGCAGTTGTATCACATGCTTGGATTAACCAGTGATTAACTGGCCAGGGATATATGTCTGGAAGACAAGTGTTGAAGAAACTGTAAAACCAACCTTCCAGAAAAGAAATTAGGGTCAGTGCTTAGGAGTATCCATGTAAAGATCTCAGATCACTATCTTAACTGTGAAACCTTGGCAGGCTTCTAAGGTCTTCAAAAGCTGTGATGGATCTTCATTTGATGATAGCATTATAACAGGTAACTTTTTAGTAAAAATAATCCTCTTGTTTAAGTGACAGGTACTTGGGATCTTTACTCCACTTTTTACAAATCTATTAATGTGAAAAGTAAACAGTCATGACCAGGAGGGGAGAAAATAAAACAGATAATTATATTGCAACCAGAATAACAGGGCAAGAGTTAGAGAAAAATACAGTTGCTACAGCACAAAAAATGAAAAGTATAATTAAATCACTAAACAAGAAAATTAATAAAAGCAACTGATATTGATATTTTTTCTTCTTTCCTAATTGTCTGGTTCAGAACCTTCTGAATCACTTATAGTAGTTTATACAACTACGTTTAAAGAATAAGGAGGTGTATACAAGACAAAATTTATAAAGATCTAATAGCAGGTTTATACCTACAAGTAAATGCAATAAAATGGAAATTCAATCATTTAATCTGGCCCAATAGAATAACTTAAACTAGTAAATATAAATAAACTTCACGGTAAAATGGTCTGGGAGAGCTTAATTACAGCAATTCAGGAGAAGTTGATAGGTACCAAGACTTTATTCAAATTATTTTTAATTTTAAAACAACTGCTTGATGATAGGAATAGATAATGTAAAAAATAGAACAATTGAAGATTGCTGTTGCTGTTACACTGTATCAACTTATCTTAATATGTGAATATTATAAGAATAAATCATGGAATGTGTTTGAAAACTATCCATTATATGATATATTAGCTCAGATCAATGTATCTTGCTAACAGATGAAATGTTCTAAAACATATTCTTCAGAAACTACTGAAGTTTTACTATTTCCTCTAGCAGATAAATCTTAAACAAAAGTTGAAATAAGAATGGTAGTTGGCACTTATATATGGTAAAGAGAGTGCTGATTTCAGCAACTGTCATAACAATCTTAAAAAAAGGAAAATTCATTACATATTTCTTGGTCTGATAAGTGGCCCTTCAAGCTATCACATAACCTGACTTAATTATAAAATTATATGCTTTCACATTTGCATAAAATGTTTAATATTATAGTGGAGTAAAAAGGGAAAATTATAGAAATAGTGAAAATGTTTATGTCATATCTACATATGTTTCATAGTCTTCATTTGAGTAAATACAATAAAGGTGGATTGCATATATCCTGTATAAAATCCTGACAATATTCTGATTTTGGAAGCTAGAAAAATCCATCCATATCCTATTGGGAAATTCTCTTCCCACCAACACCTGTTCTACTAGAAAAAAAAAAAACCATGAAATGCAAAACAAAATATCTGAAATTGATATAAAACACACTGCTGGTGTGTAGACGTCTGTACATACACAGAATCTTTAGCTGTAAATATCTATGAAGGAGAATTTTCATTCTTAGCATGTATGTTTCAATTCTCTCTAAGGGTAGTTTCAGTTTAATCAGCACAAAATCATAGGTGAGAGCCAGCTTTCACACATCAGCACAGGTGATCAAAAAAAAAAAAAGGAATGAAGAAAAGATTTTGAAAATTATTAGACTAAAGATGTTCATAGAGTTCATTCTGATCTCATGGTCTCAAGGGTTCGCTGTGGTGATTGGGAATGGGGCAAGAGACAGATGGCATCACCCACCTACTGATTTCCTAGAAAAACAGTTGGTCATCTTCAACTGTCTCAGTAGTTAAATTAAATGGACAGCGCCCAATTATCTTTTCACCAAAATCATCAGACCAGCATCATTATTATCTACCAAATATTTCAAGGCCCACCCCCTCCTCACCAAAATAAGATTGCTACATGTCAGACTTATCAAGATAAGGTGTAGCTTCACTATAGGAAGTAGTTTGGAGTTTTAATTTATAATCATAACATTAAAATTAAAATACTGCTCTACATGATCATGTTATTATACTCAACAAGGTCTTAGATTGTAGATTTAAAATGCATATGACCTAATAATTGCGTGAATGCTAAATGCACATATAAGAAATGTCATTAACAAACAAAGACCTTTCCTTTGTAAATTTGTTAAATTGCTTCCATTTTCTTCAGAATTCAGTGGCTCTTTGATTTTGGCTGTGTAGCATGGCTTGTGGGATCTTTTAGTTCCCAGACCAGGGATCAAACCTGGCCCCGGCAGTGAGAGTGCCGAGTCCTAACCACTGGACCCAGAATTCAGAGGCTCTTGAATTTCATTTTATCAAAAATAAACTTCCCTGTATTCACACACTGAGACCAAAACAAACAAAAAAAATGGATTAAAATACACAGCCTATCTATTAAACTATCTAGTTGACTGGTTTGTACCATTCCTAATAGATGGCAGCTGCAAACAGCTCTAATACCCCTTAACCCAAGAGTTTTCCTTGGATAGAAGAACTTTCAGCTCTAAGTTGATTAGTTTTACATCTTGTTAGAAAGTTGTCAGAAATGTGGCCAACAGTAATCTCTCCAGTTAATTTAGTTTATTGATGACAGGGTTTCTAACCAGTATGTATAAATTCATGGCCTATTTTGATAATAATGACATGTGCATGCACATAAACTTTTCATATAAAATGGTAATATTCTGCTAGATAAAGGAGTAGGAAATCATGTTTTGTGCTAGAAAACTATACCTTGAAAATGATTCAATTCTTTAAGTATTAGTGAAGTGTGAATAGATATCAGTGATCAACTCATGGTAATCCTTTTTGATGGGGGAATTTATGAAAAACACTGAAGAGCTCTCAAAAGATTGCTTTACATAATATCCTATATGATAGACCTGATATCATGTATGCATATACATGGAATAAACACACAAGGAAAGAGAGGAGTAAAAACATTACTCTTTACTCGGATGATAAACCCCAAGTTAAGTGGAATTGCTTTTCTAAAACTATCCCTGGTTTTAGGAAGTTATTTAAATATTTTGATAAAAATGGCTTTCTGATAGTTTTTAGCTGAAATGGAGACATACTGGTTATATGAGTATCTTCAGCTCTGTTCTCTTCTCATGTTCCACTACCACATTCCTTGCCGCAAAATGACTTACAATTTTACAAATAGGCACTATACTTCTCTGCCTTGATGTCTTCTTCTGTCTCTCTTGTGACTCCCATTTCTCTAAGAACAAGTGACACCCAACCAAAGGGGCTGGTTTTGGACAAATGAATTAATTTTGGGTAATGATTTTTGGACCAGGATTGAAGCCCTCTCAAGCTAGGCACTTTCTATTCTCTCTCAAGAATGGGGTGTGGGTTGAATTTGCTTGTCTCAGTCTCTGTTATTTCCTTAGAAGAACGTCACATGAACTTTGGAGCTAAACCACCACATAAGACCATTATCTTTCACTAAGTCCATGAAGAATCCAAGAGCTGATGACTTGTATAAAGAGCATCTTAAATAAGAGAGTACATATCAAAGATGACATAATGAAATCTCAGAAGAGAGTTTTAATGACTCCACAAATTTATCCAGCTAGGAATTGGGGCTAGGTGAGAACCCTGGATTTTAGGCTGACTACATTTCACCTGCCCTGCTATATATAATGTGGACCTCTATAACTGCATTTCTAGCCTTTTTCCTGATTAAAGCGGTTCTGTTGATATTTGTTTCCTCTTACAGAGTATAGGTCCCAGGAAAACCAGTGGCAGATCTTACTCTTCTTTGTATGCTACTGGTACAGTGTTCACTGCCTAAAGACCCAGGTTTAATTCCTCATTCCCCTACCTGGGCAAGTTACTTGATCTTTCTAAGACTCAGCTTACTCTTCTGAATTCCTACATCCTAGACCATTGTGGGAATTACAGAAATCATGTCAAATGCCTTGCAAGGCGCCTAGTACACTTCAGTGTTCAATATATGTTAAATATTGTTATATCATGCTCATTAGCATTTAGAAAGTACTCTGACTATAAAGCTGCTCAATAAATATACACAGGATATTAATACAAAACAAAATTCAAACTAAGACTATAAATCAGAGGATGGCAAACTGTGGACCATGGTCCAAAACCGGACTTCTGTCTGTTTTTGTACTGTCAGCAAGCTAAGTATGATTTTCACACCGTTAAGGGATTATAAAAACAAAAACAAAAACAAAGAATACATGACAGAGACTGTATGTAGGCCACAACACCTAAAATATTTACTATCTATCCCTTTACAGAAAAAGTTTGCTAACCCCTGCTATAAATAATCTATAGAATATGACTGCAGTTAAAAATACAGAAATATATTTTGAGAAAATAAATCTTAGGAAACTCTCTTGATTAGTGCATTTCTAAAATTTATAAAGTTTAGTAACCACTTGTATAGCTTTAATAAGCTTCTATTCTTTCCTGTAGTTTCCCCCCTCCAATTCATCCTTCATATCAAGGTCACACTAATCATTCCGCAGCACCATTTTTATCATAGCACTCCATTTCTCACAAATACATACATAAATACATACATAATCAAAATAAAGAATCATGTTCAAATCCATTCACCAAATATTCAAGGTCAAACAGTTTTTCATTTCTGAAATGTTATCTCCCACTTCGTTAGTAAATATGTAATTCCAGCCATACCGTACTCCCTCTAGTAATACTATGCGTATTTAGATACACTGGGGTTTTAAAATATGACAGTCTTCACTTGAAAAAAATTTTGACACTCTTCTCTTTGAAGAGTGGAGCCTAGTTTCCCTCCATGTAGGCCAGGTTGGTAGGCTTGCTTCAAATGAATAAAAGTAGTAGAACTTAGGCTGCATTGCTTCCAAGGTGCAGGCATAAAAATTATAACTTCCTCCTAGTTCTCCTTCTTTTTTGTCTAGCTCACACTGAAGGAAGCCAAGTATCATGCCTTGAATACACTCCGGAGATGCTACATAGAAAGAATCTGGGAGTTTGTACAATAGCCAGCCCCAGCATGGCAGCCATGTAAGTCATCTTGGAAGCACCCTTGCTGAGCCTTCAGATGAGTGTAACCTCAGCAACATCTTGGCTTCAGTCTCACAAGAAACCTTGAGTCTGAATTGTCCACCTAAGCAGCTCCCAAATTCCTGACTCACAGAAACTGTTGAGTTTAAATGTTTGTTGTAAGCAATAAACAAGAAAATGTATATCAAGCACTAGCCCAGAGCTTGGCACAAGGTAAAACACTGACAAATGTTGCCTGTCACATTTTTTTCTTATTGTTTCAGTACTGTTTAGAATAAGATCAACAGTAAACAGACATGACAAAGATGAACTGAGTAATACAGATTTCTAAGTGCACTTTTACTTAGGATTGGAATGTATTTTTATTCTCAGTAGGTCTTTAAATCATCTAACGTATGAAAGTTGCTAAGAAAGTAAATCCTAAGAGTTCTCATCACAAGGAAAAATTACATTTTTATTTTTCTTTCTTTCATATCTATATGACATTATAGCAGATGATGGATGTTCACTAAATTTATTGTGGTAATCATTTCACGATGCATGAAAGTCAAATCATTATGCTCTACACCTTAAACTTATAAAGTGCTGTTATGTCAATTATATCTCAATAAAAATGGAAGAGATCTGGGGAATTCCCTGGTGGTCCAGTGGTTAGGACTCCTACCTTTCACTGCCAAGGGCCTGGGTTTGATCCCTGGTTGGGGAACTAAGATCCCACAAGTTGTGTGGCATGGCCACAAAAAAAAAAAAAAAAGGAAGAGATCTAACTAAATAAATAAATTTAAAGCTTAAAAAAATCATCTAATGAAGAGTGATTCTACAAAAGACCTATTTTGAAAAGTACTGCTAGCTGACCATCAGAATTCTTTATTCCATATATTGACAGTAAAAGGAGTTGTAACTTGTATCTTTCTTCCCAGTTAAAAACAGAATTTTCCAGTCTCCCTCGAAAGCCTGTAATCATATATGGAAGTTCCTGTTAATGAAATGTAACTAAAAAATGTGTAATTTCTATCTCAGTTCCTTAAGAGGAACTCTTTTACTTTGAACTTCTGCTCTTTGATTTCCAGAGTAATGACGTCCAGAGTGACTTAGGAGACAGTGTTAAAGTTGGCAGAGCCACCATCGTCCTAAATTCCTAAACTGCCCCTTGCATTAGAACTGCCTGCTGATCTGCTATATTGTGCCTAAATTTTTAAACAGGTAAAAAATTAATTTGATCTTGCTTGAGCAAATGGAGTTTTGGTTCTCTTTGTTACAGTGATTAATGATTCCTTAATACACCCTATATTGATCCAATAAGATCAATGCTTAAGCATTAGTAATTCCAGTGGCCCCTAATGACAAAGCTGAGAGTTATTAGATATTTCATGATGATAATTAGAGAAAAGCATTGACATTAACTCTCCAATATCACACATAATCACATATTTATAAATAAAAAAATGAGGTAAAAGTATTTCAAATGTTCATGATACCAAACAAGCATGCATATGATCTAAAAGTATTTAAATTGTTCTTAATTTTAAAAATATTTTGTGTATCAAGATTAGCATGCATTTAGATACGTGATTATAAAAACTGAGTTTTATAATTTGTTGAAGCTATGACAAGTGTCCATTCCCTAATAAATCTTATTTATGTAAAGCTATGCAATATATTGAAAAGAGCTTAAATAAAGACTTGAAACCAAATGAGAAGAATCTGAAGACTAAATGTTCAACTTAATATATAGCCTGGACAAATCAAATAACTTCCCTATACCTTAGCTATATCTTTTGTAAACTAGTGACTGAAAATGAATATACCTCTGTGTTGTTGTGAGGACTGAAGTGAACTCTAATGCACTGTATGTAAGCACAGTGTTCCTCAGGAGACAAGAATGTTTCATACATTTACACATGTAATCTTATTTCTGCCAAAATTTTTGGCAATGTTCTGTTTGTTATATGTTCCCAGGAAAAATAAGTTTTTTAATTAGTCAACAAATGCTACTGACTCTTTTATATTTGCCATTGGAATGGTCATGTTAATATTTCCTAAAATTAACCTGGTATTAAGAATGCCAGCTAAGAGAGAAAGTCATTAAGGAAATGCTGTGCGAGAGCTTTTTTGTGACTATTTGTTGCTGTTTTAAAGGAACAATATTAAGAAAACAATTAGATTTAGGCAATAAGAAAGGCATCAGTTTTCTTAGAAAGTGGTTGTGGTAGAGTGACATGGTTCGAAACCAAATTGCAAAGTATTAAAAATTAATCATTGGTGAAGACATGGAAACAAAATATGTAGTTCTTTTATCCCCCAGTTCTTTGGTGTATAATGAAATAAGAGTGAGTGTTAGTAATTTCAACTAGAAAAAAAGGTCTGGGAGACAGTGATGGAGATAATGCACAGAGTGAGAAGGAAGAAGTGAGGGAAAGAAAGAGAGAGGACATTTACAGGAGAATGTGGACAGCACAAGTCCAAGATTATTATTTTTTTCTTTTTGATAGGTAAGAAATGGATTTATTTAGAGAGAAACACATTCCACAGAGTGTGGGCCAGCTCAGAAGGCAAGAGGCCCCGAAATATGGCGTGGTTAGTTTTTATGAACTGGGTAATTTCACAGGCTAATGAGTGGGAGGATTATTCAAACTATTTCAGGGAAGGAGTGGGGATTTCCAGGTATTGGGCCACCACCCACTTTTTGACCTTTTATGGTTGGCCTCAGAACTGTCATGGAACTGGTGGGTGTGTCATTTAATGTATTACAATGAGCGTATAATGAGGCTCAAGGTCTACTGGGAGTCGAATCTACTGTCATCTTGGACCTAGTTGGTTCTAAGCAGTTTTTGTCATGTCCTATGGCTATATCATTCTTTTATAGGTTGTGCCCTGCCCCCTTCCCTCCTGTTTCATTCCCCCCTCAGAGATTTCACTCTCATATTCTTATGGAAAGCAGAGGGGCAACCCTCTGTCTTCTGTAATTGCTTCAAGGCTGAGTAGGGGGCGTCGACCTGCCTGTCAGTAAAAAATCTCTGGATGCCTGATCTAGGGGCCCCAGGGGCAGGACAACTCCTTGTTTTAAGTCGGTATGGGCTGGAATCCTCGTGTAGCCCTCATCTTGATGATGAAGCACTTTTTGTAACAGCATCAGAGTGCAAAATTTTCTATAAATAACAAAAGAATTAAAAGCCATGGTTAAACATCTGGTTACATTGTAATTGATAAAGAAACTTGGTTACTATAGCGAGAATTATGAATGATTACACTTAATATACCAAATGATCCTAGCTAAATATTTCTCTTTGAGATACCTCAGGGGCCCTCTAAAGTATCCCAAAGTTAGCTGGAAATCAAAAGAACTTTAATTAAAATTTGATATTTGGGAAGTCTGTCAAAAAGTTTTAAAACACTTGGTCAAATAAGATCACAGGTCACTGTAAGAAAGAGTTGTGCATGATCAGGATTTTCTAAGATTGGATTAAATCTACTTGGGTAAATGGATTTTCTTGGGAATGAGTTAGGACAATCAGATTTGGTTTCTCCCTCCAAAGTTTTCTTGAAATCCTGCTTTTAATAACAGATAGTATGAGTTTCTTTGCCTTTAAGTGATCTGTATCGGCTTTTGAAATCTCTTGTAACTTTGGTTAAGAAATAAGTATTGTCTCACAGTGACCAAGATTAATTTTTAAGGCTTTATTGAGGTATAATTCCAAGATTAATCTTGAAAGACAACAAAGACCTTTTTTTCCCTCAAAGACAGGAAAAAGAGAGTATATTAAAAATTCATAACACTTCTGAGATAGAAACGTTCAAGATGAGTGATACTAAGATCAAAGAATTTGAAAAAAAAATGGGGAAGGGATTGAGCATTAAATAAATGTGCAGAGAATGTAAGCATATCACGCTTACTGGGAAGTTAAAGTGCATGCCCTGTTATGAAAAAGAAAGTGATAAGGCTAAGAAAGTAGATCTTAAAAGTTCTCATCACAAGAAAAAAATTTGTAACTCTGTGAGGTGAACAACCTTAACTAAACTTACTTTGATAATCATTTCTCTATAGATATATATCAAATCATTATGTTGTATAACTCAAGCATATACAAATCTTATATGTTAATTATATCTCAGTAAAACTGGGTAGGGGAGAAACTGATGAGAAAATGTTTAAGTTAAATCAAGATGCTAATGAGCAAACAAATAGTTTGAATTCATCCCTGTCAATTACAGGCTCCCAGAAAATACCACAGAATAACTGTGGATATGGCAAAAGTGAGTTTATTCTTACTTACTAAAGCAGATCACTACCTCGAAAGAGACTTAGGAATTCCTGTCTTAGTAGGGAGGGCAATGTCAGGATATTTATGAGGTTTGGTGATCTGGCTCAAAGTGGGTCTTTCCATACAGGGGCTAAGTTCAGATGGGACACAAATTCTGATATAATAGTTTAAAACTGATGGACAAAGCAAGGGGATGGTTTTGATGTGAGGGTTCAAAAAGTCTTAGAAAATGAACATTTGGTTGATGCTATCAGAAAGTTGCTCGGCCTGATGTCCACGTAAATGAATTTTACGGAAAGGCCCTGAAATAAACAAGTTTCTCACAACTTGTATCTTCCCTGGCAAGTGTTTCCCTGAAGAGTAAAGTCATGTTGATGAAGTAGTGGAATTATAAGCTTGTGTTAGTGAAGACAGTAAACTGTGTGGGTATAGATGTTTCTATGCTCCATTCACTTCTTTTTTTATATAGAACTAGAAATGTTTCACACATATAGCAAGAATTCCTTTCCTAGGAACAGACGATATTGATAGAACATTAAAGATAGTTCAGCTGTAATCAATCAAGTAATAGTAAGAAAACTATTAGAAATCTTCAAAACACGATATATTCTAATAATCTATCAGTGTAGCCGTGTTCCTATAAAATTTATGAATATTTCTAAAGATTTTTAAGAATTCCTTGTTATTTGGATTTTGCTATTTTCCTCCTCTTTGAGATCTCCAAGTGATCCCTGAAGGATCTCTTGTCTTGACCGGGCATTCCTGTCTTCTTTCTTTACAATCTTAATACATTTAGTTTGTGGGTATAACTAATAAGTATAGCGAGTATAATATGCTTTTGGTAAGTTATTACAATGTGAACATTTTAGCTAAAAAGTAACTAAGTATTGTAGTTAATAATAAACAGAGTGATATTTATGTGCCTCCTTTATCAAGAATGAAACATGAAAGAATGAATTTACATTCTGAAGCATTCAATAATACATGCTATAAGTTAATATTCGAAACAAACCAGAGAATTCAACGTAAAATTGGAAAACAAAAGTGTCAAGGAAGACCCTTCCCCGTGAGGAAATAAGGATTACTGGGTCCTAAGACAAGAAGCTCTGAGTATACCCAACATGAAATTAATCACAACTAGAGAAGCATTCTAGTCTTCAATATTTGAAAATTCAAATCTTCCATTAGATCGCCAGCAGCACTTCAGTTTTAACATATCTTCGGGATTTCATTAAATGACTCTAGAATTTTTTTTTTTCTTCAAGTTTTAAAACATTTACACTGTGATTATATCATCTTATTTACGGAGTTAAAGAGATCAGTTAATGACTTCTCTGAAAGCAGAGAAAAGGGAGAAGAAATGGGAAAGAAACCATGAAAGACAAATGATTAAGTAACGTAGATTATTTTCTATTAAAACTACAAGGCAGGATGAAATATATGGTGCTTGTTATTGTTTTAAAAGGCAGTGGAAATGAAGAAAGCATAATAATGGTATAATTATAAATCTCTGAAGTTCTTCAGCATCTAAAAGCATTAAATCTATTAATGCAGCAAGGCTATGCTCATATCCAGCTCAAGACAAATGTATTAGCATTATATGTTTCGCAATGGTATAATTTAAAACACTATAAATGAAAAATGCTTTGCCCCTGGTTAATTTTGTGTGTCCCTTTGCCCTTGATTAATTAAACAGAAAGTAGGATTTAGTTGTGAGGGTTTTCCTCATACAGTGGGGCCTTCCCTGACCACACTGTTTAAAATACAGCCTCCCCTCTAACACACACACACACACACACACACACACACACACACACACACAAGTTTCCTATCCTTCTATGCATTGTCTCCACAGCATTCACCACCATCTGGTATATCTGTTCATTTTAATTTTTTTTATTATTTAATTGGTTAAGGTTTGCTCCCTCCAACTTCCACCCTGGAATGTTCAGCTCCATAATCACAGAAACATTGTTTTGTTCTTGCTTTATTCCCAAGGCCCAGGACAGTGTCTAAAACATAGTAGTGTTAATGGTAGGAAAGAAGGGAGAAGGAAGAAACAGCTGGATGGAAAAAGAAAGGAAATTATTTCTAAGGATAAATCACTACTTGGACAACAAAGCTACATGGTAGAAGGGCACCGTTACATTTCTAAGCACTCCTGTAAGTGCGTTCCTGTCTCCTTTATCCCACACACTGACAAGGAAAGAGGGACGAGGACTGGATTCCTTCTGGGAATAGTCTTTACTCTCACTTTTCCTTGGCATGCATTTCCCTGCACTCTGATTACACCAGGATGATTTATAGGATTTATAGGAGGATGGTTAATTTTATGTGCCAACTTGACTGGGTACAGGGTGTCCAGATATTTGGTTAAACATTATTCTAGGTGTGTCTGTGATATTGTTTCTGGATGAGATTAACATTTGAATCAGTAGGCTGAGTAAAAAGCAGATTGTCCTTCCCAGTGTGGGCAGACCTCATCCATTCCATCAAAGGCCTGCATAGAACAAAAAGGTGGAGTAAGAGTGAATCCATTCTGTCTGATTGTCTTCTAGCTGGGACACTGGTTTTCTGCATTTGAACTCAGACTGGAACTTATACCATCAGCTCTCCTGGGTTCTCCAGTTTACTGACTGCAGATCCTGGGACTTCTCAGCTAACATAACCTTGTGAGCCAATGCCGTATAATAAATATCTATCTATCTATCGATCGATCTATCTATCTAACCACCCATCTCACTTAATGGTTCTGTTTCTTTGGAGAATTGAGACTAATATTAAGACTTCGTTGATAAGTGGTCAGGGATACCACTAAGTCTGTCTTTAGTACTAAAGTTTTCTTTTCTTAGCTCTTTCTACACAAAAGATGCTCCATTGTAAGGTCTATGTTGGCTTGGAGACAAAAATGTCATAGGAATAAAGAAACTACTTGTATAAAAATCACCAACTTCCATGTTGCAAAATCTAGCAGATAATTTTCAGGCCTCAAACTATGTGCTATCTTATCAGCACTCAACAAAGATGACCTAACTTCCTTTTAAGCCCTCTGTTATTTTGACTTCCATGACACCATTCTCTGCTGCTTTGTTCCTAGTCCACTGGTTTCTCCTTTCCTCTGACCTTTACTGGTGTTTACTACTCCTACCAGACCTATGAATCATAGAAGACATACTTTTTTTTTTTAATCTAAAAATCTATCCATTAAAAAATAATTGAGCAAACTTCCACAGTGGTTTTATAACCAATTATGGACATTATAAATACTATACAAAAACAAAATGAAAAAAATTGAGATAAAGATAAAATGACAATATTTTTAAATGCTGTCTAGTCGCAATGGCGTTATTATCAATCATTTGCAAATACTAGATAAGGGTAGGATATACATTTTGGGCAAGATATACTGTTGATGATAAAAAATGTATTTCAAATAGACTACTTGATAAATTAAAAAAAAAAAACAGAACAAAACAAACCAAAAAAACTTTAGACTGATCTCCTGTTTTCATCTCATGAAGTGCCAACAAAGAGGACCAATTAGGATTTATAATAGAAAGGTTCTACTGTCATTTTCTTGTTATTTCCTGTGCATGCATTATCATTATTATATGCAACCTAAAATTTCTTTGCATTAATATTTTAAAGCTGCCCATCCACTTAGTGAGGAATATTTTACTTAAAACTAGATAATTCAATATATAAACCTATTTTAAATATTTGCTATTATTTATTTGGTAAAGGTTTGCTCCTAACCACTCTCACTCCCACACTAGAATGTTTACTTCCATAATTGCTCAGTTTAACCAGTCATGGGTAATCCAATTTGTAATGCAACGTATTCACTGTGAACAAAAGATAAAGAGTACCACTTTCAACACCTTTAGATTGTTTAATTTCCATTCTCCCCTTAAGATTAAAATGATCATGAAAGTAATGGTAATAATAATAATAATAATAATAAATGATTAAAAGGGGGAGGAAAAAGAGGGAATAAAAAGATCAGAAACTACTATTTTTTGGAGGAGCTTAATATGTACCAGGAATTGTTCTAAACAGTTTACATGTAACTCATTTAGTCTTTACATTGAGCCCATGAAGTAGGTGATATTATAATTCCCATTTCATGGATGAGAAAAAATGGGCACAAGGATCTGAAACAATTTGCCCATTGTAGAGCCAGGACTCAAATGTAGGAGGCCAGGCTCCAGAGCCCATGCCTTTAACCAACATACACAATATCTCTGATACTTCTTAGACTGTGTATGATACAGGGATCTCTAACATGAGACTCAGTGAGGGTGCCAGTGATGATCTGTATAGTAATTACTATAAAAGTTTATATCCTTAGTTGTTACAGTAGAAGCAAATATAAATATGAATTCTAATATATTCTTCCTAAATTCCCGTGGATAGCATTGTATACCTCCTCAATTGTTGGCTCCTAAATTTAAAGATGATTTTTCTAATTACAACATTCCTCAAAGCTGATGTTTTCAATCTCTTCTCTGACTCAGGCTAAATTCAATATTTCTCAGAATGTGGTTCAAGGGCCATGTGCATCCTAATAACCTGAAATGTTTATAAAAATAAAGATTCCTGGACTGTACCTCCAACTGCACTGAATTAGAATCTCTAGAGGAGCAAATGGGAATCTATATTTTAAACAAAAGTTTACTGCTTTTCCATGGGCACTAAATTAAAGAACCCTTGTTATATTGATCTGGTTGATTCTTAAGGCTTAACAAAGAGGAAAATTCAACATCATAATGCTGAAATTCAACATTACAAGAATCAACAATTTACAACAACACTACCGTTTATGAACAATTAGCTATGTCATTATATAATATTCAAGCTCTGAACATAATGATAAAATGTAGTTCCGAATAATGGAAATAATGATATTAATAATTTGCATGACATTTTTAATCAACATATATTAGCTTCTAAGGATCACCAATAAATTTTCTAATTTTTACAATCTAGTTCATAATTGATTTTACACTTTTTTTTTTTTTTCCAGGAATTAATACTGAGTTTACTCCCAGGCAGAATTCATGCTCTCTTATTCAGATGAGGAAGAGGTAATCTCTTGTCCTTTGACATCTGTAAAAATCTTTAGGATTTCTCAGGGAATATTGATAGTGGCTCAGGAATTCTGTAAATGCTTTCATTATTATGCATGGGATGCAATTAATCTAGACTTAGAGACTAGAACTAAATGAGGAAAGACTTAGAAATCTTTGGCTAAGGATGAAAGTGATTGTGAGTCAGAAACAAACTCTTGCTGAGCAATTTACTCTATTTTCACTCTTTATTTCTTGTTTTTGTCATTCAAGATATAAGTGATAGGTAGGCTGGCCCAGCTAAATGGCCAGGAGAAATGCATTGTATTCTTCTCCAAGAAATGGGTACATTACCTTATTTTCTTGCTCTGAAATAATAATTGAACTCATATTCCTTAGCCCCAGTGGATTCAAATGTCTTTGTTATTACGTCTTAAATTTCATCAAACAGCACTTATAGTTTTGAGCTACATTTTCTTATCCATTCTCAATTATGTGTGTCCTATCCACTTAAATATGCTTTAAAAAGTTCTGTGTGCTCTCTGCCCTGTCAGAGTTAAATGCATCCCTCATTTCATTTTTTATCACTTATGATAATGAATGGATATTATTTGATTTAGCCCTACCATTCTAAGATTTCCACATTTTCTTTACTATTACAGGAGTTGCTTCATCTTTTCTTCATCTAGATCAATTTTTATTTACCATCTATAATAAAATTTACTACTTCAGAAAGTAAGTTCTACATCTCAGATTAGTGGAGGAGTTCCTTCACCAGGTCTCCATGCCATTTAGACCTCAAACTGAATTACATTTTCCTTGTGCTTCCCGCCCTAATTTTCCTCATTTCATTGTGATGGCAACCATATCCAGATAGAAGAGTTTATTTTAAGTTATTATTTTTATTTTATTTTTATTTTTATTGAGGTATAGTTGATTTACAATATTAGGTTAGTTTCAGCTGTACAACATGGTGATTCAAAAATTTTATAGATTATAATCCATTTATAGTTACCATAAAATATCGGCCATATTCTCTGTGCCATACAATATAACCTTGTAGCTTATTTATTTTATGCATAGTAGATTGTACCTCTTAATTTCCTACCCCTTCTTGCCTGCCCCCACCCTTAGCTCTCTCCACTGATAGGCACTAGTTTGTTCTCTGTATCTGTGACTCTTTTTTTTTTTTCTGTTGTTGTTGTTGTTATATTCACTAGTTTGTTTTATATTTTAGATTTGACATACAAGTGATAACATACAGTATTTTCCTTTCTCTGCCTGACTTATTTCATTAAGCATAATACCCTCCAGGTCCATCCATGTTGCTGGAAATGGTAGAATTTCATTCTTTTTTGTGCCTCAGTTATTGATATCTATATCTATATAGATATCTATATCTTATATCTTCTTTATCCATTCATCTGTTGAGGGACACTTAAGTTGCTTACATATCTTGGCTATTGTAAATAATGCTATGAACTTTGGGGTGCCTGTATCTTTTCAAATTAGTGTTTTCGATTTCTTCAGATATATACACAAGAGTGGAATTGCTGGATCTTATGGCAGTTCTATTTTTAGTTTTTTGAGGAACCTCCATATTGTTTTCCACAGCAGCTGCACCAATTTACATTCCCACCAACAGTGTGAAAGTGTTCTCTTTCTCTACATCCTCTCCAACATTTGTTATTTTTGATTTGTATTTCTCTGATGATTAGCAATGTTGAGCATCCTTCCATGTGCCTGTTGGCCATCTTTATGTCTTCTTTGGAAAAATGTCTATTCAGGCTTCTGCTCATTTTTTAAATTGGGTTGTTTGCTTTTTTGATGTTGAGTTGTATGAGCTGTTTATACATTTTGGATGTTAACCCCTTATCAGTCATATCATTTGCAAATATTTTCTCCCATTCAGTAGTTGCCTTTTCATTTTGTTCATGGTTTCCTTAGCACAGTTTAATTAGGTCCCATTTGTTTATTTTTGGTTTTATTTTCATTACTATATGAGGTGGATCCAAAAAGATACTGCTGTGCTTTATGTCAAAGAGTGGCCTGCTTATGTTTTGTTTTTGTTTCCTTTGCCTTAGGAGACAGAGGCAAAAAAAAAAAAAAAAAAAAAATATATATATATATATATATATACACATATACACACATATATACACATATACACACACATATATATATATATATATACATATATATACCTATATATATATATAGCTAAAATTTATGTCAAAGAGTGATCTGTCTCTGCTTTCTTCTAGGAGTTTTATGGTTTCCAGTCTTACATTTAGGTCTTTAATCCATTGTGAGTTTATTTTTGCATACGGTGTGTGGAAATGTTCTCATTTCATCTTTTACATGTAGCTGTCCAGTTTTCCCAGCACCACATTGAAGCAACTGTCTTTTCTCCATTGTATATTTCGCCTCCTTTGTCATACATTAACTGACCATAAGTGTGAGGGTTTATTTCTGGGTTCTCTATTCTTTCCCATTGATCTATTTGTCGGTTTTTGTGCCATTATCATACTCTTGATTACTATAGTTTTGCAGTACAGTCTGAAGATAGGGAACATGATACTTCCTATTCTGTTCTTTCTCAAGATTGTTTTGGCTATTCAGGGTCTTTTGTTTTTCCATAAAAATTTTAAAATAATTTGTTCTAATTCTGTGAAAAACGTCACTGGCATTTTGATAGGGATTGCACTGAATCTGTATATTGCCTTAGGTAATACAGTCATTTTAACAATATTAATTCTTCCAATCCATGAGAACATGTTATATCTTCCCATCTGTTTGTGTCCTCTTCAATTTCTTTCATCAGTGTCTTGTAGTTTTCAGAATACAGATCTTTCACCTCCTTAAATAGGTTTATTCCTAGATATTTTATTCTTTTCTATGGGATGGCAAATGCGATTGTTTCCTTAATTTCTCTTTCTGATAGTTTGTTGTTAGTGTATAGAAATGCAACAGATATCTGTATGTTAATTTTGTATCCTTCAACTTTACTGAATTCATTGATGAGTTCTAGTAGTTTTTTTGTTGGCATCTTTAGGATTTTGTATGTATAGTATCATGTCATCTGCAAACAACGACAGTTTCACTTCTTCCTTTCCAGTTTGGATTCCTTTTATTTCTTTTCCTTGTCTGATTGCTGTGGCTAGGACTTCCAAAACAATGTTCAATAAAAGTGGTGAGAGTGGGCCAGATAGAAGAGTTGTGAACTATATTTCTTTTTAAATTCTTCAGCCATTTCTGATTGACTATAATAACTAACAAATATAAGAAAATATCACTTCTATTTGTAATGAATCATATTAAGGAGATGATGATAAATTATAACAATAGAGCTTACTGCCCAGTTTGTTTCATGATGTACACTTTAGTTTCTATACACTAGTTCTACAAGGCATTTTATATCATACATGACTTCTGTATGACTCTACATTGTCAGTATTCACAGATTTAGTTTCTTAACCACCCTTCAGCAACCATCCCTTTTGAAGACTCTTGATATTTTCTTTCACTTAATTTCTGTTTTTCTTCCCATTTGGTGCTCCATTTCAGTTATATTCTTAGTGTTCTTCAATTTTAATTTTTCTTACATTAGCTAACTATCTCCATTTTGATGGTAACACAAGTCCTTTACAATTATTGGAGACTTATTTAAGAATTTTAAAAAAAGAATTTTAAAAAATGTATTCATCACATAAATATTCACTGAGTACCTACTATGCTCCAGGCGCTGCGATTAAAAGATGTATATGACTCAGTCTATGTTCTAAAAAAGATCATGGTCACATTTTTTTACATAAAGACACACTAACATCACTCCTTCTTTTTTTTCACTTTATTAGTAAATTTATCAAAGATAGTCCCCAGTAGCATTCAAAGCATATTATAATCACAAGAGTTAAAAGCAGCAATGTTTCATGTGGTGATAAGAAGCCATGCTTCAAAGATTCTTCTCTGAATATAGAGTCATGACAATTGTTTAAAGTGATTTATTATGGCAAAAATAAGGGGAATGGAGTTTAAATGTTCAAGTATCTGAAAGTAAATGTACTCATACTTAAAAATCACACTTAAAATCAGAGTTTTAAGTCCATGACGAATATAAATACATGGTGAGTTCTGGTGTATGTCTTTAGGTTTGGAATGCATCCTTTTGATCTCAGAAAGGAGTTGGAATCTACAATTCTTTCCATTATTTTTTTTTCTTCTTCTTCTTTCAAATATGATGAAAGATTGAATCCTCTAGAAGTCTGGACTTCTCACTAAGATTTTGCAGTAGTAGATTTTGTTCCTTTTTATAAGCTGATACACTAATTGCATAAAGCTACTTCAGAGACTGAAAAAAAGTCTTGTTTGTTTTAGAAGCACAAGAATAGATTACGTTTCAAAAATGTTGTTGAAGTTAAAGGCCTACATTGGAGAGTTCAAAATGAAGAATTGATGGCAACAACGTGGTCCTATCTGGGGACTTTATGAAGAACAATACATTAACATTAGATGAATGTGGCATGTACTATATTTATTGTTATGAAGCCATAATATATTGTAATTAAATATTGAGGGTTGGCAAAATAGGGTATCTAAATGAAAATAGCCTTAAATAAAGCTTAATAGTATTGTTTTCCTTTTTGCCTCTCTCACAGGCATTATGAGGTCTGTTATTATGTTTTCAGTTAACTGTTCAGAACTATTATTCCCACCACAGCAATACTGTCCATAAATGGGTCTCTGTGGCAACGATCCATCATATAAGTCTTCATTCACTATTTAAACAGGAGGGGTTGAAAACTATATATTTGTCAAAAAAGTAACACGTCAGCAGTCAGACAGGGGAGAGTCTCAATGCGGTTGCTCTCCTGGTGTTCTACTGATACTCTCTCTCTCACCTCTCTTACAAAGGACATGTAGATAATAAAGTGTGGAAAAATACTACAGAGTCCTATGTAGCATAACCAGAAAAAGCAAAGATGTTTGGACACCTAGAGTCACTGAGTTTCTCGTGTTCACAAGTGGTAAATGGCCACCATTCAAAGGATTTATGTGCTAACTATTCACTGCTATATTTCCCTTTAAAAACTAAAACAAACACCCTGTTGGAAATAAATAAAAGTGTAAGAGATATTAATATTTTTGTCATTATTACTGAGTAGCATGCTGGTTCTGCTTTCCTAATAATTACTTTTTAACATAAAGTGAATAATTAAATGAACAGTCTTACCCTATCAAAATAGTAGGGATTTATGCATTACAGAAATTTAGACTTGCATTCCAATTTAAAATGCAAAGACAAAGTGATTACTTTCTTTAGCTTAATAAAGGTGAAAATAGAGCTCCTATATATAGGGTTCATATTTTTATATGAAATTCCATATAATTCGAACCAATATAAAAATAAACAATTTGATAAGAGTCTTAGGACTCAAGCTATAAATAACCAGCTCCAGAGACCAATGATAATTTTATAGTAAATATAAAATGGCTGCTGAGCTTGCTGGCAGCTTACACTCAGCTCATTAGAGCTAACCAAATGTTTGCTTTATAAAGGACTTACTGAAATATTAAAGTGCTAAATAAAGGAAGCCAATCTTGTTTTATTCCCAGTCTTATACATACTTTATAACACATTAGATGAGTATTTTCTTCTTATATTACCTGTCAACTCACCAGAACATTCTTTGCTCATCTTTACAGTAATGATATTTGCCTAAATATACATCAAAACACATACACACACACACACACACACACACACACACACACACACACACGTAACTCACTACTTTGCTCTTCAAGCAACTGAGGTATGTCCCCTATAGAGTAAAATCCCTTATAGAGGTTTTCACCCATTTAATGGCCAGTTACATCATGCTCAAACTAAACTTGTCTTAAGCAAAATGCTAATCATCCCTGGTTTCTGATGTTTTTGCACAAGTGAAAACTCATTTTTTTTAATTCTGTCTAGATGTTCATCAGATATACATTTTCCTTCTCATTACAGAACTTTAAAATGAGCCACACTTCACAGCTCAAAGTGTGGAAGATGTCATTAAACTAGCTGTCTAATCAAGAAGGTGTAAAAGATTTAATTAAACTAATAGCAGGCTGACTCAATTATTCCAAAATATATTAAAACACATGCTGTACATGTGATTACAATCATAATTCATAGACAATTTTTATTTACTTTTTTGCTCATCTTTTTAAGTCGTGCTATTTCTTTGCAGATACTAGTACTTGCATATTCAATTATATATATGCACATAAACACACATGCACATATAAATGACACAGTTATCAATACCACATTTTAAATGTGGATTATTCCACTGTTTGCATTTTTATAACAGAACATAATGTAACTATAAAGCCAATACTTAAGAGTCATTGCATACACCTCGCCTTTCATGTGGACATCACTTTCCATATTTCACTTTGGCATTTCTGCTAAAATCAGCTACTCTTTTGGCTTTTTTAAATGGTAAAATCCATCTTTACTAAAAGGTGTTAAATAAAACTCCAAGTTTAAGGTAAATCATTCACATTTCATGGGTAACCTCATTGCTTAGAGTTATTTTATTTTTCCTTAATGAGGTCATTACTCTTGTTTTCTCTATCAGTTGTCTTGTTTGTACTTAATCTCTTCAAAAGCCTAAGAGTCTTCAAAGGATTTGTGTGTATAATTATGCGTAGTTTTACTAAAAAAACCTGTGGTTTCTACCAAAAGCAGAAATATAAAGGTTTTCCTATGAAAACTGGTCAGTATTGCTTTGTTTTAAAGCCATCAGTATATATGCATCTCTTTTCCAGATGTCTTACAGAGAGATCCATTCTCAGTTAAGGAGGCTGGATGAGATAGCAGTGTGCTTGGTAATGACAAAGGGATGTCTCCCCTACAGCAGAAACAACTGGTGATGTGCATTAATCAAAGTAAGGACGAGCTTTTCACTTGCTATCTTTTCTTCTACCTAAGTAGATTTTAGTTTTCTCAGAGGCAGAGAAGAAAATCAAAAATTATTCTTGGTTTTGAGATGTAGGCCTGAACAATATTATGGTCGTAAACATCACCCAAACTTCTATTCTTCTGCTTACATGTATGTAGGATGCACATTGACAAAGGAGGACTGTCAGTGTTCCTAATAATTCCAGGGGTCAAAAATTTCAGAGCTAAGTATATTTCTCAAACATTTTTTAGATAACAAAGATATCAAAGACACACCAGTATGTCAATACTAAGAAAATTATTCTACGAGAGAAGTCTACACAAAGGCTCTGTATTATTGCTGAAAAGAGGCACTTGGGATCTCATTTTTCCTTTAATTTATTACTTGTTTGTGAAGCATTTAAAAATAGTCAGTAAGTATTAATAAATCTGCACTTTTAATAACAGCCTGTCCTTTGACAGCAGTGATGGTACATAAAAACTAGTGGCCATGTTCTTGGCTAGCATTCATACTATCATTTTAGCTGTGAACATCTTTCCAGTAAAATGTCTAGATTTCTCCCAAATAAGTAGAATGTAGAGCTTCACATCTCTATGAAACCCATGCCTTGCTAAATATGATTATAACATGTATTGTCAAGAAAAATAACCCTTCATTATGCCTCTAAGAGACTTAATTGTTAAGGTGGCATGCTGGTTTTGGTGTGAAGGGATCAAGACCTATGCCAGTGGCTGCTGGCTCTTGCCTATACTTCTGAGTAATCTTTAGACTACTTAGTAAGCATTATTCCAGATGGCTGATTGGCAGCTGACAGCAACTCTACCCATCGTAGCATATGGTCCACTGAGGGTTGACAACTGTCATTCAGGCAAAATTCACTACAGCTACATGTCAATCATAAAACATTCACTAAAAAAGGGGATCAAAGCCTGAGCTGACATGTACTGCCTGTCCTGATTAGATACAAAATAATTAGTCACTTTGAGTGGAAAGCTCCACTTGGATATAGCAAAACAAAACCCCACTGGAGTGGAAAAAGTTTGCTAAAATATTTTGGGGGACTGACTGATGACTACAAATACCACAAACCTCCATAAGCACTCTTCTATTCCTTTAAACGTTTTTCCAGGCTGTTTACCTGGCATCATTTTTATGAAAAATGGAATACATAAGCATGTTTTAATTTAGGCATATTCTTTCAATACCCTTACATCAGTATGCCACAATTACAAGCATGGTTGTAAAAGTATTTAAGAATACTTTAGTTAAGTAATACATTTAAATAAATACAAATTTAAGCTTCATTTAAGATTTTTTACTGAGGAATTTCTTTTTGATGCTTTAGTGAGATGGCTAGTTCATAACAGATAAATCTTTAAATGTCAATTTTTTTTAACTAATAAGCTACAACTTCAGGATAACATATTTTCTAAAAGTATCACATATTGCTAACAGCTATTTTTATTTTTTTTTTAAATTTCAGTACTGTGATAGCTGCATTTACTTTTATGTTTTAGACAGTATTAGAGAGTAAGAAAACTTTGTGTGAAAGAAGCCTTGAAGACTCAACCTTCTTAAGATCCCAGTCTTCTCATGCCAAATATACGCTCAGAGAGGATTTTACTTTTAAGAAACAAGTATTAAATGGTCAATTTAAAGGGTCAAAATAACTCAGGAGCAAAAATCTGGAGTCATATACACTGAACCTTGCCTTGTACTAGGTGTAGCCTTAGACAATCTCCTTAAAATTCCTAAGTCCTTAATTATAAAATAAGGATGATAATAGTAACTTACAGTGTTGAATAAGGTAATGCCTAGGGCACAATAAGTCTTTAATAATTGCTAGATACTCCCATCAAATTAATTATCATTACCATCTATTTCAGCTAAGGTTTAAATTTTTCTGGAAATATAACACTACTATTTAATTTTATACAATTTGTATCAATAAAAATAGTGCCTAACTTGATACAGCAGCTATAGTTTACAAATTTCTTTTTAATACATTTTATTAATTGACCTCAAAACTCTAGGAAGTAAGTAGGGCGCTGTTCCTCCTTCTCAAATGAGGAACTTCAGGCTCAGAATGGTGAAAGAATTTGCCTAAATTCACAAAACTCTTTGTTATCAAAGGTACAACTATTTATTTATTTATTTATTTTTGGCTGTGTCAGGTCTTCGTTGCTGTGCACAGGCTTTCTCTAGTTGCAGCAAGCAGGGGCTACTCTTTGTTGCAGTGCGTAGGCTTCTCATGGCGGTGGCTTCTTTTGTTGCAGAGCATGGGCTCTAGGCACGCGGGCTTCAGTAGTTGTGGCATGTGGGCTTAGTAGTTGTGGCTCGTGGGCTCTAGCGCACAGGCTCAGTAGTTGTGGCGCACAGGTTTAGTTGCTCCGCGGCATGTGGGATCTTCCCAGACCAGGGATCGAACCCATATCCCCTGCATTGGCAGGAGGATTCTTAACCACTGCGCCACCAGGGAAGTCCCCAAAGGTACAATTAAAATCAAGATCATCCTATTTTCTATACCACTCCTCTTACCAGCTCCCTGTGCCAACACCAGTTAATATATTTGCTACTCTTTATGGACCATCAGTTATATAATAGTTTATGTCCTAATAAGAGTTATGTTGTACATATATAACTTAGCCTGAATAAATGTATAGCAGCCTTCATGTATCTCCCTCTATAAAAGACATGCTAGATGGACAAAACATCTTAGGGTTCAAATCAAGAAATTCAAGAAATGTGTAATTCCTATAAAATATTTTTATAAGACAATTTGACATCAACACCTCTCACTGCAGAAAAATATTGGTACTTTTATTTCAAAATTATTTTTAAAAATAAAGGAAATTAAAACCCAGATGAATATAAACCTCAAATGATGTTTTGCAACATTTACAATGATTTAAATAATGGTCAATAATTTTATACGTGTGTGTGTGTGTGTGTGTGTGTGTGTGTGTGTGTGTGTGTGAGCCTTTCTCTGTCTCTTGGTCTCTCTGCCTCTGTCTTTGTCTCTCTCTCTATATAAAATAATCTCTGTCTATATTAAGTATACACATACATAAGTATACACAAAAATTTAACATGTGAAAGTATTCAGTATATCAGAAAATAAATGAACAAAGTTTATTTGAAAACTAAGATTTAAATTCCTATAATTCAGAAAGTATTTTTAATTTTTAGAAGGTCTTTATATTTAAAATTAAGATATTTAATATAACATAATATCTGATTTAGTCTTTTGTATTTATAAAACATTTCAGTGAAACAAACCTGTATTAAAGAATGATTACATCAGTCACAAACAGAATAATGCTAATAAATTACGCGTGGGTGCTATAAAAATAAATAATTGAAATATATTTATAAAACTTTAGTATTAACATTAGTATTGGTAAAAAATGAAAATGGAAAACTTACAAATATAATTTTCATATTTTTAAATTATTTTCATAGTTAATAGTGGATGGTAGGGGGAAGTAGAACTGTTTTCAAGAAGCTACCATATCCCCTTTATCCCTGTTATTAATTGGAAGTTGGTAATATTTAATGATGAAGAAAAGTTTTAAACAGTTTTGATTATGTGAGATTTTAAACTTCTGAAAAGTTAGAATAATATTGGCTACCAAAATTTACATAAATTTACAAAATTTACATAAATACAGAAATAAGAACCTAACCCCTCAATGCCAACTGGGTGCTTATCACAGATCAAACTAACTATAAGTATATATAAAACTACAAGGGAAAATTTTTAAAATAATAGACAATGCAGGAGTTTCTCAACTCCATCAATTCTAGCCTCCCAAGAGAGCTCTAAAAGCCTCCTTTTACTGACTGTTTTCTTTCCTTTTCCTTAGTATCCTAAATTTCATCCATTCACAATCACTGTTTGAAAGGTTTCTTTCCAACTTCAGTTTCTCAACTAATTTATCCCAATCTTCCTCCTTCCCTCCAAAACTAATCCTTCATCAAGTGCTATCATCTCTAGCTCCTTAACACCTGTTTTTCCCCTCCATTCGCATTTCTTCTTAGTTCAGAACTGAACTTGTAAAACCGTCACTGACCAGTCTTCAAATTTTTCCTATCCCTTCCCCATAATGCTACTCATATGACTCTTTAAATTTCAAAGCTGATTACCTTATTACACTGATAAAACACCAGTGCCCCTCCCCACCCACTGTTATCTAAGAATGATGTTAGAAAGTTTTATAATGGTAACAGCATAAGAGGCTCTTCTGATCTTTCATTTGCCTTCTAAATGCAGGACCGCCCTCCTAGACACTGATTCACTCAAGTGTCTCCTGTCTGTATGAATGCTGAAATTAAACAAATTACTCATATTTCCTGAGATGTCAGGCTGATTTCATACCTCTTTATTTTTGCTCATGGTGCCTGACGTTTCTTCTTTACTGAGAATGACCCCTCCCACTTTCACCTCCCATCAGATCAGCCTTCCATTGAGAACACTTGTTTGCCTTTCTTGTCAGGTCCATGCATAAGTCCATCTTAGCTCCTCCTATTTTTGTTTTATTTTCAATAATGGCATTGCATTAAGTATTCTTATATTTCAAAGTGTGCAGAGAAAACTATGTCTGTTTTTTCCCCTTTCTTCAGGTAAGATTTTGCCTGCTCTAAAGCAGCCATTATGCAATTCACTCATGTGAAAGCCCATATAGAAAGAGACCTGTTTATCTTTCCTACTCCGTTACCTAATTCTGTATATATATAAGTTTAGGTACACAGGTTCTCATGCCATTTGCTGTCTTCATTAATGTACAAATATCTTTTTAAGATGTATGCTGGCAGTTGCCATGCAGAATGCCTTTGGTGAATCTTGTTATGGACGTTTTCTGGTTCTGCTATCTAGGTATATAAAACAAACACCTATATAGGCACAGTTCAAGGATCTCATTCAATGTAAAGCCAGTCCTAACCTCATCCCTCAATTCTAGGTATGCCTGTTCTTCCCATTTCAACTATGAAGATTACAACACTATAACTTTGATTGTTTCACCTAGGAAAGCATATGCTCTCATGTCATCTATCTAATAATATCACATTTCTGTCTGTTGGATGTTACCACATAAAAAATGCTTGTCACCTAATTGGGAGGGTTTGATCATCAGATCTAAAAGCTGTATGGAGCATATGAAATTAATGGAGAGGGAGGAGAATTCAGAAAGAAAGCACCTAAAAATAGAATCTGATTGCTTGGCTATTTGGAAATAGCTAAAAATGATGGGAGGAAATAAAACATTATTAGGAAAAGGGTAATAATTTTATAATTACTTAAGGTACAAAACTAAAAGTTAAGCCCCAGGATCCATGTTTAGGAGATGACAGGCCATATTAGTAATGATATTTACATCATAGAGGGCCTTTAAAATAGATATTTAAAACTCTTTTTAGAAAGTTTAAGAGAAACTATTGGCAGAATAGATAAAATAAAATATGGGTTATTTTAAGCTCACAATTGATCAGAATGTTGTATTTTAATCTACTACTTATTTGGAGTGCCAGTGGCAATATAATAAATCAGTTAAATACAAAAAAAATTGTGTTCTCAATTACAAAGACACCTATAGTAGTTCATAGATGAAAATGAACTATTTTCATAGTTGAAAATAGTTGAACACAATTTATATGCAACTTTTAAGCTCAGGAATACATTTCAAATGTCAAGGTAGAGAAGAGACATCTTAAAGCCCTTAACTACATCACGTAGCCCACAAAAATATGTTTGCAGTGATGCACAAGCACAATTACTTATTTTATTTCAAATTTAATTGACTGTTTCTGTACTTAATTAAACATCTAATGTTGGATTGGGATGTAATATTAAGGAAAATTCTTTTGAAATCCCATTAAATAGATGACTCCTGGCATGTTCATTTCAAACTGTATAAATTTCATGAATAAAAATTACCATGTGCTCCAGTTATTGTGATTTTCAATTATTTACATAGTAAATTAATGAAACATTTTAGTAAGGATCTCTTAGTATCTAGTTTTCAGTATATATAAACATGTTTAAATAAATTCCTTATGAATCTCTCAGTCACCCATACAAAGGTAACAGAAACTTGTATTACTTCAAAATAAAAATGTACATCAAGGCACTTCATAAACTGGAAAGCATGATGAAAATACATTAGATGACAGCATCTAGACTACAGAAATTCAGTACTACTCTTCAATTAATAACTAAAATTAATAATCAATTTTAAAACAAATTAAATGATAAAAATTGGAGAATAATGGTCACTGGTTTTCTTAATTGTCTATTTTATACTTATTTACAGTTCTTAAAAAATATTTCTTCAGCATATTGAGAACATTTTGAGTTTAAATATTTAACAATTTAAGAGAAAGGTGTAGGGCATTCTTTCTCTGAAAAAGAATGCCCCTTTTTATTTGAATATGCTGATTAGCATGATCTATTATAACATGTCCTTATTTAGAGTAAATGCTAGTAGAATCATAACAAAGCCTATGCTTAAAATGACTGTTTGAAACTTCAAGAGGTAAGTAATTGTTAATTTCAAATAGAAATAACGCTTTCCCTTATGGTTACTACTGGTGGAGAAATTTTTTTTCTCTGCATGCAATTTATTTTGAAAGAATTTATTTTTTGCTCTGTACAACAAGAACTTCACTACCTGGTGTTATAGTCTCTTTTTATTTCCATTTTTTTTTAATCTTGTAAATCTGGCTACATTATGACTCCCACTAAGCGTGGCATGGGTCCTTGCACGTCTTTAGTGCACCTCAACGTTTGGACCCCATCTTTGAGTGATGCACAAACCCTATGCTTCCCTTCAAGTGCTGGACAGGTAGTAGGGGTTTGAGCAGGGAAAAATCCGAGAGCAAATATGAAACTGGAAAGTGTTTATTTTTCAATTTTATTGGAATCTAGAATGGGGATTTTTTAAGGGCAGTTTTGCTCATTATTTGCTGCAGAAGAGGCATTACTGTTTCAAGGACCCAATGAAGCCAATGCAAGCTGGCAATATTTGAAGCTAAACTTCAAAAGTACAATCTATGGAAACTAAACAAGGAAAATGATTGTTCGCTCAATTGTAGCCAATGCTAACTGTACAAATGAACAGGATCCAGCAGGAAATACATATCTTCCATAAAGTGCTGTCTTTAAAACATTGTAATACGGCATCTTAAAGGCCCTTTACACCACTCATACATGTTAAGTTTCTCAAAGCACTTTCACACTCATTATCAAATTGCCTCCTATCTCTAATTTTATAGAAAGAAACTGAAGGGCAGACAGATGAAGTGACTTGCCTATAGTCTTATGACTAATTATGGACAGAGGCAAGTTTTCAATCCAAATTTGCTGCCTTTTTTTTTTGTTTTGTGATATCAAGTTGATCATTATTGCATTAGAACTCTATTATAAATCATTCATTTATAGCATTCTTATTTATTTATACTCTGTTCATTCCAAAAATATCTGAAGACGTTTAAAGAAATGCTTAAAGTATACTAGGAAAAACAAATGGACAACTACATGAACATAAACGGACTAATATTCATATCACATAATAAGTTTTATGAGCTTGTATACGTATTTAATGAAGGTTTTATATTTTGTCTCTTATGTAATAGTCAAAACAAAGAAATGAAAAGATGAGTTCTAAAATACACTCTAGTAAAACAAATCAAGAGTTCAGAAGCGACTTTTTTGTGGCTTAAGGCCCATACAGAGATAATGTATAATGTTGGCTTTCCTTTCCATTTGTTCCTTTAAAATTACCTATGTTTTGTTTCTAAAATGTATATACACACAAATGGAATATACAGAGAAAATAAAACACTTCTGGACTGCTTACCTTCTAAGATAGTGAAAGGGGTATAGCACCAAATGAAAGTGGCTTGAAAAGTCATGTAGTATCACTGTGATCATTTGCCAAGCTTCTGAGAAGAAAAACACTTTGTATAAACTGTTCTTTTAGGACACATCTGAAGATGATAATATGTCAAAAGAACGAATGTAATGTTTTTTGTGAAAAGACAGAGCTATGGTCAAAATGCAGAATTAATTCTTCTCTTTCTCTCTGTCTCTGTATCTCTGCCTCTCTGTCTTCATATTGCTCTTTCTCTGTATACATACATATATATATATATATATATACACATATATATGACTATATATATGAATGTGTATATTCATGGGTATACAAACAAATATAAATCACATACATAAACTGTTCTCAGTGTTCTCACTTATATTAAAAATTAACAGAGAGAAAGTGTGCTCTCCTCCCACCCTTCACTGTCAAGGACCTTTCATTCAAAGTTCCTATCATACTTTGCACCACAAAGCATGAGGCAGGAATTAATACAGGAATTAATATGCACCATTTTGGAAAGAGACCAAATCATTAGGAATTAATTTTCAACACATTTTGTCCTTTATATCTCAAGAATGAATCGACTCTTGCTATAATCTCCTCCATTGTCTGAAGTAAGTCTAATCAATTTAAGAAAACAAATTATTTAAAAACGCCACTCATCTTATCTCTAGTGTTTCCTCTTTTATTTGGCTGTATCTCTGTCAAAAATACTGACACAGATTTTCTGTCCATGAGCTTGTCAAGCATTCAAGAATGTCATGCACAATGGAGAATACTGCCTGACACTTGGTTCAAGAGGGTCTTGAAAACAAAGTTTAAGAGCCAATATATTCAGGGAACTAAACATGTACTAAATGTGGGTGCAAGGTGTCCATTTACATGTGCCAACTTGTCAGTTAAGTTCCAATGCGTGGGCTGAACTTGACAGGTAGTCATTTTGGATGCATATTCTTAACTGCTAAGTTGTGCAATAACCACTACTTTCCCACAGCAACTCAACCTAATCTTATGATCTCCTGAGTTTCCCTGAGACTGATAAATTCCCAAGACCCACCATCCCTATCTACTTGCTTTCATCATCAGTGATCCTATAAGACTTTCTGATATTTGAAATATACTTTGAAATCCACATTTCAATGTTAGGTAGCCAGACGCTTTTTAGAGGGAGCATTTTTCGAAGTAAGTTCATTAAAAAACAAAACAAAACAAAACAATATGAACTCGAATAATTTGAAAACTTATGGTCAAACAAAAACTTGAACTTGGATATTTATAGCACTTTTATTCATAATTGCCAAAACTTGGAAGCAACTAAGATGTCCTTCAGTAGGTGAATGGATAAATAAAACGTGCAGACAACGGAATATTATTTAGTGCTAAAAAGAAATGAAGTATTGGGGCTTCCCTGGTGGCGCAGTGGTTGAGAATCTGCCTGCTAAGGCAGGGGACAAGGGTTCGAGCCCTGGTCTGGGAAGATCCCACATGCCGCGGAGCAACCAGGCCCGTGAGCCACAATTACTGAGCCTGCGCGTCTGGAGCCTGTGCTCCGCAACAAGAGAGGCCGCGATAGTGAGAGGCCCGTACACCGCGATGAAGAGTGGCCCCCACTTGCCGCAACTAGATAAAGCCCTCACACAGAAACGAAGACCCAACACAGCCAAAAATAAATAAATAAATAACAATCTGGGATACAAAAAAAAAAAGAAATGAAGTATCAAGTCATGAAAAAACATGGAGGAGCTGTAAATGCACGTTACTAATAATGATAGAAGACAATCTGAAAGGGTTAAATACTGTATAAGCCCAACTATATGACATTCCAGAAAAGGCAAAACTATAGAAACAGTAAAAAAAAAATCTGTGGCTGCCAGAGGTCAGAGTGAAGGGAAAGACGAATAAGCAGAGCAAAGAGGATTTTTAGGGCAGTGATACTACTCTGTATGATACTATAATGGTGGACATGGAATTTTACATTTGTCCAAACCCATAGACTGTACAACACATAAGAGTGAACTCTTAGGTAAACTATGGACTCTGGGTGGTAAGGCTGTGTCATTGTAGGTTCACCAGTTGTAACAAATGTCCCGCTCTGGTGAGGGATTTTGATAAAGAGGAAGGCTGTACATGTGTTGTGGCAGGGAATATGTGGGATGGCTCTGCACCTTTTGTTCAATTTTGCTATGAATCTAAAGCCACTTTAAAAAAAGAAAGTCTATTTAAAAAAAAAAGAAAAAAGAAAAGAAAAGGAAAATGTCACTCTGAAAACAAAACGAAAACAATGTGAGCCAAAAAATCAGCTATGGATCAGATTCAGATTTTTCAAATAAATTAGACTGAACAAAAAAATATATTCAAAGTATTCCAAATCGAAAGCTCTTCTAAATTTACAGATACTATTTAAGGTGTTGCCAATTAAATCTGATCAGCACGAATGTAGTATTTTCAGTCTGATTTTCAGATCATGTAGCACAAAATCAGCATGAAACTTCTAATCCAAAAATTAACACAGCTGGATAGCAGAAGTTACATCAAGGATACTAGATTATGTGTGAATAATGTTTGATTATTCTTCAGGGTTTGAGATTTTCCTTTTAGTTTTGAGGGTTATTTCAATGAATGTTGTAAATATTTGTATGTCTGTGTTTATATCTACTTTTTTCTACCTATTAGTGAGCATATCTACAATGCAAGACTTTGTGCTGAGCAGTAGTTATATTTTTTTAAAAAGTGGCACGATTTCTATCCTAGAAAATTTTCCATTAGGTTATTCAATTTTGATTTCACCACGCAAATAAACAAATAAGTTCTATATATACATACATATATGTGTGTGTATATATATATATATATATATATATATATATAATTTCCATCTATTAGATTATTCCATTTTTATTTTACCAGGCTAATAAATAAAGTTATATATAATAATATATATATTAAAGACAAAACCAAGGTTCGGAAAAATGTTATTTATTAAAAGTAGCATATTTATTAATTGTTAGGTCCAAGATTCAGCAAAGTTATGTCATTCTTTAAAACATACTTTTTCTTTTTAATTTTTTTATGGTTCTTTTGTAACTCATTATCAATTACCAAGTACCTATATTGTGGCAGACATCACTCTAGGCATTGACGAAACTAAGGGGACTCAGAGTTGAACACCAATGTCAAGGAATTTATGAGTCTTTGGACCCTGAGTCAATGTCTTTTCTGGGTTTTCTAGCAACTGGTTGATTTTATATTCCAATAAGACAACAGTTCTTACTTATTTTTCTTTATTTACCAGTTATTATTTCTTTTTCTTTACTAATTTCTACTTCAGCAATATAGGCGAATCTCTTTGAAGATCTCTATACTCACAGGTTAGCAGAGCATTTGGCATATTAGGGGAGAAAAAATAAATACTTTGGAATCTTTATACTATAAAGCTTATTTATTCAGATTCTTCTTACAATAGAGAGCACAGATGTCATCGTGTGTAGTAAAGGTTTTATTTACCCTCTGAGTGTCTGATGGACAGCTGTCAATTACTTCACGGTCACAATCTCCCTAAATGAGCTCAAAGAGATGGTGTGAGAGAGGCCACAGTAGCATGTGAGAACAGTGGAACCAATGAGACACATCTCTCTGTACCCATGACTTTTGTAGTCCCTTCCATCAAAAACTCTGGGTTTGACCACATAGACCAAATGACTGGGTTGCTAAATGGAACATTAACAAATATGACACAAGCACAGGTGTGAAAAGTGCTTGCCTATGGGAGCTCATCCTGTCTTGCTGCTGGGAGCTCCTTTGCCACCCAACTCTGTCAACTTATAGCAAGTCATTTCATTGATTTCTCAGCAGTGGACAACTGATACAGAGGATAGGATCCAGGCCCTGCATGTTTTGTGGCAATCATATGTTTGAGTGCTTCCCCTGGGAGGATTTTTTACAACCCAGCTAGGGAGAAAGAGCATGCCCCAGCATCATCACTACCCTTTAGGTCTAGGGCAACTGGTGTTTTGGTTATGGTGAGCTGTGAATAAACAAGCAAAAAAACCTACATCTAGATTACTTTCATTAAATTATAATTTATTCAAGGAAAAAGTCTGAAAAAGTCATAAATAGAGAATTGCTAGCATTACAGTCAGACTGAAATATTTATGTATTTCAGTCTGACTGAAGGAGCAAGGAGCACATGAAGGAGCAAGGTAAAAACCAACCAAACCAAACAAATGAAGAGGAAATAGGCAGTCTACCTGAAAAAGAATTCAGAGTAATGATAGTAAAGATGATCCAAAATCTTGTAATTAGAATGGAGAAAATACAAGAAATGTTTAACAAGGACCTAGAAGAACTAAAGAGCAAACAACAATGATGAACAACACAATAAATGAAATTAAAAATCCTCTAGAAGGAATCAATAGCAGAATAACTGAGGCATAAGAACAGATAAGTGACCTGGAAGATGAAATAGTGGAAATAGTTATTAACTACAGCAGAACAGAATAAAGAGAAAAGAATGAAAAGAATTCAGGGCAGTCTCAGAGACTTCTGGGACAACATTAAACACACAAACATTCGAATTATAGGAGTCCCAGAAGAAGAAGAAAAAATGAAAGGGACTGAGAAAATATTTGAAGAGATTATAGTTGAAAACTTCCCTAATATGGGAAAGAAAATAGTCAATCAAGTCCAGGAAGCACAGAGAGTCCCATACAGGATAAATCCAAGGAGAAACATGCCAAGACACATATTAATCAAACTATTAAAAATTAAATACACAGAAAAAATATGAAAAGCAGCAGGGAGAAGCAACAAATGACATACAAGGGAATCCCCATAAGGTTAACAGCTGATCTTTCAGCAGAAATTCTGTAAACCAGAAGGGAGTGGCAGGACATACTTAAAGTGATGAAAGGGAAAAACCTACAACCAAGATTACTCTACCCAGCAAGGATCTCATTCAGATTTGACGGAGAAATTAAAACCTTTACAAAAGCAAAAGCAAAAGCTAAGACAATTCAGCACCACCAAACCAGCTTCACACAAACGCTAAAGGACCTTCTCTCGGCAGGGAACACAAGAGAAGGAAAAGACCTACAATAACAAACCAAAAACAATTCAGAAAATGGTAATAGGAACACACATATCGATAATTACCTTAAATGTAAATGGATTAAAGGCTCCAACCAAACACACAGACTGGACGAATGGATACAGAAACAAGACCCATATATATGCTGTCGACAAGAGACCCACTTCAAACCTAGGGACACAAACAGAGTGAAAGTGAGGGAATGGAAAAAGATATTCCATACAAAGGGAAATCAAAAGAAAGCTGGAGTAGCAATTCTCATATCAGACAAAATTGATTTTAAAATAAAGACTATTAAAAGAGACAAAGAAGGACACTACATAACGATCAAGGGATCAATCCAAGAAGAAGATATAACAATTATAAATATTTATGCGCCCAACATGGGAGTATTTCAATACATAAGGCAAAGGCTAACAGCCATAAAAGGGGAAACTGACACTAACACAATCATAGTAGGGGATGATAACACCCCACTTTCACCAATGCACAGATCATCCAAGATGAAAATAAATAAGAAAACACAAGCTTTGAATGATACATTAAACAAGATGGACTTAATTTATATTTATAGGACATTCCATCCAAAAACAACAGAATACACTTTCTTCTCAAGTGCTCATGGAACATTCTCCCAAATAGATCATATCTTGGGTCACAGATCAATCCTTGGTAAATTTAAGAAAACTGAAATCGTTTCAAGTATCTTTTCCTACCACAACGCTATGAGACTAGATATGAATTACAGGGAAAACATCTGTAAAATAGACAAACACATGGAGGCTAAACAATACACTACTAAATAACCAAGAGATGACTAAAGAAGTCAAAGAGGAAATCAACAAATACCTAGAACCAAATGACAATGAAAACACGAAGACCCAAAACCTATGGGATGCAGCAAAAGCAGTTCTAAGAACGATAGTTTATAGCAATACAATCCTACCTCAAGAAACAAGAAACATCTCAAATAAACATCTCAAATAAACCTAAAGCAATTAGAGAAAGAACAACAAAAAAAACCCCAAAGTTAGCAGAAGGAAAGAAATCATAAAGACCAGATCAGAAATAAATGAAAAAGAAATGAAGGAAACGATACCAAAGATCAATAAAACTAAAAGGTGGTTCTTTGAGAAGATAAACAAAACTGATGAACCATTAGCTAGACTCATCAAGAGAAAAAGGGAGAAGACTCAAATCAATAGAATTAGAAATGAAAAAGGAGAATTAACCGCTGACACTGCAGAAACACAAAGGATCATGAGAGATTACTACAAGCAACTATATGCCAATAAAATGGACAACCTGGAACAAATGCACAAATTCTTAGAAAAGCACAACCTTCCGAGACTGAACCAGGAAGAAACTATAGAAAACATAAACAGACCAATCACAAGCACTGAAATTGAGACTGTGATTAAAAATCTTCCAACAAACAAAAGCCCAGGACCAGATGGCTTCACAGGCGAATTCTATCAAACATTTAGAGAAGAGCTAACACCTATCTTTCTCAAACTCTTCCAAAATATAGCAGAGGGAGGAGCACTCCCAAACTCACTCTACGAGGCCACCATCACCCTGATACCAAACCAAAGAAAGATGTCACAAAGATTGAAAACTACAGACCAATATCACTGATGAACATAGACGCAAAAATTCTCAACAAAATACAAGCAAACAGAATCCAACAGCACATTAAAAGGATAATACACCACGATCAAGTGGGGTTTATCCCAGGAATGTAAGGATTCTTCAATATATACAAATCAATCAATGTGATAAACCATATTAACAAATTAAAGAAGAAAAATCATATGATCATTTCAATAGATGCAGAAAAAGCTTTCAACAAAATTCAACACCCATTTATTATAAAAACTCTCCAGAAAGTAGGCATAGAGGGAACTTACCTCAACATAATAAAGGCCATATATGACAAACCCACAGCCAACATCGTTCTCAATGGTGAAAACCTGAAACCATTTCCTGTAAGATCAGGAACAAGACAAGGTTGTCCACTCTCACCACTAATATTCAACATAGTTTTGGAAGTTTTAGTCACAGCAAACAGAGAAGAAAAAGAAACAGAAGGAATCCAAATCGGAAAAGAAGAAGTAAAGCTGTCACTCTTTGCAGATGACATGATACTATATATAGAGAATCCTCAAGATGCTACCAGAAAACTACGAGAGCTAATCAGTGAATTTGGTAAAGTAGTAGGATACAAAATTAATGCACAGAAATCTCTTGCATTTCTATACACTAGTGATGAAAAATCTGAAAGAGAAATTAAGGAAACACTCCCATTTACCATTGTAACAAAGAGAATAAAATACCTAGGAATAAACCTATCTAAAGGGACAGACGACCTGTATGCAGAAAACTATACGACACTGATGAAAGAAATTAAAGATGATACAAAAAGATGGAGAGATATACCATGTTCTTCTATTGGAAGAATCAATATGGTGAAAATGGCTATACTGCACAAAGCAGTCTACAGATTCAATGCAATCCCTATCAAACTAGCAACGGCATTTTTCACAGAACTTGAAAAAAAATATTCACAATTTGTATGGAAATACAAAAGACCCCGAATACCCAAAGCAATCTTGATAAAGGAAAATGGAGCTGGAGGAATCAGGCTCCCAGACTTCAGACTATACTACAAACCTACAGTAATCAAGACAGTATGGTACTGCCAGAAAAAGAGGAATATAAATCAATGGAACAGGATAGAAAGCCCAGAGATAAACCCACACACACATGATTACCTTATCTTTGATAAAGGAGGCATGAATATACAATGGAGAAAAGACAGTCTCTTCAATAAGTGGTATTGGGAAAACTGGAGAGCTACATGTAAAAGAATGAAATTAGAACACACTCTAACACCATACACAAAAATACACTCAAAATGGATTAAAGACCTAAACATAAGGCCAGACACTATAAAACTCTTAGAGGAAAACATAGACAGAACACTCTGTGACATAAATCACAGCAAGATCCTTTTTGACCCACCTTCTAGAGAAATGCAAATAAAAACAAAAATAAACAAATGGGACCTAATGAAACTTCAAAGCTTTTGCACAGCAAAGGAGACCATAAACAAGACGAAGACAACACTCAGTGTGGGAGAAAATATTTGCAAATGATGCAACTGACAAAGGATTAGTCTCCAAAATATACAAGCAGCTCATGCTGCTCAATATCAAAAAACAAACAACCCAATCCAAAAATGGGCAGAAGACCTAAATAGACATTTCTTCAAAGAAGATATACAGATTGCCAACAAACACATGAAAAGATGCTCAACATCACTAATCATTAGAGAAATGCAAATCAAAACTACAATGAGGTATCACCTCATACCAGTCAGAATGGCCATCATCAAAAAATCTACAAACAGTAAATGCTGGAGAGGGTGTGGAGAAAAGGGAACCCTCTTGCACTGTTGGTGGGAATGTAAATTGATACAGCCACTATGGAGAACAGTATGGAGGTTCCATAAAAAACTGAAAATAGAACTACCATATGACCCAGCAGTCCTACTACTGGGCATATACCCTGAGAAAACCATAATTCAAAAAGAGTCATGTACCACAATGTTCATTGCAGCACTATTTACAGTAGCCAGGACATGGAAGCAACCCAAGTGTCCATCGACAGATGAATGAATAAAGAAGATGTGGCACATATATATACAATGGAATATTACTCAGCCATATAAAGAACCAAAATTGAGTTATTTGTAGTGAGGTGGATGGACCTAGAGTCTGTCATACAGAGTGAAGTAAGTCAGAAAGAGAAAAACAAATACCGTATGGTAACACATATGTATGGAATCTAAAAAAAAAAAAAAAAAGGTTCTGAAGAAACTAGGGGCAGGACAGGAATAAAGATGCAGACGTTGAGAATGGACTTGAGGATACGAGGAGGGGAAGGGCAAGCTGAGATGAAGTGAGAGAGTGGCACTGACATATATACACTACCAAATGTATAATAGATATCTAGTGGGAAGCAGCCACGTAGCACAGGGAGATGAACTTGGTGCTCTGTGACCACCTAGAGAGGTGGGATAGGGAGGGTGGGAGGGAGATGCAAGAGGGAGGGGAAATGGGGTTATATGTACATGTATAGCTGATTCACTTTGTTATACAGCAGCAACCAACACAACAATGTAAAGCAATTATACTCCAATAAAGACGTTAAAAAAAAAAAGAAATATATACAAAAAAAGGAGAAAAACAGGGCAGGAGATATAGACAATGGTAGGGCAAGACAGTAACACAGAAGCTAGTGAGAAGGGGCTAAAATTCAAAGAGTGAATTCATTAATGCTGGTTCCTGAACAAACTCCAAAGCAACAGGCAATGAGAAATCAAGGTTGGATAGGTTTGTTTGTTTTTTTTTTTTTTTACCTCACAGGCCAGTGATATGAAAACACAGCCTATTTCAATACACTATCTTTCTGGGGAGGGGACAGTTTCTGAAATTAAAACAAAAATGGTAAGGCTACAAGAACAGAAAGTCTGTCTGGATCCATTTGCCTTGACCCCAATCCCCAGTGCCCTGAGTTGTTCCTAGTGTACAAATTTAGAATTAGAAGGATCCTGAGAGATGGACTATAGGCTCCTAGAGATGAAACCACTGCGTCCTGAATCACTATATTCACACACTTAGTATCTCTATTTTGATAGAAATATTTCGTATGCTTGACTTCAAAGAAAGAGAAAATACATTTCAAAGAATGGAAAATATGCACGTGTCCTCAACTTACTAAAATTATAATCTAATTCAAGACTTCATCATTTCCAACTCAGATTTCTGCTTTCTGCCTTTCAGTTTTGCTCCCCACCAGTTCATCATCCTCAGTGTTACTAAAGAGATGCATTTAAACAAAAGTCTTCCATATCACTTACTTTACAATCATTCCATTGTTTTCTACACATAAAGGTCCATAACTGTAACATAGGGTGAAAGGCCCTTCTTAATTTTATCTCTGATCACCTCTGTACAAGTACTATGGGACCAGCATGACCTCCCTCCTTTCTGTCCTATGCATCAAGCAGTCTAGCCATGTTGAATATTTTGAGTTTTCTTAGGAGTGCCAGGTTCTTCACGTTGCTTTACTTTTCAAATGTAATTTTTCTATTCAGAATGCTTTTCTTCCTTTTGCCACATAACATACTTACTACACTTATATTTCAAGCCCCTGTTTAACTGCCATAATTTCTCTGGAAACTTTCCAATCATTTCCAAGAAAGCATTCCTTCCTTTGTGTTCCCATCAGACCTTGACTTGTCCTTATTACCATGCTTATCACTTTGCTATAATCATCTGTTTAGGAGTTCATACTTCCACTTATTCACCAGTCAACGAATGGCAGTGGCAATATTCTAAAAATCTTTGCAATGCCAGTCCATGTCTGCCACATACAACAGGTAGTTAATAAATCAGAATGTATTATGAAAATATGAGTGGTTTGAGTCAAATAAACACATTAGCAACATCAGCATTATACAAAAAGCTATTCTCTAGACTGCTTAATGGTTGTGTATGCACTGCCACCAGCCAATTACAATCAGTGGCTATTAGCTGGGAAGACTAAATCTGTCTGTTGACCCAAGACAAACTGTATGATGATGACAGAAAAAGGAACTGGAGAAAAAGCTTTCAACAAAATTCAACACTCATTTATGATAAAAAAAAAAAAAACCTCCAAAAAGTAGGCATAGAGGGAACTTACTTCAACATACTAAAGGCCATATATGACAAACCCACAGGCAACGTCATTCTCAATGGTAAAAAACTGAAACCATTTCCACTAAGATCAGGAACAAGACAAGGTTGCCCACTCTCACCACTTTTATTCAACATAGTTTTGGAAGATTTAGCCACAGCAATCAGAGAAGAAAAAGAAATAAAAGAATCCAAATGGAAAAGAAGAAGTAAAGCTGTCACTGTTTGCTGATGACATACTATACATAGCGAATCCTAAAGATGCTACCAGAAAACTACTAGAGCTAATCAATGAATTTGGTAAAGTAGCAGGATACAAAATTAATGCACAGAAATCTCTTGCATTCCTATACACTAATGATCAAAAATCTGAAAGAGAAATTAAGGAAACACGCCCATTTACCACTGCAACTAAAAGAGTAAAATACGTAGGAATAAATCTACCTAAGGAGACAAAAGACCTGTATGCAGAAAACAATAAGACACTGATGAAAGAAATTAAAGATGATACAAACAGATGGAGAGATATACCATGTTCTTGAATTGGAAGAATCAACACTGTGAACATGACTATACTACACAAAGCAATCTACAGATTTCATGCAAACCCTATCAAACTACCAATGGCATTTTTCACAGAACTAGAACAAAATATTTCACAGTTTGTATGGAAACACAAAAGACCCCGAAGAGCCAAAGCAATCTTGAGAAAGAACAACAGAGCTGGAGGAATCAGGCTACCGGACTTCACTCTATACTACAAAGCTACAGTAATCAGGACAGTATGGTACTGGCACAAAAACAGAAATATAGATCAACAGAACAGGATAGAAAGCCCAGAGATAAACCCATGCACATATGGTCACCTTATTTTTGATAAAGGAGGCAAGACTATACAATGGAGAAAAGACAAGCCTCTTCAATAAGTGGTGCTGGGAAAACTGGATAGTTACATGTAAAAGAATGAAATTAGAACACTCCCTAACATCATACACAAAAATAAACTCAAAATGGATTAAAGACCTAAATGTAAGGCCAGACACTATAAAACTCCTAGAGGAAAACATAGGCAGAACACTCTATGACATAAATCACAGCAAGATCCTTTTTGACCCACCTCCTAGAGAAATGGAAGGAAAAACAAAAATAAAATGGGACCTAATGAAACTTAAAAGCTTTTGCACAGCAAAGGAAACCATAAACAAGACCAAAAGACAACCCTCAGAATGGGAGAAAATATTTGTAAATGAAGCAACTGACAAAGGATCAATCTCCAAAATTTATAAGCAGCTCATACAGCTCAATAGCAAAAAAACAAACAACCCAATCCAAAAATGGGCAGAAGACCTAAATAGACATTTCTCCAAAGAAGATATACAGATTGCCAACAAACACATGAAAGAATGCTCAACATCATTAATCATTAGAGAAATGCAAATCAAAACTACAATGAGATATCATCTCACACCAGTCAGAATGGCCATCATCAAAAAATCTAGAAACAATAAATGCTGGAGAGGGTGTGGAGAAAAGGGAACAAGCTTGCACTCTTGGCGGGAATGTAAATTGATACAGCCACTATGGAGAACAGTATGGAGGTTCCTTAAAAAAATTGAAAATAGGGGCTTCCCTGGTGGTGCAGTGGTTGAGAATTCGCCTGCCGATGCAGGGGACACGGGTTCAAGCCCTGGTCTGGGAGGATCCCACATGCCACGAAACAACTAGGCCCATGAGCCACAACTACTGAGCCTGCGCGTCTGGAGCCTGTGCTCTGCAACAAGAGAGGCCGTGATAGTGAGAGGCCCGCGCACCGCGATGAAGAGTGGCCCCCACTCGCCTCAACTAGAGAAAGCCCTCGCACAGAAACGAAGACCCAACACACCCAAAAATAAATAAATAAATAAATTAATTTTTTTAAAAAATTGAAAATAGAACTACCATACGACCCAGCAATCCCACTACTGGGCATATACACTGAGAAAACCATAATTCAAAAAGAGACATGTACCACAATGTTCATTGCAGCACTATTTACAGTAGCCAGGATATGGAAGCAACCTATGTGTCCATCGACAGATGAATGGATAAAGAACATGTAGCATATATATACAATGGAATATTACTCAGCCATAAAAAGAAACGAAATTGAGTTATTTGTAGTGAGGTGGATGGACCTAAAGTCTGTCATACAGAGTGAAGTAAGTCAGGAAGAGAAAAACAAATACCGTATGCTAACACATATATACGGACTCTAAAAAAAAAGAACTGGAGGAAAAAGTTGAAAAGTAGAAAAAGAGTCATTTTTTTAAATGTTAATATAGGCTAGATATAAATGTTTGAGGCACCAACACAATCACCAACCATATTTGATTCTCTGATAGAATTCTAAAAAATCCAGTTCTTGATCTTAGTCAAATCCAGTTGAGTTTAATTAGTGTCAACTAAAATACCTTGAATGCAGTCGTTTATTGATTATTGAGAAAATGTGACCAGAAATGTGTTCAATCTCGTTTTCTAACAAGATTTAATTATTCTTTGGCAAAGTCACCATTCTTTTGTTATGAGACAACACCTAAGATCAAGGAGAAAGAGTATTAAACACAGTCAAGGAAATTTGTCCTAGTTATACAGATGTTGAGCTGTGCTTGTTAATTTAATTTGATTAGTTCCAAAACTATAGGATGATATAAATCTGAAGGGTAAGGAAACATTAGTAATGATTTGACCTATAAGGATACATTGAGTCTGGTCTTGCTTTTCAAAAAGGTATAGGGAAGGAGTAATCTAATAGATTCTGAAAGATGAGTAAGATGATTCTAAAGATATAAGAAGGTTAGCAAGAGGTCTCAGATTTGCTTATGCTTGCCCCAGCAAAAGGGTAAAATAGCACAGCAAGGGTTAATAGAGAAGGGAAGTTGGTAGCAAATAAAGAAATAGGATCACTGGCATTGCTGGATTGGTGTAAAAAAGTATCAATTTACCAATTTTGTTTATCTTGTCAAAGAACCAGCTTTTAGTTTCATTGATCTTGTCTATTGTTTTCTTGGACTCTATGCTATTTATTTCTGCTCTGATCTTTATGATTTCTTTCCTTCTGCTAACTTTGGGTTTTGTTTGTGCTTCTTCCTCTAGTTGCTTTAGGTGTAAGGTTAGGTTGTTTATTTGTAATTTTCCTTGTTTCCTGAGGTAAGGTTGTATTGCTATAAACTTCCCTCTTAGAACTGCTTTTGCTGCATCCCATGGGTTTTGGATCATTGTGCTTTCATTTTCATTTGTTTCTAGGTATTTTTTGATCTCCTCTTTGATTTCTTCTCTGATCCAGGAACAAGACAAGGATGTCCACTCTCACCACTTTTATTCAACATAGTTCTGGAAGTCCTGGCCATGGCAATCAGAGAAGAAAAAGAAATAAGAGGAATCCAAATTGGAAAAGAATAAGTAAAACTTTCACTGTTTGCAGATGATATAATACTATACATAGAATCCTAAAGATGCTACCAGAAAATTACTAGAGCTAATCAATGAGTGTGGTAAATTTGCAGGATACAAAGTTAATACACAGAAATCTGTTGTACTTCTATACACTAACAATGAAAGATCAGAAAGAGAAATTAAAGAAAAATCCCATTTACCACTGCCTCAGGAAGAATAAAATACTTCCTAACCCTCTGACACTGTTGGTGGTAATGTAAGTTGGTACAGCCACTATGGAGAACAGTATGGAGATTCCCTAAAAAACTAAAAATAGAGCTACCATATGATCCTGCAATCCCACTCCTGGGCGTATACATGGAAAAACATGGTCCAAAAGGATACATGCACCCCAATGTTCACTGCAGCGCTGTTTACAATAGCCAAGACATGGAAGCAACCTAAATGTCCATCAACAGAAGAGTGGATAAAGAATATGTGGTACATATATACAATGGAATATTACTCAGCCATTAAAAAAATGAAATAATGCCATTTGCAGCAACATGGATGGACCTAGAGATTGTCATACTGAGTGAAGTAAGTCAGAGAAAGAGAAACATCGTATGATATTGCTTATATGTGTATAAGCGAATATAAAGAAATGATACAAATAAACTTATTTACAAAACAGAAACAGACTCACAGACTTAGAGAATAAACATGTTTATCAGGGGGGAAGGGTTGGGGGGGAGGGGTAGTTAGGTAGTTTGGGATTGACATGTACACACTGCTATATTTAAAATAGATAACCAACAAGGATCTACTGTAATAAATAATAATAAAAAAATAATATATATATAAAAGTATAAATTCACTTTAAAATTTGAAGATGAAAAATAAAATAAAAAGGGAAAATACCAAGATGAATACAAATAAGCCTTTGTTTCTGCTTGTAACACAATTGTTAAATATTGTTTACAATAATAAGTAGTTAAAATTGGTAGTGTTATGGTATTAATTTTCCTTGCTGAGAAAAAAATGTGGTAATATTAGAATATAGTACAGAGAGCGACATCCAAATTATTTTATTATACTTTTTGTACAACTGATAAATTAGCTTCTCTTGATATGCCTTATGATATTGCTGTATGTGCTAGAGATGAATGTATACACACAGATCTGTCTTGACGTCCTTACAAGAATCATCAGGTTAAAAAAAAAAAAAAAAAGAGGAAGAAAATGGTAACTGTGTGAGGTAATGGATATGTTTTAAAAAATTAAAAGAATAAGAATAATAATGGTACTTTCATCATAGAGTTATTATGAGGATTAAATAATTTAATATATGTAAAGTACTTAAAACAATGTTTGAGAGCAGTATGTGCTTAGTAAATGTTGATTTCTTATTGTCAAAAAAAAAAAAAAAAAAGAGAATTGTTTCATCTAGAAGCAGGAGACTGGAATTTATCACTTCAGGTATCAATTTAGCTCTGAAATTTTGTGATTATTAGTTCTACTCCATGGATGCTTTTATGTTTGCTAAAGAGTAAAGTTAAATTGAGAAATTTTTATGGGGAGAAATTGTATCTTAGCACCAATTAAATTTATCAGCATACAAATTTAAAAAAAAGAAACATAAGGTAGAATTTTCTCCTTTGGCACACAATTCTTCATTTCAAGATAACTAGGAAAATGGACAGAGAAATAGAAGTCTTTCTTCTAATGTAAGTAATTTAAAAAGGAAAAAAACAAACAAATAAAACACAACCTGTCCCAGATGACTTTTGTGTTTTTTATTAGAGATATAGTCCCTTGTTCATGTGGAGATGGAAATAAAGTAGGTCTATAATAAAATGCTCATGTTGAGGCTACATATTCTTAGATTCAGTCACATATGCCAAAAAATTAATGAAACCTGTAGCATAATTTTTCTACCTTGTGGAACTATCTGATAAAGTAATGTCTGATGATAAATTGGATTTATGGTGAGATGCTAGATTGAATCTATGGTAGTAAATCTTCTAAACTAACTTCTCTTAGCCTGCAAGCCAGATTCAATGTAGTGTTCAATAACTGTCTCTTGAATCAAAGCCATTTTCACATACTAGTATCTCCCTGTAAAATTTTCTTTTATATGAGGTCACAAAGAGTTCACAATAATACTGAGAAAAGAAATATTCTGAGCAAGGTAATTGAAATTCCCTTTCAAACACATTTCCTTACTTCAATATATATCCATTTACACCTTTAAGTTACATTACTTGATGCTTGATTTTTTTTTCCTTGCTTGGAATGCAGATAGATATTCCCAAATCAAATAAGATTTATTACTAAAGAGCTCTTCAGTGAGGTGTACTTGTCTTTCCCTTAGGATTTTGCCTCAGTATCAGTGTCCATTAGGTGCTAAATACAATGCTATTTCATAAAGTCCCTGGCTTTGGAATATGCAAAAAAAAGAAAAAACTTAGAAGTTAGAACTACCTAGAGTTATTTGCCATAAACCCACGTTGAATATTCCACAACATCTTATGTGAAATTCTTAGTGTTTGCTTTTTATCAACTCACTTGGTATCTCATGTATGTTGCTTTACTACATTTATATTAATAGGCACACTGAGTCCTGAACGTGGCTATCTTTAAACCAGTCACTCAAAATTCACATTCCTGCCAAGTTCAGATTATATAAATTGGAGTCAAGGGCCAGTAATTATTCAGTGACCATTTAACCCAACATACTTATATTTGTGTCTTAGCTGCCAGAATATTTAGACACCAAATAAAAACCAGTGAAAGTCATCAGTTTATGTAGGTACCTGGTATTATCTGCTCTAACTCTTTAGATGATTAGCTCTGTTTTGTTTTAGTCTGATAGTGTGTTATGTATTTCTGTGAGATTTAATGTATATGCAATTTAGATGTTTTCAAAATAGATAAGATATACATTTTAAATAATAAAGATATCTAATGACTCACAAAGGGGAATACAACCTATCTGAATAATACATAATCCTATAATGATAAGTAGATAGGTAAACCTATCTCTTAAACTCTACTCTTAAAGTAGAGTTCAATTGAGAAGATCAGTAACAGGTAAAAGGTATTCAGGATTTCCAAAATTATCAATAAGTTAAGTGCCTTGGTGAGAAGGTATTTCATGTGAAGAAAAGAAACAAAAGGGAAAGAGCAAAAAGGCATCAGAAAGCAAGAAATTCATATGGTTGGAGCAGGGATTAATTATAGGGAAGCAGTATTAGCTAAGCCCACAAAAATAAATTATAACCAGATCATAGAAGGCCTTGTCCATTGAGAAGGAGTTAGAATGTCTTTGAGTTGCAATCGTTTATTTTGAAGAACTTAAGTGGAAGATGAACATTATTGGAGTTACTCTTTAAGGCAGGAGGAGAGAGAAGCTAGAAACAAGGAAACTCATGAGGAAACGTCTGCATGAGGAGCAATGAAGCAAAGGAAGGCCTTAAACTGTGGCTGTGGACACAGATGGAAAGAAAGGAATGTATGTGAAAAATATATAGAAAATCTATCCATACTGGACTCAGTAATCAATAAGAAATGGAGGAGGAGAGAAAAGTTAAAGTATATTTTAGAATTGGTTTGCATGACTGGAAAAACAACAATACCATTAAGATAGAGAGAATGAGTCAGGGGTAAAGCTTGGCTTGAGAGCAGGGGTTGAACAGATGAGACACATTTGGGAAGTACTAACTAAACAGTCAAACAAAAACATTACCCCTAAAGGTAACTAAAGGTACCAGAAGCACAGGTGTAATGTGAAGACAAGATGAGAAGCGTGAGGAAGTGAAAACAAGAGAGGTGTACTTTCCAGAATTGTGGTGCTAAAGAAAAGAAGAACAAAAAGAGGAGACTTTGAACAGGTGGTAGGGTCTTAATGTGCTTGTTAGTTTGATGTTTGGATTTAAGAGCAGGTAACACAAAGTGCTTTTATTCAAAAGTGAAAAGAGCCAAACAGGGTGATACCAAGAATTCAATAAAGATTATTAACAACACAATGTCCACAGGGTGAGGTATCCAAAGTCAAGCCAAGATAAGTCTTTAGAAAAAGGAAAGTTGATTTTCCTGTTTTGAAATAAAGAAAGGATGTGAAGGTACAGGATAGTCTGGGATGGAAATGTTGGAAGCTAAGAGTCACGCTGGACAACTTTGACCTAATAATGTGGCAGAGTGTGTCATCTTTTAAATGTGTGGAGGGGAAAGAGGTGCAGAAGGAGATGGAGTTTTAAAGAAAGTGGAAAGGGTCTGAAATTGCAGCTCTGTGGAATGTTCAAGAAAGTCAGGAAGAGATGAATGTAAGAACTATTGAGCAGTAGTGCTAGTTTGGCTGAACTTTTTATGAAAACAATTCCTTTGCAGTGACAACCATTACAGAGCTAAAAAATGAAGTATTTTGAAATTGTCCACTTTTAGTGGGAACCAATATACTTCCCAAAGATTTCAAGAAAATCAAATAGTGTAGTAAAAATACTATACTCTAGATTAAAAAATCATAAAAGTGTTATTTTCAAACTGAGGAGCAAGACATTATTAAATAAAATATGACCTAAGTGTATCTAAGTGAAGTTGTTAGACATTTTGTGTACATGGCGCGAAGCCATTTCACTTGATGTTTGATTTATTTGCAAGAAAACCTGCTGCCCTAATTACCCTTAAACCACAGGAGACTTAGGCATATCAAAGAGACAAACTGTTTCAATATTATGTGTGTTTAAAAGGAAACTCTGTGAATCCATGAAGAGAGTGATTATTTTGAAAACAACCACAGAGACATTTTTAGAAATCATGGGGCCTAATGTTTATGCCATAACATACGGGCCATACTTACAAACTTCCAGTTACATAGAATATGGAGGGAAGTCTCTGCAGGTTCAAGCAAAGACACATTTACAGAACTTGCCCTGTAATTGCAAAGGGTGTTAGGTAAGATGATTTGTTCAACTGTTCTCTGGTAAATCTAAGTACTTCAGAACAGTATAATAATAATCTGCCTACATAGGTGTTGAGAATTAGTGGTTCAGAGAGAAAACGCTTAACAACTTTCATCCTATGTATCCTGGCAGGACAATTTGTGTACTGGAAGTAGCTTTTATGAAGTAGCTTTTCTAGATTCCCTGATGCCCAACAAGGTATTTGATCTTCACTGGCAGATAAAGGAGGTCCATTTGAGCTTTTGTGGCAAAATACTTTAGTGCCCTGGTTATCTAATCTAGCTGCCTCTACATGAGCACATGATACGCAGAAAAATAGATACCATGGGAATTAATGAGAAGACTGTATGTTAGGCCAACCTCGTTCTCCCTCAGATCTCTGTCAGAACTTTCATCAACCTTGGTTGAAGGTATTTTTAGGCACTCATATGCTACTCTTAATCCTCTTGGTTTTTCCATATACATACACCTCTCTCTGAACATTGTGGCTTGTATGGAACTTGGGGGAAACATGTACCTCTGCCATTGGGTATGGTTCCTGCCAGTATTTCCTAAAATCCAATCCTTCATAACAAATTGCCTTTCATCATTCTAACGTTCATTTCCCAGTGTAACACATTTCCTGTTGTGGAGCACTGAGAAGCAACAATATGACTAATCACACTACCTAGAAATATTTACTTGTTTTCAGCTCTTAATGACAGAGAGGGATACAGAAAAGTGCAGGCAGGAGTGCAGGTACTAGGAACCAGGAGAGCTCCATACGGTGAGGTATGTGACCAGAGCTTCTGACCTACTTTCCAGAATTTGCTTCCTCATTCAGATGCAATTTCAGAATTCAGAATTCAATTCTCAATTTGGAAACATTGAGAAGGTTGGACTTGATGTTCTCTAACTATCCTTTCCTGCTCTATTACTTCATGTAAAGTAGTATAAGTGACATGCTGGTTCACATTAAAGAAATTGAAAAGGCCAAGCTGGGGCTATATTCAGACTTCACATTAATAGGAAAATTTGAAATCTTGCACAAGTTGTGTTCTGAGAATGGTGAGAACACTCACACTGTGGACCAGTCTCAGAAAGAAACAGATTTTACATAGTCCTCAGGAAAAGTTAGGAGCAAACCATGTATTAGATAAAATGTGTATATATAATGTGTGTGTGTATATATATCCTATTTTTTTCCATAAATGAGAAAACAGAGGCAAAATATTTTAACTCAGCTGGGGGTTACTCATAGTGCCAGAGCTGGGTCTACATATTTAAGTGTTTTTGACTCCTATGATAACATTAATTCCACTGCACTAGTCTACTTTACCAAAATGCTATCAAGAAATTCCTGACTGAAAGTCTTGAGTCCTTCACACTATTGGGCCTCGCATGACAGATAATCCATAATTAGAGGGTTGGGCATAGTCTGGATCTTGGGACACTGGTCAGATAGAGGACAACACAGGGGTGTGTTTCTGCGTATACAGACAGCCATAGCTTTCATTTTTCTCTGCAAGGAAAAAAGTAAGAAGAAATTCCACAATGGTTCTAAGGACCCTTGTCCTGTCATGTTCTCTCTCGAGATCATGTAAGTCAAGTGAGCACTAAATATAATATTTGGTGAAGGATGACTCATCTGAAACATAGAAAATACAAATGATGGGAAGTGGATAAGCTGGGAACTATTAATGGACACCTTACACATACGTCACATTGTGGTACAAACTTTACATGTATGGTTTGATATCCTTTTTCACAACTATCTACTAAAATGAGAATTATTTTTATTCCTATTTCACATATGAGAATATTAGAGCTAAGAAATTTTAACTTACTTGGTAAAGGAGACAGCCTAATAACTTGCAGAGTGGGGAGAAGAGTATACTCTGCCCCCTCCCACTCCTATGCTCTGTTCAGGGCATCAAATCATACCTAAAGGCATCTTGCATACCTAAGAGAGCTCATTCTCTCCAAGTAAAGGGAGAGGGGATCCTATAACCACATTATTATCTTCTCCTAATATTTTGTACTTTTCTAAATTTAGAATCTTTGCTAAATGTTTCATTAACTTAGTAATCTTTATACTTAATGAAAATCCTGCTCACTCATACCTTATCAAGCTTAAAAGAAAATCAACATGATTTAAAAATGCCTCATGTATATGCCACATGGAAAAATATATGCTTAACTTCCTTATCTAATTGTCATATTAGTTTGCTGCTGGGAACTAGGAGCAATCTGTATTCTTGAAGTCACGCTATTTATCAATAATTCAGAGAGATCTTAAGAATGTGCACCACAATTATTTATTGCTTTATCCAAAGCCTTCCAGAATTTATAGTCCCTAATCTGTAGTATATATTTTATGAATCCTTAAGTATGCAAAAAGGAAGAGAGGAGTCCAGTTACAGTTCAGATTAAGCTATTGTCCTTGGAAAGAACTATATTATTAAAGTTTGATCATATATTTTGCTGTCATGTCATTTAGCTAATGTACTGTCCTTGAACCATGCACTGATCACTTTGTAGTAATTATTTAAAACCATTCTATTGGCGTTTGTTGGTATGAAAATGCTTGATGCAGAACACTTAAGATTTCAATAAATGTGACTGCTGCTTTACCATTAAGTCTTACTCAATTGTTGGCTGCTATTGTTTTTGGAGCACTTCATATTCTTTGATAAACGAATAATGGTTATTTATTTAGGTTTCCATCTGTGAATTGCTCTTAACACGTTTAATTTACAGAAATCTATGAGTATTCTGAGAGGTCAAAACCTGTATTCTTGACATGCTTACATTTAATTCACTAAAGGGTATGGTAGGTGCCATTCAACAACACCTAATAAATTATTTTGACAGTTTATTCAAGAAGTCAGGGCCTTTTTTTTTTTTTTTTGGCCACGTCGCATGGCATGTGGGATCTTAGTTCCCTGACCAGGGGTCGAACCCGTGTCCCCTGCAGTGGAAGCACAGGGTCTTAACCACTGGACCGCCAGGGAAGTCCCTAGGGCTTTTTAAATGTTTTTAATTTACCATTTTTAAGAGGTTTTAAAAGTATTTAAGTATACTTGTTTTGTTATTTCTTATCAATTTGACTCGCTACACAGTTTAAAATATCTCAAACAGCAAAATATGCATTAATTTAATAAATATCAGTTTCAGACCCTCATGATCAAAACACTGCTTTAAGGTGCTCTGGGGCCAAAGAGAAGAATAAATCATTGTTCTGCTTGATTAGTTCCATTTGTTTACTTCTTCAGTTCACTAGAGAATTAGTTTATGAAATGTCTGCGGTCTGCGATTACAGATACCACCATTCTATTCTACATAATAAAGTAAACCCCATGGCATTTATGGCTTTTTCTTTTTTAACAGTAAAATGAAGTTGAATGTGGCAGTGAGAGCCTTAACCAGACCTCCTGAGTTAGAATCCTGGCTCTTCCACGTCCCACTTGTGTGACCGTGAATATGTCTCCACCACAGTCATTATCTGGAAAACTGGTGATTAAATAGTATTTACCTTATGTTGTCATTTAAAAGATTAAATGCATCTGGTATATTCTGCACATAGATAAGTGGGTGACACAAAGCAAGTTCTTAAAGTGTCCCTATTATTTTTGTATTAAAATCTGTAAAAGGTTTTCACTAGTAGAATGGCTTTCAAAGGATTTATGTGTATTTTCCAATAGAATTCATTCCACTTTTGTTCCTTATTCTTAGTATCAATTCTTTCTTAGTCCTTATATTAAGGCTTAAGGATTGTCTTTCTAGACTGTTCTTGAATGGCAACTAGAACATTCATCTGATTAAAATTAAACAAAACTGAACTTGACCCCAGTTATGTGCTGAATACTACAGGAATTTCACAGTGCCAGTTTAACAAGGTGTTATTTCACAGCTAACACTTATTTTTTCTCTGGGAAGAAAGAGAAACAAAAATAAAGCATACCCAAGAGCAAAATAGGCCTTTCCTATAAGCTTCTGAATTCAAAATCTCTTATATCTCTTTTTATGTCCTTTCTAATTTACAATTTCTATTTCATCAATGAAATTAGTGTAAGAAGCTACTAGTTCAAGAGCATTTTCAAAGTCTTTTGAAGAGCCCTTATTAGCAGACTATTACATTCAAATAGGAGAATGAACACAAAAAAACTCTGTATTCCATAGAGCATGTAGGCTTATGTGTGAATTTTTCATTAATCAATAACTATTCATTAAATGTCCAAACTTTAAAACTCATAATATTTGGGGAACTTTCAGTTTAACTTACCAAGTGTATGCCTATAAAAATTCTATGCTACTCATTACTAATTACTTAAAGTTTTATGTATTAGAATTAGATAAGGGACAATATCTACTACAAAAAATTTATGGTATGAATTTTCATTTTTGCTTACAAAAATATTTACCACAACTAAGAGCTATTTAAGCAATAAAAGAGTAAAACAGCCTGAAAGGGTATAAGTTTAGTAAAAAGCCTTTATGCAATGACTACACTTGTAAAGAAGGAAGAGAATAGGTCCCCTGAGAAGTAACAGCAGGCATATTCAAAGATATAAAGAAGGCTTCTAGCATACAACTTTTTTCAGAGCAGTGAAGGAGTAGGGTTTCAAAAAATGAAAGCAAAATAGAAACAAAGCAGAAGAATATTAAGAATTCAATTAACCAAATGAGATTTAAAAAAGGAAAAGATCATTAGTGAACTTCAAAAGAGCAGTTTCCTTGTAGCACTGGGAAAAAATCCAAATGGAAAAAAAACATGTATGGGTGGGCAGTGAAGAAATAAAGTAAACATAACTTAATTTAGCAAGAATTCCCCAATAAAGTCTGTTCACCCTTGCAATTTCCAAATTTTCAAACCCTCCCTTCTCTCTTGTTGTTCATATCTTTCTTGACTCAACCTGCATTCCTTCTTTGGTTTGCTTCAGATCTCCAAAGAAATGTCTTCTGGAAGCCAAAAAATCAAAAGAGGTTCAAGAAACTTCAACAGACTCATGTACACAGTTATTTAACCAACTCCATGAGGTAAGGCTTTTCCTAAGAAGGCCCCCGTCCATAAAATAATGCTTGTTCAGTATACCCACTGCCCACAGATATTGCCCATTGGAACCTGACCACAAGTTATTTCTTTGGTTTTAGAACTTTTGCTCTTAGATTTTTAAACACAGGCTATCCCAAAACAATAGACTAATATCCACAGTCCTTAGTGACTAACCTACATATAATATTTTCTGAAAATAAGCATATGGCAAGATGTTGCCCACCAATCTTAAGTGCCCTATGCTGGGAGGAAATACCTGGTTATTTGAGGTTTTTTTTTTTAATGAAAAATTAGTTAAACTATACCTACCAAAACTATCTGTCCCTCAATATCCAGAATCTAGTTACCTGATTCCTGTTTTATTATTTCAATTATTTAGTCACAAAGGCCATGTTTTCATTCCCCACTTTCCTGATATCTGCCACCTGTTCCCACTAATAGCTATATCTGCCCTTCCCTGTTCCCTTACTCATATCCTTAAACTGCTGATGGTTTTGGAGAGAAATAACATGGCTTTATAGTCTGATCATGAAAAGACATGTTCTCCAAGCTCGACAGGTCACAGAAACTCTTCAAGATGCTTTTTTAACATCTAATATTGATTTCCTATCCTTTATGATCACCACATATAGCTATATCAAGACAAACTATTCTCAATCATTTCCACCACCCCACCACTGTTACTCACAGTAGACCATGTTTCCTATTTGGTTGAAAAGGTACAAACCATTACATGGCAACCTCTCTTCCACCTTAAATGTATTCCGTATTTTCCAACTCTTCTCTCTCATGGCTCCTGACTTAGCAGATGTGTCCATCCTGAGGCTTTCTTCTTTATGCTCTGATTTCTAGCCTCATTCAGGATTTTGCATTAATACTCACCCTTTTGGATTCTTTTTCCATTTACTTGCCTCCATGTACCCAAAGAATGCATGCATTTGTTTTTAATTCTAAAAATCTTCATATTGATCTTATTTTCTTGTCATATATATGAAAGCATAGAGAGTTGATGTGAGGATTAAATAAGATACAACAAAACTCAGTAAGAGGTAAGAAATTAAAAGTTGAGAGGTACACAGAAATACTTTTAAAGTAGTTTTTCCAGGTTGTTTTTTTTTTTTTTTAATTACGCTTTAAAAGTTCCTATCCCTTCCCATAGTCCAATTAACCCTTTATCACCTTGTCATTGGTTTTCTGTCTCCTTACCTTTCAGGAAAACTTCTCAATCAAAAGCTACCAGTGATCTTCTTCACATGAATTGAAAGATCTAATATGTTCAGTTTTCCTTGGAACCTCTGTAGGATTTGCTGACCACAGCTCTCTGAAAAAGCTTTCCTTCTTTAGCTTGGGTGTAAAGTAACTCTTGTGGTTCTCCTTCTATTCTCAACTTCGGTTATACTAGTTCTTTCTCCTTTTTTTAACTCTTAAAAACCTTTCTGTCGGGCTTCCCTGGTGGCGCAGCAGTGGTTGAGAATCTGCCTGCCAATGCAGGGGACACCGGTTTGAGCCCTGGTCTGGGAAGATCCCACACGCCGCGGAGCAACTAGGCCCGTGGGCCACAACTACTGAGCCTGCGCGTCTGGAGCCTGTGCTCCGCAACAAGAGAGGCCGCGATAGTGAGAGGCCGGCGCACGGCGATGAAGAGTGGCCCCCGCTCGCCGCAACTAGAGAAAGCCCTCGCATAGAGACGAAGACCCAACGCAGCCAAAAATAAATAAATTAATTAATTAAAAAAAAAAAAAAGACAGTGGGTTTGAGTGTCAGCCTGTGGGTTCAAGTCCCAATCTGAGGTTTTAAAAAAATAAACAAAAACCTTTCTGTCATTATGTTCACTGTTTAGTTCTGTCTCTTCACTGTCCTCCACTTGGAAATCTCTTGAGCTCAACTCTCAACTTAGGCAGAAACATCTATCTGTACATTTCTTGTCCTGATCTCTTCTTTATATTCACACTTGCATGTCCAAAGATCTTTTGGACATCTTCATACAGATGCCCCAGCCATGCCTTACACTCAACATCAACAATTCAACCCTGTAATCACCTAGGATTTGACCTTACTGTAGTTTTTCATTCCTCCTGTGCATGCATGCCTCCCTCTTGCTGGGTTTTGAGCTCTCTCTCTCTCTCTTTCTCGCTTTCCTTTTCCCTCTGCTACCCTTCACTATACAACTTGGATAGATACTTCATGGGAAGCACTTATCTTTTGTTTTGGGCCAGTAAAGCTCTGCTCACTAATTTGTTCAACATTGACATGATATTCATTCTTCTTCAGCATTCATTTATAAGAAAAAAAACTATTACTCCTATACTCCTGGATAAGATTACCTGAAATAGATGATAAGAAATATATGACCAATTGTCCTTCTTTTCTTGCTTGGAATGTTGGGAAATCACAGAATAAGATTTAATGCAGAGTTATAAAATATGTAGGAGAATTTTGTCTCTAATCTCCTGATCCCATTTTTTGAATCTCTTATGTGGCTTGTGTTTGTTATAAGCGAACTAAAACTGTTTATGCCTTAGGCTCACTAGAACCATGTGGAAGGAAATCTTGTGGTCTTTGTCTACTACAAACAGATGAAATGCACAGATAGATTGGACTCATTAAATAAACTACTTGAGACTGTGTCTCCATTCATAAAACTTGATAAGGCTAAGCAATTTCAACAGCAGGAGAAATGAGAACCTATAAAAGTATAACAGAAAAATAGAACAAATTAAATGGGTATAGTTTTAAAGTGCTGTTTGAAACACCATTTCATAGCTACCATTGTTTAAAAACCTGGTAATCATTTTTAAAGCTCCATTTACCAAGTGAATCAAATCCTCTGTGTAATGTTTGCTGCATCCACCATGCAATCACTGAGCATGATAGCTTTGGTTAGCACTATTAGATGTGGAAGCATTTCAACTCATTTGTACAAATTTTTTTAAAGATCAAGGGGAGAAATCTAATTCCAGAGACATTAAATTCAGAGATTCAGACTATATCCTAAAGAACTAATTTTAATTTTATTTTTCTTGTTTGTTTGCTTGTTTTCATTAACAACTATTCCGGTGGGAACCAGCAGGCAACACTTTTTTTCTGGAAAAAAGAACACAAATACTGACAGAACAGTAAATGGGGTTTGATGTGGACTCAGACACACCAGATCTGTTCCAGATTCAGAGATGCATCTCTTTAATGTTGCCATCTTTTCTTACTACCCATCTCTTGCAAGTAATGCAATGAAAACAAATTTATAGTCTATTTTATCCTTCCTTAATTTTCTTCAAACAGCTTGCAGATGATATGGCCTGTAACTCATTTCTGTTTCTAGAACTCTCCTTGTTAGGAAGTTCATTGCATATATATAGGCTGATCCCAACTTATGAACTGGTAGTAGTCCAAAACCTCATGTTTAAATCAGTAGCTAGGAATACAAAGCACATTTTCTTTTCAGAATGACTTAATATGCAGTATATTGGTCTAAAACCAACATACAAAAGCCAAAATAGCTTCATTTTTTGAAGATCTACTAAATGTCAATATTATATATTACACATATCTCAGTGTTATTCTAATCACTTTTTTGTTTTTAATTGAGCCAGTGCATACTCATAGTAAGCACATAAAGTGCACATCTTAAATTAACAGTTGGATACATTTTTACATAGATTACACCTATGAAATTGCCATCTGGATAAAGATATTGAATATTTCCATCACTCAGAAAGTTTCCTTTTGCCTCTTTTCAGTCAACACTCATCCCATTCCATGGAGGTAACCATTACTTGTACTTTTATTACCATAGATTCGCTTTGCTTGCTCATGAACTTCATATCAAGGAAATTACACATCAGATAGGCTATTAAGTCTGGGTTCTTTCTGACAGATCCTTCAATATTCTCACATGTATCATTAGTATAGCATTCTATTTTAAAAGCACAGCACTCTTTATCCTTTCTCTTACTGATTTTATCTATAGCTAAAACTGCTATAAACGCTTAATGCTCTAGGAGCACAACTGCTGAGTCATAAGGCAGGCATATATTTACTTTAGTGGAAACTCCCAAAGAGTTTTCCAAAATGGTTGTGGCAATCTTCATTTCCACCGTAAAAATATGAGTGTTCTAATTTCTCTATATTCTTGCCAAAACTTCATATTGCCAATAAATAAGCATGCTATTGGGTGTGCTGTTGTCATATGTAATTGTAGTTTAAATTTTCATTTATTTTTTGAAGAACTGATGTTGAAAATGGTTTTATGTGAATACTGACCATTTTGATAACCTCCATTTTTTAAAAATATTTGTAGGTGCACTTTATATAGTCTGGAAATCAGTCATATCTAGCCCAGTGACTTCTGAGAAAGGTAATAGTATCTTCACTTTAATAATGATTAAACTGAGATCCTGAGAGGTAAAATAATTTACCGAACATCATATATCTAGTAAGCGGCAGAAGAGGCAGGGGATTCAGTCTGTCTCAATCAAAAGCCTGTGTTCTTCATAGCATCCTACACTATAGAGCACATAATATTGGGTTGGCCAAAATGTTTGTTTGGGTTTTCCATAAAATGTTACGGAAAAATCCGAATGAACCTTTTGGCCAACCCAGTATAAAACATAACCAGGATATATGGCAAACTGTCCAGGGGAAACGAGGCATCCAAAACATTTCTCCCTAGGATAAAAGTATAAGAGTTCCTTATTTCCCCCTTCCAGAATAGTGGGAGTGAGCTATCATTAGTAGGTCACTGAGGTAGGGGAAAGTTATCTGGGAAAAAAAGGTTAATGTGGGTAAAAAAATACTGCATTTCACAAACTGTGTCTTAAGGAACACTAGTTGCAGGACATATTTTTTGCTCTTCTGGAAAAAGTAGTGTAATATTCTAAAATAAATTATAGAAATTAAAAATGCACTTTAGTACACTAAAGCCTCTATAGCTTCCTCTTAAATTCATGTAATCCAGCATTTCTAACATTATTTGACAGGAGAATTCTTTTCCAAGGAACACCTATTAAGAGTTTATGAAAACTAACATGCATGGAAAATACCTTCCCTAGTCCTTTTGATCATTCATTCTCCTTCTCCTGACCACAATGGAAACCTATGGGATATAAATCAATTCACACCACACACACTGGAATTCACACAGAAACATGCAGCATATACTGAAATTAATAAAATCTTTAGAACAAAAACCCAAATTCTTGTAAGCATTGATACAAACTACCATTCCAAGGGGAAGTGAGGCAATCATAGGAGCAGCAAATATGTGTGGAGGATAGTAGCTCAGGAAAAGCAATCATTTAGATTTAGGCTGTGGAGGGTAGTTACTGGATGAACAACTATGTTTATGATCTTAGAAACAAAATGGTAATAAACCACCCTGCAGCTTGCTCCCTCACTGCAGAAGACACTGGCATTAATCTGCCAATGTCCAAATATCTCAAGAGCAGAGGTTTGGAACTTTCACAGGCATAGGGAGGTGGGTTTTCATCTCGCTTGTGGTCAGTTGGCAAGGCAGGTTGGACTGGCCTTTTAGTTGTATGGCAATAGGCTTTCCCGTTATCCCTTGATTGCCATTTGACAGTAAATCAAGATAGTACACTGTTAGTATTCAAATGAAGTGAAGAGTATTAGAAAGAACTATTTTCTACTCCCATATCAATAAAGTATCAATAGTACACTGCAGATATGAAAAAAGCCAGAAGGACAATACAAACCTTATCATTTCTAAATATGTTTCCTAAGAGAATATGCAGAAGGCCCTGCACAGATTTCTGTTTAGTAATGTCCTTTGCAGCATTATTCATTACACACCCACACCCACACACAGACATATATTTATACGTGAATACAGGAAAAGATAAAAAGAGACACTAATACATAAAAGGGCTTCATATTGACAGAGCCATGCAAATAAACACAAAGTTTATAAAGACCACAGAAATGATTAAAATATTCAATATGTTTTATCAATAAAATTGACAGAATATAGGAACTCTATATTAATTGTATGTATATCCTCATTAGTGATACCCAGTTGAATGACAGTCATTATCTTTGGCTGTGGCTATCACATATGATACTTTCCTCTTGCTTTTCTAAAATGTCTCTATTTTTGTTATGTTGTAAGTAATGTCTATAATACAATGCTGAGTCAAAAATGAATATGAAACTCTAAAACATTACATATACACATTATGACATCAGTATGTGCTTACATATTTCTGAATATGAACCAATCATAGTTTCTGAATGCTGGTTTTAGAGGGTTTTATTGTTGTGATTTAAAAATACATTTACCTGAAAAGTCATTCAGAGAATTATATATTAGAATTTATGTTGGATAAAAATGTATTCATAAAACAGAAGGTAAGCTGAAAATGCATTTAAGATTTTTATAGAGACAAAATTTAAAGAGAGACAAAAAGAATGCAAGAGGAGATGACATACTGAAATCATAGAATACTGAAGTAGAATTGACTTAATAATCAAGAATAAGTTGACGATTGCAATTCATTTTATCTACACCTCTTTACAAAAGAATATGAAATGGAAATATAAAATTAAAGAAAACTTTCCAGAACTTCACAGAAGTGTTAAGATTGAATTCACAATGACCTCAATAAAATTACCAAAGTCTTAAATTTCAAGAGAAAGCGGACATTTTTTCTATGTCTCCAAAAGAACAAAAGCAAAAATCTTTCAAAGAAGGTAAAACATTATTATTTCCAGGCTCTCTGCTGTGACAGTCAACAGCAGAAGGTAATAGAGAAATAACTTCAGAGTCTTACCAAAAAGGTGTAATCCAAGAACTCTTACCCAAGAAAGTTTCTGTTCATATGTGAAGATAAGAGAAAGACAGCTTTACACCTTTGAACTTTCATAAAATTTACCACAAAGATACCCATTTTATTCTGCAGAGGCTGAGAAAATAACATAAGATAAAAAATAAATGAGAATTTCTGCACATGGAAGTTGATTACTATACACAAAGATCAGGAAATAACTTTATTAATTTTTTAAAAAAGAAGCATTTGTTAGCATAAAGTGGATGTGTATAAACATATTTAAAGTTTAGCATTAGAAATAGAAAAATGTTTCTGACCATTATGATTGCTGTGAGGGGAGAAAAGCATACAGAAAGACATTCACCCCCTATAGCAAGCTATGAAGAAAGGAGGAAAGAAAAAATATAATAAGGATGCATAATATTCTCTGTGAACTAATAGTTATGATTCTAAATTCAAAATCTAATGAAATCAAAAATTACCCTTATTAGTTGACAGAATAAAAATGTAACAAAAAATCAACAAATTAATGGTGTCATTTAACCCAGAAATGGAAAGATACTTCAATGTAACAATGTTAATATATTAGTAGGCTAAAACATTTAAATTGTTCACTAAAAATTCAGTGAAAAGAGAAAATTTAACATCTCTCTCAATAAAATACTTAAAAAAAAAATAGAAGAATTCCTTTAGAAACAGCCATATAACCCCAAACCAACAATTTAATAATGGCAAAATGATGGTGATAACCCCGTTTAATTCAGTAACAAACAAGGATATCTACTGCTATCAATATTGTTTAATATTAGAGAGGCTCTTGATAATTCAAGAGCAAGAATGGATAGGAATATTTGTCATAAAAGTAAATACTGTTATTTCTAGATAACACTGCATGCACTGGAAGGAATCAGCTAAATTCCCACCAGCAGTGTTAAAAGAAGTCAGTAATGCATCCTGGTAAATGATACACAATCCGACATTTTTGTGCTTTAGCAAAGACCATTAGGAAAGCACAAATGAAAGCACTATCACAAAAGTAAATTTACATGATGACAAAATCTTAGCCACCCTTCCTACTAGCAGCAACAAAGTTCTTCTGAATGACTAAAAAAAAAAAGAGCTGGTGATAAAACTTTGAATTTTCGAAAAACACGTGAATAAATGAAAATATACATAATGGATGTGGATCTCTCATTAACGCTGTGTGCGTGTGTGTGTGTGTGTGTGTGTGTGTGTGTGTGTGTAAGATATAGGCTTAACACAATTCCAATTACTAACAACTATATACAGAATCTAAATAATATAAACTAATTGCTATACAATTCCAAATAGTAAATACTGTATATAATATATACTTAGGTTTAGCATAATTCCAATACAATAAAAATATATTAATAGTTTTTGGAACTATAATTACTGATTTAAAAAATGTTGAAAAAATAAATGAGTGAAACTTTAAAAATAACAGTAATTACTATGCTGTTGATGTTGCTACTACTACAAATACTATGAGGCTTCCTGCCTATGACTTGTTGAACGATGGAGTTTTTGTTTTAATCCTCCAAAAATCTGATGAGGAAGATACTATTATTATGATGGTCCTTTTTAAAATTATGTGAGAAAAGTGGTCCTTAGGAAGCTTAACATCTTGCCTGTAATTACATAGGGAAAATGATGGACTCAAGATTTGAATGTAGGCAGACACCACTGTCCTGCTCAATTACTTGAAAGTGAAGAATAAATCCTCTCTGAAAACAATGTTTCTGACAATGTGGGCCTGGCACTAAAGCAGAAAATAGAAATAAAATAGAATGCAGATCGGGCATCTGAAAACCACACATAAAATTTTTAAAAAGGGTAAAGTGAGGTCTTCAAAACAAGGGGAGAATTATTAATAGTATTGTGACAATTGCATAGCAACTCAGGGAAAAGGAGAAATTAGAAGCACAGCTCACATACTGCTTTAAAATAACTTTCCTGTTGAACATCAAACTTACCACCTATTAGGTTTGAGTACACAATGTAGATGTTGAAATGTCCTACAGATGCACTTGTTCTAGCAAACTATGAGAACAAGTACTACGAAAGAGAGTACTACAGTCCCCAGATTCCCCAAGGATGGTGGTGCCAGTCTGCCATGGAGAGTTTTACCTTGTGCCCTATCCACTCTGGCCAGTGACCAGACATTACCCATCTGTCCTCACTCAGAACTCATGGCCAATTGCTCTGGTGTCTGCCATGCCTAAGCACTGTGAGGAGATCCAAGAAAAGGTTTCATTCTATTGTGCAACGCTAATACTAACAGTGCATAGCGGGGAAAAGGCACACAATTTCAGTAGCAAAGAGGTAGATTGAAAACTTGACTCTCCTTTCAGTAGTTGTGGGAAGTGTGATTCAGCAACTGCAAGAAGGCAATAGTATTGCCAAATTTACTGTTCTGTTTCAATAATTAGAAACAATTTGCTTATAAAACACCTGCATAATTCTTGGAACATCACTTAATAAGTTGTTTTTTAATGATTTTATTATTAACATGTTGATGATCCAACTCATTATTATTATTATTATTATTATTATTATTTAGAGACATTGCCATTGAGTGTCAATATAAAAGAGAGATGGTGAGCAAGATGTGGTAGAAGTAGAAAATTCTGCCAAAGGACCTTAAGCATATTTTCTCTTCTTTTCAGAGTATGCAAACATAATTGCTGCCCAGAAATACTCTCAGTCCCCTGCCCTTCACTCACTCTGTTCCCTAAAATATTTACCTTCTGTTACCTTCCTATTGGGAGCACCCAAGAGCAGAGGCTTTGCGTCAGTCTCCTTTCATAAGTCAACTTTATCTACCCTCAAGTATCTACTCTTCGCCTCAACAGTTTCCACACACACTCAGCATCCTCTCCATATTACCAGTACTCCAAATAAATCACAAATTTTAATAAAATCCACACTTTTTCACTTGAAACATAGGAAAAATATGTGCATACAAATGTATCCCCGATATGGAAAATGAAAAGAAAAATAGAAAAAATATGTCTGTGAATATAGATGTGGAGGTAGAAGAGGGATAGCTGTAATTAGAAATGATCATCAGTTACATCAATATGTAAATGTATGACACAAATATCAATCCTTTAAAAAATGGGTAATACTTATGAGCACACAGTAAACAAAGCGGAAAAACACATTGTAAGAGAGAAGGATGAAGAGGAGGAGGAGGAGGGTGGAAGAAAAGAAATATAAAAGGGAAACTATTATACACAGGAAATGTTTATCCAAAGCAAAGAAATGCAAACTAAAAACAAATCTAATTTATCTTTGCAATCATTAGAGTAAAATAAATAAATAAATAAGGCTGAAGATAATATATTAAAATTGAATAACTATTCATGGATGGTGTGCCTATCTGCACAATATTTTAAAAGGCAGATAATTTAGGTAATACATAAGAAAAGCCACAAAAACGATCATTCCTTTGACACAGAAATTTCATTTTTAGGAGCGTATTTTAGGGAAATAAGATTAAACATAATAGAAAAGATAATATGTTTCAAGATGCTCTTTGCAGCATTTTTTGTAATGTCAAAATTTGGATGCAAGCTAAAATTTCAACATTAGAGAACGATGATATAAAATTACTATAAATTGATTCAACTGGGTTTTAATGCACATTTTAAAATATATTTATGAGAAAGAGAGAAAATTTTATATGACATAAAAATAGCACACTACAAAGTGCCATTTGCAGTCCAATGGCAGTTCTGATAAATGAGGGATATATTAGGTATATATGTGGAAGAAAGTATCCAAAACATTATCATAAAGTAACCTATAATTGTGTTAGATTAATGGAATCTTGGCTGTCATAATTTATAAAACAATGTTTGGTATTATTCTATTTTCTTTTCAGTAGCTACATTTAAAATATATATTATTACATATTGTTATTTGATTATACATGATCAAAAGAGTAATTCTGATTTGCTTTTCGTAGAGTTCCTGTTGCAGAAAGTTGATGAACAAATCTAGAAGCTCTCTCACTACAAGCATATAGAAATGTTAAAGTTAACTAACAACTTTTAACCTTCATAGCTAAGGGCAAGATAGAAATCCCAAGTGCCAGGAACAAAGAAATTGAAAGCAAGAGCAATTAAGGGGTGAGCTGACATTCTGGGGTGGGTGACGAGGAAGTGGAAGCCATCAATGACTGGACCGGATCCTTGAAATTTAGTGTCCACGTAAGGACAGGAGATAAGGTATTAGGCCTATACAAGGTTGGGAGTTGAAATAAGTCCCTACTTAAGATGGTACCCTCATTAAGCTGAACTAAAAAAATCTGCTCACTAGCTCAGTGGAACCATAAACAAACAAACTTTTCTACCTCGGCTCTGAATGGGGAAAAAAAAGCCTCAGGGTAGAAACTGGTCACTACTTGTCTTGAACACTACTTTTCTTATGTGGAAATCAATATGCCAAAAACTTAACATAAAACTTGATTTTGAGCTAGAAATTCTCCTAGGATACCTGGCAGAAGCAAATCTACACTAGAGGGGTTATTATACAACAGACCACATAGGGTTTATAAATAGAAACAAAAACAAGTTTCCCTGAAAGTAAAATCTTATTAAAAAATAAGGAAAACAGTCTGTCTTGAGTGTCAGCAGACACAAAAATAAAATCTTCAAGCCTAAATTAATGATACAATAAAATAAAAAGGGACTATAAAACACCAGTCTAATGATTAAAAGGTAAAAATGAAATAAATTCATATGGTAAGAACTTTTCCATATGAAGCATATAATAACCAAAATAAAATTTATTATTATATTTGAAAAGAGAATTTGTGGATTGACAGACCTAAGTCACCTAGAATATGAGTATAAGGATTAAGTGTCATCAAGTAGAGAGTCCAAGATTTATCTAATGCTAGCTATCATAAGAGAGACTAGAAAAAAACAAGGGAGAAGTAATATTTCAAAGAGATAATGGCTGAGAATTTGCAGAGTTGATGAATGACATGAATTCTCAAATGGAACATTTAGAGTCTAAGAAGGACAACACCTTGACACATCTTGGTGAAAATGCAGAATACCAAAGGCAGATTATTAAAATTATCCAGAGAGAAAGGCTTATTAAAACAAAACAAAGTAACACAAAATACTTAAAAGAATGGCTCTCTTCTTAATGACAAACAAATTCAGAAGTGATTGTATGTGTATATACACGCTTACAGAAATAATGTTGTATGACCAAACAGGATTTATCCCAGGAATTCAAAAGTTTAACCTTATCCTATGTATACAGTTAATTCCTCAAAGTAATAGATTAAAGAAAAAAAGCGATATGTTCTTGCCGGTAAATAGAGAAAACCCACTTGACAAAAGTCAGTATCCTTTTATGGAATGGATATAGAAGACAAGTCCCTGAACCTAGTAAAGATTACTGAAAACTTTAGTGATACCACACTTTTGGTAAAACTGAAAAAGATCTGCTTAAAGATGGGAAAGTAGGTACACTATCCATGCTCCTGTTCAACAGTGTTCTAGATCTCAAAGCAGGGAAAAGAGATGTAAAGATCAAAAAGGAAGAAACGTCTCACAGATAATGTGGTTGTCCACATAGAAAATTTAAACTATTCTGAAGCATGTTCAGCAAATAGGAATATTCAGCAAGTTTGCCTTCATAACAAAATATCAGAAAAGCAACAAAATACCAGAAAAATCTTTAAAAAGGTAGCATTTACAAAAGGAACAAAACTGTAAGGTATATGGGAAAAATTTAACAAAATAATTGGTGAAATTTATAAAACATGATTAAGGACAAAAGAAAATGTGCATAAATGGAGAAAGTAATTTTCCTTGGAAGAAAGACCATTAAAGGCATCAAAGAATCCCAGTGAAATTTTTATGAAACATGAAAAACTCCAGCTAAAGCTCAGGGAACAATAAAGAGAAATTTAGCAATATAAGAATAAGAAAGGGTGAACTCACCTGTGATGTATTAAAATACATTATAACTCTACAGTAAATAATCATAGCAAATGAATTGAGTTAAAAACCTTCCTGTTCTTTAAAAAAAAGTCACCGTGATTTATGTAAACTATAAATGCATAAAATTATGCTTATTGTTGTGGTGGTATTTTTATTTTTTATTTATTAATACTTTTATTTTTAGATTTCTGTCTTTCTCAACAAGGTAGAAACACGAGAACCAAATTTACCACTGCGTAGATACTCAAGGGAATATCCTGGTTGCATCATCTATAAACACCTGTATTAACAGTATGAAGACTTATAGAAAGATGACTTACGCCAACTTCCTGACCCTCTGGAGAGAAAGAGAATGGGAAAGAAACGGCGTAGACCAGGGTCTTTGCTGTGAAGGCTGTCCTGTGCATTGTTGGATATTTAGCAGCACCTCTTCCTCTACACATTAGATGACAGTAACACCACACCTCCCAATCATGACAATCAAAACTGTCACTAGAAATGGTCAAAAGTCCCCTGGGGGCAAAACCGCCTCCAGTTGAGAACCACTGTAAGAGACTAAATCTTTAGTATTAGTCCTCAAAATGAGAGGGAAGGGCAAGGAAGCACAAGAGAGAGATGAATTAAAATGTCAACATCTATTGAATATGAGGGGCATGAGTGTCAGTCACATTAGTTTTTGTACTTTTTATAAACATTTGGACTTTTTGAAATTTTAAAGTGTCACCAGGTAGTGTAGCAGTACAGCTTAATTGTTAATAATGCTGGCTGTAGTTTAGGACTGTTTTGGTTTGTAATCTGACTTAGTTTTTAATATTTATATGATTTTGTACCAGTTTCCTATTTTCTCCAAGCCTCAGTTTCCAAATCTGGTAGTTGTGAAAATTACATGAAGTAGCCCATACAAAAGTCTTATTTAGCACATTGACTAGAACATAACAGACACTCAAAAACAAAGTTTTCCTATTTTAATTAATATTATTTTGTTTATAAAAGTGATTTATAGAAGCATTTATGATATGTGGAAAAATAAGTCATCATTAATCATAAGCATAACCATAAAATGATTTATTTTTTTAAATTGAAGAGATTCTGAAAATATTGTGTGGTCAATTTTAGCTTTGAAATGAAAATTAGAATGCAATTACTTGATTGGAAAAATATGATCAAAAATAGCACACAAAATAGCAGCAGCAGTTAAATACTGAAGTTACAAGGCCAGACAGACTCAAAGAATGATCTTTATTGTAATTCTTTTAGTTTGTGCCCCATGTCAAAATAAACAAACAAGCAAACAAAAAATACCTGGTAGCAAAACTTTAGTTTATGAAATATAAAATGTGAAAATTCTTGCTGCATACTAGTAAATGCAAGATGTTCAGCATAAATTTTAAATTACAAGATTCCTTGCTTCAATTAGAATAGGGTAATTAACTGGTTTTCTCAAGTCCTTATTTAGAAGGTGTTAGAATAAGTTTAGAAAAAAGAAAGTGTGAAAATGATGTTTGGTTTTATGTAGCACTTCATACACAATGAACCTGTTTTCCAACACTTCTTAAGTCACTGATATTGCAACTTATTTATTTTATAAAATCCATAACATCTTAAAATTAAATGTTTGTGCTATTAAATTTTTAAGGTTCACATTACAAGGAGTGGGACTTCAGCTTTCAGTAATTTAAAACTCATGTCCCAAAACTGTGGTCCACAAACCTTGAATTTCTTTAACATAGGATGTCTGGTAAACCCATTTTTAAAGCAGGATGGAGTACTGGGGGCTGGTAGGGATGCGTGGTGATGTCAGCGAAGTATCAGCAACCATAAACTATAGGCTACTTTGGCTTTGACAAGCTGAGCAGGAGCTGATAGGCTAACTGTGCTGTGTGCAGTCACAACCTTCTTTTGAACATAACCCAATGCTGGGAAAAACACAAAATGTTCAGAACCAGATTTTTTCCCCTTTTTCCTCTGTGCCTATTTGTCTAGAGTTCTCTTAAACACAAAGAAAGCATTGATGACATTCTAGAAAACTCAAATTGAATGCATACCTCATATATCAAAATTAAATTGTTTCCTATTAAGAAAGCACTCATAACTATAATAAAAAGCTATTTAAAACTATTTCAAAAAGACACTCGGAGAAAAATATTTAAATAAAATATGTGTAATAGCATTTTCAAATAACTAAATGTGAGTAAAGCAAGATATTATATTACAAATAATTTGAGTACTTACTTAATTTACTACATAAAGATTATTTCATTATGTATGACCATATAAAATGTATAGTGTCCTACAATACCCAAAATTCATTCAAGCACTTCATTATTGGCCTACATGAAAATTTGGCATCATTTGTAATCTGACACATGTGGCCACGTGAAATTGAGTCAGCTTCATGTAATTTCGGCTTTTAAGAAAAAGAAAAATTTGAAGAAAGCAGAATACCAATACTAGAGATATCCTGATGTTATTAATTCACAGCAGTATACCAGGAAGAAGAATAACCTGAAATATAATTTTCCTAATATAGAAATTGATAAGACAAAGCTTGTGTATATGTGCACGTATGCATATGTGTGTTTGTGTGTGATATTCGTAACATATGTAGCAAATTTATTCATTTTGGAAATAAAATGCCAAATGTTAATATTTGTTTATCTTGAGTAGTAGGATCATTTCTGATTGATATTTTCTTTTTTAATTCACTATTTTCCAAATCCCACCACTCTCTAAGTGGAAATAAGCAAATAAATAAAAAATAGAGAAGTTCTCAGTGATTCTAATGTTTGAAAGGTTTCAAGAGATATTAGTGGAGACTAAATATTCTTGAGAGTTGTGAAAAGGGATCATTATAAACTATTGTTCCTGTTATTTTTCCAAAAAAAGATTCAAATTAATAGCTTCTCTTAATATCAAGAAGTTAATTGTAAATTATTTTATTTAGTATTAGAACTCTCTTGAAGAGAAAATTTTAACAATTCAAGACTTCAATCAGAACACCACCTAAAAATTACAGTGTATTAAACTATGTAACATATACAAATTAGTCATCATTTGCCACTTAAAACCTAATAGACATCATCACAGTTAAAAGGAAAGTGAAAAAAAGCTTATCTTTTACTTGCAAATAACCCCATGTTGTGTAAACTAAAGGTCTAAATCTAATCTTGCTGCTTCTGTGACCTTGCACATACAATCTGAATGCCCTGAGCTATAACATTCATCTGATCAGTGTGGAAAATACTAATTTCTGTAGAGTACTTACCACTTTCCAAAGGCTGCTATCCAGAAAACCCCTTTATTTATATTTCTACCTCTAAAACATATGTTTCCATTGCACTGAGCCCATTGTAAAGATGAGATGGTTGAGGAACAGATAAATAAACTATGCAATTCATGTTATATTAGTGAACTACAGAAGTAATTGAGATTGCCTGATTTCTTTTCTAGGTGAGAGAGACAGTAAACTTTCTTTTCACCATTTCTGGTGTTCACCTTTAATTATATAACATATCAAAATTCACTCACCAAGTTTCCATAAAATCTTTCAAATTAAGCACTCATTCATCCAGGCTGAGGAAAATTTCAGAAATTACTGCCTATAGACCTGAGTGCTACATTTCCCTTATGATAACTGCAATGGAACAAGTAAGCAAAATATTGGCAGAAATTTTCCAGAGATCCTAAAATAAAATTCTGAAGCTAACATATAAATCATTTTTTATGTCTTTGAAAACATAATTTTTGATTTAAAAAAATAAAATACAGAACAAAGAGTTTTTAAAAGGCCCGTCAAAACAATAAAGACTTTTTAAACATTTCAAAACCAATAAAAAAACTTCACAAAAGACACAATGTAATTAAATCAGAAGCAAAGTTTTCTGGTAGTGATTTTACTTACAGAATGTTGAGTAGGCTAAAATAAATGGAATAAATAGAAAACTCCTTATCTTAGAGTTTTCGGAATGCTAAGAAACTATGGCACAGATTTTTCAGCCTCCAAATTAGCATCCAGTTACATGATACACCAAACCTGTGTCCCAGGCAGGTACAAAGAGGGTAGAACAACAAACTCTAGGGCTACTTGTCTATCAGATGGACAACACTGGCTAACTTTCAGATTTCAAGATTTTAAGTAGAAACACATATCTTTTGGGAAAGATGGAGACAAAAGAGATACTTATAATAACCACTCTTTGAAAGCCACTGAAGAAAATAAAGAGAACCCAAAAAGAGAAACCAAAACTTAATTTGCACTTTAACTGGGCATGACTTCAACCTTATACCACATATTTTGAAGAATAACAGGTGAATAAAGCGTACTTTGAAAAATGGCAAACAGGATACCAGGAGTCAACTCACAACTCCACTCATCAAGACTACGTTGGGGTGAGGAAAAAGGATAGAAAATGCATGGTCTAAAGTTTTTTGGGTTTCTGAGGAGCCAAGTTTTCCATTCCCTAGTAAGAAGGGACAAGTCAGAAATCAAGTAGTAGCAGGAAGATAGATATGAATGACTATTCTTACCCTGATGAAAGTGGACTCCAATAAACAAGTTCCCATGCTAATGGTTTTATGCCCTGTTTTCCTGGAAGGAGAGTTTAAAAACAGGAGGTGAAATCCAACCTCACCTTCCCTTGAAAATGTGCCACATCCAGATGACCCATTCCAGGCCTAGTCTGATTTGTCCACAGTACAGAAGTTTCAAAGGATAAGCACAAACAACTTCCTCCAGTGTTGCTTCAGTGGTCCCAGGTTCTATGCACCCTCTATCAGGCAGCTGAGAAGGTTGAACAAAGAACAGAAACCATCAAATCCCCACCCTCCAGCTGGTATTAAGAGGAGAATGAAATAAGAAATCTCACATGCCTGACAGGGTGAGTGATGTTATACTGTAATGTTATAAACACTATTTTGGTGGCAAACTGTATAACATATTCAAAGATTAATAAATAGGAAAAAAGAGCAATAATTTTAATAAACGTCTGAGTCAGTAAAGGAGAAAGGAACATAGCATGCAGAAGACCATAAAGAGATGACTGGAAAAACAGTCCCTCCATGAAGAGAAGAAAATTAAATAAATACAATTTCAACATTACTGAAAAATGTTTCAAAAATATGGGCTCTGAGGAAATAAGGGTAAAATGAGTAAACAGAATGAAATAAAGAGCTAGCAGTCCTAAGAAAATAAATTAATAGAAAAATTAATGTAAGCATAGGACTTATCAGATTTAAAACATTAAATTACAGACTATGCATTGATGAACTGAGTCATGGAAGAGAAGCTTGAAGAGGTAAGAGTGAATTCATAGGGAAAAAAAAAGAACAAACTTATTAGTATACTGGAAAAATCTGAGGAATGTTGAAGTATGAAACTAAATTCAAATTATAGACAACAGTTGTGTCTGAAATAGACTATGTACATGAAAAAAAAAAACTCTATTCAAAGCTATAAGAATGAATAATATAATAATAGTAACAAAAACAACAACAAAAACCTTTCATGACACAGACAAAAGGTTTGAAGATTTATAGGCCCAGTCTACATTTCAGGAAGTTTTCCTAGAGATATTCAAAAGCTAAATATTGTAATAACATCACTGAATCACAAAATTTAAGAAAGAGTCTACACATATATAAGAAAATGAAGTGTCAGTTACAAAGTAGGGAGGGAAACTGTATTCAGTATTCTCCACAGCTGATTTCTATGTTAGAAAACAATATCTTACTGGAGTTTTCATAGGAACAATATATGACTCAAATTATAGCTAATCTGTTATTCATACAGAATGTAACAAAAACATTCATAGATATGACAGACTCAGGAAGTATATCATCTATTTATCCTCACTGAAAGACATAACTTGAGCAATGTGAAATGAATCACAACTCGGATATGCTTCAAGAAGATAAGGATTTGCCCACTTTATCCGTTATTAGCTTCTCTTAGCTCAGTGACATATGAGGAAGAAGTTAAAATTCATTTGTTGAGTATGAATGTGTGAATAAATGAATGAATGAATAAGCAAGTCATGACAGGCATGAAATGATAGTGAGTAGTCAGTCCATAGTTGTTAAATGTTAAAACTCTTCATAAGTATACTATACACTAAAAACATCTGTTAATTATATCAAAGTTGGATAAAAATCCCAGAGCAGAGACTAAACCCAGGAAAAGTAGCAGTGGAGCTGGAGTAAGGATTTGTAAGAACTGTTAACTACACACTTTTGCTTATCTGTTATTGGAAATATAGTACAGTCAGCAGATTCTGCTTGCTTCTGAAGTAAAGTAATTGAAAACCAAGTGTAAGCATATAAACCTAATTTTTAAAAGGAAACCAAATGATATTTAAAAGAGAGACTTTATGCTTTCCAGACTTCCAGAGAGGGGCAAAATGAAAGGTGAAATAAGTGAAAAACAAAAAAAAATTAATAAAAGGTAAAATGAAAAAAGTAATATTTAAAAAAACCTGTTACAACAATAAATGTAAAAGGAATCAATTCACCAAAACAAATAAACAAACAAGCAAGATGGCAATGTTATTACTTGAGTTGAAAAAAAAAAACGCTATATGTATATACAAGAGTCACAAGTATAGGAAAGTGAAGTGGAAAAACTCGAAATCTAAAGGGGAATGATTATGTACCACACAAGTAAACAAGAAAGAGATATTACTGTTAATGTACATAATACATTTTAAATTTTAAAACCTCAATGTGACAAAGATACTCGATAAAAAACTGAAGCTCTGCCATAGACCTTCATATGTCAAATAACAAAATAAACCATGTATTAAGAATGATGTAAATATACAGTAAGAACTGACATAAATACAGTAGCAACTACAGTCAACAAACTGGAGAGATCAAGTATAACATTTTGTATATGAATGATCTGAATAATCTTTTTTTTTTTAAAATTGTAGTATAGCTGATTTACAAAGTTGTGTTAGTCTGTGGTATACAGCAAAGTGATTCAAATATATATATGTATATACATATATATATATACATTCTTTTTCATATTCTTTTCCATTATGGTTTATTACAAGATACTGAATATAGTTCTCTCTGCTATACAATACAACCTTACTGTTTATTTCTTTTATATATAATAGTTTGTATCTGCTGATCACAAACTCCTAATTTATGCCTGCCCCCTCTTCCCTTTTGGTAACCATACTTTTGTTTTCTATGTCTGTGAGTCTGTTTCTCTTTTGTAAATAAGTTCATTTGTATCATATTTTAGATTCCACATGTAAGTGATATCATATGATAGTTGTCCTTCTCTGTCTGACATACTTCACCTAGTATGATAATCTCTAGGTCCATCCATGTTGTGGCAAATGATACTATTTCATTCTTTTTTCATCTTCTAAGCATGTATCTATATATCCTTCAAATAAAAAATGCACCTTCTTTTCAACCATATGTGATTATTCCTCAAAACCTATGCTAAATATATCATACTGCTAAGGGACCCTTAATAACTTTCCAGAACAAAACCAAAATGCATTTTCTTCATAACACAACAAACTAGGAATTAAAAGGAAATGCAAAAAAGAATTCCATCCTTAAAATGTATCTCTCATTCCTTAGACGAAAAATAATTTTATGCAGTTAAAAAGTATAAATGTAAAAACAAAGACATAACAATATTAAAAGAAAATATTTTATATTCTTTATCATTCTTTTGCATAGAATGATATGAAGACAAAATTTTTTTAAAAGATTAACAAATATTATTATATACAAATCTATAACCTTTGTAAGGCAGAAAATGGTATGATCAAAGTTAAAAGACAATTGCAATGAAGAAGAAAGCGAAAACAAGTGAAATATCAACATCAAAAAAGATTGCAACATATCACTTTCTCTCTCATGCCACACTCACAGCTAAAATTGTATAGAAAGAAATCTGCAAATGTGCAGCCATTTCCCCTTTTCTGTCCATCCTTAACCTTTAACCACTCCAGGATTACCTCCCCTTCCTCCATTAATCCTTGGAAGTTGTTCCTGCTGCCATCACTAATGATGCCCCTCATCCCCGTGTAAACAAAATCAGGGAAACAGTTTTAGTCCTCTTTGTATTTCATTTCTCAACAGCATTTTACACAGTTCACTACTTTAAACTCTTTCTTATCTTTATATACATTTCATTTATATAATGTGCTAATTTCAACAATAAAAATTAAGTATTTATTGAGTACCTGCCATAAGCAGGCACACTTTTAGACAATAAGGATACAGCATTGGCTAAGACTAAAAAAGTTCTTGCCTCCAGGACACTTAAAGTCTACTCACAGGGACAAGCAAGAAATGAACAAATAAATATAACTATTTGAATTAGAAAGAAAACAAGACAGCATCACAAAAATGTTAAAGGAGGCTTAAAATAAAAGAAATCTGTACATCCACTAAGAGATAACCAGAATTTATTACAGTAATGGTAAACCCACGACCTCTCAAATATTAAGAGACATGTTGATTTTTGTCACAATTTTTCTAATAAAAGTACATGACGGCATGTTTTAAATTACCATATTTGATTTTTAAAGCACAGTTTCACAAAAATATTCTAAAGATTCTTCATGTTCCCAAGGGCTTATAAAAATTTGATATTCAAATTATTCCATTTCTAGCATAGTCCATTCCATCTTTTCTGTCATTTTTCTCTTTATCAAATGCCAACTTAACTCTGCTAGATCCTCAATTGTTAATGGCTTGAGTGTGAATGAAGCCATTCTCCTAAGTCTCTATGATTAACTTCATGAATATAACTTAACAGTTCCTACATAACCCTCATTAACTACTTCAAAATACACAATTTTACATGTTATATTGTTTCTTACACACTTCTACATATTTCAGATAATCTTATTTAACCAAATAAATGTGGATACTATCTATGTGACATGATGGATGTTAGTTTTAAGGAGGGATGCACATTTAAAGGGGACCTAACTGTTTAAGTGACTAATCCATTAGTAGATTATTTTTTCTTTTTTATATCAGTCTCCTTTGCTACAAAGAAATTTAAATGGCGTATAGGAAAGGTGAACATTAGGAAACTATGGACACCCTTTAGATAAAATTGCAAAAGCAGTGTATGGCAACAGATTCTTATTTTATATAACGGATTATTTAAATATTTGACAACCAATATATATTAATCCAACAATGGTATAGAAAAAACCTCACTTTATAAAAATAGTTTTCATAAAAACAATGATTGCCATCAACCCATTATAAGCTTTTATTATATTGTGCTTGGATTATTCATTAATATTTCAATGAGCTTCCCTGCTTATATAGACACCTCACTTGCCACCTCAAATCAGTCTGGCATAAAGTCACTGGATTAATCTGCCTAAGGCATTTTGACACTCCTTAGATTGTGTGTGTGTGTGTGTGTGTGTGTGTGTGTGTGTGTGTGTGTGTGTGTGTGTGTGGAGAGAGGAATGGAATTCAAATGAGTCTACAAAGTGGCCTCAATTTACTTGTTAAATTTTTCTCTATGATTTCCTTGTATAAATATGGTTTCCCTCTTGTCTTTATGTCTGACACTCTGGTTTTTGCCCATGCAAAAAGCTCTACCTAGCCCTGTTAATTCTATTAACATTTCCCCATATATTTCAGACAGACATTCATAAATTTGGTTTGATCTCCCAGAAAATATTTGTTTATGAATCATCTGCCATTTAGCAAATTTTGCTTTTTAATATCTTTTTTTTTTCAGTTATTAAAATTTCACTACTTCTCCTAATGTGAAAATTTAGGAAGAGGTAGACGATAAGCAATGTGTCTTACTTAGTATCACTTTCACATTTCCCTATATTACTACTCTGCATAGAACTTACCATTAGCTTTGTATATAATATTTACTAACTTTAATTTTTTTTACTGACTTGATAACTCCACCAGATTGTAAGTTTCTGGAATGTAAGGAGTTTGTCATGTTCATTGTTATACACCCAGCATCTATATGCATACACAGCATATACTATGTTCAAAAAATAATTGATAAATGAGTACATAGAAATAAGCCTTTAATTCTTAAAGGCTATATATTGGTAAGATTTATGTTTGCAAGTGAGGTTACAGTGTATAATCACAATCAATTAGCTTTGATTTCATAAATTTATTAGAGCATACCTTCTTTCTTTCCCTTGAGGAATGCACATTTCTAATTATCTTGCATGTTTATATCAATTAAGACCTAAGAATTAGATCTCTGAAGACATGAACTTTGCTGTATTTTACAAAGTCACTTTTAATTTGTATAGCAATTGTGAAGAATTAGGATGTAAAAATTAACATGGAATCTTCGGGCACAGATGCTATGTCTTTTTTAATGCAAGTCTACATGACCAACTTAAGGAGCCACTGAAATGGCCAAAATTATGAAGCTTCAGGTGAATAATAACATATCTCCATAGATCATCTATAAACAGAGGAAAAAAGATTTTAGGTCCCATAAAAAGACATTGAGACTTACTTTTAGAGGGAGAGTAATATTTCTGATGAAGACAGCACAGCATTTGCAGTGTTTCTTTTAAGAATATCTGATCCGTTGTTGAGGACTGTAATTTATCAAATATCACATGACCTGTATCTCCCTATCCTTACATTATTATTTCTTAAAGCTTTAGAATTTGGATATTTATACTCTAAAGTTAAAAATATGTTTTTTCTTTTTATCCCAGAGTAAAATGATTCACATGTAACAACTTTGTCCTTCTAGACTCTCAACTCTTTAAGTATATTTTTAAAGTATGCAACATACAGACAAATACACTTCTCTCACCTATAATACTATTAATTGTCCTTAATAACTGCAATCTGTTTCAGTCATGTACACTAATGCAATAATTATAGCTTAAATAATCCAGTGAGTAAAAGTATCTATTTGACATACTGTGTTCAACATTAATCTGTTTCTTAGCTTAGCATAAATCTGTATACCAGATGTCTTCTTGTAATTAACACGTTGGGATTTGGGAGCAGTAGATTCTGCTTGTAACAAACTTTCCATCAAGTCGACATCTGTGATTTATACCTCCAACTCACTTTCAATATATTTACATAATCAGTTCAATTTCAGCCTAGATTATACATTCTTCTTACATTTTTATAAGCAGTATCCCCTAAAGATGGTTAAAGAGTAAATCAAAGTGAAGTTTAATTCTTTCTCCTCTTTTTCTAATCAAACACATAAAATCAAATTCATTGATTACTTGAATTTATTTTCTAAGAAAAAATATGTGCTTTTATTCTGATAAATGGTATATAAGGCCATAACAGGGATACTTTAATTACTATCAACCTGATAAAATAACTTGTATGTACATAGACTTATATTTTAATATATTTTTAAGATTTAATAGAATTTTGCCTTACACCATTCTTTTGAAGCATGTTTAGATGTTAGTTTTCCCATTTAACCACTATTGAAACTGAGGTTCAAAGAGGTTAGATGACTTGATTAGGAGGGTTGAACTTCCAAGATCATCACTGTTTTGTTTTGTTTTCCAGTGTACATAAGGGCAGGTTCAGGTCTTTTCTTCCCAATTCAAGGATTTTTCCAGTCTAACACACTGTCATTAAAGACAGGTAATTGTAAAACTTGGAAATATTTTCAAATTATAATACAAATATAAGATGTCACTTAAAATATTTTACAGATAAACCTGGTGTTGTCTAAGATTATTTTAATCACAATATAATTAATGTCAGTTTTAGATAATGTACATTAGAATAATAAATTTTTTATATAATTTAGTTTCGAAAAGATTCTAGGTTAGGCAAATGATAGCATAAAATGTATCATTATAAAAATTCTAGAAGATATATTTGACATATTGTTAGTATGCATATCTGGTTGTAATGTATCATTGTAAATAAAAGGTACATAATTACAAAAAGCCTGCCTTAAAAAGGGAATATTGCTAATGTTTCCATGTTTTATTTCAATGCAAAAAATTGACAAATTGTGAACTAAATTTTACATAAATGAGAAATATGTACATTAACAGTGTTTTTGCCTTATTCTTGTCTGCCCTTTATTTTTATAGACTATAATTACCTCTTCATTAGCAAACTTTTTAATGTCTATGGTGAATTAACAATTAAAATCTTTTTAAAAAACTAGAATAAATTTTCAGAAGAATAAAATAATTTAAAAATCTTTTAGTAGGAAAGCAGTTTCTTTGATATCTATATCCCAGTTTCTTAATGTTGTACAATCACAAAGAAGGTTAAGAGACAAATGGAGAAGAGTTACCAGGAACCAGCAAAAAGCATCTTAGAATTAGAGGAGTGTATGGGGTACTTTACTGATGGAATATTTCTCTTCTGCAAAGCCAAGTCAGAAATCATCCAGAATTGAGCGATATGAATAAAGACTAGCGTTTAAATGGAAAACCTGCTTCATTTCAATACTTACTTCACAATTGTTCTATTGTTAAGGGAGGAATCTGGGCTTCTAGATGTCAGGGTTATGGTGATAAGAGAATTTCTCACCTTTCATTATTCTCCTATAGGAGTTGGGTCTGCCTAGAATTATCCTCTCTGATACTAATGTCTGATAACTCTAACAGCTTTGACTATGAACCAGGCACTATTGTAAGTGCTTTGCATTTATTATCTTGTTTAAGTTTAGGCAGGTATAATTGAGGTAAAATTTTCAACACGGATAAAAAGACTCTATCATACTTAGAAATACATGTAATTCCTAAGTAGACAGATAAAGATTACAAGAAACTCTGTAAGCTATAAATATACAGTTAAATAATGAATGCTAAAAAATAACTGGACTTCTGGTATAGGGTATTTAAAATGGGAAACAGTTAAAATGGGAAACAGTTAAAATGTGAAAAATTACAACTTAATGGTATATAATGTCATGCAGAAGCTATGTCTATCTAAAATGAGTATATTCAGTCAGTTGAAATCCTTGATTAGGAAAAACAGTGAACTTGTGTTTTTGATACCATATAGAACAGCAGTCACCAACCTTTTTGGTACCAGGGACCGGTTTTATGGAAGACAATTTTTCCACGGACCGGGGTGGGGGTGGGGGAGGGGCGGTGATGGTTTCAGGATGATTCAAGCACATTACATTTATTGTGCACTTTATTTCTATTATTATTACATTGTAATATATAATGAAATAATTATACAACTCACCATAATGCAGAATCAGTGGGAGCCCTGAGCTTGTTTTCCTGCAACTAGATGGTCCCATCTGGGGGTGATGGGAGACAGTGACACCCGAAGTGTGTTGCTTAAGTCCAGTCTACTCTGTAATCTCATTTTGGTTGCTGTCACTGCAGAAAACCCTGCTTCACAAAGATAGGATGTTGGAAATGGAAGCAAGCTTTTCAGTGCTTTTGTGGCAATCTCAGGTTATTCCGCCTTGACTTTAATCCAGAACGTACGGAGGTTTGAAGTTGTCTCGAACATACTTTTAAGGCCACCGTCATTTGTGATCTCAAGCAGATGATCCTCTTCTAGCACGGACAAAGTTGATTCACCTGGCTTATTCACAAATGGGTCGTGGAGCCATTCCTTCCCAGTTCGGGGGTCTTTTGTAGTTGGGAAGTAATGCTCAACCTCTTTTGAAAGCTGAGATAGGTGATTATGCACTAGCTGGGAGAAAAAAGGTCCTGGCTCAGTCTCTTTCAAAATCTCTCCTAATGTTTGAAACATGTCAAAAATCCCAATGTTCACTCGTCGTCCCCATAATTCCAGTTTGGCTTTGAATGCAGCCACTTTATCTGCCGACTTGAACACAGTTATCATTCTCCCCTGAAGTGACAGATTGTCGTTGAGCAGGTTGAATATGTCACACAAGTAAACAAGTTTTGCGACCCATTCTGTGTCAATGAAATGTGCTGCCAGGGGTGACTTTTTCTAAAAGAAATCTCTGGAACAGCTCTTGTAACCCAAAAACTCTGGCCAGTGATTTTCTTTTAGAAAACCATCTCACTTCTGTGTATGATAGAAGACGTGTGTGCTCTGTGTCCATCTCCTCACAGAGCTGCGTGAACAGACGTGAGTTAAGGGCATGTACTTTAATGTGGTTGATAATTTTCATCACATCCTGCAAAACGTTGTTAAGTTCAGGTGACATTTTTTGGCTAGCCAGCATTTCTCTATGGATGAGACAGTGCGTAGACTCACATTCAGAAGCGACCTCTTTGACGCGAGTAGTGAAACCTGACAGCCGTCCAGTCGTGGCAGCCACTCCGTCTGTGCATATACCAACACAAAATGACCAGTTCAGTTTTCCTGATATGTAATCATTCAAAGACTTGAATAGGTCTGCAGCTGTAGTGTTGGTTGGCAACAAAAGTGCACATAACATGTCCTTATGCACATCCTCCTGAAAAATATATCGCACAAAAACAAGCATTGTTGCCTTGTTGTCAACATTGGTAGACTCGTCAACCTGGATTGTGTACCACAGTGACTCATTAATCCTCTCTAACCATTGTGCCTCAATATCCTCTGCTATTTCATCAGTTCGTCTAGTTATGGTGCTAGCCGAAAGAGGAACACGTGCCACCTTTTGAACTTCAGCCTTTCCTAAAAGTTCACAACAAATGTCCTTAGCAGCAGGCAGGATCAACTCTTCACCGATAGTAAAGGGCTTCTTAGCTTTAGCAATGCAGTTAGCCACTAAGGACCATGCTCTCGGTGCAGACACATTTGATGAAGTGGTGGCCTTCAATAATTCTTTCTTTTGAAAAACTCCAAAGGCTTGTCTTTTAATGCAGGGTGCTTGGTCTCCATGTGGCAAAGCAGTTTTGAAGGTTTCATGGCTTCGTTGTATAGCAGGTCGCCACATATTATATAAAGTGGGCTTGGAGAATGTGAATCACCTGTTGCAATGAACCTGTAATTTAAGTAGGACTCTTGGCATTTTCTTTTAAAAGCAGCTTTCTTTTTGTTGGCAGTCTTAGAGTCTTCTGCTGTCTCATCTTTGGGTCTCTACCCCTTTACAAAGAAGCTCTCCAGCAACATGTGTTTTTTACTCATTTTGGCTAGGGTTAGCCTGTGGGCTTACCAAAACTGTGACTGAGACAAGTGTGAAGTGCGGGAAAGAGGCGCGGACGGAAGTTTTAAATAAAATAACGGGCAGGCCACGTGCGGACTAAAATAAGTGTTGGATTCTGACGTAAAGCCTGCCACCAAATGCAGCTTAATTGTCAGTTGCCACTCACTAATAGGGTTTTGATGTGCGTCTGCAAGCAATTGATTTATTATGGTCTCTGTGCAGTCAAACCTCTGTGCTAATGATAATCTGTATTTGCAGCCACTCCCCAGCGCTAGCATCACCCCTCAGCTCCACCTCACATCATCAGGCGTTAGATTCTCATAAGGAGCACGCAACCCAGACCCCTCGCATGCACAGTTCACAGTAGGGTTCACACTCCTTTGAGAATCTAATGCCACTGCTGGTCTGACAGGAGGTGGAGCTCAGGCAGTAATGGGAGCAATGGGGAGTGGCTATAAATACAGATAAAGCTTCGATCACTCGCCCGCCGCTCACCTCCTGCTGTGCGGCCAGGTTCCTAGCAGGCCACAGACCAATAGCGGTCCGTGGCCTGGGGGTTGGGGACCACTGATATAGAAAGAACACAGGTTGGCTAGCTGAGTTTTCACCTTATCAAATTTTTATTTTATAATTGTGTATGTTTGGTTACATCAATAATATCTACTTTCTAAAAAGTTTGATGGATTTATTAAACTACTTAAAATTATATTCTTAATCTAGAGTATATTGTAATATATACTAATACTTTAATATACACTAATTCTTTAATATTGAGAACAAATTCATAATTTTCACTGATTTTCTCAGAATCACAGTTTAATTTTACTGATAGTTACAAAAAAAGTTTATATAATGAAGATGAAGTGTAGGGCCCTCATCTTTGCTTTTTTTCTAGGAGCACTTTAAGCTTTTATCAGAAACTTCCAATTAAGGCAAAAACTTATTTAGAAATAAAATTTCCTGAATATGTACTACACTATTCACAATCCATTGCATTTTTGAGACATCAGGCAAAGAGAGATGACCCTTGCTTTAGAGAATAAATCAGTGAAAAAATGTGTTAACATTATTTAGCAATTAATTTTTTCAATCTATTTGTTTTAGCATTAAGAATAGTTAGCATATAAAGCATTAATATCGTAAATACCTATATTCTTTTCTGTATATTTCACCACATGACATATACATGTATACTAGACTAAGATCCACAACCAACGGCCATACCTCTCTCGTAACCTTGTACTCCCAGCCTTTGATACACTGACATACAGTATGTGCTCAAGAAGTCTTAATGAATAAATGAGAGTTAATCATCCATTTTTTGACAAATATATATATAGTTCAAGTATATTTTTATTTGGGCATTTTAAAACTGTATGACTAAAGTTGGTTTGCAGAATATTCATATTTTATGAATATTTTATAGTGGAAAAATCATTCCTCTTATTTTTATAATGAACATAGTGGTGGATACACTGAATTACTTTCAAACCTTTAAGCAAGTTCATTGTTGAGGATATAAAATTATGTTTAGGGAAAAAGAAAGTATGAATTTGTGTGTATTCATATCAAATACATAATAGATACTTAGGGGAAAAAAGAAAGACATGTGCCCAAAATTTAATTTTCCCTATTATGCTGTCTGTATTTTTCCATTTATCCTAAAATTAATATTTATGGCTTTATAAAAATATCCACGTTCTTATAACTAGCCATTAAAAAACTGGTATTAACAGTTGAAAATATTTTTTAAAATGTAATGTGGGAATCATTAAGTACCATGCACTGGATTGCTTACCTAGCCTGTTAATTAATAACTAGACTTTTTATTATTATCTTCACATTAAAAGATTAGCAAAAAGAAGGGTCATGACCTCAGTTAACAGGAATATTGCTAGTACGTTGCTTGCTTCATGAATAATTTATAATCCATTTGAACCAAATGAGCAGCAGAGCAAGATTACAACTAACATTCAGCTGTTCCATGGATTTGTTTTAACTCCCTTCAGGAATACTGTTTGTAATGAGTAGCAAGACATAATTTTCTTGGTTACCTAACATGGCACCCCAGATTCTAATGTTTAGCTTTTAGTAGAAAGGAAGCTCAATATATTAAAATAAAGTTATTACTTTCTCATAACGTCTTAGCAGGTGAACAAAATAAAGTGCAAGGCATATTAGAGAAAAGTTTAACTAAAAAAAATACAAATCTAATTGATAATAAGCAATATAAAACACAGTAATTGTGCCTGCACACCAAAAAAAAATCAGCCATTAGCCTTACAGGTCCTAGCAATAACCCTATCTCTTGCTTCATGCCGATTGATTCTCTACATTAAGAGAAGTCTTCCTTGTACCTGGGTAACAACAGGTCACATAACCTTTCTCTTTTATTTCAAATATTTGCTCAAATCTGTAACATAAGAAAAGAAACATTACTTTTTAAGCATATGTATTTTTGAATGAACCAAGATTTATAATTATTTGACTACTATATATATTTTATAGCTTGAGACACAAGGAAAAATATGGAAAGAAAAATTACTATTATCTTAGAAACAGCAATTAAAATAAAATTTTCACAACAATAAACATATGAAAATAAAAAAAGTAAAATACCTGAATCTTTCCTGACCTCCATTCCCCCAACAAAAGGCATGTCAACTGCATATCTCAGTTAATATTACAAATCATTACGAAAGAAAATTCAGACAGACTCAAGGCATTTTAATGAAAGTGAACAGCCTGCCCAGCCATTATAATTTTACCCTTCATTATACAAATGAAGCTTGAGGTTTTACAATGAAAATTTCCTGATTAAACCCACTAACTTTTGATCACTAGGGATAACCAAAGATTATATACTCAGCTTATGTCTACCTTTCTTTGGATCTACAGAAAATCTTTTAAAAATCTCAGTTACTATTAAATATAGTGGCCAAGTTAAAGAGACACACTTCATTTTTTTTTTCTGAAAAATGTCTAGATTATTAATTTTTATAGGACTGTTATCAAGAATGACTAATAAAAATGTTTGAAATTCATTTTTTAAATGCCTGCAATTGATCAAATCCTATATGATTGCTCTGTAATTACTAAATAGAAATAAATAAGTTCATTTATAAGCCACTGTCATTAAAGGAGCAATATACACTGAGTTGTAAATTCAATTTGAGGTCTGATTTTCAAACATGCTTGAAATTTTCTCCTCATCCTTTTACTTAAGATCACCACATTTACTTCACTTCTCTTGCCTTTGCCTTTATTTTCCATTATTGAAGAAACTTTTGTAATATTTTCTCTCACATGGCGAATGGCAGACTTTTTTTCATAGTCATCTAACAGGTTGTAGATGTAACTTTTAAAATAAACTGTTACTTTTACATTCTGCCACCTATTTTTAATGGTAGAGCTTCCTGCAAACAAATGAATAGTCTCATCATTAGCTTTAGGGTATTGCCCATGACAACCATCTTCTTCCTGTGTCCCCTAAGCAAATCTACTCTTTTAAGACAACTGCCTTTTTTTTTCCACCAAGACTAGACTTTTTTAAGTCACCAAATACATACATTTTAATAACTGATTTCTCTCATATGAAACCATGGTTTTCATGATATATTTCTATATTATTTATAGTCCATACTTCCTTTCATACACACTTATCTCATTTTACCTTTGCAAGCCTTCTGTGAGTCAGAAAACTAACTTTCTACAATGAAAAGCATCTAAAAGCACTTCATCTTGAGATTGTTCACTCCTTTGAAGGTCACAGACTTCATTCCGAACCGAATAAAATGTATAGTTCCTTTCCTCAGAAAAAAAAATGCACACAAATTTACAAATCCAGAGGATTCATGGACAATCTGAATTCTCATATTAAGAAGATGTGATCTAGCTAATCACTCATACCCAGCAGAATTAACTAACCTTTAAGTTCACATCACTCAATAATACTGAAGATTACATGAAAGCACAGAAGAAGAAAAAAAATCTTGGAGAAGTTAAAAGAAAAGGGAAATTATCTTTGAGAATAATGAGATGAGATATTGATGCTTTCCTAATACTCATTAGGAAACAGCATATGGCAGGATATACAAACAAACTGGGACTTGAAGTATTCTTTCTGATTGAAATGACAAAAGAAACACCCTCTAATTACTCTGTTGACAAATTCATCATGGATGATGAAGACTAATACTTATCAGTCTGGAAGCACATTAGAATCCACCCAGGGAGTTAAAAACAAAAAAAGGACCCTTGTCTAGGGCCCCACCTCATGAGAGATCCTGATTTAATTGGTCCAATATAGGGTTTTGACATCACTATGTTTCTAAAGCTCCCCAGTAGATTCTAATGCGCAGAGTTGAGGACCACTGCTGTAGAACCAATAAGAATGGACTTGGAGCTTAATTTTAATGAATAATCAGTATGCTGCTGTGAAATTAATCACAACCTAGAAAAAAATCACCATTTCACATTGGAGTTCAAATTAGCAAGGAGAGGTGCCTTAAACAAATATTGTCAAATTAGTCAAAACCAATTGAAAATCTGAAAAAGGAAAAAAAAAATCCAATAGCCTGAAAATTAAACAAAATTAAAACTATATTAAATATTGTATCTATACCATTAAAATATGATAGAAAATGATAAAGAGAAAGAATGTAAATTTGATAAATGCAGATTTAAACAGTATACACAAATTGCAAAGGTGAAACTTATACAAAACCCAAGCACTGCATTATTATATATTATAATTAATTTAGCTCTTTGCAAATTTAAGGTTTTATAGTACCTGGTCTTTAGTACCCAAGAAGGTAGCAAAAGTTAACACCATAAGGCAGAATTTTCACCCAACTATTTGATGGTGCCTGCCACCTCAAATATTTTTTGCAAAGAAGTCAGTGGAAAAATCTAGAAGAAAGAGATTATCTCTCAAATTCAACTATCCCATTATGGTAAGCAGGCCAGAATGAAATAGTATGTGTGCACACACCCACACACACACATAACACAAGCAAGAATATTATAATCTAATATATGTAGGTACTTTTAAATTAGCACTGAAATACTCCTATACTCAAGAAATTCATTCATGAAATCATTTCAGACTTAATAGACTTACACTGCTGATTGTAGTTATCTTGCAAACAAAGTATTTGATTCATAAAAGATCCATTTGAGTGCATTTTAGAGAAGAACATGATAAAGCAATAAAATCACAGAATCTTAATTTTGAGGGGGATTTATAAGTAATACATTTAATCCTTTAAGACTTTCCTTCTGAAGCATACACAGCAAATATAAATATTCATAACAAATGATCAAGGAGTCAGTATATGTATTCTCACCATTGCAATGGGGAGTTCATTAGGTTTTGTTTGGTTGTTGTGTTTATTTTGCTTTGAAACAAATCATTGACAATCTTTGTTTTCCTTCAAAATATTAACTTCCTTTTTGAACTATGGGTACCATGACTGCAACCATTACCCCCATTTTGATCTGACCAATGTATAATGATGAAGAGAATTAAAAGAATGGCTCCTCTGGAGACTGAAGAGTATAGAGTTCACTGGGACACAGGAGTAGTACAAAGAAATCTTTCTTTCTAGGAAGGTTTGGAGAGTTTAATGAATTAAGTTGATAAATCCAGGTCCCTTCATCATGAACATCAGTATTACTAAGCCATGTATAGCAAAAATGGATTTATAAGTTTGTTTGTAAATTAATGCAACACTCAAAGTGATCACAGTTTCAAAGACAGTAAATACACTAATACTCTTTACCAAAAATACTAAATGAAACCAAAAGGATCAATTCAAATTTGGTTATTTTTAACATTAAGATTCCTAATAGCACCTAATGAGATTTGAAATGTTTAGTTAGGGGGAAAGTAGAGATAGAAAACGATATTTAATCTAGGTTTTTTCTTTAGTACTTTATCGCTTATTTAATGAATATTTTTGAGAGGCTACTATGTCAAGCACTATTGTAGGTGCTGAAAGTATAGCAGTAAGAATGGTAGACAAAACTATCTTACCTCCTGGCCTTTACATTTTAGTTGGCCAGGTGGACATTAAAGAAGGTAAAGGAATATAACATATAGTAAGTGAGAGAATTATGGGTGCTTGGGAGGAAAACAATGCCAGGAAGGGAAAAGTAAGTGTCTGGGGTGAGGAAAAGTACAATAATTTTGGAAAAGATACACAAGGAAAGTCCCATTGAAATGGTGATTTTTAAGTGCAGAGCCAGAGGAGGAGACTATTGCTAAAACAAGGAAGATATATATGTTGAACTCTCTCCTTTCCACATGTAAGCAGTTTCAAAAGGAATGTCACTACAAGCCAGTGTTAAGCTTAATATTAAAATGGACTCTCCAGCCTTTTTATTTAAAAATTTTTGAAATCTAGGAAAAAATCCAGCTCAAAATGATGGAAAGCTTGGGTTTCTTCTGCTCAGTAGGCTTCTGCATAAATTTAATTTCAGTAATAAATAAGGGCAATTTTATTTGATTGACACCTGGTATTATCACCTCAGAAATTTTGGACATTTAGGAACTTTTGGTAAAAACTGCCAAAGATGAGAACTTCGAAGTAGAAGCCAGAGGTAGGACAGCTCAGAGCAAGACAACAGCAACAGCAGCTTAAGTGTGTTTGGACTTTCCATTTTACACAGCAACTCTTCCAAATTCATTAACGCACAACCCTATGAGGTCAAGACAACAGTCCTTTTATTAGCATTTTACAAAGAAGGAAACTGAGACTGAGAACTTTAAAACGACTTCTCCACAGACATAAAGCTAAATACTGGAGAACTGAATAATAAAATCTGTGTTCTTATTTTTAATTCATGATTTTTTTTTTCTATTTCATTTTACTGCCCCTGTCACATCCTTTTTCCACCCCAAAAGAAACTACTTACTGGCTACTGAGTCAGAAGGTGGACATGAGTCCTGTTCTTAGTGTTAAAAGGGCTGAGAGATGGGGGCTGCTGAGTACCTATAAAGCTGAATCACAACACTGGTGTACATGCTACAATGTTGGCTCTAAACACACATCAAGCAAGTCTGCATTGCTCAGATACCATGTCAATCTTAATGCAGGAGCTGTCATAGCTAGAGACGCTAGGATACTGTCAGAAATCGTGGGCTTGCCAAAGAAAAAAAGGCAAAACCTTAAAAGAAACAGACGTTCAAGTTTGAGTAGCAAGTAACATGTCTGCTGGAAGAATACAAATGTCCCTCACTCTGGTTTCTCAATGTGATTAAGTAGTCTAATTCAAATTCATTCGGCTTATGGTAAGGTACTGCAGAAGTGCTGTTATAGTCAGCAGCAACAGTATTCCAAAGAGAGGCAATTAGACTTCACTAGATTTAAAGTTTAGGGCTCATTATATATGATATTTTTCAGCTGGCGCACAGATTGAAGTCTTCACGAAAGAGCTGCATAAAACAAGAGATCCTGTTTGAGCTCCACTGATCATTGAAGAATGCTGACTGCCAAGCTGCCAATTGTGTTCTCAAAGAATAGACGCATCAGCCACTAAATCAAACAGCTGTGAAGCTCCCACCTGCCACCAGTGGGTAATCAAGAAACATCTGAAAGATAGACCTTCAGAAAGCTAGAATAAGTGGATAGCAAGGACTGCGTTGCTATAAAACTTACATGTTTTGTAGGTCTCACCAGGCATGTCATGACTCAAAGCAAGCATACTCTAAAGCTGCATCGTTCTCTAACAGAACAGCAGAAAGCTGATAAAATTATAGTTGCTGATTCTACCTATCAAATAGTTACCAAACAAATACTATTTGAATTGAGCTATATATCATGGGTCATTGCTGCCCTGAGGAAGGGAAAGTGTTCATCCAGTATAAAATTATGAGAAGATTCATAATGAAAGTATGTTTTATAAAACACTTTAAAAGTTAGGTAACCCCATAATTAGAGGTATCGATGTATCAGCAGAAAAATCTCAACAAAAAAGAGGTTTGTAAAAAAAATATGAGGGAGTCAGTAACTCAGTGACTATAGCTTTGAGGTAAGTCACTTATAAGGATAATATTACTCACATTACTCCCCAGGTAGTATAAATAAATGATGTCAAATCAAGGTACCATTAAAAGACATATACAGTACAAAAGTAGTTGATTGCTTTTAGCAACATTTGTTAATAAACATTTTATAGAAGAATGTGATGATTCCCTGTAAATTCAGGAGAGTGGAAGAGCAAGGGAGAGTGGGTACTATTAAAGATTTGAGATTTTTGTTTAATTTTGAGATGATTTTAGCTTTATAAGAGTTGCAAAAATAGTTCAGAGAAGTCTCATATATCCTTCATCCTGTTTTCCCATATACATTTTATACAACCATAGCACATATATCAAAACTAAGAAAATAACTTTAATTATTTTACTGTTAGCTAAAGTAGAGAACTTACTTGGATTTCACCAGTTTTCCACTAATGTACTATGGGAGTTTTCTGTTGTTGGTCTAAGATCTGATTCAGGCCACTACGCTGTATTCAGTTGTCATGTCTCCAGAGTTCCCTCCAATCTGTGACATTTTCTCAGTCTTTCCTTGTCTTTCATGACCATGATTCTTTTAAAGAGCACTGGTTAATACGTATTTAGGATGTACATTAATTTGAGTATGTGCTATATTTCCTCATGATTAGATTGAACTTATGCATTCGTGGGAAGGATTCCACAGAGGCAATGTGCCCTTCTCAGTGTATTACTTTGGGGGTATATAATGTTAATACATGCGCCTGGTAAAATTAACTTTGATCCCATGGCTAAGGTGGTATCTGCTAGGATTCTCCACTGTAAACTTACTATTTTTTTCCTTTGTAAATATGAAATATTTAGGGGAAGGGAATGTAAGTCTATATAAACCACCTGTTTCCACATAAATTTTCACTCACTCATCTTAAGACCCATGAGAGAATTTTTCCTGCAACAATGTCTAATATGGTGTCATGATGAGGATTTTCTATTTCCTTCATTCATTCTATAGTTACTAATTGGAGTTCTACACAAAGAGTCGTCACTTCTTTCCCATATAATTGTTTATTCATGTTTATTTATATATATCATGTTGGATATAGATGTTTATTATATTCTTTTGATTATAATCCAATGATCTGGATTATCCATGTGGTTACCCATTTTACTGCTCAAGTTGTTCCAACTTTAGTCATTGAAAGTTCTTCCATGTTGGCTCGCATATCCTTCTGATATGAAATATATATATCTTCTTTACTTTCTAGTATCACAAAGTTCTCCAGGCTCATTATGCATTTTCTCTTATCCAGCTCATCTTGCATTTTCTCTGTTTAAGCTCTAGAATTAACCAGACTTCCAAGGAGCCCTGATTCTTCTTTTATGGAGGATTACATAGAATCCAAGATCTGGGTACCAGGCATGCTCCTTGTTACTGGAATGTCACTGTTTCTAGCATTTGTCATTGTATAGAGCTGATACATAAACATGTATACCAACTCATGCATACACACACATATTTATTTCCCTATTTATTGTACGTAAATTTCCATGCCAACGTGATCACAGTTTATGCCAACCCAGGATGACAGAGTTCATTCTAGTCTTTCCCATTTCCTTATTTGCATCTTCTTTCTATAACAGAGAAACTGGGATCTCATTACCTACAATATATCTGTTAATTTGTTCACCTCTAATATACATGTAAATTAGTTTCAGAATTTCTAACCCATACATGCCCCCTTTGAGAAAGAAATTTATCAACTACAGTACAGTGCTTATATACTGTTTTTTTTTTTTTTTAATATTTAGCCTTAGAATATTTAGTCAAACATCATTTTTTCCAAAGTTACTTAGGTCAGCTCTTTTCTTCCCCATCCCATTCAGTGTGGTTATATGATTCATTTTAAATACAGAGTCATTTGTCACAGTCTGCATTTTATATTTCCCCCCACATTCTGATTTTTTTTTTTAATCTCCATACATAAATCTCACTCTTCGTGATGTACAGTCATATGGGTTTGACAAATGAATAGAGTTCACCACTACTGTTCCATATAGAACAGTCCCATCTCTCCAAAACATCCACTGCATATACCTTTATAAGCAACCCTTACCCTCAACTGCTGACAACAACTAATCTGTTTTCCTCAGTATGGTACTGGAACAAAAGCCGATACATAGATCAATGGAACAGAACAGAGAGCCCAAAAATAAACCCATGCACCTAGGATCAATGAATCTATGACAAAGGAGGCAAGAATATACAGTGGATAAAAGATAGTCTCTTCAGTAAGTGGCAATGGGAAAACCGGACAGCTACATGTAAAAGAATAAATTAGAACATCTTATCGCATCATATACAAAAATAAACTCAAAATGAATACATTTTGAGTACTGAATATGAATACAAACACCTAAATGTAAGATCAGGAACCATAAAACTGAAGAAAACATAGGCAGAACACTCTTTGACACAAATCCTAGCAATACTTTGGGGGATATGTTGCCTAGGGCAAAGGAAACAAAAGCAATATTAAACAAATGGGACCTAATTAAACTTTAAAGCTTTTAGATAGAAAAGGAAAAAAAGTGAAAAGACAACCTACTGAACGGGAGAAAATATTTGGAAAAGATATGACTGATAGGGGTTAAGATCCAAAATACATAAACAGCTCATACAATTCAACATCAAAAAAACAAACAACCAAATTATAAAATGGGCAGAAGAACTGAATAGACATTTTTCCAAAGAAGACATACAGATGGCCAACAGGCACAGGCAAAGATGCTCAACATCACTAATGCTCTGAGAAATGCAAATCAAAACCACAATTAGATACCATCTCACACCTGTTGGAATGGCTATCATCAAAAGGAACACAAATAACAAATGTTCGCAAGGATGGGGAGAAAAGGGAACCCTTGTACACTATTGCTGAGAAAGCAAATTGGTGCAGTCATGGAAAACAATATTGAGATTCCTCAAAAAACTAAAACTAGAACTACCATATGACACAGAAATTCCACTCCTGGGTGTATATCCAAAGAAAAAGAAAACATTAATTCTAAAATATATGTGCACCCAATGTTCATAGCAGCATTACTTACAATAGCCAAGATATGAAAGTAAGTTAAGTGTCCATCAACAGATGAATGAATAAAGAAGATGTGGTGTGTGTGTATGTATGTATGTATATGTGTATATATATATATATATGTACACATACATAGTATACATGGAATACTACTCAACCATAAAAATGAACAAAATGTTGCCACTTGGAAAAACATGAATGGACTTAGGGGGTATTATGCTCAGTGACATTGTCAGACAGAGAAAGACAAATACTGTATGATATGTGGAAAATAAAAAATAAAACCAGTGAATATAACGAAAAAGAAACAGACTCACAGATATAGAGAACAAACTGTTGGTTACCAGTGGGGAGAGGGAAGGCGAGTATGGGCAAGACAGGAGTAGGTAATTAAGAGGTACAAACTACTATGTATATAAAAAAATAAGCTGCAAGGATACATTGTACAGCACAAGGAAAACAGTCAATATTTTAAAATGACTACAAATTCAGTATAACCTTTAAAAACTGTGAATCACTACACTGTACACCTGAAACTTATATAATACTGTACATCAACTATCCCTCAATAAAAAAGGGAAAAAAAGTATTTAAAAAGAAAAAGCATTGCAAAACAAATGCATTCTCTGTTATTCTATACAGATAAGGTAAGTTTACTTGTAGGCAAGATAGGTTGTCATCTTTGAGTTTAGATTTAATAAACACCAAGATAAATCTACTTGGTTCTTAAAGAATCTGAAATTTCTATTACTAGTGACATTTGTTTAGGTTCATCATTCAGAAGACATCCATAATTTAAAATGAAAATGCTTCTGGAAGCTAGAAATATTAATAAAAAGAAGGATTAAATGAATTCACAAGAAATTTTTGATGATTTATTAGATTAACTTTTTCTGAAGATGAGAGATTAGGGCATTGTTAGTACACAGACATTAATGTAGTAGAATCACTTGAAAATTACCAAACCAAGAGAGAATAGAGCTTTCCTACTTGAAGATTTATCTTAGCCCCTACCTTCTCAAATTCTATCTCTAATTTATAGGTCTTTCAAGATCAAAGTCATTGTCTTATACCACTTTTAACAAAGCACCAAGTTTACAACGTAAAGTAGAATCTCAGCAGATGTTTACTGCTAATGTCTTCTTCTCAGACACCAATTCCCATGAACTTTGAGAGAAGAAAAACATGACTTCTTTATGCCCTGTGTCTGTTGAAAAATGCTAAATATTAAAGTTATGGGTATCTAATGATAAAGCTCCTGGGGTTCACAAACAAAATTGTGCAAATGTGGTCTGTTATTACCGTAAAAAGGTAAAATATTTGGTGATATTGACTTCTGCTAGCTAGAAGAACAGGAAAAAGTACAATGTAGGTGCTATGGTCTCATGAACAAAGTTTTTAAAATCTCTGTATTCCTTTAGCATGATTTATTTTAGGTCCATTATATTTTCTTTCATTTCTATTTTTATTCTTACTAATTTTCAAGCCAATAAAATAGAACAAAATACTTTCTGCAGTATAATTACGTATGTGTGTGTGTGTATATATATACATATATATATATACACAAAACTGAATCAATATCAATAGTTACAGCTATAGCTATTCACTTACACATTTATATAATACCTCTCTTTATGTATGATGGTCTTACAGTTGTTCATGATGGTACAGTGTAGAGGGACAGAGGTGAGGGTGTTTGCTGCCCAAATTGGAAATGTTAACACCAGTAATCTCTTCCCTCATGTATTTCTCCATTTCTAAGTGTTGACACTTTGGATTTAGAATGTGTGTTTAGATATGCTATATAGTTCAATAAGAGAGAAGAGTTTTACTCTTCTATATGCTAAAAGAGGTCAACTTGTTCTAAGGCACAGAGTTTAAGAGATAGTCTGGAATTTATTGAGTTTTCTACTACTAAAACATAGTGGTATAAATTCCATAACCACTTAATGAGGAGGTGATAAAGATTTCAGATCAGTGATAAGACTCAATGACCTCAAACTAAAATCCATTGTTCTAGTCCAATAAACAGAACATAGTATCACTGTAACTGAATAAGTATGTACTGTTTGTCCGACAAATAATTTACATTTGATAGTAATAATGAGAAATTCAAGGGCAAGAAATTCATGCTTTAAAAAGTTAACTTCTTTCAATTACCTGTCAGATATATAAATCATGAATAAATAATGTTTTACTAGAGAAACTGAGGAGCCTGACATATGTTCTTGTACATCTCACTTGCAGAGATTGGTGAATTCACTTATCATATCTTTTAATCAGGTACAAGTAGGGACAAATTAAGCATCATGCATGAAATCAGTCATTGGAAATTGAGTTTGAAATAAAGATGTTTCATTCCATCAGTCAGAGTAAGAGATTACAAGGCAATTACATACAGCTTGGTCAAGGTTACAATTTATGTTTAGATCATTCACAGCGCTTTGTCTACTTACAAACTGGGGACTGTCATGATAATTTAAGATTTTTTAAAAAGACATTTCATAATAATTAACATAAATCCTTTTGTTCCTACAAGATAATGAGTTGGATAAGAAGCGACCTTGCTACTTTTCCTCTTCTGGGTAGACTTTTTTAATGGTCAGAAGAAATATGAACTTTTATCTCCTATTTTCAGCTAACTCTTAACTTTGCCTTCCAGTTTTTTGATACTACAAATCCAACAGCCTCTCCACATTGTCAGACAAGAAACTTGAAAGGGATTCCATATGGTGAAATCAGTTAGATAACTCTTGAGGACAAAATGGCAATGTAAGAATATCCTCTAGCAGTTTTGCCAGGATACAACAAATCTAGGTCATTCTATTCAGCAAGAAAAGTTATTAGAATAAGAACTCCTCTCATTTCCTCCACAAGAAAAGCAACCCCACAAAATCGAATGACCTGTGAATCCTCTTTTGGAGAAGGTAGCATGCCCTAGATATTCCATTAAGAATATGCACACTATTACTAAGATTACAAAAATCTGATGATTTGAAATATGTTACAAAATAACATAATAAAAAAAAAGAGTTTCAAGCATCTAGCACTTAACTAATACATGCTAAACAAAGTGCTTGGTAAAACTTGTTAAAGGATAAAAATAACACCAGTTCCATTGTAAGTAGCCTCTTGGAGCTAGTGGATGGGTCTTAGCATATATTGTCTTTTTGATCCATAAACATTTCACATGTACTGGTAGAAAAAGGGTGTGTGTGTGCATGTGTGTGTGTGTGCACGCGCGCATGCACGCACACTCGTAGACATTATATTTAAGGAATACTGAGAGATTAGGTGTGAAGGAAAGGTACAGCTAGCGTGTGACTTCAACCAGCTAAAGATCTGCTCTTCCAGACTTACTAAAATACGACCTCCTCTTGTTGCTTCTCCCTGAGCTGTGGACATGAGAGGAAGAGTGCCATTTTGGAACTCATATGCTAAAGAGTCCCTGAAGCAATTATTCTTTGTAAACCATTGCCAAGGCCAACGTCTGCAAAATCTCTGGGCAGTAAAATGTGGGGCTTCAAATACAAAGCCATCAGCTGTGTGGCTCACAAGAATCCTCCTCAGTTGAGCTTAGATATGATAATTTAAAATTTACACAAAGCTTATGAGAGGACCTTTTACCTTAAAGGCTGAAAAAAGCTTTTTGCTTTTTTTTTTTAAGACTTCTCACCACCTGGTGTAATTTGCAAAAACTTGAATTTTCTGAAGAAATAAAAATACCTGATTACTTACTTATGCCAGAACGTTTGAAATCTGTGCCACTTAAAAGTAATAGCAAGAAAGGTGACTTCAAATCCTACAGAAAGGATTGATTTTGTGAGAGAAGCTTATAACTGTGAAGGCACCATGACCGATGGAGAAATGGAAACTCAACTTGAACAATCATATTACGTTTTAGTTCAGAATTACTGTCTAAATGATGGTATATGTTCAAGTGCATTTCAAATAATTTTCAGATTTTTCGGTCTAGGAACCTTGTTTAAATTCTTTTAAGCACAGGGAGATTGAACAAAATTTAGAAAAATTGAACACATTTTCTAACAATATGTAAATAAAAAGTTTTTATAGTGTAAAAATACTAGCCTTCATCTAAAAAGAGTATTTCCCAAAACAGAATCTAGGTGTTTAACCATAATTTTTATTAATGTCTGTAAGGGAGCGCATAAATAAGGATAGAATATGGAATACTAGTTTAGGATCAATGTTTTTGATTAAATACCCCTCTTATAGCCAAACACCTGTTTCATGGTTGTTGCATGTATAATTAATGCAGTCTAATGAACCTGCTTCATCAAAATCTCTCTGTGGTTTACAAATAAAATCACAGTGGTAGGTTTTACAAATTACAACATTTAAAAACTATACACTAATATTTTAAAAGCATATCTTGTGGCATTTTAGCTCAAAAGACAGTATGCCTGGATTGACAAGGTCCTGTAAGGAATCATATAAAAATTGCTATGATTTGCCAGTGCATATTACTACACACAGAGACTCATTTCATCAACACTTGTGTTGCAGGCCTAGATTCTCCTGAAGGCATGCATATTTCCAGCTTCCTTTGATATATTAGGTATCAATAACAAATCATCTGTCTCAAAAACACTTCTCCTCCTAGATCAGCAACTCTCCCACTATTCCCACTTCAGGCTTTCTTTTAACAGTCATGCTCTGCAGTTATAATGAAGGCATTCTTCCCCTTCAAACAAGCCAGATTTTTACCCTTTAATATAAACAAGTGGAGAGAATTGTAAGAAAAAAAAAAAATCCATAAACTCCCCAATATTTTTCAAGTATACTTATGTGTACAAAAATTAAAACAGGCCTTTAGCCAGACTCATCAAGAAAAAAAGGGAGAAGACAAATCAATAAAATTAGAAATGAAAAAGGAAAAGTAACAACAGACACCGCAGAAATACAAAGCATCAGAGGACACTACTACAAGCAACTCTATGCCAATAAAATGGACAACCTGGAAGAAATGCACAGATTCTTAGAGAGGTATAACCTTCCAAGACTGAACCAGGAAGAAATAGAAAATATGAACAGACCAATCATCAGTAATGAAATCGAACCTATGATTAAAATTTTTCCAACAAACAAAAGTCCAGGACCAGATGGCTTCACAGGTGAATTCTATCAAACATTTAGAGAAGAGCTAACACCCATCCTTCTCAAACTCTTCCAAAAAATTGCAGAGGAAGGAACACTCTCAAACTCATTCCACAAGACCACCAGCACACTGATACCAAAACCAGAAAAAAATACTTCAAAAAAAGAAAATTACAGACCAAAATCACTGATGAATATAGATACAAAATTCCTCAATAAAATACTAGCAAACAGAATCCAACAACACATGAAAAGGATCATACACCATGATGAAGTGGGATTTATACCAAGGATGCAACGATTCTTCAATATACGCAAATCAAACAATGTGATACACCACATTAACAAATTGAAAGATAAAAACAATATGATAATCTCAATAGATGCAGAAAAAGCTTTTGACAAAATTCAACAGCCATTTATGATAAAAACTCTCCATAAAGGGGGCATAGAGGGAACCTACCTCAAGATAATGAAGGCCATATATTTCAAACCCACAGCAAACATCATTCTCAATGCTGAAAAACTGAAAGCATTTCCTCTAAGGTCAGGAACAAGACAAGGATGTCCACTCTCGCCACTATTATTCAGCATAGTTTTGGAAGTCCTAGCCACAGCAGTCAGAGAAGAAAAAGAAATAAAAGGAATACAAATTGGAAAAGAAGAAGTAAAACTTTTTTGCAGTTTTTTGGAGATGACATGTTTGCAGAGGACATGACACTATACATAAATAATCCTAAAGATGCCAGAAAACTACTAGAGCTAATCAATGAATTTGGTCAAGTTGCAGGATATAAAATTAATGCACAGAAATCTCTTGCATTCCTATACACTAACAATGAAAGATCAGAAAGAGAAATTAAGGAAACAATCCCATTCACCATTGTAACAAAAAGAATAAAATACCTAGGAAGTAACCTACCTAAGGAAGTAAAAGACCTGTACTCAGAAAACTATAACACACTGATGAAAGTAATCAAAGATGACACAAACAGATGGAGAGACATACTATGTTCTTGGATTGGAAGAATCAACACTGTGAAAATGACTATACTACCCAAAGCAATCTACAGATTCAATGCAATCCCTATGAAATTACCAATGGCAATTTTTACAAAACTAGAAAAAAAAATCTTAAAATTTGTACAGAGACACAAAAGACACCCAAAGAGCCAAAGCAATCTTCAGGGAAAAAAAAACAGAGCTGGAGATATTCCATGCAAATGGAAATCACAAGAAAGCTGGAGTAGCAATTCTCATATCAGACAAAATAGACTTTAAAACAAAGACTATTACAAGCGACCAAGAAGGACACTACATAATGATCAAGGGATCAATCCAAGAAGAAGATATAACAATTGTAAATATATATGCACCCAACATAGGAGCACCTAAATACATAGGGCAAATACTAACACCCATAAAAGGGGAAATCGAAAGTAACACAATCATAGTAGGGGACTTTAACACCCCACTTTCACCAATGGACAGATCATCCAAAATGAAAATAAATAAGGAAACACAAGCTTTAAATGATACATTAACAAGATGGACTTAATTGATATTTACAGGACATTCCACCCAAAAACAACAGAATACACATTCTTCTCAAGTGCTCATGGAACATTCTCCAGGATAGATCATATCTTGGGTCACAAATCAAGCCTTGGTAAATTTAAGAAAATTGAAATCGTATCAAGTATCTTTTCCAACCACAATGCTACGAGACTAGATATCAATTACAGGAAAAAATCTGTAAAAAATACAAACACATGGAGGCTAAACAATACACTACTTAATAGCCAAGTGATCACTGAAGAAATCAAAGAGGAAATCAAAAATACCTAGAAAGAAATGACAATGAAAACACGACAACCCAAAACCTATGGGATGCAGCAAAAGCAGTTCTAAGAGGGAAGTGTATAGCAATACAATCCTACCTCAAGAAACAAGAAACATCTCAAACAACCTAACCTTACACCTAAAGCAATTAGAGAAAGAAGAACAAAAAAACCCCAAAGTCAGCAGAAGGAAAGAAATCATAAAGATCAGATCAGAAATAAATGAAAAAGAAATGAAGGAAACGATAGCCAAGATCAATGAAACTAAAAGCTGGTTTTTTGAGAAGATAAACAAAATTGATAAACCATTAGCCAGACTCATCAGAAAAAAAGGGAGAAGACTCAAATCAATAGAATTAGAAATGAAAAAGGAGAAGTAACAACTGACACTGCAGAAATACAAAAGATCATGAGAGATTACTACAAGCAACTATATGCCAATAAAATGGACAACCTGGAAGAAATAGACAAATTCTTAGAAATGCACAAACTTCCGAGACTGAACCAGGAAGAAATAGAAAGTATGAACAGACCAATGACAAGCACTGAAATTGAAACGGTGATTAAAAATTTCCAACAAACAAACGCCCAGGACCAGATGGCTTCACAGGTGAATTCTATCAAACATTTAGAGAAGAGTTAACACCTATCCTTCTCAAACTCTTCCAAAATATTGCAGAGGGAGGAACACTCCTAAACTCACTCTACGAGGCCACCATCACCCTGATACCAAAACCAGACAAAGATGCCACAAAGATTGAAAACTACAGGCCAATATCACTGATGAACATACATGCAAAACTCCTCAACAAAATACTAGCAAACAGAATCTAACAGCACATTAAAAGAATCATACACCATGATCAAGTGGGGTTTATCACAGGAATGCAAGGTTTCTTCAATATATGCAAATCAATCAATGTGATACACCATATTAACAAATTGAAGGAGAAAAACCATATGATCATCTCAATAGATGCAGAAAAAGCTTTCGATAAAATTTAACACCCATTTATGATAAAACCCCCCCAGAAAGTAGGCATAGAGGGAACCTACCTCAACATAACAAAGGCCATATATGACAAACCCACAGCCAACATCATTCTCAATGGTGAAAAACTGAAACCATTTCTGCTAACATCAGGAACAAGACAAGGTTGTCCACTCTCACCACTATTATTCAACACAGTTTTGGAAGTTTTAGCCACAGCAATCAGAGAAGAAAAAGAAATACAAGGAATCCAAATTGGAAAAGAAGAAGTAAAGCTGTCACTGTTTTCAGATGACATGATACTATACATAGAGATTCCTAAAGATGCTACCAGAAAACTAGTAGAGCTAATCAATGAATTTGGTAAAGTAGCAGGATACAAAATTAATGCACAGAAATCTCTTGCATTCCTATACACTAATGATGAAAAATCTGAGAGTGAAATTAAGAAATCACTCCCATTTACCACTGCAACAAAAAGAATAAAATATCTAGGAATAAACCTACCTAAACAGGCAAAAGACCTATATGTAGAAAATTATAAGACACTGATGAAAGAAATTGAAGATGATACAAATAGATGGAGAGATATACCATGTTCTTGAATTGGAAGAATCAACACTGTGAAAATGACTATACTACCCAAAGCAATCTACAGATTCAGTGCAATCCCTATCAAACTGCCAATGGCATTTTTCACAGAACTAGAACAAAAAATTTCACAATTTGTATGGAAACACAAAAGACCCCGAATAGCCAAAGCAATCTTGAGAACGAAAAATGGAGCTGGAGGAATCAGGCTCCCTGACTTCAGACTATACTACAAAGCTACAGTAATCAAGACAGTATGGTACTGGCACAAAAACAGAAATATAGATCAATGGAACAGGATAGAAAGCCCACAGATAAACCCACGTACATATGGTCACCTTATCTTTGATAAAGGAGGCAAGAATATACAATGGAGAAAAGACAGCCTCTTCAGTAAGTGGTACTGGGAAAACTGGACAGCTATATGAAAAAGAAAGAAATTAGAACACTCCCTAACACCATACACAAAAATAAACTCAAAATGGATTAAAGACCTAAATGTAAGACCAGACACTATAACATTCTTAGAGGAAAACATAGGAAGAACACTCTTTGACATAAATCACAGCAAGATAATTTTTGACCCACCTCCTAGAGTAATGGAAATAAAAACAAAAATAAACAAATGGGACCTAATGAAACTTCAAAGCTTTTGCACAGCAAAGGAAACCATAAACAAGACAAAAAGACAACCTTCAGAATGGGAGAAAATATTTGCAAACCAATCAACATACAAGGGATTAATCTCCAAAATATATAAACAGCTCATGCAGTTCAATACTAAAAAAACAAACAACCCAATCAAAAAATGGGCAGAAGACCTAAATAGACATTTCTCCAAAGAAGACATACAGATGGCCAAGAGGCACATGAAAAGCTGCTCAACATCACTAATTATTAGAAAAATGCAAATCAAAACTACAATGAGGTATCACCTCACTCCGGTTAGAATGGGCATCATCAGAAAATCTACAAACAATAAATGCTGGAGGGATGTGAGAAAAGGGAACCCTTTTTCACTGTTGGTGGGAATGTAAATTGATACAGCCACTATGGAGAACAGTATGGAGGTTCCTTAAAAAACTAAAAATAGAACTACTATATGAAACAACAATCCCACTACTGGGCATATACCCAGAGAAGAACATAATTCAAAAAGACACATTCACCCCAATGTTCATTGCAGCACTATTTACAATAGCCAGGTCATGGAAGCAACTTAAATGCCCATCGACAGACAAATGGATAAAGAAGACGTGGTACATATATACAATGGAATATTACTCAGCCATAAAAAGGAACAAAATTGGGTCATTTTGTATAGACATGTGGGTGGACCTAGAAACTGTCATACAGAGTGAAGTAAGTCAGAAAGAGAAAATCAAATATCATATATCAACGCATATATTTGGAATCTAGAAAAATGGTACAGATGGACCAGTTTGCAAGGCAGAAATAAAGACACAGATGTAGAAAACAAATCTATGGACACTAAGGGGGGAAAGCGGGTGTGGGGGGGTGGTGGTAGTCGTGGAATGTATTGAGAATTGGGATTGAGATACATACACTAATATGTATAAAATAGATAACTAATTAGAACCTGCTGTATAAAAAAATAAAAATAAAGTAAAATAAAAATAGCAAGTGGCTACAAAATATTTGCTTACAAGTAAAATTTTATGTGGCCATTGATTCCCTTTATGATTACTCTTAAAAAAAATATCATGTGCCCATTGTTAAAAACAAAAAGTCAAACATCCTGCTGCAAATTTTGATTTCAGGTGAGGCTAACTACACTATAGATGCCTTTCTGTCATTTAACAAAAGGTAAAATGTCCTATCATTGTGCTTGGGCTACCTGTAACAAAATACCACAGGCTAGGTGGCTTTAACAATGGAAATTCCCAGTTCTGGAGCATGATTGGTTTCTGGTGAGGGCTCTCTTCCTGACTTGTAGACAGCCAGCTTCTTACTGTGTCCTCATATAGCCTTTCCTTAGTTCAGGCAGAGAAAGACAGAAAACTCTCTCTTCCTCTTCTTATAAGGCCACTGATCCTATTGAATTAGGGTCTCACCCATATAACCTCATTTAAACTTAATTACCTCTTGAAGGTCCTATCTGCAAAATGCAGTTACATTGGGTTTGTCAACATATGAATTTGGAGGGGGACAAAATTCAGTCCCTAGCATGTCTTGAAGCCCCTAGGAACTTGGAACAGATATCACACCCATACGTACCAAATTTACATTTGTTTGGAGGCAGTGCAAAATGTGGGGGATCTGGAATAATGCTTGCAGCATCTTGGAGAAACATCTTGTTTACAAGACACAAATACTAGTGCAAGAACATCCACTCTAAAATGGATTCTACATTAAACTTTTTCTGAGAATAAAAATTATGAAGTACAAATTCTAATTTCATTTGCTTTCAAGTAGACTTCTATTGGTTTCAAATTGCATTTTTAAATATATTATTTATATAATAAAATTGTTACACACATATTTGGCACACATAAGAAAAAACTTCTGAAAAATGTCTTCATATTTGAAAAGATAAAATTTTCATTTATTCAGAACTATTTACTGAATGCCTACTGTATGGCATACCCTGTTCTAGAAATCGTGTATATATTAATAAACAAAACAGGCAAGAATCATTACCTTTACTGAACTCACATACAAGTAAATGTATTTATTTATGCAAATATTGCAATGAATATTTTGATGCAATGCTGAATACCTTTTTCAACTAATGGGAACTCTCAAGTTTCATACTATGAGTATTCTTTTTCTGCGCTTAATAACTAACCCCACTTCTGTGAAACAAGTGGAAAATATTATTTAGAAAGATTAGTTACATTTACCACTAGATATATTTCTAATATTCTTATCAAATATATTAAAAGCATCAAGTGAGTTTTAAGATATATTTGTGCGTAACTTGGTTCCTCAGTCCAGGGAGGTCTGCTTGATTTTGGAGCCTGAAGACTTGCGTCTGAGACCTGGTTATGCCTCTTACAGCTTCTGGGGACATACACAAGTGTTTTATCAATAAGTCTCTCTGATCTCACATATAAAATGACACCAGTAATAATATTTACCTTATTAGGATGTTGTAAACCTAAATGCATAAGGTCTGACACGTAGTTCAGTACACAATAAAATCTATTATTTAAATTGAGAGAACTCTATCTGAAGCATACACACACATACACACATATCAATCTATAACTTATTAAAATGGAAAAATTAAAATTTACTAATACCATAATACAGAAAATCAAAAAATTTTGAGGGAAACATCATTTATTAACAACCTACATCCTCCAGCAAGTTAATATCTGATTTTGTTCAAAATCTTTTGAAGAAATCAATTTTTTTGAAGAAATCAATTTTTTTGAAGAAAATATGTGTTATCTTTAAGGACTCATGTTCTTTTTAGCATTTGAGTTGAAAATTTATTGAAGCAGTCAACTATTTTCTCATTAAGAAGCATTTTTCTATGTCCTAGTACCTGTAATCTCACTTTGAGAAGTGAGACTCCAATTCATAGACAAGTACTAACAAGCAATTATCAATTAAATTCACAGTATAACATTGGCTACTTACCATTCTTTTTTTGCATTAGAAAGTTTTCCTGTTGCTATTTTTAATCTCATAACTATGGATGAATTAAAATATAGAGGTACTGGAAAGACAGACTAGAATATGATAGTAAAACAAGCAAAGTTAGTGTAATGTATTCTTGGTGGGCACATAATAAGCGATATTAGAATACTAGGACTTGTACCCTAAATCTTTTCTCTGCAGGCAAATGCTTCTATTTCCAGGGTAGCAGTCTCTACTTTCTCTCAAAGGATGCTATCAGGAAGAAGAGGTATTAGTTCTGACAGTTCTTTGATTCCAACAGAACAAAGGCAGTATATAAATAAATATTATTTACCTACCTAGCATTCTCGCTATCAGATTTGTCAAACTATATAAAATACTGAATTTCTAAATATCTACTAGTATTTCTCATCACAAATTTCAAAAGGCCTGTAATAATAACACTGAAAATATCTGGATATGTTTCTATGATAGCTGTTGGTTTAACCTGATGTCACAATGCAAAAAAATGCCAAATAATTTTCTTCTGCTTAGTTTTGGAATCGTAGTCTTGCTCAGAACACTTTTTATACACGGAGCCATCAAAGTACCGTACTCTCAGTACAAAATACTGTCTATATGATATAAACCCACCAACAACGTGGTGGATTTCAGGTTATAACCTGCAAGTCTGCAATTGATTTATAGCTTTTTAATCACATAGTTCTAGTTTGATGTTATTTACTTCTTGCTTTACGCGGGCTCTTTATTATCTTACTGCAGATTCTTGAGAAAACAAGCCCCATTGTATAAATTGTAAAACAAAATTATGGATAAAAATGCTCTTTCCACATGCACAAAGGTGGAAGCCATGTTTTTCAAAAGTCAGGAGTCCACAGAATTTTCCAAATGTATTTTTTTTCCTGAAAAAATGCTACACGAGAGAATTCATCTACCATGGAGTCATCACCTGGTTCTCTCTTCCTGTCTATACTTTTACAATTGCTCTTCTCCCACTTTAGAAAGTGTTAAGCCCACTTTTCAGTCATCCTGCACTGAATGCATTGCCTTAAGATTATGCTGTCACTAATCTCATGGGGTTACTTAAATTTTAACTAACTAAAATTAAATAAGGTTAAGAATTCTGCTCCTCAGTCCCACTGCCTATATTTCATTAAAATGCTCACTAGACAAATGTGGCTACTGTATTAGATGATTCAGATTTGAATATTCCCATTGTCACAGAACATTCTTTTGGAAAACACTGTTCTAAGATACAATGACTTGGGGGCAAAATAAAGGGACACTGGTCTGTAAGACAATAATGACTAAGAGTTTTAAGAATATTATATGAAATACAAGATACATACAAGATATTGTATGAAATATTACTCAGTCATAAAAAAGAATGAAATAATGTCATTTACAGCAACATGGATGGACCTAGAGATTACCATACTAAGTGAAGTAAGTCGAAAGAGAAAGGCTAATATCATGATATCACTTATATGTGGAATCTAAAATATGTCACAAATGAACTTATCTACGAAACAGAAACAGACTCACAGAGTTGCGGTTGCCAAGGTGCGGGGGGAGGGATGGATTGGGAGTTTGGGGTTAGCAGATGCAAACTATTATATATAGAATGGATAAACTACAAGGTCCTACTGTATAGCACAGGCAATTATATTCAATATTTTGTGATAAACTATAATGGAAAAGAATATAAAAAAGAATATATATATACATATATGTGTATATATATATGAATCACTTTGCTGTACAGCAGAAATTAACACATTGTAAATCAACTATACTTCAATAAAATAAATTTTTAAAATAAAATTTTAAAAGAATATGATATTGTATTTCATTCAGATAAAATTCTGTTAGGAAATAAAAGTAAGTACATATGAAAAGAGAAAATGATGTACAATTTCTGACAATTATAGCTTGGGCACATATTTTGAAGATGGTTAACTGTATCATATTGATAACGGGTAAGTATATCATTGGATACACTTAAATACAGATGTAATAGTTTTTTAAAAAATATTTTAAACGCTGGAAATTATATTCATTGCCACTATTTCTCCTTTTGAAGAAAATGACAGATTTCAAACTAAATAAGTACAAGATGTACATAATTTTAAAATGTATTTTAGGGAATATTAGGGGAGAAATTTTGAAGGATCCAAAACTCTCTTCTTTGGTTTTCCCACCAGAAGTTCCTTAAACCAATTTCTTCACTCCTAGTTATTCAGTTAGTTTCCACTAACTGCCCTCCTAACCCCAGGCCCCTGTTCTTTAACTCAATTATCTTTCATTACTCTCTATATAAAAGAGTCTCCCAAATGTCAAGACAAATAATTTCTTCCTTGTTTATTTTCTGGCAGTGGGGATTGAGGTTCCTTACATTTACAGCATCCCAGTAAGAGAAGGAGGTGCTTTTACTGGTTGTAAACTCTCAATGATAGAATAGTCAACCAAACCTCAGAAAGAGTGGGATGGTTAAATCAAGTACCTTATATATCTCTCAGAAAAAGTCTCACGGTCTATGTGTTCATCTTCATTGCAGGTCAGCAAAATATTGAGGATCATGGGTCCAGAAATCATGCTTTACCTTCTATCTTTTATCCAGACCCTCAGTTACACTATTATTCTTGTTCATCTGAGCCTGCTTCCATGAAAGTCTTACTCAATATGAATGCACACAATATGAATGCACAATTGAAAAGCGACTTAATTTACTTAACATATCTCTCATGAACTTCAGAATAATAAATCAGACAAAAGATAAAGACAATTGAGAAAAGTATTATTTATCACCAAGCTATGGAATGGATAGGTAGAAATTAAGAATAAACAATTTAATTGATTCCAGGCTGTGCCATTTCTCCTCCTATTTTTAAGTCAGGTAAATATGCTCCAAAGCCTGCTCATGCCTCCCAATAAAGAGGCATGGGGATTTATGACACAGTGAACTACTGATGTCAAAAAGAACAGAATCAAACAGCTCAGAGACAAGAGAACAGGTAACAGTAGACAGTGACACACCTAAGAATTCTATTTTTAAAATACATGAACTGTTAATGCAGATGATGAATCCATTAATAAACAGAAATTAAGTATAGGAGTATAAGCTAATTCCATAGGCATTACATGAACTGGAAGAAGATGTAATTCCGAAGAAAAGCCATAAACAGCTTGCACATTGTCATACAATTAAACAAGCATTAAGATTACTAAATTTAGATAAATTAAAAAGATAGGCCACACTGCATATGTAAGCCATTGTAAAATGGAACAGCAGGAGGTTAATTCAAGAATTTCCCCTAAAACTCAATCAAGTTTAAGGACTTACAAATATAATCAACATAAGATGATTCACACTGACAATTTTATTAACACCAACTAGAATAATTTGCTTTTTAAGTTCATGTAAAATGTAGATATATTATATCAGGGGATAGGATTTTATTTAACAATAATTACTTAGGCATATGATTCATTCCACCTGGTTCAAAATAATAATTGGCTATTCAATATTTACAGCATTATGAGACAGAGAATTATGTGGTTACCATGTGAATTAACATTTGATTATAGTTATCTTGCTTTTATTATGCATTATATCTAAAGTTATCTATAATAATTAGGGGTAAGTTTAAAACAGAAAAATTAAAACTCATCATTACCCAAAATTTTCATTGATTCAATGCCCTTCCCCACAAAACCTTCAGTTCCTTCAGATCATATCCTGCAACATACACACACTTGAGTGAAAGCTCTATGGGCACAGGCATCTGATGGAAATCTGTGCAGTGAATCCTGCTCTAAATCCCCCCAGCAAAAGTGTTCCTTTTTTTCCCCCTCGTTATGAGGCCATGGAGAGAAGCTGTTTAGAACATGGGTTCTGCAGCCAGACTTTCTGATTCCCAATTCCACCATTTACCTGCTGCGCACCCATGCATGAATTTCTCAAATTCTCTGTGCCTTAGTTTTCATATCAGTCAACCTACCTCCTAGAGTTGTAAAGTAAGGATCAACTGAGATCAGACATATAAGTGCTTCAAACAATACCTGACATAATCAATGCTATACTGCTAGCTATTACTTTTAATGTGGGGCTGTATCTATTAGAGAACTTACTACATTGTACTGTAACATCTACTGTCACAAGAATGTCAGCATATTGCTATAAATAAATAAATAAATATAAATATTCTCCTAAAACATATGCAAAATATAAATTAAAAATATAAAATTTATATAATTTGTATCTGCGGAGTCTAGCCCAATGGCCAGTGCATAATGACAATCAATGTTGTACAAACAGCTGATTGAATCCATTATCTTGATCACCTAATTTGCATGTATGTAAAAATAAGTTGACATACAATGTATCCTGTAATTTAGGAGTTAAATACCATTGGTATATGTTCTGCACGTATAATTGTGACTTCTAAAGGCAACTGAGCCCTCACAGTAACTATCTTCAAATATTTTATAATAATTACTTCTTCCTCTATAATATTTCAAGAACACCAAATGAAGTTTTTATAATTACACTTTCACATTTGTTGTTCAAATTTTAAAAACAGATTAAATGTAATTAAAGCAGATTTATACTCCTACATGTTTGTATGAATAGGGCTGGTTTTGTATGTGCATATGGGGAGGGGAAAGGGAAAATCAAATGATGAGAAACATTTTTTCTTTTAAATTAAGATCAGTGGATAACCCTGAAAATTTTGATTGTTTAGGTTTAGTGAAGCCTCTAGTTCAGTTTTTTTAATTTAATTGTCCATGCTTTAAAATGCATTTTTTTCATGACAATGACAACAAAGGAGAACTTTTACCCTTTTAAATTTTTTGAGTGGTGTATTCAGATATCCCTTTTCTCTGCATGAACTCCACTATTCTAATAGTGATGAAAAGTCAATTTTGGCAGTTTTCACTAATATTCAAGAATATTTAGAAAACTATTTAGATAATACACCTAAAATAAAATCTATGGTGAAATTATGTTTTTCTTGTGACCTCAATTGACTGTGGCCTGACATTAGACCCCAAATCATTCTACACATCCATGGGTTACAAAATTGGTTTTATTCTAAGTCCATTATTTAAAGATGTCCAGGTGATGGAAATATGAGAGAGTATACCCCAGTGTCCTTTTAAAAGGAAAAAAAAGTCCAAATGATTATTATTTATGGAAAACTAAGGCAAAGGTTAAATAAAGGCAAAAATTTTAACTCCCATCCACATGAAATGCATTTTTGTTACAAACTCACTTTTGTGTTTCGAAAAGTAAGAGTTTCAGAACAAGTGTCCATCAGAATGCTCTACAGCCACTCTTAGCAATGAGCACACGTAACACGTCTTGGTTTCTAAGTATCACTGTTAACTAAAAGCAACCAACAGAAAGGAAAGATTCTGATTCCAGAACTGATTCAGGAAAAGCATATGCAATATTCCTGGAATAGCTAGCTAAGTGAGAAAGTAAGAAAGAGCTCAGAAAATTATGGGAATATGAAAAAAAAAAATTATGGGAATATGGCAAAGAGACATAGATAGGAACAAGAAAAAAAAAGAGCTTCCAATAATCAAATTTGAAAAACACTGATTATTAAAATGAATAATGATATTAATGGACTATATAGTGCATTGAATTTTAAAAATGATTCACAAGTTAAAACGTATATTAAAGAAAAGGGAAGAAGTGAAAGTTTATCTGTACAGCTGAATAGCAACTACTTAAATGTAGGATAGCTAGAAAATTGCCTATTACCAGGCAATAATCATCAATGGATGCTAAAACCATTGGGTGAAATCTTAATGGAAAATAAGATATTTACATACCCTTAAAGCATCTACAACAGATTACAACCAATTCTACTATAATGGGATACATGTTCCTAAACATCACCATGCTTTGCAAAATTGCACAATAAAAACCATAGGGCTTATGGAAAAGGATAAATTTATCAATAGTGACATATTTTAAAAAAGAAAGCTAATAAAAATGGTAGCATATTAAGTGGTTAAGAAATACATAATACAACAATAAACATGGCACTTTAACTTGAGAAAGACTTGAAATTTGCTTCTAGTTTATGGGTGTTGAATGAGTTGTAGCTCATGAGTTATCGTGAAGTGGTAAAAGAAAGGTTATCTGATTGGGTAGAAAGTTGTAATATCAAATATGGATGAGTTTGTCTCATAACACACATGGCCAACTGAGGTAGTGGGAAGATGGTTGAGGTGTGTGCATGTGTGAGTTTTGCATATTTCTACATGGCTTGGTCCAACTGGATGCAGTTGTCTGTGTTCACCTGGTGTTTCTCCAGGACAAAATCACACATAAACAAACATGTCACTGTTATGCTCCATTAGTTCCCTGACGTATCAATCACATTAGAAAAAATTCACATTTTCAAAAGAAGTGTTATAGCAGAACTAACTGTACTCATTAACTGTAAAGTGGAAAATGGAATTTTACAGTGGAGAAATCTCACAGATGCTACCTTAACCAATTGATCAGAGGTCACATCGTTAATAATGGGACAAATTGCATTACATGCCATTTAATTTTCTGAAGAGTTGATTTTAAAAATACCCCCACCATGACCACACGAACAATGTCTGTACACCTTCTGTAAGACCTCTGTTGAAATCTAGTGGGGTGATGTAAAATCCCTTGTATAAAGACCACTACATATTTCTTTAATAATCTTGTACCAGAAAAACATCTCTCTTAAATAACACATTTTATTCCTTCAGACAATGAGAACCATATAATACATAATATATTTTTTTTTTACTTTATGAGGATTCTCAGAACAAAATGTAGTGCTTCATAACTATAAATCTCACAGTCACTGGTTTTCATTTATTTACCTGCTCCTGCATATTTATGGTTCTTCATGTATATTTTCAGAAATCCACCCACCCATCCATACATCATTCATTTACTAAGCAACTCATTAGGTGCTGACATAAAAAAATATCTTCATATTGTAGCCTCTGTAATGAGAAAAGCCTTTTAGGGTAGAATTCATAGTCATGGAGAAGGTATATACACCGCTCTCTCACTGGGTCTCACTTTGTTGATTTAGTTGTATTTTATTCAAAGCAGTCTATTTTGACAGGTAAAGTATTCTGTTGTTGTTGGGTTTTTTCATCAGTAATGTAAATAAAGATTAAGGTATGCATGAAGTTCATATCACATAGTATAATACTGCATACATCAGAAAATAATGCACACTTACCCCTCCAGATGCCTTATCATGAATGCAATTATAGAAATATCAGGGGATTAAGAGCTTTTCCCTAGAATTAACAGGCGTGGGTCAATGTAATACTAAATAAAAATATTTTCAGTATTATACGTGTTTTCAAAGCCATACTTCATACATAATTTCATCTGAATACTAGTTTCTTCTCTTATCTTGAAAACACTTTTGTAAGCATTTCAGAATGCATGCAATGTAATTTCATGATTTTTCAATAGGAAATCTTTTTAAATTAAAACTGTTCAATTAGAAGTTGTTTGTACTTGGATATTTTTCAAAGAGAGCATTTTATTTTCATAATAAATATGAAATAATTTTGTCCTTACTTCAAAATAGTAAGTGAAATTTATTTTTATTCAAAACCAATTCCATTGAAAAGTTTAAAATCTCAGGAACTCTTCTACAACATATTTTATTAAAGCAAACTCTTTCTGTCATCATCAAATTGTTCAAGGCTTATGTCAGCTCTGTGCTGTGATGAGATTCAAAGAAGGCAATACTCTTTCCATATTGAGGTACATCCTTTAAACTTCAATATCAGAGTTCCAAAAAGATGTCAAAATCACACCATGGAACCACCCTCCAGAGTTCAAGACTTAAAATACAGCAGATTTAGACTTTTATTAGAGAAATCCCTCCATCATTTCAAATTAACATGCAATGATTCTGTCTGGAAGAAAACAGATTACCTCTACTCATTATTAACTTTCATGATTTTCTTTTACTTGAATATGATTTTGTGTGACCAAATTTTATTTTTTGCTTAAAGTTATGATTTTGTTTTTGAACTTGCTGATTCACAGAACGCACTTGAAGACAAAAATAAGCTTTTAATATTAGCGTTCTGGGTAGGTGTTTACAGCCCATAAACGTAAATATGTGGTTAAAATTGTTCAGAGGCATTTAGATATGAATTTCACAAGTGGAAATGCAAAATCTTAGCACAACAGGACAAAAGGTCCATTTAAGTGATCCCTGCTCAGTAGACACGCAAGATGTATATGCCCTTCAAGGTCCCCAAGGCAAGTGCTACTATGTACCAAGAAGAAGGGGAAAAAATGGCAGATTATTTTTAATTTGTTATTAATCATCTGCATTTCCTATTCAATTTTGAGATGCAACATTTCATTTAATTAGTTCTCTCATTATAAATATTTTCCACGGTGATTCAGTTGACACAAGTTTTCTGACACTGACTGTGCAGATGGCAGAAAACCGGTGTCTGGTCTCAAAGGAACTATTTGACCCCTGCAGTAAAAGAGCAATAAACAAAATAACAACACTGCAGCCCACTTCAGTTTATGTAGGCAGTCAGCCTTTTATCGCTGTAAAACCTTGAAATGGATGTATGAGCTTTGCTGCAATAAACAAAGAGCTGTTTACAGCTTGGGGATGGCAGGTACCAACACTGGACTGGAGCTTCCGCAGCCTGAATGTCGGGAACTGACTAATGTGAAGAAACATACTGTGGCTTGTTTTGTGGAGAATATGTTTTATAAACCTCAAGGGACCATTTATCACAAATTCATCCACTCTGTAGCAGATTGCTGCTTTAATGTTGAATGCTGGATTTCAGTCAGGCCTCAAGTAAAAAAATTGAGGAAACAAATTCGAATGGTATTTGTTTCTGGTTGCTTTATCTTGATGATTCTCAAATTTTCCCCTAGGAAATCCATTTTAATTACTTATTCTCTCCCTTAAACAAACTAAACATTTCATGACTTGGGGCTAATTCATTAGAAAATTTACATCTGTTTACTGTTGTGAGCGATTTCAATGCCATTTATTTGTGATCTTCTGAGCTTGCTGCATGCCAGCATCTTCAAAAAAGACAAAGTATCTAACAAGGATATGCTTTGCTAATGGGTACAGAAAAATGTACCTTATTTCTTATAAAATGGAACTATCAAATGACCACAGCAAGGATTTTTATAGCCTTGTGTTTTTTTTTTTAAAAAAACAGTAACTAAAGGCACAGGGATATTTTACACAGGGATATTTTACAGGGATGTTATGAGTGGTAACCATTAAATAAAAATAATATATTTGACTTTCTTCATTACATACAAAACGTCAGTGTAAGAGAAAACAGCAGCTGTTCTCACCCTTAAGAAACTATGCAGTGCAAGTTGGAAATTGATATCTACCATGTTGTCAGCAACTCTCCATGTTGTAGGTGAATCCAAGCATTCGGTATAATCTATCCTGAGATATCCTTTGACCCTTTTATGGCGTGTATTGTCACATGGTGAGAAAGCTGACATAAGTTTCACACAGGTGTGTTTGTCTTAGTACTCAAAAAGTTGGTTTTTGGCTTCAAAAATCAAATACAAGGTGTTTTCTGTTTTTGTTTGTTTTTGTTTTGGGGGTTTATTGTTCTTTGTTTGTTTTGGTGGGGAGTGGGGGATAATAACAGTGTTGAGAATATAACCATTTTTCAAACAGTGATTAGGAATTCTCCTGCAAATGAATCACTTATGAGTGGGTAGGTTGTGGTGCTAGATTAAAGTCTATATTACTGGGCCAAACTGTAATTTATACAATCACAATTTTCCAGGGGTGGGTCCAGAGAATATGTCTGTTCAGCAAATCCCTCCTATTACTCTTATACACACATATAGGAGAACCACTGAAGCTATGAGAAAGGAAAGCATGTAAATATAAGGGTAACATCATCTGTCGTACAGATATTGAACCTTTAAAAAGTTGGAGCATTCAAAGGAATTCTCCTGCAAGTCATAGAACTTAATTGGTTTCTTCTACTTCCTGCCTTTTCCCTTCCCTTTCTCTCCTTTCAATATTTCTTATGTCCTACAACTAATTTATTATTTTTTTACTTTCATGTGCATGTTTGGTAACAATAATTTTTAAAGAAACTTCCCTATCCTACTAGCATTTGGATCTGCCCACTCAAAGAGCAACCAACACAAGCAATACAAGTGGAACTAGAAAACTCAGTGTGCTTTCTGGACATGTTCTGTTGGAGCTGTTCAGTTCTGATGTAAAGAATGTACACTCCACACTGGGTAAACATAGTCTTTTCCTGCGTAAAGCAGAATGCAATGCTTGCATAAATATGGGCGCAGGATACACTGCAGAGAACAGAACACGTAAGCAAAAAGTCAGCTGTCTCATTAGATGTAGAGTTAATACCTCAGAACCCCTCTTCTTTTATCTGAGGTTTGACTGTTACCATCCAAACATGTCTTATTTCATGATTCAACCAATTTTCTTTTAAATCTAATTAGTAAGTGACAATGCTTTATTTCCTGCTATTTGAGTTTCACCTAAAGCAGCAACTGATGGTAAATCAGTGAAGTTTTTCAAATGAGGGCTTCAAAGCTTCTTTTCCTTTTGAACTACATTAAACTATCTCATAACTGAGTTGCGCATTTCTCGTCCAAACCTGGAATAGCCTTCTGTGGAATGGACAGCATCAGTTCCTTTTTAGAGAGAAAGAATTCTAAAAAGGATAAGAGGACTATTGTCATGAAATAAAGATACATGGAAAAACCTATCAGATTATTATTACAAAGTTAGGTCATGTGGTTTAAACAACACATTTGTATGTGAAAGATACGTTTTTAAAATCTCAGTGATTTAAAACAGTTTATTCTAGCGCTGACATGAAATCTCTCACAACTCAGCCTTCTTCACACACGGATTTGCTAGTGTCGGCTCCGATTCCGAATTTTGTTAAGGATCTCAACACCACATTCTGTTTTGTTTCCTATTTTTGTTCCTGAACTTGTTTTTGCTGCTGTTAATTTGTGTTGTTGTATTTATTTTTATAATATGACATCGAGTATGTAAAACATAATTGGCTGGAAAATAGATGGCTATGTAAAAAATCGGGCATTAATCTACGCTAAAGATTGTCAAAAATCAAACACCTATGATATTTAGTCTCTATTTCAACTCTCTTCCTTCCAACTGTTACCTCTTGGGATGTCAACTAGTCTGTTCTTTCTCCTACCCATTAACCTTTTATATTTTTCTTTCCATGTTTTCCCTCCAAACATTTAGCTAACGTATCTCTGTGCTCTCCTTCAGTGAGTCTATAATATCTACATTTATATTTCCATTATAATATCCTAAAATCATTTTATGAACTTCTAGACGTTTCCTTTTAACTAGATTCTACACATCGAAACCCAAGTAAGCATTTCATGTTCTTCAGTGTTCCTCTACACAGGTAGTCTTGTGTGGAGCAACGTGGTCACCACAAGTGGTAGCCAGACCAGCATACCTGGTCTGGAAATATTTAAAAAATACGGATTCTCAGGCTCCAAACCAGATCTACTGAATCAGAAATTATGATTTCTGATTCAACCAGAAAGCTGTGTTTTAACAAGCCTTTGAGACTAAAATTTGAGATACTCTGGTATAGTATATAAAAATGTTGTCTTTGAAGTCAGACAGATCTGATTTTGAATTCAACTTACTTGTATGATCTTCAACAAGTTGCTTAACTTCTGATTGGCCCAGCTTGAATCACAGTGCCCATCCTTAACCAATCACTGTGGCCAGATAAATGGAGTGACCTGATTGGCCTAATATTGATAATGAGCCTACCATAATGGATAGGGAGGTGGGAAAGCCCCATGTTGATCACAAGAAATAGGAGAGGGGTGGTTTTCTTAAGGAGGGGAACCTGGGGGACAAACATTTTCTGTTCATCTCAAGTGATACTGTTCATATTTTTTCACTCTCCCTATTCTTCTAAACATCTGTGATCATTTACTTTCTTCCAGATTTTGATCAAAATCAATTACATTCAGGGAGTGTTCCTTGGTTAATCCTCCCCTCTCTGAACACAATTTTACCACATTTGAAAATAAAATATTTTATACAATTCCTTTGTGATTATCCCATGCAAGTTCCCTTTTGTTACTGGTTTCTTGACTAGATTATACATTCTTCTAGACGGGAAATTCTCCCCCTCAGTTCCTTCCTGTGTTTTGAGAAGTGTTCCATACATAGGATTTATATTTATATTTAATAAATATGCCTCTGTTATTAATCCTGTTATTGTTTAGATTCTAAGCTAAATCACTTAAAAGATCTGAGATCTGATTTTTTTTTCTTTAAATGTTTAACATATTTTTAAATTCTGTCTTGAGGATATGGATCTTATAACTGAATGTCCTGAATAATATTTTGAATCTTTATGTACATTCCAACAGACTATATTAAATGAGCGCCCTCTACTTCATTCTCTCAGAAGTTTAAGCTTGTTATTAACACAAAGCTTCTAATAAAGTAGTACTTAATATACTGAGTGATTTTTTTAATCTTAAAAATAAGACTATTATGTAAATTTAGAGAGATACAAATTTATACCTGACTCTATTAGTTGTAATAAACCATTAAAGGCTTTAGAGTAAGATCCTGACACAATCAGACTGTGATTTAGAATAGAAAGGGCAAGTCACACAAGCCCCAGTTGAGGCCATTCCTAAAAGAACCCCAATAGTTCCATATTTCTTGGTAACAAAGAAAAATCATTTTCCTTCTTTTCTGTCAGTACAATCATCATATAAACATAGAAGAAAACAGTAAATTTTCATAAAAGATGTATGATTTCAATATGAGCTACATAAAATAAGCAAAAATTGCATAACTTTTTTTAAAATTGTGAAACATTTTTAGATTTATGTTTTATTGAGGTAACACTGGTTTACAACATTATATACGTTTCATGTGTACAACATTATATTTCTATTTCTGAATACCATACCATGTGCTGACTCCCAAAAATTTAGTTTCCATCTGTCACCATATACCAGATCCCTTTTACCATTTTTGTCCTTCCCCTGCCCCCCAGCCCCTTCAGCACCGGTAACCACTACTCTGTTCTCTGTATTTGGTTTGGTTTGTTAATTTATTTTGTTTTTTGCTTGTGGACTTAAAAAACCACAAAACAAAAAATAGAACTGTTTTTGAAGTACTAAGAGCTCAGAACCTGAATAAATCATAAAATGAGTCCAAATCTTGACTATTCCTTTCACTGGCTTGCTAATACTCTTTGGATCTTAATTTGCTCATCTTTAAAGGCACCCACACCTTCAGGTTATTTTGGGGACAAGGTGAGCTATTATTCCTAGAATGCTTAGCACTGTACTCGGCACATGGTACGTGCTCCAAGTATAGAAGTCATTTATTACTCTTCATTCTCATCATTTACATTTCTCGCATCCTGTCCCAAGACATCCACGCAAGGCACCACACTGAGCTTTACAGTCATTCCTTGGGGCACCAGCCTGTGCCTCCAGGGCATTCTCCAGAGAGTCAGGTTTTGGTGTTGGCTTTTCCCCAGATCAGAAGTGCCACTCTCTTCCACATTAATGCAATTACTCCTGAGAACTGGAAACTTCCCTTCTTCACCATCCTGATCTTGTACCTTTTTCTAAAGGTGGGGTTAGGGACAATCTTTTCAAGGCAAAACACCCTTGGATTTACCATTATTGTTTAGCATTGTAATACAGTTAGCTCCACTTATCATATTTGACTTGGTGATAGCTTTCAAATCCTACCACTTCTTTCCCTTTTGCCTCACATATGCACAAGTTGATAAGGAAAACTGGGTGCTTTCTCCTTTGGTGTCAGCTTGAAGTTAGAACTGTCAAATACCCAGGCCTGTATGCACACGGCCCCAGTTATCTTGGGCCTACCCACTAACCACCATAAAATTCCACAGCAGTGACCCATCCCTGCTCTCTCTCAAGCCATTTTCCAACCTGCTTTAGAACCTGCTCTGCTTTTCCAAGAAAGTCTCCTCATGTGGGACATAAAGGTTTTCATCACTTCTTGGTATGTGTGTGGTATCATCAGTCTTGATATTCAACCAAATTTTGGGTGAAGAGGTTAGCTCACCTCAGTGGGGTATCCACACCAATGGTCATCATCACTGTATGCCAATTAAACAACAATTTACTTTTCCCCCTCTCTGGAGCTCTTCTTCATGTTCAGACAAATTAATTCAGCAAAGTTTAGCAAACTACGTAAAAATATATATTGTTCTTTTAAATTGTATTCAATGTGAAAGTCACTGTTTCTGGGTCATCACTCCCACAGTTTGAACGTGCCTGCAAAGAACACCTGCCATCCTTCTGAATCTTGTGTGAAGGAGGGGGAAAAATGTGAAGTTATCTTTTGTTATCAGTTTTCTACGGATACTTTAAGATTGAGTTTCAGAATTTTTACCAACATTCCTGCACATATCCATTTTTACTTGATTCTTTTCATCCACTATTAAATATTCATTTTATATTTTATCCTGATTAATAGTTTACAAAGGGCTTATATTAATATTTTTAAGCCTCAAAAATAGCTCTGTGAAATATTATCTTGGTCTATACCTTCTGTGGCTGGTCCTAAATTCTTTAACGACGTAATTTTACCTTTAGAGGTATTTATGGATAAATTTGAGTGGTTTTGTCCTAAATATACATCCAATGCTTTTAACTAAATGAAAACTCACCTGATTTAATTTTCTCTATTCTTTTGATGCAGAAGGAAAATATCAATGTTATTCAAGGAAAATAAAAGAGAATGAAAATGGGGAGACTGGTAATCATCTCCAGAGTAGATAGGGTTTTTGTCTGAGGACAGTCCTTTGTTTGGAGCCTCTGTGGGCTGGTGCAGGGCACAGAGGCAAAGGACTGACATCAAGTCTGAGCAGGTTCCCACCCCAATCTCCTCCTACTGGCAACTTGCCATGAGGCAAGAAATGCAGACTTAATCCAGTTACATTATAGTAAAAACTAAAACACAAGTGACCCTGAAAGCTAAAACTTGTAGGATGTTCCAGAGACACTTGTTAAGCTATTATATTTCTCTGCTAAAAGGAAAATTTCTGTACTTTTTTTTTTTTTTTTAAAGTATACAATTCTCAAGACTGAGGTTGAGATTTGGCTTTGTTTAGAAGCAATATGAAGGGGTGTGTAGGACTCAAACTAGAACTTAACGGATGTTTTCACATCACAAAACCACTATGCAGTTTGGCACAATTTAAAATGACTGGCAGGCTCCACTTAGCAGAGGCCAAGGCATGAAATAGCAGGGGTGTTGCAGGTCAGTGCACCGGCAGAGGTGAATGGGGAGGCATGCCCGGCACTAGCTCCCACAATCACTTGCTCACGTTCATGAGCAACAAAACTGAACCAAGTAAAAAAAGAAAACATTAAATATTAATGTGCAGTACACACTGACCAAGGATGGAAAAGAGGCTATTTTCCATATTCTTTCTTTACTTTTATGATTTATGTCATGAAATTGGACCTAATTATACTATCTTATTCCCAAAGATAACACCCTATTAAGAGTTGGGAAATGTACTTATCCTTTAAACGCTGATATGAGAAGAGAATTGTTATAGCATTCTAAGCTGTCTGCTGGTTAAAGATGTTAAGAAAGAATAGGCCAACCAAAAGCAAAGAAGTCAGTTCCTGCCATTTCTACAAAAAAAGCTTATCCAATTGATATAATGTATTTTTTAAATGGTAGCAATATTCATTACTGTATGGTCACAAGGTATTTTCATGTATATTATCTCATATAATCTTCAAAGGATTACATGTGTCAAATTCTTAAATCAAATGAATTTTAAATGAGTATCTGTTGATTGTTAAAGTATTAAAATCATGTCTATGTGATTTTTTCCTGATTCTTATCTCTTTATATATTTTGATACAATATATAAATGAAGCAATAGTTTAAAATACCATTACTACACTTTAAATTGATGTCTCAGTAATTCTTTATTTTTTGTCTTGATGGCTAAAATTCTGTATAAGTAAATATATCAGAACAAATTAAAAAAGGCAAAAATATGACTAACAGTTTTAGCAGGGGATTCTATAATCATTTAGCTTCTATGTAATAAAGTATAAGGAGATATTTATAATATATAGCACATTACACATAACTGAAGACCCTTCCAAAATGGAGAAAACATAAGTAATCAAAAAATAAAATAAGATGTATACCAATAAAAATGTAAGACTGTTGACAAATTTGACTAATTGTTTTACATTTCCCCTGTGCAGATCAAACTGAAGTTCCATTAGTTGACTTGAGATAATTAATTGATATAATTATTATGTTATTTAGCTTTTTAAAATAATATGTTCCAACTTTTTTTCTAAACACACCAACTGAGAAATTAATGCACTTGGCCAATTACTTCTTAAATGAGAACTAAAGTCTTACACTGCAGCATTTTGTTATTCCTTCTCATCTTGAAAGATTAATAAAAAATACTTCTGATATAATAAATTTGATCAAAATCTATTTGCAGTTACAATGACAAATTTTACTTAATTAACACAACTGCTTTGTACTATGAATAGCCTTCTCCTGCCAATCCGGGGTAATTCTGCATCAGCTCATACTGTATTATAAAACAGCATGAAATTTTTATTAGTTCACTGAAAGGATTTGAAATATGGTTTTCTACTTACTATCCAGTTGGTGCTTGGCTTTAATTGCTATGTAAAGATTTAAAGAAAAGTAACATCATGAATCTAAAATATTTTAATGTCAGGGTACTCTGTATTAAAACTTTGTCACTCTCAACTAAGTCCTCTACTAATTTATATAGCTCGAGATGTATTTTGTTCAATTTTTGAAACACACTCATATTGAAAAATTGTATTACATAAATAACTGGAAATGTTTTCTTATTAGTAGAATCAATTAAGATGACTTCAATGACAAGCATTCTTTACTCATCTTTCTGTCAGCTATAATGGATATTAATTGCTTGCCTTTATAATAACATGTATTTTTATAGTGAAATTTATAACTGATGATTATTTGCTATAAATTTTCATTTTGACAGAATAAAGTAGAAAGCATAGGCTAAAAGTTTGTCTGTCTTTGCATTTGGGCAAGGTGGCTAAAGTAATTTGATGTACTATTATGTATATAGTTTATTTATAGAACTGGACTTGGAAAGACCTTGGAGACCATCTAGTCAAACTGCCAAATTTTCTGGTTGAAAACTTTCGTATTGAGTACTTTCCAGAGTTGAAAAATTTGATCACAGATTTTGTATGTGAGAAAGACCAGCATCTTCGTTTCCTTAACTTTAGAAGTTTGAGGAGTTAAAAACGTATTTCCAGGACCACAAATATATTCCTCATCCATCAACATTATTGGAAAATAAGTTCAGGTATTATATTATTTTAAGGAATTATGCCTAAGCACAAAACGGGCTAGTTTCTCAGAGGAAGGATATCAGAACTATGGTGAGTTTCAAGGTTTAGAAAATAACTTGCCAGGAGAGGAAGAAGGCTGGTTCTGGTGCCAAGAACCACTAATGCATTGCTGCCAAACAACCTTGCACTGTTGGCATAAATGATGGTTGTACACCACCACAATGTAACATCTCAACAGAAATAAACATCAGTCTTTGAACCATAGTCCAGAGGTATGTCTAGGCTCTAAGATATGGAAGAATCAACTTGTGGTAGGAAAGAGCCAAAATGGAGTCTGACTGAAGGGTGTCAATCACAAAGAAAAGTCCCATCTTGTGAATGCATGTCTCAAGATCATTTTTCAATCACACTATGATCATTATTTCAATCACATTTTCCAAACTCCTTCCTTGAAGGACATTTTATCTTAGTAACTTTAAAAAGCAATCAAATATGATGGCAAACGGATTGTTTCCTTGACTTCTCTTTCTGATCTTTCATCAGAAAGATAGTGTATAGGAATAAACTTATCTAAGAAGGGAAAAGACCTATACTCAGAAAACTATAAGATACTGATGAAAGAAATAAAAGATGATACAAACAGATGGAGAGATATACCATGTCCTCAGATTGGAAGAATCAATATTGTGAAAATGATTATAATATCCAAAGCAATCTACAGACTCAATGCAATCCCTATCAAATTATCAATGGCATTTTTCACAGAATGAGAACAAAAAATGTTACAATTTGTATGGAAACACAAACGACCATGAATAGCCAAAGCAATCTTGAGAAAGAAAAACAGAGCTGGAGGAATCAGGCTCCCTGACTTCAGACTATACTACAAAGCTACAGTCATCAAAACAGTATGGTACTGGGACAAAAACAGAAAAATAGATCAATGGAACAGGATAGAAATTCCAGAGATAAACTCACACACCTATAGTAACCTAATCTATGACAAAAGAGGCAAGAGTATACAATGGAGAAAAGACAGTCTCTTCAATAAGTGGTGCTGGGAAAACGGGACAGCTACATGCAAAAGAATGAAATTAGAACACACCCTAACATCATACACAAAAATAAATTCAAAATGGATTAAAGACCTAATGTAAGGCCATACAGTATAAAACTCTTATAGGAAAACATAGGCAGAACACTCTCTGACATAAATCACAGCAAGATTTTTTTTGATCCATCTGCTAGAGTAATGAAAATAAAAACAAAAAAAACCAAATGTGACCAATTAAACTTAAAAGCTTTTGCATAGCAAAGGAAGCCATAAACAAAACGAAAAGACAACCCTCAGAATGGGAGAAAATATTTGCAAATGAAGCAGGTGACAAAGGATTAATCTCCAAAATATACAAAGAACTCATGCAGCTTAATATTAAAAAAAAAACAACAAAAAACCAAATGACCCAATCCAAAAAATGGGCAGAAGACCTAAATAGACATTTCTCCAAAGAAGATATACAGATAGATAAAAAGCACAAGAAAAGATGCTCAACAGCACTAATTATTAAAGAAATGCAAATCTAAACTACAATAAGGTGGGACTTTCCTGATGGCACAGTAGTTAAGAATCTGGGTGCCAATGCAGGGGACATGGGTTTGACCCCTGGTCTGGGAAGATCCCACATGCTGTGGAACAACTAAGCCCATGCACCACAACTACTGAGCCTGCGCTCTAGTGCCTGTGAGCCACAACTACTGAGCTCACGTGCCTAGAGCCCGTGCTCCGCGACAATAGAAGCCACCGCAGTGAGAAGCCTGTGCTCTGCAACAAATAGTAGCCCCTGTTCACCGCAACTAGAAAGCCCGCACGCAGCAACAATGACGCAACGCAGCCAAAAATAAATAAATAAGTTAATTAATTAAAAAAAAAAAGAAAAGAAGTTTAAAAAAAAAAAAAAACTACAATGAGGTATCACCTCACACCGGTCAGAATGGCTGTCATCAAAAAATCTGCAAACACCCAGGCTCTTCTTTCTACCCCTACAGAAAAAAAAAAAAAAAAAAAAAAATCTGCAAACAATAAATTCTGGAGAGGGTGTGGAGAAATGGGAAACCTCCTATACTGTTGGTGGGAATGTACATTGGTATAGCCACTATGAAGAACAGTATGGAGGTTCCTTAGAAAACTAAAAATAGAGCTACCACATGATCCAGCAATCCCACTCCTGGGCATATATCCAAAGAAAACCATAATTCTAAAATATACATGTACCCCAATGTTCATTGCAGCACTATTTACAATAGCCAGGACGTGGAAGCAATCTAAATGTCCATCAACAGAGGAATGAATAAAGAAGATGTGATACATATATACAATGGAATATTACTCAGCCACAGAAAAGAACGAAATAATGCCATTTGCAGTAACATGGGTGGACCTAGAGATTGTCATACTGAGTGAAGTCAGTCAGACAGAGAAAGACAAATATCATATGATATCACTTATATGTGGAATCTAAAAAAAAGGTACAAATGAACTTATCTACAAAACAGAAATAGAGTTACAGATGTAGAAAATTAACTTATGGTTACCAGGAGGTAAGGGGGGAGGAAGGGATAAATTGGGAGATTAGGATTGACACATACACACTACTATATATAAAATAGATAACTAATAAGGACAGGGAAGAGCACAGGGAACTCTATTCAATACTCTGTAATGGTCTACATGGGAAAAGAATCTAAAAAAGAGTGGATAAAGGTATATGTATAACAGATTCACTTTACTATACACCTGAAACTAACACAACATTGTAAATCAACTACACCCCAATAAAAATTTTTAAGAAAAGAAAAAATAAACAAATAAATACAAAAAAAACAACAAAGATTAAGGAAATGTATCCCCATTTGGTTCTTCTTAGACATAAATGTGTACCGGAAAATGTGAATAAATGCTTAGCTTCGCTAAAAAAAAAAAAAAAAAAAAGCAATCAATAAAACTATTGTTTATATGGAACAGTAACTGTCTTCACCTACTTTATAAATATGCTTTTTCTACATATTTATATACTTTTGTATAGAAGGTAAGACTGAAATAAATGTCTTTAGCGTATCATAAACATACCTTGAAAATACTATTATCTATGGTTGGCCCTGGAAATAAAATTGCTGAAGATAAAATTGTGACAGGAACAGAGTTTCATAAAATGGTCTAAAATACGTTACTCTTTTAAAAGAAGTCTATATAAATGAGAAGACAAAAAATGCACCATCTAAAGAGAAGCAAAAATAATGTAAGAGAGTATCAGAATACTACTTAATAGAATGTTTTTTCATTTCTGCCTTTTTTCTTCAAAAGTCTCCTTAAAAACACATTTTAAATGATGATATGACTTAAATACCTCTAAGTAATAGGATAAAGCAATGTGTCTTTAGTGATTTGTACTACATCTGAGGCACAGAGAATTATCACCCATCATTTGCTTAACAGCAACCAGTATTTAAATGTTCTAGGACTACAACCACTTCCCACTTTTGAGTACTCATCAGATCAGACAATCATTTTAAAAGATTCATCAACACCCAGATGTGTAGTCTGACAGCATCCTCTTTTTGAAAAGCATGTTTCCTTCCTAGTGACCAAAATGCACCTTGAATATAGAAGGTAACAGCCAACATCACGGGTTGGCTTTAGGGCTTAGAAGCAAAATTTCTAAAGTTCCTACATTTCAACCACAAAATAAATTTTATTTTGTTTTACATTAGTTTATAAAAGTTGAAAAATAGAAAAATGTTCTTCAGATATATAATCATGTTTTAAAACTCAAACTCTGCCTTGTATCTTCCTAGGAAAAAACAAATCAAATAACCTAATTTTTTTTTTCTAGTTCAGGGAATAGCTGCATCTCTCTTTTCTTTACCTTTTGTAAAGTTTAAGTTTTGGACAATTAAAAGGAGAAATGCTAAGAAACTGAACTGCAGTAGAGGCATAGTTTACTGTCTCACTTTAACTATGAACAGACTTCTAGGATGATTAAGCAGAGGGAACTCCCACACCAGGGTGGTTCCCATAGATTCCCTCTTCATACACAGCCTGTATGTGGTGCCGGACCAGGAGCTGAATGTCAGGAGATGTTTCAAAGACTCTACTCTGAAGGGTCCTGATTGAGGAATGAAGGGTGGGGACCTCTTTCTTCCCCTGACTGCCTGTAGCCCACTATGAAGATGCACAGCAAAGAAATGACCTTAGAGGTCATTTCCTGTAGATATTTTTAACATGATTTTGAAAGGGCTATTTACACTGTACACATAGACCTTAGTAAAACCCAGTTTACAGGCAATTAGTTCAGCTAGTTATAGCACAGAGCTTGTAAAACTAAAGCTTATTGTAATTCCCAGTTTATTTATTTATTTTGATCCAGGTGCAATTGTTTTTCCATTCAGGGATATAGTTTTTAATTGGAGAATTATTCAAAGGTAAGTTATAAAATACATATTGACAAAGAGAGACTTGCACAAATTAGTGTAAATAGAGGACTGAATGTAGAAAAATAAATGAAAAATAACTCAGTTCAGTAGTCATGTCTTCTAAAAGGTCTCTCAGAACCTCAAGCTGAGCAAAGTTCTTTCGTTATTTAACAAAAGGATTATTTGCATTTATCTCATTCTCTTTATCATATTTAATTTATGTTTGTATGTATATTTCTCTACATTAGTACCATTATTCCATGGGACACTAGTCACAGCTAAAACTCTTTGAAAATGGATTCCCTGATCAAATTAGTTTGCAATGTTCTACTAGAGACCACTCCTAAAGAATAGAAATGCATCTTAACATATTAGAATATCTATGAAGTTATGCAGTCAAAATAATTTTTAATTTTTTAGCTCAGCATATTTTCATTAACTCTTACTTAGCAAGGGGACACCACCAATTTGCTTTATCCTGATAATATCTACAAATATCTCTTGGAACCAACTATAGTGTGGAATAGTTTGGCCCACGGGTAAATTAAAATACAAACAGACATATAAGCAAACACATATTTTTTTTTTTTCCATGTGGTAAAAATTCTGGAAAGAAGTATTCTTAGTTTGGGATCAGTGGCTCATCAGTTTTCCATGCAAAAGAGAGAAGGAAATGATAAGGAAGAAACAAAACTTTCTTAGAAATCTCAGCAAATTCTAGTTTGTTGCTCATGGGCCGCAGCTGAGCCACATGGACACTCTTACTGCAAATAATTTTGAGAAATAGATTTTTTTCACTGGGAACACTGACACACAGGACAAATTGGAATTTGTTAGTTAAAAATACAGAGAGAATGGATATTGTACAAACAACTAATATTAGCTGACACAATTCCCTGGATCAAAATTTAGAGAGAATTTAATGTCTTTCTGATTCATTTATATCAAACATTGCTTGCTTGTCGATATGAAACCCAGTGAATGAAGCACAATAGGTAGTCAATAAATATATTAAATTGAGCCATTAAAAGAGGATTCTAGCAATGTCTTTAAATATGGTCTGGAAGAGGAACATGTGGATAACAATGTTTAGTACACTACAAAGCTTCAGTGGAAAAATAGATATATGGCAAAAAGAGAAAGATAGAAAGTTCCCCATTACGACGGATTATCTAGTCATATTAAAGATGTTAAGCACAGTTCTAGAAGCAAAATTCGGCCATGTGAATTCACCACTGTTCAGGTAAGGGTTTTCGAATCATCTGAGAGATAGGTCAAGCTGTCATTGGAGTCAGAATATCTGCTGTAGATTTCATTGAGTCTCACCAAGAATTCACCATCATAGTCCTACAAGTCATATGAGACTTCCTCTAAATATGGCCTAAGAAATCAACTTTCTTATTTCAAATCAGTTTATAACATACATCAGTATCAGTAGAAGAGCTGGGGCATGAGGTGATAGAGAATTATACTGTTTGTTTCTGGAAATAGTTTCTCATTCATAATTTCATAATCATATGATTGACTCATAGCATGTAATTGTGATTAATGGTTTTTACCAATGATTTATTTTTTAATCATCTCTGGATATGGTGCTAAAGTCTCATTTTCAGAACTGCGAACTTTTAACACCAGACCCTAGGCTACACTAAAGACATAAAGATACTACCATGCTCCGGGGCCTCCTGAAGAAAAAACAACACTGACTCCTTTGGTACCCTCTCAGAAGCTACAGTACTGTAGAATACAACTTTTCTTCAGAGCAACTTTGACTAGTGAGTTAAAAAAAACAAAACAAAACTCATCCCCTCTTACCTGACACATTCATTGCAAATAAGAAATAAACATACTAATAATATATTTATAGTGCATGTCTCTTTCTTGTACAGTTGTCCCTGAGTATCTGCAGAGGCTGGTTCCAGAACCCAAAACCTACAGATGCTCAAGTCCCCTATATAAAATGGCATAGTACAGTTAGTCCTCCGTATCCATGGCTTTTGCATCTATGGATTCAACCAACTGTGGATGCAGAACCTGAGGATACAGAGGGTCAACCATACATTTTCTAACAAGTAGTAATTTGCAAATCAAGATATTTTTCAAATAATTGTAGACTTAACCAACATTTGTAGACTTATTAACACAGACTTAATGTAGACTTATTAATAAGTTTAAAAATACAGAAGACAAGGAGGAGGTAAAGCAATAGAGGAAAAACAATAACAGATCATTTTCTTTTTTACCAAGAGATGTATCCTGGCAATTTATTTTTTTATCCCTTGGTACTATACAAGGAACAATATGCTATTTGTTTGTGATAGTGTATTAATAGCGATGTAGTTGCATGTAAATTTCAGTAATGCATTTCTCCAAGATTGTAATCAATCACGAGATAAAGATGTATTTACAGTCATAGTAATTCAGATTAATCTGAAGGGTTATTGAGGGTGAGGAAAGGCAGAGCTATAGCTGTGGATGGCAAAACATTTTATGAGCCTTCTCAGAGCTCTCAGAAAACAAACTTCAACATTGGCAAAGCTTGTAAAAAGAGGTAAACAAAATTTAAATTAGACTATTTCATGCTCATTACAAGCCTGGGAGGCTGTAGAAACTCACACATTAGTTGACTGAAGCACAAATGTAAAATGAAACTGAAGCACATATGTAAAAGGAGGTCTCCTTTTAGATTTAAGGACTCATTTACTCTCTATACAGACCTTAGCTATCAATCACACACAGAAGTAGATACTCTCTGCCACACAGCTATTAAATGGAGAAATGTACATTTTCTACTTCTTCTATCAGGCCTACTGATGTATTTTCATCTATGGCATCAATCACTATAGGAGCTTAAGTACTTGAAAATGGGAACCCATGGGGCCCAGGCACCACCAATGAGGGCTCAGCTGTTCTATGAAAGCCTTGAAAAGTCAACCATCTGAAAGACCTAAAAACACAGCTTAGAGTCTCATCATAAACCACTGACCATGTGGTGTCCCTGGCACCAGGCATCACACAGAGGATTTGAATAACCTGTGCAAATTCTAAAGACAAAGGAAAAAGTGGTGGCACTGAGATTCTCACTAGTGATTTCCAGATTGTGAACAAAACCAGGCATCCTTTCCCACTATATTAACTTTGAGCAACATCTATAGAATGCTGGGAGGTGTGTGCACTCCAGGAGAACTGCCAAAGTCACAGACAAAAGGTTTCAGCATAATTAGAGTCTGCATGGGGGGAAAGAAGCACAATATCTCAGTGGGGAAATGCAAATGATCTTTTTTTTTTTTTTTAAAGAAACTCATAATCTAAGATTTTTTTAAATTAATTAATTAATTTATTTATTTATGGCTGTGTTGGGTCTTCGTTTCTGTGCGAGGGCTTTCTCTAGTTGCGGCAAGTGGGGTCCACTCTTCATGGCGGTGCGCGGGCCTCTCACTATCGCGGCCTCTCTTGTCGCGGAGCACAGGCTCCAGACGCGCAGGCTCAGTAGTTGTGGCTCACGGGCCCAGCTGCCCCGCGGCATGTGGCATCTTCCCAGACCAGGGCTCGAACCCGTGTCCCCTGCATTGGCAGGCAGACTCTCAACCACTGCGCCACCAGGGAAGCCCCGCAAATGATCTTTAAGACACTGCTAATGTGCATCAAACTCTGGGTAGCAACTAACTGTGAACACATAACCAGTAAATCACAAAGGAAAATAAGAAAAAAAAATTTGCATGTGATAATCTGCTTCTGAACATTTTCTACAAGCATCTTCATGTATAACACAATTACAGCAAATTCAAATTCTATGGTCTTTGCTCAATTCAAAAAAAAATATTTTATTAATTATATGAAATTATAGCTAGTTGTTCTCACCTGGAGCTCCTAATTCTTAACTATGTATACTTAATTAATGTAAGAATTTTTTAAATAGCAGTTGAATACATGCAATGGTGTGTCAACTAACTCTGGTGGACCTCTACATGCAGAGCTAACATCCTCTAATCCCTGATTAGGCTTTAGTTTCAGGAGTTGATTCTCACAAAGGCTTAGATTTTAGCTGAAGGGAAAGGGGGAATGGGAAAGTTGGGGAAATGGAGATTTTAATTTGTGTTTAGTCCAAATTAATCGCCAGCTTCATCCTCTCCTCTTCTTCCCCGCCAAGAGAAAGGGGCCGTATTAAGAAGGTAGCAGAACTGATTCCAGGAGAGATTAGGTGCACTTTGGAGCATGAAGCCAGAAAACAAAGTGACTCAGAATTACTGAGCATCAGCCAGAGATCATTAGGTAGGTTTAGTCCTCTGAGGACCATGTCCGTATTCATCAGTTTACGACCATTCTCTGGATTAAGGAAAGAGTAAATCTTTAGATCTAGATAAAGCCAACTTCACCTTTATGTTCTCTGTGTTCTTCACAGAAACTGTCTGATTACTCTTGGGAATTCTCCACTACACTTGGAGAGACCAAGAGACTAGTTTCTTTTTTTTTTGGTTTTTTTTTTCCCTTAAGAAAAAAATAACTTATAAAATGTTAGGATAAAGGAGCAAAGATTCTTAGAAATGCACAAACTGCCGAGACTGAACCAGGAAGAAATAGAAAATATGAACAGACCAATCACAAGCACTGAAATTGAAACTGTGATTAAAAACCTTCCAACAAACAAAGCCCAGGACCAGATGGCTTCACAGGTGAATTCTATCAAACATTTAGAGAAGAGCTAACACCTATCCTTCTCAAACTCTTCCAAAATATTGCAGAGGGAGGAACACTCCCAAACTCATTCTACGAGGCCACCATCACCCTGATACCAAAACCAGACAAAGATGTCACAAAGAAAGAAAACTACAGGCCAATATCACTGATGAACATAGATGCAAAAATCCTCAACAAAATACTCGCAAACAGAATCCAACAGCACATTAAAAGGATCATACACCATGACCAAGTGGGGTTTATCCCAGGAATGCAAGGATTCTTCAATATACGCAAATCAATCAATGTGATACACCATATTAACAAATTGAAGGAGAAAAACCATATGATTATCTCAATAGATGCAGAGAAAGCTTTCGACAAAATTCAACACCCATTTATGATAAAAGCCCTGCAGAAAGTAGGCATAGAGGGAACTTTCCTCAACATAATAAAGGCCATATATGACAAACCCACAGCTAACATTGTCCTCAATGGTGAAAAACTGAAAACATTTCCACTAAGATCAGGAACAAGACAAGGTTGCCCACTCTCACCACTGTTATTCAACATAGTTTTGGAAGTGTTAGCCACAGCAATCAGAGAAGACAAAGAAATAAAAGGAATCCAAATCGGAAAAGAAGAAGTAAAGCTGTCACTATTTGCAGATGACATGATACTATACATAGAGAATCCTAAAGATGCTACCAGAAAACTCCTAGAGCTAATCAATGAATTTGGTAAAGTAGCAGGATACAAAATTAATGCACAGAAATCGCTTGCATTTCTATACACTAATGACGAAAAATCTGAAAGTGAAATTAAGAAAACACTCCCGTTTACCATTGCAACAAAAAGAATAAGATATCTAGGAATAAACCTACCTAAGGAGACAAAAGATCTGTATGCAGAAAATTATAAGACACTGATGAAAGAAATTAAAGACGATACAAATAGATGGAGAGATATACCATGTTCCTGGATTGGAAGAATCAACATTGTGAAAATGACTCTACTACCCAAAGCAATCTACAGATTCAATGCAATCCCTATCAAACTACCACTGGCATTTTTCACAGAACTAGAACAAAAAATTTCACAATTTGTATGGAAACACAAAAGACCCCGAATAGCCAAAGCAATCTTGAGAACGAAAAATGGAGCTGGGGGAATCAGGCTCCCTGACTTCAGACTATACTACAAAGCTTCAGTAATCAAGACAGTTTGGTACTGGCACAAAAACAGAAATATAGATCAATGGAACAGGATAGAAAGCCCAGAGATAAACACACACACATATGGTCACCTTATCTTTGATAAAGGAGGCAAGCATATACAGTGGAGAAAAGACAGCCTCTTCAATAAGTGGTGCTGGGAAAATTGGACAGCTACATGTAAAAGTATGAAATTAGAACACTCCCTGACACCATGCACAAAAATAAACTCCAAATGGATTAAAGACCTAAGTGTAAGGCCAGACACTATCAAACTCTTAGAGGAAAACATAGGCAGAACACTCTATGACATACATCACAGCAAGATTCTTTTTGACCCAGCTCCCAGAGAAATGGAAATAAGAACACAAATAAACAAATGGGACCTAATGAAACTTAAAAGCTTTTGCACAGCAAAGGAAACCATAAACAAGACCAAAAGACAACCATCAGAATGGGAGAAAATATTTGCAAATGAAGCAACTGACAAAGGATTAATCTCCAAGATTTACAAGCAGCTCATGCAGCTCAATAACAAAAAAACGAACAACCCAATCCAAAAATGGGCAGAAGACCTAAATAGACATTTCTCCAAAGAAGATATACAGATGGCCTACAGACACATGAAAGAATGCTCAACATCATTAATCATTAGAGAAATGCAAATCAAAACTACAATGAGATATCATCTCACACCGGTCAGAATGGCCATCATCAAAAAATCTAGAAACAATAAATGCTGGAGAGGGTGTGGAGGAAAGGGAACACTCTTGCACTGTTGGTGGGAATGTAAATTGATACAGCCACTATGGAGAACAGTATGGAGGTTCCTTAAAAAACTACAAATAGAACTACCATACGACCCAGCAATCCCACTACTGGGTATATACCCTGAGAAAACCATAGGTCAAAAAGTGTCATGTACCACAATGTTCATTGCAGCTCTATTTACAATAGCCAGGACCTGGAAGCAACCTAAATGTCCATCGACAGATGAATGGATAAAGAAGATGTGGCACATATATACAATGGAATATTACTCAGCCATAAAAAGAAATGAAATGGAGGTATTTGTAATGAGGTGGATGGAGTTAGAGTCTGTCATACAGAGTGAAGTAAGTCAGAAAGAGAAAAACAAATACAGTATGCTAACACATATATACGGAATCTAAGGGAAAAAAAAAAAGGCCATGAAGAACCTAGTGGCAAGACGGGAATAAAGACACAGACCTACTAGAGAATGGACTTGAGGATATGGGGAGGGGGTGGGGTGAGATGGGACAGGATAAGAGAGTGTCATGGACATATATACACTACCAAATGTAAAATAGATAGCTAGTGGGAAGCAGCCACATAGCACAGGGAGATCAGCTCGGTGCTTTGTGACCACCTAGAGGGGTGGGATGGGGAGGGTGGGAGGGAGGGAGATGCAAGAGGGAAGAGAAATGGGAACATATTGTATATGTATAACTGATTCACTTTGTTATAAAGCAGAAGCTAACACACTATTGTAAGGCAATTATACTTCAATAAAGATGTTTATAAAAAAAAAAAAAAAAAAGGAGCAAAGAAGAGAGAATGACTCACTGAACTGTCTCCTGGTCCCTCCCAACTCCCTCCTGTTGTTCTTCAAAACTTTTCTATGCCTTATCAAGTTATCCACCATTATCTGCCCTTTAATTCTAGTGCCTTGAATGTTTCCAAGAATTGATGAGGATAGACAGGAGAGATTCCATCGGTAACAATCTCAGAGCAACAAAATCTAAGTGAATCACACATGAAAGAAGAGAAAACTGACCCAAGGAATTGCCTAATTATAAATGCAAATACAAAGCTGCTCTTTGCTATAACCCACTGCTAATCAATTTCCCTAGAATGTTCACTACAGTTTTCTTTTCCAAAAATTCTTTGTTATCCACAAATTCCCATTGCTAAGCTGTTTGTTGAGAAAGGAAATAAAGTACTGTCTTAATTTGGATTTCTTAAAGCAGAGCCTGACATGATGATTAGGTGTAGAAAACTTAGGAGTTAATTTCAGGAAGCAAAAGTGAGGGATTGGGAAAGTTGAAAGCCAATAAAATGTGCCTCATTGAGCTGGTTGCTGATCTGAGCAACTGGAAATCAATGTATTTGGAGATTTGTGGAGACTCTTGAGGAATTTTGTAGAGGAATCATCTCAGAATGGTCACCTTGAAGGAAAGGGAGGCTGGTGAAATTATCTACAGATCTTACTCCCCCATTAGTTGAAGATGGTCTTTGGGAGCATTAACTTCCACCCCCACCCATAAACACAGTTACATCTCTGGGCTGAGAGACTTTGTGACTTACAGAAAGCCTGAAGCAGAAAAGCAGAAATATTCCATGGAGTGTGCTTTAGGTGGGATGCTGGCAATGCACATAAAACTGTCCGTCACAGCTGCTGTGAAATCAGTTGTGCAAAGGGGGAGTGCCTCTGCCACAAGTGGCCAAATACGAGTTTCTTCTCCACCTCTACCTCTCCATCTAAAGGTTATTTATTCCCCCGCATCACTGCCCATTTTATACAGCTTTTTATGGCCTTAGTCTCTTTGACACTAACTTTTATTCTTCAACTGCTAGCCGAACATTTTTAAACTTGCCTTTCGTAAACCGAACTCTAGCTCTCTTCTGATAGCATGGAGACTGTGATACACTTCTATAACTAAAATTGCACATATGCCACTGATTCATTTCCCTTGCTTCTTGTTACTGCTTCCAGACTATTTCACCTTGGGGTTTGGCATAAGCTAAATTTTCAAAGGTAACAACTTAACCCCAGAAGAACTAGTCAAAAACAACTTTATGGACTTCGATTCAGAATCCTTAGGATGGGAACATGCTGCTTTTCAGGTCCACCAGCTTTGATTACTTCTCCAAGGACTCTTTTTCCACATATCCTTTCCACCTTAATTTTCTACTTTGCATGCCAGAGCCACCAGTTTCTCTATCAGATCCTTTGGAGTCCTTAAGGCAAACACCACCTCTGTATTTCGCTTCTTCAAAGGACTGATCTTTCATCTTGATTACATTCATGACTGGCTCTTTTCCTGAGTACAGCCTCTTGCAGTAATTGCAAGAGGTTCACCCTCACATTCACCTTGCCAATGGTGTTTTGAGGTGGTGGTGTTCTTTGTGTAACTCCAAATTGGTGCATGTAGACCATTCCATACTAATGTCTTCAGCTGGTATTAGGCCTAACCTAACACTTTTTGTTGTGTTTTCTATTGACTAATAGATCACTTCCTTACCTGGTTCAAGAAAATGAAACCAAGTCTTTTTCTCCTTATTATGAACTTGGGCAATTTCAACAATCAGCTGCAAAATTTCTGAATTCCCTAAACATCCATGACCTCTCACATCACTCTTTTGAACACCTACTTTGGTCTCTATACTCTCAACTTTACCATCAACAAAAACTGCTGTCATGTTGACACCTTCAACTCTACTATCTTACTGACCCAAACCTATTATTTTTGACACTGATAGCCTCATTCTTCCATTATCTTTCTTTCTACTTGATCGTGTTTGACTCCTCCGTCTGTCAAGTTTTACAGCTTTTCCTCCTGTCTCTATCCATCCAAGAATCCCATAATGTATTGTATTTAAATCTCCACCACCATCAACTCTAGATCAGTCAATTCATCTTTCCTCTCTCCCACTTCCACTCTTCTGACAAAAATAGCATGCCTGAGTGGAAGAGGGCCACTACAGATTTATGGCAGGAGATCTATTTTCTTTCAGTGCTCTAGTGACAAGAGAGAGAGAAGTGGCAATTCTCCTTCATGGAGGAAAAAGATCCTTACATTAGAGAAGCAGCAGTATCCTCACAGAGCAAAGTGACCGTAACACAGGTCCAAGTTAGTCACAGGGTGAGGCATTCCTATCTTCTCTAGAAAGAAAAGGAAACCCACCCTTGTCCTGGATTGGGTCTTGTGACTGTCCCAGTGGATGCAATCCAGTTTCTGGGACTTCAACTTATTTGCTAGAGTCATCCTTGATGATAGAGCTTATGATAATTATTTGTCCTATAGTAGGTTTAATTATGCTCAAGATGGAACACAAGATTTGAGCAGAGGTAGCATCTATGCCTCCTGTTGACAGTGTCTTAACCCAGCACAGTGATCTCTAGCAATGTCTCTATGCAGAGAATCACCAGACCACATTCATGAGTTGTTATGTCCCTATCCATACTGCCCAGGGGGGCCAGAATGTAGCAGGCCACAGGACAGCCCCTAGCAAGACAGAAGGCAGTACTTCGAGATGTAAGAGTTGTAGGTGGAACATCATTTATGAACGTGTCAGCAATTTTTAAAAAATTGACAGAGGCTAAAATTTCTGTGATTATGCTGAGATGGCTCAGGTCATAGATTGTGAGATTACTTTAACTATCTTTAATTTTTGTAATTAAAAAGGTAACGCATATGCACAAACAATTCAAACAGCAAAAATGGTTTGTAATAACAATTAACCTTTTCACCCCCGCACTGCAGCCCTAAAAGAAACAGCTGTATCTCATTTGTTATGTGCATGTCTAGAGATTTTCTCCAACTATCCAGGCATGTACATAGTCTCTCCTACAAGGATAGCCATTCACAGGCACACTTCCTTTTTAAAAAGCAAATAAGATCATATTGTATGCAGTGAGTTTCACCTGACTTTATTTACTTGTCAATAAATTTTAGGACTCTTCCAATGGTCGTGGGCATAAATTCTACACATTTTGTTTAAGGATTGTGCATCTATATAATAATTAACTACTTTTCCTATCAATGGAAATTAGTGTTTTTAATGTTGTAGTTACACAAATGGGTCAGAGAATGTTATTCATATAGGTTTTTACTCACTTATGCAGGTATACCTGTTGATTAGATTTATAGAAGTGGAACTGCTAGGACAAAGGATGAGTTTTACATTTTGGTAATTATTCTCAAATTTCTGGGAGAGGGCTGTTATTTTTCCCCTACCAATATTGTTCCCTTAATATCCTCTTTATTAATACCTGGAAAGGGTAGTATGGGAAACACCTATTTTATATGGCTTGCCTATCTCACTTCCAAACAAGAACAGTCATAAGGGCTCAATTTCTTAATCTCCTAGTTCCATTAAAATACCCATCCCAAATATATTTGACTAAGCTTTAATGATTAAGCTTTTTAGTATATAGCTGAACCCTCATCATATGCCTCAGAACTCTACTATTCTTAATCCTTAAACTGGCTCTTTTCTCAGGATATTATTTTTTCTCCAATGGATCTTACTTCTCTGGAGAAATTATTTGATAATCTTATGGACCTTTAGTTTCTTCTCTGGGAAAAATAGGGGATGGAAACTATATATAATTTCCAGGATCATTTCCAGTTTTAAATTTCTTAGCTTCACACTCTATCAGCTCTGTGTGATTGTGAAATATATTTAGGAAGTTTTAGAGTAATATTTTACTCTCTTTCCTTATTGATTTCAATATTCCAGTTCAATATTCTGATCACTGAATATTATCCACAGTTTCTGCCTTCACCCTCTATATTCATAACAGCATCCAATATTTGAGGATTCCAATTTCCCATGACAGTATATTACTTAACAGTTGCTATTAACAGGTTTATACATTTCAAAAGACCATGGCATCTACCATCTATAAAACATTAAAGTAGTTATTAAATTGTCACCCGTTCCTATTGTCCTAAATTATGAAATTGATTTAACTTCTTTTGCTGGTTCAAATATAGTCTCTATAAAAGGTCAGTCAAAAACCTTTAAACTGAAGGAAAAAACCTTTCTACTGCAAACTGAAATGACTAAAAACTCCTGATTCCAAGTCATAACATTTTACCCAATTTTACATAGGTAAAACCAAGTCTAACATGTCTGTCAAAATAAGCATGGTTTCATACTGTTTCCAGAAGGAAAAAAAAAAAGACACTTGTCAGTGATAGGTATAGGAAATAGAATTAGCAAAACATTTTATAATATAACTGAAGACTGGTTTATCCTACTTTGAATTGTATTAACAGGCAGGGAATGTTACCTATTATACAACAGCATCTAGCCATAAGATGTGTTTGAAATTTGATTGGGGGTATTCCCTTGCAGTTCTGGGATGAAAGCCAAGCTATTAGGCGGAATTTGTTTTCTGCAGCTTTAGCATCCCTTCCACCACCTCCAAAAATATATCCAATCAAATGGCATTAGAGTAACTCAGTCTCCTACGAAAGGCAAGAATACCCATCATTATAATTACTGGCCTTGAAAAGTGTTCTTTTCTTAATACAAAAAAAATCATTTTTATGAATTGATAACAAATGAGCTCTAACATTCGGAACAGTCAGACAGTTTAAAACATTTGAAATGTAAATTTTATAGGCAAATACTAGAAAAAAATATAAACTCAAGTCATTAGGATAAACTTGGTTAAGATATAAGGAACTAGAGACCTATAAGGTCCCTCCACTAAAAAAGGCATTGTAAAGAAGACTGAACACTAAGAAAATATCAAATTAGTAAATAAAATAAAATAGACATAGGCAGAGAGGAAGAAAGAGAGAAAAGGGTGTGGAGAAAAGAAAGAAAAAATATATTTTTTAATTTTTAATAATTTATTATAATTTATAGTAATTTATGAAACTCTGGAATACATATTAGATATAAACCTTTGGAATCTTAACAACTTTTGGTAAGTAACAAAGTAGTCTTAAAAATATAAACAGCCTTTGCAACTGTTTTTTATACCTCTGAGACCCTCTCCTAAAAAATTATCTGAAACTTGAAACAATTCTTACAAACAAAGATGTTTACCAAAGACTATTTTTGGTAGCAAAAATTAGAACTGATCTAAATACCAAAAATTAGGGAAATTATTAATTATTTCATATCTATATAATGACCATCCAAAATGTTAGGTGAAAACTAAAAAGAATTCAAAATTCTATATGGAATGTGATCCTAATAGAATACAAAATGTTCAGGGAGGAAATAAGAAGCAGAAAAAAAAGAGGGAAGTATTCTGCTTCTGGTACCAGCTGGTACCTGGAATGGCTGTAATATTAGCTGAGCTGAGATTATTCAATCCAGACTCAGGCAGCCTGAGTAGAGTCATTTCTTTTTACAACAGTACCAGACCTGAAAGAGGTGATATTTTGTTGTTGTTGAATCCAGGACTGACTACAACAGCATCTCTAACAGCACAGAAACAAGTGTAGACTTGTGGAATCACTAATATTACTTTTTGTTCTCAGACCTGCCACTCCCATCTCCTTTTTCTATTCTAACTGTTCAAATTCTTTTGTGACCAATTCACTGTACTGCCCTCCTCCCTCTTTTGAAATATGTAGAGTGGTTTCTGTTTCAATGCCTAGGTCCTGACAGATACAAATACAGCATTCTTTTTCATTTTATTTTTCTTTATAGTCATGAAAAAATATAAATATTATTTAATAAATAACCCACTGAACTTCATCTTCTGTCTGCCAGAAATAACCAGTTGACTATACAAGGAGGTGAAGTCCAATGAGAAGGCTTGACTGAAATTGACCCTTCCTAGGCCTCAATTTTCTCCTCTATTAGATAAAGGGCTTCCTGTAAAGAATGTCTAATATTTCTCATAGGCCATATATTGATCATCACTTGCTTATACAGAAATGTATACATAAATGCAGGCCCAACTTTCTCTCTAAAGACCTAGTTCATGCAAAGGCCTTGTCATTTACCTAAATGCCCAAACCAAAAATGTAAAATTTATTCTCATCTTAGACTACTGAAATAGAATTTTAACTTGTCTCCCTGATGCTTAAATTCACCCTTATAATATTCAATATATTCTTTGTACTGTGTTAAAATCCCTCATTGGTTCTTCACTGTCTACAAGATATATTTATATCACTGAACAAATATTTTTGTAGCAATGATTATGCACCAGGCATAATGTGTTGAGAATGGTGAATCAGACATGATTCTGCCCCCATGAGGCTTAACAGTCTGCTAAAGGAGATAGGCATTCAAAAACAGCCCAACAAATAATTTACGAAATTATGCTATAGTAAGTACTGCAAATTTTTTAAAGGTATTATGGAAATGTATAGTTTTTTTAAAACCTCTTTAGGATAATGTGTAAAAACTTCAATAACCTGGCTTCCTCTCTTACCAACCCTTACCTTGCAACTTAGTGTCCTATAGCAACATTTTCAAAATTCCTCAGACTCCTTTATACATCTGAGCCTTTGAACATTCCATTTCTTAGCTCTGCTACACATTTACTTCATCATTTTTCCTTGTTAAACAAACGTACAGAAAAGTATATTTTTAAAAAGTTCCCATCAATTTTCACACGGCTAACTCCCACTTAACATTTAAGACTCAATTTAAGAGGTTTTATTTACTCTACAAAGAATTCTGTGAAATCCCCTCTCTCCTTCCTGATCAATCTCCATGTTACATGTCCCTCCCGTGTGTTTTCATAGTATGCCTGCCTTCCTCTCTCTTGATATTTATTCAGCAGTATTGCAAGAGTCTGCGTGTCTTCTTTCTTCTGGTGGACGAGGAGTACCTTTAAGAACAAAGATTATATTTCATATTCCTAGAACCATTTTTAGAATGAATTATATAAGAATCCATTCTTTTCTAAAACTTAATTTACCTTGGTTGCAAAATCAAAATAAAATACCTTTTAATAGGTTTCAAAGAAAAATCTATTACATCTTAGTAATCATACAAAAGTTCACTTTTTGGTGTTATTTAGTCAAACAGTATAGCTTGTTTAAAGATAATCAGAATATTGAAGTTCCATTTTCTTCTGATAAGATTTCTATTGTAATTCTGGGAAATACTATCCGTAAGTGGTTTCCAAAGTACACTCCTGCAGTGTGACCTTGTTTCAGAAGACAGTCTGAAGCAGGTGTGGCTCTACTGGGGAGGTGGCTGAAGTCTTACCCTTTTGTCTACCCTTGATACCCATGATTTGGTCTCTAAAGCCATCTATTTGTAATCCAAGAGTTGAATGCAATACAGTGCAAAATACATACTAATATATAGTACAGGAAGTGCAGACTTTAAATACACATTGCTTTTTACAAATCCTTACTTCATTTACTAACCAAAAAAATCATAATCTAAATTTTAGGGTATGCATATTTGATATTTAACTTTCTAATTAAGTATGTATATAATTTAGAATTTCAGCTGTCACAATTTAAATCAAAGCAATAGTTCCCATCATTAAACAATTGGAACCAACTGGCATGTTCTTTGCATTGTGATAAGAGTAAGTCTTTGCTCTCATTTCCAGGAGGCTCAGAGCCAAAGTGGTACTAAACTTAACAACTATGCCAATATTCTTGGTTAACAGAGATACCTGGTCCTTCTCCCCTTCCATGCTCTAGTTTTCTGATTTTTTTAAAATATTGTTTTATTAACCTATTTGCATATGTGCTATGTGATCTAAGTTATTAAAAATTCATCCTGTATATTTGTTTTATGTATATCTGTATATATACACAGCTTTTACTTCCATCCAATAAATGCAATAGAAATATATTGCTAATTTATCTAGCATCTTGGTTGATAAATTACAATGATTGTTTTCATTGCTATGTAATTCATTATAACAGTCTCTCCACAACCCACTTTTCCTTAATTTTCTAAATCTGTCAGGTTCAATCACAAACATATTTCTTTCTTCAAAGTGAGAACATTGTGAAATTGTGCTTTATTTGATCATGCAACAAACTCTTTTGTAGGTAAGTTATATTTTTGGAGTATTTTATCTTAAGTGAATTAAAATCATGTATATAAGTAATAAGCTCAGGCATATTTATGGATGGGAAGAAAAATGTGTTCAAAATAGTAGACAATCTAAAATGATGCAATAACATCAACATTATTCATTTGACATCCTTATTACCTGCTTTGAAGAGATGTTTTCTATGTTCTGTCCCTATCATGACATTCAATGCACTGTACCAGAATTGTGTGTCCACTCAGCTGCATTTCCAACATCACCTCAACACTATCTAGATTATAACATTTTGAAGGTAGAGATATCTTGTTCACCACTGTATCAGTAGTGCCTGGCATGTTATAGTCATTCCAAAAATATTACTGAATGAATAAAGAAAAAAAGAAGGTTGCTGAAATAATTCTCTCCCTTTTAAAGACTTCTACAATCCTTTCTTTAGAGCTCCCCTATAACATTTATCACATTGAAACTTCCATGGTAGATATTTCTGTATATGGCTTATACCCCCTTTAGAGGTAATGGGAGGCACTAATTCTCACGTTTTCCTATAACCCTTGGCACTGTGTTCTATCCAGAGTAGGTACCCAACATGTGTATTTTAAACAAAGAAAACATAAAATATTTTTAAGTATGTAAGGAATTTAAGTGTCTTCTCATAGTTACTCAACGAACTATTTGTTTTTAAATGCCATATAAAACAACAGCTGTATGCAATAGATTAGGCCACATGTCATTTCACTAATTTAAAACACTAATTTAAAGCTTTTGAATATCTACTATATATGTCAGATTGTTCTACATGCTGGGAAAACAATAATGATGAAGACACAAGAGTCTCTGTTCTTATGGTGCTTATAGCCAGGAAGAAAGAAAAATAATGTATGTGTGATGATAAACTTGGGAAGGAAGAGCTATTGGGTTTCTCCAAGAGAGCTGGAGATTTTATAAGAAGTGACATTTCATCTGTGTGGATCATGTAGACAATGTATAGTAGTTCTAAAGGCAAAAAATTGGTGGAACACTGTTTAAAAGGCAGGAAAAAAATGCTGTGTTTAAAAAAATGGAAAATCTAAAAAATATAAAATGTCTGGGGGAAACAGAATATGCTGAATGGATTAAACTAAAACTCAACTTCTCTTTAGATCATAAAAATAGTCTTGGTGCAATATTAACATAATCAATACATCTATACAGTAAGCCAGCATTAATCTGATTGCCTACATACATTAAAGAGATCATTTTCATAGTACACTATAATATTTCCTAATGTTTAAGGTGCTAAGTCAAATTATTAACTCAGATTCTAGATTTTAAAACAGAATCTTAAGGAAATAGTCCATGGTTCTCTCTCTCATCCATCTATTCCCTTCATAAACCATTGGGCCATATGCCATCTGTTTTTGCATTGTTATCCATACCCTCATTTTGATAATCTATAAGATCCAGAAATATCCATCATATTTTACTATTCAAGAAAAAATGTTTATCAGTCTCTATTAAGAACTCCACAGGATATTACACAGTGGCCACTGCAAGAAAGTGGCCTAAAGGTCACAGATGATCATGGTGAAATTAAATTGCTAAACTGAGATGTATTTCAGCAATACACTTTCTCCCTTTCTTCCAATCCTATGAGAAGGCAACATGATTTTTTCCATCTAAATTACTACAAAAAGATACTAAAAAGAAAGATAATAGAGACGGTGTTGAGAGGAGGAATAGAATATCTTTCATCTAAATTTGGAAACCTGAAGATGAATTCAGATCAAGTGCTAGAAAAATGCATGTGTGCGTACACATATGCATACACACAGAAGGGAGACTTATTTTACACCCTGGCCTGCTTTCTTCAGGACTTTCCTAGTTAGTACTAGCTGCCAATTCAGCTCTCTCCCTCACCTAAAAATCTGCAAATGTAATCAATCCAAATCCAGAACATACATATGGTTACATTGTACTAGAGGTTGCAGGACACTATGTCTTAAAGCCGGGAGCTCAGGTTTCCTGTGCAATACTTGCTTATCATTTCCTATGTGGTCAGCATTCCTGGGTATGCCTGGAAACCTACCCACTTGTTAATAAGACAATTTTTTTTGTCTATTTGGCTACCTTTTTTTCCCCATGTACAGCTCCCTTGGCTCATAGTACTGTAGGGAGAGGAATGAATGAAAAGATTCTGGAATCAGAACTCTACTTGAAACCCATAACAACATGCAGCTGAATGTATCAAAAGGTCACACTGCTGGTTTCGGTGGCATTTTCATTCATCCGCCTTGCTATTTTATGACTACTGCATGATAGTGTAGCATTTTGTAAATATTTATGGCATTGTAGAGAGCATGCTGCACATTTTGTTATTTTTGAGAACATATAATATAGTTAAAATATGTGACATTAATGATTCATTCCAACTTTTAATCTAATTTTTCTTTGATGAAGGCACCAACAGATCACATTGGGTTATCAGTAGATATAAAAATTTAACTTAGACAGATTTACATCAGGGAGACTTTGCCACAGTTCATTAAAGTCTAATGCCACGGGGACTTCCCTGGTGGCGCAGTAGTTAAGAATTCGCCTGCCAATGCAGGGGACTCGGTCCGGGAAGATCCCACATGCCGCGGAGCAACTAAACCCGTGCGCCACAACTACTGGGCCCGTGCTCTAGAGCCCGTGAGCGACAAGTATTGAGCCCATGTGCCACAACTACTGAAGTCCATGCACCTAGAGCCCGTGCTCCGCAACAACGGAAGCCACCGCAATGATAAGCCCACGTACCGCAACGAAGAGCAGCCCCTGCTCACCGTAAGTAGAGAAAGCCCACGTGCAGCAATGAAGACCCAATGCAGCCAAAAATATTAATTAATTAAAAAAAAAAGAACTAATGCCACAGCCGTCTGACATTTACATTATGCTTAACTTCAGTACACTCATATTTTTGATACACTTGAGTATTTTCCTTATAATCTAAGAGAATGTTACTTTTATTTTATGTGTTGTCATCAGATATCATAAATGCTTCATTAATTTCTAAAGGCTTCTATGATACAGTAGAAAAACTAGCCTTTGGAATGTGACAGGGCTGGATTTAAATCCAGGTTCTGTAACTAATTGGATGAGTGGTCTTGGAATTGTATTGTTTTCTGTGAGCCTCAGTTTCCTCACCTGTTAAGTGGTCATAACTATCCTAGAGTCTTACCTTAAAACTGCATATGTAAAAAGCCAATCATATAAAAATTTTCATTCACTGTGCGCTCTCCCTAATGCAGGACCCTACTTGAGAGGGTGACAGGAAACACGGGACTTTACATTTTCAGTGCCATCTTCACAATTTTTAGAAAGTGAAACAAACTATATTTTCTCATTATGGATATATCATCTAAGAACTCATGTAGCTGTACAGTACAGTATTTTCTGAGAATCATTAACTCTCCCAGATTCAAGGGCCTTATGGGGAATTACAGTGAGTGTTTTAAAGCTGTGAAAAAGTTAAAATAGCCATTAGGCCAATATGTCTAAGTCACTGTACTACTGTACGTCCACAAGGGCTCACAGTTTATAGGTTCATCTCTAATAGTATTGTTCCTGGAGGAGAAGGAGAGTTCTTTGAAACACAAAGTACAGTAGAGTGAAATAAGTCACTGACGGTCAATTGTTTTCTGGACATATCGTCTCAATACCACATTGTGAAGAAAGTTATTTAACCAACTCTTTAAACTTGTTCCCATGAGGTAAACTGGAAGGAAGGATGATGGTCCCAAGGTCCAAAACAATGATGTAAGAAGCTAATCACAAGGCATACCAACAAGTATCCAAAATATAAAGCTGTCAGCACTTGGATTGGACAGGAAGAGCTATTCTTAACAATTAAAAAAAATATATTAGTTGCTCATGGCTATGAGGTATCTATAACTCATAGCAAGCAATGAATTTGAAGGCTTATTCCCATAGAACATTGTTCTATGTATTTAACACTCCATTAAGTGTCAAGCAAATATATCGACTCCGCATAGGAAGATGGTGAACAGCTTTTATTGATAAAAGTGTCATTTCTGGGGGAAAATTGGTGTCTCCGTAGAACCAGAATGAATTACAATCAACCCTTGATATCCACAGGGGATTGGTTCCAGGACCAAAATCTGAGGATGCTCAAGTCCATTACATAAATGGCATATTTGCGTATCATCCTGTATCCTTTATATCATTGCTAGATTTCTTATAATACTTAATACAATGTAAATGCTATGTAAATAATTGTAAATACAAAGTAAATGCTATATAAATAGTTACCAGTACATGGCAAATTAAAGTTTTGCTTTTGGTAACTTTCTGGAATTTTTTTCCAAATACTTTTGATCCATGGTCAGTTGAATCTGAGGATGCAGAACTAGTGGATATGAGGGTTGACTGTACTGTCCATTGAAAGAGTTCACCTCCTCTTTTTCACATGCTAGATAAGTTGCTATGATGCCTTTGTTTTAGAAGACTTAAATTGAAAACAAGCAGGATGGGTCCATTCCAGAAAGGGTATTGTGTAGAACCACTGTTGTATTTTGGGTGGGAAATTCATCATTGAGTTGTCAACTGAAATGTGACAGAATCCGTGCAACCTCCAACAGAATTAGTAGGTATATGACTTGTGAGTATATAAGTAGCCCCAATATACCATGCTTATGAACCAAGAAATAGGAGAACAAGATTCCAAATCCTAGAAATGAAAATACATTTTATAATTACTAAAAGGAATGATCTTACTTTATATATTCAGATATTTATGTATTTCAGTGGTTTTTACTCCATTAAACAGAGGGGTGGGATAGGGAGGGTAGGAGGGAGGGAGACGCAAGAGGGAAGAGATATGGGGACATATGTATATGTATAACTGATTCACTTTGTTATAAAGCAGAAGCTAACACACCATTGTAAAGCAATTATACTCCAATAAAGATGTTAAAAAAAAAAACCACATTCAGTTATTGAACGTTATTTAATCCCAATAAACATATTCAGCTCCAAATGTTAGTTCCCCTAAATCAAAATCCTTAATTCACCAAACTGACTTCTGTATACTCATCCAGTAATTTTCCACGTTTGGGTTCAGATACACACATATTGCACATATTTCAAGTCATTTTTGTTCGGAATATGAAATATTATTTCTATCTCAAATATTTGTTGAGAGTAAGAAATAAGAAAGAATAATGAATAAATAAAAGAATGGGGGAATTCAAAGATTAGGAGAGATAAGTAAGGCATATATGGGGAGAAAAACTGTTTTGAGTAAAGCCATGAGAAGGGTTAAAAAGATGAGTAAGAATAAACTCAGGAGAGTGAAGCAGGATAGAGCTGGATAGGCACAGGTCACGCATGGGGTCTGCCACTGAAGTATCCAGAATGTTGAAGTCTATAAATTGAGCTGTATAAATCAGATAGATATCTAGGTAACAAAATAAATTGTGGTGGGGGGAGCATCCTGTGTATAACATCTGTAACAAATACAATGATTTTATAAATAACTCACTTAAGTTGGTGGGAAGGCAGAGCCCAGTAAGATAGATCGGTAGGTAGGTAGATAGATAGATGGATGGATAGGTAGACAGATAGATGGAGCATCAATTTAAGTATGCTGGGTTATCTTCTCTATAATGATTGTGAAATGAATTTACGACATTTATAGTTAGTTTCCTGGTCTATTTCTGTCTCTAATCCTATTTTCTAATTAATACTTTCAAGCTTTTCATTACAGAGTTTTCTCCCCAGATTTTCAGATTATAGAAGAAAGACCACTGAACTTCAAAATGCTAACTCACTCTCAATAAATTAAGCAGAACAGTATATTGGAATGATTACTGTACCCTGAGGCACCAGGTCAGGGTTGAATTCTAAATCTGTGACTATGAAGAAACCACCTATCATCTCTGCCTTCACTTTCCTATCAGTAAAAAAGAAAGATAAATTATATCACTTCTAAGATTTGGCTAAGATATGGAAAGTTTATGATTGCAATACATTTGTGAGTTAAAGTTCATTAAGCTCCTTGGACAGCTTAAGCAATGCAACACAAAGGTTTCATAGAAAAGCTGAGAAAAGGAATGATTATATGACCTGTTCAAGAAAGTATACCTTCTATATTAATTTATATCAAATTCACATTACTTTGGATAAATTATACACAGTTCAAATGAATATCTTAGATTCTCCTCCATGTTTACATGATTCATTGCCTAAATAAACTACTTTTTCTCACTTGATTCTCAACAACAGGAGTTTAAAATGACTTTCCAGAAGTTTTTGAGAATAACTCTCACAGTAAGCAACTTTAGAAAAGTGCAGTGTGGGCTAAAAAATCAAAAAAAGCAAAAATCATCAGGGTACAAAAATTATTTTTAAAATATGGAAAATATTTATAATATTGTGATGATATTAGGCAATGTAACCAACATCCTTTAGATTAGTGAAATCACTGCCTATCTTCCCTTGGAAGATAAAACTGTTTATTTCCCTATTATTTGACACTGTAGACATCAACAAAATTACCTATATACTTTCAAATTATTAATCCTTATCATTATTAAGAATTTATAGCTGATGGAGAACAATTTCAAATACTAACTATAACTAAATATACTCTTTTGAAGACTGTGAAAGTTGGGAAAATTATTAATATTTCCTATTAAATAACATCAAATTTCAAAAGGAATACTAAAAAGATTTTTCTGAAAATCAAATGGGAAAAAAACAATGTGCTCTACCTAGTCATTGCACTTTATGACAGCAATAACTGAATTTTTTAGTCACGGTCTAAGGTAGAAAAGGAGTTGTAAAACACTAGTGTCTTTGTTCATGATCTAGAAATTAACCGTACACATTCCACTTGGTAATTAAGAAAAGAACATTGTCATTTAAACCACTCTTACAAAGCATGACTTTATTATACATGCAGGATCAGTAAAATGCATGAGTGTCAATCCAGGTCTGCTGTATCTGTCTGCCAACAAAAGAAAGTGGTCACTTATGGTGATTACCAACCACATCAAGTGTAGTCTATATGTCACATCTTCACAAGAGACAGGTGGCAGCTTGATGAATTTTCTTTTTTTAGCGCCAGTCTCTCCCTCTGTCTGGTCCTCTCCTCCCATCCTCTTTTTGTTTCTCTCCCTCCACCCTTTCTCTCCCTAGGGGTTCAAATGTCATTGCTACATTGCTCAGGAAATGAATCAATTTTCTTTCCGCTAACTCCCCTTCCTGGGAAGATTGAGGATCTCCTCATTGATTTTCACTAGGGAATTTTTTATTTTTTTAAGTAGAACAGACTTCTGACCTTTCAAATGATCAGATTAGGATGGTTATTTTCACATTACTAAGTAATCAAGGAACAAATGTATTAGAAAAGAGTTTGGTTCACAGGCGGGTCTGTCGGCTTCTAAAGAAATATTTTGCCCTCACAGCTAACCCAGATTCCATTTCTTCCTTTGCCTGTGAACCACATGGGAAGCTAAAATGCATTTTAACATTGCATTTTGCCTAAAGGCTATCAGTAAAATTTAATTTTCTTACTGCATTGATTTTTCCATTATAAGTTGTAACAGTCTAATGATATCTCATAAGAATTTTCAGTATTGAGGAAAAGGATGTGAAAGGTTTAACAATGATAACTGCTTGGGAACATAGTGTGATTTTAAAACAAATCTTCTATGTCTCTTTTTGACCACAGTTGTTTAAAACTATGGTACATTTCATACTCTTAGTGCTTAGATGATGCTTTTAATTCACCCATTATAAAGTTTAATATGTAACATTCCCCTTAAAAAAACAGAATCCCAATATTTGAAATCAAAATATTTTATCATAGGCATCAAATTCAGTATGTAGATACAGGGCTGGCTGGTTGTTAAAAATTAATGTGCCACACTGAAATAAGGTGACTAAAAGACACTAGAGTGTAAGGCTCTTGGCTCTTAGTCTAGATTGCATTTAGTAAAGGTCGACACCTTATCCTAATTACTTCAAATATGTCAAGTTGTCATATTTTTATTTCGAGTTTGGACAAAGCAAGTATCAAAGATATCATACAGCCATGTCCCTACCAAAAAACAAACAAACAAACAGAAAAGCCTCTGATTCTTCTTTTCTTTAAAATGGTTGTCTCACTGCTGAAGCTTCAGCAAAACTTAAAATAACCATGTTGAGAAAACATATAAAAAAATGGAACCAGTGTCACAGTGAAATCAACAGAGAATTCAATGTGCCATATGTTCGATAGCTCCAAGGGAATATTTTAATTATTATTTCACATTGTCATAAATACATGTGGTTATAAATATGAAATGGAGATTTGTGAACAAAAAGCTAACCAAGTTAAATACCTCATTGTTAACAAGGGTAGATGCCACCAAATGGAAAATGTCTTAATTGTTATCACTCACCCTTATCTTTAGTATGTTCATTGTAGGCATGTCTGATACTTATTTTCACGCAATTTGGTTTCCACTTTTTTTTTTTTTTTTAACATTTAAAGGGCTTGAAATAGAAATGGAGAACATCTGTTTCGAAGAAATAAATTGTTATTTAAAATGTCATCAAAATAATTTAGAAAGCCAATCCTTTTCCTATTTTAAAACTCTAAATTTTAATGTTTAAACCACTGTGCATACTGAGATAACTTTATTGAAAGAATAAAGAAAATCATGCCTTCACTCTTTAATAAAGATATCCATTTCTGAGTAACTTAATAGACCCTTCCATATCAATAAACTTTCCAAATGTTTAGTTTTAGGAACTAATGTGTCCTGTGTTTAGTCAATATAAACAGACAAAATTTATAATTATCAACTAATTATTACCCCTTCATTATTCATTGTCACCACTTCTGAGATACTGGTCATCCATAGTAAATGAAAAATAAAATAACAGATTAAAGGCAACATCTGAGCCAATGGTGTTAATGACCAGATTTGGCTTTTAAAATTTCCAACTTATCTTGACTGGGTCATGTTACATTGTTAACCTGTGTTCATCTAGTTAACATATTTATTTATAAGTTGTAAAAACATGGGTCACGTGGTAATTTGGAGTAGAAAACATCTGAAGTTGATTTTTCATTTTTATGTTTTGCAATTAAGAACAAGAAGTGAATTTATTCTGAATAAATAAAAACATGCCAACAAAGAAAAATTCTTTTAATCAGCCACTCACACTCTGAAATTTCTTCCATCTATGCTTAGGTTTATAAAAGTACCTCAGAGTTGTAACACTTATAAATATGCTACCTATTGTACAAGGCTCTGCTGAATGGTCACTTTACCCTAGAAGTCTTTTCCAACATTCCTAAATGGAATTAATAGCTAATCTTAATGAACAAGACATGCATTTACTGTTTCTTCTACTTCAGCTGGTTGATCTTTAGCCTGTCCCCTCCAAAATATGGTAATTTACTTCATAAAAAAAAAAATAAACAAAAAGCCAAAATATCCAGAAAAAGATACATACATGTTTTAGCATGCAGTAAGTCAAGAAAATAAATGTCCTAAATGAATCACCTTTATTTGGTGAAAGTACTTTTTATTGCAAGCAAGGAAACTCACTCAACTTACTTATGCAAAGGGAAAGAAACTGACTGCAGAATCTCGGAATAAGTCTGGCTGTGTGCTAATAAATATTCAACAAGTGGCCCTCCATCCCACATTCATAGCATTTGACAATTTCCATGGTGTAAATACTCCCATCAGGGTCGAATTCAAGCTATGAACATAATGTCATTGAATACAGTATCAGGAAGATATACACACACTTGTCTCTCAAAAGTTGGTTGTCCAGAAAACTACTAGAGCTAATCAATGAATTTGGTAAAGTAGCAGGATACAAAATTAATGCACAGAAATCGCTTGCATTCTTATATACTAATGATGAAAAATCTGAAAGAGAAATTAAGGAAACACTCCCATTTACCACTGCAACGAAAAGAATAAAATACACAGGAATAAACCTACCTAAGGAGACAAAAGACCTGTATGCAGAAAACTATAAGACACGGATGAAAGAAATTAAAGATGATACAAACAGATGGAGAGATATACCATGTTCTTGGATTGGAAAAATCAATATTGTGAAAATGATTATACCACCCAAAGCAATCTACAGATTCAATGCAATCCCTATCAAACTACCAATGGCATTTTTCACAGAATGAGAAAAAAAATTTCACAATTTGTATGGAAACACAAAAGATGTCGAATAGCCAAAGCAATCTTGAGAAAGAAAAACTGAGCTGGAGGAATCAGGCTCCTTAACTTCAGACTATATTACAAATCTACAGTAATCAAGACAGTATGGTACAGGCACAAAAACAGAAATATAGATCAATGGAACAGGATAGAAAGCCCAGAGATAAACCCACGCACATATGGTCACCTTATCTTTGATGAAGGAGGCAAGAATATACAGTGGAGAAAAGAAAGCCTCTTCAACAAGTGGTGCTGGAAAAACTGGACAGCTACATGTAAAAGAATGAAATTAGAACACTCCCTAACACCATACACCAAAATAAACTCAAAATGGATTAAAGACCTAAATGTAAGGCCAGACACTATAAAACTCTTAGAGGAAAACATAGGCAGAACACTCTTTGACATAAATCACAGCAAGATCCTTTTTGACCCACCTCCTAGAGAAATGGAAATAAAAACAAAAATAAACAAATGGAACCCAAGGAAACTTAAAGGCTTTTGCACAGCAGAGGAAACCATAAATAAGACGAAAAGACAACCTTCAGAATGGGAGAAAATATTTGCAAACGAAGCAACTGACAAAGGATTAATCTCCAAAATATACAAGCAGCTCATGCAGCTCAATATCAAAAAAACAAACAATCCAATACAAAAATGGGCAGAAGATCTAAACAGACATTTCTCCAAAGAAGATATACAGATTGCCAACAAACACATGAAAGGATGCTCAACATCACTAGTCATTAGAGAAATGCAAATCAAAACTACAATGAGGTATTACCTCACACCAGTCAGAATGGCCATCATCAAAAAAATCTACAAATAATAAATACTGGAGAGGGTGTGGAGAAAAGGGAACCATGTTGCACTGTTGGTGGGAATGTAAATTGATACAGTCACTATGGAGAACAGTATGGAGGTTCCTTAAAAAACTAAAAATAGAACTACCATATGACCCAGCAATCCCACTACCGGGCATATACGCTGAGAAAACCATAATTCAAAAAGAATCATGTGCCACAATGTTCATCACAGCTCTGTTTACAATAGCCAGGACATGGAAGCAACCTACGTGTCCATCAACTGATGAATGGATAAAGAAGATGTGGCACATATATACAGTGGAATATTACTCAGCCATAAAAAGAAACAAAATTGAGTTATTTGTAAGTGAGGTGGATGGACCTAGAGTCTGTCATACAGAGTGAACTAAGTCAGAAAGAGAAAAACAAATACCATATGCTAACACATATATATGGAATCTAAAAAAAAAAACAAAAACAAAAATGGTTCTGACGAACCTAGGGGCAGGACAGGAATAAAGATGCAGACGTTGAGAATGGACTTGAGGACACGACGTGGGGGAAGGGTAAGTTGCGACGAAGTGAGAGAGTAGCATTGACATATATACATTACCAAATGTAAAACAGATAGCTAGTGAGAAGCAGCTGCATCGCACAGAGAGATCAGCTCGGTGCTTTGTGACCACCTAATGGGGTGGGTAGGGACGGTGGGAGGGAGATTCAGGAAGGAGGGGATATGAGGATATATGTATACGTATAGCTGATTCACTTTGTTATACAGCAGAAACTAACACAACATTGTAAAGCAATTATACTCCAATAAAGATGTTAAAAAAACAAATTAATTTAAAAAAATAACATTAAAAAAAATAGCTAGTTCTATCACACTATTGGCCTGCCATAAAACTCAAGGGCAATATGAATAGCAGGCCTCACATGGAGTGAAACCATGAACTAGGAAACCATGAATAAATGAGGATACTCTTGTGTTTCTTAATGGCCAGGTGGGGTCCTTTCTCTACTCTTCTTTCTGCATGTGCTTCAACTTTTCTTCTGCAGGTAGAGAGGCACTCCACGCTTTCTTCTTAGCCCATATTTCACCCAAAAGGCCTTTTCATCTGGTTTTCTTACCATATGTCTGTTCAAGTCATAGAAGATACAGATGAGCATTCTTAACCTCGCGTATATAAATTTTCTGGAGGGACAATTTTGCTCAGCTTGAATGTAATAACCATCTCTGTATTATGACAGTGATGGCGGTAATTTTCATTGTGTGTGTGTGTGTGTGTGTGTGTGTGTGTGTGTGTTGTATGTTCTTGAGAAATATTTGGACTACTGTAGAACATGGAAATAACAGAAATAGAGGAGTACATCACTGTGGATAGAGGCATAGTTTTCCAAGACAGGAGAAAGGGCCTGGCTTAGGCAGTTACCTATACCCCTTTCTGAAAATGTCTATTGTACTCATTGGGGTAAGCAGAATAATGCCCCTCCCCACCCCCAGAGATGTTCATACCCTAATCCCTAGAATCTTTGAATATGTTACCTTGCATAGTAAAAAGAACTTTGCAGATATAGTTAAACTAAAGAGCGTGAGATGGGGAGATTATCAGGAATTATCTCATGGGCCCAATGTAATCAAAAACTTCCTTTTAAATGAAAGAGCTAGGCAGGAGAATCAGAGCCAGAAAAAGTTGCTAATGGAAGCAGAGTTCAGAGTTCAGTACTAGCAATAACAGTAATCATATTAGTAGTATTGCTAGTAACTGCCATAAAATAAAAAGTGATTCATTATATATGAATAATATCTGAAAGTTATAAATTATAACACCCATCCTACAGAGTAAGAAACTAGGTGTCAGGGAGATAAAATTATTTCCATTGTATCACATGGGTAGTGTATCTGGACACATAACCAGGAGTATCTGATCCTTAAATCAATTTTCTTTCTACAACATAATTTTATATGCTACATTTGAAGTATCATTAGACACATACAGATCTTAATATAGCATACATATGCATGTCTAATGAGAAACAAATAGTTCACTGATTTTCCTCAAATATAGGAAATGTTTATCAGAAAAACATTGCTGTCTCAGTCAGTTTGGGCTGCTAAAACAGAATACCATAGAATGGGTGGCTTAAACAACAAACATTTATTTCTTATAGTTCTGGAGGAGAAGTCCAAGATCACAGTGCCATCACGGTCGGGCTCTTGGTGAAGGCCCTCTTCTTGTTTTACAGAAAACCAATTTATCATTGTATCCTCACATGGTGGAGACAGAGAAGGGGTTAGCTTTCTTCCTCTTTTAATAAAGTCACTAATTCCATCATGGGGGTTCCACCCTCATAACCTAATTACCACCCAAAGGCCCCATCTTCAAATACCCTCACATTATGGCTTCAACAAACGCATTTTGGGGGTTGCAAACATTCAGTCCATAGCAAGTGTTCCTACAATAAGAGGCAGCAAAACACAGGAGCCTACAGTGAAGATTTAGGTGCTAGACTGCATGGGTTCCCATCTTGCTTCTTCCACTTTCCAGATATGTACATTTACACAAGTTATATGCCACCTCTATCCTTCAATTTCCTCTTTTCTAGGATGAAGATAGAAATCATCCTTACCCCATTAAACTATTATGATGATTAATAGTCAATATTTATAAAGTACTTAGAATAGTATCTGGTGTATGTAAGGCACTGTGGAAGTATTGATATTTGTTTAACAAATGACAGACAATATTAGGTCTCAGAAGAACTGTGTCAATCTTAAAATGAACCAGTGTATTTTAATTGTATTCCAAATTCTGAGAAAGATTATGTGTGTTTTTAATAATATGTTCTATTTATTTATTTATTTATTGCAAGAAAGATATTTGTCTTATAACCACTCTACACTTGAAAGGAGATTGACAAGTTTATAGACTGCTGCTTCATTTATTCATAGACTTAACCAAACAGTTTTAAACCTTCTCTTTAATATTATGATGAATGTCATAGCAGAGCAGTTAAAGAACTGAACTCTTTCAATAGTCCTTGAAGAATATTCAATGATAGTGACCAAGCAGAAGCATTCATGATTTCAGCTAATTTAGGACTATGATTGCTATCCTCAGTGGTAGTAACCAGGAATCAAATTAATGCCAGTGCATTTAGCAGGGTTTGTGTATTTTGTGTACAATTACCCACCACATGCTGGAGTGAGATGACTCACTTGCTGTGTTAATTGGGTAAATCACCTTTTTTATTTCTCTATCCCTCAGTTTGGTCTCAGCAGTTCAAGTCATTTCTGAGGGATATCAGAGTATTAAATAGAATGGAAATGATATTATAAAAAGTTGAATATATTTAACTTTCTCATAGACATATAGCTTAAAATACAGGTTCTTATATTACTATTAATATTTCTCATAAGGTAATCACCAACAAGCTACATTGCTGATAAGGGAGTGGAATCCTCTAACATTTTCACCAATGGAAAAAAAAAAAAAATTAAACCAAGAATCTTGGATTTAAAAATCCTACCACACAAGGATGCATGAACTCTGGAGTTGGAAATGTCTGGGGGAAATATGGTAGCCTTGTGGCACGAAGTGAAAAAAAAAAACAGTTTTTCTAGAGATTTTGGTTCAAGTGCTTCTTGGAAGTCTTCTCCTTTATTCCTCACAGAAGTAAGCCAGGTTATGTGAGATCTAACCATATATTAGAGACATGATCTAGCTCAAGATGCTTCGGGATTAATGGGCATCAGGGCAAAGCTGTTAGTCAACAATAAGCAGCATGAGCCATTATCCTTTTCATCAATGAAGGTCAATTTCTATACCTAGATTTGAATTTTTCATACATTGCTCCTCTAATTTTCCCTTTCTCTTTTAGCTCTGCTTATGTTGTTGGCATTATGTCCCACTCCAAAACATAAGGTCTCAATGAAATGTGAAATCAATGTTATACTAATATCAACTAGAATTAATGCTACAATCCTTTTCAAAATTAACACAACAAATATATATTTGATTAGCTTATTTTTCTACTTTACCAATACTGTATAGACAAATTAATTGTTCTTTCATTTTCTTCTAGAAAAAGCACAGACTCAGAATTTCAGCAAACTCTAGAAATCTCCTCTACCACGTCTCTATTGTTACTACCCAACCATTCTTGATTATGTCCATTTTGGAGCAGATGCAATATGTATCGATCCATTTAATATACATTTACTGAATGTTCCCTGTGTTCTGGATAAATGTGTAATAAAACAGACACAGGCCTTCTGGTAAAAAACTTATATTCTAAATGAATTAATGATACTAAAGAAAAATTACAGAAACAATTGTAATTGGGATAATACTGTGAAAATTAATTCAAAGCTACTGTAAAAGTCAATAATAGCATAACCTGACCTAGTTAGCAGTGACCAGGAATAATTACTTAAGAGGAATAATATTTTAGTTAACTTATAAGGGAACAATAGAAGAAAATAAGATGAAGTGGAAGGAGGCAAAGGAGAGGAATATTTTTGATTAAGTCTAGCCAGGCAAGTATCGATTATAGGGCAATAAAGTCTGTGAGTAGGGCAATATAAAAAAAGTGATGAACATGATAGCATGCAGAGTATCATAAAAAAGTAACAAGATAATGGGCCATAGAATCAGGGGAGTATAGAGTGAGAGATAAAGATAGGGAGGATGCACCATTTACAAGTGCATCAAAAAGAATAAAATATCTAGGAATACATTTAACCAAGGAAGTGAAAAAGCAGTATATTGAAAACTACAAGACATTAATGAAGAAAAAAAACAAAAAACAAAAGAAGGCACAAATAAATGGAAAGATATACCATGCTCATGGATTGGAACAATTAATATCATAAAATGTCTAAACTACCCAAAGCAATCTACAGATTCAATGAAATCCCTATCAAAATACCAATGGGACTTTCACAGAACTGAAACAGATAATTCTAAAATTTGTATGGAACCACAAAAGACCAGGAATAGACAAAGCAATCTTGAGAAAGAAGAATATAGTTGGAGGAATCACATAAACTCCCTGATTTAAAACTCTATTACAAAGCCATACTAATTAAAACCATATGGTATTAATATAGAAACACACATATAGATAAATGGAACAGAATAGAGAGCCCAGGAATAAACCCATGATTATACAGTCAATTAATTTCCAACAAAGGTGTCAAGAATATACAATGGGGAAAGGACAGTGTCTCCGATAAATGGTGCTGGGGAAATTGGACAGCCACATGCATAAGAATCAAACTGGACCACTATCTTACACCACACATAAAATTAACTCAAAATGGATATAAAGATTGAACATAAGACCTGAAACCATAAGACTCCTAGAAGGAAGCAGATGCAGAAGAAGCTTCTTAACATAGGTCTTGGCCATGAGTTTTTGAACCTGACACCAAAAGCAAAAGCGATAAGATCAAAAGTAAACAAGTAGGACTACACCAAATTAAAAAGCACCTGCACAGCCAGGGAAACCATCAACAAAATGAAAAGGCAACTACTAAATGGAAGAAAATATTTGAAAATCATATATCTGATAAAGGGCTAATTATCCAAAATATATAAAAGACTCATACTACTCAATAGCAAAAAATAAACAAACAATCCAACTAAAATGAGCAGAAGATCTGAACAGACATTTTTCCAAAGAACACATACAGATGGCTAACAGGTATATGAAAAGATGTTCTACATCATTAATCATCAGGGAAATGCAAATCAAAACCACAATGAGATATCACCTCACTTCACCTCACATCTGTTAGAACAGCTATTATCAAAAAGACTAAAAATAGCAAGTGTTGGCTAGGATGGGGAGAAACGAGAACCACTGTGCACTGTCGGTGGGAATGTAAATTGGTGCAGTCATTATGGAAAACAGTATGAAGAATCCTCAAAAACTTAAAAAGAGAACTACCATATGATCCAGCAATTCTACTTCTGGGTATTTATCAGAAGAAAATGAAAATACTAACTCTAACAGATATATGCACCTCCAAGTTCATTGCAGCACCATTTACTAGACAAGATATGAAAACAATCTAAGCATCTATCAATGGATGAATGGATAAGAAAACTGTGGTATATATATATATATATATATATACATATATATATATATGTATATATATATATATGTGTGTGTGTGTATGTATGTATATATATATATATATATAATGCAATATTATTCAGCCACAAAAAATAATGAGATCTTGCCATTTCTGACAAGACTGATGGACCCTGAGGTCATTATGCTAAGTGAAATATGTCAGACAGAGAAGGATAAATACCGTATGATCTCTTTTATATGTGGAATCTAAAAATGAATAACAAATAAAAATCAAACTCACAGATACAGAGAACAAATGGGTTGTTGCCTGACCTGGGAGATGAAGGATTGGGAAAAATGGGTGAGTGTTTTTTTAGTTTAATTAAACTTAATTTAATAATAAGAAAACAAGGAGCTACTATGAACAACCCTAAGGATACAAATTCATCAGCTTCGATGTTGCTTTACTATGCCTCCAAAAGTACAATTTACCAAAAATTCACACAATATAAACAGGTAATCTCAATATTTCCATAACTATTAAAAGATATTGTACTTGGTAATTTAAAACTTTCCAAAAAACTTATTACCACGCCTAAATAAAATTTGCTGGTGCAGACTGCCAGACTTCTAAAGAAGAAATAACACCAGTTCTACAAAATATCTTCCAGAAAATATTTCCCAACTTATTTCATGATTTTTCATTATCCTGATATCAAAATCAAATGAAAATAGTGAAAAAATAAACAGAAAACAAAAACAAGAACAAAAATGACAACAAATACATCATGAACATCAGGATATAACCAAGTGAAGCTTATCCTGGAAACACAAGGCTGGTTAAATATTCAGACATTAATCAATGTATTTCCAAAGTTTAAATTACAACAAACACATGATCATATCAACTGATAAAGGAAAATTTTTTTTTTAAATTCATCATCCTTCCATGATAAAAAATCTCAGTTAATTAGGAGTGGAAAAGAACCTTCAATATGATAAAGGACATCTTCAAAAAAACCTACAGATAACATCAAACGTCAAACTTAAAGATAGATGCTTACTTGCTAAGGTCAAAAACTGGTGAAGATGTTCTCTTCTCTCCTCATTCCTATTCAACATCATACTGGAAGTCCAAGGCAGTGTTAAAAGAAACAAAAAGCCTTCTAATTAGAAGGATAGCAACAAAATTGTTCTTTTTCACAGGCAACATTATTGTCTATGTGTGTAATTCTAAGACAACTACAAATAAATTCCTAGAACTAATAAGTGATTTAGCAACTTTGTAAGATCAACACCCAAAAAAATCTAATAAATTTCATTTTTTTAAATTGGAGATATATATATATATATATATATATATATATATATATATATATATATATAATGGTATTGCTTTCCATTCATGTGTGTCATCTTCAATTTACTTCATCAATGTCATATAGTTTTCATAGTACAGGTCTTTCACCTCCATGATTAAATTTATTTCCAGGTATTTTATTCTTTTTGATGCAATTGTAAAGGGGATTGTTTTCTTAGTTCTCATTCTGATAGCTAGTTATTAGTATACAGAATCGCAACATATTTCTGTATATTGGTTTTACAGTCTGCAATTTTGTTGAATTCATGTATTAGTTCTAATAGTTTCTATTTCTGTTTTTGTTTTTTGGTGGAGCCATTAGGGTTTCTAGGTATAATATCATGTTATCTGCAAACAGTGACAGTTTTACTTCTTTCTTTCAAATTTGGGTGATTTTATCTATTTTTCTTATCTGATTGCTGTGGCTAGGACTTCCAATATTATGTTGAATAAAAGTGGCAAAAGTGGACATCCTTGTTCCTGATCTTAGAGAAAAACCTTTCAGGTTTTCACCACTGAGTATTATGTTACCTGTGGGTTTGTCATATATGGCCTTTATTATGTCAAGGTACGTTCCCTCCATACTCACTTTGTTAAGAGTTTTTATAATAAATAGATGTTGAATTTTGTCAAATGCTTTATCTGAATCTTTTGACATGATCATATGATTTTTATTCTTCATTCTGTTAATACAGTGTATCACATTGATTTGTGGATATTTAACCACCCTTGAATTCCTAAAATAAATCCCACTTGATTATGGTGTATAATACTTTTCATGTATTGTTGAATTTGGTTTGCTAATATTTTGTTAAGGATTTCTGCATGTATGCTCATCTGGGATATCAGACTGTAATTTTCTTTTTTGTGGTGTCTTTACCTGGTTTTGCTATCAGAATAATGCTGGCCTCAAAGAATGAGTTTGGGAGCATTTGTTTGTGGAGAAGGATAAGTATTAACTCTTCTTTAAAAGTTTGGTAGCATTTGACTGTGAAGCTGTCAGGTCCAGGACTTTTGATTTTTGGGAGGTTTTTTTTTTTTTTTCCTGACTCAGTTTCATTAATAGTGATGCGTCTGTTCAGATTTTCTATTTCTTCCTGGCTCAGTCTTGAAACATTGCATGTTTCTAGGAATTATTCATTTCTTTTAGGTTGTCCAATTTGGTGGCATATAATTGTTCATTGTAATTGGTTATGATCCTTTGTGTTTCTGGGGTGCGGGTTGTAACTTCTCCTTTTTCATTTCTGATTTTATTTATTTGGGCCCTCTCTTTTTCCTTGATGAGTGCGGCAAAAGTTTATCAATTTTGTTTCTTTTCAAAGAACTCATTCTTCTTTCATTGACCTTTTTCTATTGCTTTTTTACATCTGTATTTCATTGTTCTGCTTTGATCTTTATTATTTCCTTCCTTATATTAACTTTGAGTTTCGTTTCTTCTTCTTTTTCTACTTCCTTTAGGTATAAGGTTAGATTGTTTATCTGAGATTTTTCTTGTTTCTTGAGGTAGGCCTTTATTGCTACAAACTTCCCTCTTAGAACTGCTTTTGCTGTATCCCATAAATTTCAGAGCATTTTGTTTTCATTTTTCTCAAGCTATTTTTTTATTTCCTCTTTGATATTTTTGTTGAGTCATTGACTTAGTAGCATGTTGTTTAGCCTCCACATGTTTGTTTGTTTTTTTCCATTTTTCTTCTCATAAATGAGTTCTAGTTTCATACCATGTGGTCAGAAAAGATGTTTGATTATTATTTCAATCTTCTTAAACTTATTGAGATTTGTGTTTTGGCATATCTTGGAGAATGTTCCATGTGCCCTTGAAAAGAACATGTATTCTGCTACTGGAGTGGAATGTCTGTATATATCTATTAAGTTTCTCTGATCTAATGAGTCACTTAAGACCAATATTCCCTTACTGATTTTCTGTCTGAATGATGTATCCATTGATGCAAGTGGGGTGTTAAAGTCCTCCACTATTATTGTATTACTGTCAATATCTCCCTTTATATCTGTTAATAAATGCTTTATGTATTTAGGTGCTCCTATGCTGGGTTGACAGATATTTATAAGTGTCATATCTTCTTGTTGGATTGATCCCTTCAACATTATGCAACATCCTTCTTTGTCTCTTGTTACAGTCTTTGTTTTAAAGTCTATTTTGTCTGATGTAAGTATTACCACCTCAGCTTTTTTTTGTTTCTATCTGCATGGTATATCTTCTCCATTCCTTCACTTTTGGTTTTTGTGTGTCTTTAAATCTGCAGCGAGTCTCTTGTTGGCACTATATATATGCGTTTTGTTGTTCTATCTTTTCAGCCACCCTATGTCTTTTGATTGGAACATTTAGTCCACTTACATTAAAGTAATTATTGACAGGTTTGTACTTTATGCATTTTGTTAATTGTTTTCTGTTTGTTCTTGTAGTTCTTCTCTATTCCCTTCTCTTTTCTTTTCCCTTGTTATTTGCTGACTATCTTTAGTGTTATGTTTGGATTCCTTTCTCTTTATATTTTGTGTATCCCTTATAGGTTTTTGGTTTTCATGAGGTTCATATATAACAACCCATGTATACAGCAGTCTATTTTAAGTTGATGGTTGCTTGAGTTCGAGCACATTTTAAAAAACACTACAGTTTTACTTTCCCCCACGTTTTATGTTTTTGATGTCATATTTTACATCTTTTTGTGTACTGCTTACCTATTTTAAATATAGATGATTTTTTACCATTTTTGTCTTTTAACCTTCATACTAGCTCTATACGTAGTTGACCCATTACCTTTACTAAGTGTTTGCCTTTACCAGTGAGATTTTTTTTCGTAATTTCATGTTCTTAGTTATGGCCTTCTTTTTCCATTTAAAGAAGTCCCTTTAACATTTCTTGTGAGACTGGTTTAGTGGTGATGAACTCCTTTAGCTTTTGTCTGTCTGGGAAACTCTTAATCTTTAATTCTGAATGACAACTTTGCCAGGTAGAGTGTATTCTTCGTTAAAAGATTTTTTTTTTTCCTTTTAGCATTTTGAATATATTGTGCCAGTCTCTTTTATGCTGTAAAGTTTCTACTGAAAAATTGAATAATAGTCTTACAGGGGTTCCCTCGTACTTAACTAGTTGTTTTTCTCTTTCCACTTTTAGGTTCTTTATTTTTCTGATCATAATGTTTCTTGGTATGAGTCTCTTTGAGTTCATCTTATTTGGACTCTATGTGCTTCCTGGACTTGGAAGTCTGTTTCCTTCACCAGGTTAGGGAAGTTTTCAGCCATTATTTCTTCAAATAGGTTCTCTGGCCCTTTTTCTCTTTTCTCTTTCTGGGACTCCTATAATACACGTTACTATGCTTAATGTTGTCCCAAAGGTCCCTTACACTATCCTCATTTTTTATTGTTTTTTTTTTTTTCTTCTTGCTGTTCTGATTTGGTGATTTTCACTACCTTATCACTGATCCATTTTTCTGCACCCTCTAATCTGCTGTTAATTTCCTCTAGTGCATTTTTCATTTCAGTTATTATATTCTTCAGTACTGATTGGTTCTTTTTTATATTTTCTATTTCTTTGCTAAAGTTCTTCTCCAGAGTTCAGTCAGCATCTTTATGACTATTACTTTGAACTCTTTATCTGGTAAATTGCTTATCTGTTTCATTTAGTTCTTTTTCTGAGGTTTTGTCTTGATCTCTCCTATGGAAGGTATTTCTTTGTCTCCTCAATTGGCTAACTCTCTGTCTTTTTTCTAGGTATCAGGTATATCAGCTATGTCTCCCAGTCTTGAAAGAGTGGCCATATGCAGAAAGTGTCCTGTGTGTCCAGTGACACAATCTTCCCCGGTCAACACAATGAGGTGCTCCAGGGGTATCCTCTGTGTGGACTGTGTGCCCTCCTGTGTGGTTGGGCTGCAACTGCTGCAGGAATGTTGGTGGGTGGGGCTGGCCCCCATCCAGGCAGGCTGAGAGTTACAGGCCATGACTGCAGCAGGTGCACTGATGTTTGGGACTAACCCCCAGCATGACTGGCTATGAGGCCCAGCCATGATGGTTGTGAGTGCACTGATGTGTGGGGCTGTCCTCCTGGAGCAGGATCCATTTTGGAGGGGTGCTGGTGCCAGCTGAGGCCACATGCTAGGTGGGGTGAGGTGAGAGCTGCTTTGGAGGACCAGGCAGACTGGGTGGGGCTAGTGCACAGGGGAACACCTCGGCAGGACACATGGTGTTGGCTTGGTTGATGCAGAGTGACAGATATGATATCTGCTAGTGCCAGGCCAGCTAACTGGGATGGGAGTTAAAAAAAAAAAAAAAAAAAGGCATCTGCCAGCACTTCCATCCCCAGAGAAAGTTCTACTAGATCCATATCCTCCCAGCACATGCCCTAAAATTAGTCAATGAATCTCCTTCTTGCATGACCCAGGTGCTTTCCAAGCTGCTGCCTCTGAACTGTGACTTGGAGTGATTGACCGTATCTGCAAGCCCTTCAAGACCTGACTCTCAGTTTCCCACAGCCTTCAGCACTCCTGGACATAAGTCCTACTGGTTTTCAAAGCCAAATATTATGTGGGCTTGTCTTCCCAGTTGAGATGTCCCAAGCTTAGGAGTCTGATGTTTGGCTCAGAACCTCCACCTCTCAGGAGGTACCTCCAAGATTGTGATATCCTTCCCACTTGTGGATCACCATGCCAGGGATGCAAGTTCTGACTAGACCACTTTTCTGTCCCTCCTACCTGTATTGATGTGGCTTTTTCTTTATATTCATAGTTGTAGAACATATGTTCTATGAGTCTTCTCTTCATTCTCAAAGATAGTTATTCTATGTGTAGTTGTAGTTTTGCTGTGTCCATGGGAGACGGTGAGATTGGAATCTCCCTACTCCACCATCTTGATCCAGACGTCCCCTCAAATACATTTCTATATATGAAGCAAAGTATAATTTGAAACTCAAACCTACATATCAATACTCCAAAATAGTAATATTCATTTACCACTATAACAAAATATGTACAGGATCTATAGCTGAGAACTATAAAAATCTGATGAAGTAAATCGAATAAGACTTAAAAAAAAAAAAAAGAAGACTGGGAGACTGCAAGAGGACTGATGGGCTGCTGCCACCCATGGGTTTAGCAGTCATGGTAGGAATTTTATATTGGATTTGATTAACATTTACAAGTATAATCAATATGCTAATGACTTCATCCAAGTTACTGATGAGATTGTTTTGTGATTTGTGTATTATAACACTGACCCAAGCTCATCAAGCAAAATGGAATGTTGATATAGCCTCAATATTCTGTTCAGTTATATTTTCTGGCAGGTCTTTGATCAAAGTCACAAATCTCAGTATACAAGAAATAAAATTATAAGCTTAAACTAATGACTATAGCTTATCACTCACCAAAACCTCATTCCTCAAACCTCAGGTCCCAAAATGAGTATATATGTTTATATAGATACTCTTTATATCTTGCAAATAGTAAGTTATTATGATTCTCTGTTAATACAGAGGGGAAAGTAAGCTATTGGGTTGGCCAAAAAGTGCGTTGGGTTTTTCCGTAAGATGTTAAGGAAAATCCCAAATGAGCTTTTGGCCAACCGAATATTTGCATCCCAACAAATGACATATACCAGTAGAGATAAACCACTGAGGGAAAGGGCCAAATCCTATTCATCTTCAAAGGTGCAACAGAGACTTGGTTGCCACAGAAGTTTGTTCAATGAATGAATATATCAATGAACAATAACAAGTATACAGCTCTAGTTGTTTAATAAGGAAAAGCCTCTTTAACTATTTTTGAACTAGAAATTTGACACCACTGCCAGAGGAACATTCATATTTTAGTTGCACCTTTGACAGCATCATCCAAACTACTCTTAGGCCAAAAATAACATGATATATAACTTAACAAATTTGAGCTTTCAGATAATAAATAACTGATGATGGTCTAAAATGTTAAACTAATTTTATCTTCCTTTGAATCGTGTTTTACAGATTTGAGCATCCTAAAGTAAACTGTGAAATAGGCTCATAATAATACTTATTATTATATTTTAGTGCTCCTTCCTCCCATTCATCACTATTTGTGCAATTCTCTCATTGATGGGAGCCCACCTATAGATAATACCTCATATTCTGTACCTTTCAGACACCCTTCTAACTCTTACCCAGACTTACCTGGCTAGGAGATAATAATTTATCTGATTAAATAAATTCATCTTTAAAAATCATAAAATGAATATATTATCCAATTTAGGAAAAAAAATTACATTTTCAAGAAGGCTTTTAGAAAATGAATACTTTAAACCCAACAGAATTTTAGAGCTGGAAATTTGGTAGAGAAATCTTACATCACATAATGGTAACTACTACAGCAACAGATATATTGAATCTAAAAATATATGTTTTTTTTATGTTGCTTGTTTCTTCAAATAAAAAAAAAAGTGGAAAAAAAAAAAAGTGGAAGAAAATTAAAGTGTCTGTAAGCCCTATAAGTACAATCAAAAGACCATTAGGTTAAAAGATAAAACACACACACACACTCACACATACACATACACACACACACACACACACACACACCTGTGTGTTGGGAAAAGGCCCCCCCCCATTAAAATACTGGAGACTTTTCAGAATAATAGCTGAGTTTTCCATTTTTGATCATTTTAATAGCTTAGATAAAAAAATAACCCATTTCACAATTTAATGCATAAAAAACTCATATGTAAATGAATTCTACTCAGTGATGTAACTAGGTTAGCAAGAAGAACCTGAAATTTAATGCTGATAAACAGAAAGTAATATAGTGGGAGCACAAAACTACAAATATAAATGCATGGTAAGATTCATACTTAACATGAGATATGTACTTGAAGCTATACAGGTAAGATGTGCTTTTTAAAACACAATCCAGTAAAAAATACATAAAAATAAATTATAAAAAAATTTAAGTAATCAAAAGTTTTTCTGAGGTTTCTGTTTTTGGCTATCAGGCAAATGTCTCTCCACATTTTGCAATAAAATATTTAGTAGAGAGACTCAATAAGGACACACAATTATTTTATCTAGGATTAAATGGCATGAGCTATGAGTATAATACAAAAAAAAAGTGAACCTTACATCTTTGTAGCCTCACAAAGATGGTGAGAGGAGTTTTACAAGAAAGAATGCTAAATATAGACTGGTATCATGCCAATCTCAAATTGCTGTATTCAGCTCAATAAAAAGTGACATGGAAAAGAACATTCATGGAAATGAAAATATTCAGAAAAGATGTCAAAAAGCACTTTTTTTAAAGGAAGCATAAAAATTACATGGCAATTCTACCTAAAGTAGTTTTTGAGAATAAATCTTCCGCAGTTAGTCATAAGGGAAACAAACCACAATGATAGTAAGAATCCAAAAAGAATGAACTACATTCTCATGTCTTTCATCAGGTTTGCTTGTGGGCATAAAATTTTCTTGAAAACTAAAATGCAGTAATGACTAAAGTGCAGAGAAAGACTTATTTCCTTTTACTTAATACTCAGAAAAGAGCAAGGTACTGTCAATCATGAAATGGTTCTTCAAAAATTTATGGGTGTGTGTACACACACACACACACACACACACACACAACTTTTAGAACCAATGCTTTTTGTTGTTGATATAATTAAAGTTCCAGATGGATAACTACTCTTAGTTCACAAAAATGTTTCCTTATTTTCCAACCCTACAGAATGTTAACTCAACGCTCTTTCACTTATCCTTTGCATTTTATATGAAAATATCTTGCCTATATTTCTCAATGAAATTAACAGTAGACTTTAAAGGCAGGCTACTTCACCATCAAGATCCTAGAAATGTAATATCTGATAGAGAGAAACAGTGTTAAAATTTCGAGGTGATATTTATCACTAATAACCAGTCACTTGAGGTATTATAAATCGATAAAGTGGAGAACGTGGAAGCACGAAGAGACGCATTGTGACAGATGAGGCACAAACTAGCCAGGACAGCTGACAGCAAAAGTCCTACTTTCAGCTAAAAGGAAGCTGCAGAGAACAGCTCAGGCATCTGCAGGCTTGCCGTCCTTAGGAGGCTATTTCCCTTAGCAATGTTCTCCACAAATTTGTATTGTGGAGCAAATTATATTCACTCACCAGTATTTATATAACATGTATTCTAGTGCTACATACCTAATAGAGGCTCAATAAACATTATTTATGAACTTGAATTAATGAAAATCTATGGTATATATAGCATTTGCAATTCAATGCAAACAGCATCTACTTCCTAAACATGAACATGTAACATAATAATTATTAATAAGTATTCTTTTCATTATAATAATAAAGTATATCATTATATTTATATATTATATTAATTACATGTTACAATAATAATAATAATTATTATTATAAGGGAGAGGAGGAAAAGTTACAGGAGGAAGAAAACAAGAGGAGATAGTAGACTTTGTTAAAAGTATCTGATCCAGATTATTGCATTTAACCCTCACAACAAACCTCTGATAGGCATGCCATGCTTACATCCATCCTTTCAGAAGAAACTGACTTAGAGAAACTTAATGGCCAAGAGCACATAGCTTGTCACCAGAGGAGAACACATCAGCTTACACCTCCCCAATTAAGGACTATTAATGTATACCGTGTTCTCAGCACTGAACAAGGTACTCAAGATATAAACCTGAAGATGTGGCTTCTGCCTTTCACACAGTCTAGTGAGGGGACCATAGAGCTCAGGCATACATACAAATGCTCTATAAACACAGATGAAGGATGAAACATGAAGAGCTCAAGGAAAACAGAAAATGAGGGATAGAACCAAAAATTGAATGAAAGCAGATCTTGCTGACAAAAAGTTTATATTCTTAGTCTACTAGAAGGAACTACAGCTCACATATAAGGGTCATCCCTACAAAGATGAATCCAATACCTATCATACCATATATCTAATACATCATAGGAAATAATGCTTTGTAAGTTATAAAGCACTATGTAAAACATGTTTTAGAAAGGGAATGAGATAACTCATCTGTGAGGCCAGCAAGTATTAGTTTCATGATGGTGACTTTCTAGACCCCATTTTACCCTCAGTACCTTATGCAGTGTCTGACTCAAAATAGATGCTCAGCAACAACACTGATTTATAAGTGGTCTCAGTTTTATAGCTGCAGTAACTCAAGTTTAGGTGTTTGTCAGCATGTGGTCAGACATTAAATTTAGGAGCTAAGACTGAAATCAAAAGTTTTCTGACTCCAAAGTGTGGGCTTTTTCTAAGGCAATCCAAAATAAGTGACTAAGACGGTGTTCATGAGAGAAACAAGAATTCTGGAAGCGAGGATTCTCCACTTGGTGGTGATTTTAAAAATGCTACCAAGTAACTATGCCAGCAGCCTATATAGGATCACTAAGTAGGTGTCATTGTGGCTTGCTGTACAAAAAAACACATGTGGTTGCCTAAACAATAAAACTAAAAATAGGTTAATCTCAATTATGTGGATAAATAGCCCATAGAATTAGAACTCATATTGTAATATTGATGCTAGAAGAACACCACAGTTACACAGAATCATAATGCATACACTCAGTAAAGGAACATTGCTTATTACTAAAATTTTGCTACTGAACAAGAAATAACTAAGTATATTTCACTGTGAGAAATTATCATCTTTGATGCTTTCTAAACAAGGGTCTGGAAGGCACTTAAAAATTTCTCTTCTGTAAGCTTTTTCCTCATATGCTTCCTTTTGAATGAAAGCCTCTCTGATCCCCTATTTAACATTTTATACCCCACTGCCTATAGCGCCTTCATTACTTTATTTTTTCTTCTTAGCACTTAATATCTAATATATTATGTATATTTTAAATTTTTAACTTATTTCCCCCACTAGGATATAAGTCCTACAAAAGGAGATCTTACTGAATGAATTAATGAAGTAAAGTTTCTCATTTTGCAGATGGAAAAATGGAGTTGAGATGTGCTCTATGATGTCTCAGGCCTGGACCAAAAAGAATCTCTTAAGTTCATCTCCTGTATAGAATGTTATCAGGACTAAGGCCTTTAATTTTGGGTAAGGTTGGAATCATATCTGAGTGTCAGGAAACAGAGTAGGAATCCTCAATGAACCTAAACTGGGATTTCAGAAATGTCTGTGTGGGTCTGATACAGAGGTCAAACAAATTGAGAAACTTTGTTATCAAAAGAAACTGAGACTATCATTGAAATAGAACATAGCCAAAGAGAAGAGGGAGCCAGACACGTTGAATTTGACCTAATAAAAAAGATTTAGTCACGGGAGAAGAAAGGAAATTATCAGTCAAGAGCAGAACCAGGCACTCAAATAACCCAGGGTTGTTTCACATGTGAGTCCTATGGAGCAAAGAAGTGTTGCAAAGGAACTTGTAAGTAAAACTGAAGGAACTGTCTCAACAAAATGACTAAGGACTTAGAGCATAAGCAAAAACTCTATAGTAAAGTGTGACAGAAAAATTAAAGGGAGGGGGTGTGAGGAGAAGACATTCTCGTCTAGTTTGGCAATGTATTACCATGGGAACAGCCAGAGGCCTCCAGTGCTTCAACTAGGAGACAGGATGGAAACTCTGGGCCCAGCAAATGCCTCACAGAATATAGCAGAACCTGAGGGATCCAGTGGCCGTGGGATGTCAGGTGGACATAGCATTACCCAGCAAAAGGCTTAGAATCAGGAAAAGAGGAAAGCATTACTATAGCCCAAGTAATAGCTGATTTGTTACCTGACTGAATTTGTGTTTGCACACATGTGAAATAACCTGTCTGGGACGCCTCAGAATACTAAGGAAGCATTTTTCCCAAAGGCTAAGAACGTGTATAAACTAGAAACTTTCAATAAAAAATTAAATTTATGTTATTACTATTAATGTGACTCCATTTGTAACCACAGGAATAATGAGGCCTATAGAAACTCATGCCAGTGAAAGAAGTACGAAAATAAATTTTAAATTTTTAAAAATAAAGTCTAATTGTCTAACTTTGACATCTGTGTCAAAGGAAAAAGTCTACAATGTCATACTTTCAAAACTGAACTTTTGATGTGCATTTCACAAATATAAAGTGATAATCAGCAAGATTCGAATTCAATACTTTAAGAAAATTCATATGAATCAGAGTACTCAGGTTGAAACTCAGTCCATAATATTTCGTAATAGTAGGTAGAAGTTAGAAAATGCCATGTAATTATTGCAAATACTTTTGCCACAAGAAATGGACTAGCAAATTCATTTTTAAAATATTTTTAAAATCAGTTTTATTGAGGTGTAACTCAGGTACAATTAATGCACCTATTTTAAGTGAACAGTTTAAGTTGTCAAATATATATACTCATGTAATTATTATCTCAAGATACAGAACATTTTCATTATCCTAAAATTACCAAAACACCCCTTTGCAGTCAATATTCTGCATCTTCCCCTCCCTCACGCAGCCGCTGATCTGATTTCTAACATTTTAAGTTAGTATTGCCTGTTTTAGAACTTCATAGAAACAAAAACATATTGTAACTAATCTTTTCCTCTGGCTTCTTTCCATAAGCATACATTTTTCTGAGATTTATTTGCATTCTTAAATGTGTCAATAGTATTTTGTATTGCTATATAGTACTCCATTATAAGAATACACTATAATGTACTTAGCTATTCTCTACTAAATTCATTTTTGAAGCAGTTTCTTCCATTACCTAAACAGCTCATTCAAAATCTCTCTTTACTTTCACAAATGTAATGCAACAACCCACCCATTATTTGTAGTGCAGAAATACGAAACTATCAGTCTGGATACAGATTGTTTATATTGAAAACTGAACACCTGGTGGTATGCAAATTACCTAATCTGCATATGTGCCTGCCTGTGTGTGCATGGGGGGGAAGGGTTTCCAAGTGGAGGACAACTTTAAGGGAGGAAATATTATTAAATTTGTATGTATGTAAATGGCACCATTTACATGGCTTATACTACTGTGTGTTTTGGTGAATGTGAATGTTCTTGTGGATCTGTTCATTTTGTCTTGTTCTGGTTTGAAAGTTTCTTGCAGGAAATAAGAAGCCAAGATGGAAAGGCTTCAGAAATGATTCAAGGAGAGTTATCATCTAGCAGAGAAGCAGATGATTTAAAACAGTGCAAAGGTGATCCACCTGTTAATGTACACGTAGTCTTATTTACTGCACAGTATAGTGACATTGCCTTTTGGGAGTAGAGAACAAAATCATACCTTGAGAGAAGGACCACTTACCAATCACCCTGAGGAAAAGACTGTGGAAAGCAACCTCCAAGATAGCCCCAATGATCCCAGCCTCCTGGTATTCGCCCCCTTTATGATTTCTACCTGTTGTGTGTGGACTGCACTCAGTGACTCAATTCTACTGAATTCAAAGAGGGAGAAGAGATGTTCTGTGACTAGGAGACTAAGTCATAAAAGGCAGCATGGCATTTCTTTCCTTTCCTCTCTCCCTTACTCTCTCTGTCTCCTGTCTTCTCACGAGCAGCAACAGTGAGCCACATGGCAAGGAATGGAGGCCTCTAGCTTAGACCCAGTCAGGTCAGAGTGACAGCATCCCTCCCTCCACCTCTGGTACTTGACTGCAGACTTGTGAGAGACTCAGCCAGAACCATCCTGCTGAAAGCTCCCAGATTCTGGACTCCAGAAACTCTTAGATATGACTGTAAGTTATTTTAAGCCACTGAGTTTTAGAGTAACTTGTTGGGCAGCAACACATAATTAATACAAGGTCTAACCTAGATCAAGAAATGGGAACTCTAGTGGTGAGCCTTAGACGGAAGTGAGTTAGAACCTTCTTATTCTGATAACACTTCCTAGGAGTTAGGTCTGAAACCCTCAGAAACATATGGTTCAATACTTATGGAAAGGGATCTTATGGCAAAGAGTTGTGAGCTAAGTGAGGAAGCATCCTACAGTCCCCTGGAGACAAGTCTGAGCCTGTGAACTAAAAGAAATGAAATGGAGCTGCCAACAGTAAGCTACTCTTTAGGTATGCTGAACTGTCATTGTCTCCAAAACTTTAAAAAAGGATGTTTAAAACTACAGCATGGTTTCTTTTTGTGTGAAATTAAGGGTGGGGGGGGGTGCTTAATAGTTGAGGGAAAGTGTTAAAAGATAGAACATTACAAACATCTCATAAGAACAGAGTTGTGACCCCAGCTACAGATAACAGCCACGCCAGTTACAAGTGGCCAAGCAGTGACCTAATATGTCCTTTGGCAGAATATAAAGTGACATGGCACTTTGACAAGTGAACCAAATCAGAAAAACATGGAGTTGAATTCTAAAATGCTGCTTAAACCTAACAGGAACTACTTGAGGATCTTCTTAAATAAAGATGATAATTCAAAAAGCCCGGCGTGGGGCCTGAGAGTCTGCATTTTGAACAGGCTTCCAGGTGATACGCATGCCACAGGTCCACAAACTATAATCTGAGTAACAAAGTTTTAGGGCATATGTGACAGTGATTGCCCATGAAGACACAAACAGAGCACTGGAACAGACATTGTTTAAGGCCCCAAATTCCTGCAACTAAAAACATGGAAGCTCAAAGCCATCATTATTTGGATATTATTACAAAAATGACTTTCCTTTATATTTACAGGCTGGTTCAACCTAGACCAACAAGTTCTGTATAGAAAAACAGAGGGATCTGGAGGTCACCAAGTGGCTTCAGAACCGTGTTTTTGTTCTAAATATGTCTCTATTTCTCTACGGATACATCATGCATAATCCTGCTTCAATATATATGACACACTTCATATTAATACAAAGAGACTGGGAATTCTCTAAGAATTTTGGCAGACAGACAACATTATGGAACTTGAGCCAAAGAGATTTTAATGAACTATTTTCAAATGAAGGGAAAGCTTGAAGCAAAATATGCATTTCTATTTAAAAAAAAAAAAAAACCAAAAAACTTAAGCCTATTTGTAACCTTGACTAAATACGTTTTTTTTTTTTTTTCTTATTGCTGAGACAGAAAATACAAAATCTACAATTTGAAATCTTACTTCTATCCAGGAAGGTGCTGCTTTTTTTTTTTTTTTTTTCTTAATTCAAGTCATTTCTCTCTCATTGCCATTATTGCCCTCTCTTTTGTTTTTAAAAATATACATTCAGTGCATAGCAAAATCACATTATCATTAAAAGAAGTATTTAAATTTTACTCTTTCTTCCTAAAAAGAAAAATTAAACTCCTTTTTGAGTTGTGCTGCTATCTTTCCTACTTATTTTGAGTTGTTTATATTAGTTGCCATCCATTGTACAGAATAAGCCTAAATAAGCAGATTATATAATTTCCTTTACTGGCAATTACAGAGGACAGTTTCCTCTAGTTTTGAGAAAGCATGTGCTCTCTATTTTCCTTAAAAATAAATAAAGGAGAAATTAAATTGCACATGTCTTGAGTACAATTCAACTGGATATTGCTTTTTTAGTGCTTTGTAGTGACAGAGGAAATGACTTTTTATATTTCAATCTTCACTCAACTAAACTCAAAAGAGTAAAGCACCTATAAAATTATGATCACTGATTAATATCAAATCAGTCTAAATGCAAGCAAGGAGCTTAATATAGCAAAAATAAAGTGATGCTATTTATACCTGAATTTTCAGTTAATTTATGTTCTTTGAACTGCTGATTGCTTTAAGAGAGGCAGATATAAAAATGTCTTCAATAAATTGCTGCATTTCTCAAACAACTTGGTATGTTGTTGGAGTTTTGTGGCTGGCAGCATAATGAGAATGAATGGCTTACAATCAACTGGGACTGACCCACTTAGTCATTCACACCATCCATCAAATGGGAGAATGCTTCAGAGATACAAGGTCACACCCTTGCCACAATTATTCTGTCTAATGAGGTATCACGAGATGTCTACTAGTTCAAAGGTGTGTCGTAAGGGCAGCTGAGATGAAATATTTTGTATCCTTACACTGAAGTATGGATACACATTTCTGAGTGGGTCCTTGTCACAATATCAAATTAAATGAAAAATGCCAATTCTTTATGAAATCATTTGCACTTTAAAGAGGTAGAAGTGATACAAATTTTACTTTCATGTTGTCTAGAAGTGAAGAAAAAACAAACAAACCCTCAGGAGAGGTTTTTTTTTTTTTTTCTCCAAAAAACTCAATGACAGGTTGACTTAATTATTCAAATGGTAATTTTTTATAGTAGATAATTAGACCATATGTTAACCTCAGAATTTAAAATAACCAATTTGCTTACATTGTGTGGTTCTTGTCTAACTCTGTAGAGGTACCATTTTCAGAGTGAAAAATGAGGCTTAGGTCAAATGAAAGCATCCATTAACATATTATTTCCACAGAAATAATTAACATATTCTCCACAGAAATCCATAGGAGTGTATTAATTATCTAGGCAGCTGATCTAAAGAAGTTTTTTTATTGTTAATTGCTAATTAAAGAAAATGAATGGTAAAAGTAAATTAAAAAATAAAAACATAGATGAACTATAAAAGCTAATGAGGCAATTTACAATTAATTGAATAGTTTTACATGAATTTTCCCTCAAATAACCAATAATTAATTCCAAATAAGTTGGAAAAATCAGTGACAATTCTTTAAGCTATCTTGGCTTTAAATTTCTACAAAGTGAAGCAAACATAACCAAGCTTTTTAGAAAGATATGTTTCCTTCTCAGTTCACTCACCAAATAAGCTGATTTTCCATAGGCAATTGGGTTTTGCTTTTTAGCTCATTTTGCTGGGCAGCTTCGGGGTCATAACTATGCCTTAAATACAATTTGCCCACATTATTAATAGTTCTGGGAACTTTTTTATTCAATCTGTGGATGTTATTAAGTATTTATATAATAAATTAAAATTAGAATTATGTATGTATCAGTGATAAGCATTAACTAATTTCCAAAGCCCACCTTAGTGTGCATTTTAAAATACTTTCCCTACAAGCTACAGCTACTTTATTAAAAACAATAAAAAAATAAAACCTAATGTACCAAGTGCTTTCTTCCATAATAAATCTAAGACTTTAAAAATTAAGAACATAACATGATGATCTCATGTAATAAGAGATAAAAATGCATATGCATTAGTCCACTGTATATTAATTAAATACGTTCTATACATTCTAAAAGAGAAAGGATGTGATATTGCCATTACCCCTACCTCTTTATGCATATTATTTGTAGTGTGATTTTTAAAAATAATTGAAACTATTTTCCTTTCAAATATTTTCTTCTAATCCCTCATAATCACAGTCACATACATACAAACATACACATTTATACCTACATTTAGGTTCTGACTTAATTCTACAAAAACACCTTAAAGGTAAGTAATAGGATTTCTGCTTTACAGAAGAGAAAACTGAAGTTTGCTGACATTAGTAACTGGCTGAAGACCAAGAATCTAATAATTAGCAGAGCTAGAATTGATCTGAGTTTGACTATTTCTAAAGCCCAGGTTCCTAATCAATGTAACTATTAAACACTATACTTAAAAAGAGTGAACTGGGCTTCCCTGGTGGTGCAGTGGTTGAGAATCTGCCTGCCAAGGCAGGGGACTCGGGTTCGAGCCCTGGTCTGGGAAGATCCCACATGCCGCGGAGCAGCTAGGCCCGTGAGCCACAACTACTGAGCCTGTGCATCTGGAGCCTGTGATCCGCAACAAGAGAGGCCGCGATAGTGAGAGGCCCGCGCACCGCGATGAAGAGTGGCCCCCACTTGTCGCAACTGGAGAAAGCCCTCGCGCAGAAACGAAGACCCAACACAGCTAAAAATAAATAAATTAAAAAAAAAAAAAAAAAAGGTCCACATCAAAAAAATCTTTAAAAAAAAAAAAATAGTGAACTGCTTATTTTGTTACCAAATTTGTTAATCATTTATTTCGTTATAGAATGTATATTGAACAAAAAGAAGTAAAAGTTGTCAAAACTTACCAAAAGCACTTAATTATGTTTATATGTAGCATATACATCACATCCACAGCCGCATGTGTTGTGTGTTTGTGTGCATATGTATATATATATACATATGTGTATATATATACACACACATATGTTTGTTAATCTACTCACTCACGTTTAATGAGTCCATGTCATACACTATTAGATTAGGCCCTCATAGTCTAGCAATTACTAAGATAATTTTTTTCTAAAATAATATTTTTTGTGTGGTTATAAACAATGACCAAATTTTAAAGAGAGCATAAAATAAAAGGAAACAAAGAATAAGCATACATATTAAAATGATTGTATGCTATTTCTTATGGGCTTCATAATTTAATATGTACATTAATTATTTTCGTTAAATGGAGCACTGGTTAAATTTACCTTTGACTCCAAATTGGGTATAATGGTGACTACCTTGAAGAGCTGGTAAAATGTGAAAAATGAGAAGCTAGCGGTCAAGAATTGAAGTTACAGAAAAATAACTTATTTTGTTAGGAAATATATAATTTATACATATAAGAATTAGTTAAACTATAAGTTACAAGCCTCACAGTTGTTCAGAGTATTGGAATTTACTATTAGAATAACATTTGGTTACAGTGTATGAGAATAAGTATAACATGTGCAAACATGATATATCTGACTGGTAATAAAGACCAAGTCCTAGGTAGTATATGTAACTTTTGCCAAGTAAATCAAATCAAACATGAAAAATTTATGAGTGTTTCTAAAAAGAATGATCCAAAAAGGCTAAAGACATTGTATAGCTATCTTTGTATCATGATTATTAAAGGATTTTCTCTAGTTACATCATGGTCTTTGATTTATTTTTTGCTATTATAATAGCAAATGAGACACAAAGCATTGCATGAAAGAACATGCTTCATTACCAACAGCACAGATAATAAGAATATAAAAGGCTCCCTCAAAATTTCTCCTGCAAATATGCTATTATTTGGTGTCAAGATTGTCCATTAAATTATTTAGCATATACAAATACACATGTTAAATAGTTTATTTGGTACCGAATAATAATATATTTGGGGAAGAAACTTGGGGGGAGCCTTTTTAATGCCCTTACTTATTATCTGTACTATTGGTAATGAAGCATGTCATTATTTGGTACCATAATTGTCCCTGAAGATTGTTTAGAATATGCAAATACATGTGTTAAACAGTTTATTTGGCACCAAATAACATATTTGGGGAAGAAATTTGAGGGGAGCCCTTTTATGTCCTTGCTTATTATCCATACTATTGGTAACAAAGCATGTTATTATTTGGTACCAAGACTGTCCATTAAAATTTTTAGCACATGCAAATATACTTGTTAAATACTTTATTTATAGCCTGTAATAATTTAATAACTTATTTGATTTTTTTCTATCCAAAGCAAACTGATAAAAAACTATTCTTTGTATAAACATACATTGAGCACTATCAGAGTTTCATTCTTCAAATGAATTTACTGAACTAATTCAATGAGTCACCATTTGACTCTATGAAGAAAAATTGGCATTTTATTAACATTGAAATACCAAATCAACAGAAATCAAAAAATGCAGTTGGATTCATTTACGATCCATTTTAAAATAATGCATGACTTGAAACTTTTTTGAGGCATTAAAACAGCACATCTTAGATTAAAAAATATTTTTAATTAAAGCATCCTGCACTTCAACAGCAAGTTCTATAATATAACTGCAATGGTAAGCAAAGATTTCATTAACTTCCGCCAGAAGTCCCAGATTTAGGAATATCGGCTGTAATTAGAAAAATTAAAGCTACACTTCAGAATTAATTGAAATTATTAAAGTGTTTACTCTTGCATTATTTATAGCTAGAATGTCAGCAAGAAGCATTTTACACCTTCTCATAAGTAATTCTACAGTGTATATTACCAACATAACATGACTTCCATTGAATACTGGGTCTTTCCAGGTGGGCCTGCTATAAGTTATCATTTTATTCTGATTCCCTGAACAACTTCATAAAAATTCTTCACTGGGAAAGCATGAAGACTAATGCATTCCTGATGGATGGGTGTGATGCAAGATTCAGGCATTTGCTGCCCTCATCAAATTTACCAGCAGGATTCACCAGAAACAAAGATAGTCTTATCAGACAACTGCACTGTGTATGGAGTGACCAGCAAGCCACAGACTGAGGCTCAGTTTTCTAAAGGCAGAAAATTTTACAAAACCTGAAAAGACATGGATTGTAACTGTAAAGTATCAATTCTATGTTTTTATTAACTCATTCTTTGATTTCATCTCAGACACTGTATTCATTTTTATTGTAAGTATTACGTATTTTGAATTTCTTAGCTCAAAGTAGATGTGTCTTCAGAAAAAGGAATTGACCTACTATCATAATTTAAAGCAAATAAGACTCAGCCCATGATTTCTGTTTGTGACCTCAACCCACACAGCACAGATAAATTCACTATCATGGAAGGAAAATGAAGGTTAAAAAGAAAAAATAGCTGCAACAATTTAGCAATCTTCTTTAAAGTTTTACATTTTTAGGTGATTCTCTGTATAAAATAAATTAAAATTTTACAGAAGTCCAGACACATTCTTTATTGAACAGAAGTCTGCAATGTCAGTTAAGTTACCTGGGTTCTAATTTCACATTTAATTCTGAAAAAATAATTATAAAAACTTGGTATTGAATATCATGGAGCCTCTTGTTCATTATTAGTAATACTAAATGTTTTCACCTAGACTTTTTCTTGGTAATCCAAACAACAGAATAGATGACAAAACATCTCATCTACCTATTTTAGATTCAGAGTATAGAAAAATTGTGCAAGATATAAAGAAAAGAAGGGAGACAATGTAAGTTCTCACCAATTTTTTTATAAGGTGTAAATAACTAAAGTGGAGAATACTAACTTCTTCAGTATCTGTTCTCCTCTTCCCCCTTTTAATAGAAGCAACTCCCCAATTTAGCTAGGTACCTGGCCACCCAGCTAGGCACTACATTGCCCAGCTTCCCTTGCAGCCAGATATGACCATATGACTAGATTCAATGGAACTGGAATGGAAATTCCCTTAAAGCAACGCTGTTTCCCTTAACTTCCTATCTATTTATTATCTAAATTTGACCCTGAATATAAGGACTCCTCTCTAGGTAATGGCTGAGCATCAAGATGGAAGAAACCTGGGTCCATGAATGTCCTTGTGAAATAAGTGTCATCCCATCAGCCTGGGCCACTCAATTGAGGACTATTATGTAAGAAAAATGTTTCTATTTCATTTCAGATACTTTGTTTTGGGGTCACACTAATAAAATAAAGGTTTAGTGTGTAATCTAACTTGTACAATGTTGAATGCTGACTCTTTATAATTATTTACTACGGATTTATTTTTTGAAGTGTACCATATGGGTTAATAAGTACTTTAAATTCATTTAATTTTAAATCAATTAGGACTACCGATAGATGAGCCAAAATGTGGGTGATGGGCTCTAGAATTCTTAGATTGGTTACTCTACGGGAAAAGACAAACAAATGAACAACCAACTGCTTACCAGGACAAATACTGCAACTTTTTTCAAAGTTTGGTCATGAATATTTTATAATTTTCCAAACTATTCCAGTGATCACGTGGCTGTTAAGTTACTTAATCAGAGAACTCAATTCTGAGATTTTTGCATAGATTGCAATAACTCAAGATTACTCTATTTTCCAAAAAAAAGGCGTTTTTTTCCCTTCAGTTTTGTGAAGTTTTCAGCACTAACATCTTGATTCTTTCCTCTTCTACTCAGCTTTCCCCCTTCCCAGTCCTTCCTTCCAATCTCCCCAACAGATCAGACTCAATAATTATCAGCTTTAGTTACTGATACAAAGAAGCAGATCCAATAAAATGGGCTCTTTCGACCACAGAAATATATTAATATGGATCCAATCAATATTTTTGCAGTCATCACAATATTTTGGATGTGTAGTCTAAAAAGGGGTTCATGCAATATTTTCAAAGGTCACTAAAAATGCAGACATGGAAGCTGTGATTACATACTTACTTCATCTTAAGATATATCACTTTAAAATCTGGGGTACCTTTCCTAAGACAAAATGGATTAAAAAATCAATGATTTTTTTCAAGCCCTTGTATAAACAAATTTCCTTAAAAAATAATTTCTACCTGGTAATTCAACAGAAAAGCAGTCATATGTTATCTAAATATCCAACAAAGGTTTTTTGGAAGTTCTTAATATCAAAGCTACATTGTAAAAACATATCATGAACTGTTTCCCCTTTTGATCTGCAACATTCTCTTCAAGACAGATTTCATGTTATACAATGTGTGCCACGATCCTGGAAAGTGCACCCAAATTCTTAAGATTGATGACAGTAACTACATACATGCCATACCCAACAGATGTTACAGTAGCATTTCCAGCAACAAAGACCTGGAGCCCAGCCAAGCTGTGAGCAGCAGAGTCTGTTCTTATGAGGGCTGGGCTACAGTAAGAAACCCACACAGTTCCAGGATGGTAAGCCAAAGGAGGCTGACCACTTTGGAGTTGGCAGGGGAAACACAACATAAAATTTTGCTAGAGATCATTACTTAGTATGGCAGATACTGGCCGCTGCTGGGAAACAACAGAAAACTGATCGATTTGTTGTGCAGAAATAATACAGTAGGTGGTTCATCTTGAGCAAAGCCACAAAAAGAAAGAAGTCCCTCAAATTTGGCATTCTACTGTATATATGTCATTGGCTGGAAAGGATACTCATGATACTCTGAAATCAGATTAAAAATTAGTGTCTGAAGGACACATACATGTAATAGTGCAAAATTTGAGAAGCCTCTTCAACAAGGAAAAAGCAATTATAAATCGTCATCATCGTTATCATTTTCATCATAAGCTACCTAAATTATTCAACTGTTAACTTCAGTGTGTTTGTATGGCTTTATTATAGAGTACATAGTACAGCAGGGGAGAAGGCAAGAAATAATGATGAAAAGGTAGTTTGCAACCTGAGTCAGGAAGGTCCGTTTATGGCACACTAAGTTTTCCTTTTAACATTATACTCCAGGCAATAAAGAATCTTTTAATGCTTTAAGCATGATCAGATTTGCATTTTGAAAAAAAATATATCTTTTGGTGGCAGAGAAAAGAATAGAGGAGATAAGGTAGAAGTAGGAAGACAGGAAGTAGTCATCCAGGTAAGATTTGTGCTATGGACTGAATGTTGCATCCTTCCAAAATTCTTATGTTGAAATCTATTCCCCCATGTGATGGTATATGGAGGTGGGACTTTTAGGAGGTGTAGGTCATGAAGATAGAGTCATCATGAATGGAATTAGTGCCCTTACAAAGAGATTGCGGGGAGCTCCCCTGCCCTTTCCACCATGTGAGAATACAGCAGGAAGAAGGCTGTTTACTAACCAAGAAATGGGCTCTCACCAGACACCAAAACTGCCAGCACCTTGACCTTGGACATGCCAGCTTCCAGAACTGTGAGGAATAAATTTCTGTTGTTCATAAGCTACCCAGTCTATGGTATTTTTGTTATAGAATGGAATATGACAATTCCATTCCATAAGCCTGAATGGAATTCGACAATTTGGTAAGACCCTGAAGCAAAATTATGGCATGGGGGAAATTTTAGTAAATAATACAGGGTGGGCCTGACAGAGCTTGCTCACTGATAGTTATCATTTTTGTGGTAGGACCCCACTGAGATAAAGGTGGATGCTGGCACAAATTTGATGAGACAACCCAGACCTTTAAAAAACTTTACTCTCTTGAAGTTGCAGATTCTGCTTATTTTAGCTAATTTTCTGGACCTATTACATTTGTTTGCCTGCAGAGATCTAATCCAAGGTATCTTGTATAACCCATACTGTATATGCAAATTATACTGTATATAATGAGTATATTACATTTTAATAATAATTAGACTACCCGTTTAAAAACACTTTGGATCTGAAGATTATGTCTTCTTTGTTCATAAATCAAAAGAAATAAAAAGATATTATTGCCAATGCGTGAAAGAGTCCAGGGTTTCTTTGTTTTTTATTCTTGACCACTGCTCCTCCTACAAGCTTTTCAGGGACAGAAGGCCAAACCCTTGCTTGTAACAAGCATTTTAACAGTTTAGCAGTCCTACAAAGGTCTCCAGGGAACAAGTTTGCATCACAGAACTGCCCAGTTTGGCACATTTTCTACTCCTCAATTCTCACTTAGAAAGGAAAATCCATTGAATTTTCTTGGCAAGTAATCAGAACACCTTAGGGAGGAAAGACTTCAGGAAGACCTTGGGGGGAAAAGATAATCCAATAAACTTGTTCATTAAGTGTTTCCATATCTTTCACACCTGAAAGGAAGAGGTTTGTGCCTCTTGAAATATGAGTCATAAAATAACTTTAACTTTCTATTTTTGGTATTATGTATTTCCCTCAATATAGGGAACATGCAATTTTTTGTATATGCTTTGCCATATTGTGGTATTAATTAAAATTATAACTTGACAAATGTATAGCTAATATTTTATTTAGTTTGATTTTTTAAAACATCACAAATTTATGATAATTTTACAGAACATCTAAGATATTTCTCATGTCCTTTCAAAATTAGGGCACCAGATTTCCACCAATAAGCATCGAGCATTTCTCATATATTAGAAACCAAATAAATGTTTACTAAGATTATTTTATTCAACATTTTTAAATTTGGTTAATGTACAGGTAATAGTTTAACTTTTCAATTCTTATAATCTAACAATTAAATCATGATTTATGCTGTAACTCATATTCCCTCAATTTAAGTTTCAAGTAAGCAGTCATGCAAAAATTCAAGAAAAGTGATCAACACACTGGAAAAAAAAGAAAAGCAAAAGTAGTTTACTATTGCCATCAAATGAAAATTACAATGAATTTAATCCAATGTGATGCAATGGTGTAAATAATACCCAGACTACATGGCAATGAGACATAAATAGTAAGAGTTCACAAAAATAATTGTTATTAAAATGACTCTTACAGGACCAATTTTTGGTTTTCCTCTTCTTAATTTCTTTAATGCTTACAATCAGCAACACTTATATTATACTTTGTACCAGTTAGTTATGCCAGTCTCATGTCATTATCATGGGAAGCATTCATTAAAGCACTGGTAGATGGGGCCCTCTTGACCCTAAATCTCACTCCATGGTACATCTGAGCTCATCTTCCCTGCCTTTGCATTTCTATTCTGCTATGCCTTCTACATAAGACAAACTGACTCAAACATCTAGGTTGATTCTCAAAAATTGTGGCTCTTGGTCACCAGTCACTAAGTGTAACAAGGTATGTAAAAAGCTGATGCAGCATAAAATCTATGGCCAAGAGTCTATAGGGGCCTGCCTGTTTGGTGGGAACCACCTTGCTCAACCTACTCCTGAGAAGGGACCTGAGCTTGGAGGGACACCACTGGCAAAAACAGAGAGCACATCAGGTCTCTTTCTACCAGATCAACACTCTCCAAGGAAGAAAAGAAATACACACTACTATATATAAAATAGATACCTAATAAGGACCTACTGTATAGCACAGGGAACTCTACTCAGTAGAGTTACTCTGTAATGACCTATATCAGAAAAGAATCTAAAAAGGCGTGGGCATATGTATATATATAACTGATTCACTTTGCTGTACAGCAGAAACTAACACAACATTGTAAATCAACTATTCTCCAATAAAGATTTTTAAAAAAGAAAAGAAAAGGAATACACTCTAAAGCATTTGCACAGTCCTTACACACTCAACTTTGGCAAGAGCTATCTGGAGATAGTTGGCCTTGGTGTGGTTTGTCCTCACTTCTTTGTTTCCCTGAGCAACACTTTCACGATGTTCCATTCCTGTATGTTATCATATACTTACAATAATTTGTGTTGGCTTCGTTTTAAAGGAATTGTATCATAAAAGCAAAGCTGGGATACCTCATGTTTTCCACATTTGATATATAAAACCTATGCGATTGTGGAATTCTTATATACTAATGTTGTACATATGGGAGAACATATAAATCTATGTCAAAATGCCAATATAGCAAAGTGGTTTAAAATGTGGGATGTGCAGGCAGAGCACAAAGGTGCTTCACTTGATATGCTACAATGGGCAACTTTCCCTTGCTTCTATGTGCTTTAGTTTCCTCATCTGTAAATTAAAGATAATAACTGTACTGATTCCATGGGGCTGAGGTGAGAATAAGTGAGTTAATGCCCATGAAGCACTTAAAATACTGACTGGTATACATTAAAGAGTCAATAAATGTTAGCTATTATTATCACCTTCTATCTTAAGGTTTTTTCAGAGCTCATGAGACGATTCCACAGGACAAAAAAATTCCAAAACCCACGATGCCATCACTGATTAGGGACAAAAATTGCTTCTTTCTTTTAATGTAATAAGAAGTGATAATTAGAACCATAAGAAGTGATGGACTAGTCATGAAATGTAGATTGTTACATCGATGAGAGCGATGACTGAGATGTAAGGGAACTGCACAATACAAAAAATGGTGTAATCTATTAACAAGTCTTAACAATATACACTTTTATATTCTCACGTGACCAACAGAGTCATCCCTGTGTAGCTGTGGCACCAGGTTCCTACTAAGATCAAAGGAAATGAGCAAAAAAGGGAAACTTGGCAGTAGAAATAGAAATGGGAAGAGATACTCATTTCCTATTGAATAAGGGAGAAAGGAAGCCTGCTCTAGTAGGAAACACATGATCTCTTCTGACCTAGCTCCATAAACAGATTCATCTCCAGGTTCAGCCCATAAGATTTCACACCAAAATAAATATTGCCTGAAATTTCTTTCTCTGAAAACAGCATATATATAAACACACAGACACACAGAGCATATATATATTGTATATATTATATATATATATATATATATTACAATTAGAATATTTCTTTAGATGTACTACTTCAAAAAGCCAGAAAGTATCAATGTGTCTTAGGGAATGTGTAATTTATGTTATTAAGTCTGGCAACTTTCCACAATGGAGGTGGTCTATGGGAAAATAGAAAGCACCAAAAAAAAAAAAAAAAAAAAAACACACAAGAGGAAGGCATGCCATCCTGAGGGGCAGGGAAATGAGACACTGAAGTGCTGAATTCAATTCTGAGAGCACACAATTCTACCACAAGAAAGCCCTGTTGTCTTGAACCACACAGGTATAAATGATGAGGCTAAGACATGTCTTACAGAGCTAACCACATATATTTCCTAGGAGGCAACAAATGGATAGCACAAATGACACAGAATGAACACATCCATTCAGAGGAGAAGCCACCGGACATCCTTACACACTAAAATTACAAGCAATGATCCACTGAAATAAATACCATTAATAAATATTAATTAAGAACTAAGTGAGTATATTATAAAATAAAATGGAAAATAACAAATGATGGGAAGACACTTTCCTATCTTTTTAATGCACATAGTCCAGCATTAAAATTTAGAAATGTAAAAGTTTCCTTGAAGGTGAAACAATATACTGTCTCAGGACAGTTTTTCAAATATTACTGTTGAGTAGTACAGTATCTTTGATAAGGGCTCTTAAGAAGAATAAAAACAGAAACTCTTTAAAATTAAATCAGAAACTAGAGAAATCAAGAGGTGAATTTATGGTAAATTTTTAACTCCAAAGATATCTAACAATCCAAGTAAGTTTCTAAAAATTTAAATTACACTTTTGTCTTCCTCTTTATTTGATCCAAAGTACATATTATAAGACCGCTTATGAAAATAAGCCACACATCAAAATGTACAGGTAGAATTTCCTCTCTTTTTCTCTGTTCTCTTTCCCGGTAAAACCAATACACTTCTCCAATGATGCTTTGGTTACAACTGAAACAACACGATCCTTGACTATAACTTGTATTGTACCCCATGAATTTGGAAATACAAGGGACTGGTACATGGACTATAAACTGCTACAGTGGTCTGGAGAATTATTTGTGTTTTCCATATCTTGTCAATATGAGGAGGGTAGAGTGATATGCTTATCATACCCTACTGCCTGCCTCTCTGGAACTTTGGAGAGTGGGGAACATGACCAATTAGCATTGGAGTAATCCAGCTCTGAAGATGTTGAAAGATGTCAACTTTGCAGTGGAATACAGCATAGCCTACAGCTGCTACATAAGCAAAAAGGATTCCACCCAGCTTCCAGAAGAGATGCCTCTGACTCAGGATGACAGCCAATGAGCAGGGGGAAATGATAAAAGAAGCCATGTACCGAGAAATTTTCCTGTGATTTAAGAGAAGAGATTCTTTAGGGAGATTACATTTTCTCCATGGAATAAAAAAAAAAAAAATTCTTGATAATGGGGAAACATTTCATAAGAATATAAGATGGTCGCAATTTGGGCAATTTTATATTGCTACCGTACGAGTGTTTACTCAGCGTTGCTTGGCACACTGGAGACAATAAATATTTGGGGATCAAGTGTTATATGGGTTATGCCGCCATGTGGTACATATTGCATAATCCTGACTAGTGATTCTGACTTGAAAATATATCCAAGCTGGGAAACAGAAGAGAACGTAACTTCTAGGAGTAGTGCATACGGTGCCTGTATTTTCCTGTCCTTGATTTTTGTGGCAAAATCAAAGAGGAATTAATACAGATCAGGAACTGATAAACTAACCTCCTAAACGGTTCCAGATGGATACAAGGTAGCAACGGCAAAACCTGGGACTATGGCACAGTGAAGGTATGAGCCAGATTCCCTGCTAATCTGATGACCATCTACTCCAAGGTGAAAAGTCATATCTCGAAGTTTGAAACCAATTTGTGGGAAGAATAAAAAGTGGAAGAATATGGCTTTTAAGGCAAGATTAATAAGTCTCTCCTTTCCTCCATCCTCTCTGCTCTACATCCTTCATTCTACCTCTAAGTACAATCTATGATCTTGATCATATAGATTCTAGGTCACTGTACTTGGACAACATCTCAGGCATACAGCATGGATGAGTATTTTTTTTTCCTACCTAAATAAATGTCTTGGACAAGTGGCCTAGACCAGTTCATTTAAAAATAGGAAACACACTACTGCTCTTATTTTTTCTTGGTCTGTATTCTAAATTAACCTTTCCTAGGGGCTTCCCTGGTGGTGCAGTGGTTGAGAATCTGCCAGCCAATGCAGGGGACACGGGTTCGAGCCCTGGTCTGGGAAGATCCCACATGCCGCAGAGCAGCTAGGCCCGTGAGCCACGACTACTGAGCCTGCGCGTCTGGAGCCCGTGCTCCGCAACAAGAGAGGCCGCGATAGTGAGAGGCCCGCGCACCGCGATGAAGAGTGGCCCCCGCTTGCCGCAACTAGAGAAAGCCCTCGCACAGAAACGAAGACCCAACACAGCCATAAATAAATAAATAAATAAATAAATAAATAAATAATTAAAAATTTAACCTTTCCTAGAACTGGAAGGAAGCCATGTTCTAGGCCTTTGTCCCAAGACAATCTAATGAAAGAAACAGGAGTATATCCTATGATATAAATCCCATAATACATGTGTTTAGTGGGTAAGTAGTAAAGAGGTCTATGAGCACACATGCTTGCCAGGCTTTGTTCTCTGTTCTTGTAGCTGCTGAAAAGGTCTATTTTTCAACAGTACAAACTATATTTGAGAAGTATAACTTTGGGTAGTCTTTGAAAAGTATAATTCACAGGGGTCCCAATACAATAAATGCATTAATAGACTTGTGTAGCTGATTGCTTACATATTTGCATTCTTAAAATGGATTTTTTGTAAAAGTTCACTAATCCTGCATTTAAGTGTAATATTTTTTGTTCTTTGACAAAGTAAATCAGATAGCATCATATATGCAATGAATCTTACAACAAGGCATCCCAGTTAAAATTATACACATTTAATTTGAGGTTAAAGATGGCTGCTTTTAAGTCACCAACCATGTTATAATCAAATACAAATTTGTTCCTTTCCTTTTTAGCACCTAATATAAGTACATACACTTAACCAGGTAAGTAAGGTCCATAACAGCACATGTAAAAGAACAGCAATCATGTTCTCTGCAATTTTATACATCTCAACCTTAAGAATATTTAATTATTATAATGTGGTATTTAGAAAATATATGAAATTATTACAAGGCAGAAGGCCTTGGTAAAATGGTATATTGTTGAAATTTCATTTGATTTAAGGACTAATCAGAGAGCAATTTGATACAGTACACCCTAATATATGTTCTCTTTGACAACTCAATTATTGTATATACACTTCTAAAATTTTAAGCCCACTATTTTCACTAATTTCCATCTTGAACAGATGTATTTAAACACACACACACATACACACGGGCACGCACGCAAATACACACAAAGAAAAGCAAATACACTCTCTATAATTAATCAGCCATAATTTGCATTCAAAAGTAAACAAATTTTAAATATAGCATGATCTCCCGGTCTCCCATGATTTAAAACGTAAAACATTTATAAAAATATAGGTCACTTGCTACCATTCAGAGATTTCTGTCAGAAAAGGAAAGGACTGGGCACACTGATTTTCTTAGAGGGGAGGAAGTTTCCGATTTCATCAGTTAAATAACATGAATTGTATCTAGATAAATTGTATCTACAATTTTTAACTGTATAAATTATTGGCTTTTTCTATTTTAAAAACAGCACTGAAAATTAACACCATATGTATTCTTTCTCTGTGTTCATTTTCCATGATGAGAAGTTTGATCACTATAAAATATTTTTAAATGAAATGCATCCTACATCATCAATGAGATTTTTTAACTTATAATTTACTAACAGGTATATAAATGACTGTCTGTGTGTTTTCTTGCCAATGTAGTATCTTAGATACTATTGCTCTGTGATGGAAAGCCTCTCTGTGAACTTCAGAAATTTATGTCACCTTTGTAGTTTTTAATCTTTGAAGTCTTTAGTTTTGTCTTTAAAATATAGGGGTTGAAATAAATTTTTCTATGGTTTCTTCTAGCTGTGACATCTATAACAGGTATCACAGAAAAAAATATGAGTTGACTTCAGTTGTGCATATTTATCTAAACATGACATTGTAAGATAGCTTACATGAAGTAATTAAGAGAAGTAAAAAGGATGTCAAAAGAGACGAAGCAATTCCTCTTATTTTTATCTTCTCATACCCTCTGGTATTGAATAGAGTAACAAATCCAAAAACACTTATTTATACAATATTCTTTCAGTAGCAAGAGGGAAGGGTGGTTTAGAGAAAATTTAATCAGCCCCTTTCCTTCCATAATCTCCATCCTCCTCCTTTAAAACCACTCCAAATAAACATTCAATCTACATAGCAACAGTGTCCAAGCACTTCCAACATGGCTTCAGAACAATTTCCTTAGCCATCCTTCAAACAAGATGGCTGCCCCAACGCTTACACAGATTCTCAAGCTGCCATAGTGTAATTCAACAATTTGCTAAACACTAATACTAACTATATTAGTAATTACATTAGCTTGTTTCTCAGATTCTGTGATTGAAATATTCTCAAATTGTAGGCCAATTTCTCTACAGAGAAGAAAACCCAGGTACAGAGAGTCCAGGTTACCTCCCTGGGGTCACACAGCCAATTATAACGGTGAGAGGAAAACTCAAAACTTCTGATTCTACAATCACATAAATGTTCACTTTGTGGGTAATGTTCATTTTTGGTTCTTCATTCATTTTCCTTCATTCAACACAGTTTTAAAGGGTTTGAAGAAACATAACCATTATTGCAAGTACAGTTAACATATACATTGTTTAATTGTACCAGTGGAAATCCATTTATTCTTCATGGATGGCAAATTGCTTTTGAAAAGCCTGATTAAAACGGACTGAACTGACAGTAGTCATAAAAAATTTGCATTTAAATATATAAGGAGATAAATGAATTCAAAAGGCACTCAACTGGATACAAAATCCAATTCATCCAATATTCACTATAACTTTTAAATTAGCATTATCAAATATATATGTTCATATAATTTGCATTGCTAAAGTTTATTAAATTCAGTATAAGTGTAAGTCCAAAAAGACATAACTGAAATTGAGGTATTTTCTCCAAACAACAGAGGAATCTTAGTTATTTGTGGTATTAAATTTGAGATTCATAGATAAAGCCATATTGATAGATATTCAATTAGGCAATTTTGCAAGTCACATATTTTTCAGAAATGTCTAAAAAGAAGATTTTTGGGTGGGTGAATTTGAAATGTGTAACATGCATTTCAGGCCACCTGCTCTCAAATTACCATATAAAATCCATCCATTCCCCACCTACTCCCATAAGCCAGTCTTAGAAATGCAGAGGTATCAGAAGTTACATCAATATTACTTTTCTAACAGCAAAACAATTTACACCAGTGGTAGCCACAACTGTCATGTGCACTAGTAGCCATTCCTAAAATTTCAATAGTATCCAGCTAATTATTTTATATAAACCAGCAATATTTTAGCTTTTCTCTTATACTTAACCTCACTAAAGAAAAATGTCCTTTGCCCTTGCAGGTTGCATCTGCACCCTACTAGTAGTACACAGGAGAGAAAGGATGTCATTTCATAGAGGGAAAAACAAAGTAATTTTTAACCACAGTTTAGCCTTCCAAAATCACATCTACTTAACAATGTCTTACTTTCTAAATGAAAAGTTTTAAGAAAATAATAATCACATTTAAGGGTTCCCTAAAATGTAAGACCATGTGGTCTACAAAACCACCTTTAAGTAATGATATTTACAGGACTACATCTGTAAATTCTACGTTAATATTAAGAGAAAGAAAAGTATGTTTGCCCTCACCAAATGCAACTGTAAGCAAATGCAGGTATACAGCACTTTATTAGTAAGAACTCCTTTAGTAAGCACACGTTTAGAGGAATTAATCATTCATTCCCTGTAGACTGCTTATGTATTTCATAGGGCCATGATCTGATCTGAATAACAAGAACAATTGCATAATAAAACACATTACTGCTGACATCAGCAACTTTCTTTTTTCAACTTTGAAGTTGCAACCACCTCTGTATTGCACAAAAAGCTGGTGGCAAAAAAACCTGACAACTGAATCGCCCCATCCAGCTTTGACTTTTTTCTCTCTTATTACATAGAGACAGTGATCAAATATAATATGTGCAAGCTTTACTAGAAATGGTTTTAATTCAGGCTATCTTCCTCAGCACTATGACATAATTAGAGACAGAATCTGTGTCAGATTAGTTTTCATGTTAAGTGTAAATCTTTCAGAAATTCAAACAGGATGAACAATTCTGTCCTGTCTTTTCTTCTGTGGAATATGAGTCTAACAGTAATATAGGTAATAACATGTTTGAACCACTCTAAAATTTGACTGCCTCAGTACAAACTCACCTTTTATTTTTCAATAATTATTTTTTCAAACATCAAGTATGCTTTCAGATATTTGAGGTCACAAATGAGTAGAGGTCATTTGCTATAATTCAAATCTGATCAACCAAGGGCTTCATTTTAATTATTTAAATTCACTTTAAACCAATGATAGAAATGGCAGCTGAGAGCAGTAATATGTCTAAGAAAACACATTTGGATAGAAAATAAAGTAATATACAAGAAACAATGATATATCTATCCAAAATGATTTCCATGTATGGTAACTTCATGTCAACAAATTCATCAACTGTCCTACTGTTATTTCATTACCCCCAAAACTTATGTCCCAAGATATTCAGAGCTTCTGATATTGAATAACCATAACAACTCTAAAAAGAGCTTTCCCTTTTTTATACCACTGTACATTAGTTCACTCTTCAATTTTTAAAAATCAATGCCAAATGAATTTAGCTGCTTTTATATATTTACTTGAGTAAATATAAAGGTAATTGTTTTTCACTTTACCATCATCAGCAATTAAATATAAGAAAGCCCTCAGGTATTATTTGATAGTAAGGTGTTTTGTTAAAAATAATCTGTGAGATAAGTGATGTTAATTTTCAGTCTGGTTTCTAACTCTTGAAAGGATTTGATTAGAAAAGTGTATATTATACTAACACAGAAAGTTGAAAGTTAAAGATAAAACAGAAAAACTTTTCCTAATCACTATTCTACACTAGTCAGTATGAATGCTATTATGTCAAAGAAGTTTTAATTTGTTAAAAATCACCTCTGTTTTAACTAAACTGCAATTCCTACTGTATCTACTGTATATGTAACAATGCAAGAAGAATTAGATTCAGAATCCATTTGGCAGTGATAAAGGAAAAAAAAAATGCTGAAATGTTATTGATTCTCTCCCTCTTATGCAAAACAGACTGACTCAACTATATTTTTCCTGACATAACACAAAGGTTTTATTTAGATATTACAAAATACTGGCAAATGTTAGACTGTATATCTCTCTTTTTTAAATTTTAAGATATTAACCCTTTCACAGAGAGAGGAAGAGTGTCCTACTTGTTTTTACAGAAATGCTGCAGCCACTGACATGGTGATGTTAGCCCCAAGAGGAATACCACCTGCAAAAGTTTTTGATGCAGAGATATTCAGCCCTAGGAGACACCTTAAACCTGTCACTGGCTGCTGAGCCCATGACAATTTATAACCTGCTGTGTCAAAGTCACAGCCTCAGCTCCTGCCCTCTCCAAAACATTTTTCACATTCCCTCTCCAAATTAATTTCATCCAGTTTTTTACAAACTAGGCTAAAATTCCCAGATTTTCTTCCACATCTCCTCTACCTACAAGCATAAAGAAACCTCAGCAGGGTTTTATTCCAGTCTTTCAAACCGGCTATATTAACTTTCCCTTGACCCAATTTTTTCTTTTTTTTTTTTTAACAAGCTCTCTTCAGAACCAAAGATAAAACAAGCAACCAAGTGAAGTCAGAGAAGGATGAGAGTTGGTGTGGATTAAGGCTGAGGTTGAAGCTAGCAGTAGAAGGAAACCAGTAGGGTTAGAATGCTCAAGCTTTTTTAAGGAAACCATCCTTAAGTCTTAGAACCAACCAACGTTTCACAAACCAGGCTTCCCATAGCCCTTGAACAATCAGCGTTTAAAAAATCGGATTCCCAGCAAGACTGCCCATACTGAAGTCTGCTGAATGCAATGTTCTTCCAAAAAAGAAAGAAAGAGAGAGAGAGAGAGAGACAAAGAGAGAAAGAAAGAGAATGGAAGAAAGAAGAAAGAAAGAAGAAAGAAAAGAAAGACAGAGAGACAGACAGAGAAAGAAAGAAAGAAAGAAAGAAAGAAAGAAAGAAAGAAAGAAAGAAAGAAAGAAAGAAAGAAAGAAAGAAAGAAAGAAAGAAAGAGAAAGAAAGAAAGAAGCTTAGCAAACCACTTCTCAATTAAGAACTAGTGAAGTTATATAAATCAACTTCTTTTCCTCCCGGTAAACGAACAACTGCCCGCCCATACCATCGGGGGAAAAGCATTCATTCAGCATATGCCTCAATTTAAGACAAGAAATACAGAAGCACAGTTTACTTACTAAAGCAGCCGCTCCAGTCCTCCTTGGAAACCCTGAGGAGTCTTCTCGTTTCTCCCCTACCAGTCAAATAAAGAATTGTCTTTCTACTCCACACAGGCCCAGAATAAACTGCAAGAAAGGACAGCACAAGAACAGCCGCCCGTCGGGCTTTGGCTTTGGTCGGATGCTTCGGGTTCTGATTGTTTCAAAAGTGGGGTCTTCTTTTCGGGAGGGAGGGGGCGAAGACAGGAGAAAATGAGGGCGCTCCGCAAGCTCGCCGAGGTCCTACAAATTATTCTGACGGCAAAGTACCTGCACTCTCCCCGCGGAGGCTGCCTGTCAGCGCCGCGCGAAGGGGAGGACGCTGAGGGGGAGGAGCAGCCGGAGGGCTCGGGCTGGGAGGGAGCGCGGGGCGGGGGAGGCCGGCGAGCGGCGGGCGGAGAAGCCGGGGGACCAGCCGCCGTCAGGGCGAGGCGCTGCCCCACGCGCTCGGGCCGCCGGGTGTGGGCGCGGCGGGGCCGGGAGCCGAGGCGGCGGGCATCTCCCGGCAGCTCGCGCTCCCTCTTGCTCCCGCTCGCACACACAGGCACACACCCCACGTCTCCGACAACAGCCGCCCCGCCGCAAGCACTCACCTGCATTTCCTTAACAAGCCACTTGATGGCTGCCAGCGGCGCGGGCCCGGCTCCCGCGGGCGGGCGGGAGCCCAGGGCGTGGAGGACGCGGCGCGGGATGTTCCGAGCGCCCGCCCGGGAGGCGGCGGCTGCGGCGGCGGCGGCGGCTGCGGCGGCGGTGCGGGCGCGGGCTGGGGCGGGAGGAGGGGAGCCGCGCCTCGCCCCCGCGCTGCCCTGGCGCTGACCTGACTGACCCCGCGCCCCCGGGACCTTGGCGGGATTCCAGGGCTCGGGGGTCAAGTGGTCGGCGCGGGGAGAGGAGGACATGTCGGGCCCGCGCTACTCCCGACTACTAAAGCCACACAGGACTTGTCCAGGTGTGAATCCCGCTTGCGCTTCTTCAGGTGTTCGCGTGCTTTCGCTAATTTTACAGGTGTTTTTGCTTTTTGTTTTGGAGGGCAGCTGGCGGTTAGGGTTAGGGGTGGAGGGTTTAAAAATGCAAGGGCTAAAAATTTAATCTGCAATACGATCGATGCTTGGGAAGAATCCCCTTTAGTGAGAGTTAAGGAAGGGGAGCGGAGGCTCCGTGGCGCCCGGGGTGTTCTGCATCTCAGATACAGGATGTATCAATAGTTGTCGTATGGGGTGCTTGGCAGCCTGGCTGCCGGGATTGAGGGAGACACTGGGCTCTGCCGAGGTGGTACTTGAGAAGGGAAAAACCTGTGAAAGAGTTGCTGGGAAACAGCCTCGCTATTGAGGAGAGGACGCGGACAGGCATTGGGGGAGCAATTTCTTCCCCACCTGCTCAGTCCCCCACCATAGAGCGGCCAACGCCGCTAAGGTGGTGTACCACAGACACGGGATACCAGGGAAGAGGAACTTAGGTCCCCTGAGCAAAGCTAGAAAAGGGGACTGGAGCTGGGGAAGAGGGTGGGCAGGATGAAAGAAATCTAGCAGAAAGCTTATCACTCCACCATCATTTATGTCTGATCAGAGCATACAGCTACGGCAACAAATGCTCTCTCTTTCTTGCTAAGGAGAGAGCAATGTCACTACGTCGGTGCTTTTAAAAAAAAAAAAAAAGCCAAAATAATTATCCTGTTTGTAATAACGCAACAGAGAGACTTCCAGGTACCCTCTAGTCAAACGTGCTGTAAGCGCTATGGACACAAACAGAAAGCAGTGAGCCATCTACTTATCTGTCCACGACCTAATAGCAGAAATGTCACTTTCTCCCAAAGAGAAACAAAGCTTAATCAATATAGGTGACATTTTCCCCAGGGTCCTTTTTCTATTCATGCCTGCTTCATTGCTTGCCATGCCCCTTTGCTCTTCAGGAGTGACCCTTCTTCTGAACCCATCCCCTACCAAGCTCCCTGCTCTGCCACCTTAAACCCTCTGAGCTCACCCATTCCAGAAGGTTCACTTGCACACAGTATCACTTAAAGCTGTTCTTGTAAATGATAGGATATAAACCAAAAAAGACTTCTCCTGCGCGTGCAAGTGTGTGTGTATGTGTACTGCATGTCTATCTTTGCAATTATGCAAAGCACCTGCCCCCCTTATGGTGTTGTCTGTGCAAGATGATGACTAACTCATTCTCTCTTCCTCTCTCTCCTTCTTTCCCTCCCTCCTTCTCCCTCTGCACAAATACACACCACTCACCCCTGTCTCAGTTCCTTCCTGTCAGTGTTCAGTAATGGTTTTACATGAACTTTCTGTTAGACAGCCTCTGACTATCAAGAGCGACTTGGAGCGGATTGGTAGGAGAAATGCTGGGGCTGAACACTGCTGCTATGTTTCCTGTCATCACTCACTCATTACATACACTACTGTACCTCATGTCAAGTGGCAGCAGAAATGATTTCCGCTCTTGCTATTTGTAATCATGTATTTGCCCTCCCCCGGAAACACTTATAATTAATAATAAAAGAAATAATGCATCTTGAAACAGTGGGAAAAGCAGATGGATGCTGATGTGGTGGCATTAGTCACCTTTTCTGTTGCTGCTGCAAAGACGGTGTGACCACCTCTCCCTTTCTGCTGCTTCTGGCGGGTTAAGCAAAGCATCTGGCCCTTTTACTGTGTTCTCTTCTCCATCTTTCCCTTGACAATAGTTTGTGTATTTTAAATAAAGATTTCATTCTGCCAACCCGCAGGAAGCTTTTAACAAGATGCAGCTGAGTGTATCGATGTCTTATATCTTTTTACTGCTGTATGGGGGTGTTCAGCCAGTTGAAACTCATCTCAACTTCAACTCAAAGCTGGCATCTCACACTCACAGTGCTCCCTGGGGCTGATTTACTTTTACTTCTACACAACTATCTTTTGGTGTCCTCTAGAAGGACACAGGATTCTGAAAACAATAAAAGACTGAGGCTTATAATCAATCCCCTTCCTGCTGCACCTCTCCCCCACCACTTAATGACACCACACATGTTAATTGTGATTAGCTTATTGTAGAGATTTTATTAGTGATTCATTAGAGTTGGACTGGGGTATCTTTCCTGAGGATAATGGCTCCAAGCCTGAAGAATTAAGACAATTTCATTATCTAACTACCTATCTTCACCTCCTATTATGGTTTATTTTTCTTTTTTAAATGAAAAGGCAGCTTTAAATGTCCTCTTTGGGTTATTGTTGTATATTTACTTTTAAAAGGCAGCAGCCTCTTTAGATTGGTCATTGAACCATGTGTTTAAAACAATCATAACAAATATGAAGTAGAAATTTTTTTAAAAAGTGGGATAGGGTAAAACTGGGTGGTCCTGAATATCAGTCATCTAAGATTAGTCTCCTTTGAAATTCTCTTTATTTTACCACATGATTTCATTTACCAAAACTTTAGTTAGCCATGTTACATTTAAGCTTATAATTGATTTTAAAAGCCTGCTTATGCAGAAGAAGTCTCCAAATTTATATTTGGATTTTGGATTTTTGAGGGAATTAAGTACTTTCTTATCTTAGTTTTTGAATTAAGCTTAACAGCGCAACAAAAGCAACTCTGCGGCAATAATTTCCTGTTCTAATATGTCCTTTAAATGTATTAATAGCATTGTGATAAAACTTCCTAATTATTCAGCAGTCCATATGTGGAATTGAAAATAAAGAAGATATAGATAACAGGGTAGTAAGGGAACTAGGAAGAGCAAGTAACCTGTTATAAGGGAGACAGTGATCAATAATTGAAAGAGGGTAATTCTGTGACCACCTGATGCGTGGGCTTGATTTGTCAATAGTAGTCTCTCACACTTTACCATCTTTTTTCTTTCTTCTTCAGTCTGTATAAATGGTGTACACTTAACTTCTTCTCCCTTTTCTCAGCTTTTGCTTCTCAAGTTATGCTGACTGGCAGAAACAGTCATATATTGATAATACAGTGTGAAATCATGCACTTAATGAGTCAGACTGCTTGTACTCATCTCACCTGAGACAAGGATAATCCTCTACTCTTCAACTTTTATTCTGGTCAGTGAGGGTAGGGTTCTAATTGAGTGAATCGGCCTAATTTACCTAATTTGTTATACATGCTTTGCTGCCAAGAAATCTGCTTAGGAAACCTTAAAACACAATGAGAAAATAAAATGCCTTGGCTGTACTCAATTTAAGGGGCCTTAATGACTGGAGTCATTTGTGATAATTATCGGCTCATGGTTTAGATGTTATTCCACTGAAATCATCATGTGGCTAATGCTAAGTTATACAAAATCTAAATGCTTGGGAAATATGGGTTTTGATATAATGTATATACTTATTTTTACATTTGTGCTAATCATCTCTATTCCTCACCTACCCCCTAACCTTAGATCCCTCATTTGCCCTTCTTTGTGCCCTAGAGGTTAACCTCTAATAGCTGTAGGTACCTGGTTTCCCTTGTCTCCTGGCTTTTGTTGGGGCATTGTCAATGAGAGGTACTGGAAGAGGGCAGTAGGAAAGAAAGGGGAGGCTGTTCTTGCCCCTTTTGCTCTAGAACTTGGACTGTGGTTCTTTCTGGCAGTGGCTGCATTGCTGTACAAAGACAGTCCTTTCTTGTCACCACCCTTCTAGTTCCAGCTGAAGTGTGCCTGTAATAACATTATCTTCTCCTTTACCCCTTTAGCTTTCCACTATGGTTAAAACCTAGGATACTCAGTATCTCTCCTCAGTTCCTCCAACCCAGCCACTTCTCTGGGAAGTATCTGTTACCTAAATTCTCTCTCTCAAAAATCACTCCTGATTGTGCCTTTTGTTTCCCTCAGTTACTCTGACTGATAACATTTTTGTAACTTAAATTTAAAGTGTTCAAAGATAACAAGAAATATTTTATTCAATTATTTCAAAGTTTAATATATTGTCTAGTGTGTATCGAAGTGCCGGAACCTTACCTTTACTCAAACTGAAAATAACTTTAACATACTATAAGAAAATATGTGATGGTACAGCTGATCTATATAGCTAAGTAATACAATATATTAATATTTTCCAGAGGTGTCAGTCTCTGTGTATTAAATGAGCCAGATTTGTCCAACGTGTAAAACTCTTTTTCTTAAACATATATCTCAATGTTTTATGGTATATGATTGCAAAATAATAATAATATTAGTAATATGTTTTGAAGGCTAGTATTTATTATTTGATGAAGCACACTATAGTTCAAAAGGCATTGCAATTTTCATCAATTTTAAAGAACTAAATGAGTAAGGAAGCCTATATGAATCCATTCTTCCAATTATTAAAAGAAAAACCAATAATGAGGATGTAAAGGTGACCTTGGTTACCAGTGATAACCCAAAATAAATGCCCCATGTGTATACCTTGGAAAGAGAACAACTGGATATGAATACAAAGAATGCAATCCACCAAATTCTTTTAAGCGTTAAAAAAAAATCAAATTAACAAGGATCAGAGTGAGTTCTTTAATAAAAATAAGGTATAATTTGAGAGAGAATATATAATAGTTCCTATGGATTTTTGGTCTATTTTTGACCTTAAAATTAATAAAAAAAGGTATTGAATGCAAGATTTTACCTATACATCACTACTTAATAAAGTCATTGTAAATTTTACTTCTTCTGTATCCTGAGTAATTTTGTATTTTCTTTTATAAATTAGGCATAAGAATGATCGCAACCATATATTTATGTGCACACCCCGTGTGTGCACATACTACTTTTCTAAATTTTTTAAAGGTCATTAGCAGTACACTGTCTAAATTTTAGACCTAAGAAACATGGAACACAGAAAACTGAGGTGGATTAGCTGACCCCAGGACTAAAAGTTATATTAGCATTTATTTTTTATCACAGGCTTTATGTATATTTTCAAAAATTAAAATTGTGAATTTTTAAAATAGAAGCAAAAGAAAGAAATGTGACGACCGTATCATATAGGACTCTGCTTTTTAGCAGTCTATATTTTATGGGTGACATGCAAATCAGAAACTTCTCTCTTCTTTATGGAAGGATATTTAACGTAAATCAAAACAGCAATCCTATAGAGGCTTTAAAATTAATTTTTCCATGGAATTATCACTATCGCAACACAAGATGACTTGGCGCAGCACCCTCACCTTCTTCCCCATTTTACACTACTAAACCCAGTGCAGGGGAAATGTTCATTTTTACATGACCAATGAGTGAAGTCCTGCTATTTCCAGGCAACTTTCCTCCTTATCATAATTTAAGGAATACTTTTTTTTTTTATGCCTTTTTTATTTGTTTATTTATTTATTTTATTTATGGCTGTGTTGGGTCTTCGTTTCTCTGCGAGGGCTTTCTCTAGTTGTGGCAAGTGGGGGCCACTCTTCATCGCGGTGCACGGGCCTCTCATTATTGCGGCCTCTCTTTTTGCGGAGCACAGGCTCCAGATGCGCAAGCTCAGTAGTTGTGGCTCACGGGCCCAGTTGCTCTGCGGCATGTGGGATCTTCCCAGACCAGGGCTCGAACCCGTGTCCCCTGCATTGGCAGGCGGATTCTCAACCACTGCGCCACCAGGGAAGCCCAGGAATACTTTTAATGTAAGAACATTTCATATATATACACGTGTGTATGTGTGTGTGTATTATTTAGTGTTTTTGTTATTTCAATTACAATGCGTGTGTTTTCATGAGCCCCGTCTCATTATCTTTTATGAGAAAAGTATTAAACTAAATCTTTAAACAAAATTTAAATGAGTCATTGAACTATCACTGCTATACTTAAAAGGGGAAAGAATCAGGAAAGACTTCTAGCAGGGAGTCTTCAAGAAAGGGTGAAGAGGTGATATGGATAGTGAGGCATCATCTCTATGAGTTGTTTTACTACTAGTAGTTATCAAAATTCTCATCCGAGTTTCATCTAAGCTATAAAAATGTGAACATAATAGGGATATAGGTCATGAATATGAATGTGATGAAGAAAGGATTTATTAATGCTAGTGTGTTCCCCACCAAAATCTCCTCCTGCCTCTTCCTCTTTTTCTCAGACACACACATGCATACACACCCCTACAGACACACTCAGAGAATATGAGGTTATATTTTCCTTGCTCAGCTCCAGTTCCTATCCTGCCCTCTACGGCTTTTTTGCCCCCCTTGTTCTCAGGCTTCTGTCATGCAGAAACTAGAGAAGTGGAAGCAATCTGGGAATGAAAAGACTCAGATCAGGGATTTAGGGAAACAGGGAGAGATAAGATTTAACACAGTTATAAAGTAAGAATCTCCCAAGCAACTATGAGATGTGGGAAAGTTGGAAAGAAGAGAAAAACACTATGTTTTGTAGAAGTGTCACTGAGGGACATGAATCAGGGCCTCCCAATAACGCTTTTGAAGGGCCCAGTATTAAAGACTGGAATGCATTTTTATTACTTTTTTGTTTATAGTCTTTGTATTTCCTCGTACAGTCAAAAGCTCTTATACCATACCATCAGGAGAATGGATTTTTTTGTGGTTTTACACACACACACACATATACATACACAGACAAATGTTTTCACCCAGACAAATATAGGTTACATAGTTTATAAGTTGATTTTAAAGTCTTAAGTTATTTTTAAAGGGTACCAGCTTGATTTTAATATAAATAGGGTAAATATATTTTCTATATTAAAATTATTTTTCCTAAATCCCATAACATAAATATATTATTTACATTGAAGTTTTAATTAAATAAATTTTCAAATCTTTAGTGACAACTATAATATCTGTTCTCAGAAGAAAATGTTTATACAGTATAAATATAAATAAAATATTATCTAATAAATAAAATGTTTTAGTTTAACATTGATTTATTTGGTAGAAACGCCTATAAACACTTTTCCTCACTTTGATTCTCTAGGAGAAATGTAAAAATTATTATTGAAAGCCACATTATTTTTGAGGAATCCAATCAGTGCTTCTCAGATAGTTTTATATCCAAAGCTCTCCCCTCAGTCTCTACTTAATAAGTCCTATGCAAGCCCATGATACACAAAAATCTAGAATATACTCATCCAGACAAAAGAGATACTAACCACATTATCCATCCTTTGTTGTATTCCCATTGTGCCAATAATAGGTGGCAGTTAGGACCAAAAGTAGTACAAGACCATCATATAGTTTATTTAAATACATCTTATATGTCTTTCGGTGTAGTAAAACGGAGGGTACCAAATTTTAACGGACTTAGTGAGAACTTATTGTATGCAAAGTAGATGAGAACACATTTGTGAGAACTTACTGTATGCAAAGTTGATGGTGTATGTGTGTAACGGGTTGGGGAGGAAGGTGGGGGCGGAGTGCAGCTAAATGACTAATGTCCATATGCCCATAAACAAACATAATTCAGAAGTCTGGGAGCACATGATTAGATTTAAAAGATTTAACATGGAAAATTTAATCAAATTCATCAGGCAACCTTGCAACCAACATTGTAATACAGAATATTCAAAGAAATCTACATGTCAGCAAGACGTCTAAGTACTCAGCCTGTCAAAACTCCAAACTGAAATTATTGATGAAATGCTAAATTAAAAAATATTTTTCAAAATCTCTGGAAATTTAGTAAAGGTGCTCTCAACTATTAAAATTAAAAGAAATTCATAGTCCATAAACTATGTTTGTTTATAGAATTATAGACAAATAAGATATGTATGGCTAATTTCAAATTTGATCCTTCAGAATGTAGCACAGTGTCAAGGAAAATAAGCAGGAATACTCTGGAAAAACTCACTAAAGTCCTTACACTTCTAGGGATAAGGATGGGCCATGAGGCAATAAAGGAAACTGAAAAATGGTAGGAAACAGAAAGTATCATGAATAAGCAGCATTGCTGGATGTTAAAACAAGGGGAGTAAAAAAAAAAAAAACAAAAAACAAGGGGAGTAGGTTCCTCCTATTTGCAGTAGGTGGCAGCAAGGGCTAACGAGTAATAAAAGCAAAGAAATATTTTGGCCCAGTTATCAACATGCTCTTTTAAAGACGAGTAAAGAAGATTTTGTAAAATAATGGGAGGAATGTGGAGGAAGTTATCACTTGAAACAATGTTTGAAAATAAACAGAAAATAGAAAGAAATTTCAGAAACACCTGCAATAAGCTTTGTAAAATTAAGAATATAAGGTACTTTTGAAGCCACAATAAAAACAGAAAAGTGAAAGCAGATAATAGACTATAGTGTAAAATTTAAAAGTTAGCTTTCTGAGAAGGAGGGAGACATAGAAAGAAATAGGTAAAAATTAAATTGTAAAAAGCTACAAATTAGTCAATAACATCAGAATTAGAAAGCAAAATGCAACAGAAATAGCAGAATTCATAATGCCAAAAATTACAGTTGAACACCAAGGTTTCTATTTAATAGTAAATATATTTTTTCTCAAAATTATTTAAAAACAGCATCATTTTCCCTTTATAATGTTAATTAAAATGCAAAAGATATATGTAGGTGTGTGTATATATGTGTATATATTTATATATACATATATATGTATCTGTATATCTGGATATATATATGTGTATCTATTCATCTGTCCTAATATTGTATTATATATGCAAGAAAAAGATAATATGCACTGTAATAACTAGAACTATTTTAATTTTTTGTATGTCTATATTTGCTAAAATAAAATGATTCATTTTCATTACCAGAAGTATGTTTTAAATATATATAATTTTAAAATGGCTTTGAAATATATTCTGAGAGTAGGTAAGTCCTTTTTTTTTAAGTGTTCCCATTGCTTCCAGTAGAACATATACAGAATTTACAAAAGCCGCTAAATCAAAGTAATTACTATATGCAAATTTTTACAATACTCTTAAGTAGAGTTTCATAATAACTTTTCTATTTTTCATCTTACCTTATTTTCTGCTGTATATATTAAATAGTGAAAGATGGTAAAACTAATGTTTCACCTTGTTTGAAAAGCTTTTGCGAAATTAAATTTTGAAGAAAGTCTTTTCCATATTTTCTAAATATCTCCAGAACTTCTTGCTGTAATTAAATTTGTAAAGATTCACTTTGCACATTATGTCTCTCTTGACAAAAATTTTTTCCATTCATAAAGGGAACAAATTGATAACTGAATAGTGCCAGAAATAAAAAAGTTCAAGAAAGTTCAAATATGTGGTCTTTGAATGTTTTGTACAGGCATATTGTTTTTCTAAGTTCAGTTAAATGGTACAGAATTGTGCTCCAGTAATAACCTTTAAAAAATTAAAGGGTACATTTGCATCAAACTGAATGGCCAAGTAAAATTTTAGGTTTTAACAATTCTAATTGAAAAGGTTTTAAAGTAGAAAAGAAATAGCTCATAATGTGAGTACATAAATGGTAGAACATTTAAAAATATATTTCTTTTTCTTTTAACATTTTAATAGTACTCTTAAATCTCATATAGAGATACATATCTGCACACTATTGATTGTGCATTATAGAGATTTCATAATGAAATACCATGATATAACTTATGTGAATCACTCTACATTTTCTCAACTAAAGCCTAGGGTTTTAAAGCACAGAATGAGAATCATACAGCCCAAAATACTGAGTGCATAATGGTTAAATGATTGCCTTAAATTAACTTGATGACTATGTGATTTCAAATTTAATTCTGATAAACTAAAATCACTAGTGTTCTAACTATAAAAATATGCTCCTATCAGATATTTCATAAAGAAACCCAGGGTAAAGGACAATAATTTCATTTATTTTAATTTTTAGTTTTATAAGTCATATTTGGAATCAGAGTTGTAAAGATGCCATAGTTAACTTGAAAATCATGATTTTCTGAAACAGAGAGAATGGGAGAAGGAGAGGGAAAGGAGAGAGACAGAGACTTGTTTATCCTTGTAGTTAACCTCTATTGTACTGCTCCATACCATTTTACACTCAAAATGGAAATCTCTTAAGGAGAGATAATGCCACGATAGAGAATGCTTGTGGGTTATTTTTTCCCCTTTTGGACTTTTCAGTGAACTTTTTAAGTCCCTTTTCTAGGATGATTCTTCTCCATGGTAGAGGATTCCCAAGATAAGGGAACTGACATTTTCTATTACAAGTGCCAATTTTGTAAGTGGTTTTAGTGGTTTGAACATTTGTCCAAGAGTAACAAGAGAGAAACCACCAATGTGTATCATATACACCACCAAAGAGCCACCAGACCCAAGTGGCTTTCAGTCACCATTAATTTCAGCTGTCTGAAAATACAGTTTCACAAATTTTGCTTGTTATTAACAAGACTTTCTTTCTGCCTTATTTTACTTTCCCACATTTTAATGTTTACGTACAAAGAGCAAACACTAAAGTGCTAAAATAGAGTACCAAATATTTTAAGATTGAATAATATCAACAAGCCCTATCATCAGGCAACTCTGAGTTTCCTGTTCCCATTCTACAGGTGAGTCAGCAGAAGGTAAGACAAGGTAAAATTTACTTTTCTGAAAAGAATACGTAGCAATTTTACTAAGAGGGAATGATTTTCCTTAAAAACAGTATGGAAGATAATGCGATGTGAAGGTTATATGTATGCACTCAGGAGACAAACTGCCTAGGTTCACACCCCTGTTTTTCTACTTGCCAATCTGGGTAAATAATTTATGTAGAAGTAAAGTTTTTACTTCTACATAAACTTTCCTTCTCTGTAAAATGGGGATAATAATAAATTTCCTTCAGCCTCCTTCCCTTGTTAAATGTTAATAATCATAATATCCTCCTCACAGGATTGTTGTGAGGAATATCATATGTAAAGCACTAGTAAATGGTAAACAGTATATGAAAATTAACCCTTTATATTATAAACAATATGGATGAACTGTACTGCTCAGCTTCCTTTGCCAGATATTTTATCTTTTATTGCTACTCTGGTTTAAGTGTTCAGAGTAGTTAAATTTTGGAGTCCCTACCAAAATCACACCCCTGCTTTGAAAATACTCCTTACTGATAGCTCCCACTAATGGGATTCTATTTGCACCACCTTCTGGGTAACCACAGCTGATTACGCCAGGAGGGGAAAGTTGATCCATGGGCAAACAGAACATCCTCCTATTTCCTACATTCCATCTTCCAAGGATTTCAATGACAAGATTCAGAAAACATAGCCTGAAGGGGATATGTTGGGAAACTCTGAAGTCATGTAGATTTGGGGCAGACAAACCTATTCAGCCTTGCATTAGCAGAGAGACTTGGCCACAAAGGGGAAGAGAAAGAGAGAGCCTGGGAGATGGGGAGAGAAAAGAGGCTATGCAGTCACCAAGAGGTGTGTCTCAGCTCCTGACTTTCCTTCTCTACATCTAATTAAGCTTGTAATAAGACTGGCTAAAGTTTGTCTTACTACTTGAATTCTAATAAAGACATCTCACCCTAATGAACTTGAACTAGGATAAGTTCTATTCCATTTCTTTCAACTAAATGATCTCTGCCTCAAACAGATGTTTTTCTATTGCACAACTATATGCATAAAGTTCCGTAAAAAATGCATTAAGTGATAAGTGTAAGCAAACTGTGGGGGAGGGGAGGAGTGAGCTGATTGCAGGCAATGCCAAGCATCTCTGCACTGAAAATGAAGCTAGAAGAATTAATTCCTCTCATATCAGCAATGGATATTTGGAAAAAAGCACATCACAAGGCACTGTGAAACAAAAAGTGATACATTTTTGCCAAAAGGGAGAGAAGCGTTTAGAAGGGACAACCCAAAAAAGTAATCTCCTACAAGAGCATGTTTAAGGGAGAAGTTCACAAGATGGTATCAGTTTACTCAGAAATTTGGAAGGAAAGGAACCTAGGTAGAAGAAATAATGATAATGATGATGATGATGATAGCTGAATATAAGTGAAAAGGAGTAACATTATAGGGAGGTTGCAAAGTGTAATATAATGAGCTCAGAGGGTTACCTTTGATAGATTTGCAGAAAAACCTCAATTCTGCCTTGGACAAATGATTTCACACCTCTCCCCTCTGCCTCGTTATTCTAAAATTGGTATAGCAATGCTTACCATGCAGGGTTGTCATGAAGATTAAGAATAAGAACTTTGTCATCAAACAGACCAAAGTTCCTATCCTGATTCATAAATAAAAGCTCAAAAAATGGGTTTTGTTGGTTTGTTTTTTTTTTTTTTGCTTCTCATAATGATTTTTATTATTGCTTCCCAATCACAAGGGTTATTCATAAAAGAGGAATGGAGATTTAGCTCGAACCATCAAGCTTTAAACAACAGGAAGATTTTACCATAATCTTTTATTGGAATTCATTATTAAATTGTTCATTGTTTATCCACATAGCAACTTGCTGTTCTTAATAGCACATGAGATACTGAGGAACAACAGACCTCAGTAATGGTTATTTGTTCATGTTTTGTAATGACATTGCTCTCAATCCTCCATGTCACTTAGAGCATAACCCCTATCTTTGTTCATGTGTCTGAACAGTTGTCATGTCCTCTCTATTCAGTTATAATAGGGACTCTTAGTTTTACAAGTAAAATCTTAAATCCTTAAAGAATTCTGAAATTAATTCATAAGGAATTTTACAACTTCTATATGCTCAATAAATATCATCATCTCTCTGAACATCAGTTTCATCATCTGTGAGGTAGAATTAATAACTCTTAATATGGCGTCAAGTTGTGAGGACAAACACCAATCTCTCTGGCAAAATCTTGGAAAATGTATACCAACTCTACAGCTACAATCATAAAAGGAAACAAGCATAGCTCAAAGTGCTAAGGCTTTTTCAAAAAGTCTATGTAATTAAGCCCATTTCCATATTGTATATATATTTCAAACCATTTCTCTAAATTTAGCTCTCTTTATTAACCATAAAGCCTATAAAGAAGTAGTGGAAAAGAGTTTCATCACATACATTAAATAAAGTTAAACCAGAAGTGAAAAGTTAATCATCAATGTGAGCAAACGTGCCCTTTCAGTGATTCATGACCAGCCAATTTGCACTTGGAATCCTTTGAGAATAACATACTCAAATTCCCTTGGCACTGGTAATACATGTTGTGGTATGTGCTGCTAATTGCCTACTCAGTATCCATTCTCATTGTCTTCCTTATTAACCTGAGCTTGATGGGGGTGGGGGAATATACGCAGATAAAATTAGTCATCTTACTAGCACTCTTGTAGCTAGGAGTGGCCATGACAAATAATGTTGGCCAATTAGATACAAGAATCACTGGGTGGGGATTCCTGGAAATATCTGCAGAAAGAATATTGATATAGAATGAATGATTGTGTCCCCACAAAATTCAAACATTGAAATCTAATCCCCATTGTGTTGGTATTTGGAGGTGGACCCTTTTGGAAGTAATTAGATCATGCAGGTGGAGCCTTCATGAATGGGATTAGTGCTCTTCTAAGAACGGGCTAGACAGCTAGCTCACCCTTCTTCTTCCATTTGAGGATCAAAAAGAAGTTGGCAGTCTGCAACCTGGAAGAAGGCTCTTACCAGAACCCAACCATGCTAGCACCCTTCTCTCAGACCTCTAGGCTCCAGAATTAGGAGAAACAAAGTTCTGTTGTTTGTAAGCCACCCAGTCTATGGTAATTTGCCATAGCAGCCTAAACTGACTAAGACAGAAACATTTAGTTGCCAATGCTCAATTCTGCCTTTTCAACTTTCATCTTCTTCTTGCTGGTAACCCAGATATGATGTCTATGAGGTTGAAAGCCACAGATAGGGATAATGGAGAAAAAAGAAAAATAAAGCTTAGGTGCCTGCTGCCATCACTGAGACACTCCTCCAACCCTGGACCAAAAGATCCCTAAATTTCTTGTTTCATGAAAAAAGTAAGTCTTCATCAATTTAAGGCACTGTTGATTGGACTTTGCCTACAGACAAAAGCCTTCATCACTAATAGTGGAGTCATCTTCAGTATTCTAATATCAAGACATAGGTGCTTCATGATTAAACATATCTTTATAAGTATGAGAAAGATAAAAAAGAAAAATACAAGATATTTTAAGACAGATGGAATTCAAGAGGTTATTTTGGGGCTATATCAAATATGAAAATGTGCAAAAGGGATCAGAAAACCAAGCAGAAACAGTGAGTCAGATTTAACTGAATATAGTTGACCCCATTTCAGTTTAAGTCTCCTTTTAAGCAGCTCCTATAGAAAACAGCAACAGAAGCAAAAGACCTTTCTTTGGTTAAGGTAATATGCACATTTTTTATTACTGATATGCACACACCCATACACATACACACACATATATATGTACTTATAAATCTATGAATTATGTTAAAATGTAAGGATGCAAAGAGAGAAATAAATAGGCACAAGATTTGAAAAGGAGGAACTATATCAGTTACAAACTTGATTCCACAAATGTTCTGCTTATCTCATCAATTTAAGGTCACTTGCTAAATTTATGTCAGAGCAACTGAATGAATCTACATTAAGAAAATAATAGGAAGATAAAAGCACTTATGGCAATTATACTTTTGAAAGAAGATTAACTGATGTGTGTTCTAAATAATATGGAAGCAATTACTATTCAGTCCTACTAAATTATATATCTTGAATCATCTCTTCATAATATTTTGAAGCTAAAAAGGAATCTTAAGAGTATGTTGTTCAAATTATTTTTTTTCCATTATGAGAAAACTGAGTCCTGGAACAATGATGGAATTACTCAATGATGCTCCTTCAATTTAATTATTTTTTTAAAAAGTTGATATCAGGGTTAACATTTCAAATTGCTAACAGGACTTGTATTGCCTTCTCCCAATTTACAAATAAAAATGTGTAATTATGGAAATTTGTATATGAAAATTGTAGCTGTGCATTACGGCTATAGAGGTTTAATACTGAAATCTAAGAAAATAAGACATTTAGGCCCATACTCTAGAATTTAGAAAACTTTAGAATTCCTTATTCACCTGAGTGTAGGAAGGGGCAAATTATCCTGAAGTACCTTATAGTTAATAAATTATTTCCTCTGTTCCCTCTCCCAAGCTAATTGTTAAAATAATAATAGACACTAAATGCAGCTTCTTGTTGTATATTAAAGGAGACTATTTTAATGTTGTATGTAAGTCTGTGTCAAATTATGATGAAATAGATATTTTATAACACTTGTTCCCTTGGCACGCCTTGGATCCATGAGATCAATGAAATTAACAAAGTTCTTGCCAGTAAGATTTTGTCTCTGTCTTTTCTAGGCTTCCTGGGACACTGCAACTTCTGGGCAAAGTTTCTTTTCAGTAACACAATGAAAACTAAAGATAAGTGAAGACTGCAGACAGTATGGTTGGCAAATAAACTAATGATTACTTCTTATGGGAACAGCATGCATAACATCATCAACTCACCTATTTTGTTTTTCTTATAGACTGAACATTGACCAAAAGAGCAAGCAATAATAATCATACACCTCTCATCTTTTTTTGAGAGTAAGAGTTATGTTACTTACAACACTTTCTTCTCTCTTATCCCACTGTTCATGGCTAACTCTGTCCTTCTCTATACACTGAGGGACTCAGTGGATATAATTTCCAATATAAAGCATAACTAAGGAAATGCACATTACATAGCTGAAAAAAGAATCAGCTGAAGATAAGCATCAAAGTCAATGGTAAATATAAGAAGAGCAGTCTATGACTGAAGAGAGGTTAGGAGACATGAAGAACATTAGCTCTTTCCTGTAGTAGGCAAACGTATTATTTAACAGAGACCAAAAAAAAAAAAACAAACAAAAAACTGATAATCAGACTAATCACTCTTCTATACAGTGGCTCATAATCTGGGTTCCATGATGAGTTTCAAGGGTTCCAAAAATGCTTTGAAATTATATGTAAGTTTGTGTATTTGCACATATCTATATAGTACAGGACCACTTACTGAAAGCAAGAGAAATATTACAACTCAAAATTGTTTATGAAAAAAGGTGCATGCATTGCCTCATTACCAAAGCACATGAAAGGACACAGGAGAAATTCCCATTGAAACAACTAGACTGGGAACCTAGATGTCATTAAAATATCTGTCCCTGTCACTCCCTCAACTGTTTCACTTTCCTACTGGTTTCATTATATCCCAAATAGATCAGGCACATTGCAAAACACTGGGACATGGCTGGATTCAGGTTTGATTCACATACTATAAGCTTAGCAACTAGAGGAGAGATCCTCCACAATTTCCAATTAAAGATGCTGGGAAAGTGCTCTTGTCGGTAAAGTTTGGGTCATAAATCCTCCATATTTCAATTGCTCTATTCAAATAAAGAGAGTATTATTGTTGTCTCAGTTCAAATCATGTACACAATCAATTAATCACAGTGGCAAGAACTATGATTGACTTAATACATTGAAGCAAATGGTTTGAAGAAGCATTTTCCATAATAAGGGAGGGGTTGTTTGGGTTCTACAGTAATGCTTTTTTTTTCTTTTGAAATTGGTCAGCCCAGCACAAGCTGACACACACAACGACATATGATAAGACAGTGTTAGGAATACTACTAAGAGTTTTGGTTACAAAACTTATATCATTTTTAAATTTTCAACTACATCGCTAATTCCTGATTAGACTTTTATTTTTCATTCTTATAGTGATTCACAGATAAAAAATTTCTAAGAATTTTAAGGCTTGAGGGGAAAAATATAAAACAAATCAGAACTAAATATGAATTCCCTTATAAAGGATGAATAAACATTGGTAAATGATATTTGGGCTATATTTTAAGTGAAATTTTTAAGTTTTAAAAATTTTAAGTGAAATTTTTAGTTTCAGCACACATTTTTCATTTTGGCTTGTTCTTTAACTGCATATGTGTTAAATTTAATGCAGTCCTATATTATTTGGAATAATACTAATTTATTCCTTTGTTTCTTAATTTCATAAATAGAATTTTAAAAAATCAATTTGTGTTGCTATTTTAAAACTACAAGCCAAAATTCAGAACTTTTTTGAGTAATAGTGAATGCCCTCACCTTTAACCCTTTCTCATTTCCCAGAGTGTATCACTGTTAGCAGTTTATAAGCTATCTGTTCAGATATTTTTCTGTACACATGCAAATATACTAACACACTTTTAAGCTTTATTTTTACTAAAATAGCATATTAATATTTTTCTGCCTCTTACTTTTTTTCATTCAACAAAAATGAAGAATTCCTTCCATTTCATTAGTACATGCTTATTTGTCTAGTTATTTTTTAATTGCGTAATATCCCATAATGTTAACGAATGCTATCAAATATTGAGTACATACCATATGTTGGTTAATATTCTGAGCACTTTAAATGTCATATCTAAATCCTTACTCACCCCAAAAATCTGTGAGTTGGGTATTATAGCTATTTTATTGACAAGGAGAAAGACAAAATAAGTAATTTTCTCAATAATTTACCTAACCATTCTTTTAGTGGTGGATATGTATCAATAGAATATCGCAGATATTTTCACCATTATGAATAAGGCTGACTAGAAAACTCAAAGTGAACTTGTTCAGTGAAAACAACTGTAAGCTCAAGTTTTAGAATTATGGCCCAGTTGCCCTTCAAAATTGCTCACTGCCATGTATAACACAGACAAATTTAAATCGTAATGTTTTTGCCAATATGATAGGTGAAAATTTGTATTTAACTGTCACTTGACTTTATCTTTTCTTGATGAAAAAAGTTAAGTGTATTTTCATAGATTTTTTAATGATATGAATACATTGTTTACATCTAGGTCTGCTCATATCCTTACCCATTTCTGTTGAGTTATTTTACTCTTAATGATTTAGATTTGTCTTTTTCTCCCCTGTCTTTTGGAATGGAAATAAAAATATGCTACTCAGATCTCCCTCTGTGGGGAGCAATACTGACTCATGGCCCCCACTGCTGCCCCTCTGGATCAATTGCCAGGTTCACTCACAGAAGGTGCTTCCCAACAAGCTGCTCTTAACCAGTGACTGAACAGGCAGGGAACTAAGGCAAGTCCATTTCAGTGAGAATTGGCAGTCTTCTATGTGTAATGCTGGCTTGAGGACTCTGTATCAGACTAGTGAAAATTATAACTGTGCCGTTGAAAGTTCAAGACTCCTCCTACTCAAACCTCCTTTCTTTGCTCTCTGCACATTGTCTCCTGAATCCTGACCTGAAGCACCCCCAATTCTGACTTAGGGTTTGCTTCTAAATGAATCTGAATTAATGCACTTTCCACATTCGTCTGTGAGTATCTTTCACTGTATAGACATTTATAGTTGATTTGCCTTTTTTGTTGTTTTGTTTTTTATCAAATATATCTTTACCACTATGGTTTCTAAGTTTCATTCATGCCTTAGAATATTTTCTCTTACATTAGAAAATACATTTATGTTTTCTTCCAATACTTCTATGTTTTTAAAGTTTTCAATAATCCCCATATTCAAGTGAAATATTTTAATGGTGTGAGATAAGGATTTAATTTTTTTTGAATTTTTGAATTTTATTTTATTTATTTTTTTAAAACGCAGGTTCTTATTAGTTATCCATTTGGTACATATTAGTGTATATATGTCAATCCCAATTTCCCAATTCATACCACCACCACCCCCACTCCCTGCTGCTTTCCCCCCTTGGTGTCCATACATTGGTTCTCTACATCTGTGTCTCAATTTCTGCCCTGCAAACCAGTTCATTTGTACCATTTTTCTAGGTTCCACATATATGCATTAATATACGATATTTGTTTTTCTCTTTCTGACTTACTTCACTCTGTATGACAGTCTCTAGATCCAATCACGTCTCTACAAATGCCCCAATTTCATTCCATTTTATGGCTGAGTAATATTCCATCGTATATATGCACCACATCTTCTTTATCCATTCGTCTGTCAATGGGCATTTAGGTTGCTTCCATGACCTGGCTATTGTAAGTAGTGCTGCAGTGAACATTGGAGTGCATGTGTCTTTTTGAATTATGGTTTTCTCTGGGTATATGCCCAGTAATGGGATTGCTGGGTCATATGGTAATTCTATTTATAGTTTTATAAGGAACCTCCAGACTGTTTTCCATAGTGTCTGTATCAATTTACATTCCCACCAACAGTGCAAGAGGGTTCCCTTTTCTCCTCACCCTCTCCAGCATTTGTTGATTGTAGATTTTCTAATGATGCCCATTCTAACTGGTGTGAGGTGATAACTCATTGAAGTTTTGATTTGCAATTCTCTAATAATTAGTGATGTTAAGCAGCTTTTCATGGGCTCCTTGGCCAGCTGTATGTCTTCTTTGGAGAAATGTCTATTTAGGTCTTCTGCCCATTTTTGGATTGGGTTGTTTGTTTTTTTAATACTGAGCTGCATGAGCTGTTTCTATATTTTGGAGATTAATCCTTTGTCCTTTGATTCGTTTGCAAATATTTTCTCCCATTTTGAGAGTTGTCTTTTCGTCTTGTTTATGGTTTTCTTCACTGTGCAAAAGCTTTTAAGTTTCATTAGGTCCCATTTGTTTACGTTTGTTTTTATTTCCATTACTCTAGGAGGTGGATCAAAAAAGATCTTGCTGTGATTTATGTCAAAGAGTGTTCTTCCTATGTTTTCCTCTAGAAGTTTTATAGTGTCCGGTCTTAAGTTTAGGTCTCTAATCCATTTTGAGTTTATTTTTGTGTATGGTGTTAGGGAGTGTTCTAATTTCATTCTTTTACATGTAGCTGTCCAGTTTTCCCAGCACCACTTATTGAAGAGACTGCCTTATCTCCAGTGTATATCCTTACCTCCTTTCTCATAGATTAGTTCACCATAGGTGCGTGGGTGTATCTCTGGGCTTTCTATCTTGCTCCATTGATCTATATTTCTGTTTTTGTGACAGTACCATATTGTCTTGATTACTGTAGCTTTGTAGTATAGTCTGAAGTCAGTGAGTGTGATTCCTCCAGTTCCGTTTTTTTCCCTCAAGACTGCTTTGGCTATTTAGGGTCTTTTGTGTCTCCATACAAATTTTAAGATTTTTTGTTCTAGTTCCGTAAAAAATGTCATTGGTAATTTGATAGGGATTGCATTGAATCTGTAGATTGCTTTGGGTAGTATAGTCATTTTCACAATGTTGATTCTTCCAATCCAAGAACATGGTATATCTCTCCATCTGTTGGTATCATCTTTAATTTCTTTCATCAGTGTCTTAGTTTTCTGCATACAGGTCTTTTGTCTCCCTGAGTAGGTTTATTCCTAGGTATTTTATTCTTTTTGTTGCAATGGCAAATGGGAGTGTTTCCTTAATTTCTCTTTCAGATTTTTCATCATTAGTGGAATATCCTATGGAATATCCTATGTTGGAATGCAAGACATTTCTGTGTATTAATTTTGTATCCTGCAACTTTACCAAATTCATTGATTAACTCTAGTAGGTTTCTGGTGGCATCTTTAGGATTTTCTGTGTATACTATCATGTCATCTGCAAAGAGTGACAGTTTTACTACTTCTTTTCAAATTGTATTCCTTTTATTTCTTTTTCTTCTCTGACTGCTGTGGCTAGGACTTCCAAAACTATGTTGAATAATAGTGGCGAGAGTGGACATCCTTGTCTTGTTCTTGATCTTAGAAGAAATGCTTTCAGTTTTTCACCATTGAGAATGATGTTTGCTGTGGTTTTGTCATATATGGCCTTTATTATGTTGAGGTAGTTTCCCTCTATGCCTACTTTCTGGTGAGTTTTTATCATAAATGGGTGTTGAATTTTGCCAAAAGCTTTTTCTGCATCTATTGAGATGATCAAATGGTTTTTATTCTTCGATTTGTTAATATGGTTTATCGATTGATTTATGTATATTGAAGAATCCTTGCATCCCTGGGATAAATCCCACTTGATCATGGTGTATGATCCTTTTAATGTGTTGTTGGATTCTGTTTGCTAGTATTTTGTTGAGGATTTTTGCATCTATATTCATCAGTGATATTGTTCTGTAATTGTCTTTTTTTGTAGTATCTTTGTCTGGTTTTGGTATCAGGGTGATGGTGGCCTCATAGAATGAGTTTGGGAGTGTTCCTTCCTCCACAATTTTTTGGAAGAGTTTGAGTAGGATGGGTGTTAGCTCTTCTCTAAATGTTTGATAAAATTCACCTGTGAAGCCACCTGGTCCTGGACTTTTGTTTGTTGGAAGATTTTTAATCACAGTTTCAATTACATTACTTGTGATTGATCTGTTTATATATTCTATTTCTTCCTGGTTCAGTCTTGGAAGGTCATACCTTTCTAAGAATTTTTCCATTTCTTCCAGGTTGTCCATTTTATTGGCATAGAGTTGCTTGTAGTAGTCTCTTAGGATGCTTTGTATTTCTGTGGTGTCTGTTGTAACTTCTCCTTTTTCATTTCTAATTTTATTGATTTGAGTCATCTCCCTCTTTTTCTTGATGAGTCTGGATAATGGTTTATCAATTTTGTTTATCTTCTCAAAGAACAAGCTTTTACTTTTATTGATCTTTGCTATTGTTTTCTCTGTTTCTATTTCATTTATTTCTGCTCTGATCTTGATGATTTCTTTCCTTCTGCTAACTTTGGGTTTTGTTTGTTCTTCTTTCTGCAGTTCCTTTAGGCGTAAGGTTAGATTGTTTATTTGAGATTTTTCTTGTTTCTTGAGGTAGGCTTGTATAGCTATAAACTTCCCTCTTAGAACTGCTTTTGCTGCATCCCATAGGGTTTGGATCGTCGTGTTTTCATTGTCATTTGTCTCTAGGTATTTTTTGATTTCCTCTTTGATTTCTTCAGTGATGTCTTGGTTATTTAGTAATGTATTGTTTCACCTCCATGTGTTTGTGTTTTTTTCGTTTTTTCCCCTGTAATTGATTTCTAATCTCATAGCATTGTGGTCAGAAAAGATGCTTGATATGATTTCAATTTCCTTAAATTTACTGAGGCTTCATTTGTGACCCAAGATGTGATCTATCCTGGAGAATGTTCCGTGCATACTTGATAAGAAAGTGTAATTTGCTTTTTTGGGATGGAATGTCCTATAAATATCAATTAAATTTTTCTGGTCTGTTGCGTCATTTGAATGTTCTGTTTCCTTATTTATTTTCATTTTGGTTGATCTGTCCATTGGCGTAAGTGAGGTGTTAAAGTTCCCCACTATTATTGTGTTACTGTCGATTTCCTCTTTTTTAGCGGTTAGCAGTTTCCTTATGTATTGAAGTGCTCCTATGTTGGGTGCATATATATTTATAATTGTTATATCTTCTTCTTGGATTGATCCCTTGATCATTATGTAGTGTCTTTCCTTGTCTCTTGTAACATTCTTTATTTTAAAGTCTATTTTATCTGATATGAGTATTGCTACTCCAGCTTTCTTTTGATTTCCATTTGCATGGAATATCTTTTTGCATCCCCTCACTTTCAGTCTCTTTGTGTCCCTAGATACTAGGGACACATAGACCTAGGTCTGAAGTGAGTCTCTTGTAGACAGCATATATATGGATCTTGTTTTTGTATCCATTCAGCAAGTCTGTGTCTTTTGGTTGGAGCATTTAATCCATTCACATTTAAGGTAATTATCGCTATGTATGTTCCTAAATTGTTTTGGGTTTGTTTTTGTAGGTCCTTTTCTTCTCTTGTGTTTCCCACTGAGAGAAGTTCCTTTAGCATTTGTTGTAAAGCTGGTTTGGTGGTGCTGAATTCTCTTAGCTTTTGCTTGTCTGTAAAGCTTTTGATTTCCCCATCGAATCTGAATGAGATCCTTGCTGGGTAGAGTAATCTTGGTTGTAGGTTCTTCCCTTTCATCACTTTAAGTATATCATGCTACTCCTTTCTGGCTTGTAGAGTTTCTGCTGAGAAATCAGCTGTTAACCTTATGGGAGTTCCTTTGTATATTATTTGTCATTTTTCTCTTGCTACTTTTAATATTTTTTCTTTGTCTTTAATTTTTGCCAATTTGATTACTACGTGTCTCGACGTGTTTCTCCTTGGGTTTATCCTGTATGGGACTCTCTGTGCTTCCTGGACTTGGGTGGCTATTTCCTTTCCCATGTTAGGGAAGTTTTCTACTATAATCTCTTCAAATATTTTCTCGGGTCCTTTCTCTCTCTCTTCTCCTTCTGGGACCCCTATAATGTGAATGTTGTTGCGTTTAATGTTGTCCCCGAGTTCTCTTAGGCTGTCTTCATTTCTTTTCATTCTTTTTTCTTTATTCTGTTCCACAGCAGTGAATTCCACCATTCTGTCTTCCAGGTCACTTATCCGTTCTTCTGCCTCAGTTAGTCTGCTATTGATTCCTTCTAGTGTATTCTTCATTTCAGTTATTGTACTGTTCATCTCTGTTTGTTTGTTCTTTAATTCTTCTAGGTCTTTGTTAAACATTTCTTGCATCTTCTTGATCTTTGCCGCCATTCTTTTTCTGAGGTCCTGGATCATCTTCACTATCATTATTCTGAATTCTTTTTCTGGAATGTTGCCTATCTCCACTTCATTTAGTTGTTTTTCTGGGGTTTTATCTTGTTCCTTCATCTGGTACATAGCCCTCTGCCTTTTCATCTTGTGTATCTTTCCTTGAATGTGGTTTTTGTTCCACAGGCTGCAGGACTGTAGTTCTTCTTACTTCTGCTGTCTGCCCTCTGGTGGAAGGATTTAGTTTTAAATTATTTTCCAGATATGTTGTTAATTGTCACAATATCAATTGTGGAATCTATGCTCTATCACCTTTAACCACTAAATTTCCATAGAAATATATATATATATTTCTTGATATTTTAATGTGTTCTACTAATTTATTTGTAAATATTTGCTGCAACTTTGAGATGAAGTTTGGTTATCTCGTATGGTGTATTTCCTTCATTTTGCTTTCTCAAACATTTTTTTCCCTATTCTCCTCTTCGTGTATATTTATTTTTCCCAGCTGAACATGTGAATCAGCTTAAGTTAACAAATAATTTGGACTTATTTTTAAAGTTACCTTTACTCTATCAATTAATTGAATGTATAGAAGACATATATTTGAAATAGTAGCTCTTCCCATTCAACAACATGATCGACCTCCCAATTATTCAGGTGTTTTGTGGGCCCTTCTGTAAAGTTTTATAAATTTTGGCATATAGCTTTTGTTGGTATCTTGTAAAATTGATCACTAGGTATTTTATAGATTTATAGTATTGCTTAATTTACTTCTAAATTTTTGTTTTTGTTGTTAGAAACTATTGAAGTGTAACATGTTTTATATATCTTAATGGTGCTAGGTTATGTGGAACAAAAAAAGTGTAATATCTAAGCGTTATTTGAACCATAAAGCAAAATAAATATGTTAATGAAATAATCAAATAAAGACAATATGTTTTTGGACATGATATTAACAATTCATAAGCAGAAATAAACAAACGTTATTTTTTAATGTTAAAAACAAAATTAACTAAAATTATTTCAAATTAACCTTGGCTGCTTGGCTACTTAGAGTTTTTCCTAACCTCATAACTTGAGCTATCAATATCAGTAATTCCTATCTATTTGTCTCTTATTTTGATTATCCTTAAAGAACTGTAAAAATTATTTTTTCCATTATTAAGACTAATATAATATTCTTCCATATCTTAGCTCATTTTAAGGAGACTTTCTAAATTCTAGCCCTAATGCACTGTTTGGTTTATTATCAAGTGAAACATACAAATAATATTTTGACCACTTAGATTTTGGGCTTTGAAACCTATATGTGTGGAGCATCATGATAACTCTGACAAAAAATAATTGCTGTATTTAATAAAGCCTTTCATTTCCTTTTGTTTATAAAAACAAAACAAAGCAAAAATTCACTTGGAAAATCATAAATGGGAAATATTTGTTGTGGAGTGGTTGTAATAAGATCGTCATTTTACATTTAAAATAGTTATTGGGTGCATTTTGGAAATAAATTTTGTGAAATAAGGCAATAGCTAATGAACACCTTACCTTAAACATTTTACTTACCAAAATGGTATATAATATAAAAATGCTGAAATAAGTGGTTGCAGGTATATGCTTAAAGAACAAAAATTAATATTTGTATAGTACTCCACAGTTTGTGAAAGCATGTGTATGAACAGTTTAATATTCAGCAGTTTACTAGCTGAGTCTGGTTCTGCTCTCTTGCAGCTTGGTGACAGTGAACCAGTCACTTAACTTTTCTGTTAAATGAAGAATAGTGGATTCTCATGCCTCTCTCATAGGGATTTTTGTGAAGATTAAATAGCAATGTGCAAATGGACATTCTTTTTATAAGACACTATGCAAATATCAGTGCTGAACATTCTACAAAATCATAATTCAAGCATTTTATTTTAAAATAATTTAAACATTAAGTGAAAGCCACTGAAAACAGCTGTGCTTATTTTTCAGCTGTCACAATCCCATATTTATAAAATTAGATAAAATCAGAGAAATGTAATTTAGCACTGATGGGTAGCTATATCAGGTAAGGAAAAATAATTTGCTCAGTAAATATTTGGTCTGCCCTTGCCTCCATCCAACTAGATCTTAGTTATGGTGCATTTTTTAGTGATGGAGAAATGCATGCTTTAACCAGGCCTGAAACTAGTCTCCTAGTTAGACTTTTTTCATTTACTGGATTCCATTTTCTCCTTGATTTTCTGTTCCTCTGTCTGTAGTTATAGGAAAGACTTACTTCTTTCATACTTCCTACTCTTGGGATGGAAGAAAATAAGGGCATTAAAATTTTTAAAAGATTTACTCTTCTATGCACTCTTCAAAAGGATATATATATATATATATATATATATATATATATATATATATATATATATATATATATATATATATATATATATATACACACACACATACATGTAATAGATCAAAATTCTCAACAACTCCAAACTATTTCTGAACCAGTTAGGCTATTCAGCTATTTATGAACTATCATATTACTTCATTCATTCATCCATTATTTATTATGTGTACCTGATATGTGCCAGGCATTGTTCTAAGCACTAGGGAGTGAGCAGTGATTAGATATAACTTACCTTTAAGGGTAGGGAGACTATTTAAGAAATACATACAAGATACCGATAAGAAAATATCAGTAGTAAATGCTGAGGAAATACTTATTAAGGAAAATAGTAAGGAAGTAAAAGTCATTTGTAAAAGAGCTACTGACCAGTGATGGGTGGAGAAGCTTTAGATTCAAAAAGCCTTCTGGAGTTGAGTGAGTGATTAGTGAATGATTAACTCAAGTTGAGACCAAAGCATCAGGAAGAACAAAAACAATAACAGGTACTGGGGAAGAGTGTACCAGATGGCAGGAAAAATGTCAGCGTGTTTAAGTAAAGGAAGGAAGGCTACTCTGACTGGAAAGCAGAGGATAAAGGGGTAGGCAGGAATGAGAACTTCTAGGGCCAGAGACAGGAATAAGGTGTTTAGGTTTTACTCCAAGTATGATAGAAAATAAACTTGATCAACTGCTGAACAAAGTAAAATATGCCCATTTAAATGTTAACATCTTTAAAATATTCATTCTGTTTTAATGAAGCTTTCCGCGGAACAAAGCGGGAAAGGCTACAGTTTCAAACAAGATAACTCTGCTCTTAACTGCAAGTTTAAAAGGAAAAAATATGCAACACTGCTATGTGGTTGACTACAGTCTGACTGGTAAACATACCAATGTGAGTTATACAGTCACTAAGCTCTTGGCTTGAAGCCTTACTGCTTATAATCTATTTTTAACACAGCAGTCAGCAGGTTTTCATTAACATATGTATTATATTTATTTCCTCCCTGTGGTAGCCAGAATAATGACCTCCCCCCAGAAGTCTATGTACTAATACTCAAAACCTGTAAATACATTAAGTTATGCGGCGAAGGGAAATTAAGGTTGCAGATGAGATGATGTTAGGATTGTTAATCAATTGACCTCAAAATAGTAATATGATTTTGAATTACCCAGTAGGCCCAATGTTATCACAAGGGTCTTTAACGTGAAAAACGAAATCAGAAAAGAGAACCATCTAGATGCAGGGTGAGAAATATCAAGCCTGACATTGTTCGCTGTCTTTGAAGATGGAGGAAGGAGAGTGAGCCAAAGAAAGAGGGCAGCCTCTAGAAACTGGACAAGGGAAGGAAAAGAATTTTACCCTAGAGCCTCCAGAAAGGAATACAGCCCTTCCAACACCTTGATTTTAGTCCAGTGACCACACTGCCCTACAAACTGTAAGATAGTAAATTTGTCCTGTAGAATCCATTAAACTTGTGGTAATTTGTTGCAGCAGCAAAAATAAGCAAACAAGAAACCCCACCCATCCACTAGACTGTAATCACTAATACGGTTTGAATGTTTGTCTCTTGCATTACTGATATATTCCAATTACCTAGACTGGTGTCAGATACACATAGGCTTCCAATAAAGATTTAACAAAAGAACTGAATGAATAAGTGAATGAATGAATTATGCCAACATTCTGTTCAAAACCAGTCAATGGCTTCTTATCTCATTAAGATTAAAAGCAAAATCATTCTCTTCTAGAAAATCTATACTGCACTCTTTATGACTTCATTAACTTTATCTCCTTTTACATTTCTTCTTGAACTCTATACCTTAGCAATACTGACCTCCTTGCAGTTCCTCTGAAACTTTGCCTGTGCTATACTTCTCTACCTTGAATACTTATCCTCACATATCCACCTTTCTCTATCACTTCCTTCAGGCCTTTGCACAAACATCCCTTTAGCAGTGAGGTCATCCTTGACCATACAATTTGAATCTCCACCTTTGGCACACCCTTTCCTTTGCTTTATTGCTCTCAATTACATCAGTACCACCTGCACATATTTTTACTTATTTATTTGCTTACTATCTATTCACCTTTAGAACATAAATTCTGAGAGGACATTTTTTTGTCTATTTCCTTCTCTGCTATGCTTGGCACATAAATAGGTGTCCAACAAATACTTATTGAATGGATCATGCTATCTCAACAAAGACCTTTTTTAAAATGCCCCATACATTGCTACAGCAAATCAAAAGATGAGTCCAGGAGAGCCTTTGGTTTATTGAAGAAAACAAAGACTGACAAAGCTTAGGTTATAGTCTGAAATCTGCAGCAGTACTCAGCCACAGCCAGTGGAAAGGCAGCCAAAATGTCTATAGAAATAAATTCTGAATGTTAATATTATTCTTTGAATTAGTAATGGTACCAAAACAAGAACTAAGCAACCCAGCACAGATTGCATGGGGCAAGTGAACCAAGGGGAACAACAGTGAACCAGAGAAAAACGAGGCTATTTCTTCAGCTCCTAACTTACATTATTATATGAGTTCTCTGATAGGAAAAAAAAGATAGTAACATAAGAAGGCACTGTACGACTATTATAGTTTACTTTATACAAGGCTGTAAACTGTCATTTTCATTCCCTAAGAATGGAATAAGTGATCCTCATCAAATCCTATTGGTATCTTCATAAAACTCCAAGCCTCTTTAGACATAAGATATTAAGATTTCTTTTTGGAAGAAAATGCACCTTTTGACTTACAAGAGTCAAGATCTTACTGCTCAAGGTTCATTAAGACAAGTAGGAAGCCATCTCGTCAGAATTCAGTCCCTGAGGGGGGCTGGGCAAGATGGCGGAAGAGTAAGACGCGGAGATCACCTTCCTCCCCACAGATACATCAGAATTACATCTACACATGGAACTGCTCCTATAGAACACCCACTGAACGCTGGCAGAAGGCGTCAGACCTCCCAAAAGGCAAGAAACTCCCCATGTACTTGGGTAGGGCAAAAGAAAAAAGAAATAACAGAGACAAAAGAATAGGGACGGGACCTGCACCAGTGGGAGGGAGCTGTGAAGGAGGAAAGGTTTCCACACACTAGGAAGCCCCTTCATGGGCAGAGACTGCGGGTGGCAGGGGGGGAAGCTTCGGAGTCACGGAGGAGAGCACAGCAACAGGGGTGCGGAGGGCAGAGCAGAGAGATTCCCGCACAGAGGCTCGGTGCCGAGCAGCACTCACCAGCCCGAGAGGCTTGTCTGCTCACCCGCCGGGGCGGGCGGGGGCTGGGAGCTGAGGCTAGGGCTTCGCTCGGATCGCAGGGAGAGGACTGGGGTTGGCGGCGTGAACACAGCCTGAAGGGGTTAGTGCACCACAGCTAGCCGGGAGGGAGCCCGGGAAAAAGTCTACAGCTGCCGAAGAGGCAAGAGACTTTTTCTTGCCTCTTTGTTTCGCGGTGCGCAAGGAGAGGGGATTCAGAGCGCCGCCTAAACGAGCTCCAGAGACGGGCGCGAGCCGCGTCTATCAGCGCGGACCCCAGAGAGGGGCATGAGACGCTAAGGCTGCTGCTGCCGCCACCAAGAAGCCTGTGTGTGAGCACAGGTCACTATCCACACTGCCCCTCCTGGGAGCCTGTGCAGCCCGCCACTGCCAGGGTCCCGGGATCCAGGGACAACTTCCCCTGGAGAATGCATGGCGCGCCTCAGGCTGCTGCAACGTCACGGCGGCAGAGGCCGACCGCAGGCTCGCCCCGCATCCGTACCCCTCCCTCCCCCTGGCCCGAGTGAGCCAGAGCCCCCGAAGCAGCTGCTCCTTTAACCCCGTTCTGTCTGGGCGGGGAACAGACGCCCTCAGGCGACGTACACGCAGAAGCGGGTCTAAATCCAAAGCTGAACCCCGGGAGCTGTACGAACAAAGAAGAGAAAGGAAAATTTCTCCCAGCAGCCTCAGAAGCAGCGGATTAAAGCTCCACAAACAACTTGATGTACCTGCATCTGTTGAATACCTGAATAGACAACGAATCACCCCAAACTCAGGAGGTGGACTTTGGGAGCAGGATATATTAATTTTTCCCCTTTTCCTTTTTTTGTGAGTGTATATGTATATGCTTCTGGGTGAGATTTTGTCTGTATAGCTTTGCTTTCACCATTTGTCCTAGGGTTCGGTCTGTCCGTTTTTTTTGGTTTTTTTTGTTTTTTTTTAACTTAAAAATTTTTTTGTCTTAGTAAATGTTTTCTTAATAATTTTTTCCTTATTTTCTATTTTTAAAAATTAAAAAAAATTTTTCTTAATAAGTTTTTTCATGTTTTTTATTTTTTAAAAAATTAAAATTTTTTTCTTAATTTTTTTCTTATTTTATATTATAAAAAATTAATAAATTTATTTAAAATTAAAAAAATTTTTTTCTTAATAAATTTTTTCTTAATAATTTTTTTCTTATTTTTTATTATAATAGCTTTATTTTATTTTATTTTATCCTCCTTCTCTCTTTCTATTTTTTCTCCCTTTTATTCTGAGCCGTGTGGATGAAAGGCTCTTGGTACTCCAGCCAGGCATCAGGGCTGTGCCTCTGAGGTGAGAGAGCCAACTTCAGAACACTGGTCCACAAGAGACCTCCCAGCTCCACGTAATACCAAACAGTGAAAGTCTCTCAGAGATCTCCATCTCAACATCAAGACCCAGCTTCACTCAACGACCAGCAAGCTCCAGTGATGGACACCCTATGCCAAACAACTAGCAAGACAGGAACACAGCCCCATCCATTAGCAGAGAGGCGGCCTAAAATCATAATAAGGCCACAGACACCCCAAAACACACCACCAGACGTGGACGTGCCCACCAGAAAGACAAGATCCAACCTCATCCACCAGAACACAGGCACTAGTTCCCTCCACCAGGAAGCCTACACAACCCACTGAACGAACCTTAGCCACTGGGGACAGATACCAAAAACAACGGGAACTACGAACCTGCAGCCTGCGAAAAGGAGACCCCAAACACAGTAAGATAAGCAAAATGAGAAGACAGAAAAACACACAGCAGATGAAGGAGCAAGGTAAAAACACACCAGACCAAACAAATGAAGAGGAAATAGGCAGTCTACCTGAAAAAGAATTCAGAATAATGATAGTAAAGATGATCCAAAATCTTGGAAATAGAATAGACAAAATGCAAGAAACATTTAACAAGGACGTAGAAGAACTAAAGAGGAACCAAGCAACGATGAAAAACACAATAAATGAAATTAAAAATACTCTAGATGGGATCAATAGCAGAATAACTGAGGCAGAAGAACAGATAAGTGACCTGGAAGATAAAATAGTGGAAATAACTACTGCAGAGCAGAATAAAGAAAAAAGAATGAAAAGAACTGAGGACAGTCTCAGAGACCTCTGGGACAACATTAAACGCACCAACATTCGAATTATAGGGGTCCCAGAAGAAGAAGAGAAAAAGAAAGGGATAGAAAATATTTGAAGAGATTATAGTTGAAAACTTCCCTAATATGGGAAAGGAAATAGTTAATCAAGTCCTGGAAGCACAGAGAGTCCCATACAGGATAAACCCAAGGAGAAACACGCCAAGACACATATTAATCAAACTATCAAAAATTAAATATAAAGAAAACATATTAAAAGCAGCAAGGGAAAAACAACAAATAACACACAAGGGAATCCCCATAAGGTTAACAGCTGATCTTTCAGCAGAAACTCTGCAAGCCAGAAGGGAGTGGCAGGATATACTTAAAGTGATGAAGGAGAAAAATCTACAACCAAGATTACTCTACCCAGCAAGGATCTCATTCAGATTTGATGGAGAAATTAAAACCTTTACAGACAAGCAAAAGCTAAGAGAGTTCAGAACCACCAAACCAGCTTTACAACAAATGCTAAAGGAACTTCTCTAGGCAGGAAACACAAGAGAAGGAAAACACCTACAATAACAAACCCAAAACATTTAAGAAAATAGGAATATGAACATACATATCGATAATTACCTTAAATGTAAATGGATTAAATGCTCCCACCAAAAGACACAGACTGGCTGAATGGATACAAAAACAAGACCTGTATATATGCTGTCTACAAGAGACCCACTTCAGACCCAGGGACACATACAGACTGAAAGTGAGGGGATGGAAAAAGATATTCCATGCAAATGGAAATCAAATGAAAGCTGGAGTAGCAATTCTCATATCAGACAAAATAGACTTTAAAATAAAGACTATTACAAGAGACAAAGAAGGACACTATATAATGATCAAGGGATCGATCCAAGAGGAAGGTATAACAATTGTAAATATTTATGCACCCAACATAGGAGCACCTCAATACATAAGGCAAATGCTAACAGCCATAAAAGGGGAAATCGACAGCAACACAATCATAGTAGGGGACTTGAACACCCCACTTTCACCAATGGACAGATCATCCAAAATGAAAATAAATAAGGAAACACAAGCTTTAAATAATACCTTAAACAAGATGGACTTAATTGATATTTATAGGACTTTCCACCCAAAAACAACAGAATACACATTTTTCTCAAGTGCTCATGGAACATTCTCCAGGATAGATCATATCTTGGGTCACAAATCAAGCCTTGGTAAATTTAAGAAAATTGAAATCGTATCAAGTATCTTTTCCGACCACAACGCTATGAGACTAGATATCAATTACAGGAAAAGATCTGTAAAAAATATAAACACATGGAGGCTACACAATACACTACTTAATAACAAAGTGATCACTGAAGAAATCAAAGGGGAAATCAAAAAATACCTAGAAACAAATGACAATGGAGACACGACGACCCAAAACCTATGGGATGCAGCAAAAGCAGTAATGACAGGGAAGTTTATAGCAATACAATCCTACCTTAAGAAACAAGAAACATCTCAAATAAACAACCTAACCTTACACCTAAAGCAATTAGAGGACGAAGAACAAAAAAACCCAAAAGTTAGCAGAAGGAAAGAAATCATAAAGATCAGATCAGAAATAAATGAAAAAGAAATGAAGGAAACGATATCAAAGATCAATGAAACTAAAAGCTGGTTCTTTGAGAAGATAAACAAAATTGATAAACCATTAGCCAGACTCATCACCAAAAAAGAGGAGAAAGCTCAAATCAATAGAATTAGAAATGAAAAAGGAGAAGTAACAACTGACACTGCAGAAATACAAAGGATCATGAGAGATTACTACAAGCAACTATATGCCAATAAAATGGACAACCTGCAAGAAATGGACAAATTCTTAGAAAAGCACAACCTTCCAAGACTGAACCAGGAAGAAATAGAAAATATAAACAGACCAATCACAAGCACTGAAATTGGAACTGTGATTAAAAATCTTCCAACAAACAAAAGCCCAGGACCAGATGGCTTCACAGGCGAATTCTATCAAACATTTAGAGAAGAGCTAACACCTACCCTTCTCAAACTCTTCCAAAATATAGCAGAGGGAGGAACACTCTCAAACTCATTCTACGAGGCCACTATCACCCTGATACCAAAACCAGACAAAGATGTCACAAAGAAAGAACACTACAGGCCAATATCACTGATGAACATACATGCAAAAATCCTCAACAAAATACTAGCAAACAGAATCCAACAACACAGTAAAAGGATCATACACCATGATCAAGTGGGATTTATCCCAGGAACGCAAGGATTCTTCAATATACACAAATCAAACAATGTGATACACCATATTAACAAACTGAAGGAGAAAAACCATATGATCATCTCAATAGATGCAGAGAAAGCTTTTGACAAAATTCAACACCCATTTATAATAAAAACCCTCCAGAAAGTAGGCATAGAGGGAACTTTCCTCAACATAATAAAGGCCATATATGACAAACCCACAGCCAACATCGTCCTCAATGGTGAAAAACTGAAACCATTTCCACTAAGATCAGGAACAAGACAAGGTTGCCCATTCTCACCACTATTATTCAACATAGTTTTGGAAGTTTTAGCCATAGCAATCAGAGAAGAAAAAGAAATAAAAGGAATCCAAATCGGAAGTGAAGAAGTAAAGCTGTCACTGTTTGCAGATGACATGATACTATACATAGAGAATCCTAAAGATGCTACCAGAAAACTACTAGAGCTAATCAATGAATTTGGTTAAGTGGCAGGATACAAAATTAATGCACAGAAATCTCTTGCATTCCTATAAACTAATGATGGAAAATCTGAAAGTGAAATTAAGAAATCACTCCCATTTACCACTGCAACAAAAAGAATAAAATATCTAGGAATAAACCTACCTAAGGAGACAAAAGACCTGTATGCAGAAAACTATAAAACACTGACGAAAGAAATTAAAGATGATACAAACAGATGGAGAGATATAACATGTTCTTGGAATGGAAGAATCAATATTGTAAAAATGACTATACTACCCAAAGCAATCTACAGATTTCTTACAATCCCTATCAAACTACCACTGGCATTTTTCACAGAACTAGAACAAAAAATTTCACAATTTGTATGGAAACACAAAAGACCCCGAATAGCCAAAGCAATCTTGAGAATGAAAAATGGAGCTGGAGGAATCAGGCTCCCTGACTTCAGACTATATTACAAAGCTACAGTAATCAAGACAGTTTGGTACTGGCACAAAAACAGAAATATAGATCAATGGAACAGGATAGAAAGCCCACAGATAAACCCACACACATATGGTCACCTTATCTTTGATAAAGGAGGCAAGCATATACAGTGGAGAAAAGACAGCCTCTTCAATAAGTGGTGCTGGGAAAACTGGACAGGTATATGTAAAAGTATGAAATTAGAACACTCCCTAACACCATACACCAAAATAAACTCAAAATGGATTAAAGACCTAAGTGTAAGGCCAGACACTATCAGACTCTTAGAGGAAAACATAGGTAGAACACTCTATGACATAAATCACAGCAAGATCCTTTTTGACCCAGCTCCTAGAGAAATGGAAATAAAAACACAAATAAACAAATGGGACGTAATGAAACTTAAAAGCTTTTGCACAGCAAAGGAAACCATAAAGAAGACCAAAAGACAACCCTCAGAATGGGAGAAAATATTTGCAAATGAAGCAACTGACAAAAGATTAATCTCCAAGATTTACAAGCAGCTCATGCAGCTCAATAACAAAAAAACAAACAACCCAATCCAAAAATGGGCAGAAGACCTAAATAGACATTTCTCCAAAGAAGATATACAGATTGCCAACAGACACATGAAAGAATGCTCAACATCATTAATCATTAGAGAAATGCAAATCAAAACTACAATGAGATATCATCTCACACCGGTCAGAATGGCCATCATTAAAAAATCTAGAAACAATAAATGCTGGAGAGGGTGTGGAGAAAAGGGAACCCTCTTGCACTGTTGGTGGGAATGTAAATTGATACAGCCACTATGGAGAACCGTATGGAGGTTCCTTAAAAAACTACAAATAGAACTACCATACGACCCAGCAATCCCACTACTGGGCATATACCCTGAGAAAACCATAATTCAAAAAGAGTCATGTACCACAATGTTCATTGCAGCTCTATTGACAATAGCCAGGACATGGAAGCAAGCTAAGTGTCCATCATCGGATGAATGGATAAAGAAGATGTGGCACATATATACAATGGAATATTACTCAGCCATAAAAAGAAATGAAATGGAGGTATTTGTAATGAGGTGGATGGAGTTAGAGTCTGTCATACAGAGTGAAGTAAGTCAGAAAGAGAAAAACAAATACAGTATGCTAACACATATATATGGAATCTAAGGAAAAAAAAAAAAAGGCCACGAAGAACCTAGTGGCAAGATGGGAATAAAGACACAGACCTACTAGAGAATGGACTTGAGGATATGGGGAGGGGGAAGGGTATTATGTGACAGGGTTAGAGTGTGGCATGGACATATATACACTACCAAATGTAAAATAGATAGCTAGTGGGAAGCAGCCGCATAGCACAGGGAGATCAGCTCGGTGCTTTGTGACCACCTAGAGGGGTGGGATAGGGAGGGTGGGAGGGAGGCAGACGCAAGAGGGAAGAGATATGGGAACATATGTATATGTATAACTGATTCACTTTGTTATAAAGCAGAAACTAACACAGCATTGTAAAGCAATTATACTCCAATAAAGATGTTTAAAAAAAAAAAAAAAAGAATTCAGTCCCTGAGAAGCCAAGTACTCCCTATAATACACTAGCCGCTCACTCTGTCAACACTATGCCTGTAACAATACTCTTGTCTCTTCATATCCAGTGGAGATTGGCTCTAGGACCCTGGAGGATACCAAAATCAGTGGATTCTCAAGTTCCTTATATTTAATGGCATAGTACAGTTGGCCCTTCTTATCTGCAGGTTCTGAATCTTCAGATGCAGAACCTACAGGGATACAGAGGACCGTCTGTATCACAATGCATAGAAACCAGTTTTCCATTTGTTCCCAATGAAGAGCAGGGTTGTGCCAGTGCCCCACAGAGGAAATCCCTGAAGCTTCTCTTCTGACCTAAAAAAGAAGGCGAACATTCTCATCCTGCTCCCACGTTTCCCTCTGCAGACAGACTGAGTCTTGGAATCCAGGATTCCATGGGCTATGAGGAAATGCATGCACTGTTTTGAGGAGTCAAAATCTTGGATTAACCATTGAATGTAGTAAAGAGATCCTGTAGACAAGGAAGATGAGTGGAAGCTGCTCTGGTGTTGCCTCATGGATAGTGCTCTTAGGTCATAAGTATTTTATGTTGAGTAGCAGCAAAGCGGGGTCCTTGTGTCACTTTGTTCTAAAGTAGCTCAACACAGTTCTCCCTAGTTATGTCCTTACTCTTATCTTCTGCTAGAGTTAGTCTGATGCAATCCAAATAACATCAAATTATCAGAATGGATGGATTCTGTCTATGTTGGGTTGGTTTTGCTTCTTTGTATTTATCATGTCCAATTATTTACGTACACACCTAACAGTAATATGATGACAACCAACATTTATGTAGATCTTTATAATTTGCAAAGTAGCTTTTTAAAAATTTATTTCACTTAGTCATTGCAATGACTTGTGAGGTAGGTATTTACTACCTTCATTTTGCAGATGGTGAAAATAGCACGTTAGGTAATTTCCCAAATTATAAATTATAAATGGCAAAGAAAAGATTTAAACATGTATTATATGATTCAAAATCAATGGCACTACATTAATTAAGGAGATAGGTCTTTCTTATGTGTTAAATGTATGTACAACAGAAGAAAAAACTTTATTGACAATCCAGTTATGCTGCATTCACTATTTCCTCATTATAGAGTAAGAGATTTCTAGCCAAACAAAGGTGAATCATGGTAATATGCATATTAAACTCAATTCTGTAGCCAATTATAACCAGAGAAAAAGGACTCATTGTTTATGATAATATCAATTGTCTTAATTAATGCAAATGTATTAATATCATTTATATCAATATAGTCATCAATACCAATAAATTTTTTCTGAGGATGAGAAAGGAAGCCTCAGTTTGTTAACTAAAAATAAATAAATAAATAAACTATTTTGAAGATAACTGCAAATAAATCAAATTTTGAATGTACACATAGAGTACAAATTTTTAATCAAACACAGAATCTTTGAATTAGGTTTTTGTTTGCTTATTTGTTTTTTTCTTCAAAGGATTCAAAACTGTAAGGATGTCAAAATAGTATTCATTTTGAGCCATAGAGTCATTGACTCCTATATCAGTCTACCTAACCTGGACATCTAAATTTCTTCAGAGAATGTTTTTTGTTTTAGAATTTAGTAAAGTAAACGTTTCAACTTTACTAACCTGGAGCAAAACCACTAGGAGGAAAGTCTATGTCAAAAAATTCTGGAAACATTTAGACTTTAAATAATACTTTGAACAAGAAGCATTTTCCAAACAAATCCTTTAGCAATATTATTTGCTAAAATCTCAAATTTGCTCTCTGTTTATAGCTTTAGATTTACAGCCAGTTAAGATTTTCAGGGTTTTGAGCCATAGTCTAAATTTAGAAGAAGGGTTATATTAATCTTTATTGAATGCAATTCTTCCTTTTCTCCATAATACTGGTTATCTTTCTAAACGTCACTCAATTTTAGTTGAATCTCTTTCTTTCACACTATTTTTCCTAATAACTATAGTTTCTCAGCAATGGAGTGCTTCCAAATATTCAAATAGCCTTTAAAACATAAGACTTAACATGAAGAAAAATATGTCTAGTGTGAATAAACTTTAAAAATTATTTTTATCCATAAAATCTGTAGGAATACCAGGTACCTATTTTGGCAAATATAAATTTGATTCACACTTAACTCCTCCACTCTGGTTTAAATGTCACTTTTTAACTTGTTCCACATTGCTCAACTAACATGAATAAAACATCTTATATTACGTAATAATCAAATCCCTGTTTTGTCAGGTAACCTTAAATGTTCCCTTAAGCTTTTCATATGCCCAGTAATATCAACTGAGAATTGACATCAACATAATAAGTGATTATCTTTTCTCATTAATAGCTTTTTTATCATCTATAGTGGCTTAATGTCAGTAGCTACTTTAAAATGAGTTTTTTTAATAAAGATGTAAAAACAAACACAAGAGGAACTAAAATGATAATAATAACATAACTGCTTTAATTTTGACAGTGCTTTAATATCCATTATATGTTTGACTTTCCCAATAATCTGATAGTTAAGAAAGGCAAGTTATTATCCCTCTTTTATGGAGAAGGAAACCAGGACTCATAAAGTTTAAGTGACATGTCCATGGTCGCCTTGCTAATATGGGAAGAGCAGTCATGAAAGTCAGTGCAAGAATTAGAATTCTGAGGTCAGTGTGTTTTCTCTTCTACAGAAATAAAACACACACTATAATCACCATCAAAATGCTCAAAGCCAATTAAATTCATTTCAGAGCTGAAGTGAAAATGCTTCACTTTGCTTCTTACATATAGCAATAATAAAATGTTTTCTCTTTAATTTAAATCTTTATAGATATATTTTTATGGTACACACATATATCAAGGAAGATAGCACATAATATAAAAACTCACTATCTTTATTTTTAACCAATAAACAATTATTATTTTGCTAGAATAAGGTAATTTTTTGTAATTTATTCTTATGTGGCTTATAAAACTCAAATGTTCAACAATTTTTGGCACTTAGTTTCAACATTTGCTATCTCACCTTAGTAAACATTTATCCTGAAGACCATTTCAAATATTCTTCTGAAGAGGGTCACTATAATTCTAGTGAAACACTGATCACTATCACTGAGCTAGCCATTTCTCTTCTTCCTTAGAACCTAGTAAGAAGTATTAAATCCAAAAGTCCAGTATCCAAATGTACTATTTATCTGCCAGGATTTTGGTAGCCTGAAATAAAGTAGGGGAAGGAACAGACACCTATGCCAAATTTAAATCATTACAATTATTGAAATAAAAGTTTTCAATAAAAGCCACTAACATAGTTTAGAAGGGTATATTAGCTATCTATTGCAGTAGATCAAATTACTCCCAAACTTAGCAGTTTAAAACAGTAAGCTATTATTATCTCATACAGTTTCTGAAAGTGTGAAATGCAAGTGTGGCCTAACTATGTGGTTCTGGCTCAAGGTCTCTTGTGCGGTTTCAATCAGCATCTCAGCTGAGCCTGCATCATCTGAACACTTGACTGGGGCTGGAGGAGCCACTTCCAAGACGACTCCCCGACATGCCCTAAGAAAAAAAAGTTTTCTGTTTAAGGTTTTTATTTATATTTGAAACTTTCTGACAATTTAGATATTTAAGTTAACCTAAATTGTCCTGAGTGAACTAAGAATATTTCACTCATCTGTTTCTTTTATGTAATTCTGAATATATTAAATAATCTCTCTATATACCATAACTTAAAGTTTAAGCAGTCTTTAAAAAATCCCATCACTATTCAATGTAGTAAATAATGATCCCCATATAGCATGAGACATTTGTAAGGTACCAAAATTTCAATTATTTAGATTAATACAGATCATATATTCTCATAAACTGGAATGTGGGCATATGACCTTCTTTTATATTAATCTTGTTAACTATAATTGAAGTCTGACATTTCAGTCTATAAAAGATCGGGTCACTATCTCTGCAGTATAGACAGTCATCTTGCATCATTGAAAATGTTCCTTCTGATTGCGCTCAAATTAAGGTCATTTTGAGAATCAGATATCTTCTATCCCAGCCATTCATTTATGAAGATCCAGAGAATGCTGGATATTATAGTCAGATTGTAGCAAAAGAATCTTCCAGACATTGAAAAAGAGAAAATATTATATTTCTGAAAGAAAAGAAGCCCATAAAGAAAAGAGAGGGATAGGAAGGCTTCTATCTTGGACAAGATGGTAAACAATAACTTGAAATAGTATTAGATATTTATAAATCTGCACTTTCTTATAATGAAGCAAATATACATTCAAAAGAAGCAACGTTACAGACAACATATTAGCATTGCACTTACTCAAAAGATGAACAAACACATTTCTTTACTTTAGTAAAATTTTGTTGCAATGTATGAGGCCTTACTATTGGACACATAATAAACCCGAAAAGTAGTCATTGGTATTAATATCTCCATTTTGTTGGTAAGTGAACTAAAGTTCATCAACTAGCTTGCCCAAGTAGGAGCTAGACTTAGAATTCAAATAAAGGGGTATTTAACATTAGTGTGAGTGTTCTTACTATTGTATTCTTTGAAATGACATTCTAAAACTTGTTTGCCTATTTAACAACATCTGAGCAGAACTATAGTCTGGAATATTCATTTTTACTACTGTGTATAAAAACTACATTGCATATATTTTTCATAAATTTGACTGACCTAATCTGATATTCTTCTATCTTGATTGGTATTATAGAAATGTAAACATAAAACACAAATGTGCAGTTATCTCTTTTCTACCATACTGTACTTTATAAATATATTATAGATAATAATGACTAATGAAGTTATTTAAAATTATTAAATTGATGAATAATTAGAACCTTGTCTAAAAATTAATGTGATATATACATTTAGGAATGATCCAGAAACGACATGAATTAAGTTAGGATGGTGACATATCAAATGGATATCTATACAAAGCCAGATATCCACCACACACTCCAATACGATTGAGGGTGACTGACATTAGACAGTCTGCTGACCCCAGGGATTGAGGAAAGACCACAACAACTGAGAATTAAATCAATTCTATTTCAACCAGCTCCTTCTTCCTGTGCCAGAAACTCAGAGCAGAGAGAATCTGACATTGATTTTTACATACGTGTGTGTGTGTGTGTGTGTGTGTGTGCGCATGCACGCACACTGAAAAGAAAAGTAGCGTAATAAGCAGTCATTAAAACATTGTAAGTCTTGTGGTTATTTACTGATTTTGGTAAACATCCAGATACATTTCACTATGCAGCTAAAAGTAACAAAAACAAAATTTCATCAGACTCTGTAGTTTTGGAAATAACACACAGTGTGGTAACAATGGAGTTGCCTGATTGCTTAACATGTGTGCACTTTGGTTCTTCTTCCGTAGAATGCAGAGGATTATATCAAATATATTACATCACATACTACAAAATGAGATCTAGTGAGACTATCTGGATCTAGATCCAGCAGTTAAGCTATGTTACCTTGGATGTAATTTCAGTTCCTTGTCTCTAAAATGGAAGTAATTATTGTTCATCTTTCACAAGGGTGATTAGAGGCAGTGAGACAGTGTATATTATATGCTCAACACATGGCTGGCCTTCATAAGTATAAATAATAACATATATTATATCAATAAATAATAAGTGTTATTATAGTTTCTGTGGTTATCACCCCAAAACAAACACACATACAAACAAACAAATAAAATATCCATAGGCATATTTGCAAAACTTTAGTCAAAGAGAAAAATGTAAAAAGGGGTTAATACCACCTTTACCAAGATCATTAGTATTTACAGGCTGCCTAGAATACAAGTATCCAAACCCAAAGCATATTGATAAACATAGACTTATTTATTTAATAAATATGTTTATTTAATACTGTTGATGAGCTTTTAAAGGAGCTACTGAATAAAGCAGCTAATTTTCAAGAAGAATCAGTCAAAAAACATCAAGCGTTTTCATAAAAAGAGTTTAGCTCATTTTCCCTGCAAAAAACTCCAAAAAATAACTCCTTCAAAAATTAGAATATGGTTCCAAAGCGCATATAAATTTGGAGGGGCTTGTCTTACCTGAACTTTCGAACCTGTTGAAAAATTCCTCATGAGGATCTTTGTTTCTCTCATTATTTCTCTATCTTTGAAATATTGATACTTGCTTTCCCCATTTACTTTCATTTTATTTCATCAAGCATTGCATACTTCATTTTCGTCTTACAAGAGCTTCAAATATATCTGCTATTTATTCTTCAATAGCATGGCTCTTCTGCTTAACTACGGTGACAATAAACCTGCAGAAGTACTGAAGAAATATGCCTATCTCAAAACAAAATGAGCTCTTCACCCACAAGCCCTTGATTATATCTCTCTTTCTGATTTTTACAAAAATTCTGCACTTATCCACTTTAATGAATTACATTTGCCCTTGGAATACCTTTTTACCTTTTTTCATTTCCTTTAGTACATATAAAATATGGTAGTTGGAGTGTAAATTGACTTAAAAAGACCTTAAAATATAATCAGGTGGAGAAATAATTATGTTACCTAAATTACTGTATCAATTTGTTTCATAAAAGTTCTGTCTCTTCAACTTTCCTTAAAATTATTCAGTGATGGTTGGGAAGGTGGAGAACAAATGTTGACGGAGGAAATTAACAGCTCTTTAAGCAGTTACTAAGAGATGGCCTGCTGGATGTTTGAATCAAGCTGAAAAGCTTGCTAAATGAAGAGGCTGATTCTGCCGTCTGCCTGGTTGGGCAGGTGGACCTTCCTCCCTCATGTTTCTAGATTTGCCTGCTCAGTTGAAAATACCTATTTCCTCTGATAGAAAACACACACACACACACTCACACACGAAAAAAAGCATCAGCTGTTTATACCACCAGATGAGACCAACTGAATTTGTCACATTTTGTTTTAAAATAGCTTAATAAGTTGACCGATCTTTACCTACGTGGCTAAGGGTGTGTGTATGCATTTTGAATAAGAGAGCTGAGCCAGACAATGACACTAAATATCTATGACCTTAAATAAATCATTTAACTTTTCTGAAAGCTGGTACCTTCAGTATTACGTGAGCTCATCTCTACTCCCAATTTAAAATTATAAAAAGAAGACTGGCATATTTACTATAAATGAAAATGGTAGAGTTTATTTTTCATCTTTGAAGAAACAGTATAAAATTTACCCATTAAAAAGTATCAAAATGTTTTATTAACAAGCATTTCATCCATTCAATTGTTAGCCCTGATATTACCACACCACTCTCCCTATAACTGCATTATTAAATATTTGATAGATGCCTAACAAATGAGGATCCTAATAACACCACCTGCCATTGTTGCAAACTTACCAAATGCCCAGCATTATGATAAGAGCTACAGGTAAATTAAAAATAAACAAGCAAATGCCTTGAAAAAGGGTCACTATGTAATTGATCATCCAAATCTGGATACTTCTGAGAAGGAAAGAAGCATTATTGATCATTATACTAGAAAAACAAGAGTAAACTAAGATTGTCATGGGCAAACCAGGGCAAAAGGTCACCTGCATATGTTGTAAATGTTTGCAAGAACAACGAGAAAAAGGTGTTAGGACAGGCACAAGAGCATGAAAATTACCATAGTTGGATGGAATCAGAAGTAATGGTGGAGAGAAAATTATATAAGCTTTTCATTGTATTGTTTCATTGGTTACAATAAATGAATTTACTGTTTTTGAAATCGGAAGTAACATTTAAAATTTTTTTAAAGAAATGATATCCCAGTGATCTTCAGATATCAGTAAATGTTTCACTTCTCAGATGAGTAAACTATCATAAAAATGTTCAGATAAACATTGCCCAAGGACACACAGTAGGTAAGACAAAAAGCTGGAACCAGACTATGCGCAACAACACTGCCTCCTGATTATGTTTCCCAACAGAAGATTTCTAGGTTCAGCATCATGGGAATTCATGCTTCTCCATGATAGATAAGGGCTCTCTTGACAATTTCAATTATCAGAATTGTGCCCTTAGGGAATTCATCAATTAAGTAAGAGGAGCATTCCACACATCTATTACTAAAACAATCCTTTGTGGCATTCATCTCATAAATATCATGCAACTGCTGTTCCCAGTTGGAGTACAACGATATCCAGTATATGAAAATGATAAATATTTTACCAGCTTCAAATCCAAAGTTTTCAGAGAAGTTCATGGAAATATGACATTAAAGCATGTTCAAATAAACATCAAATGAGAAAAGTTACGTGAACTATAAACTATTCCTAAACTATGATTCATATCATCCTTATTGTCAAGGGAGGATTGGGACTGTGTAAAAGAGAAAATACTGCACATTAGGTGGTGACACAGAGTCAGTTTTTCCCTCTTCTTTTTTACATATTTGGACAATATATACAAAATTTGGAGGAAATTTTAAAACAGCATTTATCACAATACATTATAATACAGATATGTAATAAAGTGGTCAGTTGTGTCATCATGCTATTAAACACGTTTGTTTCACCTCACTGAGCAACAGAAGTGTAATTCAATAACTGGTGAATGTCATCAGTCATTTAAAATATCACTACGTTTTTAAAAGCTGTATTTGAAATAACTTCTAAAAAAACGTACTTCATGTATTAGCCAGGTAAAATGTCAGGCATTCTAAACACTGAGAAATGTGAGTCTCCTAACTAGGTATATAAAAATAATAAACTAGGAATGCAATAATAGACATTCATTTAGTCATTCATCAAATATTTGTTTAGTACCTACTGTGTGCCAGGCATCTAGCTAAGCACTAGGACTTAGTAGTGGTAAATAAAATATATACTCTTTCTTTCTTATAGAACTTAAAATTTCTTGAGAATTTAAATATGTAACAATTAACATGTTTTGTGAAAAAAAATGCAAGCTGCTAAAGGAATGCGTTACCATGAGTTGTTACTGAGTGTGAGTAGCCATTTGAGACTTCAGAAGTTCCTGAAAGTTAACCAATCAGGATTGAGAGTGTGCTTGAAAAATAAGACAGAAGAAAGTTAAAAAGCTCTGCAATGGCCTTTCAGAGGAACTGAATAGATGTCAATGTGGGTGACACTACTTTATTTCTAGGAACTTCCGTATTGCAGATTTTTAGGGTCTGCAATCTGATTGAAGGGTACCTTGCAGCAAAGCGATGTTTCTTGATACTTTATTAGCATAAGAAGCACGCTGTTTTTTAACTATACTGTATGTTTTCAGTATTCTTGGGAGTAAAGTTCCCCCAAGTCACCTTTTGTGTCATTGCTCTTAAGTAGTAGAAAAAAATGAGGGGAGAGTGGTGAGCAGTTTATGAACAAAATTGTAAGACCTCACAAGTTGGTATAACATTTTTTGGAGGATAACTAGTTAGGTACTAAATTACTTTCATTTTATTTCAAATTGTTCTTCTGCAATTATTACAGAAGACTGTACTGTTTTAAGAGTTAGTTATTTAAGAAAATCATCTCTCATATTCTATTAAGAGTATGAGTATAAAATTAAGATTCTGTAAGCAGGAAAAACAATATTGTGTACAGAAAGGCATGTAATGTCTGGTTGTCTCCCCATTAGTGATACTATTGTTGATTGTTGAGTTAGAGGGTCATTGCTCATTGTAAAATTGCACATTTCCTCTAGTAGGAAATGAAGGGTAATCTGGACTGTGAAACTATGCAATCATGCACATATACGTTATGCCCAATGATTAATCCAAAATTTAAAATATTTTCTTCAGATTGAAACAACACATAAAGGGCCAAGCAAGACTTACAAAAATAAAGACATACCTTTGCACATATTAATGAAACTCTGGATCATCCAATATAAAGAAAAAAATCTTAAAAAAGAAAAAGGTACACTAACAATGAAATATCAGAAAGAGAAATTAAGGAAACAATCCCATTTAACATCACATCAAAAAGAATAAAATATGTAGGAATAAACCTACCTAAGGAGGCAAAAGACTTGTACTCCAAAAACTATAAGATGCTGATGAAAGAAACTGAAGACAACACAAAGAGATGGAAAGATATACCATGTTCTTGGATTGGAAGAACCGAGATTGTTAAAATGACCATACTACCCAAGGTAATCTACAGATTCAATGCAATCCCTATCAAATTACCAATGGCATTTTTCACAGAACTAGAACAAATAATTTTAAAATTTGTATGGAAACACAAAAAACCCCAAATAGCCAAAACAATCTTGAGAAAGAAGAATGGAGCTGGAGGAACCAAGCTCCTGACTTCAGACTATACTACAAAGCTACAGTCATCAAAACAGTATGGTACTAGCACAAAACAGACACATAGATCAATGAATCATGATAGAAAGCCCAGAATCAAACCCACACACTCATGGTCAATTATTCATGACAAAAGAGGCAAGAATATACAATGGAGAAAAGACAGTCCCTTCAATAAGTGGTGCAGGGAAAACTGGACAGCTACATGTAAAAGAATGAAATTAGAACATTCTGTAACACCATGTACAAAAATAAACTCAAAATGGATTAAAGACCTAAGTGTAAGACAGGATGCTATAAAACTCCTACCAGAAAACATATGCAGAACATACTTTGACATAAATCACAGCAATAATTTTTTGGATACATCTCCTAGAGTAATGGAAACAAAAGGAATGATAAACAAATGGGACCTATTAAACTTAAAATCTTTTGCAAAGGAAAAGATTGAGAAATGCAAAGGAAACAGCAAAGGAAACCATCAACAAAACAAAAAGACAACCTCCTGAATGGGATAAAATATTTGCAAACGATGTGACTGACAAGGGATTAATTTCCAAAATATACAAACAGCTTATACAGCTCAATATCAAAAAAATAAAAATATAAAAATATGGGCAGAAGACCTAAATAGACATTTCTCCAAAGAAGACATACAGATGGCCAATAGGCACATGAAAAGATGCTCAGCATAACTAAGTATTAGAGAAATGCAAATCGAAACTACAATGAGCTATCACCTCACACTGGTCAGGATGGCCATCATCAAAAAGTCTATGAATAATAAGTGCTGGAGAGGGTGTGAAGAAAAGGGAACCCTCCTACACTGTTGGTGGGAATGTAAATTCGTGCAGCCACTGTGGAGAACAGTATGGAGGTTTCTTAAAAAACTAAAAAAAAAGTCACCATATGATCCTGCAATCCCACTCCTGGGCATATATTCAGAAAATACAAAAACTCTAATTCGAAAAGATACATGCACCCCAACGTTCACAGCAGCACTATTTATAATAGCCAAGACATGGAAGCAACCTAAATGCCCATCGACAGATGAATGGATAAAGAATATATATATATATATATATACATACACACATACATACATACATATATATGTGTGTGTGTGTATATATATATATATATATATATATATATATAACTCAGCCATAGAAAAGAATGAATTAATGCCATTTGCAGCAACATGAATAGACCTAGAGATTATCATGCTAAGTGAAGTAAGTCAGACAGAGGAAAACAAACATCATATGGTATCACTTATATGTGGAACCTAAAAATAATGATACAAATGAATTTACAAAACAGAAATAGATTCACAGAAACAGAAAACAAACTTATGGTTACCAAAGGGGAAAGGGGGGGAGGGGTAAATTAGGAATTTGGGATTAACAGATACACACCATTATATATAAAATAGATAAACAACAAGGACCTACTGTATAGCACAGGGAACTATATTCAATATCTTGTAATAAACTATAATGAAAAATAATCTGAAAAAGAATATATATATGTATATACATACATATATAATGCATAACTGAATCACTTTACTGTGTACCTGAAACACTATAAATCAAATACACTTCAATTTTTTTAAAAAGTGTATAATTAAATTATAGATTTATAATTATAATTTAAAGATATAATAATGTAATTATATATTATAATCTATAATTATAAATTAAAGAAAAAAAAAGTAAAGCAAAAGGTAAAGTGAAGAACAGAAAAGAAAAGACACAGTGGGACAGAAATTATTTTAACAGCAGAATTCTCATTGGATTGAACAGATTCCAGAAGAAAATGAAGTAAAATCTTCTAAGTTTTTATGAAAAATAATTATCAATCTAAAATGGTATAGTAGCTAAGATATCACTTAAAAGTGAAGGCAAAATAAATTTTACCATCTGCATCTTTCATTGATAGAAAAACTTATGTATTCTGTTCAGTAGAAATGTTACTAAAACCACAATGCAAAGTACATTATGCCAGAAAACACAAAATTGAATTATAGTTCCAGCTCTTGTAAGAATGACAGGAAGCCACCTTTCTTAGGTCATAGGGAGAGAGTGACTGTCTGAACCTGAAGACACAGTGACTCTGTGGAGAGGGTCTCCTGACCAGAGCTGTTACTTTGGTAAAAGGACTAAGCTAGGGAGGAGGGAGGAGACTGGAAAATAAATATCCTGATATCAATTTCCTCACTTTAAACTGAAGGGCATAGAAACCTATTAATGGAGTGCATATATTTCAGTCTCTAGGGACAAATAAGGGGTGAAAATGGTGGAAAGTAGATCAGGAATGGCAAACAAAAATAGCTCATCTCCTAAGACCACAGACTTGCTTTCAATATCCGGTTCTAGTATTATGTATTTAATAACATCTGTTACTCAAGCCCATTTTGAAAATGTGTTTGTACAGTTCCATGTATTAAATGGTAAGAAAACGTCTGAAGAGTTTGGGAAATCCAAGAGAAAATTAAAAAATGGGAAATGCAAGTGCATATGAAACAATTTTCAACTTCTTCTACTGCAACTTATACTTGTAAATAAATGTTTTAAAAAATTAAATGGAAACATAATTTAGAAAATTAAGAAACAAAAATTCAAACACGTGAAACAACTGTCAAATCCACTATCACCAAGTTATATTAAATGATAATTAGATACGATTTTTTTCATTTTATATTGGCAGATTCTTACATGTTACGCACTTTGCAATAACATTCTATATTATATACTTCTCAAGCATACATATGATAGAAATGATATGGAAATCTATATAGACAGCATAAAAATTGGTAATTGTGTCTCAGTCATTCCTCTCCTAGGAATCTTTAAAGGAATATATAAAGGATGGTTATTTATGTGCAAACATCTTCACTGTCCATTGCACTAAGCTGAACAATAGTAAATTATGTTAACTCCATATAAAGGAATATAAATTTTGTTAACAAAAATTTTTAAGTGAAATCTAATAAGTGACCATTATGCAGAAGAGAAAGGAAATGTAACAAAGGGTAACAGTGGTTAAAGTAATTAGATAAAAAATATCAGTCAAATCTGTTCAGTCAAAAGGTATATATCTATGTATATCTATATATAGATATAGATATATAGAGATATATCTTGTAGGGGAGAATAATCTGCCACGATAAAATGTGTCTCTTTGGCTTGTGGATTATTTCGAGTATTATTTCGAGCTGAAAATAATCAAAGCCCAAAAGACACAGGAGGAACCTTTAACCTTCCCCCGACTGCCTAAAAGAATTTAGACAGAGGGCTTGTTCCTGGAATAGAGCTATTACCAGAGAGATCTATAAAGAATATGAACTAGATGTAGTGGGGGGAACTCGGCAGGGCCTACAGATTAGAGTCCACTCTGTGTCCCATTGTCTCTGCAAGGCCTAGGTAACGTCTGTTCACCAAATATTTGCTTTTCCTTCTCCATGTGAATTGCCTTCCTCCCCTCTGAAGTTCCAAACCACTACTCCCCATTCTCTCTTGTCTTTAGCTGAAGATGGTATTTAAGGTGAAGGTTTCTGCCATTTCTACAAGTTACTCAGTTCTCCTGAGTCTCTCTCATGTATACATGTTATTAAACTTTTGTTTGATTATTTGCCTGTTAATCTGTCTCATGTCAATTTAATTTTTAGACCAGTCAGAAGAACCTAGAAGGGTGGAGGAAAATGTCTTTCTTCCTGACAATCTCCACACACAACATGTATATGTAACCACACAGCATAGAGAAACTCTATCTGTGCAAGAAAATTGAGCTTACTAGTTTATGGTTACATCTTGTGTGTGTGTGTGTGTGTGTGTGTGTGTGTGTGTTTGTAGGTACATGTGTACCTTTGTGTACTTTCTGTGTAAAGGAATTTATAATACTTTTTATGGGTGGCAAGTTTTCTATGTGTCATTCAGAAAGTGCCTAGGGTTCTGTTTGTGTTTTTCTTCTTAGTAATCAAACTAAACTTCATGAACAAAGAAATAAACATTTTCCCTAGCCATGCAAAACAAAGGGAAAGCTCCCTTCAAGTGTTTAAATCTCCTTTAAAAAAATATCTATTATAAGCCAGAATACCATCAGGATAAGAGTTGCATTGCGTCAAGCATCTGATTCTTGTGGTAGACATGGTATAATGATGACTAGGAAACTATCCATCTTCTTCTTGACAGGTGACCTATTTTAGAATCAGGAAGGCCATCATCCAAGAGAAGTTACTTTAGCCATGTTCCTTTAATCATCGCTTACAATTTGCTTGGATGATTTGCAGGACAAGGGCTCTTTTGTTTTCCTTTTCTAATTATATTCATATATATATATGAATAAGATTTTTCAGTTTTTAAATAACCAATTTTGGAACTGTAACAAGCAGGTTACAAATTTAATTAATTTATCAGGATGTATGATTTTCTGTAATTTTATTTTTATTTAGAGTTTATCAGTTACCACTTTTTGTGTATTTTATTTGAAGTTCACATATGCAGAACACTAGAAAGGAGGATATATATATGAAAAACTACCTAATCAATTGTTAAAATTCTGCAACTGCTTTATTTTCTAAATATTTGATATCCATTAAGTTTCTAAAAGTTTTCATCAATCTCATTTACGATAAATGGTCAGTCAGCAAACCATTCTCTTTTGAGATCTATATTTACATTAATATCCACAAAGCAAATGTAAGTGAGCATCAGAAGGGCCCTTGGTGTTCTGCTATTGATGTCTTAGCTCTAACATAAAGGTAGCAATTTAGCATCATGCTATAAATAGAAAAATATAGTGGACAGCATTGGCTCATCTTATGTTTTTAATATTCTCTTCAGGGTAAAGTATGACATAATTACAGTGGTGGAGTTTTCAATGTAGGGGATTTTGTGGTTATTTCATTTGACAATCAAGTAATTAGCTTCTCTACTGGATGGTTTACTGTATGTTACTAATTAAGCTATCCACTGGAATAAAAGTTTACTTAAAAGTTAGTGAAGACACTCCTGCTATAACATTAAAGAAGGCAGCAAATACAATGCAAATTCATACTATGTGATTTTATCAACTAAACATATATACATTTCCCTCTCTAAAAAAGTTACAACATATTCACTCAAGATTTACATCTAGATCATCCGAAGATATGTATGTTGTAGCTTTTTGAGTGTGTTAGGTTATAAAATCAAAGTTAAATGGCAGTTATAAATGAGAAAAAATTAGTTTTTAATATTTAGTGTTTTAAACATGAAAGCAAATTTACAGGATTTATCTAAATGTCTAAATGTGTGTATTAATACCGTGGCATTCCACCTTGATGACTAGTTAATTAAAAAACCCATATTCTTTTTACTACTAAAATTCAGTGAATAATTTAATAGATTAATATAATGCAAATGATTTAGTAGTATTCTAGTTTACTGGTTTGGGGTTAAAACTCTAATTCTACAGGATACTAAGAATGATCTTGTGATGAACAAGTACAGCAAACAGCTGAACCTGAACACCTGAACCTTACTGTGTCATGAACTGTGGAACTCAGTGGCCGCAAGTCCTCTTATGGAGTTCTTGTGTGTCTATCATGAAAGACAGGTGACAAACCAATTATTATAATTCATTACATAACTGCAAGTTTGAAAGTCACATGAGATGTAAGTCTCGAGTGAATATGTTGTAACATTTTTAGAGAGGGAAATGTAAATATGTTTAGTTGAGAAAATCACATAGTATGAATTTGCATTGCATTTGCTGCCTTCTTTAATGTTATAGCAGGAGTGTCTTCACTAACTTTTAAGTAAACTTTTATTCCAGCAGATAGCTTAATTAACTGCAAGGGTGTTGAAGGGGGGATAAACAATGGGGATCTGACACAGTTTGTGATGGTGTCAGAACAGGCTTCTCTCTTGTTGGGCTTTCTAGCCCAAGAACTGAAGGATGAGCATGAGTTGGTAAATGGGAAGGAGGAAAGCATCCCATGCAGAAGGAACAGCAAGTGCTGAGGTCTAGAGAGAGGAGATCCATGGGACGTGTGCAAAAATGAAATTTCTGGTATGATTTGATAGAAGATGGTGAGTAATCATTCTAATCATTCAACCACTCACTAGCATGTGACCTTGAGCTAGTCACTGAAGCTTTCTGAATGAAATTTTCTTTTTTGAGAAACTTGAGAGTTTCCCTACAATTTGTTATTAAATAATTTTTAGATTGAACCACATAAATTGCCCTTTGTATAGATAAAAAATAGCCAAATGTTTGCAAATTTATATGGTTTAGCCTAATGTAATTTAAATAGGTGCTACCGATTTTATAGTCAGGAAAAGTTATTGAATTTCTATAATTAAACCAGATCAATAGCAGACAAAAACGTACTTTAGAAACACACCTCCTACACTGTTGGTGGGAATGTAAATTGGTACATCCACTATGGAGAACAGTGTGGAGGTTTCTTAAAAAACTAAAGATACAGCTACCATATGACCCAGCAATCCCACTCTTGGGCATATACCCGGGTAAAACCATAATTTCAAAAAATACATGCACCCCAATGTTCACTGGAGCACTATTTACAATAGCCACGACACAGAAGCAACCTAAATGTCCACTAACGGATGAATGGATAAAGAAGATATGGTACATATATACAATGGACTACTACTCAGCCATAAAAAAGAACAAAATAATGCCATTTGCAGGGACATGGATGGACCTAGAGACTGTCATACGGAATGAATTAAGTCAGACAGAGAAAGACAAATATTATATATCACTTATATGTGGAATCTAAAAAAATGGTACATGTGAACTTATGTACAAAACAGAAACAGAGTCACATATGTAGAAAACAAACTTATGGTTACCAAGGGGGACAGGGGGGGATAAATTGGGAGACTTGGATTGACATATACACACTACTAGTTATAAAATAGATAACTAATAAAGATCTACTGTATAGCACAGTAAACTGCTCAATACTCTGGAATGACCTATATGGGAAAAGAATCTAAGACAGAGTGTATGTATGTATATGTATAACTGATTCAATTTGCTGTACAGCAGAAACTAACACAACATTGTAAATCAACTATACTCCAATAAAAATCAATTAAAACAAAATTTAAAAAATAAAATAGGGCTTCCCTGGTGGCGCAGTGGTTGAGAATCTGCCTGCCAATGCAGGGGACACGGGTTCGAGCCCTGGTCTGGGAGGATCCCACATGCCACGGAGCAACTAGGCCCGTGAGCCACAATTGCTGAGCCTGAGCGTCTGGAGCCTGTGCTCCGTAACAAGAGAGGCCACGATAGTGAGAGGCCCGCGCACCACGATGAAGAGTGGCCCCCACTTGCCGCAACTGGAGAAAGCCCTCGCACAGAAACGAAGACCCAACACAGCCATAAATAAATAAATAAATAAATAAATAAATAAATAAATACTTTTAAAAAAATAATAAATAAAATAAAATAAAATAAAATAAATTTAAAAAATTAAAAAAAAACATGCCTCCTCTTTTGAACTGAATGTTGCAAACTCACAGTTTTAAGCTTCTGGGAGAGCTGAGCTTTATCATCATTAGACCTTGCCTCTCAGAGTCACTTGTCTGATGATGTCTGTATTTAAAAGAGTGGGTAACTGACTATTGCTGTTTTTCGCACTGCTTTGGCTGTCTAAATCAAGTCAAGACAAATTATACCTCGGCTGTGCTGGCAATAGTTGGAGCACTTTAGTGAACTATCCTTTGATAGTTGGATTACACTTGCCTTGCTACTTCAATGTAAATGTAATTTGAGAGGCTTGTTGCCTGTTCCTCGTAAGTGTTGTGACTTCAAGAAGAAAATATGTCACGCTGGCTTGTTGGCTCTACTTGGAAAAGGCATAGAACTGTCACCAGCAAGAAGGAGGAAAATGTTTCACCATCTACATTAAACTCTAAGGACTTAACAAGATCTGCTGTGTAAACAAAGTTGAAGTACTTTTTGTTCACTAACTTCTTGCAACTCTAAAATAAGAGGTGCTCTGGGCCCCATTTTTTCATAGTTATTGAAGATTATTGTTTAAAAGAAAATTTTCCCCCTCCAGAAAAGAATGGCTTATCACTTCTGTCACATATCAGAAAAAAAGGCAAAACAAATATCCCATTTGGAAAAGAAATGATGGAAAATATTCACTATGGGATAAAACTTTATCCTCTGAAAATACATTACACTTGAAATAACTTCATTTTTAGACAAGGATGACTTTGCACTTAGAAAATAGAGAAATAATAGTAATACAACAAACAGAAATCACTTCCAAAGATCTCTTTAATTAGTCACAGGGAATATGAACATCAACTAAGTTGTGACCCTGAAAAAAGGAAAGTGGATTTTATTTTACTTTCAGCTTCATGGCCATTTAAAATATGGGCTTGGAGAATGTAGTTGCACTTTATATTCAGTGCAGAATATTATTAAGGTTATTTTGTATATGATTATTATAATACCTCAAGATACCAAAAAATAACGCACACCTATTATGAAACATTTTCATTTCTTCATTTAATACTTAAAACAAAAGCAGCGACAAAACCCCACGTTGGCATGGGTATTCAGATTGATGTTCAGATTACGATCTTTATCATAAATTATGATTTTTAGGTGGTTTCTTTTTAATGAGATAAAGTCATAATGTACTGTAAGCTCAAATCTAGTAGGATTGTTATTTAGGTGGTTATTTCCTGTTCTTGATATTGTTTTTCCTATTGCCAGTTTTTCCCATTTCACTTCCATCTGTATTTCAGATTTTCATAATAGATTATGTGCCAGACATAGTGTTTGTCGATGATGTGAATTTTCATTTCCTTCTGAGCTTTCATGCGTATTTTAGTGAGAAGGTGGGGGAGGTTGTATTGACAGATATAGGCAAAATGCAAATTTGAACCAGATTTCAAATATAATCTTTAAGTTATATTTAGATTTAAGAATTTTATGACTTAAGAATGGGTGGATTTAAAGATAAAAGGAATAGAATAAGTGATAGGCAATAGGAAGCAATGGTGTCACATTTACAGATAAAAAATTTAGTAATTTCAATGCATTAGAAAATATTATAAAATAATATAAAAAGAAGGGAAAAGAGAAATGACATACAATGACATGGAGAAGGAAAAAAAGTCAATTCATGGCAATGCATTAATTTTCTTTGTAAAACAGAATAGATTAGATATGATCACTAGGCTCTAAGCCAGACTGACCAGTAAGCATGTATTTGAATTAGGTCATATTTGCTCATTTTGTAATTTTCTCTAAAAGTGCTCTTTGGTCCAGGAACTGGAGTGGGGAACTAATATGTGAGGTTGATTCAGGATTGAATACTGGATGACAATTCAGTAAAACATTTGAACACAACAGAATTTTAATAAAAGGTAAACACTAAAATGATCGAAGCAGTAAAGTAAGCTTGAAATTGAACTATGTGGGGGACTTCCCTGGTGGTCCAGGGGCTAAGACTCCAGGCTTCCAATGCAGGGAGCCTGGGTTCAGTCCCTGGTCAGGGAACTAGATCCCCCATGCTGTAACTAAGAGTTCGCATGCTGCAAACAAATGATCCGCATGCCGCAACTAAAAAAAAAAAAAAAAAAAATCTCGCGTGCAGCAACTAAGACCCAGCAAAGACAAATAAATAAATTAATGTTAAAAAAAAGAAATTGAGTTATGTGGACCCAGACAGTGGGGAGATTTATTTTTAAAAAAGACAGAAAGCTAGTTATATTGATGATTGATAAGTGTTGTATGTGCAATGAGATTTGGGTGGGGGTGGATATGACACCACACTTGCTGGAAAGGCTGTTTGCTGACAAGTCCCTAAGGTGACTCTGTGAGGGTTAACAGCTAAGGTAGAGGAGAACTAAAGATAAGCGAATCAAAGGAGGGCAAGAAACAGACATTAGTACCTCTCAGATGGGACTTCAATTTGGATATTAACATTGCTAAGAATGACCAGTGTTGGAGAAAAGAGACTCAGGTACTGCCTTTGCTAGGGAAGTTGTAAATGGATTAGGGGAAATAAAAAATTGTGGTGAAATGATTTGGAAAGGGAGGTAAAATAGGATAGCAACCCTCCCCTCTCGCACACATATATACTGGACAACAGTGTCCTCAAGTTCTGAAATTTTGTTTTATGCATCCAAATATTCCTAATATCTAACTCAGCACTTAGGATAAGTATATTTTCAATGAAATTTAGTTGAATGAATAAATGAAAGCCTTTCACAACAGCTGAGATAATTAGTGCTTACTATGGGTTATCATTAAACTATACATTTTACATGTGGTCATTAGTGTTTTTCACTAAATATTTATAAATTTCCATCTCATCACATGTTAGAAATGCATTCCCCCCACCCTTTGTAGTTAGACATATTATATGACCTGCTGTTGCCAAAATAATGTGAGAAAAATTCTTTAGGAGCCAGAGTGTGATCTATTGCCATCGCTTTCCTTCTGACACAGCTACTAGCAATATTTGAGTTGATGGAGGCACCACAGACTTGTTTCTCTGATTGAGGACAACATGCAATGAAGTCTCTAGCTGCTCTGCAATGGTGGAAGCTCTCTTGTTATTCTATATGCTTACAAGAACGGAGCCCTCAGCCAATTGGCAATAGACATAGAGCATGAAGCAGAAATATATCTCAGTGGTATAGGCTACTGGCATTCTGGGCTTAAATGTTACTGTCACATAACCTAGCTTATCCTGACTAATATATATGTAAGAGAGCGTCTGCTTACAATGTAAAAGGTGGGTATCAATGCCTTCATCGTTACAGATGAGGAAACCGGCTCAATAATGCTAAGGAAGAGTGAAGGAAATGTTGGGGTGTTATTTCATCCTTTATAGCCTGAAATGTTGGCCACCTTGATGACACACTAGTCCAAACATAGTTGTGGAGTTCAGAAGCATATGTTCCAAGGATTCCTGTGACCTAGCTAGAATACATAACAGTGCCCAAAGCATTAGTAGAAGTTCAGCATCACAAATTCTAAGTATTTCTGACTAGAAGGATTTGAAATTTCTAAAACGATCATAAAGGACTAACATAACTATATGTGGATGATATGTACAGATGAGTTGAAAATTAAATATTTAGAAATATTTAGAGGAGAAGAAAAGGAAATGTTCAGAAAAAAAGAGTTGCTAACCCTGGATGTCATGACTTAATCGTTTTCTGTAATGTTTAGAAAAAAATCCACATCTTACCATTTTATTACATTACACCAAACAATTATAATCTTGAAAATGTGTAATTTTAAAAGTTCTTAAAAATTCATGGCTACATTTTCCTCCACTTTCTTTATATTCAAAAATTTACATTTAAAAATCAGACTTCTATTTTAGATTTCAGATAGTATATTATCAAAGGAACATAAAACATTTAAATAATCCTTGCTCTCCCTCACAGGTGATTTACATGTCAGACAGTTTTATATGAATCTTTGTACATTAAAAACATGTAGATATAGGAGGCCTTATGAGATGAATTCACATTTATTAACATAGAGAGAAGGATATTAAGGACAGATGTTACAGCTGGATATTGAAAACAAAGCCATAAGAATATAAAACATGTACTTCACTTTTTCATAAAGTTATCTCATTCTCTGGCAAGCAATTTCAATTAGTGACTATTCGACCAAATCCAAGTCACTCAGATATTATAGTTTCTTAACTTAAAATTGACACTGGTAATGAGACTTCAGTCTCCAAGTGATTACTTTGTGATCATACTTATGCCATACTCTTAGTTAAGGCTCAATAAATAGATGTGAAAAAACACAGGAAAATGAAAATAACTTTTATAATTTGAGGAAATTCTCCCTTTTTCATATTATCCTTTCTAACACTGTAAATTAAGTAAATCTTCAACTGAACCACTGAGAGTAAGCCTTAGTTTCAGGTAAAAGGATTTATACTATATCCTTACTTAATTCTTTTCTACAATCCTCAGGACCCAATTCCTGGAAGGAGCTAAAAGCAAAACTCAGCTACTGGAATTCTCTTTGCAAACTGTCTCCCAAGCAAGCCAGGATTCTGAATGCTGATACTGATTGCCATCTAAAGGGATCTTCAATGAGAAATCGTAATGCTCTCATAAATTCTAGCATCTTTCTATGACAGCTCAAGATACTTGTTAGAATTCCTGCTTCACGGTATACCTAGTAAAAGTTAATATAAAAATATAAGAATATAAAAATAATGCAAATAAATTTCAATAACATTTAAAATTGTTCTTTTGGTCTAACGCTAGTGGTCATATAAAAGTTACTTTTGTACTTCTTTGAAATTCTAAAAGGTGGCCATATACTACCATAATTAAAATGTTAAATAATAAAATAATTCATTACCAATCATACTTAAAGAAGAAGTACTATTTAATGGTAAAGAAAAATATGACTTTTATCCTCATACATAAAAAACAAAACCTCAGTTTTGGAAAATTAGCAAAATGTGGTAAAGCAAGATAATAATATATTAACATGTTTATTAATGTCCAGAAAAGTAATGGAACAAGGTTACAAGGAATAAGGAGAGGAACATCTTCTAACTGTTGGAAAGAATGCCTTGGTGTCTTTTTAAAGCATGCATGTTTTATAATGGCTATTATCTTGGTCATATCTTTAAGAACACAACTATCACTTGTGGTAAGATCAGTAAAAAAAGCAAGCTCTCTTAGGTTTTGCATAAGCTAAAAGCAATTGAACCAAACATCCCATAATTATGTATGAGATTTTAAAAATATTTTTCAAATCCATAACAACTTAGTTTAATGAAACTCAAATTACAATCAAATGGAGAAATCTGATAAAATAACAACCACCTTATCTCTTTGAACTACTTTGTTCATTGTTCTTCTCATATCTTATATTAATTAGATTACAAAGATTTTTCTTGTAGAAATTACTGAAGAGAAAGTAGACAGAAACTAATAACACTCAAAGTATGAAATATGAGAATATATATATATGTCTTGGTTGTTAGATACCTGTACTTGCAAAGGAGCTAGAACTCTTGAGGTGTTATATTTGTTGTATTAGCTCTTTACTCAGTTATCTCCACTGCACAGCTTCCTTTTTTATTTCTATCTATTTTATTTAGCTTTCTAAGGTTTAAAATGTAGGTGTGGAGAGAGAGAGAGACAGAGAGCACTGTAGGTTAGCACAAGGTCAAATCAATGTGTTGCAGGTTAAAACAAAGCAAGGAAGAAATCAGGGGTGTAAAATTGTATCCTGGTTACTAAAAATACTTTATTTTTCTTAGAAATAGGTTACTTATGGTGGACTGTGAAGAAAGAAAAAGTGACCTAAATAAGATGCACGATGCTTGCATCATTTATTTATTCTTTAACCATTTAGAAACATCTAATAATGATCACTATTGGTTGTTGAGAACTTACTGTGTGTCAGATGCTTTATATCTAAGGGTTATAACTACCAAGCATGGCAGCTACTGCCAGTCTCATTAGAGTGATAAAAAACTTCAGGTTTACGTATGTTACGTAACTTGTCCCAGCTCTTAGAGTTGGTATGTGCTGCAACTGGGATTTGGGCACAGGTTTGTCTGATTTCAATTCTGTACTCTTTTCTACTGTACCATGCTAGACATTAGTCACAAGGAAATTTTGCTCAAATTCTAATAGGAAGGAAAGCATAAAAATATAAGAAAGAAAAATTGTGTTGGTATAGAATAAAAAGCACAGACCTCTGAAATTTGGCCTATAAATCATGTGAACACAGTATTAGAAATGATTCTCATGTCACACGTCACATGTCACACACATAATGCAATATGTAGTCAAAATTCTAGTTCAAATTCATAGATATATGTATACAGAAGAGGTTAAAAATCAGTGGATCACCCTATACATGAATCAGTCTTGCAATAAATCACTGCAAGAAGAGTAATCTGGAATAACAATTCCTGGTCATTATTAGCACTATTAAAACATTGAAAATCTTAAAAAGAGTAACTGGCGGTATTTTTGAAACTGTACTCACTGATCCAAAAATACTTTATTTCTCCTTTATTTACTTGTTAATCTCTTATACATTCTGATACAAGTTCTAATATTCTAATGGGGTGGCAGTGACCCTGATTTCTGAGCAGGTGACTGTGAGCTGCCATAAATCTTGGAATTACAAAAAGAGAGAAGTAAAACAGTATATTTGGTATCTGTTTAATACTTACATGAAATAGATAGTCTTATTTTATTTTTATACTCAGAAAAGTTGAGGCACAGAGAGAAAGTCAATGACATGACTAAGGTCTCATAACTATTAAACATCTGAAGCTAGGTTTAGTCCATATCTACCTAACCGAAAAGAACAAGCTACGCTTACTACACTGTTGAGTCCCTTCAAAGGATATAATATCCTCAATTCCTCCAATAAAATTAAACAAATAAGCAAACAAAAAATAAGAGAAAGATAGAGAGCCAAAGAATATAGAAATAGATGACTGATCACTTTTCTCTTTTGCTGTCCTCTCTGGATATCTCTATCTGTTCTGTGAAATTCGACATCAAGGGTCACTGCCAGCATCAGGATATACATTTTAAATAATAATGATTTAAGATAGCTTAAAGAAAACTTTTTGATAATTTTAACTGCAAACATAAGTTTCCCAGTGTTATAAGGCAATGGCTAGGTCTTGATGATACCTTTGGTTGATTTTTAAAATGCCCATCTATTTGCAATAAAATCATTACCCCAAATCTGTTGTTTCCTGTAAAGTCTTTAACATTAAAATTTACAGTATATATTCTGTAACAAGCATATGGTCTGCAGAAGAAAAAGAATAAATTTTCTTTTTTCTGTTAGCTTCTTTGACAGTCGACAAGAAATGTACTTTCCATTTTGTCCTGATCACTAGGAAGCTTAGAACTAACTGTTGGGCTTCTGTCTTTTACTATCTTTGTTTGTGTGTGTTTATGTGGGTGCATGTATTTTTATTCTAATATACCAAAAATAATTTTAGCACTTGGTTTATACAAACAAACATGCAAAATAAATATGTGAGAAATATCTGGTGTCATAACAGATGCCCATTTTTTAAACATTCTTTGTTAATGTATTTTATTAAAAGATGTCTTAAGACAGCTCACTTTTTTCTCTCTTCGCCATTGATACGATTAACTCAAGGTTATGTATATACTAAATTCTCCTTATATTAGCTTTCCTCTTTCTTCCTCTCTAAAGGTTTAGAAACTGTGTTTATTATAAAGACATTTTAGAGATGTTTTACTATATCATCCTAAAGGATATTCTTGTGCCATCACTACTACTATCTGACAATGAACTAAGTTTGCATGTTTTGCTGCGGCACCACAGTTGCAATTAATCTTAAGTAGAATATATATGGTGGCTTCAGTTTAATTCTTAATGGGTTATACTGTACATAACAAAATCACCACAAAGAATTGATGAGTAGCATTTAATTAGCAGATGACAGCCTGATCTTAAAGACTGCAATATCTAATTTCCCAAAGACATAAATATTCTTGTGAAAAATATATAAAACATAGGAAAAACATAAAGTGGATTACTTATTCAGACTGTTTAAGCACAGACCACAGTGACAAATGGAGGGGAGGTTACTGATATTTGAAGTATTCATGGACAGTAGTGGCTAAGAGCAGGTAAAGCATCTGATTTCCTGTGCTCAACTCCTATCTTCTCTATCTTAGCCTGGGTTGCCCAGATAGCATAACCTGAAGCAAAGATTTCAGCACCGCTACTTTACTAAAAAACTGAAGTGAGGAAAAAACAAAATGAATCAAAGAAAGAGGGAGAGTAAACATATGAATGTGTTACTAAGCTGGCCATCACTGTCAAACATAACTCAAATTCATGAGATTAACTTCCAAAATATAAAATAAACAAGCTTTTCTCAAGACACTTACTCATGGGATTCGAAGATTTACCTTTGGCTCTAATCTTTGACGATTAAATATCACCTCCTGGATTGTGATTTAATTTTCATTTCTGGGTTGCATGTGTGGAGGCCCTGAATAGATCCACAGTATCTCACTCATCAGGGAATAAGAGAGCGCCAAAATAGGAGACCAATAGTGTTCAGAACATCCATAAAATGAGACACTGATGGGTTGTACTTCATGAATCTTTTCAGAATCTACACAGAATGGGTTACCACAGTAGCAGCTTAGTCTGGAACAAACAGTCAAAGGTTCCAGAGATAATGAGGTTGTTGAGATGATCTGCAATAACATATGAGAAGCATCTATCTGACTGACCAGTTCTCAGATCTATTGATGCTCACCCTAATATCCAGGTACTTAATACAACATGGTATTTCCATAGTTGTAAGATGTCCTCACTTCTTCCCAAAGAGGTGAGATACAGGTCTGGTTAGTCACAGAATCTCATTTAAGAACAGTATCTCCTTTAAGCCAATTCATCTGTGAAGCAGACCTGATTTTATGTTTATTCTACATCGATTGTTCACAGGAAATACCCCCAGAAGGCTGTTTAGGTATAACCTGGAGGGAGAAATGCAAATGAAATAGAGGTTAGGTGATATGGGATTTCTGGCCACCAATTTATCTAATTTTCTCATGCTTTCTACATCTGCTCAGCTCAGATCCCTTGTACCATTTCCATCGTACAATGGGTTACTGCTTCACACACTCGAAATTACAACTTGCCTGGTCTAATAATACCCAGGTTAGGATAACTAGATGTCCTTACATAGGCATAGGATGTCTGGCTACTATGGCCTCATAGTATATTAGGAGTTATTTTTTCAATGATGGTTAATTTCTCGGATGTAGAAAGCTTGAGCTTGCTCTATAGCCTAGGATTCTACATGTCAATTTTCCTGCTGGAGTGTGTCAGAAATTCAATATAGCATCCTAAATATACCAGATACATCTAGCACTATCACATCTCTGGGTCACATACTTTGAGTTACAAAGCAGCCTGCATCAGAGTCTTGACTCACTACAGAATACTTTCTTGCTCGTGGCCCTACCAAAACCTACACTTTTTGGAGTTACCCAATAAAGGATCATAACAGTATTCTAAAACATGTTAAATGCTGCCTCAAAAATCCAAAGAGGCCCACTAAGCACTGTGATTAGGAAATGTGAGGTGTAATAAATTTTTACTCATCTTAGAAAGAATATTCTGATATCCTCCAGTTGACTTGAACCCCTAAAAGATTCACTTATATGGCAGGCTCCTATATCTTCAACAGGATTTTCTTTCACCTTCTGGCATTCTGGTGTCCTACTAGGGCATATAGGACACTTGTTAGTTCCATATCATTGAGTTCAATTAGCTTGATACATCATTATAGTAGACCAGCATGATGTCCTGCAGCATAGCAAGAGATCAGTGTTCCTGCAGAGCATGTCATGAATGTGAGCATGAGTGTTAACATAGCCCTGGGGGCAATCAGTGAATGTATACTGCTGCTCCTACTATGTGATGACAAACTGTTCTTGTTCTCCCTATTGTCAGGAATCAAGAAGTATGCAATTGCCAAATAAATTCCTGTGTGCCAAGTGCCAGAGGTGTGTGGTACTGCACCAATAAAAATACCACATCATGCATGTAGTTGCAGTTGGGGCTACACCCTGGGTAAGTGTAACATAGTCAGTCCATAGTCATCTACCAATCAGGATCAATTTTTTAATTGATTTTTTTCAGCAGCCCAGCAGGTGAATTGAATGGGGATATCACAGGAACCACTATCCCTGCATTGTTTAAGTATTTGATGGTGGTGCTTATCATTGTAATTCCTCCTGAAATATAGTATGGCTTCTTATATATCCTCCAGGATAGAGGAGAGCTTCTGCTTTCCTTTTTCTTAACCATAATGGCTTGTACTCCACAGATAATAAATCCACGTGAGGATTCTGCCAGGTAAGTATATCACACTCAATTATCCACTTGGGAACCATGGAAATAACTGTAGGGTAGTCATGAGGACATGCTGGAATCACTGAATTGTGAGACAGTGAGACAAACCTGAGCTAAAACTCCATCTATCACCTGGTATCCAAAGCCTCCACTCATGGTATTTCAGACTCAGTTTACAATCCTTGTCAAATAGTCCTTAAAATATCTGTCATTCCTCTTTCTCAAAACACAGTTATCCTAGCATTAAGTAAGTCCCTTTTGGAAAGATAAGAGAAACATTTATCTAATTTACTTGCAGTGATTCTACAAAGTCCATTCTCAAGGAGACCTAGATTCCCCTTCAATCAATGGCTTCTGGGTCTGTGAACTGACTTAAGTCTGGAATTTTTGTGAGGAACCCTAATTTTCCATTTTGCTGGCTTATGTCAGTTATCAGTTCACAAGATCTCATTTTATTTATTTTATTATGTAGTTCACATAACACACTATTCTGCTTATCATCTATCTTTCCTCTAGGACACTAAGATTTATTTGCCATCATCACAGATACCTGTGTATCAAGACACCCTGATTTCTACTCTAGCAATATCACCCATCAGAGTAGTTAAATATATCTTGTCTCTAAATATTAAGCATTGTCACCTATATTCTTCCATTCTAGAATCCTATTATTCCTACTTGTCCTGGAAAGCACGGTTTCATGGCAACATTTCCTACTGTCATTCAAGTCCTACGTGGGATAGGAACATGATGTTTCTTAGGGATGTTTGTTCCTTCTTCATGCCCTGCCAAAGCATTATTCCATATTGCCTCAGTGAAGGAAATGGTCTCTGGCAATACTTTGGGAAAATACTTTAGTGGTGCATTCTTAAGTTGCACATAGAAATCTATTCTCAACACTGCCAGTTTCTTGAGTATTTCTTTCCTCCTTCATATTTTGGCAGGGAAGTACTGACATCCCCACCTCATTTTCTGTAGGCTATCATTGTGTCCAAGCTTTGAAGAATTAACTCAACAAATTATGAGGACTGACTCTACTTCTTGACAGAACATTGACTTTCAATTTAGGAGTGAATGCTTCAAACTCAATAAATTCTCATTTATTATAATGTTTGTTTTGGTGTGCCGCCCAGTTCTCCACTCAGGACTGAGGTTTGATTTTCCCAGCTTTGGCAGTGTTGGTTGATACCTCACAGCTGCACACTGAGAACTGCCCATGGCCACAGGGAGTTACCTCAAACAAATTCCTCTCCCTCTAGGGGTCAGCCCACATCAAATGACTGGTCTGTGAAGAAATTCAAAGGTCTTTTCCCTTGATTCAACTCCAGACAACTTTGATAGTCACTCAACTCCAGAGCTCCTTGAGGCACTGAGACCACTTCTTCAAGTGCAGCACAGCAGTTTAGCTTCTCTCTTTGCCCAAACCTGTGTTCCTCAGCCTTCGTAAGTGCTACTTCCAAGACTGGTCCTCAATAAAACTCTTGCATGCAAATCTCTATCTCAGCGTCTGTTTTCCAGGGAAGTCAATCTAAGATGCCTGCCAGGCCTTATACTCTTTTACCCTGCTCTGACACTTCAAAGATCCACTACATTATTATCCCCCAATTCCTACCCTGTACATATTAATCAGATCCTACAATTCCAATTTGTGATTAAATAACTTTCTCCAGTGGGAATTACTGAATTTTCATGCTTTGCAATAAGCCTAGAAACAGTAAGTGTTGGTGGGGCAGCTCCTGAAGAGCACAAACAGTATTTGGGGAGGCATTTGCCTCTATGAGGTGCATTTGCTCCAAACTAGAAAAACACTTTCTTCTGTCACAGGAGAGGAACTATTTCTGCCCTTGTTCAGGGGAATACAGAGTTCAAGATTCTCACTTCAGTCCACACAAATGTCCCCATTCCAATTCTTGAAATTTTGCTCTTTTCCAACCAAAGTCCTGAACTAAATAGAAGAGGTCTCCCAAGGCAACATATTTGGTCTCCTTTGTAGCTCTGTCATGCTTAAAATCAAATCTGGGGTCTGATTTTCTGCAGAGTGTCCTATACTCATAGATGTTAAGGCTCTGCATAAGTGAAGCCATAGAGGTCCTCTGGCTTTCGCAGAGTGCCTCAATTTGGCAATTGGCTGCTCTAAGCCTGTTATTTTCTCTTTCAAAGCTTCCAATATCATTAACAAAAGCCAGCCCAATTCACAGTCCCTATAATTATTATTATCCCCATACCATATAAGCATACAGCCACTGCACATCCTAAAGTCTTATCTTCCACCTGCACCTTATCCCAATTAACCACAAGGGAAAGCCTTAGTAATCATGATGTCACGGCATGCCAGAGCTAATCACCAGCCCCTCTTAACACTAGCACTGGGATCCTTATTGCTGTGAGAATGGTCAGTAATGCAGTTTCAATTCATTACCCTAAGGGTTCACTTTCTGGGGCCATTTCTGATACCACCTGTTTTCGACTGAGTTTCTTAGAGCCTGAAGCAAAGGCTTATGTGTTAATACTTTATTCAACAGCACAATCCTAGGAAGCAGGGGTGAGGGCAAGGGGAAGTGAGGCAGAGAAGAAGGGAAAGCTGATAAGTGGTGCACTCCTAAGCTGACTGCTACATAGTATTAAGTGTGATTGATTGCTTGATCTCATGGGAGTATCTCCCAAGAAGCCTTATTAATGACTGCTTCTTAGGACAGGCTATGCATGAGAGAGGAATGGAGAAGAATTTATTCTCTTCTTTCAGCTATTTTCTGTTGGTCAAAGATCCACCTTCAAGGTTATAATCTCTTCTCACTTCCAGGCTACTTAGGTGTAGGCACCAAATGGTCCCATGGTGACTTCTGCCTCAGCATCAACAGGGAATTTGGGCAAAGGATGAAAGTTGTGCATTGATTCCATGATGAAAGGAATGATAATGCTGTAGCCATTTGAATTCGGTCAGAATTCACATAAAGAGGACCTCTGTGGCTGTGGCCCAGGATGCAAAATTAGTCAAAGGCCTTTGGAATAGGTTAAGCAAAGAAGCTATGAAGTGAAACAAACGGTATCTGATAAAACTACTTACTAGCTTTGTGACCATTTAAAATTTACATTTTCCCTTTCACTCAGTTACTTCCTCTATAGCATGAAGCTAATAGTTATATAATATTAACTGAATGCTCTATGAATTATGATATCTTATTTGTAAATATTTTTTCACAGTTCTTGGACCATATAGTACAGTATTATTTATTATTTCTGTTTTCATGAAGAAAAATTCTTGCAACCTAAATAAAAACTTGAAATATCCCTAGGTATTGTTTAATCTTCTTATAAAGCACTGAGTACCAGGAATATACTGCTAGAGGTATTTGGATGTGCAAAAAATATTAGTAAAATATTGATCCTGAATATGGTTTCTTATTTTAATTTAAAAAGAGAGATAACTAACTTGCATGACAACCAATACAAAATAAAAGAATTTTTCATCTCTTACCATAGAAAGACAAAACCATACCTTTTTCTAGATGTAGTTTAGACTAGAAATGATTGTAAACTACTATGCTTAGGGACTCTTTCAAGATTAAGACACCTACCCATATGCACATTATAGTAGAGATAAAATGGTTTTGCCTTCTTGGTATATAGTATATATTCTTTCTCTTCCTATCAGCAACATAATTTACTCATAGGAAACACCTGTCCTATAATTGGGTTAAGTCATTTTGGAACGATAACCTTATCCTTGGACCACAGTTGGGATGTGATGCTAGTCTGGCTAATCCATGTGTTCAGTTTCTTATGGTGACTGACTCAAGAAGGGTCACATGACCTGAGTCAGTCCAATGTGGATCAATCTCAAGATTTGTCAGAAACATTATAGATCAGGGTTGTTAAGAATACCAATGTGAGCCTGAAGATGTTATGCATACCTTCCCTCTATGTTGGGAATTTCTGCCTGAATTATGCTAACAAAGGGAAGCAGAGCCACTCCCTCTTGTGAGAACACCAGAATCACAACTAGCTGCCGGACAATCACTGACAGGAAGACACTGGAACTCACCAAAAAAGACACCCCACATCCAAAGACAAAGGAGAAGCCACAATGAGACGGTAGGAGGGGCACAATCACAGTAAAATCTAATCCCATAACTGCTGGGTGGGTGACTCACAGATGGGAGAACACTTATACCACAGAAGTCCACCCACTGGAGTGAAGGTTCTGAGCCCCACGTCAGGTTCCCAACCTGGGGGTCCGGCAATGGGAGGAGGAATTCCTAGAGAATCAGACTTTGAAGCCTAGTGGGATTTGACTGCAGGACTTCGACAAGACTGGGGGAAACAGAGACTCCACTCTTGGAGGGTACACACAAAATAGTGTGCGCATCGGGACCAAGGGGAAGGAGCAGTCACCCCAGGGGAGACTGAACCAGACATACCTGCTAGTGTTGGGGGGTCTCTGGAAAGGCAGGTGGTGGCTGTGGCTGACCGTGGGGACAAGGACACTGGCAGCAGAAGTTCTGGGAAGTACTCCTTGGCGTGAGCCTTCCCAGAGTCCGCCATTAGCCCCACCAAAGGTAGGCTCCAGTGTTGGGTTGCCTCAGGCCAAACAACCAACAGGGAGGGAACCTAGCCCCACCAATCAACAGTCAAGTGCATTAAAGTTTTACTGAGCTCTGCTCACCAGAGCAACAGTCAGCTCTACCCACCACCAGTCCCTCCCATCAGGAAACTTGCACAAGCCTCTTAGATAGCCTCATCCATCAGAGGGCAGACAGCAGAAGCAAGAAGAACTACAACCCTGCAGCCTATGGAACAAAAACCACATTCACAGAAAGATAGACAAGATGAAAAGGCAGAGGGCTATGTACCAGATGAAGGAACAAGATAAAACCCCAGAAAAACAACTAAATGAAGTGGAGATAGGCAACCTTCCAGAAAAAGAATTCAGAATAATGATAGTGAAGATGATCCAGGACCTCAGAAAAAGAACGGAGGCAAAGATCGAGAAAATGCAAGAAATGTTTAACAAAGACCTAGAAGAATTAAAGAACAAACAAACAGAGATGAACAATACAATAACTGAAATGAAAACTATACTAGAAGGAATCAATAGCAGACTAACTGAGGCAGAAGAACGGATAAGTGACCTGGAAGACAGAATGGTAGAATTCACTGTTGCAGAACAGAATAAAGACAAAAAAGAATGAAAAGAAATGAAGACAGCCTAAGAGACCTCTGGGACAACATTAAACGCAACGACATTCGTATTATAGGGGTCCCAGAAGGAGAAGAGAGAGAGAAAGGACCCGAGAAAATATTTGAAGAGATTATAGTAGAAAACTTCCCTAACATGGGAAAGGAAATAGCCACCCAAGTCCAGGAAGTGCAGAGAGTCCCATACAGGATAAACCCAAAGAGAAACATGCCGAGAAACATAGTAATCAAACTGGCAAAAATTAAAGACAAAGAAAAATTATTGAAAGCAGCAAGGGAAAAATGACAAATAACATACAAGGGAACTCCCATAAGGTTAACAGCTGATTTCTCAGCAGAAACTCTACAAGCCAGAATGGAGTAGCATGATATACTTAAAGTGATGAAAGGGAAGAACCTACAACCAAGATTACTCTACCCAGCAAGGATCTCATTCAGATTTGATGGGGAAATCAAAAGCTTTACAGACAAGCAAAAGCTAAGAGAATTCAGCACCAACAAACCAGCTCTACAGCAAATGCTAAAGGAACTTCTCTAAGTGGGAAACAGAAGAGAAGAAAAGGACCTACAAAAACAAACCCAAAACAATTAAGAAAATGGTAATAGGAACATACATATTGATAATTACCTTAAATGTGAATTGATTAAATGCTCCAACCAAAAGACACAGACTTGCTGAATGGATACAAAAACAAGACCCATATATATGCTGTCTACAAGAGACCCACTTCAGACCTAGGGACACATACAGACTGAAAGTGAGGGGATGGAAAAAGATATTCCATGCAAATGGAAATCAAACAAAAGCTGGAGTAGCTATACTCATATCAGATAAAATAGCCTTTAAAATAAAGAATGTTACAAGAGACAAGGAAGGACACTACATAATGAACAAGGGATCAATCCAAGAAGAAGATAAAACAATTATAAATATATATGCACCCAATATAGGAGCACCTCAATACATAAGGCAACTGCTAACAGCTATAAAAGAGGAAATCAACAGTAACACAATAATAGTGGGGGACTTTAACACCTCACTTACACCAATGGACAGATCATCCAAAATGAAAATAAATAAGGAAACAGAATCTTTAAATGACACAATAGACCAGATAGATTTAATTAATATTTATAGGACAGTCCATCCAAAAACAGCAGATTACACTTTCTTCTCAAGTGCACACGGAACATTCTCCAGGATAGATCACATCTTGGGTCACAAATCAAGCCTCAGTAAATTTAAGGAAATTGAAATCATATCAGGCATCTTTTCTGACCACAATGCTATGAGATTAGAAATCAATTACAGGGAAAAAAATGTAAAAAACACAAACACATGGAGGTGAAAAAATACATTACTAAATAACCAAGACATCACTGAAGAAATCAAAGAGGAAATCAAAAAATACCTAGAGACAAATGACAATGAAAACACGACGATCCAAAACCTATGGGATGCAGCAAAAGCAGTTCTAAGAGGGAAGTTTATAGTTAATCAAGCCTACCTCAAGAAACAAGAAAAATTTCAAATAAACAATCTAACCTTACAACTAAAGGAACTAGAGAAAGAAGAACATACAAAACCCAAAGTTAGCAGAAGGAAAGAAATCATCAAGATCAGAGCAGAAATAAATGAAATAGAAACAAAGAAAACAATAGCAAAGATAAATAAAACTAAAAGCTGGTTCTTTGAGAAGATAAATGAAATTGATAAACCATTAGCCAGACTCATCAAGAAAAAGAGGGAGATGACTCAAATCAATAAAATTAGAAATGAAAAAGGAGAAGTTACAACAGACAACACTGAAATAAAAAGCATCCTAAGAGACTACTACAAGCAACTCTATGCCAATAAAATGGACAACCTGGAAGAAATGGACAAATTCTTAGAAAGGTATAACCTTCCCAGACTAAACCGGGAGGAAACAGAAAATATGAACAGATCAATCACAAGTAATGAAATTAAAACTGTGATTAAAAATCTTCCAACAAACAAAAGTCCAGGACCAGATGGCTTCACAGGTGAATTCTATCAAACATTTAGAAAACAGCTAACACCCATCCTTCTCAAACTCTTCCAAAAAATTGCATAGGAAGGAACACTCCCAAACTCATTCTATGAGGCTACCATCACCCTGATACCAAAACCAGACAAAGATACTACAAAAAAAGAAAATTACAGACCAATATTACTGATGAATATAGATGCAAAAATCCTCAACAAAATACTAGCAAATAGAATCCAACAACACATTAAAAGGATCATACACCATGATCAAGTGGGATTTATCCCAGGGATGCAAGGATTCTTCAATATACGTAAATCAATCAATGTGATACCACCATATTAACAAATTGAAGAATAAAAACCATATGATCATCTCAATAGATGCAGAAAAAGCTTTTGACAAAATTCAACACCTCTTTATGATAAAAACTCTCCAGAAAGTGGGCATAGAGGGAACCTACCTCAACATAATAAAGACCATATATGACAAACCCACAGCAAACATCATTCTCAATGGTGAAAAACTGAAAGCATTTCCTCTAAGATCAGGAACAAGACAAGGATGTCCACTCTCACCGCTATTATTCAACATAGTATTGGAAGTCCTAGGTATGGCAATCAGAGAAGAAAAAGAAATAAAAGGAATACAAATTGGAAAAGAAGAAGTAAACCTGTCACTGTTTGCAGATGACATGATACTATACACAGAGAGTCCTTAAGATGCTACCAGAAATCTACTAGAGTTAATCAATGAATTCAGTAAAGTTGCAGGATACAAAATAATGCACAGAAATCTCTTACTTTCCTATACACTAATGATGAAATATCTGAAAGAGAAAGTAAGGAAACACTCCCATTTGCCATTGCAACAAAAAGAATCAAATACCTAGGAATAAACCTACCTAGGGAGACAGAAGACCTGTATGCAGAAAACTATAAGACACTGATGAAAGAAATTAAAGATGATACCAACAGATGGAGAAATATACCATGTTCTTGGATTGGAAGAATCAATATTGTGAAAATGACTATACCACCCAAAGCAATCTACAGAGTCAATGCAATCCCTATCAAATTACCAATGGCCTTTTTTACAGAACTAGAACAAAAAATCTTAAAATTTGTATGGAGACACAAAAGACCCTGAATAGCCAAAGCAGTCTTGAGGGAAAAAAACGGAGCTGGAGAAATCACACTCACTGACTTCAGACTATACTACAAAGCTACAGTAATCAAGACAATATGGTACTGTCACAAAAACAGAAATATAGATCAATGGAACAAGATAGAAAGCCAAGAGATAAATCCACACATCTATGGTCAACTAATCTATGACAAAGGAGGCAGGGATATACAATGGAGAAAAGACAGTCTCTTCAATAAGTGGTGCTGGGAAAACTGGACAGCTACATGTAAAAGAATGAAGTTAGAACACTCCCTATCACCATACACAAAAATAAACTCAAAATGGATTAGAGATGTAAATCTAAGACCAGACACTATAAAACTCTTAGAGGAAAACATAGGAAGAACACTCTTTGACATAAATCACAGCAAGATCTTTTATGATCCACCTCCTAGAGTAATGGAAATAAAAACAAAAATTAAAAAATGGGACCTAATGAAACTTCAAAGCTTTTGCACAGCAAAGGAAACCATAAACAAGACGAAAAGACAACCCTCAGAATGGGAGAAAATATTTGCAAACAAATCAACGGACAAAGGATTAATCTCCAAAATATAGAAACAGCTCATGCAGCTCAATATTAAAAAAAAGCAAACAACTCAGTCCAAAAATGGGCAGAAGACCTAAATAGACATTTCTCCAAAGAAGACATACAGATGGCCAAGCAGCACATGAAAAGCTGCTCAACATCACTGATTATTAGAGAAATGCAAATTAAAACTACAACGAGCTATCACCTCACACCAGTTAGAATGGGCATCATCAGAAAATCTACAAACAGCAAATGCTGGAGAGGGTGTGGAGGAAAGGGAACCCTCTTGCACTGTTGGTAGGAATGTAAATTGATACAGCCACTATGGAGAACAGTCTGGAGGGTCTTTAAAAAACTAAAAATAGAATTACCATATGACCCAGCAATCCCACTACTGGGCATATACCCAGAGAAAAACATAATTCAAAAAGACACATGCACCCCAGTGTTCACTGCAGCACTATTTACAATAGCCAGGTGATGGAAGCAACCTAAATGCCCATCGACAGACAAATGGTTAAAGAAGATGTGGTACATGTATACAATGGAATATTACTCAGCCATAAAAAGGAATGAAATTGGGTCGTTTGTTGAGACGTGGATGGATCTAGAGACTGTCATACAGAGGGAAGTAAGTCAGAAAGAGGAAAACAAATATCATATATTAACGTATATATGTGGACCCTAGAAAAATGGTACAGATGAACCGGTTTGCAGGGCAGAAATTGAGACACAGATGTAGAGAAGAAACGTATGGACACCAAGGGGGGAAAGCGGCGGGGTGGTGGGGGTAGTGGTGTGATGAATTGGGTGATTGGGATTGACATGTATACACTGATGTGTTTAAAATTGATGAAAAAAAAAAAAAAGGAAAAGGGAAGCAGAGTCCAATTTTGACCAAAAGGAAACAATACTGGGGGTTGGATTTTGAGGACAATGTTGGAGGCGTAGTTCCAACCATATTTAAAGCTTTCATTATTCTCAGACCATTTGATTATCACTACTAATAGTATTAATACTACTGGTACTACTTTGATTTAGTCTTCTGTTACTTGCAATCAGATGTGTATTGGTTCATTTGTTGTATAATTTGGTTCATTAGTTTTAATAAATGTACTATAGTTACAGGAGATGTTAACAGTAGGCAGCATTTCTGTGGGGGGTATAGAAACTCTCTGTACTATCTTTGCAACTTTTCTGTAAATTTAAAACTAATCTAGAATTTTAAAAAAATATTTTAAAAAGTATCATGTGTACTACAGATCTGCTTTGCTATGTCACACTGCCCAAGGGTAAGTAGACCCTCTCGCTAATAGATCTGTGCTTAAGTCAAGAAGGTCAAGGACAAGCATTTCTCTAATATTGACACTTGGGGAACCTCTGCTTCCTGAATGTATGGATAGAAAATTTTCAAAACACAAGTCAATATGGTCAGTTTTGGGTGAAAACTTTTCAGTGAAGGGGAGATGAAAGAGGATGAAAAGATAGCATTTCAGTCAGCCATTCTGATTTATGACTGGTAAACAGTGGTCAGCTTTATATCTTGGTTTTCTAGTCATTCTAATGTCTGCTCTACTTATACTATAAAATACTATAACTAGAAGTAGGTTCTTTATTTTTATTTTCTCTGTCAATCTCGTATCAATCAAGATATATGGGCATAAATCTGGAGAAAAGCATAATTCAAAAAGGTATACGCACCCCAGTGTTCACTGCAGCACTATTTACAGTAGCCAAGACATGGAAGCAACCTACACATCCATTGACAGATGAATGGATAAAGACGATGTGGTATATTTATACAAAAGAATATTACTCAACTATTAAAAAAAAGGATGAAATACTGTCATTTGCAGCAACATAGATGGAGTTAGAGATTATACTAAGTGAAGTAAGTCAGACAGAGAAAGACAAATATCTTGTGATATTGCTTATGTGTAGAATCTTAAAAAAAAAAAAAAGACACAAATGAACTTATATACAAAACAGAAACACACCCACGGACATAGAAAACAAATTTATGGTTACCAAAGGGTAAAGGGTGGGGGAGGATAGGAGTTTGGGATTAGCAGATACAAACTACTATATATAAAATAGATAAACAACAAGGTCCTACTATGTAGTACAGGGAACTCTACTCAATATCTTGTAATAACCTATAAGGGAAAAGAACCTGAAAAAAGAAAGATATATATGTATGTGTAAATGAGTCACTTTGCTGTACATCTGAAACTAACACAACATTGTAAATCAACTATACTTCAATAAAAATAAATTAATTTTAAAAACCTGGTATTAATCAAGGCTCCACTTTTAATATAGGATTTTCTTTTTGTATTACAAATTCATATAATTTTCTCCTCAAAGTATTTTTTTCAGAATATTATGTTTAACTCGTAAAAACACCTCATTCCCAAATAACAGATTTTATTTAATTGTTGTTAATTCAGATATGTATCAATAATTTTCAGTGATTATTCTGTGGAGGAATCAGCCTTTAGCATATAACCTGAAGATATCCAATAACTGCAATTTCAAACAAAAACCAGAAATAGTGTAACTAAACAGAATACACTTAACTAAAAAATCCTAGCCCCCAGTCTTATACCTTGTGAAACATGACTTTTATTTAGCGTGCTTGTATTTCTTTTCTAGGCATTTTTTAACAGAAAGATTTGGTTGATTTCACAAAGGGTAGGAAGTGTGTATCAAAATTCCAGAGGCCCTCCATACTTCCAAAGACAAGCTCACGGTGTTTCTGCTAACAGCATCAACATGGTTCAGAAGGAATACAAAGGAAAAGATAGTATTTATAAACTAATATTCAAAATAGAATGTTAACGTCTATAGGCTCAAAAACCAGGCAGTGCTGTGAGAGAAGAGACTGTCTTTCCACTTTCCCATTGAACATATTATTGCCTGGGCTTCAGTGCTTAGATGATAGAGTTTGTTGTAGTAGATGTCCGAGGAAGAAAAGTAGGAGAAGTAAATGAAAATCCCACCATTTCTGACTTCATAGAAATTGAGAAGAAAAGGGTAGAGAAGCAAGGAGACTGAAAAAGTGAAGATCAGGGCAGCCACCTACTCTGATTTTCCAGCCCTGGAACTGCAAAGCATGTAAGGGTTGGAACAGCAAGGTTCAGTTTGAGTGTGAGGTCAACTCTGTGTGGGATATTGGCCAGCCACCCATTTGGGAGTTGGGGAGCAGACTCCTGCATAAAGCATCCCTGAGCTGACTTCGGAGGGCTTGGTATAGTTGGGAGGTGGAACAGTATTGTCAGGCAAAGAGAAGGTCTAACCTATACTTGCAAAGGTCTCTCTCTTCCTGCGTGTCACTGACATACAGAGGATCAAAAGGCAATATGGCCTCCTGTGGTTGAGGGCAAAGTAATCTCATAGTAGATGCTACCATCAGACTATGGGTCAGATGGGAGAAGCAGCAGAAATTCAAAAGGTCAATTCAGCTGGGAGGGTCCTGAGACACTAGGAAATAAGAAAGAATAAGAAATCATCTGCTGCAGAAATCAGCCACTATTGCCAACCCAATCAGGCAAAACAACAGCTTAGATAAATGATACATTAGCATACCAGCCAGGGCACATTATAAATTAGCAGAACAAGACCCTTTTCCCAGTGTTACAAGATCATGCCATCAGCCACGACGGTACTCCTCTACACACAGATGACATCTTAGAGAATATAAGAGAACATTGATGCATTTGAGTCATCCAAGAAGACACATTTTGTAATGTAAAAAATTTAATGATTGGATTGTACTGAGATTAGCAAATAAAAGTAAGCTTTACTTTCTTTCCCTGCTACCTAGCCATTGGAGGGTAGTGTGAAAGATGAGGCAGTTATAGATAAAATACAGAATCTTTATTTCCTTCACACATCTGAGTGTAATGTGCACCAGTCTGCAACCCTGCAAAGTATTTGTTTTTTGACTTCTCAGCCTCAGACTACTTTATCTTCAGGTCAGTTGAGCTTCTCTCCATCTCACTTTGCGTCAGTTTCTAGATGCAAACTCCAAATTCTGATGGAATTCTGGCACCAAATCTAAACTTTCCTTACTGTTGTTTTGTTCCAGATGTCTTGAAATAGCCTCCTATAGTCATAGCCCTAGATTCTGTCACTATAGCTGCTGTATCATACTAGCTCATTCATGATTGAATTGAATCTTATTTTTAGAGATTTTCTTTCCAACAAAACTTCCTCAAAATCATTCTTATAACTTCTCTTGCTTTCTCCAGTCATTTCCCACCATATTTCTCATTGCTGGACTCCAAGCCACATTCAATACTATGACGCGTGTCACACTGTTTGATCTCCTTTCAGTTAACTTTCACTCTTTATAAAACTGGCATTCCTGAGACTTGTGTGTGTATGATCATTCTAAAATAACTTTCCTGCATCCAAAAAGGCACAGATGGAAGACACATAAAATTAACTGGGAAAGTGGGTATTAATTACCAGGAAACACATACAGAGCCAACAACACAGATTTACACACAGGAATCAATTAACTAATGATTAAGGACACTCACAAGGTCTGAAAAGTGCCACATCTTCTGATCTCTCTTAGGTCAAAAGCTATCATTCTTACCTCCTCACTGTCACAGCACCTTAATTGCACCTCAACCATACACATGCTTTATTCTCCTGCCATTACTGCTAGTGGTTTATTTGCCTTCCTTTTCAATATTCCTATGTTTTATTCATATTTCTCTAGCATATTTTCTAAGGCACTACTTTGCAAGATGTTGATACTGACTACTGTTTGTTGAATCGAACAGCAACTCATTTTATTCTTCATGTGAGAGAAGAGGTGAGTTCTAATTCTACATCCAATATACACATACATTGTAAGCAAGATCCTTACGTATTAAGTTTCTCTAAAATGACCACATTAGCTGTGTGATTCTTGTGTGAACAGGGGAAGTGCAAAGTAAAAATAAAGGGAGAAGGAGTCTACCCAGATAGGAAAAGAGGAGAGAAAAAGCTGTTTTCATTTCCTAAGTCCCAGGCTAAGTCAAGTTCGTGACTATGGCCTCTTGTGAGAGGCACTATATGGGCAACAGAAGATCCCTGAAGGTCTAACTCTACGTGCTTTAGCATGTCTTTGAAATGAAGGTAAGGCTGACTTAAAACGTTTACCTTTATGGGAAAGAGGTAGCAAACACTTATTGTGAGCCTTCAATATGCCAGGTCTGTGAAGGGCAGGCCGCTTAGATATTTTCCTCAGGGAGACATAACTGTCCCTATACCAACTGAAATATCAATGTATTTTACTAAAATAATCACTCAAGTAGCTACTTGAGAATTTATTTATTTCCATCATGGCAGTGGTTTTGCAACGACACTTGAGGTGTTTGATTTGCAGCCCTGAGCTCAGCTGATTCTCAGTATTTCCAGTAATTTATCCCTCTGGTCCATATCTCACTCCAGTTTTCCCCAGTCAATCTTCAAATTAAGAGTCCCTGATCACCATTTCTCCCAAATATGTAGCTTTTTTTTAGGTCTTCCCCTTTCTGACTTCTAATTGACGTTGGTAATCTACTATGCCTCTGAACTGGCTTTTCCCATTGTGGAGAATTCTTTCAAACTAACCTTCTTCTCAACATTTCTCCCTTTACCTCCTTGAAAGCCAATTTAACCAAATAGCAATGCTGATTAAAACTTCTGCTTCAAGATAGCACACTTTTTACACATTTTACAAGGAAGCGCACAGCATCAGGTATTATCATTCCAGGTGTAGGTTATTTCATTCTATTGTAAATCAAATTGCTGTCCAATGTATTTATTTATTACTTTTAAAAGTTTCCAAGGTACCAGGCATTATACTGCAAACTGGGATGGCTCCTAAAGATATAAAGGCAGCCATGGGTGAGCTCATAGCATGATAAGGGATTCAAATATGACTGGAGTACCAGGTGGCAAGTGCTGGGAGAGCACCACTCCGGAACATAGTGGGATGATTAACTGCCCTATGGGGGTGCAGTGGGTGCTGTGATGGGCCACCTAGAAATTCCTTCAGGTCTGAGATCCTCACTGTCCCTGCGATGGGGCTGCTAACAGGTCTCTATCTATCCTTCTCCAGGAATTATCCTCAGTGAAAGAGATCCACTGTGCCCAAGGTTATGCTTCCTCCTCAGGGAAAACGTTTATTCAGTGCTGTGCTATGATCTGCTCTCCTTTCTTTAAGTACAGAAATCTTGAACTATCCTCCCTGGCTCTAGGTCACCCAGTTGGATTGGCTAAGGGTTCTTTTCCACTGTATCACATTTCAACCTCTCCTCTGACCAGTACTGCTTCCTCCATCTCTTTCATGCAGCATTGCCTCCTACCCAGAGAAAGCCATTATAGAGTCACTAGGAATCCAACCTAAAATGGGGTTGAGTCAGGGAAAGCCCACAAGTAGTTTTGAGGGTAGTCCAAATAAATAGAACTGACATGACCTGGTATTGTGTTTAGGGGATAATTAGAGCAAACATATAGAGTGTGCTTATATGTGATGGATGCACTAAAGCTTGTGGTAAGGTGGTAGTGTGGGGAGTGGCTAGCAGTGAGGTTCAAGGCGTGGGAAAATGCTGGTTGCAAAGAGCCGCCGAAGACTTGCTAAGCAGTGAGCAGAGGCTTTAACTCTGCGGAGTGACAGGAACGTATTTCTCTACGGAGGTGATTGTAACAGCCACGTGGAGAAAAGGACTGAAGGCAGAGAGATCTGTGATGGGGATTCAGTTTGACAGCTTTTATGATAGACCATAGCGAAAAAAACAAAGACTAAAAGAATGGCAATTATATTAAGATATCTAGAGTGATATCTGTAGGATTAAAGACTTGTTGTTAAAAGAGTTAAGAGAGGGTTGGTGCCAAAATAACTTTAGGAATTCCAGGTTCTGATGTTGGAGAGACCACTGACAAAGGTGATAAATACAGAAAGAGGTAAAATGAATTGGAATATATCCTTCCATAATTATCTTCCACAATCCTCAGCACCCAATGCTGAAAATATGGGAAGAACAAAATTCAGGGAATCATCAAAATGAAATAAAATAATTTATATGAAGACCTTAGAACAATACCTAGCATAGAGAACACTACATTTATTAGTTTGATAACAGGGTGGATCTTCACTCTTTCAATTTGCAGGTGGACAGATATACCACCTACTACTATTATCCCATCTCTCTTGGAGACGTCTGAAAACATATTACAAATTTCATACCATCCCTGACATATTTTATAAGCTAGCACCCAAACAAACAAAAATTTCAAAAGCAATCTTACATTTTATTTTTAAACCATTGTTACCTACTCTCTTCTTTCCAGGGGCTTGTGTCATGCTTGTGAAATCAATAGCAAGAAGCAAGTATTTCAGGAAGCAGACAGTCAAGGACAGCCTCTTATTCTGCTCTGCAAAGCGTTTCTTGCTCTAGAGGCACTCAAACATGTAATGACGTCTTTACTTTTCCGAAGCCTAAAAATATGTTAAGAAGTTTTTTAAGTATTATCATCAAACTTGGGTCTCCAGGACAGAATGTTTCTTTTTAATAATAGTAGCCATTTTTCACTGAACTCCCCCTGTGTGCCCAGCACTAAGTGAGAGACTTTATAAACATTATCTCTAATCTTGTTAGTAATCCCACAGGATTTTTATTCATGTCTTCAGTTTCCACCTCAGGCTTTGGGATGTTGAATAATTGGTTCGAGGTCAACGCAGACCTCTGGTTGCAAAGGAGGCTTTCACCTGGGGCTCTACGCCTTTACAGCTGAATAGCTAAGTCATTCCTGAAAATTATCCTGTCAATTCCAGGTGCAGGACAAAAGGGAATGATGTCTGCAGTCTTTGCTTGCTAACTCACTGGATTGCTTTCAGGTTTCATAAGAACACCAGTGAAAAGAAAGTGAGGGAGGTAGAAATGTGGCCATTATTAGGTTCATACAAAAGACTTAGGCTGCTGAAGGATACCGAGCACACTCAGTATTGTAACTACTTATGTTTCTCCGTGCAGACCAAGAAGAGGAGAGGTAGGATCTGGTATCAGTGGAATCTAAAAGGAATAAATCAGAATAAGGCAAGAAAGAAAAATCATCATCAATATGTAGATAATTCACTCTGTATCTGTGTGTGTGTGTGTGTGTGTGTGTGTGTGTGTGTGTGTGTGTATGTTTAGTTAAAGCATTCTATACTTTCACTTCATTTTATCTCAGATTTTTAGCAGTCTCTTCTCCCACACCCAGGAGACTGTGTGTCAGATTTAGTATGATTGTTTTAAATAAGGCTGCTACCACGGTACCTGTCATTTAACTGTTAATAAAAGTACAGTTATACAACTTTTCTCTTGGGCCTTTCGCCTCTCTTCATACTATACTGTCTTTCAAGTATGACAACAGTGGCCAGTATGAACAGGAAAAGTACTTTGAATGTCAGCTTCCTACTCACGGTGGTTTTATTGAGTTTACCAATTTTCATGGCATTTTACAGGTTTTGGAGAGATAGATGACCATTAAAGGTAATCAGAAAACAGTATCATGATTTTGTAAAATATGATATAAATGTAGAAACATCTATTAAGTGCAATAAGAGTAATTTTCATTTTATCTATAGAATATTGGTAATTGAACATCTTCACCAGATAGATGAAAATCAATAAATACAGAATAAGATAGAATGATATATATTTACTTCACATGTATTTGTTACATATAGCACTTGTAATAACAGGAACAATATATTTTAAAAGATAAGCAAAAATAGAAATAACCAACCATAACCATTTTATTAGATATAACTAGGATGATCACTTTCAGATATATTCTTCAAGACTTGTTTTCCACTAAACCCATACAAACAAAAATAATTTTAAAAACTTTAAGAAGAAATTAGGTGAATTTAGGGTCAATAAGGAAATACTCATTTTTATCAGGTGCTTTTCTTATTTTTATCACTTCCATACATCACTCATGTTGTGTTTATGTTAACATGCAAAAGTTCAAATGCTGGATAGCTCTGAAGTCAATCATGCCAACATAAGTTGCATTCAACAATTGTCTATTATCTCTTGGTCAATTATGATAAAACTCAAAGAGACCCCATGATTACCATCATTATTGATTTTACAATCAAAATTAAATCGAACAGATTTCTCTTATCAAAATGAATTAACAAAGATATATGAAACACAGGAAGAAAAACACTGACAGTCATATCCCATGTATTTCAATCTAACTTGATAAGTATGTTAATACTATGACATTCTTTTATTTACTTTACAGAATGCAGATACATTCCCCAGCATTCAGTACTTTTGAAGGCAGGTTGTACTACAAATCACTCATATCTTTCATCCTGATCTTTAGATATACATTTTTAATACATTTTTATTATACTGCCGGTCTTCCTTTAGTCAGGATTATGAATGCATTTTACATGTTGGAAAAGATAGCTTTATTGGAGTAATGTGCCAGGAGAAATAAGAAGAATGAAAAGAGAAAAGGTTAGGAATAATGGCTATTTTATGGCCTATAGTGCAAGTATTTAAAAAAAAAAAAAAAAGATAATAATAGGAAGAGGAAATAGCCTAACCTGAAATATAATCCATTAAAACGATTTTAGAAACAATAATAATACCTTAAAGTTGTATAGCAATTTAGTTTCAAATTACTTTTTTGTAATTAATTAATTAATTTATTTATTTTTGGTTGCATTGGTCTTCGTTGCTGCGCACAGGCTTTCTCTAGTTGCAGCGAGTGGGGGCTACTCTTTGTTATGGTGTGCGGGCTTCTCATTGCGGTGGCTTCTCTTGATCGGAGCACAGGCTTCTCTTGTTGCGTGCGGGCTTCAGTAGTTGTGGCACGTGGGCTCTAGAGCGCAGGCTCAGTAGTTGTGGCACATGGGCTTAGTTGCTCTGCGGCATGTGAGATTTTCCCGGACCAGGGCTTGAACCTGTGTCCCCTGCATTGGCAGGCAGATTCTTAACCACTGCACCACCAGGGAAGTCCCACTTTCAAATTATTTTTACATACATTGTTTCATTTGATCTTCAGAACCACTCTGTGATATAGAAAGAGTAGTTATTATTTTCTCTATTACCCAAAACTAGTCACTGACCAATAATTATGAGAGATTATGTGGCTTGCCCAAGATTGTAGGGCTAGTAAATAATAGGGTCAAGATATGGAAGAATGTTCTGATTCCTGGTCCAGTGATTTTACCTTACACTCCACGAAGGATATCTTCTGTCAGAATAAATACAAAAGTAAAATATATACACACACACACACACACACACACACACACACATATATATATATATGAGCCAGGAAATTTATCCTGCCCCTCTTCTCTCATTTTTTTCTTCTCTGGTATTCTGTTGGAAATGTCCCAATATAAACTTGTGCCTGGAACAGTGCTCAGCATTCATGGGAACACATTCAATGTTTTCGAATAAATTGAAAAATAAAGGAATAAATAAATCTATACTTTTGAATATAGTACCTGAAAAACTTCTGATTCCTGGTCGTTCCCATGAATACTGTGAAACGAGTTTATTTTCACTTGTCACTCTAATTGTAGTGTTTTGTTTACATGTAAAGAGTGATTGGATCAATTACCACTTGACCTTGCATATTACTGTTTACAATAAATAGTGAATAATGAATATTCAACCAAAATATAGTTACATCAAACTGATGGCTAGAACATTTTATTTTTCTTCTTGATTTTAATTTCTTCTACTATCTCAGAAATAATAGCCATAGGTGATTATACTTACTTAAGTTTAGATTAAAGGAGAATTTGATCAATTGTTCTTATAGTTCTGATTTGGAGACTACTAACGCCCATTAGAATGACCCATGAATCATATACTTTATATTAAATATGACTACTTCTAGCCTCATTAAGATGTTTCAAAATTCAGATAACAGAGTTATATAGGTTATATAAGTGATCCACCTAATTTGTGTAAAAACTGGATTTATTGGGTATTTGCTAATATGTCTCAAATTATCAATTAATATGAAGTCATAAAAAGCCATATAAAATTGTTTGAATGTGTGCATTGTTTTACACTATATATTGATCATTTTTTGATCCTCGTGTTAGCCTCAAATCATGCTTTATCAGGGTTTTGAAGGGGTGTATGTGGGGGGGCAAAACTGGCAAGATGCTCAACAAACTCATTTCATCTTTCTGCATCTATAAAAAGACTACAATTCCCATCTTCACCTACAGTTATTTTGTTATGTAGGGCCATATAACTGGGTTCTGTCTAATGCAATGTGGGTAGAAGGGTGTCCTATGCCTAGAAGTGTGTCCTATGCTTAGGCATAAGGCTTGCTCTGTGAGCCTCCACAATCTCTTCTACTTCAATGATGATTAGGGCAATTATATTGAAAGTAGTGACATTATATGTGGAAATAGCCTAGTTTTTCATTCATTTTTAGAATAAAGCCTCCAAGAGAATCTCTGACACCAAATGGAATTTGAATGAAGGAGAAAAAATTTTGTTGAGTTACGCCATTAAGTTGTATGATGTACTTGTTAATACATCATAGCCTAGACTTCACTAACTAATAAGGATATGGGTAATGTGAATTGTTGCTATGAAGTTACAAAAAAAGGACATTTGTAGGTTTAGAAGTCAGAGAGAAGACAAAGAAGAAACTGAAATTGGAAGCTAGAAAGCTGATGAATTGTGTCACATGGTGGCAAAATACTTGATTACCAGGGATAACTGTGAAAGCAGACCATGGGCCTATAAAGCTTGTGGGTGTAGAGAAAGAGCTGAAAATCACGAGTTCAGCACAGTTTGTTGTTTATTATTGATTTAAATAGATAAGGAATTATAAGAAATAATGAGCTTAAGGAAGAATTGAAAAGATTATGAGCAAAACTGAATAGAAAAACTGTAGAGTTTGGGGACTTTGCATTTGTAGAAAAGCCAACTACTTCTAAATCCCAAACAGTAAGATATTAAGAAATAAAATTTTCAGCAAAACCCAAGAAAAAATTTTCATTTGAATAAAGTGACCCAAGGAAAATATCAGATTAAGTTATAGCCTTCCCATTCAAGTCTGAAAGGTTCCAGATAGGCACCATTAAATTGAATGACACAGACATGGGAGTGAGAAAGTAAAAAAAAAAAAAAGTGGATTTGAGAACTATGTCTATTAAAGAACTTTAAGTGTGGAACAGACAATAAGCAAGGGGATCTGAAGCCTACTAAGTTTTGAAGAAAACTAGGACCATAAAAAAGTTAAGACTTCTTAAGATTTAAAACAACTCTTAAGACTTCAATCTGCATGAGCAATAGACACATTTCAAAAGCTCTACAGGTCTGCAAGAGTAATTTCCTCCAAAACTATTTTATATATAATAAATAAACAATGAACTAGGAAGAACCTCCAGAGTGTGGAGCCAGGGGCCAGGGAAAACTATGGATAACACTGTTCCTCCCATAGAGCAGCTTCAGAAATAATAAAAAATCAAAGAACTCCTGGCACTTCTGGGGTTGAGGGATTACATGCAATCAGCTCAATGGTGTTTAGAATTGCCAGAGACTGATGCCTACAAGTTCTCCTTTTATTTGCTTTTTCAAATGGGAGTATTTATTCTGATTATCTGGTCTCTACACATTGTGCGTGAGTACATGGTCTGCTATCAGGTAACTTTGTGGTCAAGGCACATGACCACTGAGATTTGTAGGAGATCATACAGGTCATCAAGACCCCATGGATATGACTGTGTATGATTTAAAAATCATGGACTTTGAACTGGATACAATAACTGGGTGGGTCTCTGTCTTGTCCCTTTTAGGGAGAAAGAAAGTATGTTCTAAATGTAGAAAGAAAAGTGACCCATTTGGTGAATAAAAAAGAGGATTATGTCATAGAATGCCTAGATGTTCAATAAGTCCAACAGTTCTTTCTGGGTACTATGTTTTCCAAACACTTGTAGTTAGTTTGGACCTTCTGACTAGATAATGGCCATGTGACCAGCTTCTTCAGTGTGGGAACAAGTGATGTGTGCAATTCCCAGGCCTGGATGTGAAACTCCTTGCACACACTTTCACTTTGTCTTTTGCTTTTGTTACAACCGGGAAGGCCACCTAAGAGATGGTGGCATAAGAGGCTGGTAGCCTGGTTCAGTTGATTACTGCTTGAGAGACAGTCACTAAGAAAATCTCCAACCTAAAACATACCCTGTGTATCTTAGAAGCAAAATTTTATTGTATGATTCTACTAACATTTGGGGGCCTATTTATTACCTGAGCTTAGCATAGCCTGCCCTACCTAATCAAATATGTCTCATTCAGCTAACAAATTTGGCAGTGTTTCATACATTTTTGAGTGTTGAGCACTTAGTAGAGTTCTTGGCATTTACAATAAGTATTTGTGTTCAATGGGTGTTTGCTTATGAAATGAATCATCAGTTCTATGAAGAAATAAGTTCTAGGGCAGATAATATTGTTTTACAGAGAAAACAAAGATCACATACATATACGGTAAACTGAATTATTGCTCCCAATTCTTTACTTCCCTGTATAGCAGGATCACACATGGACAACCTCTGGCCTGTTATTTTTTAGTGTAGTGTCTCTTTGAGGTCAAAATATACTTGCCTACCCCACTGATACTGGGCTTTACCATATGACTTGCTTTAGCCAGTGGCATGCATGTGTAAGTCACAATATGTCATTTTCCAGCTGGGGAGTTAAGACGCATCCAGGTTTCCACTTGCCTCTTGGGCTTCTTTCAGGCCTTGAAGATAGTGCTGCCAGGGTGCTGCTTGTCTCAGAAGGAGACATGTAGGAGGATATGAACCCACCTTCAGTCTGGAGGCCAGCCCAGTTGAATCCTTGAAATCTAGCTAAGATTTATTAAACCTTAAGAAATCAAAGATCTGTGAGTTATTAGAAAAAAAAAGTTCTTGTAGGACAAAGAGATTCTGAGGTTGTTTTCTACATGGCAAAAACTGACATTATGGACTTCCCTGGTGGCGCAGTGGTTAAGAATCCACCTGCCTATGCAGGGGACATGGTTCGATCCCTCGTCCGGGAAGATCCCACATTCAGTAGAGCAACTAAGCCCGTATGCCACAACTACTGAGCTTGCGCTTAAGAGCCACAACTACTGAGCCCATGTGCCACAACTATTGAAGCCTGCACACCTAGAGCCCGTGCTCCGCAGCAAGAGAAGTCACGACAATGAGAAGCCCGTGCACCGCCACAAAGAGTAGCCCTTGTTCGCTGCAACTAGAGAAAGCCCGCGCACAGCAACGAAGACCCAACACGGCCAAAATAAATAAATAAATAAATAAAATTTTAAAAACCAACAACAAAAAACCCTGATGTTACAGTAAATTCCATAGGTGGAAATTGAATTCAGTCTTCAAACTTCAAATTCAATGCTCCACCTACTACACAGTGGGAAAGATTTATTTTGAACTTAAGCACAAATTCTTCCATTCAACCCCTACTAAATTTTTAACTTGGAATGCATCTGTAGCTTTTAAACTCTTATTTTTATGTGTTGATATTTATTTTGCTCTGTGTAATTTATTTTTAAAAAATAAAAAACTTTTATCTTTCTAATCTTCACTCAAAAGCAATTTGTTTCTGTAATTATAAAAACTGACAAGATAGAAAAATAATTACAAAAGGGTCATTTTCAAGGATGCTGTTTTTCTTCTCTTATGAAAATATGCAACTCTAATGAATTTTGTTAATGCCTCTCAGTTCCTCTATGGCATTTAAGAAATAATATTCACTGGAATTTATACGCTATAACTATGCAATTATTTTTACGTCTTTGATGTGTAGCATGAGGGAATGTTAATCTTTGTTTACATTTTTTTAGGTTTGCTTTTTATATTTAGAAACAAACTATTTAATAGCAAGGCCAATAAGAGTCCTAATTACTTGTATTTATTATTAGCACTTTCTTCATTAAATTAGACATTAGAAAAAAGACTTTTATAACTTAATCTCATTGAATATCATTATTAATGTGCTGTTGTCCCTTCAGTAACCCTCCTGTTTTGTGTGCCTCATTGTTTATTTTACTGTAAATCTTTTAAAATAGAAATCTCATTTCCTCTTCTACTCTGAGCTAGATTTAAGACCTCTTCCTTGAAGTGACCGTTAATTTCTTTTAATTCAGTCAAAAAATGATTAAAAAACTCTTGGCAGGAGGAATGAATTGACTACTCAATTATAGTTACTAGAAAATTCAGGCAAAATAACTATACTGACTGTACATTTAGACACAACCTTTGTAGTGTTAAACTTTATTACTTCATACACTTCAGCTAAGATTAGGAGAGACTATACTCTAAATTACATATACAGCACATTTTGGTGTAGTATATATGATATATTGGTATAGAATAAGATATTATGATACAATAGCTAGTGGGAAGCAGCCGCATAGCACAGGGAGATCAGCTCAGTGCTTTGTGACCACCTACAGGGGTGGGATAGGGAGGGAGACGGAAGAGGGAAGAGATATGGGGATATATGTATATGTATAGCTGATTCACTTTGTTATAAAGCAGAAACTAACACACCATTGTAAAGCAATTATACTCTAATAAAGATGTTTAAAAAAAAAAGATATCATGGTTGGAAGTTTTGGATACATTTTAAATATCTTCAAAATCACTTATCAAATTTTTTACCAGATGCATTTCTTACTACGTACTTATTACTTACTTAATAATAATTAAGAAAATAGGAAAATATTACGGAAGCAAATCATATACATTCAATAGTAGGATTTTGATATTTGTAAAGACATTTTTGATTATTGTTCCTGTGTTTTCCCAATTAGGTGTTTTTCCCTAGCAAACACAGGTGCAAATTGGTATTGACAACACATACAACATTTAAAAGAGAATATATGTCTTATGAGAAAAATTTTTTTTAATCTGTCTATCCTTGCCTTCATAATCCTATATAACTTATCTTAAAATTTGTCAGAGGAGAGTTTCATTGTTTGGAGTTGTAAAAATGAATGTCAGACAATGATTTTCAAGTTTATTCAGTAAGGGAAAGTTCTCTCATTTTGTAAGTTTCCCATTTAAAAACCCTCCTTTTCTTTTTCTTTTGAACTTGCACTAGTGAGTTAGCATGACAGATTTTATTCATTGTGAAATGGTAGAGGAAACTCTGATGTTATCTCCTGGAATATTGGAGGCTTCTCCCAAATTACTATATTTTAAGTTCAAGTTGAAATGAATAGTGTCAAAGCAGTTCAAACACAAGGGAAGGAACATTAAATAGAATAACATGATTCTGAATTTTTTACCCTGACCTGATTTTACCAATACCTGTTAGCCTATGCAACAAAGTTCTTGTGTCCTGGGACCTTGTATCACCTTTGTATCTTTAGTATAGGTTTCTCAATCTTGGCATTGTTGACATTTGGGGCTGAATAATTCTTTGTTTTAGAGTTTGTCCTGTCCATTATAGGATGTTTAACAGCATAACTGGCCTCCACCCGTATAAATGTCTCTGATTAAATGCACATAAAGCATGCTGGAGGATGGCACCTCATTCTTGCAGGATATTGCCTCAAAGCTGGTGCTTTAGATTTTCCTTCAGCAAGCCATTCTAACACTATCAGGGCAGCAGCAGCTGGGTGATGCATTATGTATTACAACCAGTGAATTCTGTGGTCAGAAGCTGTCTGGGGATTACATGCCCATGGACCAGGCATTCTGTAAGCACCTGGATAGTGGTACTGGCTGAGACCCAGCAGCAAGAAAAGGCAACCTTCAACTCAGACTAGGTATCTATTCCTGTGAAAACAAACCACACAGCCTTACCTGATAGAAGGACCCAATATAGTCAACTCGGAATCAAGTGGCCATTTAGTCTGCTCCAGGAATAATGCCGTATTGGTCTTTGCTGTAGGAATTTTGGAGATTTGGAGGTAGTGGTAACAGTAGTTGGACAAGCCTAGGTAAGTAGGAATCCATGCTTTTGGGCACATACATAGCTTGTGTCTTTGCCGTAATAGCCTTGTTTTTCATTTACCCATTATGATAATACTATGGTAGCAGCTGATAGTTCTGCATCAGCTAACGTCAACTGGATGAACATTGCTTCCATCTGGAAGTTTACTGCCTTTATTCTAGTGCATCTTTTCTGGTAGGCATTCACTTGTTACCATTCTCATATATCCATCCATATGCCTTTATCCCAGACCTCCTTGTGGCCAATATTCCAATCCTTTTCCTCCCAGATCTCTGACCAGCTGACCCAGTAATTTGTCACTGCCCATTAGTCTATTTATATTACGACCACAAGTTAATTCTCCTTCCACACAAAGTAAATATCCAAGTACTTATGTATTATGACTGTCTTTCAAGCTTAACCATGAGTCAGGCTCTAACAAAGCCACCATTCCTCTTCAGCTGGTTTCCATATAATCTAGCTCATATGTAAAACAAGCTTGGAATTTGACTTCTTTTGGAGCTGTTTGGACATGTTTCTTCCAATGGTCATAGGTATGAGCTGGAAGAGGGAAACTAATGCAACTGTAGTAGGAGGATAAGGGGCCTGGGCTACTTTCTCATGCAGATTCCTTGTGCTCTCTGACCCTGCTCCTGACTGCTCCCCAATACACTCCTTCTATTTTAAAAATTATTTCTTCTGATTCCACTGAACCTTACGATTTGGTGCACGTGACAGTACCAAGTTCATGATGGACAGTTACAGATAATCAAGACCTTTTCTCTACCAGTGCTCAATAGCACTCCAGGAGCTATTATTTTTTTTAATGGCTCCCATTTTTTTATTGCAGATAGCATACTCTTGCTCCAGAGCCTCATGATCCACTGGGGCTTGTCATACACGCCACACTGCATCTTTTACAACATCCAAACTTCAATTCCATATAGTCTATTGAATCAATTGGGTCACAGTGCAGCTGATCGCACTTCAGACTGGAACTGATGCAGATCTGTGCCCTACTCAAAGCTGTCAGCCTTCATCACGGTCTACACCTTACATATATATCATTTCTATTTGTCAATTATACCTCAATAAAACTGGAAGAAAAAATAAAACAGATGTAAAAAAACAAAAAATGGTGTGGCATCCTCATCTTCCGATATGTGGTCAGAGCTCTATTCATAGATGAAATATGTTTTCTCCAGAAAACACAGGAGACCTAGTAGGAGTTCAATTTCCTTCTTTCTAGGTGGGTATGCAAGATGCAGCAATTTATCTTTTACTTAGGAAGGGATGTCCTGGAATGTCTCTAACAATTCGACTCTTAAAAACTTTACTATAGTGACAGGGCCTTGAATCATTGTAGAGTTTATCTTTTAGCCTCTAGACTATGTGTATCCTACCGAGGCCTTCAGGGTAGGAGCCACTTCTTGCTTATCCTTCCTAATTAAAAGAATTCCATCAATGTAATGGATCAATGTGATATTCTGCAGGATGTCCAAACAGTCTAGCTCTTTTTTTTTCCTATATTATGATAGAGTTAACATAGTCCTAGGGCAAACTATAAATGAATACTTTTGTTTAATCCATGGGAATGAGGACTGTTCCTGATCCTCTGTATTAACTGAATAGCAAAGAAGATATTTACTAAGTCAGTGGATGCATACCATATACCTGAGATCTATTAATGTACTTCACCAAAGATACCATATCTGGCCTAGCGGCTGCCATTGAAAATACTGCTTGATTAAGTCCACCCTGGGCTATAGGCATTTGCTGGGATTCAGGATCCATCTGGTGTCTGTAGGGGGCAGACTGGTGAATTAGTGGGAGATATGATAAAGACCACTATTTCTGTACCCTTTAAATTCTTCAGTGTGGTGCTTATCTCTGTTCTCTCTGGTATGTGATACATATTTTCTTTGTTTGTTTTACTGTCCTAGTTGGAGGGGCAGTGGTATTTTCTGAGACTTCACAGACATCCCCACTATTATTGCCCTTATCTCCGCAGGTGAAAGACACAAATTCAACAGTTATTCCAATGGCCAAATATGTCAATGCCAAATACACAGTCAGATGTCAGGGCGATTACAAGTGGGTGGGTCTGTGGTCTCAGTGGGCCATTTTAAGTTGGACTTTAGTCAGGAATTGATTACCTGAACCCATGTGACCCCACTTTATCAGAGGAGCCATAAGGCTACTTCAGCTCTGTAGGTACTAGTGTCAACTTAAACTCCGTGCCCAACTATCCTCAAAATGTCTGTGTAATCCTCTTTTTTCCAGTGTATAGTAAATGACCAACAGGTAATGGCTCAAGTAAATGGCCAAAGGTCTCTGGGAAAGGCCTGGAGAAAACAATTCATTGTATCTTTGCTAACAGTGCAGCATCTTTCACTACGGGGACCCAGTGGCCCCTTCAGATAATAGTTTCTATATCTGAAACAGCGTCACATAATACCTACATCCCTGAGTCTTTTCATTCCATATTCTACCATTTGTCATGACAATTCAGGCATATCAGCACCTGGATGAATGATGCTGTGACTTAATTTTGATTATAGCTCTGGAGGCCAGGAGAGGAGGTGGCTCTCTTGAGTTCTGAGTTGGCAACTGTTGTTTTGTGGGGTAAATCCCTTTTTATTATTTTCTGATACTGGAGGAGTGCTACATTTTAATGTGACAAGGTGAGCCACTTATGAAGGCTCAGAAGGTTAAGAGAAGTCTAGGAGTCAAAATCTTCCAGGGCATCCTCTCAGATGTCCCAGTCCTGGGTCAGAGTACCAGGGTTTCCCAACTAGTGCCCCAACTTTTGTATAACAGATCTGTTATGGTTGAGCACTCAATGATCTTCAAATTTTAGCACCCTGTTTTTCAAACCCTGGGCTTAATGTTATCTTTATCTGTTTGCTCAGAGTAAGACAAGAGGGTTTATTTGTGAGCTGCCAAAGAGACTCTCTGGCTCCAAGTTTTAAAATGATTGTTAACAGCCCTCTGCTTTTCATTATTAGTCTGCTTCAGTGCAATAGCCGTACGATTCTGTTCTCCTTATATTTGCACTCCTTCTTCCACTGATACTTTTCAAATGCCTAGATCATGATACTGTATTCACCTCTACCACACACCCATCCCATCTCATCATGGGTAATAATTACCTATGCCCAAGCACAGGGTCCATCATCAATCATCTAGCTAACTTCTTGGCTTCCTAAGAGGATGAGATCTCAGCTTGAATCCTGAGGGACCCGGAAGGTGCTAAAAACTAAACTCTGTTGGCTAACCGTACTCATTATAATGGGGAAGCTAATCCTTCCTTGAGGGGGAATCTGAGTGGTACATCTCTATGTCTGCCAAACCATCAAAACATGAATCTTTAGACTGTCTAAACTAGTTGTCAAGTTGATTATGTGGAAGAGATAGGAATGAAGATGAACTGTTCTGTGTAATAAACTGGAAAACTTTTTCATTTAGTTTCTTGTGAATAGAAAGTGAGAGGAGGTAAAGAAAAAAGAGAAAAGGGAAGGGGGAGGAGCAGTGGAGAATGTGCAAGAGCCTAGAACTTATGAAGAAAAAGCCAAGAGTATCTGATTTTCAATTTTTAATCTTTTAACTGCTACAACATATATGCTGTTTGGTCTTTTGAAACCCTCAATGAAATTTGATATAAAATATAGATTAGTGCTTTATTTTGGTTGAAATCCAGTAAAGTATTTTTGGTTCCACATCTGGGATAATACAATGTGGACCAAGAGAATCACAAGTGGATGCTGAGATAATCCATCCATAATTGTACCCCCTTCCACAGATGATCCTGAAATATACCTATCTCTTAACAGAGCCAAGATTTGAATCTTAATCTGTGGATGGACTGTGCACCCATCTAGAGTCATAACATGATGAAGTTCCCTTTAATTTTTTTTCAGTTCCCAGAAGCACAATATTGGGATCATGTTTCACTCAGGTATATATAGATATATAATCCCCAAGTAGTTGATATGATATGAGGGGTCTTTATTTACAGGAATTTTTCATAACTTTCCTTTCACCCTACTCGTATTTGCCATCACTGATATCCAGAGCCATAATCTACCAATCCCAAATCTCTGGCACGAGCCGCCTCCATTTCCTCTTCGAATTTCTTGCTTCTAAAATACAACTATTATCCTGTTATTTTAATATTCAAAAGCATTCAGAGGTTCCTCATGGCTTATTATTTTTTCAAATATTTTTGGTGATTACTAGATGTTATCAACTGTTCTAGGTGTTGGGGTACAACGATTAATAAAGGTACAGTCCTTAATATTGAGAGTGTCATATAGTTGCAAACATGGCAGAACACAGAGTTCAAGATAGAGATTTACATGGAGTGGCATTAGCCTTATGGAAAGGGAGATTTGTAATGATTACATCCATTCTGGACTCTTCTGCCTGGCTTTCAAGATTGAGATTATTTGTTACGCTGTACTTAACCAAATTTGTCCAGTCACTGCCCAACACAAATTCTGTTTCTCTTAGAAAAATACTTTAATTCGACCCCCATACATAAAGCTCTTGCTCACCTCTTTATCTTTGTTCATCCCTCCTGCCTAAAATGGCTTTTGACAGCTCATGTCTGCTTGTCCACATCCTTTTGCTAGCTTTTAAAAGATAAGTACCAAAGCCAAGGTTTTGTTTCAATCACACAGTTTTACCAAAGTCCACATAGTTTGCTCTCTTCTCTAAACCTCTTCTGCACAAACTGATTGCATCTCCCTCTTGGAATTTATCTCTATTTGTTATTGAATTCAGCATGAGAATATCATCTTTAAAATTAGCTTTTTTATTCATGAAGGACTTATTCCATCCTAAGAAGCACAATTGAACAGGCCTGTATTCCTACTATTCACATTATAGAGGAGTAGAAACTGATGGATGGTGTAGCCTATCAATGAACAATTACTTTCAGGATTCCCATCGTTTGCCTCAGAAAATGTTTTATGTGTAGGAGACAGATTGGTGAATAAGGCAAAAAGGGTTTTTGTCTTCATTAAGCTTATGATATAAAAATATAGATATATTTAAACAAATAAATATTAAAATAATAAACCTAAATTTACAGCATTTCTAATAATGGAAATAATATGTTAAAGAACAAGGATATGATAGAGTGCCGGGGAGTATGTAGCATCTTTAGGGTAATCGAAAAATGCTTTATCAGATGTGTTGATATTTGATATTTATTATGTCAGATCCTCCCTCAGATGGCAAAGAGCTAGTCATATGACAAGTACAGGAAGGAGTATTTCAGGCAGAGGAGATGATTAACACAAAAGGCCTGAGAAGCCAATGTAACTAGACAACAGTGAACAAGCCAGGGATAGTGTAAGGAGAGGCCAGAAAGATAGGTTGTTCTTGTGAGCAAATGGTGTAGTTGTTTGAACTTGTTTCTCATTGATTCTCTCATACCAAAATGCTTTGTTCTCACCGGTGGAGTATTGAACACTGTTAGTCCTTGGTGTTTTGTTGACTCTTTTACACACATATAAATTGAAAATTAGGATCAGAATTTTTTATTGAATGATGTCTTATGAAGGTTATGTCCAATCTTCCCAAAATAGCTTTTCAGCTTAGTACTCCTTAAAGTTGCACATATCAAAAATAAGGGGCTAATACTGTGCTGGCAGTTTGCAAGAGCAAACCAATTCTTGAATTTAGTTGTTAGCGGTAGTGGGACTTATTTCAATCCTTGAACAATTGTGAAAAGTCAACCCATTGACTTCATACAGAGAAAAATACAATGAATATATTTGCTATAGCTCTGGCCCTGATGTGTTCAGGTGACATAGAACTGAAAGAGTCCACGCTCTGAGTAAGTTCATTTTTTTTCAGGTTTAATTAAATTAATCTATTCCCTGTAGTTCTCCTTTCTTCTATTAGAGACAGCCTCTGAGGTAAGGTGGAAATCTGCCAATTGTGAGGGTAGTTTAATTAATGTAACAATTATAATAATATCCAATATTTATTGAGTATTTAGTATATGCCAGATATTTTGCTAAGTATCCTATATTTATTTTTCTCATTTAATTTTCTCAAAACTGTAGGAGAGAGGTATTATGATTATCCTTATGTATAAGATTCCTAAACAGAGGTCAAGAATGTGAAAGCAACTTGCCTCTGGTCACACAATTAGTAAATGGCAGAAATAGGATTTGAATCCAGGTGGCTTAATTCCTGAGTTTAGACTTAATCATTACTCTGTCAAAACAAAACAAAACAAATCATACCAAACCAGCAGATACACTTATTTGGAAATCTGAATTATGTGTGTTTTCAATCTCCAATAATCAAATTAGATAGACAATTATAAAGACACCACATCATCTCATGCTGTATTTTAACAACAGAAGACCTATTTAAAATGTAGAATCAAGAGTCTCAGAGTATTAAATAATAGATTATGTAATTCCCGAATGATGTACAGACATTGAATATAAATTGGTGATGTAAATATGGTTTTACAAATAGAGGGTATGGTACAAAAAATTTCCAATTCCATTTCTTTAAATAATTCCCTTTATTGAGTCAGGGCACCTTAATCAATCCTCTGTCTGAGTTTCTCTATGTATTATAAAGGCAAAAAATAAGAGTTCCCCAAACATCGTAAAAATTAGTTAGTTAATTTTAGAGATCACCATGTATGTTTTCTGCATGCATAATTGTGGGGAACCCTTAACAAAGAGGATGCTTTACAATGAACTTGCTATTGTGGACAAGGAGATTTTTAGCCTTCAGAGTATTATGTACGTGCTTCCACCATTAGACAATTATGTGCTAGTTATTCCAGGATGATTTTCTCAAATGGTGATCTAAAAAAAAATACGTTAATTTTAACTGCTGGAGGACGTTCCAATTAAGAAGAGTAATCAGAAAATAAAATATAACTTACATTATTTTTCACTTTGTGTATCAATCCAATAGATTCAGGACCTTTTTAAATCTTGTTTACTTTTTTGAGGTCTTTTTTTTCCTTCAGCCTTTCCTTGACTTCTTTTTTAAAGTCTTGATATATCATGTTTGTGTTTGTGAGTGTGTGATACCATGTGAATTATCTCACTCTTTTTCTTTTTCTTGCATGTTTTCTAGCCTCTTTTCTTTGTAGCAGAAGTCTGCACCTCAGGGGCCAGAGGGTAATGTAAGATGTGAACTGATTCAGGAAGCTATAGGTAATATATAATACATATACTTACACCAGCAATGGGGAGCTGACTAACAGGAAGGACATTTTCCTTACTGCTATCTAGATTCTGCAGGTCTGTCCAGTATTGACAGATATTTGATTCTTAAAAAAAAAAAAAAGTTTAAACTCCTTATTTTTAAAATGTCGGTCACTAATTTGAAATTAAAAAAGAAATCTGTGCCAAACAAAATATGTGCACAGCCTATCATTTGTGATTACGAAGGATAACGGGATTGACTCTGATCTAACTTACGAAGTTTGCTAACAGAATGACTATGGCAAGTTACTTTTGTTAACTGAAACTCTAATTTTCTCACATTTAAAAGAGAGATAATACTATATCACATGGTTGTTTGAGTATTAAAAGATGGAATGTAGATAAAAATTTTTGGTACATTTCCTGACTCATAGAAAGATTTAACTAAATTATAATTAACTTCCCTTTCTTCTCACACTTTTGACTAAATATATGTTACATAACTTATCTACTCCATGAATCCTCCCCAACTCCCTTTTCTTCCTCAAAGTTGTCCATCTTTTACTAATTATTATTACTATTTTAGGATACATTGTCATTAAATGCATCTCCTCTTTAAAAAAATAAAGTAGGTTTTTGTCCCTTTGCTTTGCTGAAATTTTCATTCCAGTGTTGAAAACGAATGGAGAAAACATTCTGAACTGACCAGCAACTGCATGTGATCCATAGCAGTTTGCTGAAAAATGGATCTTCTTAACTTGCACTTGAAGAAAGGAGCCAAATAAATTAAATGTATTATTAATAAAGACATAATTGTGTGTGTTTGGATGATCCATTTGAAAGCCTGCCCTGCCAAGCCTTTCAGGGAATGAATGTGAGGGCGTACTGTTCAACAGTCATGGAAATTGTTCCTGATTTCCCTGTTTCATCTATTTGCATTTTTGCTGCATCTTTTATCATTCTCAACATCAACTCCCACTTCATCTAATTTCTGTCAAATCTCTCCAGACCCATTATTGCCTTTGTAGTTACCAAACTTTTTCTTTTCTTAGATTTTAATAATTGTCTTTTCCATCTGACTCAGTATTCCCACGAACTGTAAACTTAAATGTCCATGCTTGGCATGGCCTGGGAGTTCTTCAATATTTTTTACTGTCCTGTGGTTCTCCTCATATTAGGTACAGTCTTGCGGGCAATGGGATGTGGAAAAGGGAATGTTGCCCATCATCAAGCCGTCAGCCACTGCACAGTGCCCCACCCCCTCCACCACGCCAATGGTGCACTTTGTATACTAGCCTCAGATAGTTAAGATGCATATCTAAGGAATAATTTCAATGAGTCCAGATTCTTGCTTCTTCCCATACATAGAAAAGTGCTAAAATCATTAACTTTAGATGTCTGTTTTTCTGATTAGCAGTAATCTTTTGATGTTCAACTACATGTTTGCTTGTTTGTTTTTTTCTTCCCCAGCAAAATCTCCTATGTATCCTGGCTCCTCCCTTACCTCTTTGGAGCAGTTCTGCAGAGTTGTCTGGGAGGCTGTCTCCTGGGCCATAGTCTTCAGTAAGGTCCCCAAATAAAACTTAACTCGCAATTTTATGTTGTGTTATTTTCTTCAGTGGACAGGGAAATGAAAGATAACCACATATCCTAAGGGAAATTTAAAAATTAACAAATAAATTCACTATTCACAATTTCCTCTATAATTGTTTTCATGATTGAGTACTAAAACATATGCTTAATTTATAATATTTCCATAAAAAAAGATTTTATAGTTTTCATGAATAAATTATCAAAAACGTCATTGTGAAAAAGTTTAACTGAAATGTCTTGGATAGCTAGCTCATCATCACAAGGCCAGATGACATATACTCCATTTGATTTGTATGCACAAAAATGAATAAACTTTTACAACCCCTTATATCTGGAAATATATGTTCCTCTAAGTGTCCAATTAAGGTCCTTACATAGTTTATCCTAAAAGTGACATTGAGGAAAACATATGCTTCATTTTTTTCTTTTATTTTTACTTGTAAAGTTCCATTTTTATTCATACACTCATCTTTCTCTCAAATGGTAGTTAAAAGAATGATTTTACTTTTTCATTTTTATAAACAGAAGTAAACATAGAAAACATATTTTCAAATGAACTGTGTCACCTCACATTTCAGGTGAGACTGTTTCATAAAAAGTTTATATCACAAGAAAATTTTCCCATAAAGCAATGGTCTCTTTTCTGCTGGCAAATTTTTAGCAACATATTAAAACAATGAATTTTAGAGATTGTTCTTATTTTACAGTTTCACTTCTCTGATATCAGCTATAGAAATTGATATTAGAACCTGAAATATATAGTGCAAGAAAATTACAGACTAATTTCACATATAAAAATATAGTAAAAACTTAAAGTAGAAGCATATAATCTATTAATAAATTAAATATAATGGATAGTTTAATATTAGGAAATCCATTAATATAATGCATCACATCAGTGTACCAAGGGAGAAAAACTGTTATGGTCCAACTGATAAATGCCCACCAAACAATATTCAGCACGTATTCCTAATTTTAAAAATCTTAACAAGAAATAAAAGGGTAAAAAGTCAATATCACAAAGTAAAAGTTGCTGTTATACTTAATGATCGAGCACTACAAGCAAATTATATCAGAAATAAGGATGAAATAATATAAGGGAAACAACAAAAAGCAGTGGGATGATGAAATAGCTGTGTATTTCCTTAACATAATATGTTGTTATCTAGACTGAATAAGCTTTTTATCAAATGGCTAGGCATTGGAGACCTTTCCTTTAATCTCAGGGGAGGACAAAGTTGGCCAATATAAACAATATTTTTTTAACATCCTTCACAGAAGTTCTAAAATTATTATTCAGGAAAACAAAATTTTAAAAATATATAAATTTATAATCAAAAGTGGAAAAGTAAACATAAATTGTTGATGACATGATTTTCAACTTGGGAAATTCAAAAGAATTAACTAAAAATCTATTAGAACTAATATACACAGTAGTATAGCTTGATTGAAAATAATAGAGAAATAAAAATTTCCTATATACAAATGATAAGCAGTTAAAATAAAATAAAAAATGAGTCATATATAGTAGCCAGGAAAAGTATGAAATATAAGCAATGAACTAAAATAAATTTCCCAGAACTTTATGAGATAAACTACGTATATTTTCTATGGAATTTAAAGGAAAGATGAAAATGAAGAAACATACTTTGTTCTTCAATAGAAAGACTAGGAAGAGAGTGACAGCAAGATTTCCTAAATTAATCACATATAAGACCATTGTAACCCAAAGTTTAACTTTGGGAAGGTACCATAAACTTGACTAAATAATTCTAAACATCATTTGGGTACACACACACTTTGAATAAAAAATAGTAAAGCATGAAAAGAGTTTTCTCTCACAATCATTAAAAAGTTTATAAACATATAATTAATAAGACAGTATAGTAACAGCAACAGAGCATATGGATAGGTCAATGCAATAATGATGAAAGGTCAGAAGTAAAGATAATTATACATAAATACTTAGTTAATGAATCTTAAGTAGCCATTTTAAATCAGTAAGATGGACAAATGGATTAATCAATAAAAGGCAGTAGAATAACTGGTTAACACTACAAATACACACGTGCACACACACACACACACACACACACACACACACACATCCTACATCATAGTTTATACCAAAATAAATCCCTGATATATTAAAGACTTATGGCTAGCCGTTTCTCACCAGGAATTATGGTCTGAAGCGTCAGTGCAAGGCCTCTACCCATGGCAACCTATGAGCAAGTGAAGCTAGATGGAGCACAAAGGAAAACAAAAGGTACTACAGACTGGCCTCTTTGCCCTGAAAGCATGCTTGCGGCCTGTTTCTAAAGGCCTTCAGAGTTGGGTCTTGGACTGGAACTACACCACCGGCTTTCCTGGACCTCCAGCTGGGAGAGGAAATTTTCAGCCTCCAAAATTGACTGTATGGTTGACAGGGTCTTGGTGCTCTGGCTGGGTGTCAGGCCTGAGCCTCAGAGGTGTGAGAGCTGAGTTCAGGACATTGGACCACCAGAGACCTCCCGGCACCACGTAATATCAATCAGTGAGAGCTCTCCCAGAGATCTCCATCTCAACACTAAGACCCAGCTCACTCAAAAACCAGCAAAATCCAGTGCTGGACACCCCATGCCAAGCAACTAGCAAGACAGGAATACAACTGCACCCATTAGCAGAGAGGCTGCCTAAAATCATAATAAGTTCACAGACACCCCAAAACACACCACTGGATGCGGTCCTGCCTACCAGAAAGACAAGATCCAGCCTCATCCACTAGAACACAGGCACCCCTCCACCAGGAAGCCTACACAACTCACTGAACCAACCTTATCCACTGGGGGCAGACACCAAAAACAAAGGGAATTTCGAACCTGCAGCCTGCGAAAAGGAGACCCCAAACACAGTAAGTTAAGCAAAATGAGAAGACAGAGAAATATGCAGCAGATGAAGGAGAAAAGTAAAAACCCACCAGGCCAAACAAGTGAAGAGGAAATAGGCAGTCTACCTGAATAAGAATTCAGAGGAATGATAGTAAAGATGATGCAAAATCTTAGAAATAGAATGGAGAAAATACAAGAAACGTTTAACAAGGACCTAGAAGAACTAAAGAGCAAACAAAGAATCATGAAAAACACAATAAATGAAATTAAAAATTCTCTAGAAGGAATAAGTAGCAGAATAACTGAGGCAGAAGAACGGATAAGTGACCTGGAAGATAAAATAGAGGAAATAACTACTGCAGAGCAGAATAAAGAAAAAACAATGAAAAGAATTGAGGACAGTCTCAGAGACCTCTGGGACAACATTAAACACACCAACATTCAAATTATAGGGGTCCCAGAAAAAGAAGAACAAAAGAAAGGGACTTAGAAAATACTTGAAGAGATTATAGTTGGAAACTTCCCTAATATGGGAAAGGAAATAGTCAATCAAGTCCAGGAAGCACAGAGTCCCATACAGGATAAATCCAAGGAGAAACATGTCAAGACACATATTAATCAAACTATCAAAAATTAAATACAAAGAAAAAATATTAAAAGCAGCAAGGGAAAAACAACAAATAACATACAAGGGAATCCCCATAAGGTTAACAGCGGAACTTTCAGCAGAAGCTCTGCAAGCCAGAAGGGAGTGGCAGGACATATTTAAAGTGAGGAAAGGGAAAAACCTACAACCAACATTACACAGCAAGGATCTCATTCAGATTTGATGGAGAAATTAAAACTTTAAAGACAAGCAAAAGCTAGGAGAATTCAGCACCACCAAAGCAGCTTTACAACAAATGCTAAAGGAACTTCTCTAGTCAGGAAACACAAGAGAAGGAAAAGACCTACAATAACAAACCCAAAACAATTAAGAAAATGGTAATAGGAACATACATATTGATAACTACCTTAAATGTAAATGGATTAAATGCTCCAACCAAAAGACACAGACTGGCGGAATGGATAAAAAAACAAGACCCGTATATACGCTGTCTACAAGAGACCCACTTCAGACCTAGGGACACATACAGAGTGAAAGTGAGGGGATGGAAAAAGTTATTCTATGCAAATGGAAATCAAAAGAAAGCTAGAGTAGCAATTCTCGTATCAGACAAAATAGACTTTAAAATAAAGACTATTACAAGAGACAAAGAAGCACACAACATAATGATCAAGGGATCAATCCAAGAAGAAGATATAACAATTGTAAATATTTATGCATCCAACATAGGAGCACCTCAATACATAAGGCAAATGTTAACAGCCATAAAAGGGGAAATCGACAGTAACACAATAATAGTAGGGGACTTTAACACCTCACTTTCAGCAGTGGACAGATCATCCAAAATGAAAATAAATAAGAAACACAAGCTAAATGACACATTAAACAAGATGGACATAATTGATATTTATAGGGCATTCCATCCAAAAATAACAGATCACACTTTCTTCTCAGGTGCTCATGGAACATTCTCTAGGAAAGATCATATCTTGGGTCACAAATCAAGCCTTGGTAAATTTAAGAAAATTGAAATCATATCAAGTACCTTTTCTGATCACAACACTATGAGACTAGAAATAAATTACAGGGAAAAGTCTGTAAAAAATACAAACACATGGAGGCTAAACAATACACTACCAAATAACCAAGAGATCATTGAAGAAATCAAGAAGAAAATCAGAAATACCTAGAAACAAATGACAATGCAAACACGACGACCCAAAACCTATGGGATGCAGCAAAAGTAGTTCTAAGAGGGAAGTTTATAGCAATACAATCCTACCTCAAGAAACAAGAAACATCTCAAATAAACAACCTAACCTTACACTTAAAGCCATTAGAGATAGAAGAACACAAAAAACCCAAAGTTAGCAGAAGGAAAGAAATCATAAAGATCAGATCAGAAATAAATGAAAAAGAAATGAAGGAAACAATAGCAAAGATCAATAAACTAAAAGCTGGTTGTTTGGGAAGATAAACAAAATTGATAAACCCTTAGCCAGACTCATCAAGAAAAAAAGAAAGAAGACTCAAATCAACAGAATTAGAAATGAAAAAGGAAAAGTAACAACTGACACTGCAGAAATACAAAGGATCATGAGAGATTACTACAAAAAACTATATGCCTATTAAATGGACAACCTGGAAGAAATGGACAAATTTTTAGAAAAGCACAACCTTCTGAGACTGAACCGGGCAACATGGAAAATATAAACAGACCAATCACAAGCTCTGAAATTGAAACTGTTATTAAATCTTTCAAAAAACAAAAGCCCAGGACCAGATGGCTTCACAGGTGAATTCCATCAAGCATTTAGAGATGAGCTAAGACCTATCTTTCTCAAACTCTTCCACAATATAGCAGAGGGAGGAACACTCCCAAACTCATGTTACGAGGCCACCATCACCCTGGTACCAAAACCAGACAAAGAGGTCAAAAAAAAAAGAAAACTACCGGCCAATATCACTGATAAACATAGACGCAAAAATTCTCAACAAAATACTAGCAAACAGAATCCAACAGCACATTAAAAGGATCATACGCCATGATCAAGTGGGGTTTATCCCAGGAATGAAAGGATTCTTCAATATATGCAAATCAATCATTGTGATACACCATATTAATAAACTGAAGGAGAAAAATCATATGATCATCTCAATAGATGCAGAAAAAGCTTTCAACAAAATTCAACACCCACTTATCATAAAAACTCTCCAGAAAGTAGGCATAGAGGGAACTTACCTCAACATAATAAAGGCCATATATGACAAGCCCACAGCAAACATCGTTATCAATGGTGAAAAACTGAAACCACTTCCATTAAGATCAGGAAAAAGACAAGGTTGCCCACTCTCACTACTATTATTCAACATAGTTTTGGAAGTTTTGGCCACAGCAATCAGAAAAGAAAAAGAAATAAAAGGAATCCAAATCGGAAAACAAGAAGTAAAACTGTCACTGTTTGCAGATGACATGATACTATACATAGAGAATCCTAAAGATGCCACCAGAAAAGTACTAGAGCTAATCAATTAATTTGGTAAAGTAGCAGGATACAAAATTAATGCACAGAAATCTCTTGCATTCCTATACACTAATGATGAAAAATCTGAAAGAGAATTTAAGGAAACACTCCCATTTAACATTGCAACAAAAAGAAAAAATACCTAGGAATAAACCTACCTAAGGAGACAAAAGACCTGTAGGCAGAAAACTGTAAGACACTGATGAAAGAAATTAAAGATGATGCAAACAGATGGAGAGATATACCATGTTCTTGGATTGGAAGAATCAACATTGTGAAAATGACTCTACTACCCAAAGAAGTCTACAGATTCAATGCAATCCCTGTCAAACGACCAATGGCATTTTTCACAGAACTAGAACAAAAAATTTCACAATTTGTATGGAAACACAAAAGACCCTGAATAGCCAAAGCAATCTTGAGAAAGAAAAATGGAGCTGGAGGAATCAGGCTCCCTGACTTCAGACTATACTACAAATCTACAGTAATCAAGACTATACTACAAATCTACAGTAATCAAGACAGTTTGGTACTGGCACAAAAACAGAAATATAGATCAATGGAACAGGATAGAAATCCCAGAGATCACACATATGGTCACCTTATGTTTGATAAAGGAGGCAAGAATATACAATGGAGAAAAGACAGCCTCTTCAATAAGTGGTGCTGGAAATACTGGACAGCTTCATGTAAAAGAATGAAATTAGAACACTGCCTAACACCATACACAGAAATAAACTCAAAATGGATTAAAGACCTACATGTAAGGCCAGACATTATAAAACTCTTAGAGGAAAACATAGGTAAAACACTCTATGACATAAATCACAGCAAGATCCTTTTTGACCCATCTCCTAGAGAAATGGAAATAAAAACAAAAATAAACAAATGGGACCTAATGTAACTTAAAAGCTTTTGCACAGCAAAGGAGATCTTAAACAAGACAAAAAGACAAACCTCAGAATGGGAGAAAATATTTGCAAATGAAGCAACTGACAAAGGATTGATCTCCAAAATATACAAGTAGCTCATGCAACTCAATATCAAAAAAACAAACAACCCAATCCAAAAATGGGCAGAAGACCTAGATAGACATTTCTCCAAAGAAGATATACAAATTGCCAACAAACACATGAAAGGATGCTCAACATCACTAATCATTAGAGAAATGCAAATCAAAACCTCAATGAGGTATCACCTCACACCAGTCAGAATGGCAATCATTAAAAAATCTACAAACAATAAATGCTGGAGAAAAGGGAACCCTCTTGCACCGTTTGTTGGAATGTAAATTGATACTGCCACTATGGAGAACAGTATGGAGGTTCCTTAAAAAACTAAAAATAGAACTACCATATGACCCAGCAATCCCATTACTGGGCATATACCCTGAGAAATCCATAATTCAAAAAGAGTCATGTACCAAAATGTTCATTGCAGCACTATTTACAATAGGCCAGATATGGAAGCAACACAAGTGTCCATCGACAGATGAATGGATAAAGAAGATGTGCCCCATATACACAATGGAATATTACTTAGCCATATAAATAAACGAAGTTGAGTTATTTGTAGTGAGGTGGATGGACCTAGAGTCTGTCATACAGAGTGAAGTAACTCAGAAAGAGAAAAACAAATACTGTATGCTAACACATATGTATGGAACCTAAAAAGAAAATGGTTCTGAAGAACCTAGGCGCAGGACAGGAATAAAGACGCAGACGTAGAGAATGGACTTGAGGACACAGAGAGGGGGAAGGGTAAGATGGGACGAAGTGAGACAGTGGCATTGACATATATACACTACGAAATATGAAATAGATAGCTAGTGGGAAGCAGCCACATAGCACCAGGAGATCAGCTTGGTGCTTTGTGACCATCTAGAGGGATGGGATAGGGAATGTGGGAGGGAGATGCAAGAGGGAGGGGATATGGGTATATATGTATACGTATAGCTGATTCACTTTGTTATACAGCAGAAACTAACACAAAGTTGTAAAGCAATTATACTTCAATAAAGATGTTAAACAAATAAATAAATAAATAAAAATAAAAAATAAAAAAACCGTCCCCTCCCAAAAAAAAGGTACTACAAACAAAAATGAGTTTTTTGAAAATAGGGCTTATATCATATATTTACATTTGGATTTCTCTGACCTCTCTTCAAGATTTAAAGAGTCGTGAAGAAGGACTAGAAAAAGTCTTCCACTTCTGTATTTTTCTGCTACTTCTTTGTATTTCCTACTATTATTTTTCATGTAAATGATGATAACTTATTGATGGAAAAAGTTTCTTTACTATATACTCTTGTAATTCTTATATCCAATGGATATATAATGTATACATCCATTGTGATACAGTAACTTTGATTTAATGCCTTTGGGTCTGATTTTGATTACATTCATGCTTGTAAGGCAGAAATCACACCTTAAACAAATTACACTTGCAACCCCCCTGAATTGTTCATGTATTTCACATAGATAATAAAAAAAAAAAGAAAAAAAAGACATGGCTATTTTCATTATATTTAGTCTTTTATCCTCAGGAATTTATGTTTCTAATATCCAGTGTTAGTGAGTGAGGGCACTTCCATGTACTGCAAATTGAATGTGAATTATTACAAAATTTCTGGAAAGTAATTTGGCAATATGTGTCAAATGTCTCAAAAATATTCATAATATGTGACTTAGCAATATCACGGTTAAAAATATATTCTTAAATATTCAATAACATTTAAAAGTTCTTCACTATTATATAATAGCAAAACTTGCAAACACTGAAAGTATCAATATGAGATTGGTTAAATAAGTTAGGGAATATTCAAACAGATAATTGGTCTGTGGTCATTCAAATAAGAATATTTTATTTATGTATAGAGGATGTTCAAAATTCCTTTTCTCTCTCTTTATCTGTCTTTTTCTGTCTGTTTCTCCATATATATATATATGCACACATATACATATTTACATATACAGACATACATATTACACAAACACACAAATTGAAAAAATACATAACAAAAGAGTAATAATTGTTTGCAATATCTATTAAAATTTGTTTCCTTTTTGTTTTACCTGCATTTTCTGATTTTTTCTTTTCTCTAAGGATTATCCATAAAATAGCTATTCTTAAATTATATATATAAATATATAATGATGATTTTAGTTATAATTTATTTTGTGAATAATATTTTTGTTAATTCTACTTGCTTTGATTGCTAATTAATTTTTTATAAAGCTATCTGTGGCCCTTATCAGACTGTAAACAGAGTCTTAATGTCTTAAACATTTTTGTATCCCCAATGTGTCTATAATTCTCCTAAATGATTAATAAACTTTGGCTATATTACCATCATTTTAAAAGTATTCTCTTCATGCTGAAAATACAGAGTTTAACAAACATGAACTTATGGTCTCTGCCTTTAAAAATCACATCAAATATAAAATAACAGACGCAGGATCAATTAATATGATGTGAGTAAGCGAATTGTCCTATGGCAGAAGGTCATGCAAAGTTTTCTGGAGAAACAAGTATCAGAACTACATTGTAAAGAAGACTTAGAACTTAGCCAGGTGAAGAAGCTTTCAGAAATGAGTCTGTTGCTGAAATGAGGCAGGATGTAAAGAGGCCTAGAAACAAGAAAAATCAGCTTAAAAAATTTTTTTTTGAAAAGTTGATTTATTGGATGCAAGTTGGAGTTGGGATTTCTAAGGGGTAAGTGTGGGTAGTAAAGGTGTCTAGATCTCAAAGAGCCTTTGATGTTGTGCTAACACATTTAAATTTTATCTTTAAAATAATGGAAGCCTTTGATGTACATTAACTGTGAAAAGAGGAAATGGCCCATAGTATTAGAGAGCATTTTGAGATATATTTCATGTGTATCACATGTCGTAGTTCCTTGGAAACTTTGGTAATATATTCTGGCCCGTGGCATACTTGAGTTTTGAAACTGACAAGATCTAATTCATCCACTTTAAGTAATGTATAGTATTTCACATATAGTATATTAATATACTATAATGATTTTTTCAGAGAGACAGAGAGAGATAACAAATAAGGCTATTTTTCACAAAAATTCTCTCTGATACATGTTGGCTCTCTTTCATTTAATGTGTATTAGCCTTAAAGCATATTTTATACACACAAAGACAAAATTAAAACGATGAATTAATAAGCATCAAATAATACAGTGAAATTGATAGTCATAAATACTCAATAATGGTATAGCATAAACACAATTCAGGTGTAGATTTCCTGGGTGAGATAACTTTGAAGACAAGACTTGAAAGGAGCTCTATATTTTACTTCACTGTGATGAACAAGTATACTAATGTAAGAAGATATGCACAGTTTGGATAACAGGAATTGACTCATGTATGGGTTCTTGATACATGATGGAGAGACCTTCCTTACAGATGAAGGAGGAAAGAGCTAGGACAATCACCTTTCCATATGGAAGTGGAAAAATATAAATATATTAAAGATATAAATGTAAAAAATCAAAACTTTACAAAAATGATCATATAAAATATAGATGAATGTCTTTCTTACATATGTAGAGGAAAAGTAAGAAAGTCATAAAATAGAAATAATTAAAGAATGATGAGACTATCACAATTAAAAACTTTATTACAAAAGACATAAAAATCAGACTAGGAGAAGATAAATACAACCTACAAAAATTTTAGTTAGCAGAACACATACATAAATCCTTCATATAAAAAGAAAGCAAGCCAAAAAAAGAAATATGAATGGAAATAAACAGTTCAAAGAAGAAGAAACCTGAATGACCAAGAAACAAATCTCCTTAATGTCCCTAATAATCAGTACAACATAATTTAAAATAATAATCAGATATCATTGCACATTCATCAATTAGGAAATGCTCAAAAGTCTAACCATATCGATTGACATAGGAAGTAAGGAACCAGATACTCAAGATAAATCTGTTGGAAGTATAAATTAGAACAACTTTAAAGAGCAACTGAATATATACAAAAAAATCGACTGTACATACACCATGCCACCCAGAAATCTCACCTCTAAGAAAATCTCTTGCACAAGTAATATAGGAGATACATAAGAGATGTTATCTGAATAATTATTTATAATATATTGGACATGGAAAGATGGATAACATAGGGGAAGTTGAAAAAAGTACTATAGCATATTCATATACTATAAATGAGATACTGTACACCACTTAAAATGAATGGATTAGATTTTACCAATCCTAAAAGACGCTGAATAAAGAAACAAGTTATAGATGCATGTGTATAATGTGCAAGCACATGATTTTTGTAAATGTAAAGCCATTTATATATAAGTAGTAAAACTATATCAACAGGGATGAGCTACAGATCAAATTTGTGGTAACTGTGTTTGGGGATGGAGAGGTATGGAACTTGGTAGGTGAATATAGGGATTTCAACTTTAATTTCTATAAAAATAAATTAAAAATAAGTACATCAAAATGACAGCCATTTTCATTTGCTTACTTGAAGAGGTGAGTACATGGATGTTAGTCGTTGTAATTTTCTGCTTTATAAAAATATTATTATTTTTCCTCTTCATAGGAATGAATAGCAAAATGATACATCATTCTTGTGGATGTAGGATAAAATAGCATTCCTTCTTCTAGCTCATACAATACCAGGCGTAGGAAATGGTTTTACTAACTAGATTTCAGCCCTCATTGATATCTCTAGCCAGTAGCTTTTGTGCAGAGCACAAATTTCGTTTTTAGTCATGCTACTTAGGGGATTTTATAACACAAGAAAGGATAAATTCATGTTGTACTTTTTGGCTTGAGCCTACATTTTATGTCTTATGAAATGTATCCTCTAATCTAAGGATATATAAGTTTGGAGTTTATATTAATGAGTAATCCAAGTTTCAACCACTTTATTATAATCTCTGTCAGGCCCTAGCCATAGAGAAGGCAAAGCCTATACCAGAAAAATTGTCAGAATTAACCTAAAACTCTTGTTTCTATGAGTTTTGTCATACTATAGTCAATCTACCAAAGTTTACTTTCTGGGGTATGTCAGCCAACCAAAAAAAAAAAAAAAAATAGCATGTTGGTAATGTGGACAAGATAAGCTTCAGGTACCATCTTTGAACTCACTAGTGAATGGCTTGTGATATCTTATATTCACTTATATTGTTCAAAGTTGCAACCTCCTAAGCCAACAACAAAAGATGTACTATAGTACCCCCATTGTCTGTAATGTACACAATTACACATTGCACAAAAACACACCCTTTGTGTATGAACACAATCAAAACTTGAAATTAATAGACCCACAGCTTTTTCATAAGCCCTTTTTCTATGTCAACACAGTGTGACTGACTGTACATTTCCAAATACAACTGTAATGTTATTGTATGTAATATATACATACACATAGATACATGCATACACATGAACTAGGCTATAGCAAATATTTGACGGTTAAATCCAGCAAGTTGGCCATAAATAATATAACTATTCCACAAGTACTTTGGGCCAAAATGTAGGGAAGGCAAACTAAGTCCTAGAAACCCATGAGGACAGATGTCAGGGAAGGGTGATAAACAGTTAAGTTTTAACACTTAAACCTCTGTGCCCAGGCAAGCTGAATTGTATACAGTGGAATAAAAGGGGAGCAAAAGGAATTGAGTGCAGATGGAAGAAAAAAAATGAGAGGTGGGAAGCATAACATTGGAATGTGCCTGCCCTGAGGAATGCCTTTACCTTGGTCAGCAACCCAAAGTCAAGTATGGAAAGAACACTATTCTAGAAGTCAGGAGACAAGGATTCTAAACCTGGCTATACTACTACCAAGTTGTTGATCCTGGGCAAATTATCTCCCTTTTCTGGGCCTTGGTTTATTCGTCTCACTGCTGTTGAATCTCTATATTCCTCCAAGATACTGTAAGCCCTTTTAGCCCTTTTTCATGGTACTCAGGAATTACTGTTAATGAACTACAGCATCCTGTAACCTCACCTATGTTATATCAGCTCCACTTCTTGGTTTAAATCTTTTTCGCCATAGCATTACTAAAAGCTGGCCATTGAAAAAGTTTTTAATCTATCAATGGACGAGACTCCCAGGAACGCATGTTATGGGCCGTATGCTCCGATGAAAAACTGCTTTTTAAGACATCCTAAGGCCTTAGTCATCTACAACCCTGGTGTCAGCAGAACAACTTTGGCATTACAGAATCATCATCTTTCCCTTCACTCTCTTAGTACTTTCTCCACAGAATTTTACCATAATGGGTCTGATTCTTTATCTAAGTCCCACCCACTAGTAGAATATTGTTTTGATAAATGTTAAGAACAAGTTCAACATAGCAGAGAGATCAACATAGGTATCACTCAGGTAAAGGACAAAATTAATTGCAAAATAAAAAGACAAAAGAAGTGTTCAGATCAGTCACAACACCCGGAAGAGAGACTAGCAACATTTTTCAAAGTAGATGCACAGATGTACACCTGTGGACCTCTGAAACCCTCATCCTAGGGTTCACCATTGGGACTGTTAAAATCTGAATGAATGGGGACCATCTCAGATGTTCAGAAAGCTCAATTATCCCCTCCAAATCTCATCATACAGGAGCAGTTCTAGTGGGTTTGATGAATACTTGCTGGAAACCACCACACCAAGCACTTCATCAGTCTCAGGGTCGTATAACATGAAATATAACTGAAGTGAGATTCAGAACAGTTAGGCCTGAGTAGGGCCTCAGTTAACACTCTCAACCTTCACAAAGTGAAACAGCCTGGTCAGGATAATTTTCTGAATCCAGAGCTATAGCATTAGTGCCAGGGCCACTTTCCCAAATGTCCTTGGGAATCGTACCAACAGTCCCTCAAACCTACTATGTAGCCTAACCTACCCAGGATCAAATTCAGGAAGGCTGGAGCCTGAAGCACACGGGGGACCCAGTACCCTACACTGGTACAGAGTAAGGCATGCTGGTCCTTTTATTTCAGGGCATCACGTAAGGATGATCAAAAACAAAAACATGATCAACAGCAAAACACATTGTTAGAATGGTAACAAAAAAGGAAGTCAGCTAGGCTGGGGAAGGGGGGGAGTGCTAGGGAGGGGACAGTTCCAAAGAAGACATCGATCCAAAGATGACCCCAAGAGCGTGATCTGAACTGCATAATTCAGGCAGGTGGTAAATGGATAAATGAACTGGAAAGCCATGGCTGGAAACCCGTGAAGGATTCTGAGTACACTGAAGAGAAGAGATATCTTGGAACGCCTAGCATATAGTTAGGTAAACCTCAGTTAGGCATTGCTCTATCTGCCAAGCCTTCTTTAAAAATGTGATTATAAAGCTCATGCATATATTTTCTCTAGCCAAGATAGATAGATGATAGGTAGATTAAATAGATGATGGATATTCATGGAATTACACACAAAATACTTTTATGTGTATATCATGACTTGCTTTATTGTCTGAACTATATTTAAAAGCATTAACATGAAACACTTTCAGTCAGGAAGTTCTGCCAAATGTTTGCATTGTTAATGACGTGGCCAGCGAGGTGGTTAAAGGTTCAAGTTCTACAGAGTCAGAGAGAAATCCCAGAAGATTCGAAATTAACTGTGTGGTATATTTTAACATATGAATGCTTCTAAATAAGTTTTCAAAGTTCTTATGGATTGACTGTCCCTCTGAACTTCTTAGAGTAATTCTTAGTGTTGCAGTAGAAAGTGTTGACTTTGGATTTAGATGGATCTGGCTTTAAATTCTTGTACTGACATTTTCTAGGTGTTTGACCTTGGGCTATTATCCTAACCTCTTCCATCAGAAGTTTACTTCATCTACAAAATGGAAGCACTAATGTCTTGGTCACAGAGTTTTTATAGAAATTAGTGAGATGATTCACGTAATGCATCTAATGCGTGCTTGCCACATAAAAGATGCTATATAAATGAACTTTTATGACTTAATTTATGAACTTCCAGAAAAAGGTAGATGGCATTTATAAATGAACAATGAGATGGGGATTACAGAATCAGAGCACTAATATTATGAGCCAAATTAATAGAAAATGTAATTTGATATATCAAGATATGAGGGACACATTCAAAACAGAGAAAGTATTTTACCAATATATTCTATGACACTGCTATAATTTTAACACAAATGACGTCATAAGGTCTAAAGGACCATGGCTCTCTAAATACTGTGAATCACTAAGTTAAACAATTTTTTAAAATTGTATTTAAACATAGCCTTGTTATAAATATTCTCTGCTCTTCATTATTTCTTTATTATACAAGTAACATGTGTAATTACAAAAAATGTGATGACTGAAAGTATATCTTCATAACTCACCTGTTATTCTACTTCTCAGCAATAACTACTGCTAACATATTGTGAATAAATTTCTACACCATAGGTACATGCATTTATGTATATGCATACACATACAGGTATAATTTCTTTAAAAAAATAGAACCATATAATCATGCTATAAATACTCTTTTGTATCCTTATTATTCAACTACACATCCATTTTCTTAATATCCTTAATAACTTTAAAATAAAATATGCTACAATATTCTGTTCAATATGGTGACTGAACAAAACTGTAGCTATTCTAAAATGCAGTTATAAAGAAGCTGCTCTAGAGACCAAAGGCTTCTGGAAGCTGCGTTATAATTTTATAGGATAGAACACCTCATTCTATTTAAGTTTTTCGTCTAATCCTGAATCCATATTTTTATTCCATTTTGAGACCATGACATACTGGTTTGTAAAATACCTTGTGATCTTTTGTTGAAAGTGCTGAATATTATTATAACCATTTATCTTCACATAGTACAAACCCTTGACTGGAAAAGGTATTGTTTTATTTTCCTAATGCACTAGGGGAAGTTGTTACATTTTTGGCTCTAGCTATTGCTATTAATTCCTCAACTTTTATGACCATGAACCACGGCCCTCAAATTCTTTTCTTCCCATTTTCATCAATATAGCTATATATAATCTTGCTTTTGCAATGAGAAAACAGACCAACAGTGCATTACAACTGGTTGGCTTATGCAAAATTAAATATTACCTGTTGACTTGAGGAGACCTTTACACCAGCCCTGAATTTATAATTATTTTTCATATGGACCCCATCCATTGATTTAGGTACTTGAAGACAATCAGTAAAACAATATTAGCATCATGCATTTTCTTTATTAATAAGTAATAGGAAGAATGAAATTTCCCATGCTTTAGCATTCCAAGTCACCAAAGCCTTTATATACCTGGGATGGATGACAAATAGTTTCTTGTATCTTAGTAATATAAAAATTACCTTCTAAAATTTTTTTTAGTATTTCATAAACACAGTCTGAGAATTAACTCTAAGAGGATCACTATATAAAGAGAAAAATTGGCATCTAAGTCATGTAAATATAAACTATCCTCTAAAGAATTTGTATCATATCATCTGTCTCTACTTTGTCCTATCCCCATCTATAGCAAGTTTTCTATATCATTACCATTATTCCGATTATTTTCTTTGTTCCAACATGGGTTTTGCTGTTTCCTATGGCCGCTTCTTCATCAGGTACCTATTAGTTGTTAAGATATTAGACTTGTTGCCTAAATCTTAGAGTCTTAGAAAGAAAAACAAAACAGAGAACTAAGTACTCCCTGTGCTGGGAAGGTACAAGAGAAAAACACCTATAAGGAGATGACATTTTATATTGGGTCTGAAGAGATCATAATTTCTTTTACATCATGGTGGCTAATCTCGTCCTTAAGTTTTCTGAATGTCAGTGCCATTGATCATTGTGTTGCAGCAGAAAAGACACTCCATGGTAATGTAACACAGGACATTCAAATTCTCCTCCTGCCACTGCTGTGTGGATTGAAACCACTGGCAGAGGCAGTAAGACCTTAATTTAGAGCCTGAGTCTCATTTATTTGTCATGTGCCCTGGAAAAGCTACTTTCCCTTTTTATGCATTAGTCTCCTCATTTCTAATAAGGGAAAAACAAGACTTTTCTTGCTAAGTTGTTGGGAAGATTACAACTGCTGCATATACTGTCTAGACTAACACCCAGTACACCTAATAGCTACTCAAGGAAGGGTGTCTGTAATTATAATAGTTGTCATTAATCACGATCCTCAGATTTTCTGAGAAACAGGCTAGAGAAACTTTTGTTTCTTTCGCACCCACCCCTTTACAGATCCCATCTGCATTTTAAGACAGAAGAATTTATAATACTTGTTAAGGCAATTGAATGCTATAGAAGAAAACAGTACAATAAAATATTTCCTGTAGAAAGTACTTGATTGGACATTTTTAATAAGAACTTATTCTCTCTCTCTCTCCCCACCCTTTCTCATTTTTTACTTTTTTCTCTTTCACTTTTACTTCCCTCTATACACACATACACACATACATGTATACTCTCACCATTTACTCCAAACCCATTTTTTCTCATTCTCCTTTTTGCCTTTATAGATATTCTGAAAGTTCTTTAGGATTTTTGTGCTTAGAAGAAAGAATATCAGTGTCTCTCACTTAAATATTTGAAGAATTAGTAATTTATGCTTATTAGAAATTTGTGTATATAAAATCTCATATAATAGTCTCAGATAAGTGAAAGTATAAGATTTTAATATAAAATATGTAGAAGAATGTCTTCAGTTAACTCCTGATAAATTCTGAGGATAATTTATTACATATATTCCTTAGGAACCATTTTGTAAACTACTATAGTAATGTGGATAGCATACTTTTAAATCAATGTATATATGGTTAAATACTTAGGGTCTGTTTACATATTTTTTCTAAAGGCCCTCTTACCCATATGAAAGGATCTACTTTTATTTCTCTCTCTATTCTGTCCCTTCTTAATGGAAGGAATGGTATTTCTGAGCTACACACATCCTATTTTTGCATTAAGGAAGAGTTGTCAGTCTATTTATGGAATCCAAGTGTTTTTGTTTTTGTTTTTGCTATGTTCCCTTCTCTAGTGATACAAAACTCCCAAAATAGTTAGGTTAAAAATCTGGTGCTTAGATTCCAAACACTATGATGATTAAATAATCAGTTGTGATGATTAAGCCCTTTTCTGCCTTCTACTCTCCTATCTGACATCAGCTTTGACATTTGTTTTGAAGCCTCTGAGTTTTGGGTGAAGTCTCTGTCAAGGGTGTTAGGTATTTAGATTTTCCATGAAATGAAAGGAAATGCGAAGAATGAAATCTTCCAACTAATATGCTTCCCAAAGTTGGAACATCAGGATTCACACAATAATATACTGGAAGAATGTGGCAGTATCACATTGTTCTGCAGCATCTCAAACAATCTGAATTGTAAGTGATATACAGTGACCTCAGCTTGTCCTTGAGGTGCTAGCAAAAAGATAGTGTTGCAGTTAGAGCCCTGGCAGCAACCAGAGCCAAGTTTAAAATAAAGAATGCTGCTGTCTTCTATCTCTACAAAACCAAGCTTGTAGAGCTAATGTATTAAAATGATTTTTGGTAGTATTCTGCCCTTTTATGAAACTTAATGAATTATTTTCTCACAATTAGATAGCAACTAAATAACCCTGTGTGCTTTTAGATATTCAAATAGACTTAAAAACCCCTTAACCTTTTTTGGATGCAGTTTTCTGTTGAGGAAAGTGGATAAAGTAAAAGATCATTAAAAAGATTGACAACTCCCAATGTACTACTAAAAAAAAATAAATGGTTTGAAACTACTTTTTATCCTTGATTTACCAGAAGTTGTTCTAGCTTTTTCAAGGGAGCAAAATAGAAAAATCTATTTGCATCCTTTAGAGATTAACGTGAGTTGAAGGTTTTTTTTTTTTTTTTCCTTTTTAAACTTCAAGTAAAACTGAGTTGTTATGAAGGATAAAGTGTGTTGAAATAAACAGACTTGCTATAGTTGTAGGAGTTGAGGATCCACGATTCTGTTAACATAAATTTATTATAATTCCTACTTAGGAATGTGCTCTTTAATGATGTTAAAGATAAAATTTGTTTGTTCTTATTAAATTTATATTATTTATATTATGTGTGATACTCATGCATGAGAAATATCCTTTGAACATGAAGACATAATTCTTTTCTCATTATTAACTTTCAGTGATAGAATAGATCAAGATATTTTAACCAGTCGTTCAAAAAAACTCTCAGGTTAAACTTTACATGCAAATTAGATGCAAAGCCTTTGTAAAACAGAACTCTGCAATTAAATACATTGGAAATATTCATTAATAAATTCAAGGTAGCTCTTTTACACTTACCCTGAAGTTACTCCCAGTTTAGCAGAGACTTGAAAAGACTAAGTTAGCTACGGAAATAGATCAGGAAATGTATATGTGTTTTTAGTTGCAAGGTAATAACTCAGTGAGATACATGTTACTGACTGAGCTTCTCTAAACTATTGTTTCTTAGTTTTGTTTATGGATTCAAATGTTATTGTTCAATATATGCAAGAGCCACATAAATTATTGTAGTGCAGAGGCAGTATGAAACCACCAATTTACTTCACCTCGCCATAGCATTAAATGTCAAGGTGTCAAGTTGTCCCTTCAGGTTTCATTGGAAAACATAAATTATTGCTAATAGAATGCACCAGTGAAATTTCTGAATAACAAATGACTTCGCAAAGCATCACTTCAAGAAGGAACTATACGACACTTGAGATAATTTATGATACAAATAGTTTCAAAAGCTGGTCTGCCTGGAAGGTTAATTTCTAAATGTAAAATAAATAGCTGACTGAGTTTCCTGTGTTCAACTCATCCTCCGGCAATTTCCGTCAAATACATTCTTAAAGAAGTCGTAGCTCTGACTGCAAACCTGAAGTGCCCTTAGGGCATCAGTGGTACAAAGTAGAAGATTCAGCTTCAAATTAATAGCTTGAGTTCTTCCAAACTAACTTTCCCTTTTTTACAGATTCAAATGTTATTGTTTCATAGAACATATAGTGTCTGTTTTACCCCCTCAAATACTCTTAGCTCAAATAGGATAGAATTTCTGAAACTCTAATATCCTGAGTTTATTCATTTTGCTGTACTGCTTCCTTCCCATTTTTACGAGGAACATATAGAGGGGCAAAAAATGTATCTACATATTTTTTAAAAATTGATTAGAATTTCTGGCAAAATCATTAACATTTGTAGAAGATTCTGAAGGTAGTTTCTACCAAAAAATCTTATAAAGAAAATAATCAGTAAAAAAATCTATGATGGAAAAAAACAACAGATCTCCACCATTTGCAATAGAAACTTGTGTATTCTTTCATATGGGCTCAGACAAGGCAAGACTTGGGTAGGTTAAGTATAGATACAGCTAAGAGAATCACATAGGCCTGCACATTTCCTCTGTAAGTTGACTTTTCCTTCTCAGGAGCTTGTATCATGAAAAAGTAACCCTAACATGTATCTAACATGTGAAAGTTGATATAATTATCAATACTTTAAAGTGTTATATTTAGGAAAATATCATAACGGTCACATCTATATACCTACATGGGATATTAGAAGTAAATTGTTTAGGAAATATTTTGAATATCTCAATATCTATTTATACTTTATTATTCTCTGTTTTTGCAATGTTTCTCATCCATTTAGCTCACGGATATTCATGCACTAACAAACTCAGCATTTATTAGTGATTTTCAGAATACCTGTCTTTAAAGAAAAAAATAAACTATATCAAATAGATTACCTGTAATAAGAAGCAAATTATTCCTAGGCTTCAATGTAGAAAACATTTCAGTTCTTTTCAGTGCAGAAACACACACTCTAAAAACAACACAAGTTAACCTTGGAAGAAGGCCTTTGGAAAAAATATTTTAATCCTCAAAATTTAATTTGCTATCATTTAATTTATTTTAATATCTTACATTTTTTCCTATCAACCCCTTTATACAGAAAAGTTAGATTCCTCACACTTGTATTATGTGACCCTAAGTTTGCTTTCATAACTTTATTGTTTAATAGCATGTTAAAATTTTTATGCCTATTCTCTTTCTTCTTTACAAACAGATAAATTTGGCTGAATACATAATTCTAGATCTTATGACAGGGTTTCTCAACACTGGTGGACCACAAAAATTATTTGGAGGCTTTATTAGAATGGAGATTGTCCCCTCCGTCTCCAGATATTCTAAATCATGCCCTAAGTGTAGCATGAGGCCCACAAAACTACATTTTAATAAAAGCCCATATGACTCAGTTGTTGGTGTTGTATGGACCACACTTGGATTAAAAATACCCTGAGCATCACTTGGCAAGAGATTTTTAGCAGTTAAAAATTACCTAATATTCTTAATATTATTCAACTTTTGAATCTGAAATTAAGAATGAGGGGATGCAAGGAGATGTAAGGAATTTTGTGAACTTTGGAATCAGATATGCCTGGATTGAAGTCCCAGCTCTGTCACTTACTAGCTGTGCAACCTCAGGCAGTATTCTTTTTAAATGACAAAACTGTATAAATTTATTTATTTATTTATTTAATTTTTGGCTGTGTTGGGTCTTTGTGGCTGCGCATGGGCTTTCTCTAGTTGTGGCGAGCTTGTTGTGGTGCAGGGGCTTCTTATTGCAGTGGCGTCTCTTGTTGCGGAGCATGGGCTCTAGGCGAGGGGGCTTCTGTAGTTGTGGCTCATGGGCTCTAGAGCGCAGACTCAGTAGTTGTGTGGCACACGGGCTTAGTTGCTCCGTGGCATGTGGGATCTTCCCAGACCAGGGCTCGGACCCATGTCCCCTGCATTTGCAGGCAGATTCCTAACCACTGTGCCACCAGGAAAGTCCGAAATGACAAAACTAATAATAACTACATCGAAGGGTAATTACGAAGGATAAATTAAATTTTTGTATATGCATGTAACCAGTAGTAGAGCATCTATAAATGCTTCATAAAAATCTGTAATTATATTACTTTATCCTGTTGTAGGAAAATATACAATGGTTGTTTGGTTTTCCTAGCAAATAAGCATACCCTTCTACTGGCTAATTTATTAAATTAGCTGTCAGATCCACTTGCTCCTTTCTAAGGTCAGGCCACCATTATTTCTTACCAGGATTACTAGAAAACCTTCCTAATTATTTTCCTTGACTCCAATCTTACCCCCTTTTCAATCTGTTTTCTGCAGTGTATCCAGGCTTATTTTACTAACATCCAAATCTGGTCAGCCTGCTGAGTCTTTCACGATATGGACATTGCTTATTTCTCCTGTATTACTTCTAGTCATTCCTACTTGACTCTACACTCTAGACATACAGAAATTAAATATTCCATTAAGAAACTAAGCTCTCTCTTACTAATCCCTATCCACCTTACTCGATCCTTCACCTGGTTCAACTATGCATGCATTTTAGGTCTCACATTAGACATTATTTTCTTCTTAGATGCTTTTTGCTTTCCTAGACTCTCAGGTTACACTTCTCCAGAAGTCTTTCTATAACATTTATAACAAGTATCATGCTGTATTGTAGTTGTTATGCTTGCCACTCTCTTCCAATATATCATGAGCCCCTTGAGAATAGTTAATACATTTCTTCAGTTATCAGATTCCAGTGCCTAACACAGTGCTTGGCTCATAATACTTCCCCACAAAAATATTTATTGGGAGAATGAAAGCATGTATTCAATGACCTTATTGAATTCTACAGTGTCAGAGGAGTAGTTCCTAGCTCTGGACTTATCTAAAATTGACAGACATGGTAAAGAAGGGGATGTGGTAAGGTTAAAGGCCAATAGGAAACCGTAAGACAATCAAGCGTCTAGATAATGTGAAGGGGTGCTCCAGATGAACACAGGCAGTGAAAGCTTTGCAGCAATCCTTGTATGACTGCAGTTGGAGCATATCAACATATTCTCTGTAATACAATATATTTCACAGTGTCGTTCTAGCTCTGAAGTAACAGGGGCTAGTATCTTCATTATTCTTCATTTCACTCCATCTTGTATACATTAACATTAAAGGAGAAAAATGCCCCAAATTCAGAAAATAGAGGACTCTAATAATTGGGGTCATATTTGCACCCCTTTTAAAAATAAAAGTCATTTTCGTTTAAACCAAAGTTTTCTCTAATGTATTAAAGACATTATTGAACACGGTAAGAAATGTTTCACAACATATGTGTAATATGTACCTAAAGATTTTATTTTACCAAACAAAATACAGCCCTAATTATTTTATTAATTTTTGTCATTATAGATATTAATTTCAATATTAGCAATGAAGACAAAGTCAAAACTCTTCTAGGCACATGTGATCATGACACAAATTTACATTCAGTACAAGTTGTATTTTCAGCAATTATTCTGAAGCATTCTTTATAACTTTTGTTAAGTTTTTCTTTAAGGCAATTTTTCAGGTTGTTGTAAATTGGCTCTGATAAAAGACAGTATATACACTTTTTTGTAAGGAATTTTAAGTATAAAATTTACCGAGTCTTTATATTTGGAGGTATTCTATGCCTAGTTAAAATACTAAATAAATAGGTAAAGTTTGAATTGTTCAAACTCTTCATGTCAGAATTAGTGTTAAGTCATGTATCTGATTACTACTGTAATGCAAACCAGTAAGTGTATTATTATTATTATTTAAATTCAGTTGGCAATACAGCAGGCAGATTGACAAAATGCCTGAATACTGAGAATAGATTTTTCTATAATTATAGTATAAAGATAAGGGGAGAAGCCGTAAACATATATTAAATACCTGTTGTGTGTCAGACAGAGTGCGAAGACTTTGACATATGCTATTTAAGCCACATAGATGTTGTGGATATTAAATTAATATTAAAAAAATACACAAATTACCTACTACAGTGTTTGGAATACAACAAGCGAATAATAAATTAAAATATGATTATTTTACTCTTTACAAGCAGGCTGAAAAAAAAATTTTCCCCCATTTACAGATGAGGAAAAATGAACTTCAGAACATTGCTTCTTGCTCAAAGTTCCTTCATTTGTAAGTGGCAAGCCAGGATAACCCATTTCTACTTGCCTTTGTTTTATGCCAAAATCACGTCACTAAATCTGACCTTTTGGACTAAGGGGTCTTGAATGTAGTGAAGGGTATATATTTCCTTATGTGACAATCTTTTATTTTTTTTTTTCTGAAGAACTGTTCAGTTATTTTTCTTGCATAATGATAGTACCCTGATTTTCAAGGCCATTTACTCAAAGTAAAGACCTGAAGACACATTGCAAACGTCTCAGTGATGGGTGCTCTATAATACAAGAAATCAGGAAGAGGATGCAGAGAGTACAGTGTCAGTCATTAAGGAAGACATCTTCTCATAGACAGGGAGAAAGAATAGGTAAGTTAGTCATGGTAAAGCTGCTTTGTAGACTAAAGTAAGAATTTGGATCTTGGAAGAGAATAGTTAGTTTGAAAGACTACACAGATATATGTATGCATAAACATTTTCCAAATGTAAGACAATAGAAAATATTTCTTACCATACTCAACAACAAAAAAAGTTAAAAGTACAACGTTCAATTTCTTTTTTTTTTTTTTTTTAATTACATTAGGCACTGGATAAGGGGCATGGTTCAATAGCAGTTAATTTGAAAAAGGTTTGGAAAGTATGTATGTGTCTATATAAGTATATATATATATATACACACACACATACAAATAGCAAAAACAATTGCTAACACTTTAGTGTTACGCTTAGCTGATCAGCTAATAGCAATATAGCAAGGAAGCTAAAAACATAAATGCACCCATAATCTGTCTTAATCAAGACAAGGAAAGCAAGAATTTCCCTGAACCTCATCAGGGATATTATGTTCACTTTTGTTCAACATTAAGGTGAATATTGGTTAAAGAGTTGAAAGACTGAGAAATTCTTGGCTTTGGAAAGATGAACTTGGGAAGACTAGCATAACAGATTGGAAGAGTTACCTAAGGATTTGACTTCCTTGTACCATGTGATTGTCCAGAATTGGCACTAAATAGGAGGAGAGTGGGGGAAGTATATTTTGCTCAACATATGAAAAGTGTTTTAGCCATTAATACTAGGTAATAATATATGAACTATACACTTCTATTTCTGCATATTTTCAAGGAAAGGCTAGATGCTTTTCTGTCAGGTACATATAAAAGACACTGCTATAACTGGCTAGATTAGATGGCCTTAAGTTCCTTTGTAACTCTGAGATGTGTGTTTAAATGTAGATTTTGCCTTTAATTGCCTTTATACTGCAGAACATGAAATAATCTTTCACCAATAGTTTAGGATGTAGCAGGGGTTTTTTTTTTTTTTTTTTTTTTTTAACCTTGGAAAAAAAGGTCTAGTCTTTACCTTACTATTTCTCCTTGTAGTAACAAACATTATCCAGGGGACAAACATTTCTTTCCAGGGACAATTATCTTTTAAATAGTTATTTGAGAGGAAGTCTTTTAAAAATTATTTCTGGAACAATTTTGTTCCCAGTGTTCTACTTATTTATATGTCTTTCCTCTTAAAATCCATTCATGAAACAAATTCCCTTTTCTATTGATAGGAATATATACATTTTATTTGGCTAGTTTAATGATGAGGTGGACCATTGATTATAAAAGATACTTTGATCAAACAATCTTCATTAACAGCTTAGAAAAGAAAAGTCTTCAGTACCAAGAGTTAAAAGATGTTGAGGTTCTTCAGGGAAAATATCCTATCTGGAGAAAGAAGATTGTGGCCATTTATTGTAGTAATAAGTACAGTAAAGACTTGGAAAAAAGTTATCTTTCAGTTTTAATCAGGTTACTCAAGTAGAACAGCTTCAAGCAGAGATTGCTGTTTAAGCTGAAAATGGGAAAGACTCTGTCTTATAAAGTATAATGCTGTAGGGTCATATATGAAAAGTGGGACCCTTCTCTGCTCTTTACATAACAAAGCATAAAAGCATGTTTTAACCGGCTTGGGTTCTAACTGGGTATTGATTAATATCACCAAATAATTGCCCAGATACACTTCCAAGGACAAAGGTGGATAAAATAATCAATGCCATCACAAAATTCATTCTTTTTCATACATCTTATTTTCTTTGGATTATGATTTCCAAATTATTAAAATCATGAAAATTAGAAGTTTGAATGAAAGATTCTTTAAATCTCTAAAATACCGTCTTTGAGTGAGGTTCTAAGTTGCAACAAACAACAAAAGCTGTTTCTAAAGTGAATCTTGCCTAAACACTGAAGTTTTAATATTCATTTTTTATTTGGGGTAAGTGGAGATGCATTAATTGACTCATGATGTTCTTTTTTTTTCTTCTTTAAAGGAGGAATCAAAAAAAATCAGAGGCATGAAACATTTCCATCATGATTTAATTAACATCGATCTAATGAAGTGATATGTAAAATGTCAATTTTCTTTAGCAACATCAAAGCGATGCCTAGGTTTAATCCTGCAAGTGTTTAAAACTATATAAGCTGTGATGAGCTAAGATTTCTTTTTAAGAAATTGAAATAAAAGACACTTCCTTCATCTACTCATCCTTTGAAGCATGAGAGGAATCAAATTAACTGTTCTGGGGCCATAACTGACATTCATAAATAACCTGCTGTCTACAGACACTGCCCTTCTTGTTTAGCTGATTCTCCCTGTCTTCCTAGAGGCAAAAAAGAGAAACTTCTTGTAGAAGGAATATTTTCAGTGCATAATGATCTTCATCCCAAGAGCTCTGCTTTTCACTCCAGAAGTTATTGTCTGGCTGTATTTGCCACTCTTTGCTGGACAGCCTGATCACAACTCTGCTTGAGGGATGTTCAGTAGTGGCAGACCATTTCTTCTCCATCGGTACAACCCTGGCACATCATCTGTCATTTTAGTAACAACTCTTGGAGCTTTTGAAGCTTATATAACAAAAATTCTAATAAATTTTAATGTATTTTAATAGGCTGTAATGGACTAGAATAACCCAGTTTATTTTATTTCAAGATCGTCCTACTGACAAAGGGAAATGTGTTGTACAACAGAGAACAGGCAGAAAGACAAGAATTTAGGTCAATTAGAAATGTCTGTGCACTGCTGTTTAAGATTTGAAATATGTGTTTTCAAGGATATGGAGCAACAGGCATGCTCAAGCAATGTTGGTGCTAGTATAAGTGTGTGTAAATACCTGTCTTTGGGACATATTTTCAACTAAGGAAAAACATAACTCTTCCCGTCTTAATGCCTTACACACTGGCTTCAATGACTGGCTCAGTATCATCCCCCGTCCTTAAGAGTTAGTCCTTTTTAAAATTTTTTCAAAGAACTAAAACAAATAATCCTAAAATTTATATGAAATCATAAAAGACCCAGAATTGCCAAAGCAATCCTGAGGAAAAAGAACAAAGCAGGAGGAATAACCCTCCCAGACTTCAGACAATACTACAAAGCTACAGTTCTCAAAACAGCATGGTATTGGCACAAAAACAGGCATATGGATCAATGGAACAGAATCGAGAGCCAAGAAATAAACCTACACCTACACACCTATGGTCAATTAATCTTCAGCAAAGGAGACAAGAATACACAATGGAGAAAAGACAGTCTCTTCAGCAAGTGGTGGTTGGGAAGGTTGGACAGCTACATGTAAAGCAATGAAGTTAGAACACACCCTCACAACATACACAGAAATAAATTCAAAATGACTTAAAGACTTAAATATAAGACATGACACCATAAAACTCCTAGAAGAGAACATAGGCAAAACATTCTCTGATATAAATTGTACCAATGTTTTCTTAGGTCAGTCTCCCAAAGCAATAGAAATAAAAGCAAAAGTGAACAAATGGGACCTAACTAAACTTACAAGCTTTTGCATAGCAAAGGAAATCATAAACAAAACGAAAAGACAACCTATGGACTGGGAGAAAATATTTGCAAATGATGCGACAGGCAAGGGATTAATTTCCAAAATATACAAACAGCTCGTACAACTCAATAGCAAAAGAACGAACAACCCAATCGAAAAATGGGCAGAAGACCTAAATAGACATTTCTCCAAAGAAGACATACAGATGGCCAACAAGCACATGAAAAGATGTTCAACATCACTAATTGTTAGAGAAATACAAATCAAAACTACAATGAGGTACCACCTCACACCAGTCAGAATGGCCATCATTAAAAAGTCTACAAATGATAAATGCTGGAGAGGGTGTGGAGAAAAGGGAACCCTCCTACACTGTGTGGGAATGTAAATTGGTGCAGCCCCTATGGAAAACAGTATGGAGAGTCCTCAAAAAACTAAAAATAGAGTTTCCATAAGATCCAGCAATCCCACTCCTGGGCATATATCCGGACAAAACTATAATTCAAAAAGATGCATGCACCCCTATGTTCATAGCAGCATTATTCACAATAGCCAACACATGGAAACAACCTAAATGTCCACCGACAGATGAATGGATTAAGAAGATGTGGTATATTAGACAATGTAATACTACTCAGCCATGAAAAAGAATGAAATAATGCCATTTGCAGCAATATGGATGGACCTAGAGATTATCATACTAAGTGAAGTAAGTCAGAAAGAGAAAGACAAATACCATATGATATCACTTATATGTGGAAGCTAAAATATGACACAAATGAACTTATCTACGAAATAGAGACAGACATAGAGCACAGACTTGTGGTTGCCAAGGGGGAGGGAGAGTGGGGGAGGGATGGATTGGGAGTTTGGGGTTAGCAAATGTAAACTATTATACATAGAATGGGTAGACAACAAGGTCCTACTGTATAGCACAGGGAACTATACTCAATATCCTGCAATGAACCATAATAGAAAAGAATATGAAAAATAATATATATGTATAACTGAATCATTTTGCTATACAGCAGAAATTAATACAACACTGTAAATCAACTATACTTTAATAAATTTTAAAAAAGAGTCCTTTTTATTTTACAAGAATAATATATTAACTAGCACATCATTAACAAACTATGAATGTATCATTGTCATACAATAATAAGAGAGTGTTGCAAAGCAAGACTCTAAGGAAGTGATGCAAGAGAAGGACATCTGATATCAGAAATATTTGATAGACACAGTATTTAAGCACTTGAAGTTTTTTCCGACTGGTGAGTCAATTCACTTGTCAGCACAAAAATGAGACACACCTGCCAGACAGTAGCAGAACTAGGAAAAGATGGGAGAAAAGGCCCAAAGACCAATTTAGCCCTTCATAATATATGGATATTTGTAACTCTAATTTGGCCATTGGATTTGTGAATTGAAAAAAAATATGAAATAGAAAAAGGATTTTTGACATTTATTAACCATAATTTTCTTCATTTAAATGATATGTGAGCCTATATACACTACCAAATGTAAAATAGCTAGTGGGAAGCAGCTGCATAGCACGCAGAGATCAGCTCGGTGCTTTGTGACCACCTAGAGCGGTGGGATAGGGAGTGTGGGAGGGAGGCGCAATTGGGAGGGGATATGGGGATATATGTATACATACAGCTGATTCACCTTGTTATACAGCAGAAACTAACACAACATTGTAAAACAATTATACTCCAATAAAGATGTCAAAAAAAAAACAAAGTTTCCCTTAAAAAAAAATATGTCAGTCAAAAGTATAAAACACACAACGGGGAAAGGCTCTGGTTGATGCTAGAACATTGCAATGGGTCGTGATAGGTCCTGTTTACGGGAGCTTGTAAGTGCACAGGATTAGAAACTTCTTGGGTCCCCTCACCCAAGAGCACATAAGAAAAGCTGCCTAAATATGGAGCAGCAAGAATTCAGAACCCTGAATTCAGACACCAGGTCCTGACTTGTTGTTTTACATGGTAAAAATTTATTCTTGGGTATTTTAAGATCTTCAGGGCAGGAGGAGAAAACAAAACCAGGGAAGTCTTGTTTGGGATGCCTAAGATACAGTTTCAGTGCTTCTTGTTGATGTTATTTTGCTTACTTCTCCCTGAGGAACAGAAGATGAATTGTGGGACTTGCAATTGTTGCCTTTGTCTATGCTGTGCTTGTATGCTTTTGATGCAAAATAAAGCTTGTCAGCTGAACAGATTTATTCTGTCAAGTATTGCAGTTAGTGTCATTCTTTCACACTTGGACTCAAGAATGGCACCATAAAACTACTAGACTTCCAAAATACATTGGTAGGAAGTCATTGTTATATGAAAAGGCATACATTGTTTAGGGTTTTAGTGACTTTACAGAACTAGGACACTTTCTCTAAGTTGTATTCATATTTTAGTAGGCAGAGTGCCTGATATAAATTTTATTGTGTAAATGCTTGGATTTAAAATTCTTCAGAATTATGTAACAAATTTGTTAAGTAAATGGTGTGGGGCAAACAATAGCAGCAGCACTTGGCGGGGTCTGGAACTCATGAGAAGAACAGTCAACAAGCTCATCCATCCCCAGATCAGAACCATACACAGAGTGATGCTGATGTCCATTTGCAACTGTTGTATCCCAAGGCTCTGCCTCTTATTTGTCTTCCTCTGTGTACGTATCCAAGAGGAAGATCTCCTGAGCTGGAGAACAAAGGACCTGATCTTGGTATTGGGGATCCTGGAGAGGAAGGACAGGAGACTCAGCCCCAACCTTAGTCTTCTTTTGATTGAAAAAGTTTCACATTTGGGAATTAGTCTCCTATGTTACTTTTTATTCAGTGGTGAAAGCATCTACAATATATTATAAGTGACTATCTCCCCTTTTCTCTTCCCCTAAATCTCTAGGAGCTCTGGAGACTGTTGTGACGTCCTGGATGGAAAGCAATTGAAAATCATCTCTGGAAGGGAATCTAGCCTAGGAGTCCTTCCACACTCACTGCTCTAGATGCTCCCCAATTTTTTTCCTTTTCAACCAACCATATGGATGATTTTTTCCTCCTTGCACAGTCTTCTAGATAATGCTTTCCTTTTCTAATAATGGTTCCTAGCTTCTTACCTATTACTTCCACCCAGATTTTTAAAATAACTTTTAACTTAACTTCTCATAGATACCATCCCAAGCATCAGCATCCAGCAGACTAATGAGTGTCACCTACAGTAGGCACAGCCTCCTACTGACAATTCATCATATAACTTTCTTAAGACTCTGCCCAGGCTATGTGACAGACTGCCAGTTCCTGAAGCTGTGTTCTACTAGGGCCTCCAGACTATAGACTTGGTTTTCCTGTCTTTGCTCCTCTCCCCCACTTTCCCTGACTTGCTTGCAGTCAATGCACCCACCTATTTATAGGATATGCAGAGAACTACCCTTGTCCCCTGGGTGAATGTGTCCCACCTCTGGGAATTACAACTGAACACCCTCCATGCCCTGAAACACTGTGTGCTCCATGTTGGGTGTATCATTTAAGCAAAATCTTGAAATTAGCACTAGCATTATCACTTGGTTAAGGTCAGAACTCATACTTCACAGCAAGGTACTTGGGCCAAGGTACAGCTGTACAGGCCATGTGGTAGGATTCCAGAAAAGATTCCCTCCTGTTTTCCTTAACAATGAAAATCAGAATTTAGTGTGACCTTGTCATTGAGGGATGGATATTTAAGGCTTGGCCACTGTGATAGATGTGAAGATACACAGCCCAGATTCCCCATTAAGGAAGAAATTACAGCCCAGGTATAGGGGATGTGGTCCAGGAACAACATCTAGCTGTCAGCTCCTTCAGGGTCTGCTTCAGCTGAAGACAGCCTCCTCAAATTAGGTTACACCCTTCCCACAACTACCTGCCTCCTACAATTTAAGACTAAGCTGGGGTTAGGGAGAGAAAGCCAGAGTAGGACCAGGGATCTAATCTCATCCCATTGCCATTTAGCTACTTGGAATGTAAGGAATTTTAGAAAATTCTAAATTCAAACCTTTCATTCCATGTCATTATACAAGTATATCTGTCAAAATAAAAGTATAGAATATATTCTATCTGAAATTTTTAGCCAGATTTAAAATTTTAAAATATTTATACATATTATGCTTTTAATCTTGCCCCAGGCCAAGCAACTGCACACTTGGACACTTGGTGTTCAAATGAAATACTGAAATGATCTAATGATGACCAGAGGACTTCTTCTAGAGCATAAAGCAGTCATACATTCATGTTTAGTATTTGAGAGAACAATTTGTTTTTTACTGTGTATATACACTTCTGGACTTTCATGTGAATGTTTCATGAATGGCTTGAAAGAGTCTGAACTCAGATTATCAGCTATTATCACTGTTGAGCAAAGGTCTTTGGCAAACGTGAGGAGCATCACTTGATATAGACTGGAATTCACAGGCAGAAGCGTTAATGGGTACACGTGTCTTTCTTTCTTTGTCATCTGGTGGAGACATTGCGGGCTGTGCACGATCAGAGGTACCTCCATCTCCCTGCTCTCCCTTTGTATGGCTCTAAAATGAAAGTGGTCTTGCATGGGGGGGGCTATGCATTTTGGGCTCAGGCACCAAGCTGTCTGAGATTATACGTCAGATAATTCAGGAGGACCTTAGGAAAAAAAATCTAACTTCCCCGAACCTAGAAACCTTGGGGGATCCCAGTTCCTGTGGAGACATGAGCTGCCTGTGTGCAGTCTCTATGGTGGAGAGATAGGTGCTGTCTTTGGTTCCAGCTGGCTTGTTACAGGCGAGACAATGACTTGGATCTTATTTTTCTCTACAGTCTACAGAATGAGTAAATAGGTAAGAATGGAACCCATGTTTCCAAAAGCAAGAAGTTAATAGGTAAAATATTTACAGAAAAGGAAGGGTTTGTATTCTAGCAGCCAGTCTAAATTAGAGTTGCTTTTCTCTTTAGTTTAGCAGTATACTCATTTGAATAAGGAACATAATTCCTCTAAATTACAATGTGATTTCCTGGTTACCTATAAACCCTACATAAGTCCAAGAAAAAAAAAATTTTATGTTACGTAAGTATTTAAACTTCACATTTTATAATTAGAGAAATTCAATTTTAGACCTGAAGTTTCTCTAGTGTTCATCTAGTGTAAATATGTGACTTTTAAATATTAACTGCTTTAAGTATTATGTATATTTCTTGAGCCAAGGCATTTCTATAACGTTAAGTGTTTTTATATGATTAAAGTAAGTGGTAAAATTTAGTTCACACATATTCATTGCTTAATAGGGGTGTAAAATATTCATAATTGAAAAAGTGAAACAAAATATAATATTTAAAAGGAAACAGCTCTTGTTGATAGCATTTTTTTTTTTTTAAATAACAAAACTGCTTGATACAATTATAAGAAAAAAATAAACTCTCATTGTTCAGACTGGCCTCTAAAGGTCCAACTTACTTTTACAAAATAGGTGTTTAATCTTCTAATAATCCCAGACAACCGATCAAGAAATAACTTACTGGATTTTTAGAAATCATGTTTCTTATTATTCTTAATACACTGTGTTCTCTGGCTTTTCTTCTGGGACACATTAGTGGAACACCCTAGTATCTGCCCTTGCAAATTCTTGAGGCTATCTTGATAGAGGCAAATATGATAGCACCTAACATTCAGGAAAGCTTAGAACACTCCTTTAAATTGGAATGTAGCGGCCTAGACTCCAATGCCTGGCTCTCACATGTTTTTTCAATTTTCTTGATGCAAATCAGAAGGGGCTTAAAGTCGGCTAGGGTCATTTTGCTATCATTAATGCCTGCTTCAAGACAGTATAGTACAGGGGTTAAAAGTGAGGACTCTGGGGAATAGTTGCCTCAGTTCATGAATGGGTTCTAGGATTTCCTGTTAGACCCCTACCCCAACAATTCATAGCACAGTGCCTGACACACGGTAAGCACTAAATTAAAGTATTTTGAGTCCACAAATTAATATTATATCTTAGACTAGATTTTAGTTCACTGGGCTTACCTTTTAAAGCAATTAGTTCCTCCTCATCTTTTGCAAGGTCCTATGGTTTAATGAAAATAAATGAACTTTGGAGTTAGATATCCATGGGTTGTTTACTATGTTCCCCAAACAAGTTGTTTTATATCCTTTCAGAGCCTCAGTCCTCAATCTTTTGAAACAAAGATAATATGAAATTATATTGTGCCAATTAAGATAGATTATCTATATAAGATAATGCCCATCCATGTTAGTACTCAGCCAGGGTTATAGGATCCAGCCTAGCTCAGCTCACTGTTCCCTTGACCCATCCACGCAGCTAAAGCATGCTGAGTTGCCACTGTCTTGTTATTAATCCTGACAGTTTCGAAAATCAAAAAAAAATTATCTTTTATCTTTCTAATTAAATTGGAAAGCCATGTTTGAACTCTGAACCTATAAATTGTAAACCCCAACATTTAGTTAATAACAATTATTCTAATTTTTAGTTTTGTCTCACTACAGAAAATCAAACCTTTTCATCACAATAATAAATATTTGTTTCGCTTCTTCATTCATTTACAAATTTCTTGAAGACATTTAAAGGATTTTGTTTATGTTTTTTTCCCCAGGCCATAAACACTGTTTCATGATACTGAAGTCAAATCTTTAACTTACTAGTAAGATGTGAAAAGCATATTTAATGAGGTGCTAAATACTGGTCTAGTTCAAAAAATGCTGCTAGTCACCATTAATATTAGAGATCTACAGTAGCTTAATATGTTACATATAATTAGTACTAATCTTCAATCATTTGGCATTTAAAGGCATTAAAAGCTACTCAAACTATCTAGCTAAGAAACAGCTGGTAATTGATAATATCTACCTCTAGCTTTAGAAAACTGTAATCTCAGCTGGAAGTCTCCAGATGGGGTAAAACAAAACAAAACAAAACAAAAAAAATGTTCCTCAATGCTCTCAGAGTATAGTCTGAACTTCAGATTGAACACAGAGAAAGAATATGGAATGCTAAGAATTAAAAATGAATTTGTCCATCACTTTGTTATCCTGATATTTTCATTAAATTGGCTGAAAAAAATGAATCATACTACGTCTAGAGGAGAAGAAATAAACCAACAGATCTATTTAATTTTTATAGACAAATGTTAGCTCTTCTATTTCCATAACTAGTAATTTAACCCTACAATGTTCTTCTTAACAACAAACAACACTCAGGTTATAGGAATACAGATTTAGAGGAGACAGAAAAATTCCTTGTAAATACAGATGGGATCAATGAAACTCAAAGATTATCAAGATGTCACACTTTCAGCAAGTCATAAAAAAAGACTGGCTTAAACTCAGATTTTTAAATTCCTGGTAGAGCCATCCTTTCACCAAACTATAATATGTCAATGAAACTTAAATAGCGAAACCCAAATTTCTCTATCATAAAGCAAATAATAATCAGTATGTTAAGTTTGATGAACTAAAGTTGGAAATAATTTTTACTTCTAGGCAAGATAAAGCAGCTTTGAAACCCTAAGGTGAATACTAAGACTTTAAAGACAAAACCAAATCCATCATTCAATTGTGTCATTAAAGCCTAGATGTGCACTCAGGAAACAATTTCTAAAATGATTCAGATAATTATTTGATGGTAATCTGAAAACACTTTAACTGGAGATTAGTTATGAAACAAAAAACTGTTCTCCTGTGTATTTTTTTCTTTACTCCAGGAAATACATAAAAATACTTAGTAAGTGGGGGAAGGGAAGAAAAAGAGAAACAGCAGGATGTTTCAGAATATTTTTCCTCCCATGCATAAAAAGCAGAGTAAAATAAAACTAAAGTCCTCTAAAGAATGGACTGTCCTGTCCTCCTGCCCCCAAGCTCCAGTTTTTCTTAAGCCCTTCATCTGAGAAGCCTGGAGATAAAAAGAATTGGTTATCTTAGTAGATAAAGGATGTCATTGGAAAGATTTTGAGATGGTCAAAACTGTGTGGATGGCAAAAGACAGCTGGACAGAATGAAGTCTTTTAAAAAGTGTCAATGAATTTAGTGAAAAAAAAATGTAAAAAAAGAGGCTTACAGACAATTTACTTACACAAAGCTCTAAGATTTCCTTCTCAGGAGAAAGTTTTCACAGTCGTTATTGTAAACCCTCTCACTTACAAATTGGCTCTTTTGTAATGTGTCACTGGAAACATTTTACATGAGAAATGCAAAATTCAAATATAAACAAATATTAGCTGTGTTGCCAAAGTTCTCCCATGACATAACTTAATATATTTCCTGTAATCATTTATTGTGTTTCCCTTCAAAGATTGCCAAGCTGAATCAGTCAACGAACTAAAAAATATTTGAAAAGTATGAAATATTACTCTAATTCTGTGCTAGGCAACAACTCCTCACTTATCTGTAGGGCACTGATTATGAGAACATAGCTTAAAACCAGGATAAAGAGAAAAAGGACTGCATAAACAACCAAATCAGATCACACACCTTCTAAGTATTTCATTCTAAAGACAGCTTTCCAGAATCTTAGGCACTTTTACATTATACGCAATTCGAATATACATGATTGTCTTGTTCCTCAATTTGTAGAAAATAGGAGGTAACAACATTTAAATTACAAAGTAGGATTCCCATTTGGAAGCTCCTAGCCCTTGACCCAGCAATACCATATCTAGAAACTCATTATGCAGATATATCTTTTTGCAATTGTGTAAGTATAAGGATATTTACCACTCCTCTACTTTTTTTAAGTAGCAAAAACGTTGTAAACAAAACAATTCCCATTCTGAGGTTAAAAAAAGGATGGTTCATTCACACAATGGAGTAGCATGTGCCTGTTTTTAAAAAAAATGATTGTGTTCTATCATACTAATATGGAAGAATCAAAAAAATATATAAGTAAGCGAATCAGTAATTTTTAAATGTTTAAATCCATAAATATTTCTGAAAGTTTATATGAGAAAATGTTTAATTGATTACATCTGGAAAACGAGAGTAGGGGTGAAGAGTAGTATGCCAAATCACACCCATTTTACAGAAGACACCGAAGCCAGGAGAAGTTAAAGAACTTGCAAAAGTTCTCCTGTTTGAATTCTGTATTCAAACCCAGGAAGTCTAGTTCCAGAGTAGGTGCTTTTAACCATTTCACAATGCTGCTTTTCATGAGAATAAAAGTAAGCCTGTATATCATATATTAAAATGCCAATTTGATAGCTAATGCATTTTATCCATCTAGTCACTTATTTAATTTTATTCAAGATTCACTTTAAAACAAACAAAATAAAAACACGAAACAACAAAAAATAATTCTCTTCTCTCAGATGCTCATCTCTATGTCATGTAGTGTGTATTTGTGTGTTTCACAAAATAGTCCAAGGTTGTAGAGTCTTTCACAGAATAACTTTCCCCTCTAGAATTCCCAGGCACACAGTGTCTCCAACTGCCACTGGTGGAAAAAGCAGTGATCTATGAGTAGAAACAGGTTTAGAGGCCGTTCACCAGAGCTCTGCAATCAGTACTAACTACTATAGGCTTCAGAGTAAAATTCACATATTGATTTTAATTTATAAATCCCCGCATTGCCTTACAGATTACCTCTGCACCTGTAAATCATCCCACAGCTGGGATTGGTTGTACCACTCATAAACCTAATTTTTTGATTTAAATGTTAGGGGACTGGAGGCAGATATTTTCATTAATCTTTTATGTATTTTTTTCTTACACATTTTTCTTCAGGATAATATGAAGATAATTATATAGTTTTAACCCTCCTTGATTTATAATTTAAGATATTTGGCTTATAGATAGTACAGTGTAAGAAAGGTTAGCCCGGGGCAAATTTGTGAAATACGTATTTTTAGAAATCTCAACTTCCTTATTTGACTTCTTTTTTTTCACCCTTTAAGACTTCTCTCCCACTCCCTCAGGCACCTACTGCTTTGACTGTTTTCTCCTCTTAAACATTTTAATATCAATTTACATTGCTATAAATTGCATGCAACTATTGCAAGTTTTTAAATGCTATTTCCACCCTAATGTTTAAACATTGACAAGGATCAGCCCCTTTAAGGGAAGCTTTAAGGTTACCTTGAATTGGAGGTGCTTCATGTGAGGTAGCCAGTTTTTGGAACATCCACCAAGTTCATAATAATGTCTTTAACTATCCTTCTGTTAGTCACTGGTAGAGCTATGGTAGCCATATTTATTCTATCCAACCTTGCCCAGCTACAGCCAGTTGGATGAGGCGTGACCATTTGACACTGGTTGGTCCAATCAAATCCTTTCAGCTAAGAAGCTTCACTTGAGAATATGAGTTTCTAATTGAGATTTGAATAGTGATATAAAATCTTGGGAGTTGTGACTCTGTATTCAACCGCCCAGGGATTGAGTATGAGAGAAATCAGGGCTGCAAAAACAAAGAGTGAAGATTTTAACTGAGAATCAGAAACCAGAGATGGAGAGACACAAACTGTTCAAAGTCCCTTTTTCCATTCTTACCCTTGAATTTGAGACATTTTTGTTTTCTTGTGAAAATTAGCCCATTTCAGTTAAGTTAAACTAAACTGGTTTTTGTTACTTGCGACAACACCTGCCATCCCCTTCCCTTTTAGGATAAGATTATTCAATATTCTCTGAGGAAATAAATTTATTTCACCCACAGTCCTTTGGCTCGGATAAAACTGCTTCCACTTCTAGCTCCAGGGTTTAACTTTTAATCTAAGTTAACCAGAGCATCATTTTTTCAGTGAGTGTGATTGTTTACAGACTGAAACATGGTACATTGAGAGTCAATGGAATGAAGGGAAACTTTGATGGAATTTCTGAGACAGCCTCATTTTCCTTTAAAATTTGAACCTGCAAGTTCATAGTCTAGAACAACTTGGAACTCCCTTGCTCTGAACAAGAGTTGGTTTATATGAAATCGAGTCAATCTAAAGAAGTGGCACCTAACAAAAGAAAGAAAAAACAGGATTTTAGTGGCTTCAGCTGAGCCCCAGGTTCAACCCCTATCATACGTTATATACTTTGGTTGTACTTTTCAACCAAAAGCCTCTTAACTGATATAAACCACCCCCCACCCAAATACCACTGTGCCATTGTGGCCTTCTTTATCTAAACTGTCTTACTCTTTCAAATAAAAGAAAAATTTCCATTGGTAAGATCATTACATTTAAATTTCTGTTTTCTATATGCAAAAAAGACAGCATTTATTTAGTTTTACATTAATTTTTATAACAAAGGCAATTTATTAATTTTATATTCCATCTTTCAAATTACAATATTTTGGTAAATGCTCTGTATCACACAGAGAAAAAGCAACAGATGAAAGATCAGAAGACCTTAGCTTGCCCCTGATTTTACTATATACTAGTTATTTAAAGACTAGGAAATCTCTTTCTCTTGCTTTCAAGAAATAGATAACATGTCTGCCCAGGTAATCCATAAGATTCCCGTGCAGCTAAAAGTGACAAGTTGTAAATTCAAAGCTCTTTGGAAATATCTGCAGTGGTATACATATGTGCCTGTGTATTCTTTGGAAATTAAAATATAAATCCTTAGATTTGTAGACTGTGATTTTCTCCCAAAATTAACACCTAGCATATAATATCAAGTTTCATGTAGTCTCAAATTTCCATCCCAATTACTAGAGTTCAGGTAGGGCTTCTCTTCTACTTGAGTATTGTCCTAATTCAATATTATGAAGAGTCAGATTGTTTGAAGAAGTATAACAAAATACTGGCCCTAGGAAATGTGCAATACTTATAGGCAAGGGATATTCCAGCTTTAGCAGGTTCAAATTGAGACAAAATTTTTAATTGTGAGAAAACGAAGATGCATAAAGTCAAGGAAATTACCTTTTAACCTCCAATCAATAGCATGGTTCTTTGAATTATTGAGGCCATTCCTACTCATTTGTTAAAAATTAGATAATGCTAACTTTTGTTGCCATAGTGTGTATTTTCAGAATATTTGCTATTTTAACAATTGAGTATAAATTTAGAGTGTATTGAAAAGTCAAAAATGGTTTGGTTTGATAATTCATAGAGTAACAGTTTGTACTCCTAAGTTTCTTAAAACTCTGCTAGGTACAAAATAATAAAATCTGATCACTGAAGGGTAGATAAGAATTCATTTAGCATTACAGCCCTTTCTGGGGTTACATTGTACTTGGTTATGCTATGATACTCATTAATTAGAGCACTGCAGGAGTAGTATTCCGTTCGGTGTTTTATCTATTTGTTTCCGCTATAAATTTTGATTCTCCTATGTGGCAAAGCCTATATTTTAATTATTTTATGATCCCCGTGTCTAGCCTTTAACAGGTCCAATAATTGTTTGTTGAATGAATGAATAAATGTCAAAGATTGCTTATGGAGTATCAATACCTTCCTGGTTATGAAGAAGAACATCAAGCTAATTATTTGGTTTATCAAATATTAGTGCCACTAGTAGTCTTTGAAAATTTCAAATAAACTTATTCATACATTAAGGAGCAAGTTGCATTGGACTTTTAATGGAATACAGCAGAGAGAATTTTAAAGGGTTTTCTGTTTATTAATATTAACAGGGAAATGGAATGAGACTGATACTTAAATTTACTTTAAAAACTAATACTTTTTCTCCTGAATTAAGTATGATCATATGTTCAAACTTTAGCAAATAAAGAAACTGTTAAGATAATATTAAAAGGATTCCTTATGTAACCATCCCAACAATAGTTGATGGTATTTGTTAAGCTGTTCACAATACTTTTCACGCACACACACACACACACACACAGAAATGCACATATGTAGTAAGATGCTCATTGATAAAAACTGAACAACCCATGACTTGGGAAATATTTCAGTCACATTTATTTTTGCTGTTTTCTCTTAGAATTCTGGTGGCTAGATATATTTAATGCCAAACATGCAGAGAAATGGCTAGATATATTTAATGCCAAACATGCAGAGAAATAGTTAACACTGAGGAAAGAATATTATGATATTAATTCCAGGGAAGGGAGAGACTCCTCAGCCTCTCCTCAAATCCAGTCTTCTGGCACAGGTAGGATTTGGAGGGGAGGATAGTATTCAAGGTAAGTGGTCAAGTTGCTTGGCCTGCCCAGGAAAGGGTGGGACTCCCAAAACTACCTTTTCCAGTGATAAAAGTGTTCGTAAATCCTCTGGCCTCTAGCTACCTTGGTTCAATTCTGGTCTCATTAGACTAGTAGAAAGAGGTCTGCAGGCAACTGAGTATAGAAGAGGGATCATTAGTACACCAGGAAGTCCTATATCTGATTCCAGAGTATTTGTTCTCCTGACAGATGGCAAGAAATGAGCTAGTGGTAAACTGATCAATGGGCCAGTGTGAGTAAATAATAGATTTCCTTGGGTATATTTGGAGATGAGAAGCCCCTAAGAGGGGGAAGAGGTACTCCTGTTAAATTCTATAAATGGAACATTACAGCTAATGTAACTTTAGTTTGACCTCAAGTTGTAAAGCTCTTTATACAGTGACACGTTTAATATTTTGTCTGGAAAAGTACATGTTGAACATGATTTCTCCAATTTTTCAATTGTTAGCATTATAGGATTTTATATAAGTTTTGTTCTTTGGAATTAGTCCTATCTACCATTATTTTCTCTTATGGTTTCTCATTTTGCTTTTATGCATTGAGAGGTATTTCCATCCCAAGTTTTTCTTTCCTTTTGTTTCCTTTTAAGAGACTCTTTTTTTATTACTGAGTTTTCTATTAAATAAGTGATAAAAAATAGATATGTTATTTGATTTTCTCCATAAGTATAATGGAAGCAAACATTTGTTTGTATCAAACCTCTGAAGATCTACCCCTTTATGGTTACTGACCAATAGAGTAAAATTATAGAAAATAGTTTAAATATGCAATTTTTCCTAAAGTTTTAAAATATTTTACTGGTAAATCTTGATTTCTTTAAATGGTCTCTTACAAATCTGAGGTATTTCTATCTGTCTACATTCCAGAGTAAATTTAGGACACACTATAAGTTTTTACCTCATTTTTCAAGTAGATGAGAATCATCATTAGAACAGATATGAATGAGATCATGACATGACAAATAAAATCACTGGTGAAGCTTAAAATGCGAGCTTAAAGATAATAAGCAAATATTGGATTTCTTGGAAAGAAATAAAAATGCATTGACTAAAGAGCTAAATATCAAGAATTTTATTCCAATGAAAAAATTATTATACTAACTATATGAAATCAAGCCCTATATAATAGAGTAAGGAGGAAGAAAAGCAAACTCTTATTGGTAAACAATAATTTTATCAAGAATTTTTGAAACAAAAGCACAACTAATTCTTACACATAAGTAAATATTCACTAACAAGAATATAATGTTAAGTATCAATATGTAAAAGAACACATTTGGAGCTATACTGATATAACCAGGCATGAATTATAAGTAAAGTGGTAATCTTGTTAATTTAAAATGAACAAATTTTAAAGAAAAGTGACCATTTATGGGCTTAAAGGCATTTAAATAAGACTACATATCATCATGACAAGTGAAAATATTAATACAAAGTATCTTTATTTAATACAAATGGAAGAGACATGACCAATTCTGATATAAAAGTTATCTTTAAACACAGATAAGCCAGCTGAAATGATTAGAGCTAACAATATAAAGGTATGCATATGTAAATTAGCTTCCTTCTATAAACACTAAACTTTATTGTATATTATTTATAATATGTATATTGTGATGGAAGTTGTGTTAATATTATGATGGAAATATTGACAGTCATTAATGTTTTATTATTTAATTCCCTGGTACAACTCCTCAAAACTCTTTATAATCTCTGTCTCTTTCTTCAAAAATACAACTGTCCCCTGTTTTCTCTCACCCTCTGTACATGATTGTGCTTCCAAAAATATTGATTCATCATGGCAAAATATCTGAAAATCCCTGAATTAATTTTGTGTCTATTTCAAATTGTCTTCCTGTTTTCACTCCCCCTAAATGTAAAAACCTTTCACTCATGTACCTTTGCTGTATTCCATCTCACTCCTGCTTTTCAGGCTCTATCCTCGTATGCATAGTCAGCTTTTCTCTCTTCATGTCCTTTAGAAAAATACCTATGTATCTGCTCCATTGTACGTAAAGGACTGCCCTCCCATATCGTATCAAGCTTGGCCTGGGTAAGCAATAACATTCAGTGGAAGTACTAGTGTGTCACTTCTGATATTAAGCTGTGATAGAATGTGCCTTACATTTTGAGCGCTCTCTCATCTCCCCTCTTTCTCTCAGAGCACTTGCTGGAGGAAGCCAGCTGCCATGCAAGGCTATGGAGGCACTCATGCGATGAGGATCTGCAGCCTCTTACCTAAAAGCCACTGAGTGAGCTTGGAAGCTAATACTGCAACCCTGTAGCTGACAGCTTGACTGTAACCTCATGATAGACCCTGAGCCAGAAGCACCCAGCTAAACTGCTCCAGAATTCCTGACCCATAGAAAGTATATGAGATAATAAATGTTTGTTGTTTTAAGCTGCTAAGTTTGGGGATAATTTGGTAAGCAGAATATATAACAAATGAAGTCACCAAATGACTCTATATGTTAGCTTATTTATGGACTCTCCTCTGTTTCACTGGCTTATTTTTCTTTCTTTGCACTACTACTACACTGAATAATTACCATAGTTTTAAAATAAATCTTTCTATCTGGTAGTGTAAGTACTCAAATGCTGCAGTTATTCTTTAAGACTGCCTTTGGTATTTCTGGTCTTTTAAATTTTCATGTAAATTTTAGAATCATCTTGTCAACTCCCATACACTCATAGGAGCACATGAGCGTGCTCGCGCACACACACAATACCCACAGTGATTTTGACTGGGATTTAATTGAATCTATATATCAACTGGGCAGAATGGACCTCTTCACAATACTAAACACTCCAAAACCATGAACATTCTTCAATATCTATCAGTATTACTCAGTACTATACGTTGTAGAGATCTTACACATTTTCATTTAACTTAAAGTTTCTGATGCTATTGAAATAAAAATACACCAGATTTTTTTTCTATTTATGGGAAATACAAGTGTATTCTGTTACCTTACAATATCATGATTAATTCTAACAGTTTTTCTTGTAAGTTCCCTTGGGTTTCCTCTAGCACAATCACATTAACTGCAAAAAGTGACACCTTTATTTCTTCCTTTCAAATTATTATCCCTTTTATTTCTTTTTATTTCTTTATGGCACTGGCCAGGACCTTGGTTCAATGTGGAATAGAGGTAGTTATATTACATATCAATTTATTTCCCTTTATCACTATTATATGTTCAAACTCAGAGGGGAGTCTTTCAACCCATCCATATATAGGATGTTTGACATAGTTTCCGCCCGCCCCCCCAACCCCTTGGTACATTTTCTTTATCAAATTAAAGACATTGCCTTTTATTCTTACTTTTATGAGAGTTTTTAATCATGACTGGATGTTCAGTTTTGTTAAATAATTTTTCTAAATCTATTGAAATCTTCATATAAGTTTTTCTTCTCTTTCCTTTCCCTATATATAGTGATGAATTTCAGTGGTTGATGTTTAAAATTGTATATTTTTTCAAATAGTTTCATAAAAAACTCCAAACATACAGATAAGATGAAATAATTTTACAGGGAACACCTATATTACCACCACTTACACTTTATAATTGTTAAGATTTTGCTATAATTGCTTCATCACATAATTATCCATCTCTCCATGCATCAATCCATCATTTAAAAAATATTATTATTGACTGTTCAACCAATCCTGAACTAAATTCCCCTTGGTTTCATATGTCATCTTTTCTTTTTTAATATTTCTGGGAAGATTTATCACTATTTTGTTAGGTATTTGCATCTGTCTTTGGAAATTGTACATTTTCTTTTTTTTGCAATGTCCTTTGTCAGGTTTTGGAACTCAAGATATATTAACCTCATAAAATGAATCACCAAGAGTTGCCCTTTCTCCTTGCTGAGGGAAGTTTATATAAGATTCTAGATATATCCTTTTTAAATTTGGGGGGCAGTTCAGTAATATAGTTAGCTGGGACTAGAATTTTCTTTTGGGGAAGGTTTTCTATAATGGATTCAATTTATTTAATAAATATAACTATCTTGGGTTTCTATTCTTTTTTTAGTTTTAGTAGGTCATGTTTTTCAAAATATTTGCCCTTTTCTAAATTTTCAGCTTTAATGGAGAGAAGTTATTCATCATATATTTCTACTGAGTTTTTAATGTCTATAGTACCTATAGTGATACTACCTTTTTCTTTCTTGTTATTTATAATTTGTGTTTTCTTGATTTGTTCATGACTGGTCCTACTATAATTTTATCAACTGTTTTAAAGAACAAGGTCTAGGCTTTGTTGTTTTACTACCCTTTTCTTTTCTATGTTTTTGATTTCTGTTCTTATCTTTATTTCCTTCTTCTAGTTACTTAGGTTTGAGTCACCATTTTTAAATTCACTTCTTAAGAAGCTTCCTTTCTAATAAGTGTATTTAAAACAATAATTTTTCCTCCTAGCACTGCTTTAAATGCATTCTACATGTTTTGACATGTTCCGTTATGACTATCCAGTACAAAACAGTTCTTACTTTCTTTGTGATTTCTTCCTTAAACAATGGGCTATTTTGAACTATATTGTTTCATTCCCAAACTGTTGGGTATGATTTAGTTTGTTGTTGTCATTATTGTTGTTTATTTCTAGTGATTCATAAAATATTCTGAATCATTTTATATTTATTAGGCTTGTATTATTACCCATCCTATTGGCAGTTTTGGTAAATATCTCATGTGTACTTCAAAAGAATGTGTATTCTGTTATGTTGGGGTAAAATATTCTTTAAAATAACTAAGTATAGTTTGTCAATTATCTAATTGCTTGTTTTTTTTTACACCTTCTCTAATCTCACTATTTTTCTTGCTTGCCCCGGAAGCAGTGTTTAAATACACTTCTCAGATTATGGATTCATCTCGTCTTCCTTTTATTTCTATGCATTTTTGCTTCATATATTTTGAAGCTATAGCATTTGATAGAGCTAGATTTAGAAATGTTTAACTTTTCTAGTAGAATGATCTTCTTACCATTTCAAAATATTTCCCTTAGTCTCTATTAATACTTCTTTCCTTGAAGTCAATTTTAATATTAGCATAGCTTCAACCAATTTTTTTGTTGGTTAATGTTTGTGAAGTGTATCTTTCTCCAGCCTTTTACTTTCAGTATTTTCGTGGGAGAGAAACTCTGAGAGTGGGAGAGAAACCTTATCTCCCTAATGTATTCTCTGTGAAGAGAAGAAGTCAGTCCATAGTTTACAACTCTTTTGAATATAAATAAATCACCTCTAGTTTTACTATGTTTTGAAATGTATACCTATGGCTCCAGGTAGCAATAAATCTCTTTATCTCTCTAGAGGCCTCTCTATTTTATTAACCCTCTAGCTTTCAAATATTTTCCTTTACCCCAGGTTGCAGTTTTCCACATTCAGAAAGCTCTAACCATGCAAAAACATGAAAATATTTTCTCTACAGTTGCACAAAGAGTTAACTGCTATTTTGCTATAAATAAGAGATTAAATTCAGTTAGATACTGATTAAGGAGCGAGCAGGCTGTCTCAGGGAGTAATGAGTTCCGTGCTACTACATTCATTCAAACATATGTTCAAGTTGACCATTTAGAAGAAAAGTTATAATGGGGATTCAAGCATCCAACAAGTCCATTGTATCCTCAGGACATGGCAAGAAACAGAATGGCACACTCAAATAGGGATATTGCCAACACTTTAATGAATAAACTCTTTGCAAAAGCATGGTTAAGTTAAAGGGAAACTAACGAGATGGTAGAGTGTCTTGGGGCTAAGAACGATGGTGAGACAGTACCAACCTCGAGTTGAAGGGGTAAGGGGAGTGATTGGTTGCCAGAACTCAGAGATCCCTATCCCTCCCTCTGGGAGAGGGCTACACAACAGGAAATAAGGCCTAAGATGAAGAGCATAACCACTGCAACCTCCTGCAGCCTGGTAGACAGAAAGCTGGGGAAATAAATATCTTGACTACTCTCTGATATCCTCAACCCACCAACTTCAGCCTTCTGCTGGTGATCTTCATTTGTCTAAACCAACAGGAGACCAGAAGACAAGAGAGCCCGGTCAACTCAATCCACAGAGGCCACCCAGCCACTCAGAGCACAGATTCTTCTGGTAAGACGGCATCTGGTGAGTAAGGCAGCAAATATGCAGCCCAAACACTTCCACGTGAATGTGAACTTAACTAAACCCTAAAAGTCTCTGATTCTTTGAAAGGTTAATCCTAATACATTCTTTCAAGAAAAGTCTCATAGCCTGAAAGAAACACTTAAAGAATGAATGAACAATTGCTGTATAGAAATGGATATTTAGAAGTCAGCCATTAAATACAAATTGATATAACTTGATGTCAAAGGTTAAATAAACCTCTGCTAATGGAGAAGGCTAAGCTTTACTTGTTGCTGGCTCCTTTGACCCATACATGCTATTCTGAAATCATCAGGATAGACCATCAGCCAGTTTGCTTTCAATTATTTTCTTATCTCAGGCAGACACTTCAAGAGTCAGGGATCCGTACCATCTGGGCCAGATGAAAGGAGACCCAGTGCTGGGTGCCAATAGCATACTGATGACACTACATTATGAAACATCTCACTCTTTCCCTGTGAGGCTTCACTGAAAAGACTTCACAGACAGTACCATATGTCAGTGAGAACTGCAATATCTAGTCAAGAGTTTGGAGAAGCAAGTGTAAAAGCTAGTAGTTTCTTGTGTGTTTAGTTTCAAATCTATACTCTGATAGGTATAGCTGATCTAAAAATGCTTTTATCTGTCACTTTTTGTTTCATTTCAAATTTTGACTGGCAGTCAATAGTAATGCAATCCAGATATTCAAAGCAATTTTATGCTGCCTTCTGTCATAAATTAAAATGTTCCATTAACTAAACAAATTCTCAATGCCATAAATCAGCCCACACTAAGTAAATCACAGTTAGTGAAAACCAAACTGTAATTCCATAAGAGTGATTAAGTGCTGGCAAGATATAGTGAGATATATTATCTGTGGTGGAGAGCATGATTATTCAATATCTGTATTCTGTTTTTTAGACTGGCTAATTTCCTCCATAATAGGTATTTTTACTGGAAATATTTAAAGAAGAATATATATCACATAAAACTGTGTATTTTGTTCTTGTTTTGGAATGTTTTGTTATAGCCTCCTCATTAGAGCATACTTTGAAATATAGCTGATGGCTAGTTTACAAATTTGAAAACCTATAATGGATAATGTATTTACCCTAAGATGGAAATAACCTTCCTGTCAGTAGAGTCAATCATTTCTAAATTACAAAATTTATTCTCTCTGATATGTTATGAACACTGTTGGACTGCTTTCAGTTATTCCTTTCAGAAACTCGGTTTTTTTTTCCCCTTATCAGTTTGCTGACTGCTTAAAGCATGGGAATTTTACAGATTAATATGTGGATATGGTAGATTTATATTTAATAACTTCTAAGAAATATTGATACAATTACTATATAGATATAAAACACAACAGCAAATAATTATAAAGTACTTATTTGTACAAAGCACTAAGTTTAACTGTTTACGTTTTTTTTTTTTTTTTGGTTGCACCAGGTCTTAGTTGTGGCAGGCAGACTCCTTAGTAGTGGCATGCAAACTCTTAGTTGTGGCATGCGAACTCTTAGTTGCGGCATGCGTGTGGGATCTAGTTCCCGGACCAGAATCGAACCTGGGCCCCTGCATTGGGAGTGCAAAGTCTCATCCACTCCGCCACCACAGAAGTCCCAAACTGTTCACTTTTGATGAACTTTAACAAATTCATCACATAGTCTATGATAATACCATCCTAAGTAATCTCCTTGTTTCCATGTTTAACATCACCATTTTATTCTTTACAAAACAATCAAAGCAATCACATTTTAAAGAAATGTGAATGAGGTCATAGTATTCTTCACTTAAAATCCTCTAATGGCTTTCCATCAAAATTAATACAAAATAGGGAATCCTCTAATTGTCCAAGATGCTACATCCTCCTGTCATCCTCAAGCTTCATCCCCGCCTACTCTCACAGTTGCTCAGTGTGCTTCTTATGCCGTCTTCACTGCTATTCTTTAAAGCTACCAATTAACTTGACTGTGGTAATCATTTCACAATGTATACATGCATTAAATCATCCATGTACACTAAAAAAATCACATATAACAGACATGTTTAACTTTATGTATCTTCTGACCCATTCCTCAATACTCTGCAAGCAAAATGGAACATGTCCACCTAGTTACTGTAGGATGGCATCATGTCGAAACTTTAAAGACACATGCTGGTAGAGTTTTAGGATTGACTCCAGATTTATTTGTCAGGATATTAGATTCTGAGGCACAACATGAGATTCCTCACATGTTAATAAACTTTTCACTACTAGGCTCATATTTTACCCGTATCTTCTATTTCAAAATGTCCTCAAAATCTAAATCTACCCACATTCCACTGTTTCTGCTATTACTTATTAACTAGTTGCCATAACTCTTTTTCACATATGCCCCATTCAGGCTATGCAGAGATCTGACATCAGTTACTGTCTATAGGCATTGAAAGAAGTCAGGAGAAGATATTTTGGAGAAAAGGCATCATCTTCTATAGAAATAATGGTATGTGAGTTCTTTGCATAGTCTATAGGCAGAGAGGAAGAATGAGAGGGTTACTTCTGCTGGTTTATACTGTTAGTGGAATCTATTCTCAGGCACATCCACCCAAAAGTCCCTATCCCTGTTCTCAGGGTTTTCATCACTCCCTATAAAGACATGATTTTTATGAGAGTCCTGTCAAGGCTGTGTATTGCATCTCCTTAGCAATTAGATTAAATTCTTGGCTTATCAGAACAATCTTCACTGCAGCTGCAAAAGATGAGGGGCTTTTTTAATATGGTCCTGGAGCCCTTCACATTTTCACAGCACACACAGAATAGAGAACTGGCTAACCTGTAGCTGTTAGTCCTTGTAAAAGGCTTTTACAGATATTAACAAATCCAAGCAACTGACAATCTTTATAATTACCATTTTTCCCATTACCTCCAAATGCTAGAGAGCTTCTACACAAGTCAATTTTACCTCTTCTTCCATATCTCCTAATCCATAATAGGGGGACAGATTAGTAATTTTTATTTGACAGTATGCCAGGAGTTAATAGTACCCACTTATATAACAGTAATGGGGTCCTTGTGGCTATCTAATCAGGAAGTGATCTAGATCTACATTCCAACCTGAGGGTTGTCTTCCAAGGACTCTTCCATAATCACATGTACTCATTTGCAGCTCCTAAAAGCAAAGCCTTAGAAAAGGATTTAGATGTGGTAGTTTACTTGGGAGGAGATCCCTTGGGAAAAAAAAAAGTGAGGAAGATAATAGAGTGAGAGAGAAAAGCAGTGAAAAGCAACTAAAGATGTCTTATTAAACTGGTTACCACTATGTGCAACTGGAATTAACCCCCTCTGGGTATCCTCTAGATCACTCTGTAGAATATACTTCTGGTTAATTCCTATGCACAAGGAGGCTTCAGTTTTACCTCTCAACTCCCTCTTCAACTGGTGGAAGAATAACTCCCCCACAATTCTTGTCTGGGCCCCTGCATGGAGTAAGAGAACTTCTATGGTTTTGGAGACAGGGAAAAACAGATAGAATGATCTAGAAAATTATCAAACTCAGCTGCAGCTCAGATGAGCTGAGGGAATGTTGTTTGTAGCATCACAGACATCTGCCACAAGACTCAAGCAGTTTTAAATACAAAGATTTCTAAACTTTCAATGAACAGTCATCATTTTACACAAAATATTTCAAAGGAATGAAAAAGAATAGAGATACCAAATTTATTTATGAGGCTAGTAAAACCTTTAAAAAAATTAGGAAAGAACAAGAATAGAAAACCATACACCCATTTTGCTTGTGAACACAGATAAAAAATTCTAAAGAAAAGATTACAAGTTGCATTTGGTCATGTATTAAAAATGGTACTACCCAATGGTCAAGTATACATTATTATAACTGCAAAATTAAAAAATCCTATGAATATAGTTCAACATATTAACCAAAATGAGTGAGAAGTTCATATCATCATTTTATTAAATGCAGAAAAATCATCCAATAAAATGCAGTACTCATTCATGATAAAATAATAATTAGAAAATTAAAAATACAAAATAACTTATTTAACCTTTTAAAGATATATGCCAAAATCTCACAGGAAACATGGTCTATGTTACTATTTTAGAAGTATTTCCACTAGAGAAAAAGGGAGCTATTATAGCCCCTATTTATTTAATATTTTACTAGAAGTTCTAGCTACTACATCAATTAAAAATAGGAGTAGGCAGATAAATTGTAAAAAAGATATGAATTTGCTCTTATTTGCAAACAATATAGTTGTTTGGAGATAGTTCACCAGGGCTGTTTATTTGTTTGTCAGTGTATAAAAATTTAAACTATTTATACACAACAGGAATGACTGATTAGAAAATGCAAAAGAAAAATATCCATTTATAATAGCATAAAAACGTATGTGAAGCGAATCTAACAAATATGAATAGGATCTTAATAAAAACATTATAAAATATTATGAGTAAAAATAGACCCGAATAAATGGAACATTATAGCATATTCATGAAAGAGAAGATACAACTTCATAAAGATGTGAATTTTCCCCATATTATTCTATAAACTTAAGGCAATTCCAATCAGTACCACAAAATGATTATTGTGGAACTAAGCAAATATCCTAAAATTCATATGGAAATTTAAAACCTAATACAGTTAAGAAAAGACAGACAAATAGTAAGACATAAGGACATTATACATAATAGGTATCAAAATGAAGCGTAAAACTATAGTATGGTTTGACCTACAGACTATAAATATATTGATTAGAGTTAAAAGCCCAGAAATATAACAAAGCCTGTATAAGAATTTTTTATAAGAAGAACACTACCAATCAATGAATAACGATGAACTAGCTAAGCAGTGGTGTTAGAATAACTGAATTTTCATATTAAAAAAATATCATTGAACTCTACCTCAGACTTTATTGGAGTGTAACTTCTACAGAGATAAAAGACAGAAATTTAAGGAAAAAATGTACAAGGTAGTTGTTTTGACCTCTGAGAAAACAAAGAACATCATGATAGATTTGATTAAATCAAATTAATATTTTACAGGACACAAGATATCATATATGATGTTAAGGACCAGTGTGAGATTAGAAGATATTTGCAACACAGAAAACTGATGTAGCATTAGCATACAGAATATATAAAGTCTACAATTTGTGAAGGAAAAGGTAATAGAAATGGGCAACATATATGAAAGCACATCATAAAAGAGGAAACATGGACAATAGCATAGGAAAATATACTCAATTACTTTAGTTACCAGTTGTTAAATGTTAAGAAAAAATTTTATTAAAAAGAAACAAACAATGTTATACTATTTTTGGATTGGTAAAAAACTCATATAATCCTGATGGAGATTAGTAAAATTAAAATGTTATGCATATTGAAACTCCTAAATTCTGATTGTAGGTGGAATAGAGAAACCATAAAGAAGTTTTTGTTGACATACACTAGAAAACAAATCAAAACAAAAAAAATTTTTTTTATTGTAGGAAAAACTAAAACAATTTAAATGGGAAAATGTAAATGAAGCATATTCATATAATGCAATATATAGAAAAGTTAAAAGTAATAAAACAGATATATATATAAATCAATATGTATAATTATCAAAATTAACAATGAATGAAAACAGTAAGTTGGAAAATAATAGCTAACGTATATCATTAATGTAATTAAGAAAAGCTCTGAAATGATATTATATGTTGGTCATCAAATATATATTTAATAAAATATTATCAAATAATATGGCTTGAAACAAAAATAAAGAAAGTTATGATCTTTCACTACAATTAAAAAAGTAATTTGGGTTAGTAGGCATTTGAAATAAATTGGCTGAATAATTGTAGTCCTTTGATGAATTTATACTCCAGTAGAAAAAAAAACAAAGAGAAGAATCTAATTTTAATGTTAGGGCAATGGCCTTGATGCTATGGTATCAAAAAGAGAGCCAATTGACAGAGCTGTGTGGAGCATGTGGGGGTGAGCAGGTTGACATAAAATATCCATTTCTTATTTTTTTACTTTTTGAGCCACTTTATTTTATACTTTACAATATACAAAGGAAGTTCTAGCATTCCAACTTCTCAATGTAGGCCACCACTGGGCACAGTTTTCAGTCAAATGACAGAGCAAACAATAGAGACACTCCCAGTTTAGCTGCTCACACTAATATGTACTAAATTCAGAATCTCTGAGCCATTCCTCCTTATCAGTAATTTGGCTCAATCCACCAGAATTTTCCTTTTTCCCTGGTGAAATAGCTTTACCATCCATTCTTCACATATTCCCTACGTTTCTACAGATATTAAATAGATAATAATTATACAAATATTGGAATTCTTTTGTTGAGTATAGTACCTCATCGCAGCTCACATCATGGTGTGTACTCATCCTGCTGTGGTGGGTATTTACTCTCCTGTGGTCTGTTAATATCTGAGCCTAGTTAAAGGATCTAGGAACAATGAAAGGTGGTAAGGTTAGGTCTTAGGGAGGGTTGGTATTCACCTAAATGCAGTTAACTCATACTTTAGTGATTATATTTTTCAGACAAGGTGAGATAGGGCTGCTTCTGCTGGCCAGGGAGGCTCGCACCCCTGAAGAATGAGTAGAGTTTAGGTAAGAGTATGAGTGAGGGAAGGAATTCTATGAGGAGTCAAGACAAGGCAAGAGATCAAGTGCATGAAAGAGCATGGTCAGTGTGAGAGTATCCCCCCATCTATATAGCTGAGTACACAATAATACAGCAAAGCCTGAGACATGGATTGGTAGTTAAAGGAAGACCAGATCTCAAGTGTCCTTGCACACATGTAGGGTTTAGATTTTGGACAGAGAGGTATCAAATACTTTTGAGCAGGGGAGAGACATGGTCATATTAGAAATTTAAATGTAACACTGGCTACAATGTAGATGATGGATTTGAGAGAGAAAAAATGCATCAGATATCAGTATTATCTCAGTCCAAAGTTTGATATTTCTGATGCTAATATCTGGAAATGCATTTTGCAAAAAAATAAGAGCATTTATAATTGATTTAATATAATAAGGAAGATATCACTTGCCAGCAGAAGCTTAAAATTAAGTGGCATGGTAAAAAATCTACTGAAATAGGTGTTAGGACACCTTTTGTTCGGAACCATCTTTTAACTATCTGACCTTGAACACTGACTCAAAAGAAAACAACAAGATATGTAGTTATTTGGTGACTACTGTGTGCCAACCTCTAGGCAAGAGAATAGATAAAGGAAGCAAGTAGACTCAGGTGAAATAAAAAAGAAATTGGGCATACGGCTATTTCATAACTAGTGAGTTTGTAGAACAATTTTTGAATGAACATGAATTTGCTCGAAGAAGTAGGGAGAAGTTGTGTGCTTTTATTGTTAAAAGCAATAGCGAATGAACCCAAATGTCCATCAACAGATGAATGGATAAAGAAAATATGGTACATATATACAATGCAGTATTAGGCAGCCTTCAAAAAGAAGAAAAACCTGTCAAATGCTACAACATCACTGAAACTCAAGGACAAAGGACAAATGATGTATGATCTCACTCACACAAAGTATCTTAAGGAGTCAAAATCATAGAAAATTGGTTGCCAAGGACTGGTGGGGAGGGACAGTTAGTGTTTGATGGGTATAAAGTTTCAGTTTTGAGAGATGAAAACTTCTAGAGATCTGTTGCACAACTATGTAAATATACTTAACACTACTGAGCTGTACACTTAAAATGGTTAAGATAGTAAATTCAATGTTATGTGTTTTTTACCACAATTAAAAAAAAAAAATAGAGAATGTAGTGTAGAATTTGTGTCCATGCTCAGCATGGCAGACTGATTTTGATCCCTTTTGCAGAAAGAGTTTATCCAGAGAGCTGTATTAATTATTTTCCTGAAAGATATTTGAGGCTCTGGATAAAACAAACCCACAAAACCATGGTAAGAATAAGGAGCGGCAGCACTTGTACAGCTGGGCAGCGTGGTAGGGTAGTGGGAACCTCACAGAGGGCATAGCTGCCTTTGCAGTGGCGTATTACCTCCCGCAAACAAAAACGAGGCCAGAGAGAAAGAAAAGGAATAGACTCTGAGATACCCCTTAGGACCTCCTGGGGAACACTCTGAGAGGCGAGGTAAAACCTGTGTATTTTAGGCATAATTGTAATAATGGTGAAGAGTTTGGGCTTTGGACCCAGACTGCCTGGGTTTGAATCTTGGCTTTGTTATGAGTGACCTTGGGTAAGTTTCTTAAGCTCCATATCTTCATCCAGGAAACATGGATTATTATAGTATCTATACCATAAAATTATTTTAAACGAGATACTGTGTGTGAGGTACTTAAAACAGTGTCTGGAACCTATACACATATCAGCTATTACCAGTTTCATTTATAATCTTAATCAGGGAGTCTTGAATTTATATGGGATAATAGTAAGCTAAAAAGTCCACGTTTTCTAGGGACTCAGACTAATTGTAGAGAAAGACATTTAACAATCCAGACTAAGACAATTAGATAAATGATATAACAAAAGGTAAGTGCAATGAGAGGACATGTGAAGGGACTGTATTTTAAGTCTTTTTGGGATATTGTCTCATCTAGGTTGGGAAAGATGAATAAAGATTGCCAGAGGACCAGTTGTTTAAAGTTATAGTGCCTTTAGACTGCATGGATATTGGCGGATGTTGTGGAGTTAAGTGTGTTGTAATGGAATTTAAAATGTAGGGATGAGGGAAAGGGAGCAGAAATATCAGGACAGAAGACTGAAGGGGCCAGAAACCATAAAATGCAAAAATTGTAGTTCACTGCAAACAAACTTTAGAAATTAGACCATATTAGTGGTTTTAAAACTTTAATGCGTATTAGATTCACTTGAAGAAATTTCAAAATACTCATTTGTAAAGATCTCTCCCTCTTTTATGAGATACTGATTCAGTGGGCTTGGAAGAAGGCCAGGCACTAAAACAGGTGTTCTGGTCCCCACAATATTTTGAGAACCAGGGCTGTAGACCAGTGGTTCTCCAACTGTGGCATGTGTGAGAGTCTCCTGCAGTGCTTGTTAAAACACAGATTATCACACAGCCTCAGGCTCTCTGATTCAGTACCTTTAGATGGAGCCTAGAGATTTGCATTTCCAATAAATCCCATCCTGTGAAGTGAGGCTGATATGGGGACGTATTTTGAGATCTACTACTGTGGATCATTGATTTAGAGCTTGTTTAGAAATCCACAACAGAGGCACTAGAGGATCTTACTCAAACTGTCTACATACAGAACCCAGGCCCTGTACTTCCACTTTCTCCTAACCCCTTGTTGCCCCTACCTCACCCTTACCTCGACCTATGATATGCCTGAGAATAGGAGATGTGTGGTTTAAAGCACTTTCTAAGTTCAATTGTTACAAAATCAAATGTGATACCATAACTAAAAGTGCTTTGTAACTGCAAAGGGCACTATGTATGGAAGATATTAATTTTGTTTCTAACTCAGTACACCGATACTGCTCAACACAATCTCAAGTTCAGAACATTTCCTAGGTGGTCCATGTTACCAAGCTGTATATTTAGAAAGAGAGGGAAAAAAACCTTAGAGAGAAACAATAGAAATTCAATACACTTTAGAAATAGTTATTGAGGATCTATTCTTATGCCCATTTCTGTAAATGTTAGTTTGTTCCTTACATTGTGGGCTAGGCAGAGAACAGCAGTATTTGATAACTATGTGCCCTCGTATGCCTAGTTGCCTGATATTTAGAATTACTTTAGTGCAAAACATAACAGACCCTGAGGGTGCTCAGTAGAGTGGGAATTGTTTTCACAGGCACTATATGATAAAATCTTGATAGAAAATCAGAACTACCTCACATTCTGTAATCATTATGGAGAGCTCAATGGAAGAAAAAGGGGCAAAGACTAGCATTTCAAATATTACCTACTGAATAAAAGCAATCTCTCTGTGATAAATTGAAGAAGTTAATTGTGGGGTAGAATAAGTGCTTTGTTCAGAAAACCCCTCCCTACACAATGATAATTCATGGAGAACTCATATAAAAGGTGTCAGCTGGAGATGGTCATAGTATGAGGTTATTATTATACTTTCTCAAGTTCTAGTAAGAAATAAATAAAAACAACTACTTGTAACTTACTGTGCTTACATTTATGGGAAATTAAAGAAATAAACTACTACTACAATAAAACGACTGCTTTTGGTGAATTTCCTCATTAAAACTGTTTTATAAAACAATATTCAAAATACATTTTCCTTCAAAATATTTTGGATAAAATATAAATTTCTCAGTATTGCCTTTGTCTTTTTTATGGAAATTTTCATATCTGTCTTAAAAAGCAAAGAGTGGAGGAAAGAGGCAGGTAAGAGAGAAAATAGGCAAATGTCCAAAGAACTCAAGGTAGGCAGGGGAAATAGGGAACTTTTATATTCAGTCACTGACAAATCTGCCCTCGGTGATACAAGCATAATATTTTATAAGTTTATTTAGTTTTTGTTTTAAGCCCTAGAAAGATGAGGCTGTTAATACATTTTTAATGAATATTTATTAAACTTCATTTGATGTTGAATGAATATGCAGACACTAAGATGGTTAAAACTAGAAGGTAAATGGGTGTCATACTCTTGCTTTTAAGATTACTTCCAATTGCAATCAGACCATACCAGAGGTCAACACCTTTCCAGACTTGATGAACTCACTTTGAGATAGGTAAAGTAGAGTAATTAAGTTAATGGCTTGGTTCCCGTATCTTAACATGGCAAAGAGCAGGCGAACTATCAGGAAATAAGCGGGCCAGAGCCAGGAGAGCATAAACCATTCTAGAAGACTGCAGATGTAAAAGTAAGGGTGAGTGGAACTAGATTAAATCAGTCTAGGTTAAGATGAGTAACTATTGGCAACTGTCTCTAGGAGAAATGAGCTAAACATAATTATGACAAATTACAATGTCTGGTAAGATATATTCATTAGAATCTTTCTTTAAAACTATTACCACTTTACCCTTTCTATAGTGAATAGATTATTTCCATTTCTGTTATATATAAAATGACTTCATGAAAGTAACCTCTTGCTCATTTCTGTCAGAAAAAGGCAAATATATTTACCAAAAAAGTGTTTCATATAGTACAACTTTGGCCCCATTTCCAATCTTTGTTTTATAAAAAGTACGAATAAGTCTTCCTTCAACCATACAGAACACAACACTTGGAAAATTCACAGTACAGTCTTGAATGGACTGTCATGCTATATATTAAAAGTGTATCTGAGACTGTGATCTTTAAAGAAGATGTTCAAAGAGATCAACAATTCAACTCTAAATTCTTCCCTTAGATTGAGATAGACTAGCAGAATATTGTGTATTTAGAAAAAAGTGGTTAGTTCCACACAGTATCACCTTCTCTGAGGTCATTTCTAATGTAACATCCTCTGCTTTTGCTAAAGGCTATTATAAGAAATAGCCATGTGGAAACGAATTTGTCATTCACCACAAAGCTGTTGTAAGGAACGTGGAAAACTATATTTCTTATATAAGATCCCAGGTGAAATGTTTCTTTGGGATTTAATCCTGGCAAGAACTTTTTCTTCAACTAAGTAACTTGTTTTCTAGGTAACCTTTCCCCAAGGACATATAGCTGAATGGCTAAGGGAATAGATTGTAGAGGCTGGCTCTATGAGCATATATCCTAGATATGATCTAGGTAAGGTGTTTGTGTTTTATTTCTGTTTTTTAACCATTTAAAAGGAATAGTATCAATGGTTCCAATTTGTGTTTGCTCCTGAAGATGAAATTCACCTTCTGTTTGTAAAGAAATATGGCTTCTGGCAGTTTCTTGACTCCTCTTATTAATTAGTCAAGACCAACTCATATAATACTTCTCTACTAAATTATTTATATTTTCTATATTATATTCCTCCTTCCCTTTTCCTCTAACCCACAACAGTATTCCTCACCACAATTTCGGGGCTTTCTGACTCAGAAAGTTTGCTCCGGATATTGTCAAATCAATATAGCAATGGACACAATAATTCATAGCATTACATAATATTAAAACAGTGGGCTTAGAAGAAGACATAAAAGTTATTTAAATCCAATCACTTGATAGAATCCTATCCAGAACATCTATAGCATGCAGCCTTCTACCTATGGATTTTAACATCTCCTAAGGCTGCCCAATTCACTTTGTTATACTTCTGTATAACCTACCCACCACTATAGTTATACCACTTTAGAATATTTATTTAAAAAGTAGTATAGCAGTCTTTTAGGTATTAAAAGCTAGTTAATTTCTACCCAAGGAAGGTAATTGATAATAAGTATATATATATATAAAGTTTATGTACTATATATTTAGATATATAATTTAAAAAATATATATATATGTTTATCAGCTCGGTGCTTTGTGTCCACCTAGAGGGGTGGGATAGGGAGGGTGGGAGGGAGACACAAGATGGAGGAGATATGGGGATATATGCATATGTATAGCTGATTCACTTTCTTATACAGCAGAAACTAACACACCATTGTAAAGCAGTTACACTCCAATAAAGATGTTAAAAATATATATATGCTTGATAAAGTCTTTTAAAATAAAAAAAGAAAAGATAATGATCCTGATGACAAAAATAAAAACAAAACAAAAATAAAAACCCCTCAGTAGGACAGCAACATTTTCTGATCTAGTTCCTGTTGACTTTTCTAGCATAATCTCCCACTGTTTTCTCCACAACTTTGCTTTGTTTCAGTAATGCCTCCCTATTTGATATTTCCAAGTGCACTATCCTTTCTTAAGCCCAGTTGCTTTTATATATGCTATTACCTCTGCTAGGAAAGATCTTAATCCCAATTCTTATTCTGTTTTGAATCTTTTATCCATTCTTTCAAGTTCCAATTTATGAACCACTTCTGGGTATATGCCCTGACTACCCTCTACCTTCATGAATCTCCCCTCCCCATGAGGACCTATGACACATACACACAATCAGGCAGTTAGACACTCATTCTTTAGTGTGTATTCTTTTCGTAAAGACATTGTTAAACTTGCAGTTTTATATGTGTGTTTTCTTCACACCCTAAATTCCTTGAGGGCTGAAATCATGCTTTGTCAATATTTATATCCCCAGGTCCTGGCACATAAAGTGTTTTCAATTCCTTTCTCCAGTTTTCCCTCTCTCTAATCAAGTCCTGTGGAGGTATCTTTCTAAATATAGACTTGGTCATGCTACTCCACAACTTAAAAAATCTCCATTAAACCTTCACCCTAACAGATATGTGCTAAACTCCTTAGCATGACATGAGAGATCCTTCAAAATGTGGACCCAATATCATCTCCTCTTACTTTCAGCACATCTGACACCATTCCTCAGACATATCACCGGCTATCTAAAACTCATATTTCTATTCATGCTATTCACTTTGTCTCATTCATCTTTGTATTGTGAAAGTTGCTTAGAAAATAGGGATAGTAAATAAGTATTTGCTAAAAAGAAGAAATAAATGAAATATTGAATATATTAACTTGTTTCAGACGATATACATGGTAACAACGAATAGCTATAACAATATATTTCCACTTTGAAACTGACAACTCACTATTTCTACGGAATTGAAATTTTGACAACACAGGCAATTCTACCATAGAATCCTAAAGTAATGAGGGAAACAGAGATAAATCATGGACTGAGAAATGTTTTTCTCCTTTGAAACACTTGTGAGTTTTCCAGGTGATTCAGGAGTACTTGGTATAGTTTCAAGAGTTAAATCATCTTTTAGCCTAAAAAATAATGTTTTTTGTCAGCACTTTTGCTCTGACAGGTTATATATGGAAAAAGTGAATTCATGGCTTGTTCATTAAGATAACAATGAAGCAAACTTTAGTGTATTAAGTATAAAATGTAATGCTATTTTCCTATGTAGCATCATTAACTATAATATTGGATTATTATTTTATTATTATGTAATGCCATATATTTCGAAATGCGTGATTTTGGGGAAGGGGGTTTCCAACATAAAGAAAAATTATTACAAACCTATGGAGACTGAGCTTTTAGTTTTAGCTCCTGAATGACAAAGTCTAACTTAGAAATCTCTCTCTCTTCCTCTAAACCCTTATCTAGGACATCATTTTTTTTTTTTAATTTCTGACTGCGTTTAGTAAATGCCTGAGTTCAATTGGTTGTAAGAACTTCATACTAGTAACTAATGTACAAAGGAAAAAAAAGCAACAGAAGGTGCATGGGGGATAATTTAGTGATAATCTTCTCATTAGTTCTCCTTCTGAAAAGGACTGAGGACAAAACCATAAATGGCTCTAGATTACAGCATGAGTGATTTAAGTTAACCATAAGGAGGATTTCCCTGAAGGGCAATGGTTGTTAAACACTGGAATAAGTTTCCAAAAAGAGGTTGTAGAACAGAGCAGAAAGGGCATAACTTTAAATATGATCTACATTATATTCCAAAATGTTGGCTGAATAATACTTCTGACTAATGAAAAATATGTATGCATGTGTGTGTGAATGTGTGCGTATGAGAGAGAGAGAGAGAGATTGAGTGTCGGGGAAGGCATTTTGAAACTCTTTCAATCCTTATTGTGTTTATAATATGACTTGTGATATTCTGTTCCTTGAAAAAAAAGTCAACAACACAATAAACATTAAGACTACTTAATATTGGTCTGTTTAAAAAATTAATATTATATCAAAAATATTATTTTAAGTATACTTAATGCATTTTATTTTAAATATTTGGGGCTAAATTTCAACTTTGTTATTATGTAAATGAAAGTCACGCTTTTCTAAATAATGCCTATTTATTAAAATATTGTTTTTAATGGAGTTTTAAAAGATGCATTTTCCCCCAAATCCACATTTATAATGGATTATTGCTCTAGATATATTCTATTTTACTTACAGCACAGATGAGGTGAAGCGTCAGCCAAAATGTTAGTAAAAAGATAATAAACTATCTGGATCGGACTTTCCTTCAACATTGAGCTCTCCAGGCTCCACAGAGAGAACAGTGGAAATGGCTTTTTAACCAAGCTCATGAATGCAATCCTTTTGCCCAAGAACTGATGTTCCAAGTGCCTGGGTAGAATACAACTTGAGAAGCATATAATGAGCTTTTCCCTCAGAAACACTAACTATGGCGCATTCTCTTCAAACCAAATTTCTCTCACTCAGGGTGGTTTACTTTCTTGTAAGTTTATCAACTTTCACATGAATGAATCCCAGCAATCACAGCAATCCGCTAGCATGATGTCATTATTGGTTTACATGAGTATAAATAAGCATCTTTTAAGTACATTATAATAAGAAGTTTGGAAAACAACAATTGGATTTTAGAAGAAAAACATAGGGTTCTTTAATGCCAATGCAATAAGATTTAGTTGAGAAAAATGGGGTGAGTTCTTTTTTTCATAATTCTCATAAGTGGAATCAGGAATGAAATGTCAGGAATGGAACTAATTTTCTACAGGGGAAGAGAACACACATAAACCATTATAATTCCTATAAACTTCTAAATCAGCTAAAATATATTCCAAATAAAAAAAATATTCAAGAATGAATATTTTCTGCTGAAATTCTCAAATGCATTGGGCAAACACAAAGTCCAGTAATACACAGGTAAAAAACTTTGTTTCTTCTAAGATAAAGGAAGTTATTAAAAACAAAAAAAGAACTCTCTAATCTTTATTTTAAAAAATCATTAGAATCTGGTTGATTTTTTTAATTGACTTTAAGCAATAAATTCCATAATATAAAAGAGGATTTACTAAGACATTTTAATTATGAACTAATTTATCAAGATACATTTAATGAAATTCACATCATTTTTCTCTTGTTTCTCCATCCACTTTTCTCTCCCCCCACCCATTCCCCACATATAAAAATTCACCAATGCTTATTAGCAGATTGCCAGGCTAGGCATGATTTGGTCTACATATTTATCCTGAGGACAAAATAATTAATAAAAAAAAAAATCTTATCACTCAAAAACGAGTAAATGTTGCATAATGGAAACCTAATCTAGTATAACTGAGAAATCTGCCCTTCCTTGAAGCTTCTTATAAAATCAAGTTTTACAAGATTTTCCCTTCACTAAATTATTTTCAAAAATATCCTTATTTGACAATAATTTCTCCTAGATAGAAAACGATTTTTTTCTTCTAAACCTAGAATTCTTGAGCTGTCTTTAACTTTGACACCACCTTCAGCCTGATCCGATTCATTCATTTCATCAAATTTTACTGAGTGCCTATGAAGCACCAAGTAATGTGCTAGTTCTAGAACTAAAACTCATAGTTCTCTTCCAGCGAGCCAAGATCTACTGTGTGGCAGGCACATCAATAGACAACCACAAAGTAAGATGCAGGCACAAATAGCTAAGGAAACAATCAGGAAAGAACCTTAGCAAGGTCAGGTCCTGGAAAGACTCACAAAAGAAATAAAGCCTGGTTTGAACTTTGAGGGATATGAGGAAGTGGGAGCAATACAAGTCTGTTGGGTTGGAAGGGAGATAAGCTCTAGATCTCTCAGGCAAGGCATGAAGGATATGCCAAAGCTAGGAGGAAACAGGGATCAGGGTTTTTTTTCTGGAACCCACAAGTAATTAACTATAGGTGTAACTCAGTGCAGAGAGCACAAAGTTGATGGATGGTACTGGAGAAGTAGGTAAAAACTGAATCTTGCTTTAGATTTTATGATTTAGCAGTAGGGAATAATAGAAGGATTTTAGGCAGGCATGTGATGTGATTACACGATCCAATTAGAAGTATGACAAATGGTTTAGAAGGGGCAAAAATGGTGAAGAGATTATTCCACTTATCAATTGTACAAGCTTGCTAAATTGCATAACTTTTCTGAACCTCAGCTTTCTAATAAAAAAAAACAAACAAACTAGTGGCTACATTTTAAAGTTGTTGTGAAGGTTAGAGGATATGTATATTAAGCAGCTAGTATAGTGACAGAAATCTATTAGGCACTTACTAGTAGATTCCCTTCACTAGCTCCTAGCCTCTGGAAATTTAGTCTCCAATTTTGTAAGGAAGATGATTTTTCTCTACAACATAATTCCTCTCTCTCTCTCATGACAACCCACTCTTTCATCTGAGCAAAGAATGAGGAGGTAGCTCTCTTGCTGGGAACTGATTAACGTGTACATGTATGTGGTTAGAAAAGGAAACAAGTCATTTTTAAATAGGTATCTCAAAGGACATCACACATTGCATGCACTATGCAGCTTGGACTAAAAATCCAGGCAGAAATAGTGATTCAGAAAAACTCTAATACTGCTATTTTGCCATACAATCACAAAGGAGATGTGTTTGCTAGAGCCATCTCAGTGAAGAACGCTAGCTAGCACTGAGCAGATCTAAATATATTTTTGCAGGTGGATAGATTGTTAGTTTCCAAGTCGGCTTGTCATGGTGAGTGATATTTAAGTGTGAAGATCAGCTGCGAAGTTGTTCACATTACCAGTTTCTCTTTCTTGGCTATCATTTCACAAGACAAAGTCAGTGAACCAGATAAGGGAAAATGTGGATATATATGTTTGCATATGTTTGTCTTTTTTACCCTTTCCTTCTGTATCCTGTTCTCCAGTTGGTTTATTTCCCCTAAATTAGTGCTACATATTACAAAGAAAAATGCTTTCACATAAACACTTTCTGTTTGACCTCAAATTAGTCTTTGAAGGAGAAAAAAGCATTTTCAAATGATTTCAGAAAAGTAAGATTCCTATGTTGAAGCTTTAAAATTTTTTTCAAAGCTATGCCTAAGGAAATTTTCAGAAAATAAGCAACTGGACAGACTGGTTGTAATTGTCTCCCTTGTGGAACACAGTGTTAATTTCAGGAAAATTTAACTGTGTAATTGAGTGGCAATTAAGTGGTGTAGAGACTGCTAGTCGTGGGTTAAAATAATTTGTCAGGCTTAATTAATTGCTAGAACGACTGATAGCCCTGTCAACTTGGCAAGTAAGTTCACTGACCTTAAAATTCAGCTGAGCTCAAGAGAAAGACTGACAAAATAATTTGTAGAATGTGACAGAGATAGCTAGAGATAAGTAACATATGAAGGTAGAGGATATACCACCAGAAAAGATAAAATAGAGATGGTATTTTCAAAAACTTTTATGCCCACATATCTCCAGAGACAAGACCCCAGGAGCCAAATATCTATCCTGCTCATGTATTGCACATAAGATTTTTTTATACTTTTAATGACTTCCTACTTTTCAGTTTGCACTGAGCACATGATAAATAGGTCAAATCCTGTGCCATGTCCACTTAATCTCAAGTTTTGAGAAAAGAAATAGCCATAAATCCAGCCAAGTATACAGCACTAAGTGTCTTCCTTCCCATTAACTGCCAACATTTAGGCTTCCATGTAATTCTCTCAAGGTTGAAATAATGCCACTCCATTCCCCTTTTTTATATTAGGGACAAATGGGTATTTTTTTACCCTGTAGTTTGGGGAACTTTTAAAAACTCAAGACTCCCTGACACCTAAAATAACAGGCCACCCCTCCTTGATGTTCACTTGTCTTTAATTGGTGGAATGAGAGACAAAGGAAAACAATGGGCAATATTTTTACTTCTTCCAAAGTTTTATAAATGAGAAAAGCCACTCCTTGAACAAAGTGACTGAACTGTGGTACAGAAGTTCTAATCATTTCAGCTATTCCTAAAAATAGAAGCAATCTTCTGATTTGTCAGGGGATGTACTACATCATCCACAGAGAGGGCTAAAGTAATCACATAAGCTATGTTACATTTTATAATTTTGCAGTCATAGAGTATATAGGTAGTAATGATCCAGAAAGCAATAATTAGAAAGAAGGAGAATACTGACTATAGCGAAGCAGTTCCAGAAAAAAGAATCTGGATAAAACTTAGATACTTTGTATCAGATACATTTTAAGTGCCATATCAGATCATCTTAGCATCATGTGTCTCCTGTCTTGGGGACCTCTTTCACTTCCTACAACCATTGCATGACTACTGTGCTCAACTCTGATTAGGTTATTCTCCAAATTCCAATATCTGTCTAAAGAGAAAGTCATGTCTGTGGCCTTTCTGAAGATGATCATGCAAAGTTGAACAACCAGTCACGACTGATACCAGTAACTGGTCTTTGATTTGACTTTTCTTCTTTCCTGTTTCAATCCCCTTTGCCCTCACTTCTGCTCTACGGAATTTCATTCCACTGTAAGCTAACAGTAGTCTATAAACCTTTTTCTTGCATCTGCTTTCCAGTAACCCATAGTAGAACATAATTCCTTTCAGAAGTAGCAAAAGAAAAATAAATTCTTAAGTAAAAATGGAATAGCATGGTGTCAATAAGATATAAAAACTAAAATACTATGACTTCTTTTTATTGAAACACAGCTCTAAGTCTTCCAAGGCAATAATGAGATATTCAGGAGTTCCACGTTACTCATATATTTAACTGGGACGAACTATTTGGGCAACGAGGATGTTCATACTATTGTCAATTTCAAAAGGAAGAATGTAAGATGTGTGAATTGCTGCAGTCTGTCATAGCTAGGGCACTTTGTCTTTGTGTATTGATGCCTCTGCTTTAGAACTAAGAATCCTTAGTTCTAGTGAATATGTTCATATCCATAACTTCAGTTATTAACAGCCTCAATAGTTGTAGCAGAAATCAGGTTTTAGAACCTACAGGCTGTACTGTTATCTCCTCTATCCATTTCTCATACTCTTTCAGAGTTATCTTGCCTGAAGGGCTTCTTTCCACTGGTGTGAAACCAAATTTTTTATTTCTCATTTAAACTGGCAACACACTACTTTTAGTCATGACTATCTTTCCAGTGGAGTGTTTTTAAAATCTCTAAGAAAGAGTCAAATCTAGTGGAAATTAATGAACTGGAGCTTTCTGAGTTTTTGTTTAAATATATGTAATTTCAATGTGAACTCTAATTGCAAAAAGGCAAGATCAAAGAACTAGGGAAAATATCAGACATTTGCAAACACTGGAATCAATGATATTTCCCAGTCCTTGACAAAACGTCGAAAATGTAGTTAAGCTCTCTCTAGAGAGTGATAAATTAGGATTACACACGATCAATGAAATATGCTGCTATATTTTCATACCATTTATTTGTTTTATTTCTAATAAATTATTGGGTTAACTTTTGTGTGTGTAGGCATTTCAGTTGAAAAAAAAAGGGAAAATGTGATGCCATATATGCCATATTAATGCTTAACTTTTAAAGTTTTGTTTACCAAGTTGATTATTATTTTATCACATAAACATTTATCAGGCAATTTTGAAATGCCAGAATCATACTTGACATTAAGCTTCTAAGAACTACTTAAACATAGTTTTAATGTTCAACAACCTAACATCTAGTATCTGGAGTCAAAAAAGTAAATTAAACATGACAGTTTATTATAATCCAAGTTATGAGAGATTTATATATGTGGAGGATTACTGGATCATGGGGTAGAAGCACATATATTAGAAACCTTGGGGATAAGAGTTGAGGATCAAGGGAGACTTCTCTGAGAAAATAAAAGTTCAGTCTTTAAGGATGAGTTGGAGTTATTTGGGCACATATTGGGTGTTGAGTTTGTAAAAAGAGTGTATTCCATATAAATGTTAAGAGCCATGCTGGTGTTAAATGGTATCATGCAAATAAAGAATCTGCAAGTCATTGCTCATGGCTGGATCAAATGTTGAGGGGTAAAGTGGTATGAGACAAAGCATGCAAGATAGGAGTACAAAGCTAAACTAGTAGTTCTGAAATCTGTGGGAAGCACTGGAAGCCTTTTTTAAATAAGTGTATATTGTGATTAGGTTTGTGTTGGAAGAGATCTCTTGATCAGTGTCAGGGAGGAAGAAATTGTCCTATACCCTTCTAGGTTTTTCTGGTTGACTTAAGAATTCAATTGACATGAGACAGATTAACAGGAAAAAATCAAACAAAAGTAAAATAACATGTAAACATGGGAGATACCCAGGTAAACTGAGTAACTCACCAAAATGGCTGAAATCCTCACCTTAAATACCATCTTTAGCTACAGACAAAAGAGGATGTTGAGGGTAGTGGTTTGGGACCTTAAAGGCAAGGAAAACAATTCACATGGAGATGGAAAAGCAAATATTTTGAAAGCAAATATTTGCTGGGCCACGCAGTTTACAATGGGACACAGAATAAACTCTGATATCCAAGCCCTGCAAGTTTCCTCCACCACACCTAGACCCATATTCTTTTTGGGTATCTCTGGTAATAGCTGTATTCCAGGACCAGGCCCTGTTTCTAAATTCTTTATGCAGCTAAGGGGGAGGTAAAAAGAAAGATTTCCTGAGTCTTCTGTTTCTTAAAAATAATCAGCCTAAATTAATTCTCATGCCAAAGAGACATTTTGGGGTTGCAAATTTTGCATCCCAACATCAGTATGTAGGAAGACTGGAACAGAGCCCAATTGCAGACAGAGACCAGTTAAGCATCTATTGCTCTAAGCAAAAAAACGAGTGTTAGAAGAAAAGCAGTGGGAGTGGAAATAGCAGGCGATCAATAGGATAGATTTTAGGAGGGAAAGTTAATTGGTCTTGGTGACAGAATAAAGGAAGTAATCAAGATAATGTTATTAAGTATGAATAATAAGTTTCTAGCTGAGGCAACCTGGTGGTGGGTGCTGGTACCTTTAACTAAGAAAGAAAAACCAGGCCTACAAGGATGTTTGGGAGCAAGAAGCAATTTCGAGTTCATTTTTTAAATATGTTAAACTTGAGAATTATTTGGGGGAATACAAATAATTGTATTGTAAAGTCTGAGAATGCAGGTAGGTGTATGGTTCTGAAATTTAAAAGAAGGAATTGAACCCAAGATATGTATTTGGAAGTCATCACTATTTAAGTGACAACTGAAAGTATACAAGTGGATGAGGTTTCCCAGGCAGAGATACAAAATTTTAAAAGTACAATAGAACATTTCAGAAAATCTGAGCACAGGAAGGACAAGTATTGAGGAAAACTGAAAAGGAGCAAGTGTAGTGGAAATAATGTCAAAGTTGTATAATGTTAGCAGCTACCAAGTACTGAACGTTTAGCATGTGTTAGACACTGAGTTATATGCCTTAAATGTTATCTCACAAAAACTTTGCAACAAATATAGAATTATTATCACCTATATCTAAAATGAGAAACTAGGGCTCAGAATGGTTGTCAATTATGTAGATGTAACAGCTAATATGAGGTATACTGACTGGGACAGACTGTATTTTCCAAAATAGTTACAAAAACAGTCCTCATTCCAAATGTCCTAGAAATGTGTTGTCTCTCCATCAAAAGAAGGCTATGCCCCATCCCTTTAAACCTGGGCTTTCTTTGACATCTGCCTCCACCAAGAGCTCATGGTGAAAAGGATACAACGTGACTTTGAAGACAAGGTGATCAAAATGTCATGCACTTTCTCCTAGTTCTTCTGAAATGGTCACTTTTAGTAATAGTCTGCATGGTGTGAGGAAACCCAAGCAGCAGGTGTAGAGCTCCACATGAAGAATTAGAACCACTGGTCCATAGTCCAGGTGAATTCTCTGTTGGCAGCACCAATTTGTTAGTTACATTAAGTGAAGCATGATTGTTGTTTTAAGTCACCAAGTTTTGGGTTGGATTTTTAAGCAACAATAGACAAACTACATAAATTTGGGTACCTAGAAGTAGGGAGTTGACGTAACAACACCTAAGACTGTGACATTGGCTTTGAAACTGGACAATGAGTAGAAGCTGAAAATGCCTCAAAGAGATTCTTAGAAAAGGCCTAAAGGACCTCAAGAAGCTATAGGTAAGGGCAGAAAAGTAATGAAAATGTGACCAGAAGTTAGCTGAAAGGAAATAATTGTTATGTACTTGTTTAGTTTTGAGAGTTCTTTATATATCCAGGATACATTAAGTTCTTTCTTAGACAGGTGATTTGCAAATATTTTCTCCCAGTCTGTGACTTTTATTTCCAATCACTGTTTACTTTTTAGTGGAACAGTGACTTCCAAAGAGCAGGCGTTCTTAATTTTGAAGAAGTACAATTTATAAATAATTTTTCATTTTTGGAATGTGACTTCAGTGTTATATCCAGGAAAGTGTTGTCTTGTCAACATCACAAAGATTTTCACTTATGTTTTCTTTTAGAAGTGTTTTGCATTTATGTCTTACATGTCTACAATCCATTTTGAGTTAGTTTTTGTGTATGATGTAAGATCAAGAACTGAATTAAGTTTGTTTTGTTTTGTTTTTGCATATGTATACCAACTGTACCAGCACCATTTATTTAAAAGACTATCCTTCTCCATTCAATTGTCTTTGCACATTTGTGAAAATCAACTGACCAAGTATAAGTGGCTCCATTTCTAGACTCTATTTTGTTGCGTTTATCTGTTTTCTACCTTTCACCAATACCACACTCTCCTGATTGCTATAGCTTTATAGTAAGTTTTGAAATCAAGTTGTGAGAGTCTTCCAACTTTATTCTACTGTTTAAAAATTCATTTTGGCTTCTAGTTATTTATTTTTCCATATAAATTTTCATATTAATTTGAGTTCTACAAGAAACCCTGTTAGGCCTTTGAATGGAATTTTGTTGAATCCATCACTTTGAGAAGAAGTTATATCTTGACAATAAATAGTGAGTCTTCCAATCCATGAAAGGGTATGTCTCTCCACTTATTTTGGTCATATTTGATTTTTGTTTATTGGAGTTTTGTAGTTGTGAGGCTTACAGATCTTGTACATATTTTGTATCATATTTCTGATACTATATAAATGTTAGTTTGAAAATCAATTTTAAATTGTTCATTGCTATTATATAAACATACAATTGATTCCTGTATTTTGTTTGTATACTCTAATCTTGCTAAACTCACTAATTATTTATTGTCATACTTTTTGTAGATTCTTTGAATTATTCTATATAGATAATCATGTTGATACAGTTTTATTTCTTCCTTCCCAATCTGTATGCCATTGCTTTCTTTTACTTGTTCTATTGCTCCAGATCAGAGCTACAGGAAAATGGTGAATAGCAGTGGTAAGATTGGACATCTTGCCATTTTCTTGATGTTAGGAAGAAAATATTCAGTCTTTCACCTTTTACATTAGCTGTAGGTTTATGGTACATGCCCTTTCACACACCGATGAAATTATTTTCAATTCCTTGCCCACTGAGATTTTCTATCATGAATGGATACTGAATTTTGTCAAAATTTTTTTTGCATCTATTGGAATGTTCATATAGTTTTCTTCTTTATTCTGTTGATATGATAAATTAATCTGATTGACTTTCAAATGTAGCACTAATCTTGCATTCCCAGAATAAACCCACTTTGCCACACAATGTTTTCCTTTTTATACATTGTTGGATTTTATGTACTAAAATTGAGTAAGAAATTGGAAGATAGATATTTTTCTCTTCCAATGCCTTCCACTGTTTTTGGTGTAAGTGTAATGATGACTTCAATGAATAAACAGGGATGTGTTTCCTCCTCTTCAAATTTCTAGAAGAGTTTTTTATAGAATTGCTATTATTTTTTCTTTAATGTCTGTTAGAAACCACCAGTGAAGACATCTGTGCTTGACTTTTTTTTTTTTTTTTTTTTTGGGAAAGTTTTAAACTACAAATTCAATTCCTTTAATAGATTTAAAGTTATTCAGGTTATTTATTTCTCCTTGAGTGTCGGTAATTTGCATCTTTCGTGGAATTTTTCCATTTAATCTAAGTTTCAAATTAATTGGTATAAAGTTTTTATTACTTATCTATTGCTGTGTAAGTAATTACCTCAATGTGTAATACTTAAAACAACAAACATTTATTATATCCAGTTCCTCTGGTTCAGGAATTCAGAAGCAGCTTATCTGGATGATTCCGGCTCACGGTCTCTCATTTGGTTGCAGTCAGCTGAAGGCTTGATGAGTCACAGTATCCAGTTCCAAGATGGATCATTCACATGGCTGTTGGAAGAAGAGCTCAGTTCCTTGATGACTCTCGGCAAAAGGCCTTAGTTCCTTACCACATGGGCCTCTCCATAAGCTGCTTAAGTATTTAAGCTTCCTATCAACATGAAAATTTCTCCGAGAGCAAGGAATATAGGACAGAGTGAGAGAGGAGGAAGCCATAGTGCCTTACGTTCGCACAGCATCATTTCCACTTCATCCATTTGTTAGAAACAAACTGCTAAATCCAGCTTACAACTGCAGGAGAGGGCAATAAGACTCCACTTTTTACTTTTTTTTTTTTTTTTTACAGACAATTATTGAAGAATTTTTATTTTGGTAAAAGATACACATTTTGCCACCTAATATTTCTGACATTTTAAAGTATATCCCTATGAAGCAGTTCTTTTTTTTTTTTTATTTTAGAATTTTATTTATTTTTTTATACAGCAGGTTCTTTTTAGTCATCAATTTTATACACATTAGTGTATACATGTCAATCCCAATCGCCCAATTCATCACACCACCCCCTCACCACGGTGCCGCTTTCCCCACTTGGTGTCCATACGGTTGTTCTCTACATCTGTGTCTCAATTTCTGCCCTGCAAACCGGTTCATCTGTACCATTTTTCTAGGTTCCACATATATGCGTTAATATACAATATTTGTTTTTCCATTTCTGACTTACTTCACTCCGTATGACAGTCTCTAGATCCATCCACGTCTCTACAAATGACCCAATTTCGTTCCTTTTTATGGCTGAGTAATATTCCATTGTATATATGTACCACAACTTCTTTATCCATTCGTCTGTCGAAGGGCATTTAGGTTGCTTCCATGACCTGGCTATTGTAAATAGTGCTGCAATGAACACAGGGGTGCATGTGTCGTTTTGAATTATGGTTTTCTGTGGGTATATGCCCAGTACTGGGATTGCTTGGTCATATGGTAATTCTATTTATAGTTTTTTAAGGAACCTCCGTACTGTTCTCCATAGTGGCTGTATCAATTTACATTCCCACCAACAGTGCAAGAGGGTTCCCTTTTCTCCACACCCTCTCCAGCATTTGCTGTTTGTAGATTTTCTGATGATGCCCATTCTAACTGGTGTGAGGTGATAGCTCATTGTAGTTTTGATTTGCATTTCTCTAATAATTAGTGATGTTGAGCAGCTTTTCATGTGTTTCTTGGCCATCTGTATGTGTTCTTTGGAAAAATGTCTATTTAGGTCTTCTGCCCATTTTTGGACTGAGTTGTTTGTTTCTTTAATACTGAGCTGCATGAGCTGTTTATATATTTTGGAGACTAATCCTTTGTCCGTTGATTCGTTTGCAAATATTTTCTCCCATTCTGAGGGTTGTCTTTTCATCTTGTTTATGGTTTCCTTTGCTGTGCAAAAGCTTTGAAGTTTCATTAGGTCCCATTTGTTTATTTTTGTTTTTATTTCCATTACTATAGGAGGTGGATCAAAAAAGATCTTGCTGTGATTTATGTCAAAGAGTGTTCTTCCTATGTTTTCCTCTAAGAGTTTTATAGTGCCCGGTCATACTTTTAGGTCTCTAATCCATTTTGAGTTTATTTTTGTGTATGGTGTTAGGGAGTGTTCTAATTTCATTCTTTTATATGTAGCTGTCCAGTTTTCCCAGCACCACTTATTGAAGAGACTGTCTTTTCTCCATTGTATATCCTTGCCTCCTTTGTTATAGATTAGTTGACCAGAGGTGCGTGGGTTTATCTGTGGGCTTTCTATCTTGTTCCATTGATCTATGTTTCTGTTTTTGTGCCAGTACCATATTGTCTTGATTACTGTAGCTTTATAGTATAGTCTGAAGTCAGGGGGTCTGATGCCTCCAGCTCCATTTTTTTTCCCTCAACACTGCTTTGGCTATTCGGGGTCTTTTGTGTCTCCGAACAAATTTTAAGATTTTCTGTTCTAGTTCTGTAAAAAATGCCATTGGTAGTTTGATAGGGATTGCATGGATTCTGTAGATTGCTTTGGGTAGTATAGTCATTTTCACAGTATTGATTCTTCCAATCCAAGAACATGGTATATCTCTCCATCTGTTAGTATCACCTTTAATTTCTTTCATCAGTGTCTTATAGTTTTCTGCCTACAGGTCTTTTGTCTCCCTAGGTAGGTTTATTCCTATGTATTTTATTCTTTTTTGTTGCAATGGTAAATTGGAGTGTTTCCTTAATTTCTCTTTCAGATTTTTCATCATTAGTGTATAGGAATGCAAGAGATTTCTGTGCATTAATTTTGTATCCTGCAACTTTACCAAATTCATTGATTAGCTCTAGTAGTTTTCTGGTGGCATCTTTAGGATTCTCTATGTATAGTATCATGTCATCTGCAAACAGTGACAGGTTTACTCCTTGTTTTCTGATTTGTATTCCCTTTATTTCTTTTTCTTCTCTGACTGCTGTGGCTAGGACTTCCAAAACTATGTTGAATAATAGTGGCGAGAGTGGACATCCATGTCTTGTTCCTGATCTTAGAGGAAATGCTTTCAGTTTTTCACCATTGAGAATGATGTTTGCTGTGGGTTTGTGGTGTATGGACTTTATTATGTTGAGGTAGACTCCCTCTCTGTCCACTTTATGGAGAGTTTTTATCATAAATGGTTGTTGAATTTTGTCAAAAGATTTTTCTGCATCTATTGAGACGATCATATGGTTTTTATTCCTCAATTTGTTAATATGGTGTATCACATTGATTGATTTGAGTATATTGAAGAATCCTTGCATCCCTGGGATAAATCCCACTTGATCATGGTGTATGATCCTTTTAATGTGTTGCTGGATTCTGTTTGCTAGTATTTTGTTGAGGATTTCTGCATCTATATTCATCAGTGATATTGGTCTGTAATTTTCTTTTTTTGTAGCATCTTTGTCTGGTTTTGGTATCAGGGTGATGGTGGCCTCATAGAATGAGTTTGGGAATGTTCCTTCCTCCACAATTTTTTGGAAGAGTTTGAGAAGGATGGGTGTTAGCTCTTCTCTAAATATTTGATAGAATTCACCTGTGAAGCCATCTGTTCCTGGACTTTTGTTTGTTGGAAGAGTTTTAATCACAGTTTCAGTTTCATTACTTGTGATTGGTCTGTTCATATTTTCTATTTCTTCCTGGTTCAGTCTTGGAAGGTTATACCTAAGAATTTGTCCATTTCTTCCAGGTTGTCCATTTTATTGGCATAGAGTTGCTTGTAGTCGTCTCTTAGGATGCTTTGTATTTCAGTGTTGTCTGTTGTAACTTCTCCTCTTCATTTCTAATTTTACTGATTTGAGTCATCTCCCTCTTTTTCTTGATGAGTCTGGCTAATGGTTTATCAATTTTGTTTATCTTCTCAAAGAACCAGCTTTTAGTTTTATTGATCTTTGCTATTGTTTTCTTTGTTTCTATTTCATTTATTTCTGCTCTGATCTTGATGATTTCTTTCCTTCTGCTAACTTTGGGTTTTGTTTGTTCCTCTTTCTGCAGTTCCTTTAGGCATAAGGTTAGATTGTTTATTTGAGATTTTTCTTGTTTCTTGATGTAGCTTGTATAGCTATAAACTTCCCTCTTAGACCTGCTTTTGCTGCATCCCATAGGTTTTGGATCTACGTGTTTTCATTGTCATTTGTCTCTAAGTATTTTTTGACTTCCTCTTTGATTTCTTCAGTGATCTCTTGGTTATTTAGTAACGCATTGTTTAGCCTCCTTGTGTTTATTTTTTTTTTAACATTTTTTTCCCTGTAATTCATTTCTAATCTCATAGCGTTGTGGTCAGAAAAGATGCTTGATATGATTTCAATTTTCTTAAATTTACTGAGGCTTGATTTGTGACCCAAGATGTGATCTATCCTGGAGAATGTTCCGTGCGCACTTGAGAAGAAAGTGTAATCTGCAGTTTTTGGATGGAATGTCCTATAAATATCAATTAAATCTATCTGGTCTATTGTGTCATTTAAAGCTTCTGTTTCCTTATTTATTTTCATTTTGGATGATCTGTTCATTGGTGTAAGTGAGCTGTTAAAGTCCCCCACTATTATTGTGTTACTGTCGATTTCCTCTTTTATAGCGGTTAGCAGTTTCCTTATGTATTGAAGTGCTCCTATGTTGGGTGCATATATATTTATAATTGTTATATCTTCTTCTTGGATTGATCCCTTGATCATTATGTAGTGTCCTTCCTTGTCTCTTGTAACATTCTTTATTTTAAAGTCTTATTTTATCTGACATGAGTATTGCTACTCCAGCTTTCTTTTGATTTCCATTTGCATGGAATATCTTTTTCCATCTCCTCACTTTCAGTCTGTATGTGTCCCTAGGTCTGAAGTGGGTCTCTTGTAGACAGCATATATATGGGTCTTGTTTTTGTATCCATCCAGCAAGCCTGTGTCTTTTAGTTGGAGCATTTAACCAATTCACGTTTAAGGTAATTATCGATATGTATGTTCCTATGACCATTTTCTTAATTGTTTTGGGTTTGTTTTTGTAGGTCCTTTTCTTCTCTTGTGTTTCCCACTTAGAGAAGTTCCTTTAGCATTTGCTGTAGAGCTGGTTTGGTGGTGCTGAATTCTCTTAGCTTTTGCTTGTCTGCAAAGCTTTTGATTTCTCCATCGAATCTGAATGAGATCCTTGCTGGGTAGAGTAATCTTGGTTGTATGTTCTTCCCTTTCATCACTTGAAGTATATCATGCCACTCCCTTGTGGCTTGTAGTGTTTCTGCTGAGAAATCAGCTGTTAACCTTATGGGAGTTCCCTTGTATGTTATTTGTCATTTTTCCCTTGCTGCTTTTAATAAGTTTTCTTTGTCTTTAATTTTTGCCAATTTGATTACTATGTGTTTTGGTGTGTTTCTCCTTGGGTTTATCCCGTATGGGACTCTCTGCACTTCCTGGACTTGGGTGGCTATTTCCTTTCCCATGGCAGGGAAGTTTTCGACTATAATCTCTTCAAATATTTTCTCGGGTCCTTTCTCTCTCTCTTCTCCTTCTGGGACCCCTATAATGCGAATGTTGTTGCGTTTAATGTTGTCCCAGATGTCTCTTAGGCTGTCTTCATTTCTTTTCATTCTTTTTTCTTTAGTCTGTTCCACAGCAGTGAATTCCACCATTCTGTCTTCCAGGTCACTTATCCGTTGTTCTGCCTCAGTTATTCTGCTATTGATTCCTTCTAGTGTATCTTTCATTTCAGTTATTGTATTGTTCATCTCTGTTTGTTTGTTCTTTAATTCTTCTAGGTCTTTGTTAAACATTTCTTGCATCTTCTCGATTTGCCTCCATTGTTTTTCCGAGGTCCTTGATCATCTTCACTATCATTATTCTGAATTTTTTTTTGGAAGGTCGCCTATCTCCACTTCATTTAGCTGTTTTTCTGGGGTTTCATCTTGTTCCTTCATCTGGTACATAGCCCTCTGCCTTTTCATCTTGTCTATCTTTCTGTGAATGTGGTTATTGTTCCACAGGCTGCAGGATTGTAGTTTTTTTTGCTTCTCCTGTCTGCTCTCTCTCAAGACTACTTTTTAAAAGGGAATTAATAAAGAATTATGGATTATATTTTAAAACTACTATAAAGTTATTCACATTTCTCCCTTATTATTTTATCTGATTTGTAGGGATATTCACTCTCTCAATATTGATCTTGGTAATTTTGCCATATCTTTTGGAAGTGGATTAGATTTACCGATCTCCACAAATAACCAGTTTTTGTTTCATTGATTTTTTTCAGTTGTCTTCGTTTTCTATATCGTTATTTGTGCTTTCATCTTTACTATTTTCTTTCTTCTATGAAAATTATCTTTCCTCTAAAATTGGGCTTGATTACTATTTTGTTGTTGTTTGCTTTATTATGTGTAAGATTAAGTCAGTAGTTTGAGAGCTTTATAGGCATTTAGTACTATAAATTTCCCTCTAAGCCCTATTTTAGTTAACTTTCATTAATTTTGACATGTTCATTCTCATTCATTGCAAGATATTTTTCTAATTTTTCCTTTATATTTTGGTGTTGGTTTGGCTAGGAATCTGTTATTTCATTTTCATGTACTTGGAAATTTTCAAAATATCTTCCATTATTAATTTTGAATTTAATTCTATTGTAATCAGAGAGCATACTTTATATAGTTTGAGTACTTTTAAATGCATTGAGAGTAGTTTTATTGCTCAGAACATGGTATATTCTGATGAAAGTTCTTTGGGGCCTTAAAAATATTATACATTCTACATTGTTGTGTATCAGTTAGGTCAGATTGGTTGATAGAGTGTTTAAGTCTTCTATATTCTCACTGATTTTGTGTCATTGTTTTCTCTTAGTTATTGAGAGAACAGTGTTGATGTCTCCAACTATAATGGTGAATTTGTCTATTTCTTTTTGCCATCCTATCCATTTTTGCTTGATGTATATTTAATCTCTGTTATTGGGCTCCTAAATCTTTAGGATTTATGTCCTTTTGATGAATTTATGATGGTTTTATCAATATTAAAATTTCTTTTGCTCTCAAATCTAATTCATGTGATACTACTATAACTACTCAATTTTATTTTTCTTTTTTAACTTCAATTTTCTTTTGATAACTTTTTGCATGGTATATATTTTCCATGTTTTTACTTTATACCTTTAAATTTAATTAGGTTTGTTGTATTTAATGCATAATCAGATACAGATTTTTCCAATATGATAGTCTCTATTAGGGTATTTACCATTTAAATCTAATGTGGTTATTGACATGGTTGGATTTAAATCTAGCAGCTTGGTATCTGTTTTCTATTCTTCAAATGTCCCTTTGTCCCTTCTTCCCCCTATTTTTCTGCCTTCTAAGGAATAAATGAGTAATAAATGAGAAATATTGCAAAATGACAAATGCAACTCTAAAGTGATTTGAAAATTCAGACTGAAGGTGAACTCTTTTTCTAGAATGACTGCAAAAAAATGTTATTTAGAATCATAGGAAGAATTCAGCCAGCCCTATGATTTAGTGTGAGCAGGATGAAATAGTTAATCACTCAACAGATATTTATTAAGCTCCTTCTAGGTAACTACCATTTAATAATGCATTTTCCTCTACTCACATACAAAAACGTATAATTTAACTTTGTCAATCAAGCAGAATACTGTGTATTTCTTGATACCCATTTGTCAAAGATAAAACCAAAAGCAGTAAAATTATGAATGATGAAATTCACAAAAGTTATGAAGCACTTTTTAGACCAGTTATTATGTTTATAGTTAATTCTATTGTCCAGTAAGATATTTTCTAGTCAATATCTTTTTGGAATAATTCAAACTACAGCTCTATTTCTCAATCTTAAGTATTATTACTATTATTATTATCAGTTGTTGTAATAAACAAGTTGTTCCAATGACACACACTGTAAAAATTCTAAACACATCTAGAAGTAAACAGTACTTTAAGTTATACATTCAATATCATGGCAAACAAAATTTACTTTCTCAGCTCTTTCAATTGCTGTCTGCTAATTCTGAAGCTGCTTAGTTATTATGTTTATTTGTTTATCTAGATCAGAATAAGGTCTAAAACACAACTGAGGACATGATCGTCCTGGGCAAGGAGTATACTTTCATTGGTACAATAATGGATGCATCTGAAATACCTTTCTTAACTCTCATTTTGGGCTACACTAGGCAGGGTTAAAGGATTTCAATCTGGATTAAAGGATTAGGTAATTCATAAACTAGTGTTTCATCTTAGAAAAGAAGGAAACATTCATTTAAATTCTTTGTGTCAAGGGATGAATGACTATTTATGCTTTGCAAGTATGCTTTTTTTCCATTTAAGCTACAATAGCAATATTTTATTTTTCAGTCTTTTGCCATGTTGATCCCCTGCTCATCTTTCATATTGAATGCTTAGATATGCCTTATGGGCTACAAAAAGTACACTGCAGTTAAGTATCACTGCCTCTGATGATAATGTTCTTAGGTAATCATTGTTGTAAGTCACAAGAAATATGATAGCAAAAACAGAAAAAAAAACTGAAGAGAAGTGTAAAAATATTCCCTAAATATTTGTATTTCTAGGAAAAAAGAATAAAGAATTTTTTTTTTTGGACATTTGTATTTTCAGCATGGGTTAAAGACTTTGCTAAGGCTTAAAACTCCAAAGGCTGTTTCCCACAAGTGATACATCAAATAACCTCCTTGCATGGTGTTCACTCCTCCATTTATTCTTAATGCACAAGCCTTTGATAACTGGCAAGGACAGCCTTGGTTAATTACTTGGTTGGACCATGGTGTTGAGCTGCCAAATTTTCTTAGTCTAAGAGATCCTGCAAAGTAAAACTTCCTGCTCTTACCATCATATTGAGATCAGAAACCATCCAAAAATTCAAACTGAGTTCCGTGACAGATTTTGACTCTCCCATGGCTAAAAGCCCATAGGCAGTACTGGATGAACTATAACCTCATACAACTGCATAGTGGTTTATTTGTGGAAAGCCATTCTAGACTCATAAATCTCTGAAATGCAAAATTTGATCACATTTCTAATTCTGTTAACTCAAATCTTTCTGCCTTCTTCTGTCCTTTTCTTTTCACTGTAAGGAGTGCCTCTCTCAAAATCATTGTGAAGATTTAAAAAGTTACCCATCAGTTGTCCTATCTCATATATTCCCAGTCTTTCCTATTCTTTCATTAGAAATTTCAACCCCAATAGACCACACTGGAAGCTTACATCTGGTCATTGCCTCCAAAAGGCACCTAGCTACTATCTCCATTTCTTTGCTTATCCTCATATTTATCTTCTTATTTGGAGAAAATGATGCTTCTATACAGAAGAAACCCCATTGCTAACCAAAGTCACTATAAAATACACCTGGTAATTAATATTTGCTCATACCTTTAGTTGTAATAGGAACTGTTGTTCAAGAAGTAGTAGTTCAAAACAGATAAGAGCATAGAAAATGGAGCCAGAGAAGTTCGATACACCTCATTTGACCAATTACTATTTGTATGATCTTGACAGCTTGTTTAGCTTTTCTGTGCCTCAGTTTCCTTATTTGTAAAGTGAGGAAAAGCATCATGTTTAGAACAATAGCTGGCTTGTAATAAACACCAAAGAAGTGCTAGTATTCTATTTACAAGAAAGTGAAATATAATCATTAAGGCTTTACTCAGAGACATCTTCTCCATTGAGTTATTTCTGGTTCTCAGGTAAGATCTGATTGATTAAGAAGACTCCTGGTAATATATCTTTCATCAAAAACCAATTCAATATAAATAAATTAATTAAAAAAATTTTATTGGAGTAGAGTTGCTTTACAATGTTGTGTTAGTTTCCACTGTAAAGCAAAATGAATCAGCTATATGTATATATATATTCCCTCTTTTTTGGATTTCCTTCCGATTTAGGTCACCACAGAGCACTGAGTAGAGTTCCCTGTGCTACACAGTAAGTTCTCATTAGTTATCTATTTTATACATAGTATCAATAGTGTAAATATGTCAATCCCAATCTCCCAATTCATCCCACCCCCCCTTTTTCCCCCTTGGTATCCATACATTTGTGCTGTACATCTGTAATTTTGTGTACTACACAGTTTTAAAGTTTCCTTGGATATGTGTTTGGAAATATGTTATGGTAGTATGTTTAAGATGTATGAATTAGAAAACAATGCTCAGCCTGTGGTTTTAAATGTTCTTCTTCAGGTTTGTTTTTTAGCAGTTGGTAGCTTCCCTAAAATGCTAGAAAACCATAGCAGATATAAATCAACAAAATATAATTTCATTTTCTTCTACTGTACTACTCAGGGAAATGAGTTTGAAAGAAACTGAATAATTATTGTACTAATTTTTGTTTAGATAATATTTCCTGTTTCATATATTTTGTAATATAAATAAAAATTATGAAACTGCTTGATATTTTTCTACCCCAAGCATTTTTGACTTTTAAATTTTAAACACTGCCATTTATTTAGTTGCCAGATACAACTATTTACTGAACATCTATTATATGTTCAGCACTTTCCTAAATACTACAGGTCATTTTCAAAACAACACTGATGATCAAGAAAAAATTTGTGGAAAATGTGTAATACAATGTAGAGCCATCAAATAAACAGAATGTACAGAAGTAATTAGTGAGTTGAGGAAAATATGTGATACTTAAGGTTTACTACATTATCGTTCATTATTGGAGCTCCCAAATATGTAAATAGAAATTCAAATTGGACCCAAATATATACAGATATTTATATAGATAGATAGATAGATAGAGATATTTGTAATACATTTTCTCTGTGAAAATGCAACCAGCAATAGAAAAACAGGCCCACTTCCACTTGCTTACCTTAAAACCACAGACACTTAAACTTCTATTCCTAATCATTAACTACTTTAGAGGGGGGATAAAAATTGAGGATGTTCACAGAACTTTCTACTCCCTCAGAAAAATAAATTATGCAATTCATTACATTCAATGGGAATAAATTTGAGTTTCTCTTGAAAATGTATTTTTTTTTTACTTTCTTCCACAAATTTTCAAAAAACCAAATGAAAAGAAATATCAAGGGTATTTGTAACTAAATAAAAAATCCTCAAATCAATGTTCTTAGTTAATTAGTGATGGCATTTCTAATCCAAATTACATATATAGATCATATTTTTGTTATTAAACTATAACTATTTTCATTAAAATTATTTCATGTCTAGTTTCATAAACCTTTGCAAAAACATCATTTAATACATTTCCAATTCTGTTAATTCAAATTATTCTGTCATCTTTTTTCCTTCACATTTTTTGGTTGTTTTTTCCCCATTATTTTGACCAACTTGATTGATATAAGACAAAAAACCTGTGACTATTTTGATTAATATTATGTGCACATGTATTTAGTATAAATAATTTTTATTCTTTCCTCTTAAAAGTATCTATATTATTTTGTTTATTTCCATTGCATAATATTTTCTTTCCTAAGAAAGTAGAGAATGTTAATAATAGAACCTCAGGACTTCTCCTAGTAAATTCTAGTAAATGTGTCAGATTGACATCATGGTTAAAGTAAAGCAAAACAAAATGCAATGACCCAAAATTGCTGACAGAAAAGAAGAAAAGACAGTGACAATTTTAACAAATTTTTAGAAGTAAAAATACGAAAGGAGAAGTGGTATGCTCATTGCTGTTAGCTCTCCAGTCATATTTCCTTTGATCCCCTTACCTTTTTCATGGACACTGGCTCTGTTTGACACTTCATCCCCTTTAGCTAATACTAGCATTTCTGTCAGAGAACTGTTTCCAGGCTGCTAGAAGCCACCCATTTACCTATATATGTCAGAAAGCAGCAGATGGCCCTTATCCAATGACTGATAGGTGTGGGAGCCTACATACACCAAATTACTTGCCTCTTGATTGGACCAACACTGGTTCTCCTGAGCTCTCATGTGGGATTGAACTAAAAAAGTCTCTGGGGCACTCTACTTGATACAATATCCTTGTTTCACCTCCTTCCCTTCCCAGTCCCACTGCCTCAACTGACTACTGTTTTTCCCTGGGAACACTTCCTACTAAACACTTTCAAAAAATTCCTCATCTTGGGATCTGCTTTTGGGAAAACACCCCAAATACAGTGATAACTGATTTAGCCCATTTGATAAAATCACCACTTAAGTTTGTGCAGAAAGACACATTAATGATAATCCATCATCAATAATAAAATCCTTCAGAACCTCTGAAAATCTCAACACTGGAGACATTGGAAATAGCTTAATGTAACTAACTTAAAAAAAAAAGGGAGAGAGACTGGTTGAAAATCTCTTTAAAAAGCATTTGGACTTTCATGTCTCACATCCTCATATATTTATCCTCTGCAAGAAAACAGAGTGGACCTGGAGATATGTGGAACTATAGAAAATAGGAGGAGTAGGGATTAGATAAAACAATACATAAAGAATTGTAAGACCCTCAGCTTTCTCTCCCTATCTAGTTCCCAGAAAGTTAGTATATGTCACCCACCCCAACTGTATACCCCCACCAAGGTTTAGAAAACTATCTTAACTAAATAAATAATTCTGGGGAAAGGAGTTTCAGATACTAACAGTTGGAAGTCTTTCACTGAAAAATGTAAGACTGACATTTAAACACCACCAAGTGACCTGCTCTGTCAATGCAATCAACTCACTCTTGAATACGGAGGGACAAATGGGCTCCCCAGCAATGCAGGGGAAGCCTCCACCAAAAAGAGAGTCCAAAACAAACAGATAAAAAAAAAGTGCCTAGGAAACAAACTAAAGAAAACTTCATAAAAACTAATTTATTTTGAGAATAAGTAAAATGTTGCAGCAAGCATAAAGACTGATATGCTATAAACAAGAAATTCAAAGAAGGAAGCCCTTGGAAATTAAAAAGATAGTTTTTTCTATGCTTCAGTGTCCTCTGGGAGGGTGAGAAGATAAATTCAAGGAAATCTCTTCAAGTGTAAGAAAAGGTAAAAACAATGTGTTGGAAAATAGAGACAGAAGTAGCAATTTGGAGTATCCAATCATAATCTTCAACATCTTTCTAACAGGATTTCCAAAAAGAGAGACAGGGAAAAAGGGTAGAGGAAATTGACAACAAAGGGATAGAAAATAGTCCCCCACCAAACCAAAGATCCCCATCTCTAGAATAAAAGGACCCACCAAATTTCCTGTATAGTGAAAGAAAAGAGGGCCACACTAAGGTACATTGCACTGCAATCAAAAACAAAGAAACAAAGAAACAAACAAAAAACAGAATAAAAGATTTTAAGAGTGTCCATAAATAAGGAGAGGAAAAAAAGTCACATTAACATAAAAGGGGAAAAAGTGACATTTCCTAATAACACACTGGATTTTATGAAATAGTGCCTTCATTATTATTCCAAGCGTGGGTGGGTGATTTATTCAAGACATTTTCTTACATACAAGCTTTCAAATAATACTTCTTATAGCACCTCGTTAGAGATTTACTAGAAAATAAGCTTTAACAAAACAGGTGACAAACTAAAAATGAGAAAGTGATAGGTTCCATAAAGTAATGAAAACTTCCTTCATTGAGTTTATACTCTAATAAAAGAAAGGCAATAAGTAAGTAGAAAACAGATGGTGATAAACATTAAATAAAAAGGGAAAGCAGGGTAAAGAGACATAATGGTTAAGAGGATACTTTCGTTAAGGTGCAAGAGAAACTTCGCTGGGACCTGAATGAAAAGCAGAAGAGCCAAAGAATACATGGACGATAGTGCTCTAGGCAGAGGGTGCACCATATGTCCCTGAGAAGGGAGCATGTTTGGCTTGTTCAAGAACAGCAATAAAGCCAGAGCAGCTGAAGCAGAGATGAGCTGGGGCGCACATGGAGAGACCAAGTGGGAGAAGTAGTAAGAGCCTATGTCATGTGGGACTCTTCAGTCTTGGAAAGGACTTCAAATTTTATTCTAAATATGACTGCCCATGAAAATCTGCTAGAGGAGTTTGATCAAGGGAGTAGTATGACCTGATTTACATTTTAAAACTCTGCTGTGTGGGGAATAGCTAGTAGGAAATCATGCATAAAAGCAGAAACACCAGGTAGGCTACTGTACTTGTTTATATACCTCCTTATGTTTCAGTACTTAATATGACTCTTTTGTTCTCAGAGTAATATTTTACATCAGTACCATTGCCTTATCATTTCCACTTATATTTGGGACATTTTGGCACATATATCTATCAGTGTGACAGGAACAATAAACAACCAAAAATCCCAGAGATGATTTCCCTAGAAACCTACTCTGACGCAATATGATGATTTTCTCATTTGTAACGATTCATTATGACTTCTGTCAATAAAGAATACATGGAAAAAAAAAAAAGAATACATGGAAACATAAAATGGCTAAAGTGTATTTATAAATTTTTGAACCAGTTATTAAAATTGCTGAAATATTTTAAGAGCATGTGGTCAGATATGACATTTCGAAACTTTGAAACTAAATAATTGAGTAGGAGGGAAAAGAAAAATAATGAGTGATTTGTTTGCACACTTCAGATTTTTAACTCTTGCAGGAACAAACTTCAGTAATAGACAATCATCACCCTAGCATATCATCATCTTCAGCACATAAAGTTAACCTGATAGTCAAATTAAATATATGAACAATTGCCTACTTGATATGTATTCCAATTTTCTTTTATTTTGTTTTTTTCTTTTTTTTCATGGATGCCATTTGATTTTCTTTTCTCACTAGAGAAGACAGAATATTTTTAATTAAAAGAAGTATGTATTTCTTAAGTGGAAGAAATGTCTATATTAAAGCAGCCATTACTACATTAAATTTACCCTGGGACCTATGCTAAAAATGGAAGATGGTGTCATAATGTGCCTCTGGTCCTTTGGGAAACTTTTCTTTTTAACTCAACAGGCTATGAAGATCATCATAAATCCTTAGGACAGTAATTCAGAAACTGCTAATGATTGCATTCTTGCATGTTAAAGAAGATGTGCAGGGTCAGCAAAGAGCTACTAATGACAAGCATGAAGAAGATGGAAATCATGACCTGCCTGCACAAGGGAATCTTTACACGCAGACTATGGTTTTCAAGCTTAAAAGTTGTCAAGAAGCTCCACTGCCATATATCCCAAATGATGCACTGATTAAGAAAGGTCAGTATGTCTTTTGGGAAGTTAACAGTCATGATATAGTAACTATGCAAAGCTGCAAGTCTCTGGAGTAGTATTTGTGTCTAATATATATGGTCACAGGAAATATAACTGCCAAGGATGCCATATTCATCATCTTGAGTAGTTTTATCAGCACTACCTGATGTCACACTCAAAAGAAAAATCACCAAAAATCTTCTTGGCCATTCAATCACGCATCCTTTGTGAGATGTGCTTGGGGTAAACTCTGTGCCTGGCTATCAGGATATAAAGATGAAAATGATACAATGTCTGTGCCCTCACAGTGCTCTAAAAAAATAAGAGGTAAAACAAATAAGGAAAATATTACAACATAGTGTGGTAATTGCTATACTAGAATTAAAATAAAAACATTAGGGGAAGTGCTAAATTGGCTTTGATGAGTTTCCATAAAAAGTATATCTATAACCTGTGATTCAAGGAGAACTTATGGAAGATATAATTAAAATGCTTATTTTTGCATGAGAAAAAAAGAAAGTATTTTTCGCATTCTCTAAATTCTTTATACTAAGATATGGTACTAAAATCTCTCAGTTCTGACTGTAACTCTGTTACTTTTTTGATAAACTACACAAGCAAAGGTCATTTCTTCATTAATTTACACATCATATAAATATTTATTATATGTCCATTATATATGATTGCATTTTCTAGAATCTGGAAATAACATTGCAAGCAAAAATAGACATTTTTACTGCAATCAGAGAAGAAAAATAAATAAAAGGAATCCAAATCAGAAAAGAAGAAGTAAAACTGTCAATGTTTGCAGATGACATGACACTATACATAGAGAAGCCTAAAGATGCCACCAGAAAACTACTAGAGCTAATCAATGAATTTGGTAAAGTAGCAGGATACAAAATTAATGCACAGAAATCTCTTGCATTCCTATAGACTAATGATGAAAAATCTGAAAGAGAATTTAAGGAAACACTCCCATTTAACATTGCAACAAAAAGAAAAAATACCCAGGAATAAACCTACCTAAGGAGACAAAAGACCTGTAGGCAGAAAACTATAAGACACTGATGAAAGAAATTAAAGATGATACAAACAGATGGAGAGATACACCATGTTCTTGGATTGGAAGAATCAACATTGTGAAAATGACTATACTACTCAAAGCAATCTACGATTCAATGCAATCCCTATCAAACTACCAGTGGCATTTTTCACAGAACTAGAACAAAAAATTTCACTATTTGTATGGAAACACGAAAGACCCCAAATAGTCAAAGCAATCTTGAGAAAGAAAAACGGAGCTGGAGGAATTAGGCTCACTGACTTCAGACTATACTACAAAGCTACAGTAATCAAGACAGTATGGTATTGGCACAAAAACAAATACAGATAAATGGAAGAGGACAGAAAGCCCAGAGATAAACCCACGCACATATGGTCACCTTATCTTTGATAAAGGAGGCAAGAATATACAATGGAGAAAAGACAGCCTCTTCAATAAGTGGTGCTGGGAATACTGGACAGCTACATATAAAAGAATGAAATTAGAACACTCTCTAACATCATACACAGAAATAAACTCAAAATGGATTAAAGACCTACATGTAAGGCCAGACATTATAAAACTTTTAGAGGAAAACATATGCAGAACACTCTATGACATAAATCACAGCAAGATCCTTTTTGACCCACCTCCTAGAGAAATGGAAATAAAAACAAAAATAAACAAATAGGACCTAATGAAACTTAAAAGCTTTTGCACAGCAAAGAAAACCATAAACAAGACGAAAAGACAACCCTCAGAATGGGAGAAAATATTTGCAAACGGAGCAACTGACAAAGGATTAATTTCCAAAATATACAAGCAGCTGATGCAGCTCAATATCAGAAAAACCAATAACCTAATCAAAAATGGGTGGAAGACCTAAATAGACATTTCTTCAAAGTAGACATACAGATTGCCAACGAACACATGAAAGGATGCTCAACATCACTAATCGTTAGAGGAATTCAAATCAAAACCACAACGAGGTATCACCTCACACTGGTCAGAATGGCCATCATCAAAATATCTACAAACAATAAATGCTGGAGAGGGTGTGGAAAAAAGGGAACCCTCCTGCACTGTTGGTGGGAATGTAAATTGATACAGTCACTATGGAGAACAATATGGAGGTTCCTTAAAAAACTAAAAATAGAACTACTATATGAAACAACAATCCCACTACTGGGCATATACCCTGAGAAAACCATAATTCAAAAAGAGACATGTACCACAATGTTCATTGCAGCACTATTTACAATAGCCAGGACATGGAACCAACCTAAATGTCCATCGACAGATGAATGGATAAAGAAGATGTGGCACATATATACAATGGAATATTACTCAGCCATAAAAAGAAATGAAATGGAGGTATTTGTAATGAGGTGGATGGAGTTAAGAGTCTGTCATACAGAGTGAAGTAAGTAAGTCAGAAAGAGAAAAACAAATACTGTATGCTAACACATATAGATATGGAATCTAAAACAAAAAACAAAAAAAGTTCTGAGGAACCTAGTGGCAGGACAGGAATAATGACACAGACATAGAGAATGGACTTGAGGACACATTGGGGGGGGGAGGGGAAGGGGAAGCTGGTACAAAGTGAGAGAGTAGCATTGCCATATATACACTACTAAATGTAAAATAGATAGCTAGTGGGATGCAGCTGCATAGCACAGGGAGATCAGCTAGGTGCTTTGTGACCACCTAGGGGGGTGGGATATGGAGAGTGGGAGAGAGGTTCAAGAGGGAAGGGGTATGTGGATACATGTATATATATAGCTGATTCACTTTGTTATACAGCAGAAACTAACACACCATTGTACAGCAATTATACTCCAATAAAGATGTAAAAAAATTAGACATTTTATGATATAGCTTTTATTCCGTAAGAGAGGCTAGTAAGTTTATTTTTAGAAGTTGGCGAGTTGATTCTTACACATATATATGTGATAAGTCAACAACCTAAGAATAACCAAAGCAATAACTGGAGAAAAAGAAAAGTTTAGCACATATACCATGTGAATTCAAGACTTACTGAACATCTGTTTTTATCCAGTAGTGTTATACTTGCACAAGGTTATACATATAGATGAATAGGACCAATAAAGTCTAGAAATAGATCTGCACATATATGGTTATTCACTTTTTTTTTTAACATGAAGAGGCAATCAGTGGGGAAATAAAATTCTTTTCACAAATGGTGCTGCAACAACTGGATATCCAAAAGGAAAAATAAAATGAACATCTAGTCTTCCCTCACATGAAACATAAAAATTATGGATCATGAGTCTAAAAGTAAAAGTATAGTACTTTTAGAAGAAAACATAGAAAATCTGTGACTTTGGTGTAGGCGAAGATTTCTTAAATAGGACATAAGGGCATAAGCAATAATAGAAAAAAATAATAAATTAGGTATTATCAAAATTGAAAAAACTTGCTCTGGAAAGAACTCAGTAAGAAAGAAAAGGCGAGTCACACAGCCTGAGAGAAAATATTCATAATACATACAGCTGACAAAGGACTTATATCCAGAATATATAAAGAACTTTTACAAACCAATCATAAGAACATAAATTCCCCAATAAGAAATGGGCATATCTGAACAGATGTTTCACAAAACATTTTTTTGTTTCACAAAAAAACCTATGCAAATGGCTAAGTGCATGAAAGGCATGTGTGACACAATTTCTCATCCAACAAATGCAACTATTACACACCCAAGAGAATGGTTAAAATTAAATAGCTGATAATGCTTACTACTGATTATATGGAGCAACTTGAACTCTCATACACTGCTAACGTGACTGTTAAATATTACAACACACTGGAAAACTAAGAAACACGAAAGTTTCTTAAAATGTTAAACTTTCACCAACCATCTGATCCAAGGTATGTATCCAAGATCCATGCACACATACCTCAATCAGGTTGATGAAATAAAGACAGACATAGACAACAGGTAGATAGGTAGATACATACATATATACATTCACACACATACATATATACATACGTACATACATCCACCCTTACATAGATAGGTGATGGACAATTGAAAATCTCAGATCTTATGGGTCAAAGTACAGTTTTAAAGCCATTTTTGACGAAACAAGTAGGCTGACCAACATTTCCCAGGATTAAACAAAGTAGAGGAGTGCATTTGAACTACAAAACTGCTATCATGTCATCAAAAGCAATATATTGAATTGAATAAGCAAGTCGAAAATGGAACAAGTAACTAGAAGCCACATGCTATACAGATACTATAAAAAATAAATATTAGGTGTCAAGGAATACGTCTGTTGATTAATACTAGAGACAAGGTTAGGCGTAAGGCCTAAGGTCAAAAGAGAAGTTGCTGTTAACTGAGAACAAAGAAACCTCGAAAGGGAAAATATCTACTTCAGATTAGAGACACATATTTCTGTCTGGGGAAGAAAGATCAAATGTGTTTAGCCCAAGGCTTAATCTACCCAGAGAAAGGGCAAGTATAGATACCTGACTAGAGTAAAAAGTAAGGACTGAAAGAAAAAAAGATGGATTGTAACAAGATGCTACTTATTCACAGACCAGAAAAAAAAAAAAGAAAGAAAAAAAGAATAGAGCAAAGTAGATTGGGTTTAAACAGGAGGGTGCTAAAGTAAATTGGAGTAATTCTAGGAGCCATAATCACAGAAGTCAGGGCCTAATTAAGCTTTTAGCCTACAGAGGAATAACCAAAAGCAAGAACCTACAGAGTGTGTGTGTACTTTATCCAAAGAGATTTAAATCCTTATGTTTCTAACTAGCAAATCACAAACTACAAAGAATCTGAACATGAAAGCCACTACACCTATCCCTTCTCTGGGGGAACCTCCCTGCTACTGCAGGCATTGGGCCTGTTAAGAAAATATTGAACATTCTTAAAGAATTTGTAGATTCTGAAATAGAGAAAGGAAAAAAATAGTATGAAAAGCAGAAAGAGCACATATGGAAGCTAGTTCCTAGGTGTAAATTCCAGGGAAGTCTTGTCCTGTCTTTTGGGATCTCCGCCCAAATATATATCTTTCCACAATACCTGAGTGTTTATTTTTCCTTGCTACAAAGACTACAGTTTTACAAAATAAAAATTCAATTGGCCAGTATGAGGAACTAGATATCATTCCCACATAATGTGGGTAAACTTAATAATTAATAGATATCATAGGAATTTTTATAAATAATTAGTTGAGTTGTGGAAGTTTTGATTAGGTGGAGGCAAATGATTTGGAAGAGTAGTAGCAAAGAGAGATAGTGAGAAAATAGTAGTAGAACAGAAGATAGAGAAAAAATATAGGAAAGTGACAAAGAAAAATTACAGAAAATTTCCTTATCCTTTTCCAAATCAACAGCGTGTGGAAAGGGAATGGGGAGGTATCTTTATTTTCCTTCCTATATCACATAGGTCACATATAGACCAACTGCTCTTAGACACCAGAAATAAGCTAGTTATGGTTCTATAGTTGAATCTCATTGTAGATTAAATGGCCTTTAATAGATTGTTTAGGGGAACCTTGGTACCCATTACAGCATTCCTGTGTTTTTATGTGACAAATATGTGTTTTATATAAAGAAATAATTTATAATTTGGGAATGTGGAGAATGGTGACATACTTCAATTACTAGTAGTGGCCACCTATCCTTTAAGAGTTAGCTATGGTCTTTAACTCTCTATGTTTGAGATAAGGCTAAGATATGCCAAATCTTAAAGCAGAAATTGTATCAGAACAATAGAAACAGAATATGTCATTGCTGACCTGGGGTAACTCCAAAGGAAGCAAGACAGTGGCTTCGAGAACAACTATTGTGAGCACAAATATCACTAGTGTTCTGGCATTCCAGGAATTCTGTATCATTGGTACCAAGAAAAGTTTAGGCAGTGAGATATAAAGGCCTAATTTTAAAGAAGTCCAAAAATGTATAATCAATTTAAGCATCTGTTAGGTAAAAATTTGACACTCAAAATTGATATTAAAAATATAATAACAATGGTTGAATTATGTTTATACTTTGTTGGATGCTTTTTCAAATCTGGTGGCCATCACCTAAAATCAAAGACTTTATGAGCTTTTGAAACAAAGTCCCCCTAAAACCAAGTCCCACTGTTGAGTTTATGATTCACCTCTCTATCCAAAACTTTATTCCCTTTCTTGTCCTGCCCCTGTTCCCCTCAGGATTGAGAAGTATAAAAGAAAAGGGGAGATTGAAACCAAGCAGGACCCCGCAGGGCTCTCCTGGGTAGAAAAGCCCCTCCATGTCCCCCATTTCTTGTTTGTTGAAAAGGCTTTAGTCTCCTAGGTCTTCCCTGAGTTCCAAAAAGCAGGCCCAAGTATTTATTAATCAGGGAAGTGAGGGGATGCAGAAACAAAGGGAAATCAGTTAACAAGAAAAGCAACAATAGTTCAGTGAAAAACAGAGTCCTAGTTTCTCCTCAAGGGATATACATAACAATCTGACACGTATCTTTGAATTGCTCTGTAGGAAGTTAGAACCCCTGCCCAAGTGGCGAATGGTGACACATTCTGAGCACAAGCACTAGACCCCAGACTGGTTGGAACCAGAAGCTTGATGATTAAGATTCCTGAAACATCACCCTGTTACCTCACCACCAACCAATCCAAAGAAAGTCATACACCCTGCAGTCTTACCCCAAATGCTGCCTTTAAAAAGCCTTCTCTGAAAGATAACAGGGAGTTTGTGCCTTTTGAGCATGAGCCCCCTGTTCTCCTTGCTTGGCATCCTGCAAATAAACACTGCACTTTCCTTCACTACAACCTAGTGTCTGCAGATTGGCTTTGCTGCATGGCAGATACTCAAGTTTGGTTTGGTAACACTTCTGAGTTTAGAAGAGTTTCCTTACTGATCATAATCCCGTTCTAACAGTTTTGTCTTGTGAAACAGATGCCAATTATTTTCCAAGAGAACAACACTACTCAAAACATTTCTGTGTCCTATATTTCTGAACATTTTACCAAGTAGTTTGACATTTTATAGAATGGGAAAAGTATTCCAAGAAACAGCATCAAGCTCTTTCCTGTTATGGCTAAAATTCACACTAGAGAGAGTAGCTAAGCTTTTAAAAAATCTTCCAAAACAGGAATCTCCAGAGTAAAATCTATCAGGCTGTTCCTGTGTACAAAGATAGATAAAAGTCTGGGGAAAGGAAAGAAAAGGATATGTTGGAGGAAATTAAGTTATATAGCTGGTCAAAAATGTACATAGAGTTTTATAAAAAGATCTTAGTTCCTATATTGATATCCAGTACATTTATTGTCAAAATATTAAACTTCACATTTGAGTTCCTATTAACTGAATTACTGATGGCAGCACCCAAATCTTGCAACAGGAGTAAATTTCATCTTGAAACTACCTGCTGGGTAAGAGTCTTGAAATTGTCAAGTAACCGGAATGCTGTTTAACACCTTTGCCAAACTGATCAATTCTTCACTAATTTGTTTCAAATTCAAACAGGGTTTATCACAGTATGTTTATATTCAAAGACTAGGGGCATGAATCAAAATGTCTGTGGGCCCATGAATTACTGAGAGGTGGTGAAATATGCCAGCATTAAACTGGTGAATAGCAGCAGCAGGAATTATCTACATGAGGATCAATATTGCTATTAGACTTAATGCTACAAATATTTGTCCTTATAGATGCTAACTATCCTCAGATTACTTTTATCTAATCCCAGGCCCAGATCATGAAAACCTGGTTGGAGTAACATTATTTTATTGTTAATGATTATACTTTTTCATGTGTACTAAATGAAAACTGATTAACTAAAACATCATTTACGTTCACACATATCTACATTTTATAAGGGAAGAAATTCTTTATCATTCATAGATACTTATGGTATATAAAATTATATATTTATGTCATATATCAATTATTATCAAATAAACAATGAAAAAGTTTACCTATTTATAAGTCTATATCCTTATACACATATACATATATCTATATACATAGTACATATGTATGTATATACATACACACAGATCTGTAGAGTTGACACTTGAACAACTTGGGGATTAGGCGCACTGACCCCCTGCACAGTCAAAAATCTGTGTATAATTTATAGCTGGTTCTCTGTATCCATAGCTCCTCTGAATCAGTGGGTTCAACCAACTCCAGATCATGTGGTACTGTAGTTGCTATTGAAAGAAACCTGTATATAAGTGGACCCATGAAGTTCAAACCCCTGTTGTTCAAGGGTAAAGTGTATATATACACATATATACTCATACACATATGTGATTAAAACATACATGTATACAATTTTACTAGATCCTAAACTCTGTCTAGATTCAGGATCATTAAAAACCAATGACAAGAAGGACCTTCAAGATGGCACAGGATTAAGACATGGAGATCACCTTCCTCCCCACAAATACATAAAAAATACATCAACATGTGGAACAACTCCTACAGAACACCTACTGAATGCTGGCAGAAGACCTCAGACTTCCCAAAAGGCAAGAAACTTCCCACGAACCTGGGTAGGGCAAAGGAAAAAACAAAAAACAGAGACAAAAGAATAGGGACGGGACCTGCACCTTGGGGAGGGAGCTGTGAAGGAGGAAAAGTTTCCACACACTAGGAAGGTCCTTCACTGGCGGAGACGGGGGGTGAATGGGGAGAAAACTACAGAGGAGAGCGCAGCAACAGGGGTGCAGAGGACAAAGTGGAGAGATTCCTGCACAGAGGGTTGGTGCCGACCAGCATGCACCAGCCTGAGAAGCTTATCTGCTCACTCGCTGGTGTGGGTCAGGAATGGGAGCTGAGGCTCAGGCTTTGGAGGTCAGATCCCAGAGAGAGGACTGGGGTTGGCTGCATGAACACAGCTTAAAGGGGGCTAGAGCAACACAGCTAACTGGGAGAGAGTCCAGGAAAATGTCTGGAACAGCCTAAGAGTCAAGAGACCATTGTTTCGGGGTGTGCAAGGAGAGGGGATTCAGAGCACCCTTTAAAGGAGCTCCAGAGACAGGCGTGAGCCGTGGCTATCAGCGTGGACACCAGAGACAGGCACGAAACACTAAGGCTGCTGCTGCAGCCACAAAGAAGTCCGTGTGCAAGCACAGGTCACTATCCACACCTCCCGTCCCGGGAGTCTGAGCAGCCCACCACTGCCAGGGTCCTGTGATCCAGGGACAACTTCCTCAGGAGAACACACGGCACACCTCAGGCTGTTGCAACATCATGCTGGCCTCTGCCACCACAGGCTCACCCTGCATTCCGTACCCCTCTGTCCCCCTGGCCAGAGTGAGCCAGAACACCCTAATCAGCTGCTACTTTAACCTCATCCTGTCTGGGTGGGGAACAGATGTCCTCAGGCGACCTTCATGCAGAGGCAAGGCCAAATCCAAAGCTGAACCCCAGGAGCCGTGCGGACAAAGAAGAGAAAGGGAAATTTCTCCATGCAGCCTCAGAAGCAGCGGATTAAATCTCCACAACTTGAAGTACCCTGCATCTGTGGAATATCTGAATAGACAACAAATCATCCCAAAAGTGAGGCGGTAGACTTTGGGAGCAACTGTAGACTTGGGGTTCGCTTTCTGCATCTAATTTGTTTCTAGTTTTATGTTTATCTTAGTTTAGTATTTAGAGCTTATTAGCATTGGTAGATGATTGATTTGGTTGCTCTCTTCCTTTATATATATATATAGTTTCCTTTTTCTCTTTTTGTGAGTGTGTATGTGTATACTTCTTTGTGTTATTTTGTCTGTATAGCTTTGCTTTTACCATTTGCCCTAGGGTTCTGTCTGTCCTTTTTCTTTTTTTTTTTTTTTTTAGTATAGTTTTTAGCACTTGTTATCATTGGTGGTTTTATTTTTGGATTTGGTTGCTCTCTTCTTTCTTTCTTTCTTTTTAAATTGTTTTATTACTTTTATATTTTAATTTCTAAAAATATTTTTTATTTTTTACTTTAATAACTTTATTTTATGTTATTTCACTTTATTTTTTTCTTCTTTCTTTCTTTTGTTTTTTCTCCCTTTTCTTCTGAGTCATGTGGCTGACAGGGTCTTGGTGCTCTGGCCGGGTGTCAGGCCTGAGCCGCTGAGGGGGGTGAGCCGCGATCAGGACTTTGGACCACCAGAGACCTCCCAGCCCCACGTAACATCAATCGGCGAGAGCTCTTCCAAAGATCTCCATCACAACACTAAGACCCAGCTCCACTCAACGACCAGCAAGCTACAGTGCTGCACACCCTATGCCAAACAACTAGCAAGACAGGAACACAATGCCACCCATGAGCATAGAGGCTGCCTAAAATCAAAATAAATTTGCAGATCCCCCAAAACACAGCACCGTATGCGGTCCTGCCCACCAGAAAAACAACATCCAGCCTTATCCACAGAACACAGGCACCAGTCCCCTCCACCAGGAAGCCTACACAACCCACTGAACAAACCTTACCCACGGGGGGAAGATACCAAAAACAACAGGAACTAGAAATCCGTAGCCTGCAAAAAGGAGACCCAAAACACAGTAAGTTAAGCAAAATGAGAAGACAGAGAAATACACAGCAGATGAAGGAGCAAGGTAAAAACCCACCAGACCAAACAAATGAAGAGGAAACAGGCAGCCTACCTGAAAAAGAATTCAGAGTAATGACAGTAAGGTTGATCCAAAATTTTGGAAATAGAATGGAGAAAACACAAGAAATGTTTAACAAGGACCTAGAAGAACTAAAGAGCAAACAAACAGTGATGAACAACACAATAAATGAATTAAAAATTCTCTAGAAGGAATCAACAGCAGAACAACTGAGGCAGAAGAACGGATAAGTGACCTGGAAGATAAAATAGTGGAAGTAACTACCACAGAGCAGAATAAAGAAAAAAAGAATGAAAAGAATTGAGGACAATCTCAGAGACCCCTGGGTCAACATGAAATGCACCAACATTCGAATTATAGGGGTCCCAGAAGAAGAAGAGGAAAAAAAAAAGGGACTGAGAAAATATAGGAAGAGATTATAGTTGAAAAGTTCCCTAATATGGGGAAGGAAATAGTCAATCAAGTCCAGGAAGTGCAGAGAGTCCCATGCAAGAGAAATCCAAGGAGAAACACTCCAAGACACATATTAATCAAACTATCAAAAATTAAATACAAAGAAAAAATATTAAAAGCAGCAAAGGAAAAGCAACAATTAACGTACAAGGGAATTTCCATAAGGTTAACAGCTGATCTTTCAGCAGAAACTCTGAAAGCCAGAAGGGAGTGGTAGGACATATTTAAAGTGATGAAAGGGAGAAACCTACAACCAAGCTTACTCTCCCCAGCAAGGATCTCATTCAGATTCAACAGAGAAATTAAAAACTTTACAGATAAGCAAAAGCTAAGAGAATTCAGCACCACAAAACCAGCTCTACAACAAATGCTAAAGGAACTTCTCTAGGCAGGAAACACAAGAGAAGGAAAAGACCTACAAAAACAAACCTAAAACAATTAAGAAAATGGTAATAGGAACATACATATCGATAATTACCTTAAATGTAAATGGATTAAATGCTCCAACCAACAGACATAGACTGGCTGAATGGATACAAAAACAAGACCCGCATATATCCTGTCTACAAGAGACCCACTTCAGACCTAGGGAGACATACAGACTGAAAGTGAGGGGCTGGAAAAGGTATTCTATGCAAATGGAAATCAAAAGAAAGTTGGAGTAGCAATTCTCATATCAGACAAAATAGACTCTAAAGTAAGGAATGTTACAAGAGACAAGGAAGGACACTACATAATGATCAAGGGATCAATCCAAGAAGAAGATATAACACTTATAAATATATATTCACCCAACATAGGAGCACCTCAATACATAAGGCAAATGCTAACTGCCATAAAAGGGGAAAACAACAGTAACACAATCATAGTAGGGGACTCTAACATCCCACTTTTACCAATGGACAGATCATCCAAAATGAAAATAAATAAGGAAACACACGCTTTAAATGATACATTAAACAAGATGGACTTAATTGATATTTATAGGACATTCCATCCAGAAACAACAGAAGACACTTTCTTCCCAAGTGCTCACGGAACATTCTCCAGGATAGATCATATCTTGGGTCACAAACCAAGCCTTGGTAAATTTAAGAACATTGAAATCGTATCAAGTATCTTGTCTGACCACAACTCTATGACACTAGATATCAATTACAGGAAAAAAGCTGTAAAAAATACAAACACATGGAGGCTAAACAATATGCTACTAAATAACCAAGAGATCACTGAAGGAATCAAAGAGGAAATCCAAAAATACCTGGAAACAAATGACAATGAAAACATGATGACCCAAAACCTATGGGATGCAACAAAAGCAGTTCTAAGAGGCAACTTTATAGCAATACCATCCTACCTCAAGAAACAAGAAACATCTCAAATAAACAACCTAACCTTACACCTAGAACAGTTAGAGAAAGAAGAACAAAAAACTCCCAAAGTTAGCAGAAGGAAAGAAATCATAAAGATCAGATAAGAAATAAATGAAAAAGAAATGAAGGAAATGATAGCAAAGGTCAATAAAAGTAAGAGCTGGTTCTTTGAGAAGATAAACAAAAGTGATAAACCATTAGCCAGACTAATCAAGAAAAAAGGGAGAAGACTCAAAACAATAGAAGTAGAAATGAAAAAGGAGAATTAACTGACACTGCAGAAATACAAAGGATCATGAGACATTACTACAAGCAACTATATGCCTATAAAATGTACAGCCTGGAAGAAATGGACAAATTCTTAGAAAAGCACAACCTTCTGAGACTGAACCAGGAAGAAATAGAAAATATAAACAGACCAATCACAAGTAATGAAACTGAAACTGTGATTAAAAATCTTCCAACAAACAAAAGCCCAGGATCAGATGGCTTCACAGGGTGAATTCCTTCAAACATTGAGAGAAGAGCTAACACCTATCCTTCTCAAACTCTTCCAAAATATAGCAGAGGGAGGAACCCTCCCAAACTCATTCTACAACGCCATCATTACCCTGACACCAAAACCAGACAAAGATGTCACAAAAGAAAACTACAGGCCAATATCACTGATGAAAATAGATGCAAAAATCCTCAATGAAATATTAGCAAACAGAATCCAACAGCACATTAAAAGGATCATACACCATGATCAAGCGGGGTTTATCCTAGGAATGCAAGGATTCTTCAATATATGCAAATCAATCAATGTGATACACCATATTAATACACTGAAGGAGAAAAAACATATGATCATCTCAATACATGCAGAGAACGCTTTCAAAAAAATTCAACACCCATTTATGATAAAAACCTTCTAGAAAATAGGCATAGAGGGAACTTACCTCAACATAATAAAGGCCATATAGGACAAACCCACAGCCAACATTGTTCTCGATGGTGAAAAAATGAAACCATTTCCTCTAAGATCAGGAACAAGACAAGGATGTCCACTCTCACCCCTATTTTCAACATAGTTTTGGAAATTTTAGCCATGGCAATCAGAGAAGAAAAAGAAATAAATGGAAGCCAAATCAGAAAAGAAGAAATAAAACTGTCACTGTTTGCAGATGACATGACACTATACATAGAGAATCCTAAAGATGCCATCAGAAATCTACTAGAGCTAATCAATGAATTTGGTAAAGAAGCAGGATACAAAATTAATATACAGAAATCTCTTGCATTCCTATACACTAATGATGAAAAATCTGAAAGAGAAACTAAGGAAACACTACCATTTACCACTGCAACAAAAAGAATAAAATACCTAGGAATAAACCTACCTAGGGAGACAAAAGACCTGTATGCAGAAAACTATAAAACACTGATGAAAGAAATTAAAGATGATACAAACAGGTAGAGAGATATACCATGTTCTTGGATTGGAAGAATCAACATTGTGAAAATGACTATACTACACAAAGCAATCTACAGATTCAATGCAATTCCTATCAAACTACCAATGGCATTTTTCACGGAACTAGAACAAAATATTTCACAGTTTGTATGGAAACACAAAAGACCCCAAATAGTCAAAGTAATCTTGGGGAAGAAAAATGGAGCTGGAGGAATCAGCCTCCCTGACTTCAGACTATACTACAAAGCTACAGTCATCAAGACAGTATGGTATTGGCACAAAAACAGAAATATAGATCAATGGAACAGGATAGAAAGCCCAGAGATAAACCCACACACATATGGTCACCTTATCTTTGACAAAGGAGGCAAGAATATACAATGGAGAAAAGACAGCCTCTTCAATAAGTGTTGCTGGGAAAACTGGACAGCTACAGTTAAAAGAATGAAATTAGAACACTCCTTAACACCATACACAAAAATAAACTCTAAATGGATTAAAGACCTAAATGCAAGGCCAGACACTATAAAACTCTTAGAGGAAAACACATGCAGAACACTCTATGACATAAATCACAGCAAGACCCTTTTTGACCCACTTTCTAGAGAAATGGAAAGAAAAACAAAAACAAACAAATGGAACCTAATGAAACTTAAAAGCATTTGCACAGCAAAGGAAACCATAAACAAGATGAAAAGAAAACCCTCAGAATGGGAGAAAATATTTGCAAATGAAGCAACTGACAAAGGATTAATCTGCAAAATACACAAGCAGCTAATGCAGCTCAATATCAAATAAACAAACAGCCCAATCCAAAAATGGGCAGAAGACCTAAACAGACATTTCTCCAAAGAAGATATACAGATTGCCAACAAACACATGAAAGGATGCTCAACATCACTAATCATTAGAGAAATGCAAATCAAAACCACAATGTGGTATCACCTCACACCAGTCAGAATGGCCATCATCAAAAAAACTACAAACAGTAAATGCTGGAGAGGGTGTGGAGAAAAGGGAACCCTCTAGCACTGTTGGTGGGAATGTAAATTGATATAGCCACTACGGGGAACAGTATGGAGGTCCCTTAAGAAACTAAAAATAGAACTACCATATGACCCAGCAATCCCACTACTGGGCATATACCCTGAGAAATCCATAATTCAAAAAGAGTCATGTACCACAATGTTCATTGCAGCTCTATTTACAATAGCCAGGACATGGAAGCAACCTAAGTGTCCACTGACAGATGAATGGATAAAGAAGATGTGGCACATATATACAATGGAATATTACTCAGCCATAAAAAGAAACGAAATTGAGTTATTTGTAGTGAGGTGGATGGACCTAGAGACTGTCATACAGAGTGAAGTAAGTCAGAAAGAGAAGAACAATTACTGTATGGTAACATATATATATGGAATCTAAAAAAAAAAAAAAGGTTCTGAAGAACTTAGGGGCAGGAGAGGAATAAAGACGCAGACGTAGAGAATGGACTTGAGGCAGTGGGAAGGGTAAGCTGGGACGAAGTGAGAGAGTGGCATGGACATGTATACACTACCAAATGTACCAAACATAAAATAGATAGCTAATGGGAAGCAGCCGCATAGTGCAGGGAGATCAGCTCGGTGCTTTGTGTCCACCTAGAGGAGTGGGATAGGGAGGGTGGGAGGGAGACACGAGAGAAAGGAGATACGGGGATATATGTATATGTATAGCTGATTCACTTTGTTATACAGCAGAAACTAACACACCATTGTAAAGCAATTATACACCAGTAAAGATGTTAAATATATATATATATATATATATATATATAAATGTAAAAAATAATAAATAAAAGATGCTAACCCAGATCTTACAGCTCTGAACTACTGCTTTCCCTACACCTACCAGAAAGCAGCAGCAGCAGAGACATTTCCGGAAGGTTTGTGGTGGCAGCAGCCTTGTGGAAGAGAGCCAGTGGGATTTGTTTTTTCATCTGCATTTTATATTTACAAATATATTGTGTATGTATTTAGAGTAATTTGGCAGAAAGCTAATAGACTTTATGAGGAAGCTAAAGTCCCTTGCACAGTTGCAAGCTATTTTTTGGTGCTTCCCCTGAAGGACTATGTGTGAGTGAATAGAATAGAAATGAAACAAGCAGCTGATAAATGGGTAATTTTTAATTGCCATTTTTTGCTGAAACTATTGATGTTTTTCTTTATTCCAGTGAAATATCCCAAGTAAAAAATGTAGAGAATGTCTAACAATTTTAACATGGTGGAAGGTAGAGCAAACAATTGGAGAAAAAAATCCAGGGGAAGGATTAATAATTGAATAATGAAATGGTTAAAATTAATTTGAAAATATCCTTGAACTTTGACAAAGATATACAATACAATACAATAGATATGTGTCCAAATCCCCTTGGATACTTATATCTGGAAATCCCAAGAAGTAAAAGGAACATACTAAGAAGGAAACTTTAGAGCAGCAGTGGACTGAGTGAGAGTTGAGAGAATCAAGTGCTTTCCCCATTTCACCCCTACCCAACCCAACCCCATTCCATTAGCAGTTCTGGTGCCTTCCTTCCTTCATTCATTCAAAAAACATTTACTGAGTCCTCCTATGTGCCAGACTCTATTCTGGATGCTAGGGATTTGGCAGTGAGAAGGATAAACAAAATTCATGTGGCATAGAGCTTAAATTTCAAAAGAGAAAATAGATAATAGACAAATTTTATATATATATATATATATATAACATAGTGGTATTAGGATAAAAATTAAGTAGGTTAAAGGGATGAGACAGTGCCTGGTAAGGGCACAGTAGTATATTTGAGATAGGGTGGTCAGGAAAGCTCTCGGACAAACTCACTGGGTTGTATTGTAACTTCTGGGGGCTTAGCCCAGTCTCTTCATACATAAAATGGGGGCATCATTAGGTGATCACTAAACAGCTTCAAAATTCTGTGCTTTCTTTAAGAGACACATCTTTGGGTCATGTAATCTTTTGTATGTATAAGTTATGGTCTTCATTGTCCATTGATCTCAAAATGTAATAAGAATGTTCATTGATTTCCAAGCTTAATTCCATTTTACATTTAGGGAATTTAAACCGAGAGTTAAATGCCTTCCCAAAGGTTGCATAATGGTAAAAGACAGATTAGAGCTCTTGATTTCTGCTGTTCTCAGTCTGAAATTCTGCCTCACTGTGTGATATAATAAGAAGTGGAATTGCAACGTCAGAGCAGTTCAAAGTAGAGTTAAGATGTGTGAGCTATGATAGACTAAAATATGTACGAAGAAGGAATTGTATAAGTATATCCCACTGCAATCACTTATGGAAGGCAAGTAAGCCATGTGATATGCTTTAAACCAGTAAAATAGCAAACCCCCTCCAAGAAAATCTATAATTTTAATCAAAAGTTTGTTTCAGTCATTGAAATTCTGTTATTGCTGCTTACAAACATTAAAGTCAATCAAAACATAAAAAAAAAAAAATGACAAAGGAGGAAAATGCCTTGGAAGACTTTTAAACTTATACCAAGATAATGAGAATTCTGTATATTTGACAAATGGTATTCATACTCAGAGAATAAAATGATGACAGATAAAACTAACTAAAAATATTAGTATGTGTAAGAAAATTAATATATTAAAAATAAACAAACATCTGACCAAAAAGTAAAAGACTTAAATTTAGAAAAATAACTGACATATAAGGACTGTGAAAAAGAGATGGCCAATCTAACACCAAGCAATAACTATAAGATAAACACATACATTTATAAATGTGTGTAAAAATGATCTTCCAAATGCAGCAAAAAAATGCATGTGTTTTTGCCCCCTTTGGATCATGGTCCTTACACATTTGGAAGAAAAGAATCTCATGTTCTAATTATTATGGAGGAAGACCTGTATGGGTCCAATCCAAAGCAGCTAAAAATACATAGCTATGCCCATTATAATGACATGGGAGGTACAAATACAAGCTTCTCCTTGAGCACAAGGAGTCTTGTACTCAAGGTAGGTGGAATTATAAGGAAACCTAGATACCACAAAAGACAAAACAAAGGAGAGTTTTGAGATTCTGTATAAACATTTAAACATTTAAATCCAAATACGCATTTTGGAACACATCTGTTGTTTTAGTTGTTTCTCCAAATCACTCAGATTTTTGTTGTTTCCTCTGTTCTAATGTTTTCCAATGGAGATTGACACAAAGCCCAGTTCTTTGACTAGACATAGACAGTAAAGGCAACACATAAGTTCATATCATTCTGACTTATTCTCCTGCATTATGATACCAATGTACAAGATCAATACTTTTATTTAGTTATAGAAAACAACACTCAACAGGCTTTTTCTGAAAATTTAATTATTTTCTGGAGGAGTGTAAGGGAAGTCAGAAATTCGAAATCATAGTTAGCAGAGTGAAAATGTAGAGAGATCAGGAATATTAAATTAAGGTTAAGGGGAAGAAAGGGTGAGGGTGAATCACTGCTACTTTCTTATATTTAGGATCATTCTATGTCTTAGGATAATCACTATTTGGCATATGACTCTCTCAGGAATGCTGGATCTAAGAATATATATAGTCATACCTGCATAAGCATGCACACATACACAAACATAAATGGAATGGGGGGCTTCTTTCATCTGATGGAATATTCACTCTATTAGCAATATCCCAGTGAATAATAGCTTCCATGAATGGTTTCACCTGCCTTAGTGCAGATAAAACAGATATCAGTAAAAAAGAAGCATACACCTCATGGGTCTCCTAAATTTTGTTGTCATACAGAATGTAAATGCTATAATGAAAAGTACCCAAGTAGTACTTGGTAAAATATTAGAAAAGTAGCTCTCCAGAGGGGAAAAACAAAACAAAAATATTCTGTGTTGAGATATGGTCGGAAATGCTTAGATAAGCAAAGGTAAAACGTTTCTTCACTCTGAAACTTCTCAGAGCATGTGTGGGGCTAAAACCTGAGTCCCCTGCTTTCAGAATCATTGTCATTCAAACCAAATGCTGTTTGAGGCTCATGTGAATCCAGTAGCTTTGAGAAATGATGCCCTCTTATCGGAAACATCACAAATTCAGGGGAGTTGACCAGGGAAGGGGTATAAGCAAGGGGTACAAGAACAGAAAGAAAATGCAGAGATTAAGAGCATTGCCTCTCAAGTCAAAAAGTACTAGTTTATCCCAGTGTCACCTTACCCTAGCTGTGTGAACTTGAATAAATAAACTCCTTAAGGCCTAGTTCCCTCACCTTTAAAATATGATTTTTTAAAGGATTAATACGAGTTTCTTTAATGTTAGCATTACTATTCTTATTAATTTTTGTTGTGTCTAACAATCCATCACTCTTTAAATGGGGTTAGCAGTTTCATCTCCAATTATAAATATTAGCTCTTTCATTGGCTTTCCTAAAATGGTATCAAGGAAAAACAGACAGGCCTTAGAAGAAATTAAGAGGTTTTATGTCCAAAGACACTGTATTAAAACAAACCCAAAGTAATTGTTATTTCAATTAAACTGAGAAAATCAATCTCTCTCTCTCTCTCTCTCTCACACACATACACACACACACACACACACACACAACTTATTTTCCCTCTTTCTTGTGTTTTGTGTGAAAGGACCTTTACCTGGTCCTAGTGGCGTCATATTAATGAGTGATCTTCAGACAGTGTAGAGACTTTAAGGATGATTTCAAGTATGGCTTTCTGTACTAAAATGCTCAGTACCCTGGAGAACAACACACTGATGTCAACCTCTTCTCAGAACCAGAATGAACAAAATTTTATTCTTTTGTCAGTCTGATCATTTAATGTGTTGTCATGCTAATTACTTTAAAGAGCTTATATGTTGCACCCTTATTCCTTAAAATTTCAATGCCAGTGTCTATTCCCTAAACTTATTTATATTGAAAACAACAATCTGAGAATAAAAAAGTTAAGCCCTAAGAACTCTTCAACAACTGTAAGCAAATGAAAAGCATACTTAAGAATTACTGTTAAACATACTTTAAGACAGAAAAGCTGTGGGTTAAAAAAATTAATTGAAAACTAAAATTAAAGTTATCCTCTCTTATGATAATAAAACAGTGATCGTGTTATTGCTATAAAACAATATTGAAGTGTTCCATATGATCTTGTTTAAGTAAGTAGTTATCCAGCCTAATTATATATTAGAGTCATCTGGGAAGCTTTTCCAATAAGGCACTGCATAAACCCCGCCCAAGACTAATTAAATAAGTTGGTGGAGCCTATTATCAATATTTTTACAAATCTTTCCAGGTGTTATAATGTGCAGAAAGATATTCCAACCACTGATCTTGTTAAATTAATTAAACAAAAAACCATCAGACCGAGGTGGTTCTTATACCTTAGCTGCCTATATAAGCAAACCCAAACATAAGACTGTAAATGCTTCAAGGTTAAGCAATGGAAGGCAAAGAACAACCGAACATACACAGCATACTAGGCTCTTCCAAATAAGGCAAACACTTAAGCTATAGCAAATCAAATCATTTCCTTGCTTTATTTCCACCTTTTCTCTACAAAAGTCTTTCCCCTAACTCCTATAGGTAGAGTGTTTCTAACCACCTCTGCTTGTGTGCTGCCTGATTCCAATCAATTTTTGCTCAAATAAACTCTTAAATTTTTAATATGCCTCAGTTTATCTTTTAACAATCTAAACTGTTGCTCCCTATAAAACAATGGCTTTCTTATAAACCTTTTGCATCATGGGAACTTTTGAAAATTGGATGTCAACTATTGGTATTTCTGCCCCCTAAAAAATGAACCAAAACACATCTACATCCACCCACAAATCCAAATACATACCCACACAGACACCTAGACACATTCTCATACTCACACACACATGTGATTTTGTATACAGTTTAAAGGCATAGCCATAATTCCTGAAGCCCTTGTTAAGAAATGTACCTCTAAGAACAACACTTAAATGCATTCAAGAGGAAGAGAAGCTGTTGTCTTTTCAATGGATCAAGTAGCAACACCTTGGCAACTGCTTCACTGTTTAAAAATCTCTAGTATTAATGACATTCCTTTGTAGCTTCAACATAAACCCATTTTACCTGCTCAAGTTCTCAAGTCAAATGGAAATCAATGTGTGCGTGTTTTGTGAGACTGAGTAATTTACTTCCCTTTTCCAAATCTCAGTTTACTTGTCTGATAAATGAATAAATTGATACAGCATAGGTTAATAATTCAATACAACATGTCACAATGGCTTTTAAAGAATCAATGAATATTAGCTGCCACTATTAGTGTTGCTTTTTTTAATATATTCTATTAATAATAGTTTCATATGCTTGTAGTCTTAATGAAATTTCTCATTTAGTATTTTCATTTCCAGAAAATAGTCACAAAAAGTCAAAAGAAAGCAAAACAAGCAAGCTATAAATAAATGAAACAATGTTGATTGTAGCCATTGCTATCTCCTTTCACTTTAATTCATGTTTGAGTACAGAAGTTTTGAATACAGAGGAAATATTGGGACATTGCTTGTGTTTCCATTTTTAAAATCTATCTCTGTTAAGTTGAATACACTAAGATGGTTATTTAAGGAAAAAGAAAAGTACAGCATTGTGTTTTTCCCCTTTGCCTCTTAGATCAGACTACTTCTATAGAACAAGTCAATTTTTGTTGTTAATTAAATATCATTTTTCATTCATATTTTTCCATACTAAGTATTAGTATTGTTTCCAGATCATACATTTAATCAACTGTGATCAATTTGAATTTGAATATCAATATTCTGGCTCCTCTTCCATGCAGTTGTTGAAATGATATATGTAAGTGTGTTTTTTCTGTCTGTTTTTGTAGCTTTTTATTGAATTATAAGTAGCATAAAATATTATATTAGTTTCAGGTGTTCAACATAGTGATTCGATATTTTTTATACATGATGAAACGATCCCCACAATAAGTCTAGTTATCATCTGTCACCATACAAAGTTACAGTGTTATTGCCTATACTTCCTATGCTGTGTGTTACATCCCCATGATTTATTTATTTTATAGCTGGAAGTTTGTGCCTTTTAATCCCAACCTATTTTGTTAGTCCCCCAACAATGGTGCAGCCGTGGTGGAAAACAGTATAGAGGTTCTTCAAAAACTAAAAATAGAACCACCATACCATCCAGCAATTCCATTTCTGGGTATTTATCTGAAGAAAATTAAAACACTAATTCAAACAAACTTATGGTTACCAAAGGGGAAAGGGGTGGAGGGATAAATTAGGAGTTTGGGATTAACATATACACACTACTATATATAAAATAGATAACCAACAAGGACCTACTGTATAGCACAGGGAACTCCACTCAATATTTTGTAATAACCTGTAGAGGAAAAGAATCTGAAAAAGAATACATATATATATGAACCACCGTGCTGTACACCTGAAACTAACAGGACATGGTAAATTGACTATACTTCAATTTAAAAAAAAAAGAATCAATAGAAATTTTTAAAAAAGAAAAGTTATAGGTACTCCTATATTTTTTGCAACACTATTTACAATACTCAAGGTATGGAAGTAACCTAAATGTCCATGGATAGATGAGTGGATAGAGAAGATGTAGTATTTTTTTAAAAAATACCTTAACCTAGATTTTTAGTTCTTTCTCTTTCTCTTCTTCAAACCTCCAAAGGCTACATACAATTTTTAAACGAATCTAACACTTCCAAGATGCGAAAAACACCTTGAAACTGAAAGTGACAAAGTGAATCACATTCTTCTCCTAGTTAAGATCTACAGAGGCAGAAACATGCGTGTGATATATATACACAAACACAGCTGGGCTGAAACCTGATTTACCTAAATTCTAACGTGACTTTTAAAATTTCTCTGAGTCGCAAACTTGCATGGCCTTGGTGTTCTGTGAATATCGCAAAGCATTTCTATTACATTCTCTTGCTAAAGAATTTAAACTCACAATACAAATATTTATTTAATTACCAATTGTTTAAGAAATGAAGACGATATTCTTTGAGGAAGCAAAGAATAACAATATAACCCAAAGTTTACATGTCTAGAAAGCAATTACTCTGTGTCAAGCCATCTATTATTTGCATTACTGTTCAGCCATACAACCACTATATGAAGCGGGTATAACTGACCTCACTTTTTACAGGAGAGTGGCCTATATTTTAAAGGGGTTAAGTGCCTTGCTCTAGATCACACAGTGTGCAAATAACAGAGGTGGAATTTATTCCTCTTCTGCCAAGATTTTCTATTCCAGTATATAACTATGACATACTGCCCATTTTAGTTTAAGAGAATCAAAAAGTTAGCATTTTCTTTTTATACTTAACAAGTTAAAACTGAAAACAGCGGTACTTGTGTAAATCATGGTACTGCAAAGACTAGCATAAGAAAGACTTAAAATCACTTTCGTACTGTAAAGTAATTATAAATGTGAGATAGCAATAAAAATACTAAATGAGAAATTCTATTGTACTTAATTCCTATAAATGGCTCTATAACTTCTCATGTCTGTTCTCTGCATTTAGATGAAGCTTGAAACTATCACTTAATTCTATATCCTATACATGAAACTCAAATTGTAATAGAATCTTTAAAAATGTCTGAAATGATTAAGAGAAAAATACTCTACTATAATGAGAGTTCTAGGTAGACTTTAAAAAGAACCATGAGAGATAATCTGGTAAAATAAAAGCTACAGAAGACAATTATGATTAAACTCAAATTATATACAAGGCAAAAATAAACAAATAAGAAGTAAACATTATAAACTCTTATATACTGGCATGTTTTTTGTCCCAGTTGAAGATTATATCTAAATATAAATAATATCTCTGGATAATAAATCAATGGAAATAACCAAATCAAAGCTGATCATTTTGCTCTAAGTCATCTGATTTGAGTATTTCCATAAAGTAAATTAATGATATTCACTAGAATTTAGAGAATATTCTTATTATTTTAAATATGTTCTCATTCAGTTTGTACCTCAGTGATTCTATTAAACCACAAAATTTTCATTTTGTGATATTTAACTAAACAGGACTAAGATGAGTGACTTAAATATCTAAAAATATGGATTTTTAGATCTTGTTTAATTGGCTTGAGATTAGCACTCTTTCCTTGCCTAAAAATTGGCAATCCATTAAATAAATCAAGAATGCATACATTTTAGCAGTTTTGCTTTTATAGTTATTGGATATTTCTTGAATCGTTTTTCCTGCTCTTCTCCCTTTTCTTACAGAATGCTTTCATTGCCAGCTACTGTTGCAGTAGCCTATTAAGATTAGCTTGGCTATGCTATTTGTACAAAATATTAATTTGATGTATTCTTTGCAGACTAGGCATGGGATGTATATATTAAAAGACTATGTTTAAAGGCAGATTCTAGATTATACAAATACATGTATGTGTGTGTATATATATATATATATATATATATATGCCCCCTTTGAATACTTACAGAGAAATAATACAGCTCCCAGATGTACTAGTGTATTGATTTTTGTGTATTCAATTAAAAAAAAAATCATGTGTGACCTAGCTGCAAAAATGCAGCCCACTTTAGTTCAGATTTCTTTCCTGCGTGACTCATGTCCTATGGATTTGGAAGGGAATGACTATGCAGGGATTAAGAGTATTGGAAATGTGTCAGTTGACTATTCTCTGTGGAGACTTAGGGAAAAATAAATGATGATAACAACAGGCTGTAGAGGACATTCTTATTTGTCTTAAACTTTACTGTACAGCCTAGTGGTTAGAGCTCTGGTGTCAGACTTTCTGGCTGTAAATACTGACTGTATCATTTATTAGGTATGTGACCTCAGGAAAGTGAATTACCATCTCTGTGATTCAGTTTCTTCATTGGAAGAATTGAGATAATAATGACACCTACAACATAAATTTGTTGTGAAGGTTTAATTATCTAAAAGAAGAGTTGGCATAGTCCCTGTTCATGTTAATTGTGTAAATATGTGTTCATATTTTAAAAGTTGTTTTTATATATTTCAGAAGAGTGAAGCATAGCCTACTTTTAATCATTCTCACGTGAGAAACTCGTAGTCAGAGTCCTATTTCTAGACTAGGGAAATATCACCTCTTCCACTAACATTTAAATGTGAGCATAGACTTCTCTTTTTCCTCTATTGTTTACTGCTGTATCTTCAAGGCTTAGATTAATGCCTGGACCATACATAGTATGCTGTCAGTAAATGTTTGTTGAGGAATCATTGGTCAACTTTCAGTTTCTTCATGTCAGCGAAAGAAACCCTCCATAATATTTTGTAATAGACAAAATGTTTCCTTTTGACATCCATCATGGATATACTCTAACCCATGCTAGGATTCAATCTAATTTTTTTCTTTAGTCTGCTTCCTCTTGCTCCCGCTCTCTAATGGATACCTTGGGTTTTGGGAAAATTCTAAAAGTCCTTTTGATATCCCACTTGGGGTTTTCCAATATAGGCAATCCCTTTAAAGGAAAATAATCTCTCTCTATTCAGCTCTATCAAGATTCTCATTCCTGGGTAACATGAAAATAATAATAATGGTTGGTATTTATTAGGTGCTTATTGTATGTGGTACTGGGATAACTTTTGTGTAATCTTGTTTAATCTTCTCAACAACATTCAGTGTTGCAGATTGTAGAAACCTTTTACAGATGACAAAATAGAGATTTGGAGAGGATAATTATTCATTATAAAGTCACAAACTATAAAGGGTGAAACAGACTTTTTACCAGTCTGATGTTAACATCAATGCTCTTAAGAACCAAATAAATTCTTCTACCTATGCAGTTAGTGTTCAGTACTAAAGCTATTAGGAGGCCTGATGTTTTCACATACACTAAGGTATTAAAGATTGACAATACACTATTATTTAAAAGGTTATCCTGGCTGTATATGTTTTCACTTTGAAAAACGTTACCTTGAACAAAAATATATTGAACTGAATGAAAGAAATTCTAATGGTGAATTACATACCTTGTGACAGGTAAATAATTTGGGGCTGGAGAATTTTCCAGAGTTAACCTTAATATAATTTTGTTCTGAGTTTCATTTACAAATTTATCTATATAATTGCCCTTTTAACCCCTTTCAGATAAACAGATATTCTCCTCTAGTTAATTAATTCAATTATTCAATTCATAAAGGATTTTGGAATGTCTACTATGTGCCAGACACTGGTTTAGACTTGAATGTAAATGACTTTAGAAAATTCACAACTTATTGCAGGACAAAGACATTTAGATACATAACTGCAGTACAATAAAATAAAAACTGTAAGAAAGGCACTTAATACAAAAGTGGGAATGAATGGTACACACACCTATTTGGGTAAAGACACTGGGAAAACCAGAACCTTCACTGGAGCAGTTACATTTATGGCAGAGAGAGTACAGAATGGTGAAAAGAAATTTACCAGCTGGAATAGTTTGTGTAGGGAATTCTAGACAGAGCAAACAACACATGCAAAGGCATGTAGGCTTGAAAGAATGCAACTTGTTGGGAGAATTAAGATTAATTGGCTATGAACAAACATTCTCTGATGACTTTAATGAAAATACTCTCTATTGGTTTTTCCTCTTCTAGGTTTGTGCCTTAAATGTTGGGTCTACTCATCAGACTGTCCTTCTACCTCTCCCAATTAGGTTTCTGTGAGTTATCTCATTTATTTCAGAGCTTTAATTAGCAGTTATCTGAATGCTGTTGGTGGTTCTTTAGGGGTTTCCAGCATACTGTTACTTAGATGAGTCAGCCTAATTTAAAGGAGATACTTTGAAGACATAGAATAAAGTCCGGAAATGTAAAAAAAAAAAAATTTGAAAGGCAGGAGAAATTCAAGAGTAATTGTCAGTAAGAACTCATGTTTAGCTTAACATTGTTACAAATGGTTAAATATAGATATAAATAGATAAACCTATATAGATATGTGTATATATAGGGGTTAATACACAAATATGTATTTCTTTGCTCTGTCAAGTAAGAGAGCCTAAAAGAAATAACACCCTGATAACAATGTGCACACCTAGGGCCCATATCTTGGTTTTGAATTAATATTTTCTAATAAAAGAAAACAGGGTTCCTTTGAGAAATGGCTGATTTTGGACTACAGAAGGAAATATGTAAGATGAGCCTGGAGAATCTTGCTGTGCCAAAAGTAAGGAAGTGTTAAAAGAAAAAACAAAAACACATTATTGGGGTTTGTCAAAGAGCACATGAGCTAATGGAAAGAGTTTCCAATGCCCTAAGCTGGAACTATTAGAGCAACAAAATAAATTATTATTGGATTACAATGCAAAGTATAAAATAAGTGTCCATGAGCCCAAGCTGATATAAATCATTGAATGAATTAATGAATGAGAGAGAAGAAATAAGTCTTTCAAGAATTTCACATAGTTTATATATATTCTCTGCACTAAAAGAGGGAAAATGTAACTCCCCACTCATGAAGTATGGACTATGCACAGAGATGTCCTTTCACAGGACGTCAGAAATAGGGGGAAAAGAGTAACTTTACAGTGGGGAAAATTTCAAACATTATTTCAAGGGGTGAATAGCCAAGGTCAACATCAACAGTCATAAACCATGTTGATACTATGTATCCTTGACATGATGAAACTGGCACTTTACCTCTGTGATCTTCCTCTCGAAAACCCCAAACCCAAGTCTAATCAGGAGAAAAACATCAAACAAGTTCCAGTAGAGGGGGATCCTACAATACACCTGCCAAGTATTCCTCAGGAACTCTCAACCTCACGAAAAACAGAATAAGTTTGAAAAACTGTGATGGCCAAGAGAAGCCTAAGGAGACATGACAACTAAATGAATATGGTATCCTGGATGGCCTCTTGGAATCGAAAAAGAACATTACGGAGAATTCCCCAGCAGTCTCTAGTGGTTATGACTCCGTGCTTTCACTGCTGAGGGCCGGGGTTCAGATCCCTGGTTGGGGAGCTAAGATCCCACAAGCTGTGCGGCACGCCACCCACCATGCCCCGCAAAAAAATTATAGGTAAAAATTAAAGAAGTAGAAATTAACTCTTCTTATAATATCTATTTCTTACTGATTCTGTTTGCAAAGTGACCGTATATAATTTGTTGTCAAATGATATTGGATGAATGTGTTTTAAGGAGATGTTGACCAAGAGTTTCTGAGAAGTTGTGCGCTGCAGTAAACTGGGAACCAGTAAATTGTGGTTTTTGTCCTCTCACTCACTGTGGGACTTTGGACAAGTCATTCTCACCTGTCTGGATCTCAATTCCTTGTGTCAGCTTAAACCTTAGCTTTGCTTACCACTGCATTCATGCATATAGGAGTTCCACTGAAGGGTTTGAGGGCCATAAAACATTTATACAAGGAGCTGTGGAGTCTCCTGGAAAATATCTCATTACTGTAAAAAACAGACTCCAGGCACACAAGCCTTAAAAACTACGTCTCATGGTCTAATGGGGAAGAAGGGACAGACCAGTGTTAATTATCACATTATTTCTAGCCCAATCTTTAATCAATGTGTACCTAAATCTGAGGAGAGGGAATTGGTAGAAAGTACAGATTTCACTAATTTCTGAAAGTCAAAGCACTGCCTAGAAACTCATGGATTAGCATAGTCATGAAAGTGAGATTCTTTCCCCAGATAGGAAGAGACATTGTGTTTCTTTTTGCATAAAGAGCTCAGAGACCTCAGCTTTCTTTGCAGGCTCCAACAGTACTGGGGTATTGACACATCAAAATAGTTTCCATACAATGAGACAAAGTGCGGCACTGACCCAGTGTGACTTCAGTAGTTACCAGAGATGGCTTTGCAGGGACAATACAGACATGGAGGTTTTGGTGTTCTGAATCCCACTGTGTATGCCTAAACAGATAGGTTTGGAAAAGGGTGGGGCCTTTCCATGTACCTGAGACAAATAGGAAATGAATAAAATGGATTCTGATGTCCTACAATTGTAAAGGAAGCTAGACTCAGGGAAATAACATTGGTTATTATCATGCTTGAACAATGAAAAGTAGAGAAACAGAAAATAGGAGATTTCCAAGTAATTAATCATTAAAATTGATATTTCATGAAATTTGAAGTGGAACTCCAATATCAGATAAATTGGAGTTACTCTCAAAGAAGAGTAATACGCTCTCAGATCTTAAGGTCTCAATTATTGACCTGAGAAGATCCAAGATTATTTCTCAATGGAACATAAGGGCACTCCAGAACCCAGATTGAAAAATTCCCAACTGAATGATGGCTAAGGTTCTGCCTACCTTTAAATATTTATTGGCTCTAAGCCAGAGAGGAAGTTTAATGTAGGAACATTGATTCTGACTCTAGAGATTGTGAGGAGATAAGAAAAAAACAATACTTAGGAGTAGCTGAAATTATAGCTTGGTTACTTGGCGAAGGTCACACTTCTTTTCCATCTTCAAACTAATAAAGAAATAGGAATATTCTGAACTTTGGGCTCCCTGCCAAGTCTCTCCATTCCAAGTTTCCCAAGTTAACTATTTATACATCAGCCAGTACAACAAAACAAAACAAAACAAAACAAAAAATGTTGCCTGTCTGAAATCCTTGACTACATGACCAAGATTAAAAAGAATTCTAAGAGAAAGGAAAATCTGGCTGTTTCTACTGCAAGCAGCCTACTTCATTAATTTCATTCCTAAAAGGGCCAGGGGAAAAAAAGCATTGACTTTGTTCAGTCTAGGAGTGAGAAGTTAAGAAAAGAAAATGTTGGGAGAGAATGAGTATTTTGCAACTAAATTGCAGGCAGTCCAGGGAAAGAAGAGATAAGATATCAGTCTCCCAGGGCACTTCAAATACAAGGCCCAATGAAAGAAAAAACATATACAGAAATAAGAGATAAGACCTGGGTTTTTTTAAAAGGGTAACTGACTGTGAACTACTTGTCAATCAATGGGTGCCACAGGCCAATTAGACGGAAAAGAAGAGTCCACCAGGCTAGGAAAAAATTTATTGTATTAAGTTGGTGGCCTTTGCAATATAAACAGAGTTTAAAAAGTTACTAGGTTTGTCATTTACATCAGTCAAGAAGATGCTAAAATCAAATGATTATCTCTTAGTATTCAGTAAAACAATTTAATGGGATTCAAGTTCCCAGTGTCCATTCAAGTGTGTGACATTCCCCATACATGGCCATACAAGAAGAGAAGTTTTGGGAAGCAAATTAATAGGTTAGTCTTTAAAACAACTACATCTGGCATCATTCTAGTTTGAAATTACTAAGTAACAAAACACATACTTCCACAGTTCAATCGCTGACAGGATATCATAGGGAGAGGTGGTCGGAATAGTTTCAATCATATGAATACTAGGATAGAGGACCATTTGTGGAGGTTTCCTTAAGAAATACATTCTCTGGCCTCACTTTTGATATTTACATATTTTGCAAGCTAGAGAAGTATTGAAGAGTAAATATTTCAGCATATCACCTGAGCAATTCTTACAGGTAATACAACACATCCTGCTTATGTAAAATTTACCTTTTCAAGAAGTTTAAAGAAGCAGGGTCTCTGGCTTTTATGAATCAACTCTTCCAAATTCATACTCATGTTCACTTAGAGAGCACCCTTGCAAATCCTTGCAAAGTATAGTGGGTTTATTTTTTATTTGCAGAGTTCAACTGTGTTCTAAGTTCAAAAGTTTGCAAAAAGCCTTTAGAAAACAATGAGAAAACTTAATCTGAAGAATAAGTATGTCATTGAAAATCCAAATTAAACTATTCAGATATTGCTTTCAGTTAGAGGGAAATAAAAAGATATTTTTCATTTGTACCTCTAAATGCTTCAGTTTAGTAAGATATTTTCCTTAAAGGCAATTAGCTAACCAAGATAATTACTTCACCTGACATGTATAAGAATTTATTGATTTGTCTAGTCCATAATTTTGAATTGTGCTCCATTTAAAAAATGAGCCATTGTTCAGGTCCTCTACAGAGTCAATGAATGCAAATTTTCTTCAGTGCTCTGGCACCTTTCACTTTACAGTATTTATTTACCTACAGGATTTTCTAAGGATCAGGCAGCTTCTACTGTTTACTTAAATAAAGAATAGAAAGAAATTCAACATCAGAAAATCAGTATCTAAATACATTTAACTAAGTGATCTCATATTATACATATGTCACTGAAAAGTAAAATTTTCATCATGCCCAGTGAAAATTCCTTTTAGTATCTTCTTACAATTTTTGAAATATGATCACATTCTTATTTTTATTTTGAACATTTTCCCCTTAAAAATAACTGTCATTAGATTAAAAACTTAAATTCAAGACCTTAACCATAAAACTCCTAGAAGAAATCATAGGGAAAAGCTCTTTGACATTGTAATGGCAGTAATTTTTTGGACATGACACCAAAAGTACAAGCAACAAAAGCAAAAATAATCAGGTGCAAACACATCAAATTAATAAGCTTCTACACAGCAAAGGAAACCATTAACAAAATGAACAGGTAAACTACTGAATGGGAGAAAAGATTTTGCAAATCACATATCTGATAAGAAGTTAGTATCCAAAATATATAAGGAACTCATTCAACTCAGTAGGAAAAAAAAAATCCAATTTTAATATAGGCATAAGAGCCAATTAGATATTTTTCCAAAGAAGATAGACAAATGGCCAACAGGTACATAAAAAGGTGTTCGACATCACTAATCATCAGGGAAATGCAAATTAAAATCATGAGATATCACCTCACACCCGTTAGTATGGTTACTATCAAAATGACAAGAAATAACAAGACTTGGCGAGGATGTAGAGAAAAGGGAAGCCTTATGCACTGTTGATGGGATATAAATTAGTACAGCTACTATATTAGGTGAATAGATATTTGTGTTCTTTCTAAAATACAGAATTTTTAATACAATGAATAAATATATTTGAAGAATACTGATCACAAAGTTAATTTATGTAAACCATTCTCTTTTCCAACTTAAAATATAAAAATTGGGAATTGTTTTTGTGTGCCTGTTAGAAATGGTTCAGTTACAGAAAATCTGACTGATGATGAGTTAAAATATAGAGACTCATTTTTCTCTCAGTAATCTGGTTCTGCGGGGCAGTTTTCCCATGATTCAATCTGGACAAGACCCTGGATTGGCATCTGTGTAACTCTCTTGGCTTTACCTCAGAGTAACAGAGGGCTTTTAAACTCCATTCAAGAAAAAAAAACCAAACAAACAAGGAAAAGGCATGGATATAGGCAGATCTATTTTTCTTATACTAAATGAGAATCTTTCCCAGAAGCCCTGCCCTTCCAGTGGATATGCCCCACCACCCCATAGGCAAAAACTATACCATGCAGTCAACCCTAAGTCCAGGGGAGCCTTACCATTATAATATTTAATTTCTTTAGCCTCTATAGTGGAGGCTGTCATGGGGAAAGGGCAATATAGGTAGATATTATTTGCTGAACTCATAGTGCTTTGTGGTACTGTGCTTCTTAAACTGTGGTTCATGGAACACTTGATTTGGAAACAACTGATGTAGCAGAAACAGAGATCTGTACTTTTTTCCTAACTGTGCTCTTTTCCTTCCAGGCATCTATTTAAATGGCATATCCCAGTTGGACTGAATTTAGGTTAAGGGAATGTGGGTGTAAGTGATGTATACTATTTCATGGCATGGCCTTAAAATCCTCCATGCTCTTGTTTTCCCTTTCATGTTGACTTTGGAGACCAGAGGATGAAGACTGTACGATTACAAGATAAAAGAAACCTGGATTCTCAATTAGCTACTTGGAGTAGAACTATCCAAGAAATCTACTATACCAGGAGCATCCACACTAGATTTTATCTCATTGTGATATAAACTTTCATTTTGATAAACTTCTCACATAGTTTCAGTGCTTCTGTAATGTTCTTTTCCACATAGCAAATGTTTTTTACTTTTTTTCCTTTTTGTCTCAACCTTAATATTACTTACTCTCTGAAATTCCCTACTACTAGGTTGGGTGGTCCTCAGTGCTTCCATATTAGCTAATATAATTTGTCACCCATTGTTCTAAGAATGTATTTGATCTTTATGTTTCTCCTAAAATCCTATGAGGACAGGCTTTGTTCATCTTTTTGTCATCTTGTTTTAGCAGAGGGCCTGGTTTAATACATAAAAATAAATGTGTTTACTGAATGAATCTGACATCCTGAAACCATATTTATGAACACCCTGGTTAAGGTATTGAAATATATCCAATGCTTGAGAGGAGAGGGAGGAGAATTAGAATAAAGTAAAATCCTGGGAGAGCAGTGGATTAAGAATGAATAGACAACTGCAAAGAAAGGAGAAGATTGTTTTGTCAGCTTTAGGGAGACTGTATCCATGAAGGAGTAGAATGTGAGGTATGAAAAGACTGTACTGAGAACAAAAACATGGAGAATTAAATGCAAACCCTCAAGGAAAGAAGATTAATGAGTAACAGTTTTTTCTATGAATGTTCTTTTGGAGATTGCAGATGAAGAAACCAACATTAAAAGTTTTTGATGGTGAATTTGGGGGAAGGGGTGGCTGACAAAATCACTGCAGTTTCTCTTCAAACATAACTCTGATTTTTGGAAATTTCTGGAAAACTCTTTGTTCTGGAAGGTTACCACTCAGCAAACTAACGTCTTTAGATGTCTAGTGCTTCCTTTTTAGTCAAGATCTGCCAAAGTCGATTTAGCCTTGGGAAGAGAGTCTAAAACCAACCAAGTCTCAGATTCCTTTTCAGTGATTGAGAATATGGGTTTTTTAACTTGAGTTCATTTTGACTTAGGTCTAAGTTTCTATCCAAACCTGTGCTATAAACTCTGTCCATAACAGTTTAACAGCACTAAATCCCAAGGATCCAACCTAGAAATAAAAATTTCATTCAATAATTACATGGTAACTTTTCCGTGCTGGAAAATTGCCAAAATTTCTGAAAATGGGATAGTACAAAGAACAAGATGCAGCTCTTTCTTAAAGATTAAGAATTTTTTAGAGTATGAAGTAATGAGCCTTATAGATGTAAAATGACTTTACTGGTGTTTTATTTATTTTATTTGACTAATTAGTTATATGGAAACCAGTAAGATATTACAACTGGTTTAAAAGAGATTTCAAAATGCTACACATTTAGAGTCAGAAAAAGAATACCAAATAAATGTATTAGTGGATAGAAAACCTGGTTAATATTTGCAGGGTGATAATCAATTGCATTCTACTGGACACAATTTTTGTATTATATCAGTATTCTACAAGTTATTTTCTATTTCTAGCTGTAAAATAGCCTAGTTAATGACAAAAAGAGGCAGGGAAAGCCCAGAAGGTGAATCTGGTCAGGACATTTACTTTCAAAGTCTCTCACAATTTTTCCTTACATCTACAAGGAACTCATAGCTTACAGTCTAATCTGTAGTGCAGAGTAATTAGTCAGACATAGAAACATGAAGAAGGGATCTTCATTTGAATATGCGAGCAGGGGAAAGACTTTTAGGGGAGATGATACCTAACCTAAAATACATGTAAAATATTTGCAACTAAATTGTATTATTATTGTCCATTTTACTGACAAGAAAGCTGAGATACAAAGGAGATAAGTAACCTGCCCTCAGTTACCAAGTGGACAAGTTTATTAAAAGAAGGAGAATTTTAAAGCATAGATTTCTCTTCTATACTTGCTGTAATGAATGCCCAACTCTATCTGCAATGGAATTTAGTTTTGGCAAATGATAACACTGATCTTTTATCTTAGTATTCCAGGGTAGAGATGAATGGTCTAGGTGATTAGACTGAACAGAACTGAACCTTTGGAAGTGTATGATCTTTTCACTTCACTTGGTGTTTCATGAAAGCCAGGTAGCACTCAATGGCAAGTACCTTCCAATAAGGTAGGTCCATGCATTCATACATATGTTTACTCTGTTTTCTGTACTTTAATTTCCCCTGAGCAAATATCAGCCAAGTGATCAATCCTCATGTCTCGTGCAGAGAATTAGAGGGTCAGTTCATACTGAAGTTCTCTCTTGCCCTTTTTACTTAATTCCGAGAAAACCATCCCTTCTCTACCCATCCATCCCATTTGAGCCAACCATTTACTTTCATTGTTAGGTTAGGTATCATCTCCCCTAAAATTTGAATTAATATTAGATAAAATATGTTGTATTTCTTCATCTCTGAATATTTATAGTCACCTGCAGGAAAAAAACGTACTTTATAAGAACTCTCAGTTTTAACATGTTAATAGTATTCAACACAATTTGTGCAAAAGCTGGGAGACATTTTTTGTAGTATATGTGTTATACCACATATAACAAAAGACTTAATATTGAAAAGAATATATTGCTTCTGGAAGGTTTTTTCCACATCTTCTAGATCACTGTAAATATATTTCTTATTCAATTTTCTGGTATTCCCTTCCTTGTAATAATGCTGAGTTAGATAAAATACTTCAAGAATACAAATTATTCATTCATAAAGGAAAAAAAAATCCATTGAAAAAACAGCAGAATTGGTGTCAGTTTCTGAGAAACAATCAAAACTGGATGTTCTTTTTTATGTGCAACATTTCTTCCTTTAACTTCTGTTGTTGCATGGCTACACCAAATTAATAAAATAACACTGACTTCAATAGTATCTTGACCTTCTCTACAATGAAGTGATGGGCTTGCCAAAGCTGAGTGAATTTTTTAAACACTTGCCCTAGTAAAAATGGCTAATTCACATCAATTCTGACTGCTTTTTCACAAGTGGTAAAAGTTAAAGGACATATTTGAGTCTCTAAATTGAAATAGCATTTGTCTAGCAGATCCTGATACAGACTTACCACCTTGCAGCTATAATGTTTTTAAAGACAAAGAAAAGGCTGTAAAACAAGCAAATGGTTCTGAAAACAAATATGTAGCAGGGACTTTTTATTAGAGTATAAGACAAAATCCATGGAATATTAGTGCAATGCAACTAAACTGAGGAGGGAAAAACCCTGATGGTCTAATAACACGTTATTGCATAAAATAGAAAAATCCCATTTCTGAGAAAGGTAACAGGAATCCCTTATGTCTTCCGTCAATTTCTACCTCATAGGCCAGAGCATGGGATTGTAAACTTTCCAGTGTAAGGCAGCAGCTCTTTGAGTTTGCAGAGTTTGGATAATGATTTGAGAAAATGTTTGTGAAGTGCCTTTCATATCAGCCTGGTCCATTTTAGAGACTCAATAAATAGTGCATATGTGACTATGATTTCTGCTTCTCCCAAATCAGCTGAAAATATCCTGTGTATGCTTACTTTCTCTATGTGAAGCCCAGAGCTTAGCATCCTTCATTGGTTCCAAAAGTATTTTCTCATGAGCGATGTTTTGGAAGCATTAAGTCATTTATTGAAGATTTGTGGGTAATGACAAGTGATCAGTTTATGCACCACTTAATCCTTCCTTCAACACTAATGGGAAGCCATCAGTGGTAATACCCATCAAATCATTAAAACTCCCTTCTTGGAAACTAAGTTAGGGAAATGATAATTCATTCACATAATTAATATATAAAGAATATATATGAGAGCCTTCAAAACAGCAAACATTGGATAGTCTAAATAATGGAATATTATGTCAATATTTAAAATCATGTTTTCAAAGGAAATTTAATAAAAAGTGGATTGCTTCCCATAACATAATGTCGAAAGACCAAAGCATAAGAAATTGTGCAGCTATGGACTAAGATTATAAATTTTAAAAAACTGGAAGTATTTTTTCCCCTTATATTCTAAATTTTTACAAGTTAGCAGGCATTTCTCTCAATATGAGAAAAATTAGTAAATATTATAGACATGGACTTTAGGGTATGGATAAACAATCAATATACAGTGCTAACAAATTTCTTTAGCTTACTTTGCTCTAGAAAAGAAAATATTGTTCAAATTTACAATATGGTCATGTAAGCTACAGATCTGTATTTAAAGATTGCAGACACTAACATTACTGTTAATATTTGTAAAATATTTTATAATTTATTGTATGTAAAATATAATAAAAGACCCTAAATAGCCAAAAAAAAAAAAATCTTGAGAAAGAAGAACAGAGCTGGAGGAATCATACTCCCTGACTTCAGACTATACTACAAAGGTACTGTAATTAAAACAGCATAGCACTGGCGCACGCGCGCGTGCACACACACACACACAAAGACACATAGACAATGGAACAGAATAGAGAGCACAGAAATAAACCCACACATTTATGGTCAATTCATCTATGATGAAGGAGGCAAGAATATACAATGGAGAAAAGACAGTCTCTTTCAATAAGTGGTGCTGGAAAAACTGGACAGCTACATGTAAAAGAATAAAATTAGAACATTCTCTAATACCATGTACAAAAATAAACTCAAAATGGATTAAAGACCTAAATGTAAGACTGGAAACCTTAAAACTCCTAGAAGAAAACATAGGCAGGACACTCTTTGACATAAATAGCAGCAATGTTTTTTTGGATCCATCTCCTAAAGCAAAGGAAATAACAGCCAAAATAAACAAATGGGACTTAATTAAACTTAAAAGCTTTTGCACAGCAAAGGAAACCATCAACAAAATGAAAAGACAACCTACTGAAATGGAGAAGATATTTGCAAATGATATGACCAATAAGGGTATAACCAACATATATAAACAGCTCATAAAACTCAACATTAAAACAAACAACCCAATTAAAAAATGGGCAGAAGAACTGAATAGACATTTTTCTAAAGAGGAAATGCAGATGGACAATAGGCACATGAAAAGATGCTCAATATCTCTAATCATCAGGGAAATGCAAATCAAAACCACAATGACTACCACCTCATACCTGTCAGAATAGCTATCATCAAAAAGAAGACCAAAATGTTGGCAAGGATGTGGAGAAGAGGGAACCCTCATACACTGTTGGTGGGAATGTAAATTTGTGCAGCTGCTGTGGAAATCAGTATGGAGGTTTCTCAAAAAACTAAAAATAGAACTACCATATGACCCAGCAATTCTATCCCTGGGTATATATCAAAAAACAAAACAAAACAAAACAAAAACAAAAGCACTTATTTGAAAAGATACATGCACCCCAATGTTCACAGCAGCATTATTTACAATTGTCAAGGTATGGAAGCAACCTAAGTGTCCATCAACAGATGAATGGATAAAGAAGATGTGGTATATATACACAATGGAATACTACTCAGCCAAAAAAATTTTAAAAAAGAATGAAATTTTGCCATTTGCAGCTACATGAATGGACTCGGAGGGCATTTTGCTAAGTAAAATAAGTCAAACACAGAAAGACAAATACTGTATGGTATCATTTATATGTGAAATCTAAAAAATACAACAAACTAGTGAATAAAACAAACAAATAAAAAAAGGAGACTCACAGATATAGAGAACAAGGGAGTGATTACCAGTGGGGAGAGGAAATTGGGGGCAATGTAGGATAGGGAGAAAAAAGGGTTATTATGGGATTATATGAAAGCATGTGTGTGAAACTTTTCAAAATTGTAAAGCACTACAGAATTTAAAAAATCTTTCATTCAATAAAAAATAAAATATACAGGTACATAATACACACATATACACACAGTTTGTTTTGTTTTAGACATTTAAATAATTATATAAATCGTATATATGAAATACATTTTTTTCCCATTCCCTATGTGTTTCAGCTTAATGCCTGTTAAATCAGACACAATTCTTAAAATTGACTTCTTCAAAAATGTTCTGGCCATACTAATTTAATCATTACTTCTCAATTTTGTGATCCAGTAGATGTTAGAGATGGTATTACAAATTCCATAAGACTTGTAATACAAATTTACTTCTTTGGGGTTTAAATTTGTATGCATCTATGTTAATGAGTTGTATCTGAAATTCTAAAACTGTTAATGGGTTACCTTCTTTACAGTTTCTCATTAGGAAATAGAGAATCCAAATTAATTTGGTCCTAGTTTTCTTTGTTCTCCATGAAATTAAATCCATGATTTGAAAATATTGAGATTTTTATTTTTTTAAATCAAGGTAAGAGATAAGAAAGAGATAATCTCTCTCTCTTCCTGGTTCAATATTCTACAAAGATGGCCCTCTCATAATGATGAAATTTTATTTAGTCTTAGAGAAAATTCTAGCTGTCAACCATGCTTTTTTGAAGTGTTCTTCAGAGTAGTTAATAAGATCTACAGTAATCTGGGAAATAACTATGAAAACATAAGTCCTATTAGCATATAGGAGTAGTATGCACAGTAATCAGCCAAATAATTCATGATTTCCCTGTTCTTAGATTGAGGAAAAGTGACATGACAATAAAATAAAAATGCCTACCCTGTAATAATTGTGAAAAGAGAAATGTGGCAGATCAAGGTAGAACTCTTACTGAGATTTCATTGTAGCACATTTAGCAGATTGACTTTAAATTATTATCAGAAACATGAGAAAACAAATTAAGAAACTTCAGCTAAAAGTCTGTCCTATAAAAACAGTATTTTTATTTATTCTGTACTTTTAATTCGTTATAGACATCACTATAAGCTTTTATGTATGGTCATTGAGAAGTGACAGTTCTGGGATCATTAACAGATTTAAAGGAATTTGAAAAGGTTTGCAAACGATATGGTTGGGCCAGATTTCTTTAGGGCTCAAGAGCTAGTTCTAAAGTCTGCTCATGTCTGGTTAAACACCAACCTCACAATGTCATCTCATGCTTATGATTTTCTTGACCTTACATTCAACATCAGCCAGTTTTGGTTGTAAGACTCTTGAGGTTGAAGGTTATATTTTGGTAGAAGGTGCTATAAATTAGAAATCTGGAGGCCCAGGCTTGATCTGGTCTACCACTAACTGGCTAAATTTATAAATGTATTTATTTTGGTACCTTCTATTGGTGAAGTAATTATGGAGGAATAAACCAGATGATCTCTAATTTCTCTTAACATCCATATTTTCTAAGAAGCTTAGATGCTTCCTAAACATGTGAAGACTCCCATGGTCTATCCATTTTTGAGGGCTAACTAATTTACTTCTTTGGAAAATTCTGAGTCAGAAGGAGATTCCACAGAGAGGATGTCATTTAGAACATGTCCCTAAGGTAAAACTTTGGAATTCTAGACATTTTCAGAACTATTATAGTTTTCAGAAGTGTGTGACAGAGAGATCACATGTGTATTTTAGACCATAAGCACATGTTTTGATTATGGATTATAGGCTGATTTCTTCTCTTGATTTCTGTAGTACACTGGTGGTCCCATAGTAGGTGCTCAATATACATTCATGAATTGAACTTCCCCATTTCTCTGTTAACCCAGGATCTAGCAATTAGATTTTATGTAAGGGAAACTTGGAGGGAATGAGTTACTTAATTGTTAAACTACTGCTTATCAGGAACTCAGTAGGTGTTCAGTAGCTCTGTTGTAATGATGGATGATGTCTATTTTTATGCAAGACTTGGCTTTGTGTGGCTATTTGTCATTGCTTTTGATAATACCTCTTTTGCATAACATCTCAGGGCTTAGAGACCTGGTTCTTATTTTTTAAGTTTATCCCCTTTAGTTGTATGGTGTTGTTCTAGGAAATTTACAGCCCTTTTGAGCTTCCACAATATGGTCATCCTAATATAAATATTGTTTACAACCAGGATAAACATGTTAAAAAGCAATATAAAAACAAATATCAATCATTTTCTCAAAAAGGACATAACCTTTCTTTCAAATTTACCATGTAGCAATTAATTTTAGACTTTGCTTTCCTAGTCGAAAAAGGCAGTAGTAGGTAGAGGTTACAGACAGGTTACAGCCCTAATTAATGACCTGTAGGTAGTAAATGAAATATGGATATTTAGAGCTCTTAAATAAAAATATATCAAGGCACTTCAAAAAATGTAATGGCTTAAATACTGTCAGTAACACAGTGATTTGGTATATTAATGAAATAGTCATTTATTCGAATATGCTTTTTAGACACAGAGTATTTGTAGTAAGTGCTAAAATCGTTAGTAGCTTTGGGTTCAAAAACATGATCAACTATTTATCTTTTTGATTCTCCAAAACTCTTTTCTCCTTAAATTTAACAAGCTATATAGCTTGCTAGAAACATTGAATATCAAGCAAACAATAAGTAATATCAGCTAAAGATCTAAATATGTACATTTACTCTGTAGTTGAATCTCACACAGGATATTGACCTTATTTATTTACTTGTTTGTTTATTTCTTATAGGCATTAGTTTATATGTCTATGAGTGATAGAAACCTAATGTAGATCAACAGGATATTGTTAACTAGAAAGTTAATAGATTGATTTCACACTGAAACTTTGATTCTTAACCTGTATTTAAGTATAATAATGGGTCTGCTCTCACTAGGACCCCTTACTATATCAAAACCTTCTTGCTGAGTCAAGCGAAATGACATATATCTTATTTAAAATACCTTTTTATATGCTATAAGTCCTTGAAACAGATTGAATATTTTAGTTAAGTAAATCAATTATTGTGGGGACAGCAGGGCCAAAACAACCTGTTAATTTGTTGATTTTTGATGAAGATAAAGCTGTGAAGGGATATTAACTAGGACACATACATATGCATTTATGAGTAAACTAACTCACTAGAGACAATATCCATTTCAGTATATGACCATCACTATGATTCTCCAATATCATTAGATTTCATTAAGTAATTATGAATGCATTATACTACCTCAACTTAAAATAAATTTAAAAGGACCTGGTAGGGAAGGGACCTTTAAGATGGCAGAGGAGTAAGATGTGGAGATCACCTTCCTCCCCACAAATACATCAAAAATACATCTACAAAAAAAAAAAAAAATACATCTACATGTGGAACAACTCATGCAGAACACCTACTGAACGCTGGCAGAAGACCTCAGAATTCCCAAAAGGCAAGAAACTCCCCACGTACTTGGGCAGGGCAAAAGAGAAAAGAAAAAACAGAGACAAAAGAATAGGGACAGCACCTTCACCTCTGGGAGGGAGCTGTGAAGGAGGAAAAGTTTCCACAGACTAGGAAGCCCCTTCCTAGGGGCTTCCTGGTAGAAACAGGGGGGCCGGAAGGGGGGGGAAGCTTCAGAGCCACGGAGGAGAGCGCAGCAAAAGGGGTGAAGATGGCAAAGCAGAGAGATTCCCACACAGAGGATCGGTGCCAACCAGCACTCACCAGCCTGAGAGGCTTGTCTACTCACCTGCTGGAGCAGGTCGGGTCTGGGAGCTGAGGCTCGGGCTTTGGAGGTCAGATCCCAGAGAGAGGACTGGGGTTGGCTGCATGAACACAGCCTGAAGGGGGCTAGTGCACCACAGCTAGCTGGGAGGGAGTCTGGGAAAAAAACACATGGAGGCTAAACAATATGCTACTAAATAACCAAGAGATCACTGAAGAAATCAAAGAAGAAATCAAAAAATACCTAGAAACAAATGACAATGAAAACACGACAACCCAAAATCTATGGGATGCAGCAAAAGCAGTTCTAAGGGAAGTTTATAGCAATACAATCCTATCTCAAGAAACAAGAAACTTCTCAAATAAACAACCTAACCTTACACTAAAGCAATTAGAGAAAGAAGAACAAAAAAATCCCAATGTTAGCAGAAGGAAAGAAATCATAAAGATCAGATCCGAAATAAATGAGAAAGAAATGAAGGAAACGATATCAAAGATCAATAAAACTAAAAGCTGGTTCTTTGAGAAGATAAACAAAATTGATAAACCATTAGCTAGATTCATCAAGAAAAAAACGGAGAAGACCCAAATCAATAGAATTAGAAATGAAAAAGGAGAAGTAACAACTGACACTGCAGAAATACAAAGGATCATGAGAGATTACTAAAAGCAACTCTATGCCAATAAAATGAACAACCAGGAAGAAACGGACAAATTCTTAGAAAAGCACAACCTTCCAAGACTGAAGCAGGAATAAATAGAAAATATAAACAGACAAATCACAAGCACTGAAATTGAAACTGTGATTAAAAATCTTCCAACAAACAAAAGCCCAGGACCAGATGGCTTCACAGGTGAATTCTATCAAACATTTAGAGAACAGCTAACACCTATCCTTCTCAAACTCTTCCAAAATATAGCAGAGGGAGGAACCCTCCCAAACTCATTCTATGAGGCCACCATCACCCTGATACCAAAACCAGATAAAGATGCCACAGAAAAAGAAAACTACAAGCCAATATTACTGATGAACATAGATGCAAAAATCCTCAATGAAATTCTAGCAAACAGAATCCAACAGCACATTAAATATTTCATATACCATGATCAAGTGGGGTTTATCTCAGGAATGCAAGGATTCTTCAAAATATGCAAATCAATCAATGTGATACACCATATTAACAAATTGAAGAAGAAAAACCATATGATCATCTCAATAGATGCACAAAAAGCTTTCGATAAAATTCAACACCCATTTATGATAAAAACTCTCCACAAAGTAGGCATAGAGGGAACTTACCTCAACATAATAAAGGCCATATATGACAAACCCACAGCCAGCATCGTTTTCAGTGGTGAAAAACTGAAACCATTTCCTCAGATCAGGAACAAGACAAGGTTGTCCACTCTCACCACTATGATTCAACATAGTTTTGGAAGTTTTAGTCACAGCAATCAGAGAAGAAAAAGAAATAAAAGGAATCCAAATCTTAAAAGAAGAAGTAAAACTGTCACTGTTTGCAGATGACATGATACTATACATAGAGAATCCTAAAGATGTTACCAGAAAACTACTAGAGCTAATCAATGAATTTGGTAAAGTAGCAGGATACAAAATTAATGCACAGAAATCTCTTGCATTCCTATACACTAATGATGAAAAATCTGAAAGAGAAATTAAGGAAACACTCCCATTTACCACTGCAACAAAAAGAATAAAATACCTAGGAATAAACCTACCTAAGGAGACAAAAGACCTGTATGCAGAAAACTATAAGACTCTGATGAAAGAAGTTAAAGATGATACAAACAGATGGAGAGATATACCATGTTCTTGGATTGGAGAAATCAACATTGTGAAAATGACTAGGGTTTGACTTAGGGTTCACCTAAGTGATACCATATGCAAACACATATAATGGAATCTAAAAAAAAAAAAATGGTTCTGAAGAACCTAGTGGCAGGACAAGGATATAGACGCAGATGTAGAGAATGGACTTGAGGACACGGGGATGGGGAAGGGTAAGCTAGGACGAAGTGAGAGAGTGAAATGGACATATATACACTACCAGATGTAAAATAGATAGCTAGTGGGAAGCAGCCGCATGGCACAGGGAGTTCAGCTCTGTGCTTTGTGTCCACCTAGAGGGGTGGAATAGGGAGGGTGGGAGGGAAACACAAGAGGGAGGAGATACATGTATATGTATAGCTGATTCACTTTGTTATACAGCAGAAACTAACACACCATTGTAAAGCAATTATACTCCAATAAAGATGTTAAAAAAATAAATAAAAGGACCTGCTAAATGAGCATTTCATAACCTATTTACAAACTACGTTTACACTCATTTATTTCTTGATTTCCAGACTTGAAAATAGATTATACAGTTAAAGGTTTAAAAATTAATGCAGAATATTTCTTGTTCTCATATTGTGTAGTCTAAACCTCTCAAAGAACAACTGAAGTAAGCATAAATAACAGCTAATTACTACAACCAAGACTTCCAAAAGAAATAAGCTGCTGAGAATCCAAACACTAACGAAGTAAACTTAACAGGGGACAGAGAATGTAAGATCTAAGGAGGTGCATTTTTCCCTTTGCACTATATTTCTCAGCCCTCCTTGGGTATGTTACTGTAAAAGACTAGAATCTCAGTCATTTGGCAAAAAAGACATATTTGGACAACTAAATATAATTTGTTTTATATTACTGTTGTTTACATTAGTGACCTAATGTAATGATACTAAGCTCTGACAATGCAATTCACAAAATCATAAAATCTCAAATTTACTAGTCAGTTCCACAACTGGTAGTCTCTATATGGAGTTATCATTGCAACTTATTTTACTTGTACATCTACTATGTTATAGACATAATCAGCATTTAAGGATTTTCAGGTGGTACAGTAAAAAATTAAACATATCTGAGGATATGACAGTAACATAGATCAAAATATCTGCCTCTTAGCATTTAGTTCAAGACAGTGTACCTCTTGGGTGGCAATTCAAATGTGGCAATTCAAATGTGATGCCTGATGATAGTGAAATATTTACATATATTCTGTTTTGCTATTGGTATACTTATCAAAGAATGCAGTTTAGAAAAAAAAAAAAAAATTAACCAGACTACCTGCAAAAAATAGTCTTAAAATATGCCTTAAAAAGATCTTTTAGGATTTAACTGAAAATAATAGTTGCTATACATAACATATTGCATTGATATATATTCAGACTCACTGTATTTGAAAGATTTTCCATTTGTTCCTTTCTGTTTTTCACAATTTCTCTGCTTTACATTTTGATTCTAATCCACATGCGGGGCAAACACCAGCATCAACTTAGGTTGAAATTAATGATAATCATAGAGTCTTAATTAAGGGAAAGCCTCTAGTGTTCTCAGGCTATTCTAAAAACTATATTTTGTAGGAGAAGGAACTAGAGTAAAAATGACATTTCATATTAGAGACTTATAACCTGTTCACAGTATAGAACAGGCAGCCATGCAAGTGACTGGGGTATAAAAGGAAAAATATTACTGCAGATGCATTAATTTAAGATGGAATTAGACTGTTATAAATTGGAAAGGAAAAATAAAGTATGAAATAGAAATCTTTCTGTTGCTGCACTGAAATAGCGATTACAGGACAATTTCAGATAAGAGGATTTCCTGTTTTATTCAACTTTATGTCATTTTATATACTTTGTGTTTCTTCTTTTCCTTCTTTTATTCTTCTGTATTTACTCAGGCAAGGTCAACAGTCTATCTGGAGTGTTCTGCAGCCACTCATTTATTTTAAAGAACCAACCTTCTGTAGTGTTAAAATACCCCCATGCCATTTGTGAGATATTTTCTTGTCTTTCTTCTTCCTGTCTGTTGTTGTGATGCATCAAGATAACAGATGGTTTATTTCTTCCAACTCTTCCACGAGTCAGCAGGTGGTGATCAGTCAATAGATATAGTTTTATTTTTGACTTTCAAAATATATGTGTAACCTTTTCATTATTAACAGGATGATTCAACTATGAAAAGTATTTCCTGACCTAGGTTCAAAGAATTTACTGTATTTTGTGGGGTAAAATATAATATGATATTTTGTTATTGCTCGTATTTGACTGTTGGGTAATGAAATATTGGAGAAAACAAGAATTTCCTATTAGAATTCAGCATCTTGAAGTAGTTTAATGAAAGTAAGAACTAGATAATAAATTGATCTGTGGATGAGGGGAAAGGTGAAGAAAATTAAAATTTTGTAAAGAGTAAAGTACTTCACATATGAAACATAAAATATAAAAATTGAAATTTCGTTAAAGAAAAACACATTCCACAAATAATACTCAATAGGTAACACCATGTGGCCATTAGGTCTTATTTACTAGCATTGGGTAAGGTATTTGTTTTGTAAAGAGAGATCATCCCAGAAATTTTCTTTCAAGCTCTCCCTTGATTGTACATATTTTGAGGTCAGCAATGTAGCTTATAGTCCTTTATGCCCTTTACAGTGAATAGCACTATGTAATTGCTGAGAATATATAAATTGATTGGCAAGATGGTATATTCTAAGGTACGCTGCATAACACATATGCCACATTTCAAGGACATGCAGCTTTTTCTCTCCAATAAAGTATATTTCCTCTGTATCTGTTCAGGATCCATGAAGCTATGAAGTTTAAATGACTTCAGGATATACGGTATGAAGTATAATCCTAAACCCTGACCTTGCCTACAACATAATTTTAGAGCAGCCAAAGGAGGACAATTCTCAGAGTAACGTGTTTTCAAGATGTAATTTCTGGAAATTTACTAAGTAAATCAAAGAATGAAGAATTTGTTAATAACCAGCTTATCCTCATTCATAATCAGTTATCCCAACTACGGAGTGTCTTTTCAAAAACACAGCTCTTACCATGTCATTTCTCTATTTAAACCCTCTGATGACAAACCATTTCCTTCAAGATGAAGTCCAAATTCACAACAATAAGTGTAGGTGCATCTGAGGGTTCTGTCCTCTGCAGTTTTTTCAGCTAATCTTTGTTTATTTTTCCTGCATAGTTACATCTGTTTCTATGATTTGGTTAACACCCAATCCATATCTCCTATCGACACTTCAATTTTGAGAACCAAACTCTACAAATCTGACAACTGGCAATACAATCACCTAACATTTAATCTCCCATGTCTATAACTAACCTCATGATCTTACTTGTAAACCCTGCTTTTCCTAATTTAACGTATTCCACCATCATTTTAGTATTATTGAGGCCATGATAAGCAGAAACATCTCAGTGCCTTTAAAAAATACAAAAATTCGTTTCATAATCTCACAAATCTGTGTGGCCTGGATAGGGATTTTGCTTTGCATAGTTTTTACTCAAGGACCCAGGCTGTTGGAGCAGACACTGTTACATTACCAGCAAAGGGAAAGAGAGCATGGGAAATCACACTCGTGTTTCTAAAGCTTCCTCTTAGAAGTAGACATGTCACTTCCTGAATTTCATTAGATAAGGTAAGTCACATGGCCACACTCTCTTACAAATGGCAGTTGCCATGTACTTGGAGAAAGCCATAAATATTGTGATACAAAAGCACTAAAGATGATCATATCTACCCTTCTCACTAGGCTACAAAGTAGCTAATCTTTGCACTTCTTCACTAGCAACTATTGTCCATATCCTATCTATTACCAGATCTTATTAACTCCAGTCACTAAATATCTTCTCATATCTGTTTCTTTTTCTCCAACCCAACTACTACCTTATTGCTACTCAGATCTGATCATCTTTCTGCTAGACTATTGCATCAGCTTTATTACTCTCTGACTACAAATTCCCCATGCCCTAATCCATTCCTCATACTGTAACTAGAGGATGTACTAAAAGGTGGATTTAATTTTATCTATCTTTTCTTAAAATTCTTCAATACTATGGATTCAATTCAATTTAGTTTTAGTTTAAGCTTCCTAGCTTGGAATACAGGGTGCTTCATTGTCAGACCCTGGTCTACTTTTCTGTCATCATCTCACACCTCTTTTCTCTGACACATTTTTATGGTCCTGACATAACGTACTACTTGTTATTCTCCCCAAGAAAATCATCCTTTTTCATATTCTTAAACATTGTATGTACTCCCTCTTTTCCAAAATGTTCTTGTTCTCAAACCTCTATTTACCTTTCAAGATTAATTTCAAACGTAAGCCCATTATCATGGTTTTCTTGGCTCTTCCTTTCAAATGGCAGAATTAATTTTCTCAGCTTCTGCTTTCAGATACTAGAGCACTTAGTGCACAGCTCTATTAATCTATATCTCAAGTTGTATTCAACTGTATGTGCTTGTGAGTTCCTTCAGGGCTAAGACTGCATCTACTTCATAGTCTATGGCATGGCTAGGGGATTCAATAAACATGTATGAAATTTAAATAAGTATTTAAATTTCTTCTACTCTTTTTGAGCCATTTTACCAAGTATTACTTTAAAATGTTTAGGTAATTTACCACATGAATTAAAAATGGGGGGAGGGTGGCTCTTAGAAAGCCAATTTTTTAAACAATTTTATTTAAACCATAGTCCAAATTACTCATTAGAAACTGGATTTAAGTAACATTGTACCAAAAATACTACTCTGTAGGCAAAATTTATGAACTGCATATTTAAACTTCTCATTTATAAAACCAATAGGCCTATTAATGTTGTTTACAGTGCAAATTTTAATGTTTAACCTGTTAATTTGAATTTGACTTACAGGACTTTAGAGAATATCAGGACCATCTGGCTTTTCAGTTGGTGGTCCACTGCTACCTAAAACAATAGACCCACCTTTTTATTTTCCTAAGGATTGTTTATACCACAAAGAAATTACTACAATCGATGCTGTTTTACGTATTTTACAGCAACAAGTAGATATCAGAATGTGTAGTAGAAATAGTTTCCTGGTAAAGTTGATGCACATTTGTTGAAAAATTTCAGTAACTATACCATATATACTTAAAAGAGTGGATGGATGTGTGCTTGGTTTTAAATCATCAACATTATGAATAATTAAGGCATCACGTACTTACTGATTGCCTGAGATATTCCTGGAAAGGATTTTGCTCGGAATAAAGTAACAAAAAGACATACTGCTTGTCCACAGGATGATTTTAGTCTAGTAAGAGAGACAAGAATGCATATAAATGGTTTCACTGAGTATAAAAAGGGCAAATATAGAAACAATAGCTACTATTACAGGTTCTCCAGTAAGTGCAATAACTCTTTCAACAGCCAGCTTTTCTTTTCCCGATCTTAAATCATCGTGCTTAATTGTAAGCATATTAACATTTAAGCATCTATACTTATTAGCAGTTTTTTCTTACAGATATAATTATACTAAATTGCAATATTACTTTATGTCGTTATAGCAATTATAAATTTAATCTAAGATCTAATGTGAAACACTTGAACATGAGTGCTGAAAGGACTTCTAGTAGGGCTTCAACTAGATTTTTTTCCTTTCATTGTGTCATTGGAATGCTACTGAAAAAGGGAATAAACACTAATTTGATAATTTTCCTTTGGAATTACATAGATATATTTTAGTTTTCTCTTTGTTGAAGGGTCGGCATTCTTCATAATACTTAGGGGGAAATCATAGCTGAGGGTGTAAATCAATTAATTGCAAATAAATTCGATATATAAACATATTTTGAAGTCATAGTGATTACTATATCTATGGCTTTAAACTGGATAAGGGATATTTTATAGTGTCATTATGTTAATTGTCATTCTAAATAACTGTAATACATGAAACATAATTGTAGTCCATATTTTATTATAATTACAACAGTTAATATACTTAAATTTAAAATAAGAAAATTTTATTTTTCCAGGGAAAAATATAATGTATTTTATAGGTACCACTTATTATGTAGAGTTATATCTAAGCATTTCCAATAAAAGTTAATTTCACTTGAAAGTAAACAATGTAAATGAGTTTCTAGGTATATTTCTTTATAACTTTGAAAAAAATATCTTCATTCTTACATTTGAATGAGAACTATGAATATATGAGTTATTTTAACAGATATGTTTTTTGGATACAAATGTGAATTTAAGTATCAGATAATAAAGAAGACATATTAATTTAGAAAATTTGTCCTCTGCTAAAAAATTACATTGGGTTTAAGTCAATTAAGCCAGCTAACTGGCTTAAACCTCACATGAGGTAAGTGGAGCTTTTGTCCCCATGGGAGTTAGATTTCTATAGTTTTGTTTATTCATTCCCTGAGATATGGTATTTAAAACATTTTGAGAAACAACTTCAAAGTTTCTATGCCAGAATAGCTATTATATGTTTTATTAATTAGTAGTCTATTGTTAATCAGAAGAATTGCTTCACACAATGAATAATTTTATGAGGTCTGAACGTATAAAGATGATGAAACTTAGTAGTTACAGATTCAGACTTACTTTTTATTTTTTATTTTTATTCTTTTAGCATAAACCTTTTATTTATAGAGAACCATAGTTACCACAATGTTTAGGAATAATGGTTACATAATGGCACTATTTAAAATATTGATGAAAAAATACTTTCTTACTATTAAAGTTTCTCTTGCTTGTTCTAATAAACCAGTTGCAAAGTTTCTAACTTTATTCTATTTATGGTAATTTAAGGCCTTATAAAGATGTCTAAGATCACTCTATTAATTTTCCTTTCTGTGGTGAATGATGTCGTTTCCATGAGAATATATATGAACTACAAGCACTGTACTTATTTTATGATCTATGATTAATTAACTCATATCATTCTGATATTAAGAGAGAAGAGAAACTTCTCAGAATACAAAAAATAAGAGAAAGTAGGAAACTAAATGAATTTAGTAAAGATTTGCCTCCAAAGGACTTATATTTTCTCAGAGAAACACAACTGACCTTTGCAATTTTGAAAGTAATTTCACATTCATTATATTATTTGATCTTTACTAAATTTCAGTAGAGTAGATATTGCCATCATTATATTAAGTTTGCAAATGAGAAAATCGAGCCTTAGAAGGGTTAAGTATCTTTTTGAACATACGGATTTAAATATTCATTCTTGCAACAGATCTTTATTGGAAAACCATCATATGCTGGGCCTGCTCTGAGCACTAAGGGTGTAGACATAAACAAAAAGTCTGTGTCCTAATGGAGTTTGCATTTTAAAAGGAAAGACAAACAGAAACCAAATGCATAAATAAACAGGTTGCATTAAGTACTGGTAAAGAAGGCGAAGGAAAAAGAATCTGGGAAGGAGAACAGAGTATGATATGAGGGACAGTATTATTTTAGATAGGATGATTAGAAAAAGCCTCCTGAGAAAGTGGCATTGAGCAAAGGCATGTATTAAGTAATGCAATAAGCTATGTGAACATATGAGAGAAGAGTAATCCAGCAAAAGAAAAAATTAGAGCAAAAGGTCTTGAATTTGGAGCATGTTTAGCTTGTCACAGGTGAATCATGAAGGTCTTATATGCTTATATGGGAATGTGCCTAGATTTTATTCTGAGAGACATGAGAAGCCATTAGAGAAATTTTAGCAGTGAAATGTTTATCATGTTTATATTTTTAAAAGTTCACTCTGGTTGATTAGAAGGAGACCAAAATCTAAATGGCATGTGTACTGACCAATCAGAATGGTCAACATCTATAAATACTTGGTAGTTTCATACTGATGAACAAACAGATGAATATCAAACTGTCACAGAGAGAGGGAATAATAAATACATCATTCTAAATGCTGACTGAGAATTAATAAGAATTGGTAGACATTTGACTGAAAACTAATGCTTCTAATCTGGCATTCTTTTCATTATCCAAGACTCCCTCATATTACTAAACAAAATGTTCTACTCACTGCACAAGAGAGTTTTCAAACTTATTTTCTACATATGCTAATATTAGAGTTAGTAAGACAATTCAAACTTTGATCTGAAAATGTATTTCCTTCAAAAAGGTTGTGATTTTTTCCATACTAGAATTTATAGAAAAAAATACAATTTAAAAAAATATATACCTGATGGCAGTCAGAGAGGCTTTTCTCAGCTTAAAAGCAAAGAGAGAATTTAACCTTTACATTTTTTCTTAACACCACATTGCAAATATATGATAGAAGTCTTAAAATCGTCCCTATGCTTTTAATCTTTTACTCTTTCAATCAACTTTTAGCAATATAACTCAATGAAATAATCAGAAATGAAGCATAAAAAATAAACAGTAATTATAACCCCACTCTATGTAAACTAGTAAGAGTATAAACTAAAGAAGAAAAAACAGGTAATAGAATAAAACAAGTTATGTTATGATCAGAGGATGAATTACTATATAGTCATTAATACCCGCGCTTTCACTGACTATTTAACATTAGTGTGATATGTTTAGAATTTGTTTAAAGTTTAAATGGTGTCACAATATAGTAGACGAGATAAAATGCAAAGCAGTTTTTAAGGTGTGCTCCCAAACGTTGATTGCAATTATAAAACTATCAAAAATAGCAATTAGCTACCAATAGGAATAAAGTCAAATGCTAATTTTTTGTAAATGTCTTCTATCTTATATCTTTTCCATATTGAATATGTATTGATTTTATCAGAATATGAGAAAATAAAATTGGAAATAAATCTACTTGGTATGTATTATATAGGTATCTGTTATATATGTCCTATATATCAGTTCCCATTATATTGAGTGCTATATTCCCCTTCGACCACCTCTACTTTGTTCCTAATATTTACTTAATGTTTACAGACAAAAAGATTAAGAAAACAAATAAAAATTCTACACAGATAGGTTCATTTCACTGCTCAAATGTTTCGTATACAATACCCTCTCCCAAACTGCTGTTCCTATCTTTGTTTCCTAGGTTCCTTTGCATCCTCCTGGACTAGAGATTAACTAATAGAAAATAAGAGCATGGGCAAAATAGCAAATTCATGTTTTTGCCTTCTATTACAAGTCAGGTTTGACAGTAGTTAAGCAGATTATAGGATAAGGAAGCTAAATATTATATTTTTAAAACCAGTGACACTAATTCTGAAAGGAAAGTTCCAGCAGCTTACAAGGAAAAGAAACACCAAGTGTTGAAAGAGTTTATTTCTTGGCTTTAATTATTTAGAAGCATTTGTTTAGTAAACGTCACTAATTTTAATTTTAGATTTAAAGCATGCCTAATTTTACACATGGTTTCACACAACTGCTTTTCCTTAAATTAAGCTCTCTATTATTTGACTAGAATAGAAGAAAAATTTTGATTTATATCTCTTGAAATGCATTAATGTCTTTACCAGTTTAGAATTTAGAGCCCTAGGCTTTATGTAAATTATTTTTACAAAATACATTTTAAATGTTATCCTTCCCTAATGATTAATCATAAAATGTTCTTTTCCTTTTAAAGTCATGTATTTAAAATTTTCCATTCAACTTTGGAAATAATATGTATTAATTTAAAACAAGAGCATATCTGATAAGTGTACATAACAAATATAAATGCAGAATAAAATATAAATAGATTTCATGCTTTTCTTTAAATCTAAAATTCATGGGTACATGCAAATTATGTTACTGTGTAGTTCTAAAATAATTTGATAAATGAATGCACTTTTGCTCTTAACAAGTATGAATCTTCCAAGATTTATTTCTGATAATTTCATTTTTCACATTTCTGATGCCATAAAACACAGGTCATCATAAAATACTCAAATACCATAGCATAAAATGTCTTTATAATTGAATCATTCTAGACAGAATTAATAATCAATGGATCAGTTATAGGGTCAACATAGCCTGCAAGGTATTTTGAAAAAAATATTTATTAAAAGCAAGTTAGCTCAATATGAAATATTACTTTTAAGTATGTGCTTTTTACCTCATTATTCTATTAAATATTTAATAAAATATAAATAATTTGATAGTCTCTAAATTTTACATTTCTAAAGCTACAAATATTTAGACATGTCCCTATCTTGACAGCTTATATGATGGAATTCCAAGACAAGAAATTCTGTATATATAAATGTGATTTTGGCAGGAAATAATGTAAAGAAAGCCTAATATGAATATATCTTGACCTTAACTATTTCACATAAATAAATTTGTCACTTTTGGTTAACATTTTTCAAGTGAAACTACAAGGAAATATAATTGTACATTTATTAACACTGTGAAAAGATTTTTATTATAGAAATATAGAGGAAGGCTGAAGAATAGAGGGACAATTAGATGACAAAACAGTGTAGCAGAAAGTACTCTGTGGAGAGCAAGGGAAAAATAGAATTGAGAAAGACAGAAATCCCAGAAAAACAGATTAACTTCTCTCTACCTCCCCTCTGACTTGAGGAATCAGGAAAGCTTTGTTTAACTATGAACCATTGGTTTGCAAGAAGCCTGCTAGGTGTCTGTGGCCATGATAAGGCCCAGAGGGTCTCTGAAGGCATGAAAGTCTCAAAGAGTACCTTGCAACAACTTCATGGAATCAACATGATATAATTACTGCTCTTGTCTGCCTTGCATATATATCCCTGTCCACAACCCAACTTCCAGTAATGGAATCCTTCTTGATTATGAGGGGGCATGGGACAAGGTTCAAGTCAATCATGGTCATCAATGATGTGTAGTTGAGCCAAGTAGGGCCAATCCAGTCCTTTCCCAGGAGCTTTACTACTATAAGGAATTGATAGGAAAACTTCTTTTCCTTTGGCTAGCTGTACAGGAATGACTTGAGAGCTGCCTGGATGATAATCTATCCAGTAAGAGAAAGAGAGGCCAATTGTGGAGAAACAGAAAAACAAGATTTAAAGAGAAAGAGAGGAACAATGATGAAACACAAGTCCTAGATTCCAGACCCTCAAGTTCCCAACTTCTTCATGTCCATTTTTTTTTCACGTCTGATGTGTCAATAAGAAGATATGCAAGATATGAGCTATTAATTGTGCCAAGACTTAACTATTCATAGTCTTGAAGTGGAAACCACAATTACAAGGAAGTTTGAAAATGACTGAGTATTTTGGTATTATAAAGCACAGAAGGTAAACATAAGCTGATATTTAACAAATGAGAAGGGACACATAAAAATGGTCAAGTATCATCTTTCTTGATTTGTCCCTCATGTCTCATAGTATATTTATTATCTGAGTATTTAAATTTAACATTACCAAGTAAGTGCAAATAAACTGATAGCTTAATATTCTACTTATGTTCTACATGGTTACGTTTATAGTACTGGCCATTCTTTACAAAAACATATTTTGCACTTGTAATGGCTCTGCTTAGAAAATTTCCTTTTAACCCCAATGTAAAAAGAGCTTTTGTTTATAGCTGTATGCAAAGTCTAAAAATATTCTTCTACATTTTGATTTGCAAATACAGGAGACAAGGAATACAAATTATTGCTAAGAACCACTGGGAAGGATTCAGCAAAGAGACTGTCAACAGCTACTATGGGAGAATAGAGTGTATAAGGAAACCAATGACTGCACATCTACCTAATTGTTACAATATCTAGGTTAGCAATTCCTAGTGATTCCATCCTTGTGATAAAGACAATTAGAGAGATCCATACCTAAGTTGTACATAATGCAATGAAGACATTTAAATCCTGAAAAAATGATTTTAAACGCTAAAAAGTTTGAGTATTTTGCAAAATCTGCAATTTTATTACTGCATTGTCTGATTTACCCCATGAAAGTAGATATAATATCCTTTCCCAATAATAAACTATTAAAATTAGCTAAAGGGTAATAAATAAAATTGCCACATTAAGGAAGGTATCATTGCAGAAACAAATCCCCAGCATATTGTCTATTATTTTCCCTTTTAACACTGATCTACAGTTCTTCAGGCTACAGTGCTTGGAGCCATTTACCCTCTACAGTTGTTCTAATTATATCTATCAAATATGATGCATGTTTAATTGGATTTCAATAGGACTGTAGCTCCTTGTTTAGCAGTAAGTTTAACAGGAGAGTAATTTATTGCTGATAAGGTATGGGGTCTTCAGTTCCTCCTACTAAATAAGAATTGGAGGGGCTTCCCTGGTGGTGCAGTGGTTGAGAAACTGCCTGCCAATGCAGGGGACACGGGTTCGAGCCCTGCTCTGGGAAGATCCCACATGCCGCGGAGCAACTAGGCCCGTGAGCCACAACTACTGAGCCTGCGTGTCTGGAGCCTGTGCTCTGCAACAAGAAAAAGGCCGTGATAGTGAGAGGCCCGTGCACCGCGATGAAGAGTGGCCCCCATTTGCCACAACTAGAGAAAGCTCTCGCACAGAAACGAAGACCCAACACAGCCAAAAATAAATAAATAAATAAAAAGAATTGGAAATGCATCTGAGAACCAATGTCTTGGGTGAAGTTCCTGTTCTGAAAGCAAATCTACGTGGGTGATTATTTTGCCTATGTTATAAGTGGGTTGAGAACAGATATTAAAATGTTTAATAGCCATATGACCCAGCAATCCCACTACTGGGCATATACCCTGAGAAAACCATAATTCAAAAAGAGTCATGTACCAAAAAGTTCATTGCAGCTCTATTTACAATAGCCAGGACATGGAAGCAACCTAAATATCCATCATCGGATGAATGGATAAAGAAGATGTGGCACATATATACAATGGAATATTACTCAGCCATAAAAAGAAACGAAATGGAGTTATTTGTAGTGAGGTAGATGGAGTTAGAGTCTGTCATACAGAGTGAAGTAAGTCAGAAAGAAAAACAAATACAGTATGCTAACACATATATATGGAATATAAGGGAAAAAAAAAAGGTCATGAAGAACCTAGTGGCAAGACGGGAATAAAGACACAGACGTACTAGAGAATGGACTTGAGGATACAGGGAGGGGGAAGGGTAAGATGCGACAAAATGAGAGAGTGACATGGACATATATACACTACCAAATGTAAAATAGCTAGCTAGTGGGAAGCAGCCGCATAGCACAGGGAGATCAGCTCTGTGCTTTGTGACCACCTAGAGGGGTGGGATAGGGAGGGTGGGAGGGAGGGAGATGCAAGAGGGAAGAGATATGGGAACATATGTATATGTATAACTGATTCACTTTGTTATAAAGCAGAAACTAACACACCATTGTAAAGCAATTATACTCCAATAAAGATGTTAAAAAAAAATTACTGCCTAAAATGTTCTTCAAGTTAATTAGATACTGGGTGCAAATTTTCATGATAATATTGTAACAACAGGTACATTTCCTGCTTGAGGGAAGTATAAACCAGTAACAAATTAATTCTGTGAAAACATGAACAAGCTAGCTGACCAAAAGTTGTAGTATTCATCAAAAAGCCAAAACACTGACATGTAAAGAAGGTGCAGAATTTTTAAAAAGTAATTTTAAGGCAATTGAATCCATTACCATGTTAAGTTCTGATATTATTTTTGTAAGAATATATTAGAAGCTTTTTAACTATATCGATGCAGCATGGTGATTTAAGTGGCTGAAACTTAATCACAACCCCATTTTTTGGCTATACCAAAAGCTCACATACTTATCTATCTCAAGTGAGTTGGTTTCCATTTTTATAGTAATGACATAACAATGGGTAGGTGTTAATTGTTACATTGTCAGAACAGCCCATGAATGTCTGAGTAGTAATTTGAGGCATCTTTGGAAAAGCAGACACTAAAGGAGACAAGGGCAAGTAGGACTTCAGCAATAGTGTGCCTTTATCATTAATACATATGATGCCTTTTTTTTTTAATTGGAGTAAAACTGCTTTACAATGTCGTGTTAGTTTCTGCTGTACAATGAAGTGAATCAGCTATATGTATACATATATCCCCTCCCTCTTGGACCGCCCCCCCCCATGTCACCCATCTAGGTCGTCACAGAGCACCGAGCTGAGCTCCCTGTGCTGTACAGCAGGTTCCCACTAGCTATCTATTTTACATGATACTGTATATGCGCCAAACCTAATCTCACAATTCATCCCACCCTCCCCTTCCCCACCTGTGTCCACATGTCTGTTGTCTACATCTGCATCTCTATTCCTGCCCTACAAATAGGTTCATCTGTACCATTTTTCTAGATTCCACATATATGCGTTAATATACGGTATATGTTTTTCTCTTTCTGACTTACTTCACTCTGTATGACAGACTCTAGGTCCATACACATCTCTACAAATGACCCAATTTCATTTTTTTTTATGGCTGAGTAATACCATTGTATATATGTACCATATCTTCTTTATCCATTCATCTATCATTGGACATTTTGGTTGTTTCCATGTCCTGGCTATTGTAAATAGTGCTGCAATGAACACTGGGGTACATGTGTCTTTTTGAATTATGGTTTTCTCAAGGTATATGCCCAATAGTGGGATTGCTGGGTCATATGATAGCTCTATTTTTAGTTTTTTTAAGGAGACTTGTTTAACACAAATTAAATAAGTATCATTATTTTCAGCTTTTTGAATTTCACAATAATGGAAGATGACTAAAGTTAAGGCATATTAGAAGAGTTGATGAAATAAACTTTGACAATTGCAGTTGAATCACAAATCATTACATGTGTTTGTTACTAACATCCTGTTTCTCATACTATTTATTCCATGAAATATATAAAGCTACTTCGAAAATACCTCATTAATACTTATCAACCTTCTGTGCTTAATTGTATGAAGGAGGGAAACAACAGCAAATTCAGTTATGAAAACAAGATTCATTATGTGATGTGCAGGTGCAGGTAAACTAAGAGAATACGGGACATTATTTTTAAAAACTCCATTAGGATATTCAAGACTATATTTTCTAGAACTCTAGATCATAAAGTATCAGGATTGGTACACCTCTGTTCAATTAGATTTTGATTAAAAGCATGAGAATATCTTCTGTATGTATGAATGTTGCCTACATCATTGCACCTTGAATTCTGCCATGATTTTGAAGTCAGCAAAGCATAAGTACCTGACATTCATTTTATCTCATGGCTTCTATATGTAGGGCATGGCATGAACTAATTTCTGTAACCTCCTGTAGCAAGAGTGTAAATCAAGGAGCTACATGGTAGGATGCAAGGGGAATGAATGACCTCTGCCCTTAATTAGGCCAGATACTTTTTGCAGAGAAAGAATATATACATAAAATATAACTCTGCAAGACAGCTTATGAAAATGTCAGTTGAATTTAGATCTACTTTTAAGCACTGCGGGAAAGAGATTTCTAGCCAATTTCCACATAAAATACTGAAAATTTTTCACTATATTACCATTCACCTTCAGGTGTTTATGAATGTCCCTCACTCCCAAGATTTGCAGTGAAACCTATCTTTTCCCAGCTGGTTCACCAAAATGTCCAGAGCTCACATCTTCTACAGAAGTGTGCATGACAGGGTAAACATAAGCATGACATTTTAAGTCATGTTCCCTGGGTTTCTGTCTCTGGCTTTGCCAATTACAAGTTGTGTGATTCTGAATACATTACTCATTATCTATTCTGAGACTTGCTATCCGTACCTGTAAGACATGGATTATAATGTTGAATGCTGTTGTATTAAAAGAAGTAAAGCTTTCAGTTAGCACACTGCTTGGCTCATAGTAAGTGCCCAGGTACTGGTTGGTCGTTGTTGGTGACTGTCATATAGTCCTCTATCTACAAGCTTTTGTTTAAGTTGAATCTGGGAAAGGTATACACCTAACACCTGCATTGTAAATATGGACTTTCTTGGACCGAACTACTGTTGTCTAATTGCTGATTGCACTTTGAAGCTGGCATGGCTTGATGAGAGAAAGTAATGACAAGCATGCACTCTTGATATTCAATGCTTTTTTTCTTGGCAATTACGGTAAACATAAAGTTGAAAGGATATGAGTAAGATGCATTTATCTAGGATTATGGCTGATATTAATTTGGTCTTCTATGAAATGTGTTCTACTGCCTAATAATATCATTTAGTGTGAGTATTTTTGTTAATTATTAGTAAGAAAAAAAGAGGTATGAGCCTTTTATTTTTCTAATTAGCATATTAAATTTGTATGAAAACCAGTAAGATTTAACAGAACTTCAAAGTCATGCAATTAATCTTGTGCATTTAGTTCGGCAATGATTTCATGGCTATGATACCAAAAGCACAGGCAACAAAAGCAAAAATAGACAAGTGAGACTACATCAAATTAAAAAGTTTCTGCACAGAAAAGGAAACAATAAACAGAATGAAAAGAAAACTTACAGAATGGGAGAAAATATTTGCAGACCATATATCTGATATGGGGTTAATATTAAAAATACGTAAAGAACTCCTACAACTCAGCAGGAAAAACAAAAACAAAACAAAACAAATAACCCAATTCAAAATGGGCTTAAAATGTCCAAAGAAGACATACAAATGGTGAACAGGTATATGAAAAGGTGCTCAACATCACTAATTGTTAGGAAAAAGCAAATCAAAAGCACAGTGAGATATCACATATTAGGATAGCTATTATCAAAAACAAAAGATAAGTGTTTGCTAGGATGTAGGGAAATTCGAACCCTTGTACACCGTTTTGGGGAATGTAAGTTGGCGCATCTGTTATGGAAAACAATATGAAGGTTCCTAAGATATTAAAAATAAAGCTACCTGGGCTTCCCTGGTGGCGCAGTGGTTGAGAGTCTGCCTGCCAATGCAGGGGACACGGGTTCGAGCCCTGGTCTGGGAAGATCCCACATGCCGCGGAGAGACTGGGCCCGTGAGCCACAGCTACTGAGCCTGCGCGTCTGGAGCCTGTGCTCCGCAACAAGAGAGGCCGCGATAGTGAGAGGCCCGCGCACCGCGATGAAGAGTGGCCCCCACTTGCCAGAAGTAGAGAAAGCCCTCGCACAGAAACGAAGACCTAACACAGCCAGAAATGAATAAATAAATAAATAAGTTTATAAAAAAAAAAAAAAAAAAAAAAAAAAAATAAAGCTACCATATGATCCAGCAATTTTACTTCTAGGTATATATCCAAAAGAATTGAAGTCAGTATCTTGAAGAGATACCTGCACTTCTGTGTTCATTACATATTTATTCATAATGGCCAAGATACGGAAAAGACCTAAATGTCCATCAAAAGGTAAATGGATAAAGAAAATATGGTATATACATACAGTAGAATGTTATTCAGCCGTTAGAAAGAAGGAAATCCTGCAATATGCAACAACATGGATAAAACTTGAAGACATGATGCTAATTGAAATAAGCCAGTCACAGAAGGACAAATATTGAATGATTCCACTTATATGAGGTATCTAAAATAGTCAAACTCATAGAAGCAGAGAACAGAATGGTGGTTGCCTGGAGTTGAGGGAGGGGTAAATAGGGAGTTGTTCAACGGGTGTAAATTTTTAGTTATGCACAATGAATAAGCTCTATAGATCTGCTGTACAACAGAGTGCCTATACTTAACAATACTGTACTGTACACTTAATAAATTTGTTAAGAATCTAGATCTCACATTAGTGCTCCTAACACACACATGTAACAAAGGGGGGTAAGAAAACTTTTGGAGGTGACGGTTATATATATATTGCTTTGATTGTGGTTGTGGTTTCATGGGTATATGCATATGTCCAAACTATCAAATTGTATACATTAAATATGTGCAGTTTTTGTATATTAATCACATATCAATAAAGCTATTAATTAAAAAATAAAATAAAATAAATTTATAATTGGGTATTTGAGTTTAGGGGTTGTGAGGATGTGTGCTGATGTCCTGAGTTCAAATTTTATTTCCACCATTTATGAACCACATAGTCTTGGGTAAGGCAGTTAGCCTGATTGCACCTCAGTCTACCCACATTTAAAATGAGAATATTGATAGTACAGCCTCAGAGCATTATTCTGTGGTTAGAAGAGATTGTATTTGTGAAGCACTTCGCATAGTGCCTGACACATTCTAAGCCCTCAATAAGTTTCTGTAATACTATTATCCACAACACAAATTAGAATTTCCTGGGGTTTTAAAATTATTATTATTAATCCAATGCTTGAGACCTACCTTAGACCAACCAAATCAAGAATTTCGGGAGAGGAGACTCAGGCAAGTATATGTTTTTAAAATTCTCCCCAGGCTATTCTAATAGTATTCAGGACAAGATGAAAACTACTAGATTAGAGAAACACTTAGAAGGAAGAATAGACAATACTTGGTTGACTGGCTGTGGTAGGTTAGAAAGAGGTAGGAGTTAAGAAGGAGTACCCATATATTTTGTTTTTATCACAGGATGGATTATGGTGACAATTACTGAGAAAGGGAGTGCAGAGAGAGAGCAAGTTTTTGGTGAGAGGGTGGATTCTGCTTGAACATGCCGAATTCGATAGTCCTATTATACATCCAAACGCAGAGTTAGGGGAGGCAGTTGGGTTTCAGATCTGGGACTCAGAAGAAAAATATGGTATGAGGGTATCAAGCTAGAAAGCATTGTCTATAGATAGACGGCACCTTAGATATTATGGGAGTGGATATAGTCTACAGAAAAAGCTGACAGTGAGAAGACTATCTGGTATTAAACCCCAAGGAATTTCGACATTGAATATTTAGATAAAGTAGAAGGAACCTAGAAAGAAAACTGAGAATAAACATTGTGGTATACTCAAAGCCAAGGGAATAGATTTCAGCTAGGGGATTGTGGTCAAATATGTTTGCTTTTGCTAAGACATATAGTAATACAAGAACTGAATGTGTTTACATTTTCACCTGAAAAAATCCAAGTGCCTTGCAATTCAAATTCTGCCTACCTCTTGTCTACACTGAAACAGCACAAAGAGTGTCCAGAGGAAAATAAAAAGCAATAAAGAATAATAAAACATAGTCCTACCAAAATTTCTTTCGATATTTGATTTCTCATATTCTCACATTTTCTCTTCAAATTTGTAGCTCTTCACCCCTTGGTCCTTCAATATTCATTCCCCACTTGTTATTCTTAACTGATGGACTGATTCATTTTTACTAAGAAAATAGAAGCAAACAGACTATTTCATCCTCCCAATTCTTTCTCTATAGCCTATCTGCATCAACGCTTACAATCTTTTCTTTTATTCCTGTTACCATGGAGAAATGTCCTTACTCCTATCTTATGTCAGCCCCTCCAGTTTTAAACTGAATTTTAATTTATTCTATCAAAGTCTGCTACTGCTATGAACCTCCCTCAATCCTGCATCACCGTTTTCCCCTTTTTCTTAAATTCTTTAATCTGTTCCCTTAATGTGTTTTTGTATACCAACATGCAAACAAATCTCCTATCTAAAATTCATTATCCTCTTTAGACCCCAAAATGCCTTTATCTACCTAGTCATTCCTTTTTCCTCTTTTGTGTAAACTTTTTTTTAAAAAAAAATACTTTTTTAAGAGTATTTTTAAGTTCACAGCAAAATTGAGGGGAAGGTACAGAGGTTTCCCATATACCTCCTCACCCCATACCCCCCACATGTAGAACCTCTCCCATTATCAACATCCCCTACCAGAGTGGTACATTTGTTACAAGTGATGAACCTATATTGACACATAATAATCACCCCAAATCCAAAGTTTACATTAGGGTTCACTCTTGGTGTTGTACATTGTACATGCCTGGACAAAAATAGAATGACGTGTATCCATCATTATAGTATCACACACAGTATTTTCACTGTTCTAAAAATCCTCTATACTCTGCTTATTCATTCCTTCCCTCATCCCCCAATCCCTGGCAACTATTGATCTCTTTACCATCTCCATAGTTCCTTTTCCAGAATGTCATATAGTGGAAACCACACAATATGTAGCTTCTTTAGATTGGCTTCTTTCACTTAGTAATATGTATTTAAGTTTCCGTTATATCTTTTCATGGCTTCATAGCTCATTTCTTTGTGTCTGAAGGTATTCTCTCTTTTTAATGCTGTAGTTTATTTATTTACGTCTTTTATCTAGCTTTTCTTTTGATAATGACCCATCTTTTATAGGCGTGAAATACATTTTAGTTACGTTAAACTTCTATGTCATTGATTTTTCTCTTTTTTAAAAACGTTATTTTATTCCTTTTTGTCTTATTCAATGGGGCTTTTGTTCCTATCACTTCAGTGAAGTTTCTTGTCAGCATCACTAACGGCCACCTTCACGTCAAATCCATTAGCCAATATTCACACTTATTTAACTTCTTAGTTACTTATGACACAATTGCCCACATCCACTTTCTTCAGACACTTTTTTACTTGGTTTCTAGCACATTACTCTCATCGAATTGTATTTATACCCCACAGTTCTCCTTCTGAGTCTGCCTTTATGGTTTCTCCTCCCTTGTGGGACTTCTAAAGATTAAATTATCCCTCATAATTTTCCTTAACCCACATGTTTTTTGCAAATTTTTGTTATTTATATTACCTCCTTTTGTGATCACATCCTACCTCATGGCTTCACATTCCGTCTATAGACTGACAGTTCCTAAATTTATAGCGCAAAGTCTGACCCTTCCACTGGGCACCAAAATCATATATCATAGCTCCTTTTTGATATTTCTGATTTGATAGCTAATAAGCATGTCTAACTTAACAAGATCAAGCCAGAAATACTTACCCAGATTCTACCAATGCCAAACTGCCCTGCCCTTAGTTCTCCACCTCTATCATAGTACCATCATTGACATAGTTTCTGGTATCAAAATTTTCAAAGATTTTCTTGATTGCTGTCATTCTTGCAAACCAAGCTTGTTATTGTTTCAGGGACTTTATATGTAGTTCTTTTATTTCTAGAATGTTTTTCAAAACAAACTCCTTGAGGCTCAGTATTTCTCATCATGTGAGTCTCTGTTTAAATATTTCTTTTTCAGAGAGGTATTCTTTGACAGGCATATCTGAAATAGCCTACTTCTCATTTGTCCTCTGTACATAAAAGCAACTTTATTCTTTCCATAGCATTTTTCATCATCTGAAGCTAAATTACTTACTGGTTTATTTACCTTCTATCTCCATCATTAAAATGTAAATATAATGATGGTGAGGACTCTGTTGGTGTAGTGCAACACTCGACTCATTATCTGGATAATTATGTATAGATCAGGGCTTATATATATTTGTTGAAAGACTATATGATAAAAAGAGGCTACATGTTTAAAAACAGATGGAAAGTAACCAGAGCAGGAGAGACTGAGTATGTGTCACTGTTAATGACAATAAACCAGAAGAGCGAGAGAGAGAGAAAGAGAACTTAGGTACTGAGGAGTAAATGAATCCTGTTACGTATAGAACTGCCCACTGAAGTGTAGGTATCTCCTGTGTGGTTGGTGGGCATGGATATAGAACATGAATATGCTTGCTAGACATTTATGTTTCATTTGGTAGATTTGGTGCCTAAGATTGAGAAGCAGAGATTTCAGGTTCTTAGAAAACAAATGGAACAACAACAACATGTATGTGTTGTGTATATATATATATATATATATATATACGCACACACATGTACTTGTTCAGATATAAAGTCTTTAGAGTCTGAATATTGTGGTACATTTAATGCTCAGTTTTATCTTTAAACAACCTTGTATGTTCGAGTTAATTTCAAAGAGGCTCAGGAAACAATATGTTGTGGAAACTAATGTATGGAGTTCAGAGTCATAAGCCTTAAGTACAAATCCTGGCTGCCCTGACAACTGTCTGTATAAGAGGACTCTGGCTTATTTATTAACCTCTGCCATCCAATGTTTCATATCTGAATAAGCAGGGATAATGATGACAAGGTTGATTCTGAGGTCAACTGAGACGGTATGTACAACTTAATTCTCCCTCCCCTCTTTACCAGTGCTTTACCCTGAATTATTCCTTTTGGATATGGCTGCATGTTCTAAATAATAATAACTTGGAAAAATTATTCACTGTGTATAAAATGATAGCAACAGAAAACATTTGGAAGTAATTTTAAAAGAGTTTTGAGGGCTTCAGTTATGCATGTCTTAGTGAATTTGATGAGTATTTTCAGTAACAAGGCCAGGTGTTATTTGAAAAGGTATCTTCATGTCGTGTAATAGTGATTATTGTTTGTTCTTGTTCAAGTATTGTCCTGTAAAGTGTGTATCCTTAATAGATACTATTGGATATGCTGTCAAGTATGCTTTCTCTCTTATTCAAAACTCCTTTTTCGTAGAATTCTAAGTAAAGCAGATAGCTTCAACAAAGTATATTTGTTATGCAGAAAGAGTTAGCAACATTAATATCAAATGGCAAATTCAAATGTCTTTGTGTTTTTAATTTAAAAAAAAGCTCATGTAAAATATGCATCACATTGTTAGATGTCAGTTTAATAATTTGAAAACGATGGTAAGGTGATGGTAAGTGGTGTCTCAGTGTGTTTCTCATGGGCTTCTGCTTCAAAGAAAAGGCCAAATTAAATTGGGCTTTTGAACTTTGAATTTAAATATGTCTCAGCAAAGCAGTTAAGCATCTAGGTGACTTTAGGGTCAAATGCATGGTTTGTTATACCAGGTTCACCAATTAGTAACTGTGTGATTGTGGATTATTCAAACTTTATGAATCTCAGAGTTCCCCATTTTTTAAATAAATATGAGTATAATTATAAAACTAAACCCACATATTTTATGTGAGAATAAAAGGACATAGTACATATAAAGTATGTAGAGCAACCAGCATTTAATAATTCTTCAATAGAAGTTATTATTACTATTATTTTATTAACAACCCAGACTTAACCTCTCCATGAAACACTTATAGAAGCCAACCCTTTTAAACCAGTCAGGTATGTATAATTCCTTTGCAAAGCCATTGCACTTAGAAACCTGTTTTTCATTCTGTTCACATGACTGTCTTCTTCATGAGCCTTGAGTGCTTTAAGGTCTGTGAATTTGTTTCTTATTGGTGTTCCCAGTGCCCAACGTATTGCTTGGCACACGATGGTCCTGCATTCAACACTGGTTGAATAAATTGGATGATTCATGTTCATATAACATGGCATTATCTGAAAAAACTTAAACACTCTTTGAAAAAACATTTTGTTAGGCCAGCAACTTAAATCATTTTCTTATTTATAAGAATCTTTTGGGACTTCCCTGGTGGCACAGTGGCTGAGAATCCGCCTGCCAATGCAGGGACACAGGATCGACCCCTGGTCCGGGAAGATTCCCACATGCCGCAGAGCAACTGAGCCTATGCGCCACAACTACTGAGCCTGAGCTCTAGAGCCCGTGAGCCACAGCTACTGAAGTGCACGCCGAGAACCCATGCTCCGCAACAAGAGAAGCTACTGCAGTGAGAAGCCTGTGCACTGCAACGAAGAGTAATCCCACTGGCAGCAACCAGAGGAAGCCCACGCACAGCAACGAAGACCCAACACAGCCAGAAACAAAAATAAATAAATAAATTAATTAATTAAAAAAAAGAATCTTTTGAAACAGGAGGGAAGGGGGCAGGGAACAACCTTTAAAAGAATTACATAGCCACAGTACATGAGGAAAACTAGTGAGAACCAACTAGGTGCAAGATGGTGGAAGAGTCCACTTCCAATAGCCCTTGAGCCTCATTATATGCTCATTGTAATACATTAGCATCTAAATGACACACCACCAGAGCCATGACAGTTTTGAGGCCAACCATAAAAGGCCAAAAAGTGGGAGGTGGCCCAATTCCTGGCAATCTCCGCCCCTTCCCCAAAATAGTTGGAATAATCCTCCTACTTATTAGCCTATGAAATTACCCAGCCCATAAAAACCACGCCATATTTCGAAGCTCTCTCTCTCTCTCGCCTTCTGAGATGGCCCACACTCTGTGGAGTGTGTTTCTATCTAAATAAATCTGATTCTTACCTACCACTTCATCTCTGAATTCTTTGCCATGAAGAAAGAACCTCAAATTCACTGGCAACACCCTGTTTTCATAAAATATGTCTGCATGTTAAATTCTTGATGATTTTCACCATTTTAGGAAGTGTGTGAATGTTGGGATAATTGAAATTCACTTCCTGATATAATTTCTATAAGAACTAAAGTGGAGAAAAATTGCGGACATTATAGCACATTTTCATAACGCATATCTATTGACTTTTTGTAATCTCCCTTCAGGTCACTGAAGAGACATACAAGTCAGTAACCCTTTGAAAACTCATCAGAGTGACTGGGTCATGCAGAAACTAAATATCCTATTAACATTTTCTAAAAATGAGCTTATTTCCTGTAGCAAAGGCATAGTATACTATTCTTCAAGGGTTTTTTTTTTTTTTTTCCCCTACATGATGCGTGGCTAATTTCATTTTGAAAATTGATTAGACTACCTTATTGATTGCAGTGACTGCTTTTCTTGTCTTGAGAAAGGAGATAGAATGTATAATTCTTATTAAAAGTTGATTAGTATTTAATACTGTTAGTCTTGTTGAATGTTGCATAATAAATTCTAAAACTGAAACCTTGCATGGCCAATTACTAAATATAAATACAAAGTAAATCACATCTTTAAGTGGTATAAAAAATTCAAAGGCATAATCTTCAATGTTAAAACAAACCTGAAAAAAAATCTCATTAAAGGCAGTAGCTCTGTGGTCTTAAAGAAGCTTTTGTTGTCTTCTTTGTGGATATGTTTGTGATTTTAGTCCGGGAATGAATACAGCATGCTTTGTCCCTAATGCATTTAGAATTTGCACAACATAAAACTGTACAGCTACCCAATGGTTTTATTTTCCTAAGGATTTTATCTATGATTAAACTACACCATGAATTAAAATGTGTATGTCTTCAATGTACAGACCTAATTTACAAACTCATATTCTAATAATACTGACAAAATATTTACTTGTATTTTGAAATGGGTTTGCTAGTAAATAGAATCTACACTGCTGAAACAGATATACAAAATGTTATCACTGTGAAAATATACTTATTTCTTCCATCTGCTGTACAGTTCTCAGTAGGTATAAGATCTCATATGACTGCTGAATGAAAGGACTTCTGGATAGTGTGGCATGAGAGAGTTGTGACCTTAAGGTGGTATTTATTTATGACTCTTTGGCACTGTGACATCAGCTGTTTTCAGAGAGATCAGGGCATCACTCCTTCCTCCCAGCTTAGAGTATACTGCCTGTGGCCACTGGGGACCATACACACTGCATACCTTTAAATCTTATATAGAGGAGCAAAACCCCCCACAATGACTGCAGAGTACAATGGAATCTGTGAGTACACTCTGGTTAAGTTTTATGTAGCGGCTGCCTGAGCCACCTGCCTCGAATCTCACGGCCCATTGTGCAAAAAGTATATCACTCTGTTGACAGCAATCGAGATTAGTGGTAGTGACATGCACATGTGGAGGAGTGCCGAGTAGGCAGAAAAAAATGAGCAAAAGGGAAATGAAGTGACCTCCTAATAGCAGATGAACATGACTCAATCAGCAATGGAAATCTATGAGCTGAAAGGAAGTGGCAGGGAAAATCAATGAGGGAATAATGCACTGACCAATGAACTTTGCCCCCTTTTTGTATTCTCGTCTGGCTGTAGCAACCTAAATATCCAAGTATATCTCTTCCAGATCATTCTAGCCTTTCCATTCCTATTTAAATTCTCAGTTGCCTCTAGTTCCCATGCTACTATACATCAGGTTCTGTGCACAATTTAAAGCATCGAAAGATGATGCAAATGTCATCCCCCACACCCACTTCCCATGGGAAAGCAACCAGGGATAAAACTTCTTCTGAGAAAGTGGCTGTGCAAAACATGGCAGAGTGGACATCAGCAGAAAAATTTAGACGGGGTTTCCAGGGCCTTGAAAGCAAGTTTCAGCTTTGCCATTAAGTTGCATCTCTGTGTCATTTACTTAAACTTTGAGCCTTAATTACAATGGACATTTTATGTATACAGGTTAAACAACTGTAACACATCAAACAATTGCTGGAAATATCCTTATGTCTCACAGAACCCTAAAGTTTCTAAGTTATACATTATCAGTGGTGAATTAAGCAAATATTAACATTGAAGAAGTGGTATCATTTTGTTTCAAGGGCAAGTAAGACCCATAAAGTCAATTTTGCATTTAATAATAAGATTTTAAGGTTTATTTAGAGTTTATTATTGTAAACCTGGAGGGAAAAAAAGAGCAACTCATGAGAAGGAACAATGTCACAAATTCAGCTAATGACTATGAGATTAAATTCTGAATATCTGGAATTTAGTGTTCTGCCTTGTACTTTGTGGTCTTCCACAGCCACAGTCACTCTCTGTTCTTCCATTTCCTAACCTAAATAATAAATATAATCTAAATCTGATATCTTCCGAATCCTAGTGAGACTACATTAAGAAAAAAATTCATAAATGTATCTCAAAATCTATAAAGTTTAAAATAAAACGTAAGGTACTATGACTGGGAAAAGAGCAACAATCTGTACATACAGATAGAGTTAACAGGGAAAACAGAGAGCTGTGCTTTTTTTTTCAGCTTAAAAATAAAAATTAAAAAAAATTGTGGACAGACTCAATACTCTGTCACACTTTGTGATTCTAGTTGAGTTGTTTTACTCTAATTTATCAGCAGGAGTGATTTTTTTTTTCCTGATTGATATCGTTGTGGTCATTGATTGAATATTTCAGCCGGTCAACATTTCTGTTTGGTTCTGTGAGTCTCCGATCTGTTCTCTTGGTTCTTTCCCTAAGTAGACTATATAGACCTGGACGGCCTGGCTATGATTCAGACTTCTTTGCAACTCCCATCAAATTTAGCAAAGTGCCTCATTTGAGAATAGATGCTTCAAATATAGTTTTTGTTAATGTTGCTCATGAGTTGCCTAACTTGTGTTAAGTACTTATCAATAATAATGTATAACATTTTACCATTAAATATTTTATTCTTTACTAAATTCTATACGTGGATTTTTCAGCTTTATAGTTAAGAAAACCAGGATGCAGAGCTTTCAGGAAAGTCAATTGTCCTAGAGTATAAGACTTGTAATTGAAAGAACCAGAACCTTTCAGCTTTTCTCTGCAGCTGCTCCTTGAGAAAAAGAAATCATAAATATAGAGTTCCTATTGGAATAAAAGTCCCTTTTTGAGGCTTTTCTGAGAGTAATTCCTTCTGTAGCCTGAAGAGCGTTCTTGTTTGGTCTGAGTGTCTTTAGAGAAGGGGATACCCCTCAGCTCATATTGCTGGTGGAGTTAATTTTATTCATTGATGTTGGCTACAGATGGGTTCTCTCCGAAGGAATCCCTGAAGAACTCAAAGTCTGTTTTCCATGGCCTAATTTATTGGTTTTCAATTTTTTCCAAACTGTTGTGGTTTTTGCTTATTTGGTATGATTTTTTTTTTCCCAAATAACATCTTACATGAAATGTCAAATTATAAGACAGAATGCTGTTCCTCAATTTGAAGTGGTGGAGTTAATGGCCAGGAGTCTTGTCCCTTCCAAGCTTTAGACCCAGCCCTACTTTACCACTGAGTTCCAGCATTTTGCAAACTGCAGACCTATGCAAATTGAAAGTTGAAATTTTCTGTAAAATGTGATTTTAAAAATGTTTCTTTCTGGTCAAATTAGAGAGCGAAATGGGGAGAATGAGAAGTCCAGCCAAGGGTCACTTTTCTCTTTTGCTAAGGATACTATGATATGTACTTTTATCAACCATATGCTGATGCCTATTTTAGGTATGGCACAACGCATGCACAGGATACCAATCCTAGTTCCAGATGTAATTAGGTTCGAATGTACCACTTACTATATTTATGATTTTTGACGAGCTCTTTAATCAGATTATCAGGGGTTTTTTTTCATATGAAAAGTGGTAAAACAATTCATCTGACAAGGGGTCCTATGTGGTTATAAATAATAAAATGCATGTACAATGCCCAGCACAGTTAGTGCCCGTGCACAGTAGGTATGCATATGGTTACTCATATCCTTTGTCCTAATAAATCTCACAAGAGGATAGAATGCTATTTAGAAAAATACAGGTATTACTTTTACAAAACAACTATCAGCTCTATTAGCACCACAGAGTTTGCATTCATTTACTTCTTATTTCACCATTTCTATACCCTGATCATGGGACATGCAGCCAAGAAACAACTTAAGCAGGAGCATAAAAACATTATGCCTTGCTGAAGATTACAGTCAAGTGAGGGGACAGGGCTATGGATCAAATAATCCACACAGATAAAGGTAAAATTATAACTGGCATGGTGCTCTAAGGTCAATAGAGACTGCTTGAGGAAATGACAGATATGAAGAATGAGCCGAAGTCAACTGCTAAACAGAAAAACAACTGTAGCCGGAATGAGATAAATAAGACATGTTAGAGCAGTTGCAGAAGAAATATGAATATAAGGTTTCCAGGTAAATCAGCACTTAAGCAGGCATTCCAGTCAGGACACAAGCAACAAAATAACTTGGAGCTCAGGAAATAGTAGCATCATTCAAGCAAAGTGACAGAATAGTGTGGGTTACATGTAGTCTGTTGCCTTAGGAAAGCATATAGTCAATTAGTTATTAGCACAAAAGTATATCAAAGATGTTATTCTGTGGGTTAGTCTTAAAAGGGACAATTGTGTAAAGGATGGATAGGACATCTGTCAGACAGAACTGAAGGGATATTTAAGAAGGAGCCCCTCAGGATAGAATGGTGATGATTACTGGCTGTTGACCAGAGTCAAACAAAGTGATTGAAGAAAAGAACATCTTTGGCAGCAAACACATCATCGCTGGGAGCTGACAGAACACAAGTTCTCAGTTAATTGGAACTAGACTTTTGGGGAATGAGGCACTGTTAGGGCATGATTGCACATATTAAATTTTGAATACTTTTCAAAACAAAGACAACTCACTACCATATAATGCAATACAGCTTGTAACACAATTTGGCTATTGATTGGCCATGAGAATGGAAAAAACAAAGTTTACCTTTCTCATCTCTCTTTTGCACAGAATGTGAATATTATCACTGTTAAGCGGAAATAATGTTGGTTGGTAAAAAGTCGAAAATATGAGAAATAAACAGATTACGCTCAAAGGAAGAATGTTGTCCTAAAATGTTAAAAGAACGAAGTATATTTATTTACATTGGAATGTTGGCTTACAATAAGCAGGATATAGTACTTTATGAGCAGTTTGAAATTGTCTGTGCAAAACATATATACAAAAAACGATAAGGAGATATTAGCAATAGTTAGTTGCCTCTCAATGGTAGAACTACATGCAAATATGCACAGACACACACACATACAAGTAATTTTTCTTTTTTTAACTATCTATGATTTTAAACTTTTTCTACAACTGGAAGGTAATACTTTTATAACTGGAAAAAGTAATAACAATCACAGGAAGTGATTAAGATAGAAGAAAGAAACATTTAGAAATCTTAAAGTATTTCGTTAAATTGACCTCCTCCCTAAAACTTAGTTAGGTGACTAGTTCAGAACTAGACACAATTTGGTCACATTTTCAGAATTCTCAAATGAGTTCAAAAGAGCAATGATATTTTTGGGGACAGTATTGAAATTTTGTATACTTAGCTTATTCAGTGTGAAAATGTTTTCAAATATCCCTAAAATTGTCTGAATATTTGTTAAGGCATGTGACAAAATTTAACATGGGACATATATCTGCAAAGATAATTGGCTCTTCCATTCTGCATGTGTCCTGTTGATGATCTCACTGTGTGAATACAGGCCAACATTTCCTCATTCATCACAGACTATCAACCTTTCCACTTAAAGATCTGCTATACAAAATACATGGATCTCTCTGAGACTATCTGGGGTTCAGGTTTTTGCAGGTAAATTTAGCCTTACCTTTTTGCTACCACACCTCTGCCAAAAATCTAGCTAAGATAAATGCTACTAAACAAGCTAATCTGAAAAACAAGCTATTCCCTCCTCTACTTTATGTTAAATCTTTGCATAAACTTCACCACCAGATTTTGGCTTAGTTTTCTGTAGCTCTTCATTAACTTGGTTTACAGTAAGAATATGTTCATTGGGTTAAAGTATGATGCTGTGGTAAACAGAACTTTGGCCTCCATAATCTTTGCTTCTTAATGTTATGCCTGGAGATAAATTAGGTAACATGGCAAAAGGGATTTTTCAGATGGAATTAAGATTATAGACTTTAAGATAGGGACACTGGGCTTCCCTGGTGGCGCAGTGGTTGAGAATCTGCCTGCCAATGCAGGGGACACGGGTTCGAGCCCTGGTCTGGGAAGATCCCACATGCCGCAGAGTGGCTGGGCCCGTGAGCCACAACGACTGAGCCTGCGCGTCTGGAGCCTGTGCTCCGCAACAAGAGAGGCCGCGATAGTGAGAGGCCCGCGCACCCCGATGAAGAGTGGCCCCCGCTTGCCACAACTAGAGAAAGCCCTCGCACAGAAACGAAGACCCAACACAGCCATAAATAAATATAAATAAATAAATAAATAAAAATTAAAAAAAAAAAAAAAAAGACTGGGATAAAGTCACTGACATACTACAACATAGCTGACTACCTCAGAAGGTCCCTAGGTCTTTAAAAAAAAAAAAAAGATAGGGACACTATCCAGGATTATCTTAAGTGGGTCCCATCTAATCACTTGAGCCCTTAAAAGCAGATAAGTTTCCCCAGTTGGGTCAGTGAGAAAGATATAGCAGAAAAAGAGGTAGGGGAGATGAGAAGAAGGGGAGATGAGAGATTCAAAGGATAGGAAAAGAATTTCACCCAAGCTGCTGTCTTTCAGCATGTGGAAAGGGCCCAGAAGCTATGGGACACAGGTGACCTCTAGAAACTGAGACTAACTACTAGCTGACAGCCAGTAAAGAACAGGGACCTTAGTCTACAACCACAAGGAACTGAATTCTGTCACCAACCTCAATGAACTTGGAAATGGATTCTCCCCAAAGCCTCCAGAAGGAAACCCAGTCCTGCCAACACCTTGGTTTCTGCCTTCAATACTCTATGCACAGAAACCAGCTGAGCCACACTCAGGCTCACAAGTACTTGGGCGTGTGACCTACAAAACTCTTAGATAATATATTTGTGTTGTTTCAAACCACTAAGCTTAGTAAAATTTTTTATGGAGACAATAGAAAATCAATACAGTGTTCTACTTCTGGTTTTTATATGGGGTCAATACAAGAATGGTCATATAAAGAATGCTTACACATTTTCTAAAAATCTAAGATCTAAAATCTAAGATCTTAAATTGCCCTTGTATAAGAAAATATATGATATAGTTCTGTTATATTTGTGAATAATAAAACCATTATCATTTATCTCACCATGAAAATATGATACGGCAACCTATGGAATGGGAGAAAATATCTGCAAATCACATATCCAATAAGGGGTCAATATACAAAATATACAGGGAATTCACATAACTCAATAGCAATAAAAAATTAAAATTAGAATTAAAAAATGGGTAAAGCACCCATATAGAAATTTTTCCAAAGACATACAAATGGCCAATAGGAATATGAAAAGGTGCTCAACATGTGCAATTCAAAAGTGAAATGCAAATCAAAACGGGTTATTATCAAAAAGACAAGAAATAACAAGTGTTGGCTAGGATTTGGAGAAAAGGTGACTCATGCACTGTTGGTGGGAATGTAAGTTGATGCAGTCACTCTGGAAAATTGTATGGAGGTTTCTCAAAAAATTAAAAATAGAACTGCAAATGACCTAACAATTCCAGTTCTGGGTATTTATCCAAAGAAAATACTAACATAAGAAGTTATATGCATCCCTATGTTCACTGCAGCATTACTTACAATAGCCAAGGTATGGAAACAACCTAAGTGTCCATCAATGGATGAACAAAGAAATTATGGTATATATATACAAGGGAATATTATTCAGCCAGAAAAAGAAGAAAATTTTGCCATTTATGATAACATAATTGGACCTTGAGGGCATTATGCTGAGTGAAATCAGACAAAGACAAATACCTTATGATCTCACTTATATGTGGAATCTAAAAAACAAAACAATACAAAACTAAACTAAAAAAAGCAAAACTGATCTCATAGATACAAAGAACATATTGGTGACTGTCAGAGGTAGGGGGTTGGAGGGTGGACAAAATGGGTGAAAGGGGTCAAAAAGTACGAACTTCCAGTTATAAAATAAGTAATTCATGGAGATGTATTGTAAAAAAGAAAAAGAAAGAAAATCATCTATCTACACACACACACACACGCACACACAGAGGTATATAATTCATCCTTAAGAAAGAAGGAATTCCTGTCCTCTGTGACAACACAGATAAACCTGGAGGGCATTATGCTAAGTCAAACAAGTCAGATAGACAAATACTACATAGTATCACTGATATGTACTATCTAAAAAATAATAATAATAAAGAAAAAAATTGAACTCATAGAAACAGAGAGTAGAAAAATGGTTGCCAGAGGCAAGGGAGTGCAGAAAATAGTAAAAGGTTGGTGAAAAGGTACAAAGTTTCAGTTATCAGATGAATAAGGTCTGAAGACCTAATGTATAACCTGGTGACTATTATATAATTGAAATTTGCTAAGTGAGCAGAACTTAAATGTTCTCACTCACAGACACAAAAGGTAAATATGTGAGGTGATGGAACATGTTAATTAACTCAATGCAGCAAATCCTTTTACAATGTGTATATATATCAAAACATCACATTGTATACTTTAAATGTTGTACAATTTTATTGGCCAAGTATACTTCAACAAAGCTGAAAAAGGATATTATAACTTATCTTACATGAAAGTAATTGCCAAATGGATTAGAATTAAGTATAAGATATAACAAACATTACTTTATTAAAATATAAATTTAAAAAGAGAGGTGAATATTGATCAGTTTTTATAATCTGAAGGATTTTCTAAATTTAAGGATGATGGAGTATGTCACCAGAAAAAAAAATCTTTAAGGTATAGACTACATGGAAATATACCATATAATGTGACTAAAAATATACAAGAAAAACAAGAAGAAATTCCATAAAACCAAGTGGGAAAAATAACTTAAGTAGATATAATAGGAAAAGTTTGATACCCTTAATGTATAATAATTTATATCTAAAATTTGTTAAATACTTACCGTGTCCTAGGCATTATTCTAGGAGTTTCACACATCTTAAATGATTTCAGTTTAAATTCTACAACATTTTATTCTGAAATTCAGATGAGAGAAATGGAGGTAACAGAGAGGCTAACTTACTCAAGACCACATTAGTAGTGAGGACTGTTGGGAAAGACAAATGGTGGAGTATGTCTGATGTAAATATTTTGTAAGTCTGGAATCTACTGGAGGATTCTAACATCCAGGGGAAGGCTTGGATGGTAAATTCTGGTTAATTTTGATCAATTTCAACTCTTAGCACTTTACAGCTACCCATCTCCCACCCCTACTCCACAGCAGGTAGCCATGCACACATTCGGGAAAGCTTGCATGTAGCTTGTGGGAGCCAAAGTGGACAAAAAGCACCCTGTCCTCCAAATTGGGGACCTGTGGTCTGATCACTAATTGCTGTTTCTGATCTCAGAGGTGCAAAGAGGCAGGTGGCCATTTTTGATGCACCACCCTCATTTTTTTCAAGCTTTTCCCCCTCTGGCTGAAGTGAATTCCAAGGGACTTAAAAAGCTAGCCCCCTTCCCACTTTCATTTTTCTGTTTTACCCCTTTTGGGAGCTAGAGATTAAAGACTAGCACATTCAAAAGCAACTGAATATATTCACCATGCATTCCAAGGAAAAGGTATAGGCTGAGAGAAGACTAGAAAGCATCTTCAGTTTATACATTAAGCTGATTCTCAGCACAGAGGCAGTCTACAACAACAATAACAAAAACCATAAACAACAATAATAAAAAACACTAAAAAATACCAAACCCTGGGAAGGGAGGAGAATCCAGTTTCTAGAGTTACCACATTATTAGATTCAAATGTCCAGGTCTTAGCAAAAAGTCACAAAGCATACAAAGAAATAGGAAAGTATACCCACATTCAAAGGCAAAAATAAATCAACAGAAACTGTCTTAGAAAAAAATCTGATGACAGATCTACTAGGCACACAATTTCAAACATCTATCCTAAAGATGCTCAAAGAGGTAAGGAAGATGTGGAAAAAAGTAAAAATGAAATGATGTATGGAAAAATGGAAATATTAATGAAGAGATAGAATACAAAAAAGAAACCAAAGGGAAATTGTAGAGCTAAAAAATACAATAACTGGGGGCTTCCCTGGTGGCACAGTGGTTGAGAATCTGCCTGCCAATGCAGGGGACACGGGTTCGAGCCCTGGTCTGGGAAGATCCCACATGCCGCGGAGCAACTAGGCCCGTGAGCCACAATTGCTGAGCCTGCGCGTCTGGAGCCTGTGCTCCGCAACGAGAGAGGCCGCGATAGTGAGAGGCCCGCGCATCGCGATGAAGAGTGGCCCCCACTTGCCGCAACTAGAGAAAGCCCTCGCACAGAAACGAAGACCCAACACAGCCATAAATAAATAAATAAATAAATAAATAAATAAATAAATGAATAAAAATTAAAAAAAAAAAAAACAAAAATACAATAACTGAAATTAAAAATTCACTAGCAAGATTCAGAGAGAGATTTTACTGAGCAGAAGAAAAATGTGTGAACTTGAAGATAGGGTAAGAGAAATTATCAAGTCTGAGGAACAGGAGAAAATACAGACTGAAGAAAAAGGAACAGCGATTAAGGGAACTGTGTGACACCATCAAGCGGCCCAACATATGCATTTTGGAAGGAGAAGAGAAAGATAAAGGAATAGAGAGAATATTTGAAGAAATAATGGTCAGATCATTCTAAATTTGAAGAAAGATATAAATATAAACATCTAAGAACCTCAATGGCTCCAAGTAAGATGAAATCAGGAGACGCACACTGGGACACATTATAATTAAAGTTTTGAAAGACAAAGAGAAAATCTGGAAAGGAGCAAGAGAGAAGTGATTTGTCACATACAAAGGATCCTCAATAAGATTATGAGCAGATTTCTCATCAGAAACTGTGGAGGTCAAAAAAGCAGTGGGCCAATATATTCAAAATGCTAAAAAAAAAAAAAAAAAAAAATCTGTCAGCCAAGAACCCTATATTTGAAAAAAACTGTCCTTAAAAAATGAGGGAGAATAATTACATAGCTATTATTTATGAAATAAGAGTATTTTATAATAAAATAACATGTATTTCACTAAAGAAATGTCTAGAATGCATTAATTACAAAATTTTTTTTTAAATTAGGGAGAAATTAACACATTCCCAGATAAACAAAAATCTGAGGGAGTTTGTTACCATTAGATCTGCTCTGCAAGAAATGCTAAAGAGAGTCCTGTAATTCAACATAAAGGAACACTAGACAGTAGCTAATAACCAAATGAGGAAATAAAAATATCTTTGCAAAGGTAAATACATGAACAATTATAAAACCTCGTATAATTATAACAATGGTATGCAACTCCACTTTTTGTTTCCTATATGATTTAAGAGACTATTACATTAAAAAAACAATCAGTCTAAAAGCTAGTAATATTGTAACTTTGGTTTGTACTCCACATTTTGTTTTTAACATATTTTAAAAGACAAATGCAATTAAAATAATTATTATTTTATGTTGTTGGGCAAAAGATGTATGAAGTAATTCTGTGGCATCAACAATTGAAAGGGGTGGTGATGGGGCTGTAAAGAGCAGAATTTTTCCTATGTTATTAAAGTTAAGCTGGTATAAATTCAAATTAGAGTGTTATAACTTTAGAATGCTAAATGTAATCTCCATAGTAACCATAAAGAAAATAGCTATAGAATATACACAAATGGAAATGAGAAAGAAATTTCAATGTTTCATTACCAGAAAATCAACTAAACAAAATGAAGAGAGTAACACAGGACATGAGGGACAAGAAGCTATAAAACATATGTAAAACAAATAGGAAAATGACAGAAATAATTACCTTCTTACTGGTAATTACTTTAAATATAAATGGATTAAACTCTTCAATCAAAAGACAAAGATTGACAGAATGTTTTTTTTTTAAAAAAAGAAGCAAACAAAAAAACAAACAAAAAAACCCAGGAACCAGTTATATGTTGTGTACAAGGTACTCACTTCAGATCCAGAGACACATGTCTGAAAAGGGATTAATATCCAAAATATATAGAGAATTCTTAAACCCATCAACAAAAAACAACCCAATTCAAAAATGGGCAAAGGTATTAGATAAACATTTCTCCAAATAAGATATACAAACGGCTAATAAGCAAATGAAAAGATGGTCAACATTAGGAAAATGCAAATGAAAACTACAATGAGATACCACATTACACCCATTAGGATGGCTACTATTTTTTTTTCATTTTTTAAAAATTTTTATTGGAGTATAGTTGACTTACAATGTTGTGTTAGTTTCTGCTGTACAGCAAAGTGAATCAATTATACATATCCAATAGGATGGCTACTATTAAAAAACAAACAAAACCAGAAAATAATTGTTGGTGAGAATGTGGAGAGATTGGAACTCTTGTGTGTTGTTGGTGGGAATGTAAAATGCTACAGCAGCTATGAAAACAGTATCCTAGTTTTTCAAAAAATTAAAATTATAATTACCATGTGATCCAGTAATTCTACATATGGGTATATAACACAAATAATTAAAAGCTGGGTCTCAAAGAGATATCTGTGCACCTATGTTCACAGCAGTGTTATCCACAATATGAGGAAGCAACCCAAATGTCCATTGACAGATAAACAGATAAGCAAAATGTGGGATATACATACAATGGAATATTTTTCAGCCTTAAAAAGGAAGGAAATAATGGTGTATCCTACAACATGGATGAACGGTGAGGATATTATATAAGTGACAGAAGTCAGTCATAAAAAGACAAATACTATATAATTCCACTTATATGAGGTACTTAAAAGCAGTCAAAATCATCGTGATAGAAAGTAGAATAGTGGTTTCCAGGGGCTGAGGAAGGAGGAAATGGGGAACGGTTGTTTAAAGAGTATAGAGTTATAGCTTCAAAATATGAAAACTGTTTTGGAAGTAGATGGTGAAGATGGTAGCACAACATTATGAATGTATCTGATACCACTAAACTGTACACTTAAATGGTTGAAATAGAAAATTTTATGTTATGTATATTTTACCACAATAAAAAATGGGTAAGAAGGTGTATTTATCATTGTATAATCTCTATTCTGAAAACTCAAATTAATTTTGGCAAAATAGATATAAAATGAAAATGTTCTTTAAAAATGGTATTAACAACCTTTAAATAATAGTTAACTTATTTGAAAATGGTAATAAAATGGCATGCATTATGTATTACATAAAGGTGGATCCTTTCAGACTTCCACAGAGCTCTGTCTTCTGTAATTTGTATCCTATAATATCTATAAATTCTTATATATGATTGTATGATTGTTTTGCTATTGCTTCCTTCTTTAATTTTTTTTACTTAATAATAAACTATGTTCATGTTTGATTATTTTGGACTAGCTCACTGGTGTTCAAGTACCTGTTATACAGCTAGCAGAGCATAAAATTATTATGGTTTTTTTGTCCCTTAATTGGCCAAAGCTGCAACATCTGTCATTTTTGTGAGAATCAGATTTCAGTTTCAAAGGCAGCATGAACAGTCTGGCACAACCACATCAGTATCTCTTTGGTTTAATCTTCTTGCCCATCCTCCCTCTTTTCACTAATCACTTTCCCCCCTTCAAATCTCCTTCTCTTCACAAAGCTTCCTTTTGCCTTATGGGACCCACTACTGAATCTTTTCTGGCTATTGATTCTGCAGAGTGTGCCACCTCAGTAATGCTAGGTCATTCATAACTACATGTAGAATTTTTATATCCCTCCTCCATCATTTCTCCCTTTGCCAAAGAGTAAAATTTCTATCAAGTAGCCACAATAACATGCTATGAACTAGAATTTAATCAGTAATAAGAGTATTAATGATCATTAAAAAGGATGTAATAGTAGGAACCACACAGAATTTTTCTGGTTCTGTGTGTTTTGTTTTTGTTTGTTTGTTTTTTTACATTTCAGTCTCTGTGGATTCCTTCTGGGATACTCCTTCTGGAGTTAAATCTGCCCAAATAGATAAGCTCTGCTGTGAATTAAAAAAAATAAAAGCAAGGTATTATAGAAGTGTGAACATAAAATTTGTTCCCTGCTTGATAAAATCCTTTAGAATATTGTAATGTTAGTATTATTTTTCTCCCCTTTTCTTTTATCAAGTGGGAAGGCAGTTTCACTTTCTGCTATTATAGCACCATACCCTCTAGTCACATTGACACTAAAATAACAAAAACAGACACCATACCCTTTCTTTTGTCTCCATCCTTTGACAAAGTTTGACAATAAGCATAATTTCTAACTAAAAGAAAATAGAAGGAATAACTCCCTATTTGTTCATTTCTGCTTTTTCTGAGATTACACAGCAGCATGGGCAAAGTTGACTACACTATTAAGTAAAATCTGGCACAAAAGTTTTACTGTTTAGTATCAAAAATGTATGAAGTTTTTTCCAAATATATGAAAAGGAAAAAAAGTAATTTTGGATTAGTGTAACTAGCTTCACCCAAAAAACTCTGCTACCATAACAACTTCATTATTTATTCACTTAATGTGATTTAATAGTCAAGGCAAATGATTTTTCTGAGGTGTAATTCCTTTATTTATACTTTGGGGAGTGTAAATAAAAAAATAAAGTAAAATATGTGAAAGTCTATAATGCAGATACTATAAAATTTAGTTGTAAAAATCAAGCAGCCCACATAGAAATCAATACATAAAATTGATTGAAAAATAACAAGAAAATAACTTAGTATTCATTATGGTGAAATAATGGCAAATTAGCTTTTTGCACGTCAATTCCCAATTGATAACTATGAAATACAAAAAGCATGCCTTTGAAGACATGAGGTACACCAAAACATCCACAGCTTGAGGGGTGAGAATCACAAAAAGATGAGAAGAATATTGAAACAGATCCAAACTATTCAGTGTTTTCCCCACAAGACATTTAATATTTTTGAAAGTAGCAACCAAAGGAGAAGTTAATAATGAAGTACAAAGTGATGGCTGTACCTAGTAAAAATTGGTTAACTTTCCAAAATCTCATGGAGCAGGAGGACAAAATTTGAGTTTCTGGGCTATAAGTCAGCCAAGATCTGAAGGGCTAATATGTTAGAGTGAAAGAAAGTATTTACTTTAAAGTGAGCCCATATGACAAGCCCACAGCCAACGTCATTCTCAATGGTGAAAAACTGAAACCATTTCCTCTAAGATCAGGAACAAGACAAGGTTGCCCACTCTCACCACAATTATTCAACATAGTTTTGGAAGTTTTAGCCACAGCAATCAGAGAAGAGAAAGAAATAAAAGGAATCTCAATCCGAAAAGAAAAAGTAAAACTGTCACTGTTTGCAGATGACATGATACTATACATAGAGAATCCTAAAGATGCCACCAGAACACTAGTAGAGCTAATCAATGAATTTGGTAAAGTACCAGGGTACAAAATTAATGCACAGAATTCTCTTGCTTTCCTATACACTAATGATGAAAAATCTGAAAGAGAAATTAAGGAAACACTCCAATTTACCATTGCAACAAAAAGAATAAAATACGTAGGAATAAACCTACCTAGGGAGATAAAAGACCTGTATGCAGAAAACTATAAGACACTGATGAAAGAAATTAAAGGTGATACAAACAGATGGAGAGATATACCATGTTCTTGGATTGGAAGAATCAATACTGTGAAAATGACTATACTACCCAAAGCAATCTACAGTCAATGCAATCCCTATCAAACTACCAATGGCATTTTTCACAGAACTAGAACAAAAAATTTCACAATTTGTATGGAAACACAAAAGACTCCAAATAGTCAAAGCAATCTTGAGAAAGAAAAACGGAGTTGGAGGAATCAGCCTCCTGGACTTCAGACTATACTATAAAGCTACAGTAATCAAGACAGTATGGTACTGGCACAAAAACAGAAATATAGATCTATGGAACAGGATAGAAAATTCAGAGATAAACCCAGGCACATATGGTCAACTTATCTTTGATAAAGGAGGCAGGAATATACAATGGAGAAAAGACAGCCTCTTCAATAAGTGGTGCTGGGAACACTGGACAGCTACATGTAAAAGAATGAAATTAGAACACTCCCCAACACCATACACAAAAATAAACTCAAAATGGATTAAAGACCTAAATGTAAGGCCAGACACTATAAAACTCTTAGAAGAAAACATAGGCAGAACACTCTATGACATAAATCACAGCAAGATCCTTTTTGACCCACCTCCTAGAGAAATGGAAATAAAAACAAAAATAAACAAATGGGACCTAATGAAATTTAAAAGTTTTTGCACAGCAAAGGAAACCATAAACAAGATGAAAAGACAACCCTCAGAATGGGAGAAAATATTTGCAAACAAAGCAACTGACAAAGGATTAATCTCCAAAATATACAAGCAGCTCATGCAGCTCAATATCCAAAAAACAAACAACCCAATCCAAAAATGGGCAGAAGACCTAAACAGACATTTCTCCAAAGAAGATATATGGATTGCCAACAAACACATGAAAGGATGCTCAACAGCACTAATCATTAGAGAAATGTAAATCGAAACCACAATGAGGTATCACTTCACACCCGTCAGAATGGCCATCATCAATATATCTACAAACAATAAATGCTGGAGAAGGTGTGGAGAAAAGGGAGGCCTCTTGCACTATTGGTGGGAATGTAAATTGATACAGCCACTATGGAAAACAGTATGGAGGTTTCTTAAAAAACTGAAAACAGAACTATGATATGACCCAGCAATCCCACTACTGAGCATACAACCTGAGAAAACCATAATTCAAAAAGAGACATGTACCCCAATGTTCATAGCAGCACTATTTACAATAGCCAGGACATGGAAGCAACCTAAGTGTCCATCAACAGATGAATGGATAAAGAAGATGTGGTGCATGTATACAATGGAATATTAATCAGCTATGAAAAGAAACGAAACTGAGTTATTTGTAGTGAGGTGGATTGACCTAGAGTCTGTCATACAGAGTGAAGTAAGTCAGAAAGAGAAAAACAAATACCATATGCTAACACATATATATGGAATCTAAAAATATTGGTTCTGAAGAACCTAGGGGCAGGACAGGAATAAAGATGCAGACATAGAGAATGGACTTGAGGACATGGGAAGGTGGAAGGGTAAGCTGGGAAGAAGTAAGAGAGTAGCACTGACATATATACAAAAGTAAAATGTAAAGTGTATTATTTTACCAAATGTAAAATAGATAGCTAGTGGGAAGCAGCTGCAACGCAAAGGGAGATCAGCTCGGTGTTTTGTGACCACCTAGAGGGGTGGGATAGTGAGGTTGGGAGGGAGACGCAAGAGGGAGGAGATATGGGGATATATTTATACATATAGCTGATTCACTTTGTTATACAACAGAAACTAACAGAACAGTGTAAAGCAATTATATTCCAATAAAGATGTTAAAAAAATTACCTGTAATACAATAGCTTCCAATGCTAATTTGTTTAAAAATGCATTTTCTCTATAAATAAAAGCTCATTCTCAATATAAAATTTGAATTGTTATATACATTAACTATTTTGATATTAAGAGAATGTTTGTTCATGTGGTACCAAAAGCACATTAGAGTTCAATCGCCAAAGAGAGTAAAAATGGGACCTTCTTAAGGACAATGATACAGTTCTTACTTTACTTTCTGCTGGCCTCACAAATCTCATAACCTCCCATGACCCTTTCATAAGATAAGTCAAATGAGTATCAACCCATGTTTTTTTAACCTTAGAATACTTTGCTATTTATTTTAATTGAATGTCGAGACTCTTCTCATAGCATTGACGTTATTGATTCAATAATTGACAGAAATCATCACTGGACAATTGTTACTGTTGCTGCCAAAGATGTGGAAAAAACCAAGCAATCCTTAATTTGCATATTGCAGTCATAATTTAGTTTGTGCCTTCAAGTATACAAGATTCTTCTCATCTACATGTTTTGCTTGACCTTACAAGTGACTAAAAAATAATGAGAGTAGTAACAAACTTGTATTTCCCAAAAGATTTCCAAAGCTTTAACTGTTCTTTGTGGAATTCCCAAAGATTATTTCATGAGCCTCTGCTGTATCTTCTAGGAATTCTTGACCAAGATAAACCCTAAAGAAACTGTCATGAATTTGAATGGCTGTTCTATGTAAAAGATATGCAAATCAAAGCATTACCAAAATGCATTAAGTGCTCCACTGCCAAACTTCATGAATCAAAGATGGGCTGAGTCACACTGAATTCTATTTCATAATGCTGTGGTTTATTTACTCCCTTAAAAAAACACAAACTATTTTAAAAATCATTTAGTTTACAGATCCTCAAAAACATTGGTCTGAAAAAGAGTAGTGTTATTTTCCAAGTAATATACAATTTTGAGAGGGGAAGAACAAACACCCAGATAAGTGATTTACTTACTTAAGGCCAACTCATGCCTTAATGCTGAAGAAGGAAACAGCATCTTGGTTTGATACCGTACTGGGTTCACTTGAGCTGATTATATGGAAATGGCAGGACAGGAAAATGAAGAAAAGAAAGGTGAGTTTTCATTTCAAGCTCCAATGACACTTTGCTGAGATGTTATGCTAAGCATTTTTAGACATGTAGTTAAACCATTTAAAGTTAATCTAGGATCCTAGGAGTAGCCATTTTTTGAGATTATGTGACAGGTATCAGAGGGATAGTAGCCAGGAAAAATAAAGGCTAATAATACATTTTTATTTCATGGTGATTAAAAAAATAATAGAAATGAAAAGAAGAGTTCATAATAATGAGTCAAATGTTTTGCGTCTTTTGTAGTTCTCAGTTTATATCCATATTAAGATAAGAGCATGCCACTTTAGAACTAGGTATATATTATTAGACGTTGTCAAGCTCAACTTTCTTATTTCATAAAATACTGCATCTGGTATTTCAAGAAAGGTTTATGAAACGCCTTCACTACCCATAATATGGTATAAAAAATTCTGTATTAGAAAGATTTCTGTTTTGGTGTTGATATATTAAAATAGCAACTTTCCTAAAAAAATTAAATAAATAAATAAATAAATAAATAAATAAATAAATAAATAAAGTGAGCCTGACAGTTGAAAGCACTTTTAAAATCAAGGCATTTACTGATTTCTAAGTGGTGCTGCTATGATAGACTTAACACCAGAGAAAGGGATAGTAAATAGGTTAGGAAGCTGATGAGAGCTTTCAGGAATTTCACAGTGATGTGGAAAAAAAAGTGTGTTTCAGAGGCCACCATGTATTAGTGATCTTGATAAACACTTTTACACACACATACACACACAAGCCCACATAAGAGCAAACTGGAAATAGGCTAGGCCTTACAAAAGACTGAATAACAGCTTTAACCAAACTCAGTCTCAATGTTAAACTAATCTGCTCCTGTTCTAAGAATATGACATATTTTTAAGAGGAAGTTAACTATATTTGAAGGACCAATTTATTTCTAATTTATTTTCATATAAAGTGGCCAGAATGATTTTTTTTAAAGACTGGGATGTCAGAAGACAAAATCAAATAAGTAAAATTGGAACAAACAAACAAATAGTAAAATCTAACATAGAGATGATCCTAAAATTGCAGTTATCAGAGGAAAAAAATAGAAAACAAGAGGGATATTTTAACTCAAAAAGGTGAAAACTATAAAATAACAATTAAACTGAAATTATAGAACTGAAGACTCCAACAACTGGCATTCAGAAAACACTAGAAGACTTAACAGCAAATTAGGCATAAAAGAAGGGACAGCCTTAACAGCAAATTAGGCATAAAAAGAAAAGATCCTTTTTCTGAATCAAAAGAAAATACCCAGATGCAAAATACCAGATGTACAGAATAAAGTTCAAAATGGACTTGCAAGACCAAAATATATATAACAAAACATACTGAAAAGTTCTGACGTAAGTGTACATGGAGACCCAAAGGAGGAAAGGAAATATGAGGAATAGACACTATTAGAAGATATGCTGACCAAAAATTTTCTAAACTGGTGAAAGATAAAAACACTCAAATTTAGGAGTTCTACAAACACCAGGTGGGATAAACCTAAAGAAAGCCACTGTTAGAACAATCAGAAGAAAAAGAATATTGTATTATCAGAAATGAAGAGAGACATCACATACTGATAAAAGGGTCAGTTCTTCAGAAAGACATAACAATCCTAATTGTGTGTATATCTAACAATAGAGCCTCAAAGCACGAGACAAAAATTGATAGATCCAAAAGGAAAAATATATATATATCTACAACTATAGTTAGAAACTGCAATACTTCTTTCTCAGTAATTGACAGACTAAGTGAGCAGAAAACCAGTAAGGATGTAGATGACCTGAATAACATTATTAACTAACTTGAAGTAATTCACATTTTTGGAGCACTCGACTCAACAACAGTTGAACATACATTCTTTCCAAGTGCTCAAGGACACACGCATAACATTCTACTGAAACTCTGATCTGCTCCCAAAATGAGCCAATGAAGCACATTTTCCCAAGGACACAATCTATTGTATAGAATTCAACAAACTAACGTCTTCACAATACTCTTCCAGATAGGTGGAAGAGTATATTAAAAGTAGAAACGGGCAAACGAGATTACAAGAAGTGGTATGATGTATAATGAAGGCTATTGATAGAGATTTCCAGTTTCACTTGGATATGATTTTTTTAAATGAAGCCTCTACTGTGATCAGATCAGCCAGAAAAGAAGATGCAATAGAGCTTGGACAGGTTAGAGATGAGGAAGTTCAAGTATTGGGAATCCAGAAAAGAGCTTATATTAATCAAAAAACGGTTCTGGTTTTCATTTTTGCAGTAGATAGGAAAACAAGTAAAACCTCATAATTTGGTAAAGGCAAACACAAAAGTTTACAATGAATGCGAGAATCAAGAAGAGTGAATAGAGTTGGAGATTCAGTAGTTAACAAACTAGATGACCAGCAAAATAATGGAGATTTTAGTGGAGACAGAGGAAGCTTTCAGAAAAAAGTGAAAAGGTTAAGGTACTTGTATCAGCTACCCAGACCACTTGAATTAGTAGAAGAGTCTGAAACTCTTACAAGAACAGACTCTTTCACTATCACTTCAAGTCTAAAATTCAATCTCAGAATATGTGCTGCTGAAAAATCATCCACAGACAAGACAAAAATTTTCTAGATTTAAAAGTTTTATTCAGGTACATCCAGTCTTCTCTTTCCCAGTCTCACTCATCTCAATGAATTGAATGTGTTTTGATGATAGAATGATGGTTTTCCTGGTAGAAAGCCTAAGAAAGAATAGTATTTTGTCAAAGTAATGTATACACAATTATATATATATATATAAAATGATACAAATATATATATAAAATATATGTAAAAATGATCACATGAGTGAGTGCACATTCACAATATTCAGCACTACAAATACAGGAAAAATGACTTACTCTTTTATTCAATAAGATATTTTTATCTTATAATTATTTGCTTTGATAAGGTGTACCATTTATTTCTGGTATTCAAGGAAGTATTTAAGAACAGGCGAGTAAGGAATGGCTTATTTTCTCAAACATTGTTAATGTTAAGTATTACTTTCAATGAGTCTCATTGTTAAATATTATAGAATTCTAAAGGGTCATAAAGTACATAATTTTAGGTATTAAAAAGGCTGCCAAAACGCTGCTTCTTTGCTAATTTACAGCTTTCTGGAAAAAGGTTCAGCAATGAGTCATGATTCTATTCCTGGAGGGTCATTATCTGCCTTCTCTCTTGCTCCACAGCTAGATTCTGGCTCTAACAGCATCATACATGTACTCATCTGCTCAGTACTATAAGACTTCATAAATAGTTTCACAACTACTGTGTGCATACAGCTACAAAAGCAAACCTACTGAACTTCCATTTCCACTTAGGATAATAGAGCTTTAATAACAATAATAAAGTTTTAAATAATGTTGCTTTCCCAAAAACAATGAAAAAATCCAGATACACTAAAAATCATAACTTTCATTAAACCCATTAGAGAGGTGAGGGTACAAAACAACCAAATAACCTGAGTTTCAAAGAGGCACAAGTCCAAAAGAGTCAGAATGCACGAACTTTATTGCCTATAGTAAAGCACTGGCAGAAGAAGCACGATCCACTATTTAAATAGATGAGAAGTCAACAAAATTTTAATAAAAGGCTAAATAGAGGATTGAACGTCATTCTGGAATAGGTAGGGGACACAGACCTAAATGGAGTTGTTACTCTCCCCAAAGCCTTTTCATACACACCTCTACTTGAGTGTTTATAAAAAAGATTGGTGGCAGGAGAGAAAACTAAAAAGAGCCCCTAGCTCTTGATAATGGCAAGCATGTAGGATGTGACCGGTGGTTGTGGGAGCACAGGCATATCACAGGACTCACTTCCTCACACTCTTGTAAGAGCCTTAAATGACAGAGAGAGAGATAGCATGGCTGTTCCCTGTGCAAAGGCAATGACATTTTGGGATTAGGGGGAAAGTAGGAAAAATAAAGCCTCTTTTTCCTGAAGGAGAAGTAGAAAATCATCTTAGACTCAAAATACTCTATGGCTACCGATCATAGGTCTTATTCTACTGAGAGAGTATAAGAAAACTCCTTAACCAACACCAATTACAAATATAAAGCAAAGTTTGGTTATCATTCCAAGGGGCAAAAACACTGAGAAAGCTCATAATTTTGGCTCAGGTGCAAAGGACCTCCTTCAGACTGAAGCTGGACCAGAACAACACCCCCTTACCCCTCACATGACTCTAACAGAGAAGTCTAAGGATGAGGAGGGGCAGGAGCATGGAGAGAGTCCACCTTTGAAGTGCCCATAGACAAAGTGGGCTAAAAGTTGATGGTAGAGAACTAAAACTGAGAGAAACTCCTCTCTGACACCAAAATCTCTACCCTACACATAAGGAGATGGAAACCCACCACTGGAGGAATCTGATGATTGGGATTACTGATATTAACTAAAGTCATAGTAAAAACAAAACCCAAATAAACTTCATTCCCTTGCCTAGACTATCTCAACTCCCACTTTAATGTTCTGAGAGAAAAGGCATGTTTATTTCAAGATGCAGATACTATTTACTTTAGAATTTACTGTTTTACACATAATGTTCAGCACTTGATTAAAAAATAACATAATTTTTGTGATATAAACAAGAAAATAAGGGAAAAGTACCTCAACACATTGTGAAGAAACAAAGGAATCAAAAGAACCTGACTCAGAGTTGAACCATAACCCACTACATAACAATGTTAAAAGAGCTATATTTATTATGTTAAATGACCTAATGGAAAAGGTGGGTGACATGCATGAATAGATGCAGAGAAATGCAAAGAATAAGAATTAAATGGAAAAGCCTAGGGAAAGAAAAAAAACCCTCCAATATTAGAAAATGAAAGTCTTTTTACTGAATCAGTAGTAGACTCAAAATGGCCCTCTGGATTCTCCATTAGGGTCTCAAGATTGCTGCACTTCTTTTGTGATGGCTCAAAGGGAGAGTGTCCCATGAGTCCCAGGCTGAAACTGCAGGACTTCCTATTACCTAGTCTCCACTATATTCTATTAATCTAACAAGTCACTAAATTCACTCTAGATTCTAGGAGAGGGAAAATAAACTTGTAAATGCCACCCCAATGGGAAGAGTAGCAAAGAATTTTTAGTTTTGTTAAATCTCTCATTATATATACCCCATTCTCCTAATCCACATTTGTTGTTAAAACTAATCAGGGGCATTACAATTTAAAATATTCAAATATAAGTAACTTTAGAGATGAAAGCCTGTAAATTTTATAAGCAGAAAGAAAAGGTAAGTAGGAGAAAATAACATTTCCATTGTTTCCTATCTCTAATTTATACTCTAATGGAAAACAATATACCATGCTAAGGACCTGTTTTACTTAGTACCTAACTAAAATTTTTAACTTATTTTCTGACATTTAACTCCAAGTTATTTACTTTACACTACAATTTCTTGATTAATTTTTTTTTTAGAATAAAAGGTTATTAATCTTAAAAACATATATGCTTTATTTTTTTATATTATCCAAGGCTTTTCACATATAATCTTATCTTTTATCTCCATTATGCTACAACAAAAGGTGAAATGAAAGCAAATTCAAGCAACAAATTATTTCATTTCTTTTGTGACAAAACCTAATCTAACTGATTTTATTCCCTTTGGATTTAATGAACTATTTGAACAGGTTTGTTCTGTAGGATGGCCTTGTTGGAATGAAACGTTAAGAGAAATGTTTGAGTTTTAAACAGTTGAAGCAGTTATATTAGAATCTTCCAGAATAAGCCTATCTATAGCACTTTATGCTTTTATATTTAAACTCTCTTCTTTTTACTGCCAATAAAAACAGAAATGTTGAGAAGACAGAGTGTGATCCTATAAGCCAAATGTTGACATAAATGACATTTTACTTTGATTCTATCCTTATTAATTAAATGGTTTATCTCAAAAGTCATGAAGAAGCACTGTGATTCATATTTACGACTGATTCTGAATCTACAGAAATGAAATAACTTTGCCATTTTGTACAGATTTAGAAGTAAAAAATAATTCTGAGTAATTTTTTAAATTATGATATATAGAACATTTTGTTTGTTGCTTTAAAATGTATTCTAATTTGACAAAGAATAAAAAAAGAATCCAGTGAATCAATTTGATCATTTTGAATATTTTAATCAGAAATGTCATCTAAAGCAGTTAGAAATATCATTTATTTATCAAACTTAGAAATATTTGTCCTTTAATTTGGGCCTTTTTGATATTGGATACACTGAAAACTTTAAACATAGCTTTTGGTTGCTTAGGAAAGCAATTGTTTGTCTTTATTCATTTAGTAAGCTTGTCATAAATTGTCACATGAGTAAAATTTGGTTTGTATTGGTCTGACATACTGCACTTCTGGTTAGCAATCATAGAAAGCTATACTCAAAAACCCTAAGATGAAGTTTAGTAATACTCAGTACCTTTTCCAGTGATGGGATATGGTGCTGGCCTATAATTCATGTTGTAGTGTTACTATCTAAAACGTGTCTAGGCTCTTTGATCAAAAAAATATCTTCTAAAATGTATATAAGGTGTTTCCAGGTCTTTGCACTGAAACATACTCTGAACCTGTCCACATGTATATTTTTCGGTCATCATTTGCACTTTTCTACCTTAGTTTACTTTATTTCAGAATTTCAAACATCAGTTTCTAGAACATACTCTGAAGAGTATTTTTGTAAGGAAAATCCTATCATCTTCAGAAAATCACAAGAAAGTCAAGGTTTAAGAAAAAGTTTAATGTTAACAAATGAATAGGTATATCCTGTGACTTCAGTTTAAATTATAGCATGTGCAGTCTTTGTTAATGTCCTTTTATATTTAAATCAAAGCATTTATTTCACATACAAAATTAGAAATGTTAATTACTAACACATTAAAGAGAAATAAAATGTAATTATTTCTTGCCCAACTGCACAAAGGTTTGTTAAATGAAAAGTCCTATTAATTTAAAAGCAATTACAAGTTATGAGTAATCTTAATAGTTACAATATTATTGAGGATAAACTGCTTAAACCTTTAATTAAAAGTTGAATCATCATTAAAACTATGTAATTTGGAAAGGAAAGGGTCTTGAGTTCAAACAGTTTCCTAATTCAATACTAAATCTAGTTAAAATTTAGTTACACTACAGTAACTTTCACAACCCTGATTTTGAACTAACAGTTTGAGAGATGCTTACCTGGTATACTTTTCTCTACTTTCATACTAAAATATAACATGCCAAAAATTGTTTTTATCTAATGGCCGACATCAGTGACATCCATGAACTTTGATCTTTTAAAACAGCCATTTCCAAACCATAAACCCATTCAAACTAGACACATTTCCCCATTCTTAATGGATTCTTCTATGACTTAGTATGCTGTCTTTGGACAGGTTGCTAATCAAGAAGAAACAATCATACATAGGGAAATTAACCCATGAAAAGACCAGCAATTACGATGCAGTAGCATATTAAAAATGAATGCAGCATCAGTCAGAACGTCAAAGCAAATCCACTGAACTAGGGCTCTGTGTGGGTATATGTATGTATGTATACTTATACTGGGAAACACAGAAAACATAAAACAGCTTGCAGAAAATATGCTGCCCCTTAGCTTTAAATTTTACACTAACAGCAGCCAGGAAAGAGAATCAGTTAATCATAATGGAAGTATCATTCATAGACATCTGCCCACTTTGAAGAGAAACCAACACACTTTTATAAGAAAATAGTGTCTTTGTAATTACTACACACAAACACACACACACACAAATGCCCACACACGTGCAGAAAACTTTTTTCATTCTTCATTCCATGAGAATTAATTATAACATTTGGCTCAAAAGAAATAAAAATGAAGTGGAAGTATACATTCCAGCATGGGGCTTTCTACTGTCTCTGAGAAGGTATTTTACTGGGAAGTGTGCACAATTATGTCCTTTTTGAGAAAGAGTAGAATTGTCGTTGAAATGTATAGGTTTAGATGCTTGCAATATTCAAGGTAAACAACCACTTAAGTGTCCATATGTGACTGCCTTTTCCCTTTAACAGTGTTTCAGCAATTAGGGATGTTTAAATGATCCAGTAACTACCACCTCTCACATCCAGAACTAAAAGCAAGACTTAATATCATTAATGAAAAATTCAGCATATTCAAGCAATTGAGTGAGAACCAGGCCCTATATATATCCACAAACATCTCCATATCTTGGTTTTAGATGGCTGTTTTTTTCATGCATTACTGGGATAATAATTTGTTGTTCTAGTCACAAATTTGTTCTTGACCTCTGAAAATTCTTACTATAAGAATTTATAGAATTCTTACTTCAGAAATCTATATGAAGATTTTTTTAGTCTATTAAAGGTTTTAAGGAGAAAGATACAGCTGAGTAAACTAAATGATGGCAAATTCCAAACCAAAAAAAAAATGAATAGTACTTTCAAATGTTATTTGTAACTGATTATATTAGAAATTGGAATGAAGATCTCTATTGATGCAACTTGTAAGTGATAATTATATTAAAAATTTAACCATAAGGGTCATTTTAACTTCTAATATAAGGAAAGTAGTTATACTTATTCCTAGTTCGCTTTTTGTTCTCAATCTCAGTCCATCTTGGTTTTGAATTCTATGAGGAAGGCAGGCAGTGAAAACAAAAAACCAAACCACCAACCAACCAAAGTGAAGTGGTGCACAGCCAGTGTTTCTGTGAGGTTTCCTGAAGGGTAGGAAGGTATATATAGAAGCTAGGTATGGAGGCTGAAGAAAACAGAGGTTCTGGAATGCTCCTGCTACAGAAGAGTAATTTATGAACATATGGCTTTCAGGTAGTCCATAACCTTTGAATCTGAGTATGGTATCACCAAAAGTTTCTTTAAATTAGCCTCTTGCTAAATCCATGAACAGATTATATTATATAATAGGCCCTCTGATAGGAGCTTTATAAGAGATAAACAATGTAAGAAAGAGCCTTGAATTTTCAAAAATGAAGGACAACCAAGTGGTAAATAGAAAAGACAAATTTTTGTTCTCAGGTATTTAAAGAAATAGGTACAACTGTTACAGCAAAAATGATAGCATTACCTATTTTTTCAATACATGGTATGTAATACTTATAGAAACAATAAATTAAAGATTGGAAACAATAAATTAAAGAAGGGATAAATGAGCTTACAAAGTTGGCGTTTTCTGGATTTTACACAAAGTGATACGATATTAACATTATGTAGACATGAAAGGAGAGATCTATATATTAAAAATGAGTTTAAAATGCAAAGAAATGTATACAAAAAGTCAGTAAGTAAATGAAGTAAAAATATAAAAAAAGAAAAAAAAAGAAAGAAAAAATAAAAAAATTAATTTAAATATTCTGAAAGAAGTCAAGAAAGGAAAACAACACCACAATGCAAAGACAAACAAAATAATTATACAAAACAATAACAAAATCGTAGAGTTAAATGAATATTGATAATTATATGAAATATTAATGCTGTAAACAGTTCAAACAAAAAGCAGAGATTGACAAATTTGAACTAAGCGATCATGAAAATACAACATATCAAACTTTGTGGGGTGAAGCTGAAACAGGGCTTAAAGGGAAATGTGTAGCTTTAAATGCATGTTTTAAAAGAGGAAAAATATCTAAAATTAATGACCTAAGCCTCCACCTTACAAAGAAAAGAAAAGTATGGCCAGGTAAACCTGAACAAGTTTAAAGAAGGAAATAAATTTAAGAAAAGATATTAATAAAATAAAAAACAGAAAGACAATAGAGGACATAAACAACACCAGGTTTATATATATACATCTTGGTTCTTTGAAATCACAAAAAAAATTGATTGATTAGCAAAAAAGGAGAGAACACAAATCAATATCAGCACCAATAAAATAGGTGTTTTCACCATAGATCCTATAAATTTTAAAATAATAATAAAAGAACAAAATACATAATTTTCTGCCAACAAATTTAATAAATTAGATAAAATGAATAAGTTTCTTGAGAAATACAATTTAAGAAAATTGACACATGAGGAAATGGAAATTCTGAAGACCCCTATGTCTATTATGGAAATTGAATGTGCTATCAACATTTCTCCAAAATAAATCTCTAAGTCAATATTTTATTACTGGTCAATGTTATCAAAGAATAAATAACACCACTCTTACAAAAAATGTTTTAGAAAACAGAGGGAGAAAAATCACTTTTACAGCTCATTTTATTAGGCAAGCATCACCCTAACCCCACAATTTGACAAGGATATTACAAAACAGAAAGAGCATGGGAATATAGATGTGAAACAATTTTACATCTTTTTTCAGGAATATAGAACAAGTAGGAACTATCATAGCAATGCAAGCTTTATTTACTATGTCAAATGCATCAGCAAGCATCAACATATTAACTGAATAAATGGAAAAATCACATGAATATTTTAAAGGATGAAAAAAAATAGAAAAATATCCTACAATTGAAGGACATGAATTTCCATATTGAAAGCACACAATGGGTGCATAACAGCTATGGATAAAATTAGATTCACACTAAGACATACAACACATGACTGTCTTTCAGCAGAAATTCTAGAGAAAACACAATGTTTCAAAAACTCAGAATGACTTTGGGCTTTTTGAAGAGAATACTGAAAGTAAAAAGACAATGGAGGGGATGGCTTCAAGATGGCAGAGGAGTAAGACATGGAAATCACCTTCCTCCCCACAAATACATCAAAACTACATCTACATGTGGAACAACTCCTACAGAACACCTACTGAACATTGGCAGAAGACCTCAGACTTCCCAAAAGCAGCCTCAGGAGCAGTGGATTAAATCTCCACAATCAACTTGATGTATCCTGCATCTGTGGAATACCTGAATAGACAGCGAATCATCCCAAAATTGAGGCGGTGGACTTTGGGAGCAACTGTACACTTGGGGTTTGCTTTTTGCATCTAATTTGTTTCTGGTTTATGTTTATCTTAGTTTAGTATTTAGAGCTTATTATCATTGGTAGATTTGTTTATTGATTTAGTTGCTCTCTTTCCTTTTTTAATTTTTTAATATATATACATATATTTTCCTTTTTCTCTTTTTGTGAGTGTGTATGTGTATGCTTCCTTGTGTGACTTTGTCTGTATAGCTTTGCTTTTGCCATTTGTCCTAGGGTTCTGACTGTCCTTTTTTTTTTTTTTTGTTTAGTATAGTTTTAGCACCTATTATCATTGGTGGACTTGTTTTTTGGTTTGGATGCTCTCTTCTTTATTTCTCTCTTTCCTTTCTTTCATTACATTTTTATCTTTTTATTTTTAATAATTCTTTTCTATTTTAATCACTTTAATTTATCTTACTTATTTATTTTTCTTTCTTTTCCCTCCCTTTTCTTCTGAGCCGTGTGGCTTACAGGGTCTCGGTGCTCTGGCCAGGTGTGAGGCCTGAGCCTCTAAGGTGGGAGGGCCAAGTTCAGGATATTGGTCCACCAGAGACCTCCCGGCTCCATGTAATATCAAACAACAAAAGCTCTCCCAGAGACTTCCATCTCAATGCTAAGACCCAGCTCCACTCAACGACCAGAAAGCTACAGTGCTGGACACCCTATGCCAAACAACTAGCAAGACAGGAACACAAACACACCCATTAAAAGAGAGGCTGCCTAAAATCATAATAAGTTCGCACACACCCCAAAAAACACCACCAGACATGGTCCTGCCCACCAGAAAGACAAGATCCAGCCTCATCCACCAGAACACAGGCACCAGTCCCCTCCACCAGAAAGGCTACACAACCCACTGAACCAACCTAACCCACTGGGGGCAGACACCAAAAACAACGGGAACTACAAACCTGCAGCCTGTGAAAAGGAGACCCCAAACACAGTAAGTTAAGCAAAAGGAGAAGACAGAGGAACACACAGCAGATGAAGGAGCAAGGTAAAAAACCACCAGACCAAAAAAATGAAGAGGAAATAGTCAGTCTACCTGAAAAAGAATTCAGAGTAAAGATAGTAAAGATGATCCAAAATCTTGGAAACAGAACAGAGAAAATACAAGAAACATTTAACAAGGACCTACAAGAACTAAAGAGCAAACAAACAATGATGAACAACACAACAAATGAAATTAAAAATTCTCTAGAAGGAATCAATAGCAGAATAACTGAGACAGAAGAACGGATAAGTGACTGGAAAGATAAAATAGTGGAAATAACTACCACAGAGCAGAATAAAGAAAAGAGAGTGAAAAGAATTGAGGACGATCTCAGAGACCTCTGGGTCAACATGAAATGCACCAACATTCCAATTATAGGGGTCCCAGAATAAGAAGAGAAAAAAAAAGGAATAAAAAAATATTTGAAGAGGTTATAGTTGAAAACTTCCCTAATATGCAGAAGGAAACAGTCAATCATGTCCAGTAAGTGCTGAGAGTCCCATACCAGATAGATCCAAGGAGAAACACGCCAAGACACATTAATCAAACTATCAAAAATCAAATACAAAGAAAAACTATTAAAAGCAGAAAAGGAAAAGCATCAATTAACATACAAGGGAATTTCCATAATGTTAACAGCTGATTTTTCAGCAGAAACTCTGAAGGCCAAAAGGGAGTGGCAGGACATAGTTAAAGTGATGAAAGGGAAAAACCTACAACCAAGATTACTCTCCCCAGCAAGGATCTCATTCAGATTCAACAGAGAAATTAAAAACTTTACAGATAAGCAAAAGCTAAGAGAATTCAGCACCAACAAACCAGCTCTACAACAAATGCTAAAGGAACTTCTCTAGGCAGGAAACACAAGAGAAGGAAAAGACTTACAATAACAAGCCCAAAACAATTAAGAAAATGGTAATAGGAAAATACATATTGATAACTACCTTAATGTAAATGGAATAAATGTTCCAACCAAAAGACATAGACAGGCTGAATGGATACAAAAACAAGACTCATACATATGCTGTCTACAAGAGACCCACTTCAGACCTAGGGACACATACAGACAGAAAGTGAGGGGATGGAAAAAGATACTCGATGCAAATGGAAAGCAAAAGAAAGCTAGAGTAGCAATTCTCATATCAGACAAAATAGACTTTATTTTATAAAATAAAGAGTATTACAAGAGACAAAGTAGAACACTACATAATGATCAAGGGATCAATTCAAGAAGAAGGTATAAAAATTGTAAATATTTATGCATCAAACATAGGAGCACCTCAATACATAAGGCAATTGCTAACAGCTATAAAAGAGGAAATCGACAATAACACAGTAATAGTGGGGGACTTTAAAACCCCACTTTCACCAATGGACAGATCATCCAAAATGAAAATAAAGAAGGAAACACAAGCTTTGAATGATACATTAAACAAGATGGACTTAATTGATATTTATAGGACATTCCATCCAAAAACAGCAGATTACACTTTCTTCTCAAGTGCTCATGGAACATTCTCCAGGATAGATCATATCTTGGGTCACAAATCAAGCCTTGGTAAATTTAAGAAAATTGAAATCATATCAAGTATCTTTTCCGACCACAATGCTATAAGACTAGATATCAATTAGAGGAAAAAATCTGAAAAAAATACAAACACATGGAGGCTAAACAATACACTACTAAATAACCAAGATATAACTGAAGAAATCAAAGGGAAAATCAAAAAATACCTAGAAACAAATGACAATGAAAACACGACGATCCAAAACCTATGGGATGCAGCAAAAGCAGTTCTAAGAGGGAAGTTTACAGCAATACAATCCTACCTCAAGAAACAAGAACAATCTCGAATAAAAACCCTAACCTTACACCTAAGAAATTAGAGAAAGAAGACCAAAAATATCCAAAGTTAGTGGAAGGAAAGAAATCATAAAGATCAGATCAGAAATAAACAAAAAAGAAATGAAGGAAACAATAGCAAAGATCAATAAAACTAAAAGCTGGTTCTTTGAGAAGATAAACAAAATTGATACACCATTAGCCAGACTCATCAAGAAAAAAAGGGAGAAGACTCAAATCAATAGATTTAGAAATGAAAAAGGAGAAGTAACAACTGACACTGCAGAAATACAAAGGATCATGAGAGATTACTACAAGCAACTATATGCCAATAAAATGGACAACCTGGAAGAAATGGACAAAGTCTTAGAAAAGCACAACTTTCCGAGACAGAAGCAGGAAGAAATAGAAAATATAAACAGACCAATCACAAGCACTGAAATTGAAACTGTGGTTAAAAATCTTCCAACAAACAAAAGCCCAGGACCAGATGGCTTCACAGGTGAATTCTATCAAAAATTTAGAGAAGAGCTAACACTTATCCTTCTCAAACTCTTCCAAAATATTGCAGAGGGAGAAACATTCCCCAAATCATTATATGAGGCCACCATCACCCTGATAACAAAGCCAGACAAAGATGCCACAAAAAAAAAGAAAACTACAGGCCAATATCACTGATGAACATAGATGCAAAAATCCTCAACAAAATACTAACAAACAGAATCCAACAGCACATTAAAAGGATCATACACCATGATCAAGTGGAGTTTATCACAGAAATGCAAGAATTCTTCAATATATGCAAATCAATCAATGTGATAAACCATATTAACAAATTGAAGGAGTAAAACCATATGATCATCTCAACAGTTGCAGAAAAATCTTTTGACAAAATTCAACACCCATTTATGATAAAAAAACTCTCCAGAAAGTAGGCATAGAGGGAATTTACCTCAACATAATAAAGGCCATATATGACAAACCCACAGCTAACATCATTCTCAATGGTGAAAAGCTGAAAGAATTTCCTCTAAGATCAGGAACAAGACACGGATGTCCACTCTCGCCACTATTATTCAACATAGTTTTGGAAGTCTTAGCCACAGCAATCAGAGAAGAAAAAGAAATAAAGGGAATACAAATTGGAAAAGAAGAAGTAAACCTGTCACTGTTTGCAGATGACATGATACTATACATAGAGAATCCTAAAGATGCTACCAGAAAACTACTAGAACTAATCAATGAATTTGGTAAAGTAGCAGGATACAAATTAATGCACAGAAATCTCTTGCATTCCTATACACTAATGATGAAAAATCTGAAAGAGGAAGTAAGGAAACACTCTCATTTACCATTGCAACAAACAGAATAAAATACCTAGGAATAAACCTACCTAAGGAGACAAAAGACCTGTATGCAGAAAACTATAAGACACTGATGGAAGAAATTAAAGACGATACAAACAGATGGAGAGGTATACCATGTTCTTGGATTGGAAGAATCAACATTGTGAAAATGACTGTACTACCCAAAGCAATCTACAGATTCAATGCAATCCCTATCAAACTACCAATCACATTTTTCACAGAACTACAACAAAAAATTTCACAATTTGTATGGAAACACAAAAGACCCTGAATAGCCAAAGTAATCTTGAGAAGGAAAAACGAAACTGGAGGAATCAGCCTCCCTGACTTCAGACTATACTATAAAGCTACAGTAATCAAGACAGTATGGTACTGGCACAAAAACAGAAATATAGATCAATGGAACAGGATAGAAAGCCCAGAGAGAAACCCACGCACATAAGGTCACCTTATCTTTGATAAAGGAGGCAAGCATATACAATGGAGAAAAGACAGTCACTTCAATAAGTGGTGCTGGGAAAACTGGACAGCTACATGTAAAAGAATGAAATTAGAACACTTCCTAACACCATACACAAAAGTAAACTCAAAATGGATTAAAGACCTAAATGTAAGGCCAGACACTATAAAACTCTTAGAGGAAAACATAGGCAGAATACTCTATGAAATAAATCACAGCAAGATCCTTTTTGACCCACCTCCTAGAGAAATGGAAACAAAACAAAAATAAACAAATGGGACCTAATGAAACTTAAAAGCTTTTGCACAGCAAAGGAAACCATAAACAAGATGAAAAGACAACCCTCAGAATGGGAGAAAACATTTGCAAACAAAGCAACTGACAAAGGATTACTCTCCAAAATATACAAGCAGCTCATGCAGCTCAATATCCAAAAAACAAACAACCCAATCCAAAAATGGGCAGAAGACCTAAACAGACATTTTTCCAAAGAAGATATACAGATTGCCAACAAACACATGAAAGGATGCTCAACATCACTAATCATTAGAGAAATGCAAATCAAAATTACAATGAGGTACCACCTCACATCAGTCAGTATGGCCATCATCAAAATATCTACAAACAATATATGCTGGTGAGCGTGTGGAGAAAAGGGAACCCTCTTGCACTGTTGGTGGGAATGTAAATTGATAGAGCCACTATGGGGAACAGTATGGAGGTTCCTCAAAAAACTAAAAATAGAACTACCATACGACCCAGCAATCTCACTACTGGGCATATACCCTGAGAAAACCATAATTCAAAAAGAGTCATGTACCACAATGTTCATTGCAGCTCTATTTATAATAGCCAGGACATGGAAGCAACCTACATATCCATCGACAGATGAATGGATAAAGAAGATGTGGCACATATATACAATGGAATATTACTCAGCCATAAAAGGAAACGAAATTGAGTTATTTGTAGTGAGGTGGATGGACCTAGAGACTGTCATACAGAGTGAAGTAAGTCAGAAAGAGAAAAACAAAACAAATACTGTATGCTTACACATATATATGGAATCTAAAAAAAAAAAAAAAAAGATGGTCATGAAGAACCTAGGGGCAAGACAGGAATAAAGACACAAACCTACTAAGAATGGACCTGAGGATACGGGGAGGGGGAAGGGTAGGTTGGGACAAAGTGAGAGAGTGGCACGGACATATATACACTACCAAACGTAAAATAGATAGCTAGTGGGAAGCAGCCACATAGCACATGGAGATCAGCTCGGTGCTTTGTGACCACCTAGAGGGGTGGGATAGAGAGTGTGGGAGGGAGGGAGACACAAGAGGGAAGAGATACGGGGACATATGTATATGTATAACTGATTCACTTTGTTATGCAGCAGAAACTAACACACCATTGTAAAGCAATTATACTCCAATGAAGATGTTAAAAAAAAAAAGGACAGTGGAGTAATGGCACTATATTTCTGCAGAAAAATCATTTTTTAACCTAGAATTTTAAATCCATCTAAGTTATTAATCAAGTTTAGAGCAGAATAAAAACATTTTTAGCTATGCAAGGACTATAAATATTTGCATCCTGTTATCCGTGCAAAACAGGCCTCTGGATAATATCCACCATCAAATAAGAAAGTAAAGTACAACAGGGTAAGATATGGAACATAGGAAACAAATGGAATATAGGAAAGAATTAGAGGGAACCACCAATAAGAGAATGAAAAGAGATCCCAGGATGAAACATATGTACCAGACATAGAAGTTAACCATTCCAGATTGAATCTGTTTGACAGGATACAGATATTCTCACGACTGATCGACAACATTAACTTCTATTTCTTTGCCAACCTTTTTTAGAACAAAACAAACAAACAAAAACTACTGGAAATTTTATTCCACAAAAATAAGGAATTAGCTCCTACATATGTATAAAATCCAATCTTTATTTATGAAGGGAAAAAAAAACTGAGAGTAGTTTTTCTTTTTACTTAAAGAAGAAGCCATTGGATTTAGGAATCAGTAAATTTCATGAAAGAAACAAATGGGCATTGACATATATTAATGCTCCATGTTTACAGTCAGTAAGTTTGGATATTATGCAGATATTAGCCAAATAATATTAAAAGGCTTGCTACTAAGGCTTCTTCCCAATTTTCCTCACCTTGAAGTAATAATTTTTCTACTATGGTAGTCACCAAAATTACTTTATTTGGTTTTTAAAAAAATTGTGGGCATGACATACATTGATTTAAAAGAATTTAAAGGTACCAATAATTTTAGGTCTATCATTCCTTAGAAGAGATTTGTTTGGATGACTTAAAAGCTGGATTTGAAGGCTAAGGTAACTTTCTATAACTGTATTTCCTTCAGAATACCCATTCTTCCTCCAGTTAGGAAGTGGTAAGTTTTGATGAGTTTGAAGAGATTCAAGAATTATCATTTTCACTCTTGTCCTGATGTCTTAAACTATCCTACTCTTGAATATTGTCAAATGATATTTTATAATCTATGTTGTTCCATGTAGTACTGGAATATGTATAGTCTTGCTACAAATTAGTACATTACCAAAGTTCTTCTTGCTGCCTCTAGGAATTTTTTTAACCTTGGTAATACTTTTACTATATTTACCTTTTTTTTTTTCTGTCTTTCATCTTTCTTTTTCTTTCTGCATTCCCCCACCAACTACATATTTCTTTTCGGCTAACTCCCTTTGCACTCACCCAAAAATAGTTTTTACTGCTTTGTTCCCCCTTATATTTTACATCCTTTTCTTTTTTCTCGTTTTCTTATTCTACCTCCCGGGAGTTTTTAACTTGAGATCCATGGACCTCCTAAGCTTGGATGGGCTTCAGGAGATCCAGAAACACTCTGAAAATGAGTGCATTTTATCTGTGTTGAATGTGATTTTTTTTCTCAGTAGAGGGTCTCTAAAGTCTTAAAGAAGTAAATAAATAATCAGAAAATTATCAAGCAAACTTTATAATTTGTCTCATGTTTCCCCCTATGTTCCCGTCTAGTTTCTGGACACGTTCCTGTCACAGCAAACTTCTAGTGAAGCAGTTTTATCTCTCTTCTTGTTTTCATATCCAGACTTTCTCTTTCTACTTTCATTTATAAAAAGGATGAAATGTTCTTCCTTAAGGAAATTCATCGTACTGGCAGGAGAGGAATAGCTTCCTGGCAGTGCCATATGGGAGGAAAAACAAACAAACAAACAAACAATCAAGAAACACAAAGCTTGAATATCTCGCACTTGCTGATTCTCAGGAACACAAACTAGTAGGATGCCAAGCATTCCTTGCTGCATCCATGTAATAAAGATAAAATGCCTTCTACTGTGTTCCAATTTATTTAGAAGACGACAAAGAAGCCTTACAACTTTTAACCCACTACGATAAGTTATCTTAAGACGTCAAAACATCCAAGAGAAAGCCAGCCATTCTTCCACAATTTCTCTGAAATAGACAATTATTACAGACTTTTCTCCTCTCTCTCTTCCCTCACGACATTTTCTCTTCCTAAATACTTTTCCTCAGCACATTTTAAAGCTAATAAACTACTAATAATTTATTTTAAAAAAACAACTTAGAGGTAGTCTTTGGTATAAGAGTTTTCCTCATTCAAATGTACTCTGATGCCTACTTTTTACAGGCATATATACAATGCTTCATCACGGTTATGAGTGTCTTTTCGCAGGGACTGAGTCTAACTCATCTTTGTATGTCCCACTATCTGTAAGTGCAGACTGTTTGTAGATACTCAAAGTACATAGAAAGAATGAATAGATGAGTACATTTATAAATGATATTTAAGTTAAAATTATTTATTTTAATTTCACAGTCACTTAAATATTAAAGACAACTAATTCTTTTTATAAGATTCATTATTTGAATTGCTTGATATAGATCAATGTGAAAATAAAAGTGCTTCTCAAATTGTGTGCAAGATCACAGCAAAAGGTGTTCCAGAAGAAATACACACACAGCACATTAAAAACTTTTGACAGTCCTTCACCAAAGAAATTAATTTAATTTCACATTTCCACAGGCATTAACTTTTGGGACAACTACTGTATTTTAATTCTCCCAGAAGAGAAGTATTCCACAGAAACCATTAGTCAACTCGGGGAAGTCATAGACCAGATACTAAATATTCTATTTCATTTGATCTATAGAGATAACAGAATTAAAAACATTGATCCTGAATATCATTTCATTCCAATATCCACACTTTTTAAAGAATATAAAATGCCATCAAAGTCGACCATACAAAAAAATTACAAAAGTGAAAATGAAAAACTGCAAAACTCCACATCTAACCCACATATACAGAAAAACAAATAAAGGTATTAAAATATTATTTGTAATCATTTACATTCAAAATGGTTAGTAGAGAGAAGCTGAACCTTCTTTTTCATTCAAAAGTTTTATCTTGACTCCAAGCTGTTGAGTCGGAATGGTCAACATACAAAGAATAAAAGTAATTTAGAGTAAGAGTGAAATCCCATAGTATTTGGGGAGAATTAAATGTCCTTGAAAATATCATTGGACTGAATTTAAATCTCATGATATACTAAATAGAATAGGGGAAAACAAAGGAGATCTCTATTAGTATTGCTCAACAATACTAATAGAAAATTACACTGAAATTTCCACTGAAATGAATGCTTTGCTGGGAGGGAATTAGAGAACTTCATCATGATATTTTAATTGGTTTATTAATTCAAAAAAGCAAAATGCAAAGATGAATTTTATTTGTGAGGATGCTGTGTAATGAAGGCAAGCTGGAAAATAAACATATCAAAAAATCACATACAGACTGCAAATGGGAGATGATTTAACATTGGCCATAAGACTTTTCCCATCTATGCTCTCACATTGCTTTCGGGATTTGACCTTGTGAGACTCTATCTGCTTTCTGATGTGAGCTATGGGCAAACTGCTGGCAAGGCACTATCAACGTTCCTTCTGAAAAATCAACAGTGACAGTCTTTCCCTAGTCTCGCCTGTGCTCATTGTCCATGTCTCCAAAACTAAACCACTTAATACAAATAAAATGTCTTCTCATGTTTAGACCCTTAGAAAGTATACATTAGCTATAGACTAGAAATCATCCCCAGGGAAGATGTTTTTGTTTGCTATATAAATTTTTGCCTGCAAAAATATGTAATAGTCATTTGGGTGATTCTGATTTCTGTGAAATTCAAAAATGGGTGCTGCACTGATAACTCTTTATACTGACATTTACTGAAAAGAGCTGAGGCTCTGGACTCAGGACCTTTTAACACCTGAGAACTACCGTTTGCAAGCTGTGCACTTTAGAAAATTATTAAGTATGTTTAAAATGCAGTTGCCTGCCTCATTTGAAAAATCAAGCTCATGATAGCTATCACATAGTACTTGTTTAAGGAGTATCCATGTATGTACAGTACATACCACGGAACTGGGACTTAGAAAGAGTTAAAAATAAGTTTCCATTTCTCCCCTTTTAAAATCCTTATCAGCCCAATATCTCTTTTTCGTGGAAGTCATTTGCTTTCTGATCCTTGTAAACTAACTAGTCTATATCCACAATCATTATGAATTATTCCATAGAGAGCTAATAAGTACACACATATCCACATATTGAAATAGGCAATATGAAGTTGTTCATGTCATCCTCAGCAGTGTTAGCAGTGGTTAGCAATGTGGACATTACAAGCAGGGAAAAAAGGGCATGTTTTCTCACAGCGCTTAGCCAGGGTCTTTGGAAATGTTCTGCTACCATTACCATCACACTACTGATCAGTCAAGGAAAAGGATGACATTCAGCCTAGAAAATCACTAGCATAGATCAGTGTGACCAGGAGGTAAGTAGTCTCTAGAAACTTGATGCACTGAACCCTTTAATTCAAGGAAAACAGAGTAGGATTGTTTAATAAGAACTTGGCTTACTCTACTGTCAGATGCTTCTAGAAAAATAAATGCTCTTTACTGAAACCTAAAGATATGAGTATATTTTCAGCCATTTTTCTTTGCCCTAAAGTAAGGAGACCTGTATAGAATATGAAAACGGAAAACATTATTAAAATCACAATGGTGCTATGACAGAAGTCCTAATTTGGGGGGAACATGGGAAACTTTCTTTTAGGAATATAATTTTAGTGATCTTTCTTTCAGAAACATGATTAGCAAAGGGTACATTAATTTTCTGAATGTGTATTTCAGGATATATATGTATTTAAATGTTAATACATTTGTCCTACACAATGCCTGAGTAAAACAATAGGTCTGTTAGTAATAATTTCTAAGATTTAGTTTTGTTATAAGAATGCAGAAAAAGTTAAGATTCTTAATTCACTTTATGTTTCTTATTAATCTTATGACAATATACTCAAGACACCACATTTACTTAGACATTATTTATAAACTATTTCAAAGGACAAAAGTGGAAGAAAGACAATAGCACAATTTTGTAATTTATTCATGTAATATCAAGTGTATATGGCATGGAAATATTTTTTCATAGCTATTGAAAGAAACTAAAATGGTCTTCATTTCTAGCCACAGATGCTAAACAGAAGGGGATTTTATAAAGCTTTCATAAAACATAGAGTAAGCTTAAAACTGCTTATATTGCTTATGCATGCAAAATATTGGAAAGTTTAACTACGAAGGTTGTAAGTTTAAGCATATTGTAAACATATACTTTATAAAATAAAACTGCTACATCATTCTTTAAAATGTAGTCCTTAGGATCTGAATACTATAGCGATTCGATGCCCACAATCTTCAATCATGATTGGGCTATATTACGAAAGTAGAGATATTTCTAAATATGTCTCCTACAAAATTATAACCTAATTAAATATACATTTTGTGCCTGAAAGTTTCTTTCAATATTGAAGAATAATTCTATGCAAACTGAAATATAATTGAATATTTTTGTGATCATAAATTCATAGTCCAGCTAGAAGTCCAAATATTTATAATAATACTTGGTTCTTGTCTTTCTCAAGAAATATCCCACATATCCTGTTGTCTCTACCTTCAAAATATATCTAAAATTTTTACCATTTTCATTACTACAATACTGGCCCTAGCCACCATCATCTTTTGGCTGTGTTATTCCTATATTCCAACCTGTATTATTCAGCTTTGATGAAACAACAAACAACCTTACAAATATCATTGATTTTCAGCAACAAACATTTATTTTTGTTTACATTTTATGGGTCATTAGTGGTGCCTGTAGCTCTACTGGGCTCTCCTCAACTTTTTGGGCCTTGCTTGCCTTGTTGTGGTACAGCTGGGAATGGGCTTTACATTATTTTATTTTAGCATCAAGGAAGAAGGAACAGTTACTATCTGTGGCATGCTGATTTCATGGAAGATGACAGTAGCCTGAGGACAGAGTCGGGGTGTTGACTGGACAAAGTCTAACTATACACATGTGCACTTAAAGCTTCTACTTAAATGTGGCAAAAGTCACATCTGCTCATGTTTCATTGACCAAAGTAGGTCTATTGCCAAGCCCACAGTCAATGCAATGGGAAAGTATATATTTTACTTATATGAAGAAATTATAAAAGCCAGTAGTGATCAAATAAATGTGAAAAAATAATATAATCTACCATTTCTCTGAAACAGTATCTCTGCATTTACCCTTGTTATATCTGAGGGTGGGGTTTTGTTTTTGGGTCTTTTCTCAAAACACTATCCAAATAATCCTATTAAAGTAGAAGTCAGATCGTATCTCTCCTCTGCCTAAAATTGCCCAGTGGCCTCTCACCTAATTACAAGTGAAATACAAAGTCATTACAATATCCTGCCTTATCTTTTCTTTCTCTTACCATTGCTCTCTTTGCCAAGAGGCTAGTTTTGGGACACAGCTAGCACCATCCTATCTTGGTGCCATTGCAATTTCCCGTGTGTTCTCATGGCTTCTTCCCTTACCTACTTCAGGTCTTTATTTAAATATCTACTTCTCTGTGAGGGTTTGATTCACTATTTTATTTAAAATTTTAACCCTCTCCCAGAGCTATGTTAGCTCAACCTGTAACTTTTTTCTTCTGAATTAAAAAAATACTTTTGGGGTATGTGCTCCAAATCACTTGTTTAGAGGAGGATGGGCAACTACTAATAGTCTCTCCAAGAGTAAGTTCAAGGGGGTAGCTGTAGTTCCCCAAGGCAAAACTGGCATATAACTTAACAGAGAAACCTGAGCGGATGATGGGCAAAAGCAGATGCTGCAAACTGCATTCAAATTATTTTATACCCAAATAGTTTTAATTCTTCATTTACTGCAAGATAATTTTGAACAAATAAGTATCTTCTGAAAATTAGAGGTATAATTAAAATAGAAATTTTCAGTAAGTGACTTTTAAAGTTTCTTTTTTTTTCAAAATGTATTTGAGAATGCACAGACTAAATCTATGGCCTAAGTGACTTAACAATGTGATGCCTAGACTACCACAGAGAGTCAACAGAACAGAAGGTCAGTTCAGCTCTTAGTTCAGCCCACGATTCAGCACCACCAGTTTATGTGTCCACAAAGCTTACATGTGCCATACTCTCAGTGAGATCACCCCCTCCTTGAATCTAGCCTCATTCCCCAGAGGGCATTTCAGAGGGCATGTCAAGTGGGAGGGAGTGGTAAAGTCATCTGGGCTACTATTACAATGGTGAGGAAAGGGATAAGGAAGATACAGTGAAAGCTTCTTTATCTCAGATGCAAGAGCAGCAAGTAAAGTGAGCACTCCAAGGTGGATGCAAGCACTTTGTGCTGTAAAAGTGAATTTGTTGGGATGTATATGAAACTCTTTTAAACAGCTGAGCTGGTCTATGTAATTCAATCAAAATTATATGTCTTAAATATTAACAAGACACAATTAAGGAACACTGAGGGGGGCTAACTACTGATGACTGATATTCCAAAAATCAGTCATCAATGCTGATAACTATATATATCCCTACCTTTGTCCTTGTTTCCATCTCCCTTGTTGTACTTTCATTTTAAAGAATCAGAGCTTCCAGCTTCACACTGACTGCTCACACCTTGTCTCTCAGATATTGTCTCTCAAAACAACATTTTAGGGTCAAGATTTTTTTGCATTCTCAACTAAACTTTAATTTCTATGCACACAGGATAAAGTCTGTATTTATTCACTACTATTACTCCCAGCATCTAGCAGCAGATATTCAATAACTATGAAATAAAAAAGTAATTTAAAAAAAGGAAACACAAATAACCAAGAAAAAGGATATGGTACCAGACAGTGCAATAGCTAAACCCAGTGGTCAAAGACTAGCTTTGCCAGTAATCCAATGACGCTAATTCAGAGCTCACCCATTAAACTATATACTACAGCACAGTGTTACTTCAAAGTGTGAACTAAAGAACCATAGTTCCTTAAAATAGTGATAGGTATAACAAAAAAAGTGTTCCATGGTCAAAATGTTTAGGAGACACTGAATAAAATTCAATAAAATAGGGGAAAAAAAACAACAAATGAATGAATGATAAAATAGAAAGGGAAGTGAATTTGCCCTATTTTTTTTTATTCCTAGGAAACTGCTAATGAAAATGATTAATAATAATCCCAAACTAATTGTTACTACCTTATACATTTCCATGTGTTCTCTGTTGCTGCAGGCAACATATATCTTCCAAGTGTCCCCTTTATTGCACTTAACCAAAAGAATGAGTGAGGTGGGAATCACATTCATTATGAAAATTTCGAGGGTGGGGAGACATTTTTATTTTAAATATTGCACATAACACACCACCACTGGTGGTTGTCAAATGTTTCAGTCAAAGAAGGACATCAAAGACAAACTCGAACACGCACAAATGAAATGTAAAACAATTTACCACTGTACTGAATTATTGTTAATGGGTCTTACTAACACAGCTATAAAAAGAAACGCAAAACTCCATGTATCAACTTCAAGTGAATCCTAGGGAAAACTACAGCAACGTTTGGGACGGTGGTTGGGGAAGTGGTGGCGGTGAGGGCATATGTATATATATGCACATGTATGTATCTTGTGCCTGTCTGTCCAACCAAAACATATCATCCTGCTCAAGTTTAAAATTAAAATCATTCATTATACAAGAATATTTTTACAGTCTCAACAGAATAAAGAAGAAATCCAGCTTTGTACTCTGGCCAAAGTCTTTCAAGCACAATTTTAACGAGAATAGATATAAAAGGATATCTGTGAATTATCAAAGATTGACTTGAAATTTCTTTTGCTTTCTCTAGCCTTGCTCAATGACTGTGTTTTGTTAAAACTGTCTGCTGAGCTCTGATGACTCCCGGTCACTGGAATATGTTGTTAACAGACCTGTTGGAAGTACTAGTGCTCGCAGCTAATGCATTCTTGGAGCTGCACAGTATGAACACAGCAGGTGTAAAGTAAAAGCAATGATAAAAAATTGAACAGACCTTAAGTGCTATGATTATTACTGTAGGCCAGTTTTTATCATCTCTTTTGAAAGTGTACTTGAATTTCCTGCATCTAAAAGTATTGATAGCAATATTACCCTCATAATTTCTTTCTTAGTGATGGGAACCACATACCATATTTTTTTAAAAAGCAAGTAATATTTGAAAGGACTTTCCCAGAGAGGGTAGAGGGTAGACTATTAAATCTACAAATGAAATTATCTGAAGATTCTGAGAAGATTTCCTCAAATAACCTAGTAACAGGCTAGCAAAATCCAATATAGCAATGGCTGAGATTTTTAACATCAGCTTTCCTCTAGAGAATTTGTACCCATTGATAAGTTTTGCATCCTTATCAGTAAAAGGAGGACAAGAGTTTGTTTTAGAGGTAGAAACTCTAAGTGCAGAAAGGTTTTGCATTGATGGTTGGAGAGTAGAAGGACGGTAATCAAATTCTAAGTTCAGCAGTCTCTTAGTTATGCAAGACTGTGTTTTGAGATTAAAGTAAATTCATCTCTATCTCTACCTAGACAGATACAAACAGATATAGCTATTGATGGAGATGGAGAGATAGAGACAACGACAGAGATAGAGATATACTACCTGGTAGCAGGTTACAAACATGGATTTATTAAACCCAAATTATTGTAAGTAAACATTTTACTTATTTACAGAAAAAAATGTTTTCACAGGGTAACGTTAAAATCTGTGTCTCCTTTAGTAATGTTTAAGAGATGAAAGCTTTAAAATTAGTAGGAAGTGCAAATTGTATATGTACCTGAAATCTTTACAAAAGGGTGTCCACACTGACATATCATACATCTGTATAACCTTATAATCTTGTGCATACTTTTTTTTTTCCTACACCTTGCATCTGATCCATCAGCACATTCTGTAACTTTAAAATGTATTTAGAGCTAAATCACTTTCACCCCTCTATTAATACTGCTCTGGCCAAGTTACCGGGCTACAGCCTCCTACCTTGATCTCTCATTTAAATTACTGCCATGGCCTCCTAAATGATCACTGCTCTGCACCATATTGATTTATTTTAATAGAGCATCCACGGTGATACCATTAGATCCTGTCAGTTTTGAACTCAAAACATTCCAGCGGTCCCTGTCTGATTCAAAGTAAAGGCTACGTCTTTATAACACTCTACAAGGCACTACATAATCTCTCCTTGCCCCAGTACACATGTGATCTCCTTTCTTAATATTCTTCCTTTCCATCGCTGTGTTCCAGGCACACCCACCTCTCTGCTGTTCTTCAAATATGCCAGTCACAGCCCTACCTCAAGACTTTCACACTTGTTATTCATTCTGTCTGGAGTGTTCTTCCTCTGGTAACAATTTTGCTAGCTTTCTTTAAATTGCTTCTCCCATGTCGTTATTTAAGTGTAACTTCCCTTGCCCACTCTATTTAAAAATCCACCCCTTCACTACTTCCTAATCCTCTTTTTTATTTCTTCCTTCTTAGCACTAATGAGTGCTAATATATTGTTTATTAATCTTTCTAAATAGAATGTAAGAAATATATTTTTGTATGTTTTGTTCACTGCTTTATTGCAGGGTCTAGTACAGTATGTGACACACAGAAAGCAGGTGCTCAATAAATATTACTTTAATATTTATCCTAGATATGGGAAATATTTTTTTGTAAATCATAAGATTTTAGAGATAGAAAAATCTCAGGTGCCCCTTTCTTCCAGAATTCTTATTTTATGGAAAGGATACTGAAAATAAAATGTTAAGCGTCTTTTCCAAAATCGATTAAAGTCAGAAGCGGGAATGGAAGTTAGAATTTTTTGTTTTTATTCTTCAAGTGATTATATTTCTTATATATTACTAATACCAAGATATTAGTTATAAATTTTAAGGGATAAAATATGCATTATAATTCTAAGGAACAAAATATGTTCAAGAACCTAGAAAAATGGTACAGAAGAGCCGGTTTGCAGGGCAGAAGTTGAGACACAGATGTAGAGAACAGACATATGGACACCAAGGGGGGAAAACTGCAGTGGGGTGGGGATGGTGGTGTGCTGAACTGGGCGATTGGGATTGACATGTATACACTGATGTGTATAAAATTGATGACTAATAAGAACCTGCAGTATAAAAAAACAAACAAAACAACTAATACTAAACTTTCATTGGGTTATTTGTATGGAAATATGTTAATATAAATGTTTCAGACATTAAAAAAAATATATGTTCAAGAAAAAATAAGCATATAAAAGTAATATTCCTAAGAGACTGTGAAATCTCAGTTAATGATACATTAAAGTTATCTATAATTAGAATAGAAAAAGATCTAGAGTCATAGGATATCACAAGTCAATTACAAATGAGAAACACTACAATGTGAGTGAAAAAATGTACAGTACAAGCACACATTATACTGGGAAATACTGTAATTGAAAAATGATCATCTCACTGTATACTCAACACTGCTCAAATCCTTATTAGAATAATATCTTCAATTCAGAGCTCAGAAGCAAAATGGAGATGTGGACAAATTGAAGTGTGCTCAGTTGAGCGCTACAGAGATAATTAAAGTGCTGGGAAATTTGGCCTCTGAGGATAGGTTAGAGTAACTCGGATTACTGAAACTGAATCAAACATGGTTGAGGTGATATTAGATAATAGTTACCAAACGTAAAATAGTTATATTTTAAAGAATGAGAGCCAGCTGTCAGTTTCTCCATTGGGAATTAAGAAAGGGGTCAATGACATTTCTCTGCAGCATGCTGAAATTAGGTTAACTGTAATGAAACTTTTCTTTATATGGGAAAATTATTAAATGAGAAGATGTTACTGAGAAAAGTATTTTCATCTGGTAGTCTAAAATTGCCTATGGCTTCTTAATGTTCAAGACTGATTAAATCTTCCCTTTGATGTGGATGTGGATGAAGTAACAAAGCAAATTCTCTCCTGGTCATTTCATGTCTGGTTCTCATTAATTGCTCCAATTCTTCTTGAAATAATGATTGATTATGATTTAATGATAACTTCATTTTGCACAGATATCTTGGTCAGATTACTTTCGGCAGTAATCTAATTTAATATCACTGATAATGTTTGGGTAAAAATGTTATGAGATTCTCATAATCACTAATATATAAAGACTCTTGCAATATCTTCCCCAATTTTTTTTACCTTCTGCTCCTCCATCCCCAGAAGTCCCATCTATTAAACTCCATCCTACATTCTAGCAAAGGAATTAATTCCTTTTTCTAGCATAGCTCTGATCATGATAATGATAAATTTTTGCTAAGAAGAAAAACACGTGCACATTACCTATTAGCACATCTCTGTTGTCAGGGGAATAAAGGCTCTACTGACCTCTTGCACTTTAATCCTAGTATAATACACCTCTATGTTGGACACCATTTTCCTTTGATAAACTGTCCTGTAGGTTATACTGACCTATTTCTTTTTTATGAAATTTTATAGGCTGCATTTTGAAAGAGCAGAACTTAATTCACCTCATCACTGATCATTTTATATTCCTTGTCCTCTCAGCCACCTGGTGTACCCTTTAAAACATCATGCAGATGAGTATGCCCTCACAAGGACAGCTCTGTGACTTTGGTCTGAATGATTCCCACAGTCCTCTGGGAAGGAATGTGATTGACAGTATCTTCTAACTCTAGCTATCTGTACTGGTCTAAAGATAGGGATTGCCTATGCATTCTGTCATTTGGAGTTGAAAAGAAATAGCTCAATAACAGCCTCTGGGAATATTGTTTCCCCAGCAAAAACAGATTGTTTCTCTTTAAAGGCTTTTCCAGTTTTCTCTTTCCAAAATCTATTCCATATTGTTTCATGACTTCATAACAAAAAAACAATACATAAAGAACATTTTAAAAAATTTTTCACCAAAAATTCCCTTTTCATTATTGAGGTATTTAAATTTTCCTTCTATTTTAGGTAGATATACATAAACATACACAAAAATCATAGTTTCAATGTATAAAATGATAAAATAAAGTGGTTTAAAAATTATTCACAATTTTATAACAAGGATAACACTGTAAAAATGGGGGATTTATATTTTGAGAGACAGAGAATAATTATACAATATAAATGCAATTTAAAATAAATGAATAATTTTTAAAAGTTCATTTTAACCAAAATAAGATGGTTTTTCAAGCGATCTTTTATAATTCATCATCTCCAATATTTAACATATAGTGGGCCTCTTTCCACATGATTAAGTCCAAATTTATTCTGTTTTAACTGCTGCATAGTATTCTACTGTTTTGGTATAAGGTTGCCATGTATAGTTGTGTAGATTTTCCACTGATCAAGGGTCCCTTACTGACGGGACAGGTGGAGCTGAAATTTAGTCCATACAGCCTTTACCCAGCTCTATAATCACTTGTGTCTGGCCAGAGGAATTGTCTTTTTTAATTAACACAAATTATCCATATGGGTAGCAATGGTCCTGTAGTTTTAACTGAAAAGTTTTACAAGTGCATAGTTTAAAATATCAAATAACTCAACAAGGCTTATAACCAAATACAGCAGTACACCTGTCCCAAACCTTCCCATCCCTAATTTCTGATACCTAGTACTATCATCTTCAATTTTTTTTCAGCAAGAAATATTCCAGAATTTACATCCACATTTATTAATAAGATATTTACACCCCGTATATTAATTTTTCAGTTTCAGATGTTATCTACTGAATTCCTACTATGAAAAAACAGGAATTTCCTTTTCTTACTGTCAACCACATCAATTCCACTATGCCAAATGTACACACACAGTGTTCCCAATAAAATTACTCAAATATTTTTACTAGATCAATATTTAATGTCCACATGGTTATGACTACATACATTGTATTCATTATTAAAGTGGTATTTTACATTTCAAATCTATTTCCTTTTTCATGAAGCTTTTTGTTGTAACTGCACTTAATAATTATTTTGTTTATTTGCTTATATGTGGTTAAAGGTTACTTGCTATTAATTCATCCCACAGCTCTCCTCCAGAAGTATAACTATAATTTCATTATGTTCACACATCACATATTTTACTGGTTTAATTTTTTCCTTAGATAAATAATTCTTGAAGCTCTCTCCTTTTCTTCTCCAGTCTGGAGTCTGTTCTTTAATCCTGCAGGATAGCTATTATTTTGTCACCTCGGGATCTCCATTCAGCCTCATCAGAGATGTTCCCATTAACTCCTTCCTGCATTGGATCCCTGTTTCCTGATTTTCATTTTTTCCTTATTCTTGCTTTATGGCTTAATTTTAATGGACCCATACCTTACAGTAGGTCATTGAAAATAAATTGAAAACAAGTAAATTTCTTGAGGTCTTGGATGCCTGTAAATAAAATGAGAATGGTAGCTAATGCTTTTAAGAACTTCCTAAATGTCAGCGACTGCTCTCTGCATTTTATACTTATTTACTTGTTTAGTCCTCAAAACAACACTGAAATAGGGTTGATCATTATTTCCTGGGGAAAAGAGAAGTTTAAGAAATTTAAATTTAAACCCTAAATCATGGAGAGGGTTGTCGTACCACCATATAAATGCTTGAAATCAGGCTTCAGAATCCATAACACTACATAACAACTCAATAGGGACTTCCCTGGCTGTCCAGTGGTTAAGACTCCGTGCTTCCAGTGCAGGAGGCAAGGGTTTGATCCCTGGTCGGGGAACTAACATCCCACATGCCACGTGAAATGGCCAAAAAAACCAAAAAAACAAAAACTCAATAGCATTATTCTACCACCACATGTGATGAATAATTAGAACTGATAAAGAATTCTATCTTCTAATGGCACCAATAAATTTATTTACTCCTTTTTCACTGTTTCATTCTACTTTTCACTGTTACCTCTTTCTATTGTTTGGATGTTGGATATCTTATGTGGGTCCTCTAATGTTGTTATTTTTTCCCAGGTATTTTCCATTTCTGTTCTGGGAAGTTTTGTTAACTTTATTTTTCAACACCTTTATCGAAATTTTAAATTTTCTTAACATTTTATTTTTCAAAAATTTTTTTCTCCATTGTTCTCAGCCACTTTTTCTTGATCCATGAACACACTCCCTTTCCTCATTTTTATATATGTATAGACTGTTGGGCTTCTTTGTAAGGTGATCAGGTTGAACTGTTTCTTAGGGGAACTTCAACTGTCAAAGTCTGTACCTCTCTCAGTTTCCCTGGAGGGGAATTATTTAATATCCTGCCTATAGGTTACAAGCCCAGCAGCCAGTGTTCTCAGAGCTGAGTAAGAGAAATGGTTTTACTATTCTCTATATTGGCTTTCACAGGTCCCTGAATTTCCACTTAGTATCTTCATCCTCATCTATGCCTGGTGCCCCATGTCCAGATCCATGCCTGGCTCAACCTCTTCAGACAGCTAAACTTCAGTTCCATGAAAGTGATTGTTTCTTTTACAGATTTTTAAGCAATTCTTTTCATCAGCCCCAGTAGCAACCTGCTTTCAGAGATGCCTCTATACAGAGACAGTATTTCCAAGTATTTGAGCCTATTAAATGGGCTCTTAAATGTATAGTTATATTATACAAAACATCACTGTTACTCTTTTTGGTTTTGTTTCAGACAATGCTATCAAATACCAAAAAAATTCTTAATATCTTCCAAAACTGAAATTTTTCAGTATCACGAAAGATATAAGTATATAACAGTGGGTTCACTGCTAAGTCTAAACCTAGAATACCAACGTAGTTTACGTATTGTGATAGAATATTTTTCTTACATATATCCAGGCCTGACCTCCTGAGAAGTTAGACATACATGAGGACCTACCCTTCTAAGAGATAAATAAGGTTTCAATCTTATTGATTAGAAGCATGCATTTTGAAATCACTGGAACAATAGCATTTGCCAAGTTACCCATGCTATGTGTAAGATAAAATAAATTCTGCACAGTAATCTCCACTTGGAGAATTCTGCAGGTACATACAGGTGGAAAAATTCATGTCTTCCGACACACTATGCCATTTCTTCTGAACAAGGAGTAAGTATGTTTCTCTCACTCACTACAGTTCCTGCAAAATGATGAAGGTGTAGAGAAAATTGTGAAGTTTTATTTTCATTTGTTTGTTTTGTGTTGTTTTAAATAGGAAACCTTAACTACTATCACTAATGATAGCTTTCCTTTCCATGTGATATTTATGGTGAATATTTATTTTCTAGTTTGATAATCCAAAGTATTTGAAATGTAAAGATACTTATGATTTTCAAATGCATTTTGATGTTTAAAGACTATAATCAAAATAAATATTTTCCTTAAAATGTTTTCTTTAATTGTATGTATTTTAATCCCTTAAATATAAAATAATTGACAAATAAGTCTACTAAATCAACACAGCTCAATATCTTTTCAAGTCAAGGTTGAGAGACATGCAAGTACAAAGTCATCCATTAGGCCAATAGTTCTCAAACTTGAGGGAGCACAGAAATCAACCAGAGAGCAAGTTAAAGGTCCAAATTACCAAGCTTCTCCAGCATAGATTTTGGTTCAGTTTCTCTAGGATACTGTGCTTTTCCAATGATACAGATTGTTTCTGATGCAGCTGGCATCTAATCTTAGTTTGAGATACACTGCAGTAGGGTGTAAATTACATTATAGCAGATACTGTGTCATATTTGGTTCCCCCAAGAGTTGACCTTAGATTAAGATTCAAATGGGAGCAGTGGCCAGCTGAAGCCTAATCCCTTAGAGAAGCTCTGAGAAATTCTACAACATAAATGCCTTAATGTTATCCCACTGACAGGGAAAGGGAACTGGGGTATTTATATAGTAACTCCAGAGAGTCAATGGTAAAGACCACTCCTGAGAGTTGATTTCTCTTCACTCCCAGTCCACTTGGGCAGGGTAGCTGGGTTGTCTACAGTTCTGGTATAGTGATCTTCAGCACAGATGCAGACTGGCATGTGGAAGTCACACAGAGCACCTACTAGTAATGCCTGAGCACCACAGACCAAGCACTGACAGTGTCCACCACAAAACTGGGTCTGCATGTTTATACCTCTCTCCTTAGTACCTGCAACATAGTAGGCAATAAATAAGTATTTTTGAAATAAATAACAATGAATAAATGAAAGATAAATGACACAGCTTGTAAGTGAGAGATTTATATTATGTTCAAATAAAATGGGATGAGTGATTAAAGCAAAATGCTAAGCCCTGATAGCACGGGATTCTGGGTAGTGGAATTTGAAGTCAGGAAGTTCTCCTCTTTATGTGATTTTCATCATATTAATGTGCACCATAGAACTGTTTGTTCTGTACTGGAACCTCTTCTCACCCATCCCTTTTAGGAAACTCCTTTGGAAATATTTTTTCTAGATTACTCTTAATAGGAAGATGCAACAGAGTTTAATGGAAAGCTTTATGTTACAACACAAATGTTGGCTATAGTGAATATCCTTCTATCTTCCTAATTAAATATGAATCCATTTTATCTAATCTTGATTTTTTTATATCAGCATTGCTTTAAGCCATCACAAAAGCAAATAGGGAAGTAGATATGAAACTTTTAGTCTTATAAAACAGCAGAAATAAATCTATATCTAATTGGCAGATGTTTGTTCCAAAAATAATATGCAAACACTCATATGTGCACACTTTATTATACACACACACACAAATCCATATTCCTGAGTAAAATGCATGCCATCAAATCCCCTGAAAGTGTTGATCCAGGTAGAAAGTAGGATGGCCTTTCAGATTCTCTGTCTTACTAATGTTTCTCACATTTCCCATTCATATCTAAAGAATCAAGGTCACAGAACTTGGAAGCCAAAAAATTCAATATCCCAAATAGCTGCCTCACATCCTGCTTGGAATTGGAGGGGGAAGGGAATGTATAAGCAAGTAATTAACTGGTCCTAAATTAGAAGTATCCCACAGCCATAAAGGAAATACTCAGTTCCACACCCATAACCAATTTGTTGATCAAAAGTAGGGATTAGAATTCAAAGGCTTAAAAACGTGAACAAAGTAACAAGGAGGAGTCAATTAGTTTAACTGCATATTGGATCACGGCAAATGGAGAAGGGAGAATTTTAAACTCTATGAACTGCACAGTATGTCTTGCCTAAGATCACCAAAATAAAATAAAATGCTCCTGCATGCACAACTGTAGGTACACACATGCATGCACAAACACACACACACACAAACATATCTTCTGGAGGCTAAATAAAACATTTTTCTATAACCAAGTTATAATCCTAACTTTGGATAAAGTGATCTCTTCCTTAAACAAGCTGTGTAATTTTAATTTGATAATATGCCGTTAAATATTTAGTAATTTTATGTTAACTTTCTATTCCATCTATTATGTAGTTAAAATCTTCTCCTTCCACCTGTCAAAATGTTTTAAGGAATGTTTGTGTATTTGAACAAAACCAAGAGCTGTAAAAATGCCTACATGAAATCCCTTTAGCCTAAATATTATACAGTGAAGTAGAAACGGCATCATAGTACATTATGGTCCAGGGAGCAGGATAAGGAAAGATCTTAATGGATTTTCCAAGGGTTTCATCAGGTTTATTTGGACTGTATCATATATGACAGCGGGCACCCGAAGAGCATTACTTTTGTCTTTTGGAATAAATATTATGCGTGAATCTTATCAAATTTTAGCATTTCTTTCTCAGCAATGTGACCTTTGCAAGTTCCTTAAACTGCTTTGCACACGTATTGTGAGGATCAGTGGAAATCATTTATTTAAGGCACATAGTCTTAAGTGCTCATTAAACACTGCTTTCTGTTATTTCATTATTAGCATTATTATTATGCCTTCTCAAAGACCAGTGGGACCGAATGTAGGGGTAGCATTCAGAGAGCATTTAGCAAAAGATAAAAATAATAATAGCTGACATCTATTCAAGGAGCAAAATGCTCCAAGAACTGTACAAAGAGCATGAACTTATTTAATGCTATCATCAATCCTATTCCATTTCCAATTGCACATGAAGAATCTGAGCCTCTGAGAGATGAAGCAACTTGTTCAAGGTCACATGTAGAAATGGCAGGGCTGGAATTTAAACCCAGGCCGTTTAGAGTTAGAGTCAGGCTCTTAACTAATATCCTATACTGTCCCTTGATAACAAAATTCAACTGTCCATATAGAAACCATGTGGGTTAAAATGCCATGTAGGGCAGATAGATAAGGAATACCGACATATGGATGAAGAATAGATATATTTCCATTAGTCACATTTGACTCATGGCTTTCACCAATAAAAAGTGAAGAGGAACTAGAAATTAAATACTGGAATTTTACTATCAAAGGTACAAGTGCTACATATAATTAGGGTGTGATTTACTTATGGCTAAATAACCTGTATAGTTAGCTGCATAGAATTTTCATGCTATTGGGTGTATTCTGTCACAATGAATTCATCTTTTCTTGTTTGGTTTTGCTTTACTATAGAAATAAAGCATATATATATACAATAAATAAAATATATTACATATCATGTACATATATTATATAATAAATATAATATCTTAAGTTAAAAATATTTCTTTTTAAATATTGATTTAATAAGCTACTACATACCATCGTACCTGACAATCACAATCATTATTCTGATGTCCCACTAGAGGAATAATGTCTCTATCCCTTATTTATAAAATGCCACATTATTGCACTTGGTACAGGGTGTATCTATGTTTGTTATTCTGTCTTTCTTTTTCGTAGATACCCTTTTCTAAGTACTCACACAAATAAACACCCTTATATGAAGAGAGTTCAAAATGGCTGAGTAGGAGGACTTGGAACTCCATCTCCCCTCACAAACACACATCTACATATGAAGCAATTCTCACTGGAAGAAAACTAACTGGCAGAAAGACTTGTACAACCAAGGCTATAAGAAAGATTCACATGCAATCAAGTAGGTAGGGAAGAGAATGATCAGGTCAGGACCTGTGCACCTGGGAAGGGTCAGAGAAGATGAGGGGTGGATTACAAGGGTAGAGATCTTCCATGGGGTTGAGAGGTTCGAGTCACGTATTGGACACCCCAGCCCTGGGTCTGACACCGGAAAGACGAGTCCCCATACCTGGTTAGAAAACCAGTAGGATTAACAGGAGGGCTGTAAGAAACCTAGAATCTTCCTGTGAAGAGTGCACACACACTTGCTTACTCCCGAAACAATGTAGAAAAAGCAGATTGAAGCTGCATGCGACTCTGGTCAGTTCCCCATGACTGCTTTGGCTCATGTCACAGCTTATGCTGAGCACCTACTCTGCCCCACTTGCTTTGCAAAACAGCTCCACATAATGGCAATGGCTGCCTTGGCTAAGGGGAGTACTCAGCTGTGAGGGATGGTACCAGCTTGGACCTGATGGCATCTGATGAGGTGGGAGCAGCAATTACTGCTGTTTATAGAGGTGGAGCATCAGAAATGGGCTGGGACTCTGACTGGGGCTGGGGCAGTCACAGCCTGTGCTTCTCTGGGGTGAGGGTGCCAGTGCTGGAATGGGGGAGAGCACACACTTAGAGAGAATGGAGCTAACTTGAACCCAAAATCAAGGCTTCTGCTCCAGCAACTTGGGACCTGCTGCTGCCCCTAATAGGGTGATGTTGGCCACTGAGCAGAGCATAAGCCCCAGCCACACCTGGCTCCAGCTCTAGTCCCACCATCTCCAGCCCCACCTGCTACTAAGGTGATAGCTGTCAGCACACCCTGGGCAAAGATGTGACTTATGTTAACATTATATCCAGGTCACCCACCAAAGCCACTAGGCACACACAGACTGTATAGGGATGCTCCCACATAAGGACAACCCTACAAGACTAGAATAGGTAACGGTTTCACCTAATTTCATAGAGACAGAGAAAGTTGAGCAAAATGAGAAGACACAGGAATTTGCTTCAGTTGGAAAAAAAAAAAACAAGAGAAAACCTCTGAAAAAACAATTAGTGAAACAAAAATAAATAATTTACCAAATAAAGTGTTCAAAGCATTAGTAATCACAATGCTAACTGAATTAGGAAAAAGAACAGATGAACACAGTGATAATTTTATCAAGGAACTGGAAAATATAAAAAAGAACCAGTCAGAACTGAAAAATTTAATAACTGAAATGAAAAACACAATAGGAGGAACTAATAGCAAAGTAGGTGATACAGAAGAGTGCATCAAGTATCTGTCCGGAAGACAGAATAATGGAAATCACTCAATGAGAAAAGCAAAAAGAAAAACAAATTAAAAAAAAAAATTAGAACAATTTAGGGGAACTCTGGTAAAATCAAGCATAAAACATTTGCATTACAGTGGACCCAGAAGGAGAAGGGAAAGAAAATGGTTAGAAATGTATTTAAAAAAATTATGGCTAAAAACTTCCCAAACCTGAAGAAGGAAACAGATATCCAGGTACAGGAAGTATGGAGGGTACCAAACAAGATGAACCTAAACAGACCCACACCAAGACATATTATAATGAAAATGGGAAAACTTAAAGATAAAAAGAGAATTCTAAAGGCACCAAGACAAAACAAGGAGTCATATACAAGGGAACCCCCACAGGGCTATCAGCTGATTTCTCTGCAGAAACATTGCAGGTGAGAAGGCATGATATATTTAAAGTGCTGAAAGGGAAAAAAGTGCAACCTAAGACATTCTACCTGGCAAGATTATAATTCAGAATTGAAGGAGAGATGAAAAACTTCTCAGACAAGCAAAAACTAAGAGTTCATCAATACTAAACCTACTCTAAAAGAAATGTTAAGGGGTCTTCCCTAAGTAGAAAAAGAAGGCTACAAGAAGATGTAAATATCTATATGAAGAAGTGCCCCTATTAAAACCAAATATATAGTAAAGGCTGAGGATCAACCACTTAAGTAAGCTAGTATGAGATTAAAAGACAAAAAATTATAAAATCATCTTTAACTATATAAGCAGTGAAGGAAAATACATGAAGATGTAAAATATGACAACAAAACCAAAAAATGTGGGGGAGGGGAGTAAAAAATGTAGATTGTTTACAATATATTTGAACCTAAATGACTACCAGCTTAAAACAAGTAGGTATAGTCATACATTAGCATGTATGAACTGCATGGTAACCACAAATCAAAAACCTACAATAGATACAAAGAACACAAGCATACTACTAAAGAAAATCATCAGACCACAAGGGAAGAAGTGATTGGATTAAATACCAAGACCCATCTATATGGTGCTTACAAGAGACTCATTCCAGAGCTAAAGATACACACAGACTGAAAGTGAGGGAATGGAAAAAGATACTTTATGCAAATAGAAACAACAAGAAATCAGGGGTAGCAATACTCATCTCAGACAAAGTAGACTCTAAAACAATCTATAACAAAAGACAAACAGGGCATTACATAATACAGGGATCAATACAAGAGGATGTAACACTCGTTAACATATATGCACATAATACAGGAGAACCTAAATAGATAAGGCAAATGTTAACAGACATAAAGGGAGAAATTGATAATAATACAACTATAGTAGGGGATTTTAACACCCCACTTACATCAGTGGACAGATCATCCAGACAGACAATCAATAAGGAAATGGAGGCCTTAAATGAGACTTTAGACCAGTTGGACTTAATAGGTATCTGCAGGACATTACAGAAAAAAAACAGCAGAACAGACATTATTTTCAAGTGTACATGGAACATTCTCCAGAATAGATCACATGCTAGGCCACAAGAAGATAGTAATTATAGCAAGCATTTTTTCCAGCCACAATGATATGAAACTAGAAATCAATTACAGGAAAGAAAAATGGGAGAAAACACAAACATGTGGAGACTAAACAACACAGTATTAAAAAACCAAGAAGTCAAAGAAGATATCAAAGAGAAAATCAGAAAAAACCTCAAGACAAATGAAAATGGAAACACAACTTTCCAATATCCATGGGATGCAGCAAAACCATTTCTAAGAGGGAAGGTTATAGTGATACAGCCTACCTTAAGAAACAAACAATCAAAAATCTCAAACAGCCTAACTTTCCATCTAAAGGAACTAGAAAAAGAACAAAAAAAGCCCAAAGTTATCAGAAAGAAGGAAATAATAAAGATCAGAGAGGAAATAAATGAAATACAGACCAAAAAAAAATAATAATAATAAAGATTAATGAAACAAAGAGATGGCTTTTTGAAAAGATGAAAAATTTGATAAACCTTTAGCCAGGCTTATCAAGAAAAAAATAGTGAGGACCAAAATAAACAAAATAAGAAATGAAAGAGGATAAATAACAACCAATATCACAGAGATACATAAAAATCATAAGAAAATACTCCAAATGGTAATGTCAACAAATTGGACAACCTAGAAGAAATGGACAAATTTCTAGAAACATACAACCTGCCAAGACTGAAACAGGAAGAAATATACAATCCAAACAGACTGATCAGTAGTAGTGAAACTGAATTGGTAATAAAAAAATGCTCCTGGCAAACAAAAGTCCAGGACAGCAGGGCTTCACAGAGAAATTCTAACAAACATATAAAGAAGAGTTAATACCTATCCTTCTCAAACTATTCCCAAAAATTGAAGAGGAGGGAACACTCCAAAATTCATCCTATGAGGCCTCCATTACTCTGATACCAAAACCAGAAAAGGATCCTACAAAAAAAAGAAAATTACACACCAATTTCTCTGATAAATATAGATGCAAAAATCCTCAACAAAATATTAGCAAATTAAATTCAACCTATATAAAAAGGATCATACAGCATTATCAAGTAAAATTTATTCTAGGGAAGCAAGGATGGGTTAATACAAATCAATCAATGTGATATACCTCATTAACAATAGGAAGGTTAAAAATCCCATGACCATCTCAACAGACAATAGAAAAAGCATTTGAGAAAATTCAACATCCATTCATGATAAAAACTCTCCTTAAAATTTACATAGAGGGTACACATCTCAACAAAACAAAGGTCATTTATAACTAACCCACAGCTAACATTATACTCAACTGTGAAAAGGTGAAAGCTTTTCCTCTAAAATAAGAAACAAGACAAGGATGCCCACTTTTAACACTTCTACTTAACACAGGATTGGAAGTCAAAGTCACAGAAATCAGACAAGAAAAAGAAATAAAAGGCATCTACATTGGAAGAAAGAAGTAAAACTGTCACTATTTGCAAACAACATGATAGTATATATAGAAAACCCTAAAGTCTCCACCAAGAAACTATTAGAACTAATATATGAATTCAGTAAGGTTGCAGGAGAAAAGATTAATATACAGAAGTCTGTTGCTTTTTGTATACTAATAATGAACTTTCAGAAAGAGAGAGCAAGAAAACAATCCTGTTGAAAATCGCATCAAAAATAATAAAATACTTTGGAATAAACTTAAGCAAGGAGGAGAAAGACCTATACTCTAAAAACTAAAAATCACTGATGAAGGAAATTGAAGATGATACAAAGAAATGGAAAGATATCCTGTGTTCTTGGATTGAAATAATTAATGCTGTTAAATGTCCATCCGACCCAAAGCAATCTACAGATTTAATGCAATCTCTATCAAAATACCATGACATTTCTCAGAGAACTAAAACAAATAATCTTAAATTTTACATGGAACCATAAAAGACCCTGAATTGCCAAAGCAATGTTGAGAAAGAAGAACACATCTGGAGGTATCATACTCCCTGACTTCATACTATACTACAAAGCTACAAAACAGTTTGTATTGGCACAAAAACAGACACGTAGATCAAAGGAACTGAATAGAGAGCCCAGAAATAAACCCACACAAAGGAGGCAAGAATATACAAGGGAGAAAAGACAGTCTGTTCAATAAGTGGTCCTGGGAAAAATAGCTGCATTTAAAAGAAAGAAATTAGTATATTTTCTCACACCTTATACAAAATAAATTAAAAATCGATTAAAGACCTAAATGTATGACCTGAAACCATAAACTCCTGGAAGAGAACATAGGTGAAATATTCGTTGACAAAAATCATGGAAATATTTTTTTGGATCTGTCTCCTGAAGCGAAAAAAACAAAAACAAAAACAAAAACAAATGGGGCCTAATGGAACTTAAAAGCTTTTGCACAGCAAAGGAAATAGTCAGCAAAATAAAAAGACAACTTTCTGAATGGGAGAAAATATTTGCAAATGATACGACTAATAAGGGCTTAGTATCCAAAATATATAAACAGTTCATACAACTCATATCAAAAAAACAAAACAACCCAATCAAAAAAATGGGCAAAAGACTTAAATAGACAGATGGCCAACAAGTACAGGAAAAGATACTGAACATCACTAATCATCAGTGAAATTCAAATTAAAACCACAATGAGATTATCACCTCATACCTGTCAGAATGACTATCACCAAAAAATCTACAAATAACAAATGTTGGTGAGGATGTGGAGAAAAGGGAATTCTTTCACACTGTTGGTGGCAGTGCAAATTGGTGCAGGCACTACAGCAAAACAGTATGGAGGTTCCTCAAAAAACTCAAAATAGAATTACCATATGATCCAGCAATTCCACTCCTGGGAAAAGAGTAATTCAAAAAAATGCATGCACTCTAATGTTCATAGCAGCATTATTTATAATAGCCAAGATATGGAAGCAACATAACATCCATCAACAGATGGGTGGAAAAAAAGATTTGGTCTGCGTGTGTGTGTGTGTGTGTGTGTGTGTGTGTGTGTACAGTGGAATATTACTCAGCCATTAAAAAGAATGGAATTCTGCCATTTGCAACAATGTGGAGGGATCTAGAGCTGTTATGATTAGCGAAATAATTCAAAGACAAATACTCCATGTTATCCCATATACATGGAATCTAAAATATAAAACAATGAAGGTAACAAAACAGAACAGACTCACAGATATAAAGAACAAAGTACTGGTTACCAGTGGGAAGAGGTAAATGGGAGGGCCAATATATGGATAGGTGTTTGAGAGACACAAATTACTATGCATAAAATAAATAAGTGACAATGCTATATTGTACAGCACAGAGAAACATACCCATTATTTTGTAATAACTTTAGATGGAGTATAATCTATAAAATTATTGAATCACTATGTTGTACACCTGAAACTAATATAATATTGTAAATCAATTAAACTTCAATTAAAAAAATAAAGAAGCGTATACAGAACCCAACAACAACAAAAGAACACATTTAGGAAGTGGTTTTTGTTCCTTTTATTCATTGTATTCAATTGCATGTTACATTTACAGAGTTAAATCAGTTGCCTAATGTAAGTATTATAAAACCACAGAAAAACTTATATTATGTAAATAATGTTTAACCCATTTTATCATATTTTTAAAAACCACATTAAATAGTTTGGAAATATATTTTCCTCAAAAATGGAAAAGTGGTCACAGAAAATTTTAGTGACCTGACCAAAGGCACTAAGCAACTCTTGGGTTGAAACAGGACTCAGCCCAAGATGTCAAATGTCTGGCCTACTTCTCTCTTTTCAGGGCAACAGGATGAAAGCAGTAATGATATGTATTAGCAGCCCAATGCATGAATGCTTGAAGCAGAACACGTTCTTGTGGTGCCACAAGCCTTTTAAAGCAGTTTTATCCACACTAAAATGAACAACAAAGGGAACATGGGCTCTAGTCCCACGAGAGCCGTATTTTCTAATGTTTCTATTAGAAATAAACTCTGCCTTCAACTCCCCATAGCAACATTATTATGAACATGGTTTTATGTGGATAAATTACTACTATATTTCAGCTACACTGTGGGTTAAATAGGCTTTTGTGAGCTGCACTGCAGATATCCTCACCTCATATACTGTTGCTACTATAGAAAAATGAATTCTGACTCCAAGCTAAAAATTTTAAAAAAGACATTTCATTGACATGGAAAATATATCCTAGTATAAAGTCCTTTTAATTCCTCAAGCCTGAAAATTTGACCATGATGGCTTTGGAGTAGAAATTGGTATTTTCTTCTCATAAGTGCCGCATATAGATATTTATCCCCATAATTTATCTTTAAAATAGTTTCAGAATACATTAGGCTGAGACATAAAATAGTTAATATTTGATCTACAAAAGTGGCTATTTTATATGGTGCAATTTAATACACAGATGTGAACCAGCCCAACTCTCCATTCTTTATTGCAAACCTTTTCTCTATTTCCCATTATATGATAGAAACACCAAAGCATATCCAGTTGTATACTATTTTGAACATTTTGATTCATTTTATTTTCATTCAACCACTATTTATTTAGCATCTCTTATGTGCCAGGCACTTTCTTTCTTTTTGTTTAATAAAAGTAAAACATATTTATAGCAGATGTGCTAAATACAGAAACATAAATAATAAAGGTCATTAATAATTTCAGAAATACTACTGATAATTTTGTAATTTTCTGGTTTTAGAAATATATGTGCTTAAAATGGGATCATGATATATATTCAGTTATAATTTTTAGATATTTATATTATATCTTTCCTGTATCATGAACTACTCTTAGCATACAGACATTTCAATGACTGATAGTCTCCCATGGTATGTTTGCACCAACACTATGCAATTCTACTCTAGCTTTTGGGTAGTTGGCTGTTTCTCATTTCTCTCTACAACATGATGAAATGTGTAGTCTTGCATATAAAAGTTGCATGCATCTCTGATTCAAACCGTAAGAAAATATTTTCTTAGAAATGGACTTTCTGGGTTAAAGAGCAAATCCACCTTAATTTTTTTCCGATTAGAAATATCTTCTGTATTATTTTAAAAAGGACATATTCATTGCAAAACCCCCAAATAATACAGAAGCATGTTAACTATGGGAATAGTCAGAGAGATGCAAAATTGCAACATTGCTGGCTTTGAAGATGGAGGAAGGGGCCTCAGCCAAGGAATGTGGGCAGCTGTAGAAACTGGAAAAGGCAACGTAACAGATTCTCCCCCAGAGTCCCCAGAAAGGAACCAGGCCCTGCTGACACCTTGAATTTTTAGCCCAGTGACCCATTTTGGACTACTGACTGTAAGATGATAAATTTACATTGTTTCAGTTACTAAGTTTGTGGTATTTTGTCATGACACAATAATTTGTGGCAATTTGTGAATAATGCATTTGTTTATCCATGCACTTTTTTTGATAGATGTTTGTGTTTTTTTCTAATTCTGTGTGTAATAAAGAAGCTTGCTATTAACATTAGTGTGCAAATCTTGTATGAGTATATACTTTTATTTCTCTTGGTTGAATTTATGGGAGCTGCAATCACCCATTTCTGTGGTAATTGGGTATATAACTCTTACTGAAGACTGCACAAAATTTGTAGCATTTTACAATCCCCACAAAATAAACGAGAGCTCCAACTGCTCGCATCTTCACTAACACGTGGTCTTATCAGACTTGAAATTTTAGTCATTATAACGAGTGTGAAGTGTTATCACAATTTTTTAAACAGCTTCAATAAGATATAGTTCACATAAAACTAACTCATTTGAAATGTACAATCACAGTTTTTAGCATATTCAAAAGATGTGCAACCATCACTACCATCAATTTAGAACATTTGCATCAGGACTTCGCTGGTGGCACAGGGGTTAAGAATTTGTCTGCCAATGCAGGGGACACAGGTTTGACCCCTGGTCGGGGAAGATCCCACATGCTGCGGAGCAACTAAGCTCGTGTACCACAACTACTGAGCCCGCATGCCGCAACTACTGAAGCCCGTGCGCCTAGAGCCGATGCTCTGCAACAAGAGAAGCCATCAAAATGAGAAGCACATGCACCACAATGAAGAGTAGGCCCTGTTCGCCACAGCTAGAGGAAGCCTGTGTGCAGCAACGAAGACCCAACACAGCCAAAAATAAATAATAAATAAAATAAATAAATTTTTAAAAAAGAACATTTGCATCACTCCAAATAGAAACTCTGTACCTATTAGCACTTACTCCCATTGTTGTTCCAAATCCTCTACTCCCAACCACCACCAAAACACAGACAACTAATCACCTATTTTCTATTTTTATAGATATGTTTATTCTGGATGTTCATATAAGTGGAATCATACAATATGTGGTCTTTTGTTACGTGTTTATTTCACTGAGAATAGTAATTTCAATTTTTATCCACATTGTAGCATATATCATTACTTAATTCTTTTTTATTGCTGAGTAACAGTCCATTGAATAAATATACCTTATGTAATTTATCCATTCATCAGTTGAGAGTTGTTTCCAAATTTTACAATTACGAATAACGTTGCTATGAATATTTGTGAACAAGTTCTTGTTGGGATGTGTTTTCATTAATCTTGGATATATGCTAGGAGTGGAATTTCTAGGTCATACGGTAACTCCAAGTTGTTTTGAAAAGTGGCTGCATCATTTCATATTCCTACCAGCAATGAATGAATGTTCCAGTTTTTCCATATCCTTGTCAATACTTGCTATTATTATTATTTTTTTTGAATGACAGCCATTCTAGTTGGGTGTGAAGTACTATCTCTTTGTGATGTTGGTTTACATTAATCTATTCACTAATGTTGTTGAAATATATTTACATGTGCCAACTTGCCATTTGTATACCTTCTTTGGGGAAATGTCTTTTTCAATCATTTGCTTATTTTTCAGTTGGGTTATTTGTATCGTTATTGTTATTTATCTATTCTGGCTACAAGTTCCTTGTCATATATATTATTTGCAAATGTTTTCTACCATTCGTTATGCTGTGTTTTCATTTTCTTCACTGCGTCCTTTGGAATACAAAAGTTTTTAATTATGCTGAAGTCAAATTTATCTTCTTTTTGGTCACTTGTGCTTTTCATTACTATTAGTTTGGCAGTAAGTTTTAAAGTCAGGAAATGTGAGTTCTCCAGATTTGCTCTTTGTTTTCAAGATTGGCTATTTTTCATCTTTTGAATTTCCATATGAATTTTAGGATCATATTGTCAATTCAGCAAAAGAAGCCAGATGGAATTTGATAGTAATTGTCTTGAATCTAGAGAATAATTTGGGCAGTACTGCCATTAAAACAATATTGCCTTCTGAAAAATGTACATATAATATCTTTCTATATATTTAAACCTTCTTTAATGTCTTCAACAATGTTTTGTTGTTTTTGTTTTCAATGTACAAATCTTGTAATCTTTTGCTTAATTTATTTCTAAATATTTTATTTTTCATGGTATTATAAATAGAACTGATTTCCTAATTTCATTTTTGGATTATTCATTGCTAGTGTACAGAAAATACAATTCATTTTTGCACTCTGACCTTGTACTCGAAAAGCTTGCTGAACTTGTTTATTAGTTCTAATAGTTTTTATTGGATTCCTTAGGATTTTCCATATATAAAATCAAGTCATCTGCAAATAGATATAGTTTTATTCCTTCCTTCCCTCCCAATATTGATGCCTTTTATTTCTTTTTCTTGCCTAACTGTCCTAGCTAGAACTTCAGTACAATGCTGAATAAAAATAGTGAGAGCCGGCATCAATGTCTTGTTCCTGAACTTAAGAGGAAATCATTCAGTCTTCACCGTTAAGTATAATGCTAGTTATGGATTTTTTGTAGATGCCCTATGTCAGATTGAGGAAGTTCCCTTGTATTCCCAGTTTTTTAGTGTTTTTATACTGAAAGGGTGTTGGACTCTTTTAAATACTTTTTCTGCATTTGCTGATATGATCATGTGGTTTTTGTCCTTTATTCTATCAATATCGAGTATTACTCTGATTTATTTCCAAATGTTAAACCAACAAAGCATTTCTGGGATAAAATACACTTGGTCATGGTATACAATCTTTTTAATATAATACTGTATATGATTTGCTGTTTTTTCTTTTTTTTTAAGAAAATTGCATCCAGATTCACAAGGGATATTGGTGTATGATTTTTTTTTCCTGTTACATATTTGTCTGGTTTTGGTATTAGAGTAACACTGGCCTCACAGGATGAGTTGGTAAGTGCTTCCTCCTCTTCTATTTTTTATAGAAGAGTTTGTGATGGATTGGTGTTAAGTCTTTTTTAAATGTTAAGTAGCATTCACCAGTGAAGCCATATCGGCCTGGCTTTTCTTTGTGGGAAATTTTTTTTTTTTTTAACATCTTTATTGGAGTATAATTGCTTTACAATGGCGTGTTAGTTTCTGCTTTATAACAAAGTAAATCAGCAATACATATACATATATCCCCATATCTTTTCCCTCTCACGTCTCCCTCCCTCCCACCCTCCCTATCCCACCCCTCTAGGTGGTCACAAAGCACAGAGCTAATCTCCCTGTGCTACGTGGCTGCTTCCCACTAGCTATCTGTTTTACGTTTGGTAGTGTATATATGTCCATGCCACTCTCTCACTTCGTCCCAGCTTACCCTTCCCCCTCCCCGTGACCTCAAGTCCATTCTCTAGTAGGTCAGCGTCTTTATGTGGGAAATTTCTTAATCACAATTTCAATATCTTTACTTCTTTTGAATCTATTCAGATTTTCTATTTTTTTTCTTGAATCAGAATACCAAATTCTGTGCCCTACCAGGAATTTGTCCATTTCATCTGAGCCATCTAATTTGTTGGTATACAATTGCTCACAGTATTCTGCTATAATCCTTCTCACTCTGTGACATTAGTAGCAACGCCCTCTCTTTCTTATTTTAGTAATTTGAGTCTCTCCTATTTTTTTTCAGTCTGTAAAAAGGTTTATCAATTCTATTTATCTCTGCAGGAGCTACTTTTGGTTTTGTTCATTTTTTCTACTGTTTTTCTAGTATCTATTTCATTTATTTCTACCTTATCTTAAAAATTATTTCCTTTTTGCTCATTGCTTTTGTTTTAGTTTCACTTCTTTCTCTAGTTTCTTGAGGTAGAAGGTAAGGTTACTGATTTGAAATTGTTCTTCTTTTCAAATATAAGATGTTTAATGATATAAATGTCCCTCTAAGCTCTTCTCTATCTATATCTCACAGTTTGGGTATATTCCATGCTTGCTTTCACCCACTGCAAAGTGTTTTCTAAATTTTTCTTTTTTTAAATTTAGGAATATGTTGTTGAATTTCCATTTTTCTGGGAATTTCCCACTATTTCTTCTGTTTTTGATTTCTAATTAATTCCATCTTCTTTAGAGAACACACTTTGTCTGATTTCAATCATTTTAGATTTATTGAGACTTGTTTTATGACCAAGAATATGACTTCTCCTGGAAAAGGTTCCAAATGTTCCCGGTCTTGAGAAATTGTGTACTGTCTTGCTTTGGGGTGAAGTGTTCTATCTACGCCTGCTAGTGTTGCAAAGTTTACTATAACTTGCTCATCTTCTGTCTAGTTATATTTAAGCACCAATGAAAGTGGGGTGTTAAGGACTTCAACTATTACTGTTGAATTGTGTATTTCTTCCTAGATTCTGTCAGTTTTGCTTCATGTATGTTTTGGGAGCTCTGTTTTTAGGTGGATGTATGTTTATAACTATTATACATATCTAGTGGATTGACCCTTATGCCATTATGAAATGTCCCTCTTTATCTCTAGTAACTCTTTTTTAAAAAAAAATGTCTATTTTATGTGATACTAGTATAGCCACTGCAACTCTGATATATTATGTTTGCATGAATATATTTTCCCATCCTTTTGTTTTCAAGCTACTTGTGTCTCTGAATCTAAAATGTGTCCCTAGTAGACGAAATATAGTTGGATCTTGCTTTTCTATCCTGTCTGTCAATTTCTGCCTTTGATTACACTGTTTAATCCATTCACATTTCATGCTATTATTGATATCTCTGGATTTATCTCTGCCATTTGCCTTTCTGTTTTCTTTATGTCTTGTGTCATTTTTGTTCCTTGGTTCCTCCTTTATTACTTTCTTTTGCATTGAAGGAATATTTCCCAGTGTAATATTTTAATCTTTCATGATTTTTCCCAATATTTTTGTGTTAATTTCTTAGTGAGTTCTCTAGAGCATACTCATTTATCTTATGAGAATCCACTTCAAATTTATACTAAATTAATTCCAATGAGCTATAGAAATGTTAGTCCTTTATAACTCGATTCCCTCTTCCCCTTTTCTTGTGCTGGTTTGGTTACATACATTGTATCTATATATGTTACAAATCCAACCATATACTGTTATAATTATTAACTTATGTAATGTTATATCTTTTTAAAAAGCTGAGAGAGAAAAATAGAAAGCATATCTGATTATACTAACCTGCTTATTTACCATTTCTAATTCTCTTCATATGTTTCTGTGGATTCAAGTTAATTATCTGGTGTCATTTCCTTACTCAAATACAGCTTTGTTCCCACCCACCTCCTTTGTGCTATTATATAATTATATACACATTATATTATGCAATAGCTTTTTAATCAGTTGACATAAAAGGAGAAGAAATATGCAATTATTATGTCTTTTAAAATTACCTACTAATTACCTTTACCAGTGCTTCTATTTTTTCATGTGGATTTAAATTACTTTCTGGTATCTCTTGCTTTCAGCCTAAAGAAGTTCCTTTAATATGTTTTGTAAAGCATTTCTGCTAGAAACAAATGTCTCCCCACCCCCCATACACACACACACACACACACACACACACACACACAATCCAGGGATGTCTTTTTTTTTGCCTTCATTTTTAAATATTAAACATTTTATTTGAGAGAATTGCAGATTCATATATAGTTGTAAGAAATGATATAGGAATCTACTGTGTTCCCTTTACTAAGGTTCCCCTAGTGGCTGCATTTTGCAAAACTACAGTATAATACCAAAACTAGCTGTTGACAGTGATACAGTCAAGATACAAAAAAATTCTTTCACCACAATGTTCCCTCATGTTGTCCTTATATAGCCACTCACCCTTGCCTCCTCTTTAACCCTTTACAAACACTGACCTGTAATCTGGTTCTATCATTTTGTAATTTCAAGCATGTTATATAAATAGAATCACACAGTATGTAACCTTTCAAGAACTTTGAGATGGGCCTCTTTTCCTCAGCAAAATTTTCTGGAGGTTATAAGTTGTTTTCTGTATTAATAGTCATTCCCTTTACTTTATACTCTGAATAATATTCCATAGTATAAATGTACCACAGTTTAATTATCTACAAGTGAAAGATGTCTGAGTTGTTTCCAAATAAAGCTGCCATAAATATTTGTGTACAGGTTTTTGCATGAAGATTTCAGCATTCTTTGGGATAAATGCTCAAGGGTCCTATTGCTAGGCTATATATGATAGTTTTATATATAGTTTATCGAGACATTTCCAGACTTGAGGTACCATTTTATATTCCCATAAGAAAAGTATGAGTGATCTAATTTCTCCTCATTTTTACCAGCATTTGGTGCTGTCATATCTATTCAAAAATTACATCTATCCAATATTATGCAATATACAAAAGGCTATTCATCAAATGCACTGTAATTTTAAGTTTGACATTTATGTTTGCATCTTCATTATTGTCTGCTCTATTTTGATATAATCAATTGCTTGTTGAATCATGACAGTGAATGAGAAATTTTCTAAATTGTTCTGTTACTTGTATGTTAGATGATTCATTGAGCATGGGTCAGCAAACTACGGCCTGCAGGACACAACTGGCCTGTGACTTATTTTTATAAAGAAAGTTTTACTGGAACAGAGCCATTCCCGTTTGTTTACATATTATCTATAGTTTTCTATATGTTGCAAAAGCAGAGTTGAGTGATTGCAACAGAGACTTTCTGACCAACAGAGTGAAGTATTTACTATCTGGCCCTTCATAGAAAGAATTTGCCAACCCCTGCTTTAGAAGATTTTTTCTTTGAAATGCAATATCTTTCCTATAGTTGATAGTATTTCTCTGTTAAACAGAGGGACTGGTTCCAGTATTGGAAATGATATTATGAAGTTTCTCTCTGAATCTGTGAAACTAAGCTAGTGTTAAAAGAAAATAATTTAGATTTATTTTGCTATTTTGCATATCAGATATCAAGTAATGGATAAAGCATGGGAATAAGAATAGAATCAGACTTAGGAACAGTCATGGCAGTGATCTTTAGCTTTCTACTAAGAATGTTCCTCATTAATTTACCCAGGATTTACTTACAGCAGTACCTAAATCTTTGCTAGACTATAATTAGGAGCCAGCCACATAATATCCCTGTTCTGTCCTAACATGACCAAATCCAAGCTGGGAGTAAACTGAAGTTTTGATTCCTAGGTTGATGTAGAAACTTATATATTCCTGATTGTCAAGGGCCTAAATTTCATCCTTCTCTTGACATATCTGAATTAAGATTCCTCTTCTACCTACATTCCTAGGCCTACTTCCTTCATATTCAGGTATTAAGGGGATGAATTGATAATGACTTTTCTAGTTTCTAGTGCTGTCTTTACTTTTTAAAATTCAATTTAAAAAATATGTTGATAATTTTAATGGGAATACTGGAATGAGCAGGAGAAGAATACACCCTTAGGTTACCATCTTCCCAGAAGTCAACTGAATATTATTAAGAGGAAAGGAAAGGGAGACAGAGAGGGAGAGGAAGAGAAAGGAAACTGCCACTTTTATAAATGGTAAAAAATAAAAGAATAAAAAAGAGCAGTAATAGTAAATAAGCAACCCTGGAAGTAAAGTGATATCCAGGGGCCTCTGACAACATCAAAGCCTAGGGCAGACATAACCAGGTAGGGGTTCAGATAGAACACAGAAGAAGTGGCATCGTCTCAGTGTTCATTTTTGTATCTCTCGTGCTTCATATCAAAGCTCATTTGACCTCAAAAGAAAAGGAAAACCCAAAGAGAAACATTTATCCTACAAGGAAAACCAAGTAAAATGCAGCTTCACAAGGCAAATCCCTTTTGTGCTCTAAAGAGTACCTTCAACAATGAATGAAGCAAGCAACAAAAGTCAAGCTTGTCTGCAGAGCTGGTTTGTTTTGCATATCCCAATTCAATCTCACTTTATCCCAAGGCACATACAGATTTATATACAATCATAAAACATTCACACCTGAGAAATAATCTCTATAGAACTTGTTTTCAATGATTTGGGGGTCATAGACCCTTTTGAGAATCTATAATGGCTACAGAGCTTCATTCCAGAAAAAAAAATTGCTTACAATTTCAGGGATTTCAAATACCTTGTAGTCCAATCCTTGTTCTAAAGAAATTTTGTAAAAGAGCAAAAAATAAGGAAATTTGGTGCTGTCCATATTCTCATTGCAATGTTCTCTTTTTTAAACGATGGCATTGTTCTATAACAAACCACAGAGAGATATTTCACTGATGTCTAGATTACTTAACAATGATGCCCAAAGTTGTTTGTTGTTATTTTTATTGTCTGTCTTAAATCTAGACCATCTTATTTTTTTTTCCCACAGATGCCATAGGGAACCATACTACTCATTTGGTCCAGTTTTGCTGTATTTAAATTCTGACCACAGAGCGAAAATAGAAGGGGAAACGGATGATTAAATGTGATATCTAAATTAGTCCCCACATTCCAATTGAGCATTTCTCATCGTAATAACTTGAGGTGTTTTAAAGACTTCAAACAGAGCATTTTGTATCTTAGATATAAATCATGTAGAATTGAGCTCCGGTCATTAGCTGGAGTAAATCTGCCTTAGCCTTCTTTCTCTCAAAGACTGTGATACTGAATTACAGAGCTCAAACTGTAGAGGAACTTTATATGGATCTCATTTAATTCACAGACCTAAATCACTAATACTGTTTCTTTTAATGTATTTTTCACTTCTACGAAACCCTTTGCTCATCTTCACTGGCATTACCATATCACAGTCTATGATTATCTCAAACCTGCTTTCAGAATAAGTTCCAACACCTCAATATGCTCATTAAGTCTTTCAATACTTTCTAATTTCTTAATTTTCCAGTTCCTTTTATTTCCCTAGGAAAGTACAATTAAGGGGATAGAGGGCTGTCCAATGTCCTGATCTATTAATAAAGTAAAAACATCAATGATGATAACTGTAATTATGGTGGCAGTCAACTCCTATTTCAATACAATACTCTTTATATAACTTACATAATGCATATTAGCCCTACTCTCACAGTTATAATAGATATCACCCTCATATACAATATAAAGGTACGGGGTAGAGAAAAACTATCTTCTTCTGTAGCTATAGGTCTTTGTACTAATTATGATATCAACCCTCTGAGAGACAGCTAAAATTGAAGTCAATCAGATGGAACTTTAGAACAGAACAACAGGTAGCAGATATTTATCTATTATTTCTTAGATTATCTAACCAGTCTGGTACACAAAATACCACCTAAATTTTTTTTCTTACTTTGAACACAAAGAAAAGAGTATATTATATTTACTCATAGAAATCCCATATCTACAATGCCATGAACTCAAAGGTGAAAAACTGTATAAATAATATTGGTTTAGATGTTTATTACTCAAGACTCTCTTAGATAACAGTGATAAAATAAATTCAAAAGAGCTTAATTCAAAAAGCATAAATAAGTATGTAAACAAAGTAAACTATCGAAATTTTGGCTCAAATAATTTAAAAGTTCAGTTAAAGTATGATTTTAGACATGATTAGGTATAGGATCTCAAATAGTGTCATCATGACTCAGTTTTCCTCCTTCCATCTTTTGGCCATGTGTTTTTATGTTTGCTCCATTTTCAGGTAGGTTTTCCTTTACTAAGAAAACATGTTCCCTGGTAGCCCCAGACTCCATTCAGTCCTTCCAGAAATACCCAGTAGGAAAAGCAAATGAATGCAAACAGTCTCAAATAATGCAAACATATACACACACACGAGCAACACACACAAAACCCAATAAGCCAGAACTGAGTTTCACTGGGCTTCATTGGCCAGGTTTAGGTCATGCTCACTATTCGAGTTATGGGAGCAGAGTAAAGTTCAATAGAATTATATGAACTAAGATTTCTGAAGGGGTAATTACTTAAGGAAAATAAAGATAATATTAATAAAAGAACAAGAAATGAATGTAGGCAGAGAAATCAGTAGATATCCAGAGCTGTTTCACTACCCCTAGAAGTTTACTATCCTTACATTACTCACTTCTTAAACTATAAGTTAATACATAATGAATCATTCTAAGTTCCTTAAATGTGATATGTTCTTTCTGATCTCTGGACTATTGAATGTTTTCTTTTCTTCATCAGGAATACATCCTTCCTCTATTTTTCTTTGTGTGGCTGAAACTTAATTCTCTTTTGTGCATTAGTTTGGACATAGTTTTCTTGTAAGTTAGGTACTTACACTATGTACCTAACCCCATTTTACATCTCCTGCACTAGACTCTAGGCATTATGAAGGCAAAAGCAAAAAATTGTTGAAAAGAAAAAACATCGAGTAATCACCATAATACCTGGCAACAATATATGCTCAATAAATATTTGTTGGATGATGGATAAACTTACACATGTATGAAATTAAGCCAAATATTTCTCAAGTGCAAACTTAAAGTAAATAACAATATGAAGGATCTGAGGAATAAAGAAAATGGAAGAGTATTTCTGAGCTCTTTTCCTTGATAATAAGAATATGTGTGTTTTTCATACACAAATTTTCCTCAAGGTGTTTTAACATCTTGAATTCCCTACTATGATAAGTTTTTGAGATTTCCCTTTTATAAACTCATTACATATGCAATTATCTTAATATCTCTTTCATCACTAGAGTATACATTGTGTAAGTATAGGGATGTCACCTTTCTTAACCATTGCTACAAGCAACACCCAGCTGAGTGCTCAGCACAAAAGTGGATATTCAATAAATATTTCTTATCAGTGAATGCATGAATCATTTGAGTAACTGTTAAGTCACCAGAACAATGGCCTTCCACCTTATGATCCCTGCAAACAGGGAGAGGTCTTAGGTAAATGGCCTGATCCATGACACTTAAAATCACTCTGATTTCAACAGGAAGACCATTCTCTAAGCACAAGAGTCATGTGAAAAACGAAAACTCAGCTGTCTCAATACATTGTCAATAGTAAGTACTCTTGCATAAAATTTCTGTAATAGAAATCTTTTTCATCATGAACATGAATGCCACTTCTTATAAGACACAACAAAGCACTCAAAACCCACTTACAAACATACCCTACACGCACAGACACACAGACACACAAATTTCATTCCCAGTGAATTCCCCTGAGAAACAATTACAAATATATGGGTTTATTTCTGGGCTTTCCATTCTATTTCATTGGTGTATGTGTTCATTTTTATGTTATTGTCCTACCATTTTGATTAGTATAGCTTTACAATATCATTTGAAATCAGAAAGTGTGATGCCTCCAGTTTTGTTTTTATTGCTAAAGATCGCTTTGGCTATTCACGGCCTTTTTTGGTCCCATACAACTTTTAGAATTCTTTTTTTCTGTTTCTGTGAAAAATATTACTGGAATTTTGATAGGGTATTTTATTGAATCTGTACATTTTTTTGAGCATCTGACAAGTGGTTAATACACAAAATGTATAATGAACACATACAATTCAACAGCAAAAATAAGAACAACAAACAAACAAATAATCAGACTGAAAATGGGTAATGGATCTGAACAGACATTTCTCCAAAAGAGATATACTAATAGCCAACAAATATATGAAAAAGTGCTCAACATTTCTAATCATCAGGGAATGTAAATCAAAACCACAGTTAAGATGAAGTGAAGACCCAAGGGTACAGTATCAGTTTTACAAGATAACTAAGTTCTAGAGATCTACTATACAGCATAGTGCCAATAGCTAACAATATTATATTATGTACTCAAAATTTGGTAACTGGGTAGGTCTTATGTTAAGTGTTCTTACCAAAAATAAATAAATAAATAAATAAATAAATAAAGGGGTGGGAGGAAACTGAGGGAGGTGATAGATATGTTTGTCCTTGATGGTGGTGATGGTTTCACAGGTGTATAGCTCTTCTCAAAAACTCATCAAATTGTAAAATTAAACATGTAGTTTTTTTACATACCTATCATACTTCAATAAAGTAATTTAATTAATCAATTAATTCTACACTGAAAATTATAATAATTAAAGTCATTGATCTTGGATCAGAAAAAAAAATATGGACTTCACTATTCAAATCCACTTCACTCCAGTTATTCCATAAAGAAGAGACAAAAAAAACCCATATGCACACAAAATACCCAAGTTGCAGAGCAGCTTGATAAGGAATTTGTTATATTATTTTGCTAATTTTGGTTTTTTTTCCAATACTTGCTCTCTTCTAAAAGTCATATGACGCATTCCTAATATTATACTTTCCAGATGTGCTACATCAGGTGCACGATTTATAATGACTGGGAAAGTAGGTAGATGCCTTAGGACACTCCTTAGTAGGGGCCCAAAGCCATCACACCTATGCACAGGTTATGACCTTTGTCTTATCTTACTTATCCCAAAAGAAGGTACAGAACACTATAGAGATTAAAATTAAAGAAATATATGTTTTCTGCTCTGGCTTTGCCTTTCTTGCAATTTTTCTAAGGGGGAAACTGTTTCTATATTACACATCATGTTTCAGATACATATTTGTCTATTTCCTAAATATTAATAAGGAATAATAGTTTTAACACCACAATAGAAATAGGATATGTTAATTTTTGTCAACTCCTGATCCTAAATAATAAATACATAAATAAAATTCTTGAAGCTCATTTCCACTCTTCCTATTGATTTCCACTTGCCATAAATTCTAAACACTAGCTGATATTATGTAATAAAATGAGAGAAAATATTTCCATTATTACTGTCAATATCTTTCTGCTTGTCTCAGCCCCATTACCAATATGTCAAACACTTAAAAGTCCAAAAATGTCATTAGGATTTCAGTTTATGTTTTCTCAGGTGCTCTGCTCCTCATATGCTGTAACCAATACACAGAGGTTGAACAAGATAGCTCCATGAATAGCTGCCATTAGCGTGGAGATACTTTTGGTGGCTAGAAAACTTCCTTCTGTGTGACTCTACTAAACAGAGTCACAAAATGAACTCAGAACCATTAAAGATAATATCTACCTGCTATCTGGTTATGCTGGGGTTATAGCTCTCCTTTCTACTGAGCTTTTTAAATCTCAAGGTCCCTTTCTTTTTGACAGGGTGAGGAGGCTAATAAAACTATGACTGTGTGTGAAACATCACAATTTTGGTTATGTTGGGCAGAGGGGAGAGCTTCAATAAATACCTTTGGAGAATTATTTATTTCAAGTGCACAGCCATGCTAAAAACACTTTCAGATCTTTCTTTTACCATCCCCATTCAATTTGTGTCCCTTTTACAGGAATATCTGACACCAATAACTTGCACAGTTTTTACAAGTCACACTTGGTGACAGAATAATGGGCTTAAAGTTAGCTTTAAATGTATTTAAATGTTATCTTTTCTCCTACCAGCAATCTTACCTTGGGCGTGTTTCTTAACTTGATAAACCTCTCTTTTACTTTTTTTTTAACCACCCTTCATTGTGGAAATACCCATATCATATGTCAATCTGTGCTCCACACATATTAGCTTCCTTCCTCTAATTACAATGTGTTTTCCTCTCAGGATAAAATCTTTATGACTAAAGACCTTATCAACATAAAGTCTTTGTTTGTTACAGTCTAGTATATGATATCTAACATACGATTAAAACAGAACTGATAATAACATATTTACCATTTTAAAATCATGGTAGGCTCTAAGTACTTATTTAAGGAGTCGTATTACACATTAAAATAATCTTTTAAAACAAATTTTACTTCTAAGAATAATTTACTAATTTTATTCTAGATTTGAATTTTATTACATTTCTGTAACTAAGTAAGTCAAACTTCTGTTGACTAGTTACTAGTCAAATACTGTGATTTGTAATCATATAAGTAAGCATTTATTGATATCTATTTTTATTTTTAATTTCATATTTTGTAACTCTATACATTTTTTTCAGATGACAAATTTCTTCTTAAGTGCTAGCAAATGCCATAAGCCCTGATAAGTAACCTAGAATTCTCAAAGGATACGATAGCCCTAATATTTAAGATGAATATTGTCCACTCTTATTGCAGTAGTGCACATTTCAATAAGTATTAGATTAAAATTTTTGATGTTTTGATAAGTAATTAGAAGAGTTGATTTTCTAAAGGCATAAAATAAAAGTGGGCACAAAGTCTACTACATTTGGGGTGTTCAATAGATATTTGGTAAATAATAGAAGAAATTACCTTATTTGCAGAGAAAACTTCATTTTCACTACTCCAAAATTTCTCTGTTTAATCTCCTTTCCAGAGATACATTTTTTCTCCTTAGTTTATTTCTGCAGTACTCTTAAGTGGGATGGCTATATAAAAGCATTTCTCCAACTTATTTGTTATGGATATATTTTTAAAAATATGTTGATCTGTGATTATGTCAATCTACTTTATGGCATTTTTAGTGTATATTTAATTTAATATTAAAAAAAACAAAATAACAGGATGTCTCATTATAACTAATGATAAACTATCTCTTCAGTAGTATAAGGGAATTTTCCCTCTGAATGAAGTATTTATTAATGCTTGCCATATTGACAACTGATTTCTAATAACATAATAAATTTTTGGTCTATTAAGAAATAAGTACTATCCTAGTGCAAAACAGGGTCATTTATTTGTACCACCTCTAAATGTAATTAAAAACTTTGTAATAAGGCTACTTATGTGTTCTTTTAGTGTTGCCTTTATCTGATTTGCTAAACAAATTTGATTGTTCAGTTGTTAAAATACCTAAGACATACATATTTTGGTACTAATTGATCTAAGAGAACTAGCTGCAATCTGCATCTTTTAGCTTTTAAATAATTTGTTTTCAGAATCATTTTTTAAAAGCATATACTCATGAACTAAAATACCCACATCTAAATCTACTCAGCTTTTTCTTATTAAATTTTAAAGCACGTATTTTAGAAGAACATTTTCAAGTTTTCAAAACCCTAAATATCAATAAAATAGAAACTAACAAGCAAGTCCAACTCCAGTGGGAACTTGTCTTATGAAGTAGATCAATAAAGATTCCAGCTAAGCTCCTAAGAAAAGAAAAATCATCCACCTGCTAGGGGATCGGCATTTCAACAGGCTGTTTATATATTTACTCATGTTGAAAAGGAGCCAAATGCTGTGGTTTTTACCTTTTAGCTGTTCCAAACAGAATTTTTTCCCTTAATAAAGATGTACTTTAAAAGTAAGTTAGGGACTCCCCTTGTGGTGCAGTCATTAAGAATCCACCTGCCAATGCACGGGACACGGGTTCCATCCTTGGTCTGGGAGGATCCCAGATGCTGCAGAGCAGCTAAGCCCGTGCACCACAACTACTGAGCCTACACTCTAGATCCCGCGAGCCACAACTACTGAGCCCATGTGCTGCAACTACTAAAGCCTGTGCGCCTAGAGCCCATGCTCCGCAACAAGAGAAGCCACTGAAATGAGAAGCCCGCGCACCACAACGAACAGTCCCTGCTCTCCGCCACTAGAGAAAGTCTGTGCACAGCAACGAAGACCCAATGCAGCCACAAATAAAAATAATAAATAAATAAATTTATTTAAAAAAAAGTAAGTTGGGAGAAATTAAAACCTTTACAGACAAGCAAAAGCTAAGAGAATTCAACACCACCAAACCAGCTTTACAACAAATGCTAGAGGATTAACCAAGATGGCGGAGTAGAAGGACGTGCTCTCACTCCCTCTTGAGAGAGCACCAGAATCACAACTGGCTGCTGGACAATCTTTGACAGGAAGACCCTGGACTTCACCAAGGAGGATACCCCATGTCCAAGGACAGAGGAGAAGCCACAGTGAGACGGTAGGAGGGGCGCAATCAGAGTAAAATCTAATCCCATAACTGCTGGGTGGGTGACTCACAGACTGGCGAACACTTATACCACAGAAGTCCACCCACTGGAGTGAAGGTTCTGAGCCCCACGTCAGGCTTCCCAACCTGGGGGTCCGGCAACGGGAGGAGGAATTCCTAGAGAATCAGACTTTGAAGCCTAGTGGGAATTGATTGCAGGACTTCGACAGGACTGGGGGAAACAGAGACCCCACTCTTGGAGGGCACACACAAAGTAGTGTGCGCATCGGGACCCAGGGGAAGGAGCAGTGACCCTGGGGGAGACTAAACCAGACCTACCTGCTGGTGTTGGGGGGGCTCCTGCAGAGGCGGGGGGTGGCTCTGTTTCACTGTGGGGACAAGGACTCTGGCAGCGGAGGTTCTGGGAAGTGCTCCTTGGTGTGAGCCCTCCCAGAGTCCGCCATTAGCCCCACCAAAGAGCCCAGGTAGGCTCCAGTGTTGGGTTGCCTCAGGCAAAACAACCAACAGGGAGGGAACCCAGCCCCACCCATCAACAGTCAAGTGGATTAAAGTTTTACTGAGCTCTGACCGCGACAGCAACAGTCAGCTCTACCCACCACCAGAGCCTCCCATCAAGCCTCTTAGATAGCCTCAACCACCAGAGGGCAGACAGCAGAAGCAAGAAAAACTACAATCCTGCAGCCTGTGGACCAAAAACCACAGTTACAGAAAGATAGACAAGATGAAAAGGCAGAGGGCTATGTACCAGATGAAGGAACAAGATAAAACCCCAGAAAAACAACTAAATGAAGTGGAGATAGGCAACCTTCCAGAAAAAGAATTCAGAATAATGATAGTGAAGATGATCCAGGACCTCGGAATAAGAATGGAGGCAAAGATTGAGAAGATGCAAGAAATGATTAACAAAGACCTAGAAGAATTAAAGAACAAACAAACAGAGATGACCAATACAATAACTGAAATGAAAACTACACTAGAAGGAATCAATAGCAGAATAACTGAGGCAGAAGAACGGATAAGTGACCTGGAAGACAGAATGGTGGAATTCACTGCTGCGGAACAGACTAAAGAAAAAAGAATGAAAAGAAATGAAGACAGCCTAAGAGACCTCTGGGACAACATTAAACGCAACAACATCCGCATTATAGGGGTCCCAGAAGGTGAAGAGAGAGAGAAAGGACCAGAGAAAATATTTGAAGAGATTATAGTCGAAAACTTCCCTAACATGGGAAAGGAAATAGCCACCCAAGTCCAGGAAGCGCAGAGAGTCCCATACAGGATAAACCCAAGGAGAAACACGCCGAGACACATAGTAATCAAAGTGGCAAGAATTAAAGACAAAGAAAAATTATTGAAAGCAGCAAGGGAAAAATGACAAATAACATACAAGGGAACTCCCATAAGGTTAACAGCTGATTTCTCAGCAGAAACTCTGCAAGCCAGAAGGGAGTGGCATGATATACTTAAAGTGATGAAAGGGAAGAACCTACAACCAAGATTACTCTACCCGGCAAGGATCTCATTTAGATTTGATGGAGAAATCAAAAGCTTTACAGACAAGCAAAAGCTACGAGAATTCAGCACCACCAAACCAGCTCTACAACAAATGCTAAAGTAACTTCTCTAAGTGGGAAACACAAGAGAAGAAAAGGACTTACAAAAACAAACCCAAAACAATTAAGAAAATGGTCATAGGAACATACATATCGATAATTACCTTAAACGTGAATGGATTAAATGCCCCAACCAAAAGACATAGATTGGCTGAATGGATACAAAAACAAGACCCATATATATGCTGTCTACAAGAGACCCACTTTAGACCTAGGGACACATACAGACTGAAAGTGAGGGGATGGAGAAAGATATTCCATGCAAATGGAAATCAAAAGAAAGCTGGAGTAGCTATACTCATATCAGATAAAATAGACTTTAAAATAAAGAATGTTACAAGAGACAAGGAAGGACACTACATAATGATCAAGGGATCAATCCAAGAAGAAGATATAACAATTATAAATATATATGCACCCAACATAGGAGCACCTCAATACATAAGGCAACTGCTAACAGCTATAAAAGAGGAAATTGACAGTAACACAATCATAGTGGGGGACTTTAACACCTCACTTACACCAATGGACAGATCATCCAAAATAAAAATAAATAAGGAAACAGAAGCTTTAAATGACACAATAGACCAGATAGATTTAATTGATATATATAGGACATTCCATCCAAAAACAGCAGATTACACGTTCTTCTCAAGTGCGCACAGAACATTCTCCAGGATAGATCACATCTTGGGTCACAAATCAAGCCTCAGTAAATTTAAGAAAATTGAAATCATATCAAGCATCTTTTCTGAAGTATGGAAATATGTATGGAAATATGTTAATATAAATGTTTCAGACATTACATGAAATTTCTAAAAATCTTATATGTTCTGGTATAATGTTATAAGTAATAATCCTAGTTATTACTTTAAAATGTATATCTCAGAAATAACTAATTTTCTTGTCAACTGCATTATTATGAACTTTCATCAAATCTTTAACAGTGGTCATTTTTAAGTCTTTTGTCCTTTACAGACACTTCTGGGTGTACTCTGATGCTTTTGCAAATATGTTCCTATAAAAGGCTTTCATCTTCAAGAAATTCATGGAAAAGACTCTGACAAGCACAGGTTTCTGGTAACTGACTGTACTGCTGAACTGAATGAATAAGCATTTTCAGAACTCTAATGAAAAACTGATGAACTCATAAAAGTGCTAACAAAAGATCAAGATAAAAAAAAAAATTAATTACATGGGACTGAGTGAACTGATGAGGATGAGTATAATTTTTGTGACTTTCTGTCTGAATTAGAAAAAAAAAATCCCACAAGGACTCAGAGGCAAAGAATATACAAATCAATTTTCACTGCAAACTAAAGGAGCTGTTACAGTGGAGGATTACTGGACTGAATGTCAATATTATGACATAGTATGAGTGTGTTTCATGTTTGGTAATTGCAATCATTGTTGCTTTTGTTGTGGTCATCCATGTACAATGCTTGGTGTCAGTCTATTTATCTCTTGTAAAAATAAAATACAGTGTGTGTGTGTGAAAAAATTAAAAAAAAAAAAGTAAGTTAACTACTGTGCACTTTTTTTTTGCCTTTTCATATTTAAGGAAAATGGTGCATATAAAATACAGAGCAAATACATAATCCTGAAGAGTATGTAAATTGGAGTAAATGATATATCCTATTTTACATTTTACTTTCAGGGTTGTATAGAAATAAATATGACTTAGAAATGGAAAACTAGGTCAGCTGAGGTTTTGTGTGAGCATAGTCTCCCAATGCACATGTGATAATAGAAACACATCAAAATACACTGACAAAAATTCTCCCCTCAATTGCTTTCTTCCAGAGCATCAAAAAATCAGTGGTGGAGCAACAGTAGTAAAATGCTTTTCCAGGATGCTCAATGATGCAGTGACTTGAAGAGAATCAATAAGAGAAAGATGAGAGAGTCAAATCCATTCTAGCTATGGAGTAAAACTTCTTAATCTTCCTTAAAAGTCATTTGTGGTCACCTAGTAGAACTACAAAGCCTTCTCTCGAATACCACAGGAGAAAGATGCATGCCTGTGCTGCTAATTCTGATATAAACCTCTTAACTGGGAGTACAGTATAGTTTAAAGAAAGGACACTGGAGTCATAGAAATCTTAATTGAAATCCTACCTCTTTCAGACACTTTATGTTTTTTGGCACCTTACCTATTTTGAGACTCAGTTTTCTCACCTATTACTTAGGGATGATAATATGTACATCATAAGACTGTTTTGAGAAGTATATAAGAGAATATTTAAAATCTATCATATCACTCAATAAATGGTAGAGGCTTTAACATTTTTAAAAATAATCTCCGAAGTATGTTAACTTTAATGGTTTTTGATTAATCAATTTATAAACAGACTTTGTAACAAGTTATTACATTAGCACTATCTACATATGGGATAAATATCAAGCCTTTAACTATATAAAATATGAAATAACTCACAACTTCAGAAAAAAACTGTCAGATTTTTTTAGGGTAGCCATGATAGGGTAACTTTACTCCTTAGGTTGAATTAACTAATTTCTTACAAACTGTATAGCAGACAAAGTTAATATAATGAGAATTCCTGTAAGTCTGGTCACATCACAGGTACTTGGCTGGTACTGTGTAGATTCATTTTAATGATATTCTTACTTCTGATTTCTTACATGAGAGCACTGAAATTATTTGTAACTTTCACTATACTTTTTCAAATGCCCATAGATTTTTTTCTTGTCTATATATAGTATCTCTCCTAATAATGTACCCAGATAACATAAAAGAAGAATACCTTCTACTGATAGTTACAGAACACATGTGCTTCTAGTTAAACTGCTTTCCCTATAAATACCAAAAGAAATATGTGTATAATGTAACAAAAATACAATAAAAGTGCCTTACTGGCCAGGGCCTTGATATTTTAATTCTGTAAGAGAAATCCAGAAGCCAAGTGTCATGACTAGATATTAGTAACCAGTTCCATCTACCTATCTAACTTTTAACATCTACGTTCACGTACTCTGCCTTCACCTATCATATTATGATTAAACTATATTCCTAGCTAAGACAATTTTCCACTTGTGCAATAGATCTCATCTCCTCTCACCTAATTAGGACTATTGCTTCAGGAATTACCCCTCTCACTCTCTTCTGAATCATCACATGCTTCTCTGAGTCTCTAATGGATCATACTTATCAGCATATGAATATCCTCTTATTTCTCCCATGAAGGAAAACAAAATATTCCTTCTGACACCAAATCACTCTCCAGCTGCTACTGTCCTGATTGTCTACTCCTCTTTTGACAACACACCTAAAAAAAAAAATTGTGAATTCAAAATATGTAGCTCCTTTCCACATGTTTTCTTAATTCCACTCCATTCAGGCTTTTGTTCCCACTACAACTCCATACCACTCTCATCAAGGTCAACCATAACCTACACAGTGGTAAGTCCAATGGTCAATTTTCAGCCCCTTCCTTACTCCATCCATCACCAGTATTTTACAGTCAATTATTTCCTTGTTCAGGAAGCACTTGCTAAACTTGTCAAGCAGGGAAGGTTCTTCTCTAATATCACCAGTCACACTCTGTTTTAGTCTTCCTTGATGGCTCCTTCATTCTCTTTACTCACTTTCTAGTTAATCTCATCCAGTCACATGGCTGTAAGCACAATCTATGCTATTGATTCCCAGCTTCAGGTCTCTAGTCTGGAAATCTACTCTGAATTTCTTATACAGCACTGTCAATTGGAGGGTAAGTAGCAGTAGCACCTTAACATGTCCCATATGTAGTTTCCCATATAGTAAATAATAATTATATTTAATTCATTCCTCTGGTTAAAAAAAATCATTGATGTATCAGCATTTCATTCTCTTATTCTCCATCTCCTATCTATCAGTTGTGCCTCTGTTTTCAAAATTTAACCAGGATGTGACCAATTTTCACCATCCCCACCAAAATGCAATAACCAAAAATCTAATCAACAAAATCTCTTGCCTGGTTACTCAGTATCCTCCTAACTGTTCTCCATTCTTCCATCATATCCCACTTTCATGTATTCTCAAAACGGCAATAGTGAGAATATCTGCTATATTTTATTTATTTTTTATTGGAGCATAATTGCTTTACAATGTTGTGTTAGTTTCTGCTGTACAGTGAAGTGAAACAGCTATATGCATACATATATCCCCTCCCTCTTGGACCTCCCTCCCATCTGACACCACATCCCACCCATCTAGATCATCACAGAGCACCAAGCTGAGCTCCCTGTGCTATACCACAGATTCCCACAAGCTACTTATTTTACGCATGGTAGTGTATTTATGTCAAACCGAATCTCTCAATTCATCCCACCCTTCCATTCCCTCGCTGTGACCACACGTCTGTTCTCTATGACTGCATCTCTATTCCTGAAGTATAGGTTCATCTGTACCATTTTTCTAGATTCCACATATATGCATTAAGGTACGATATTTGTTTTTCTCCTTCTGACTTACTTCACTCTGTATGACAGACTCTAGGTCCATCCATGTCTCTACAAATGACTTGATTTTGTTCCTTTTCATGGTTGAGTAATATTCCATTGTATGTATGTACCACATCTTCTGTATCCATTCATCTTTCTATGGACATTTAGGTTGTTTCCATGACCTGGCTATTGTGAATAGTGTTGCAATGAACATTGGGGTACATGTGTCTTTTTGAATTATGGTATTCTCAGGGTATACGGCCAGTAGTACCCATTTTTTTATTGGGTTTTTGTTTGTTTGATATTGAGCTGCATAAGTTGTTTGTACATTTTGGAGATTAATCCTTTGTCCATTGCTTCCTCTGCAAATATTTTCTCCCATTCTGAGGATTGTTTTTTGTCATTTATGGTTTCCTTTGCTGTTGCCAAAGCTTTTAAGTTTCATTAGGTCCCATTTGTTTATTTTTGTTTTTATTTTTACTACTCTAGGAGGTGGGTCAAAAAAGATCTTGCTGTTATTTATGTCAAAGAGTGTTTGTCCTATGTTTTCCTCTAAGAGTTTTATAGGGTCCAGTCTTTTTTTTTTTTTTTTTTTTAATTTTATTTATTTATTTATTTTATTTTTGGCTGTGTTGGGTCTTCGTTTCTGTGCGAGGGCTTTCTCCAGTTGCGGCAAGCGGGGGCCACTCCTCATCGCGGTGTGCGGGCCTCTCACTATCGCGGCCTCTCTTGTTGCGGAGCACAGGCTCCAGACGCGCAGGCTCAGCAATTGTGGCTCACGGGCCCAGTTGCTCCGCGGCATGTGGGATCCTCCCAGACCAGGGCTCGAACCCGTGTCCCCTGCATTGGCAGGCAGACTCTCAACCGCTGCGCCACCAGGGAAGCCCAGGGTCCAGTCTTATATTTAGGTCTTTAATCCATTTTGAGTTTATTTTTGTGTATGGTATTAGTGAGTGTTCTAAGTTCATTCTTTCATATATAGCTGTCCAGTTTTCCCAGCACCACTTATTGAAGAAGCTGTCTTTTCTCCATTGTATATCCTTGCCTCCTTTGTCATAGATTAGGTGACCATAGGTGCGTGGGTTTATCTCTGGTCTTTCTATCCTGTACCATTGATCTGTATTTCTATTTTTGTGCCAGTACCATACTGTCTTGATTACTGTAGCTTTGTAGTAGAGTCTGAAGTCAGGGAACCTGATTCCTTAAGCTCTGGTTTTCTTTCTCAAGATTGCTATGGCTATTCGGGGTCTTTTGTGTTTCCATATAAATTGCAAATTTTTTTGTTCTAGTTCTGTAAAAAATGCCACTGATAATTTGATAGGGATTGCACTGAATCTGTAGATTGCTTTGCGTAGTATAGTCATTTTCACAATATTGATTCTTCCAATCCAAGAACATGGTATATCTCTCCATCTGTTGTTGTCATCTTTGATTTCTTTCATCCGTGTTTTTATTGTTTTCTGTGCACAGGTCTTTTGCCTCCATAGGTAGGTTTATTCCTAGGTATTTTATTCTTTTTGTTGAAATGATAAATGGGATTTTTTGCTTAATTTCTCTTTCTGATCTTTCATTGTTAGCGTATAGGAATTTGAGAGATTTCTGTGTATTAATTTTGTATCCTGCACTTCACCAAATCCATTGATTAACTCTAGTAGTTTTCTGATGGCATTTTCTGTGTATAGTATCATGTCATCTGCAAACAGTGACAGTTTTACTTCTTCTTTTCCAATTTGTATTCCTTTTATTTCTTTTTCTTCTCTGACTGCTGTGGCTAGGACTTCCAAAACTATGTTGAATAATAGTGGCGAGAGTGGACATCCATGTCTTGTTCCTGATCTTAGATGAAATGCTTTCGGTTTTTCACCATTGAGAATGATGTTGGCTGTGGGTTTGTTGTATATGGTGTTTATTAGGTTGAGGTAAGTTCCCTCTATGTTCACTTTCTGGAGAGTTTTTATCATAAATAGGTGTTGAATTTTGTAAAAAGCTTTTTCTGCATCTATTGAGATAATCATATGGTTTTTATTCTTTAATCGGTTAATATGGTGTATTGCATTGATTGATTTGCATATACTGAAGAATCCTTGTATCCCTGGGATAAATCCCACTTGATCATGGTGTATGATCTCTTTAATGTCTTGTTGGATTCTATTTGCTAGTATTTTGTTGAGGATTTTTGCATCTATGCTCATCAGTGATATTGGCCTGTAACTTTCTTTTTTTGTAATATCTTTGTCTCGTTTTGGTATCAGGGTGATGGTGGTCTTGTAGAATGAGCCTGGGAATATTCCTCCCTCTGCAATTTTTTGGAAGACTTTGAAAAGGATAGGTGTTACCTCTTCTCTAAATGTTTGATAGAATATGCCTGTGAAGCCATCTGGTCCTGGACTTTGTTTGTTGGAAGATTTTTAATCACAGTTTCAATTTCATTGCTTGTGATTGGTCTGTTCATATTTTCTATTTCTTCCTGGTTCAGTCTTGAAAGGCTGTACCTTTGTAATCAGTTGTTCATTTCTTCCATGTTGTCCATTTTATTGGCATATAGTTGCTTGTAGTAGTCTCTTATGATCCTTTGTATTTCTGTGGTGTCAGTTATAACTTCTTTTTCATTTCTAATTTTATTGATTTGAGTCCTCTCCCTTTTTTTTCTTGATGAATCTGTCTAAAGGTTTATCAATTTTGTTTATCTTCTCAATGAACTGGCTGTTAGTTTCATGGATCTTTGCTATTGTTTCTTTGTTTCTATTTCATTTATTTCTGCTCTGATCTTTATGATTTCTTTCCTTCTACTAATTTTGGGTTTTGTTTGTTCTTCTTTCTATAGTTGCTTTAGGTGTAGGGTTAGATTCTTTATTTGAGATTTTTCTTGTTTCTTGAGTTAGGATTGTATTGCTATAAACTTCCCTCTTAGAACTGATTTTGCTGCATCCCATAGGTTTTGGGTCGTTGTGTTTTCATTGTCATTTGTTGCTATGTAGTTTTTAATTTCCTATTTGATTTCTTCAGTGATATCTTTGTTTATTTAGCAGTGCACTGTTTAGCCTCCATGTGTTTGTGTTTTTTACAGTTTTTTTTCCTGTAATTGATTTCTAAACTCATAATGTTGTAATTGGAAAAGATGCTTGATACAATTTCAATTTTCTTAAATTTTCTGTGGCTTGATTTTTGACCCAAGATGTGATCTACCTTAGAGAATGTTCCATGAGCACTTGAGAAGAAAGTGTATTCTACCACTTTCAGATGGAATGCCCTATAAATATCAATTAAATCTATCTGGTCTACTGTGTCATTTAAAGCTTGTGTTTCCTTATTTATTTTCTGTCTGGATGATCTGTCCATTGGTGTAAGTGGGGTGTTAAAGTCCCCCACTATCATTGTGTTACTGTTGATGTCCCCTTTTATGGCTGTTAGCATTTGCCTTATGTATTGAGGTGCTCCTATGTTGGGTGCATATATATTTATAATTGTTATATCTTCTTCTTGGATTGATCCCCTTGATCATCCCCTTCCTTATCTCTTATAACGTTCTTTATTTTAAAGTCTATTTTATCTGATATGAGTATTGCTACTCCAGCTTTCTTTTGATTTCCATTTGCATGGAATATGTTTTTCCATCCCCTCACTTTCAGTCTATATGTGTCCCTAGGTCTGAAGTGGGTCTCCTGTAGACAGTATACATATGGGTCTTGTTTTTGTATCTATTCAGCCAGTCTGTGTCTGTTGGTTGGAGCATTTAATCCATTTACATTCAAGGTAATTATCGATATGTATGTTCCTATTACCATTTTCTTAATTGTTTTGGGTTTATTCTTGTGGGTCTTTTTCTTCTCTTGTGTTCCCTGCCTAGAGAAATTCCTTTAGCATTTGTTGTAAAGCTAGTTTGGTGGTGCTGAATTCTCTTAGCTTTTGCTTTCTCTGTCAAATCTGAATGAGATCCTTGCTGGGTAGAGTAATCTTGGTTGTAGGTCTTTCCCTTTCATCACTTTAAATATATCCTGCCATTCCCTTCTGGCCTGCAAGTTTTCTACTGAAAAATCAGCTGATAACCTTATGGGGGTTCCCTTGTATGTTATTTGTTGCTTTTTCCTTGCTGCTTTTAATATTTTTTCTTTGAATTTAAGTTTTGTTAGTTTGATTAATATGTGTCTCAGTGTGTTTCTCCTAGGGTTATCCTGTATGGGACTCTCTGTGCTTCCTGGACTTGGGTGGCTATTTCCTTTCCTGTGCAAGGGAAGTTTTCTACTATAATCTCTTCAAATATTTTTTCATATCCTTTCTCTTTCTCTTCTTCTTCTGGGACCCTTATAATTCAAATGTTGGTGTGTTTAATATTGGCACAGAGGTCTCTTGAGACTGTCCCCAATTCTTTTCATTCTTTTTTCTTTATTCTGCTCTGTGGCAGTTATTTCCACCATTGTCTCTTCCAGCTCACTTATTCATTCTTCTGCCTCAGTTATTCTGCTATTGATTCCTTCTAGAGAATTTTTCATTTCAGTAGTTGTGTTGTTCATCACTCTTTGTTTGTTCTTTAGTTCTTCTAGGTCTTTGTTAAACATTTCTTGTATTTTCTTAATCTGTGCCTCCATTCTATTTCTGAGATTTTGGATTATCTTTACTATAATTACTCTGAATTCTTTTTCAGGTAAGTTGCCTATTTCCTCTTCATTTATTTGGTCTTGTAGCTTTTTACCTTGCTCCTTCCTCTGTAACATTTTTTTTTTTTTGTCATCTAATTTTTTTTTTTTTTGATGGGTGGGTCTGTGTTTTCATCTTACTGGTTGTTTGGAATGAAACGTGTGTCCAGCACTGGAATTTGCAAGCAGTTGGTTAAGCCAGGTCTTGGTGCCGAGATGAGGACCTCCTGGAGACCTCCCTCTGATTAATATTCCCCGGGGTCTGAAGTTCTCTATTAGTCCAGTGATTTGTACTTGGTGCTCCCACCACAGGAGCTTAGGCGCAACCCCCGGCCTGGGAGCCAAGATCCCACAAGCTGCATGGCACAGCAAAAAAAATTAGGTGAAACAATAACAAAGAATAAAACAAAATAAAATTAGAAAAATTATTAGAAAAAATAAAAATATAAATGAAACAACAAAAATGTAAAACAGAACAACAGCCAAAAAACAGAAACAAAGTGGGGGGGGGGGGACTCTAACCAAAAGGAGCAGAACAATAAAAAAGAATAGAAAATAAAATAAAATGAGAAAAATAAAAAAAAATTATTACAAAAGATAAAAATATAAATGAAACAACAACACCAAGGTTAAACAGAACCACAACAGCAAAAAAAAAAAAAAAAAAGCCCAGAAAAGGCCTTGCTGTTGGGGGGGCAGGGTTTAGCAGGGGGCGGGGCCTAGGCTCAGGACCTGCTGCAGGAAAAGGCCCTGGGGGGAGCGTGGGGGCGGTGGGACTTAGGCTCAGCATGGCTGGAGGGGTCCTCAGAGTACAGAGGTTTAGGCCTGGGACCCCAGCAGACTTGTGGGGAGCCAAGCAGGTGGGGGAAACCCTGGCCACTTTCTCCTCTGATCCCTTGATCCCCCAAAGGTCTCTCCCGGTCCCCTCTGATCCCTCGTTATGGGTGGGGCCCCTCTCAGTGTGGGAATCCCTCCCCTCCCCCAGCCATCCCTCAGGGGCACCAGTCCCGTCTATCCTCTACTTTTCCTCCCCTCTCCTTCCCCCCACATTCTTCCCAGTCACTCGGGGGTCCTCCTGTCCCCTTTCGTGTCTGAGGTCCCCCACCAGCGCCTGGTAGGTGCCCTAGTTGTGAGGAGACGTGGCGGTCTGCCTACTCTTGCCACCTGACTCTGCTCTTTGAGAATATCTGCTTTAAAGTCTTATATCCAGATTAGTGGCACAATTTCCTCAGATCCTATATTATCTTCTCATTCCATGTATGATAACAGAAATATACTTTGTAAATAACTGCATATTACAGACATTATTATGTTGGAGGATGATTATGATAATCAATAAAAGACTTGTAAGCAAAAAAATCTTATATTAAAGTGAAATTCAGCAGTGAGAATGTAACAAACATATTTAAAGAAGAAAATACATTAAATAAAACTTGTTTATGAAAGTATTTAAAGAGCTGAAGTCCAAGTAGCATATTACACAGTTTTGTATTATCGTTTCAACGGGGTCAGCGTTACCTGCTGATATTTTATTTTTAACTGTCACTATTCTACTCATCACGAGTGCAGCCTTTCAATTATCCTTACCTTTCTCCTAGAAAAAACCTTAGCTTTGCACCGTCAAATATGTAAAGAAAGAAACTTCTTGAAATTCATTTAAGGTATGTGCAAGCAAAAATGCTTGAATATCACTGCTATATAACACCTTCTCATTGTTAGGATTGAAAGGAACACTTGGGGACACCAAACTCATTTTGATAAGTACCCTCTCAGCTTATGTAATTTTAACAAATCGATTACATGTTTGTTTTCTCTTTAAAAAAACATTAAAATTATCAATAAAATTCTCAAAGAAAGAAAAGGTAAGTGCTGGCAAGGATGAGAATAAAAGGAAACCCCTATATACTATCAATGTGAATATAAAATCAATGCAGTCACTAGGAAAACAGTATGGACGTTTTCTCCAAAATTAAAAACTAGAACTACCATATGATCCAGCAATCTCACTTCCTGGTACATAGCCAAAGAAATTGAAATTAAGGTCTTTAACAGATATCTGCACTTCCATGTCCATTGCAGCATTATTCACAATAGCCAAGACATGGAAGCAATCTAAGTGTCCATCTATAGATGACTGGATAAAGAAAATGTCGGACATACATAAAATGGAATGTTATTCAACCTTAGAAAAGAACGAAATCCTGCCATTTGAGACAACATGGATGAACCTGGAGGACATTATGCTAAGTGAAATAAGCCGGATACAGAAAGGCATGCTACATAATATCACTTATATGAGGAACCTAAAATAGTCAATCTCATAGAAGCATAGAGTAAAATATTGGTTGTCGGGGACTGGAGAGAGGGGGAAATAGGGAGGTATTAGTCAAAAGGTAAAAGTTTCACTTATACCAGATGAATAAGTCCTAGAGATCTACTGTATAGCATAGTGCCTATAGATAATAATACTGTATTATATACCTTTGAATTTGCTAAAAGGATAGATCTTATGTTAAGCGTTCTTATCGCACACTAAAAAGAGAGCAGGTAAAAACTTTTAGAGATGATGGATATGTTTATGGCATAAATTGTGGTGTTGGCTTCACAGGTGTATATTTGTCTGCAAACTTATCAAATTGTATACATTAAATATGCATAAATTTTTGTATGCAAATAAATTGGTTTAAAAAAATAAGAGAAATGCACATAACTTCTGTGGGATCCTAGGCAAAAGTACATAACCTCCATATAATCAGTAGAAATATCAGACTAAAAATGAGGACAACTCTACTAAGTAACTGAAAATTATGACTCTGAAAATACCAAAATAATAAAAGATAAAGAAAGACTGAGGAACTGTCACATATTGGAGTAGACTAAGGGAACATGAAAACTAAATGTCATGTGAGATCTTTAGTTGGATCCTGGGATGGAAAAATGACATTAGTTGGAAAAAGTGACGAAATTTAATAATGTTTATAGATTTTTAATAGTATTGCATCACTACTAATTTCTTAGTTTTGATCATTAAACTATGGTTATGTAAGCGCTAACTTCAAGGAAAGCTGGGTAAACAGGTATATGGGAACTCTATGCTACATCTCCAACTTTTCTGTGTCTTAAATTTTTATTTTGAAATCTGTAAATCTGTATGTAAAAGTAAAACATTTTAAAAGGGCCCCCAAATTAACAAAATAACCCACATTTTTCCCTTCATTTCAAAATACTTTCAACAAAAATCAAATATAGGTCAGGTTCTGGGCGGGGTTATGTACATAAAGCACAGCCTTGGAGCTTGGCTGCCTTCACTTAAGTTTCAAGAACACATGTTTCTCAAGCTGTGTTTTGAGAATTTAGATCTAACTTACCCTTTGTCTATCCTATTATTAATAATTTAACTGATTCATTAATACTGATTCAACAAATTGTAATTCTTGGAGTAGAAAAATAAATGAAGTGTATTCTTACCATGTAAGACAATAAATCTCAAAATATAGTGTCCTTGAAGGGAGAGTCCCTATTAAAGTCTCAGAGTCAAGGACGCCACCTTAAAAGCCATGGTAGTTTGATGCTGGGAAAGCAAGCTCCTAAGGTAATTGTGATAAACATTAATATTTAAGGACCACAGGTAAAGACTGCATAGATCATTAAAGTATAAAACATTGTTGTATTACTTTTGTATATTTAAATGCCCTAATTCTTTTAAAAGAGTGGAAAAGTTTAGAGAAACATCTGCAGAAAAGAAGATACTGAAGTGTTCTTGAAGAATGAGTTTGAATTTACTAGAGAAAGTAGATCATTCCAAGGATAGGAAGCATCATATAAAAGAGCACAGAGCACCTATGAAATGATACTTTAAAGAAAAAAATCACATCTCAACCTTCAACAGCAGATTCGGGGACCAAATTAATTTGTATTTTGTGACTTTAAAAAAAAAGTCATTAAATGAATGAGCACCAAGTGATTTTTCCTAAGTTTGAATTTAAGAAGATGTCTTTAAGACATATGAAAGTGAATAAAATAAATAAGAATCAGGTATAATTCATTATATAAAATACATTTTTTTGGAGTGATAGTAGATTTAAGAAAAGTTGAGAAGAACATAGTTTCTTTACACCCTTCATCCATTTTCTCAACAGCCTAACAATAAATTTGTCAAGTTATCATGCTCTAAAGTTAACATATTACATTCATGATTCAGTTCTTTTCCATAACCATGACACATCTGTCAAAAATTTAAAAGTGATACAATTAACTAAACTTCAGATTTCTCCGGTTTTTCCATTTTTTCTGTTCAGGAACAATTCTGGGATACCAAATTGCATTTAGACCAATTATCTTTTAAAATGTCATATGCTTTATTGATCTGATATGTTTAAAGTGAAAGGTTGAGTCTGAACAAGTTTTTTAATAGACTAACTACCTTACAAAGTCGGTACAAATATAGTAACAGAAAATAGTATTAAATACTTTGAAGACAGGTCAGGATGCCTAATAAAAAGATGTATCAATGGTAAGTATTGTAACAGATTAAGTTAAAAGATCTATCTGTATCTATCCATCCATCCAAATGAAACAAATCAAGACCCGTGTTACATTTCAATAATAGGTGTATAGTCTATTGTTTCTATTCAGTTATACTCTGAAATGAGAGCAAATGCTAAACCCTGCTGATTTCAACATAGCTAATCAGAGCTGTGACATTTGGTAGTAATATAAGAATTTAAATTCAAACTCCAGAATTCTAATCATAAATGTATTTGAGTAACGTCTGAATGCGTGTTTGCTTGAGAAAAATAACTGAATTCAATCATTTTACAATGTGTTATAGAACATTTGTGATTCAAGTTGTGAAATTTAAGAACATGTCCTCTGTGAATATTTCAGACTAATATTATATATTTCTTGTCCCATTTTCTGTCCAATTTAATATTTGATTCTGTCATTTCCTTTATCACAATTACTCCAACATTCCAAAAATCAGGTAGTTTTAAAATGAGTTTTACATGTTTTTTCTGTGATATCTGAATATATATTATCATGGCCAAGGTCTTATATATCACACAATTTTTTCTTTAACATGGTAACACAATTGACAGAACTGCCTATAAATTACTTTCTTGAAAAACAGAAAAATTCAAGTTCCAGAGAATGACTATATTGCTAAAGGCTAAACTACAGAACAATAAAAACACCAATTTAACTCACTACCAAATGGACCATTACAAGCACTCAACTAGTAAACACACTTCTGAGTTTTCATTTTTGTTTTAAGATACCAACTTACCAGTAGTTCACGCCTTAAAATGGTGGACACAGTAGGGAATTTTGAGTTAGAACATACAGAGTAAGGTATTGGTTTATTCATTCTTATTACAGAAACACATAAATAAGCTTTTACCAATCAATTTTTTTTGTTACACTGTAGTCAAATTTCCTCATGATATTCTAACAGTGATTAACTATGCACACTATTTTTTTTTTTTTCCCTACAGTTTCTCTCTTTCTGATGGGTAGAAATGTGTTACATTCTCTTGTTTCCTTGAAATTCTTATTTCTTGAGGAATATGCAATGTAATGGACAACTTTGTTATTTATATATCATTGTATTTTATGATGCCTTTGAGTATAATATTTTCACTCATTCAAAATTTATATTTCTTATTACAGTTTCTATTGAGTCATTTTTTATTTTAATGTTTTACTTAATGTGTATATGTAGGTTATTTTTCCAAAGCAACTGGATGTTGTTGTCATTAACTAAGATGAGAAAACGACAAGTAGTATAGGGTTTAAAGGGAATATCATGAATTTTAGACATAATTTTGAGGTGTCTATTAGACATTCAAGTGGAAATGCTAAGTAGGTAGCTGGATATGAGTCTAAATCTAGGGCAGAGGTTCAGACTAGAGATAAAAATTTGGAAGTCATCAGTTAACAGATGGCATTTCAAATCATTGACCTTGAATGAACTCATCAAAGGATGTGTAGAGTAAGGAAGAGGTGAGTTCCCAGGACTGAGCCATAAGACATGCCAGTTTAGAGGCTGAGATGAAAAGAAGTAACAGAGTATCATAAAGAGAAGTGTCAAACTAGGAAGGAGGAAAGCCAAGAATGTACAGAATTATGGAAACCAAAAGTAGAAAATGTTTCAAAGAAAAGGAAATGACCTATTTACCAATGCTGGGGAAATATAATTAAAAGCAAAATATTCTTCCAAGCAGAAATCCTCTCCAAAAAGATAGTAGAGAAAGAAAAGACTTTACTACTGAGTAGGTATTAAACCAAAATGTGATGGTGTCACATGCAATTCACTAAGAGACTGCAAAAACCGAATGAATTCCCATCCTTTTATATAGCCAAGCAGATAGACCCCTTACACACATGTCTTAAGATAAACTATATCTAGTCATCAAGTAAGAGAAATTGACAGCACCATCTGTGACACATCTGTGATCCTAACTTTACCAGGTAATTGGAGTGTCCATTTGGGTTGGCTAATTGGCTTTATCCAGAGAAGAAACAAAATTTTCATCTCTTTATGGCAGAACTAGTTTCCAACTTGGAGCAAGGTATCCACCAAAGTTAGCCTCCTATCCTTCCATAGAAACTGGAAGATAGGGGTGCTATCAGCCTCAATGTTTACACTCCAAAGAGATGGCTTCCAGGGACTTGAGAAAAATATTCCTATATCATAAAGCTGACAACGTCCCATCTAGTTTTCAGAAGAATTAATATACATTTCAAAGAGAGGAGAAAGTACTTACAAATTTTCTAAATTACAAGTCTTCTGAAGTAAATGCTCTAAGGAAAAAAAAAAGGTGAGGGGAGAAGTCGCTTTCCTTATTTTCAACAAGAAAAAATAAGCCTCTGATCTTTCATTTTTATTTGTCCTACATCAAATAATGCTTATAAGATAAATAAAATAAGGATTGAGAATCAAAATTTAGATTAAGGTGACTGACAAAAACTGCTTTAGTGGGGCAGAAAGGGCAAATTTTTATTACAGGCATACCTCATTTTATTGCACTTAGCTTTACTGTGCTTCACAGACATTTCATTTTTTATAAATTGAAGGTTTGTAGCAACCCTGTATTGAGCAAGTCTACCAGTGCCATTTATCGAACAGCATTTGATTACTTCATGTCTCTGTGTCACTTTTTGGTAATCCTCGCAATGTTTCAAACTTTTCCACTATTATTATATTTGTTATGGTGATCTGTGATAAGTGATCTTTGATGTTACTATTGTAATGGTTTTTGGGTGCCATGAACCTCGCCCATATAAGACAGTGAACAGTTAAGAAATGCTGTATGTGTTTTGATTGCTCTACTGACCAACTGTTCCCATTTCCCTCCCTCTCCTCAGGCTTCCCTGTTCCATGAGACACAAAAATATTGAAATATCTAGATCGGCATCTAAGTGCTCAAGTGAAGGAAAGAGTTGTGTGTCCCTCACTTTAAATCAAAAGCTAGAAGTGGTAAGCTTGGTGAGAAACACATGTCGAAAGTCAAGACAGGGTGAAAGCTAGGCCTCTTATACTAAAAAGCCACATTGAGAATGCAAAGGAAAAGTTCTTGAAGGAAATTAAAAGTGCTACTCCAGTGAAAACAAAAATGATAAGAAAGAGAAAACAGCCTTATTGCTGATATGGAGAAAGTTTTAGTGGTCTAGATAAAAGATCAAACCAGGTACAACATTCCCTTAAGCCAAAGCCTAATCCAGAGTAATGTTCTAACTCTCTTTAATTCTATGAGGGCTGAGAGAGGTGAGGAAGCTGCAGAAGAAAAGTTTGAAGCTAGCAGAAGTTGGTTTATGGAAAGAAGCCATCTCCATAACATAAAAGTACACGGTGAAGCAGCAAAAACTGCAGCAAGTTATCCAGAAGTTCTAGCTAAGATAATTAATGAAAGTGGTTACAATTAACAATAGATTTTCAACGTAGATGTAAGAGCCTTATATTGGAAGAAAATGCCATCTAGGACTTTCATAGCTAGGGAGGAGAAGTCAATGCCTGCTTCAAAGCTTCAAAGGATGGGCTGAATTTCTTGTTGAGGGCTAATGCAGCTGGTGACTTCAGGTTGAAGCCAATGCTTATTTACCATTCTGAAAATCCTACGGTCCTTAATAATTATGCCAAATGTACTCTGCCTGTGCCCTATAAGTGGAACAACAAAGACTGGACGATACCACATCTGTTTACAACGTGGAGAACTACTGCTCAGAAAAAAAAAAAGATTATTTTCAAAATATTACTGCTCATTGACAATGTACCTGGTCACCTAAGAGCTGTGATGGAGAGGAACAATAAGTAAGATTAATGCTGTTTTCATGCCTCTAATACAACATCCATCCTGCAACCCACGGACCAAGGAGTAATTTTGACTTTCAAGTCTTATTAAGATATATATTTTATAAGGCTATAACTGCCTTAGATAGTGATTTATCTGATGGATCTGGGCAAAGTAAATTGAAGACCTTCTGGAAAGCACTCACCATTCTAGAAGCCATTAAGAACACTTGTGATTCGTTGGAAGAGGTCAAAATGCCTACATTAACAGGAGCTGGGAAGAAGTTGATTGCAACCCAAAGGATGACTTGGAGGGGTTCAAGACTTCAGTGGAGGAAGGAATTGCAGACGTGGTGGAAACAGCAAGAGAACTAGAATTAAAAGTGGAGCCTGAAGATGTGATGAACTGCTACAATCTCATTATCATATCATAAAGGAAGAGGAGTTGCTTCTTATGGTTGAGCAAAGAAAGAAAATGGTCTCCTGAAATGGAATCTACTCCTGGTGAAGATGCTCAGAAAATTGTTGAAGTGACAACAAAAGATTTAAAGTATTACATAAACTTAGTCGATAAAGCAGCAGCTGAGTTTGAGAGGATTGACTCCACTTTTGAAAAAAGTTCTACCGTGGGTCAAATGCTATCAAATAGCATGCTTCAGAGGAATCATTAGTGAAAGGGAGAGCCAACTGATGCGGCAAACTTCATTGTCTTATTTATTTATTTTTATACACATATTTTATTTTATTTTATTATTTTTTAAAATTTTTATTTATTTATTTTTGGCTGTGTTGGGTCTTCGTTTCTGTGCTAGGGCTTTCTCTAGTTGTGGCAAGTGGGGGCCACTCTTCATCGCGGTGTGCGGGCCTCTCACTATCGTGGCCTCTCTTGTTGTGGAGCATAGGCTCCAGACGTGCAGGCTCAGTAGTTGTGGCCCACGGGCCTAGTTGCTCTGAGGCATGTGGGATCTTCCCAGACCAGGGCTCGTACCCGTGTCCCCTGCACTGGCAGGCAGATTCTCAACCACTGCGCCATCAGGGAAGCCCCATTGTCTTATTTTAAGAAATAAACCATCCCAACTTTCAGCAACCTTCACTCGGATCAGTCAGCAACCATCAACTTGAAATTCTATATCGAAAATTAATGAATGTCATGCATTGTGTTAGGTGCTAAGGAATTAAGCACAAGTAAGACATGATGGCCACTTCAAGAAGCTTATATTCTTCTGAGGGAAGCAGAAAATATGGTATTAATTTTTCCAATAACTGTAAGTTGTTAAAAGTACTTAAAAGAAAAATCAATGCTTTAAGATAGAGAGTAACAAAAGACTCTTGAATGCCATCTGATCCTGAAGGAAACTTACTGTTAAAGAAAAAAAAAATATTCATGACATTTGTTAAAGATGGTAAGGCAGGCTTTATTCAGGGGCCATAGTGATAAGTATAAGAACCATTGCAATGGGATTTTGCAATAGGGGAAAGAGATTGGGCTCAGCTCCAAATACAACAAGGAAAATAAGGAATTGATAGCCAAGGAGCAAAGTGGGGGTGGGGGGTTAAGTGAATGGAAAATTACTAAGCAGAAACACCATGGGTAAGAGGTATTCTGGCTTACCTGATCTAACAGGTTTCTTGCGGAAGACAGGCCAGGGTGATCAGATATCACTTGGGGGATGGTGAAGGATAAGGAAACCCATCAAATATCAAAGGTGATCAGATACCAGTGGCAGGAGGGGCCTGGTTAAACTGACTTAGCAGTGTTCTTGCTAAACTAGATTTTACAAGAAAGTGCACAGATAGTCCTAGGAGAAGGTTCAGGAGCCTGACTAAAGTTTGGTCAAGCAGAGTTTGTCAATACACAGATACTATGTTCTTCACCTTTTGTAATCCATGCATTTTCAGTCAGGTGACTGTGCTGGTCCAAGCAAAGATGCCTCCAGAATTAAATTTTGGTGTTCTAACTCAGTTATTTGTGAAAGAAGGAAACAAAAGGAGAATTATTTTCTAAGAGTCTAGCCAGTCAAAGATTACACCCTGGGACTTCCCTGGTGGCATAGTGGTTAAGAATCTGCTTGCCTTCATCCCAGCTTACCCTTCCCACTCCCCGTGTCCTCAAGTTCATTCTCTACGTCTACGTCTTTATTCCTGTTCTGCCCCTAGGTTCTTCAGAACCATTTTTTCTTTCTTTTTTTTAGATTCTATATGTATGTGTTAGCATACGGTATTTGTTTTTGTCTTTGTAAAATAGATAGCTAGTGGGAAGCAGCCACATAGCACAGGGAGATCAGTTCAGTGCTTTGTATCCACCTAGAGGGGTGGGATAGGGAGGGTGGGGGGGAGATGCAAGAGGGAGGAGATATGGGGATGTATGTATATGTATAGCTGATTCACTTTGTTATAAAGCAGAAACTAACACACCACTGTAAAGCAATTATACTCCAATAAAGATGTTAAAAAAAAAAAAAAATCTGGCTGCCAGTGCAGGGGACATGGGTTCAATCCCTGGTCCAGGGGGATCCCAAAGGCTGCGGAGCAACTAAGCCCGTGCGCCACAACTACTGAGACTGCACTCTAGAGCCCGTGAGCCACAACTACTGAAGCCCGTGCGCCTAGAGCCCATGCTCTGCAACAAAGAGAAGGCACCACAATGAGAAGCCTGCAAACCACAATGAAGAGTAGCCCCCGCTCGCCACAACTAGAGAAAGCCCGCAGGCAGCAACAAAGACCCAACACAGCCAAAATATAAATAAAATTAAAAAAAAAAAGATTATATCCCAAGAAGTAATCAGATATTTATCAAAGGAAGGAGAGGCTAGAGACTGAAAATTTTTCCAAAGGTCATATCAGTTATGTTTGCCTCCTATGCTTCTATTTAATAAATCTAGGACTTTGAAGCATAATGATACTCCCAACTTAAATTATACTATCCCTTTTCAGTGACTTTGGTGGTTGATAGAATCACATTTATGAAGCTAGACTGTCAACCCCTTGGTAGTAGGATTTATAAATACTCATGCATAAGTTAAAACAGACAGACAAATGAAACAAACTGACCTCTGTTCACACACCCACATGTGACAGAAATCTAGAGTGGAGTCTGGAATTATTTTTTCAAGAAATCTCCAAGATCCTTCGTTCTAGTCAAACTGGTCTCATCCCTATGCTCTGTTCAATAGCCTCCTCTATTTTTATCTTATCTTCCTTTTTCCATTAGGCAGGAATGTCTATTACCTTCTCTTTTAGTGTAGAAATCAAAGGACACATCCTATGAGTCAGAGCCTGTCTTAAGTGCTGGGGATACAGAGACAACTAAGACATGAGGCTGATTGTTGCTGTGGTTAAGATTGTGGGGTTTGGTGTTACATAAACAGGTTTGAGTCCTGACTCTATCACTTAACTACATCACCTAGGCAAAATATTAATATCTCTGAGCCTGAGATTACTTTATATAAAATATAAAGAATCATGGCATTTACTCAACGGGCTGTAACAGGCATAAAATGAGTTGTGTATGCTTATAAGTTTAGTTGCAACTGTTAGAACTAGATCTCATGATGGCTCACATAACTGAAAAGTCTAGGATAAGCTTTTAGAAACAGCTGCGTCCAAGGGTCTCAAATTATGCTGTAAGATTCAATTCTTTTTCCATCTTTGGGTTCTGCTTTCTTCTGCTTAGCCTTTACCCCCAAGAGTCTTCTTCATATGGTGGGCTCCAGCAGAACCATCAGGGTCACATTTTCCTCTGACACAGTAAACATACCAAAGAATATCTTTCTTCCCAAGAGTTACCACAAAATTCTGGGACTGATCCTCATTGGGTTCATCTGGGTAATCTTTGACCCAGAGATCACGGCCAGGAATGTATGTGTTGATAGCTACAACCCAGGCCCACCAACTGAAACCGCATGGATTCTGAGTGGGCATGGTAGGTGGCTCTCCAAAGTAAAATTTGGGTGTTGGTACCAAAAGCAGAGGAAAACAGGTACTAGCAGGCAAAAATAAATGATGTTCACCAAAGCAGGTTACTACAGCAGATACACAGCATGTTAATATAGTACCTGGTGTATAACTATTTGGAAAATGATTTTAAAAGATACATTTACCTGGTTTCCCATATTAATGGAGAAGGAAAACTGTAAATTAACATCGTGAAAGGAAAACCAAGAGTATGAGTGACTAAAAGAAGTGTTCACTTTTTCTTTTTTTTTAAAGGATTGTTTGCTCTTTAATAGTCCCTGAGAGTAACATTGAATGACAGTACAGGACAAAAGAAGATGTCCTTAATCGTAACTCCACGTACACTGTACATTGTAACTCTGTATATGCTTTTGCAAAGGTAGCTGGGTATACAACTATTTTAGAATATTTCTATCCCAAATTGTTTAGTTAATTTTTGGATCTTTAAGTGTGAAGGTTGACAACACATTCATCAATTCTCTAGGAAGATCAGATTATAGACGTTCTCCTGTATTTCTTTGGTGTCCTCTTCAGTGTCTATCACTCTTGTAGACGGAGTAGGAACTCTCTAAGTACATGTTGATAGTTTCTAAGGTCAATAAAATAGTGTAAGGATATTTACAAATCTACTAAGGGACATTTACTAATTTAAATTAGCTGACATCATGTCCAATACTATATTTGCCACTTGTTTTCTCAGGGCATGTACTAGAAAAAGCAACTTTTGCTGCATGTACAAAAACCACTCTAACTATAAAGGCGTAAACACATTTAAAGTAAAAGTAAAAATAAGATATATCATCATTAATCGTTAAGTAGGTAAGAGTGGCAATATTTATATCAAACAAAATAGACTTGAGGACACATACATGACCAGGGCTATGAGAGACTTTTAATAGTAATAAAAGGGTCAGTTAATCCAGAGCACATGACAATCTTAAATGTTTATGTTCTCATAACAGGTATTCAACTTACTAAGCAGCAGCTTATAGAATTTAAAAGACAAATAGACAGTTCCAGGAATTTCAACACTGCAGCAAAAGTTGGGCCCTGCTTTTTTATTTTATCTTACTTTTTTTGTCTTTTATTTGAAATATTTAGAACATTTATAATCAAGGTAATTATTTATATGTTTGGATTTAAATCTAATATCTGGTTACTCATTTGTTATTTGTAATCTCATTCTTTGCTCCTTTATTCCTCTTTTCCTGCCTTTATTTGTAACAGTTTTATTGAGGTGTAACTGACATACAAAAAGCCGTACATATTTAAAGTGTACAACCTGGTGTTTTAATATAAGTATACACCTATTAAGCCATCAACACAGCCAAAATAGTGAACATTTTTACCATCCACAAAAGTTACCTTGTTCCCTTATCTATTTCTTCCTTTTGTCCTCTCTCACATGATCTTTTTCCCAGGCAAGCACTTATCTGCTTTCTGTCCCTCTAAGTTACTTTCCATTTTCTATAATTTTACATAAAAAGAATAACACAATATGTACTCATTTTAGGGGAGGTTCTGGCTTCTTTTACTTAGCACAATGATTTTATTTTTTAATTTTTATTCGAAAATTTAGTATGTTTATTTATTTATTTTTAAATATTTATTTATTCATTTATTTGGCTGCGCCGGGTCTTAGTTGCCGCATGCGGGATCTTTGTTGCGGCATGCAGGATCTTTAGATGTGGCATGTGAACTCTTAGTTGCGGCATGTGAACTCTTAGTTGTGGCATGTGGGATCTAATTCCCTGACCAGGGATCAAACCCGGGCCTCCCGCATTGGGAGCACGGAGTCTTAGCCAATGGACCACCAAGGAAATCCCAAAGGTTTAGTATTTTTAAAATGTCAACTATCTCATTCATAATGTCTTTTATATTGATTAATGCTGACACAACAATATTTTGGATATACTGGCTTAAACAAAATATATTATTAAAATTAATTTTACCTGTGTTTTTGTTTTTGTTTTGTTTTGTTTTTGTTTTTTTGGTTGTGCCACACAGCTTGTGGGGTCCCAGTTCCCCGACCAGGGATCGAACCCAGGTCCCTGCAGTGGAGGCATGGAGCACCAACCACTGGACCACCAGGGCATTCCCTTACCTGTTCTTTTTTAATGTAGCTAGTAGAAAATTTAAAGTTACATTTGTTTTGGGAAAACTGGTGAAATCTGAATAAAGTTGATAGTGTTGTGCCATTGTTAATTTCTTAGTTTTGGCAAACGTACTGTGGTTATGCAAGATGTTAACCTTAGGGGAAGCTGGGTGAAGAGTTTACTGGAACTCTCTGTACAATCTTTGCAACTTTTCTATAAATCTAAAATGTTTCCAAAATGAAAAGTATAAAATACCCCCTCCTATTACATGTGTGATTATACTATATTTCCATTGGAGAAACATACAATAGAATAATATTTCTACCACAGAGCTTAAAACAGTTCTCTAAGAGGTATTATTGTCATCTCATGGGTGAAAAAAAACAGTGCTCAGAGGGCTTAATCAGCAGGATTTGGGACCTTGTCTTTTGGGGCCCTGTCTGGCTTCTTTTACTTAGCACAATGATTTTAGAGTCACACATTAGGTAGCACATATCAGCAGTTCATTCCTCTTTCTTGCTGAGTAGTATTCTACTATATGGTTATACTGTAATGTGTTTTGAAGGACATGGAGTTGCTTTGAGCTTTCTCCCTGTTGATGGACATCTGAATTACTAAGATTTTTCAGCTACTAAAACTAAAACTGCTATAAACATTCATGTACAAGTCTATGCATGGACATAAACTTTGATTTCTCCTGGACATATACATATTTTTTTGATTTTGTGTAGAAATGGTGTTTATTTATTAAATAATATTTCTCCCTTGGCCAGTGAAGCCAGTGAGGTCAGGAGATACCTTTATGGAAAGGTTTTGAACTAAAATTTAACTTTTAAATAGATATTGGATGATTGAGGTCATCTATTTCTTCTTTAGTGAGCTTTGTAGTTTGTATCTCTCAAGAAACTTGTCTCTTTCATCTGAACTACTGAATTTATTGTTGTAGTTGTTTCAGTATATTCCCTTTATTATCTGTTTAACATAAGTTGAATGTGCAGTAATGCCAACTTTCTCATTTCTGTTATTGGTAATTTGTATCCTTTCTTCTGCTTAGGTAGAATTTTACGAAGTTCATTGATCTTAAAGAGACTGCTCTTGATTTAATCATGTATTGTTTTGCTTTGTTTTTCTTTATTTTCTTTATTTTATTTCTTCCATAATCTTTATTTTTTTTTATTCTCCTTACTTTGTATTTAATTGGCTCTTCTTTTCTAGTATCCTATGTTGGATGCTGAGGTCAGTAATGTGAGTTCTTTCTTCTTTCCTGTAGGCATGTAGTACTATCATTTCCCCTTAAGTTCTGGTTTATCGATAAATAATTCCAAATTTCCCTTTTGATTTCTTCTTTAACCCGTGTATGGGTTTCCTCCTACCATCACGTGGACTAAACATTATCTTAATATTTCATTTGTTCTCTACTTTTATCTTTCTAGCTATATATTTGTCTTCTTTTTAGCAATTACTGTATTGTTTACTGAATGTACCTTTAATCATCACCATTTTTCTTTTCATAAAAATATGCAGTATTATATATTAAGTTAGACACTTTCAACAATATACTTCATTTCTTCCCACCTTTTGTGTTATCATAATATATTAAATATCCATGTTTTAAACACAAAATTATATACATTTTATTTAAACATTCAATTATCTTTGAAATAAATATTTAATTAGAAAAATAAGTATTTTACATTTTATCACATATTTACCACTACTAACACTATTAATTTTTGGGGGTAGATAGAACTTTTATTCTGATATCATTTCCTTCTGGTTTAAGAACCATCTTTTACATTCCCTTTAGTGCAGGTCTCCGAGCCACAAGTTTTCTGAGTTCTCTTCTGTCTGAAAATATTTTTTTTTGGCCTAAATTCTCTAAAGATATTTTAGTTGGGTATAGAATTCTAGGTTTCTCTCTCTCTCTCCCCTCTCTCCCTCTCTCTCGCTCTCTCCTCCCTTCCTCTTGCTCTTTCTCTCCCCTCAGTACATTAAAAGGACATTTAACTATCTTCTGACTTGCATACTTTCTAATGAAAAACCTGCTGTCCCATTAGTTTCGCTGTATGAGTTGTGTCATTTTTTCTGTTTCTCTTCACCATTAGAATATTGTAGCTCAATTTTAATGTGTCTTATCATGATTGGCTCTACATTTATCCTGCTTGGGACTGGCTGATATTCTTTGATCTCTGAATTTCTGATTTTCAGCTACAGTTGAAAGAATTCAGCCATTATTTCTTTCAGTCTATTCTATTTTCCTCTGGGATTTCAACTGCACATATAATACACTGCTTGGTAGTCTCCCAAAGGTCTCTAGTACACTTCTCTTCAGTATTTTTTTGTCTCTGTTCTTCAGTTTGGGGATTTATATTGCTATGTCTTCAAATTCATGGATTTTGTTTTATAATGTCTAAATTTAATCCAATCAAATATATTATTTCTAATATTATTCATATCTGTGTTTAATTTTTTTGTTATATCTTTTATTTCTCTCTATATGTGTAGGCTTACCTTTAAATCTCTGAATATATTCTGAATATTTACAACAGCTTATTTTACTCCTTTACTACTAATTCCATTTTCTGTTTTATTTCTTTATCTGTTTTTATTGACTGATTTTTAAAATATTTATTGGTAATATTTGCTTCCTTTTCATGTATAGCAATATTTTATTGAATCTTCAGCATAATGTCTTTCTGTTTGTATTGTAAATTTTCAAATCTTCATGCTTTCCTGATGCCTCAACGTCCCCACAAACTGTCTATGAACACCTTGCCCAGGTGTCCAGCTTTACCAGTGTGATAAAACTGGTCTCTACCACAAGTTCCTCTTCTTGTCCTCCCCTGACTGTGACCTAGTGATGTTCAAATCCACCAACAAAATCCCCTCACACTGTTTGCTTGTGTATCTTACCCTGACCCAAATAAATGCACTTGCCCATGGGTCTTTGCTCTCTCCCAGATCCCCACCTGCTTGGTTGAGCCATCTCTCTACTATGGCTCCCATATGGCCCCCTCCTTTGCATGCTGTGCCTCTGTCTTCTAAGAACCATGATTATAATAAATCCTTTAATTTTATATGACTCTCCAAGTATAATTTCTGCAGCTCTGTTGAGATGATCCTTAAAGACCTCACAAAGGAGACTTACTCTATCATTTTGAACACATTGTTCTTGTCTGATGGATATTTTGTATTATTTTAAAGGAGTATTTATGTTACTTGCAGATCAGCTTGATCTTTTTCAAGATTTTTTGGTTTTGTTTTGCTTTTTAAAGGTGTGTCTAGAAGAACACCCTTTATTCAGGGCTATTTAAATCATACTACTATGATACTATGATGTTACCATCTTGAGATCTCTTAAGAATATCCCAAATATTTGATGAGGTCTCTATAATCAGGATGACAGAAACTTGAGCAATTTTTTGTTCTTTGTGAACTCTAGGGAATTGTTCACTTATAGCTTCCCAGAAAATGTGCTTTTCCTGGCAATAGTTCTTTGCTAACCCCGTGGAATTTTTTCTATATATGTGCAGATTGGTATATAGTCAAAGACTTAAGGGGATCCTATGCAGTTTTCTGGAACAGAGCCTCTTCAAAGTTGCATCCACTGTGGCCCTATGTCCTCATATTCTAGCTACATTGGCTCCCCCATACTCTGATATTTATCTCTTTTGATTCTGATATTATTTTCCCCTTAATTCATCTAGACCACCAGATTTTTTGATTTTGGTGTTCTTCCTTTCTTTACTTACAGTCAGGAAATTTCCCCTTGGCAGACAGCTGGAACAGTAGCTGTAAGATTGACCTTATTCATTTTTCTCCTTGCTGAAACCAGAGTCCATGCTGACTATTGTGCAATGTCTTAGAACTGTTGCTTCACATATTAAGCACAATTTTATAGTTGCTTATGACAGAGTACAAGTCCTTTAGTAGTTATGATTTCAAATTTACAAGCAGAAGTGTTCTCATCTGTTTTCAATGTAACATATTGATATATTTAGTTAAAACGGATGAAAAGACATCAAAAGTAATGAAAAATGTATGACTGAAATGTTTAGCAACTCTGGCCCCTACCCAGGAATTTGCCCTCAATGACTTTCTCACCTTATTAAAACTAACTACACGACAGATCTGGCATTTATTATCATCATACAGCTTCCAATATCACTGCCTGACTCAGATTCACAAGAAACCAGTTCTTTCCGGTATTTATTTCTTATTTCAGTACAGAATACAGTGGGGTGTATTCTGTCTCCCTTCAAATATGCATTTGGCTGTGATACCAGGTCAAGGTGAAAATCCATGAAAATCCTGTCCTTACTATTGGAAGGTGGACCCACTGATTTGTGGTGCCTATACAGTGAAGAGAAAAGGCTACACTGAAGATGAGGCTTTGAGTATTTGTACATCCCTAGTATATAGCATGAGGAGAAAAATTTTTTAAAGTGTAAGAAAGTTGTTTCCTGGGCTTCCCTAGTGGCGCAGTGGTTGAGAATCTGCCTGCCAATGCAGGGGACACGGGTTCGAGCCCTGGTCTGGGAAGATCCCACATGCCGCAGAGCAACTGGGCCCGTGAGCCACAACTACTGCGTCTGAGCGTCTGGAGCCTGTGCTCCGCAACAAGAGAGGCCGCGACAGTGAGAGGCCTGCGCACCGCAATGAAGAGTGGCCCCCGCTCCCCACAACTAGAGAAAGCCCTCACACAGAAACGAAGACCCAACACAGCTAAAAATAAATAAATAAATTTATTAAAAAAAAAAAAGAAAGTTGTTTCTTTTACTCTTATAAACCTACAGCAGGAAAGGACAAATTCCAGTATATTGCTCTATTCTGAGTAGTTAAGGGAATCCTTTATGTAACCAACTTTTAAGGTAACTACCTATTACTTTTGTACTTGCTGAGCATAATAGTCATAAACTCATAACAACTAAAACTTCAATAGAGGGTAAATTCCAAACCCGGAACCAAAATAATTTGTCAAAATCAAAGTCCTGATTAACAAATATTTAAAAGTTGCCTATTAAAATGATTCTGTTTGAAAGGATTTTGATCGTCTCATGTGCATGGAACAAATGGCACTCAACAATTTTTTACACTTAATCCCTGATTGAAAATGATGGTATGCCTTGTTATAGAGAACATCTTATGGCAGTACTCAAAGTGGTCTGAACTGGGGAGTGATATGTAAAATTAAATTAGGAAAGAAATAAATTATATGAAATTAAACTGTTGAAAATTTTGAGAGAATACACCAAAGTCATGAGAGAATATATAACTGTTTAGAATATTAATAGATCCTGTATTAGAGCATTATGACCAGGGAACAAGTAAAATATGTGTAAAATATAAATTATTTTACCTGAAATGGAGGGTTTAGGAGATATTAACTAAAACGATTCAACTTGTGTTAATGTAGGATCTGTATTCAACATGTGCCAGGGATTCCTGGTTGATAAATAAAATTGAATAAAGTCTATTATGTGCCAGAATAAATTTCAAGTATTTTTTACTTATTTCACTTGTTTTACCCCTCCACATGATCCTATGAAGCTTCTAATATTATGTTTACTTTATTACACATGAAATTTAAAGCTAAGAAAAATTACTAATATCAACCATTCATTAAACATTTATTGATCAACTCCAGGAAATGTGGCATAGTAAAACAAGGACAGACTTTGGGTAGAGAGGCATACTCTACTGGCTGTGTGTCCTTTTGTTAAGTTAATTAATCTCTCTGTGCTTCAACTTATTCAACTTTAAAATGACTCTAACACTTACCTTTTGGGACAATATAAATGTTAACAATCATATATAATATATACTAGCCATATATATATATATATATAGTATATATTGACTCAAGTAGTTCATCCATACCAGATATTCTAAATGCAGTAATGGACATATCTATTACTTTTATGGCAAGTTGGCAGGCACTATATGAGATACCTTGCATTCATCTTCTTATTTGAATGAACCCTTCTATTTCTGATGAATTGGAATTATTACACTGATGAGGAACCCAAAGCTCAGATAGTGAAAGTAATTGCACTGCTTTATTTATTCACTCTGTAACATTTATGGAGTCCTTGTTACATATTAAATACTATACAAACTTCTTGGGATTCAAAGATGAATAAAGTTCATGATCAAATAAATGGGCAGTAATGTATATAAGTGTATTAAGTAGCAACCTATACCAAAAGGTCCTGAGATTGGTAGAGGGCACTGTGGTTTAACAGCGATTTCACTTATATTATTTTATACTGTTAGATAAGTAAGATAGGGCTGTTATTTTAAAATCATATAGAAGCTGATGTTTCTAGCAGTGTGTGACTCAAGTTAGAGATCATGGTTATTATGCATGCTGGAAATAGAGAAGAAATTGTCATGAGAATGGGCAGAGTGGGAATTTGGCATAAAATAATATTAATTAGCTATTGCAGTATCTTTGTCTACCTTATCAGCGGTTGACCTCCATTCTACACCAACCTAATTCCCACTCAAATAGTTTTTTGTTGACTTTGCAGAAAAGACAACAAAAAAAGGTGAGACACTTTTTGATTCAGGGAAACAACAAAAAATCATTAAATATTTCTTCTCCAATACTTATCTGTATGTGATAACCCTAATTTATAGTCATCGCTTTAGTAATTGATTATGAAAACTATCTTTCAAAAGTAAGTTGAAAAAACTACTATATATAAAACAGATAACACGGACATACTGTATAGCACAGAGAACTCTACTCAATATTCTGTAATAATCTATATGAGAAAAGAATCTGAAAAAAAATGGATATATGTATATGTATAAATGAATCACATTGCTGTACACCTGAAACTAACACAACATTGTAAATCAACTATAGCCCAATATAAAATAAAAATTAAATTAAAAAAAAGTTAAAAAATCAATTTAAAAAGAGTGATAAACTGTTGGTTTAAATACGTCTTTAAATCAAAACAAGGTATTTTAGGACTCTCATAATTAAACACAGTATTTTATATACTTGCAACTTATATAGATTGTATTCATATTACAAAAGTATGAACAAACTTATCTTAAAATGCTTGGTGTTAATCTAAGACAAAGTATAAATGTCAATCTAGATATTTATACTTTTGCTGCAACTTCACTCTATAGTCGCTTTAAACTTTATTCTTTATAAAAATTTAATAGTGTTTCAAATTTAATCACTTTTGTCCTGCTGTTCTGCAGAATAATACAGAAATATGCTTATGCTTAAGCTAGATACCACATCTTGAGAGTGTGTTTTTAAAATTCTTATCTATTGGGATACCAATAGGTTGAAATTTATCTTCTATAGACTGTTTTGATTTGATCTTTTAAAAGTCTTTAATCTAGAAAATAAAGATTTTAAGTAAACAAATTAACTGAAGTATTATAAATGTCCAAAATGTTTCTGCTTCTGGCATTTCACAATTTAAGATCTTGTTTGTAAGAAGTATTCTCACTATAATGGAGACTGAAAATGGAATATTTTTGACATCAAAAGGGACCTTCAATTTCATCTTGTCCCTCTCAGAGCAATCATATGAAAATAGTAACATTCGGGAAAACCATCATAGCTGGATTTTTACTTATTCTAGGGGTTTCAAACTCAAATCCTTCAATGGCCAGGAAAGAGAAATGAACCTGTGAGACAGCCAGTGAAGGCATAAGGACTGCGGCTTTCCTTTGGGAAAAGGAAAGTGCATACCAACCTAAATACAATCAAATACATTAAGAATAAACAAAAAACATGAACTAACCAAGCAAACAATGTAAACTGGGCCACCCATTATTAATGAAGCTGTTGGCCTGATTTGGCTGTGATTTTGAGAGCTATGACTTAGTTCTTCCACTGACTTCTCCTAGACTCTTTCCAATATCACCTAGTTGCTAATGTTAGAAAGGGAATGGTACACCTTATTTCACTTAAAAGTTTATATTAAGAAAACTTGTCAAATAGATTCTGGAGAAGCCTTATACACAGATTACCGTTTAGTGACTTCCATATATTGATAAATTTAAACGCTGCCTGAGGTCTGTGGTCCTGAAAAGAGTGGCGGATAAAGAAATCCCCTAGCTTCTGTGTTCCTGGGAACAGCATATTGTGAAGAATCACTCTTCCTCATACGATTTGCAGATGACCCCTTGTTTACCTATGACAAGACGAGACAAAGAGCCTCCAAATTCCTATTCTTTGCCTCCTAAATTAGTAGCTTAACTGGATTGTACCCACTGACTAATCTGGGCTAAACACCTGATCTGACCAACCTTTAGTTGTTTCTCTTCTCTTAAATCCATGAATTTTGACGCACTCTCAGCCTAACCCAGCATATATCCTTTCTGCTGATCTCAGAGAAAGACATTCCCTGGATTGTCCCATCACACCACACACCTCATCTCACTTTCTCTTACCCCATTCTTTCTAATCTTGTTTACTCCTCTTTATGAAAGAAAAGGCGCTTTTATGTCCAGTCTTTGATACACTTGCAGATCTTGAGGTGGGAGATTTCTCCCCATTGCAATAGTCTCTCCTCTCTTTATTTTAATAATTATTTCAAATAAAGTCTCTCCTTACCTAGTTCTGGATTTGTTTTTATTTGACAACATAAACACTTTTTTAAAAAAACTCAGATTTAAAAAAAAATGATTCTAGAGAATAAATTAAAAAGCACTTAGAGAGGTTCAGAACCAAGATGGCGGAGTAGAAGGATGTGCTCTCACTCCCTCTTGTGAGAACACCAGAATCACAACTAGATGCTGGACAATCATCAACAGGAAGACACTGGAACTCACCAAAAAAGATACCCCAGATCCAAACACAAAGGAGAAGCCACAATGAGATGGTAGGAGGGGTGCAATCACAGTAAAATCAAATCCCGTAACTGCTGGATGGGTGACTCACAGACTGGAGAACATTTATACCACAGAAGTCCACCCACTGGAGTGAAGGTTCTGAGCCCCACGTCAGGCTTCCCAACCTGGGGGTCTGGCAACGGGAGGAGGAATTCCTAGAGAATCAGACTTCGAATGCTAGTGGCATTTGATTGCAGGACTTCGACAGAACTGGGGGAAACAGAGATTCCACTCTTGGAGGGCACACACAAAGTAGTGTGCGCATTGGGACCCAGGGGAAGGAGCAGTGACCCCAGGGGAGACTGAACCAAACCTACCTGCTAGTGTTGGAGGGTCCCCTGCAGAGGCGGGGGTGGCTGTGGCTGACCGTGGGCTCAAGGACACTGGCAACAGAAGTTCTGGGAAGTACTCCTTGGCGTGAGCCCTCCCAGAGTCTGTCATTAGCCCCACCAAAGAGCCCAGGTAGGCTCCAGTGTTGGGTTGCCTCAGTCCAAACAATGAACAAGGAGGGTACCCAGCCCCACCATCAGCAGTCAAACGCATTAAAGTTTTACTGAGCTCTGCCCACCAGAGCAATAGTCAGCTCTACCCACGACCAGTCCCTCCCATCAGGAAACTTGCACAAGCCTCTTAGATAGCCTCATCCACCAGAGGGCAGACAGCAGAAGCAAGAACTACAATCCTGCAGCCTGTGGAAAAAAAAACCACATTCACAGAAAGATAGACAAGATGAAAGGGCAGAGGGCTATGTACCAGATGAAGGAACAAGATAAAACCCCGGAAAAACAGCTAAATGAAGTGGAGATAGGCAAACTTCCAGAAAAAGAATTCAGAATAATGATAGTGAAGATGATCCAGGACCTCGGACAAAGAATGGAGGCAAAGACCGAGAAGACGCAAGAAATGTTTAACAAAGACCTAGAAGAATTAAAGAACAAACGAACAGAGATGAACAATATAATAACTGAAAAAAATATTACACTAGACGGAATCAATAGCAGAAAAACTGAGGCAGAAGAACGGATAAGTGACCTGGAAGACAGAATGGTGGAATTCACTGCTGCGGAACAGAATAAAGAAAAAAGAATGAAAAAAATGAAGACAGCCTAAGAGACTTCTGGGACAACATTAAATGCAACAACATTCGCATTATAGGGGTCCCAGAAGGAGAAGAGAGAGAGAAAGGAACAGAGAAAATATTTGAACAGATTATAATCAAAAACTTCCCTAACATTGGAAAGAAAATAGCCACCCAAGTCCAGGAAGCACAGAGAGTCCCACACAGGGTAAACCCAGGGAGAAACACGCCAAGACACATAGTAATCAAAGTGGCAAAAATTAAAGACAAAGAAAAATTATTGAAAGCAGCAAGGGAAAAATGACAAATAACATACAAGGGAACTCCCATAAGGTTAACAGCTGAATTCTCAGCAGAAACTCTACAAGCCAGAAGGAATTGGCATGATATACTTAAAGTGATGAAAGGGAAGAACCTACAACCAAGATTACTCTACCTAGCAAGGATCTCATTCAGATTCGATGGAGAAATCAAAAGCTATACAGACAAGCTAAAGCTAAGATAATTCAGCACCACAAAACCAGCTCTACAACAAATGCTAAAGGAACTTCTCTAAGTGGGAAACACAAGAGAAGAAAAGGACCTACAAAAACAAACCCAAAACAATTAAGAAAATGGTAATAGGAACATACATATTGATAACTACCTTAAACATGAATGGATTAAATGTTCCAACCAAAAGACACAGGCTTGCTGAATGGATACAAAAGCAAGACCCATATATATGCTGTCTACAAGAGACCCACTTCAGACCTAGGGACACATACAGACTGAAAGTGAGGGGATGGAAAAAGATATTCCATGCAAATGGAAATCGAAAGAAAGCTGGAGTAGCAATACTCATATCACATAAAATAGACTTTAAAATAAAGAATTTTACAAGACACAAGGAAGGAAACTACATAATGATGAAGGGATCAATCTAAGAAGATATAACAATTATAAATATATATGCACCCAACATAGGAGCACCTCAATACATAAGGCAACTACTAACAGCTATAAAAGAGGAAATCGACAGTAACACAATCATAGTGGGGAACTTTAACACCTCACTTACACCAATGGACAGGTCATCAAAAATGAAAATAAATAAGGGAACAGAAGCTTTAAATGACACAATAGACCAGATAGATTTAATTGATATTTATAGGACATTCCATCCAAAAACAGCAGATTACACTTTCTTCTCAAGTGCATACGGAACATTCTCCAGGATAGATCACATCTTGGGTCACAAATCAAGCCTCAGTAAATTTAAGAAAACTGAAATCATATCAAGCATCTTTTCTGACCACAATGCTATGAGATTAGAAATCAATTACAGGGAAAAAAACGTAAAAAACACAAACACATGGAGGCTAAACAATACGTTACTAAATAACCAAGACATCACTGAAGAAATCAAAGAGGAAATCAAAAAATACCTAGAGACAAGTGACAATGAAAACACGACAATCCAAAACCTACGGGATGCAGCAAAAGCAGTTCTAAGAGGGAAGTTATAGCTTGTATACAAGCCTACATCAAGAAACAAGAAAAATCTCAAATAAACAATCTAATCTTACGCCTAAGGAACTGCAGAAAGAGGAACAAACAAAACCCAAAGGTAGCAGAAGGAAAGAAATCAAAACGACCAGAGCAGAAATAAATGAAATAGAAACAGAGAAAACAAAAGTAAAGATCAATAAAACTAAAAGCTGGTTCTTTGAGAAGATAAACAAAATTGATAAACCATTAGCCAGACTCATCAACAAAAAGAGGGAGGGGACTCAAATCAATAAAATTAGAATTGAAGAAGGAGAAATTACAAAAGACACCACAGAGATACAAAGGCATCCTAAGAGACTACTACAAGCAACTCTATGCCAATAAAATGGACATCCTGGAAGAAATGGACAAATTCTTAGAATGGTATAACCTTCCAAGACGGAAAGAGGAAGAAATAGAAAATATGAACAGACCAATCACAAGTAATGAAATTGAAACTGTGATTAAAAATCTTCCAACAAACAAAAGTCCAGGACCAGATGGCTTCACAGGTGAACTCTATCAAACATTTAGAGAAGAGTTAACACCCATCCTTCTCAAACTCTTCCAAAAAATTGCAGAGAAGGAACACTCCCAAACTCAATCTATGAGGCCACCATCACCGTGATACCAAAACCAGACAAAGATACTACAAAAAAAGAAAATTACAGACCAATATTACTGATGAATATAGATGCAAAAATCCTCAACAAAATACTAGCAAACAGAATCCAACAACACATTAAAAGGATCATACAACATGATCAAGTGGGATTTATCCCAGAGATGCAAGGATTCTTCAATATACACAAATCAATCAATGTGATATACCATATTAACAAATTGAAGAATAAAAACCATATGATCATCTCAATAGATACAGAGAAAAGCTTTTGACAAAATTCAACACCCATTTATGATAAAAACTCTCTAGAAGGTGGGCATAGAGGGAACCTACCTCAACATCATAAAGGCCATATACAACAAACCCACAGCAAACATCATTCTCAATGGTGAAAAACTGAAAGCATTTCCTCTAAGATCAGGAATAAGACAAGGATATCCACTTTCGCCACAATTATTCAACATAGTTTTGGAAGTCCTAGCAATGGCAATCAGAGAAGAAAAAGAAATAAAAGGAATACAAATTGGAAAAGCAGAAATAAAACTGTCATTGTTTGCAGATGACATGATACTATACATAGAGAATCCTAAAGATGCCACCAGAAAACTACTAGAGCTCATCAATGAATTTGGTAAAGTTGCAGGATACAAAACTAATGCACAGAAATCTCTTGCATTCCTATACACTAATGATGAAATATCTGAAAGAGAAATTAAGGAAACACACCCATTTATCATTTCAAGAAAAAGAATAAAATACCTAGGAATAAACCTACCTAGGAGACAAAAGACCTGTAGGCAGAAAACTATAAGACACTGATGAAAGAAATTAAAGATGATACCAACAGATGGAGAGATATACCATGTTCTTGGATTGGAAGAATCAATATTGTGAAAATGAGTATACTACCCAAAGCAATCTACAGATTCAATGCAATCCCTATCAAATTACCAATGGCATTTTTTACGGAGCTAGAACAAATCATCTTAAAATTTGTATGGAGACACAAAAGACCCCGAATAGCCAAAGCAGTCTTGAGGGAAAAAAAAGGAGCTGGAGGAATCAGACTCCCTGACTTCAGACTATACTACAAAGCTACAGTAATCAAGACAATATGGCACAAAATCAGAAACATAGATCAATGGAACAAGATAGAAAGCTCAGAGATAAACCAACGCACCTATGGTCAACTAATCTATGACAAAGGAGGCAAGGATATACAGTGTAAAAGACAGTCTCTTCAGTAAGTGGTGCTGGGAAAACTGGACAGTTACATGTAAAAGAATGAAATTAGAACACTCCCTAACACCATACACAAAAATAAACTCAAAATGGATTAGAGACCTAAATATAAGACCGGACACTATAAAACTCCTAGAGGAAAACATAGGAAGAACACTCTTTGACATAAATCACAGCAAGATCTTTTTTGATCCACCTCCTAGAGTAATGGAAATAAAAACAAAAATAAACAAAGGGGAGCTAATGAAACTTCAAAGCTTTTGCACAGCAAAGGAAACCATAAACAAGACGAAAAGACCACCCTTAGAATGGGAGAAAATATTTGCAAACGAATCAACAGACAAAGGATTAATCTCCAAAATATATAAACAGCTCATGCAGCTCAATATTCAAAAAAACAAACAACCCAATCCAAAAATGGGCAGAAGACCTAAATAGACATTTCTCCAAAGAAGACATACAGAAGGCCAAGAAGTACATGAAAAGCTGCTCAACATCACTAATTATTAGAGAATTGCAAATCAAAACTACAATGAGGTATCACCTCACACCAGTTAGAGTGGGCATCATCAGAAAATCTACAAACAACAAATGCTGGAGAGGGTGTGGAGAAAAGGGAACCCTCTTGCACTGTTGGTGGGACTGTAAATTGATACAGCCACTATGGAGAACAGTATGGAGGTTCCTTAAAAATCTAAAAATAGAATTACCATATGACCCAGCAATCCCATTACTGGGCATATACCCAGAGAAAACCATAATTCAAAAAGACACATGCACCCCAATGTTTATTGCAACACTATTTACAATAGCCAGGTGATGGAAGCAACCTAAATGCCCATCGACAGACAAACAGATAGAGAAGAAGTGGTACATATATACAATGGAATATTACTCAGCCATAAAAAGGAACGAAATTGGGTCATTTGTTGAGATGCGGATGGATGTAGAGACTGTCATCCAGAGTGAAGTAAGTCAGAAAGGGAAAAACAAATATCGTATATTAACGCATATTATGTGGAACCTAGAAAAATGGTACAGATGAACCGGTTTGCAGGGCAGGAATTGAGACACAGATGTAGAGAACAAACGTATGGACACCAAGGGGGGAATGCGGCGGGGGGTTGGGGGTCGTGGTGTGATGAATTGGGCGATTGGGATTGACATGTATTCACTGATGTGTATTAAACTGATGACTAAGAAACTGGTGACTAAGAAGAAGAAAATAAAAAAAAAGAATAGTAAAAAAGGACTTGGAGGACAGGCTCCATGCTTTTTCTTATAACTTCACTAAGATACATTATTAAATTAGTAGAGACCAAAACTTCTAGGATTTTAAAGGGTAATTGATATTTTTATTAAATTTTAGCACTTAAAAAATAAAAATAAAAATATGATTCTCAAAAAAATGAATGAACTTTTAATTTTTAACAAAGTTTTTGCTACACAATAGTTCAAAATGTACAAAGAATAATAATGGTCATATACCTGCCATCAGCTTTCTCAAATATAAATATTTTAGAATATTTATGTCAGAATTTTTTTCAAATATAGAGATAACTAATTACAAATAAAGTCTTCTATGTGTCCCTCATATACTTCATTGCTCTCTGATGCTACTCAGATGTAAACACCATTCTGAATTTGAGGTTTTTTTAAATATGCGTTTGCCTTGTCACTGCATATAATCTATGTACTCCTCTGCAATGTGCATTTTTAATTTATAATATATATTTTATATTTAAATATGTTGATATAGACAGCTCTAGGCATTTTATTTTCACTGTTATTGCATCATATAAATATATATTTATTTCTTTATTTTCTTATTAAATAACATGTAGATTTCCCTCAATATTTCCAGCATTCCCAATATCTCCCTACCAATATTGCAATAAGCCTTCAGATATATGTTTCATTATATATATCTATGCGTAAATTTATTTTAGTGTTATATATGTTATATACTTCAGGTGGAACAGCAGGATAGTAAGGACTGGATTTCCCTATGCATGTATTCAATTTTATTATTTAGATATCAACTAATAATGTTTCTCCAATGACATTCCTGAGATAAGTTCTACTTGGCTACGATGCACTTTAATACACTGTGGAATTTGACTTCCTATTATTTAGTTAGTATTTTGTATCTATGCTCATAAATAAACTTTTAATAATATTTTCTGCTCTTCTCTTTTTGCTTGTTTTATTCTACCTTCATGAAATGAATTGGGTAACATTCCCAACAACTGTTCAATTTTAATTCTCTAAACTGTGTTGTAAAACATGGGGATTAATTGCACTTTGGAGATTTGGTAGAGTATGGTTTAAAATAATACGTATTCAGTGACTTTCACAGGGGGATAGGGATTTTTAAAACTACTGAATTTTCTACAAGTGTTTTTAAAAAACTATTCTATTTCTTCTTGAACAAATTTGCTAATAAAGATTTCTTCATTAAAATATTTATTTTTCCTATGTTTCAAATTTATAGTCATATATTTGTTCACAGTATTTTCTAATATTCAATGCTTGTACTTGAATCTTTTTTATAACTATTCCTTTTTCCCACCTTTTTAATGTTGGTTGTTCTAATTATGGTAAAACAAACACAACTGTGTTTTAAATGGAAGCAGTGGGATATTGATGGATTCATGACAATCAAATTAATAGATGTCCATTTTATTATATATATAGATATTATATAGATATATATACATTTTCTTTATTCATTCATTTCTAATACACACATTCAGTGTTGTAGGTTTTAATGTAAAGCACATTAGTTTTATCCCCAAAATTTTGATTTTCATTCAGTTCATAATATTTTCTATTTCTCTTATAATGTCTTCTTTGACTCATGAATTTTTTAGAAATGTGTGTTTAGAAGTGTCTTTTTTTCTTCTGGCATCTGTTTTTCTAGAAGGAACATTTTCTGGCCATTCTAAGCATTACTGTATTGATGGTTGTATATCTGTTGTAGCTTGTAAAGATTTTCTACATTTAAGAATACTGAAATTACAACATATTGAATCTCTGATTTTATTCTTATTCATATTACTTTGTTTCCATAACGTTATTTTAATCTAAAAATGCATGTCTTCTTACAATGATAGAGTCTTAGTTATTATGTCTTCAAAGACTATTTTTCAACCATACTTTTTCCTATTTATAATGTCTATCACATGTGAATAAAATAATTCAATCTCTTTAGCATAACCAATAACTGTTCATATAGAAAACTGTATCTTCTTTCTATTTATAAATCAGTGTTTTGTTCCAGGTAAAATCCTCTATAATATTTTCTAAATCACCACTTTTAGTTTTGGCACTACAGAGATAGGATTATCATATCTATTAAATATTTTTCAATGATGATATTTTCATTCAAAATTTTCTAATTGTTTCCCATATCCAGCATTTTCTGTTTCACTTCTGCCTTTTTATTTATAAATTTTTTATGAAACTCATTTAAAAAAATTGTTCATAATAAACATTCAATTTTTTTACAGACAGTTCTATAAAGTTGACTTAAACTCTTCTAAGTTTTCATTTTGACTGTTGTTTTTTATAGGATTAGAACTCTTCATATGTTTTGGAGTTTTTATTTGTTGGCTCATTTTTAGTTTAGGTTTTTTGGGTTTTTTTTTTAATACTTTTACCTCTCTTTGTTTCTTATTATTTCTCTCTATCCTCACTCTTTCTTATTTAGATTTTTCTGTAACTTACTGCCCAGGGCCCCCAGTTTACAACAGTTTTTCTGGTGATGTTTCTTTGAGTTCCTATCTTCTTTTGATATCATAGATATAGTTATCTACTTAATGGACTGCTTGGTTCACATTCTTCAGGCAAGGCTGCATTGATGTGTTCCTGCCTTCCCAAACGTAGAGCTTCCTGTAAGAATAACCACAGTCTATCGTTGGGCTGGAACTTTTTATTCACCATCCATTCCTGAGCAGGGGAGTAGGGGCAGGAGGGAAAGCCTCACCATAACCTCAGATTTCAAGCATTAAGCTTAATTCAGCTCTCTCATTTGTGGACTATCTTAAGCTCCTATTACCTCCATGAAGTCAAAATCCTATAGCCACCATTGCCAGTTCCTCACAAAGACCCCAGCATACCTGTGAATTCACCTTTGCTTTACTTTTCTATTTGTTTCTAGTTTATTTAGTTGTTGACCCCGTTTTATAACTATGTCTTTTTGATTTTATGTATTTTTAAATTTACCTATCATTGGTATATATTTGGAGCAGAACATATGCAACAGAGCATAAACTTCTTGAGCTGTGCTGACTGTAAGCCCTACTACATAAAATTTTTAAATTTCTATATTGGATAATAGACTATTATTCTTTGAGCTTTAATACAGGATTTCTGATTCAGACAAAGGCATCCAAAATCAAATTAACCTTGATACTGACACAATGCTTCTTTGAAACCCCAGCTATAAGAACTAGTCTTTTATTATTCTATTTTTTTTTTTCATTCACAACAATTGAAGCTCAGATGGACTCTGCAGTTCTTTTTAGAGATCACACAGCTCTTGCTTCACAGAGGAAAGACTAAAGGGAATTCTAGGCTTCCCTAGGTGGGTCCAGATGCTATCAAATTAACCCATATCCAGTGATATGCAACACAAATTTGACCCTACTGCAGGACCAAAGAAAATAACATTTGGCAATTAATGTCTTTATAGTTCTTGAATATAGGGCAAGAAGATCTATATTCTCCTGGAGAAATCTTTCTTATAAGAGGAGAAGAGATATAAGGTACTGAATATTACAGAACAATTTAAATCCTAGAATTTTTATATCCAGATAAGAAAGGGAACTTTTGTTTTCTAGTTATGTGCAGAATTTGAAATAACAAGAAAATTCAAAAACTGTCATTTGGTTTATAAAATTTTTAAAGAGCAATTGGAATGAATGCTTATCTCTGCATTGATTAAACTCACATTTTTTTTCTTTTTTGTCTTAGTAAAGTTGTAGTTGGTACTTTAAATCTGAGTTTGCTTTTTTGTTCCATATCTGGAAAGATGCTTTCTTAGTACAATGCCTGCAAATATTTCTTACACTGTAATACTTCTGTAGAAATTCTGCAATTCTGCATGTAAAAAACTAGGTGTACCTTGAGTAGAATATAAAATAACAGAAGTATGCTTAGAAAAGTAAACATAATTTTGAAAGCTCAAACGTATTAAATAAAAATAATTGCCTTTAAAATTGACTCCAGGAGTCTCTACTAAGCACTTTAGTACAATTATTTGGGTTCTCTTTCTCACATCAAAAAGGTGGCTCATGAGCTGCAAATGAAATAAATGAGTTACCCAAAATAACCTAGTTGCCATGTCTACATAGTGCATAGAAACTGGTAATTATTGGTGGAATGTGGGTGGTAGGCACAGGCAATCTATAATATTCTAGCCAAGACTTTATTTTTCTTAATATCTTCTCATTTATTGGATAAAATGGAAACAGGATGGCAGAGCTTGGTGATGGCGATGATTAGAATTTAAGTAGTTACTTATATCTTTGTAGTACTGGTCAGTGTATTCTTGGGAAATTGATAGCACAGAAACTACCTATTCTCCTCGAATTTACTACTGATGTTCATCATCATTGTAAGGAACTGATGGGAAATGTTCATCTTTAGTTCCCATCAGTAGAAAAATTAAAACTTTTATTTGTATGTATATTTGTGGAACTGTAATGCTTTGACAATACTCTATAAACATTTTCTATTTCCCAAAGGGCAGAACACTGCCCTAAACACTGAGCAGGTGCTTAGTAGACATGATTAATTGGATTATGAATATCTGTGCTGCCACTTTTGTTCCAGTTACGTAAAATTCCCTTTTTATTCTAGTCAACTTAGAAAATGTCTAATTAACTTTTGACACTCAGAAACTTTTACTAATCTTTCACTCAGAGAAAACCAATCACTCTTTCCTTTTAGTATAAGTTAACCATAAATGTCTCTCCTGCAGAAAATGTTTCTCCAATGCTGCATCCACAGTGTTGCCGTTGGCACAGTAGACTGTTACTAATAGGGAGATAAGCCATAAAACATATTCTTTCTTTTTGACTCTATCTTTATGACCAATAGGCAGGGGCATTTTGGTTGAGAATTAGCTATATGCTCAGAGTTGATTAAATGATAATTTAAAAAGAATGTGTTGTTGGTTGAAATCAAACCAAATATTAATTTTGACTGGTTTGCACTTAAAAATATGTATGCATATAATCATAACTTAGATATTGGTGGGATTAAATGTAATATAAGTAAAAGTCTCATACAGGAAAAAATATCTTAAAAGTAATGGAGTAAATAGTACACTCAAATAGAATTTGCAATGTATATATACATTTCAATATTTATGAAATAATTTAAAGCAAGGATAGCCTTGGGAGTTTAGTTTTTTAAAGAATCCATATTTGATTCCTAATTACTTATTACTTACTGCTTTATAAATATCTTCATTTGACTAAAAATTATTTTTAAGTTGAGCTAAACAAATTAAATACATACATATATATGACACACACAAATTGGTTTTAAAAGTTTATATAGTCATGTAAGTACAGAATATTTCCCTTTTTGAATATTGGAAGATCCATATTTTAAAAATTATATTAGAAGCCTTGGTTAGTAAAGAGAAAACCATAATTCAAAAAGACACATGCACCCCAATGTTCACTGCAGCACTATTTACAATAGCCAGGTCATGGAAGCAACCTAAATGCCCATCGACAGACAAATGGATAGAGAAGATGTGGTACATATAAACAATGGAATATTACTCAGCCATAAAAAGGAACGAAATTGGGTCATTTGTAGAGATGTGGATGGATCTAGAGACTGTCATACAGAGTGAAGTCAGTCAGAAAGAGAAAAACGAACATCATATATTAATGCATATACGTGGAACCTAGAAAAATGGTACAGATGAACCAGTTTGCAGGGCAGAAATTGATACACAGATGTAGAGAACAAACATATGGACACCAAGGGGGGAAAGCACTGGGGGATGGTGGTGGTGGTGTGATGAATTGGGAGATTGGGGTTGACATGTATACACTGATGTGTATAAAATGGATGACTAATAAGAACCTGCTGTATAAAAAAGTAAATAAAATTAAATTTTAAAAAAACATAACAAAAAACCAAACAACCTGATTCAAAATGAGCAAAAGACTTGAATAGATATTTCTCTAAAGAAGAGATACAAATGGCCAATAAGCACATGAAAAGATGCTCAACATCACCAATCATTAGGGAAATGCAAACCAAAACTGCAACGAGATACCACCTTACTACACCCATTAGGATGGCTACTATCAAAAGAATAGAATATGACTGTTTGCAAGGACATGGAGAAATTGGGACCCTGGTGTACTACTAGTGGAAATTGGCACAGTCACTATGGAAAACAGTATGGTGTTTCCTCAAGTAATTAAAGATAGAATTACTATATGATCCAGCAATATCACTTCTGCACGTATACCCCGAAGAATTGAAAGTAGGATTTCAAAGAGATATTTGTACACCCATGTTCATAGCAGCATTATTCATAATAACTAAACCATGGAAGCAACTCAAGTGTCCATCAGTGGATTAACGGACAAGGGAAATGTGGATATACATGCAATGGAATATTGTTCAGTCTTAAAAAGGAAGGAGATTCTGCAGTATGTTTACAGCATGGATGAACCTTGGGGACATTATGCTAAATGAAATTAGCCAGTCAGAAAAAGACACATACTGTATGATCCCACTTATATGAGGTACTTAGAATAGTCAAAATCATAAAGACAGTAAGTAGACTGGTGGTTACCAGAGGCTGGGGGCAAGGAATAATGGGGAGTTATTGTTTAATGGGTATAGAGCTTCAGTTCCACAAGATGAAAACAGTTATGGGGATGGACAGAGGTGATTTGCACACAACTATGTGAATGTATTTGATACCGCTGAACTGTACACTTAAAAAATGGTTAAGATGGAAAAAAAATTGTTTATCATGAAATACATCAAATAAAAAGTGTAAATAAAATACATATGTATAATTCAAAGAATAAAAAAATAAATAAAAGAGGGGTGACTAGAGTGGACATGGACAGGGGTTGGACAGGAACTTCTTAATGCTGTTACAGTTGGATTTTTTTAAATCATATGAACGTATAAAGTATCCAAACTAAAAAAATATATAATAAAAAAAAAGTTTATATAGTCATGTAAATACAGAATATTTCCCTTTTTGAATATTGGAAGATCCATATTTTAAAAATTATATTAGAAGCCTTGGTTAGTAATTATACATTATTGGAGAAGTTACAGAACCTTCTGAATTTCTCTTACTTATCCTATCAATTTCCAGGGCTACTTTTAGGATTGAATGCATATACTATTTTTTAAATGTTATAACTATAATAATAATGACTTTATTTACTTATTACTTATTTAATTTATAATTAATTGAAAGTTATTAGTTATTTATGTAATATTACTTATTAGTAGTATTTTATGCTCATATAATCAATAATCCTGAATGAGCAATTTAGATAATTTAGTTTCAGCATATTCTTACTTCTTTTTATAAGATGACATTTTTGGAAATGCCTCTAAATTCTGTGTTTCAGTCAAGTATATATTTCTAAAATTATAATAATTGATCTCTTAAAATTTTCTTAAATTTCTTCATTAGAAATAAAAAAATGGAAATTCTAACATAGTTTTCTCCTGTCATTTTCTTTATTCTTCAAATTCTTCACTATCACTCTCATATTTTCATGCTATTATATAGCAATAATCTAATCAGAAAATTTAAATAGTTGAAAGATGGAATGGAAAATGATAAGTGAATTTATATTCTGTGTGATTTCAAGAGAAACTTACAGATAGTTCCTTTTATGCTGGAAGGTTTTATATTTAAGAGTTTTTCCTGATTAAAATGTTAAAATCAGTTTGCTAATAATTATTATTTGCATATACATGATTATAGTTTTATTACAGTATTTACTGATGGTAAAAGAGGGGGCTTTTTACACACTTTATTAGAAAGATAAGTTTAGAATCTACAGATGTAGTGTTAATGTAACAATGACTTAGTTTTTCCATATCCTCTCTTTCTATAATATCCAACAGCATTATTTTCCAGAGAAGAGAAGATTATATTATTTGGGCTGGAGCCTCTATTAATATTATTAAATGTTATTCCCATGTGTCATTATACTTTTAGACTATTTCAAATTTTAGTTGAGCCAGTGTTATTTCAACCTCATGGTGGTATATTATATTGCTCCCACATGTTTATTCACTACATTTTTATAGCATTGATTACTTAAACTGCTTTTGTCAATAGTTAGAGAAAACTCAAAACGAATTAAAAATAAGAAACTAAATTAGCTCATGAAATTTGAATTCAGAGGCAGAGCAGGCTTTCTTCGAATTTAATTCAGCCAGAGTGATCCCATTTCTCTATAATATTCCAGGTCTCTCCATTCTCTGTATCACCCACCTCTTAAACATTCTGGTAGTAAAATGGCTTTAGCTTTTCTAAGTTTTTTATTTACATAAGGCAACAACTAGCAAATTGAGACCAACTTCTTCCTCTGGACTTTTTTTTTAACAGTGAGAATTTTTATCCATAAAACTCTAGTATGCTTCCACTTGCTTGTTACCGACCCCAACTTTATTATATACCCATTTATGAGTTCACCCATCAGGCTTAATTCTGGGTTTCTGACAGATCATCAGCAAAGGAGATGAATGACCATGATGGCCTAGGTCTAACCACAACCCACGTCTTGATCTGGGACCAATTCCTCAAAGCATAAGACAGCTAAATAAAGGAGGGGGAAATAAATTACTGTTGAGATAAAAAAAATAAACTGTTTACAAAATATTTCCACATATATTATCTCACACTAAATGACTGCTCTGAGTGCTGCTCCATTTGCAGCTGCCCTGATACATGAGTCAACTCTTCAACACTACAGAGTTATAAACACTACAGAGTTATAAACACTACAACACTATCAGAGTTATAATCTAAATAATAGTCTCAAATATCTTTGGGGTCCCAAGAAGTAACAATGAAGTTCAACAAAGGCCAGGCACCAATAGAAAATTTATTTCTGTATTTAGAAAAAAATAGCTGAAGGAAAAATGTTAATCTCTTTGATTTTTTCAATCTTTTTAGTTCATGAATAATACATTAATTCATATAATACTCTCCACTTTTTAAAAAATCCACTGTTCCAATATCCTAAGGCTAGCATGCTATATGTCAAATGAGCAGACTAAAGTAAATCTTATTTAATCATTGGAGCCATGTGAAAATTTGGTCAGATTTCTACATCACTCATCTGGTTGCTAGATGTGTTTGCTATGAAAATAGACCAAATGGCAAGATCACCTGTGTAGTTTTCCAGTTTTACAGATGTAGATTGATATTCTTTCTCAGGATTTTCACTTATTTGCTATGTAGTCATTTGAATGCATGCCTTTTATTTTACTTATTTTTATACTCAAAGTAAATATTTTGAATCACTGCCAGAAACAAGTATCTTCATTATATTATAGGTTTTGCTTGATTTTTTTTTCTTAAAATAGTAAATTTTATTAAAGACTGCAAACTTCACTTTTTCAATCTGGCACAAAAATAGTCCACTTTTGGCTTTAGGGAAACCATATAATTCTATGCACTAATGCCTCATTGTTAAAAACAAATGAACAACAACAAAAATCAGTAACAAACCATTTAGCAAACATTAGTCTCCTACGTTCGCTTAAAATGACTTAACTGCCTATAAGAACTTAAAATCACATCAATATTCAAGCAGAAAATTCATATTATTTATATTCACATGAGAAGAGCCAGACGTTGGAAAAACATCATAATAACTCAGTGAGGAATATTATTTTTTTTTAATGGGTATAATAGCCTTCTTCTGTTGCTCAAATAATTAACACAGTTGTCCAATCAAAGCCTTATATATGGGAGATTAAAAGAGAAAGACATTTTACACACTTGGCAATTCAATGGGCACAAATATTCTTAATATGTACAATATGCACATGGCAAGGTTGTGTTGTGTTAGCAAACATCCAACATCATGTGCTTCGATGGATAATATATAGTTTAAGGACCTGGGTTAACATACTGTCTATACTTTGGTGTTGAGCCTTATGTTGTGTATGAAAATTACTAGTATGTAAGCTGACCAGCACCTCCCTGTCCCAGGCTCTTGAAAGGAAGGACTGGAGCTGCAGGGTAGGCCAATCCCTTCTGTTTCTCTCATACTACACTAGGAAATGGTTGCAACTGGACTAACTTGGAAAGGTGGCTGTGGCTCCAACTGTTCATTCTGGCATTTATAAAACATTTTACAGTGGTGGATGCTTCTGCTAGCAGCCTGCCTTATAGCCTCATCTGTCAGCCCCCATGGAAAATATACGGTTGTTTCCACACAATGTGTGACTGTCATCGCCCTGCCCAAACATTTTTCTTGTAATCTATGTGATTCACAGCTGAATGTTTTTTAGTCCTTTAAGAGATGTGTTTGCACACCACTGATTTCCAATTCCAGTATTTCTCATTTCATTGGAAATGGTCATCATCAGTGTTTTCAAGTACTTGGGCTAGAGGTGAAGCAACTAAGAATAAAATAATATGAAGCTACATGCAGGAAACTATATGACTTCCAAGAAAAAGGCTAGTCGTATTGTTTTATAAACATGGTTAATGAAATTGCACACCATAACTTACAGAAAAATCTACATATCCATGTTCAAATTTACATCTGCAAGGAGTATATAGACTATAGACATACTTGGCCCTTTTCCCCTAATCTTTGGGTTCATTAACAGAAAGATGAACATATAATCCCTAATGTCAATACCTTTGCATATTTCTTGTAAATAAGAGGGCTTTAGTTTTTGGTGATTTGTTTTTGTTTTTTTCAGTTTTGGTATTTATTACTTTTTCTGGTCCCTGGGAACATTTTTCTTCTGTTTCTCATATATTATTAAACTCATAGTTTGCTATTACCAGTATATTTAGGATCCAGCTAGATTCATCCATGACTAAACAGTTTCTGTGCTTCTTTTTAAAAGAATGAGTTCAATTTTGTTTTCTCATACTGTTTTCTGTTTTTACTCAGCGATTAGAGTTCTCTTCTATAGTTGCATTAAATATCCAAGGCATAAAATTTAAGTGACATTGACAATCTACAATTTTTCATAAATACTGAGCGCAGGCATAGACGTCTGTGCTTCTGACCTACTTTGCCTCACAGAGACCTGTAGCCAACAGTTGTCAGGCATCTGTGCCTCAACTGCTCACAGGTTCTGCTGAATATGTCTTTGACATTCAATATGTAAAATGCTGTTAAATTACAGAAAGACATAGACGGTGAACTTTGAAAAATCTTGTCATTAATTTTACAGTTTCACTAGAGACAGCACCAAGAAATCTGATAAATAACAGCTTCCAGTTAAGGTAGATTAGCTACTGAGCTACTTTAAAATAACTTAAAGTATAAACATGACTCTGGGAAAAAGAAACTCTGAATCTAGTTGAGCAAATATCTATTTAGGAAATTATGGCACACTTTGGAATGAGTAGACTTTATGATTTTCCTAATGTCTAAGAAAAAAAGTGAGATCCATTCAACAAAAAAGTTGAATAAATAAGATTATGAAATGGTTGAAACAATAGACTAAATCGTTAAAAGAAAACTATCTTTTAAATTCATTATCTAATTATTATCTAATGTATTTTGGAACACAGAAATAATTGCTGGAACCAATTACATTGATAGACTCAGGCAAGTGAAATGGATTGAAACCACAAGAAAAGGTGGTACTAACACTCATATCATGTAGTAAATTTAAGTGTAGATTCTGGTTAGTAGGCAGAAAGGCCTTAAGTAAGGTTGCTAATAGTCTACTTCCCAAGAGCTCATTGTTGATAGTATCTTCAGATGACAGAATAATTCTGAGTAGGCTGACTTCATTTGACCCACACATACCTGATGTTCTGCTGCTATTTTTAAATTAGAATTCATCTAAGAAAGTAAACATGGTAAAATGTTATGGTGGTCGCTGAATATATTGCAGAGAATGGTTTAACATGAAGCAAGAAAGAAACCATCAATTTGATTATTAAATAATAATCATTATCCTTGTTATTTGACAGGTTATAAAAAAGGACAAATATAAAATACATACACACACACACACAGAGAAATAAATACAAATGTACACAAATCTTGGATGTTTATTTTGATTAAATTTTGTTAAATTATAAATTATGACCTGACCTGGCAAGTCTTAGAAGTGTAATACTTTTACCTGCCTTTCAAAGTCTTTGATAATATTTGTATTTGATACTTAATTTTGTTCTTTGTTTGATTTAGTACTCTTTGACAGAAAAACTGTATTATTGTCAGGCCAATTTTCTAATAGTTGTACAAGCACAGTTTTCTCATCCCAGCTTGTGTTTTTTTTGTTTTTGTTTCAATTGCTGCAAAATCATGAAATTTCTTCAAAAATCCAAATGACCTATCCAAGCCTTACACATTGTTTCAAGACCTGGTTAATATCCTACTTTTTGATAGATCTCTCTCTTCCAAGACAACATTTTTTTCTAGCCATCAGGTGTGTCAGATTATTCATTCAATTCTCCTACTAATTATAGTGCATTGCCTTTGTTTATGTATTGCTTCATTATGTGTCATGTTATTTACAAATAGATATTCAATTTTTAGAGAAACAGGATATGTCACATATGTGTTTTACATATTCTTACAGTGCCTCATAAAGTGGTGACCACATAGAAGATAAGAAATAAGGACATTCTTGGATGATTTACTGACTGTCTGATAAATACTTATATACACGTTTCACATTTAAACCAGTTGTGTTAGCTGTATGCTCATAACTTGCATTTGGCCATGAAATCTTAATAAATTTCACACTCAATCACAAAGTGCAGATGGGAAAATTCCCTTGCAAAATTGTAGACATCTGTGCTGTCATCGCATAAGAAACCCAAACATACTATGGCTAACTTCTGATTATTAAACTTAATGACAATGAGCTTCCTTCCACCTGAAAAAGGAGGAAATGTGAAGGACTTCCTTCTCTCTGCTTTCTTTACTGACTGCTAGATATTTGCCTAGAAAATGAAGAAGGAAAAAAAGGTGCCTCTAATTTTGTGGGTAGTATTAGATTAAGATATCTTGAATGATTGATGCCATGGATAACATCAAAATACAAACTAAAAGCTTATGGCTTACTTTTTTGACACTCAATCCTCTTTCTTCATTACCATTCATAGTTTTTATCTTACACATCTATGCTGCCTGTCTCAAAACTGTTATACACAAGTGCTGCTAAAAATGCTCTTTTATTCAACTATTCTCTTACATGTGCTTTCAAAATCTTACTTCTACGGTGTTTTCCTGTCTTTCAGTTTCTTTTTCTCTTTTTTCTCTTTTGTTTCTCTTTTTTTATGCCTGATGGCTATTCACTTTCCTCTCGCTCTCAATTTTTTCTTTTATTTTAGTACTATATATTAGAAAACTATTTAGTGCAAATCCTGATGTTAAACTTTGAGATGTTCCAATGTCAATTTATATAGATTCTGTCCTTGAGGTACTTACTGTCTTAAGACAGATGACATACACATAAATTAAATATAATACACATTACAAGTGATAAATGCCATGAGAAAATTCCTGATAATTTCTCATATACAAGCCACACTTTTCCAACCTTTTAAACCATAACTTCTGAATCCCCCTGTCTACTAAATGATTTATTAAGCTTTTAGTAAATGTTGAGCTTTCATTAAGCTCAACATTTACTAAGGCATGAAGACCCATAGAAGGTTTAAGAATAAGGACTTGAGGGACTTCCCCAGTGGCACAGTGGATAAGACTCCATGCTCCCAATGCAGGGGGCCTGGGTTCAATCCCTGGTCAGGGAAGTAGATCCCATATGCATGCCACAACTAAAAGTTCACATGACACAACTAAGGAGCCCACGAGCTGCAACTAAGGAGCCAGTGAGCCGCAACTAAGGAGCCAGTGAGCCACAACTAAGGAGGCTGCCTGCCTCAACTAAGACCCGGTGCAACCAAATAGATAAATATTAAAAAATAAATAAATAAGGACTTGAAAGTCCCACATCTGATCTATGTGAAATAATGTTTGCATCTGTATTGAGGACAATTTCAATCAGAAGGAGTAATCCCAGCTCAGAGGGTATTGCAATAGTGTAGCAGAAGAAAACAAGTAAATGAGTAAAAGCATATAGTAGGGAGACAGAAGAATGTATTGGGGTTGATTTGATTAATATATGTGAAGGAGAGTTACTTCTTTCTTACACGGTTCTTCTCATCCAACAGCAAAACTCCTTAGGAAGAAGAAAAATAGGTGAGAGATAACTAAGCACAAGCCAAGACTTTACAAAAAGGAGCAGCACAGATCAGCAAAAGAGTGGGCACATGAGAATGTCTATCGACCTTCTTTGCAGAATAAACTCTCTCTCACTTGAACCACATGATCACTGTAGAGCTACCACCTCCAAGCAATGAAACCTTACCCAAATGACCACATTAAATATGTTTGAGGATGGGAAGCTCAACCAAGTGTGGCCAAGATCTTCCCTGGTGATTAGTCCCAAAGATATGTCCACATCCTAATCTCTTGATCCTGAAAGAGTTACCTTACTTGGGGAAAGGATGTTTGTTTATGTTATTAAGTTAAGAGGATCTTTAGATGAGGAGACAATCCTAAATTATCCCAGTGGGCCCTATGTGACATCACCAAGTATGCTTATAAGAAAAGGCAAAGGGAGGTTAGACAAACACACAGAGGAGGTGGCAATGTGAAGAAAGAGGCAGAGATTGGAGTCATGTGGCCATAAGCCCAGGAATGCTGCCCCCAGAAGATGGAAAAGCCAAGAAATGGATTCTCTTGTAGAGCCTTCGGGGAAGTACGATCCTATTGACATGTTGATTTTGGACTTTCTGGCCTCCAGAATTGTGAGAGAATATATTTCTGTTGTTTTAAGCCATCAAATTTGTGGCAATTTATTACAGTATCTACAGGAAGCTAATTCAGCTCCTATCCTACTTTTGATACATGAACATGCCACATTCCTTTGTCAGTATCCTGAGTTAAAAGGTGGAGCCCTGGAATCTCGAGGAGTGGCTGTATAAAAGAGAAATTGCTAAATATCTGAGTATGGATGAGAATGGATGTCACCAACTCATGATCTTTCTTTAAGTAAAGTAGTAATAAATGTACTTTCTGGATAAATATATAAACATATATACATTTGTATATGTGGATGTATATGTATAAAAGTATTACACGTTTATTTAGAGGGAGCAAGACCTTTAGTTTTCATTCTCATGGTAAATCAAATTATAAAATACCATCCTAACAAATTCTAATTTCTCTATAACTACATCAATCTATACTAAATGAAAGGGAAGTTAGAAAGGTGAGCTAATAAACTGAGAGAATTTTTCCCTCTCCATTTCTGGGTGTATTTAGACTTAACAGGCAATGCAGTACAGTAAGTAAAACAATCTACTCTTGTCACCTAAGCACTCACAAGTTAAGAGGAATTACATGCTCCAGGCTGCTTGAAAGAAAGGATTCACCTGAAATGAACGTTCCCAAGAGAGGGGTGTGGACAGTATAGTTAAGCACCAGACAGGTTATATTGAATATTTTCATTTACATACTATATGTCTCTGATATGTCAGAAAAGGAACATTTCAAAACACTCAATTGTAGTATTTTTCTATCTGTGTAGATGCCATACGTATAATCTTCGTTGAGAGCCTCTTGCTTTGGTATCTTTAACAGAAACACAAAAAGTGCAGGTCTATCATCATAAAGCAAGGCTGAAGGCCCAATTCTACCAATAATCCCTCCAACAGTGAAATCAACTGGAAGCATGTCTTTCCCTCAATTTATACAGAATTCCAAGCACATAACTTAAAAATTTAAAACCTCTATTTCACGGTTATGAATAGTTAGAGAAAAAAGCCAGGGCATATGAACACATGACAAGAAAAAAATATAAAGAAAAATAGCAAAGTCTTTATTTTTCATTTCAATGTTAAAGCAATACCACCTGTGCAGTCAGAAATGCCCACATTCTTAACAGACTGGGGACCGTAAGAAGTCAAGCAAGTGCTGAGGAGAAAATAGTAAAGGAAAAAAAATTTTCTAAAAATAAACAAAACATTTATTTTCAAGTTTTTGACATCCTGTTTATTTCTCTTCCTATAAAGTTATAACAAGTAAAACATATATTGTCAAAGAAATGTCAAGAAAATGTCAAAAAATAGATGAATCAAAGTTTTTGAGGGTCTTCAGTTTTTGTTTTTGTTTGAAAGACAATTCCAAAAAGGAAAAAAAAAAATTCTCATCAGGTGCTCATGTCCTTGGAACCAACAAGATTACAGAAATTATCTAGAGAGTGGAAAATCCTGCATGTATAATGACTGTGAGAGTTAAAGAAACCCTGGTGTAGCCATACAGTGAAATGGATGCTGCAGGAATAGCCATGGTTTGTTTACTTATAAATAAAGAAAACCTCTCAAGGCGCCTCTAGCTAAATGAGGACTGCCTTTTAGGAAGGATACCAAATGTAGGCTTACCAGATAAAATGCAGGATAACCAGTAGTTCTGAATTTCAAATAAACAACAAGTAATATTCTAGCAAAATTATGTCCCATATATTGTACTATTATGCTATATTTATACTAAAAACTGGGTTTATGGTTTATCTGAATTTCAAATGCAACTCGGTGTCCTGTATTTTTATTTGCTAAACCTGTCAACCCTAACAAGGTGACTTAGAAACATCAAAGTAACAGAAAAGACTAGAAAAAGGATCTGAAAATTCCACAGGAAGCAATGCAGTTTCTTGCTCTCTCTCTCAATGACCCTGACTCTCTCTCTGTCTCACTCTCCACCTTTTCTTTTCTCTCTTTTCTCCAGAACTAAATAATTTCCTATTTTTCTCTCAATATAGAGTAATTTTCTCTTTCTCTCTTTTTTTTTTTTTTTCTCTGTACTCAAATAAAGAAACAGGTTGTCCCAGCTCTGGTCATGATCTACCTCTGGACAAATCAATACTCAACAGGGTTTCAAGATGACATGGCCCAGTGTCTTCTCAATAGATGTAAAGGAACAGACCCAAAAAAGAAATGTGAATCAAGTAGGGAAATAAATAACAGCCTATCGAAGCCACAATGACAAGTCATGTCTTTAAAGAATATTAGCTTATGAATTGCAAGTTTATAATACTAATTGAAAATAAGAGTGAGTATATAAAAATCATCTACACTGTAAAACTCCAATTTTGTTATATATACACAAATGTACATATGCAAACATAACTACAATCACCAAAATTTAGAAAAAAATAAAAGAAAATACACTGAAAAATATTCCCAAGGATGGCTGTTGCTATGATTAAAATTAATTTTATCTTTTACATATATTTTCCTACTTGCCAAATTTCCTATAAAGAGCCCTAATTATTTACAAAAAGAATCATAACATTAAACATAGATAAGATGAAGAAAAACACGTTTTCTAAGAAATATGTATTTTGGAGGGTTGTTTAGTAACTCAGTGCATTAACAAATATTTTCTTAAATATGAACTGCAGGTTGTTCAGGCTGAGGAGTTCTAAAAATTTGGCCCAAAACATAATATTTTGAAGGGCAAGAAATTTTAAAAGGACGATATCTAAGATACCTTAAGATTAAAATAACATATAAGGAAAAATTGTGCTGTTTATGTAAAAATACATTATTTTGAGTTGTCTTTTAAATATCAAATTCTATACAAATATAAGCAAGGCCAGAAATTGGTAGGCATGTTCTCAACACAAAAGCAAAAAAATTAAGAACTAAAAAATATTTAAGGTTATATAAGATAATGAGTCTTAAAAACTTTCATCATCTGTACAACAATCTTACCAAATATATTTGTTATCATCTTTGGGAATATCTATAGTTTCAATCTTTCGACAACCCATTTCATCATTTGTTAGAAATTTATTTTTTATTCTAAGTATCCATCTATAACTGCCAATGATTGATTATGGTTCTGTCTCTTTGTGTAGCTATGGACCAGTGTAACTCCTTTTTCACACAGAAGTCCCTCTTAAATCTGAAGATATATTTTTCTTCTCATTTGTCTGATCCTCAACTACAACCTTCTATTCCTTCAGCTTAGCTATCTTGCCCATGCCTTTTCACTTTGACCTTCTAACTTTTGTCAAAATGATAATTTGTCTAGGCATTTAGACTAAAACTTGCAGCCCACAGTGAATGAATCACCAAGTTCTGTCAACTCTTCTTTTAAATGCAACCTGAATACCAGTGTTGAGCTCTATTTCAGCTGCCACTACTCAGGTCATTGTTTTATGCTTAGATTATTGGCTTAATTAAAAAATAGTCTCTCTGATTCTTGGTTTGCTCTTTATTTGTAAAATTACACTAAAGGTTATTACCTAATTATCTGAAAACACTGCTTTGTGTATAATTAGCTACAGCCCCAAATCGTCCATGTCCAACACAAAAAAGGGAAAATCTACTCTATAATTAGTTCTTAGTACTTCATAACAAAAATAGAAATAATAAGGTGTGTTTTAAAATCCAAGAGACTGTCATCCATTACCAGCTAGCCTGCTAAAATAAACTTTATTTCATCCTCACTTCTTAGAATCTATCTTTTCTTTATAGTCAGTCCAGTTGGGTCTTCCACAACACCTTTCCTTAAGTCTTAAATCACAGTGGTTGCATCACCATCTGTGGTATAAGTACACAAACCCTTTACAATGAGGTTCTAAGTCCTTACAATATAAAGTGCAGATTTTGATCAAAATTTCTAAGAAGCCAATATAAAGAAGAAAACATAGTTAAAATTTCCTTACAGTTTATGAACTAAAGTTAACCAATGTTAAGAGTGAGCCAGCCACCTCATAATCTGGGAGCATATGAAGTCAACATCAATGTAAATAATGTTCTACCTTTCATACAGGAAACTAAAAACTTTCATATGTTTTGTTTCAAAAGCAATATCAAAAAAGCTTCTAAATATTATAATATTTACAATTGCAAAACCTAAAAAATGTGTTCAGAAATAGAGGTGCTTTTCAAAATAAAAATACTCTCTTTTAAGAAAAAAGCCAGGGATAATTCACAAATCTATAATATGTAAATTATGATTAACTACAATGATACTCAAGCACTGTAAATTGTATTCACACCAAAGAAAATAGTACTTAATTCCTAGAAATCATTGAGTTACCTATTAATCAAAAACAAACAAACAAAAATTAAAGAGAAACAAAAATACAAGTAAACAACCAAACATACAAAAGAACACAAAAATGAAAAAAAAACCCAAAAAAACAAGACTAACAAAAAGAAAAAACCAAAACAAAACCAGAAAGCGAACAAAAAAGAGCAAAGCCATACCACGTGGCTTGTGGGGTCTTGGTTCCCTAGTAAGGAGTTGGGCCTGAGCGCCTGGGGTGGGAGTGCTGAGTCCAGGATGCTGGACTGCCAGAGAATTCCTGGTCCCAGGGAATATTAATCAGTGTGAGCTCTCCTGGAGGTCTCCATCTAAACACCAAGTCCTGGCTCCACCCAACTGCCTGCAGGCTCCAGTACTGGACACCTCAGACCAAACAACCAGCAAGACAGCCCCACCCATTAGCAGATAGGCTGCCTAAAGTACTAAGCACAGAGACACCCCAAAACACATCCCCTGATGCAGCCCTGCCTATCAGAGGGAAAAGACTCAGCTCCACCCACCAGAGTGCAGACACCAGTCCTTCCCACCAGAAACCCTACATAAGCCACTTGACCAACCTCACCCACCAGGGGGCAGACATAAGAAGCAAGAGGAACTACAACCCTGCAGCCTGCGGAAAGGAGAAAACAAACACAGTAAGTTAGACAAAATAAGACGATAGAGAAATATGTTCCAGAAGAAGAAGCAACATAAAAACCTACAAGACCAAAGAAATGAAGAGGAAATAGGCAATCTACCCGAAAAAAAATTCAGGGTAATGATAGTAAAGATGATCCAAGATCTCAGAAACAGAATGGAGGCATGGATTGAGATGATACAAGAAATGTTTAACAAAGACTTAGAAAAACTAAAGAACAAACAAACAGTAATGAACAACACAATAACTGAAATGAAAAAAACACTAGAAGGAATCAATAGAAGAATAACTGAGGCATTAGAATGGAAAAGTGAGCTGGAAGATAGAATGGTGGAAATAACTGCCACAGAGCAGAATAAAGAAAAAAAAATGAAAAGAAATGAGGGCAGTCTCAGAGATTTCTGGGACAAATGAAATGCACCAACATTTGAATTACAGGGGCCCCAGAAGAAGAAGAGAAAGAGAAAGGGTCTGAGAAAATATTTGAAGAGATTATAGTCAAAAACTTTCCTAACATGGGAAAGGAAATGGTGAATCAGGTCCAAGAAGCACAGAGAGTCCCATACAGGAAAAACCCAAGGAGAAACACACCAAGACACATATTAATCATCCTAACAAAAATTAAATGCAAAGAAAAAATATTAAAAGCAGCAAGGAAAAAGCAACAAATAACATACAAGGGAATCCCCATAAGGTTATCAGCTGATTTTCAGCAGAAACTCTGCAGTCCAGAAGGGAGGGGCAGGATATATTTAAAGTGGTGAAAAGGAAAAACCTACAACCAAGATTACTCTACCCAGCAAGGATGTCATTCAAATTTGACAGAGAAATAAAAAGTTTATAGACAAGCAAAAACTAAGAGAATTCAGCACCACAAAATCTGCTTAACAACAAATGCTAAAGGAACTTCTCTAGGCTGGAAACACAAGAGAAGAAAAAGACCTACAAAAACAAACCGAAAACAATCAGAAAATGGAAATAGGAACATATATATTGATAATTACCTTAAATGTAAATGGATTAAATGCTCCAACCAAAAGACAAAGGCTGGCTGAAGAGATGCAAAAACAAGACCCATATATATGTTGTCTACAGGAGACCCACTTCAGACCTAGGGACACATACAGACTGAAAGTGAGGGGATGGAAAAAGATATTTCATGCAAATGGAAATCAAAAGAAAGCTTGAGTAGCAATACTCATATCAGACAAAATAGACTTTAAAATAAAGACTGTTACAAGAGATAAGGAAGGACACTACATAATGATCAAGGGATCAATCCAAGAAGAAGATATAACAATTGCAAATATTTATGCATGCAACATAGGAGCACCTCAATACATAAGGCAAATGCTGTCAGACATAAAAGGGGACATCGACAGTAACACGATAATAGTGGGGGACTTTAACATGCCACTTACACCAATGGACAGATCATCCAGACAGAAAATTAATAAGGAAACGCATTAATTGATATTCATAGAACATTCCTTCTAAAAGAGCTGAATATACTTTCTTCACAAGCACACATGGAATAATCTCCAGGATCGATCGATCACATCTTGGGTCACAAATCAAGCCTTGGTAAATTTAAGAAAATTAAAATGATGTCAAGCATCTTTTCTGACCACAACGTTATGAGATTAGAAATCAATTACAGGAAAAAAAACTGTAAAAAATACAAACACATGGAGGCTAAACAACATCCTACTAAATAACAAATGGATCACTGAAGAAATCAAAGAGAAAAACAAAAACTACCTAGAAACAAATGATAACAAAAACATGATGACCATAAACCTATGGGATGCAGCAAAAGCAGGTCTAAGAGGGAAGTTTATAACAATATAATACTATCTCAAGAAACAAGAAAAATCTCAAGTAAACAACCTACCCTTACACCTAAAGTGACTATAGAAAGAAGAACAAACAAAACTCAAAGTTAGTAGAAGTAAAGAAATCATAAAGATCAGGGCAGAAATAAATAAAATAGAAAAGAAGAAAATGCTAGCAAAGATCAATGAAACTAAAAGCCAGTTCGTTGAGAACATAAAATTGATAAACCTTTAGACGGACTCATCAAGAAAAAAAGGGAGAGGACTTAAATGAATAAAATTAGAAATGAAAAAGGAGAAGTTATAACTGACACGACAGATATAAAAAGGATCATAAGACAGTACTACAAGCAACTATATGCCAATAAAATGGACAACCTGGAAGAAATGGAAAAATGCTTAGAAATGTACAACCTTCCAAGACTGAACCAGGAGGAAATAGAAAATATGAACAGACCAATCACAAGCAATGAAATTGAGACTGTGATTAAAAATCTTCCAACAAACAAAAGTCCAGGACCAGATGGCTTCACAGGCAAATTCTGTCAAACATTTAGAGAAGAGCTAACACCTATCCTTTTCAGACTCTTCCAAAAAACTGCAAAGGGAGGAATACTCCCAAGCTCATTCTCCCAAGCTTATTCTATGAGGCCACCATCAGCTTGATGCCAAAACCAGACAAAGATATCACAAAAACAAGAAAATTACAGGCCAATATCACTGATGAACATAGACGCAAAAATCCTCAACAAAATACTAACAAACAGAATCCAACAACACATGAAAAGGATCACACACCATGATCAAGTGGGATTTTACCCAGGAATGCAAGGACTCTTTTTTTTTTTTTTTTAATTTATTTATTTATCTATTTATTTATTTATTTATTTATGTCTGTGTTGGGTCTTCGCTTCTGCGCGAGGGCCCTCTCCAGTCACGGCAAGCGGGGGCCACTCTTCATCGCGGTGCACGGGCCTCTCACCATCGCAGCCTCTCCCGTTGCGGAGCACAGGCTCCAGACGCACAGGCTCAGCAATCGCGGCCCACGGGCCCAGCTGCTCCGCGGCACGTGGGATCCTCCCAGACCAGGGCTCGAACCCGTGTCCCCCGCATTAGCAGGCAGACTCCCAACCACTGCGTCACCAGGGAAGCCCAAGGATTCTTAAATATACACAAATCAACCAATGTGATACACCATATCAACAAATTAAAGAATAAAAACCATATGATCATCTCAATAGATGCAGAAAAAGCTTTTGGCAAAATTCAACACCCATTTATGATAAAAACTCTCCAGAAAGTAGGTATAGAGGGAAACTACCTCAACATAATAAAGGCCATATATGACAAAAACCTCAGCAAACATCATTCTCAATGGTGAAAAACTGAAAGCATTTCCTCTAAGATCAGGAACAAGACAAGGATGTCCACTCTTGCCACTATTATTCAGCATAGTTTTGGAAGTCCTAGCCACAGCAGTCAGAGAAGAAAAAGAAATAAAAGGAATACAAATTGGAAAAGAAGTAGTAAAACTGTCACTCTTTGCAGATGACATGATACTATACACAGAAAATCCTAAAGATGTCACCAGAAACCTACTAGAGTTAATCAGTGAATTTGGTAAAGTTGCAGGATACAAAATTAATACACAGAATTCCTATACACTAACAATGAAAGATCAGAAAGAGAAATTAAGGAAACTAGCCCATTTACCACTGCAACAAAAAGAATAAAATACCTAGGAATAAACCTACCTAGGAGACAAAAGACCTGTAGGCAGAAAACTATAAGACACTGATGAAAGAAATTAAAGGTGATACAAACAGATGGAGAGATATACCATGTTCTTGGATTGGAAGAATCAATATTGTGAAAATGACTATACTACTCAAAGCAATCTACAGATTCAATGCAATCCCTATCAAATTACCAATGGCTTTTTCACAGAATTAGAACAAAAAATTTTACAATTTGTATGGAAACACAAAAGACCCCGAATAGCCAAAGCAATCTTGAGAAATAAAAAGAGCTGGAGGAATCAGGCTCCCCAGATTCAGACTATACTACAAAGCTACATTAATCAAGACAGGATGGTACCAGCACAAAAACAGAAATATAGATCAATGGTACAGGACAGAAAGCCCAGAGATAAGCCCATGCACCTATGGTCACCTAATCTGTGACAAAGAGGCAAGAATATACAATGGAGAAAAAAGATAGTCTCTTCAATAAGTAGTGCTGGGAAAACTGGACAGCTACATGTAAAGAATGAACTTAGAACACTCCTTAACACTGTACACAAAAATAAACCAAAATGGATTAAAGACCTAAATGTAAGGTCAGACAGCATAAAACTCTTAGAGGAAAACATAGGCAGAACACTCTGACATAAATTGCAGCAAGATCTGTTTTTGACCCACCTCCTAGAATAATAAAAATAATAACAAAAATAAACAAACGGGACCTAATGAAACTTAAAGGCTTTTGCACAGCGAAGGAAACCATACACAAAACAAAAAGACAACCCTCAGAATGGGAGAAAATATTTGCAAATGAAGCAACTAACAAGGGATTAATCTCCAAAATATACAAATAGCTTGTGCAGCTCAATATCAAAAAAACAAACAACCCAACCAAAAAATGGGTGGAAGACCTAAATAGACATCTCTCCAAAGAAGACATACAGATGGCCAAGAGGCATATGAAAAGATACTCAATATCACTAATTATGAGAGAAATGCAAATCAAAACTACAATGAGGTATCACCTCACACCAGTCAGAATGGCCATCATCAAAAAATCTAGAAACACTAAATGCCAGAGAGGGTGTGGAGAAGAGGGAACCCTCCTACAATGTTGGTGGGAATGTAAATTAGTACAGCCACTATGGAGAACATATTGGAGGTTCCTTAAAATACTAAAAATAGAACTACCATATGATCCAGCAATTCCACTTCTGGGCATATACCCAGAGAAAACCATAATTCCAAAAGATACATGCACCCCAATATTCACTGCAGCACTATTTACAATAGCCAGGATATGGAAGCAACCTAAATGTCTATCAATAGAGGAATGGATAAAGAAGATATGGCACATATATACAATGGAATATTACAGAGCAATAAAAAGGAACGAAATCGTGCCATTACTAGAGATGTGGATTGACCTAGAGATTATCATACAGAGTGAAGTCAGTCAGAAAGAGAAAAACAAATATCATATAATATCACATATATTTGGAATCTAGAGAAATGGTACAGATGAACTTATATGCAAAGCAGAAATAGAGACACATGTAGAAAACAAACATATGGATACCAAGGGGCAAGGGAGGGTGGGATGAATTGGGAGATTGGGATTGACATATATACACTACTATGTATAAAATAGATAACTAATGAGAACCTACTGTATAGCAGAGGGAACTCTACGCAATACTCTGTGGTGACCTCAATGCAAAGGAAATCCAAAGAGGGGATATATGTATACATATAGCTGATTCACCTGGCTGTACAGCAGGAAGTAACACAACATTGTAAAGCAACTATACTCCAATAAAAATTAATAAAAAAGAATACATTGAATTTTTATTTCCAAGAATGCATATTAGGAAATCACATTTTTGAAAGAAAAGCTACAAAGTTATAAATGAAATCTAATGAGTAATAGTCTTGAAATCTGATTTTTATATATAGAACCTTGATTTTATAAATAACTGAATATCTCATGCTGTCAATTTGAAGATACCTCTAGTCAAATGAGGCAAGAACAGCTGGTTATGGACACTCTCTTGTTAGCTAAGAAAATTATTCCTCCACACTAGCCTCACTTGGTCTAATCTAGATTTGAGCTAAGAGATCAGTCTAAGAGTATGCATTTTAGATTAAGCCTTGGCTTCGTGCTATTCAACTGTCCTTTCAGTTTACAAATTGGCAGATACTTCCACTATAGCTGCAGAAACATGTAATGGATGGAAGGGGTAAAGGCTAAGTGTGGAGAAGTAGAAGGAGACAGTATCTTGAAGGAATATTAATGACATGCCAAGAAGCTAGGACTTTTCTCTGGAAGTTACAGAACGTTCGTGAGCAGAGTGATGTGATCTAACATTGCTGTCCTGTGACAGTGCTGCTCTATGTCTACTCACAGAGGGATTTTTAAGAAAATCCTCACACTAGGAGAGCTTTGTTTTCATTTTTAATAAGCATCACTGCTAAGGCTTCATTCTTTGTCATATCCATAAGAAATACTGTCAAATTTTCGAGAAAAAAGGAGCTGTCACATTCAACCATGTCATTCTCTAAATATCTGCTTTTGACAAGGAAGTATATAGGTAAAGATAAGCACTGCTCTTATATTGGACTAGGCAAATACATTAAAATTCTACAATATTTAAATTGACAGTATAAAATACATGAAGTTTTACATAAGAAGGAAAAATAAGTAAGAAAACTATTGCATACAGAAAAAAATGTTAGCTTCGTTTGTGAAATTGTGTTTTATAGGGACCTCTGTTCGAAGGACACAAGGAAATGCATGATCAGCCAATTCTTCCAAGACTTATTCAGTTGAAGGCTACTCTAGGTGTGTTGTTTCTGCTTCTTTTTTCTCTTCCTACACACATTTAGCTATTCACTCAATTTATTTGTTTCTACACCTTTACAAAGGAGTATATTTACAGTGAAAACCACAACTTCAAATAAGTCTTCTCATTCTACTTGTTTCCTACTCTGACTAAACTATCATGGGAAAGAATTAACAGCCGGTTAAAATGAATATCTGTGGCTTTGTTTTTCCATGTTCTCACTATCTTCTGCTACCCTGGAGAAATAAAAATTGGCTTCATATATTCCTGGGAATCAAATATTTTCAAACAAGAAAGAACTAGGTATGCATTTAAGCACTGGAAGCATGTAAATGCCAGGAAAAATTTTATAAACAAAAACAACAAAAAACAATGCAGGATATCTATGATACACCCATAACTGGCAAATAAAATAATTATTTTACTTCAAAATAATCATGCAGGCAATACATGACTAAAAGTTGTGTGTCAAATTTGAAATCCTTACACCAATTCTCAGTATCAAATATTAATTGTTCAATTGTATGTCAGTGTTCTGACTAGTTCAATATGAAATTAAACACAAATATCAATCAGCATCTATTAATGTCTTTCATAATTAGAAAACTATTTAAATAGAATTTATCTCTTGTACCTACAAACTATCTAAAATGAAGAAAAAAATTCAATGAACAAAACACAGGCATTGGCATTAAATCCACATGTATACCAAAATGTTCTCACCAGTTAGTGAATTTCAAAGGTTGCTTGACACTAACAGGGAATAGTGGTATAATCAGAAATTCATGAGACTGAAATTCAGACCACTTTGGTTTTAACTCTGCATGCAAATTACGTAATCTTTAGTAAATTATTTAACATCTCTGACCTATTGTTTTCTCTTCAGTGTGAATAATAAATTGTAAGGTTCTTTGAGCCTTACATCCATAATGCCTCTAAATAACATTATAGTACATACATTATAAACCTATAAGTATAAATGTATAAAAATTAGTTTCTTTCCTTCCTCTCACAATGAAAGTGTGATGACTATATTTTGCAGTGTAAAAATTTATGCTACGCTTGGAAAAATACTCTAATAAAAACGTATCCGTACGTTTATATTTCTTCTCTCTGTACAATCAGAATATTGTTTTAACATATAAGAGGCCTGCTGACATCCATTCACAGTCACTTTCTATTACACCTTTTCCTATTCTCAGAGTACACATCCATGGAACAAGTATACTCCTTGGGAGGCTATCCAGTTATGGTCAGATGCAGCATCTTATATCTCACTGGAATAAAAACCAAGTAAATATAAAGGTAAAATATATGTTGTTCAAGATGAGCTACCTAAAGAGGTCATGGTCACTCATTGTATTCATTTCTCCTTTTTGTGCATATCTTACCATTACTGGCAGCAGCCCCTGAACTTTGAATTTTACTATATTGTAAAAGGAGACTTAGTGTCTTCCTTTTATACCCATACTATTTGCATTAGTTAGTATTTGCTAACTGCTGTAGAAAGCAACCCCCAATCTCAAAGGCTTAACATAACGTTATGGGGTTTTTTTCCCTATTGACATCACAGTGCATGTCTGAAAGCTTTCTTCTAATTGGAGACTCAGGGATCCAGAATACTTCTATCATATAACGTTGCCATCTTCATCATGTGGCTTTCAAAATCTATGTGGAAGGGATGATAGAATGTCAAGTATCAAGCAGGGTTTTCATGGATGGGATTGGATATGATATATTACCTTGAGCATATAACTTTGGCTATAATTTCATCACATGACCCCAAGATAACTACAAGGGAGGCTGGTAAATGTAGTCATTTTGTAGGCCAAGAGGAAAATCATGGAACTGGGGGAAACATGGCATTGCTTCTGCTATACTAAGTTAGTGTGTATGCCCAATGAAAATGCCCAGTGAAATTTGAGACTATGTGTTTTTTAATGATCAGTGCCTTGCCAGTGTCTAAAACAGGGTTATATTATGGATACAATATTTTAGAATGAGTAAATACAAGTTACAAGTAAAACAAAATATACAGATAAGCATGGAGCAACCAAAGACAGCATATATTTTTGAGCCCAATCATACAATCATACAAACACTAGACTAATAAAATGCCATCATAAAAACTATATTAATATCATGTTATCTACATGAAATGGAGGAATGATAATCTTGAAATATCATTGTCAAAGGGAAGTGTTTGAGTATTAAATAGTATATTTGAGATGTATTACTTTTAAATGTGAAGAAATATTTCTTAAGTTGGGTTTAACATAAAAACTGCTTTTTCTTACCAAAAGCCAGTGGACTCTGGCTCTGTGAGAGGTAGGTGGAGGGTGAAGAGTGGTACAAAGAATGCTAGTAGGTACAAATGGGATACACTATTCCCTGAGTATCAGGTGGCAGATATTTTGAAAAGTGCAACATTTCTTAAATGTCATCACTCCAAAGATCTGTGCAAATCCACATATCAGTAGCTAGAACCACAGAAATGGTGTAAATATAGTACCTGGAAAAAGGAAGGAACTATTGTAGAAAAGACAGCATAAAAGAAATCAGGTATTTCCTAGAGTTGGGAAGAAAATGACCTTGTTAGGACCAAATTAAAAAAAAAATCCTCCTTGGTTAAATCTTTCAAAAATTAACAGAACCACATTAGAAATAAGCTTAATGTTTTGGAAGATTTATGTATTTCTATATTTTCTGGAAGATAAACCTATTTCTTAGTAATCTGTCAAAGATGAATTACGTGAGGACTGTAGGAGGCTTCCCTAGACATATGAGCATGTTCACGAGTTCACAGATACAGGTGACTCCACTGAGCCCAAATGGGACCAACTTAGTGAAGAGTGTTTAGCTTCCTCTGAAGAAAGCGTCTTAAGCATAAATGTTATACAATTAATGCCATTGTCTAGCCATTCAAAATAAAATCCAGAGATGAGGCTCTTTACAGAAAAAACATGTGTCTTCCTGATCCACAATTACATAGAATTTCTGGAAATAATTTGCTAAAACAGTATTTTTTTAAATTCTGAATATTTACCTCAAAATAAAGAGACAACTAGATCACAGCAAATTTAATCTCTTCATATGAGTTTTGCTAGGGTAAGCTTCATCCAGGTTACTGTGGGTTTGTAGAATATATTCCACAGGATTTCTAAAATTCTTTCAGGTGTTTACAATTAGCTGAACTGTTTCCTTACTAATTGTTGGTTTTTATTCTAAAGTAAACCTCACTTCACTAAGTTTTTTATGCCTCTGAGCAAAAAAAAAAAGATAAAACAAAACAAACAAAAAAACCCAACAACAACAACAAAAAACATTTGGATACTTACAAAATCTAGAATTCTTTATTTTCTATTGGGGGTAAAAACAAAATTAGATTACTTTGATTCCATTGTGTGTGTGTGTGTGTGTGTGTGTGTGTGTGTGTGTGTGTGTGTATGCATGCTTACACATGTTATATTAGAAGGTTAAACAGAGACACAATTACACACATGCACGCACACACACATCAATGCACGAGCTAGCTTTAAAAGCACATTCAAAAAAAAAAAAAAAAGCACATTCAGTTTGCTTTCTGTGGATTTTAGAGCAAATATTTTCAACATGCAAAATCTTTCGCCAAAAAAATATTTCTCCCTGATCCCTAAATATGTTTTTTAAGCTCTAAATGTCATAAAATTGCTTCTGAACAAATGCTTAACTCACCATTCCCAGTTAAACATAGGTGACTATTTGGATTCCAGAAAGAAAAGTAGATACAGTTAGTGTCTATAGAACAGAATAGCAAAAATAGATAAATGTTAAATGATTGACAGATAGGTAGATAGATAGATAGACAGAGTATTGGTAGAATAAAAAATAAGCCATTTTGAAATGTTATAATAAGTTGTGAAATTAAAACAGGGGGGGAAAATAGGTTCTACAATTGCCAAGAATACAGTGAATAATCATGGAGTATTTTAGAAAGTATTCCCTGACCAGGTCTAAGACCCAGCCTCCTAGATTGACTGTGTGATTAAATATATTTAATATATAAAATCAAATGTTACACATCTATTAACCAATATTTTAAAGAACTCAAACCCTAAATTAGAACATTGCTAGACATCCATTTCTGTTTCCCTTCTAAGAGCAGAAGGTTTTTTTTGCTTGTTTTTTGTTTTTTTTTTTAATATAGTCTTTTAATTGGCTGTTTAAGGGTAAGGAGGACACAAAGCCTGACATGCTGAATTAGGAAGGAAATGCAGCTACTCTTTCTCTTGCAGACAAACAGCAATGGTTCTGATGGTGGTATGGAGAAGCACTGCTCACTTCATCATGCCATCTTTGATACCCACATTATTCTAGTCTTACACAAAACAAGTCTTAACAAATTCAAGGTGCAAAGTCATATCAAACATCATTTCTGACCACACTGGTATGAAACTAGAAATCAATAACAGAAGGAAAACTGGAAAATTCATGGATACATGAAAATTAAACACAATCCTGAACAACCACTGGGTCGAAGAAGAAATTAAAGGGAAATCAAAAAATATCTTGAAACAAATGAAAATGGAAACACAACACAAAAAAATCTGGTCACAGTAGAAGCAGTTCTAATAGGGAATTTTATAGCAGTAAACACCTATATGAAGAAAAAAGAAAGATCTCAAATAAACAACCTACCTTTACACCTCAAAGAACTAGGAAGAGAAGAATAAACTAAGTTCCAAGTTAGTATAAGGGAGATTTTTTTTTTTTAAATCAGAGTGGACATAAATAAAATAAAAACTAAAAAGACAATAGAAAACTCAACAAAAATAAGAACTAGTGTTTATAAAAGATAACCAATAATGAATACTAGGAATTCATTAGGAATTCATTAGGAATACTAACTAAAATGAAAAGAGAGAAGACTCAAATTAATAAAATCAGAAATTAAAAATGAGATATTACAACTGATAACAGAAATACTAGTGATCATGAGAAACTATTATTAACAATTATACACCAACAAATTGGATAACCTACAAATAGTGAATAAATCCCTAGAAACACACAACCTACTAAACTGAATCATAAGGAAATAGAAATCTGAACAGACTAAGGAGATTAAATCAGTAATAATAATTTAAAAAAATCTCAACAAAGAAAATTCCAGTACCAGATGGCTTCACTGGTGAATTTTACCAAATACTTAAGAAGAATTAATGTCAACCCTTCTCAAATTCTTCCAAAAAATTGAAAAGGAAGGAGCTCTTCCCAACTCATTTTACTAGGCCAGCATTACCTTGATATCAAAGCTAGGCAAGGACACTGCAAGAAAATTAAAGGTCAATATCCTTGATGAACCTACATGCAAAAATCTTCAACAAGATATTAGCATACCAAATTCAACAGCAAATTGAAAGAATCACACACCATGATCAAGTGGTAGTCATCCCTGTGATGCAAAGATGATTCAACATATGCAAATCAATAAAATGTGATATACCACATTAAAGGAATGAAACACACTTAATCACATAGATCAGCTCAATAGATGCAGAAAACATAATCTGACAAAACTTAAATCCTATCATGATTAAATTTCTCAATAAATTAGATATAGATGGTATGGACCTCAATATCATAAAGGCCAAATATGATAAGCCCACAGCTACCATCATACTCAAAGATGAAAAACTGAAAGTTTTTCCTCTAAGATCAGGAACAAGACAAGAATGTCCACATTCTATATATCTATTCAATATAATACTGGAAGTCTCAGACAGAACAGTTAGGCAAGAAAAAGAAATGAAGGCATCCAAATAGGAAGAAGTAATATTGTCTCTATTTGCAGGTGCTATGTTCTTAAATAGAAAAAACCCTAAAGACTACACCAAAAAAATTGTTAGAACTAATACATGAATCCAGTAAAACTGCAGGATTCAAAATCAATTTACAAAATCAGTTGTGTTTCTATGCATTAACAATGAACTATTGGAAAGAGATTAAGAAAACAATCCCACTGACAACAGCATCAAAAAGTTTTAAATAATTAGGAATAAATTTAACCAAGAAGGTGAAAGATCTGTACACTGAAAACTATAAAACATTTACGGAAGAAACTGAAGAAGACACAGATCAATTGATAGACATGCTATGTTATTAGACTGAAAAAATTAATATTGTTAAAATGTCCCTACCACCCAAAGCAATTTACAGATTCAATACAATCCCTACCAATATTTCAATGGCATTTTTCACAGAAATAGAAAAAAATACTAAAATTCCTTTGGAACTAGAAAAGAACTCAAATAGCCAAAGCAATTTTGACCAAGAAGAACAAAAGTGGAGGCATTAAACATCATGAATTCAAGTTATATAACAAAGTTATAGTAATCAAAACAGTATAGTATTGGCATAAAACAGATACATAGATCAATGGAATGTAACAGAAAGCCCAGAAACAAACCCACACATGTATGGACAATTAATTTTCAACAAAAGCACCAAGGTATACCAAAAATTTTTCTTAGAAAAACTCGATATCCACATGCAAAACAATGAAATTAGACTTTTATCTTACATCATACAAAAAAAAAATCAACTCAAAATGAATTAAGTATTTGAATGTAATACTGGAAACCGTAAAACCCCTAGAAGAAAACAAAGGGGATAAGCTCCTTGACATTGGTCTCGGCAATAATGATTTTGTCTGACACCAAAAACACAGGCAACAAAAGCAAAAATAAACAAGTGGAACTACAAACTAAGAAGTTTCTACGTAGCAAAGGAAACCATCAACAAAATAAAAAGGCAACTTATGGAATGGGAGAAAATATTTGCAATCCACATATCTGATAAGGGATTAATATCCAAAATATATAAGAAACTCATACAACTCAACAGCAAAAAAACACACACAAAAAATTGCAAATAACAAATAAAAACGGGCACAGCAACCAAATACACATTTCCAAAGAAGACAAAGAACTAACCAATAGACATATGAAAAAATGCTCAACATCATTAATCATCAAGGAAATGGAAATCTAAACTGCAATGAGATAACACCTCACATGTGTTAGCATGTCTATTAGCAAGAAGACAAGAGTTAACAGATGCTGCTGAGGATGTGGAGAAAAGGGAATCCTTCTGCACTATTGGTGGGAATGTAAATTGAACCACTATGCAAAGCACTATGGAGGTTCCTCAAGAAATTAAAAATAATACTACAATATGATCCAGCAATCCCACTTCTGGGTATATGTCCAAAAGAAACAAAATCACTATGTGAAAGAGACATCTATACTCCCATGTTGTTTGAAGCATTATTCATGACAGCTATGTTGCTTCACGGAAACAACCTAAGCATTCATTAACAGATGAATGGATAAAGACAATGTGATATGTACACACACACACACAATGGAATATTATTCCACTTTAAAAAAAGAAGAAAATCTGGCCATCTGTGATAAGATGGTTGAATGTGGAGAGACAAATGCTGCATATCACTTACATGTGGAACCAAAAAAAAAAAAAGTCAAGCATACAGAAACAGAGTAGAATGGTAGTTGCCAGGGGCTGGGGAGTAGAGGAAATGGGGAGAGGTTGGTAAAGGGTACAAATTTTCATTTATAAGATGAATAAGTTCTGATGATCTAATGTATAGCATTGTGACTACGATTGATAATATGCAGATAATAACTGATAATACTGCATTAGATACATGAAATTTGTTAAGAGAGATCTTAAGGGTTTTCATCAAAAAGAAAATAAAAGGTAACTATATGAGGTGATGATGTATTAATTAACTTGATTGTATGAATCCTTTCACAATGTATACATGTATCAAATAGTCATATTGTACACTTTAAATATATTACAATTTTGTTTGACAATTATACCTCAAAAAAAGCTGTAAAAAAATACTTGGCAGTTACTGCTTAATATACCAGACTCTACCTTAATATTGGAAAATGTCGAACTTCTCAAATTGCCTTCTCCATTACTACTTGAAGCTACTGCAGAAGCTCTTGCCTCTACTTAGATTACCTCCATTCTTATCTGTCACTCAAGAATATATCTATTTATTTATCCTTCATGGCTTAGCTCAGCTGCAGCCTCATCTGGAAGTCCTCCTTGTCAAGTTCCTCCTCTACTTCAGGTAGATGTAGACACAATTTCTTTTTGGTATTCATAATATGTTATATAATTATGTATACACACACACACATATGTGTAAAATATTTATGTGTATACATGTGTGCATATATATATTTAAGATACATATTATGCTGTCATTATTTCTTGTTTTTTTCTTCAAGTAGATTGTATACTCAGCATAGATTTGTACATTCAGCATGTAGCACAGTCTCTGAAACCTACTAGGTACTCATTGAATGCTGGTAGAATTATTTTCATGGTTGAATCATTTCCTGCCTCCTCTATGTATTGGTTCCACCAATTATTATTGCTTTCTCTTATAATTAGTTTCCTTTCGGCTAGAGATGTCCTTTAACTTTAAAACAAAACAAAACAAAAAACATTTACTACATGGAACTACTGTATTTCTGAAAATAAGAGTTTATCACTACTGACTCTTCTGTCTTACCCCTCATTCACTCACTAGTCTTTCACATATATTTTTATCTAATTTGGCTTGAATTACTTCTCTGAAAGTCACTAATGAGTCCCTAATTACCACGTATTTTCTCATTTCTCACGTTGCTAGAACTTAATGTGACATTTGACACTTGTTAACTATCCCCTCTTGGATTTTTTTTATCTTAGGTCTTTGAGACTTCATGCTATCCTGGTTTTCTGATTATTTCTGACTTCTGTGTCCCTCTTACTCTTTCTATAATCTATAGGAAATTTTCCAGTCTGTGTATTCTTTTTGTTTATCTCAACATTCACAACACCTGCTCTCGTTTAGTTTCCCTATAACATGGGGAGCATAAAATCTATGTCTTTATTCTGTACCTGTTGTTCATGTCTTCTTGGATATCCTGCTGGTGTTTGATGTTCCTCATTTCTGAATTAAAATGTGTCATTTTCTCCTATATCATACATACCACTTTTCTACTTATGTATTTCAATTAATGACACTGCATTATTCTCCCTACTACCACATGGATTTGGAACACAGGCATATCTTGACATGCCTCTGTTTCATATGCTTCTGATACAATCAATGTCTCATTCCTATAAAGTTCTCTTGAACATGTACATCTTTAATTGTTGATTTTCTATTTTCTATTTCTGTATTACTTAATTCATATCCTGTTTCATTGTACCTTTGATCTATTTATAATTTATATTATCTCCTAATTTAATTCAACATTTACAATTTCTGCTTAAATTTACCTAATATAAAAACTACTCTATAAACTTACAAAATGTTATAACTCTTTACATTTGCTCATTACTAATCAATCTGAAATGCTCTTCCTTCATTCTTTACCTGTTGAAATTTTTCTCAACTTTAAAGGCCTAGCTCAAAGACCATTGTCTCTGATTCCTCTGTCGGAATTACTCCATCATCTAAGTCCCAGCAATAGCTCCCTTTTAACTTTAACACTTCCATCACTTGGGTTTCTTTTACAGTAAATCACCCAAGTTTCTTTCCTTAATTTAATGTCACTGACATTTAAGACCTGTCTTATTCATCCTCTTCTTATTTTGGCACTAATAATCACACTTTTATGGCTTACTAAAGTTTGGGGAACTGTGTTTTATTTCTCTTAACATCCTGCCTGGTGCTAAACATTTCCTAAATATTTACTGAATGAATTAATTGTCATAATTGCTAGAAACTAGTTCAGAACTTTGTACACTGGATCTGTGTATGTCAACTTGAACTATAAAGCACTACATGATATCATCAAAACCCCAAATGTTCCATATTTATATGTTAAAAAAAAATTAGCATGACTGGGACTACAATGATTTTGAATTTTGCAGAAACAATTTCTGTTTCAAAACCACGAGCTCTTAACTGGTTCATGGGATCGTCTTCCACTTTGCATATTACACTCCAAATGTGTTTTTATTTTTCCTGACACAAAATAAATTGAAATGTTCTTTGTTAGTCATTCATTTAAGTACCATCAGTTGCCCTTTTCCTGATAATAGCATGATTCAGAACTTTTAATAATGATTATAATTAAGCAATGATATCATTGCCCCCTCTGCTTTATGAGACAATAATCCAATTCCTAAATGGCTAAACTAGAAGGCCAAAGGCAGAGCAGTTTATCACAGCTAGAGAATCAGATTACTGCTGAACAAAACAGAGAGCCTTGATATTATTACTATATAATGCATGTTTCAGGGTTAATAGCCCTCTACACAGCATTATTTTTTTTAATGTTATATTGGCAAGGTTAAAAACAGAAAGGAAGGATGCTGGTTCTGTTGAATAAGTCTGCTAAATGCTCTCTGAATGAGGAAGAAAATTAATTCTCTCAAACAGAGCACATGACTTGGAGTCAAGATAACTCAAACCTTTTTTATCTGATATGCTTCTTAAGTCATTTAACTTCACTGAAATTCAGTTTCCATGTTTTAAAGTAAGAGACTCCTTGTTCTAATATCCAATGATTAGATATACTGGGGAAAAAAATCTTTGAAATCATATGTAATGAGGAAAATACAACGTATATATTTATTGATCAGTCTCAGTTTTCCTATATATATGAACAAGTAACATCTTGTACTATATTGGTATATAGTACATGTTAGGAAAGAGCAATTTCCACGTTCTACCCTAAAAAGGTACAATATAATGCCTCCCACTTTCTTACCTCCTACACAGTCAATTTAAAAAGGGCTTCTCTACATAGGTTTCTTTCAAAGGATCTGTCACAAGAAGCTGATTGGCATGTCAGAGCTTCAAAAAGATTAGAGAAAAGGCATTCTCACATATTTTAAACACTGGCATATGGATTTATATTACTTGCATAAACATCTAAAACCTTCAGGACAGACTATAGATATTAGAAACATGTCATCAGCAAGAATGTCTATACATAAATGCACATATCCAAAATGTGTTCTTAAAACTGGAGTACAGTTTCACATATGTATACACTAAATCAGTAAGTGAAACACTTTGTTTAAAACATATCTTAGGGAATTATTTGCATGGCTATAACAACTAATATATGGTTTTAGGGGAAAGAGTAATAATTTTGTAAAACAGAATGAATTTTGCTGTTTGAATAACAATGGCATGAGCCACAGAGAGCAAATACAGTAAATGCCATAAAATCGTAAGTTCCCCCTTTTTAGAAAGTACAACAAAATATTTAAGGATTATTTTGATATTCCATTTCAGTTTGAAAATTCAATTAAATAATTTTAGATGATACGTATAAAAATAAAAACCAATTGGGTTCAGACTAATAGCTAGTATAGTAAATAAAACATGGTTTTGATTGATTTTATCTGTTAAGTTAGGGGTCCCCAACCCCTGGTACCGGTCTGTGGCCTGTTAGGAACCGGGCTGCACAGCAAAAGGTGAGCGGCAGGTGAGAGAAGAGAGAGAGAGAGACAGCGAGACAGAGAGACAGAGAGACAGAGAGAGAGAGAGAGAGAGAGAGGGAGGGAGGGAGAGAAGCTTCATCTGCAGCTCCTTATCGCTTGAATTACCACCTGAACCATCCCCCCTCCCCGTCCGTGGAAAAACTGTCTTCCACGAAACCAGTCCCTGGTGCCAAAAAGTTTGGAGACCGCTTCATTAAGTGACTATTTTGCAACTCTTTGCATATAACCTTAAAAACTCGTAATTCTCATCACTTACATATGTTAAAGAAAAAATTCTTCATTCACTTGTTAAAGAACAGTAAGGCAGACTTCATTCAAGGTAGGAAGGGCAAAAGAGGTTTTGCAGTAGGGGAAGAGAGATTGGGCTCAACTCTGAACACACCAAGGAAAAGTGGGAATTTATAGCCGAAGAGCAGAATGGGGGTCAGTCATTGGAAAACTGCTATGAGGAAACATCTGGGTAAGAGGAGATTCTGGCTCAACTAACCTAACCAAATTCTGGCTGAAGGCAGGCCAGGGTGATCAGACATCACCTGGGAGAGAGTGGAGAATGAGGAACCTGATTATTTATCAAGAGTGATCAGATATGGAGGATGAGGAATTATGGCTAAATTGATTTAGCAGGATTCTTGCTAAAACTGGACAAAGACAGAAGTCCAAAGGTCAAGGTCTAGTTGAAAAAAAGTTCAGAGGAGCCTGATTAGAGTTTGTTCAAGGAGAGAATCTTTGTCACATGGTTTATGAAGGAAAATGGCTTCTTTAATCTCTTATTCTCAGGCAAATGTCACTATCAAAGTGCCATCCACCACCCCCATTCAGACTTTGTGCATATCTTCTTGCATATACATCAAAATTTTTATAATGGCATGTAAGTTCCTTTTTATGAGCTAGGTCAGGAGTCAGGAAACTATGCCACATGGGCCAAACTCAGCAATTGCCTGTTTTTATAAATTAAGTTTTACTGGAATGCATTCATACCCATTTAGTTATGTTTTATCTATGGCTGCTTTCTGGCTATAATGACAGTGTTAAATAGTTGTGATAGATACTGTATGCCCTTCAAAACCTAAAATACTTACCCTCCGGCCATTTACAAAAACTTGTCAGCCTCTGTTCTAGGCCAAAACTTCCATTTCAATTTAATTTTTCTTTTGTTTCCTTCATGTATCTTAACATCCTATCAAAATGAAGCACTTTTTGGAGACTAAAATTATGCCATCTCCTTTTCCTTTCCTGTACATTTGTATATGCAAACAGCCTTTACCTCAATGAAACTCTTCCCTCTGTCAACATTAGAAACCATACTCATTTTAAGGCCTAACTTGAATTTTACCCAAAGTCTTACATCTCTCTGTTGAAATTGAGCTCTCCTCTTTCTGAACTCCCATGATATTTACTTTTGCAAATTATAACACTTGCTACATTAGAATTTGGGCGTATGTTTCATATCTCTCATAAATCCATTAACTCAGAGTCATTGCTAGGAATTACTAATCTAGTTATGGTCCTCAGACTCTAGCACACAGTACATAAAAACTTTCAGAGCTGACAGGTACTTTACAGTTCACAGTATTTCACAGTAGAAGGAGTTTAAGAAATGCAAACAGATTGCCTGATAAATAAAACAACAGAAGGGAAAAAAGGGCGAGAGAGGTATGGGAGATATGGAAAGCATCTGCCTATTCACTGTGTGTGATCTGAGTGGAGTCAAAAGCAGTGTCTGCTTCAATGTAACTAACACCAGGCATTGCCTTTCAGGGTGGCCAAAATATCTACCATGAGAAATACTGCTTTAAAATGTATCAGATTATTTTATTGGTTATTTAGAGTGTTTTTATTGACAAAGAGAAAATGAAATGTTTACCCTAGGAAACACTGCTATAAAAATCATTTAACAATAAAATTATAAAGACCAAGTAATGACAAAGATAGCAGTTAATTCTACCAGAAAATTTATACAGACAAAATAATATAGTGAACATCAAAACATATCTCTTATTTCTCTGTCAAAGAAGTGAAGGAGAACACATACAATATTGCTTTTACGAGATATCCTTAAAATATGTAAAATTCACTCAAAAAGGCTGCACTTGAACAACAGGCCACAACTTATATTCAATTAACTGGTTGTAATTGAACCTGACTGACGTGTGTAGAACAGACCTCAGCTGTAAAGTAGTGGAAAGAACATCTGAGTATCTGGGTCATAAGACTCAGGTTCCTTTCATGGCTTGATAGCTCACTTCATCTTATTGCTGAGTAAGATTCCACTGTATGAATGTACCATTGTTTGTTTACCCATAAATTTATCAAGAAATTTTGTGATGAACATTGTGATACATGACTCTTTTTGAATTATGGTTTTCTCAGGGTATATGCCCAGTAGTGGGATTGCTGGGTCATATGGTAGTTCTATTTTTAGTTTTTTAAGGAAGTTCCATACTGTTCTCCATAGTGGCTGTATCAATTTACATTCTCACCAACAGTGCAAGAGGGTTCCCTTTTCTCCACACTCTCTCCAACATTTATTGTTTGTAGATTTTTTGATGATGGTCATTCTGACTGGTGTGAGGTCCCAGGACTTGGAAGCAACCTAAGTGTCCACCGACAGATGAATGGATAAAGAAGATGTGGCACATATATACAATGGAATATTACTCAGCCATAAAAAGAAACGAAATTGAGTTATTTGTAGTGAGGTGGATGGACCTAGAGTCTGTCATACTGAGTGAAGTAAGTCAGAAAGAGAAAAACAAATATTGTATGCTAACACATGTATATCACATCTAAGAAAAGTCTTGAAGTCGGATTATCTCAGTCCTTTAACATTATTCTTCTTCAAAATTGTGTTGGTATTCTGAGTCTTTTCCCTTTCTTTGTAAACATTAGAATCAGTTTGCAATATTCATTAAATAACTTGCTAGGAGTTTGATTAGAATTTCATTAAATCTATAGATCAAGTTGGGAAGAATTAACATATTAACAATAATGAGTCTCTCTATTCATAAATATGGAGTATGTATTTAGTTCTTTGTTTTTCTTCATCAGAGTTGTAGTTTTCCTCATATAGATCTTGTACATGTTTTGTTAGGTTTATACCTAAATACTTAATTTGTTGGTGCTAATATAAATCATGTCATATCTTTAATTTCAAATTCCAATTGTTTATTGCTGATATATAGAAATTCAACTGATTTTTGTATATTAACTTTATATCTTGTAACCTTACTATAATCACTTATTAGTTCCAGAAATTTTCATTGTTTTTGATTCTTTGGCACTTTCTACGATCATGTCATATGTGAACATGCAGTTTCGTTTCTTACTTCCCAATCTGTATACCTTTTATTTCCTTTTCTTGGTTTACTGCATTAGCTAGAACTTCTAGTATAATGTTGAATAGGAGTGCTGAAAGTTGACATCTTGCCTTATTTCTGATCTTAGGGGGAAAATTTGGGCACTTTTGATGGTTAGAATAAAAACTGTGACGATCCTGAACATGGTCTATACAGGACACTGCTTTGTTTGGGGCTCATTGCATGGAGAAATCACAACAGTGAAGTTCAGGAGCTGGAATTTACATTCATTGTAAAAGCCATTGATGAATGTTGGTAATCTTTGCAGAGAGTCGACACCAAAGGACTAAGAAGAATTCTCCAGTCATTTTCTTATTGAGGCCAGAATAGTCTGTTCAAGACTTTGGCTCAAGACTCATCAAAACATAGCTCAAAATATAAAAACATATGGGCAGTCAGTCATATTCTTTGATCACTTTAGAATGGATCAAGAACTTATTTTAGCTCATCAATCAGTCCTTATGCAACTAGTCAAGAATATTTATTTATCATCTTATGTATGCTAGTCCCTATCAGCTATGGATAGAGACTAGATAGCTTGTATATGAGAAATTCCCTTCACTCTGTATTATCTCAGTGTTAACAAAAATAGTTTAAAACATTTAACTTACGGTTCAGTTTGTCAGAATTTGATTTAGAACCTGATCAGATGTATTTGACTTTAGATGGAAAAAGATTTTTTTTTCCATGGATCAGTGACCAGATACATTAGTCTCCTATGGCTGCTGTAAAAAATTTCTTCAGTGGCTTAAAATAACTTATATTTATTACCTTATAGTTCTCTAGGTCAGAAGTCTGACACAGTTTTCTCTAGGATAAAATCATGGGGTCAGTAAGAATGTGTTCATTATTGGAGGCTCCAGGAGAAAATTCATTTCCTTATGGTGGCCAGACTGAGACTGCATTTTCTTGATGGTTATCGGCTGAGGGTCATTCTCAGTTTCTAGAGGCCATCTGGATTTCTTGGTCCATGGCCCCCTCCCTCCATTTTCAAAGTCAGTAATGAAGGTTGAGTGCTTCTCATGGCTCAGGTCTCTGATCCACTCTTCCGCCTCTCTCTTCCACTTTTACCACTCATTTGATTAAATTAGGCACACCCAGTTATTCTGGAATAATATCCCCATTTCAAGGTCTTTGAAAGTCCCTTTTTCCATGTAAGGTAATATATTGATAGGTTCCAGGGATCAAGGCTTGGACATCTTTGCGGATCTATTATTTTGTCTGGCACACTAGGTATTGAAGAGGACAAAAGAAAGTAAGAAAATATTTAAGAGAACGTCAAGGAAAATCACCCACGTTTTTGGATAACAAAGATTTTGTAGCTTAAAAAAGTAAGTAATTCAGCTTAATTGTGGGCATTTAATTCATTTTTTCCAAGTTTAAAAAACATGATTTCCTCAACAGTTACTCTTTCCAGACATTTTGTTTAAGATATTCATATATGATGCAACCATTCTCTTAAACTTTTGGCGAATGTAACATACTGTGTAGATTTTCAGTGTTTAGGAAGTCCTTTTTTTTCCAAAGCTTTGAAAGTAGATGTTTCATTGAAATATCTGGAATGCCTGTATCATATGAAAAATGTATTATATGAACACCTATCACTATGGTAAATATTATCAGAAAAGCAAAGGGTGAGAGAGAAATAGGCACCATTTCTAGGATATTCAGGTTTCAGTTAAGATGTCAGAGTTTAATTTCATTGCTATAATACTTTGTTCTTATCATTGATTTATTTAAGATTATATATGATATTTCAATTACTGGTATGATTCCTCTTCTGAACTGTTATATCCTGCTGGAGGACAAGATTATGTTTTAATTTTTCATTTTTTTTCTCAGTGACTTGCTTAGTGCTTGGTATATAGTAAGCACTCATTTTGCTTATTTTAGTTGAATTTAGAGTCACAGCAAAAGCCAATAGTTTTCTTTGCTCAGGCATTAATAAGTTTCCATAGAAACTATTATATTAGCCAAGCTAAATACCTATTAGTGTGTTTTTTATAAAATGGAATAACCTCGAGGAGCCAGTTTTGGTTTCATTTAACCAGTTTTATTACTTTTTAGTGTATGGTGGTAATAATTTAGGATAAAAAGGAGCCCATTTGATTGCAGTCTTTTGATTGCCAAGTATTCTAACAAACTAAAAATAATGTCATAAATATGTGCAAAAGTATAACTAATAAAATTGTCCTGCACACTTAAGATGGTAGTAAGCAAGCTTTCATTTTTAATATACTTAATTCAGACATTTGTTATTTCTAATAGAAATAGAAATTTGATAGCAACATAACTCAGTGTATATTACTGAAACTTTTACTGATAATTCCTTCAGTCAATTTCAATAAAAACTCCAACAGCAGAAAAATAGCATAAACTTGCTTAGTAATTTAAGGGTTACCACCCTGATACAAATATTTCTTACAGTAAAGAGATACCAATCTACGGCTAGTTTTACTCCAGTAAGTTCCTTTTTTTTTAAATTCTTTATTCTGTGTGACAATCACTTGCAAGGCAATTCCTGTGAATGAGCCTGAATGAACTCTTTTTAGGACTTTACAAATAAACTCATTAAAATCTGACCACAACCCAACAAGGTAGGTACTGTTATCATCATCTCCATTTTTTAGGAGAGAAAACTGAGGTCTGGCAGAATTTATTAACTTGTCTAATGCCAAAGGGCTTTAAGAGGAGGAGCCCAGTTTGAGCCCTAGAAGTCTGTCTTCAGAGACTATAATCCCCACCACTGGGTCAGGCTTCTGCTCCCTGACAATTTTCCCAGCCCCCACACCATGTTCCAGTCCCCTGGTCATGCTCCCTCTCCTCTGACCATTCTCCCAGTCCCCTGACCAGACTCCCAGCCTCTCGTTAATGCTCAATCCATTACCTGGAGGAAGTAACTGTCTTCCTCCATAACAGGTAGAACTAAGCCACCCCTGTTGCTCCAGGAAGACACTTACAGAGAGAACACCCACCCTCGTGACAGAGAACAAGGGCAGAGTGCACTGGAAAATACATTTTGCAGGAGGATTTCTGCACAGGAGAAAGCTTTCACACAGCTCACAGGGGGTCACCTGGGCCTCAGATCCAGCAATTGGTATTATGGTAACTACTTAAATGAATCCTGATGGTCAAAAAATAAATTGAATAAAATAGATAACTAATAAGGACCTACTGTATAGTACAGGGAACTCTACTTAATAATCTGTAATGGCCTATATGGGAAAAGAATCAAAAAAGAGTGGATATATGTATATGTATAACTGATTCACTTTGCTGTACACCTGAAACTAACACAACATTGTAAATCAACTATACTCCAATAAAAATTTTTAAAAAGTACTGAATGCAATAAGTTCTACTTTTAAAGGGGCCTCCTTTCAATAGCACTATTGAGTGTGCTTTGGGGCTTTCTTGGGAATTCTCTTGGCAATGAGAATGTGGACTATGTCTCCATACTAGGTTAAAATCTATTGCTGGGTGTGGTACTTTCACTTTGAGTCATCAGATATGCTGTCCTTCCTGAATTGTTTAGAAATTTTCCATTTGCACATAAGCAAAATCTGACTTTAGTTTATGAAAAGAATTCACTGTGAGGGTAATGGCATGGCTTGTACAACCAAAAGGATAAAACCAAAGATAGCCCATCAAAAGCAAATGGGACTAAGGACTACAGATCCAGATTCTAAAGCCCTTGCTCATCTCTGCTCCTAAGTATGCTCAGTTCCCTCTCCTTTCTTCCCCTCTCCTCTCTTTCCTTCCTATTACGTACCCTCCCTTCCTTCCCTCTCTCTTTTCCCCTTCCCCCTCCTTCCCACTTTTTCTCCAGACATATATTTTTCTCTTCTACTGTAAACATAATACTTTATACTCAGGATTAGTTCTGCCAAATACCAATACCAAACATAACACTGATCTCCATTATTCCAAGTACAGGAAAAAAATTGGTATTAAAAAATTTTTTTTTACTTGTTGATAGGTAAGGCCTGGGTCAGCAAACACTTTCTGCAAAAAGCCAGGTGATAAATGTTTTAGTCTTTTTAGGCTATGTTGTCAAAGTTGTGACTACTCAAATCTACCATAATAGTGAAAAAACTGTCATAGATAATACATAAATGAATGAGTGTGGCTATGTTTCAATAAAATTTATTTAATTAGGGGAGGCCTGTATTCAACCTCCAGGCCATAGTTTGCCAGTTCCCAGGTTAGGCTAAATCATCTACATAATCTTTTCAAGTGTTCTTTTTTCACTGTGGACTTAGGTATTTTAGGTGACTCATCAAGGCTACTTGTAGCTGATTATGGTTAGAGATTAGTTTGAATTGCTCAGATTCTCCTAACCCAGCAAATTTACCCAACCATATACCATTATAAAGGGTCACTTTTGTCTTTATACCAGCCTGTTCTCAATCAACAGAGAGACAATAAACGGAAGTGTTATTTAAAGTACTATGGATTCTTTTTTCTATTTTGATGTATAATAATGTCAAAACCCTGTAATAGCTTAATCACTGCCTTAGCTGTTGTACAATTCTCATCTCCTCTTGACTTTCGTAAAAAACAATAAAGCAGCATTTCTTCTGAATTAAAAGCTTGGTCTAGTACTAAAACAAATTTCTTCTGCTCAGACATTTCTACCTGCCAGTGATGCTTCCTGCAAATAAATCGTTCTGCTTGCCCTCCAAAATTCATGACATCCTGCCTTTCTCCAACATGGAAGTCCATAATTCCTTGATACTTTGTAAGGATAGATTGCCACCTAAACACCGTTTCTAACTATCACTTTAGAAGATTGGTTGGTTTGTTGATTATTTGACTGTTCTTATCTGTTATCTTCTATTTCTAGGTGATTTGTGATAGTTAACTTTGTGTATTAACTTGACTAGATCATGGGAAACCCATAAATCCAGTTAAAATATTATTTCTGGGTGTGTTTGTGAGAGCACTGAATCAGTACACTGAGTAAAGTGGACTGTCTTCCCCAGTGAGGGTGGGCATCATCTTTTACTTCAGGGCCTGAGTAGAACAAAAAAGGTGAAGGAAGGGAAGATTTACTCACTCTCAGCCTGACCACCTGAACGGGGACATCAATCTTCTGTCCTCAGCTTTCTGGTTCTCAGGCCTTCAGACCTGGACTGGAATCTTCCAACTACACAATTGGCTTTCCTGTGTCTACAGCTTGCATTGCAGTGGGCAGATTGTGGGATCTCTCAGACTTCATAATTGTGTGAGCCAATATCATTCATTTATATATACATTTATCCATATATCCCTTATTGGTCCTGTTTCTCTGGAGAACCCTGACTACTACACCACTCCTAGAAACTGAAACTACCCAGTAACCTTATATATTTACTTATTTATTCATGTCTGGTTCTTATTTCTGCTCTACTTTATACCATTGACAATCAGTGGTATATGGAATATTATACTCTAAAAATAGCCAGTGGCCAGGTGAACACTGAACAGACATTAAAATACAGGGTATTCATAATTCCAAAGTTTTTTTTCTGGCTCAAATTCAGTAAAGCAGATTTAAAGAGGCTGATTATAATGCCTACAACTCCCACTGCCCTTTGCTAAGGGAAACCAATACATTCCCAAACCCCTGCTGAGAAAGCAATCCTAGGCAGAAATTACCTATTCACTACCAAGTGAGACTGGCATCATCTTTAGGGCTAGGTTAGTACCTGACCCAATCAAGCCAAAATATAAGTTTATCAGTGACAATCAGCTTTAAATGAAAGCTCTGCCTAAATAGGAAAAAGAGAACAGTTAGGATCAGGAGATTCTCCCCTGGAATTTGACCTAGAGATATGCCTAGAGCATCATTCAGTTATTAGTATGGACAGAATAGAATGAGATTCCAAAAAACAAAAAACAGATACAGAGAGATCTGTTCTATCACATTAACGAAGTATGCTAAAGTGATAACTCAAGAACTCTTATTGTGATTAGGGGACCCACATAGTACAGCCACCCAAACTGCCTTGGGTCCTGAAATATCTTCAAAGCCATCAAATATGTTCCCATTTTGGAGAGGCCTTGGTCTCTCTGGGTATCTCTGGGTCCTATGATATTCTAGTTTCTTTTATTGACACATGCTGTTTGATAATAACCCATTAGAGATAGTCTAAATTGAGTCCTATTTTTATCCTAAAAAGAATAACTAACACATATCCACTGAACTCAAAGAAACAAACAAACAAAAAAAAACACATTAAAAAACTGGAGAAAAACAACTTAGTTCACATGTAACCAAACAGAATGTGAAGAGAATATAATATTGTTAAAACAAAAGGTTTGGCAATTCTTATTTTATTTTCTTCCTATGTACTGATGTTTGCACCATAAATAGGGAGATATTGAACAAAGCTAATAACACCACATTAGAGCTACATAATGTTTGGAACACGCTGTCCTTATGAGACTAATCAAAAAGTGTTACTAGCAATGAACAGAACAGTGAGGGTAATTAGTGGAGGATTACTTTTAATAGATATTAACTTTATTTAGATCTTTTAAGTGTGGGTAATTGGGTGGGTACTGTGAAAATAGCAAACATGGATAAGTTGGATGTAAGCAAAAGATTTATTTTTAATGAACAAAAGAGACTTAATTTTAATGAAAATTGAAAGAATAACTAATTCTGTGGAAAGCTGATATAATCCTTTTTACACATCATGGCATTCTCTATGTAAAGTTCATAAAGATATGTAGAAGCTTTGAATTAACTTGATTTAAGCACCAAAGTTTTAGATCTTTAAAAGGCAATATCTCTGCTGTACTGACATGAAAATAAAATTTATTTTCAAGGTACCCCCCCCCAAAAAAAGCAATTGTTCTATGATTAGTTTATGCTTCACTTCAAGCTATGATGTGTAAGAAATGTAATGATCTTGTTTAGAAATATTTGTAAGTGTTCAAAAAGTTATTCAAGAGTAGTCTGGCTTTTTATAGTGATCTGAGAGAGTATCATCTCTAGTTAGTTTAAGATCACAGCACTGGGCAAAATTTTCTAATATGATCAACATTTTCCATTTGTTAGTCATTAATATTTCATTTGTTAAACTGATTTCAGTAATCAAATTCTATTCATTAAATCACAATGGTATTCACTGATTTATTTACTGAGTGCTCACACAGTACTCAGCGCTTTTCCTAGTTTTCTCAATAAAAATGGTATCTGCCTTTCATTGAATTATTCATATGGGCCAGGGAGTATATCGAGCCCTTACATACATTATTTCATTTGATCCTTATGACACTTGAATACAAAGAAGTCACCAGTGTAAAAAGAAATGATTAAAGAAGGAAATTTAGGTGACAGAAACAGACTTTATTAGCACTTCATGAAGTGGACAGTCTCCTTTTGGACAGCTGCGAAATGGGGTGGAAGGCAAGAAGCTTTTATAGGATAAAGAATAAAGAACTAGGAACAAAAGAAATATTGACACAAATAGAAAATATCTGATTGGTTTGGGGGTCACACAGTGGTTTGGGGTGAGAAGGCACAGAGTTGGCTTGACATATGTGGACTGTCTGACTGAATATACTTGTTTCCAATTAAGTGGAGCATTTACATGGACACAAAAGTTATCTAAATTGCAGTTTGCTGCTGTGGGACCCCAGGTAGGAGCAGATCCATCTTGGAGAAACTTATTTCAACAGTTCTTCCCTTTTGATCATCCTTTTGTCTAAGAGGTATGATCAAAAATATTGGTCTTAGTGTGACTCTCAGCTACTATTGCCTCTTTGAGTCTCAGTGTAGTATTCATAGGAGTTGATGTCAGGCTCCTATTCTTGCAGTGTCTATTCTCTTTTGTCATTCCAGTCAAAGAGTGATCATCTGTCAGCTCGTCAATGGCTGCCCAGATGCATTTAAAACTTTTGAGGGAATGCAGCATATTATAGAGACAATAATTATTAAGAACAAAACAATGTCCATGGTTTGGTAAGGACTCCTGAATTAGGGTCTCCATGACCCCCAACAGGTAGAATCAAATAGGTCAAGAAATGATCCCAAGTAGGGGGATAATTTGTTAAGCCAATTGGCCTGTTCATGTATTTCATGTAACTGTGTCTCTACTTCCCCAGAACTGTTTATCCAGTGATCTTGTTCCAGAAAAACCGAGGCATTGAAAATCAGGGAGAAGTTTGTGACAGGCAGAAAGAACTACAGGATCAGTAGCATCGTAGCAAATCCAATAGCCAGTTGCAGACTGGATTATCCTCCTTCTCGATGGCCTGAGATATGTGAACTATGGCATTATCTTTTCAGCCAGAGCAAGGAAAAAGATGGACAAAAGAATCAGAAAGACCTTCATAGTGTAAGAATTTGGAAAAGGATGGTCAGAGAGGGAAGTAAGAAAGAAAAGAAACATTCTTGATTCTCTTGATCTCACATCTTGGGAGGAAGCAGTCTACCTCAATGTCAAGTACTTTTCTTCCTAGTCAAATTGATTTTAAGGTCTCCAGCAATCCCACAGGACCAGATGTCAGGTGGAGCCTTCTTCAGTTGTGAATATGCCCAAGGTTTGGGACCTTGTAATTTGGCAGCAGTGTCAGTGGTCAAGAGTACTTGGTAGGGTCCTTTCCATGAAACTCACTTTTGCAAAAGCTTAAGAGTAAAACAATAACTGTCTGTAAATGACAAAACACTTAAAAATGCTCATAGTTAAGGATCTGATGAGAGTTCATTATAATGGAATTGACTGAAATTTGGTTATTTCTGTGATATACAACATTTTAAGATAATAACTGGAATTACGACTGATAACATTATACTAGAACATATCAGATTTACAGGAATTTCATACAATTCCTAGAATACTTATATTAATAACATGCCTCCATACAAGCATAACCTAAGAAGGTATAACATTACTTTATTTGATAATGCTTCCCGTGTAATTTAACATAGCAAATAAATCTAATTAGTTTATTACTTTACCAGGTGAGAGAAAAATCCTTTGACATTTTCCACATGCCCTCTGGGAAATCTCAAAGTTACTTTGAGGTCAAAAAGACTTCATCTAGAATTTTATTTGGGGGAAGTTTGTCAAAAACTATCCATTTAACCAAAGTGACAGTTAAAGACTTTGAAGGCAAAGAAAGAAGGTTACAGAGTTGTAAAAACCTTAGCTCTTTTAATACTGAGAAAACTGGGTTTTCTTAAATAATCAAAGACCTGATAAAGACAACATGAAACACAGTAAATTATTTTGGTGAGAAACAAAATCTTTGACTTCTAGGCAGATTACTTAAAAGGTAAAGAAAAAACATTGTTTACAATTTCTTATCAAGAGAAGACCAATAATCTAATAACACTTTCTTTTAACAAAGAGAAAACCTAATTCTAATTTTACACCCATGTACTTCTGATATTAAAACTCATTTTTAAACTTAAATAATTCCATTCCAATCTTAGCCTTCTTGACCATACATAAAATTCCTTTCCCAAGATTATTTTTTCCACAAAGCTTCTACAACTTTTTATATCCATTCATATTTTGCCCTATGTTTCCCCCTTCTTTCTCATTCTGGACTATATGTTTTACTTTAGGACAAAACTACTTTATTTTTCTCTTAACAAAAACATCTACATACCTCATACCTTTTCTTACCAAAACATATCCTACTTTCCTTGCATAGACATCTTTCCCTTATTATTTCCAGTAGTTTTAATTATATATATATTAGTCAGAATTCTTAACTCTTAGAATCCTTAATTCCTAGTGAAAACTAAGAAGTAAGAAATTTGTAGGTTGTCTGTTATGTTAGTGCTCTGTGGATTAGCAAATTTATAAATACATTTCATGATTTCTAGAAGTATATTTTTCCTCACAGTGAATTTTTCAATGACACAAAACATGTTTACTAATAAACCCAAGTATCTTCACTTCCTCTCGAAAAGAAAGCCAAAAGTGGATAAACTTATGCTTATAATTAATGTTTCAGTATTTTCTCTAACTTGGAAATGATTTATATATTCAATGAATATCAATCATTAACTTATCTCAGAATAACTTTAAGGTATCAAGTTACCAAAAAGATTTCGGGAATGATTTTTAAGTAAACACACCATAAAGCATAATTATTGTTGAAAAGACCATTTATAAATTTTCTCTTACATCTAGTTAATTTCCTTGTTTTTAACAATTATGTTCAGATTACTCATGAAAATATCTTGAGACGCTAAACAGCTAACCATCATCTTAAGTTAACTTTCTTGCTGACAAATTCTGTAATAGATATAACATGAGCTTATTTGATTTTTAGTAAACCTAGGTGGAATAAAAGTTGTATATCTACATTATATTTAATACCAATAGCTCTAAAAAAACATGCTTGTTTTAATTAAACAAAAAAAACCCTTAATTAGCTTTTATTTATTGAAGAGTATCCTAGATCATGTGAACCTGAACAACATTTAAGTTAGTTCAGGTTCACATGATCTAGGATACTCTTCAATAAATAAAAGCTAATTAAGATGCTTATGTTGGCATTAAGAGTGAAAGAGGGCACCAACACTATGTGTTCCCCACATTTGTTGGTATCACAGAATCTAACAACATTAAAAAGTATTCATATAGCTTATTGGGTTTGTTTTCATTGGAACGCTTATTATAATATCCAAAATGTCTTCTGATTCATTAGTGAAATAAAATAATTGTGCTCTATATTAAAAAAATATATATTCTATCTAGTTGTGGACCTCACTAAACGTATTATCATATAGGTAAATAAAATACCCCACACAACTGTAAGCCAGGTCTTGAGAGAAATGAATGTTTTAAAAAGTGTTTTACAATGAGAAAAAAATATATATATGTACATATGAATAAGAAGAGAGAATAGCATAATAAGCCCTATGCACCCATCACTTGGATTCAGTCATTATTAGCTCATGGATAATCTCGTTTCTAATGTGTGTTTCATCACAACCACTTTTCCCCCTCACTCCACCACTGGATTTGAAGCATCCCAGACATCACTGCATTCATAAATATTTCAATATGTATTTCTAAAATGCAAGGACTTTGAAAAATAAAACCATAATAAAAGTGTCACCCTTTTTAAAAAAAAAAAAAAGTTTTTTAGTATTTCTGAGAGTATACTTGATTGATATAAATGCTTAATTTTCTTTACACCCATTAAAAGTGCTCTTTAAAAATTAATTTTGTCAATACCATCTGGAGGTAGTAAAATGCCACACATCTATAACATATATACACAGACATATACAAAAATATAGACAGACAGAAACAGAGAGCTTATAGCTTTCACTTAATTTTAATCATGTGACAGGTACAATAATGCAAAACTCAATATTTAAAAAAGAGTTGGGGGCTTCCCTGGTGGCGCAGTGGTTGAGAATCTGCCTGCCAATGCAGGGGACACGGGTTTGAGCCCTGGTCTGGGAGGATCCCACATGCCGCGGAGCAACTAGGCCCGTGAGCCACAACTACTGAGCCTGCGCGTCTGGAGCCTGTGCTCCGCAACAAGAGAGGCTGCGATAGTGAGAGGCCCGCACACCGCTATGAAGAGTGGCCCCCACTTGCCACAACTGGAGAGAGCCCTCGCACAGAAACGAAGACCCAACACAGCCAAAAATAAAATTAATTAATAAAAAAAGAGTTGGATCTGAACCATGTCATAGTGCAATTTCTGACATTTGGGATAAGTTAAGTTATGTGCTCAGATGGCTTAAACTTTTTATTCATATTTGTGGAGAAGACTTTTAAGATTTTCATTTCAACTAGTTTCCAAATAGCTTGTCCTCATTTTTTGTTTTTTGTTTTTTCCTTCTGATAATAATTACCTCCCTGATGTTTGCATTTCAAAGAGATGGCTCTCAGTTCCTAGAGAAGACCAGATAGAATATTTACATCTCCAAAGCACAGAGAAAGAATACAAGTTCCTCCAAGGACATTTGTTTCCTAAGGCCAGATTATTTACAATACCTACAAGCCTTCTGAAATAAATGGGGGAGGGGGGTGGGATTGATAAAAAGAATAGGTGGGCTTTTTCTGTTCTTGTAAAGACTCAATTTGTAGGACAGATGCTTTTAACTCCTCAAAGAATTGGGTAATAACCTGAATGATAGCAAGACACTAATCTACCAATCCAAGTACATTATCTTCAGTTTGCTTCTTTATATCAAGGTGAAGGTTTTCAACTAAGACAGAAACAAAAGACTCCTATGTTTTGGACTTAGAGCTGTTTTCCCAAGTTCCTCAGTAGTTTATGCTGTGAACTCACCTTGAAGTTTTGTGAGTCCTCTAATGGTAGCTACCCATCATGGACTCCCAGAACCTTTCCAAGATGTCAGAACCTTTCTGGGAACCATATATACATTAAATAAAGTTTGTTTTGAAGTTTGTTTGAATTGTAGAGCTGCACACAAGGGAGCAGAGCTCGAATCAAAGAGTGACTCACCCACAGCCATCAGTAACAACAAGAGGAACAGTGAACAGTTCAGCAGCCACCTACCTGTACATCTTGTCCCACAGGCCATTAGCAGTCAGCTCCCAATCCCATCCTGGGCGTCAAAAACTGTTAAAAAAAATTATTAAAGAAGACAATTTAGGTGATACGAACTTTATTTAACACTTCATGAAATGGACAGTCTCCTTGTGGAGAACTGCAAAACGGGGTTGAAGGCAATAAACTTTTATAGGATAAAGAATAGAGAACAAGGAAGAGATGAATAGAAAATATCTGATTGGCTGGGGCCACACAGTCAACCTTGTTTGGGGTGAGAAGACCTAGAGCTGGTTTGGCGTTTGGGGACTGGCTGACTGAATATACTGTTCTAATCAAGCACAGCATTTATCAGGACACAAAAGTTACCTAAGTTTCATCTATTGATGTGGCACCCCAGGCAGGAGTGGCTCCATCTTGGGCCTAGAAAATTATTTCAACATCAGGCATTCAGATAGTGAAATAACTTGGTCTGATGTCCCCAAGTTGGAAACTGCTAAAGCAGGACTTCAAATTCAGGTCTACCTATAGTCACTCCAAACATTTTGACGTTTCATAAAGTCAGCCTTCAGAGACATGGTGTTTTAAGATGCTCTAAATTGTAAACAAGTTTCATATGAGCAAATACATGGTTTTATAACAATGAGAGATTTTATTTTGGCAGTCTACTTATAAAGCTCAGCTGTAAATAAATCTGCAAACAGAATCAATAACAAATTATCAATGTCATTGCTTTAGCCAGGTAGAATGAAGACAAAAACTGGAGGTTATTATTTATCTGATAAATCCACACTTGCCCAAAGAATCCACAATGCATTATTTGTACATGCCACCACATTTAGATGTGCCACTTGCATACAACATTTTACACAATTGACAGTCCTCCTCTGTTCTAAGCCTGTTGAAGGCAAAAGCTATTTTTTTGATATGGGCATATGGACCATTTGTTAAATTAACATTTTCTCTATGTATTCATCCAAAACGGAAGATTTAATTATCTTTGCTTTTTTCCTGAGTTTACGTGTTCATCATCTGCAGTAGGTGGCCTATCAGATTTAAGTTTGAAATGGAAAATGATAAGTTGCTATGGAAAGGATTTCTAATTACAAATTATACTGTGTAACTTACGAAGACAGAAAAGAAAGCATTTTCAAAATTATGAGCATATAATAGGATTCTTATTTTAACAAAGAGCATCTTAATTTGCTAACTAAATAATTAGTCTTTCAATAGCAGCACTAATTGATGAAATCATTATTTCAAACTGCCACTGGAGAAGAGATTCTTTTGGTCAAACTTTTAGGTTTGTTTTTCCTTTCCAAGGGAAAATATCCAGCTGAAGAAAACAACTGGTGAGCGTTCTAGGACAAATCAGGGGCCAACCAGTGAAATGACCAAAGGGTGATTTGTAGCTATATTCTGGAAGGGTAACAAAAATAAATGGTAAAAATATTCTCCATAAATAAATTATGGGTTATAAATTATAAATAAATAAATGGGTTTTTACAACCCATTAAATTCTTGAATTTTAGACTCTCAAACATTCTGCTATCTCCTATTTGCTTTTGTAACGTAAAATATTTGTTCAGCATTCCTTTACTATATGATAATGATGGGTTAGGATTAATTTCCTGAATCATATGCCAAATCATGTGAAACAGATTAGTCAATCTAAGATATATTTAAAAAATTGTTTTAAGTCCTGAAAATTGGTAGTCCAACTATATAGCATATGGTATGTTTCCAGGATTTGCTTTAAAGCACCTCCCCATTCTTCTAACAATGGTCAATGCATATTGACCAAAAAAGAATTATCATTTCTTTTTTGGTTGTTTCATCTTTCCAGTCTAATTTTCTGCATTTCTTGCTCTTAAATAGATTTAGGTTTAATCATAATGTGCTAAAACTATATATCATATTGGCTCTGTTGAAAATGTTCTTATAGACTTGTCTAACATATCTGCTGATGTAATATCTTTGTGGGCTAAAGCTGAAGGGAAAGTACTTCCAGCAAAGGCAAAACACATAGGTCAGACATAAATTAGTTGTAATAAAATGGCAATATAATTTAAATTAATATGTATTAATATTATCATTAATTTTAGTATTTCAAGGCATAATTTTCATTTTTATTATGTTGTTTTTAATACCTTGCTGACATTTAAATCTAGTTGTTTGTTTCCTAAAGATTATGTGATGTCTAGACTATTTGTATTTGTGTTATTGAGAAAGAACAATTGACGGGGTTCTTAGAAACAAAGAGGTCTTTTTACATGCAATCTCTCGAAAAATTAAGTTTACTACCAAAAAAAAAAAAAACACTTGCTCCAACTCTTTGGCCAGATTAGAACTGGAGGATGTAGTAACAGTATTTTTAAAGTGATGTATATACACAACTTAATGATTTTGATATTCTAGTTTTCAAAAAGATTTTTTTTTTGATTGTGTTCTTTTGACAATTATAAAGTGCACTGACAAACTGACAGGCTGGAAAGACTGAAGCGGCTGTATTTGTACAGATGAAGTACTGTACCTATTGGCAGATTCAAGTGCTGAAATCAGTTGTCCATTTTTCAAAGATATTAGCTATGTAGATCAGATAACACCTGGGCTCTGACATTTACTCTGACTGAAAATGGTTGTAAGTATAAATTTAAGTGTTGACTTGGATCTTTGAGTATCACTATTTTTTTCAGTCTTGGCTGTATCAAACCACCTTTCTAAATGTAAACATTTTCTACATGTTGGCAGAAGCATCAGTGAAAAAAGTATGGTGGATGGAGTACAATGAATAATGGTCCAATGCTCATAGGCTAATCTTAGTAGAGAATTTATGATTTTGGTATTCTTCCCCAAGCAGTGATTCTCAATCCCTTTGAGGATGTCATTCCCTTGAGAATATGAAAGTTATAGAACAGCACTGTCCAAAAGAAATATAATGTGAGTCGTATAATAGTAACTATTCTAGCATCCACATTAAAAGATAAAATAAAAATGACTGAAATTAAAATGAATACTAGAATAAACACAGTTGTTTCTCAGTATCCATGGGGGGATTGGTTCCAGGAGTCCCCAGGGCCCGTAGGGATGCTTCACTGCTTTATATAAAATGACGTAGTATAATAAATACAGTCAGCCCACTCTATGGGCGGGTTTAGCATCTGCAGGGATTGAAATTTCAATCCCTGGTTGGTTGCATCCACAAATGCAAAACATGTGGATACAAAGGGCTCACTGTACATAACTTTATATTTATATAGGTATATAAATAAGACATATACATAATTATCTCAAAATATCTATCAAAATAATTTGAGATATTTTAATGTTTTTTCAACTACTTTTTTTTAAAAACATCTTTATTGGAGTATAATTGCTTTACAATGTTGTGTTATTTTCAACTAATTCTTAAAAATCTGATATCTATTTTATAATTAGAGCACATCTCAATTCACACACTAAATTTTAATTGGATATGTGATCTGTATTCAAATTTCATAAAATTTACAGTTGAAAAATTATCCTTACATATGTACAAGTTGTTCCAAACATATTTATGCTTTACAGTAACTTAATTGAACACCACAAAATAATTTTCTTTAATATTTACATTCACATTGACAAGACAGGTTAACTTTGGGAAAAACTGATTTAACTTTGAGGTAAAAGCATATTACTTTCAAGACTGTATCAGTCTAAATTAAGTAAATTCAATACTTCTTGTTTTAATTACCATAGAATTCAAAGCATCATTACATACATTGAACAGCAACTCTAAATTTATCAATATCAACCAAATTCTTCCATTTTTTCTTATAGATTTCGTAGCCAATTTGTATCATACTATCAATTACGACTATATTTTCTGCATGTTGATTCAAGTAGGAAAATAGGTAAAATCAGTATTATTGATTTACACTATGGAAATTTTAAATCAACATGTTATTACCTGCCTAAGTCATGACTAAATTTTCCTTTTCTTACGGGTTCAAATTTATCTCATTCATGGGCAGTGCGATTTTAGTGAGGTAATATAAATCACAAGGCCATTTTTTGTCTTTGTTTGATGAATATTCTTGTAAGCACTCTTCTTTTTCTAAAGAAAATCTAGAATTGGAATTAATATTACAGTAAACCATTGAAAACTTTTTCCATGATTCAAAGTAATTTTTCCATGATTCCAGTGATTATAAGCAAGGAATCATTAATGATCATTAAATTGTCTTCTATCTCTTTCAGCAGTTCAATAAACTCACAAGGTTTCACAGCATCTTCATACATAAAATAAAATATCAACAATGATACCCATGACACTTTCTATAGAATCTGCTTCAAAAAATTGTGTCAAATAGTTTCAACATGTATCCCACAATGGAAAAAAGCAAAAAGGGATTTATCAGTATTTTGTTTTAAAATCCCAATACCTATAGATTTTTCAGCTAAAATAACAGGAGCAGCATCCATCATTATAGAAACTAATTTTTCATATCTAGCTGAATTCTCCATTAATGGATATAAAAACTTGAAATTTCTATTTCACAGAAATGTCTATCTGCACTGTTTAACTACAACACCCCATTCCTGGGATATGCATCCCAGGGATAAGTTCTACCCAATCACAGTGTATGATTCTTTTAATGTGCTGTTGAATTTGGTTTCCTAGTATTCTACTGAAAAATTTTGGATCTATATTCATCAGGGATACTGGCCACTAATTTTCTTTTCTTGTGGTATCCTTATCTGAGGTTGCTGTCAGAATAATGCTGGCCTTGTAAAATGAGTTTGGAAATGTTCCCTCCTCTTAAATTTTTTAGAAAAGTATGAAAAGATTGATATTAATTCCTTTTTTAAAAAAATCTTTTTTGGAGTACAATTGCTCCACAATGCTGTGTTAGCTTCCGCTATACAACAAAGTGAATCAGCTATAGGCATACATACATCCCCTCTCTCCTACGTTCTCCTCCCAACTCCCCCACCCCGCCCCTCTAGGTGGTCACAAAGCACCGAGCCTATCTCCCCGTGCTATGCAGCTTCCTCCCACCAGCAGTCCACTCCGCATTTGGTAGTGTATATATGTCAATGCCACCCTCTCATTTTGTCCCTGCTTACAATTCCGCCTCCCCAAGTTCTCAAGTCCATTCTCTACATCTGCAGCTTTATTCCTGCCTTGCCCCTAGGTTCATCAGAACCTTTTTTTTTTCTTCTTAGATTCCATATACATGTGTTAGCATACAGTATTTGTTTTTCTCTTTCTGACTTACTTCTCTGTATGACAGACTCTAGGTCCACCCACCACACTACAAATAACTCAATTTCATTTCCTTTTATGGCTGAGAAATATTCCATTGTATATATATGCCACATCTTCTTTATCCATTCATCTGTTAATGGGCATTTAGGTTACTTCCATGTCCTAGCTATTGTAAATAGTCTGCAATGAACATTGGGGTGCATGTGTCTTTTTGAATTATGGTTTTCTCTGGGTATATGCCCAATAGTGGGATTGCTGGATTATATGGTAATTCTATTTATAGTTTTTTAAGGAACCTCCATACTGTTTTCCATAGTGGCTGTATCAACTTACATTCCCACCAACAGTGCAAGAGAGTTCCCTTTTCTCCACAGCCTCTGCAGTATTTGCTGTTTGTAGATTTTCTGATGATGCCTATTCTAACTGGTGTGAGGTGATACCTCATTGAAGTTTTGATTTGCGTTTCTCTAATAATTAGTGATGTTGAGCAGCTTTTCATGTGCCTCTTGGCCATTTGCATGTCTTTTTCGGAGAAATGTTATATAGGTCTTCTGCCCATTTTTGGATAGGGTTGTTTGTTTTCTTGATACTGAGCTGCATGAGCTGTTTATATATTTTGTAGATTAATCCTTTGTCCATTGATGCGTTTGCAAATATTTTCTCCCATGATGAGGGTTGTCTTTTCATCTTGTTTATAGTTTCCTTTGTTGTGCAAAAGCTTTGAAGTTTCATTAGGTCCCATTTGTTTATTTTTGTTTTTATTCCCATTACTCTAGGAGGTGGGTCAAAAATTATCTTGCTGTGATTTATGTCAAAGAGTGTTCTCCTATGTTTTCCTCTAAGAGTTTTATACTGTCTCGTCTTACATTTAAGTCTTTAATCCATTTTGAGTTAATTTTTGTGTATGGTGTTAGGGAGTGTTCTAATTTCATTCTTTTACATGTAGCTGTCTAGTTTTCCCAGCACACTTACTGAAGACACTGTCTTTTCTCCATTGTATATCCTTACCTCCTTTGTCATAGATCAGGTGACCATAGGTGCATGGGTTTACCTCTGGGATTTGTATCCTGTTCCAGTGATCTATATTTCTATTTTTGTGCCAGTACCATATTGTCCTGATTACTGCAACTTTGTAGTATAGTCTGAAGTCAGCGAGTCTGATTCGTCCAGCTCTGTTTTTTTCCCTCAAGGCTGCTTTTGCTATTCGGGGTCTTTTGCGTCTCCATACAAATTTTAAGATTTTTTGTTCTAGTTCTGTAAAAAATGCCACTGGTAATTTGTTAGGGATTTCATTGAATCTGTAGATTGCTTTGGATAGTATAATCATTTTCACAATATTGATTCTTCCAATCCAAGAACATGGTATATCTCTCCATCTGTTTGTATAATCTTCGATTTCCTTCATCAGTGTCTTATTGTTTTCTGAGTACAGGTCTTTTACCTCCTTAGATAGGTTTATTCCTAGGTATTTTATTCTATTTGTTGCAGTGGTGAATGGGATTGTTTCCTTAATTTGTCTTTCTGATCTTTCGTTGTTAGTGTATAGGAATGCAAGAGATTTCTGTGCATTAATTTTGTATCCTGCAACTTTACCAAATTCATTGATTACCTCTAGTAGTTTTCTGGTGACATCTTTAGGATTTTCTATGTATTGCATCATGTCATCAGCAAACAAGGACAGTTTTACTTCTTTTCCAATTTGTATTCCTTTTATTTCTTTTTCTTCTCTGATTGCTGTGGCTAGGACTTCCAAAAGTATGTTGAATAAGACTGGTGAGAGTGGACATCCTTGTCTTGTTCCTGATCTTAGAGGAAATGCTTTCAGTTTTTCACCATTGAGAATGATGTTTGCTGTGGGTTTGTCGTATATGCCCTTTATTATGTTGAGGTAGGTTTCCTCAATGCCCACTTTCTGGAGAGTTTTTATCATAAATTGGTGTTGAATTTTGTCAAAAGCCTTTTCTGCATCTATTGACATGATCATATGGTTTTTATTCTTCAATTTGTTAATACGGTTTATCACATTGATTGATTTGCATATATTGAAGAATCCTTGCATCCCTGGGATACATCCCACTTCATCATGGTGTATGATCCTTTTCATGTGTTGTCGGATTCAGTTTGCTAGTGTTTTGTTGAGGATTTTTGCATCTATATTCATCAGTGATATTGGTCTGCAATTTTCTTTTCTTGTGATATCTTTGTCTGGTTTTGGTATCAGGGTGATGGAGCCCTCAAAGAATGAGTTTGGGAGTGTTCCTCTCTCTGCAATTTTTTGGATGAGTTTGAGAAGGATAGGTGTTAACTCTTCTCTAAATGTTTGATAGAATTAGCCTGTGAAGCCATCTGGTCCTGGACTTTTGTTTACTGGAAGGTTTTTAATCACAGTTTCAATTTCATTACTTGTGATTGGTCTGTTCATATTTTCTATTTCTTCCTGGTTCAGTCTTGGACGGTTATACCTTTCTAAGAATTTGTCCATTTCTTCCAGGTTGTCCATTTTATTGGCATATAATTGCTTGTAGTAGTCTCTTATGATGCTCTGTATTTCTGTGGTGTCCTTTGCAACTTCTCCTTTGTAACTTCTATTTTTATTGGTTTGATTCCTCTCCATCATTTTCTTGATGAGTCTGGCTAATGGTTTGTCAATTTTATCTTCTCAAAGAACCAGCTTTTAGTTTTATCGATTTTTGCTATCATTTCCTTAATTTCTTTTTCATTTATTTCTGATCTGATGTTTATGATTTCTTTCCTTCTACTAACTTTGGGTTATTTTTGTTTTTCTTTCTCTAGTTCCTTTAGGTGTAAGGTTAGATTGTTTATTTGAGATTTTTCGTGTTTTCTTGAGGTAGGACTGTATTGCTATAAACTTCCCTCTTAGAACTGCTTTTGCTGCATCCCATAGGTTTTGGGTCGTCGTGTTTTCATTGTCATTTGTTTCTAGGTATTTTCTGAGTTCCTCTTTGATTTCTTCAGTGATATCTTGGTTATTTAGTAGCATATTGTTTAGCCTCCATGTCTTTGTGGTTTTTACAGTGTTTTTTCCTGTAATTTATTTCTAGTCTAATGGCATTGTGGTCGGAAAAGATACTTGATATGATTTCAATTTTCTTAAATTTACTAAGGCTTGATTTGTGACCCAAGATATGATCTATCCTGGAGAATGTTACGTGTGCACTTGAGAAAAAAGCACAATCTCCTGTTTTCAGATGGAATGTCCTATAAATATCAGTTAAACCTATCTGGTCTATTGTGTCATTTAAAGCTTGCGTTTCCCTATTAATTTACTGTCTGGATGATGTTTCCATTGGTGTAAATGAGGCGTGAAAGTGTCCCACTATTATTGTGTTACTGTCAATTTCCCCTTTTATATCTGTTAGCATTTGCCTTATGTATTGAGGTGCTCCTTTGTTGGGTGCATAGATATTTATAATTGTTGTATCTTCTTCTTGGGTTGATCCCTTGATCATTATGTAGTGTCCTTCCTTGTCTCTTGTAACATTCTTTATTTTAAAGTCTATTTTATCTGACATGAGTATTGCTGCTCCAACTTTCTTTTGATTTCCATTTGCATGGAATATCTTTTTCCATCTCCTCACTTTCAGTCTGTATGTCTCCCTAGGTCTGAAGTGGGTCTCTTGTAGACAGCATATATACAGGTATTGTTTTTGTATCCACTGAGCCGGTCTATGTCTTTTGATTGGAGCATTTAATTCATTCACATTTAAGGTAATTATTGATATGTATGTTCCTATTACCAGTTTCTTAATTGTTTTGGGTTTGTTTTTGTAGGTCCTCTTCTTCTCTTGTGTTTCCTGCTTAGAGAAGTTCCTTTAGCATTTGTTGTAGAGCTGGTTTGGTGATGCTGAATTCTCTTTGCTTTTGCTTGTCTGTAAAGCTTTCGATTTCTCTGTCAAATCTGAATGAGATATTTGCTGGTTAGAGTAATCTTGGTTGTAGGTTCTTCCCTTTCATCACTTTAAATATATCATACCATTCCCTTCTGGCTTGAAGAGTTTCTGCTGAGAAATCAGCTGTTAATCTTATGGGAGTTCCCTTGTATGTTATTTTCATTTCTCCCTTGTTGCTTCTAATAATTTTTCTTTGTCTTTAATTTTTGTCAATTTGATTACTATGCGTCTTGGTGTGTTTCTTTTTGGGTTTATCCTGCCTGGGACTCTCTGTGCTTCCTGGACTTGGGTGGCTATTTACTTTCCCATGTTAGGGAAGTTTTCATGAATAATCTCTTTATATAATTTTTTGGGTCCTTTGTCTCTTCTCTTTCTGGGACCCCTGTAATGCGAATGTTGGTTCATTTTATGTTGTCTCAGAGGTCTCTTAGGTTGTCTTCATTTCTCTTCCTTTTTTCTTTATTCTCTTCCGCAGCAGTGAATTCCACTATTCAGTCTTCCAGGTCACTTATCCATTCTTCTGCCTCAATTATTCTGCTATTGATTCCTTCTAGTGTATTTTTCATTTCAGTTATTGTATTGTTCATCTCTGTTTTTTGTTCTTTAATTCTTCTAGATCTTTGTTAAACATTTCTTGCATCTTCTCGATCTTTGCCTCCATTCTTTTTCCGAGGTCCTGGATCATCTTTACTATCATTATTCTGAATTCTTTTTCTAGAAATGTTGCTTACCTCCACTTCATTTAGTTGTTTTTCTGGGGTTTTACCTTGTTCCTTCATCTGGGACATAGTCCTCTGCCTTTTCATTTTGTCTATCTTTCTGTGATTGTGGTTTTCATTCCATGGGCTGGAGAATTTTAGTTCTTATTGCTTCTGCTATCTGCCTTCTGGAGGATGAGGCTATCTAAGAGGCTTGCGCAAGCTTCCTGTTAGGAGGGACTGGTGGTGGGCAGATCTGGGTGTTGCTCTGGTGGGCAGAGCTCAGTAAAACTTTAATCTGTTTGTCTGCTGATGGGTGGGGCTGTGTTCCCTCCCTGTTGGTTGTTTGGCCTGAGGCAACCCAGCACTGGAGCCTACAGGCTCTATGGTGGGGCTGATGGCGACTGACTCTGGGAGGTCTCATGCCAGTGAGTACTTCCCAGAACCTCTTTTGCCACACCAGTTAGAATGGGCAAAATCAGAAAATCTACAAACAACAAATGCTGGAGAGGGTGCGGAGAAAAGGAAACCCTCTTGCACTGTTGGTGGGAATGTAAATCGATACAGCCACTATGGAGAACAGTATGGAGGTTCCTTAAAAAATGAAAAATAGAATTACCATATGACCCAGCAATCCCACTACTGGGCATATACCCAGAGAAAACCATAATTCAAAAAGACACATGCACCCCAATGTTCATTACAGCACTATTTACAATACCCAGGTCATGGAAGCAACCTAAATGCCCATCGACAGAGGAATGGATAAAGAAGTTGTGGTACATATATACAATGGAGAATTACTCAGCCATAAAATGGAACAAAATTGAGTCCTTTGTTGAGACGTGGATGGATCTAGAGACTGTCATACAGAGTGAAGTAAGTCAGAAAGAGAAAAACAAATATCGTATATTAACGCATGTATGTGGAACCTAGAAAAATGGTACAGATGAACCGGTTTGCAGGGCAGAAGGTGACAGAAAGATGTAGACAACAAACGTATGGACACCAAGGGGGGAAAACCACGGAGGGGTGGGTATGGTGGTGTGCCGAATTGGGCGATTGGGACTGACATGTATACACTGATGTGTATAAAACTGATGATTAATAAGAACCTGAAGCATAAAAAAACAAAAACAAACAAACAAAAATTAAAAAAAAAAAGTTACATGTAATGTGTTATCTATTATACTGTTGTAGAGGTTCAAATGGATCTTTAATATATTAATGAAATTAAATATTATCAATTTAGTTAATACATAATTTATGTATGTTGTAAACATTATTTGGTATATGCACAATGCATACACGCTATTATAAAGATGTTTGTCAACATGAAAACTGATAAATAAGTTATGCTCTATTCATACAAAGGAATATTATGCAGGGTTTAAAATGAATAATATATGTTTCATCAAGAAGCATAAATCTGAAAAACATACTATTAAGCAAATAAAGCAAGTTTAATAATTGTTTTTAAAAGTGCTATTTAAGAAATTCAAGAAATACAATTATAAATTGTAATAAGTATAAAATTCAAAAGCCATCAGGATACAACATTTAGTTTAAATCAGAAAAAATTTTCAGAACTTGGTAGCAAGAAATATGCTAGTAAAAATTTAAAAGACAACATCAAAATATTTGCAACCAGTATCACATCCAAAGGTTTGACACCAATATTTACCCACAGGACAGAAGAATAATTTTAAAAAGATTGCTAATATCAGAGTTGGATGAGAAAGTGCCAAAACAGGTATTATACCGACTGATGGCAGGAATATAAGTTCTATTTTAGAAAGATTATTTGATTTAGAATTTTAGTTTCCATATCTAGGGCACATCTGCAAGGATAAACAGAAACTTTGACAGTTTTGTCTCTGGGGAGAGAATATAGGTGGCTGAAGGACAGTAGAGGAAGAAGAATTTTCTTTTATTATATACCCTTTTGTACCTTTTATTTTTTAAAAAAAAAATTGTATTGGAGTATAGTTGCTTTATAATGTTCTGTTAGTTTCTGCTCTACAGCAATGTGAATCAGTTATACATATACATATATCCCCTCTTTTTTCGATTGCCTTCCCATTAAGGTCACCACAGAGCTCAGAGTACAGTTCCCTGTGCTATACAGTAGGTTCTCATTAGTTATCTATTTTATACATAGCAGTTTACCTTTTAAAATGTATACTAATTATACATATAGTCTACTTTCAAAGAGGAAAATATTAAAATGAAAGAAATAAATGTGCATATTCCTCTATTTTATGTTATTACATAGTTGAAAATATAAACATTATATTAAATAAATTATTTCACAATATTGCTTCTCAGGCAAAAATTATAAAGTTGGCATGCAAATGACTGCAGATTTGAGTAATGTAGGAATGCTCTAGAACAGTCTAATCTGTGACACTTCCCTTCCTTGAAATTGCAGTCATTTTACTTTAAAGAATGAAATATGGAGTCTTGCCTTTTAATGAGGTCTCAGAATCTAGTAAGCATTTGGAAAGGTTTGTTTCTATTTTTGTTTTTCCCATTAAGAGGGCTTCCTCAATTAACTCCCTAAATCAAGTGCATCACAGCATTTCTGTGTATTTTGAAAGGGTTTTATATAGTGATTTTTATGTATGAAGAGTTGTACATATGATTTGATATATACTTCTTAATAATATTGAGAGGCAAACAGAGGCTCACTTTACAGCTGGTGTCTGATTCTCAGAGAGGGCAAGTTACTTGTTCAAGGCCAAGATTAAGCAGCAGATTGAAATTTAAACCTAGGCTTTCTAAATTAGCCAACTTTCCACCTCCTGGTCTTACCTCACATCTTATATTGTGGGTTCATCCTATTAAGTTTGTTCTGCTGCACCAGTGAATGGATCTTAGCCAGATTATTTAATGTCTTTAATTCAGTTACATCTTCTGTAGATAATTAGTTATATGAGTATCATTTATGTGGATGATAGTATAACTCCAAAGTCCTGTTTTGAAGATTACCTGAGAAAATAAAAAATTTTGACTTACAGATGAGATATAGTAAGCACAATATAAATGTTAACTCTTAGTAGTATTGATATTTTGCTATTTTTCAATGTTGTTCATAATTTGCTTCTATTACTGTTTTGTTTTAGAATGCAATGCTTCAAGAAAAAGAATCTTGCCTCTTTAACATGTATAATATATTTAATATTAATACTTAATATTAATATTATTAATTTCATACAATAATTTCCTAAGAACTGATCCCAAGGAAATGGAGATTTGCAATTTGACCAATAAAAAATTCAAAATAGTAGTTTTAAGGAAGCTTAGTGAGCTACAAGAAAACACAAAAACAATTCAACAAAACCACAAAACATTGCATACATAAATGAAAAGTTTAACAGCAGAGTGTATCAAGCAGAAGAGAGAATATATGAAGCAGATGTCAGATCTTTTGAAATTATCCAGTCAGAGGAGAACAAAATTATCCTTTCAATGTTAGAATAAAAACAGTGAAGAAAGCCTGCATGAATCATGGCATATGAATAAAAGAAACAACATATGCACTATTGGAGTCCCAGAAGAAGAAGAAAGGCAGGCAGGCAGTTTATTTAAAGAAAAAATGGCTGAGAACTTCTCAAACCTGGGGAAAGAGTTGACGTAAGTGCATGTATCACATAAGTATCCCCCAAAATTTCAACCCAAAACGATATTCTCCAAGATACATAATACAGTTATTTAAAATAAAGTTACATAGAATTTTAATGGCAGCAAGAGAAAAAAAAATTCCACCCAAAAAAGAGAACCCCCATTTAGGCCTTCAGTGGATTTCTCAGCAGACACCTTGCAGGCCAGGAGAAGGTAGAGTGATATATTCAACCAAGACACTTTACACAGCAAAGTTGTTCCTCAGAAATGAAGAAGAGATAAAGACTCGCCCAAACAAACAAAAGAAGGAGTTCAATACCACAAGACCTGTCTTACAAGAAATGCTGAAAGGAGTTCTTCAACTGAAATGAAGTGAAGCTAAATAGTAACATGAAAACATAAAAAAATTACAAATACATCAGTAATGTTAAGTATATAGTCAATAAAGAATGCTCTAGTACTGGAATATAGTGTTGTGTTAACCACTTAACTCTGGTATGAGGGTTAAATGACAAACGTAATAAAATAAGCATATGCAAAATAATTTGTAAATGGATATACAATATAAAAATAGGCAAATTATACATCAAAATATAAAATGAGGGTGAGAGCAAAATGGTAGTATAGGTATGCAATCAAACTTTAGTTGTTATCAGCTTAAAATAGACTATTACATCTATAAGATGTTTTATATAAGCCTAATGGTAACCACAAAGCAAAAACCTACAGCTGATAAACAAAAGACAAAAATAAGGGAATTAAGGCATGCCTCTACAGGAAATCATCAATTCACAAAGGAAGACATCAAGCGAGGAATAAAAAACAGAGGATACTGCAAAACAGCCAGAAAATAATTAATAAGATGGTATCAGTAAGCCCTTACCAACCACTACTTCCTCTTTATATTATAAATGGATCAAATTATCTAATCAAAAGGCACAGAGTGACTGACTCAAAAACAACCTCAACTATACGCTACCTACCAGACTTACTTCAGCTTCAAGGACACACACAGGACAAAGTAAAGATATGGTAAAATATATTCCAGGCAAATGGAAACAAAAAGAGAGCTGGAATAGGTTTACTTATATCAGCTAAGACTTTAAGTCAAACACTGTAACAAGAGACAACGAAGGTCATAATGATAAAGGTATAAACTTATCAAGAGGATAGAACAATTGTAAATATACGTAACCAACGTTGGAACACTGAAATATATTAAGCAAATACTAACAGATTTGAAGGGAGTACTAGAAAAAAATAGAATAATGGTAGGGGACTTCAATACCTCACTTTGAGCAGTGAATAGATTATCCAGACAGAAAATCAACAAGGAAACACTGAACTTGAACTATTCTTTAGACCAAACAGGACCAACAGACATATACCAAACATTACATCCAATAACAGCAAGCATATGTGGAACATTCTCCAGGATAAATCATGTTAGGTCACAAAAATAGTTTTAGCATGTGTAAGAAGATTGAAATCATACCAAGTATCTTTTCCACCTCACAGGTATGAAATTAGAGCTCAGTGACAGGAGGAAAACTGGAAAATTCACAGTTAAAATTAAACAGTCCTGAATAATCAATGGGTCAAAGATGAAAGAAAAAGAGAATTCAAAGAATCTTTTAAAAAATGGAAACAAACATAAAAACTTATGGGATGCAGCAATTGAAGTTCTAAGAAGAAGTTTATAGCACTAATGCCTACATAAGAAAAAAGAAAGATCCCAAACAAAAAACCTAAATTTACAACTAGGAAAAGAAGACAAGTTAAGCCTGAAGTTAGCATAAAGAAGTAAATAACAAAGATCAGAACAGAAATAAATAAAATAGAGACTAAAAAAAAAAAAAACAATAGAAAAGATCAATGAAGCTAAAGATCTGGGTGTGTGTTTTTTTGGAACGATAAACAAAATTGACAAACCTTTAGCCAGACCAAGAAAAAAGACAGAAAACTCAAATAAGTAAAATCAGAAATAAGAGGAGACTTTACAATAAAACTACAAAGGGTTAAAAGAGTTTATTATGAATAACTATATGCCAAAAATTGGATCACCTTGAAGAAAAGGGAAAAAAAAAAATCCTAGAAACATACAACCTACCAAGACTGAATCAGAAAGAAATAGAAAATCTGAACAAAGCAATTACAAGTTAATGGAATTGAATCATAAATCAAGAAACTCCCAACAAAGCCCAGGACCAGATGGTTTCACTGGTGAATTCTACAAACATTTAAAGAAATAACACCAATCCTTCTCAAACTCTTCCGAACAAATGAAGAGGAGTAAATACTTCCAAACTCATTTTACAAGGCCAGCATACCCTGACAAAAAAGCCAGATAAGGTCACTAAAAGAAAATCACAGAACACTATCCCTGGTGAATATATACACGAATATCCTCAACAAAATACTAGCAAACCAAATTCAACAGCACATTAAAAAGATCATGCACCATGATCAAGTAGGATTTATCCCTCTGATGCAAGGATGTTTCAAAATACGCATATCAATACCACATTAATAAAATGAAGGAAAAAGTCATATGATCATCTCAACAGATGCAGAAAAAGCACTGACAATATTCAACATTCTTTCATGACAAATACTTTCAACAAATTGCTTACAGAAGGAGTGTACCTCAACATAATAAAGGCCATATGTGTCAAGTCACACGCTCAATAGTAAAAGCTTTAAATCTTTTCTCTAAGATCAGAAATAAGATCACTATCTCAATGATATATCTGTACTCCCATATTCATCGAAGCTTTAGTCACAACAGAAACAACTTAAGTGTCCCTTGGTGGATAAATAGATTAAAAAAATGATACACACACACACATATAAACGCACATACACAAAATGGAATATTATTCAGCCACAAAAATAATGGAAATCTTGGCATATGTGACAACATGGGTAGGTAATTATGGTGTTGTGTGAAGTGAAATAAATCAGTCAAGGAAAGATAAATACTGTATGATCTCAATGATATATAAAATCTAAAAAGCCAAATGCATAGAAATGGAGAGTAAAAAGGTGGTTGCCAGGGTTGGGGTGGGGGGGAACGGGGGATGAGGAGATGCTGGTCAAAGGATACAAACTTCCAGTTATAAAATGAGTAAGTTCTGGAGATCTAACATACAGCATGGTGACCACAGTTAACAATCCTGTTTATATACTTGAAAGTTGCTAAGAGTATAGATCTTAAATGTTCTCACCACAAATAAAAAAAACAAAGGGAATTTCATGAGGTGACAGAAGTATTAACTAACCTTACCATGGTAATCAGTTTGCAATATATATGTATATCAAATCGTCACACTGTATACCTTAAACTTATACAATATTATAGGTCAATTATATTTCAATCATGCTGGAAAACTAAACTAAAATAGGTGACTGCCAGGACTTGACCGCTGGGCTGTAGTTTGACAACCCCTGCTTTAATCTATTTTTTTCCTCTAATGTAACAAATGGTAATGGCCAAAGTAGAAAATTTATCAGACCCAGCCAGTCCTTCAAGCAAAGGAAATTATTACAAAAATGACTGAAATTGAGAAAGATCCTAATACGCTTAAAACGTGCACTCAGTATGATGTATTTTAGACTCCAAGCATTGCAAAGGCTGGAACTGTACGTTTTGTAATTCTAAGTGCCTAAAGTTATTCTACAGAAATAAAGGTTTTACATGATGTCATTGAGAGAATACAAAATTAAGTATGAAAATCAATTTTAAATGAATGCTGTTAATTATAACTAAATAAGTCCAACAAAAATTTGTAAATTTCCCTTTTAACTTATTTCATCTGAACCTGAAATTTCTACTGTGAATATATGACTATATATGTATTGTGTAAATAGTGAAAGAAAAAAAAAGATAAAAAGAGAAAGAAATCACCTTGGCTTGAATAACAGTAGCTCACATCAATTCTAAGAAATTGTAACATCAACTTTTCTGGCAAGACTCCACTGGTGGTGTTTATTTTTCATTAAACTCTGATTCTTGACAGAATAGCTTACCAGCAGTAAAAATAAAAAAATAATAAAATGAAATACAGAAAAAAATAACCTTGAGCCATCCTAGGTAGAATCATTCCTTTAATCAAGCCAGAAAGATTAAAAACATACTTTCAAATCTTTTTTTCTAGTACTGAAGTTGCTATCTAAAAATAATTTTGAATACCAAATAGAATGCATGAATTTTGGATTTGGAGTGAGCCTTTTTAATACTGAGATCACTCTCAGATTAATTTGAATTTAATGAAATTGGCACCAAGATGACATTAATAATGATAAAACATTTAAAGATTCAAAGAAAAGGAAAAGTTGGGCTTCCCTGGTGGTGCAGTGGTTAAGAATCCGCCTGCCAATGCAGGGGACATGGGTTCAAGCCCTGGTCCAGGAAGATACCACATGCCGTGGAGCAACTAAGCCTGTGCACCACAACTACTGAGCCTGCACTCTAGAGCCCGCGAGCCACAACTACTGAAGTCCGCATGCAGCAAGGAAGACCCAACGCGGCCATAAATAAATAAATAAGTAAATAAGTAAGTAAATAAATTTATAAAATAAATAAAAAAGGAAAAGTAAACATTAATATAATATTCATTGGTATTAATTGGTGAATATGATACAGAGTAAGCTGATTGTGAACATTTTCATATCAACTACACATTTGTGTAGTGAGATGTTAATAAAAAACAGATGGTATGGTGAGTTAAAACTGCTAATGTAAAATATGTGATATGGAGTGCAGGAGTTGAAATATTTCACCTGGGCCAGATCAAGATGCCAAGGTAACAATGAATGAAATCCACTATGTCAGAAATAAGTGCCATTTTTTCTTTTCCAAAATAAAGCATACTTATATATACCCTTTATATGGTGAACAGTCTCCCTCAACAAATTTTTGATATGTCAGTTTCAATTCAGACCATTCACATTGTTCTCAAAGCCTATAATCTCTGGGAGGTTTTCTCCTATACTCTGAAGGATATGAAGGAAAATAAATCAAGGAGGGAAAGGAGGAATAAGGAAGTAAAAGAAAAATAGGATAAAAACACAGATGGAAAGGAAATTCCACCCTGTCTCCCTTCCCTTTTTTTTTCCTTAGAAGCAAGAGAACTAGATACAGAAGTTTGTGAAAAATAGTAGGGATTATCTTTGCTGATTTGGGTTGGTTATTACATCTTCAAAATTTATTAGCTACATTCAGATGTTATGCCAAGAGTCATAGTAATGACACCAATTAAGTTTATATAGTTTTTCAAACATCACTATCAGGAGATTGTTCATCTGTTCCAAGAGCAAGACATGAAATAGTCTTATGTTTGCCTTAGGTATGATTAAAACCATATAGATAATATTCTATATATATAATACAAGTAATGACCTAATATGGTCCAGGCAACTTCCATGGGATGAGGATGTCTGTACTTTTCTCAGTTTAAATTCTAAAATCTTTTTGTCCTCACACAGAGTAAGAAGCAAAAAATATGACATTGTATTGGCACTGGGGAATCTTCTGTTCCATGATGGATATCTTCCTTCTAGGAAGAGGAGGTTGTTATTGGGCCTCATTCATTAAGTTGATGTAATGATGGCATGAACTATCATCCACAGAGATTTTCAATTGAATGTTATCCCACCAATCACTGTCTCACAGCCTAATGGAGTGTCCCTGACATCAGAGTCTGATAAATTTCCCAGTGCCAATTAAAAAAGACACTTTTCCTGTCATTTAGTTGCAATATTCTCCTTCACTAGATTAGGTTCCATAAAAATAACAGGAATGATGAAAGTTTATTTGTAAAATTCTTCAGTTTAATTTGTGAAGCTATGTAGGCTTCTGGGTTTCTGCACTGTGTCCAGAGTCAGGAAGGGCACTTATTGATGTCATTAGAAAACTGTTCTAAGTAGATATTATTGTAACAGATATACTGAAGTACTCATACTTTTAGAGTAAAAATTAAAAAATTGTGAATAATAATACACCCATTCATTTTTCAAATATGTGTTGACAACTTCCAAACACCATGCAGGCCTGCTTTCTTGATAGATTAGTAGGCAGCTTAAATTCTGCAATTTCCCTGTGTCCCATACTTTCCCACCTCTCACAACTCATCTCACATTGTTGGGTTTTACAAAACTATTATCTTGCCTACAGACACATTTTCTTCTTTAGTAAGCATATTTCACTCATCATGCAAGATCTCTGAACATACATCAGCCTCTGCTTTTTGATAGGTTTGTTGCCAAGCTACCAAATAACAGATTTTAATATTCTATATTACCCTCATTAAAATTCCCTTTAGGATTGTTTAGCATTCAACACAGTAGAAGAAGTATTTTAGTGAACTTTTATCATGGGAATTCTTTAATGAATATATCCTGTTCTCTTGCATGAGAAATAGCATATCATACTATTTAAGAGTTTTGTGTCAGACCATTAGGGTTCGAATCTCATCTCCATTATTCACTAGCTGAATGACATTGGGCAAGTCACTTAACTGCTTTATGCTTATGTGCCCTTCTAATAAGATTATTATAAGGTTTAAATATAAATTAAATATAAGTATTTAGAAAAGTGACAAGTACATTATTAGCATTCATTCTCTACTAGCCATTATTATATATTCACATCAAATACAAAATTAAAATTTCTCTGGAAACAAAGTTAAATAAAATGCAGTCATTGTTTCATTTAAAAAGCATTTTGCTGCTTCTCACTAGCTATCTATTTTACATTTGGTAGTGTATATATGCAGGGAGATCAGCTCAGTGCTTGGTGACCACCTAGAGGGGTGGGATAGGGAGGGTGGGAGGGAGGGAGATGCAAGAAGGAAGAGATATGGGGATATATGTATATGTACAGCTGATTCACTTTGTTATAAAGCAGAAACTAACACACCATTGTAAAGCAATTATACTCCAATAAAGATGTTAAAAAAAAAAAAAAAAGCATTTGGTTTATACCAGGTCATGGAATAGGTATTAGGGATATTAGAAGACTAAAAAAAGTGCAGATGCTCTCCAAGAATTATGAAGAGCTATAGAGATAGGTCATACAGGTAACAAAGTAGGTGAATCACAAAAATATAAATAGGTGCTAATGTTTTAGGGTGAACATATCATAACTGTGTTATTTACTCCTTTAACATTCACTCTCTCTCTCCAAAATTTTAGATAAAAATAGAGGTCTCTGTAATTTATCTTTATCTATTGCTCCTACTATTGAGGTCAGTGGTACATTTGTCCAAGTTAATATAATTAAAGGAAACACTGGAGGAATCATTCTTTAATTTTGCCCAAAGGACAATGTTCAGTAGAGGGCACTAAGCTTTCTTCTTTAGTTATTTAATGACGGAATCATATTTCAAACCTTGTTTGGGACATCTGGTTTCACTTTGGCATTGGGGATACTTCATATTGTTTTATTGTTTTTCATGTTCCATTTTTCTCTCCTATAAAAATATTACATTTGCAGTATTTCAAGAGTTTTAGGACGAGGATGCAACTTTTATTCAATATAGTACTGGAATTCCTAGCCACAGCAATAAGAAAACAAAAGAAATAAAAGGAATTCAAATTAGAAAGGAAAAAGTAAAACACTCACTGTTTGCAGATGACATGACATTTTATAGAAAATCCTAAAGACACCACCAAAAAACTACTAGAACTGATAAATGAATGTAGGAAATTTGCAGGATACAAAATTAATATACAGAAATTTGTTATGTTTCTATACACTAACAATGAACTACCATAAAGAGAAATTAAGAAAATAATTCCATTTACAATTGCATCAAAAAGAATAAAATACCCAGGAATAAATCTAACCAAGAAGGTAAGAGACCTGTACTCAGAAAACTTTAAGACATTGATTAAAGAAACTGAAGATGACACCAACAAAGATATACTGTGCTCGTGGACTGGAAGAATTAATATTGTTAAAATGACTATACTACCCAAGACAATCTACAGATTCAATACAATATTTATCAAAATACCAATGGCATTTCTCACAGAACTATAATAATTCTAAAATTTGTATAGTAACACAAAAGATCCTGAATAGCTAAAACAATCTTGAGAAAGATGAACAAAGCTGGAGGTATCATGCTTCCTGATTTCAAACTATACTACAAAGCTACAGTAATTGAACAGTATGGCACTGGCACAAAAACAGACACATGGATCAGTGGAACAGAATAGAGAGCACAGAAATGAACCTATGCTTATAAGGTCAATATATATGGTCTATGACAAAGGAGGTGAGGGGAGAATAGACAGCTTCTTCAATAAATAGTGCTGGGAAAACTGGACAGCTATATCCCAAAGAATCAAATTGGACTACTTTCTCACACTATATGCAAAAATACATTCAAAATGGATTAAAGATCTTATTGCAAAATCTGAAACCATAAATTTCTTAGAAGAAAACATAGGCAGTATGCTCTTTGACATCAGTCTTAGCAATATTTTCTTGGGTATGTCTTCTCAGGAAAGGGAAACAAAAACAATCAAACAAACAAACAAAACCAAATGGAACTACGTCAAACTAAAAAGCTTTTGTGTACTGAGGGAAACTTTCAACAAAATAAAAAGGTGGAAGATATTTGCAAGTGATCTATCTGATAAGAGGTTAATATTTGAATAGGAGAAGACATTTGCAAACGATATGTCCAATAAGGAGTTAATATCCAAAATATACATAGAATTCATAAAACTCAACATCAAAACAACAAACAATCTGATTAAAAAAAATGGGTAGAGGACCTGACTAGACATTTTCCCAAAGAACACATACAGCCAACAGACACATAAAAAGATGTTCAACCCCTCTAATCAGGGAAATGCAAATCAAAACCACAATGACATACCACCTAACACCTCTCAGATGGCTATTATCAAAATGACAAAAAATAACAAGTGTTGGTGAGGATGTGGAGGAAAGGGAATCCTTGTGCACTGTTAGCAGGAATGTAAATTAGTACATCCACAATGAGTAATAGTATAGAGTTTCCTCAGAAAATTAAAAACAGAACTACTATATGATCCAGCAATTCCACTTCTGTGTGTCTTTCTGAAGAAAATAAAAACACTAATTTGAAAAGATATATGGTCCCCTATGTTCACTGAAGCATTATTAATAGTAGCCAACATATGGAAGCAACCTAAGTACCCACTGATACATGAATGGATAGAAGATGGGGGATGGATATATATATATATATATATATAGTCTATATATATAGATTTAGATATAGATATAGTGAAATATTATTCAGACATAAAAAAGAATGAAATCTTGCTATGTGTGACAACACGGATGGATCTAGAGGGCATTAAGTGGAATAAGACAAAGACAAATACCACATGATTTCACTTACATGTGGATTCTTAAAAAAAATGAACAAACATAACAAAACAAAAAGCAACACAGAAACAGACTCATAGATAAAGTGAACAAACAGGTGGTTGTCAGAGGGGTGGTGGATGGGGGTGGTGAGTGAAATATTCCAGCTACAAAATAAATGAGTCACAGGGATGAATGTATAGCATAAGGAATAGAGTCAATAATGTCATAATTACTTTGTATGGTGACAGATGGTAACTAGATTTATTATGGTGATAATTCTGTAAAGTACACAAATATGGAATCACTACATTGTGCACCTGGAACTAACAGTGTTGTAGGTCAATTATACAAAAAAAGAGTTTGAGGGACCTATGACACTGGCTCATCATAAACAATAATAAAATTGCATAAAATATATGAAGCACCTATTTTCACACATTAGACAACAGCCAGCCCAAGGCTGTGATCCTGGACAGATGGGACACATATAAGAAGAGAACGATATTGGCTCTGCTTTTTTGTTTTTGGTTTTTTTTGTGGGGGTAGGTTGACCTGGAGCACGTTACAGATAGCTGTGATCTAGAAGGCAGAGGAGACTAAGATGACAGTTTGGGTCTGCTGAAGTGGCAGTAATTTGTGGTGTAAGGTAAGAGAGAGGAGAGAACTAAATAAAGAAGACACTACAGAAATCTGCATAAGGATCCCCTTGAGTCTTTTACCACAAATGTACACATGCTTAGAGTCAGATGACATGAGACCTGGAAGAAACCAGATCCTGGACAGAGAGAGGACTGGGAGCTGACAGTAGATTCTGAGGTCACACACTATTGGGAGAACTGGAAGTTCTGAACAGCCAGAGTAGCACAAGTTAACAGACCTTGGTGAATATATCAGGCATTTAGTCAAAACCTCCCCTCCTTCCCCAAACTCCTAAAACTATACTTTAGGAGTAGGACTACTCGAGATCACCATAACCAAACCTAAAATCAAGCTTTGATAGAATAAGCTGATCCTTCAGAAAAGTAAATGCCAGCAAGAAAAGATAAATTAGGGCTTCCCTGGTGGCACAGTGGTTAAGAATCCACCTGCCAATGCAGGGGTCACGGGTTCAAGCCGTGGTCTGAGAAGATCCCACAGCCGGCGGAGCAACTAAGCCCATGCGCCACAACTACCAAGGCTGTGCTCTAGAGCCCGCGAGCCACAACTACTGAAGCCCGTGCGCCTAGAGCCTGTGCTCCGCAACAAGAGAAGCCACCACAATGAGAAGCCTGCGCACTGCAACGAAGAGTAGCCCCCGCTCACCGCAACTAGAGGAAAGCCCGCATGCAGCAACGAAGACCCAATGCAGCCAAAAATAAATAAATTTAAAAAAGAAGATAAATTAATGCTCTTAAGTGGAAGAAAACAAAATCAAGACACTAAAATAAATAGCATTCACAGGATCCAGTAAACAATAAAGAGTTACAAACACAGGAATAAGCAGGAAAAGGTGACTGATAACCAAAATAAGCAATTATACAGAAACAGAAGCAGAGATGACAGGGACATTGAGATTTGAGGATAAGGAATTCAGAGTAGCAATGAAAACATATTATAAATCATCTAAACATCTAAAAGAAAATTAAAAAAAAACCATAATGGGTGAACAATCAGGAAATAGAAATGGAAATCAAATACAAATTGAGTATAGTCATGGAAAGTATAAGAACAAACCCAAACAGAAATTCAAGATCTGGAAAATACAAAATCTGAAATGATAATGTAGGGATGGGATTAATAATAATAGAACAACAGTAATAACTACTACAGGAGAAGGGATCTATAAATTTGGGGGGAAAAAGACAATAAAAATACTCCAGACTGAAGAAAGCATATGAAAAACTGAAAATAATGAACAGTGATTCAGTAACCTGTGGGATGATACTGGAGGTCTGACTTAAGAGCTCATCTCTGAACCACTTTGTCATTATTAGCTTAATGGCAGTAATATGCTTAACTAACCTACTATCTGTAGGTTCCTATAGGATACCCAGTTATAAATATGAAAATCTAACACAATATGTGCCTACATTTCAAGTATTGGAAAGTGGTTTATAGAGTTCTGCCTGGTTTGGAGATAATAGGAAGAAGAATTCATTGCAGCCATTGGCTGAATAGTTCCTTGGAAAGATGAACTGTACAATGCTAGGGTTTTCAAACCTGGAATATGTCATTTCATAAGAATTAATCTCTTATGTATCTCAATCTATAAAATCCTTAATTTTGTTCTACAACAGGAAAAGATTCGGCCTTTACATCTAAGTGTAATCTACTAGATATGTGTTTTTTTTGTTTTTTTTTTTAAATCAAAGGTAACCAGATTGAAATATTTACCATTGCCTTTTTAAACCTCATCAAATTCATGGATAATTCTAGTAATATCATTGCATTTTAGAATCATCTCTATTTTCTTACATTCTTAAACAAAATTTGTATTTTGAAATATCTATCATTTTTATCAACCATCTAAATATTACTGTTTTAAATTCCATGAACTTTAATTTTTTTCCTTTCAGATTTGTTTTTCTTCGCTAAAGTCCATCAGAGAAATGTTATGTTTTATGCATAGTCTTTCAAAATATATTATTATTGTTTGATATCAATGACTTGATTGAAAGCTTGCAATTGGTATAGTGCTGCAACTCTGAACATCCTTAGGAAAGGAAGCCAATTAGCACTTATCAAGGCCTAAAATGTGTTAGACACTATACTCAAGTCTTGACCTGACCCCAGAGAGTCATTTTATTATTACCATCTTGCACAAGAGAAATTTCAGGCTGGAATGGTTGAACAGAGTTAAGCATCCAATAAGTGACAAAATCAGAATATGAACTCCAAGGATCATACTCTTACCTCTGGAATACTTTTTCAGTGGGGAAATGGAAAGCCATAGGTGACTTTGCCTCAAGGTTTTACAATTCAGTTACTAAATCATACTATTTTTGTTACATGCAATAAAACCCTTTATTGGGTTCTTGTCTATACCATTACCTGGGGGGTTAGTATGACTTTATCTTTTTTTCCTCAGACTATTTTTAGAATAAATATAAACACTTTACTGAATTTTTTGGTATTTATCTTCTCCATGATGACTTTTAAATTGTCTAAGCTCAAAGTCATACAGGGCACAGAACCATATAACACTAGATAGTTGAAAACTTACATTTAGCTCTGGATGATCAAGTCTGTGTTAATTCAGAAATGACACTTAGGTCCAGAAATGTAAAGTTATTTTTCCAAAGGCACAGAGAATATTTTAGGTTAGAGCTATAAAAAACTATTTAGAAAACTTTCTTACATATCTCTGTTTCTTTTCCTTCATTTTTTTTCTTGTAATATCTCATGAATCAAAAGAAATTTCCAGTGGTGCATTTCTTAATAAATGTTCCCTATTTGTAGTGATGTTCAAAGGTGTCATGTGAAACATATGTTCAAAGGTCATATAAATTTGTTAAGCGATGTCTCTAACAAAATCAAATGGATTTATTTAGTGAAGAGCATAAGTCTTCTGAAATGCTCATGTGCACTGCGGTCCTCTGAACCATATACAAAAAGCAGGTTTCCTGGATATATTTGATAAATCACTCCTCTTGTAGTGGTTGGTCTTTTAAAGTATTGTTTTAGGGGAAAAAAAAAACCCAAAGTATTTTCTGAATGAGTCTATCAATTTTAACCTATAGGTAAAAGTCAACTTTCGTTTTAGAGAAGAATTTGAAAAAAGCAGAGTACTTCTAAGTATCACCCATCATAAGAATTATCTTATATACAATATTTTCATTTAATCTACATAATACTTGGTCATTTATTATGCTTCCATTTTACAGATGTGACAACTGAGTAACAAAGACTTATTTACTATTAGCTTATTATGGAGCAAAAGGTACTACTGCATCGCCACTCTCCAAGAGAAAACAGGGACAAGCTCTAAAGCAAAACTAATGAAAGGTATTCAATCAAACACAAAGGCTGAGCTGGTAGGTACAAAGCACTGGCAGCTACAAAACCTGTGTGATACCAGATTATAGTTGAGAAAAAGTAAAGAGAAACAATGAGGCATTTACTGCCACTGAGAAAGGAAGCAACCCCACCAGCAAGTATGAGAATGGCCACAGCAGGCCCACTTGGTCCTGACCACTGGCCCACTACTACCTTCAGTCACTTCAGAGGAAAGCTAATGACATCATGGTACTGTGGATGCCATCTTCATCCTCAACTGTATCAGGTCCCCTTGCCTGTTCAGAGAGGTCACCACAAACAGAAGAGGCACAAGGGGCCCTCGGCCGACTTTCCGCATTTCAGTGGATGCATGTGTTTGCTTCTCCTTTAGCTGTCTTAGTTGTAACCTCTGATTTCCCCAAAAGAATAGAAAATAAATATCCAAATTAATCTTTCATAAAATTTTTTTTCTTTGTTGCAAAGAGAAAGGCTACTCTAGCTCCATAGGATCTAGAGGTAAAGCTACCTTGAGATACTTTGAAAGGTAAAACATCTGTTTTTTTCCCCTTTGTTGGGGTGAAGCTGAAGATATTTCAGATAACACTCCTCATCTTCCTTGTGGCTATGTTCTGGATTGGGCTGAATGATTTGAGAACTATACTACACAGTGCAAGAGGGAGCTACGGCCACCTGAGTAGGAAGGCCAGTGCAAAGAGCTAAAGGAAAACTAAGAGAGGATACAGAAGCAGCAGGAGGAGAAGCTCCTTCAAGCTGCCCAGCAGAGCTCCTGAGGTCTTAAGTGCTTGAATCCCAGCCCCTCCACCCACAAAATAACACATATGCAGTTCCTTGATTAAAAAAAAATTGGATTGTTTGTTTTCTTACTATTGAGTTTTGAGAGCTGTTCATATATTCTGGATACAAATTTACTACCAGATGTATGGTTTGTAAATATTTTCTTTCAGTCTGTGGCTTATATTAAAATTCTTTTGCAGTGACTGTCAAGAAGCAGAGTTTTTAATTTAGATGAAACCCAGTTTCAGTATTTTATTCTCTTATGAACTGTGCTTCTTGCATGTTTTAAAATTTTTGTTCGTATATAGAACTATATAGATTTCTATATTGATCTTATATCCTTCAAATGTGCTTATTGTCTTTAGTAGCATTTCTTTAGATTCAGTAGAATTTTCTACATAGACCTGTCTGTGAAGATGGGCAGTTTCACTTCTTCCTTTATAATGTGAATAATATTTATTTTCTTCTCTTGCCTTATAGCACTCAATATAACCTTCAGGACAATGTGGAATCGAAGTGATGAGAGCAGACATCCTTACGTTATACAGGCTATTAGGGAAATTGCCTTCAGTCTTTCAAGATTAAGTACGTTCAAACAGATTTTGCTTCATGTACTTAACAAGATTATTAATAGTGCATACATGTTTAAGATTTTTATGTCCTTTTTACAATTATTAAATGATTCTCCTTATCTCTAATAATGTACTTTGTTCTGAAGTCTACTTCATCAGATATTAATATAGCCACTCCATCTTTGTTTTAATTACTGTTAGCATAATATATCTTTTTACATTCACTATTTTAACCTAATTTTTAAGTCTCACAATTTCAACCATTAATATGGAGTATTTTGACCTTTCACATTTAACATAATTATTGATATTGATGGGTTTAAACAAATTATTTTTTTAATGTTTGATACTCTATTTTTCATTCTTTTAATTAATCATTTGATTAAAATCTTATATCTATGTTAGTTTTTACCTATAATACTTTTTGCGATTGCTTTACAGTTTACAGTATAATTATGTAACTTATTGTCATCTATTTTCAAGTGAGAGTATACTACTTCATAAAGTATGCTTCCATTTTCCCCTTCCCTTTGTCCTACTGTTATCATACATTTTACTCAGACGTGTTATACAAATCCTAACACATTTCTATTATTTTCTTCTTTAAACAATTCCCTTGTAGACATTTGAAAAAGTTTTTTCTCTATGGTTTCCCACATAGTCACTACTTTCTCTGCTTTTGATTTCTTTGTGCAGATTCAGACTTCCATCAAGTATTATTTTCTTTTTGCCTGAAGAACTTCCTTTAATATTTCTTCTAGTATGGTTTTATTGCTGATGATTTTTGTTTGTTTTTGTATCTGTGTAAGTCTTTATTCTGAATCTGAAAGATATTTTAAATGGTTATTCCAGTTTGACAGACTTCTCATGTCAGTCTCTGAATTGTCTTTGAAGAGAAGTCTGCTGTCACTTTTTCTTTTCCTAGTATGTAATGTGTCTTTTGGCTTCTAGGCTTATTTTAAGATTTTTCTTTTTAATCATTCATGTTGGCAATGCAATTATGAAATAATCTGGTATACTTTTGTCTTTATTGTATTGGGGTTTATTGAGTTTCTTGAGTTTGCTAGTTAATAGTTACTGACAAATCCAGAAAATTTTCAATTATTATTTCATCATATGCTTTGCCCCTCCCCTTGTCCACCACTTCTTCCTTCTCCTTTATGGACTCCAAATGCACGTATATTAATCTTCTTGAAGTTTCCCCACAGCTCACTAATACTTCTTTCGTTTAATTCAGTTTCTTTTTTTCCTTGTGTTTCATTGTGGATGGTCTCTTTTGCTGAATCTTCAAGTTCACTAATCTTTTCTTCTATGAAATGTCTAATAGTTTAATAATTTTTCAATATAAACATTGTATGTTTCATCTCTAGAGGTTTAAGTCTTCCGTGTCTATATTTAGCATACTTAACCTTCCCTACTTTTTTTTTAACATATGTAGATGCAATAGAGTTATAACTACTCCTTAATGTTCTTGTCTACTAATTCTATCTAGTGTGTCATTTTTGCAGTCTGTTTCCATGGATTAAATCTTACCCTCATTGTAAGTCAAATTTTCCTGTTTCTTTTTATGACAGGTAATTTTTTATTGGATGCTAGACATTATATATTTTACCTTGTTTGAATATTTAAAAATTCATTATTCATTATTATTCCTATTCATATTTTTCAGTCTTGCTTCAAGACTCAGTTAAATTACTTGGAAACAATTTCTTTCTCTTTAGTCTTGCTTTTATGCTTTGTTAGAGGGAACCAGAACGATCTGCGGTCTAGGGCAACTTTGTTTCACTAAATATGTCCTTCTGATGACTCTACCAAATGTTCTGTGTATCATGAGATTTTTCCAGTCTGGCTGGTAGGACACAAATTCCAAGCTCCAGGAACTGTTCCCTCTGCCTGTTGTTTGTAGATTCACTTACCTTCTCAGTTAGATTCCTCTCACACATTCTAGTCAGTACTCATTTAAAAATCCAGGGGGAACATTCTGCAGAGCTCTGTAGTTCTCTTTTTCTGTATTTTTTTCTTACCGTGTTCTACTCTGTGAACAATGGCCACATTGGTCTCCCTGGGCTCCAAGTTTGTTCTCTGCAACTTAGAGAAACTTCAGCATTTTCCCTCATTCCTTCTCCCAATGATGCAACCTAGAATCTCTCTTTAGGTAGCAAGTGAGGCAATTGTTGGGCTCACTTTGTCTTCCTTCTCTTAGGGACCACTGTCCAACATTGCCTGTAGTTCAAATTCTGAAAAACATTGTTTCATCGCATTTAGTTTGATTTTTCACTTTTGGAGGGAGAAGAATTCAATTTCTATTATTTTGTTCTAGCTGGAAAATGGAAGTTCTATCAGTGGGTACTTGACAATTGTTCTCTAAAGTTGCTCTATGTATTCTGATGGGAGAAAATGGAGAGAGACAGAAACAATATTTCTAATGTCCTTTTCCCCAGAATTTACTCTTACATTCTGTTCAAGATAACTAGCTTTTGTGTACCCTCTGTAATTTATATACTAGTTCCTCACACTTTGCACACTATAAATCACTGCAAAGTTCAAAGTGTGACTTATTTTTCTCCTTTCCACAGTCACTTATAAGCACACATAAATATTTACTTGAATACTTAAAGTCCTCACATGAATTCCTTCCAGATTTTATTCTCTCTATGGCTAGTTTATGAGGTTATTATTCCTGCCAGTTGAGAATTTGTAACTCCACTGTTTGTTCAGGAATTATGAAGAGTTTTTTATTATTTTCCACACTGAAACATACACTTTGGGTAAATTTTCTTTGTTCATTTTTTTTCCCACTTTTTGGTGTTATTATTGGTTTGATACCCTTAAAAACACTGATGTATGGAACAGAAAACACCACTTCATGGTCTTTCTCTTTCACTTTTAATTAAGAATGTTAAATGAGCTTATTTTTGTTAAAAAGTAGAAGCAGTTTTTTCCTACCCATGGAGGAAATATCTTCTGAAGAGCAATATCAATTTTGAATGTATATGGTTAAAAAAATGACTCTGATCAGTGTAAATTTCCAAAATAGTTCACCTTTTTCAGTGTATAGTTAATTTCATAGATATCTCAATTTAGAAATTTACAAGTAGAGCTCCTTAATCAGATTAGCAACATCTTGTCACAACTCAAATTGCTAAATGAGGAAAATATTTTCAGTAGTGTCTTTGCTTTTCTACTGTTGACTAAAATTAGCTTCACTTCAAAAAATAACATACTAGAGATTATTACACCCATGATGTATCTTAAAGCATTTAGACAGCTAAAATAAAATAAAAATGGCAACTTTTTATAGTCTTTCCATTATATAAGATTATTTTCTTATTTAAACAAATTAGCAACATAATAATCTTTATGTACAGGGCATACACATTGAAGTAATTTAAATTTATGCATTCAATAAGATTTAACAAAAATAGCTTATACTTTGTATAAATGCCTAATTTCCTATATTTTTTCAAGGAACACAGTTCAATCCTCCTATTTTAGTAAAACACTTTAGGTTATTTAAAAAATGAATATACAACATAAATATTGTCATTATCATAACAGAAGGACTAACCAAGAACAAGGACTCAGCTTAAATTAATTCCATATATATATGTAATTCTCCTGTTGACATACAAAAATATTTTCTAAATTGGGTCTATATTCCACACACAAATGTTTGTACACATACACACACATACATGCATGCCTTGAATAGGAAGCAGAAACTCTAAGTTTAAATGGTTAGAGAGGAATATGTAAACAGCAAAGTGATGATCTTTAATAATTACAGAGACTGGAAACTATTAAAAGCTACCTGGAGGGCAGTAACTGCATTAAATCACAGTCTTGGGGAATGTTTACCAATTTAGAACTTACTCAATCACTTCTCTCTAAGGTGTACAGTAATTTCATTTTCCTTGATGCATGTAATCCTCCAAAACAGAAAAAATACAGAAGGAAACAACTAAAGCCTAAATAATATATTCACATAAAGGGGCCAAAGGATCTGTATCTATTCTTCATGTTGTATTTGGGCAAGTATATGGAGTATTATTCTTTTGGTCATCCAATATGTGCTAGACACACCCTAAGCACTTGGAATACCCCAATTAATAATAAATAAGTTTTGCTTTCCCAGACCATACAGTCTAGTGGAGGAAGAAAGTGAATAGACAAGTAAATTAAAATGATATTTTCAGAGATAACAAATGCAAAACCTGGATATGAAATTAATAACTCCAAAGTAGAATCATTTGCTGAATATGTAATTTATGTAAATATTTATAGTTGTTTGGTTATCTAGTTGTACCCTTATTCAGCATTTCTTGACACATTCTCATATATATATGTACACACACACGTATATTCCTTTTCTCACAATATAGTCGATTACGAAAGGAATACAGACTATGTCAGAGGAGTTCAATATTTTTCATCAAATTTTTTTCCTAAAGATTCAGAAAGGATAGTTGGTTAAAATGTATCATCTTTCATATGGAGGGGTCTCCTTTGTAGACTGACTTGCAATTCTTTCACAGTATTAATATTGATATGAGTGTATGTGGAAGTCACTGAATTAGTTCTTTTGTGATCAATATGTAGGAGAACCTTCATCTCTCTCTTTTGTAAGATTATTCACACATTTGGTTATAGAACTAGGAATAGGGATGGGTTTACTAACCATTAGTGTAAAGGCCCTGTTTTCCACTCCAGTCTATGTTCTAAATTACTTTACTGAAATCACTTAATTTACTTGTTTAGAATGTGTATTAATGAGATAAAGTCACAGGATCAATACTGTTTTATTCAGTGAGGTTTGATTATAGAAAGAAACAAAACAAAAACTAGCCATACTGTGTATCCTTAGCCAGAGAATGTTCTAAGCATGCTGGTATTGACTAACATCAAGGGAGGAATGCATAAGGCAAACCCTCTGTAACACTGGACAGACCACTATAGAAGAAGTAAATAAGGTCTTTGGTCCATTTATTAATCCAGTTGTTCATTTTCTTATTATTGAGCTTTAAAAGTTCTTTGCATACTTTGGACATTTTACCTTTTACAAAGCAAAATTGATTAAATGGGATAACGTAGTGAAAGGAGTTTATAATTTGTAAAATGTTGTATGAATTGTAAGAAATTGTATAGATATCTAGATTAACATAGAAGATAATTCAGAGCTGATTATGTCCTTTACAAGAAAGTTCTTCATATTGTAAAGCATGATTTATTATAGAATTCCAGCAAATGGTGATCACCTATATTGTTTTGGGAGAATATTATTCCCCAAATCTAATTTACTCTCTTTTGAAGAGAAACTTTCATTACATAAAACTATACAGAAACTTACCTTTTACATGAAGTGATACAGGAACTTATCTTTATTCCCAGATGATTATTTTTCCTCATACCCTCTGAATAATTACCTAGACGTTTTTGCTATATATTTTAAAGCATTATGTAATGAAACTACCTTTTAATCTATTAATTTGAATTTCCTGAATAACTAAGGCAATTGATTAGTCCTAAAGATGCTAGTCCATATATTATAAATGGTGACATTATCTTTACACGATCTATTTAATTAAGTCACAGTTTTAGGGTCAAGAAGTTTGGTCACTTTTCTCCCTGATATTTTAATGATCCACCTTTACATAATGGGTCAGAATGAATTTTCAGTTGATCTAGTTCTGTCATTAACTCTGCCAAAATCACTGACTCAGCCATTTTTCATTTCAATGCTTTTGGTCACACATTCAGTTTCAGAGTGCTTAAACTTTTCCAACTCTTAGGGTGTAGGGAAGGACTATTACTGTCTCTAGACATAACCTAATTCCTACTGTTCATGACAGGATCTGTTACCTGTTTTAGACTGTGTCTTTTCATCTGGGCATATAGGTGTTTCTTATTTGGGTGCTATTTCTCATGCTTCTTTTTCCTTCAGGGTAAGATTTTAAATGAAAGTGATAATTTTTCAAACTTGCCTGGTAAGTGGTGCCTGTCATGTACATGGCTGGTGTCATACACTTTGTAGTTTCTGACATTTCTGGGGAAATTTTTAAAATTACAATTTGTACAATCCTTAACTTAAAGTTTTTCCCAGTGATTTCTTTCTACTTGTGGCACAATATGACCATTACTTGTGGCACAATATGACCATTTCCACTAGAAGTTATTCCACATCTTGGTCAACACTCAACATAATTTGTTTTTTTTTAATTTTAGCCAATACAATAGGTGTACAGTTGCAACTTACTGTGGTATCAATTTGCAGTTCCTCATAACTAATGATGTTGAAAATCTTCATGTGCCTATTTCAAACCATGTATATTCTTTGGTAAAGCATCTGTTCATATCTTTGCTCACTTATTTATTGGGTGGTTTCTTATTATTGAGTTTGGGGAGTGTCTATAATTTTGGATATAAGTCCTTTATAAGATATATGATTTTCAAATATTTTCTCCTAATCTGTGGCTTGACTTTTAGTTTTCTTACCCCTGTCTTTTGAAGAGCAGACATTTTTAATTTGGATAAAGTCCAATTTATTGTTTTATCTACTAGTCTATCTTTGCACCAATATCAAATTGTCTTGATTACTATAGCTTTATACAAAGTCTTAAAACTAGGTAGTAGTCTTTCAACTTTGTTCTTCTTTTTCAAATTTGTTTTGGAACGTGAAGTGATGACCAGGGTGATCCTAAAGAGCTAGCATGGGAAATGAGTCACACTGTTCCTCTTGTGTAAACTGTTTAAAAGTTCAAATCTAACTGAATTATCCTGTAATTATACATCTTGGAGAGGTAAAATTCCATAAAATTGATTCATTCAGAGGAAAGCACCAAAATCTAAAATATTCCTGGCTTCTCCAATAGTGACTAGATGTCATCTAAATTCTCAGTCAGCTCAAGAAAACCAAATAACTCAGGGTTTATATTCAGGTTAAATGATCTCACAGTCATACCAGATCAGCCACGCATGCAAGGTTGGTTTCCAGTATGGTTCTAGTTCAAGGGTCTGCCACATAAAATTAAGTGCATATTGATAAAGTGTCTTTAGAGAACTAATTTAAATTTCAGAGGGTCCCAAATGAAGCACAGGAAAATTTAATCCTTATGTATTGTGAAAAGTGTCAGAGGCATAATTATTAAACAGTCATAATGTCTACTCCAAATGAGAAAAAACAACAGAGTAATGACCCAGTTCATAATACTTCTGTTTCAAGAGTATAGTGAAATCCTGGGTGCACATTTTCTTTATGTCGCCTATAGAGCCATGTGATTATAATTAAGAATAAAATGAATCATATGGTGAAACCTCTTCATTCACATTGAAAATAGCCCCCTTAATATAAGTTTAATGAAGATTATATTATGAATAAGTTACTCCAGTGTAACTGAGTAACTATTATCATTCCCTGCTTTTAGTAATTAGCCATAGGTTAAATGTTCTTTAGTAGAATATTCCACATAAAACTGTCTTTGCCATATTATTTTAGGGAAATAGTAATCTACAATAATTTTTGATGAGAAGCAGAATTCCAGAGGAGACAACCAAACTGAAATTTTATTGGCTTTTCAGAGTCCTTGTTGTTCATTAATTTAGATTACTTTTCCTCCAGCAATATATGCAAAGACTACGAGCTAACTTTTTATTTTTTTAAGTATCTGCTCAACAGTTTCTTTAGAAAATGTAGATTTAGGGAGCTTGTGTATCTATTTTCCATTTATTGTATATTATCTACATATCAGTTACACTATTAACCTTTCAATGCTGAACAGGAAACATGAAAAATCATAGGGTCTTGATTCAATCTCAAATGCCCAAAGTAAATGCAATTCAGACTTTACTAAGATGCCTGGAAACACACAGGCCAACCTGTGGGTGTTACTTCTGCCCTCTTCCTCCACTTTCAATTGAAAAAAAATTTCTTTGTTAGGAAATTTCTTTCTTAGGAATTTCTTTGTTAGGAAAATAGCCTTTATGACACTGTGGCTTACATTAATATCCCTCTCTGAAATGAAAGGAAATTGTGAGCTTTACATGAGGACTCCTATAACTCTAAAATAAAGCCTGCTATTACACAGAAACAAGCTGTGGTTGCCAGCCTTTGATATTGTTTACAATTTTGCACAAATCTGTTGACTACAGTGATACCTTGGCAAGGCCACAGCTATGGAAGAGTACCTATAACTACTGAACAGAATTATCTGTTCACTGACTTTCAACTGAGAAGACTGGTGACTCTAGGTCAGGTTTAAGAGAAAAGGATCCTAGGAGGAAATGTATAGTACCCATTTGAGCTAAGCAACAGGACAATCACAACCATAAACATATCTAGTCTCGCCAACTTATTTACACCCATAAATGCATAACTGTTATGCTCGGATATTAAGTGGTGTATATAATACACATTTAGATACATGTTTTTAAAAATGTATTGCCAAGAAAGTAAATGGGTAAGTAAATTCCCAACACATATAGCACACATTGGTTTTTTTGTTAATTTAATTTTATTTATTTTTTATATAGCAGGTTCTTATTAGTTATCTGTTTTATACATATTAGTATATATATGTCAATCTCAATCTCCCAGTTCATCTCCCCACCCCCGTTTTCCCCTCTTGGTGTCCATATGTTTGTTCTCTACATCTGTGTCTCTATTTCTGCCTTGCAAACCAGTTCATCTGTACCATTTTTCTAGATTCCACATATATGCGTTAATATACGATATTTGTTTTTCTCTGACTTACTTCACTCTGTATGACAGTTCTAGGTCCATCCACGTCTCTACAAATGACCCAATTTTTTTCCTTTTTATGGCTGAGTAATATTTCATTGTATATATGTACCACATCTTCTTTATCCATTCATCTGTCAATGGGCATTTAGGTTGCTTCCATGACCTGGCTATTGTAAATAGCGCTGCAATGAACATTGGGGCGCATGTGTCTTTTTGAATTATGGTTTTCTCTGGGTATATGCCCAGTAGTGGGATTGCTCAGTCATATGGTAATTCTATTTTCAGTTTTTTAAGGAAACTCCATACTGTTCTCCATAGTGGCTGTATCAATTTACATTCCCACCAACAGTGCAAGAGGGTTCCCTTTTCTCCACACCCTCTCCAGCACTTATTGTTTGTAGATTTTCTGATTATGCCCATTCTAACTGGTGTGAGGTGATAGCTCATTGTAGTTTTGATTTGCATTTCTCTAACGATTAGTGATGTTGAGCAGCTTTTCATGTGCTTCTTGGCCATCTGTATGTCTTCTTCGGAGAAATGTCTTAGGTCTTCCACCCATTTTTTGATTGGGCTGTTTATTTATTTGATATTGAGCTGCATGAGTTGTTTATATATTTTGGAGATTAATCCTTTGTCCGTTGATTCATTTGCAAATATTTTCTCCCATTCTGAGGGCTGTCTTTTCATCTTGTTTATAGTTTCCTTTGCTGTGCAAAGCTTTTAAGTTTCATTAGGTGCCACTTGTTTATTTTTGTTTTTATTTCCATTACTCTAGGAGGTGGCTCAAAAAAGATCTTGCTGTGTTTTATGTCAAAGAGTGTTCTTCCTATGTTGTCCTTTAAGAGTTTTACATTTAGGTCTTTAATCCATTTTGAGTTTATTTTTGTGCCACACATTGTTTTTAAATACATCTAAACATTCACCTCTAAGATCATTTAGATTTTGCAATTTGGTTAAAAAAGGTGCCTTGAGCAAATTATAGACTTCTCAGTTTGCTACAATGTGAGCAGGTTTTCAGAGAACATGTCCCTAAAGGTATTAAGTATTGGCATATAAATTTGAGAAGACTGATATGTTCTCATCAACTCTGAACAGTATGACAAACACAAGTCTCACCTTTGTGTAATAAAACATCTTGTTGATTTGTTATAGCTGGCGACACTAGTCATAAACCAATGACAGCAGTAATGAACCAGAATTTAATTGACTTTGAATTAGGCTCACTAAAGAGAAAGAAATATTTTTAAAAATAATTACTTAGATTAAATGCATATGTAATTGAAAAAGATGCTGCTATATGTTGGGACAAAATGATCTTTTGAAATAATCTGTTTTACCGTTTCACCTTGAATTACCAAATACAGTACAGGGGCTTCCCTGGTGGCGCAGTGGTTGAGAATCTGCCTGTCAATGCAGGGGACACGGGTTCGAGCCCTGGTCTGGGAAGATCCCACATGCTGCGGAGCAACTGGGCCCGTGAGCCACAACTACTGAGCCTGCGTGTCTGGAGCCTGTGCTCCGCAACAAGAGAGGCCGCGATAGTGAGAGGCCCCCGCTCGCCGCAATTAGAGAAAGCCCTCGCACAGAAACGAAGACCCAACACAGCCAAAAATAAATAAATAAAATTTAAAAAAGAATACAGTATAATTGAATACTAAAACTAATAAGGCCCACATATAACTTTTTTGTGTGTCCCTCCTATAAATTAAGTTGCATTTTCCAAGACATTCTAATTATAAAATCCATGTTTCAGTTATTCAAGTCAACTGTGAATAAATGGACCCGCTTTAAGTCTGATTTCACCAGCTGTATTAATTTCAGACCATGTGTCTCCTTTCTTTGGTTTCTCTATTGATTCTGGAAAAAGAGAATGGTATTTGATTAGAATGAAAGTGTATACTCCAGCCAATTTTTATATTTCATTTGCAAGTGACTTCATGTAATGTCCTTCTCCTTTGATCTAATAATGAAAATGTGTCAGTATATTCTCATTACAGTAGCTAGGTAAAGCAGCCAAAGCCTCCTGGGGCCAGAAGGACTACACTTTGTGAATTTAAAATTGGAAAGCTATGCTCCCAGTGCTTGGCAAGGAGTGTGCTGCAGACCTGTTTCTCCCTTTAGCAACCGAACCAACTGAGAATTTAAAAACAGATGCCACACAAGGGTTGAGAGAGAGAGAGAGAGAGAGAGAGGGAGAGAGAGGAAGAAAATACGAATACAAGTACATATTAATGGCTGCCTGGAAATTTTCTGCTCACTGTAGAATTAGGTTAGCTAAAAAAACTTAAAAACAAAAAATAAAATCCTTGGCTGTATATTCATCTCAACTTACACAGTCATTGTCATTCCTGAAATAAGAATCAGGACTTTTTTTTGGGGGGGGGGGGCGGTTAGGAGTACTCTGAATAGCAAAGGCTGGCATGAATATGAACAAACACTGGATATATTGCTCAAAACATTTCTCTGTAAGTTCACATAAAATAAATTTGAAAAACATTCACTTCTAAAAAGCTGACAAGACATGAATATATCTGGACAACACCAAAATTCAGTAGAGTGGGTGACTCAGATGATAATCAGATGCATCTAACAGGAAATACACATGCTAAATTTATTTCAATTCTAAAATTATAGCTTAATTTGTAATTCATGCATATATCACATATAGGTGTGAAGCTGGTTAATGTCTTTAGAGTTAGAGAAACATTTAAACTCTAAAAAAAGGACAGACATAATATTTTGTTTTAGCCTTGCCTTAAAAGACTTGAAAAACATGCATAAGACATATAATTAACACAGTTACACATCTATGTTAAATAATGTATTCATGTCATTTCTTAGATGTATATCTTTAGAATTCAGTGATTTTAGTGGATCAAATAGTGTCCTCCCAAAAGATACGTCCAAGTCCTAACCCCAGATACCTGTGAATGTGAACTTATTTGGATGAAGGGATAAGGTCACCCTAGATTTAGGTTGAGCCCTAAAACCAATGACAAATATCCTTATAAGAGAAAAGAGAGAAAGACTGAGGCGCAGAGACAGAGGAAAACCATGTGAAGACAGAGATAGAGATTGGAGTGATACATCTACAAATCAAGGAAGACCGCCAGCACCCCCAGAAGACAGAAGTGAGGCATTGAATAGATTCTCCCTAAAATCCTCCAGAAGGAAGCAACCCTATGACAACTTGATTGCAGATTTTTGGCCTCCAGATTATGAGAGAGTACATTTCTGTTGTTGACGCCACAAAATTTGTGGTAACTTGTTACTACAGCCCTAGGAAACTATTGCAGTGATCTAGCACTAAATGAGAGACATCTGATAGCAATTTTAATGAGCTGCCCGTAATCTCAAACATCAAGGGTAATTGTATATAAGAATCTAAATAATCCAATAAAAACCATCTCCTAAAGCATGCATACTCTGACTGCAGAGGTGAGGACAGAGAATGTTTCCTGAGAAAATTAAAAGACAGCACTGTATTTCAGAAAAAAGCAGACATCAGATAGTGGGAGAAGGATCAACACAATTCCACAAGCATTCAAATGTTCAGAAGGCAAGTTGATAATTTAACAGGTGATATAAATCTGCCTTTGATCCTTTAGGAAGAAAGAACTCATTTCAAGTAAGAAATTCTAAGTGCTTTCAAATAAAATTTGGAATCTGCTCTTTTGACCAGATTTTTACTTTTTATTCACCCAAATTTCTCAAACTTAAGTCTAAAAGCCCTTGCTTAAAATATAGATTCCTGGGTTCTTCCCTAAAGATTCTCATTTAGCAAGACTGAAGAGTTTGTTGCTTTTTTAGCAATCATTTGGGTAACTGTGACATAGGAGATACTGGACAACATTTTGAAGTATACTGCTTAGAAAAATGTGTTCCATTCTTACCCCATCATAAAATATCCCACAACAACCTGTTAAAAATACAGATTTTCCAATTCTTACTCCTGATCCACTGAATTAAATCTGAGGTTTGTTAAGACCTGATGTGATTATGATTAGGCAATTTCACAAGACACTGACTTAGAACCAAAAATCTGACCTTGATTGACTTTGATACATGCATTGGCATCAATACAAGAAAGTAGGCTCTGGTGGCACAGTGGTTAAGAATCTGCCTGCCATAGCAGGGGACAGGGGTTCGAGCCCTGGTCTGGGAAGATCCCACATGCCGCGGAGCAACCAAGGCCGTGCGCCACAACTATTGAGCCTGTGATCTAGAGCCAGCAAGCCACAACTACTGAGCCCACGTGCCACAACGACTGAGGCTCACGTGCCTAGAGCCCGTGCCCCGCAACAAGAGAAGCCACCGTAGTGAGTCGCACGTGCACTGCAACAAAGAGCAGCCCCTGCTTCCTGCAACTAGAGAAAGCCTGTGTGCAGCAACGAAGACCCAATGCAGCCAAAAATAAATAAATAAATTTATAAAAAAAAAACATTCAGTAATTTTAAAAAAATAAAATAAAAAAATAAAAAAGAATGCAAACCGTTAAATACCACATATCATAGGATATGAGTTTTGGTAAACATGGCAAACCTGACCTTCTGGTAGAAAATTCAAGTTTTGTTCACAAGTATCTTTGAGGTCAATGTTCATCCTAGTGTCTTTCTCAGCATCTGCAGATTCCCTCAGCCTGCTGCTTGAACAGTTGCTAATGAATGAAGATCACCCCAGCATGCCCCCCTGCTGTTGCTCATTTGCCCATTAGCATCTGCTTAACCAGCAGGCTGGGAGAAGCTCTGGTGCCCAATCAATGTAGCTGATGAGGGCTGGGGTAGAGAGGACTGCAATGCCAACAGAGCCAGAGCATAAATCAACTCCAATCTTGGCAAAGATTATTAATCTTAGAAAGGGTGACACATATCACAGTGTGGGCATGGATAAAACCCTTCACATTTATGGGAAACAGGATAAAGCTAAAACATTATATGTATGCTAACTTTTGCAAACCTGTTGAACACCAGTAAGTCTCAGGTTCCTTTAAACCTGATTTACAATAAGCTTCTTTCTTGTTCAAACATTATCTAATGCTAGGTATACGCCCAGAGATACAAAACCACACCTAGAAAGAAAAGCATCCTTAACATTTTTCTGGAGTGAGTTACCTTACTGCTTTTACCAATAGTACAAAATTACCTCATTATCAAACTTATCAGGGAAAGACTCATTCCACTGTCTCAGTCTAACTGGACATTTGTTCTTACCATAATTTCCACTTTAGAAATTGGATGACTTCAGTTAAACACAGATAACAAGAGAAGTTGGCTATAAACTGAAAAGTAAAAATACACTCCATTCTGAGGATGGCCACTAGCTTTACCCTCACATGGGATGGTCTACTTTATATACTCTGAACAGAGGCAGAATGTCTGTCAAAGAAAGGATTACATATGCTGCAGTGTAGTGGGAAAAAGAGGGTTGGCACCAGTAAGGGTGAGGTTAAGAAGAACTACTGCCAGTAAAAATAAACAGCGTGTGAGTTACACAGAAAATATGGAATATTAAACAATGACGGTGTTTGAACATCTTTTGCACATCGGAAAGTGCTAAGTGTAAAAAGGTTACTTTGTGAATGAGATGTTAACATTATTTGGTGTGAGAGATTGCTAAATGGCACAACAAGCAGCATTCAAACAGATCCACTGAGGATTCAGTGTTAAGTACCTCACAAATAAAAGGTACTTCATAGAAAAATCACTTTACATATTCTATAGCCATTGTAGGCCAAGCACAGTGCTTGGAATTCACTCTTGGGTATGTTAGAGAAAAAAAGCTTCCTCTCTCAAGAAGTCTACAGGCTGTTAAGAAGATGTCATCCACACAGGAAAAATTAAATCACTATAAAATAATATAGAAAAATGAGCCAAAATTAGCAAAACAAAGTGAACAGTTTTATTTATGACACTATTTACAGTCACCTTTCAGCACCTCAATATTCTAAGATAGTATATAATGATTTACATAATTTCTATAACATCATAATTTGCTTCAAAAATCTTGCTTCCAGAAGAAAATTCTTATTACTTAACATGAAACCCCATAATATTCATTGTAAAAATGCCAATTCTACTATTAATAATAGAGTAATAAAGTCAGTAATATGTCTGTGTAATAATATGCAGTGAATAACAGTTTATCTTGTCATCAGCTTAATACAGTCCAAACATTCCCAAAGCAACCAGGATTTTGAGAATTACAGAGCCTGGACATCAATGCTTGCATTTACCCAGTTGCCCGCTAGAAAGCTGGTACAAACTGGCACTAACATTTTTAAGTGACTTTGGGAATCACTTTCACATATAAAAAATTCAATTAAAAAAAATCAAAGAAAAATATATGGTATTCCAAGCATTGTTCCTTATAATATTTCAACTTTTTTGCATTGATTAAAATACAATCTGAGACAGAGTAAAACTGTGTTCAACAATTTCCAGAAATGCATATAGTATCCATACATATGAAAAGACCCACCTCAATAAAACAAAATAATATTTAATATTTCAAACATTCAGAAGCATATGAATGCATTAGAAAAGGTCTTTAAAAGCTACATAATAAACCAGTAGTTAACTCAGGAGAGGGATCTAGGTTTGAGTAAGGTCAAAGGTGAATTTTTAATTTCTGTTGATTTTTTATAAATATTTTCTCCATGAATTTATTGTGCAGTGGTAAACATAATTAAAGTGTGGAGCACTGAAGATAATGCTCATTAATCTAATCGAACTGTCCAATAACTAAATCAGAAACTAAATCTATCACACGTAGCAATATCAAAATAAATTTTCCCCATATGGCTTGATTCTGGACATTCTAAACCGAAATCTCTGAAGCTGGTCCTTTAACTATTGACCATGTGTTCTGAGACATGCCAACATTGAGAACCTAAGATCTACCCAAGCCAGAAATAGGGCAGCTGGGCCTGAGCTGCTGAAAAACATTGTTGAATCCAGGTACACGTAAGCCACTACCTATCCCATGAACTCACTCAGGGATCCAAGGTTGACCCAGGTGGCTCCTTTTATTTGGCCGCAGATTCCAGAATCAGCTCTTCCTTGCTTGAGTGACTTCAAAAGACAGTCCTTACTTGGGCCTTTCACTGGTAGCTGGTCAGTGTGGAAGATTACTATCTACTACCCACAACAGGCCAAATCTGAAAAAAGTTATGTTCTAATTAGGCTAATCTTGAGAGTTAAATATAGGGGCTTGGGTCTGGGGGAAACTCCCCTGGAACTGAGAGGCCTCAGGCTTTTCCATGAAGGTGAAGGTTATGGTAGTCCATTTTGTTTGTTTGCTTGAGTCAGAAGTGTACTGAATGAGGGACTGTCTACACCAGGATTAGCCAGCAAAATGCTTCCCCTTAGGCCAGCCCTCTCCCTAATCAGTGAGTTTCAAACCTGCAGAATGCTCCTGGCCCTACCAATTCACTTAGTGCACCCTGGAATCAATCATTCTTTTTTTTTTTTGCCAGTTTTAGCATCAGTTCTCTCAAGAGTTCCAGGAGATCTATTTCAAAACCCTGAAAGTCCCTGAGATCCAGAAATTCATGCTCCTATGCCTTGTGTCCCTCTGTGTGAAGAGTTTCTGTTTCCAGCTCACCCTTAATTCTCTCTGGAGTGAAAAGCCTTTAATACTTTACTTCCATTTTGGGGATCATCTCCCCAAACGCAGCAGGAATGTCCACCTTCACCCCTGACATACTGCTTTCCAATACAAACATCTGTACCTTGACACCCATCCACAAATCCAGTGGGGTAAGGAGGGATTTTCAATAGCATTTTAATTAGTCTCTGCATGTTCTTTGTTGTAAAAATTCAAGAACTCTCTTCTTACACCAAGAAGGGAACTTAAACTTTTTTATTTATTCATTAATCTATATAATGAATGAAATAAAATGCATGAGCTTGCCTGAAGCCCAGAGCTCACTGTGGCGAGTGGGAGCGTCATTCTTTCAGTCAAGAATACTAGTTGACATTACCCTTGTGTTATGGGTTGAATTGTGTTCCATCAAAATTCATATGCTGCAGTCCTAAGCCCTTGGACCTAATAAATGTGAACTTCTTTGGAAACAGGGTCATTGCATACATAATTAGTTAAGATGAAGTCACACTGGAGTAGGGTGGGCCACCAATCCAATATGACTGGTGTCCTTATAAAAGGGAAACCTGAACACAGGCACATACTGAGACCGCTTTGTGAAGATATAAGGGTGATGCGGCAGAAGTCAAAGAACACCAAAGATGCCAGCAAACCACCAGAGATAGGAGGGAGGTTTGGAACAGATTCTCCCTCACAGTGCTCAGAAATAATCAATCCTGCCAACACTTTGATCTCGGACTACTAACCTCCAGAACTCTGAGACAATAAATTTATGATTTTTAATACTTCCAGTTTGTGGTACTTTATTATGGCAGCATCGGAAACTAATATGCCTTGATATTTAAGTTTCACAATCCATCTTGAAATAACAACAAAGCAAACCTTTATTTCATGTACTATATAGGAAATTTAGCCCCTACTACAGACTGCAAACTGTTTTGCATTTTATTCAAGCCCCAAACCATAAAAGATTTTTAAAAGATGTCTGAAGAGAAAACCACTACCCCATTCGTTATAGACTATATGAGAGAATGGAAATTAAGAATCTGCAGCCTAAATTTTATCCCCGAAATGGTTTGGCTTCCCTGACACAGTGCTTTCAAACACTTAACATATCTGAATGTTTTTAGATGGGAAATATGTATTTCAGTTGTACACAGACGCCATCCCATTCTATGGCTTTATGCGCTGCAATTTTACACATTTATATAGTCTTCTTGGCACTTGAATGTATTGTCTTGGCTCTGAATGTCTTAATCCAAGGATATTTCATATGAAATATCAATTAATTGGTTTCATTGAGTTGTGTATTCATCTATGTGCTATGATTACATCGAGGTCATTACTTAACCATCAGCTATTTCTCCTCAGCAATTGCCCACTCTGTCATCCACTGACAATGATTTAAGAGTATTACTTCTTTATAAATGCTATAGAAAAACAACAATGATATAACTGATCAGGGGTTCCCCTTTAAAAGCTCATGTAGGTATTAAAAATGATATTTTATGTATCTTTAAATCATTTTCATACAATATGAAGTATTACAAAACATGTAGATGAAAGAAAAGTGTGACAATAATTGTATAATACAATGGGGACGTATTCCAATAGCAATATTTCAGGAACATATTACTCTTTTGGACTGAATTGTGTCCCCCCCAAAAATCCACAGGTTGAAGCTTAACCCTCCACGTGACTATTTGGAGATAGGGCCTTTAAGGAGATATTAAGGTTAAATGGGGGTCATAAGTGTGTGGCCCTGCCTTATTCTGTTTGGGTTGCTATAACAAAAGTAACATTGACTGGGTAACTTATAAACAACAGAAATTTATTTCTCACAGTTTTGGAGGCTGGGAAGTCCTAGATCAAGGTGCTGGTGAATTCAATGTTTGGTGCAGACCTGCTTCCTGGTTCATAGTTCATGGATGGTTGTCTTCTCATTGTATCCTAAGATGGCCCAAGGGGCAAAGGAGTTCTCTGTGTCTATTTCATAAGGATGCTAATGTCATTCATGCGGAATGCTCATGACCTAATCACCACTTCCAAATACCATCATGTTGGGGATTAGGTTTCAACATATGAATTTGGGGAAAAAACAAACATTCAGTCTACAGTAGGCCCTGATACAATAGGACCTGTATCCTCATAAGAAGAAGAGACACCAAGAGTGTTCCTGTACAGAAGAAAGGCCATGGGAGGACAAGGTAAAAAGGTGGCTGTCTGCAAGCCAGGAAGAAAGGTCTCACCAGAAATCAACCCTGCCAGCACCTTGATCTTAGACTTCCAGCCTCTAGAACTGTGAAAAAATAAATTTATGTTGTTTAATCTGCCCAGTCCATGGTATTTTGCTATAGCAGCCTTAGCTGACTAATATAATTATTTATCAACATAGCTTGACTTTCAGTAATAATGTATAAGTAAAATATAATCATGTAAAAAAATGTTATATGTAAAAATTAACCAGACATTGATTAGATATGTAGACCTTATAACCACACAAACAAAATTCAAACATTAGTGTTATCTGAATTTTAAATTGAGAAGGAATTTCGATGATGATAAAAGGACAAAGATAGAAAAAGTGAGAGAATGTAACTTGAATTAGGATAGTTTATTTTCTTATTCTCCACTCCTACACTATACCTTCCTGCTGTTATCATTCCTTGCTCACTGAAATAAAAATATTTTTCTTCATGACCCATTTTTCTATTATCAATAAATGAATTTTATTTCACTTAAAATGCCACCAAAAAAACCATAAAGGAATTCTTGAGAAAAATTTGAAATAGGTGTTTTTTAACAAGTAGACGAGTAGCAGGCACAAAAGCAAACTAATCTACACTAAGAAGTTAGTTAATAATTTTTATAGAACTCACAGAAATAATACCTAATAGTAAAAGTGCTGTAATAAATATGTGGGAAAGCAGTCAAAGCTAAGTTCAGACATAAAAACAGATACACACAAAACCAAAGGTCAAAGTAGTTAGTAGAATGTTTTCTAGTTGAAATCTGCTGACAGCTAGCTTCTTTATAAGTCATAATCACATGTCTACAGCTACCTATAAGCCACTGCTAAAGGTGTGTAAGAACAATTTTAGACATAATATTCATAAAATCATGTCTAGACGATCTGGAAATATATTTATAGGCATTAGAAAATGCCATTTAACTATTAATTAGGACCAATATTGTTTTTGTAATATGGGCTTTAGTAGCAAAAAACAATGCATATATATATCTATATACCCATTTTCTTGCAATATACACAAATGACTAATGAGTCACTATCTAAATTTTTAAACACTGATAATTTCTAAAGTAGACATACACAGTTAGTTTAAGAGACCTTTTCTGTTTACAGGTAGGCCAGGAATTATTCTCAAAACCTCATCTGAGGGAGTTTCTTTGAATATGATCCAGTGGATCAGTGGTATGGAACTGCAATTATTACTCTGCTTAGACTCCTAAAGCCCACAGTTTTTAGAATTAAGACTATACAGGGACCAGAGAAGGACTACTGAACGTATGAATCAGAGAAGGACTACTGATTGAGAGACAGGTGGTGGTGTTATAAGGCTGAAGATGAGGACAAGGTTTCTTGTGAGGAATGAGAGGCAAAGGTACAATGAGTTATGGGTAGTAGAAAACTGGAAAATATGAGACATTTTCTTTTATTTTTATTATTTTTTTTAATTGGAGTAAAGTGATTTACAATGTGTGTTAGTTTCAGGTGTACAGCACAGTGATTCAGTTGTATGCATATATATTGTAATATGTATATATATATATATATTATTCTTTAGATTTTTTTCCCTTAGAGGCTATTATGAAATATTGAGTATAGTTCCCTGTGCTATACAATATTAGGTGCTTGTTGTTCATCTATTTTATATACAGTAGTGCGTATATGTTAATGCCAAACTCCTAATTTATCCCTCATACCTCTCCCCTTTGGTAACCATAAGTTTGTTTTCTATGTCTGTGGGTCTATTTCTGTTTCGTAAATAACTTCGTTTGTATCTTTTTTTAAGATTCCACATATAAGCAATATCATATGATATTTGTCTTTCTCTGTCTGACTTACATCACACTTAGTATGACAGCCTCTAGGTCCAATCATGTTGCTGCAAATGGCATTAATTCATTCTTTTTTTATGGCTGAGTAATATTCTATTGTGTATATATATACACCACATCGTCTTTATCCATTCATCTGTTGATGGACATTTAAGTTGCTACCATGTCTTGGTAATTGTAAATAGTGCTGCAGTGAACATTGCGGTACATGTATCTTTTTGAATTATGATTTTTGTCTGGATACATGACCAGGAGTGGGATTGCAGGATCATATGGTAGTTCTATTTTTAGATTTTTAGGAGCTCTATACTGTTCTCCATAGTAGCTGTACCAATTTACATTCCCACCAACAGTGTAGGAGTGTTCCTTTTTCTCCACACCCCCCTTCCAGCATTTACTGTTGGTAGACTTTTTGACGATTGCCATTTTGACTGGAGGGAGGTGATGCCTCATTGTCGTTTTGACTTGCATTTCTCTAATAATTAGCAATGTTGAGCATTTCTTCATGTGCCTGTTGGCCATCTGTAGGTATTCTATGGAAAAATATCTATTTAGATCTTCTGCTCATTTTTTGATTGGGTTGTTAGTTTGATATTGAGCTGTATGAACTGTTTGTATATTTTGGAAATTAACCCCTTGTCTTTCGCATTGTTTGCAAATATTTTCTTCCATTCTGTAGGTGGTCCTTTCATTTTGTTTATGTTTTCCTTTGCTGTGTAAAAACTTTTAAGTTTAATTAGGTCCCATTTGTTTGTTTTGGTTTTTATTTTCATTACTCTAGGAGGTGGATCCAAAAAGATATTGCTGCGATTTTTGTCCAAGAGGGTTCTGCCTATGTTTTCCTCTAAGAGTTTCATAGTATCCAGTCTTACATTTAGGTCTTTGATCCATTTGAGTTATTTTTGTGTATGGTTGTTAGAGAATGTTGTAATTTCATTCTTTACATGTAGTTGTCTAATTTTCCCAGGCACCATTTATTGAAGATACTGTCTTTTTCTCCATTGTATATTCTTGCCTCCTTTGTCGTAGATTAATTGACCATAGGTGCATGGGGACATTTTAAAAAGTCGTTATAGTTTCACACTTGGATTACTTGAAATTTTTCTGAGAGATGACTATAAAGGTTGGAGTTCCTGTTTGGAAGGTTGGAGTTCCTGTTTGGACTGTCTGTCTTTGAAAAGAACAGTATTCCACAGCTAAATTATACGTGCCATTTTTATTAAGATTTTTCCTGGATGTAAGAAAAAGATTTGTACTGTAATATTTATTTCAAAGGATCTGACTTGTACTAAAGGAATTGAAAGCATAGAAAATGATGCTAGACTTGCAGACCTACAATTGGAATTAAACAAGATAGATACACTAATTTTATACATTTATATATATATATAATATATATATACACACTAATACATATACATAGTCAATTTTTGGCACATGGCAGGTACTCAACATATTTTATCTCCCTGTATCCTGCTGAATCATTGGAAATACAGTACTGGGGGCCCTGTTAGGAGTCAGTACACCAGGAAGCTAAGATTAGGTGGAAACCTTGTAACAACTTCTGACAAAAAGAACTGAGACCTTCAAATAAATAAATAATGAATAATAAATAATGAAAAATATAGAAATACAGTAAGTGATAAAGACAAATGTGTTAGACATAACAGGACCTCACTGAAGGAAAGGTGAGGTAGACATACCAAGTCACTAAATGTAAAATGTCTGATAAAATATAATGAAATAAGTATTCTTCCTTAATTGCTCAAATTGCTCCACAGACCTTATATATGTGAAATTGGGTTCCTTAATATCATACTTTAAGTACTTTAGATGATTCAAAATTCAACACTGTCCATCCTTGTTCTTGTAGTTACTCATTCAAACAAGTACTAAACGCAGAGCAATCAATGAGAGAGATTTGACACACAAATTTTGTTCATAACCTTCTTCCTGAATTGTTTCTTTAACATATTCTCACACTTGATTTGGGGCCAACTGTATCACTCCATGTATGTATAACTGGATAGGTTTTCTGTTCAACTTTACAATAATTTGAATTATATATCCCAATATGTTTACCTTCAGCAACCTCCAGTAAATATTCTCCCTGGGGCATCCTGGCACCACTGTGGGCAATCCATTTCCAGGCCACACTTCTGCACAACCTCTATCCCTTAAGCAGTGTTTCCATTGCTTTTATGCCAATCCTGCAAAGAGGAATAGGTAAATATATTATTAATGTTTTCTCTCCCATACATTTCTCAGTAAAATTATGAATTTCTGTTAGAAATGGTATTATATAAGAGGGGAGAGATTTTTTAACCACTGAAAACAGGGACACTTTCCACAAGTTTGAAAGGATTCTTCAAAAAATGGGTTTGTTTGATTTTGTGGCAAGAAAAACATGCAAAATTAAGAGAGAAGAGAGAGAGAGAGAAAGAGGAGTGAGAGCATGCACTAACGGCCTCCAGCCTTAGTATGACAGGTAGTAGATATGGGAGCAATCTATTTAATCATTACTTTTATATCTGACCAGAATGGAACAAGTAATAAAAGTCATAACTTCTACTATTCTCACCCTATTAAGCTTGTGAATATTGTTATTGATATAACTAACAGAATTTTATTATTTCATCTAGAAAAAATGTAAATTTTTCAGATTTTATAATTGTTTCAATATTCTCTACAATGTGTGTATCACATAAAAGGTAAACAAACTGGCCTATGTGCCTACTGGAAATCAGGCTAGATCTGTCAAGTGTTGATAGGTCTATTATGAACTCAAACTCAGCTAATGATAGATAAGGAAGACAGGTGTATTTGCTCTGTCTGCTACTGTCATGGCACGATTCTTCGATAAGTTACTGTGAGTTATTATCTGTCTCTTTGAGGAAAGACAAATGATTATGTACCATGTCAGGGTCTTGTCATTTGCATAGGTGTAAAGTATGACAATTACTAATTTAAAATGTCTCAGAGCTTGAGGCAGATATAATCTTTCTTTCTATAAACTCTCCACATGTAATTCTGAAGGGAGACATGAGTCACATCCTTCATGTGTCTGATATTTCTTAAGTGGGATACACTCCAAAGTTTACTTGATGGAGAGAGACGTACCTTGAAGGTGATATTTTGAGGTTTAAGTAGTGATACATTTTCTTGAATTTTTATAGACTAGAATGTGGAAGTCCCCAGAATAGAATCTAGCAGCGTATTCCTACAAGCATCTTGTCATCTAGAGCCAGCATGTATTTCAGCTTTATTTTATTTCATTCTTGATGTCTATTGTATTGTAGTCCTGACTCTAAACCAATTTTATCTAAAGTTGTTGGACTGACATTCAAATTTTAAAAAGCTGTCCTTTCCATACTTGGGCTTTTTCCAAAAATAATTGTATAATCATAGGATCAGAAAGTTTAAGGAGACTTTAGAATTTAAACTAGCTCATCTACATTAGACCTAAACAGAATCTTTTGTGAAACAGCCGTGATAGATGGTCACTCATTTTCTGCTGAAATGCTGCTTATTATGGCAATTTATTCCACTTTTGGACACTCTGATACTTAGAAAATTCCAGTTCATCCCCTAATTGTGAACTACTCCTTTTAGTATTATATGCTGTAGTAAAGCAAAACAGTTTTATTCCTTCTTCTGCATGACAGCTGTTCAAACTTGCATTCACTCATTAATAAACAAACAGTGAGTACACACTATGACCCTTAGGCATAATTAGTTGAATAACACATGTTCTGTACATGCAGGAACTTATATTCTACAGGAAGTAAATATGTATGATCATGTTATAAGTGTTTAATTTATGTAAATTGTTCTATGAGAACACAGTGATCTCTCATGAGTTTGCTATTTTTCTCTCTTCTCTAGGCTGGTAATATACAAGCTCCTGATGTTGCATGTTTAGTGCTAAAATTTTTTTAGCATGCACCTCAATAATGTTATTTATTTATACCTATATTCTATAAGCACAGTAACTTGCTACTATAAGATGACATTTATAAATTATGCAAAAATAGATATTACAAAAATAATTTTAAAATAAAGATATGGGAAATTTAATATGCTCTTCCCAAACCTAAAATGAGCACCTTGCAGAAGCAGAAAATAACATTTTCTAAACTTCAAGATGCTAAAGATCTCAATTCAGTTATTTTTGGTATCCTTTTAACAAATTTGCATGGCAGAACTGACATGGAGGGCATGATTCTGCCCTTTTCTGCTGGCAAATGTCACTGTGGATGTGGCATCTTGATCGCTACCATTAACTGGTTATGGTGATTTTATGAACATGCTGGTTTTCATAGAAGAAGTGGCTTTCTTGGTGGCTTAGTTCTACAGCAAAGCTTTTGGAATCCTTTCCTGAAAGATTAACCTAGAGTCAGTTTCTTCAGTCTTCCCAATAATTCTGTAAGTTATTTAGTACTCAGTAGGATATCCTTTTGTGTTAAAAGTAGCTAGAAGAGATTTTACTCCCTATGACTTAACCCTAAACAATACATTGATATGCTAATATTATTCTTCCCAAAGGCAATGCATCTTAAATTCATCAAGTCATTCAACTAAAGAATTTTTAAAACTATTTCATTTAACCATTATTTATAGAGCACTTTCCAGGTACCTGACATTGTTGTTGGCACTGGGGATGTATCTACGGATAAACTAATAAAGATCCCTGCATTTAAAATTCTAATAAGGATTTTGTTTTATATGATTTCACATATTTATAATCAAGTTTACTTATCTACATAATTATAAAATTTTAAAGGCTATTTAAAATTGTCCACCAAAAATATAGTTCCTCCAAATATCTCATGTAGGACTTCCCATGGTGGTACAGTGGGTAAGACTCCACTCTTCCAACGCAGGGGGCCTGGGTTCCATCCCTGGTCAGAGAACTAGATCCCACATGCATGCCACAACTAAGAAGTCCGCATGCTGCAACTAAGAAGCCTGCATGCCACAACGAAGATCTTGTGTGCGGCAACTAAGACCCAGCGCAGCCAAAATAAATAAAATAAATAATAAATAAATATAAAAAAACAAAAACAAAAAAACCAAATATCTTGTGTAACTTTTATTATATTGAGATTTATCCTTACCCTCTAGTCCTATTTTGAAACTCCTCTCTCTAAAATTATTAATTTTAAAAGACAAAATATAGCTTCTATGATAAATAATGAAAAAACATTTAATAATCTAACAGTTTAATTAATAAAATGACTTTTTGCACTAAGGTAATCTACAGTACTCTATAAAACACCCTAAATACAACATTCTGACTAAAAAGTGCTAAAATTCTTTAAAAATGTCTTGGAAATCTAAGATTAGCCAAAGACATACAAAATGACTAGCTAATTCCTGTGCTTACTTTCCTTGGTTTTATCAGTTATATATATTTGAAAAATGCTTTCCTCCAATTGCATGCCCATTTTATAATGAAGAGAAAGATAAAAATTAAAGATTAAATGATGCATAAAATGTATTGCAAAACTATAAAAATATCACGAGTTAAAATATATTTTCCTCTTGGAAAATTACATAGCAAACCATGAATCACTTCACAGACTCTGGGATTTAGAAAATTCAACTTTAAACAACATGAAGTATGAGGAAAATACAATTATATAATCTGAATGTTTAAGGAATTCCAAGAATATGAACCTTTTTAGATATATGAACCACAGATTTGAAGTGAAGCAACATTTCTCAGACTCAAAGATTAAGTTTCTATGTAATTTGAATCAAGTAATGTGGGTTAGTTCTGAAAAGCTCCTTTTGTTCCCAAGTCTGTTTTTCTATTTAATCTTTTTTAGATTTTCTGCTGGTCAAAAGATAATTGAAATCATGGTCATTCTTATCCAAAGTTGTTTATGGATTAGAAGTGGGTTTCTGGAAAAAAACAGCCTTGGTCACATGATCTAAAAACATTAAAATGTCATGGTTTAATCAGTCCCCTCATCAGTTGAGGTTTGTGTGTTGCATAAAATACCTTTTCAAAAATAGTGACATATATGTGAGATAACAGCATATATAAATGCCTTTAAACTGTTTTGTCTGTTAGACAGTATTATTTTCTCCATGTGAGCATAATGTTTTCATAAGATATTTTATTAAGTGCCATATGAATAATAACCAGTTCTAGAAAGTCTTGGGATTTATAGGTGTCTTGAATTAGGAAACTTCAGGATTTGATTCTTACTGAAAAATACTTCCATCCACTATTTTTTTTTTTTTTTTTAAATCTGCATGCTATTTTATTTCCATTAGAAAAATATTATCCATATAAAATTTGGTCCAGTTTCTTCTCCTTTACCTCTACCATTCAAACTTAAATGCTTTAATTTTACTCAAGTAAAAGCAGAATCATGTATCTGACATGAGAACTAAATAGTTCACATCATTAAATTAATAGAGTTAATTGAATTAGGTGTGCTCTTTATTATTTCTCAGGAATAGTAACTCATCTTTCCTACATGCTATTTCCCTTTACTTTTATTTTTCTGAGTAACTATGTAATGTGTGTCTCTTTTCCCACATCCAGTAATATGAGTGCTACAGAAGTGTAATTTATAACATCAGTAACTAGATTCATCATTAATCTTCAACTCATGTTCAATTCCCCTTATTATATGGTATTTTCATAATAACTTCAGATATTTCAGTCAACCTTACACTTTCCAACAAATACTGTAAAAATTAAGACGTTAATTTAAAAACATTATTAAAATTCCAGGCTAAATAACACTGGGCCCACTTAGAGTGATGCTGTCACGAGAGGTCCTTGGACAGCTACTGCTTCAATCTCAACACGGCCTCCTTTGGGCAAAGCAGCAACCTGGTAAGCAGCTCTTGCAGGAAAATTACTCTGGAAATATTGTTTGTAGATGTCATTGACAGTATTGAAGTCGTTTATGTCAGCCAGCAAAACAGTTGTTTTTACCACATTCGTGAAGTCACAGCTCGCTGCTTTCACAATTTCACCCATGTTTGTAAGAGCGTGTTTAGCCTCTTCTGCCACCCCTCCTGGCACAAGCTGTCCACTTGCAGGATCCATGCCTAGCTGTCCTGAAATGTAAATGGTCCTGTCGACTAACACAGCCTGACTGTAGGGACCAATGGCCGCTGGGGCTTTCGCGGTGCTGATCACCTTTCTGATCAAAGACGACATGGCTAATCCTTTTCCCTTGCCGCCCCTCGGAGACAACTACCCCGTATGCGGCTCCTACTCGCGTCTCACGGGTCTTCCATCCACTATTTAAACTGCTTTTCCCAGTTTCATAGATTAATTTCCACTATCTATATAGGTAACATCAGTCCTATTTCTGGTATTTGTCAGAAATGCACAAAACTAAGCTTTTAAATCTAAACTTCAAAATTTCATATTTTCTACTTAGGTAAAATAGCAGATATAAATATTATTAATGTTATTATTTAACTGAAAATCAACTGTTACCTAGTTGCTAAGAAACTTTCAGAAAATATTAAATAACCCTATGTTCATAACACCAAAAAATTATAATTTTACCACGTACAGTAATATATATAGCAGTTTTCATGAGTAACATAGTTGAAAGTCAGGATTGGCCTAAAAATTATTGCCTATTTGATAATAATTAAACTCAAAAGATCATAGCCAGGTTGACTGTAACTGAGACTTTCACTAATAGATTTCAATGCTGGGCAGCTAAATATGCTGAAAGTATAATATAATTACACCTGGACTCTAAACGTTACAGGTTTAAAATATTAGTGTTTCAAAGAAAAATATTCCACAGGTTTTAATATTCAAATCTCAAAAATACATCATAAGAACTGAAACCACAAAAACAGCATTGCCATTTCTCATAAATGCCTACAAATAATTACTACACATATCTCAGTTTGTTTCTTTTTATTTCCTATGGAGGATCATTTTCTTATAAGAGATCCAAAAACTGTCAACTTCAATATTCTCCTATTCTTTTTAGTAAATACTTTTTATTAGGCAAACTATAAAATTTTTTAAATCCTTACTTTATCTCTTTCTATATCACCAACAATAAGAGTTAAATTTCAAATTGAGATCATTTTTCATTAAAAATATAGTTTTATTTTCTTCTTTTATTTACTTTTTTTTCTAACCACTTCTCCAAAATACTATTATATGATAGTGTAATAGATATGCTATTATATGATAACCATAAAAAAGTTATAAAATCATACCAATATGTTAGTGATGTGTCAATGATTACTCTAACACACCAACTTGACACTGAATATATATTAAATGCAAGTTTTAGTAAAGTGGACAGCAGTATCACTGACCTATTACAATATTAGAAAGCTACTGTGCATACTGAATATCTACTATGCAGGTCTTGTTTGCATGGCTTATTTTTCTTATGAGGCCTTAAGTATCTTGAGAAATTCTTCTTCTGATACATCTTCATAGTATCTTTTATTCTTTCACATCTTTATTGGAGTATAATTGCTTTACAACGTTGTGTTAGTTTCTGCTATATAACAAAGTGAATCAGCTATACATATATAGCTGCTATACATATATCCCCATACCCCCTCCCTCTTGCATCTTCCTCCCACCCTCCCTATCCCACCCCTCTAGGTGGTCAGAAAGCACCGAGCTGATCTCCCTGTTCTATGCTGCTGCTTCCCACTAGCTATCTATTTTACATTTGGTAGTGTATATATGTCCATGCCACTCTCTCACTTCGTCCCAGCTTACCCTTCCCCCTCCCCGTGTCCTCAAGTCCATTCTCTACGTCTACATCTTATTCCTGTCCTGCTCCTAGGTTCCTCAGAACCCATTTTTGTTTTTTTTAGATTCCAGATATATGTGTTAGCATACAGTATTGTTTTTCAATTTCTGACTTGCTTCACTCTGTATGACAGGACTCTAGGTCCATTCACCTCACTATAAATAAGTCAATTTCATTTCTTTTAAGGCTGAGTAATATTCCATTCTATATGTGCCATAACTTCTTTACCATTCATCTGTTGATGGACACTTAGGTTGCTTCCATGTCCTGGCTATTGGAATTAGCGCTGCAATGAACATTGTGGTACACGTCTCTTTTTGAATTATGGTTTTCTCAGGGTATATGCCCAGTAGTGGGATTGCTGGGTCATATGGTAGCTCTATTTTTAGTTTTCTAAGGAACCACCATACTGTTCTCCATAGTGGCTGTTATCAATTTGCATTCCCACCAACAATGCAAGAGGGTTCCCTTTTCTCCACAACCTCTCCAGCATTTTTTGTTTGTAGAATTTTTGATGATGGCCATTCTGACTGGTGTGAGGTAATAACTCATTGTAGTTTTGATTTGCATTTCTCTAATGATTAGTGATGCTGAGCATCCTTTCATGTGTTTGTTGGCAATTTGTATATCTTCCTTGGAGAAATGTCTATTTAGGTCTCCTGCCCATTTTTGATTGGGTTCTTTGTTTTTTTGATATTAAGCTGCATGAGCCACTTGTATATTTTGGAGATTAATCCTTTGTCAGTTGCTTCGTTTGCAAATATTTTCTCCCATTTGGAGGGTTGCCTTTTCGTCTTGTTTATGATTTCTTTGCTGTGCCAAAACTTTTAAGTTTCATTAGGTCCCATTTGTTTATTTTTATTTCCATTTCTCTAGAAGGTGGGTCAAAAGTGATCTTGCTGTGATTTATTTCATACAGTGTTCTGCCTATGTTTTCCTGTAAGGGTTTTAGAGTGTCTGGCCTTACATTTAGGTCTTTAATCCATTTTGAGTTTATTTTTGTGTATGGTGTTAGGGAGTGTTCTAGTTTCATTCTTTTACATGTAGCAGTCCAATTTTCTGAGCACCACTATTGAAGAGGCTTGTATTTTCTCCATTGTATATTTCTTGCCTCCTTTATCAAAGATAAGGTGACCATACGTGCATGGATTTATCTCTCGGCTTTCTATCCTGGTTCCATTGATTTATATTTCTGTTTTTGTGCCAGTACCAAACTGTCTTGATTACTGTAGCTTTGTACTATAGTCTGAAGTCAGAGAGCCTGATTCCTAGAGCTCCGTTTTTCTTTCTCAAGATTGCTTTGGCTATTCAGCGTCTTTTGTATTTTCATACAAATGTGAAATTTTTTCTTCTAGTTCTGTGAAAAATGTCATTGGTAGTTTGATAGGGATTGCAGTAAATCTATAGACTGCTTTTGGTAGTATGGTCATTTTCACAATGTTGATTCTTCCAATCCAAGAACATGGTATATCTCTCCATCTGTCTGTATCATCTTCATTTCTTTCACCAGTGTTTTATAGTTTTCTGAATACAGGCCTTTTGTCTCCTTAGGTAGGTTTATTCCTAGGTATTTTATTCCTTTTCTTGCAATGGTAAATGGAGTGTTTCCTTAATTTCTCTTTCTGCTCTTTCATTGTTAGTGTACATGAATGCAAGAGATTTCTGTGCATTACTTTGTATCCTGCTACTTTACCAAATTCATTGATTAGCTCTAGTAGTTCCCTGGTAGCATCTTAAGGAGTCTCTGTGTATAATATCACGTCATCTGCAAACAATTACAGTTTTACTTCTTCTTTTCCGATTTGGATTTCTTTTATTTCTTTTTCTTCCCTGATTGCTGTGGGTAAAACTTCCAAAACTATGTTGAATAACAGCAGTGAGAGTGGGCAATCTTGTCTTGTTCCTAATCTTAGAGGAAATGGTTTCAGTTATTCACCATTGAGAACGATGTTGGCTGTGGGTTTGTCATATATGGCCTTTATTATGTTGAGGTAGTTTCTCTCTATGCCTACTTTCTGGAGAGTTTTTATCATAAATACATGTTGAAATTTGTCAGAAGCTTTTTCTGCAGCTATTGAGATGATCATATGATTTTTATCTTTCAATTTGTTAATATGGTGTATCACACTGATTGATTTCATGTATTGAAGAATCCTTGCATTCCTTTGATAAACCCCACTTGATCGTGGTGTATGATCCTTTTAATGTGCTGTTGGATTCTGTTTCCTAGTATTTTGTTGGGGATTTTTGCATCTATGTTCATCAGTGATATCGGTCTGTAGTTTTCTTCTTTTGTGACATCTTTGTCTGGTTTTGGTATCAGGGTGATGGTGGCCTCATAGAATGAATTTGGGAGTGTTCTTCCCTCTGCTATATTTTGGAAGAGCTTGAGAAGGATAGGTGTTAGCTCTTCTCTAAATGTTTGATAGAATTAGCCTGTGAAGCCATTTGGTCCTGGGCTTTTGTTTGTTTGGAAGATTTTTAATCACAGTTTCAATTTCAGTGCTTGTGATTGGTCTGTTTATATTTTCTATTTCTTCCTGGTTCAGTCATGGAAGGTTGTGGTTTTCTAAGAAGTTGTCCACTTTTCCAGGTTGTCAATTGTATTGGCATAGAGTTGTTTGTAGTAATCTCTCATGATCCTTTGTATGTCTGCACTGTCAGTTGTTACTTCTTTTTCATTTGTAATTCTATCGATCTGAGTCTTCTCCCTTTTTTTCTTGATGAGTCTATCTAAGGGTTTATCAATTTTGTTTACTTTCCCAAAGAACCAGGTTTTAGTTTTATTGATCTTTGCTATTGTTTCCTTCATTTGTTTTCATTTCTGATCTGATATTTATGATTTCTTTCCTTCTGCTAATTTGGAGGGGGGTTTTGTTCTTCTTTCTCTAATTCCTTTAGGTGTAAGGTTAGGTTGTTCATTTGAGTTGTTTCTTGTTTCTTGAGGTAGGATTGTATTGCTATAAACTTCCCTCTTAGAACTACTTTTTCTGCATCCCATAGGTTTTGGGTCTTGTGTTTTCATTGTCATTTGTTTCTAGGTATTTTTTGACTTCCTCTATGATTTCTTCAGTGATCTCTTGGTTATTTAGTAGTGTATTGTTTAGCCTCCATGTGTTTGTATTTTTTACAAGTTTTTTCCTGTAATTGATATCTAGTCTTATAGCGTTGCGGTCGGTAAAGAAACTTGATACGATTTCAATATTCTTAAATTTACCAAGGCTTGATTTGTTACCCAAGGTATGATCTATCCTGGAGAATGTTCCATGAGCACTTGAGAAGTGTATTCTGTTGTTTCTGGATGGAATGTCCTATAAATATCAATTAAGACGATCTTGTCTAATATGTCATTTAAAGGTTGTGTTTCTTTATCTTTCATTTTGGATGATCTGTCCATTGGTGAAAGTAGGGTGTTAAACTCCCCTACTATTATTGTGTTACTGTTGATTTTCCCTTTTATGGCTGTTAGCATTTGCCTTATGTATTGAGGTGCTCCTATGTTGGGTACAGAAATATTTACCATTGTTATATCTTCTTCTTGGATTGATCCCTTGATCATTATGTAGTGTCCTTCCTTGTCTCTTGTAACATTCTTTATTTTAAAGTCTATTTTTATCTGACATGAGTAATGCTACTCCAGCTTTCTTTTGATTTCCATTTGCATGGAATATCTTTCTCCATCCCTTCACTTTCAGTCTGTATGTGTCCCTAGGTCTGAAATGGGTATCTTGTAGACAGCATATATATAGGTCTTGTTTTTGTATCCATTCAGCCAGCCTGTGTCTTTTGGTTGGAGCATTTAATCCATTCACATTTAAGGTAATTATTGATATGTATGTTCCTATTACCATCCTCTTAATTGTTTTGGGTTTGTTTTTGTAGGTGCTTTTCTTCTCTTGTGTTTCCTGCTTAGAGAAGTCTCTTTAGCATTTGTTGTAGAGCAGTTTGCTGGTGCTGAATTCTCTTAGCTTTTGCTTGTCTGTAAAAGTTTTAATTTCTCTGTCGAATCTGAATGAGATCCTTGCGGGGTAGGGTAATCTTGGTTGTAGATTTTTCCCTTTCCTCACTTTAAATATGTCCTGCCACTCCCTTCTGGCTTGCAGAGTTTCTGCTGAAAGATGTTAACCTTATGGGGATTGACTTGTATGTTATTTGTTGTTTTTCCCTTGCCACTTTCAATATTTTTTCTTTGTATTTGATTTTTGATAGTTTGATTAATATGTGTCTTGGTGTGTTTCTCCTTGCATTTATCCTGTATGGGACCCTCTGTGCTTCCTGGATTTGACTATTTCCTTTGCCATGTTAGGTAAATTTTCAACTATAATCTCTTCAAATATTTTCTCAGTCCCTTTCTTTTTCTCTTCTTCTTCTGGGACCCCTATAATTTGAATGTTGGTTCATTTAATGTTGTCCAGAGGTCTCTGAGATTGTAATCAATTCTTTTCATTCTTTTTTGTTTATTCTTCCCTGCGGTAGTTATTTCCACTATTTTGTCTTCCAGGTCACTTATCCATTCTTCTGCCTCAGTTATTCTGCTATTGATCCCTTCTAGAGAATTTTTAAATTCATTTATTGTGTTGTTCATCATTGTTTGTTTGCTCTTTTGTTCTTCTATGTCCTTGTTAAACGTTTTTTGTATTTTCTCCATTTTATTTCCAAGATTTTGGATTATCTTTACTATCATTACTGTGAATTCTTTTTCAGAAAAACTGCCTATTTCCTCTTCATTTGTTTGATCTGGTGGATTTTTACCTTGCTCCTTCAGCTGCTGTATATTTTTCTGTCTTCTCATTTTGTTTAACTTACTGTGTTTGGGTCACCTTTTCTCTGGGTGCAGGATCATAGTTCCTATTGTTTTTGGTGTCTGCCTCCAGTGGGTGAGGTTGGTTCAGTGGGTTGTGTAAGCTTCCTGTTGGAGGGGACTGGTGCCTGTGTTCTGGTGGGTGGGGCTGGATCTTGTCTTTCTGGTGGGCAGGGCCGCATCTGGTGGTGTGCTTTGGGGTATCTTGAACTTAATATGATTTTAGGCAGCCTCTCTGCGAATGGGTGGGTTTGTGTTCCTGTCTTGCTAGTTGTTTGGCATGGGGCATTCAGCAGTGGAGCTTGCTGGCCGTTGGGTGGAGCTGGGTCTTAGCATTGAGTCGGAGATCTGTGGGAGAGCTCTCGCCAATTGATATTACGTGGGCTGGGAAGTCTCTGGTGGTCCAATGTCCTGAACTCGGCTCTCCTACCTCCAAGGCTCAGGCCTGACACACAGCCAGAACACCAAGACCCTGGCAGCCACACAGCTCAGAAGAAAAGGGGGAAAAATAGAAAGAACAATAAATAAATAAAATTATTAAAATAAAAAGTAAAGAAAGTAATAATTAAAAAAAAAAAGTGAGGGCTTCCCTGGTGGTGCAGCGGTTGACAATCTGCCTGCCAATGCAGGGGACACGGGTTCGAGCCCTGGTCTGGGAAGATCCCACATGCCGCGGAGCAACTAGGCCCGTGAGCCACAACTGCTGAGCCTGCGCATCTGGAGCCTGTGCTCCGCAACAAGAGAGGCCGCGACGGTGAGAGGGCGCTGCGCACCGCAATGAAGAGTAGCCCCCGCTTGCCGCAAACTAGAGAAAGTCCTCACACAGAAACAAAGACCCAACACAGCCAAAACAAAATAAATTAATTAATTAAAAACAAAAAACAAAAAAACAAAAAAACAAGCTCACTCTGCATTCTGGGTCTCTCTAGCTTTAAAAAAAAAAAAAGTGACCAACGAAATAAATAAATCCACAAATGATAACAGAAGCTAACAACTAAACTAAGGTAAACATAAAAATCAGAAACAAATCAGTCGCAGACAGCAAACCCAAGTCTACAGGTTGCTTCCAAAGTCCACCACCTCAAGTTTGGGAAGATTCGTTGCCTATTCACGTTATTCCACAGATGCAGGGTTACATCAAGTTGATTGTGGGATTTAATCCGCTGCTCCTGAGGCTGCACTGAGAAGTTTCCATTTCTCTTCTTTGTTCACTCAGCTCCTGGTGTTTAGCTTTGGTTTTGGCCCCACCTCTGCATTGCAGGTCACCCTCAGGCATCTGTTCCTGCCCAAACACGATGGTGTTTAAAGCAGCAGCTGATTAGCAGGCTCATTCAGACAAGGGGGAGGAGGATGGGTACAGTAGTTATAATTGGAATGTGGGGCGAGCCTGCTGCAGCAGGGGCCGGTGTGACCTTGTCACAGCCTGGGGCACACTGTGTGTTCTCCTGGGTAACTTGTCCCTGGATCATGGGACCCTGGTAGTGGTGTGTTGCACAGGCTCCTGGGGTGGTGTGGATAGTGACCTCTGTTTGCTCACAAGATTCTTGGTGGCTGCAGCAGCAGCGTTAGCGTTTCATGCCCGTCTCTGGGGTCCAAGCTTATAGCCGTGGCTCATGCCCATCTCTGGAGCTCGCTTAGGCAGTGCTCTGCCTTCTGTGGGCAGACAGGGAAGGAATCCCCTCTCCTCGAGCACCTCGAAACAATGGCCTCTTGCTTCTTAGGCAGGTCTAGACTTTTTCCAGGACTCCCTCCCGGCTAGCTGTGACGCACTAGCCTCCTTCAGGCTGTTTTCACACAGCCAACCCCAGTCCTCTCGCTGGGATCTGACTTCTGAAGCCCGAGCCTCAGCTCCAGCCCCGCCCCGCCCCAGCGGGTGAGCAAACAAGCCTCTCAGGCCGGTGAGTGCTGGTAGGCACCAATCCTCTGTGTAGGAATCTCTCCGCTTTGCCCTCTGCACCCCTGTTGCGCTCTCCTCCGTGGCTCCAAAGCTTCCCCCTGCCCAACCCGTCTCTGCCAGTGAAGGGGCTTCCTAGTGTGTGGAAACTTTTCCTCCTTCACAGCTCTCTCCCAGTGGTGCAGGTCCTGTCCCTATTCTTTTGTCTCTGTTTTTTCTTTTTTCTTTTGCCCTATCCAGGTACGTGGGGATTTTCTTGCCTTTTGGGAATTCTGAGGTGTTCTGCCAGCATTCAGTAGGTGTTCTGTAGGAGTTTTTCCATATGTAGATGTATTTTTGATATATTTGTGGGGAGGAAGGTGATCTCCACTTCTTACTCCTCCACCATCTTGAATGTCCCTCTTCATAGTTTCTTTAAACCTTCATTTTTTCCTTCGTAAGATGAAATAATAGGATTATTGTCTCCTAAAAAATTTCATCAGATAACAACAGCATTAAAATATCTGGTGCTGTGGTCTGAAAGTTTGTGCCCCACCCCCCAAATTCATATGTTGATACTCAATGTTCAATTTAATGGTATTAAGAGCTGGGACCTTTGGGAAGTGATTAGGTCATGAGGGCAGAGCCCTCAGGAATGGGATTAGTCCACTTTTAAAAGAGACCCCAGGGCTTCCCTGGTGGCGCAGTGGTTGAGAGTCTGCCTGCCAATGCAGGGGACACGGGTTCGAGCCCTGTCTGGGAGGATCCCACGTGCCGCGGAGCAACTGGGCCCATGAGCCACAACTACTGAGCCTGCGCGTCTGGAGCCTGTGCTCCGCAACAGGAGAGGGCCACGATAGTGAGAGGCCCCACGCACTGCGATTGAAGAGTGGGCCCCCGCTTGCCGCAGCTGGAGAGGGCCCTCGCACAGAAACGAAGACCCAGCGCAGCCAAAAATAAATAAATTAATTAATTAAAAAAAAAAGAGATAGCATCAGTGGATTGCATTATTTAAAAAAAAAAAAAAAAAAGAGACCCCAGAGAGCTCCCTCAACCCTTCTGTGATGTGAGGACATAGTGAAAATACAGCTGTCAATGAACTAGGAAGTGAGCCACAATGAGATATCAAATCTGCCTGCACCATGATCCTGGATTTCCCAGTCTCCAAAACTGTGAGAAATAAACTTCTATTGTTTATAAGTCACCAATTGATGGTATTTTGTTATAGCAGCCTGAATGGACTAAGGCATCTGGCTCTTAGCAATCACTTAGTGAATACTATTATTGTTATTGTTTTTGTTATTTTTGCTAGTATTCTTTATTAATTATTTTGCCTTTGGTTGTCTTCCCAAGAGTTTTTTAGAATGCATTATTCAGAAAATCATTAATCTTCATTAAATAAATAAATCCTGATTCCTTCTCATCCTGAAGCACACTATATACAGTTGCCTGGATTCAGGTGGATTGAAAAATCAACACGTGTAATTCAAAACATCTATACTTTGACATCTGATTTACAGTTTATATTTTCAAGCACTGATCTTTTACTCTGGTCATAGCATCTTAATATCTCTTGCCTGTCCCTTCTGATGTTTGGTCAAAGGGACTTCTTAGAAAACATCAATTTCAGCTCTCTGGAAGCTGAATTGCCTATGACTCCAATATGAGTATCAGTATTACCCTCATAAGAATTGTAAGTACACTCAATTGCCTATTCCCTTTCCTATATCCTCAGGTTAAAAATGAATCAACCAATCTTAACAAAATATAATTATATCTATACATCATCTCTCTTCCCTCCCTCTCAAACTTTATTTGGGTATTTCATACAGGTGGTAGTTTGAGTACAATCGCTAACTCCAGCACCAAATCTCTTAAAGTTATAGAAAATATAAATGAGATTACAAGTACGAAAAACAAGAGGCACCATAAGCAAACTACAAGCTGTCAGAAATCTCTGGGAAGTATAATTTGATGGAATCACACTGACAAGATTGAAGTAAATCACAACCAAGAACGTACATATAAGAAAAAAATTCTCCAAGTGGTCCAGGGAAACTCTGGGTTCAAAGTAAGCAAATGACAAGTAAAGGAAAGGTGTTAGAAAACTTATCAGCATAATCAGGGTAATTTATTAAGAAGCTATATTTGTAGGAACTTGTTCTTCATCTAATTTTGATGGATCCAAGAACATCGATAATCAAAATCATGAACTGTGCTCTAAGAGAAAGTGAAATACCCATCTGGGGGAAAGCCCTAGTGACTGTAGGTATAAGGACTTTAAAATGACTGAAAAAGACAATTTTTCTTCAACTTTCACAGGAATTATTTTATTTTCAGCTTATATTTTCATAAATTTCTGTAAAAGGGTTTAATTAAAATAACACGCTAATAAACAGTCCTATTCCTTTACTCATTCCTTTATTCATTACACAAATGTATCGATATTGGATTTTCCCTAAAAAGTCTGGAAAATATCACCCTAACACTAAATATTTGCAAGCAAAAGCTTCTCTTTTCACATTTCAAAATCACAAAGTACTGCATAAGCCTCTGGGCCTGACTGCCCTCTAGACTGTCTAACCAGTTCTACAGAAGACCTCATTAAAAACTAATGAAACGACTGAGAATAGAATAGGGGAAAGGATACAGTCCATTTTCTCTTAATTCCCATGAATGGGGAGTACAGGAAAATAAACACTGTCAGCCAGCAAGCTTAGTTTACGTACGTAGACAATATATTGATTTAAAAAATAGAATCCAGTTGTGAATAAGTATAGGTGTCAGCTGAGTATAGTTGTCATTACCAATTCGTGGAAAATGAATTATGATTGACTAATTTAATTTCTGTAACAAATTGGAACATGGAAGAAAGATAAAAGTAGAATACTCATTAGGGCATAACTAAGATGTTACAAATTAAATCTTCGTAGGAAGAAGAAATTAATTTGAACTATTTATATTGCAGATAAAAAATTTGGGAAATCAATTTATATGAAAGGTCATATTACATACTCTATATAATGACATAATAACCTATAATTACATATGTACAACACAAACATATATTCTGAGATTAAAAAACAAATATAAACGTGCATTTTGTGTGTATGTGTGTGTTTGCACATATACAAAACTATGGATTTAGGTTAGATGACAAAGGATTTGTCTCACCTTGAAGCCAAAAAAAAAAAGAACTTCCTGAACACAGCCACTGGTAGATTTTATTGCCTCATGTGCATAAGACAGGTGACATTGTGAATTCTAGCTATATACTTGGTAAACTGAATTTTTTCTCCAGAGATTTAAAAATAGAATAAACACTTAGATGTTTAACAGAGATTTGATAAAGGCTGACTCAATAGCTTTTGCTTCTATGAGTGTTACAGTAGAAGAGTGCAGGCTTTGGAGTCTGGAACACATGGAAATGAATCCCACTCTGCTCTTTATATTAAACATGATCTTGTGTTTCAGTTTCCTTATTTAAATAAGGATGCTAATGATGGTACCAAGTTACACATTTGATTCCTCACAATTTTGTGAGAATTAGAGATAAGCATCACAATAACTAATTATACACTACTTTATAGGGAGCTTTTATAAATCCAATAGATCAGTTTTGTGGTTATTATTATTTTCTTCTCTGAGCATGCTTGGGAAACAAACGTAGAGTAATATCAAATGTCAATTGTATAAATCCAGCAAGTATGACCTGGCAGTGATTTTCTTGACATTATACCCAAATTAATGCTTAATCACTAGTAGTAAATTGGATATGCAAATTACTGTCTGATAAGAATTTCCTACACTTTACCAGAAGAAGGAGCACAGGAGTGAGATCAAATGGGAAGTGGAGAATATAAAAAATACAGGACTAATTTCTTTTCACTCTCCTATATTGCCAAGTGCTATATAAGGAAAAATGGCATTGTAAAGCTTTTAAAGCCATGTAAAATTGGACAATCCTCTGTGAAGTCCCTTTGTTCCTCCACACCTTCGAGTGTGACAAACACTTGGCTATTTGATATCTGGGGTAAATGGAAAGCATTTAATAGAGGAACATGAACTAATGAATATAACTTTAATTTGTAAGAGAAATGCTACATATTTAGCAGCAGGCCCATGGATGGGTTCATATTATAAGAATGGCTAACTCACCCTGCCTCCTGGGATTTGTTTTCCGATGCATGATATAAACTGGTATTAAAAATACCATTATTTTATGCCAGAACAGCACATTTTGTAAAAATTTATCGATAACATCTGAAAGATTTAAAAGGAAGTCTTAAATATGAGGTAAGCGTTTTGCAAATTTTATTTAAAGTCTTTAGCTAATTTTCTGACTTGGAAAGCTGAAATTTATTAAAATACATATTCATATACTCTTTAATCATTTTGAGCCAAAAGCCCACTCTTAAATATCCACAGGCACAGCTCTTATGCCACAACCATTAGGAGAAGACAGCAGTTTGGGGTGCAGTGGAAGGGCTTGGTTTGTCACGTCCCTTGGCTCTCTCATCGAAATTACTCCAGAAACTCATGGGGTGATGACGGAAAAATTACTTATCTCCTCTCCTTTAGCTTCTTCATTTCTAAAACAAAAGAACTGAATTACATGATCTTTAAAGCCTCTTTAAAACCTTTCTCTTGTGGATGAATGTAGATCATTGAGAAAAGTTTTTGCTTCTGAGGGAAATAAAAAGGCCCTTGGTTTAAGAAATGTTGCTTCTGTTCACAATGCCTATGTCTAGGTTATGCCTTCTAGATTAATATGTTTATAGATCAAAATATTTAGATTAAAATATTTCCTTAGGATTTCTGATATACTATACAGCTAGATATCATGATAATCTATTCAGTAAAAAAAAATCTAATAATTTGTGTGATTTTTTTTCTCTTTGGTATACAAACCGTCACAAGAAGTGAAACTAAACTCCTTAAAGCTTTGAGGAATTATTCATGAAAAGTATGAAATTATGCCACAGTAAAGATGACATTGCCAAAGAGGAGCTATTATTTATAATTAAAATTCAAAGTACATGTTTTTTGATTTATTAATAATTTTTAAAAGCTTTAGAGATTTTTATTCTTGAATGACATCCAAAAGGGAAGGACAGAATTCATCCTTATATCTTCATTTTATACAATTCCTTGCATTTTCCAGTTCACTTATTTTAAAAATCACTACATTTTATAAGACAGGCAGGAATAAGTACTAAAATTTTTATTTTAAAAATAGAGAAATTAAGATTCAGGGTCACAGAGCTGAAAAGAGAAATGAGACCTACACCAAAGTACTCTAAGGCTAATAATGCCTATATATTAAATAAATACTGGAAATTGGTTTCAAGGATGAGAATGAAATTGATTCTCAAAAACTCAATTGTTTTGCCTTTATAACCATATTTTCTTATCGCATGTGTTTACTGCTCCTCTGCTCTTTTTTTCTGTAAACAGATACTCTGGATCAACAATGTGATTAGCTTTTAATCAAGGCACTAACAGATGATGGAAACATGCAAAAAAATGGTAAGCCATTTAAATGTGACTCCGAAACACAATATATTAACACCCTTTCTTTCTATTCTTTTTGGGTTCTCCTACTCAGTGCCACAGTCAGTAGCGTGGCCTTAGAAGGACCTTTTAGATCATGATTAATACTTTTTCCCAAAATATATTAGAAAGTTTAAAATGCTTTTATAGGGCAATAAATGGAATTACTTGTCATAATTTGTTTAATACTTATTTTGAAATATGCAAAGCTGTACTGCCCACACAGATATTTTTAAAGCAGTTGATTTTCCTGGTTATAAAACTAATACATAAGCCTTTTAGGGAAAAAAAATTAGAAATGATAAGAAATCACCCATAATCTTTACTAACTCAAGAACATTCATTTCCACCTAGTAAAGATGCCCCATTATAATTAACCATTTCTATATTTTCGGATATTCAGATTTCCATTTAAAAAATATATACCTTGTGTTTAAACTTATTACTATACATGGAATTTTATAAAAGATAGCCAGAACACTATGAAATCTTAATATTAACCTATAAATTAATTTTTGATAAAGCATTATATTAAATTTCAATAAATCATTACAGTAAATTTCATTTTTCATACAAAAAATGTGAATAAATTTTTGCAATTGGGAAATGTTTATGCATTAACTTGAATTTGTCAGCTAATTGGTAAAAGACAGAAATCCTATCTCCCCATCTTGTACAGACTTGCAATTTTCATTCATCCATTCCTGGTAGGAACCAAAGATTAACTAATGTCTGTACCCATAGAAGGTGAAAGGCAGAAAACAGGGGGTTGCTTGGTAGAGTAGAGTAGAAATTAGGTAAAAAGAAAGATAAAGTCTCCTACTGAATGGTGAGACCCTTCCACCATCTGCTCCAAAATTCTGTAAGTCACAATCATAACACAGAAGTAGCAGATTTCAGCATAATTCTTTGGAGACACTGAGTAACTCTAGAGCAATGGCTTAGATATACTGATACTTGGGGATCACTTACAAATGAATTGCAGTTTAAATGTCATCAGACTTCTCCACAACACTGGAGAATAATAATAAATTGGAGCAAAGGACTGAAAATCCGTAGGCAAATTATTTTCCTAAAATTATACTTTCTTTTCATTATATACAAAGTTAAGCTATATCATCAATTGTAAAAAGGGAGTATAGATGTTATCAGACCTTTAACAACTGGACCAATTCACTTTCCATTTACTTTAGAAAAAAAGTAAATTTACACTTATCTCCTAATTTACTTTAGGAATTATTGTAATATACACCTTAGCATGCAAGAAGGAGGATAACATGAAATCTAGAAACCAGGGGATTCAATAATGACATGAAGTTCCTACTTGTAACTGTGCACTTTGCTTAAAGAGCAATACATCTAGGTTGGAGCCACGTGACATATGCAAAAGTGAAAATTTTCCAAGAAATAATAAAAAATATAACAAAGCAAATTTAGAACAATTTTCATTTTGAAATATTATTTATAAGCATAAGGCAATTCTGTTTGCACTTTTCAATGATACAGAAACAGGTGCATTAAAGACTAAACAAATGGAAAATGCTGTTAAATAATTTTTAACTGTAGGAAATTAAAATTTGTACAAGAAAGGAAATGTAATCATACTATACTACTACTCTCAGCAGTGAAATTATTTCACATAAACAACATGAATACTGATTAGCAAATTTAAAAAACTGTAATATAAGTAACATTAAAAATGTTAAGGGCATGAGGAAATTGAGGTAGGGAATGAGAAAAGAAGTTAAATCCTCAACTATGGTAACAGAATCACAAGATGCAGCAATGTGACACGTGGACTGAGCAAACTAAGATTTTTTTCCAAGCATTTCTAGCCTAGATTTAAAGAGTAGTTTTTAAAAGATCTAAAATAAATGAATAAAAGGCTTTCAGTGGTATGAGTCATTTCAAGATTACAGAATCCTTTCCAGCACTATCCTGTATGCTTCTTGGATTCTACCCAGAGGCGAGTCAATGAACATACAGAGTGACATATAGAGTTCAGAACTGGCTAGAAACTCCCTTCATTTTCTAATAAGGGAGAGAATATTTCTAACCCCTGACTCAACCAATCACTGCATCTGAATTTTCAGCTGCAATGGGGAAGTATTATTTTAATGCAAAAATCAATGGACCCCAAGGGGGGAAAGGGGTGGGGGTGGGAATGAATTGGGAGATTGGGATTGACATATATACACTATTATGTGTAAAATAGGCAACTGATAAGAACCTGCTGTATAGCACAGGGAACTCCACTTTGCTGTATAGTAGAAACTAACACAACATTATAAATCAGCTATACCCCAATTAGAAAAAGAAAAATCAAGAAAGAAAATTGCATGTAACCCTCTTTTTCATGAGCTAACAAACATTTTATATGTATTTATATAAGTGCATGAAGGTAAACGAAATTTTTTTTAGAATAAGGAACTACCTTAGAGTTTGCAACTACAGGAAAATTTTAATAAAATACAAAGAAAACTGTAATAATAAATGGAAAAATAATGAAGACTATAAAAGAAACACTTTTGTTATCCCATAAAACACAGTGGGAAAGCCTGGTTTTTAAAAAGTTACCTTATAAAACAAGTTAACCTATTATAATTAATAAAATATAATTAATAAATGTATAAAATATATGCTGTTGATATGCATACTAAAACACTATAAACGGGTTCCTCATAATGATAGCTCTATATTTAGTAAAATTTCATTAGTTTGTATATGTGTCAGCTAAATAATTTGCATACTTAAAACTCCCTGAGTGAAATGATTCTAAAAGCAAAACCATATTAAAAGAACATTATAAACCTGGTCCAAAACCCACAAGAGGAGCTCTATACCATAATATCTCAGAGCATTATCTTTGAAGGAGTTTGCAATCTCAAGTTACAAATAAAAAACATTGTTTATTTAAAACTAGGCTAATTAAATAAGGATTTCAACTTGCAGAGATGGTGGGTTTCTCACATTTTGACACAATTCCATGTGTTACAGAGGATGAGGGAGAGAAAGAAGGGAAGCAAAGGGATGTGTCAAAAATCTCTCATAAATGTTTAAAACAAAGATTCCTTCGTCATTCCATAGGTACAGCTTAATATGTCATTTTAAATTTGGATGAATTCTCAGGACTTGAGAATAAAATAGTAAAGTTTAAGCATTTGTGCTTCTTTAGAACAGAAAACTACAGGAAATCACCTAACCAAGGCTGTTTACAAATTTATGCTTAACATTTCTCAGAATTGTTAGAAAGTCATTAGTAATGCACTGCTGCATAATATAGCACTTGGAGTTGAATGGATAATTTAGAGTTAAAAATAACACACTGTAGCTCAACTGGATGACTGCTTCCACTTTCACAACATTTACTATGTGCCCAGAGTGGTTACTGACACTTTGGTTAGGGTGGTGAGCAAAATCAGAACAATCCCTGACCTAATAGAACTTGTAGTCTATCAGGCAACAAGTCTATAATGTCTAAAAACCAGTTGCTTACATACACAGAAACAGTAATCAGTGGTAAATATTTTGAGACTAGATCAATAAAACTTGGAGCCAACACAGGTTGCCTACTCTAAGTCAAAATTTCTAAATATCTGTCCAAGTTACCTAACCTGACTGGTAGGTTGATATGAAATATTAATATCTTGTTTTACATGAATTTTAATGTTAACTATGTGATGCTTAATCAACTTAAACACTTTTAGGAAAATTGTAAATACCCTTTGCTCCCTTATTAAAATAATGAGATTTATGTAACTAATCATATTCATATTTTATGCTTTCATTGTCATCCTAGATGCTCAGAAATAAATGTATTTCATTTCAGAAAACATAACAGACAAGATTCTGAGAACAATTCTCTTCCCACTGCCGATTTTGGTAATTATTGACACAAGAGGAACAAAAGAAAATACAATTACAGGTCAATACAAAAATTACTGAATGTAATTACATTTAAATGCAACAAAGATAAAAATGAATTTGAGAACCACTTTATTTTAAACAATTTATTTTTCCAATCATTTTCCAATCACAAGAGAAGGTTCTAAAATTAAATGATACCTCTAAGGCAGTGGTTGTTAAGAAGAGCTGTCTCTCTGGAGGCATTTGGCTTTTTCTGGAGAATTTTTGGTTGTTGCAACAAGGGTAGAAGAGGAGCTACTACTGGTTGCTAGTGGGCAGAGGATAAGGATGCTGCTATATCTTACAATACACAGGATAATTCCCTGAACAAAGAATTACCAGGCTGAAAATGTCAATAGTGTCAAGACTGAGAAAACCTGCACTAAGGTCACAAAAATTTTTAAACTGGGCAAATAATTGTAACTACATATTTAAATTTTAAATAGTATCTCAACTCACCAATATAGAAAATGTAGAGATTAGCATTCTCTCACTTTCTTGTAGTCTTCAACTTATTTCTGCATCCTATAATTAATTTTAACATATAATTAACCTTTTAATTATAAAAATGTGTCCAAAATTGTTTAATCTTGGCTCTAAATTTAAATGAGTTTTATATTCACCCTCAAACTTTATAACATGTTGCAGCCATTACTGATTTTTTAATTTGAATCCTTTTAATTAGCTAGTTCTTTTTAATGGAGTTTTTTTTTTTTTTTTGAAGAGTAGTTTTAGGTTCACAGTAAAATTGAGCAGAAAGAACAGAGATTTTCACATACTTCCTTATTCCATACACTAGGAGCGTACCCCACTATCATCATGCCCCAGAGAGTAGTATATTTGTTACAATTGATGAACCCATACTGACACATCATTATCCCCCAAAGTACATAGTTTACATTACAGTTCACTCTTGCTGTGGCACAGTCTATGGCTTTAGACAAATATACAATGACAGGTATCCATCACTGTGATCATACAGAATAGCTTCACTGCCCTAAACATCCTCTGTGCTCGTCCTGTTCATCCATCCCCACCCCTACCCCTGGCAACCACTTATCTTTTTACTGTCTCCAGAATTGTGCCTTGTCCAGAAGTGAATTTGTACCCTATTTTGCCTTTTCAGATTGGCTTCTTTCATTTAATAACATGTATTTAAGGTTCCTCCATGTCTACTGATGGTTTGACAGTGCATTCTTTTCAGCACTGAGTAACAGTCTACTGTCTGTATGGGCCACAGTTTATTTATCCATTCACCTACAGAAGGACATCTTGGTTGTTTCCAAGTTTTGTGAATAAAGGCTCTATAAACACATCTATGGTGCAGGTTTTTATGTAGACATAGTTTTCAACTCTTGTGGCTACACACCAAGGAGCGTGATTTCCACATGAAGTGGTAAGAGTATGTCTAGTTTTTTAAAAAATTTTGACTGGATTTCATAATCAAGTTTTTTTTCCCAACTCCTAGAAGGACCTCAAGTACATTTTATTGAAGGATATTGATCAATTACTTTTGTTCTAAAATAATACCATATCTCTGTCTTCCACACCTTTAATTGCTCTGTAATTGCTTTGCTCTCTTTGTGATTTTCCTCTGTATTCATTACAATTATACTTAGCCTTTCTTTTTTAGTAGCAATTTAACTTTCATCTTGTCAATTTTTCTCATTTAATTTACAAATTATTTTCTTACAATGCTGTTTTCATTTCCAATTTATTTACTAATCTCTGTAATATATATTTCATATAATTTGGTTTCTTTATTATTTGGTTTTTATTTATTTTTATCAAATTAATATATGTATTTTTAATATACAGTAAATATTCTTTCTACTAGTTATTTCCTCCCACTCCAAATCTTGCCTCATGCTTGGTGCTTTGTATCTTTTTAAAATACATTACTCTTGCTAGAGTAGAGCTGCATACTTGCAAAGCCTCTTTAAGTATCTTTGGTTATAAATGAACAGCTCTGCCCTGATTTGATATAGGAGATCAATGCTTCTCAAACCAGCTATGTTTAAGACCAGTTTTCTTTTTCCCATATTTTGTTTCATTTCTAATCCATCTTGGGCTGATAGCTAGTACTTCTACGCATGTCTCAGACCCCAGTTCAATATCATTTGAACCAAAATATGCACTGTTAAATGAGATGAGTCCAGTGATATTTTTTTAATCTCAACAATGACAAATTTCTATCAAAGTTCCTAAATTATTCCTCTCAACTTACATACCTTTCTCAGTGTGAGCCACTGACAGACATTTCATGGAATGCCATCAGCCCAAAGCCCACACTCTAAGTAAGAGTGTGTGATTATTTCTTGACTTCTTTCCAACTCTATGTCAGGTTGGTTTATTTTTATCTCTGGCTACAAAAGTTCTGTGTCAACATATACTACCATTTATCTACTTTTTTGTAGCCTGAGGGCAAACTATTGAGATTTCTGGAGGGATCATTTGACAATAAGTGTAGCCCTGGCTGTTTCTATATTTTGTGATTAGGTTATATAATTTACATGAAAATTTGTTCAATTTAGTTACTGGGGTTGTTGTATAACGGGGCTATTATTAATGGCATGTATCTACTGGATTATTGATATTCTCCCCAATTTAACATAAAGGCCTACAATTTTCACTTCTACCTAAGAGCAATGTCTCTACTTTCAAGTATCTCTCCCACTCAGCCATTCTATTGATGCCTAGAAATTGAGAAAAAATATAACAATCCCCATTGGATTCACTTTTCTGTAGATCTGCAGTATGATAACAATTATCAGGAATTTTGTCAAATAACAACATGGCTTTTGAGAGGTAGAGATGAGATCAGGAGCTGCCTCAATACACACCTTGATCTTCTATGTTTGTCTTTAGCCAGCATTTTTAAAAAAATATATGCCATTTTATTGGATTCTTTATTTTTTCTTTTCCTTATTGTTAAACTTATTACATTTATTAAGTAAATATTGAGGAAGGAAGATTCCCTTACATCGACGAATTCCATTTGACTTTGAGTTTTCATTTGTACTTTAAATAATAGTTTTTTAAAAATTTTTATGAGAGTATAGTTGACTTACAATGTTGTGTTAGTTTCAGGTATACAGCAAAGTGAATCAGTTATATATATATACACATACAGCCACTTTTTTTTTTTTTTTAGATTCTTTTCCCATATAGGCCATTACAAAGTACTGAGTAGAGTTCCCTGTGCCATACAGAGGTTCTTATTAGTTATCTATTTTGGATACAGTAGTATGTATATGTCAGTCCCAATCTTCCAATTTATCCCTCGCCCCCATCCCCTGGTAACCATGTTTGTTTTCTACATCCGTGACTCTACTTCTATTTTGTATGTAAGTTCATCTGTACCCTTTTTTTAGATTCCACATATAAGTGCTATCATGAGATAGTTGTCTTTCTGTGTCTGACTTACTTCACTTAGTATGACAATCTCTAGGTCCATCCATGTTGCTGCAAATGGCATTATTTTGTTCTTTTTTATGTCTGAGTAATATTCCATTGTATATATGTACCACTTCTTCTTTATCCGTTCCACTGTTAATGGACATTTAGGTTGCTTCCATTACCCAGCTATTGTAAATAGCACTGCAATGAACACTGGGGTACATGTATCTTTTCAAATTAAGGTTTTCTCCAGGTATATGCCTACGAGTGGGATTGCTGGGTCATATGGTAGTTATATTTTTAGTCTTTTAAGGAACCTCCATACTGTTCTCCATACTGGCTGCCCCAATTTACATTCCCACCAAAAGTGTAGGAGGGTTCCCTTTTCTCCACACTTTCTCCAGCATTTTTTGATGATGGCCATTCTGACTGGACTGAGGTAATAGCTCATTGTAGTTTGATTTGCATTTCTCTAATAAATTAGTGATGTTGAGCATCTTTTCATGTGCTTTTTGGCCATCTGTATATCTTCTTTGGAGAAATTGTCTATTTAGATCTTCAGCCCATTTTCTGATTGGGTTTTATTTTTTGATTTTGAGCAGCATGAGCTGTTTGTATATTTTGGAGATTAATCCCTTGTCAGTTGCTTAGTTTGCAAATATTTTCTCCCATTCTGAGGTTGTCTTTTGTTTTGCTTATGGCTTCCTTTGTATGCAAAAGCTTTTAGTTTAATTACATCCCATTTGTTTACTTTTGTTTTATTTTCATTACCTAGATGATGGATCAAAAAAGATCTTGCTGTGATTTATGTCATAGAGTGTTCTGCCTATGTTTTCCTCTAAGAGTTTTATAGTGTCCGGCCTTGCTTTAGGTCTTTAATCCATTTTGAGTTTATTTTTGTGTATGGTGTTAGGGAGTATTCTAGTTTCATTCTTTTACATGTAGCTGTCCAGTTTTCCCAGCATTATTTATTGAAGATAACGTCTTTTCTCCATTGTCTATTCTTGCTTCCTTTGTCATAGATTAGGGGACCATAGGTACGTGGGTTTATCTCTGGGCTTTCTATCCTGTTCCATTGTTCTATATTTCTGTTTTTGTGCCAGTACCATACTGTTTTGATTACTGTAGCTTCATAGTATAGTCTGAAGTCAGGGAACCTGATTTACTTTTAAGTAATATTTTGTACAGGGAGATTTCATTATATGTTTTCTAAAATTACATGTGTAAGTAGGCATGGGATAAATAATAAAGAAATAAATTCTAGATCTTATAAAAATTCTGTTCTTAATAAGACATGGCTATTGAAGAATAAAGTTATTATTGTGGGAAACAATGACTATTTTTGGTAAGCATTGAGAAATAACCCTGAAAGCTAAAAAAATAATTCTGGTTGGGCTATAAACCTTAACAGACACCTCACCAAAGAAGATACGCAAATGGCAAATAAGAACATTAAAAGATGCTCATTTGTCATCAGGGAAATGTGAATTAAAACAACAATGAGATACCAATACACATATATGAGAATGGTTGAAATCTGGAACACTGATAACAGCAAATATTAGGGGAGATGTGGAGCAGGTAATTCTCATTTACTGCTGGGAGGAATGCAAAATGGCACAGCCACACTGGAAGACAGTTTGGCAATTTCTTACAAAACTATATTCCTCATCTTATCTGGCAGATAGGTCAGGTGAATCCATGTAAGCCAAATTCCTTGGCCAGGGTTTACTCAGAAGGCAATTTTAGGTCATGGATGTTGATAGATCCCTTAATACTCTATAGAGTCATACAGACAGCACAGACAGAGATGCTCAGTCTTAAAAAAATTAAAAGGAGGGAGGACCTTCAAGATGGCGGAAGAGTAAGACATGGAGATCACCTTCCTCCCCACAGATACATCAGAAATACATCTACATGTGGAATTGCTCCTATAGAACACATATTGAACACTGGCAGAAGACCTCAGACCTCCCAAAAGGCAAGAAACTCCCCCACGTACCTGGGTAGGGCAAAAGAAAAAAGAAAAAACAGAGACAAAAAATAGGGACGGGACCTGCACCAGCGGGAGGGGGATGTGAAGGAGGAAAGGTTTCCACACACTAGGAAGGCCCTTCAAGGGCAGAGACAGCTGGGGTGGAGGGGGGAAGCTTTGGAGCCATGGAGGAGAGCGCAGCAACAGGGGTGCGGAGGGCAAAGCGGAGAGATTCCCGCACAGAGGATTGGTGTTGACCAGAACTCAACAGCCCAAGAGGCTTCTCTGCTCACCCGCCGGTACAGGTGGGGGCTGGGAGCTGAGGCTTGGGCTTTGGAGGTCAGATCCCAGGGAGAGGACTGGGTTTGGCGGAGTGAACACAGCCTGAAGGGGGCTAGTGCACCACGGCTAGCTGGGAAGGATTCCGGGAAAAGGTCTGGAACTGCCGAGGAGGCAAGAGACTTTTTCTTCCCTCTTTGCTTCTTGGTGCGCGAGGAGAGGGATTAAGAACGCTGCTTAAAGGAGCTCCAGAGACGGCGCAAGCCACGGCTATCAGCGCAGACCCCAGAGATGGGCATGAGACGCTAAGGCTGCTGCTGCAGCCACCAAGAAGCCTGTGAGCAAACACAGGTCACTATCCACGCCGCCCTTCTCGGGAGTCTGTGCAGCCTGCCACTGCCAGGGTCCCAGGATCCAGGGACAACTTCCCAGGTAGAACGCACAGTGCACCTCAGGCTGGTGCAACATCACGCAGGCCTCTGCCGCCGCAGGCTCAACCGCATCTGTACCCCTCCCTCCCCCTGGCCTGAGTGAGCCAGAGCCCCTGAATCAGCTGCTCCTTTAACCCCGTCCTGTCTGAGTGAAGAACAGACGCCCTCAGATGACCTACACACAGAGGCAGGTCCAAATCCAAAGCTGAACCCCGGGAGCTGTGCGAACAAAGAAGAGAAAGGGAAATTTCTCCCAGCAGCCTCAGGAGCAGCGGATTAAAGCTCCACAATCAACTTGATGTACCTGCATCTGTGGAATACCTGAACAGAAAACGAATCATCCCAAATTGAGAAGTCTGAACCACGCGGGTGAAAGGCTTTTGGTGCTCCAGCCAGAAGTCAGTGCCGTGCTTCTGTGGTGGAGGAAACAACTTCAGGACATTGGTCCACAAGAGACCTCCTAGCCCCACGTAAAATCAAATGGCGAAAATCTCCCAGAGATCTCCATCTCAACGCCAAGACCCAGCTTCACTCAACGACCAGCAAGCTACAGTGCTGGACATCCTATGCCAAACAACTAGCAAGACAGGAACACATCCCCATCCATTAGCACACAGGCTGCCTAAAATCATAATAAGGTCACATACACCCCAAAACACACCACCAGACGTGGACCTGCCCACCAGAAAGACAAGATCCAGCCTCATCCACCAGAACACAGGCACTAGTCCCCTCCACCAGGAAGCATACACAACCCACTGAACCAACCTTAGGCACTGGGGACGGACACCAAAAACAACAGGAACTACGAACCTGCAGCCTGCGAAAAGGAGACCCCAAACACAGTAAGTTAAGCAAAATGAGAAGACAGAGAAACACACAGCAGATGAAGGAGCAAGGTAAAAACCCACCAGACCTAATAAATGAAGAGGAAACAGGCAGCCTACCTGAAAAAGAATTCAGAATAATGATAGTAAACATGATCCAAAATCTTGGAAATAGAATAGAGAAAATACAAGAAACGTTTAACAAGGACCCAGAAGAACTAAAGAGCAAACAAACAATGATGAACAACACAATAAATGAAATTAAAAATTCTCTAGAAGGGATCAATAGCAGAATAACTGAGGCAGAAGAACGGATAAGTAACCTGGAAGATAAAATAGTGGAAATAACTACTGCAGAGTAGAATAAAGAAAAAAGAATGAAAAGAACTGAGGACAGTCTCAGAGACCTCTGGGACAACATTAAACACATCAACATTCAAATTATAGGGGTCCCAGAAGAAGAAGAGAAAAAGAAAGGGACTGAGAAAATATTTGAAGAAAATATAGTTGAAAACTTCCCTAACATGGGAAAGGAAATAGTTAATCAAGTCCAGGAAGCATAGAGAGTCCCATACAGGATAAATCCAAGGAGAAAGACGCCAAGACACATATTAATCAAACTATCAAAAATTAAATACAAAGAAGACATATTAAAAGCAGCAAGGGAAAAACAACAAATAACACACAAGGGAATCCCCATAAGGTTAACAGCTGGTCTTTCAGCAGAAACTCTGCAAGCCAGAAAGGAGTGGTAGGGCATATTTAAAATGATGAAGGAGAAAAACCTACAACCAAGAACCCAGCAAGGATCTCATTCAGATTTGATGGAGAAATAAAAACCTTTACAGACAAGCAAAAGCTGAGAGAGTTAAGCACCACCAAAGCAACTTTACGACAAATGCTAAAGGAACTTCTCTAGACAGGGGACACAAGAGAAGGAAAAGGCCTACAATAACAAACCCAAAACAATTAAGAAAATGGGAATAGGAACATACATATCGATAATTACCTTAAATGTAAATGGATTAAATGCTCCCACCAAAAGACATAGACTCGCTGAATGGATACAAAAACAAGACCCATATATATGCTGTCTACAAGAGACCCACTTCAGACCCAGGGACACATACAGACTGAAAGTGAGGGGATGGAAAAAGATATTCCATAAAAATGGAAATCAAAAGAAAGCTGGAGTAACAATTCTCATATCAGACAAAATAGACTTTAAAATAAAGACTATTACAAGACACAAAGAAGGACACTACATAATGATCAAGGGATAGATCCAAGAAGATATAACAATTGTAAATATTTATGCACCAAACATCGGAGCACCTCAATACATAAGGCAAATGCTAACAGCCATAAAAGGGGAAATCGACAGTAACACAATCATAGTAGGGGACTTTAACACCCCACTTTCACCAATGGACAGATCATCCAAAATGAAAATAAATAAGGAAACACAAGCTTTAAATGATACATTAAACAAGATGGACTTAATTGATATTTATAGGACATTCCATCCAAAAACAACAGAATACACATTCTTCTCAAGTGCTCATGGAACATTCTCCAGGATAGAGCATATCTTGGGTCACAAATCAAGCCTTGGTAAATTTAAGAAAATGGAAATTGTATCAAGTATCTTTTCCGACCACAACGCTGTGAGACTACATATCAATTACAGGAAAAGATCTGTAAAAAATACAAACACACAGAGGCTAAACAATACACTACTTAATAACCAAGTGATCACTGAAGAAATCAAAGAGGAAATGAAAAAATACCTAGAAACAAATGACAATGGAGACACGATGACCCAAAACCTATGGGATGCAGCAAAAGCAGTTCTAAGAGAGAAGTTTATAGCAATACAATCCTACCTTAAGAAACAGGAAACATCTCAAATAAACAACCTAACCTTGCACCTAAAGTAATTAGAGAAAGAAGAACAAAAAAAACCTAAAGTTAGCAGAAGGAAAGGAATCATAAAGACCAGATCAGAAATAAATGAAAAAGAAATGAAGGAAACGACAGCAAAGATCAATGAAACTAAAAGCTGGTTCTTTGAGAAGATAAACAAAATTGATAAACCATTAGCCAGACTCATCAAGAGAAAAAGGGAGAAGACTCAAATCAATAGAATTAGAAATGAAAAAGAAGTAACAACTGACACTGCAGAAATACAAAGGATCATGAGAGATTACTACAAGCAACTCTTTGCCAATAAAATGGACAACCTGGAAGAAACGGACAAATTCTTAGAAATGCACAACCTGCTGAGACTAAACCAGGAAGAAACAGAAAATATGAACAGACCAATCACAAGCACTGAAATTGAAACTGTGATTAAAAATCTTCCAACAAACAAAAGCCCAGGATCAGATGGCTTCACAGGCGAATTCTATCAAACATTTAGAGAAGAGCTAACACCTATCCTTCTCAAACTCTTCCAAAATATAGCAGAGGGAGGAACACTCCCAAACTCATTCTACGAGGCCACTATCACCCTGATACCAAAACCAGACAAAGATGTCACAAAGAAAGAAAACTACAGGCCAATATCACTGATGAACGTAGATGCAAAAATCCTCAACAAAATACTAGCAAACAGAATCCAACAGCACATTAAAAGGATCATACACCACGAGCAAGTGGGGCTTATTCCAGGAATGCAAGGATTCTTCAGTACATGCAAATCAATCATTGTGATACACCATATTAACAAATTGAAGGAGAAAAACCATATGATCATCTCAATCGATGCAGAGAAAGCTTTCGACAAAATTCAACACCCATTTATGATAAAAGCCCTGCAGAAAGTAGGCATAGAGGGAACTTTCCTCAACATAATAAAGGCCATATATGACAAACCCACAGCCAACATTGTCCTCAATGGTGAAAAACTGAAACCATTTCATCTAAGATCAGGAACAAGACAAGGTTGTCCACTCTCAGTACTATCTTTCAACATAGTTTTGGAAGTTTTAGCCATAGCAATCAGAGAAGAAAAAGAAATAAAAGGAATCCAAATTGGAAAAGAAGAAGTAAAGCTGTCACTGTTTGCAGATGACATGATACTACACATACAGAATCCTAAAGATGCTACCAGAAAACTACTAGAGCTAATCAATGAATTTGGTAAAGTAGCAGGATACAAAATTAATGAACAGAAATCTCTGGCATTCCTATACACTAATGATGAAAAATCTGAAAGTGAAATTAAGAAAACACTCCCATTTATCATTGCAACAAAAAGAATAAAATATCTAGGAATAAACCTACCTAAGGAGACAAAAGACCTGTATGCAGAAAATTATAAGACACTGATGAAAGAAATTAAAGATGATTCAAATAGATGGAGAGATATACCATGTTCTTGGATTGGAAGAATCAACATTGTGAAAATGACTCTACTACCAAAAGCAATCTACAGATTTAATGCAATCCTTATCAAACTACCACTGGCATTTTTCACAGAACTAGTACAAAAAATTTCACAATTTGTATGGAAACACAAAACACCCCGAATAGCCAAAGCAATCTTGAAAATGAAAAATGGAGTTGGAGGAATTAGGCTCCCTGACTTCAGACTATACTATAAAGCTAAAGTAATCAAGACAGTATGGCACTGGCACAAAAACAGAAATATAGATCAATGGAACAGGATAGAAAGTCCGGAGATAAATGCACGCACATATGGTCACCTTATCTTTGATAAAGGATGCAAGAATATACAGTGGAGAAAAGACAGCCTCTTCAATAAGTGGTGATCAGAAAATTGGACAGCTACATGTAAAAGAATGAAATTAGAACACTCCCTAACACCATACACAAAAATAAACTTAAAATGGATTAAAGACCAAAATGTAAGGCCAGACACTATCAAACTCTTAGAGGAAAACATAGGCAGAACACTCTATGACATAAATCACAGCAAGATCCTTTTTGACCCACCTCCTAGAGAAATGGAAATAAAAACAAACAAATGGGACCTAATGAAACTTAAAAGCTTTTGCACAGCAAAGGAAACCATAAACAAGACCAAAAGACAACCCTCAGAATGGGAGAAAATGTTTCCAAATGAAGCAACTGACAAAGGATTAATCTCCAAAATTTACAAGCAGCTCATGCAGCTCAATATCAAAAAACAAAAAAATCCAATCCAAAAATGGGCAGAAGACCTAAATAGACATTTCTCCAAAGAAGATATACAGATTGCCAACAAACACATGAACGAATGCTCAACATCATTAATCATTAGAGAAATGCATATCAAAACTACAGCGAGATATCATCTCACACCGGTCAGAATGGCCATTGTCAAAAAATCTAGAAACAATAAATGCTTGAGAGTGTGTGGAGAAGAGGGAACACTCTTGCACTGTTGGTGGGAATGTAAATTGATACAGCCACTATGGAAAACAGTATGGAGGTTCCTTAAAAAACTACAAATAGAACTACCATACGACCCAGCAATCCCACTACTGGGCATATACCCTGAGAAACCATAATTCAAAAAGAGTCATGTACCAAAATGTTCACTGCAGCTCTATTTACAATAGCCAGGACATGGAAGCAACCTAAGTGTCCATCAACGGATGAATGGATAAAGAAGATCTGGCACATATATACAATGGAATATTACTCAGCCATAAAAAGAAATGAAATTGAGTTATTTGTAGTGAGGTGGCTGGACCTAGAGTCTGTCATACAGAGTGAAGTAAGTCAGAAAGAGAAAAACAACTACTGTATGCTAACACATATATATGGAATCTAAGAAAAAAAAAAAAAAGGTCACCAAGAACCTAGGGGCAGGACAGGAATAAAGACACAGACCTACTAGAGAATGGACTTGAGGATATGGGGAGGGGGAAGGGTAAGCTGTGACAAAGTGAGAGAGTGGCATGGACATATATACACAACCAAACATAAAATAGATAGCTAGGGGGACGAAGCCGCATAGCACAGGGAAATCAGCTCGGTGCTTTGTGACCACCTAGAGGGGTGGGATAGGGAGGGTGGGAGGGAGGGAGACGCAAGAGGGAAGAGATATGGGAACATATGTATATGTATAACTGATTCACTTTGTTATAAAGCAGAAACTAACACACCACTGTAAAGCAATTATACTCCAATAAAGATGTTAAAATAAATAAATAAAATAAATAAATAAATAAAAAGGAAAATAAAAGAAAATCTAAAATACCACCATGGGAAAATGTGGCATTTATAAAACTGGATGAAGAATTTACTGTTATTTTTTTAAAATGTTGGATTACTGATGTTCATAAGAGCGACACTGTAAACCAAAATATGAATAGGGACTTTAGGTTTTTAATATACATTTTTTCCAAAATAATCAATATTTTTTAATAAAGGAAAGGAGTGAGTGTAATCTCTCACTAGACAGACTAGATTCTCTAGTGAGAATCTCTCACTAGACAGAAATCTATTAAGTACCTTCTTTTTAAGGAGTAATGTACTAAGCATATTACTTAGAATATTATATTGAACCATAAGGACAGAGCAGTTATTATTTATCACTGCAACTCTAAGGTATCAAAACTTAATAAGAGATAAGCAATCAAACTTTTCTGTTGAATAACTGGATGGATTGGTGGTTGAGAAGATTGACTTTGTAAAAGTGCTGAATTAACAGTGAATAGATTAGGTTCAAGTCTGAGTTCTACTACTGATTATTTTACAGTCTTCTACAGGTCACTGTATTCCTTTGCTTCAATTTCCATTTTAAATGTATTGATTACACAAGTTGTATCTCAGTGTTTAGAAACTTTTAGATTCCATCAGATTGAACCCTATGACATTACTGTTTTTGTCCATGTAGCATCATCAATTTCATAGGTTTCACATAATAAAAAGTAACCTATTCTTCCCAATGAAAATCTCACCAAGTTATTTTGTACATACTGACAAATTTATCTTAAATTTTGTATAGAATGGGAAAAGGCCTAATTTAGCCAATGTAATACTGAAGAATAACAACAAACATGGAACATAATGTTTATTTTTAATGTATCTCCATATATATACACACACACCTGTTTCTGTTTATCTTGTATATGTGTGTATACACACACACACACATTTATGCTTATAGTTTATAAGGTGGAACTATGCCAGGTGTTAGAGATAAAACAATGAATAAAGTATGGCCCTAAATTTGAAGAATTCAAGTTTTCTCCATTGGATGTTACAATTGTTTGAAATGTTGGAAAGATAGACAAATGTCATGCTAGATTTGCTGGGACTGCTAAATATTCTTCAGGAACTAAGAGTTATCTACACACCTGCCTCCTCCCCAACACATACATTTTGCCAGTGATGGGATTAATTCTGGCCACTGAGTCAAAAGGAAAAGTCTATTCTGTTCTTTTTCAGATGACATTCCCTCCAATAAAAAAGACTGACGATATAAGGGAGGAGAAAACAAACCAAACAAAACTTTTAGCTCTATCGTCTTCCTTCCAATTTAGAACATAGACATGTGAAGATGTGACATCTGAAGCTATGCAGCCATGTGCCTAACACAGTACTTAATGTATGAAAGGGCTTACTGTGAAAATGAGGCCGTCAAGAATAATATGGTGTGAGGTACAATCTGTAGAATCATGTAGTTATTTTTATATAACATAAACATTTTTTACAAGCAGTGATTAGTTTGTCAATCTTTCATTTATAATCAAAATTACCTTACTCGATTCAATAAGAAAGGAATTAATTAAGTGGAGGCCTCATACCTGTCTATTTGATCTCATATCTGAATAAGCATAATTAAAGTAGGGCCTTCGATGCATACTGTTTTACATAACAGCATGATATAAATGGAAGTAGCAATGTTGATGAACCAATTAATGAAAATGAAGTTAAACAAGACAATCTGTGAACTACTGGGACTAAATGGCCAGAATTTACAAAATGTATTTCCTAAAATGATGGGTGGGATGGTTATACTGGATTTATTTATTCAAATGCCTCCCTGTTTCTCTCTCTTTCTCTCTCTCTCTCTCCGCACCGCCCCCCCACCCCCACCAGGACCTGCTATCCCTCACTATTAGTACAGCAGTGATCCTGAGGATCACTTCACTATACAATTTTAATGTGGCCCACTGATTTGCAAATTAATATCCTACAGAAAATTGTAACACGTCTCAGAACAACATGAATATGATTTGTCTCCTTTACTAAAAAGTATCTGTAATCAGGATTCATTCACAGCTTAATCTTTTATATATCGTCTACATGTCCACACTAAACATATTTTTTTAAAACCAACACAATCAGACAGAAAATACTAATGTGGCCATGTTTATAATTTTAATTCTTTTGCAATGTAGGCCCCAAATGGTGATTTGCAAGTCATTTTCATATTTCAGCCTCTTTGAATAGCCATGCTCACAAATGGAGATTTACAATATCGGGCATGCTTGACAATGGAAGGTCTGGATGCCAAGTGAGGAATCTACTTCTAAACGGATGCCAAAGCATTGTGTGTTCCACATATATTCGTAACTGCCAAGCAGCCTTTCTAAGTGACTTTTTCTAATTCCTCTGCAGATTATGCTTCTAATTTTTAAAACAGTTAGTTAATAGCTATGGATCTCCCTCAAACTTTCCATTTTTCAAGCATGAAATTCATGTAAAGATTATTTCGCGTAGTTCTGAAAGCATCCCCTTGTCATTCACCGTATTCTGAGAACCAATGTGCTCATTTTCTAATCCTTGTTAATGTCACTAATGTTGAAGGAAAAGAGCAGTAACACTGGCAAAAAGTATTAAATGATCATTTTTTTAATACCCAGTGTCTCTTCTCAGCTTGCTAATGATGGAATAAACACTATTATTTTCAAGTATTACATACAAAAGAGAGTTTAATAATTTGTTGCTATAGATAGGCAGAATCTCTCAAGGAGTCACATAAATACTTTAAACAACAGAAAGGCACAGATTGCAATATGAGTAGTCTGGTATACTTCGTGCCCTCTAGAACACATATCAACAATAAAGGGTACAAAGTTTTAGACACATCTAAGTGTAAGATCTGGGGGAAAGCACTGTTGGATTGCTTGTCTAAATCTAGAATGATCCTAAAGAAATATATATATTTTTCAAATAAAAAACCTAGACATGAAAAGCAGATAATGTTCAATATTTAGTACAAGCAAAAGCTACTGTCTTTAGTGTTAGAATGTAAAGATTCTGTTTACCTAAAATTTATACCAATTTACATTGTGTAATCTTAATTTAGGAACATCATTATCCACTCTTTAATTTTCATTGTGTCCAATTTATCTGTTTTGTTTTGTTGTCTGTGCTGTTGGGGTCATATTTAAGAAACCACTGCCAAATCCAAGGCTGTGAATATTTGCTCCTATGTTTTCTTCTAAGAGTTTCATAGCTTTAGCTCTTAAATTTAGTTATGTGTTTCATTTTGAATTATTTTTTTTGTATATGGTGTAAGGTAGGGTCCAAACTTCATTCTTTTGCTTGTGTATATCCAATTTTACCATTACTATTTTTGAACACACTTTCTTTTTCCCAGTAAATAACTTAACCACTTAACTGCAGTATCAAGGTTAAAGGAAAAGAGTACTAAAAATAACTATAGCTACTATAATTTAAGGCATAGACAACATAAAAATAGGTAAATTGTGACATCAATAACTTAAAAGGGGAGAGTAAAATGGTAGAGTTGTTGTGTTCTTAACTAGAGAGGGATTGTAATTATTGGTATACATTATTTTATGTATTGGTATAAAATCGTTCCGTATTATCTTTTATCAGAAATGTAATAACTTCTGAATAATTTATATAAGGTTTGACCTATATTATGAATTAACCTTGAATAATTCTGCCCATCTCTAACGTGCAGTGTTGACTAGTTTTCTCCATTGACTGAACTGCTTAAGACAATGAGCCAATGGGGATCATCATATCAGGCAGGGAAGACAACTGCTAGCACCTAGGAATATTAATCAGTAGTAAGCTTTCTCTTCTAGTTTCTCCAGTTGTATTTGCTGGAGAACCCTATACCATTTTTTAAAGTCCTTAGGGGCAATGTTCGTGTCTGATTCACTTTCATATTTTTTGTCTCTCTACCTCACATAGCACCTCTCATACAATAAGTACAAAATAAGTATTTATAAAGTACACATAAATTATTTAATTAAATGTTAAGTTTTGCAATAATCCCTCCCCTAGCACAGCAATATGATAATTACAGCAGATGACTAATAAATAACTGAATGTATTTAGAATTGTACCAAATAAAGAACCCTACTTTTCTTTTTCTTTGTCTTTTTTTTCTCATAGTTTATAATCCATTTAAGGATCCTCAGTCAAGAAAGAACAAGTCTTCTCCAAGTATTGGCCTCTCCCTCTCTTTTTTATTCAAAATTCTTTATTGACCCAAGGAAAAATCATCAGGATAGCAAAAAAAATTCTTCCAGCTTTACTGGGATATTTGACATATAAATCAAATTTAAGTTTAAAGCGTACACCTTGCTGATTTGATACGATTATATATTGCAAAATGATTACCTCCAAGGTGTTAACTAACACCTCCATCACGTCACATAATTACCATTTCTTTTTTTGTAGTGAGAACATTTAAGATTTATTCTCTTAGCAACTTTCACGTACATAATACAGAATTGTAAATGATAATCACGATGCTGTGCATTAGATGATTAAAACATTTTCTAACTGGAATTTTGCAACATTTGACCAACATCTTCTCATTTCTCCCACCTCTCATCCACTGCTAACCACTATTCTACTCTCTGTCTCTAAGTGTTTATGTATAAGTGATATCATACATTATTTGTCATTTTCTGTCTCTTTCACTTAGCATAATGCCATCACCACCTATCCAGGTTGTTGCAGGTGGCAGGATTTTCTTCTTTCTCATGGCTGAATAATATTCCATTGTATATATTTTTTTTTCCCACATCTTCTTTATCCATTCGTCCATTCACAGACAGGTTGTTTCTGGCTATTGTGAGTAACACTGCAATAAACATGAGGGTGCAGGTATCTCTTTAATATCCTATTTTCATTTCCTTTGGATACATCTCCGGAAGTGAAATTGCTGGATAATATGGTAGTTGTTTTTAATTTTGTGAGGAACCTCCATATTGTTTTCCACTATGGTTGTACTCGTTTACAGTCCCACCAACAGTGCACAAGGGTATTTTTCTTTCTTCATACTCACCAATACTTGTTATCTCTTGTCTTATTTATGATAGCCATTCTAACAGATATGAGGAGATACCTCACTGTGGTTATGACTTGTATTGCCTCGATGATTAGTCATGTTGAACATCTTTTCATGTACCTGTTGGCCATGTGTATGTCTTCTTTCGAAAAAAGTCAGATTGTTTGATTTTTGTTATTGAGTTGTATGAGCTCTTTATATATTTTGGATATTGACCCCTTATAAAATACATGGTTTTCAAATAATTTCTTCCATTCTGCACATTGCCGTTTCATCTTGTTGACTGTTTCTTTTGCTGTGCAGAACTTCTCAGTCTGATGCAGTTCCACTTAATGATTTTTGCTTTGGTGTCATATCCAAAAAACCATTGCCAAGATCAATGCCAAGAAGTTTTTCCCTATGTTTTCTTAGCAGTTTTATTGTTTCAAGTCTCATGTTCAAGTCTTTAACCCATTTCAAGTTAACACTTCACTTACAAACAGTCATCAGAGGAAAAGGAACAACCTAATTTGAGTTTAATGACTTAGAAGCATGTTGTCCCTGAGTGCACATCAAAGATTGTCCCATTGTTTTGTACTCAGATATTATAAAAGGGCCTCAGGAAAAAAAAATCAAGTTGAATCCTAAGTCTCTTGAGAGGAAGTACCTGAGTGCTCTTTATTTCTTAAACACAAAATCTCTCAATTCTCCTGGGTAGATTTGGAGCCATATTATAAAGGGCTGTGGGGCAAGAATTTCAAAGTGGCTTACACCTATGTATTTCACAAATGATTTATCTTTGTACTTCATGAATGATTTACTCCTAGGTATTTCATCATGTATACGCTTTTTTGATCAAAAGTTTTTGGGCTCTATAAAAAAAATCAGGATTTTTATTCTATAATGTCTCATTATATCCCCCCTTTTTTCTATGTTTGTTTCTTCTCTTTTTAGGGGTTTTTGGAGTGGTGTCAGGTAGCTATAGAGTATAATGGTAAGCAAAATGAGTATTTTGGTCTTATAAATAACACTTGAAGTCCTGACTCCACTTGAACATTTCTCTGAGTTTTTCTGGGATTGAGAAAATATAGGCATAGAGAAATACCATTGTTCTCTATATTGGAGTAAGAAATAAAATGTAGGTTTTTTGAAAGATAAGGATAAGTTTAATTATCTATATGCTGGATATATGGTGATTCCTGTGGAAATACTGAAGAGGCAGTTGGATATACAGGTCTTTGAGAAGTGAAGTCTGGGCTGGAAATATAAATGATGAAGTTGCTAAGTGGCTGAGGTCACATAAAGAAAGAACATTGAGCAAGAGACTAGAGTCCAGGCAGAGCACAGATAGAAGAGGTAACTATGTGAAGAAAGTGTTTCCAGATAGAAGATTAGAATACTGGGTAGAATGCTGTTGAATACTCACATAAGACCAGGACTCAATGTTTCATTTGCATTTAATGACACAGCAGGGTATTTCATAAATTGATATTTGTCTACCAAAAACTATTTTCCCAGTCTCCATTATGAACATGTAGGAGATGAACATACACAATTCATTTTACTTTTCCAGCTTCACTGAGATATAATAGACAAAACTTTGTGTTAGTTTAAGGTGTACAACAATAATTTATGTATATATTGAAAAATGATTATCACAATAAATTTAGTTAACACATCCATCACCTCACATAGATACATTTTGTTGTTATTGTACTGAGACCTTTTAAAATCTATTCTCTTAGTAACTTTCAAATATACAATACAGTACTCTTTACGGTCCCCATGGTGTACATCTCAAGAACTTATTTATCTCTTAACTGGGAGTGCCTACCTTTCAACCACCTTCACCCATATCTGCCCAAACCCCCTTTCCCCTGGCTCATCACCTCTGGCAACCACCAATCTCTTCTCTGTTTCTGTGAGTTTGATTTTTTTTTTTATTCCACATGTGAGATCATACAGTGTTGTCTTTATCTAATTTATTTCACTTAGCATAATGCCATTTAGGCCCTTCCAGATTGTCACAAATGGTAGGATTTCTTTTTCATGGTCGAATAGTATTCCATTGACTACATATACTACATTTCTTTATCCACTGATCCATTGTGGTACACGTAATTCATTTCCATGTCTTAGCTATTGTAAATGATGTTGCAATGAACATGGTGCTGCAGATGTCTCTTCAAGATAGTGACTTCACTTCCTTTGGATATATACTCAGAAGTGGAATTGCTTTTTGAGGAACCTCCACAGTATTTTCCATAGCGGTTGTGCATTGCCACCAACAGTGTACAAGAGTTCCTTTTCTCCACGGCCTTGAAAACACTTGTTATCGCTTGTATTTGATGATAGCCATTCAGGTGTAACAGGTGTAAGGTGATATCTCATAGTGGTTTTAATTTGTATTTCCCTGATGATTAGTGATGCTAAGCACCTTTTAATGTTCCTTTTGTCCATCTAAATATCTTCTTTGGAAAAATGTCTATTCAGGTCCTTTGCCCATTTTTAAATTGAATTAGTTGGAGTTGTTTTGCTTATGAATTGTATTAGTCCCTCATATGTAAGATATGCAATTTACCAGTATTTTCTCCCATTCTGTAGGTTAAGCTTCTATTTTGTTGATTCTTCCTTTTGCTGTGTAGAAGCTTTTGAGGTACTCCCACTTCTTTATTTAGCTTTTGTTTCTTATGCTTCAGGTGTCATATCCAAAAAGTCATTGCCAAGACCAATGTCAAGTAGCTTTTCTCCTTTGTTTTCTTTTACTTTTATGGTTTCATGTCTTACACTTAGGTATTTTATCTATCAAGTTAATTTTTGTGAGTGATGTAAGATAGGGAGGGGTCTAGCTTCATTCTTTTACATGTAATTATCTAATTTTTCAGCACCATTTATTAAGGAGACTCTCTTTTCTCCATTGAGTATTCTTGGCTCCCTCTCAAATATTAGTTGACTGTATATGCATGAGTTTATTTCTGGGCTCTCATTTCTGTTCCATTGGTCTATGTGTGTTTTTTATTGACAGTACCATACTGTTTAATTACTATAGCTTTATAATACAGTTTGAAATCATGATGTGTGGTGTCTCCAGCTTTGTTCTCTCTCAGTATTGCATTGCACATTCAGGGTCTTTTGTGATTCCATATAAATATTACAATTGTTTTTCTACTTATACAAAAACTGCCATTGCAATCTTAATAGGAATTTCATTGACCCAAAAGATGGCTTTGGGTAGTGTGGCCATTTTAAAAATACTATTTCTTCCAATCCATGAACATGCGATATCTTTCCATTTTTTTGTATATTCTTCAGTCTCTTCATCAATATCTTACAGTTTTCAGTGTATAGCTCTTTCATCTCATTGGTTAAGTTTATTCCTGAGTATCTCATTGTTTTTGATGGTATCGTAAAGGCGATGGCTTTCTTTTTCCTTTTCAGATAATTCATTGCTAGTATATATATGCTACTGATTTTCATATGTTGATTTTATATACTGCTGCTTTACTGAATTTGTTCATTAGTTCTAACGGTTTTTTGGTGGAGTCTTAAGGATTTCCTATATATAAAATCATGTTATCTGCAGAGATTATTTTACTTCTTCCTTTTCAATTTGGATGCTTTTTATTTCTTCTTCTTGCCTGATTGCTCTTGCTAAAATTTCCAGTATTATGCTGAATAGAAATGGTGAGACTGGGCACCTTTATCTTGTTCCTGATCTTACAGAAAAAGCTTTCAACATTTCACCATTAAGTACAATGTTAGCTGTAGTCTTGCATAAATATGCAATTTTTAAAAAACTATATTCCTCATCTTATCTTGCAGATAGGGCAGGTGAATCCATGTAAGCCAAATTCCTTGGCCAGGGCTGACTCAGACGGCAATTGCTCTTACACCCATTTTCTTTCTGCCTTCCTGCCCGGAATATGAATATAATACCTTGAGCAGGCCATCTTGCAGTGTGAGCATGGAAGTCACCCAATAAGGAATACAGAACAGAAAACAGGAGCCTAGATTTTTAATATATACCTCACAGCTGCAATTCTGGTCTTTCTTGTGCTTTTCTCATATGAGAGAAATATAAGCCCTTAGAATGATAACACTACTGTTATTTTGGGTCTCTGTTACCAGAAGTTGAACACATGTCATATCTGCTACAAAGTAATTATTACAGTTAGTAAAGGCTATTCCTATTAAGTTGGAATAAGACAGAAGAGAAGCCACTGAGTAGGTTAAGGAAATTAACTTATTTAACCATTACTAAAAACATAAAATAGGCCTGGAATTAAGTTAATCATTTGCAATACAGTGGTGAGAAGACAGATATGTTATTTGTCACTGTAGAGCTTATGGCCTAGTCACTGGCCATATTTCAATACCCTTTCACCTAAAAAGGTAGTGCTCAGAGTTTTAAACCATCATTTTGTAAATGAAGAGTTGATAAGTCTACCTGTGTATCTTTGAGTTTGCTTTTCCTTTTTCCTCTGTGTTTTTGTTTTTGTTTGTACTTGTTTGTTTTAGTCTCAACTGCCTCCTTTCTCTCTGCACTGCCTCACTGACAAATATATTACGGGAAAAGATAATACTCGATTTCCATTTATCTGTCAATCTAGAATAAGTTATCTATGACTGAGGTCACAATTGACTTCCAAATGTGATTTTTAAGTATTTCTCCATAGTCATATTATCTAATCTTTCTCCAGTATAGGACAATGTTGACTACTCCCTCCTGGAAGGACTCTCCTTTTTTGGCATTTGTAATGGTATTCTATTTTGGGATTCCTCCACTCATTTGAAATGCTCAATATTTATAGATTAATTTTTCTTAATGTCAGTGTCCCTCAACCTCCAACCCAGGATCTTTCCTCTCTTCAACATATTTATTCTTCCTGAGAAATGATATCCATGTGTATGGCTTCAATTACCACTTTTGTCTTAATGATTTTCAACATCAGTAGCCCCTAGCCTAGACCTTGATTTTGAGATTCCTTTATTATTTAGTATAGTTTGCTATTACTGTTAGTTCAAGCTAGTTGGCCCACAAATAACTCAAATGCAATCCAGTATAATCTATTTCTACATAATAAGCCATGCCCTATTTTTGTATAGTTTCCCCTATTTCCCCATTCCTCTAACAAGTATGTACATCTTTCCATTTTTCCTGTCCAATTTCCTATAGAAGTAAACAAAACCACCATCTGCAACTTTTTCAAGATGAACATATAATTATCTATGATTCAGTCCTCTCTTTTCATAAATCCTTAGCAGCCAATCGGTTACTAATAATCTACAATCGGCTTACAGAGATATATGGAATCTGTTCTCTTTCCCCGAATCATTTCCATTATCTTATCTACTTTCAAATATTCAAAATAAATTTTAATAGGTACCTTTGCTCATAAATATACATTTGTATTTATTTACATATACACATATATATCTAAATTTCTTAATATCTCCTAACTTTAGCTGCACATAACCATTTATTGCTTTAAAAGTCCGCATTTTTCTGTAACTCCAAGTCTTCGTATATTCTACACTTTTTCCCTTTATCTATTTTGAAGGTATCTTCTGCATCAAAATAATTTTTTAATGTATATCTCTCTTACTGAATACTTATTGTCTCTTCTTTCTCTGAATCTTGGGTTCTATATTCATGCAGTTATAGGAGTTATATGAGAAATGCCTCCTATTTTGGGAAACAGTTAAACTACTGAGATTCCTAAAAGAGCAGATATTCTGCTCTTCTTCATGTCCATGGTTTAAGGCTAAGAAAGTGGGCTAAGGAAGGTGGGCATTTGTCACCATAAATTCTATTTTTCATGAAGCCAATGCCAAAGTTCCTAAATTCCAGATTTTTGGTATTTAGCAATGTATTGACAAATGATGCTCGATAATTACATGTTAAATGAATACAATGTAATGACACCCGGAACTTTTACACCATTCTCAGGTAAAGGTGTATAAGGAGAAATCATAGTAGCAGATAATGTTAACTGTCATGCATTCTACTGACTCTCAATAAGAATTCACTAACATTGATTAGCTGAGAGTTATTAGAATAGGAATAAACATACTATTTCTCATTAAGGGGAATTATTACTTTCTGGCATTCTGTTCAGAATAAAGCACACTGCTAAACTAAAGAGTTAAAATTTATCCTTTGTTTCTGCCTAAATATGTTAAATAACCCATTTTTCATTTTTCCTGACATCTGTGGCCAACACTGTTGCAGTCTCAAATAAGAATAGATTGTGTAACTCCACATTATTTTAGGAAATAGGTGTTACTGCAAGGGATAGAAGATAATGTAATCTGAAGAAATGGTCTTGCTCTACTGTTGTGACAAAGATCACACCTTCCATTCCATGAGGTCAGAGAATACTTCTAATAGATCTAGCATGGTATTCTCCCAGAATCTAAAATAGTAAGCACTTAATACTAAAGTATACATTAAATGTTGGGCTAACATTAAATGAAGATATCTGTGAAATACTTAGGGCTGCAGTTTAGTCTTTAATATACTTTTATGAATTGAATTTCCAGAAAAAAAAATATATCATTTGTTCTATTATTCTTATTCTATTGAACATCAATTTAATATGTATATTTATTTGGTCACACAAACATACTTTTCTGAATCATTAGCAAAAACAAACCTACGAGTACATAAAACTCAAAGAGAAGGGAAAGAAAGAATATGCTAGTATTTGCAGATTTCTAGACAGCACTGAATGCTAGCTTCTCTGATAAACCTATAGAGCAACAAGAACTAAGGTAAAGAAGAAGATTTATGCAGCTGTTACATCAGTGCCTCAATAACATTTACTCCTCATTTTACAGATACCCACATATGGATAATATTGAAATTTACATGCTGTCAGTTTTTCCATAGTTTTTTTTTTTATTATCTATTTTATACATATTAGTGTATATATGTCAATCCCAATTTCCCAGTTCATCCCACCATCCACCCCCCACTTTCCCCCCCTTGGTGTCCATACGTTTGTTCTCTACATCTGTGTCTCTATTTCTGCCTTGCAAACCAGTTCATCTGTACCATTTTTCTAGATTCTACATGTATGTGTTAATATACAATATTTGGTTTTCTCTTTCTGACTTACTTCACTCTATATGACAGTCTCTAGGTCCATCCACGTCTCTACAAATGACCCAATTTTGTTCCTTTTTATGGCTGAGTAATATTCCACTGTATATATGTACCACATCTTCTTTATCCATTCATCTGTCAGTGGGCATTTAGGATGCTTCCATGCCCTGGCTATTGTAAATAGTGCTGCAATGAACATTGAGGTTCATGTGTCTTTTTGAATTATGGTTTTCTCTGGGTATATGCCCAGCAGTGGGATTGCTGGGTGCATAGTTTTTCATGTTATTAATATATAAAATGAAGTCCTTTCCAAAAATGTAATTATTTTTTCTACCAAATGATAAATGAAGTAGGCATTATTTCACAAACTTTACATGAAAGTTCAAATAGTAATTTAAAACCACTTTAATTCTCTTGTTTTGCTTCTTAATTTAGCACTTTTTGCACATTATCTTAAAAATAAGTATAATGAAGAAAGATTTCTATTTACTAGAGCAGACATTGGCATTACATGTTATATATCAAGTTTAATATGCATTATAGAATACTTCTGAATTTAAATACACTATTTTGAATACAAGTATGAATATCAGATAAACATAATTACATTTTGAAAATCATATTTCACATTGCTAAAATGAATATTAGTAAATCAAATTTTTATTAGAATTACATTTGATAAGAAAGTTTAAATCATAGCTTAATTATCATTGATCAATGCTCAGCTAGAAATTGTCTACAATTTTGAAATGCTTTTTAATAACTATCTGCCCCACCCCCTTGAGAGGCTACAGTAGGCTCAGCATAAAATTAATATTGTGTTTTCAGTGCTGTTAGATTGATCATTTGTATACTTGTTTTGAAACTTGTGTTTAAATGCCCTCTCAAACTCCATTTAACCACAGATCTTGTAGTGTTAATATTCACCCCTTTCCCTTGACACCTAATCTAGCCTTTATTGGCTCTGATGCTAGGCAAGCACTTTTAGTTTGCACAGATGGTAATTACCTGTATTTACGATACGGGTTTTGTGAACTGAAAAATCTAAAAAGGAAAGGAAAATAGTTGCAACTGCCTGAGGGTCAAACTTGTGGGAAAGTAGGAATACAAAATCCACAACAGCTTTAATGACACATCTTATGTATTTGCTGGTCCAGCAGTACATACATGTTGTTCCCTACTCTAATGTACAATTTGGTGATTCAGCTACTCTGAGATCTTCTATGATGCCTGCTATGGATTCCAGATTTCTGCTTACACAGAAGTTCTGGGTACAGTCCTCTCTATGGATGACATTTATCCACTGCTCCCACTACCAATTACTAACTCATTCTCATTCTGCATTCAATTTACTCCTAAAGAGTATTTCATTTATTTAGTTTTTCATTATCCAGTTTCAAGAGTCTCATACAGGTAGTATTCTCATTCCAGGTTACTTCATAGTTCCCTGGGCTCTCTAAAGAGAGCTGCCTATGGCCAAAGAACTCAACCAAATTCCAGACATCTATGACCAAATGAGATCAAGTACTCCATTTTTTCAGAAGGGGTGTGGGGTGGTAGCTTCCTATATGAGTGTATGTTCATCCAGCCTCCTTAGCAGTACACAGGTTTTGGAGATCCCTTTCTGCAACATGACTTTCAGAACGCTCCAAAGCCAAAGACCACCATTACAACACACTGCTCCTGTGGGCAGTCCCCACCCTGTCTGACCTGGCCTCTGAAGTGACACACAACTTTTTCTCACCATCCAGTTTGCTGCACTTGTATCACAAATACGAAAACATATTTAACTGGTAATGGCTTGGCATGTAAAAACAATTAAAGACTTACATGATTCATATTTAAAATTTAGATCCTCTGTTATAAAAAAGCTGGATCATACTGCATAGCAGCTAGGGAAATAAGATTTTATTCTTTGAAATTGAGAATTTCAAGGCAACATTTCTTTTAAAAGATACCTAAATGCTAGAGCAAAGGAAAGATACTAAGCTTCTAAGAAGGAAGTTTGATATTTTCAATGAAATGTGGGGTTTGCATTGCCAAAATAAAAGGTGGGAAGCAAATTCTAGGTATAATCTAAATGATCAATATAGATTTATATTTATTTTTGTCTAGGGGAGAATATTGACCAGCATTATTAGAGCAAAGATATATATTGGGGATCTGAAAACAAAACTGAATAAGTAAAAATGTGATAGTGGGATCATAAATTCTAGGACAGGTATTTTTAAGTCAGTCTTAACTGGAGCAGGGTGCAGAGAGGAGAAAATATTAGTTTCATGATGACTGAAATTTAAACTACTTTTTCTTTCCCTTTTTCTCTCTTTCAGAGAATCAGGCACAGTGGCCTATCAAGCAGTGTAGGAAAGTGGTCAAGGTCTTGACTTTGGCAACAGAAATATGTGGATTGTCATTCTAAAGAGTCCTTACATTAGCTTTGCTAAATAACTTTACTGAATCTAGCTTTTCTTACCTATAAATTCAGGATAATGCTATTCAACCATATGGCTGCTATAATAAATAAAATGATAAACAAAAATAAAAACAAGAAGATGCTGCAAATAATATATGCCCATGAATCAATAACTATTCCCATAGTATCTTGAAAATAATACTAAACTGGAAATTAGAATTTAGGGTTCTAGAACCTACTTTGTAAAAACTGCCCCTTTTGGCTTTGCTATTTTCTCCTGAATAATAAGAGCTGGATGAAATGATGTCTGAATATTTTTCTTGAGTATAATGTTTCATATGCCTTCAGGAAAAATTACAATAGTATATGATGCTTCTAAATGATAACTATATTTAAATTTACATGAACAAATGCAAAATTGATACTTCTTCATTACCAGTAAGCCTGTGAGACAACCTTATCATTTGACTGTATCACTAAGAAAGCTGACAAATTTTATAGGGTCATCATTACAGAATTTGACCCTATTACTCCAGTCTACTACTGAGGACCCTGTTACCATCTTACCTATCTCTTCCACAGTTTTAGGCTAAAAGCAAGAATAGTTTTTGGCATCCTTTCGTTGCTTAGTTAGAATCTACTGAATAAAACACTGAATAAATCCATTAACTCTTAAACTAGATTTAAGCAACATTGTGGATAACATGCCCTTTTGTGAATTTGTCAAAAATCCATCAGATTTTACATTATGGCTTCTTTGTTGAAATGCATTTCCATTTTCAAACAATGAATATGTTAGAAACATAACTTATTCCTAAACATAGTGTAGGGTATGTCTAGATAAGGGAATCAAACTCATTGTTTTGGTAAGTGCTGATATTTTAACATCCAACAATGTTAGATGTTTATTATTCATTTAGCACTCAAATTAAAGAGATAAAAATGCCATTTTCATTTTTAATGTTATTTAATAGTCTTATTATGATTATGCCATTATAGACAAATTTAATAAAATATAAAAATTCATATTTAAAATTATTTGATGAAGAACGTAGTTTGTCAGAATTGTATTAAATTCTAGTCACGGTCTGAAATGCAAATCTTAACACTGACATTGAGAGAAGACAAACATTATTTCTAAAATATTATGCCATGACTATGTTAAACTTAATTGAGCCCAGTAAAAATTAAGTCCAGTAAGATATTTATAATAGAATCATCTATGTATTTTACATAATGGTGATTCTGAAAATAAATGAATCATACGTGATTGTGAAATATCTAAAAAGCTTTATAAAAACCAGGAAAGCACAAGAAGTAATGCTTCTCTTATTTCAAGTCAAAAGTCTCAGATTGCAAAGATATTAAATTTCTGGACAATGAACAGTTGGTGTCATACCTTAGGTACACCTGGGCACTGACCACTCTTTCTCCTTTCAGTTTCTTAATGCAGATTCTAACAGAATGTTGATGTGGGCTGCAAATAAAAGGTGGAGACACAGTATAAATGCATGATATTACCTATTTTGAGAGTGACAACAACAGAAGCATAATCCTTAAGCAGTCACCTAGAAAGAAAAGCTATGCATGGTTATCACCTCACTCTGTATAGCCACCTTGGTTCTATAAACTTCCATGTCACTGCCTGAACAAATAGAAAATTTACAGCAGATATGGTAGATTGTTTGCAAATGTAGCTGTTATAATATTTCCCATCCTTGTACAGATGCATCTCTGCAATGTGACTATACTGCTATGACAATAAACAGGTGAAGCCTATTTCTCCATCCCCTTGAATCTGGACTGGTAGTATGTCCGGTTTGATTTGACCAATAGGTTATGGCAGATGTGACATTGTGCAATGTCCAAAAGCTATTGCAGCTCCTGCTCTACTCATCTTGATATTCGGAAATTGAAGTGTAAAGAAACTCAGTCTAGTTTCTCTGAAGATGAGAGATTTTATAAAGAGACAGTCAAAGCCTACCACCAGAACAATCCATAGGCATATAAGTGAGATCATCTTGGATCACCTAGTCAAATGACTACAAACTTGTGAGTCACCAGAGTTGAGATCAGCAGAAGAATGGATCAGCTGAACCTAATTCAAATGATCAACCAAGAAAATCATGAGCAAATAAATGGTCATTGCTTTTAAGTCTCTGTATTTCAAGGTGGTTTGTTATGCAGCAAGAAATGACTGAAAGCTGGTGTGTGTGTATGAGGTTTTGTGTATGTGTGTGTGTATGAACACATGTTATGTGCATGCATATCCTTATGCATGCACCTAAGTGGTTTACTCCCACTGATCCACACATCAATTGTGTGTATTAGGAAAACCAAGCAAAAGATTACAAATTTATCAAACTCTAATAAAATTTTGCCATTATGATGTAGACTCCAACATAGTTTTTCCAATAGTGGAAGTCTTAATAGCATTTATTTTTACAATCACACACATTTATAGCATAATATAATGAGGTGGGTCTTAATACTACACCATGTTATTAAGACATATTTGAAATAAACCCTTTTGGATTTCATATATAAAGAACATACTGAATGTTCCCATAATAATATGCCAAAAGCCTACCTCTTTTTCTACTTCACTATACGAAAGTCAAAACTGTTCAGCAGTAATAACCTATAATGGAAAAGAATCTGACCGAATCACTTTGCTGTATACTTGAAACTAACACAACATTGTAAATTAACTATACTTCAATAAAAATTAAAAAAAAAAAAAACTGTTCAGCAAAGTGATGTGTTATTTCTAAAAACATTTATCAGTTGAATGAGTAAATAAATTATTCAAAAGATAAGCATGAGAAGTATATTTAATATGGTCACCAATGTCAATAAATATTTTCATTTTTTTCCAATGATAATTTTAAGATGCTCTATATAGGAAACAAATGTGTATTTTTAAAAAAAAAAAAAACTTTACCAAATGTATTTTAGTTGGAGGTCACCACTATAACAAAACTCAAGTCAATGCCAGTGGCAGAATGAGGTTGAATGCATAAAGCCAAAAGAAAACATAAGAGATTAAAATAGCAGATATATATATATATATATATATTTTGTTCTAGAGCCTGATTATTTTTTCTCTGTTTGTAGTTCTGATCTTAATAAGATCTGTGTTGCCTTCAGATCAGGGTAAAAACGGAGACACTGCAGTGTAAGTTATTACCACTCACCTTGGAAACGTCTGAAACTCTATTAGGGTGCTGTTAATTTAGCAAATATATGGTGATCTCAGTCACTAGCGGAAAAGTGAGAAATATACCTGGGATTTGTTGAAGAGTTTTTTGGGAAAACTCACTATTCAGTTAATGAGGTATGCTGTCCAATATAATCTGTTAGTCTTGTCATCATCAGTTAGTTTTTGAGTCAGCTGGGCAAGAAAGAGAGCCTGGTACCAGGAACAAATTACTTAAAAGAATAAATCATTTACCAGTTACTATTAGACCTAATTATAAGAAGTATCCTTGTTAGACTACAAATTCCTACATACATTTTCCTACAATGAGGAGGTGATATAACTATTTTATGGAATATTATAATATTAAATATTAAATTATATTAATATAATTAAACATCTTGGTAATGATGACAATTATACTAATACAACTTTTGACATTATTCTTACTACTAACTTCTAGTAAGGGTTTGCATCGTTGCTTATAATCCTGAAAAACTAAGAAGCAGTTATTAATGTTCCCATTAGATGAAAGAAGAAACTGAGTCTTAGTAAGGTTCAGTAGCTTCCAACTTCACCTTGCTTAGTGACAGATCTGAATTCGAAACTAGATATACTGATTTCAAATCACTTATGTTTGCTTCATTAAACTAAATGTTTAATATTCACTGAAGTCAATGGTTCTTTTAGATAATTACTGAAATAAGCCTACAAAGAAATATAAATCTATTCTACCAATTCAGTAACTGGAACAAAGTAATCTCACTACATAAATAGGATGTGAGATTCGACAGAACACAAAATTCAAAATATTTAAATAAAACTGTAATAGCAAAACATTCCCAAAGTAAAATGTCAAAGGTAATCACTTTAAAAATATTTTAGAAACTGAAAAAAAATTAAAGATGTTTTTAAGACACTAGGCATTGTGAAAGAAAATACAGTGTTCCTGGGAGATGGGACACAAATGAGAAGAATCCTATGACTGCCACAGTTTACAGCCTTCAAAGTGTTTTCAAGCACAATGCAGTGAGAGGGAACCTGGACTGATCAAGCAGATACGTTGAATAGGGAGAGACATCTGAGAACCTATAAAAGTGAATGTGGCTAGATTTCATGGGGAGACTAATGGAAAGGACAGCTGCACAGCAAGAGAGAACTTTGGAGAGCTGTAGAAGGTTCTCTTAGATTATTGGTAATGAGATTGATTAGCACATGCTCATGAAGAAACTACCTGAGGCCAGGGAGAAAATGAAAAAAAAGGATCAGAAGGAACAGTACCTGATATTTACACAGAACTTTAAAAAAATCTTCATTTTATGTTTGTTTTATTTCTATTTCTTTTTCTTTATTTCTACCAAACATGCTGGAAAACTTCATAATTCACAAGATACTAGGAAGAGTACTCAGAAGGGAATAAATAGCTCTAGACTAAATGTAGCTCTTGTCCTTCCTGAAGAATCTTTCATGCAAGAACCCAAAGGGTCAAAGAGATTCGTAGTAAGGGATTCACACATAGAACTGTGTCCTAGGATACAAAACAAAATTCAGAATAAGTATAGGAATACAAAATTAACCCACACCCAACAAGGTAAAATGTACATTTGGCACCCAATAAAAGTGTCAGGTATGCAAAGAAGCAAGATTATATGATCCATTATTGCAAGGAAAATCAATCAATAAATACCTGCTCACCATTGAAAAGATGTTAGAATTAGCCAAAAAAAATATTAAAAGAGTTATTATAACTTATGAATATATATTCAAACATCTAGGAATGAAAAGTACAACGTCTGAGAAGAAAAATAAGCTAGGACTTCCCCAGTGGTCCAGTGGTTAAGCCTCCACGCTTCTACTGCAGGGGCCACGGGTTCGATCCCTGGTCAAGGAAGTTGCATGTGTGTGAGGTGGCCAAAAAAAAAAAAGAAAAAGAAGCTAGACAGGATTAATAGCAGACTAAATATTACAAAATAAAAGATTACTAAGCTTGAAATCATAGAAATATAAGCTATCCCAAACAAAGAGAAAATAAAAATATATTACATTTATATATAATATAGGTATATGATTTATTATCTATAGTAAATATATATATAATAAAATACACACACACACACACACACGCACATATAAAGCATCAGTGAACCATGAGACAACTTCTAATAACCCATCACTCAACATAATGGTACCTTTTACCAAAGATGAACCTACTGTGACATATCTTAATCACTCATAGTCCATAGGTTCCCTTAGGGTTCACTTGGTGTCGTACATTCTATGGATTTGGACAAATGTATAATGATATACATCCATCACTATAATGACATACAGAGTATTTTCACTGCTCTCAAATTCCTCTGTGCTCTGCCTATTCATTTATCCCCTCCCACCTCTGGCAACCACTGAATTTTTTCCCCCAACTTTTTTGAGATATAAATTGACATACAACATTGTGTAAGGTTAAGGTGTACAACATGATATAAACAACTTTTTAAAAGATAGTTGACTATTTAAATATAGAACAGGGCCTAAAATATATGCAAAAGTAAAATGTACAACCTCAGTAACCCAAAGAATAGGAAGGGAAAGATGAAAGCACATTATTTTAAAGCTTCTATATTATCACTTAAATTTAGACTGTGATAATTTAAAGATGTCTGTGATGAACATTGAAGCAGCTACTAAAATGACAAAATCAGGTGTTGTAGTCAATAAATCAACAGAGGAGGAAAAATGTAATCATAAAAAATAAATAATCCAATAGAAGTCAGAAAAAAAAGAAAAATGCTCAAAAAATAGGACAAATAAAAACAAACAGAAAATTGTTGAATTTAAGCATAACTATATTATCTTAAGTGAAAAAGTAGTAATAAGTATTCAAATTAAAAGGCAGAGATTGTCAGATTGCATAAAATAAGCAAGACTCAACTATAAGAAATGCAATTAAGAAACAACACAGACACACACACACACACTCTAAAGGAACAAAATATTTGCATAAATCATCTCAGCCAAAATACTTAATAACTACTGTGGTGATTTTAACGTATGTCCACAAACTCCTTGATACTTCTCTGTCCAGTAGGTAGAAATTCATTCCCCTCTCCTTGACTGTAGCTAGATTTAGAGACTCATTTCTAACTAATAGAACATGAAAACGGAAAAATAGTAAGTTTACTGTAGGGAAACCTGGCAGATGCTACCTCACCCAAATGATCAAAGTTAATATCACCACTGAGGAGTCATTTTGATATGCATTCCCTGATATGAGAGAAAGACACATAATCTCTGTGGTATTCTTCCTTAAAACTCATAATTTCATTGTAATCATGAGAAAAAACCCCCTATATTCATGAAAATAACAGTGCTAATCTTCCAAAATGTCAAATTCATAAAGCTTAAAGACTGAGAAACTGATAGATGAGAGGAGGCTAAGGTGACATGACAACTAAAGGCAACATGATATCCTAAACAGTGCCCTGGAACAGAAAGAGGGAAAACTGGGGAAATATATGCGTGTATTTCAAAATTCATATATTGGAAGTCTGTCGTTTAGTTAATAGCATTGCATGGATGTTAATATTTCAGGTTTGATAAAGGCACCATAATTATGTAAATGTTAACATCAGGAGAATCTAGGTAAAGGGGATATGGATAGCCTCTGTCCTATCTTTGCAACTTTTCTTTAAATTCAAATTCAATTCAAAATATAAAGTTAAAAAGATACTATTTGCAACAGAGTTATTAAAGTATATTTAATAAAAAATTAAGTATGATTTTAGAATGTCCTGTAAGCCATCACAGGTAAGCTTCGTTTGAAAAAACAATCAACTTACAGGTTGAAAATAATTCAGTTTGAAGTTACTTTATTAGAAATAGTACAGCAGTTAAAAAAACAGGTTACCTTAAGGTCTCTGAATAAGGAATGCATGTCTTCAGACAATATGACACCATTATCCTAAGTGCTGTAGAAGCATCTACCATGTGTGCAGGCTAGCGGGTGCACCTCTTGATTAAATGCCTCCACAGAGGGCATTTTAGATTCGGACATTTTTAAAGGGATTATTCAATACTCTCTTTTATTCAAATGTGAATGTAAATGTGAATAATCCCATATCTTTACCCTTCCTAGTCCTACTTCAATAGAGCAGAGAAGAGAAAGAGACCATATTTTTAAGAAACTCCAAGATGCTGTTCATGGGAAGCAGAAATGACCATTTTTCCAAATCTTTTTCTCAGGTAGGCCTGTTAAGTTTGAAACTGTGTACAGCATAGAATTCAAAGCAATGAGGCCACTGTCTACTAGGATCGCCTCTCACTCAGCAAATTCAATGAGACACTCCTTTATGTCAAGGCACCATGTTTAATTGTTTCTGTAGCAGACAGAATACATTTCCTCATAACCAATTTTGAATTCCTATGAGGCTCTCTGACCATTTAGCACTGCCAGGCTTTCTGCAGTTTTGTAGTTCATCACTCTGTTGTATTTTCAAAAGGACTGCCTGAGGCAGTTAGCAGTCAAGTGAAGAGAGAGAAATAATGTGCATCTCATCTCAAGTCATGGTTGGCCCAATAAACATTTCTGGTGCTATATAATCATTTTATGCTGTTTTTAAAAAAATCTGTAACAAAATCTTCACAACAGCTCAATGGGCCCACTTTCAAATCTTGCTGCACTCCTCAGGCAGATTCTTAGAAAGGGACAAGGAGAAATTTAACTATATTTACATACACAAAGATAATTCTTATAGACAAGAAAGAATTTAATAGCCCTTCAATTATCTGCGGTTAGAATGAGCTTAACTGCGTCTTGCCCTTATTAGAGAACCACAGTGTCATGTTACTTTGGCCACCACACAAATCTTGGAAACTAGCAACTATCAGCAAGAAGCTGTTCTTTCTGTTCTTAATTTTTTGTCCAAAATAACTCTGGATTGGTATTTTGGAGAAATTACATATATCAACTGCAGAAGGTAATTAAAGACATTATAGTGATTTCTGCCCAGTGAAATTCTTACTTAGAGGTCCATCATTGAAGTTGTACACAGCATACACTTCAGTCTTGAAAAGATGGGCAGCTCCCTCTGCTGTTTCTCCGGGTGAGGTGCGAGGAATCAAGGCTCACCTCTTTGTGTAATCTCCTTCCCTGTGATGCTGGACTTTCACAGCTTGTCAATTAATGGCCTTCAAGCTGGCAAGCTTTCAAATACTGGCTGACTTTCAGCAGTATGATGGCACCTTTAGGACACCTGCTTCGAAGACCAATCTTCTTCAAAAGAAAGCTTGATACTGCTATTAAAGCAAGGCATGTGAATCACACCCTTTCTTTGAAGCTTTCTATTTTTGTGTATATCCGTCTGGTCTGTTTATAACAGATGCAGCCTTCTGAAAAGCAGTCCTGCTTGGCAATAAAAATTTGTGGCTTCAGAATCTAATTTCTTTTACATTTTTTGTAGAAACATTTATTGTTTTACGAAGCACAGACTGGTTGGTATCTATTCTTCTAGACCTCATTCACATTTGCACAAACCAACTTCTTTCATTTTTTCCATCTTACTGGATACATTTCTTATAATAAAGTCTACATCTCGTTTAACCATGCTTTTGTTATTGTGACTACAGAGAAATGGGAAAGAAACAGGTGCTATCGTCTCTCTAAATAGAATTTTCCAGAAACTTGTCTGCATTTGTAATTCCCTTTTTGTATATTGAGAGAATCTTTTACATAGCCTTGAATAAAAGTATTCATTATATTATGGTGGTTCAACAATTTTAGCTTAAAAGACAAGGATAAAATAACCTGCTTCATCTGCTAAAACATGCAGAAGCATAATTACTTTCTTTTCTTCCTAAAATGAAATTCAGCTCAAGAATACAGAGTTCTCCATTATAAATCAATCTAAATATATAAGAAAATGAGAAAAGAACTAAATGACCTCACTCCAGTATCTGTCCTTAGAAATATTATTATTTATGAAAAAGAAGATACTTATTTTTTGAGTTTTTCTATACTCAACTAAACATGGGTACTATTACTTTTCAAATGGACTATACTATGACTTTATTTTTTCCAACAAATATCTCTGAAACATGGTAAGTGTAGATTAAATATAAAGGGCAAAGTAAAATCTACCTCTACTTGAAAATAATGACTGTTCTTTGTGTCTAGAAGGAATTATTCTGTGCATAATGGTGATAATATTCTGCATCTCCTCTGAAGTCAGATATCTGTTTTCACTGCAATGAGATGGAACGGAGAAAGATTTCTATGTATTCCAAAATGTGTAAGAAAATGTCCCACCTTTTTGCCTCTACCTTTTTCAAGGTGCTGTAAGGCAGTCATGAATGTTCCATTTGAAAGGCTTACAATTTTGAAAGGAAGATGTGTACATAAATAAAGTTCAATGGTTGAGAGCCCTACACAAATAAAGATGCAGTGCTTACAGAATTTGAAGCAAATAGCATTTAAGTAAATTGGAAAAATTCAAACTCTGAAACAGTATCATGAGAAAACAGTCTCTGTTTCTATATAACAATGAAGCAATCAAGTCAATTAAGAAAAAAAAGTCAATTTCATCTCATAAACAGATTGCAGAATTTCTCACACTGCTGTTCCTTAAAAGCTAGGCAGATCACTATCTATTGAGAATACTTAATAGATTTTAGAGCCTAGAACATGAAAAGATGGAATGAATAACACAAGGATACTTACACTTCTATTGTTTGATCATTCAACTGTTCTCTATTCATTCAATAAAATTATGAATAGAAAAGCTTTATTGGCATATTATGACAAGAAAATGTTGAAATGTATAAAGCTACATTGAATAAAATGGACATAAAGGATCATAACTTGAATTTTAAGAGAAATCTAACTTAGTCCTTGACCAAGGAGCATGAAAAAAATCAAACTGATGTGCACCAATTGTATGATGCGCTTATCAAGACAACTGATAAAAATCAGTGGCTGAAAACAACAATAAATATTTATTATCCTTATCAAAAAAAAGAATCAGTTATGGGGTTCTATATAAAAATTATCTCCAGTGCCTGTAATATACTCTCTGAAAGTTTACTGAACTAACTCAGCCGCCTCTGATATGCGGCTGCATTACATCTGTCATCTTATGTTATTATAGTATTCACTGGAGCATTGTCCAAAGCGACTTCGTACAGCAGCTGAACTTCGATGGGACACTGAAATATTTCCTTGTCAGGTATCTAGCTCCAAGCTTACTATGCTGAGACCCAATAACTCTGTATTTCCATTTCAACCATGAACTCACAATTGAAAAACAGGGCATAACAGACGTATACCTGCAGCTCCCGAGACTGTGAATAGAAAACCAAATGACTCTATGATCAGATACCTAATTACTATCTACTGACATAGTTTGGTGAAACAAACAAACAAACAAACACAAAGTACGATTCAAAAATGACTCTCAATCCTGGAAATCACTGATTGAGGGGATAAGAAATATCTCACATCTGTTGTTTTTAAACAAACAGTGCTTTTGTATATATTTCTTGCCTATCTCTCTGCAAAGTATCTTTTTCTATATTTTTTAATGTTTTGATGTGGACCATTTTTAAAGTCCTTATTGAATTTGTTACAATATTGCTCCTGTTTCATGTTCCGTTTTTCTTTTTGGCCGCAAGGCATGTGGAATCTTAGCTCCCCGACCAGGGATTGAACTCTCACCCGCTGCATTGGAAGGCGAAGTCTTAACCACTGGGCAGCCAGGGAAGTCCCTGCAAAGTATCTTTACAACAGGAAAAAAATGTCTCTTATTCGAAGTACAATACCTAATAAGTAACTGAAAAATTTGGCACTTGACATTGTTAAATATGAAAAATAAAGTACACATTACTTACTAAACACTGAAAAATATCTTTGGCAGAAATAATTTTTAGATCATCAGGTATATCTTGTTATTAATAAAGGGACAACAGATGCATTATCAACAGCTTAAAGTGCTTTTTTTCCTTTTGCAGATGTTAAAAATAATTAACAGTATTTTTATCTGTATTACCCAAAGAACAATGAACAGTATGCTATTACGCAAGATTTGATAGTTTCATAAAACATCCCCGTTGGCAAAAAGCTTTGTCATCAAATGTCAATACACCTATATGCTTGGACAGTCACTGCTATATGTTCTTTTCTACTGGTGGTGTTGCATAAATTGTCTTTTACAGTTTCATGTTTTGCAGATGAAAAATGTAGAGTATGTTAGTAATATAAATTTGTGTGCTGGCTCATTGGACCTTTCTTGATCCAATGAAAATGGCACATTGTGTTACTAAGGAAACTGACCAGAAACTGTCTAGTACATCTTCTGTTCTCTGAATTGCTGTCTTCCAACGGTAAATCTTAATGCAATAAATGTTCACTATACACATCAACACGCGTTCTACATTGATTTTTCATGTTTGAAAATTCTGGTACCAAGATTTTGAACTTCCTGTCTTTTCTGTGGGAAAGTGTGACCACATGAATTAAAAAGTTTATACCACCTGACTAAAAAGTCTTCTAAGGTTTTATGTCACATTTTCCAAGATCAAAATGACATATTTATATGATACTGAAAAGACAAACATATATTGCCAGCTACTCATAGATATGCTTAGTAAAGATACAATGATAAAAATGATCATAGAACAATATGAATCAAGTATGTCTGACACTGTATTTGTAATATTTACAACTAAAAAAAGTTTTATAGAGCTGTCAAGGGTAACTTTTAAGACTCTTCCTTCACTGTAGTTTAGCTGCATTTAAACTTCTTTCTTAGAAGTATATTTCTACTTAATGTGTTTTATCTGTCACATGCTTTTTAACTTAGCTTCACTCAAACAGCAAAGAATATTTTAGATGCCTCGACGAAACTCTCTACTAGTTACCGCTTTAAACTAAAGCATGAAGTGGATGGAATCAAATGATTAACTTCATTAAAATGGTGACTCATATAATGTGATTTTAAACCAAATAGGTGAGTCTCATCCCTAGATAAGGGTAAGAAGGACTAAAGCCTGGTTTGGTTCATGGACATTTATCACACTGGATTTAGAGTACAGCTCTGTATAATCTCTATGGCAACTGGGTATGCTAAAATAAAGTATAATATGACTGCAATACTCCAGGGACTTCAAAATATGATCAAATTGATGTTTTTCTTTCTGAAATGATTGTACCAATAAGTAAAATTGCTAATAAATCAATAAATCCAAATATAACCATGGATGTTAAAACTATCAGTTCATAGTTAATTAGCCAATGAAGAGTGATTGTTCAAGAAGACAGTGTTTGATGCATTCTATTAAGCATATTTGTGAAGGAGCAAACCCACATTTGTGTGATTCATCAGCTCCTAGCATAACATCATTGTTTATATCCCTTTTGGAAGAGAGTCCTTATTTCTGTTCTATATTGAATTACTATCGAGGCTGGCGTGGGGAAAGCAAACATGTATTAACTATACACTTAGAGAATCAAACAGATTACTTTAAATATAATTGTGTTCTACAAATATTAAGTAAATATGCTTTAAGTGTGACTATTATTGTTTCACATTTTCTACACTGTTTCTTAAAAAGCATCACACTTTTAACTTTCTCCAGATAGTATCATGTGCTGGTGGCTCTGTTTTCGAAACAAACACATAATGTTACTATTTTTATTCAAATAAAATATATTGTAGGACGCCTTCAGAGAGAAGCACTCATTCGACCTCCTAACTCCCTGAACAATCCCTTTATCGTACTCTAGCTTAAATGTGCTGGTCATGTATGTGCTTATACTAATGCATTTCTGCCACTGTATTTCATGCAATTGTGTGGCATGTTGTAGTCATGGAAATGATGAATCCTTGAGTTGCGCACCAGGGTCATACTTGGCACTCATTTCCTGGGGTAGATTAAATATATATAGGGACAAATGCAAAAGAGACCAAGCGATATTATTTTGATCTAGCTCAAAAAAATAATACAGTGAACTCTGTGGACATTGGTAGATTGGGTTTGAATATATGACCTAGAGATCTGAGACTTAAAGAACCTCTTTAGACTGTCTTTGGCCTGGGAAGGAAAGACTCAGGAAAAAGAATGATAAGAATTTTTAAGTGTAAAATGTCCAGGGCCTACTCCAATATGTCAATAAATAGTAATGATAATATTAAGAAACAAAACTTAAAACAAACAAGAATCTCTGTGCCAATACTGTATTAAGAGTTTATGTAAATTGTCTTCTTTCATCTTCAATGTTACCATGTAAAGTAAGTTGGCAGTTGTATTAACTCCAATTAAATGATGAGGACACAGATTTGTTTTTATTAATGTTTTTATGTGATACTCATATTTTCTACCTTTTTTCCAATCTATTTTGGTAATTTTCATTTGTCTAGAAAAACATTCATTTTGCTTAGTTTTAGAAATTCATTGGAACAAAGTAATTCATTTTAATCTCATACATAAAGTACGTCTCTATTTTCACTATAGTTTTTGCTTCTTTTACTTTTTAACATTTTGTACTTTTCTCTTTATACCTTATAAGTTCTACTAGCAGTATGTCTCTTTTGTTGGATTTTAAGAAAGTCAGCTTTTAATTTCTTAAAGCTCTTTCACTGTGGATTTTAAATTTTCTGTTTATTGTTCTATAATTTAATTGATTTGTAATATGTGAATGTGGCCTGTAAGGTTCTGATCATTTAACACTTGTAAGGAAGTTCTATATGTCTTAATTAATGGTCCAAACATAACTTGCCTAATTACTTAGTAAAAACTTCCCAATTCTTCACCTTACTATTTAGAGTTTTAATTTTTAATTAAAAGTTTTAATTTTGCTAGTTTACTGAACAGAGAAAAAATTAGTTATAATTTATATAATCAATAGCTGGCAACACTTTCTGAAATAATATGTCAATTTCTGAAGCACTATGATTATATTTTATTCCTCCCCTTTTTTGGTTCACTTATATACTTGCTAGTGATTATTTTTCAAAGTATGGAAAAATTTCTCTCATCTTTTTCTATCAGAAATTTCATGATTTTGCATTCACTCTTTCATGATACTTTGTGTATAAAATTCAGAGCTGATCATTACTTTCTAGTATTATTTTGAAAATATTATTTGGTTATATCACTTGGGAGTTCATAAGGAATCTGCTGTAAATCAAATAAACTTTCATTTATAAGCAATTTGCTTTTCTCTCTGAGAATTATATCTTGTTCCCTTGGGTCTTATAGCTATGAGAATTGTATCTTATTTCCTTGCTTATTTTCATCTTGCAGTGTAAAATTTCCTGGGGTGTGTTTATTATGGTTTATTCTTCTAAGTTACTGGAATGAACTTTTGATCCAAAAACACAAGGTCTTAAACACTGGGGATTTCTCTGAAATCACCTTTTTGTATATTCTTTAAACATATTCATTCTGATATGGTTTTAAGAACTCTTGTAATATATATATTATAGTCTATTAATTTCTCCTTCTTGCCAGATGCTTTTATTTTCTTTAAATTTTGACATTGCAGATACCATCAGACCAGAAGGCAACATCAGAGTTTCCTGAATTTCCCTCCTCACCACAAACACATTAAGTGCACAGCTACACATGGAGCAATTCCCTCAGAGAGAAATCTAGAAACTAGGAGAGCGACTCCTATACATCAGGGGACTGAGAAAATATCCTCATCAAAATGCATAAAAAAGGCTGAGACACACTCTCATCTTAAACCCCAAACCTGACCTAGCACCATACAATCAAGAAAGAACCCTTAACTCCCAGCTTTCTCCTGAAGAGTTCAGGTTTGAACTGCACAACTACCACCCCAACTTTTAAGGACACCACCGGAGGGATGGGTTCCTAAAATACCTAGCTCAGAAAGCCAGCAGAGCTTGCATTCATGAGTCTCTCAGGAATATAGCAAACCAAGAAGCAGTTCTTAATGGGAATATGAGTCTTTACCATGGCTATCCCTGCAGGAATCAGGGCAGAGGGAGCAGGCAAAAATGCCCTTCCCCCAGCCTTTCCATGAAAGGGATTTGACTGCTTACCTTATAAGCTGCTGCCTGAGGATCTGCTTCTAATCAGCACACTTCTAGGTGCTGACTATGATGCTCCCTGGAGCCTGAAATAGCCTGTGGGCATTTCCGCTGCCTTCTCCCTCATGCTTGCTCCAACAGTAAAACAAAGCCAGTATCTCCCTGGAAGAATGTCCACATCTCTAGTGCCCCAAATTTTAAGACTCCCGCCTGAGGGACAGGACCCTGAATAGTCCAGATATGATAAGTACAAACCTATCAATAACTACTTCAAATGTAAATGAACTAAATTATTCAATCAAGAGACACAACGTGGCGGAATACATAAAAAAATCAATCCCCAACTATACACTGATCACAAGAAACTCACTTCAGCATTAAGGAAACACATGACTGAAAGTGAAGGAATTGAAAAAGACAGCCCTTGCAAACAGAAACAAAAATAAAAAAGGGGTAACTACACTTATATCAGAAAAAACAAACCTTAAGCCAAAAACAGTGAAAAGAGGTCATTACATAATGATAAAGGGGTCAACTCATCAAGAGAATACAACAATTTGAATATTTATGCAACCAATATCAGAGCACCTAAATATATTAAGCAAATATTAACAGATCTAAAGGGAGAAATAGACAACAATACAATAATAGTAGAGGACTTCAATACTATATTGTCAACAATAAATAGTTCATCCAGACAAAAGGAAAAAATCAATAAGGAAATACTGGACTTAAACTCAGGTCAGGCCAGATAGACCTAACAGACATATACAGAACACTTCATTCAAGAGCAGCAAAATACACATTCTTCTAAGGCACACATGGAACATTCCCCAGTATAGATGGTATGTTAAGTCACAAAACAAGTCTTAATTGTTTAAGCAGACAGAAATTGTATCAAGCATATTTTCTGATCATAATTGTATGAAAGCAGAAATCAACTAAAAAAGGAAACTGGAAAAATCACAAATGTAAACAGATCAAACATGCTGCTAAACAACCAATGGGTCAAAGAAGAAATTTAAAAATCTTGGCGACTTCCCTGGAGGTGCAGTGGTTAAGAATCTGCCTGCCAATGCAGGGGACATGGATTTGAGCCCTGGGCTAGGAAGATCCCACATGCTGCAAAGCAACTAAGCCCATGTGCCAAAACTATTGAGCCTGCACTCTAGAGCCCGTGAACCACAACTACTGAGCCCATGCACCTAGAGCCCATGGTCTGCAACAAGAGAAGCCACAGCAATGAGAAGACCATGCACCGCAACGAAGAGTAGCCCCCACTTGCTAAAACTAGAGAAAGCCTGAGTGCAGCAACAAAGACCCAACACAGCCAAAAATAAATAAGTAAATAAATTAATTAAAAATCTTGGAACAGGGGGAACCTTCAAGATGGTGGAGGAGTAAGACATGAAGATCACCTTCCTCCCCACAAATACATCAAAAATACATCTACATGTGGAACAACTCCTACAGAACACCTACTGAACACTGGCAGAAGACCTCAGACTTCCCAAAGGCAACAAACTCCCCATGTACCTGGGTAGGGCAAAAGAAAAAAGGAAAAACAGAGACAAAAGAATATAGACGGGACCTGCACCTCTGGGAGGGAGCTGTGAAGGAGGAAAAGTTTCCACACACTAGGAAGCCCCATCACTGGTGGAAACGGGGGGTGGGGGTGGGGGATCTTCAGAGCCATGGAGGAGAGCGCAGCAACAGGGGTGCAGAGTGCAAAGCGGAGAGCTTCCAGCACAGAGGATAAGTGCCGACCAGCACTCAACAGCCTGAGAGACTTGTCTGCTCGCCTGCCGGGGCAGGTGGGGGCTGGGAGCTGAGGCTCGGGCTTCGTGGGTCAGATCCCAGGGAGAGAACTGAGGTTGGCTGCGTGAACACAGCCTGAAGGGGGTTAGTGCGCCACAGCTAGCAGGAAGGGAGTCCAGGAAAAAGTCTGGGTCTGCCTAAGAGGCAAGAGACCATTATTTCGGGGTGCGTGAGGAGAGCAGATTCAGAGCACTGCCTAAAAGAGCTTCAGAGATGGGCACGACCCACGGCTATCAGCACAGACACCAGAGATGGGCATGAAAAGCTAATGCTGCTGCTGCAGCCAGCAAGACACCTGTGTGCAAGCACACCTCCCCTTATCCACACCTCCCCTCCCAGGAGCCTGTGCAGCCCACCACTGCCAGGGTCCCGTGATCCAGGGATATCTTCCCTGGGAGAACAATTGGGGCACGCCTCAGGCTGTTGCAACATCATGCCAGCCTCTGCCACTGCAGGCTCACCCCACATCCCGTACCCCTCCCTCTTCCTGGCCTGAATGATCCAGAGCCCCCTAATCAGCTGCTCCTTTAACCCCCTCCTCTCTGGACGAAGAACAGATGCCAGAGAGCGACCTACATGCAGAGGAGGGGCCAAATCCAAAGCTGAACCCCAGGAGCTGTGCGAACAAAGAAGAGAAAGAGAAATTTCTCCCAGCAGCCTCAGGAGCAGCAGATTAAATCTCCACAATCAACTTGATGTACCCTGCCTATGTGGAACACCTGAAGAGACAATGAATCATCCCAAAGTTGAGGTGGTGGACTTTGGGAGGAATTGTAGACTTGGGGTTTGCTGTATGTGACTGACCAGTTTCTGATCTTTATGTTTATCTTAGTTTAGTTTTTAGCATTTGTTATCATTGGTGGATCTGTTTATTGGTTTGGTTGCTTCCCTCTTTTCATCTTTTTTATTACTTTTTAAATTTTTTTATTTCAATAATATTTTTAAATATTTTTATTTTAAATAACTTTATTTATTTTATCTTGTTTTTTTCTTTTTCTTTTTTTTCTCACTTTTCTTCTAAGCCGTGTGGCTGACAGGGTCTTGGTGCTCCAGCCGGGTGTCAGGTTTGGGCCTCTGAGGTGGGAGAGCTGAGTTCATGATATTGAACCACTGGAGAACTCCCAGCACCACGTAATATCAATTGGTGAGAGCTCTCCCAGAGATCTCCATCTCAACACTAAGACCCAACTCCACTCAATGCCCAGCAAGCTCCAGTGCTGGACACCCCATGCCAAACAACTATCAAGACAGGCACACAACTGTACCCATTAGCAGAGAGGCTGCCTGAATCGTATTAAGTTCACAGACACCCAAAACACACCACCGGAGGTGGTCCTGCCCACCAGAAAGACAAGATCCAGCTTCATCCACCAGAACACAGGCACCAGTCCCCTTCACCAGGAAGCCTACACAACCCACTGACCCAACCTTACCCACTGGGGGCAGACAACAAAAACAACGGGAACTATGAACCAGCAGCCTTCAAAAAAGAGACTCCAAATGCAATAAGTTAAGCAAAAAGAGAAGACAGAAAAATATGCAGCAGATGAAGGAGCAAGGGAAAAACCCACCAGATGAAACAAATGAAGAGGAAATAGGCAGTCTACCTAAAAAAGAATTTAACAGTAATGATAGTAAAGATGATCCAAAATCTTGGAAACAGAAGAGAGAAAATAAAAGAAACGTTTAACAAGGAGCTAGAAGAACTAAAGACCAAACAAACAATGATGAACAACACAATAAATGAAATTAAAAATTCTCTAGAAGGAATAAATAGCAGAATAACTGAGGCAGAAGAACGGATAAGTGACCTGGAAGATAAAATAGTGGAAACAACTACCACAGAGCAGAATAAAGAAAAAAGAATGAAAAGAATTGAGTACAGCCTCATAGACCTCTGGGCAACATTAAATGCACCAACATTTGAATTATAGGAGTCTCAGAAAGAGAAGAGAAACAGAAAGGGACTGAGAAAATATTTGAAGATATTATAGGTGAAAACTTCTCTAATATGGGAAAGGAAACAGTCAACCAGGTCCAGGAAGCACAGAGTCCCATACAGGATAAATCGAAGGAGAAACATGCCAACACACATATTAATCAAACCATCAAAAATTAAATACAAAGAAAAAATATTGAAAGCAGCAAGGGAAAAGCAACAAATAACATGCAAGGGAATCCCCATAAGGTTAATAGCTGATATTTCAGCAGAAACTGTACAAGCCAGAAGGGAGTGGCTGGACATATTTAAAGTGCTGAAAGGGAAAAACCTAAACCAAGATTACTCTACCCAGCAAGGCTCTCATTCAGATTCGACACAGAAATTAAAACTTTTACAGACAAGCAAAAGCTAAGAGAATTCAGCACCACCAAACCAGCTCTACAACAAATGCTGAAGGAACTTCTCTAAGCAGGAAACACAAGAGAAGGAAAAGACCTACAATAACAAGCCCAAAACAATTAAGAAAAAGATAATAGGAACATACATATCGATAATTCCCTTAAATGTAAATGGATTAAATGCTCCAACCAAGAGACACAGACTGGCTAAATGGATACAAAAAACAATACCTGTATATATGTTGTCTACAAGAGACCCACTTCAGACCTAGGGATGCATACATACTGAAAGTGAGGGGATGGAGAAAGATATTCCATGCAAACGGAAATCAAAAGAAAGCTGGAGTAGCAATTCTCATATCAGAAAAAATAGACTTTAAAATAAAGAATGTTACAAGAGAGAAAGAAAGACACTACATAATGATCAAGGGATCAATCCAAGAAGAAGATATAACAATTGTAAATATTTATGCACACAACATAGGCGCACCTCAATATATAAGGCAAATGCTAACAGGCATAAAAGGGGAAATTGACAGTAACACAATAAGAGTAGGGGACTCTAACATCCCACTTTCACCAATGGACATATGGTCCAAAATGAAAATAAATAAGGAAACACAAATTTTAAATGACACATTAAACAAGATGGACTTAATTGATACTTATAGGACATTCCATCCAAAAACAATAGAAAACACTTTCTTCTCAAGTGCACACGCAACATTCTCCAGGGTAGATCATATCTTGGGTCACATATCAAGCCTTGATAAATTTAAGAAAATTGAAATCATATCAAATATCTTTTCCGACCACAATGCTATGAAACTAGACATCAATTACAGGAAAAAAACTGTAAAAAATATAAACACATAGAAAGTAAACAATACACTACTAAATAACCAAGAGATCACTGAAGAAATCAAAGAGGAAATTAAAAACTACGTAGAAACAAATGACAATGAAAACATGATGACCCAAAACCTATGGGATGCAACAAATGAAGTTCTAAGAGGGAAGTTTAGAGCAATACCATCCTACCTCAAGAAACAAGAAAAATCTCAAATACACAATCTACCCCCAAAGTTAGCAGAAGGAAAGAAAGCATAAAGATTAGAATAGAAAAAAATAAAAAAGAAATGAAGGAAATGAGAGCAAACATCAATCAAATTAAAAGCTGGTTCTCTGAAGAGAGAAACAAAATTGATAAAACATTAGCCAGACTCATCAAGAAAAAAAGGAAGAAGACTCAAGTAACAGAATTAGAAACGAAAAAGGAGAAGTAACAACTGACAAATATAAAGGATCATGAGAGATTACTACAAGCAACTATATGCCAATAAAATGGACAACCTGGAAGAAACGGACAAATTCTTAGAAAACTACAACCTTCCGAGACTGAACCAGGAAGAAACAGAAAAAATAAACAGACCAATCACAAGCACTGAAATTGAAACTGTGATTAAAAATCTTCCAACAAACAAAAGCCCAAGATCAGATGGCTTCACAGGCGAATTCTATCAAACATTTAGAGAAGAGCTAATATCTATCCTTCTCAAACTCTTCCAAAATATGGCAGAGGGAGAAACCCGCCCAAACTCATTCTATGAGGTCATCATCACCCTATACCAAAACCAGACAAAGATATCACAAAAAAAGAAAACTACAGGCCAATATCACTAATGAACATAGATGCAAAAATCCTCAACAAAATACTAGCAAACAGAATCCAACAGGACATTAAAAGGATCATATACCACGATCAAATGGGGTTTATCCCAGGAATGCAAGGATTCTTCAATATACGCAAATCAATGTGATACACCATATTAACAAACTGATGGATAAAAACCATATGATCATCTCAATAGATGCTTAAAAATTTTTTGACAAAGTCAACACCTATTTATGATAAAATCTCTTCAGAATGTAGGCATACAGGGAACCTACCTCAACATAATAAAGGCCATATATGACAAACTCACAGCCAACATCATTCTCAATGGTGAAACATTTCCTCGAAGATCAGGAACAAGACAAGGTTATCTACTCTCACCACTATTATTCAACATAGTTTTGGAAGTTTTGGCCACAGCAATCAGAAAAGAAAAAGAAATAAAAGGAATCCAAATCGGAAAAAAACAAGTAAAACTGTCACTGTTTGCAGATGACATGATACTATACATAGAGAATCCTAAAGATGCCACCAGCAAACTACTAGAGCTAATCAATGAATTTGGTAAAGTTGCAGGGTACAAAATTAATGCACAGAAATCGCTTGCATTCCTATACACTAATGATGAAAAATCTGAAAGAGAAATTAAGGAAACACTCTCATTTACCACTGCAACAAAAAGAATAAAATACCTAGGAATAAACTTACCTAAGGATACAAAAGTTCTGTATGTAGAAAACTGTAAGACACTGATGAAAGAAATTAAAGATAATGCAGGGCTTCCCTGGTGGTGCAGTGGTTGAGAATCTGCCTGCCAATGCAGGGGACACGGGTTCGAGCCCTGGTCTGGGAAGATCCCACATGCCACGGAGCAACTGGGCCCGTGAGCCACAATTGCCGAGCCTGTGTGTCTGGAGCCTGTGCTCCGCAACAAGAGAGGCTGCGATGGTGAGAGGCCCGTGCACCGCGATGAAGAGTGGTCCCCACTTGCCGCAACTAGAGAAAGCCCTCGCACAGAAACGAAGACTCAACACAGTCATAAATAAATAAATAAATAAATAAATAAAAGAACGTAAAATTTCCCCTTTAAAAAAAAAAGAAAAAAAAAGATAATGCAAACAGATGGAGACATATACCATGTTCTTGGATTGGAAGAATCAACATTGTGAAAATGACTCTACTACCCAAAGCAATGTACAGATTCAGTGCAATCCATATCAAACTACCAATGGCATTTTTCACAGAAGTAGAACAAAACATTTCACAATCTGTATGGAAACACAAAAGGCCCCAAATAGCCAAAGCAATCTGGAGAAAGAAAAACTGAGCTGGAGGAATCAGGCTCCTTGACTTCAGACTATACTACAAAGCTACAGTAATCAAGACAGTATGGTACTGGCACAAAAAGAGAAATACAGATCAATGGAACAGGATAGAAAGCCCAGAGATAAACCCACGCACATATGGTCACCTTATCTTTGGTAAAGGAGGCAAGAATATACAATGGAGAAAAGACATCCTCTTCAATAAGTGGTACTGGGAAAACTGGAGAGCTACATGTAAAAGAATGAAATCAGAACACTCCCTAACACCATAGACAAAAATAAACTCAAAATGCATTAAAGATCTAAATGTAAGGCCAGACACTATAAATCACTTAGAGGAAAACATAGGCAGAACACTCTATAATATAAATCACAGCAAGATCCGTTTTGAGCCACCTCCTGGAGAAATGGAAATAAAAACAAAAATAAACAAATGGGACCTAATGAAACTTAAAAGTTTTTACACAGCAAAGGAAACCATAAACAAGACGAAAACACAACTTTCAGAATGGGAGAAAATATTTGCAAACGAAGCAACTGATAAAGGATTAATCTCCAAACTATACAAACAGCTCATGCTGCTCAATATCAAATAAATAAACAACCCAATCCAAAAATGGGCGGAAGACCTAAACAGACATTTCTCCAAAGAAGATATACAGATTGCAAACAAACACATGAAAGGATGCTCAACATCACTAATCATTTGAGAAATGCAAATCAAAGCTACAATGAGGTACCACTTCATACCAGTCAGAATGGCCATCATCAAAAAATCTACATACAATAAATGCTGGATAGGGTGTGGATAAAAGGGAATCCTCCTACACTGTTGGTGGGAATGTAAATTGATACAGCCACTACGGAGAACAGTATGGAGGTTCCTTAAAAAACTAAAAATAGAACTACCATATGACCCAGCAATCACACTACTGGGCATATACCCTGAGAAAACCATAATTCAAAAAGAGACATGTACCACAATGTTCATTGCAGCACTATTTACAATAGCCAGGACATGGAAGCAACCTACGTGTCCATCGACAGATGAATGGAAAAAGAAGATTTGACACATATATACAATGGAATATTACTTAGCCATATAAAGAAACGAAATTGAGTTATCTGTAGTGAGGTGGATGGACCTAGAATCTGTCATACAGAGTGAATTAAGTCAGAAAGAGAAAAACAAATACCGTATGGTAACACATATATATGGAGTCTAAAAAGAAAAATGGTTCTGAAGAAACTTGGGGCAGGACAGGAATAAAGATGCAGATGTAGAGAATGGACTTGAGGACATGGGGTGGGGGAAGGGTAAGGTGGGACGAAGTGAGAGAGTGGCATGGACATATATACACTACCAAATGTAAAACAGCTAGTTGGAAGCAGCCGCATAGCACAGGGAAATCAGCTCAGTGCTTTGTGACCACCCAGAGATGTGGGATAAAGAGGCTGGGAAGGAGATGTAAGAGGGAGGGGATATGGGGATATAAGTAAATGTTTAGCTGATTCATTTTGTTACAGCAGAAACTGACACAACAATGGAAAGCAATTATACTCCAATAAAGATGCTTTTAAAAAAAAAAAGAAAATTAAAAAAAAAATCTTGGAACAAATGAAAATGGAAATAGAATACACCAAAACTAATGTGATGCAGCAAAGCAGGTATGAAAGGAAAGAGTGATCAATGCCTACAATTATAAAAAAAGAAACATATCCAACAAATTAACGTTATGACACAAGGAATTAGAAAAATAAGAACAAACTAAGCCCAAAGTTAATAGCAGGAAAGAAATAACAAATACCACAGGAAAATTAAATGAAATAGAGACAAAAAAATCGAAGATACAGAAAACTGACAAACCTTTAATTAGACTAAGGAATAAAAAGACTCAAATAAATAAGATAAGATACGAAATAGGAAAAATTACAGCTGATACACAGAAATAATAAGGATTCTAAAAATGTACTATGAAAAATTATATGTCAACATATTGGATAACCTAGAAGAAATGAATAAATTCCTAGAAAGATACGACCTACAAAGAATGAATCATGAAGAAGCAGAAAAGCTGAACATATCAATTAATAGTGAGGAGATTGAATCAGTAATAAAAATCTCCCATCAGAGACAAATTCCAAGACCAGATGGCTCCACTGCAAAAATTTCACAAAACATTTTAAGAAGTATTAATACCAGTACTTCTCAAATTCTACAGAAAAAAATAGGAGGGAAGATTTCTAAACTCATTTTACAAGTCCAGCATTATCTTGTTACCAAAGTCAGAAAAGGACAGTAACAGAAAAGAAAATTATAGGCCAATATCCCCAGTCAATATAACTGCAGCAATCCTCAAGAAAATATTAGCAAATCAACATCCATAGTACATTTAAAAAGGATCACACACTTTGATCAAGTTAGGTTTTCTTTGCACACAAGGATGTCCAACATATGCAAATCAATAAATATGATATACGACATTAACAAAATGAAGGATAAAAATCATGAGATCATCTCAACAGATGCAGTAAAAGCATTAAACAATATTCAACATCCATTCTTGAGAAAAAACTCTCAATGAACTGGATATAGAGGGAATGTACCTCAACATAATAAAGGCCATTTATGAGAAGCCCACAGCTAACATCATACTTAGTGGTGAAAAGCTGAAAGGTTTTTCTCTAAGATCAGGCGCAAGAAAAGGATGATCATTCTTTCATTCAAAATAGTTCTGGGTTCCTATCCAGAGCAATTAGGCAAGAAAACGTTATAAAAGGCATTTGAATTGGAAAGAAGTAAAAATGTCTGTTTGTAGATTACATGATATTATATATAGAAAACCCTAAAAACTCCACCAAAAATGTGTTAGAACTAATAAATAAATTCAGTAAAGCTGTGGAATACAAAATCAATACACAAAAATCAGTTGCAGTTCTATGCACTAATAGCAAAATACAAGAAGGAGAAATTTTAAAAATAACCCCATTTACAATAGCATCAAAAGTAATAAAATTCTAGGAGTAAGGTTATGAAGAAGGTGAAATATCTATATATTGAAAACTAAAAGATGCTGATGAAAGAAATTGAAGAGAGAAATAAATGGAAATATATTATGTTCTCATGAATTGAAAGGATATCGTTAAAATGTCCTTACTACCCAAAGTGATCTACAGATTCACTGCAATGCCTAGCAAAATTCCAATGGCATTAATCATAGAAATTGAAAAAAATAAATCCTAAAATTTGTGTGGGACCAGAAGACCCCAAATAGCCAAAGCAATCTTGAGAAAGAAGAACACAACTGGAGGCATCACACTTCATGATTTCAAACATACTACAAAACTACAGTAATCAAAACAGTATGGTGGGCTTCCCTGGTGGCGCAGTGGTTGAGAGTCTGCCTGCTAATACAGGGGACACGGGTTCGAGCCCTGGTCTGGGAAGATCCCACATGCCGCGGAGCAGCTAGGCCCGTGAGCCACAACTACTGAGCCTACGCGTCTGGAGCCTGTGCTCCGCAACAAGAGAGGTCACGATAGTGAGGGGCCTGCGCACCGTGATGAAGAGTGGCCCCCGCTTGCCGCAACTGGGGAAAGCCCTAGCACGGAAACGAAGAGCCAACATAGCAATCAATCAATCAATCAATTAAAAAAAAAACAGTATGGTATTGGCATAACAACAGACATACAGATCAATGGAATAAAATAGAGAATCCAGAAATAAGCCCACACATATATGATAAACTAATATTTGACAAAGGAGCCATAAATACTGAATGGGTAATGGATAGCCTCTTCAATAAATAGTGTTGTGTAAATTAGATATCCACATGCAAAATAATGAAGCTGAACCCCTATTTTACACCAAACATGAAAATCAACTCACCAACTGAATGTTAAGACTTGAAACAGTAAAACTTCAAGGAAACTGTAATGTAAGTACTTGATATTAAGCTTTTGTTTTGTACCTGAAATTTGCTAAGAGTTTGCTAACTTAACTGTTCTCACAAAAAAACAAGCACGCAAACAAACAAAACAAAGCGAAAGGGAAACACGTGAGATAATGGATGTTAATTAACTCAATGGTGAGAATGTTTCCACAATGTATATGTATATTAATCATCATGTGGTACACTTTAAACATATTACAGTTTACTGTCTCAATTATATCTCAAAGTTGAAAAAAATTTGACATATTTTACATTAATTTCTCAGAGCTGTCTTCTACTATAACAGCTGTTATTTGTATCGAAGATCTTAGACAAACACCTAAGTTATTTAATTTTGCCTACTTATTTGTTCACAATTCACTTATTTTTTAAGGAGGTAATGTCACCATTCATTAAAATTTTTTTGATTTTGTTTATAGTATTTGACATACTTTTCAATATAACTATTCCACTAGATTACAGATCAGCATTAACAGATGAAGTTTTGCAATCAATTTTGTTAATGGTAAACACTAACTCTGAATGCTAATTAAGAAAAATATCCCTCCAAAACAATTCCATTCTTTACAGTATTACAAAAAAATTGTATTACATTTTAATTTTTACATTTTAAAATTATCAATTAAAATTTGTGGCTTTTTTCTCTCTTGTTTTAGAAGCATCTATATAACATCCTTGAAAATGTTGCTGACCTGAGATCTATAGTATGCTATTTTTTGTGTAAGGAAAAAAGGGAGAAATAAGAAAATACTTATGTATCTGTAGTTCTGAACAAAAAGGCACAGGAAAGGTAACTGAGAGATTAATGAAACTGGTTACTTTTAGGGCATGGGTAGAAATCGGATGGAAAGGACATAGGGAATTAGTAGGAAAAAACACTTCTCTGAATATATCTTTTTGCACAGTCCTGCCATTTCAAACCATTTTAATGCTTCACATACTCATAGACAAATGAATAGATAAATAAATACAATCCATAAAGAAGAGATGAAAACCTATAAAATTTAACATAGATTCAAATGAACCAAACCATATTTCAAATGAACAACATAATCACACTAAAGGGAATAAAAAATAATTAACCCAAGTAACTTTTATATACAGAATTAGAATTATATATCTTCGTACTAAAGACAAAAAAGAAGTCCAAACAGATATTAAACTCTATGTAGTAGGTTTACTTTTGCAGAGGTAATAGCACTTCTGAAACCACTTTTTGTACAAAATTTTAACAGACAAGTGAATATATTTTGAATAATGGGAACCAGATTCCTCAGCGTCAAGAGTAGGGAGTTAAAAATATGGAAAGGACCAAGGATAGCAACATTGTGGCATTTCATTGGGATTGGAGTTATTGGCATAATTTGATGGTTTTGTCTAGGAATTTTTGCATAGCATGATGTAGAAATTGATATAGATATGGGTGGGTGAATATATGTTGTAAAAATTACACAGCTTAGATAACTCTACAGAGCATAAATATGCAGAACTTTAATACAGATAAAGGACATGGTACAGCAAGAGAAATAAATCACAGGCAAGCTTTGGGGTACTCAGAGACTTTCAGGCATAGTTACCCAGGATCCTTTATTAGATTCACAGGAGGAGTTTTATGTCTAGATTATGAACCACCAAATTTTGCATGCAGAATCTTTATTTCAGTAGAACTCAGGAAAATAGCTTTATTGGGGGGTTTTTAATGCTCCATTTGCTATTTAGTCAAATCAGGTTGTCCAACAGGCTTGAACAGATTTAAGCTATCAATTTACACATCCTTAAACTAAGTAAACTAGCTGGTCCTGAGTGTGCTTATATGTCTGTGCATGCACACATTTGATATGTTTATGTGAATATACAGTTATATTTTATATCCTAACTCTGTCAGTTGAGAGGGTCTGGATGTAATGACACCTTAGTAGCAAGGAAAACAACTAGCACCCACATTTTGGTTATTGAGTATTTTTCTCCACTAATGGGAACTAGGGATCCTTGGGGCTATAGGCAATTAATGAGCTTGGAACATAAGAAAGCATAAGTTTAGCCTGGGATATTTTTCTTGTTCCCCAAAAAAGGAACTTCCCAAAGAACTGGGGGGTAGGCAGGGAGGGCATGTCAAAAGAAAAAAAAAAAAAAAAACTGGCTTGAAAGAGTCAAATCTGGTAAAATTTCATCTACTGGACAAACCAAGAAAATCTGCGCATCAAAACAAATATTAAAGGACTGCAACCAACTGAAAGAATCAATATGAATCACACTAACACAAAAAAGCAAGCAAACAAACAAATAAATAAACAAAATAAAAAAGGAAAATTACTCCTTACTCTATGATGCCAACTGATCAATGAGAAGGAATGAAGGAATTAGGAAACTACTGTTTGGTAACAACAATAATAATTGATTCAGTCAGGAATTAGTAATGGATTCTAAAACCAGCGGGTGAATGTTTCAAGAACACAAAATACTCACTTAAGTCTTAAAATGATTTGCCCATAAGATACTTATTACTTAAAAAGGGTAAACTGGTGATATAAGTGCAGTGAAGAAACCTGCCACTCACTACCTAAATCAAATGATCACAGTTAAACATTGCCAATAATGGAATTAATCAACAGTGCGTGTCTCCTGATACAATGTACAGAGACAAACTCAGCATCACTTCTTTTGTTCTTGCCAAAAATGTGCAACTGGTTATTTAATAATGAGAAAATATCAAACACAAAATTGAGGGATGTTTTACAAAATGTGTAGCTTGTGCTGTTCAAAAATTGCTATTTTATGAAATATAATGAAAAATTAAGGAATTCTTCTAAACTAAAGAAGTCTAAAGAGACAGGCCAAAAAAGTGAATGCAATTTATAATTATGAATTTTCTTGGTATAAAAGACATTATTTGACCAATTGCCAAAATCTGAGTAAGGTTTTCAAATCAGAAGATAACATTACATCAATATTAATTTTCTAGTTTTGATAGTTCTAATGAAACCCCTTCATTATGAAACACACACTAAAGTTCTTAAGGGTAAAAAATGAGTATCTGTTCTATTGCAGTAAAATTATTTGATAAAAAGCATTAAATTTGAAAATGAAACAAATATTTTAGATTATAATTCTCTAAGTAAAACACTAAAGCTATAGAACACTATAAAAAAGAAAAATTAAGAATTATGGCTATATAAAACACAAAAGTTAACTATATTTGCTAACAAAAAAAGAAAAAATTTTAAAGATTAAATTATTAATAAACTATATTTGCTAACTATTTAACAAAATACTAGATCTTCGTTGAAAAATAATATAAAATTTTTGGGAAACACCTATAACAACAATAAACAAAATAATAAGTACAAATTTATTCCACGTGTATGGATACTAAAACTTATTATACCTGGGAATTTTCCCCAAATTAAATAAATACCATGAATTTCCACACAAAATGCCAGTAGCATTTGTCATAGACATGGGAAGCCACACCATAGCAATAGCCTCTTCCCCGGGACACCCTCATTAGTACAAAGGTTAAACTCACAAGTTGGTGTATCTAAATGGTCAGATGCAAGTCATGAAATCACACCCTATCCACTGCACCTTAACTGTGGTACCAAGTGCTTAAATTTTCCCCTCAAAAATATCCATACATACAATTGAGGATTCTTCCAAAATACAAAAAGTGTATAAAGAATAAATGTGTTTTAAACTACACCCACCAATGTAGTCTAATTTTATAATAAAAAAATGTTTGGGTAGTAGGGTAATTATTCATAAAATATTAACTGTGCATCTACTATTTAGTTTGGGGTACTTCTGGATACAAATGAAAATGAAAAGGCACACCTGGCCTTGAGAAGATTCCATAAAAAGTGAGGCAATCAAAATATGTAAGTTGTGATTCAATCAAACTGAACTACTATCTCACACCACACACAAAAATAAATTCAAAATGGATGAAAGATTTAAACGTAAGACCTGAACCCATAAAGCTTCTAGAGGAAAACATACACAGTAAGCTCTTTGACATTGGTCTTAGTAATATTTTTTTGGTTATGTCTCCTCAGGAAAGGGAGACAAAAGCAAAAATAAACAAATGGAAGTACATTGAACTAAAAAGATTTTGTGCAGTGAAGGAAACTATCAACAAAATGAAAAGGCTGCCCACTGAATGGGAGAAGGTATTTGCAAATGGTATATGAGAAAGGGGATTAATATCCAAAATATACAAAAAACTCATACAACTCAACATCACAACGCAGTTTAAAAATGGGCAGAGGATCTGAACAGAATTTTTCCAAAGAAGATATATAGATGTCTAACAGGCACATTAAAAGATGCCCAACATCACTAATCATCAGGGAAATGCAAATCAAAACCACAGTAAGATATAACCTCATACCTGTCAGAACGGCTATTATCAAAAAGACAACAAGTAACAAGTGTTCGCGAGGTGTGGAGGAAAGGGAATCCTTGTGCACGGTTGGTGGGAATGTAAACTGGTGCAGAAGCTATGGAAAACAGAATAAAGATTCCTCAAAAAATTAAAAATAAACTACCATATGATCCAGCAATTCCACTCCTAGGTATTTATCCAAAGAAACAAAAACACTAAATAGAAAAGATAGATGGCAAAAAAGGATTTTGCAGATGTTTTTAAAGTTGCTAATCAGTTGACTTTAAGTTAATCAAAAGGAAGACATTTGGGTGGACCTAATTTATTCACATAAACCCTTTAACAGCAGAGTTGGCAGGGCTGAAGAGGAGGTCAGAAAGATTAGAATCACAGGACTCAACGTGTCCTTGCTGGTTTAAATATGTAAAAGCCACTTGAGAAGGAAAGTGGGTAGCTTCTTTGAGCAGAAAGCAGACCCAGTGCTGACATCCAGAAAGGAAATGGGAACTTGTCCTCATTTGTCCTCCAAATGTATAGAACTAAATTCTGCAAAAATCTTAATGAACTTGGAAACAGATTCATCTTCTGAGACTCCATTCAAGAGCACAGCCCAAATGACAACTCGATTAAGGCCTTGTGAGATCCTAAACAGAGAACTCAGTACAGTCCTCCTAGGCTTCTGACCTATAGAACTTGAAGATAATAAGTGGGTATTATTTTATGTCACTAAGTTTGTCAAAACTTGTTACTCAGAAATAGAAACTAATACAATAACCCACTCATAGATAGGTGTTTATCAAAAATATACTTACAGTGTAATATTTGCTTACTATCTCTTGTCCTAATTAATACCATGCAGGATAGATGCTAAAGTGCTGACTGAGAATTATTATGTAAATCTCTTAAATTTGCTTTATTAGGTCAGTAAAGGCAAACACTACATCTAATTTTAGTAGTATTTACTTCTCATATGCCTAGCACAGTGTTTTACAGCTCATAATTTTTTAACAGTTTACTTGATTAAACTTACACAAGTATTTTAAATCTATTCTTATGATCCAGTTTTTCAGTAATCCAAGAAACATTATCAAGTGTCCATATCTACTTCCTGCTAGGAATTCAACAATATAGAAGAATGTGATCTTATTCTCAAGAAGCTTACAGCCTGTAAATATAATTTATTATTTACCTTAAAAAATCTATCCTGGTAAACATTTAGGATGTTTTTAATTTTTATACTATCAAAAAGTACTAAATTTATCCTTCTATACTGGTGTAAATACATCTATTGTCATTTCCCAGGCTTTGAATTATTGGGTCTGTCTGTGCATTTTAATTTTGATAAATTTTGCCAAATTACATCCCCCCAATAATTACCAGATGTATTAAAAAAGTATCTGATATTTTCATTATTCAATTCATACCAAGACTGAACATCTTTTCTTATTGATTCCCCTTTATATATTTTCCAGACATTGCTGAACATATGAACATATTTTGTCCATTTTTAACTTGTTTTTTTGTGTTTAAAAATAATTTGCAAAAAAACACTTGGAAAGTCAAGGAAACCCTTTGCCTATATATGTGTTGCATATATTCTTTAACTTTGTTGGATGTTTGCTATGTAGACATATAATTTTATGTAAATAAATTTGCACTTCTGTTTTTTTAAGGGTTCTAGCTTTGTATTTTATATATTCCCAATGTTTCTGTTTTCAATTGGAAGACTCAAATTGCACCTGAAAAAGGCTGACAGTGGAGAGAGAAACTCACTACATGTTGGAAAAACACGACTTAGACCTATATATATTAATTTTGAATATATACAAAATGTAGAGAGCCTTAGGACATTTATATAATGAGAACTACATCTTCAAAGTTTTATGAATTCTTTCCTTACATCTTGGTTTTAAAGTTAGAAATTTTCAGAATCAAATTTCAATCTAAATTACCACTAGTTGTGATTCTATGAAAGATTATTTCTTATACAGAGAAAAAAAGCTGTCATTCATCAATAATAAGCAATCTGTACAATTTTAATGTAAGTCGTGAAAAAATGAGTCACCTGCCTCCCAATGAGATGAGAATGCCAGTAAATAATCTTGCTATAAATATGGCATTAAGGGATTGTCACAATATAGTCATGTTTTAGCTGAATTACTAGAGTGAGCACACACAGAGGAGGGACATGAGATAGCACAGTTTTCGTTTTCCAATACAATTCCGGAAGTTAGGCAGGAGAAATTTACGGATTCATAGTATTGTGAAGCTTTATTTTTTTCCTAAATGTAGATAATCATTGATATGTTTAATATGGAAATTTAATACCAATGAACTCTAATGGAAAGTTTAAAAGAAGAAAAAATAAATAAAATCCATGGAGTAAGGGGTCTGTTGTCTTCACTGAGAATATAATTTTCCTAGAAGAAATCTACTCCTAAAATATTCTTCCTTTACCAAACCTAGGAACCGCCCAAATAGGTCCTTCTATCCTACAGGACGTCAAATTCAAACTCTCAGTAATACCAACGTATCAGGAGTAGAGGGTGTCACTAAAACCAAAGATCTTGAGGAGTGTGAGGTCACTACATATCAGGAGCAATCCTAGCCAGTGTAAAGGGACCTGGGGATGGAACAAGTAATTCTAGTGGTGTTTGTGAGACCAGAAAGACAGTAGTGGCCTGTCCACATGCAGCTACAAGGGAAGCCTAAGCCAAGTCTTAGAAGAAGAGCTGGCCAAAGGGAATCAATGCCATATTGAGGGGAAGCAGAATACGGGACCCCCAAATACACCACTTTGGCAGGTGGATTATTTTAAACTGAAGACATCAAGGCCCAACAGACTTTGGAAGAGTTGTTTACCATCCCCTTAAACTGCCTAAGATAATTTAGATAGAGGGCCTGTATCCGGAGAAAAATAATACCAAAGATAAATTTTTATGAGAAAGACTTATCTGCATGGTATGGCAAACATTTGTTTACCAAATCTTCATCTTCCTATAAATTGTCTGCCTCCTCTCTGAAGCTTCAGATGCCTACCCCCTTTCTCCTGAGCTCTGCATGGTATATAAGTGTCAATTGTCTGACTGTCTATAGGTCTCATGTCTTTGGGAATCCTGTACATATGAAATTTTTCTCCTGTTAATTTGTCTTATGTCAATTTAATTATTAGACCAGTCAAAGAACCAAGAAGGGAAGAAGGGAAAAGTTTCCCTCCCCTACAATATGAAACAGATACAGAGTAAATTATAAGGAATGGTGAATGTAAAAAACTGAACTCAGCATAAGATCATATGCTATAATCATCTAGATAAAGAAAAGGTAGTGAAGTAACAATAACTGTCCCAGTGCTAAGCATGTATATATTGTGTTAAGGTTAAGAGACATTTACAATGCAATTATATCTGATGAGGTGATATTTGGAAACATTAAGCAATTTTCTCCCGATATTTTTCTCTTCCTATTGTTATCAGTTATTCTCCAAGATATTCATTGCCTCTAGAAATTGATATGATAGTTGAGCAGAAACAAAAACAAAAACAAAAAACACAACGACTTGGGTTTCAAAGGTTTAGTATACAAGATTATTCAGCATTAAATAAATAGTAAGATTTTCTATGTATAGTAGCATGTCACCTTCAAACAGTGACAGTTTGACTTCTTTTCCAATTTGGATTCTTTTTATTTCTTTTTCTTCTCTGATTGCTGTGGTTATGGCTTCTAAAACTATGTTGAATAAAAGTGGAGAGAGTGGACATCCTTGTCTTGTTTCTGATCTTAGAGGAAATGCTTTCAGGTTTTCACTGTTGAGAATAATGTTTCCTGTGGGTTTGTTGTATATAGCCTTTATTATGTTGAGGTAGGTTCCCTCTATGCCCACTATCTGGAGAGTTTTTATCATAAATGAGTACTGAATGTTGTCAAAAGCTTTTTCTGCATCTATTGAGATGATCATATGGTTTTTATTCTTCAGTTTGTTAATGTGGTATTATCACATTGATTGATTTACCTATGTTGAAGAATCCTTGCATCCCTAGGATAAATCCCACTTGATCATGGTATATGATCCTTTTAATGTGTTGTTGGATTTGGTTTGCTAGTATTTTGTTGAGGATTTTTGCATCTATGTTCATCAGTGATACAGGCCTGTAATTTCCATTTTTTGTGATATCTTTGTCTGGTTTCGGTATCATGGTGATGGTGGCCTCATAGAATGAACTTGGGAGTGTTCCCCAACTGCAATTTTTTTGGAAGAGTTTGAGAAGTATAGGTGTGTTGTAAATTTTATCTAAATGTTTGATAGAATTCGCCTGAGAAGCCTTCTGGTCCTGGACTTTAGTGTGTTGGAAGTTTTCTAATCACAGTTTCAATTTCAGTACTTGTGATCGGTCTGTTCATATTTTCTATTTCTTCCTGGTTCAGTCTTGGAAAGTAGTACCTTTCTGAGAATTTGTCCATTTCTTCTAGATTGTCTATTTTACTGTTGTATAGTTGCTTGCAGTAGTCTCTTATGATCCTTTGTATTTCCTTGGTGTCAGTTGTAACTTCTCCTTTTTCATTTCTAATTTTACTGATTTGAGTCATCTCCCTTTTATTCTTGATGAGTCTGGCTAAAGGTTTATCAATTTTGTAATGTGTATGGAAACACAAAAGACCCCAAATAGCCAAAGCAATCTTGAGAAAGAAAAATGGAGCTGGAGGAATCAAGCTCCCTGACTTCAGACTATACTACAAAGCTACAGTAATCAAAACAGTATGGTGCTGCACAAAAACAGAAATATAGATCAATGGAACAAGATAGAAAGTCCAGAGATAAACCCATGCACCAATGGTCACCTAATCCGTGATAAAAGAGGCAAGAATATACAATGGAGGAAAAACAGTCTCTTCAATAAGTGGTGCTGGGAAAACTGCATAGCTATATGTAAAAGAATGAAATTAGAACATTCTCTAACACCATACACAAAAATAAACTCAAAATTGATTAAAGACCTAAATGTAAGACCAGATACTATAAAACTCTTAGGAAAACACACGCAAAACACTGACATAAATCACAGCAAGATCTCTTTTGATCCACCTCCTAGTGTAATGAAAATAAAAACAAAAATAAACAAATGGGACCTAATTAAACTTAAAAGCTTTTGCACAGTAAATCATAAACAAAATGAAAAGAGAACCTACAGAATGGGAGAAAATATTTGCAAAAGAAGCAACCAACAAGGGATTAATCTCCAAAATATACAAACAGCTCCTGCAGCTCAATATCAAACAAAAACAAAAAACCCAAACAACCCAATTAAAAATGGGCAGAATACCTAAATAGAAATTTCTCCAAAGACATACAGATGACCAATAAACACATGAAAAGATGCTCAACATCACTAATTATTAGAGAAATGCAGATCAAAACTACAATGGAGTATCACCTCACACTGGTCAGAATGGCCATCATCAAAAAATCTACAAACAATAAATGCTGGAGAGGGTATGGAGAAATGAGAACCCTCCTACACTCTTGATGGGAAAGTAAATTCGTACAGTCACTATAGAGAACACTATGGAGGTTCCTTAAAAAGCTAAAAATACAGTTACCACATGATCCAGCAATCCCACTCCTGGGCAACTATCCAGAGAAAACCTTAATTCGAAAAGATACATGTACCCCAATGTTCATTGCAGCACTATTTACAGTAGCCAGGACATGGAAGCAACCTAAATGTCTATCTACGGAGGAACTGATAAAGAAGATGTGGTACATATATACAATGAAATATTATACAGCCATAAAAAAGAAAGAAATAATGTCATTTGCAGCCACATGGATGGACCTAGAGATTGTCATACTGAGTGAAGTCAGTCAGACAGAGAAGGACAAATACCATATGATATCACTTTTATGTGAAATCTAAAAAAAAATGGTACAAATGTATCTATTTACAAAACAGAAATAGAGTCACAGATGTAGAAAGCAAACTTATGGTTACCAAGGGGGAAAGGGGGGGAGGGATAAGTTGGGAGGTTGGGATTGACACTACTATATATATAAAATAGATAACTAATAAGAACCTACTGTTTAGCACAGGGAACTCTACTCAATACTCTGTAATGACCTATATGGGAACAGAATCTAAATAGAGTGGATACGTGTACGTGTATATGTGTAACTGATTTACTTTGCTATTCAGCAGAAACTAACACAACATTGTAAATCAACTATATTCCAATAAAGATTAATTTTAAAAATAATAATAGGAAATAAATAAATGATACCTCTAAGATAGACCAACCATATTTGCAATAAAAGAATACTAGAGTGAGCATGACGAGTCAGGAAGGAAGCAAGAAAATATTAGGTATTGGTATATCAGAGAAAGCAAAGACCTAAACCCTGCCTCCGGGAGCTCTTCAGAAGTCATCATGGAAAAGTAGCAGTAGAATAATGCTTGTGCTATACAGACATATTCCCATCTTCCCAGAAGATGTAGTATAAAGGTGAGATTCACAGGCCTTTGACAAAGGAAAGAGATGCTACTATAGCACACACATGGCCCCAAACTAAAATACCAGAGATGATATCAGTCAAAGTCAGCATGCACAAATGATGATCATAATATAGATGTGCCTATATGCACATTTGTAAGCACCCAACCCCACCCCACAATCTGTATCCAGTTCAGAGCAAAAGGGATTCATCAAATTGCTATGTGGTTATACATCTGCCACCAATAGGGTTTCAAAACAGAAATTTAGATAAATTACGAAAAGAAAACAAGGCAAACATTTCAAAATGTTACATTTTCTGCATCTTTGAGTTTACATTCAGAGGAAATTAAAAACTGTAAATGCAAAGTGAGTCAGAGAATCTCTTTAATCATCTGGAAAAAATCATTGTGAGATGAAAAAAAATACATAATGTAGGTAAGGGAACAGGAAGGAAACTAGAAACAGAACTGAGAATTTACCTATTAGTGGCTAGAAGATTGTATTGGCCACATTGTGAGAACAGATTAAGGACCAAATAAGGATATATGTTATTATCTCCACAGTAATTAGTTATACATGAAACTAATTAGTTTTATCTGCAGCCGTTATTTGTCTGGAAATCCCTCAAACAGTTCACAGATGGTCTTGTTTAGGTCTTCTCAAATGATTTTTTTCAGTTGATTCAATATTTATTCAAAAAAACTTACTAAGAAATCAAATACCATGAAGTTCTGAATAAGACAAAAAAAAGAACGGGCCCCCTCTCTCATGGGACTTATAGCTTACATAGGGGACACATAGTATACAAATACTTGCATGAGTAAGTTTTAAATTTCAGCCATGCTTAAGTGTTAATAAAGAATTTGAAGTAAACAAGTCAACAAATAAGACAATGATCTACCAAGGCTGCAGGTGCAGGGGAACTGGAGGTGACGGTGAGTGAAGTGTCTTTCATGATAGTGACATTTAAAATGTGACCTTGAAGGTCAGACTTCTAGACAGATGGGTGAGGTAGAAAAGGAGAGAAAATATTCAAGGCAGAGAGATCTAAATATATTTTATGGTTGGATTTAAATATGCTTCATTAATAATTAAGTCACCTTATTTGAATTAGGTGATCATGAATGGCTAACAGGCCAGAGGATTGGTGTTGATAGAGGTAACTGAGACCACCAGGCTTGTATTTGAAAAGATACCCATCTGTACCTCTTAGTAAGTACCATCCTCATCTGTACCTCTTAGTAATAAGTACCATCCTCTTAGTATCCTTAAGAATACTTAATATTTTAAGACAACATTAAGTATTTTACCCCTAGAGGTCTACACTAATACTCGTTTACCTTAGGACTTCATAATGCAGATTGAGAATTTTAGATTAAAAACAAAGTTTGTATAAAAAATAAAGTGCTGTTTCAAATTAAGAGAAATCATGTGAAACAAATAATTTATCTTTGACATCCAATATTCATTTAGAAGAAAAGTGGAGGAAGTGAAAAAATAAATTATTTAATTTTTAATTAATAATCATGCTATTAAACACTCCAAGTGGTAATAAAGCCACATTGGCTGTAATATCATATATAGTTTTACCTTTTATGATTTTAGTTGATAATGCATGTCTTTTAAAAGAAGAAATAAATACTGTAAAATTTCAGTATACTGAGAAGTTCCTTAGTTATTTAGATCAAAAATAATTTTGAAGGGTCTTGAAAAATTTACACATTTCTCAATAATGACAATGTTCATGATATGAGAAATCTAGTCTCATTGCTTCTGCAAGATAAATCTAATGTTATCTTCCAAGTGTTTGAACAATACTTTCAACATTTTTTTTAAATCAAGGGTGAGGGAAAGACACATGACAATCCACTTTTCAAAAAGTAAAGCAGGAATACTAATATGTATATTTTCTTACATAAGTCACTGGGATGATTACTGGGAAGGGTGAAAACCAAATACACACTGGATAAATGGTTTTCTAATAAACTGGATATTACATTTGATTTTCGAAATCCACAGATACTGGTAAAAGTTTTGTGAATAAAAAGCGTTTGTTATATATGTATACTATACCTTAACTGAGACAAGGGTACTATAAACCTATACAAAAAAGTTTCATAGGGTTTTACATTCATCAGTTACTCATACATTTCACAATATATATTAAAACGACTGCTGGCAGGGTTTGTGTTAATAGATGTGAGAGAATCAGATAATACTTTCCACCCTCCCTTATCTTCTTTTTGGTTGCAGAATTTTGCTTCTAAAGGATTACTTCGTTGAATTTTGGGGTACACAAGATTTGAGTAAAATAAAATTTCTGAGCTCTAACATTACTTAGAAGTTATTGTTACAGTTTGAATATTAGTTGCCTGAATATGATCCTTGGGAAGTCAAGGTACATGTCTTAAGATCTGGAGTCATACAGCTTGAATTCACGTTTGGCATTATGACTTTGTGACCGTGGCAAGAAGTAATTTGTCTTTCAAAGACTCAGTTTCTTCACATGTAACATGGGGCTCATAGAATTCATCTCATAGGATTGTTGACAGACATAAAATATGCTTCACACAGAGAAGATGCTTATTAAATGTCAGCATTATTATTTTTAAATTTACTTTTCAGCCTAATAAGTGGTGAGACTCAGTAAAAAAATATAGTAAGTTGCAGCAGTTTCTAAAATGATATTATTTCATGAAATAATAAAAACGAATGCCATTTCTTAGAAATAAAAACTATTGCTATTTTCTAACCATATGAATGGTGATATTCAGAAGTATTATTAATTTATTAAACACAAATATTGCTTCTGCGGTGCCAGACACTGTTTTAAGTACTTCAAAAATATTAATTCATTTAATGTTCATAGTAACCCTTTGAAGTAGACAGGGAAACTGAGTTATAACTTATTAAGAAATTACCTCTGGTTACATTTCTAAGTGAAAAAGCAGGGTTCAACCCCAGGCTCTCTCTCTCAGGGGTCCAACATCTTGACTGAACGTTGTTTATTTCTTAATTTTGAGTAGTACAGCATGATAAAAATTCTAACGTCATTAAAAAATCCAAGATGAATAGGAATCATAGATGAACTAGAGAAATATTTCATTGTCTGCAAGTTGCAATTTCCAGGTTTTGTGGCACTTCCAAATACTTGCAAGTATTAAGTAAAAATTCTTGAATCTAACTGAGAAATTTCCTAATTTCAATGTCAATAAACACACTTTTCCTATAAAAAGTACAAAATTTTAAACTTATGTACAACTATAATATGGATAAACATAACTCCTCAGGATGTAATATTAAATATCATTTTATAATAATTGATACCAAATATTTACTTCAAAACAACTTAAACAAGGAGTATTAAAAAATTATTTTGATAATCTCCAGACTTACACATACAATTTTAAAATTTATATGCCCCTAGGTTGTCCTAAATGTGCATAGATAATCATGTCACAAAGAGGATTTCTAACCTTTATCTCCCCAAAACTGAACCTTTTAAAAAGTAGCATCCTCTATCAATCTGCATGCTCATCATCCTTTTTAAAGCCACTACACACTAATAACAAGAATGGGCCTACTAAAATTTTTATAAATTTAAAAATTTTTCATAATTCAGAACCAAATCATGTATAACAATGCACAAAAACTCAGTATTCATAGTAGTACAAATCAAAATTTCTGCCACACATTGAAAAGAAAGAAACTTTCCCAAAAACAGTAGCTCCAATAGGGAGATCAAATCTCAATTGCAAAATATTTGAAAACAGTAATACATAAAAGACATAGATAGCTGTGTATCTGGACAAACAGATTCAAAGTAACTGCCTGATTTAATGTAAAAGTCAGGGTAGTAAGAAATGTATTAGAAGACACAAAAATTCGAAACAAAAATTAGATCTCTAGAATCAGATAGCCTAATAATTCACATAGATTATTCTAACTAATCTACAAAAATGTTAAAGCTAATAACTAAATTCAGCAAATTTGGAGAATATAGAGTCAACATTTAAAAAATCAAGGAAAGGGCTTCACTGGTGGCGCAGTGGTTGAGAGTCTGCCTGCCAATGCAGGGGACACGGGTTCGATCCCTGGTCCGGGAGGATCCCACATGCCGCAGAGCAACTAGGCCGGTGCGCCACAATTACTGAGCCTGTGCTCTAGAGCCAGCGAGCCACAACTGCTGAGTCAGCGAGCCACAACTGCTGAGTCCTCATAACACAACTACTGAAGCCCACATGCCTGGAGCCCATGCTCTGCAACGAGAGGCCGCCAGAATGAGAAGCTCACTCACCGCAACGAAGACCCAATGCAGCCAAAAATAAATAAATAAAATAAATAAATTTTAAAAAATAAATCAAGGAAGAACTACAAAAGTAAATTTAAAAGTACCAGAAAGTAAAGCAAAAGTGTTTAGAAATAAGCTCAACAAAACTTATAAAATAACTATGCACTAAAACTTACAGAACATTGGTGAGATAAATGCAAGAGGACCTAAATAAATAAATGCTCATCAAATAAAAAACCTAATATTTAGATAACCATTTTTCCATTACTTCACTCTGTATCACAGTCTTTAGGTCCATCCACCTCACTACAAATAACTCAATTTCATTTCATTTTATGGCTGAGTAACATTCCATTGCATATATGTGCCACATCTTCTTTATCCATTCATACGTTGATGAACACTTAGGTTGCTTCCATATCCTGGCAATTATAAAGAGAGCTGCAATGAACACTGTGGTACATGACTTTTTTTGAATTATGGTCTTCTCAGGGTATATGCCCAGTAGTGGAATTGCTGGGTCGTATGGTAGTTCTATTTTTAGTTTTCTAAGGAACCTCCATACTGTTCTCCATAGTGGCTGTATCAATTTACATTCCCACAAACAAGGCAAGAGGGTTCCCTTTTCTCCACACCCTCTCCAGCATTTATTGTTTGTAGATTTTTTGATGATGGCCATTCTGACCAGTGTGAGGTGATACCTCACTGTAGTGTTGATTTGCATTTCTCTAATAATCAGTGATGCTGAACATCCTTTCATGTGTTTGTTGGGAATCTGTATATCTTCTTTGGAGAAATGTCTATTTAGGTCTTCTGCCCATTTTTGGATTGGGTTTTTTGTTTTTTTGATATTGAGCTGCATGAGCTGTTTGTATATTTTGGAGATTAAACCTTTGTCAGTGGCTTCGTCCGCAAATATTTTCTTCCATTCTGAGGGCTGTCTTTTTGTCATGTTTATGGTTTCCTTTGATGTGCAAAAGCTTTTAATTTCATTAGGTCCATTTGTTTATTTTTGTTTTTATTTCCATTACTCTAGGAGCTGGGTCAAAAAGGATTTTGCTGTGATTTATGTCACAGAGTGTTCTGCCTATATTTTCCTCTAAGAGTTTGATGGTGTCTGGCCTTACATTTAGGTCTTTAATCCATTTTCAGTTTGTTTTTGTGTATGGTGTTAGGGAGTGTTCTAATTTCATTCTTTTACATGCAGCTGCCCAGTTTTCACAGCACCACTTATTGAAGAGCCTGTCTTTTCCCCATTGTCTGTTCTTGTCTCTGTTATCAAAGATAAGGTGACCATAAGTGCATGGGTTTATCTCTGGGCTTTCTATCCCATTCCATAGATCTATATTTCTCTTTTTGTGCCAGTACCATACTGTCTTGATTACTGTAACTTTGTAGTATAGTCTGACGTCAGGGAGCCTGATTCCTCCAGCTCAGTTTTTCTTTCTCAAGATTGCTTTGGCTATTCGGGGTCTTTTGTGTTTCCATACAAATTGTGAAATTTTTTGTTCTTGTTCTGTGAAAAATGCCATTGGTAGTTTGATAGGGATTGCAGTAAATCTAGAGACTGCTTTTGGTAGTATACTCATTTTCACAATGTTGATTCTTCCAATCCAAGAACATGGTATATTTCTCTGTTTGCATCATCTTTAATTTCTTTCTCCAGTGTCTTATAGTTTTCTGCATACAGGTCTTTTGTCTCCTTAGGTAGGTTTATTCCTAGCTATTTTATGCTTTTTGTTGCAATGGTAAATTGGAGTGTTTCCTTAATGTCTCTTTCAGATTTTTCATCATTAATGTATAGGAATGCAAGAGGTTTCTGTGCGTTAATTTTCTATCCTGCTACTTTACCAAATTCATTGATTAGCTCTAGTAATTCTCTGGTAGCATCTTTAGGATTCTGTATGTATAGTATCATGTCATCTGCAAACAGTGACAGTTTTACTTCTTCTTTTCCGATTTGGATTCCTTTTCTTTTTCTTCTCTGACTGCTGTGGCTATCACTTCCAAAACTATGTTGAATAACAGCGGTGAGAGTGGGCAACCTTGTCTTCCTCCCAATCTTAGTGGAAATCGTTTCAGTTTTTCACCACTGAGACCAATGTTAGCTGTGGGTTTGTCATATATGGCCTTTATTATGTTGAGGTAGGTTCCCTGTATGCCCACTTTCAGGAGGGTTTATATCATAAATGGGTGTTGAATTTTGATGAAAGGTTTTTCTGCATCTATTGACATGATCATATGGTTTTTCTGCTTTGTTAATTTGGTTTATCACACTGATTGATTTGCATATGTTGAAGAATCCTTGCATTACTGGGATACACTCCACTTGATCATGGTGTATAATCCTTTTAATGTGCTGTTGGATTCTGTTTGCTAGTATTTTGTTGAAGATTTTTGCATCTATGTTCCTCCCTCTGCTATATTTTGGAAGAGTTTGAGAGGGACAGGTGTTAGCTCTTCTCCAAATGTTTGACAGAATTCGCCTGTGAAACCATCTGGTCCTCGGCTTTTCTTTGTTGGACGATTTTTAATCACACTTTCAATTTCAGTGCTTGTGATTGGTCTGTTTACATTTCCTTTTCTTCCTGGTTCAGTCTTGGAAGGTTGTGCTTTTCTAAGAATTTGTCCATTTCTTCCAGGTTGTCCATTTTACTGGCAAAGAGTTGCTTGTCGTAATCTCTCATGATCCTTTGTATTTCTGTAGTATTAGTTGTTTCTTCTACTTTTTCATTTCTAATTCTATTGATTTGAGTCTTCTTCCTTTTTTTCTTGATGACTCTGTCTAAAGGTATATCAATTTTATCTTCTCAAAGAATGAGCTTTTAGTTTTATTGATCTTTGCTATCGTTTCCTTCATTTCTTTTTCATTTATTTCTGATCTGACCTTTATGATTTCTTTCCTTCTGCTAACTTTAGGAGTCATTTGTTTTTCTTTCACTAATTGCTTTAGGTGTAAGGTTAGGTTGTTTATTGAGATATTTCTTGTTACCTGAGTTAGGATTGTATTGTTAGAAACTTCTCTCTTAGAACTGCTTTTGCAGCATCCCATAAGTTTTGGGTTGTCATGTTTTCATTGTCATTTGTTTCTAGGTATTTTTTAATTTCCTCTTCGATTTCTTTAGTGATCTCTTGGTTATTTAGTAGCATACTGTTAGGCCTCCATGTGTTTGTATATTTTACAGATCTTTTCCTGTAATTGATATCTAGTCTCAGAGCACTGTGGTTGGAAAAGATACTTGATACGATTTCAATTTTCTTAAATTTACCAAGGCTTGATTTGGGACCCAAGGTATGATTTATCCTCGCAAATGTTCCACTTGAGAAGAAAGTGTTTTCTGTTGTTTTTGGATAGAATGTCCTATAAATATTAAGTCCAACTTGTTTAATGTATCATTTAAAGCTTGTGTTTCCTTATTTATTTTCATTTTGAATGATCTGTCCATTGGTGAAAGTGGGGTGTTAAAGTCCCCTACTATTATTGTCTTACTATTGATTTCCCCTTTTATGGCTGTTAGCATTTGCCTTGCGTATTGGGGTGCTCCTATGTTGGGTGTATAAGTATTTACAATTGTTATATCTTCTTCTTGGATTGATCCCTTAACCATTATGTAGTGTCCTTCTTTGTCTCTTGTAACATTCTTTATTTTAAAGTCTATTTTGTCTGATAGAGGAAATGCTACTCCAGCTTTCCTTTGATTTCCATTTGCATGGAATATCTTTTTCCATCCCCTCACTTTCAGTCTGTATGCATCCCTAGGTCTGAAGTGGGTCTCTTGTAGACAGCATATATATGCATCTTGCTTTTGTATCCATTCAGCCAGTCTGTGTCTCTTGGTTGGAGCATTTAATCCATTTACATTTTGGTTATCGATATGTATGTTCCTATTACTATTTTCTCAATTGTTTTGGCATTGTTATTGTAGGTCTTTCCCTTCTCTTGTGTTTCCTGCTTAGAGAAGTTCCTTTACCATTTGTTTTAAAGCTGGTTTGGTGGTGCTGAACTCTCTTAACTTTTGCTTGTCTGTAAAGGTTTTAATTTCTCTGTTGAATCTGAATGAGATCCTTGCTGGGTAGAGTAATGTTGCTTGTAGGTTTTTCCCTTTCATCACTTTAAATATGTCCTGCCACTCCCTTCTGGCTTGCAGCGTTTCTGTTGAGAAATCAGCTGTTAACCTTATGGGGATTCCCTTGTATGTCATGTGTTGCTTTTCCATTGCTGCTTTTAATATTTTTTCTTTGCATTTAATTTTTGATGGTTTTATTAATGTGTCTTGGTGTGCTTCTCCTTGGATTTATCCTGTATGGGACTCTCTGTGCTTTCTGGACTTCATTGACCCTTTCCTTTCCCATATTAGGGAACTTTTAAACTATAATCTCTTCAAATATTTTCTCAGTCCCTTTCTTTTTCTCTTCTTCTTCTGGGACCCCTATAATTCGAATGCTGGTGCATTTAATGTTGTCCCAGAGGTCTCTGAGACTGTCCTCAATTCTTTTCTTTTTTCTTTATTCTCCTCTGTGGTAGTTATTTCCACTATTTTATCTTACAAGTCATTTATCTGTTCTTCTGCCTCAGTTATTCTGCTATTGATTCCTTCTAGAGAATTTTTAATTTCATTTATTGTGTTGTTCATCGTTTGTTTGCTCTTTAGTTCTTCTAGGTCCTTGTTAAACGTTTGTGTTTTCTCCATTCTATTTCCAAGATTTTGAATCATCTTTACTATCATTATTCTGAATTCTTTTTCTGGTAGACTGCCTATTTCCTCTTCATTTGTTTGGTCTGGTGGGTTTTTACTTTGCTCCTTCATCTGCTGTGTATTTCTCTGTCTTCTCATTTTGCTTAACTTACTGCATTTCGGGTCTCCTTTTCGCAGACTGCAGATTAGTAGTTCCTTTTGTTTTTGGTTTCTGACCCCAGTGAGTAAGGTTGGGTCAGTTGGTTGTGTAGGCTTCTTGGTGGAGGGGACTAGTGCCTGTGTTCTGGTGGATAAGTCTGGATGTTGTCTTTCTGGTGGGCAGTACCGCATCCAGTGGTGTGTTTTGAGGTGTCTGTGAACTTAATATGATTTTAGGCAGCCTCTCTGCTAATGGGTGAGGTTGTGTTCCTGTCTTGATAGTCATTTGCATGGGGTGTCCAGTGCTGTAGCTTGCTGGTCACTGAATGGTGCTGGGTCTTAGCGTTGAGAGGGAGATCTCTAGCAGAGCTTTCACCATTTGATATTATATGGGGCCGGGTGGTCTCTGGTAGACCAATGTCCTGAACTTGGCTCTCCCACCTCAGAGGCTCATGCCTGACAACCAGCTAGAGCACCAAACCCTGTCAGCCACACGGCTCAGAAGAAAAGGGAGGGAAAAAAAAGAAAGAAAAAATAAAATAAAATAAAGTTGTTAAAAAATTTTAAAGTAATTAAAAAATAAAAAAAGAAAGGAGAGCAACCAAACCAATAAACAATTCCACCAATGATAACAAGCACTAAAAACTAAAAAAAAAAATACAAAAAAACCCCCACACAGACAGAACTCTAGGACAGTGGTAAAAGCAAAGCTATACAGACAAAATCACACAAAGAAGCAAACACATACACTCACAAAAAGAGTAAAAGGAAAAAAAATACATATATATATAAAAAAGAAGAGAGCAAACAAATCAATAAACAAATCGACCAATGATAATAAGCTGTAAATACTAAACTAGGATAAACCTAAAACCAGAAACAAATTAGATGCAGAAAGCAAACCCCAAGTCTACAGTTGCTCCCAAAGTCCACTGCCTCAATTTTGGGATGATTCGGTGTCTATTCAGATATTCCACATACGCAGGATACATCAAGTTGATTGTGGAGATTTAATCTGCTGCTCCTGAGGCTGCTGGGAGAAATTTCCCTTTTTCTTCTTTGTTCACACAGCTCCTGGGGTTCAGCTTTGGATTTGGCCCCGCCTCTGCATGTAGGTCACCTGAGGGCATCTGTTCCCTGCCCAGATGGGACGGGGTTAAAGTAGCAGCTGATTAGGGGGCTCTGGCTCACTCAGGCCAGGGGGATGGATGGGTACAGAATGCGGGGAGAGCCTGCGGTGGCAGAGGTCAGTGTGACATTGCAACAGACTGAGGTGCACCGTGTGTTCTCCCAGGAGAAGTTGTCCCTGGATCATGGGACCCTGGCAGTGGCAGGCTGCACAGGCTCCCGGGAGGGGAGGCGTGGATGGTGACCTGTGCTTGCACACAGGTTTCTTGGTGCTAAGAAGCAGCAGCCTTAGTGTTTCATCCCCGTCTCTGGTGTCCATGCAGATAGCCATGGCTCACACCTGTCTATGGAGCTTGTTTAGGCGTTGCTCTGAATCTCCTCTCTTCGCGCAGCTGGAAATAATGGTGTCTTGCCTCTTAGGCAGTTCCAGCCTTTTTCTCGGACTCCCTCCTGGCTAGCTGTGGCACACTAGCCCCCTTCAGGCTGTGTTCACACAGCCAACCCCAGTCCTCTCCCTGGGATCTGACCTGCGAAGCCCCAGCCTCAGCTTCCAGCCCCCACTCACCCCAGCAGGTGAGCAGACAAGCCTCGCGGGCTGGTGAGTGCTGGCAGGCACTGATCCTCTGTGCGGGAATCTCTCCACTTTGCCCTCTGTACGCCTGTTGCTGCACTCTCCTCCATGGCTCCAACATTTCCCCCCCGCCACCCCCTGTTCTCCACTAGTGAAGGTGCTTCCTAGTGTGTGGAATCTTTTCCTCTTTCACAGCTTCTTCCCAGAGGTGCAGGTCCCATCCCTATACTTTTCTCTCTGTTTTTCTTTTTTTCTTTTACCTTACCCAGGTACATGGGGAGTTTCTTGCCTTTTGGGAAGTCTGAGGTCTTCTGCCAGAGTTCAGTAGGTGTTCTGTAGGAGTTGTTCCATATGTAGATGTATTTTTGATGTATTTCTGGGGAGGAAGGTGATCTCCACGTCTTACTCCTCTGCCATCTTGAAGGTCCCCCATCCATAATAGATTTTTATATCCAATGAAATTTGAGAAAAAAGTAATAGGAGGCTTTTTTCAAGATAAGTAAAGCTAGTTCTAAAATTCATATGAAAATGCCAGGCATTTAAAATAGCCAACATAATCTTGAAAAACAACAATGCTGCCTAACTATACTACCTTATTTCAAGACATACTATAATGTTACAGTAAATAAGACAGTGTAATGTTGGTACAGAAATAAATTATTCCATGCGATATAATAGACTACCCAGAAGTAGTTCTACTTGTACACAATCGATTTATCACCAAAGGCACCAGAGCCTTTTAATGTGGAGAGGAGAGACATTCCAACAAATAGTGCTCTCTACAGATAAAAAAAGAACCTTTATCCATCCCTTACACCATATATAAAAACTAATTAAAGATGGAGTAAACAAAAATGTAAATACTAAAATTGTAAACATTATAGAAAAAAGGTATGACAAAATCTTTCCTATCTTTGTAGACAAGATTTCATATTCTATGGGAAAGTACAGGCATTACCCAGAAAATACTACCCACAAAATAAATATTGACACAATAAACTTCAGCAAAATAAAATATACTGCTCATCAAAAGATACCTTTAATAAAACTAACAGGTAAGACACTGGGAGAAAATGTTTAAATAAATATGCCAGCTGAAGGACTTGTATCCAGGATATATAAAGCATTTCTCTAACTTACTAATAAAAAAAAACAGTTAAAAGTTGGCAAATGACTTGAAAGTTTTCTTTGCAAAAGTAAATATACTTGTGGCCAATAAACCCATGGAGAAGAGTTCAGTATTACTAGTCACAAGAAAAATACAAAGTAAAACCAAAATGAGATACCACTTCATATCCAATGGAGTACCACATTTAAAAAGACTGATTTGGAGCAACTGAAACTCATGTTGTTGGTGTATGTGTAAAATGATATAAACACTTCAGAAACCAGTATAAAAATTTTTTCATAAAACAAACTCCTACCCTATGACTCAGCAATATATGTGTGTGTGTGTGTACATTTATAGTCAAGAGAAATGAAAAAAAAACTTCTATGTGAATGTCCTGAGAAGCTTTATCAATAACAGTTAAAAATGAAATAATTCAAACGCCCATGAGCAGGGCATGGTTAAACAAACTGTGTTTTATCCATAAAAATGAGATACTACTTAGCAACAAAAACAAAAACTAGCAAATAAAAAACTCACTACATATGCAACACAACTGATCTACCTCAAACTCTTTTTTTTAACTCCCTAATCGAAAGAAGCCAGACATAAAAGTGTACTTATATTGACAGTATGATTCCATTTATATGAAGTTGTAAAACCAGCAAGACTGATAAACATTGAAAGAAATCAGGACAATGATGACCTCTTGGGTTAGGGTTAGGGTACTTTCTATGAGTGATTTCCATGAGTGTATGCATTTGTAAAACAAAGGTCAGTACATTTAACTTTAAACTGTACCTCAGTGTAAACATTAGACAGAAAAAATAAATATGAGAAAAGAAAACAAGTCAAAGAAAAGCTTACATATATAATATTGAAGTTATATCCCACATCTGAATAATGGGTTGCATTTATTTACCAAAAATTAAGTTATTTTATTCTTAGGTATATTGAAAAGCATATTTCAGATGACAGAGCGAAGTATTTAAAAAAAGTTTCCCCCCCACAACTGAATCCATTTAGAGCTCCGTGTGGACGGATAACAAGCTGTCCTTTCTTTTTAACTTTTTTGTCCCTTTGTTCTATCAAAATTTTAATCAGAGTCTCTTGTTTGTTCTTCTGTTTCTGATTCCCCCTCCTCCTTGCTCTATCCTGGTGTTTGGCTATGATATCCCCACATTCATGGTGGTATTATTTTCTTGACTTCAAACTAAAGAAGATTCATGGATTTTTTTATGGCAATATAAATACCATTCCTAAGTATTTAAAATTCTTCACAATGGAGCATCAAAAAGGTTTTCCTCTTGTTAATAGCACCTTTCTCTCATAGCAAACATTTATGAATAATTATGTATCACTGTCTTACCAAAGACAACCTCTCTCTGAAGAATGAGAAGTAAAGGTGATGAAAATGTACTGGGGAAGAACACAAAATCCTTTCCTGCTGTACTTAACTTCAGATAGCTGTACTTAACTTTAGACATCTCAGGAATAATTTTTTTTTGAGTAAGGTATTTTAGATGGCAAGCTGGCCATCAGCAAAAAATGCAGTAGGTTTCGTAATCTTTGGCACCTCTTCTCTTCAGATTCAGCTTCATTTGCCTCCCGTAACATCTCACCTTTTCCTTCCTGGACTCCCAAGGGCAGGCTGCACATGGCTGCTATTCTCTGCTAAAGTGTTAGCTGAGAATTAAGATGATAGCTGAAACCCAAGGTGTTAGCTGACAAAGTTTAAGGTATCAGCCCTCTTAGTGAATTTATACTTTAACAAGGGAGTTTGAAAAACAAAGTCCTTGTTTTATCCTTTTCATTTTCAATGCTGTCTTTAAGGCATTTTCCTTTATTCTGAACATTTACAAAAAATATTTCAGTTCATGAAATTAGAGTGAAACATTATGTTTATATCTAAATCTATCAGTTCCCATTATCTGCCCCTTCCTACATCTGTACTATTTATCAACATTCAAGACAAAACAGCCAATAGATATATGGACCACACCATATTTACAGTTATAATAATCATATTACATACTATAATAAGTATAACTTATAACTGCATCTATTTCTTTTAGTCAATGCTTTCAACCATCAAAATGACTATTAGTAATTTAAACTGATATATTAAATCAAAGTATGACTAACCATAGGATTCTTAGCCTCTACCTATATGAATAAGATTTTAGTGATTCCTTAACCAAATAAAAATTTCATAAATTCTCAAAACAAGTATTTTTTTGATCCCCTTAATAGTGTTCATATATGTTCTAATTAACTACTTGCAGGGAAGGGAATATCATAACTTTGGAGACTGACAATACTTTTGATCATTTAAGAAGTATCTGCTTGTTTCAAGAACCATTTTTCTATGATTTCTGTAGAAATACTATTTTTAATGTAGAGTTATGTCTGGACAGTACCACTTTACTAGAAGTATACTTTCTCATGTACTCTGTGTAAAAAATTGTTATACCACCTATGACTTTCCTATCCAGGTAAAACATTCCCAAGAACTTCACCTAAAACAATTTTTAGATAATTCATCATCCTGCTCCCTTCCACCTGAAATAATTTAATTCTTTTTGCTTTTAACTTATTTCCAGTCATGAACATTGAGGATCAGTTACTGATGATAAGATAGGTAAGACTGAATCAGTTTGTTAATTAATGACTGGGAAATCAACTGAATCTTTGTAGACTGTAGATACAGAGGTTTAATCTGGCATCAATGCAAAAGGATGTAGGAGATGCTGAAAGTCAGAAGACAATACTAAGGACATGAGTTACAGTGTGACAAAGTGAAAATACAGGAGTGACTAGAGTTATACTGAAGGTAGAATTCATGTTATAAGGCAAATGATTAACTGTGGAAGATTACAACATAATCAAAAGTTAGAGTGACTATGAGTACAGAAGTAGCACTAACTGAAATTTGAGGATAATTAGATCAGGTTTAGGAAACAGATGAAGTCAGACTGAAGCATGTGGAAACTGAGATATCAGAAAGATACTTAGAAATATTCTGAAGGAAATATGAAATTTAAAAGATTATCTTCAGAGTAGGTATGCCTAGAATTTTATAGTCTAGAATTCAAATGATTAGAATCGAGAAGAGATTTTTGATTCCAAGAGTATTTTTGTCAGCTACTAAAACAAAACACCATAAACTGAGTGGCTTAAACAACAAGAACTTATTTCTAACAGTTCTGGAGACTGGGAAGTCCAAGATCAAAGTGAGGATAAATTCAGTGTCTGGTGAGAGGCTGCTACCTGGTTTGCAGATGACAATCCTTCCATTGTATCCTCACATGACAGAGAGCAGAAAGAGAAGCACTGATTTTTATAAGGCTTTTTATAAAGGCACTAATCCCATCATGAGGGGTATAACCTCATGATCTAAATACCTCCCAAAGGCTCTATCTCCAAACACTGTCACTTGGGGAGCAGAGTTTCAATACATGAAGGGGGGTGAATGGCAAATATGCAGTCCATAGCAAGGAGAGAGGATAAGATCACCAAGGGCAACCTATGGACAGGTAAAAATGTTGAGGAATATGTAAATATAAGAAACGGGAGGAAGAAATAACAACTGAAGAGATGAAGAAATAATCAGAGAAGTAGGATGAGCATGATATAAAATTCACAGAAAATGACAGATCAAGAATACTGAGAATAGGGGACACTTATCAAGATGGCAGAGTAGGAGGACATGGAATTCAACCCCTCCACCCCAACAAAACATCAAAAATACAACTACATGTGGAACAATTCTCACTGAAAACTAACTGGAAACTGGCAGAAAGACTTCTGTACAGCCAAGACTGTAAGAAAGATCCACACATACTTGGGTAAGAAGGGAATAAAAGCAATCAGTTCTGGACCAATGCCCCTGGAGAGGGACTCAGGGGAAAAAGGAGAATATATGGGCAGAGATCTGCTCTGAGAAGTGAGCAGTGAGATCCACAGATTGGGCACTCCAGTCCTGGGACCTTACACAAGGGAGGCAGGCCCCCTTGGCTGGTTGGAGGACCACTGGGGCAGTGAGAAGCCTGGACACCACTCTTGAGGAGCAAGCCTACACTGGCTTGCCCTGAGGCAGGGCAAACAGCGCAGAGAAAGGACTGCTCTAGCGGCTGCTGAGATTTCTGCTACCACCTTGGTTTGTGCCCCAGGCCCAAACAAGCAAATGCCCCAGCCCTGCTTACTCAAAGTAACAGAGTGGCACTGGACCTAGGGTTGACACACCAGAGAGAAAACTGTACCCTGGGAGGCAGAGGCAATCTGGTTCTGGTTTGGGGATGGAGCTTGGGTGGGGCGGCTGTGGCAACAGAAATCTGTGCTTTTCTATACACTAATAATGAACTGTCAGAAAGAAAAAGCAAAAAAGCAATCCTGTTTAAAATTGCAGCAAGAAGAATAAAATACCTGGCAATAAACTTAACCGAGAAGGAAACTTAACCTTAAACTTCTCAGTTAAGTTTATTCCTATTCTGAAAACTATAAAACGTTGATGAAGGAAATAGAAGATGATTCAAAGAAATGGAAAAATACTCTGTGCTCTTTGATTTGAAAAATTAATATTGTTAAAATGGCCATACTACCCAAGGCAATCTATAGATTTTGTTCAGTTCATATCAAAATAGCCATGACATTTTTCACAGAACTAGAAAACATAATCCGAAAATTCATATGGAAACACAGAAGACCCCAAATTACCAAAGAAATCTTGAGAAAAAAGAACAAAGCTGTAGGTATCACCTTCCCAGACTTCAGACTATACTATGAAGCTACAGTAATCAAAACAGCATGGTACTGGCACAAAAACAGACACATAGGTCAATGGAACAAAACAGAGAGCCCAGAAATAAACTCATGCACCAATGCTCGATTAATCCACAATAAAGAGGCAAGACTATCAGGCACATGAAAAGATGCTCAGCAATTGTAAGCATTAGAGAAATGCAAATCAGAACACAATAAGATATTACCTCCCACCTGTCAGAATGGTGTCACCAAAAAGTCTACAAATAACAACACGTTGGCAAGGATGTGGAGTAAAGGGAACCACTGTACACTGTCAGTGGAAATATAAATTGGTGCAGCCACTATAGGAAACCTGTATGGAGGTTCCTCAAAAAACTAAAAATAGAACTACCATATGATTCAGCAATTCCACTGCTGGGTATATATTTGGAAAAAGAACAAAAATACTAATTAAAAAAGATATATGCATCTCAGTGATCACAGCAGCACTATTTGCAAGACCCAAGATATGGAAGCAAAACAAATGTCCATCAACAAATGGATAAAGAAGATGCAGTATATATATATATATATATATATATACAATGCAATATTACTAAGCCATAAAAAAGAATGAAATTCTGCCATTTGCAGCAACGTGGATGGATCTAGAGTATATTATGCTTAGTGAAATAAGTCAGACAGAGAAAGATAAATTCTGTATGATACCACTTATATGTGGAATACAAAAAATAAAACAAATGAATGTATATAGCAAAAGAGAAACATACAGATATAGAAAACAAGCTAGTGATTCCCAGTGCGGAGAGAGAAGAGGGGAAAGGAAAAACAGGGGTATGGGATTAAGAGATACAAACTACTATGTAAAAAATAAACAAGAATATATTATACAGCACAGGGAATTGTAGCCATTATTTTTTAATTGTAATAACTTTTAATGGAATATAATCTGTAAAAATACTGAATCACTATGCTATACACCTGAAACTAATATAATATTGTAAATCAACTAGACTTCAATTTAAAAACAAAGAATACTGAGAATGGAAATCATGTCTAGTATTAAAAGTTATCATTAATATACCAGATCCTGTACAAGTGCTTTATATACCTTATCTCACTTAAAATCACAGAATCTCTTTATAAGGTTAGTATCAGCCACATGAAGTAACAAGCCTCAGGCAGTTTAAGTAAATTATCTAAAGGTTTATATCCAGAAACTGGCAAAGCTGAATTTTAATTTCGGGCTTATGTGAGTGTGGCTTAATCACTAAACTACATTACCTTCAGTACTGACTGTAAGCTAAGACTGAGAATGAAAAAGGGCCAAAGGTACTTGTTAACTAAACAGTCATCTTTTAAAGAGCAGTTTGAGAATATTTACCAGGACAGAAGCTCAGTCACAAACAACTGAGATGTGACTGGGCAGTAGACAGTGCAGAAAGCGACAAGAAATTTAGCACTGAAATAAAGAGATAGTTTAGTTTGATAGGTTACTGGAGTAGAATGAGGAACATCTTACATTAAATGCCCTTTTTTTAATGATTAGGGAAACTAGAAAACTGCTGTGTGTTAACAGAATCATTTCACATTTGTGGTATAAGTGGTTCTACGGGTCACTGACTCAGAGATGAGAGCTGACACAATTGAACAGCAATTTATGCTCACTGATGCATCACTAGGAAATGACCTAAATTAGGTAGCCCTTGTTAAAAGTAATTACATACATGAAATTAAAGAAAGTGAAATGTTAAGATACTATATAGAAATCAAAAAGAATTGTACTAATCTGGTAGAAAATAATATTTGTATTTGTATAAGAAATATTAGTATCCATAAAACTCAGACTGTACCACCTCCTGGTATGGATGTATAATTTATAAGAATCTGAAAAAATACACATATTCTTATAAAGAGACCCAGGATGATGACTTTTAAAAGAAAATGGTAGATCCTTGATTTTATTTTTCTAATTCCAGGACATTAGTAATTTTACAACACACTGTGGTATATTATAGTAACATCATTCATAGCATGTCTGGCTAAGAGCCACTGTTGGGGCACTTGTGAGTAGATCTGTATAACTGATATTTTGATTGAAGATTCTAATTAATTTGACATCATTATTTGAACTTTGAAAGAACTAAACCTATTAGAATATAAGATAGGACACTGGTGTATTTTGCAACATTTCAACTGATATGGCCCTTAAAGATGTAAGGGAAATTTATTACTTATTAACATTTGTAATTTCATTTTCCTAATGCACAGAAGTACTTTTTCATGCTGTGGTAGTTAGCATCTAATTAAAGCACATAGTCATCTACTCTAAAACACTGAAAGAAATTTTTGACACAAATAATATATTTTTAAGACAATATTCAAGTATAAACATATACACAAAACACATTAAATGGTGGTCTAGGGGCAGGGTAAGGGAAAGGGTAGACACACACACACACACACACACACACACCCCCTTTGTCTAAGTGTGGTCGTATGATCAAGTTATCATCAATGGAATGAGAGTAGAAATGAAATGTGCACTCACTTGAGAGCCTCCCCTGCCCACAGGAAATTGTTTCTTTGGGTCTTCTATCCTTCCAAATATGAGGTCACCCAATTCTGATTATGTTGAAGAACACAATCATCCTGGGAAGACCAGAACAATATGAAAGAAGAAACGTGGGTCCCTAAATAATCTCATCAAACAGTACTGCTTTGGTAGTCTAGATTTGTCAGATTGTGATAGAGGGGGGAAAATAATAATTTATCTTATTTAAGCTACTGCACTGTTCTAAACTGGATCAGAACTCCAAGGGAACATGCATAAAGTGTATGTGCTTTGTCAGTTACCAACATTAATAGACAATATTCACATGCAGGCTAAAACTTCTGTACCACTGCCTAACACCAAGAAAGCATAATTGGAAGTATCACTGATTATGACAATTGCATCATCTTTTTGGAAAAGACTAAAAATTATTAAATAGTAAAACTCACCTAAAATCCTCTATTTTCCTTTTTAATTATATAAATTAGAAAAAGAAAATTCTTCTGCCTATTCCTTCAAGTATGTACCCCTGAGGCACCCATAGTTATCAGTTTGGTGTCTTCTCTCACCCAGGTCATAGAAGTCCATCTCCATGTAAAAACATATATACCTGTACATAATATATTTACAATATAGAATAATATGACACATAACATTCATCAACTTAATTTTTCATTTACAAAAATATCATGAATAGATTCCTAATCCAGTACATAGAGATCTACATTAATATTTTTGGGAAATGCTCCTTAGTATTCTATTCTATTCCTCTACTATATTTAGTCATTTACCATGGTCATTTAAATTGTTGCCAACACTTTGCTATTATTATGTTTCAATAAATTATACATAGGTAGATAACGTCTCTATGTATTAATGCTACTATTTTTGTAGCTAGAATCCTACAAGTATTATTATTCTGCCACGAACAAGCAAAATTTACCCCAAAATCTTGCCTCTAAGATGTTGGAACCAAGTTATAGACACATAATATATATGAATGTCTATCATCCACTCTCCTACCACCAAATGTTAGGTCTTCACCTTCAGAATGTAATTAACTAATTAAATAGTACTTACAACTGGGCAAGATCAGACACACACACGGTATCCATAAGTAAAAGTATAAGGAAAATAAATATACAAGTTCACTGAGATAAAGTTGCTAACAGTTGGGGTATGCTGTTACATAGATATATACACATATATATATGTTTGATATATACTTAACTTACCATCAAAAAGCAAACAATAGTTTTCTCTTTTTAACTTTTCAAAAGACATTTGGTGTAAATATTCTCCTTTTGTTCATATTGTTCATATTGATGCCTCTAGAAGCATCAGATGGTGTAATCTGGAGTTTACCCCATCACAGTAATTGAAATATGATTATATCCAAATTGCTTTCACAATTACTAAGGCTTGAATTCAATTATTTTGGTTAACATGAGTAGTAGCGGGGCACAACAACAAAAATAAATAATCTATGCCCTGCTGTTCATGGCAAGGAACCAAATACTACATAGGCACGAAGCTAATACAAAGGACATTAACTCTCAAAGATTCCCATTTGGAATTCTGTAATAAAAAATTAACATAAAATGAAGAAGTTGATCTTGACTAAAAATAACTTTATATTTCTCTGGTATATTTCTATTTTCCTCTTCTACTTTCTGTCTCTTTATTTGTGGGGTAGGGGAGCTAAGTGGTTCTTTTTAGAAAGAGTAAAAGAGAAATGGCTAGAAAACACAATCTAGTATAATAACTGAGAAAACTGAAGTGATGTTAAGGGAATGGGACTTTAAAAGAGAACACTTAGCGAACCTGACTTTCCCAAGATCTGAATTACAAAAATGGGAAAACCCAATGGAAAAGAGACTAGTGAAAATGTGTGCAATAAAAATGAAATACACAGTGTGTATCACCAGAGAAATCAGAACAATAATAAATACTCCGTGAAATGCAGGCTCTGTTATTCAGACATCAGAAGCCTTTATACCAAGTGGCAAATTCTTTAAATGAAATGGAGGCAAATCACACATAGAGGGTATTGTTCAATTTAAAAATTTATAAGATCCTTGATTTCTCACACAAAAGTAATACAGTGCAGAACAACACAAAATTACCATTCTGCCCTCATGCTATGCCTAAGGAGTACATTACTGGTAGGAAGACAGGTTTCAAATGATATCAGAGAAACGTATAGAGCAAATGTGCATACAAAATTTCCCGTTGTGCTTGTTTAATTAGATTCTGGTAACAGCAGCAAACAACAGTAAAGAAAGCATGGAAGCAGAGTGTTAATGAGATTCAAATAAATCAGATATCACTGGTGGGCTGCAGATAAAAGATAAGCCCCAGTATATCTGCATTTTAATCAGCCTGATCACAGTTTTGATGAATGTGCCAAAGGGACTGTTCATTGCTCTGTTTTCACAGTGATTGAAAGGCAACAAAAGGAACAGTTTTGATTCTCATACTTCCTGACAAGATGAGTCGCATGGGATTAATGCTGGAATTCACTAAAACTAGAATTCTAGCTAAGGATCATATTTCACTTGATATATGCATTACCATTTTATAAATGTGATACTTAGGAGCCTGGTTAGCTAATTAACTGATTTTTGACAATTGGGCAGAACCTGAGTATGTGAGTGTGGTGTGTGTGTGTTTGTGTATGATATGCATAAATATATACCTAAACATACATAAACACACACATAACACAATGAATGCCACTTTTCCAAGGAAAATATTCTGAACCATATACAACAAAATATCAATTTTGTTGTCACTGAATAAAAGCTAGAGCTTACAAATACAGTCGTTCTCATTATCTAACCATGCATTAGTCAAGTCTCTAGAATTATAAGGTTCATAAGAAGAAAAACTGTTTTATTAGGCAAATATTTACCAATGAATTATCTACTTAAAAATGAGTCTCCAGTAAATACTTACCACTTAACATTAAAATTTATTCAAGATGGATGTTGCCTGTCAATCTTTTACTGAATCTCGGATGCACAGAACATCTGACAGTATAGTGCAAATGCAAAAGAAAATGAGACCAACTTTACATTTTAGATCTTGAGAAAGATGCAAGATTTCTTGAGGTTGATGAAATTGTTGGAGAACTGCCCAAATCATCTACAAGGCATTGACATAGGAGTCTTTTTGAGAATTAAAATGGGTAAATAGTTGAAGAAGTTAATTTGACAACAATGTTTGACACTTCAAAAGAAAATTGTTTGAGGATCAAAAGATCTAAGACCTTTGAAAAAATGTTAAAGATCCTGAAATGTTCTTCTAAATAACAATTTTCTGAACATGCTTTAGAAGTGAAGATGAAACAAGAGATGCTTTATCACACCATCATATAATACCTTCAGAAACAAAATTTAATCACTAAATCCTTTATTCATGTTTTAAATATCTGTCCTATTAGGTCATACATGTAATTATAAATCAAAATTTTTGCTGAACACATGAAAAAGTAGTTTTTATAAATTAAGCTATATTTTAAAGATAATACTCCAGGCAAACTCTTTTTCACATTTTACTATGAATTTACCATTTAGTGGACCCTCTTTCAGTCATTTTTTAAAGAATAATATTTATCATTAGATAATAAATTCTATCTGTGCATATAAGTTTAAATCACTGTCTGAACTTATCTGATTGACTTCTTTAGGTTAAGATGTCAACCATTTTGTTAGGCTAGGCATGAATAAGACACAGCCGCCCTACAGAAGTTCACAGTTTATTGGAAAAGATATTCATGACAACAATAACAATATGCTATTGTGATAAGCAGAACAAGATTTGTAAATTCGAAAGTGATATGAAAGTGGATAATATGGGATTTTGGTGCACAGAAGACCACATAGATACTATTCGATACAGAAGCATGTTAAGTTGTGTTCTTTTATCTGTATCTGCTTTTCTTCATTGTGAAGATTCATTTCATAGGGATATGAGTACATGTGCTTATATATTTATATAATAGTTTACATTATCTACGCTTTCTTATATTTTAAGCCCATTTTTTTCTCTCTTTGCATATATAATTTACAGCTAACAATATCCCACCTCATTAAATCAGCTTGGAGAATTTAAAAGGACATCATAACTGCAATTCTGAAAGATTCCAGGATCAGAAACAGCTGTGTAAAAACATGCACTTGGTTAGAGAATGATAAAAAGAAAAAAACATAAAAATGTTAAAATGTTTAGATATAGACAGCTGCTTTGAAAATCTAATGTGAAGCTTTGGAAAATCTTGTTTTTTAAGATGGAAATGTAGCTGCTCATTTTAGGGGTGAACACACAATGAAATAAAACAAACAAAGACAATTAAATGAAAGGAATATCTAGTAGCAAGAGTAAACATGTGGTTGAAGACTTCCACGGAATGGTGGGTCTAGGCCCACAGTTGGTTTCATGGTGTTTGCCCTGTTCAAACAGGGCCTCATGCTTAGAGGGGCCCTTATGCTTGGTTTAAGGCTCTGCTGCCTATGTTTTGAAATTCTTTCTCATTTTAGACAGTGCAGTAACATTTTGCATGGGACCCTGTAATCATGTGTAAGGCAAAGCTGTTACATTTTTTTCAAATAAATCAGTGGCCAAAGTAAAACAGTGGTAATTCTTAAAAATTAGGTTAACAACTTTAAAGTTTATGCTTAAAAGTACTGCAATATTCATAACCTTCTTCACATGAGTTATTCTCTCTGAAAATGGGGATGTTTTCAAAGTTCTCACTCTTTCTCAAGCAAAGACACAATAGGGTATATAAGACTCAAAAACACAAAGGCAATCTGCTCATTTACTTGAGGTATTCTTTGGTTCCCATCTAAGTCTAAAAATGAGATTCTAAAACATTTTGATTTTAGGACTCCTTTATACTCTTAACAAATATTGCACACTCTTAATCTCTTAAAAGAGATTTTTGTTTTTGTGGGTTATATTTTAACATATTACTCTTTAATAATTCAAACAGAAAATTTAAAATACAAATTAGTTCATGTAAAATAACGAAATTATATTATGTGTTAGTAAAAATAACATTTTGTGAAAAACAAATATATTTTTTTCAAAACGGAATTTCTGGTTACTGCTATAGAATTTAGAGTTGGAAAGAGCATCACTCACACCCTTACAATAACAGCAACAATAAAACCCAGACTAAACTGAAATAATGACGTGTTTTATCAACCAATTACAGAGCAGAGCAAACAACTGGCCCCGAATCTAAGAAGAGACTAGTGCATGCAAAGAGAAAGGTGATATGAGTACTCACTGGGGGAAAACATAACTAGACACCAGTAAAATGTCTGTAAAATACAAGTTCTAGAAAATAGTGTTAAGTTCTTTGGGGCTGCAGAAATTGGAGAGATAGCCACCTACTTGTAGGCTCTCTCTCTGCAGACACCACTAGGCACACATAAAAATTTAGGAAGAATCCTACAAAAATTTTTGTTTTGGCAACCAGGGGGAGGGAAAGAGAAGCTATGAAGGCCGGACACAAATCTCTGCCTGAATCCTTTCACTATGTTCATTATGGCACAGAAGAATTAATAAGTTTGGAGAAGGGCACTGGTGAAAATACAAAGCAGTTGGGGGAAGGAAACAGAATGAAACAATCCTGAGGGAGGGGCAAAAGAATGAACAGGGCCCAAAACTACAGCATGGCAAGGGGCAGAACTGTAAAAATCACATTCACAAGACCCAGGGTCACTGTGACTGTGGAAGACTGAAGCTTCAGAAAAAAACAGAGACTATCCTCTCTTTTCCCCCTGCCCCACTAGTCTGTATCACCAAGCTAACAAGTTTCCATTCATAAATGGCTGCTGAGTAAAGAATCAGAAATAAATAAGCACAAAGAGATTTAACTCAGCTGTCATGCCTAAAGTCCAACAGACAACAGACATTATTCTGGCAAACCAACCCCTACTGTGAACAACAGGTATGGCTGCAGGAATTTTTTTTTTTAATTGGAGTATAATTGCTTTACAATATTGTGTTACTTTCTGCTGTATAATGAAGTGAATCAGCTATATGTATATATATATCCCCTCCCTCTTGGACCTCCCTCCCACCCACCCCCCATCCCAGCCATCTAGGTCATCACAGAGCACAGGGCTGAGCTTCCTGTGCTATACAGCAGGTTCCTACTAGCTGACTATTTTACACATGGTAGTGTATTTATGTCAACCCTAGCCTCCCAATTCATCCCATCCTCCCCTTCCCCCTGTGTCCACACGTCCATTCTCTACATCTGAGTCTCTATTCCTGCCCTGCAAATAGATTCATCTGTACCACTTTTCTATATTCCACATATATATGTGTTAAAATACAATATTTGTTTTTCTCTTTCTGACTTACTTCACTCTGTACGACAGACTCTAGGTCCATCCACATCTCTACAAATGACCCAATTTCCTTCATTTATATGGCTGAGTAATATTCCATTGTATATATGTACCACATCTCCTTTATCCATACATCTGTCAATGGACATTTAGGTTGCTTCCGTGTCCTGGCTATTGTAAATAGTGCTGCAATTAACATTGGGGTACATGTGTCTTTTTGAATTCTGGTTTTCTCAGGGTATATGCCCAATAGTGGGATTTGAAGTGTATGGTGCACAGATCTTAAACACATAGTAACAAATCTCAAACCCAGCCCAACTCCTAGCTAGATTAACTCAAACCCCAGCATTAAGGCCTAGCAGAAAGAAAGTCATGTCTGTTCCAGGTAGAAAATCTATTTACCTAATTTTCTACTGTCCTATCAAAGTTTCACCTTTCAATAAAACTGTAAAAAATATTAAAAAGCAAGCAAAAATAACACAGTTCTAAGATACAAAGCAATCATCAGTACCACATTCATATATGAGAGATGCTGGAAGTCTCTGAAAAAAAACTGAAATAACTAACTTGTTAAAAAAATCTAATGGAAAAGGTAGAAAACATGCAAAATCAAATGAAAGATGAAACCTGTAAGAAAAGTTCAAATATAAATGCTAGAAATAAAAGCCACAGCAACAAATAAATAATGTCTTCGGTACACTTTTCAGAAGACTCAAAACAGCTGAATGAAGAATTAGTAAACTTGGAAATTAGTCATTAGAAATAAAAGCAAACAAACAATGACAGAAAGAAGGAAAAAAAGAATGAAAGAACAAAGAACAGAGCATCCAACAGCTGTGGCACACCATCAAACCGTCTACTGCAGACAAAATTGGAATTTCAGAAAGCAAAGGTGGAGAGACCATGGCAGAAAAGTATATTTGAAGAAATGGTCATGCTTTTCCCAAAATTTATGTCAGACACCAAACTAAGAATCCAAAAAGCTCAGAGAACTCCAAACAATGTAAATATAAAATCCCCCCCCCCACAAAAACATACAAACCTAAGTATATCATATCCAAATACTGAACAGAAAAACCTTGAAAAAAGTTTTAAAAGAGACATATTACAGTGCAGGAACAAAGACAAGAATTATAGCAAATCTAATAAAAACACCATGAAAGGCAGAAATCAACGGAGTAGCAGCTTTAAAATGTTGAGAGAACAACAGACAAGGAAAAAAAAAAACCCACCAAGTAACTAAAAACCCAGAATTCTATAGAAGCATACGTCATTTTATTACTCTTTGCTTTACTGCACTTCTCAGATATTGCGTTTTTTAACAAATTGAAGGTTTGCGGCAACTCTGCATAGAACAAGTTTATAAGTGCCATTTTCCCACAGCATTTGCTCACTTCATGTCTCTATGTCACATTCTGGTAATTTTCGCAATATTTCAAACTATTTCATTTGTTATAGTGATCTGTGATAAGTGATCTTTGATGTTACTGCTATGTCTTCCTGAAGGTTCAGATGATTGTTATTAGCAATAAAGTATTTTTTAAGATATGTACATTATTTTTATACATAATGCTATTACACTCATAGATGACAGTATAGCATAAACATAACTTTTATATGCACCGGGAAAACAAAAAATTTATGCAACTTCCTTTACTGTGATATTCACTTTATTTCGGTGGTCTGGAACTAAACCTGCAATATCTCTGAGGTATGCCCATATACAGTGAAAACTGTGAAAAATGGAGGAAAAAAATTCTCTGACTAAAAACGAACAAAAGCAACTAAGAGAACTCAGTACTAGCTGTGTTAGTTTTCTACTACTATGTAACAAATTATCACAAGTGCAGTGGCTTAAAATAACACAAATGAATTTTCTAACAGTTTACATGGCTCTGTAGCCTGGTTCAGCATGGCTGAGTTCTCGGCTCAGGGTCTCACACAGCTGAAATCAGTACCTTGATCAGGGCTGCTATCTCATTGGAGGATTCTTGTCCTCTTCTATTCTCATTCACATTATTGGAAAATATCACTTCCTTGTTGTTCCAGGACTGAGGTCCTCATTTTCTTGCTGGCTGTTGATCAGCGACTATTCTCAGCTCCTAGAAAATGCCCATCATTCCCTGCTACAAGGCCCACTCCACAGCAATGAAATTTGTTTCTTCAAGGCCAGAAAAAGAATATCTCTGCGACTCTGAATCTCTGACTACCTCTGTTTCTAACTTCTGGAACAGATTTAAAGGGCTCATAACATAAGGTCAGGCCCATCCAGATAATCTCCCTCTTGGTAAATCAAAGACATGATTAGTAACCTCAATCACATTGGTAAAATTCTTTTCCATGTCATAGAACATAACCCCCAGAAGATATTACTTATATTCACAGGTTCCACCCACACTCAAGGGGAAAGAATTATGCACTATGCATACTCCAGGTGGTGGGAATCAAAAAGTCACATTTGGTAGTATCTCCACTGATCTCATCATAGTCTTTCAGTACTGGGAAGCTACCAAGCTTAGATGGTAGGAAAAAGTTTTCCAAAATTCTAATTTTACCTTGACAACTCAAATTTTCTCTCTAAATAAATATTGTCAGTTTACTTGAAGTGGCAGACCCAATTTGTTCTTTTGCAAGAAAATATCTGCCAAATAGCAAGTTTTCATAGTTTATTTATCAGTTATTCTTTCAAGTAAAATGGTGTTACAAAACAATAGAGGCTATTTTGGCTTGCAACTCAATCAACTGGTACTTTTTCCTCTGAGAACCATCATACTTCAGTATGCAGCAGAAGTGCTAAATTCGTACATCCTATTTTGTCACACAGACACACATATAGAAACACTCAGGTGTTGAGATTTAATAATAATACATTTGACTATTTCATCATGGGCACTTCAGTTGAAACTTACTTTTTAAATTTGTAGTTCATGACAGTAGAGCGTATAGTGACTACTAGTAAAGTTTAGTGCATTATTTAATTTATGCTAAGGTGGCAGGAATTTTTTTCTTCCATTGCTTTTGCACCATCGGTGCAAATTTCAACACACTTAAAAGGCAAATAATGCCTTAATATTCCTATGAGAATAATTTTGAACTTGCAGAGCTCCTGAAATGATTTCAGAGACCCTGTAAGTCTGCAGACCATATTTAAAGAACCACGGCTGGATTTTATGAATAAATTACATATGAGCAGGCTACGTCCTCTGAGAAATAATTTCCTGTTTCTAAATTAACCTTCTATAGAGGGACTACACATCTTAGTTTGCCTGGTATATCACTTGCTCATTTATCTGTTAACTCATCATAATGTTTATAAGGTGACTTTTTTTTTTAACATCTTTATTGGAGTATAATTGCTTTACATTGTTGTGTTAGTTGCTACTGTATGGGGATATATGTATACGTATAGCTGATTCACTTTGTTATAAGGTGACTTTTAACAGTGCCCCAATACAGAAAATAAATTATATGCTCCTCTCATAATGTATAGTAGACATCATTTATGTGGATAAAAACATGGTATAAAATACATATTCTACAGCAGAGACACAGGAGAGTGTCCTCCATAAGTCATTTCACCTTACAGAGATAAATGCATGGGTTTGTTCCCAAGTAAAACTTTGTATTGGATTACACCAGATTACGAGCATGCATTCCAAACCTGTAGACCAAGCACGTAGACCTGAGATCCCTGGATGGCTGTTGCATTATTTTCAGGGTCTGAAAATTTATGTGTCCGTCATACATTCTTTGGAAATTGAATAAATTTTACAGATAAGTACCATTATTTTAAAAATAATATAATTTATCATTTTTAAGATACACTTTTATTTCTTAGATAGTTAAGGAAAATTACTGCCAATTAAAACAGGAACTGTGTTATTGATTGTAAGACAAAGCCCATTTTCATTCACACATTAAAACGTGGGGAAATGTTTGTCTTAAAATTGATAAAATGCAGTATAATATTGCTACTTTGCATATGGCCAACACATGAATAAAATGACATTACTGAATCTCAAGATTACACTTTATAAATATCCTTACATTCAAGCTAAATATGTACCAGTATATCAATTGTCCTGTGTAAGTCTTCACAATCTCTTCTGAGATTATAATTTAACAAGTTTGGATGTTGTGCACTATCTTTCAATTTTTTACCACTTTTAGGTCATATATGTTTGTAATTTTAAAATATTTTTGTGTGTGTGGTAATTTCTGAATTTGAATTTTTGTAGAAGTGCTTTAATCATAATTGTTTCATTTACTTACTCTCATCTTACCGATTTATAGTGAAAGTGCTATGGTTCCAGAGCCCTTCCCAAAGATAATATTCACTCACTTTGATTTATGAATACTTATTTAATAATCCATTCAAGGGTGTTTAGTTAGGCACAAAATTGAAATAATTCTACAATTAATGCTTATAGGGAAAGTTCACTTGAACAACTCAGTATCTTTCCTTACTTGAAATTAGAAGGCACACACTTGGCTCTCAAGCCTAGTATACAGAAATAAAAAGACATTATAAAGTCTTTAATGCATATATAGTTAAATTTAGCTGAAGATTTGAAAGAGAATCCTTATCTTTTCTTGGGCTATGGTTTCATCAGTATCATTCAAAACAAAAGAGTCCTCATTCTTCCATGAAATACAAAAGTATATACTTTTGTCTTTTATTGCTTTTGTTGGGCTGGTAGCATCATAGCACCTTCTGTAGGTTACCCACAGGGGCCTTCTTGAATACCCAGATCCCGGAACCAAGAACATTACATCACAAATGTTAGCACCCCTTAGAGGTCTCCTGTCCACCACGAGTTGGGGCAGTAAACCATAGTGGAAGGAGATTTATATACTTCCCCATTCCCAGTAGGGACCTCACATTTTTATTTTGCAATGGGCCCTACAAAATACATAGCCTGTCTTGGGAACAAAATGTTAAGTTTTCATATGTTCATTACCTTGATTGTGACAATGTTTTCATGGGTGTATTCCTGTCAAAACTTACCAAATCACAGACTCTTTAAATATGTGCAAATTATTGTATGGCAAATATGTTTCAATAAAACTGTTAAACAAAATCCAAGAGCAATGAAAAAATAGGTCAGTTTAATTCCAACTGATAAACCTGTATGTAAACGTCTGGTTCTACACGTAATTTAGATAAAAGAAGAATAATATTGTCTCCACACCCTTGGAAGGAAAACAACTGGCAGCACCTTATCAACAAAGATGGGCTTTGCACGTATCAAACACATAACACAGGAAAAATTACTTTTCATTTTATATGCACATGCTAAAATAAAATGGTAAATTTATAAGACTAGTTTGCACTTGGATCAGGCAACACTATAAAGCCACACTGGCGTTGTTTCAAATCACTGCAAAAGATTTTCTGGCTGGAAACTTGGTTAGATTAAAAGGAAGGAACCAAGTATGAGGGAAATACAGTTTCTCTGAAATAAGTAATTCCAAATGTGTGTGTTTCCAAAAATCTAAAACACTGAAGTCTTCTTGTTCTCCCACTTATCTGTATGCCAGTCAGAATAAATAAATTATTATCAGAATTTCATTTTGTTATCTTCTCTATCTCCTATTATGAGGACGTCTTATCTTTAGGCTGGGAGATCCGGAATTTCACTTCCTAGCATCACACTGGAATTAATCTGGTATTGTTATGGTTGACCATGGCAGCATCTTGTTACCTCCAAATAGTTTCTTACTATGGCCGCCAAAGAATGGTGAGATTATCCAATTTAAAATTGAAGAGGGGGAGCTGTCAATATGTACTACAGAATATTAAACATCAGTTTAAAATAATAAGATGGATTCTCTTGACACAGTATTACCAAGACAGAATATAAATGATATATATTATATATCATGTACATAGAACATGTATTTAATAATAATAAAGAACCAGATAATCAAAAAGTAGCTGCTGGATGATGCCATTTAGATTATCTTTCTATGAGTTCATTATGTATATAAATGCATAAAAATATTCACAAAAAATTGATAAAACAATTATCCTTTAAGAGGTGTCTTAGACTGGGGGAGTAGCCAAGGAGAATCATTACACTGTTTAAGTTGTTTGAATTATTTTACAATGAGAACGTTAATATTTATTATGTGTATTTTAAAATGATTTTCAAAATTATACATGAATGTGCTTTAAAAAAAGGGAAGCATTATACAAAAAAAAAAAAAAAAAAAGAAAAGGCAAACATCAGAATCTTCCACAATTTAGAGTTCACATCAGAATCTTCCACAATTTAGAGTTCTTACTGTCAGTACAGGGATGAGCAGCAAAGAATATACCAGAGCTATAACACAAGAAAACTAATGAAAGACTTATCAGGGATGCTGGATAAGTATTCTAACCAAAAGGGAAAAAAAATGTGCCATGAATTCAGAGTCACTTATTAAGGAAAAGCAGTATGTGTTATAAAGGGGACATTTATGCCTACAGACTTCCTGTCAGTCCACAGTGAGAGTACAACTAAAAGAAATTTCCTCTAATCTTCCTCCATGGCAGAGAAGAATTTAGTGACTCATTGGAAATAACATTTGTTGAATGCACACCAAATTCTAGGTGTTGTGCTAGGCAGAGGGATTCAAAATATATGGGATATCTAATTGCTGTGATAGAATAATGGGATGCCTTGATTGAATTATTCCAATTTTCCCATTATTATAAAACACACTGATTTGACTGCCTAAAAGTTACTGCCCTATATACATTTTCAAGATTGCTTCATTGATATTTGGATATAAACTAAACACAAGAAAAAACGGGATTGCTATTGATACATTTCTAGATTTTTGTGTTTAATATTTATTTAACACATTTTCCAACTAAACCATGAACACAGATATATTGTTTCATTCCTAACTTTCTCACTCAAACAGATGGTGGTGTAGAGCTATTCTAGAACTCTAACAGGATTGAGGCAAAGTCTCTAAGCAAAATTATTTTAGCCTCTGTGCTTAGGGCTCATGTCTTTAATACTCCATTGGATCTAAAATAGAAGATCAAAGAGAAAACCAGAGAAGCTCACCCAAATGTCAGAATTGGTTGTACTTATAGTTAACATGCAAAAGTGGACAGACTTGCATGATATTATCATCAGGATACTAAATTAAATGCTGCTTATGACTGCATACATAATCAAATGAAAATAAATATTAACGATCATATTTAATCTGAATACCTTTAATATTTCTAAGCCCATACATAAAGAAGTCACATCTTTAGTGTTTCAGAAATGTCAATAATTTTGTGTAAATTTATGTTAACTGTGCAGTTTACAGCACATAAACTAGATACTCACTGATATCCTACTCAAGTTGAAATTTAACACATGTTAAATTTGTATGTCCCCTCCTACAGGCCTAAAGTATATGACAAACTTTTGTATGTCAAGTTAACCACACAGTCCATTTTAAAGGGAATAAACTGCAGAGACAATGCTATTTTGATTGTTTAACAAAATTTAAAAAGATGCTTTTTCCCCAAAACAAGCTGGTTAAAGATTTATATTGGATAGCAAAAGTGCTCTCAATTTTAGTTTTTTTCATCATTTGTCATAATCCAAAATTGGAGCAGGATTTGAAGAATGGTACAATTAAGAAAACAAATGAAAGTATGGCATCTAAATCGAAAGGAAAGAGGTAAAAATGTCTCTATTTGCAAGTGACATAATAGTATATATAAAAAGCCCTAAAAACTTCACCATAAAACTGTCAAAACAAATTCAGTAAGGTTGCAGGATACAAACTCAATATACAAAAATTAGCTGTGTTTCCATGCATACCAATGTTCATTGCAGCACTATTTACAACAGCCAGGTCATGGAAGCAACCTAAATGCCCACAGACAGACAAATGGATAAAGAAGATGTGGTACATATATACAATGGAATATTACTCAGCCATGAAAAGGAACAAAATTGGCTCATTTGTAGAGATGTGGATGGGCCTAGAGACTGTCATACAGAGTGAAGAGTGAGCAGCCCATGTATATTGGACCAGAGTCCTTCATTCCTGAGTATCCAGAAGAGAGCACATGCCGTTCTTAATTGTACTTATCAAAAGTAAACCGTTTTCAACTTCCATTGGTTCAGCCAGGAGCCTGGGAAAGGACTTGTATCTTTGACTTTAATTCAATCAAGCCAGAAAGAGCAGGCAGACAACAATTTTAAAGAACTGTTTGGAAAAGAGAAGTTTTAGTATTTTATATATCTCAGCCTCCCACCCTGGAGATTTAGCCACCTACTTTTGTGCTTTGCAGCACAGTGCTCTCCTAGCACCTGCAGCCTGTCCCACAACTGGCAGCTGGACCTCTTGACAGGGGTCTAGCCTTGAGGGTGGGAATGAAGGTGTTTTCTTTATCTATAGAGGGAATTTTCTTAAAATCTCTGTCTCCAAACAGAAATTAAGAATAATACACCACTCCCTTATGTGATGAATCCAAATTTATATTGAATTAAATTTCCTTTTGTTACCATTGGATGTTCATTCCTCAATGCAGATTGTGCTCATTTGGGGTCTATTTGCCCAGATTCCTTCCATTGTCTACCCTTCAGGTCAGAGGGCAGACCCCTTTGTGCTCAGGCTCCCAGTCCAGGAAGCAAGTTTTCACCAAGTTGTACCCTCACCAGTAGTGTTTTCCTTATTGGTTCACGGTCTTCATGGTATTTTCTATATCTGTATACCACTTATACCATTATTTACTAATTTAATATTAAGCTGGTTTTTATATTAAATAGACTTTAAAAATGACTATGCAAAAAAAAAATCAGCTGTGAATGCTAATTTTTGAACTATGAGAAAGAGAAATTTAAAAAATTTACAATTTACAATTGCATCGAAAAGAAAAAAAAAAACAACACCAGGATTAAATTTACACAAGGACACATGCAACTCATAGTTATTATATAATATTCCATTAAATAAAATATTCTTGCCTTCATTTTGAAAAAAAAAAAAAATTAACCCAAGGAGTTGAAAGATCTCTACATTGAAAAATATAAGACACTGATGAAAGAAATTAAAGACAACACAAATAAATGGAAAGATATTCCAGGCTCATGGGTTGGAAGAATTAATACTGTTAAAATGGCCATACCGCACAAAGAATGTAGTACTATGTACTACAGATCTAATGTAATCCCTACCAAAATTACAATGGTAGTTTTCACAGAAATAGAAAAAACAATCCTAAAATTCATATGGAACCACAAAGATCTCAAATAGCCAAACCTATCTTGAGAAGGAAGATCAAAGCTGGAAGCATCATGTTTCCTTTCCTGATTTCAAACTACCTTACAAAATTAAAGCAATCAAAACAGTATGACATTGGCATAAAAACAGACACATTCAATGGAACAGAACAGAGAGTCCAGAAATAGAGCATGTACATATATGGTCAATCAATTTACAACAGAGAAACCAATAATATAAATGGGGAAAAAACTGTATCTTCAATAAATTGGGGAAATTGGACAAACACAAAAGTATGAAATTGGACCCTTCTCTTACACTGAAGACAAAAATTAACTCAAAATTACTTAACGACTTGAATGTTAAGATTTGAAACTATAAAACTCTTAGAAGAAAACACAGGGGGTTACCATTGGTCTTGGCAATGATTTTTAGGCTTTGACACCAAAAGAAAAGGCAAGAAAAACAAAAATAAAGAAGTGGGACTACACCACACTAAAAAGCTTCAAAGGAAACCATCAACAAAATAAAAAGGCAACCTACAGAATGATAGAAGATATTTGCAAACCATATATCTGATAAGGGGTTGGCATCCAAAACATATAAAGAATTCATATAACTCTATGGCAAAAACAAACAACCTTATTTAAGAAATGGTCAGATAAACTAAAAAGACATTTTCCCAAAGAAGACATACAAATGACCAACAAGTACATGAAAAAGGTTCTCAATATCACTAATTATCAGGGAACTTAGAATCAAAATCACAAAGGGATATCATCTCACACATGTTAGAATGACTATTATCAAAAAGACAATAGCAAGTGTTGACAAGGAAGTAGAGAAGAGGGAACACCTGTACACTGTTGGTAGGAATATAAATTGGTATGGTCACAATGGAAAATAATATAGAGGTTCTCAAAAAATTAAAAATAGAACCACCATCCACCAATCCCACTTCTGGTTATATATCCAAAGGAAATGAAATCACTCTCTTGAAGAGATACCTGCACTCCTGTGTTCACTGCAGCATAATTCATAATAGCCAAGAGATGGAATCAACTGAAGTTCCACCAGTGGATGAATGGATAAAGAAAAGGATGTGTGTGTATATATATACATATATATATAAATATACACACACACATATACATATACATATATATATATAATATATACACACAATGAAATATTATTCACCCATAAAAAAGAAGGAAATCCTGCCATTTGCAACATGGATGACCCTTGAGGACAGTATGCCAAATGAAATAAGTCACCCAGAGAAAGACAAATACTGTGTGATCTCACTTACATTTAGAATCGAAAATAACCAAAGTCATAGAAACCAAACAGCTTGGTGGTTGTCAAAGTTTGGGTGGGGTGGGTGATATGGAGGAGTAGGTCAAATGATACCAACTTCCAGTTATAAAATAGATAAGTTTTGGGTACATAATATACAGCATGTCGATTATAGTTAACAATATCGTATTGTATATTTAAAAGTTGCTAAGAAATTAGATCTTAAAAGTTGTCATCACAGGGACAAAATGTGTAATCATGTGAGGTGATGAATGTTAACTCTACTTATTGTGGTAATCATTTCACAATATATACATACTCAAAAGATTATGTTGTACACTTTAAACTGATATAATGTTATATGTCATTTATATCTCAAAAAAGTGGAAAAATGAAAGATGACAATGAAAGTGGTCTTCAGGTAATTTCTAAACAAACAACTTCCACCAAAAACAAATGAATATATAATACATAAACTATGTGTTCCAAGTAAGATGACAAAATTTTATTTAAGATAAATGAACAAGAAAGTATGTCTCTCAGTCTTATCCTTAAAAGAGTAAATTTATTACTCCACAGCTATACATATTTCCATCTTTTTTTAAATTGTATTTCATCCTTATCATCTATATATACACATAATTATATTAAATGAGAACATGAAATCAGAGGTAAAAAATGTGACTAAATTTAAAAAATCATTGAATGAGTTAGAATAAAGGCCTTAAAGATGAAAAAAATATATTTAAATGTTGCTTAATAATGTCAAAAGTTCATTGTTGCCTCAGAAGAAATGAAAGTGTAACCAGATGAAGAGAATTCATAAGTTTCTGAACAAATCACTACTGAAATAAATTCTTAAAAGGAAAATAATGAAATATGCTTTAAATTAGGAAGCTTTCATCAAAATGTATTATACCAAAAACAGTAAAATAGAGCATGAGATCCAAAATCTTACTTTAAAAAAAGGTGAAAATAAAAGTTGATGCATAAATTGTGACCCACTCTTTACAGGTATAAAAGAAAAGAAAATGGCTAAAGCAATTATCAACCCCATTTTAAATAAGTTCAGTAAAGGTGTGAGTTCAACAGAATGAAAGCACTGGAAATGCAGGAATGTAAAGTCACTGGGAAACCGACTGGAGTTTCAATGGCTAAGAAGGAAATCAATGCACATATTTTTAAATGCATTATTGTTTTCATGCATTATAGCATCTTTCAACAATTAAACTTTTTCCCAGCAAAGTAAATGATACCCTGAGGGCTTACCACGGTTAATATACCTTTAGAAACTTAGCAATTCTCTTTTTCTCAGCAATAACGTTTTGAAAATTACTGGTTTTTTGTGTGTGGAAAGCACTTTACACATATTAGGTCATTAATAAAAGTACTCCTATGGGAAATAAGTGAAACTTTTTTTTTAAGTTAGATTTGAACACTTCTTGTAAACATGCACGCCTACAATACAGTGAAATAGACACACATTACAATTTTTAAAAATCATTATTATTGCTACCTCATTTGTTGGATTATTTGGAATAGTGTGTCTATAGATATTACTCTAATAAAGGCAAATAAATATTTTCATTCAAAGCTCAACTTGGAAACATGAGAAGCTCAGCTGGGATTTACATAGCTAGAGTTCTAATTAAGAGCATGTCCTGAACATGCTGCTATTTTATTTTAATAGAAAAAGTTCAACTGCATAGACTTTTATAAGGTTTAGAACGTTGATTGAAAATGTTGTCTTCATATTTTCTACTGGTTCCTTAATATATGTATTGATACTTGATAAAAACATAGTAAGATATTACTTACTCTTTACAGCAGGCATTCTTTGACCCTATTACAGGCAATAAGGGCAGCGAGATCTCAGGATTTCACTGAACAGTTTTAAAGCAATAGACAAAGTAGTTTCATTATCACATGCTCAGTTTTCTCTTGTGAGTCTTAGGCAGTTCTTTCACTGTCCTTATTGCAGTCAATTTGTTATTTTAACTGTTTTTCTCTGAAGTCATGTTGTTTCATTGAGATCCTTGGTCTGTCTTGACTCTCAGGGTACCCTTTAAACTAAGTCATCCTGATGGGTCTATGAGACGGGAATTACTCACAAAAATCAATTTGAAGACAACAAAAATATTTAGTGTGGTATCTGAAATAAATATTACTTTATGTTGAGACACCCATCCCTAAAGGGCAGGAAGTAATATAGTCCAAGTAATATGTTATTGGTAAATCTTAAATAAGTTCTATCTTCTCATGGGTTGAGAGGCCAGATTGCTTATGCTTCATGAGAGCCAAGCGCTTGTCTCAGGAACATTAAGGATGAGCTTTTGTCCAGAAGGACCTTTTCACAAATACTGGTATTTTTGTAGCGTATCTTATTTGTTTAACTAAAACATATCTATTTTTCCAGTGTTTCTTAAGATTGATATTGTGATCAGATTTTCTCTTGCTCAAGCATACTGCCCAAGGCAAATAGCATCACTTCTAGTAACAACTTTTTGGATTATGAATCAAATCCAATCCCAGAGAAAGGTTCGTGGGGAGCAGTCTGATAGCAGAGCAGAGCAGGCTCTCTGTAAAATGAATTACCCTTAAAGTTTTTTGTCTTCTTTTAGTAATTTACTCATTATAACCTGGGATTGTTTTCAAATTTCAATTGTTTTACTATAAACATCAACAAAATGTTGTTTAGTCCACAACAGAACCCAAATCCACTTCTTTGGTAAAAATGTTTAACAAATGTGTGTTAGGAACAACTGTACACATTTTAAACCCACTGGGTCTTGATCTTATTTAAAAAATAATGCGGTTGACTTAAATCATCATCAATGTGTCTGATGTTGTTTATCAACATGATCAAGCAATTTTACCTATTTTCTATATGATAATATTCAGGACAGTTTCTTAAAACAATTTAGAAAGCAGAAGCTTTTGTTTCCTGCAGAGAATGAATAGTTCTCTTTCCTATGTGAGAAATTTTAAAAATGGAAATGACTATGAAGGACAAATAACAAAGAGCCATGTTCCCACTACTGCAGGTTTACCTTAAACATTTGGTTATATTGCTCCCTGCCATTTTGAAAATAGAAAATAGAAACATAAATTATAACTGATTTAGTTGAAGTTCTCTTCACTCAGTCTCCTTAGCTCTCCTTCTCTCCAAAAGAAAAGTACTATGAAAAATGTCATGCATATCTCTCCATCCCAATAGTTTTATATTTATAAACAGATATGATTTTCATAAACAATGTATTAGTCGTTTTATACGTTTTTTAAATAAACTGTATTCTTCTTTTTCAATCAATCAGCATCTTCTCTTCACCTACATTCTGTTTTAGAGATCTATCTATATTGATATATAAAGACATAATTCATTCATTCTTTTAAATCCTTGCACAATGTTATTTTGTTTAAAAATTATTACTGATAAATATTTAAATTGTTTCCTGGCTTTTAGAGTCAAAATATGCTGCAAGAAACACCCTCATAATTGTCCTTTTACAACACGTGCAAGAGGAAATTTTGTAGAAGAAAATAAATGAAGGTGATGTAAATATAAATATAGTATTATTCTACATGAAAAGAAGAGAATTATCTGAGGTTCAAACTTAAAATTTAATAGTTCTGTTAGCTAGTCTGTTTTTAAAAAATCTTTATCTGACACATACAAAGAAGTATCTGCTGTATTACCTTACATTTTCTTGAGTGAACACTGCCACACACATTACCCTATGGTGGGCCTTTCCCATCTGTAGCAACAAAATACTAATAAATCACAATACCTGAGTGATTTTCAAATTTGAAAACATTTAGATAGGTACACAATGGGTTGGAAATGACACACACAAAAAAACAATAAAGACAAGAAAGAGAGAAATCCCTTTTCGACCAGTTTGAGCACACTAGATTGAAAGAAACTATGTGCGTGCACACACACACACGTATACACACACACAGTAACACAGTAAGAATCCATTAAATAATAGTATGAGTCTTTTAATAAGAAGAATAGGAAATTGGCCAGGACTACAAGAATTGATTCACAAACAGATAGAAAGGTAAAAAGGCCTTTTCCAAGCTTAGACATCTGTGGAAAAATATTTGAGCTGCCTACTAATTATTAATTAATTAAAATTATATTTGTTACATTTTGCTTAACATTTCTTGTTCCAAGGACCATTGATACAATTTTTGAATTAATTGTAATTATAAATCAGTATTCCTCAATTGAGAGGAAAAAAAAGCAAATGATCGAAAACTATAAACATAATTTGAGTGTCATAAATGTGCCCAAACTCTATCGCTGCCCAGAAAAAGATCACAAAATAGAAGGAAGCAATACATATACACACAGAGAAGAGATCTCTGCATTTTCCACGTACAAGGGTTAGTGAGGGATGATGAACAGAGACCTCTGGTAAAGAAAAGCTAGGTCCAGGTGTGAGTGTGTGAGGGAATGAATATGTGTATGTGCGTGTGGGAGAAATTACTGGTGAGGAGGGCAAGGCAAGAGAAACAAATGAATAGCAAATACCAAGCAAAATCACAGCACTTACTGTGCTGAGGAATTCCATGTAAAATAGTACTGGTGAAAAGAACTGGAAATGCAGTAATACGACAGAAAAATCTGCAGTTGGATTAAAACATAGGAACTCTATATTATGATTAAATGAGAACGTGAGTCAGAAGTGCTGCATAAACTAGACCAGAATTTTTTTAATGTTCCTTCTTATACTACATTTTTATATGAAAAGTGAAAATATTTTAACATTTGTACACTGCTGCCTAAAAACGTTCTGCTATTCTCTAAATATTTTATCTTACTTTCTTCATTCATAAAATGAGAACAAAATTAGTATTTATTTCAAGTTTCTTGAATAGAATTGAGTTTATACATGTAACACTCATAGAATTGTTCATGGCATATATTAAGCCTCAATTAAGTAAACAGAATATTAACAGAAATACAGACACTGGAAGAATATAAAACAAAATACTAACAGATTTTGTCCCTCTCTGGTCATATTCTGTTTTTTTGCTCCAACATCATATCTTTTGGTATTTTATATTTTCTAATTTTGTCTTAGTTTTGACTATTCTGATATCCCATCAAAAACATGTTCCTGTATTTATAATATTTTTATCATTTAACATTTTTCCATTAATAAGATTTTTAACAACTACAAAGAGTAGAGTGGGAGAGCTGTTGAGTTGAAATGGTAATTATTTCCCTCTTTTATTATTGCTCTAGAGTTGGGATCCTACCTCCATACTTGTCAATACCTTCTATTCTTCATACTTTTCCTGAATCCAAGCCAATGATCATGGGAAAATATTGTGTGAGGTCTGTTTTGTTTCTTCTTTTCATCATTCCTTCCCTTACCTCCAACTTTTTGATTTATACTATTGTCATTGTCTTGATTTTGCTTTTGTTTTTTCTCTAGATTACGAATCAGACAACACTTTGCCTGGTTATATTTATTAGAAAGAAAGAATTCATCTATTTAGAATTCTGGTGTATTTTCTAAATAAAAAAGTTCCAAAGATGATAGGTGACAAATGCTAGAATCATGGCAGATTTACCAAATAATTCAGTTCATGGACAAAGGTCAGAATATTGATGGGAAAACTGCATTGATGGGTTGACTGGTTGCCAAAGAGAATGAGGGAGGAATACTCTGAAGTTAACTTAGCTCCTCACACAGTAGTCATTTCTCCTTATCTCTTGCTTGGCATAAAAGTGAGTAAAAAAGGTAAAATTTTAAAATTCCAACCTACTCACACTTATTTATATCTTTAATTTGTTATACATATACTTTCCACTTATTATAACATGTGAAGACAACTCTTTCTTTCATCCTCAAAACCATGAAAACACAGACTTTTGACTTTTACCTGTGTAGGAAGCTAGTGGGACACACACACACAGGGTCTGTCCCCAGGAACTGTCTCTAGGTCTCTGGGAAGAAATCCCATCTCCATTCCTAAACAAAAGTATTTCTGTGGAATCATCCAGGGCAAAGAGTTGAATTTCCCAGAATCTGAAGATGTTATATGTGGCATCTGACAGATTTTGATTATTTATTTATTGCAGATTAAAAAAAGAGAGAGTGAAATAGTAAACCTTTCAGGAGAGAGTTGGCTGTACACTGTCACTTTGAAGTTAAAGGTTCTACTAAATTTAGATTATAATTCTTAGGGTGTTAAATCAAAAGCAACTTCCTTTCAACAAAACTGCTTTCCTCTCTAAACTCTGTATGGTTTAGGCATATGGTGAATGATAGTTTTTTAATTACTATCAATGAAATATGAAATCAACAAAAGATTTTATTAAAATTTTATGGGGTTTTTTTATAAATCAATCAGAATAAAATATCAGGAGTAAAAGAATTATCCCTCTACATACAGGAGAAAATAAAACTAGCAATGTCTAAGGCCATCTTATTTAAGAAAGTTCTATATCTTTATTACATAAAAGTTCATAAAACTGCTTTTAAAAGACATTTTTTATTTTTACAGAATCAATGAATTTTTTAAATTTTCATCATGCTGCATACTTTCACCTACATGCTATTTTTGGCATTTGCAGTCTTGACCAATACAAGGCAATGAGAATCAATTATTTTTAAGAATGAATACTGATAAAAAGTAAGAAAACCCATAAACATATTCTGGATATCATGAAAAAGGATCCAATGTTCAGAGAATATGCAGGCATTTCCAAAGTAGGTTTAAATCAAGAAGAAACACAAATTTTATAAAATGTGTGTTCTCTGTTCTCCATAAGAAAATATTTCCTCAGTGGTGACAACCAAAAATGTGTAAACAAATAGGCAACCCACACATTAGGTACTTACGAACGATACGGATTCAACTGGATTCTGCAAGACTACTAAAGAAAAGAAAGAATTGTTGCATATAAATGTCTCCATACAGGATGTTTTGACTCTAAAACATAACACTCATCTGAGGTTAACTTGCTGATTTAGACTAAAGAAAAAATTCTCAAATATTCAATCATAAAAAATATGCATAGGTATTCTTCCTAAATAATAAAACAATTTAAAGATTTGTTTTAGAGCACAGGGTTCTCCAAAGCTGAAGTTGTTGCTCTAAAGAAAAACTGGTCAAAAAAAAAAAAAAAGAGGAAAATATTTTAAAATATGCTTTTAAAATTATAATGTTTTCTAGATCCCACATATATGCATTAATTTGTTTTTCTCTTTCTGACTTACTTCACTCTGTATGACACTTTCTAGGTCCATCCATGTCTCTACAAATGACCCAATTCTGTTCCATTTTATGACTGAGTAACATTCCACTGTATATATGTACCACATCTTCTTTATCCATTCCTCTCTTAATGGACATTTAGGTTGCTTCCATGTCCTGGCTATTGTTAATAGTGCTGCTATGAACATTGGGGTGCATGTGTCCTTCTGAATTACGGTTTTCTGTGGGTATATACCCAGTAGTGGGATTGCTAGGTCATATGGTAGTTCTAGTTTTAGTTTTTTAAGCAACCTCCATTCTGTTTTCCATAGTGACTGTACCAATTTACATTCCCACCAACAGTGCACAAGGGTTCCCTTTTCTCCACACCCTCTCCAGCATTTATTGTTTGTAGATTTTTGGATGATGGCCATTCTGACCGGTGTGAGGTGATACTCCATTGTAGTTTTGATCTGCATTTCTCTAATAATTAGTGATGTAGAGCATCTTTTCATGTGTTTATTGGTCATCTGTATGTCTTCTTTGGAGAAATGTCTATTTAGGTCTTCTGCCCATTTTTTTGACTGGGTTGTTTTTTTGACATTGAGCTGCATGAGCTGCTTGTATATCTTGTATATGATTTCAGAACAAATTGATTTACATTTGTAACAATTTGATAAAGCTGCCAAAACAAAATAACAAAGACTGAGTGATTTAAACTACTGAAATTTATTTTCACACACTTGATATACTATGATCAAGTGGGATTTAACCCTAGGATGCAAGGATGGTTCAACATACGCAAATCAGTACATGTGCTACACTACATTAATAGAATGAAAGATAAAAATCATATGATCATTTCAATAGATGCAGAAAAAGCACCTGACAAAACTCAGCATCATTTCATCTTAAAACTCAACAAATTAGTATCAAAGAAACATATTCCAACATAATAAAGACCATATATGCCAAACTCACAGCTAACATCATACTCAAGAGTGAAAGGTTGAAAACTTTTCCTTGAAGATCAGAAACAAGAAAAGAGTGCTCCTTCTCACTACTCCTACTCAACATAGTACTGGAAGACCTAACTAGAGTAATTAGGCAAGAAAAAGAAATAAAAGGAATCCAAAAGGAAGAAGTAAAATTATTTCTGTTTACAGATATGATCTTATATATAGAAAATCTTAGACTCCACTGAAAAATTCAGTAAAACTGCAAGACACAAAATCAACATACAGAAATCAATTATTTCTATACACTATCTGAAAAAGAAGTAAAGAATCTCATTCACAATAGCATCAAAAAATAATGAAATACTTAGGAATAAATTTAATCAAGGAGGTAAAAGATCTGTCTGCTGAAAACTATAAGACTTTCATGAAAGAAATTGAAGACACGAATTAAATGGAACAATATTCCATGTGCATAGATGGGAAGAATTATTATTGTTAAAATGTCCATATTACCCCAAGCCATCCATAGATTCAATTCAGTTGCTATCAACATTCCTACGGTATTTTTCACAAAAATAGAAAAACAATTCTAAAATTCTTATGAGATCCCAAAAGACCCTATATAATCAAAACAGTCCTGAGAAAGAACAAAAAGTCAGAGGCATCATGTTGCAAACTATATTACAAAGCTACAGTAATGAAATCAGCATGATACTTTCATAAGAACAGACACAAAAACCAATGGAACAGAATGGAGACCCCAGAAATAAATCCATATATATACATAACATATATATACACATACATATATATATAAATATAATCAACCGATGTTTGACAGGGGAGCCAAGAATACTCAATTGGGAAAGGACAGTCTCTTCAATAAACGATGTTGGGAAAATAGGATAATCCCATGCAAATGAGTGAAACTGGAACCCTATCTTACACTGTTCACAAATATTAACCCAAAATGGGTTACAGATTTAAATGTAAAAATTGAAACCATAAAATTTTGAATATGAAATGAAAAGCAAAACAACAAAAGGAAAAATCAACATGTGGGACCACATCAACTGAAAAGCTTCTTCACAGGAAAAGAAACAACTGACAAAATGAAAAGGCAAGCTACAAAAGGGGAGAAAATATTTGCAAACCATGTATCACATAAGGCATTAATATCCAGTATATAAAAGGAACTCATACAAGTCAATAGCAAAAAAACAAATAGTTCAATTAAAATATGGGCAAAGGACCTGAACAGACATTTTTCCAAAGAAGACATACAAATGACCAACAGGTACATGAAAAAGGTTCTCAATATCACTAATTATCAGGAAATTGCAAATCAAGACCACAAACGGATATCATCTCACACATGTTAGAATGGCTATTATCAAAAAGACGATAGATAGCAAGTGTTGGCGAGGATTTGGAGAAAAGGGAACCCTGTACACTGTCGGTAGGAGTGTAAATTGGTACAGCCACTATGGAAAACAAAATGGAGGTTCCTCAAAAAGTTAAAAATAGAACCATCCACCCACCAATCCCACTTCTGGTTATATATTCAAAGGAAATGAAATCACTCTCTTGAAGAGATACCTGAACTCCTATGTTCACTGCAGCATAATTCATAATAGCCAAGACATGGAATCAACTGAAGTTCCATCAGTGGATGAATGGATTAAGAAAAATTATATATTAATACATATATTAATATCTTGTATTAATTAAATGATTGAACAAATATTTTATACTCAGTTTCAGTATGTTGGTGTCAGTGTTTTGAGAGACATGTTTAAAGTTGATGGCTATGAAAATATTCCCCATTCTAAACTGACAATATGGATTAATTTAAATTATCACTGGTGAAATATACAGAGGGAAGTTTGGGTAATGAAGTTATTTTGAAATACACTTACTCATTAATCAATACATTCAATATCCAACCCCTTATTGAACACCTATTTCAGCTTCATATTAGGCTAAGTTTTGAGGATGCAGGATGAAAATGCATGTTTTTGCACTGGGCATGCACCTAATCTCTTAGTATAGTCAAAATATAGCAGAAAAGAAACTCCTTAAGTAGGCAGAAGTCACTTTGTATGTATGCAAAGTTATAAACAATAAAGGATCAACAGTGTTACTATTTTGAGAGTCATCAAAATTTTTAACTGAAATTATCTTTGTAAGAAAAAAATAAAACAAACAAAACAAAAATATGCAAGCACAATGGATAAAATAGTAAAAGTAGAATACTCTTGTTGGAGAGGTGTTTGGTGGGCACTCAGGGCGGGGGGGTGGGAGGAAGGAGATAGGGAGATTGAAGGCCTCCCATAAAAGATAGTTATTCATTCAATAAATACTATTCTATGTATCCAATAATTTTCTTATTGGGATATTGTGAAAAAATTGACAAAATGTCTATTAACACAGAGCTTACACTCTTGTGAATAGATAGAAATAAGCAAACACTCTATAATGTAGTTAAAGATTTATATATCTGTCTATATGACATATAACATGCATATATATATAATGCAATTAAAACACAGTGTTGTATTACATTAAATATCACATGGAGATGAATGGTATGAAGACTGATTAAACAGGATAAGGGGTTAGAGAGTAAGCAAGTAAGGGGAGGGTACCTGTGTAATGGAAGATGGTTAGGAAAGGCCTCTAAGATTAGGTAATAATGGAATAGAACCTAGATGAGTAGAAGAGGCAGGCCATGCAGATATATAGGAAACGATAATTTCATGAAAAGTGATCAGAAAGTGCAAGTGTCTTGAGGCAGAGAATGCTAATGAATTTATTATAAGATGGAGCAAGAAGACCAGTGAATCTGGATTTCAGTGAGGGAAGAATGCTAAATCTAGTTTCTTGGAACCAATGTTTCTAGTATGTTTCTCCTGACAGGGAGCCCAACTTTCACTCCTTTCTGGAGAAAGTGTACGAAGGAACATAATTTTTGAGTCCTTTAATGTCTGAATGCCTTCATTCTCCTCTCATGCTGCTTAAAAATTTAACTGGATATAGAATTCTAGCTTGAAAATAATTTCTTTCAAAATTATAACGAAACCATGTTATTGTTTTCTAACATTCAGGAAGACTCGAAAATATGGTATCAGTCCAATTCTTTTTCCTTTATTTGTGTCTTTTTCCTATTTTTTCCAGAAAAAATGTATTTTTAAATAATTTTGGAGATATATTTTAAAATCTTCTTAAACGTCTTTCTTTTCTATACTTTAATTTATATACAATAAACAAATTATATGTGTATGCATAATAAACATACCTCTGTAAAACTGATGTATAATAAACAATAAACAGAAAGTAAGATAATAAACAACAGTTTACTGAATGAGCTTTGGCAGCTGCATGCAATTGTGTATCCACTGCCCAAAACAAGATGTAAATTGTTTCAGCCATCTCAAAATGTTCTTTTGCCCTCTTTGGTCAATTCCACCATGGTAATAATGTACCATTGCCCTGTCCAGGGGCAATGACTGATCTGATTTCTATGACTATACATTCCTTTTACCTATTCTTAGATTTCATATAAATGAAAACATACAATGTTAAGCTTTGTTTTTGTCTTCTTTAACATAGTATTTTGAGAACCATGTTGTTACATATATCAGTACCTCACTCCTCTTCATGCTGTATAGTATTGTACTGTAAATATGTCATAATTTTTCCTCATTCTGTTTCATGTTATGGTTTTCAGTGTTTGCCCATTATGAATAAAGCTGCTATGAACATCCCTGTCAAGTGTTTTGTGAATATGTATTTTTATCTTTCTTTTAAATTTCATTTAAATTCCTAAGAGTGCAAACATATCATATAGGCTAGATGTATACTTTTTAAATAAGTATCAAATTGTTTTCCAACAATGTGTACCATTTTACACTCCTACCAGCAATGTCTGAGCGTTCCAGTTGCTCCAAATCCTTTAAAATAAATATCAACAGCCTTTTTAAAATTTTACCCATTTCACTGATTTGGAGATGGGAGAAAGGATTTTCAAAAGCTGTCCTGTAATCCACATGTTCACTTTACCAGATGGATTCCCCCAAGGGAAAGAAAAGAATACAGATGATTTGGTCTAATATCTTTGTCTAACTGGGTTTCTGAATAAATAGACTAATGATTATTTTCTTGGTGAAGAGACCTTATGTCTTGAGTGTCCTTATCATGATGTTCCCGGTAAGAGGATTACTCACAGTAAAGCTTGTTAGCATGCACACACACGAACACACACACACAATCAATTTGAGTCATTGCTTCCTAGAGAACATATAAGTTAAGCAATTCTCTGGACTATAACATGGAAACCATTCATAACTTAGAGAATCTCTGCTCTGTGAGGTATATCACAAAACCTCATTTGGAGACATAATCTACAATTCTTGGCCTAAGGGTGTGGTGTTTCTTCCTTGTGTGTTCCTGCTTATTCTGATTACCTATCTCATCCATGCTGCAGATTTTCTTCATGTGCCTAGTAGCCTCTGGCTTTCTTTTTATAATCAAGAGAAAAGAAAGGGACTATGTTGTTGGTGAAGAATATCTGTGACTACGGTGGAACCTCTGAGCTCTGCCGCCTTCATTTTTAGTCGACTATAAAGGCAGACGTATATCTTATTTGTGGACTTTACTTATCAAAATGTAGATCTTTTCCTTGGGGACTCTTCAATTTCTCTAATAAAAAGTCTGAATTCCTTTCTGGGATGTTGAAATTGTTATTGGATTTCTGCAAGGAGTAGAAAACTGGGACTATGTATTTGACTTTTTGATATTCAGATTTGGAAATAATTCTTGACTTCTGAGACCCTCACATAAACCCTGCTTTTTTATGTGCCTTATGTTTATAAGACTTAAGCCTGTTAGATTATCTACAGAAAATTTTTATATTTTTTCCTGAGAGGGAAACCTCTACAGGAATAGCACTAGAGAATGTGACAATAATCCAGGAGATCAAACCTTCAAGTAAAGGTTAGCAGACTGTCCAAATAAGTAAAAATAGTGGGTGTAATGGTTTGAAGATGAATTCAAACCTGGGGTGTTCTAAGTAAGAGGAAAAGAGAATGTCTAGAAGTATCAGTAAAGAGAAAAAAAGAACTTTAGCACACTATAGGGGATGTAGTACCTTCCCTGGAGAATTATTTTTCATGAAAAGGGGAAGTATTTTTTAAATTAAATGCATATGTTATATAGTAGGTACTTGTTTCAGTAAGGGATGTGTTTAGCTGCAAGGATCAGGAAAAGGACCTATAGAGGCTGAAATGTAGAAGGGTTTATTTTTCTCACTTAACAGTCTTGAAGTAGGCATTTGCTGATTTAATTTGACTTATTCAGTGGTGTCACCAGGAACTAAACCTCATTCTGTTTCTGCTTCTCTATCCTAGCAGCTAGGTTTTTATGGTTGTACTTTGTCCGCATGGATGCAAGACTGTTGCTACAGTACCAGACACCTCATTTTCATTTAGGTAGGAAAAAGAATGAAAGTATGCCATGAACATATTTTCTTCTGGCACTTGTCTATTTTTTAAGTAAAGCTTTCTTAAGAAACCTCCCTAATGACCCTGAAAACGTCATACTGGACACCCCTAGTTTCACATGATAAGTGAATATTTTGCTTTTCCACCCTCTATATTAAAAATAGGTAAGAAAGAAGCAGATTAATAATGATTTTTGGATTTATCAAGCAAAAGTATGAGCCAACTCCTTAAAAACTTATTAATATTTTCTGAGACTTACAGAAGTACTGAGAAAAAAGCTAATGTTTCCTTAAATAAGGCAGTGTGAGTAAGCTTATGAAATGTAAAAGTGAGCTAGGATTTAAGAAGAAAGAAAACCTGCAGTCTGAGGGAAATTCTCTATTTCAAAGGTAGTGTCTTAGAAATAATATTCAATGAGGTGTCAAAATATTTTCACCGAAATTTAGACATTAAATTGCCTACTTTGTAGTCATTACATTATTGCATTACAAAGTAAATCAGAAAAATATTTAAACCACAAAGCCTCTATCATTTGAATTTTGGATATGAATTTCCTTTTGGAAAATAAATATTTACATATTTAGGGACTATGTCTCTGGCTTATATATCCCCTCCTCACTCAAACTCAAATAATTTATTTATTTGACAAGGCTGCAGCTTTCCACACTAGTCCAAGCATTAGAATCTGAATAATCAATTATTCATTTTATTATATTAAAGGGTCAGGTAGTGAGAATACTAGGTTTCAGATGGATGTTCAATATAATATGGTGAATGAAATAGATGATCATTTTTAGTACAATCATATATCAATCAAAGCTAATTTTCTAATCTTATATTTTGATTTTAATAAATAATTTTCTGAAAATTGTCTTTATAAATAAAATTGCACATATTATTTCCTCAGTTTCCAAGTGCTATGTTATCATGTCTTGAAAGCTGCATTATTTCTCCTTACCAAGGAAATATATTTAGAAAAAAATGAAAAGTGGAAAGAAAAATACTATTTAACATATAGTAGTTAAATTTTCCTGTCTAAATTAAGGTTCACCTATTGCACAAAGCAATAATTTGCTTATCACATTTGAATAAACCTATGACTTTTAATTCATAAATATACTTGAACTACTTTATTAGTTCAAGTCAAAAAACACCTGAAAGACATATCTTACAAGTCACCTTAGTGATAGTTACACTTTGTCAATGAGGAAAATTAGGTGCAGAATTACTAAAAAGATTAGGAACTCTCTTTTGTGAAACAGGCAGGAAAAACTAAAGTTGGATTCTAAGAGCCAGACCTTTTACCCTTATGTTCTGTCTCACTTCATTTTATGAGTAACAGGCAATTTAAAACAAAATTAAACATGAAATTGAATTTACTAATTACTAAGCAATAGACAAGATAAAATTAAAGCCATTATATTAAAATTCAAACCCTAATTATCAATCTCTTGAAATGTTTTATTATTCTGAAGATTAATTCCTACTTGTGTGTATGCAGCTGATCAGTTAAAATGATATTGTGATATTTCAGCTAAAGGTTTCTTGTATTTAAGTTCATTTTTGTTCTCATAATCACAAGTTTCCTTCTATACAAAATCTAGCAGCATCAGAGATTATTTTCACATTCGTGATAAGGTTTCAAAAAAGTCAAATTTTATTGATTCTCTTCCAAGTTCACAAATCAATACTACCAAATAAGATGAAGGAATATGGTTTTAGAGACATAACTTTAGGCATGTAAAAATTAAAATATTTTCCTAAACATTCAATTAATTATAAAAATATAAGAAGAGCAACTGAGTTTCAATCAAAATAAGTGAAATAAACACTTGTCATTTGTCTGAGTAAAATGAGTGATACAGTTAAGAAATGTCTATCTTACCAATTGCATCTTCTCTTTTTACTATTAGTGTTTTTCCTCTTTCTTTTATGAATTTTGTTATCCTATATTCAATAAAAAATAGCACAGTAATTTTCTGATTTTATGAAACAGTAAGTAAAATTACACTATATACTGTGATTATATGTGTTGTTTGTAGGCAGTACAGTAACCAGATAACATTATGATTTGCTTTACTTCAATTGAAAAATTAGTAACCTGCCAAGTCACTGAATTTTTCCCTTCCATCAAATTTTTTTTGCTCTTAAGTCACTTTTATTTCTGTTTCTCTCCTGTGAACTTAAGATAATGGAAAAACTGATGACTCTCCCTGGAAAATTATAACCAGTAAGCTTGACCTGGAGTAGACATCTAATCTTTCTTTCTGATGAAAGAAACTTCCTTAAGTTTCTAATAAAAAATATAAGATGAAGAACATTACAACTATACCAGCTTCTGATCGTTTATTAGCATTCTTCCCAAAGAATACATATCTTTGCTTAAAGATTTGTTTTTCCTCTTAAAGAATGAGGAAAGAAAATAAATTCCTGTTTAATTTTGAAACTGTTCTTAGTTTCAGATGAGACTATAAAAGATGAATGACCAACAAGTACTGGGGAGGTTTGCCAAATGTTGAGTTTTATTCTTAACTCTTTGCAGGTGTTGTCATTTTAATCCTTGCAAAACTACATGGCATAGATAACATTATCATCACTTGAAGAAGCATAACTTTGCAGAAAGGGAAAGTAACTCTTTTTAGGCCAAAATGCTAATATATGTTATGGTCTTACTCCAGAAATCATAATTTTATAAACATTATCCTTACTCTTCCAGGATTTTTCTATAGGCAATGGTCTCACAATGAAATGGAGAAATAAAAGAAGATAAGCTGAATAAGGTAAGACTGGGTGGCTGCATGTTTAAGCAACATCCTCCAACCTAACATCTGCAAGTAGTAAAACTGATGATTTCTTCCCTATATCTACATATTAATTGGTCCCAAAAACAAATGAAGAAAGGGTATTTTTTATTGTGCCCTTTTAAACCTATCAAATTATAAATTTTAACTATATTTTAAACATAAGACCACTTTTCTATATTGAGTGAATACTGTATGAATTAATGATTACTAGCGTACTCTTTTGGTAAATTATAAATTTTATCTGAGAGATGAGCAATTCTATCTTGCTTATGATTGTATTTCTAGATTAGGGTCTTAACCTCCATACAATTAACATTTTGAATAGGATAATTCTTTGTCACAGGGCACTGTCCTGTGCATTGTGCATTGTATCAATAGGATGTTTAGAAGCATCCCTGTCCTCAGTCCACTAGATGCCAGTAGCAACTCCCAATTGTGACAACCAAAAATTTCTCCAGACATTGCCAAATGTCCCCTGAGGGACAAAACTGTCTCCACTGAGATCTCCTGTATAGCGTAATAATTGACATGTATTGAATACTTACACAATTTAATTTTTAACTTTCAATGTTTATGCATACATAAGAGAAGACATAAATAGCATTCATTGACCTAGTGATAAAATATATGGGGCCATCATTCAGGATTTGTCTATTGTACAATGAATAATGCTTTAGAGTCACAATAGGAAAACTTCATTTGAGATTTCTGCTAACACAATTAGTAAATCAAGTGACTCTGTCAGATGATACTATTTCGAACAAACAAAGTACAACTTTTATATGAATGTTTTGAAAGTTTTAGACAAGGGAAAGTGTAAAGAAAATTCACCTATAAATTACTGCAGACAAATCAAGGTGACTAAAGCACCTGGGTTGATTGCATGCATTAATTAACCTCCACTACTTTTATAAAACCTAATTTAATTACACAAAGGTTACAATTCTTTTTAATTTATTAGCTTTGTCAGCAAAGCTAACAGATGTACAATTTGATGCTGTTAAAAAATAATATGAAAAGAAGGAGAGACACATTTCTCTTCAAATTACAGTGAGACCACAAAATCAAAAAGTTAACAAGTTTGTTAATCCAACTCGTTAACTGTTTGGTTTTGTGATGTGATACATATATACAATGGAATATAACTCAGCCATAAACAAGAATGAAATACTGTAATGCCATTTGCAGCAACATGGATGGACCTAGAGATTATCATACTTAGTGAAGTCAGAGAAAGACAAATATCATACGGTATCACTCATATGTGGAATCTAATTTTAAAAAAATGATACAAATGAACTTATTCACAAAAAAGAAACAGACTTACAGATGTCAAAAACAAACTTATGGTTACCAAAGGGGAAACGTGTGGGGGGAGGGATAAATCAGGAGTTTGGGATGAACATACATACACTACTATATACAAGACAACCAACAAGGACCTATTGTATAGCACCAGGAGCTCTACTCAATATTCTGTGATAACCTATATAAGGAAAGAATCTAAAAAAGAATGAATATATGTATAACTGAATCACTTTGCTGTACACCTGAAACTAAAGCAACATTGTAAATCAACTATACTCCAATAAAATAAAACTTTAAAAAGTTAACGAGTTTGCACTACAGCAATTTTCGTACTTTTACAATGGACTGTTGAACACAAAGATTGTTAATTAAATTATTTCTAGATACAAAAAAATATAAATTACTGAATTCTGACAGCCTGAGGTAGTGAAAAAACTTATTAGGTAATGGGATGTACTACCAGGAGAAAAAAGTAACATACTAAATGGAAAAGTACTTAAATTTATTTAATAAAAAAAACTGTCTAGAAAAAAAAATTAGTTTTGAAAGCACTCCAGCTACAACACAGCTTTCAGAGAAAAGAAATAAAATATGCTCAATCATTTCAATTGGCTGGCGAGTTTGTACTTCAGATTTCACTGGGTATGTTACACCTAAACTCAGTTACTCAAATGAGAAGACATTACTCAAACTTTGACTCACAGCTCTGAAAATATTGAATGTTATAGCAAGAATATCAGTGAATCTGAAAATTACTGACAGGTATGTGTGCATACTGACAAATATGTACATTACAATGAATATTTAAATTTATTTCATACAAAATATAACTTTTGTTGATATGAATTATTTGCAAAAATGCTTCTCTTAACTCCTTATTCTACTTTTATAAACCCTGTAAAGTATCTTAAATTCAATACAGGTCTAAAACATTTACTTAGTCTCATTTCCAGGGTCTTGTCTAGGTTCCAAAGAAAACAAAGATAAAGTAACATTCTTTGCCTCTAGCAGATGAAAAATTAGAGAAACTCAGTGGCTATCAATTTAAAAAAGCTCAATTACAGAACTTAACAGATTTTAAATGTAAAAACCAATTCATATTGCAAATATGCATTTTCTGGAGATTCAAAAAAAGAGATGGCATGTTTGTTATCAGTGAGAGTCCCTAAAAAAAAACATTTCAAATGAGATAAAAAATAGTAAGTTCTAGAATGTTAAGAACAACACTACATTAAAGGGGAGATGTAATAAATACATTGATCTAAAATGTCAGAATTAGAATTATCATTTTCCTACAGACTAATTTTAGCTAGTTTTGACAAATTCTTTATAGATCACTCCTGTATTTCTCTCTCATTATACAACCCATCCTTCATAAGATATTGTTTGCTCTAGCTTCCATTTAGACTCCTTCCTTATCACCTCTACTGGTACCTTGCTACTTGTCCAATCCACCATCATTGCTAACTTGGTGTAGTGGCCAGGAAGATATGCCACTCCAAATTTCCACTGCAGGAAGCTGACTGAAATGGCTCCATTTGCTGCACTCTGAAATCCAAACCTGCATTTGTGCTGAAGCCATGCTGTCCAGGGGCTGCTTCAACCAACGAATGAACGTGGCTGGGATCTAATGCAGAAACATTCCTGAGAGATGTGGGGGTCACATGAGAGGTGACACTGATTCTAGAGTTCCCTGTCAGTCTTGCCAAGACTTTTACGAGCACAATGCAATCCAAGAACCTTTCTTTCTGCCTTGTTTTCCTTCCTTTTTTCTTTTCTTCCTTCCTTCATCTTTCACAGGGGTAAGATCTTCACCCAGCCTCCTCTAGCTCGTCCCATTTTCCCTCACAGGTGTTCCCCTCAATAAATCTGTTCTACGTGGAATCCTATCTTGGTATCTACTTCTCCGAAGACCTTGAATAAGACACCAGGATTATTTAAATAACATCCTAAGTGACCTCACTCTTTATACTCTTATTCCCCAACAGAGTATTCTTAACAGTCAAAATGATCTTTAAAAGTTTACTCAGAATATTACTTCTATATTGTATCCTTCCATTGCTCTCTGCTTACTCTGAGTAAATGCCAAAGTCCATAAAACTACTTACAAGATCAGGTCCCTTGTCCTTGATATTCTGTCATCTGGGATTCTCCTCATCAAATAAGCACATGACTCACTCCTTCACCTACTTCAAGCTTTTACTTAAATTTTGGCATATAAATGAAGCTTTCCCTGAGCACCCTTTTCAAAATAGCTAATTTCCCCAGTCTTCAGATATTTTTTTATCTCCCTTTCCTGCTGTCCACTGAATGACTGCAGCTTTCTCTCGTTGCCTGGCAACATATAGCCTCCCCTGCCACTAATTCTTTACTCCTAGCCTCAACCTCCATGAAAGTTTTCACCACAGGTATGCAACTCCTTTGGGCATCTGATTTCAGGTGAAGAGTGTTTGAACTCCCTGGCAAAGCCACTGATGATTATAAAATGCCTAAACTATATATTTGGCTTCTATCCGTCTCCTAGACTCCCAATTAAATGCAGACCAGCAAAGGAACACAGCTACCCTCCTGGAACACAATGCAATGTGCATAACGCCAAATTTGACTGATGAAAACCTTTCTGTAGCACAACAAAAGTCTTCAGGAAACTATTTGTCATTTCACAGCTAACCTTTTGCTTGTAAGTCCTACTCTACACCATGTGAAATGTGTGATTATCCAAGCCCTTTGTTAGACAACCTTCAACATACTGTATATTTTAGTCATATTGTATAATATCTGTCTCCCTAATTGAGGATGTAAGATCCAAGCAGGCTGAGATCATTTTGCTGTTTTTTTTTTTTCATTTTATATTCCCAGTTTTTATAATACGGTAGCTACTGAAAAAAAAATTGTGAATGAATGAATGTAAACATGCAACAACTGCATAAGCATGAAAGTTGTGGGCAAAATCACTGACCAAATATTTATGAATTTTAATAAATAAATATATATACACATATGTATAGCCTACATGTGTATATTTATACAGCTATATATATAGCCATATATATACACACATAAACACATATACATTTATGCATATGTGTATATATACATGGTCATTATAAATAAATAAAAAGAAAAGCTACCCAAAAAAGCTCCACAAACACACAAAAAAATAATATACTACCTGCATGGAGTTCAAATAATTTGATAAAAAATGTTAATTTTCAAAAAAATAAATGGGGTAGAAAATAGATGGGCAATATTTTTTTAAAAGCAAATATAACAGGAAACGGAAGTGTTTGTATCTATTCAAGTTACTGGTTTCATTTTCTTCAGATAAATACCAAGAAGTGAGATTGCTGGATCATATATAGTTCTATTTTTAATTATATTTAGGAACCTCCATACTGGTTTCCACAGTAGTTGCACCAATTTACATTCCCACCAACAGTGCACAAGGGTTTCTTTTTCTCAACATCCTCACCAACACTTGTTATTTCGTATCTGTTCTGATAATAGCCATTCTAATTGGTGTGAGGTGATATCTCATTGTGGTCCTGATTTGCATTTCTCTGAGGATTAGTGATGTTGAGCACCTTTTCATGTTCCTGTTGGCCCTCTGTATTTCTTCTTTGGAAAATGTCTATTCAGATCCTCTGTCCACTTTTTAATTGGTTTGTTTGCTTTTCTGTTATTAAGTTATTTGAGTTCTTTATATATTTTGAATATTAACTGCTTACCAAATACATGATTTGCAATTATACTCTCCCATTCAGTACATTGCCTTTTCATTTTATTAATGGTTTCCTACACTGTGCAGAAGCATTTTTGTTTGATGTAGTCACACTTGTTAATTTTAGCTTTTGCTGGCTTTTCTTTTGGTGTCAAACCCAAAAAATCATCACCAAGACTAACATCAAGTACCTTACCACCTATGTTTTCTCCTGGGAGTTTTATAGTTTTAGGTCTTATATTCAAGTCTTTAATCCATTTTGAGTTAATATTTGTATATTGTGTAAGACAGTGATCTAGATTCATTCTTTTGCATGTGGATATCCAGTTTTCCCAACACCATTTATTGAAGAGATTATAACTTGGCAATTATATCTCAATAAAGCTGGAAAAATATTTTAAAATAGAAAAACGAAAGTGGAACTCGAGACTAGCATAATAAAATAAAATAATGGTATGAAAGTAATGATTCTCAACAATAATGCTATGTAAAATAAGAAAATTACTGTTGTACATGTTTTAATATTGACATATTATTAATATCTTAAAGAAAAAAAGTACATACTATTAAAATAATAATACCAAAAATCTTGTATTAAATCTAGACTATATATATAAATATCAGCAAGTTTACTTAAGCAAGGACTAGACCAAATAAAAGGTATACAATCATTCTTTTTAATAACAGGTCCCAAAATACTGTGTTCCCTTTAATGCTGACAGATAAACAGAGATTAAAATATTTTTTCAATACTGAAAGTGTGAAAAACATTAGTAAGCCTTTCCGGATGCTAAGAAAACAACAAAACACAGGTCGTAAAGTACATATAAGAAGATAAATCTATTATAAAAATGAAAACACTTAGACTTGATAAAACTATTATAAATTTGATTTCTATTTTATAAATTTTGTAACAGGTAAACCTAGTCACACAAAATAATTCTATTTTTTTTTATTGTGAACTCCAGTAAATAAGAAACTGGTATGAGCATTTATGTGTATATAAACACAATATAGATAGATATGTAGATAGACAGAAATACAGAAAAGCAAAACAATTAAGAGAAGATTAACACTGATAAAGCAAGCTATTAACAGCAAAGCTCTATCTGCTATAAATATCTAGGCACTAAAATATTACGTGAACATTTATAAAACATGATTATAATCTTTTTGACTAAATTGAAAGCCAGACAAGAACAGCAGGTTGCCTACACAATGTTTTCAGTCATTAATCAAAGAAAGAAAAATTAATATGTGTGTGTGTGTGTATATATATATATACATATACTTACATATAAATAATAAATTATTGCATTTGTTCCAAATGAACTCATGAACAGTCATGAATTAATCATTCACATAATGAGTCTGAGAAAAAAAATCCATGATAAAGCAAGAGTTTTCAATAAAGTTAAAGTAGAAATAAACAAATCTGAAAACAAAAAAAATAGAATAGATTAATAATCCCGAGATAATTTCTTGAACTGACCAACAGAAGACAGAATTTTCACAGTATTTCTCAAAAAAAAAAAAAGAAAAAAGAAAAAGAAAGGACAACACTATACACACTATACGTGTAGGATTTAATCACAGATATTCATAATTAGTATCAAACTATACTTACTGGATTTCAAATTTTCCTAATATTGGGTAATTTTCTAGAAATATAGATATTGTCAAAATTCATAAAGAATAGTTATAAAATATAAAGATAGCTATAAATTAATGAAAACACTGGCCAAATTTATTCCTCAAAATATGCTGTGGGCTTGACAGATTTAAAAGCAAGACTTAGCATATTTCAAAAAGTAGTAACTTCATCTGATGGGTTCAGTTCCAGAGAACTGAATCTATACCAGCTATCTGCATTGGAATAATAAATCATAATGTATTACAGAATTGTTGAGTTGATTTACAGAATTATAGAATTGTTGCAAAAACTAAAGAATTAGAAGCTTGCTTAGCTTTTAGAAATAACTCCAAGATCCACATTGCAAACCCTAGAATTTGCCATCCTGGCATAATCAGGGAAGTATTTAATCAAGAATCTACCTCTGCAGTATTGGTTCTAGGATTATTCCTCTTCTTCCAATATCTGCACCATGAAATGGGTCCTCCGCATTTTTTTCATAGCCCTTATGAAGCTAGAGGTTTGATAAAAGCAAGTCTGATACAGGTCAATAGTAAAACCTAATGGCTCTTTGACTATGCTTGCTAGCGCAAAGGTCAGCGTCAACGGATGAATGTTCTCATAATGCTCTATTCCTACCTTCCAAATAACGTGCATATTCATTTTGTTGCAACCTATAACAGATCTGAAAATCTAAACCCAAAACTACCTGGGATATGTATTCTTCCACACAAGAAAAAGCTTCTACAACACCAAAAAGAGAAAGCTGATGTGGTTAATGAGCTAGTGGAATGATTCTAAACATTCTGATACACAGAACATAAAATCTTTTTTGAGGATTTCCAATGACTTGTTTAGGTGGGTTATATCTATAGATAGTTGTAATATGAGAAATTAAAACTGAATTTTGAAAATATTTATTTTAAAATACAATAAATAATTCATCAAATGTTAACGATGTATTTTTTAATGGAAAATGGCTATATATTCTAGAAGAAAAAGAAACAGAGTGAGAATTGGGGCATGATTTTATACTTTTTCCAAATTTCTTTAATATCTGGATGAATAGAAGAAGCTGGACTTTCATATTTGCTTCTGCATTCAATCTATTATTTTATTTTGCTATGATTTAATATGCAAAGAAAATCTGACCTCACTCAAGTATGTCACTGTGAAGGGAGGACTTTGTGTACCTCTGAAAGTTTCTCAGAAATACAAGGAATCCTCAGGCCATACTTTGAAAATTCTCAAAGGGGCCTATTCTCAGAACATCCCAAAAATCTATTTAAATTTTAGCACATTTAAATTAAAGACAGAAATCATCTCAGCCCATTTTTATAGAAAGAAAAAACAACAACAAAAAGCCCTCTGATGTAAATGCCTAAGAAAAAATACCACATTAATTAAAGATCGATCTCAGCAAGGAACTTAGATGCCAGTCCCAAATAAATTTTAATAATTTGACATGGCAGATACTCAAATAATTATATATAATTAAACATTTAGGTTTTAATCCAAAACCATAAAATAAATTCAGCAATAGGTAATCTATTAACAAAATCCAATGCAGGTACAGTTAAAAAAAATGTAAACAAAAAAAAATCACTAAAATTGATATTAAAATTCATTTAATAAAATTTAAAATGGTATAACAATAAGTAAAAATTCTGATAATTTACCATCAATGTTTTTTATTTACTAGTGAAACATTATAGGCATTTTTATTAAGGTCAGAGCAGTATCAAAACTATTTCACTTTTGATATAATAAGCAATAAGTATATATACATAAAACATCTGAAAAGATATGCCAACACGTAAACAGTGTTACCCTCTGGTGTGAGGTAATTACAAATAATCTTTTTTTGCATATCCATTTATCTAAAATTAATGTGTCTTATTTGCATATTAAAACATTTTTAAAGAAATCTGAGTAAAGGCTGCTTACACAAAAGACTTAACAAAACCAAGACAACACAGAAAGCTTAGAAATAATTGATGGGCATAAAACAGGGAGATGCTAAAAAAGAGAAAAGAAGATGGCAAAATTATTTCCAAAGTATATTTAAGAAAATAATTACATAGAGCAGAAAGATCCATTTCATATTATTAAATCTCATGAACAACCATATTAGAGGTACATCAGGCATAAATTTTTATGTGACACTAGCACAGAATCAAAATACATATATAGCAAAAATAATTTTAAAATATGAATAAAATTAACAAAAACATAAAGGCTGGAGAATTATAAGACTGATATAAGGAAACCCTGAGACTAATGGCCATTGCAACTCTTGTACCTCCTCTATTAGGCCTCTTTGACCATCCTAGAATTGGCTTAACATAATGGACAAAAACACAGAAGTAATAAGAAACTTTACCACACTGCTATCCATTCATTAAAAAAAAGCAGTTCATGTAAAACACAGAAATTTTAAATCATATTCAAAATACTGATTTTATATATACATATGTAGGTATATATGTTTTATATATACTAGTATATACATAAACTATATAATGGTATAAGTATATATGATATAAATATATATAAAAACACTGACGCATACCTATTATTTCTAAAATAATGAAAATAAAATACCATATTCTATGTCTTTAAGATGAAGCCAAGTATTAGCATATTCTTAGAAACCTGCATAATTTAAGAAGAAAAATGTATACAGAGTACAAAACTCAGTTTGTAACTCAACTTAATTTTGACTTTGAGCCTTCACTCTACCAATATAGTCAAAACTTTATCTTCTCAATACAATCAACTAGCACACACATCACAATATAGTGTGTTTCTCAATTAAAATATAAACACAGTTAATCTCCAGAGCCACAAATCATACAAATAATAAATCATATGCTACAGTTTTACACAATTATGAATTTCAAAATGTCCTGGAATATATCTCTGGTGAATGACAAAGTTCTACTATGCACCCAAACCCTAACTGTGATCACCTTGCTAGTTATATTTAAAATTATACTATATCTCCCTTATATTCCTCTATGAATTATTTTTGCTATAATATTTGTACTTGTTTTATATTTTTCTTTAAATTTAGATGACTGAATAGAACTATACTATTTAATTCTCTATGATTAAATGAGTCACATCATTAATATTAGACAGTTTGCTGATCATGCCCTTTTTATTCCAAGTTTAGATTTTACAAATAGATTAAAAATTGATATATTTAAAGAGATGGCAATTTTCACACAATGTTTATTAGGGATCAGAAATTTAAATGTTTATTTAATATAGAATGATATTTATTTATTGGAAAGAATGAGATGGTTCCTTATGTACATATATGGGAGAAAAGAAATAATAGAGTTTAACTAAAAAGTCAAGTTTCAAAGTAATGCATATAAGATGAACTTACCTCTATGTAACATATAGAAGGAAAACTTATGTGCTTATATTTATACTAAAGGAAGTGACATAAGGATACACACCACATTATTAATATTGGTGTGCTATTTGCACATCGGTTACCTTAAACATTGATTGCTAACAGGACTCATAGGACTCAAGTGGTTTATCCTCACAGAAGAGCTTTATTAGACAAAGTATAATACAGTAATAGGCAACAGCAAAAACATTTTTACCAAAAGGGGTTTGGAGATGTCAAAGAGATATCTTGGTCCTTTCTCTCATGGATTACATGGGATGCATTTTGCCTCCAGATCTTACCTACCATTGATGCATGTTTGAAGCATCGAGGTACCGTGAGACCCAAAGTCACCTCAAGGTGGGGGATTTCTTATATTAAGCTTGTCAGTTAAGCACTTTCCAGTTATCTGACATGCCTTAAACGTCAAACCTCAATAGGATTCTCTAAAACCCAGTGTAAATATAAAATCTAGAATTGTATACCCTATTTCCCGAACAACTTACTGACCAAAGTTAAAAATAGAGAATCATTCCTCTTTGAGTATATATTCCACAGAGTTAATCAACAGTCACCATCATACTCCAGGAAGGCCAGGATCTAAGTACCTGGTCAATCTATACCAGCTGGGATTAGTCAATGCTATAAAGTCTATACTCATAATCCTTGATCAAGGTCTTTTTATAATGAAGAGTTTTTCATCTGGATTAGTACAGTTTTACATCTTTTACAATAGCAATACGGTATAAAAATCAATAACACACAGGAACTTCCCTGGTAGCTCAGTGGTTAAGAACCCACCTGCCAATGCAGGGGACACGGGTTCGATCCCTGGTCCGGGAAGATCCCACATGCCGCGGAACAATTAAACCCGTGTGCCACAACTACTGAGCCTGTGCTGTAGAGCCTGTGAGCCACAATTACTGAGCATGCGCAACACAACTACTGAAGCCTGCGCGCCTACAGCCCACGCTCCGCAACAAGAGAAGCCACCGCAATGAGAAGCTCGCGCACGGCAACAAAGAGTAGCCCCCACTTGCCATAGCTAGAGAGAAGCCCGCGCACAGCAACAAAGACCCAACGCAGCCATAAATAAATAAATAAATGTATAAAAGAAAATCAGTAACATACAAATGATCAAACTGAGCATTTGTAATAACCAGTGAGTTACATGTATTGATCCAAAAAGACAACTAATCCATGCTCTAATTCCTGACTAAATTTTCTCAAGTTTTTGCACCATATTAACAATTAAACTTTTTGTCTATTCTAATCTGGACTTTATAATAAGCTTGAGCTCAGAGATTTAAAACCATATTAAATTTTTATTTCTTTTAAAAAATAATGATTGTGAAAATTAAGGAAATGTCTTTATGATTTCAAACTGAGTGGTAAGAGCAGAACATTACTTTTACATACATCACGAATATGATTTTAATAAGAGACTATAGTATACTTTTGCTTCCACTTATGATGTAGAAGGCTTCAAAGAAGGTCACTTTAATCTTAAAATTACAAAAAGTGACATAAGCTACATAATCATAACTTTTCTTTAGCCATTACTAAGCAGTGGTCAGAAGACAACCATGTAACTGGATTTCTAAAGAGAGACAAGCCCTTTTAATGAGGAAAGGGACACACTCACATCTCACTTGTGACACAGATTAGGAGGAAGAGACACCAGCATCCCTACAAGCAGATAAGAAGAAATCAGCAAAAACCATAATGAAATGAATTGAAAGATTAAGGATGGACTCGTAGGTCAGTCTGGAATATTTGGGGACTCCACACACAAGCGGATTTTGTGCCCTCTCATAAAGATCTTTTCTTTGGGACTCAACCAGATATTCTCAAGAAATATGGAGTGCAGAGCAAGATGTCAGAAAGAGCATGCTGGCTGGCTCAGGTGACAGAAGGTGATTAACTACTTGTGGGGAGCAGAGACAAGAACTACATACTTCCTGAAACCCTTCTTTCAAAAGAAAAGGCCTTAAAATGCTGGGGGAGTGACACATATTCTCTCAAAGGAGTTAATCATCTATGTGAGGACAAGTACATCCCCACCACTTTCTCTGGATCCTTGTCTCCCAGAAAGCAAAAGTCTTCAGCTAGTGGAAAAGGGGAAGCAAAACCTACAAATTCCTCTCCTCTCCTCTCAGGGTAGTCCGGAGAAGGGTATAAAATGTAACTCTCTACTCCTTGGTGAGGAAAAGGAAATCATCTTAGTCATAAAATACAGTGATGGTTAGTTTACTTGGTTAGGCTATCTACCCAGTTATTCAAACAAACACTAATCCAGTTGTTTAGAAGTTGCTGTGAAGGTATTTTGTGGATTTGATTGGCATCTACAATCACATGTGACTTTAAGTACAGGAGATTATCTTCAATAATCTGAGTTTACTCAGATTAAGCCTATCAGATGAAAAGCTTCAAGAGCAAAACTGAGGTTTCCTGCAAAAGAAAAAATTCTGCCTGTAGACCACAGAGTCAGCTCCTGCCCAAGTTTCCAGTCTATAGGCCTGCCTTCCAGCTTTTGACTTCCTCCTCAGTCCACACAATCACTTAACTCAAGAGCTTTTAATAGCTCTCTTTACATATACAGATACTTCCTACTGCTTCTGTTTTTTTCTGGTAGAACCCTAACAGATTTTGGTACTGAGAGTGGTTCTAGAGGAACAGGAACTTGAGGATGAATTTTCTGAATTGGTTCTGTTTTTTCTGGAATTGGTTCTCTAATTTGATTAGATTTAAAGACATTAAAGACTCTTATTTCCAGTGGTAAAGAGGACACTGGTAGTTCATGGCATGATGTGACAATATACATACAATGTCATTACTAATTCCAATCAAATACTTATAAAAGGTAAGATTCTGTATGACGATGTTTTTGATATCTTAGAATATTTTAGTCAAACTAGGAAGTATAATAGCTGCTCCTAACTGCACTGGAAAATATGGAGAAAGAAAAGGATGAGTTTGGGGCTAGAAATCCATATCTCAAGCTCTACATAAATGACGTGGAAGTATCTATACGTGCCCTGAAAGAAACCTGTAGCCACAGGGCTAAGATTTCTGAAAACCAAATCCAGGGTCTCATCCTGAAGATGACTAAATTATAACACAAATTGAATTCCCAACCTCCCAAGTAATTCACTGATACTACTATGTTTTCCATCATCCTGAAACAGCTGGCTTTATAGAATTGTGGAATGATCTTTTGAAAACTCAAATACAGTGCTAGCTAGCTGAAAATATCTTGCATGGATGGGACAAGGTCCTCAAGAAGGCTATACATGCTCTAAATCTATGTCCAATATATGGTGCTATTTCTCTCATTTCCAGGATTCTCTTGAGTCCAGGAATCATGGAGTAATCACTATTACCCTTACTGATCCACTAGAAAAATTTGTACTGCTCATCCTTGGGACCATATACTCTTCTGGTCTATATGTCTTAGTCCCAAAGGGATGAATGTTTCCACTAAGAGACATAACAATGAATTTCATTAAACTAAAATTTGACTGTCACCTGTACACTTGGAGCCTCTCATGTCTCTGAATCAACTGGAAAAGAAAGGAGTTATTGTGCTGAATGGGGTGACTGACCCTTATTACCAAGGGGAATTTAGAATGTTACTACACAACTGAGGTAAGGAAGAATATGTCTGGAACACAAGACATCCCTTAGGGTGTATTAGTACTGCCATGTCCTGTGATTGAAGTCAATGGAAAACTACAACTCAATTCCATCAGGATAGCTAATGGCCCAGGGCCTTCAGGAATGAAGTGTAGATGATCCCACCAGGCAAGGAACCATAACCAGCTGAGGAGCTTACTGAGGACAAAGGAAATATGTAATGGGTAGTAGAAGAAGGTAGTTTAAAACCAGCTACAATCATGTGACCAGTTGCAGAAATAAGGAATATAATTGTTATTAGTATTTCTTCCTTATTCTGTCATATATATTTTAATATGTATATTAAGCAAATATTTTTGTTTTCCTACCTCTCTTATTCCCTTATTACATAGCAAAATATATATTACTAATAGCTAAACTCACTGTATTTAAGTTTCATGGAGAAGAGTGAATATCATACACAATCTCTGCATTCCCTTCCAGGGAAAGTGTCAGTACGTTTACAGTTGCACACACAGGATAGCTGTATTATAACAAGTCAAAATATGACTTTGTTATCATTCTAAGATTAAGTTTCATTTAAGGAGATGTGTATGGGTGCCAAGGTGAAAAAATAAATCTACTAGTTCATTTTCTGTAGTAGAACCCTGAATGATATAGATAGTATACAGAAACTAACAAGAACTATCTTATCAATGGAGAAGGGACATAAAACTCCTACCCAAGACCACCAACACATACAAGAAAGAATTTGTCTGCCATAAGGAAAAAGAACAAGAATACTGAGAAAGCCTCACCCTTGAGGTTCATATGCACAGGACATCCCTGAGACTGAGGTTGGACCAAAACCAAAAAGAAGCCTTTTTCTCACAATACAAGCCTAGTATGGTATAACAAGTAACACCGGTCTGCTGCTGGAGATGGGCAGAGTGTGGAGAGAGAGCTCCTCTGAGGTGCAGATGTTGGGGGATGGCTGGAAGTTGAAAGTAAGGTGTTACCACTGAATAAAACATTCAGGCTCACCTGGGCCCAATCTGATCACAAGGCAACATCATTCCACTGCTAGAGGAATACAAAGCCTTGGACACTAAAACCAAAACCAACCAAACAAAAAACAAATCTAGCTCAACCTCTGATTAGATTGACTCAACTCTATCACACTAACTGCTTCAAAGATAAAGGGGTCTCTACTCTACTACACATGAAAAAATACACGTTATATTAAATTCTATTAGCAAAACAAGACTCAGAGATGATACGGATGTTGGCAGTATTAGATAGGGACTTTAAAATAACACTGCTATTAGAGGATCTAATGGAAAAAGTGTATACCATCCACAAATCAAAGAGGACTCTCAGCAGGTAGATAAAAATATGAAAATGAAATAGAATTGCTAGGAAATAAGATAATCCATTGTGTGAGAGATGAATACTTACTCCAGTGCAGTTACAAACTTTCCACAACTAAGGAAATAATAAAGTCTGAGAAAACATGAATAGAAATTACCCAAACTGAAATATAAAAGAAACACAATGAGAAAAACAGAACAGAATTAACAAGACTTGTTGAGCAATATCAAATGGCGCTGCCTGTAGATACCTGAAGTCACAGAAGAAGTGAGTGAGAGTATAATCAGAAAACATATTTAAAGAGAAAATAGACAATAATTTTGCAAATATAATTAAAGATTTTTTTAAAAGTCCAAGAAGCTCAGAAAACTGCCAAGATAGGTTAAAAACGCACCCATACATACATCTTAATTTATTATAGTCAAACTACTACAAACCATATATAGTAACAAATTCTTGAAAGTATTCAGAGAAAAAAAGAAACAATATTCATTGGAACAAAGACAGGATTTATGTCAAACTTGTTATACACTATGCCAAAGACAATGAAGTTACATCTATGACAAACTGCAAAGAAAAAAAAAGAAAAACAGAAAAAACTTTCATCCTAAAATTCTATACCCAGTGAAAATATCTTTCAAAAATAATGGCAAAATAAATGCTTTCACAGCAAACCAGTGGTGTAGGAAACATAAAGACATTTCTTCAGGCAGAAATAACATGACAAAAGACAGAAACTTGAATGAACACAAAGAATACTGTGTTGATATGAATATTTCCATAATATGAATAATTCCATAAATGATAAATACAAACATTAATATAAAATATTTTGGCATTTTTCTTTTCTTTTAATTTCTCTAAAAGATGATGGGCTCTTAAATGAAAAAATATGGCAACAATGATATGTATGTTTGTGTATTGGGGGTAAGTTATAGCACATGTAAAAGTAAAGTAAAATTTGTGCCAATAATAGTACAGAAAGTGAGAGTGAAGAATTAAAATTATATTGTTTTAAGGTTTTAACTGTTTAAGTGGCATAATATTATATGAAAATAGACTGTGTGATACATTAAAATATATTATAAACATTATGGCAAACTGGTAAAACTAAATAAAGAGGAATGACCAAAAATCCAACACTTAAGACAAAATGGAGTTATTTTAAAAATAATGCAACTCAATGAAGGCAGCGATGAGGGAAAATGTAACCAAAAACAAATCAAGAATGACCACAGTAATAAAAAGTAACTAGAAAAATGTAAGATTTCAATTTATCCACAGCAATAACTGTATTAAATTTGAATTAAATGGCAGAGGTTGCCAGATTGGATTAAAAATATCAGAACCCAAACAGACACTGTCGACCTGTCTATGAAAAATTCATTTTTAATATAAAGACAGAGATAGATGCAAACCTATAAAAGGGTGGAAAGTATAGAGAATGCAAACACTAATAAAAGAATCCTGGAATGCTTATATTAATATCATATAAAGTAGATATCAGAACAAAATATTGTCAAGGATAGAGAAGTACTGCATAATTATAAACAGGAAAATTCACCAAGAAGATTTTAACAATCCTAAATGTTTAGGTAATAACAACAGAGCTTCTAAATACATGAAGCAAAAAATGACTACTGAATTGATGAAAACAGACAAATTTACAATTATAGTTTAATTCTCAATGCTCCTTTCTCAGGAATCAATATAAAAGATACATAGAAAATCAGACAGGATATAAATAATCTGGAAAACACTATCAGTCAGTTTGATCTAATTGAAACTTATACAACACTTCTATCAACAACAGCAGAATACACATTTTATTCCAAGTGAACTTGGAATATTCACCAAAATATATTTTGAATCATAAAATAAATCTAATAAACTATACAATAGAAATCATAAGAAATATTTAAGTCAATAAAAGAGAAATATACACAAAATGTATAAATATTTGTAAATTAAGTCATACACTTCTAAGTAACCCAATGGTCAAAGACAAAGTCACAGGGGGCTTCCCTGGTGGCGCAGTGGTTGAGAGTCTGCCTGCCAATGCAGGGGACACGGGTTCGAGCCCTGGTCTGGGAGGATCCCACATGCTGCGGAGCAGCTAGGCCCATGAGCCACAATTGCTGAACCTGCGCGTCTGGAGCCCATGCTCCGCAACAAGAGAGGCCGCGATGGTGAGAGGCCCGCGCACTGTGATGAAGAGTGGCCCCCACTTGCCGCAACTGGAGAAAGCCCTCGCACAGAAACGAAGACCCAACACAGCCAAAAATAAATTAATAAATAAAAATAAAAAAATTTTAAAAAAGCAGTGGGATGGAGTGCCTGGCTGAGAGAGCTTATAGAATTGTGGAAAAAAAAAAAAAAAAAAGACAAAGTCACAAAGAAAATTACAAAACATTTTAAATTCAATTCAATGAAAATAAAACGCAATGTGTCAAAATTTGTTGAATGCAAATAAAGCACAGTTTAGAGAGCTTTATAAGTTTAGAGAGCGTCTATATTTTCTGTATAAGCAATAATTGTTTACATTAGAAAATAAGAAGGTTGTCATATCAATGACCTAAATTTCCACCTCAAATCTCATAAGATTAAAACAATAATATTTTATTTCTCCCTTATTTAAGGTACAATGATGATCTTTCTGTCTAAGTGACTCTCCTGGGCTTCTCTCTTACGAGGAATGATCCATAGATCCATGTTCCATCTACCTTGAGACCCTACCTACCACCTTCAACACAAGGTTTTCAAAGCTTGCAAAAACAGAAGACATATTGCATACAACCGCCTCAGTTCAGAAAGAGACACTTTCACTCACAGTCTAATCACTGAACTCAATCATGTGAGCCCCATTAAGGAACTGGGTGCTGGAAGATGTAATCTTACCATGGGTATCTAGTTTCAGCAACAATTCTACATCATAGAAATGGAGTATATATCTCTGTCAGCTAACTTCGAAGGTTAAGCAGGTTATTGTTCTAAATTTTTCTACTTGCACTTAACCTGCAGTAAAATACCCTAGGGAGTTCAGGAAAGACTGGCCTTAGCATCAGCCAGTAGCAAATGACCAAAGATATACCCTGGTTTTAGCTTATGAATTCATGTAAGTTCATGAGTCTCCACACCTAGACTGGGGTTTGGAAAAGAATGTCAGTGAGACATACTTCTTGAATTTTAGAATCTCTCTCTCCATATTTCTCAGGCCTATTCCAGTAGCCTATTCATGGACTATATTTTTTGTGTGTTTATAGTTGAGAACTCTTTTATGACATCCTTTCAGGAAACTTTAACCTATAGGCATTAAAAATAAGCATAAAACTTAGGTCCCCAGATGTGATAGAGAGCCTGCCATATTTCACACACCCATTCACCACTAGCTTCTTCTATGAGTGACAGGGCCAGAGGAACCCTAAAATACATAACTTGAAGTCTGTCCAAAAATTCAAAAAACTTACAAATACAAATGACAATTTTTATTTATCCTTTCAATCAAAGGCATGCCTTTAGAACACAAATTAAGACGTAAACTGTTTTTCTTCACCATAATTTATGTTGCCAGATTAACAGATGCTTCATAAATGACAAAGTGCATTCCACAAAAACCCAAAGAAAGTGTTTAATAAAAAACATCTAGCCCCAATCCTAGGCTTTTAAACTAGAATTAATAGTAAAGCAGTAAATATTCCAGATAAAATTAAACTTGAGCAATTTAGACGTCATAAATCACCAAAAGTGACATTATATAGATAAGTAATTCTCAGAAGAACACAAGAAAAGAATCCTAAGAATATTCATGGCTTCAGATGTCTAGGTACCAGGTTAAGTATTATAATCAATGAGTAGAGTGAACTAAACATTAGTATTAACAGGTCTATGTGGTCCTAGGGACTTGTAGGAATAAGAATTATGAGCATACATAGTAATAGAAGGGCATATCTTGGCTTCAAAAAACAGAAAGTATTACAATGAGGCTAGCTTGGAACAACATGTCATCACTTACATTTATCCATAAACATGAAATAAAAATACAATGAAGAGCAAGTGGAATACAAATTCATTGAAATACTTTTCAGAATACAAAAAGAGAATATGGAAAATACTTTCTCAATGTATATTGTAAAAGTGACTAAGGACCAAGTTTTAGAAAAAGTAAATACAATTAGCTCAGCATTTTTTTGAAGGCTCATTCTGCCAATGCATTTATTAAATGAATAACATTCTATGTGAATAAATAACTTCAAGGGCAGAAAAGTAAAAAAGTCAATGACTGAAGAATCCAATTGTTACCTTGATTTTAATTTTACAAAACAAAATTGGAATTTGGTGACAAAATAACCATATCATTTGAGATTTATCAATAATGAAGGGATAAAAAATTGAGAAAAATCCAAAATACATCTAGACTTTATAAAAGTAGTTACTTTTGATGAAAATTCTAGTATGTTCAACAAAACCCATATAATAGCTATTTATGGGGCTGTTGTATAAAACATGGGGTATTGCTACAAAGTTGTTCTGTGAAATACATTTGTACCATTTTCTCTTAGTTTAAAAAATACTTTTCTGTATTTCGGTTTAAATTTATTAAACTTCACTTTTTTAGAGCAGTTTGAGGTTCACAGCAAAAGAGTAAAGTACAGAGATTTCCCATACAACCCCTGCCCCTACACATGCATAGGGTCCCAGATTATCAATATCCCCCACCAGAGTGGAACATTTGTTACAACTGATGAACCTACATTGACACATCATAATTACTCAAAGTCCATAGTTTACATTACGATTCATTGATGGTACTGTACATTCTATAGGTTTTAACAAATATATGACATATAGTTATCATTATGGTATCACACAGAGTATTTTCACTGCCCTTAAAATCCTCTATGCTCTACGTATTCATTCCTCTCCCCACTCCAACCCCTGGCAACCACTGATGTTTTTACTCTTGACATAGTTCTGCCTTTTCCAGAATGTCATATGCTTGGAGTCATATAGTACATAGTGTTTTCAGATTGCCTTCTTTAGCAATATGCGTATAAGGTTCCTCCATGTCTTTTCATGGCTTAATAGCTCATTTCCTTTTAGTATTGAATAATATTCTACTTTCTGGATGTACCATAGTTTATTTATTTGTACCATTTCTAAAGCAAATAATGTGCCAAAGCATCTCATTATCCTGGAAAGAATAAACATACCTCTACTTTCACTGTGATTAAAAAAAAAAAAAAAATTGGCAGATATTCTACCCAGTAGTATTCTTTCCTCAACTACAGCTCCATAAAGATCTGGTTCAGAATAGACCCCTAATATTAAACTAGAGAATTCTTATACCTGGCAATGATTTTTTTAAACAGTTGTTTAGTAAGACAATTTCACACACATTCCTTGTGGAAAGCATGACAAAAGAAGGAATTTAAGCCCTTGCAGTAAATTGATTACACTTGCAATTATAGTTCAGTTAGTTAAATGACTTCAGGGAAATCAATTTACTCCACATCACCAGTGAATGTCAGAGTTATACACAGTGAATTCTCCACTTAAAATGCATGTTCAAGAAATACACTCAAAGAACAATTTTATTTCATATCATGTTGCTGTGTTTCCAGTGATTTTCTTACAATTCCTACTATCAAGCAGCAAAAAACAATGGTTTCTCTAGGTTCTATGAAAAGCAATGATAGGATTAACAGTTTCAAATGGATATATAATTGCCTGTCTGGAATCCTGCCAATTTCACGATAAGGCAGGAAAAGTAAATTAAGAAACAACTAATAAATTCAAACTACTATGGTTTCTATTTTAAGTGTTTATGGACATATTTAAAACGGAAAATTCTCTACATTAAAAAAAAGACACTATATTTTCATACATATTCTATAAATTATTTTGGCATCCTAGCCAGCTTTTTTTTTTTTCCTCTGAGAAGGGAGAAGGGTTGATTAGAACACGTTGATTATTAATTTTTCTCTGAAATGGTAAGGGAGAACAGAATCTATTTGCCTTTAGCCATCTAATTTTATTCAATTTGTTACCAATTTGATCACTTGACATTCCTGTTTGCTCCCATGGTAATTGTAGAAAGATTTGCAATACTCTTTCCTGAGGGACTGAAATGCTCTCAAAAGCCTTGCTTAAGAGACAAGCACTTAATGTGAGAAGAGTTTTGCTCTGTGCCACTTGAACCTTATCCTTTCCACTAGAGCATGTGACAAGAGTGCTAAATCTAGTAGTAGCCTCTAGTTTATCGTATTATGCGTATGTGTGTCCCTTAAGCATTGAGATGAAACCTCCAATTCATTTCTAAGAGACCTTGGACACTGACCAGATGGTAGTTCTTTTAGTTAAAATAAAACTGAGTTTAAATTTATACTTAAATGTGAACTATTCCATAGCACACTTCCTTATGACACAGGGTTCTCCTTTACTAATTTTCTTAATATTGTGCCCAAAGAAAACCTATGGCTATGAAAGTTCTAAGTTAGAAAATATAATATTATTGATCACAGGATATCTCTGATAAACATTCTTCAGATGTTACTTTGATATTCTCAATTACTGAGACTCAGTCATACTTTGTCGAATATGTACCAGGCACTTTGCATTCATCATCTCATTTAATACTCAGAGTAACCTGCTGAAGTAATTATTATCACCATTTTATGGGTGAAAAAACTAAAGTTCAAAGAGACAAATTAATTTTTTGAGGACTCACAGCTAGTAAGAAATAGACCCTTGATTTGTAATGAAGACCGGGATACCTTCAAAGTTCATGTTCAATCCATTCAACTTCAGAACTCTTTATACTCTGCCACCAAAGTATCTTTGTACATTTTCAAAGCTTAGGTCCAACAGCTCTCTGCAAGTTTAAAGTTTTCTGGAAGTCTCACATTTCTCCTTGGAAATGATTTACATTTTGTATTATACTATACGATACATCAGCAGTTGTTTTAAAAACATTCAAAATTATTTAAATGTTGAATTACTTATTTCTCTTTAAGTATTAGAGATAAACTGATGCTCCCAGATGTTAGACTGTTTATTCTGTTACTTTATCCAATAATTACACAAAGCTTTCTACTTCCAAAATTATAGGAATATGCACACCAGTTTGAGAAGCACAAAACAGGAAGTAAATGGTAAGAACAAGGCCATGGAAGCAAATAAGGGCTTGGCAACGTAAAGGGATTTCAGTGTAGGTGAGAAATATGGTACACATGGACACATGCCATGTTCACTGGGGTAGAACTATAGAAAACATGAGTTATAATAATTCTCTTTATTTAATTACCTGATAATATATTTAGAAGAGAATAGAAAACAACTAATCTATAAAAACAATTCAATGCAATCCAACACATCCTTTATTAAGTAGTTTAAAAAAAATGACAAGCATCATGCAAGACGCTGGAATATTACAAATATTTGTAAAACACACTTCCTGCCCTCAAGATACTAACAAGAGAAGGCAGTCACATACAACTATAATTATGTGTAATGTGATAAGTATCATAATAGAAGTATGCAGAGGACACACAAGAACCACAGAAAAAAGTGCTGTATCTGGGGTGCTATTCTCCCTGGGTTTTAACGATCTTGTACAGCAGAAGGGTGGAGAGTAACACCCAGTTACTAAAATAGTGTGATGTATTTTAGTGAACGTTAAAGAGTTTAGCAGGCTTGATTGCAAAGGAATGTCCACGCTAGAGAAAAGTGTAGTGGGAAGAATAGCACATAAAGTAGAATAAAAATAGTAAGAGCCCCTGTAAATATTCACATGGCTTGTTGCACTTTTCCTTTATAAAACTCAATGTCCTTGTAATTACTTGTTCAGTGACTGTCTTCTCTACTAGACTGTAAACTCAAGAACTGCAGGGGCTGTGTCTTGTCCTCTCCTGCTTAGCACAGTTCCCAACACACAGCATGCATGAGGTGTTGTGAAAACTCCAAAGAAAGGAAGAGAAATATGTATTTGATATGGTGCACCAGACAGAAAGTGATTAAAAAGTCATGGTGAAGGGAGTAGCACGTGGTAAAGTGTCTTTAGAAGATTGGGAGTAATATGAGGGATGACTTAGGTAAAGGGTAATAATTAATGAGGTATTAATTCACACTCAGAACTCACCCCTTGGATGGTGAAAAGCCTGGAAAGAGTAGTGGCAGACCATGTAGGGAAGAAAAGGATGAATGAGAGGCATATGTTTAAGATAAAACTGTCCAGAATTTTGAAAGGAAGTATAAAAAGACTGAAGGAAAAAACAAGATAGAAAGAAGACTGTTAACTTCCAGTCTGAAGGACAGGAGGAAAAACGGTGACTCTGAAGGAAAAGGAGTTAGTTTGGGGGTGGAAATTAACAAGACTTGATAAGAAGTGTAATTTGAGGGACTTCCCTGGTGGCGCAGTGGTCAAGAATCCGCCTGCCAGTGCAGAGGACGCGCGTTCGTTCGATCCCTGGTCCAGGAAGATCCCACATGCCGCAAAGCAACTAAGCCCGTGCACCACAACTACTGAACCTGCGTGCCACAACTACTGAAGCCCACGCGCCCTAGAGCCCATGCTCCGCAACCAGAGAAGCCACCGCAATGAGAAGGTCGCGCACCGCAACGAAGAGCAGCCCCCGCTCTCTGCAACTAGAGAAAGCCCGCATGCAGCAATAAAGACCCAATGCAGCCAAAAATAAGTAAGTCAATAAATAAATAAATAAATAAATGTAATTCAGAACTGCTAAGTTTTGTTATTGAAGTAATTTATCTACCTAGGATCTTTTGTTAATTTTATTGCTGAAGAGTTAAAATCTCCTACTTTAAGAGTAAGGATAACATCATAATTCTTTAAGCTTGCTTTACTGATTTATATGTTTGTTTTTTCTTTAAGCTACATTTTGAAGAGTCCATTTACAAATGTGCCTTTTTTTAAAATGTGTAATTTTGCTTAGAAAAATGAAATCATAGATTCCAACCTCCACGGTTCACCATGACTCCAATAAGCAGGGATTTACACCCTTTGGAAATAGTCTTAATTAGCGTACTATGGGGTATGCCCTTGAAAATCTCCCCTCTTTCTAAACTTACCCATGAAAAGCAACTTTGGACTCCCCCATAACAATATCTACTATTTTTTCTTTCTTCAAGGGAACATATCAAACCCTTTCTTCAGTTTTTGGGGGATTTTTTTTTAAGAGGAAAAACCCTTCTGGTACACTACATTTGAATAACTTTTTTTCATTTAATGAGGTCATGGGGAATACAGATCTGGAGCAATAGCACAAGCACATCAAGTTTTCTTAAGCCCTGGAAGAAATGCAGAGGGAGACTAATTCAAGGACTCAATCTTTCTTCAAACGTTTTGCTTCTCAATGACCAAATGAAGATTACAATTGTGTTTGCTTTGCTTTCTCCTCTGATCAGAATTTTTCAGGTTGATTTTTAGAGTGTAGTAGACCAGGTTTCATCTTCATTTACAAACAATCCTTAGCAAGAGAAGAAGATGGTTTAAAGGTGCTGTAAGAATCATAAGTGAAGTCTGGTAAAATAAGGAAAAATATTATAAACTTTTGGCAATAAGATAAAAGTGACAGGTAAACATAGAAGATATGGTTTAGAAACACCCTTTATTTTAAGAAGACAAAATATTTAGAGTGAATGAGTAATGTTTGAAACTGTGATAGGACTGATAGGGGAAACAAAAGCAATAATAAAGATATTTGATTCTAAAAGCTCAAGTAGGATACTGTGCATGAAATGAATTTAGGAAACGGTGCCCAGAAAAGTAGCACAGGGAAACACTGATAGTTTCCTCTTATTTCACAAAAATAGTAAAAAGTGAAACTGGGATGATGATGGAGAGATAACTAATTACACTGAAATCATTTATCTGGACTAAAGTTTATGGTACGCAACCCAAGTCCCTGTATTATAAATTTTAAGAATCCAAACGCTAGTATATTCAAGTTTAGACATAGTACAGATCATAAATGCATAGTTCTAATTTCTAATATAGAATATACTATTGTTTGCAATTCTAAATCTAGATGGATATATAATCCAACCCAGTTTTTTCCTACTCAAAGAGCATATGTCAATGTATGTTTTATAATCATCTGTAGACATTGTAAGATTTTCAAATTTCACTGCAGCACATTAATAAATGATGCTGGGGAATGCTTCTAAGACTTTATACACCTGTTTTAATCAAACGCTTCTTTGCCCTAATTTAAATTAAATCACACAGGATGAACTGAATGTATACAAACAAGATGCTGTGTAATATTCAGACATGATGAACAAGGAAGTATGATGTAGCCCTAATCTTTCAATACACTTAGAATCTAAGCCAATTTTCCAGAACCATATCTGTGCTTCTGGAGCCAGAAAATCTGAGTTCAAGATCCAATAATGACATCTAGAGTTTATAACTGTGAAAGGAGTTTATTATTTGTGCCTGAGGACTTTTATTTTCCATTTTAACAAGAGGGCATTAACTGTCTAAATATATTATGAGAAGATTAAAAAGACAGAGAAAATGAAAGTAAAATAGACCACAATGATATCATTATACATAGTAACATGTATCCTCTGCCTCTGCACTGATCGCAATGTCTTTCTAAAAAGGAGAAAAATAATAATGGTAGAAAAGTTTCATTTTCTTTTATCCCTGCACACCTTGTCTTTCCCCTAAAATGACAATGGAAGTTGTTTCTCATACTTTTCAATGATTACAGTGATCTGCTATTTTATTTCTTTATATTAGTGTCTGGATATCTGCTTTGAATCCCAGTCTGGTAATCATCGCCCTGCTAGGATACAGCGAGGCCTCCTGTTAATGCCTGCCCATCTAAGCCCAACCTGCAGTGTCAGTTAAACCTGTTTAATCTCCTTCTCTTGTCAAAGAGCTTCTTAGACATATTTTCAGTTCATGGAATTGGAGAGGAAGTATAATTTTTTATTCACTAATTTCTTGTGAGACTTAATGGTATATTTAACATATACTTAGAATTAAAAAGAGATAAAATGATGGGCCAGATAAGAAGAGAAAAAGGGAGTGTGGTATGGAATAGGTGGTGGCCTATTTAACCTCTAAAGACAAAGTAATCATTTAACACATCTAGCTCTTTAAATACATGCTCCATTTTAAGAGGCAGAGCAGAAGAGATTCTGCCCCAAACCAGCATTACTGTAGTGAGATTTTGTAGTGGGATTTGGGTTTATATATTCTTCTTATAAGGCCCAAGCGTGCTCCACAACTTTCTTGACATGCTATGTATAATGCAGTGGCTGCTCTTCTGGTTCATATCCCTCTCAGGTACTGTAGAAAGATATCATCACATGAGAAATACGGAAGCTCTATTACAGCGCACTTAAGACACTTATTCTTAGTTGCTGGGCAGGCCATGGGCAGTAGGAAGCATCTACACAGACTAGTCACAACAAAAACATTAAGAAATAGGAAAAATGCACATGGAGAAGAGCAGGCTTGGGGTTACTAGAAGTGATGACATAGGGAGAATCTCTAGGGAGAAGGAAAATTGTTACCAGGCTCACTATGCCATTACTGTGAAGGAGCCCAAGTCCTAATTCTCTAATGTTCCCGTGTATGGGAATGATATCTTGGAACTTGAGTAAAACTACATTTCTTACTTGATTACATCTTCCTGTGGTTCTGACCATTAGCTGTCACTTTTCTTACACTGATGATTTATATATGAAACAGTATCCTGGATGTTCCCTCAGGGGTCTGTAACCGTGGATGACTGCTGGCTGCCAGAATATTGGCATGATCAAGAATAATATGAAACTTTGGTTTATACATCATAGTTGCTCTGAAAGGGAGAGAGGTGTTCCATGTGGATAAGGATAGAGAATAGTTTAAAAGGATTTATCATAGGAGGTTTTGCAGCAAATGTATTTCCTTACTACCAAGCTGATACATTTTTTTAGGTACTCTCAGGAGGCAGAAAGAAAATGGGGACTTCAAGGTCTTTTCCATACTAATTGAGGGTGTGGTCAGAAGCTTCAGAAAGTGAAAAATCTGTTTAACATATCGCAGAGCTATAGACGGTGTTAGCTGGAGGTCAATTCTGTGAAAGAAGAGTACCATTTTCATAAGTGCATCCTCCAATATCACTATCAGGTACTGGCCCTGGAAAAATTACTGGTCATTGCAATGACGTTTAAGAGGTATTCTAGGAGTGAAGTTTAAGCAGATGGAGATCTGTCCAAACTTCCAAACCTATACTTGATGTAAGCAGGTGTTCAATTATCAGAAAAGTTATGTGTTTAAAGAAGGATCACTACACGTCCTTCTGGACTACATTTGCAAATGTGAACAAACTTCAATGGCTGCCATGTAGAGTAATGGGCTAGTTATAGTACTTGGGGCAGGTGTTCTGGCAGAATACAGTTTCTAATCTTGTAGAAAAAAATAATAATCTTAATATTCTAGGACAACCTCCACATCAATTTATATCTCAATGGTAATAAAAATAAATATTACAATTCCTGACAAAACGTCTTGATGTACAGAATATCCTTTTTATTTTGATACCAGAATTTCCATCTACTAATTTCCCTTAAGGAAGTAATCAGAGATTTTATCATTTCTTTTTGTGCTGATAAAATCATTTTGCCTTATTTATGCTGTAAAAAAGTAGCTGACTCTGGCTATATCTGCCTTCTAGATAGCAATAATCTCTCTGGTAGAATAAACAGTTCTTTCAAAAAAACAAAATAAAAACAATACTTTAATGGACTTTGATGGGGCTTTCAATTAAGAAAGACAAGGACTCTTCTTCACAAATGGCATGTGGGTATTCCTCAACTGCCCTGTGTAACAAAATGGGAAGTGTTCGAAGTGGCAGGCATAGCCAGAGAGAAATAACACAGTTGGTGATAAAAAAAAAAAAAAAAAAGAAAGTGGAAGGGTAGAGGGCTAGAAAGTGGGGAAAGGCGGTGGGGAGAGAGAGAGAGAATATTTAGTCCTATGGTGGGATGACAGGGAGCCTGGAAAAAACCGTTGACAAGTGGGTCAGTACCTTCTGTGGGATTTCCTGAGAACTTTTATTGTGGCAGTATATGATGCTCAATTTTAAATAATTTGCTCTGCCATTATGTAATCCTCCCCATTTCCCTACTCCTTTAACAAAAACACCAAAATAGAACAATCTTGTGCTGGTGATGCTCTGCAGAACAGGACTACTTTCTCCAGATTTAGAGATACATGTGAAAGGGAAAATTTCCGTCACTGAAGGCAAGATATCAGCAATACTTAGAGACTAGAGGGGAAAAGAGGAGAAAACACATCAATTTAAGTCCCCAAGAATTAACAAAAATCTTGAGAAGGGCATTGTAATTCTCACAGTATTTGAGACAGAAACTTAGGGTATCTTTATTTTTTTGTTTGTTCATCTGTTTCCAATATTAATGTGGATTGTGTAGTCATCTATATTTCCCTTATGCTATTAACAATCTGAAAAACAACCTAAATATGAAAATATTTGAAAACTGTAGAAGTGATTACAAGTCTTTCATATAGTGTGGTAATAGGCATTCATGCATTTGTATCTAGCTAAACATAAGCTGGAAAAATCACCAGTGGGGAAAAAAGTTGCAGATAGCATCTTATCCAATAATAAGTTGTACAAATAGCACCTTATTTTTTTTTCTAAAAGACTATTAAAAATGTACAAAATTGTTAATATGAGATATCACTAGAGCAATTTTTAATGCCTTCCTGAATTTGCCTAATTTTTTTCTACAAAATAGATGTATCCCTGCTATAATCAGAAAATGTTATTTTAAAATTTGTGTTCATCAAGATATTCTCATCCCATGCCAAAGAAAGAACAAATTTGTTGGTAACGCTTGCTGTACATTTTTTTAAAAAATTTCAGTGTTACTTAAGCTGTCCGAGACCTTAAAAACAACTGGAAAAAAACAGTTGATTTCAGGTCAACAAAATAAGTGTTTGGTCTACCAGATATGGTAAAAGCAAGAATGGGGCCTGGGGACTATCAACAGCAAAGAATGAGATACTGGAATGTTGCAAAGTAATGGAAATCTGCAAAATCACTAAAAGTATTACAGCATTCGACTTTTGCAAAATCACTACTAGTATTATAGCATCCAACAATCTGAAAAAGCTGATTCATTTTCAAATTGTTTAAAATTTACTCTTTTGGTAACTTCTTTTAAATAGGAAATGAACTTGGATTTTAGGACTAACATATATACACTACCATATGTAAAATAGATAGCTAGTGGGAACCTGCTATAAAGCACAGGAAGCTCAGCTCAGTGCTCTGCGATGACCTAGATGAGTGGGATGGGGGAGGTGGGTGGGAGGAAGGTCCAAGAGGGAAGAGATATATGTGTATATATAGCTGATTCACCTCATTGTACAGCAGAAACACAACATTGTAAAGCAATTATACTCCAATAAAAAAATAAAAATTGAAGTCAATGAAAAACTAGATTCATTTTATGGAATATCATTCTTAGAAACATTTTTTCTAAATCACATTGACTCCATAAATATGTATTTATAACACTATATTCTTAATGCAACAGAACTAGTTATATTAAAATTATTGAGGCTCAAATTTGCAAAACTGTTTCTATTATCTACCCAAAAACCTACAGTGAGAAATAACATCACTTTTTATTCATTTTACACTAAAAGTGGAAAAGTATGTAATCTATCCAATTTTCAAGGTTCCTTGCTGTAGGGATAATGCTTTTGTTTTCCAATCACTGCTTCTCCAACTGGTTGGTAGTAGAAACAGAAAACATGCAAACTCAAAATTGGCATGCTTTGCAAAATCTGAGACAGAACGTTTCTCTGCCTATCAGTTCAGGCAGAACATATAATTATTTTCACATCTCACAGGAGTAGTCCTTTCAATGTTAGATTTCCTTAATGCTCTGAGTTGGCAATGACAGGGAGAAAAAGAAGAAGAAAAGAACACATTTGGGGACTGTCATTTGCAGTCAGTTCTTTGAAACTAATTTTGGAATGACTTTTAAATTCTGCAAAACATTTATTGGGCAATTCTCTTGATGGAGAAAACAGTTATTCCTCAGTTAAATTTGCCATGAAGTTTTCCCAACTCTGTCTCGTTTATGACAGGCTATTTTCATGAATGTCATCACAGTAAGGAAGGTAGAAGTGTGGCTCCTATCCTAGGGAAACCTTCATTAATACATTATCTTTCTCCAGCTCTACAACTGCATTAGGTATTTAGGTATTGACTATGGCACAGGTACTTGCATGGGTAAAAACCTCAATGACATCATCTTTAGTACTCAATTTGCAAACTGGAAAATGACTGTAATTTAAATCCCATGAAAATTTTCTTCCTTGGCAACACAGTTCACGGTTAGATCCGGTAGGTAGTTCAATATAAAATGTCTTGTTAAGAGGAGTGAAAGCAGTTAATACCATGGTACAGAAACTATGCTAAGGTGTTAGGAAGTGTAAGAAAACATTAAAAGGAGCTGTAGTGAAACTATAGCTTGATCACACATCAGTCTCTAATGCATTTCTAACACTTGCTGCAAATTTAAAACTTACAAAAAATTTTACTGAAGGTCACACAGAAGGGACATAGCAAGGTTATTTCCCCTGTGTCCTAAAAAGATATACATACTGAATAAGAACTTGAAGTGTAAAAGAAATCTTACTGATAATGATTTAAGTTCTCAATATTCTATATCCTTAAGACTTTCCATAGATTTACAAAGATGTTAAACAAAGAATAAATCCGAATGATACAACTCTTGGCATAACTTTCTGAAGGTGCACCCTGAAGGCTTACTCTGAAGTAAACTCTGTCAGTTGTGAGAACTGCTGAATAGTGATCTAAATAGAAATTATTCTGGAAACACTGCCAGAGGTTAAATGAGAAGCAATCACAGAGGATCTCAAATTTATCATTTGAAAAAATCTTTCTATATTGTTTTCACTGAAATTAGGAAGAACAAGCTTAACAGTTATTGATTTATTAATACTACGGCTAGAATCAAGTCCTAAAACTTTAGCGCTAGACAGAGTCCTTCCAAATCTGCAGCCAGTCTGCTATTCAGACTGATTTCCTACCAGCTTTCTTCTCTTCCTGCATGGCCTTTCACCATGTCACCCATTCAGAACCAACTATCACTTTACGCACTTCCATAATTCCATACATTTGTGTGTGTGTATGTTGTTGTCTCTAAGTGTACAATTCTTTTGAAGCTTAAAAATGGTGAACTGCTGTTTATTCTTTCAAACCCAGCTCTGAGAAATCTCCCCTGACAGCACAAGATAGCCATCCCTTCCTTGTATGTACTATAGCAATTTGCAGTATTCTATTAGGCTGGGAGCCATTCTAAATGTCTTTTATATGAAAACTGACATTTTCCTATCAGAGGTACATCTAAGATGATAAATTCTTTCTATTAAGGTAGTCACCCACTTCACCTGCACTTCTAAGTCACCGACACGTCTCTGTCCCATTATCCGCTATATCCTGTGTTCCATTATCCTCTATGACACGATAAAGGAAAAGGGAAGTTCAAGATAAATTCCATTACATATTCCTGCCAATTTTTTGTGCAGACCCTCCCCCCTTTGCTACCACCACCACCACTCTCAACCAGCAGCAAAGAGGAAGTTCAGGGGCAAGGTAGATCATGTGACACAGTTGGAGATGAACTTAACACACGTTGGTTACATTATAAAACCTAAATATTGGGAATGAGGCACCAAATTTGGCAGCTTTGGTGCAGCTGTGAGACTTCTGGCAAGAAAATGAAATACAACAGGATCATCTTTAAGAAGCCATGCATAAAGTTAAAACGCAGACTAGAAGGTGACATGACCAATAACCATCATAGCTACCCAGAATTCAGGGATAGGAGTAAGCACTAACTAGCAGGCCACAGAAAATAGCTGTAACTCAGTGATAGCATTTTGGAGAGAAATCAACCCTGAGACTCTAAGACTTCTCACAAACTCTGTTGTCACATATTGTGTTACAATGTAATTATTTCTCAATTAACCTTCCATAAACAATTCCAAATTTTTGAGATTATAAATATAATCTAATTATTTTAATTTTGAATCACCAACACATTAAACAATAACTGATAAAAAGATTTTAATGAAAACTTGGAATAATTAAAACAGGAACACAGCTGGTTTTTAAAAACAGATATCCGGCAATTATTTAATGAGGAACTCATTATAATCCAGACTGCTCTTCTTCATAGGTGAAGAGGAAATTCAAATAAAAATTAAGTTCCTAACCCCAATGTTAGGTCAATTATTGTGGAGTGGTGTTGAAAGAGGAAATGTTAAAACATAACTTTTGCATTAGCAGAGCTTGTGAAATTAATATAGAAACCCAATCAAAAGTCCATCATGTAGGCATTAATTGGTTTAACAAATATTTATTGAGAAACTACATTTTATTTAGAAAAATTAGGCATTTGGAACATAAAGTATTTTATATTCTTCAAGTGAGCATTATTTCTATAATGTTATGTTACTTCTATATCTTATAGAAAATGATAAAATATTGTTAAATTTAAAACTTCAATGGTAAGTTATATTTTATAGTCTTATTTTATAAATGTTTATAAATATATGACTTAATATACTTAATACTGTAATACTTAATAAGGATACACAGTGCAAATGATAAGAGCTTTGAAGAATCACCCAAACATGATTGCCAAATGTACAAATCTTTTTGGTCATATCCTCTGTACTTCTGTTTGAGATTTTACTCCAGGAATCACAGAACAAAAGGTTCCAAAGGGAGTTGGGGGGGGAATGCTGTTTCAGTAAATATTTCCTAGAGATACTCCTTACAAAGAGCTTTGGGGACACATTCAACTTAAGGAAACACCACCTATTCTCCCTGTATCTGTAAAGAAACTTTAACAGGAGGAAACCCAGTTCCTAAAAAAAAGAGAAGGAAGTTTAACTGACTTCCAAAGGAATTCTGGGATTCATGCCCTGGCCTTAGGAGGTGGTTTTCTCAGTTACCTTTGACACAGAGCACTGCTCTGGAGGAAGTATCCAGTTTCTAACACTGGATCATGCAATATCTGCCCCCGAGGTAAAGTGATACATATCTATATATCTCTATGTATGTATATACACACACATACATACACATCTTTTTCATATGTATTTTTTCATATATATATTCTGTTGCTGTTGTTTGGTTGTTTGTTCATTTAAGCAGTACTCTGGAAATGTAAGAAGGACTTGAGAAAGGAGCTGCCCTGGTCACACAGGTAGAGAGGTTCCATTAACAATGCAGACTCTTCCAATTACCTATAGCAAAAATCTAGTAAAACAGGGACAAAGAGGCAGAAGCAGGAGAGGCAGGATACACAGGAAATTTATCAGAGATGGGAAGAGGCGCAAAGTAATGTTCACTTCCACTTTTAGTCTTCTAAAAAGAAGCAATGTACACCACAGCTTGTGCCCTGTATCCCAAAATAAAACTCAGAAGAGTTTAAATTGAAGGGCAACTTTCCTAGAACAGGAAAACAAAGGCATGGTGTAAGGCATTCCAAGGATACAGAGGGCATGATCTAGTTTGCTATTTAATAAGCTAACTGAAGTACTAATTATGAGAAAATGTATTAAATCAGAAATAAACTCTACTGATCAATGCATTTGTGTGTGTGTGTGTGTGTGTGTGTGTGTATTATCTTTAGAGGAAGTGTCATGTGTAAAAATTGGGGAGATATTTAGAATTTAACTGAACGATTAGAATTAGATTAACAGGACTTTGTCTATAACATGGCTCATCAACTGGTTCTTTAAATACATTAGAATGCTAACAAGGGGAAGGTTGCAGAGTTTTGACAATCTGGCTATACAAGAATTAAGGAAGAACAGAGATGGCACTTAAGAGGTGCTTGTGCAGAGCACAATGAAAAGTGTTTGATTTGAGGATAAAATGAAATTCACTGTGTATGAAATTTGCAAACAAAGCAAGTAAATCTCTCACTCATTGAATTGTGTATTTCTGCCAGCACCAAGTGAAGCAAACTTTGGAACCAAAGGTGCCATTCTACTGAATTCTTTGAATCGACTTGGCTTACTAGTGATTTTTAAAGCAACTGATTTCTCTCCAAGTTCTCTGGCACAATTAGCCTGGTTAGAGTTTACTCTAAGTGTAGAAATGCAAGACAACATCCAATCCTGCTACTGGGCAGGAAATATGGGCTTTGTTAAGCCAGAAAAGTTTTAGGAAGGAAAAACAAAACAAACAAATTCACTCTTGAAAGATTCCAACATAGTAGACATGGCAAAAGTCAAATGGCTAGAAAAGGTAATTAGGTCCCTAACAATACTAACTCAAGGGAAAAGGGAGTTTAATTATTGAACAACATGTGCATTACTAACAATGGGGAATGCATCTGATTCTGGCTTGGTTGCCCCATGTAGATCTCAAAACAGAGATACCTAAACACTGTGGCACAGTAAAGTGCTTTGAGGAACAATGGCAAATGTGAGGGGTCATAAAAGTGATATATTCTTTGAACCTAAGCATGGGTTTCCTTTGAGCCTCTACATAGATTTGAATCTGACACAATCCAGAGTGAAGAACTGTCCACTGACTTCCTAGGGCTAAGCTTAAGTAGTGAATCCATGTGGCTTCCAGAAACAGCTACAGCACAAACTGAATATACTCCAGTTTACTCCACAACTGTCTTCAAAAGTAAACCGAACTGTGAATCCTTTGGTTCAAGGGAGCTATGATTTCTTAGCCATTTTGTAGGGAGCTAATAGTCTTAAGTATGAGCTACCAGACTTCATGCTTATATGACAGGAGATATAATGCATCACTAAATTTTTAATCATATTTTGTGAAACAGTACATACCACTTTCCTGGAAAAAACAAAATCAAAAGCTGGGATTTGGGTGTTTAGGGGCAAGAATCTACACAGAAAAAGAGGGAAAGTCAGAAAGGAAGGGCATGGCTGAAGAATACATTGGAGGGCTGAAACCTTTATAGGAAAAGTGACCAAATTTAATTCAATGGGAAGGAACGATTAGGAAACTATTAAAACTATTAAAAACAGTATATCTAATTTTCAGATTTAAGTCTTACGTAGCAATATAATATCCTTCTAATTGAAATCTTTAAACCTAGCCTTGATTTGAGTCATGTTTTAAGGAGGGAAGGTATCAAAGTGGTATCCAACAGGCTGTCATGATGCAGAAAAGAGAAAGAATATATCTGAGGTAAAAAGGAAAATGTACATTTAGAATCTTATCATCAACCTTGAGACAAAAATCCTTAAGGGGAACACTGCTTTGCATCCGCTGCCCAGAGTATCCCCTAGAGACATTGACAGGACTGCTATGCTTTCCACCATATGGGAGTGAGGCCAATTTTCTAAATCTTAAATTACTGGATGGTCTTAAGTAGCTGGAGAGTTTCGGATTATTAGGAAGAAAGACATAAGTTACATTTGTATTACCCACCTTAGAAATATTTTCTTTTAAGAATTTTTGAAATGGTAAGAAGAAAAACATATTTCACAAGTTGAGTAGGTGAAAATTATAGAAAATAAGTTTATCTGCTAATCCCTAAGACTCTAAGTAGATGTCCTAAAAAGGGCACAGAGAGGTGAACTGTAAATAAAAGTAGTTTCAGGTCAATCAAATTAAATATTCACATTAAAGAGAATTTAAATGACTAATTTGTAGGTTATCCGTTCTTTTAAACAGACACTGCTAATTTGTCTTTTCAATATACACTGACTATAAAGATGCATATGGAAAGTTTCCCATTCTTGAACAATTTGTTGTACAGAATAAGAAACAGATACATATGCAAATGATTACAATAAAAAGTTCTAAGTGTTTCAGTAATGATGGACATGTAGGATTTGGAAACACCTAGGGAAGAGCAACTAATGCTTAACTGAGGTATCAATAAACCACTCATATAAGAGCAGGGTCTTGAAAGTGAAGTGGAAATTTCCTAAGAAAGCAGACCGGAAGGAATTCAGAGGGAACAATGTGTGCCAAGAGCTAAGAAACCTGTAGGACCATGACACTTCCAGGGAGTAGAAAATAATTTATTATCAGGAGGGAGCAGTGGTGAAAGATGATGTTGGAAATACAGGTTGAAACCAGTTTACTTAGGTCTTTGAGGATCTGGCTAGGAAGTGGGCTATACTCTTGGACCACTGAAGTTTTAAGTGGTAAGATGGGCGTGATGCATTACAAAAGTATATTCCAGCCAAAAGTGTGCCTAAACACTGTACTGATCAGGTAAGACAAAGGAATAAACAACCCTCAAGAATTCAGTGGATTAAAGTCCCATGATTTTATTTCTTGCTCATCTAACATGCCCTAGTGGGAGTTTAGGACAGCAGGGCAGCTCTCCTCCAAACTATCATGTAGAGGCTTAGGCTCTTTCTATCTTGGGACTCTGCCTTCTTCTGAGATCCTGTTCTCTTCTGCATCCAGCTGGTACAAGCAGAAAAGAGAGTATGAAGGAGACACAATTACCCTCCCAAAATGTCCAACCAGGAATTGGCACAGATCACTTCCATTGATTTGAATATAGTCATGATGTCACACCATTACAAAATAGACTAGAGAACCTATTCTTTCTGCATGCCCGAAGTAAAAAGTTATGAGGTGCAGCTCAAATCCAAATGTCTTACAAATACTTTAAAAAGATCTATAGCTTCCTACTAAAGATATTGCATGATTAATGTGCTAACTATTGAGAACACTACAACATGGAATATTGAAGATACATATGTGAATTTGGTAGCAATAAACAGGAAAAAGCTTGACAACTCTACCCTTGCTGTACTTGGGAAAAGGAGCATTTTCAGTCAAGTATTTGCTTAAAATGCAGTATATAGATCATTAAAACATTTCCCCAAAGGGCGCTTTCATCTACTTACCTCTGAAGGGGCTCTTGTGGCCCAGCACTAACTTAAAACAAGCAGGGCACACTTACAGACTAGGGATGACTCAAGAAAGACAAAGATAAGACAGCATATGAGTCCACAAGCAGTGAACAAAATGGGCATATCTTGTTTGTGAAAATCAGTGTTTTTTAGTTGAACTTGAACACTTGGGCTAAAAAAGGAACCATCTGATATTCTAGAGAGAGTATGTGAAATGATGAGAATAGTTAAAAAAGGATAAGGAAGAGTAATCTTTTGAAAGAATTTCAAAATAATGTGTATGCGGAGGATACAAAATTCTCCTGACCTGAATAGACACAGGGAAGAAAGGAATTTTCCTATGGACTCTTTGAGCCATGGAAAATATTTATGAAACAACTTAGATACACTGGATATGGGGGACAGACTTCACGCTAGTGACCTAAACAAAACCAGCTTCCTTCCCCTTCTCATCTTAATTCACCACAGTCATGATGTTACTAGCTACCCATGGTTAGTATCTGTAGCAACCTTCCCTGAGGCACTATAAGTTTGGGGGAATATACATAGATCCCACATTTAATTAATATTAAATTAATAGTATATTCATTAATGCTGTTTAATATTAAAATAGAGATTTTTAAAAACACAACTCTACTGTGGAGCAAAAAATGCCACTGTTTTAAGTCTCCCATTTTTTTTCTCACTTATTTACCACAGTAACTTGTACCTTGGCTCACTTTACTACAATTCATTCTATATGTTGTTTCCAGGGTAAATATCCTAAAGTGTAATGCTGATCAACTCACTGCCTGGAATAAAACTTTTCAATGGTTCTGTATTTCCTACAGGCTATACTCCCTTGCATGTCACGCATTCTCCTTTATCATCCAAATCCTGCCTACCTTTTCATTTTTACTCTTAAGACTTTCCCGTTGTCATATTATGCCCAAATTATGCTGAAATACTTCCTCAAATAGGCCACATTTTTTCTACTTCCATATGATTATACAGTCCTTTAAATGTTCTACTTAATTTTTATCTACATTAATACCTACTTCAATATTTATTTCAAATACTCCATTTCCTTTCACTCTTCTTCATCGTCTGCGTAAGCTGCCCATTCTTGATACTCCCAGACTGTCAAGGCATATCTCTTTCGTTGATCTCTTTAGATGCTGTTATAAGCACTCGTTTATCTATCAATCTCCCACATTAACTTTTATGATCTTTGGAAGTGCGGCCTGCATCTGTTTTCTTCCTGCTTTTTTATAATCCCTGTGTCTGGTACTGTAATTGATACCCAGTACTTACTTGATAAGTGTTTGCTGAATGATTTATGTGCAGTGTTGTGGACACAGAGATCATGAAAGTAATTGCTGCTCAGCTGTAAACAAAGAGCCTCCGACTAACCTCCTTCAGAGGTTCCCTTCACCACAATGAGCCATCACACCCAGGAGAGTACGCTTCTGAATGTGGCTTTTATCCAATGACTCATGAAGCTGCTGGTATAAAGGCCTAGCCATTAGGCCTAATGTGGGATACCTGGTGGACCATGTATGTTCCTCCATGATGATGGCTGAAGCTTGTTGGGCCTACAGTGCTTTAGGACTTTTCAGTCTACTCAATACTTCCGTGGCTGATGCTTTAGAAAAGAATTAAAAGGCCCAATGGAAGACACCCCACAGAATTATGTCCAGGAGATGGCCTATGATGCACCATTTACTGAAACCTTAAATTAAGGAATACGCTGGTGAGGGGGCACTGGCATAATACAAAAGTCAACAGTGGCCCTCTTCTTGTAGTGGGAAAAGTCATTATAGAATTCGACTACCTGATCAAAATGGGCACAACAGGATCCCAAAACAATAAAGGCAAGGTACAATGCTTAACTGCCAGAAGTAGACTAAAATTTCATAATGAGTAACAGGTTCAAATTGCAGACAAGGAGTAATGACCCAGAGAAAATTATGGAAATGGTTAAAAGAACTTAGTGTCCCTAGGGAAAATATAAATGGGCAGCCAATAAGGACACCACTCAGCTTGTACCTTAAGAAAAAAAAAATTAAGGCTCGATTACCAAGCAGCTGAGGGGAGTTAAACCTCCCACCCCTCCCCCCCAGAAAAAGGTCACAAACTCCTGCCAGTTTTCAGACACAGAACCCACTGCCTGAAGATTCAGCTGGGCCCACTGGAGGAAGGACCCTGCAACACTACAGAAAGTACTTTGATAAAAATTCTATAAGTGCTTCCCCAAAGATTCCTACAATTATCTACTTAGATAAATGTACATCAGTGAATGGGAAATCTCCAGTCACACTGAAGAATGTTACATAAAAGGTTGACATTGATACCCATTAATGTGATGCATCATTATGCCCCTCTCCTTACTCCTCTCTGCCCTGATATGAGAGTGGGAGCATGTGATGGGCAGGTAAAAAATGAAGTCCTGGTTAAGATCCAGATTATTTTGGTTCCAGTGAGTCCAAAGACCTACCTAATTTTAATTTTCCTGTTCCCCAACTATATAATTGGGATTGGCATACATAACAGTTTGTGCAAGCCTAACACTGGGCCTAGGCCTATAGGTTAACAGCTATTATACAGAAGGCCAGATAGCAACCATTAAAACTACCCCCTAACCTAAGCAAGATAATAATTCAAAAACAGTATCAAATCCCAAGGGGATGGAAAAAAATAACTCCATTCTTAAAGATTCAAAATACACAAGAGTAGTGGCTTCCATTTAGTTCAACAGCCAAACTGGGCCACAGAAGCAAAAAGTGGCTAGTTCACTGGAAATCTTGGTAAAACACATGCACTTCGACAGATGGGGACAGAACCTACAAATATTCAGTGGTCTTCCACTTCAGTAAAATTTTTAGGAATTTAGTGATCACTGGCATGCCAGAACATATGTTCCAAATTAAAAGACAAATAATTGAGTATGCTAACACATATATATGGAATCTAAGGGAAAAAAAAAAAAAGGTCATGAAGAACCTAGTGGCAAGATGGGAATAAAGACACAGACCTACTAAAGAATGGACTTGAGGATATGGGGAGGGGGAGGGGTGAGATGTGACAGGGTGAGAGAGTGTCATGGACATATATACACTACCAAATGTAAAATAGATAGCTAGTGGGAAGCAGCCGCATAGCACAGGGAGATCAGCTCGGTGCTTTGTGATCACCTAGAGGGGTGGGATAGGGAGGGTGGGAGGGAGGGAGATGCAAGAGGGAAGAGCTATGGGAACATATGTATATGTATAACTGATTCACTTTGTTTTAAAGCAGAAACTAACACACCATTGTAAAGCAATTATACTTCAATAAAGATGCAAAAAAAAAAAAAAAAAAAAAGACAAATAATTGCAGCATGTACCTCCAACCACGATGAAAGAAATATATTACCTGGTAGGCTTCTTTAGGTTCTAGAGGAATACACTCCACATCTGGGAATACTGTCCAGGGCCGTATACTGTGTGACACAATGCTACTAGCTTTGAGTGTGGCCCAAAATAGGAAAGGGCTCTACAGCAGATCCAGGCTGTAGTGTGAGCTGTCATACATTCCGACAGACCTTATGGCATTAGAGGTGGTAGTGGTGGTGGAGAAAAATATCTCATGGAACCTATGGGAAACGCTAGTGGAAGAATCATAATAAAGGTCTCTGGGGCTCTGGAGCAAGGCCATTCCATCTACAACACACACGCCTTTTAAGAAAAAAATTCCGGCGTGCTTCTGGTGGAGGAGTGCCTGATGATGGGATAGCAAGGGACCATGAGACTCAACTATCCCCATGAGCTGGATCCTGTCAGATGGGCCAAGTCTAAAGATTTTCAGGTACATGAACAAGCAATCCATCATATTAAAGTTGTACCTCTGTGATCAATTATGATTAGAGCTAGAGGTCATAAATAAGCTGCATGAACAAACAGCTCAGATCTGCATATCACCCACCACTGTTGCACCAGTTTCTCAGGCCACACCTCTGGTATATAAGGAATCCTGTTTGAAGAGTGATGAAGTAAAAAGTGACACTTTCTTTACGGATGTGCCAAGTATAAGCAACATCTTCACTGAAGCTTTCTTCAGGAGTGGACTGGAAAATTAATGATGAATGAAATTTTTCCCAATGGACAGCTTCATGCTGTCCATACAACCACCCATTTTGTTGTAAAGAAAGAAAAGTGGCCTAAGACTAGAATTTATATGGTCTCATGGGCTGTGGCAAATGGCCTGGCTGGTCAGGACCCTGGGAAAAGAAAGTATGGAACGGGTCCATGGTATGAACCTATGGCAGACATAAGGGAGTGGGAACAAAGTGCGAAGACCTTTGTATGGATGCACATCTTAAAGCATGTACCACAGAAGAGACACTAATTAACAAGCAGACAGAACACTCAGCTAGTTGATGTCAGGCAGCCTAAGTCATCAGCCACACTACTGTTGGCATGCTGTATACAAAAGAGAGTGGTCACATTGGGAGAGATGGAGACTACTCATGGGACCAACAATATGAGTTCCTATTCACTGAGGGTCATTTATATATATCTGATACTGAATGTTCAATCTGCCAGCAATAAGAGACGTGCTTAGTCCCCAGTATGACACTATTCCTCAAGGAGAACAACTGGCCAGTTGGTGGAAAATTATATATTATAGCCCTTTTAACCTGGAAAGGCCAAATATTTGTTCTACCAAAAAGAGATAAATACTGAGGATATGCATTTTCCCAGCTGCTGTGTTGACCCAGCTACCACCATGACCTGGGGGCTTATAGTTTGGTTGATTCACTTGCATGAAATACCATGCAATATTGTACCAAACCAGAGAAATCAACTTATAGCAAAGGGGATATGGGAGTAAGCCAAGTTACATGGTGTCTACTGGTTGTATCAAATACCATACCACCCTTTTTTTTTTTTTGTCAGCCTGACAGAGGAACGGTATGGTCTCCTGAATATGCAGTTGAAGTATCAGCTTGAAGATGCTATTACACAAGAATTAGGCACCGTCCTTAGGATGCAGTATATACAGTGAATCAAAACCTTTATATGCTGCTGTGCTGCCAATGGGAAAAAGACTTGGATCCCTACAGTTCTGTCTACGCAGTGCTAGATGCCCAGGTCTCTACCTCTGGCATCACAGAACTCAGCAAAAGTCATATTGGGCACTTTGATGAGCCGTTATATTCCAGAGCTCCTTGCAGGATTATCCTGCAATATGACTGCAGGCTAGAGATGTTGATCTCTAATAAATATCTTGCATGTCAAACTCCATCTCAATCTCTGGTGCTGGAAAACTCAACTGGCAACAAGCAGTATTAAAATGTAATTGCTGGGCTTCCCTGGTGGCACAGTGGTGGAGAATCTGCCTGCCAATGCAGGGGACACGGGTACGAGCCCTGGTCTGGGAAGATCCCACATGCCGCGGAGCAGCTGGGCCCGTGAGCCACAACTACTGAGCCTGCGCGTCTGGAGCCTGTGCTCCGCAACAAGAGAGGCCGCGATAGTGAGAGGCCCGCGCACTGCGATGAAGAGTGGCCCCCGCTTGCCGCAACTAGAGAAGGCCCTCACATAGAAACGAAGACCCAACACAGCCAAAAATAAATATAAATTTAAAAAAAATGTAATTGCTATACCACATATGCAATGTATATCAAAGCTTTCTTTAGAGATACATTTTATGGATATATCACAGTTGGAATCTCCTTTAACTTTTACAATAACTCCCTGTTTGGAGCTTTCCTAGCCTGATAAGAAGCAGGGCAAATGGCACTTTAGTGCATTTAAAAAGAAAAGTGACACAAATATGTCAGATTTCTAAAGATGATACATAATTAGCTTCTACTCGGTTGTCATGTGACTAGCCCAGAAAAGTCGGAATCTCAATTATGCTAGCCATGTATTATTCACTATTTAATACATTAACAATACATGAGGAGGATTGAAAATGATGGAATATAATTTCATCAAAATTGCTCTATGAGAGGGTGGAGGAGGAGGAGGAGGAGGAAGAAAAAATGGACGAGGATGAGGAAACCTTATATGGAAATGCAAATATATCTGGATGAAAAATCAAACACCCATACTCTATGTGTGTCATCTATCATTAATGTTTACTACCCTGTGCACGTCTGTGAACGAAGACTCGTGCAGAACCTTGAAGCTGCTGGAGAAAATTAACATTTCTTACATTCCAAATTTAGCCTAACGTTAATCAAATACTAACCTTGGCATCTATCGTTTGCTGTTTTTTCAAAAATCCTAACAATGCAAATCTAGTACCTATTCTAACAATACCATGTTTTTTTACGACTAATATCATTTCAACAACAAAATTTATAATATAGATTATAAAATCCAGAGTTTAGAAGTTGAGGGTTATAACCATCACACCTGGATTAAAACGTATTAGATTTTTCATAAGGTACCCTTCTGCGAAGATATAGGCTCGTCTGTAAAACATGTGCACTAAACAGTAAAATAGCAAAATACCAAAGAGGCAACAGTCTATTTAACCCCAGCTGTTGCACTGGAGGCATTTTTTTTTTTAATTTTTAAAAAAAATTTTGTTGGGAGGGGAGGTATTACCTTAAGAGCAGGAATGCAACAAAAACAAATGCTACAATTACCATGTGAAAGGTGGTCCAGTGTTCTGCTTAAATCTAATTTATTCTCAATTAATTATTTAAAATCATGTTCTCGAATGTTCAGAGAAACGAGGCTCAGGGAATTAAAGTAACTTACCCAAACTCACAAAGCTGGACAGGAGAAGTGCTGGAAGTAACTCCTACGCCTGCGGCTCTGCTTCACCAGGTTAATACGTCCTGCGTGGAGGCCGTTCTCCAAAACCGGTGGAAAACTGAGGAGAAGAGAAAAGTCACTCGCTCAACAAACAAGCCCGGAACACGTACGCTTACACCTACGTCTACGTCACGTTACGTCACGTCACGTCACGTCACGTCACGTCTCATCTAGCGCCGCCTCTACGTCCATAGCTCCACCTACTTAGATATACTGACGTAGGTGTTGTCTTACTGCTTGTCTGGGAGACGCTTTATTTAAGACAATTTGTGGAAAGTATTTTCAGAGAAAAATTGTTAAGGAGAATAGTGTCTTCTAACTACATAGCATATACTTAGGTTTTCTAGTAGTAAGGAGAAGGAGAAGGAGCTAGGAAAAATGATAAAAAGTTTGAAATTCGTAGTGCTGAAGGAGACTGAACTTGGATCAACTGGCAAGTTTTCGAGCCTTTGTCGGTAAGTATAATATCAGAAGAGAGAGTGATGTTTGGCACTGTGGGAAATAGAAATGCACGTTGCACGGAAGAGCTCAAACAGAACAGTTAGAGAACGAAATCTGGATGGAATCTGGACGATCCATTTTCTGACCGTTTCACCAATGCACTCATGTCGGAAAACTGCTTGTAAGCACCAGGGGCACACATAGAATTCTGAAGACTTTCATAGTTTGCTCTGTGTGTGGTTTTACCATAGTATACTGAGATTTATAAAGGAGGATTCTGATTTCCCTTTTTACTTAAGAAATTTTTGATTACAGGAACCTGTTTTGTGTTAAGAAACAACTGAAAAACCTAGCCGAAACCAAAATTTACAATAGTCACCTCCTTAGGAATTATACTGAACATACAAGATAAGCATAAACAAATCTTCCAACAAAAGAGTGTCTCAGTATGCATTTGTTGTTGCTCTGGGTGGTTTGAAAGTGACTAAACTAATGATGATAATGTTAATAATAGATACCATTTTAGTAGTTACCAAATATATTACTTGTCTTTGAGATATAAAAGTAATTTTATGAAGTGAAATGGTATTAACTTATGTTTAAAGATGAGGAAATAGGTTCAGAAAGGTTAAGTGATTCTTTTTAAGAAAACGCACATGACTAATGGCAGGCCCTTCAGTTCTAGTTCTCATGCAGTCCGTTGCAGCATACTGCCTTTCTCTCTTTGAAGAAAAAAATAATTAGCAGGAAATATACTCTTTTCATAATGACCCAATAATCCAGAAAGAACAAATGCTTATCATAGTGTAAGACTCATCTTTGAGTGAAGAGGAGCTATTTTAAATAACAACAACAAAAAAACCCCTTTAGTTCATAGTAGTAGTACTAGTTTGGAGACAGCTGGTATAAGTGAAGAGCAGTATGGTAAATGTATTCAGCCCTGAAATAGCCTCTGATACTGCTCAGCTAACTTTTAATGGGTCTTGCAGCTTAGGCTGCTCTTTGCAAACCACTGAGGGTGCAGTCCTGCTGCCCTTGCATTTCTTTTATGCTCACATAACTCCCATTAACATTGCTCAAAGTTCAGGGTACCAGGAACTAAGGGCGATTTTTCTCTGCTTCCTCAATTCTCCAAAGCTTTGCAGGCATAGACATTTAGCAGCACTTTCTCAATAAGAAGGGGATATTTTGCACAGAAATAAGAAAGCTGCAGGGAAGCCGTTGCTTACTGTAGGGAACCTCTGTGTGCAGAACCACGTGACACACGGTTCTGGTAGGGCACCAGCTGCTTGGAACCACCTCAGGGCTGTATGCTATGGGAAGAGAACTCCCACTGGCTGTGTGTACAGCTGATTGGCTGTATGTCAGCAATGCCTTCCAGCCCAGCAGTTCCTTTTCTAGTATTCACCAGATGCAATTAGCAGAATCAGAAGGAAGCAACTTAAAATCTGCCAAAATAGGTCAGTAACCTCATTGTTTGCCCATTAGTAATCACAGCATATATGTTTAGAGCAACAAAAGTCTTATGAAAATTATACAAAAGCATCCCTTCCCTCCTAAGTTTTGCCATAGTTCCTCATTTTGTAAACATCGTATATAAAATCTCATAAAAAAGGGGAGCCATTTCCAATTGAGATCTGTTTCTATATACAACTTACAAAAGTCATAAGTTCCCTTTGAAAACTAATAATTGGAGAAGCCCAGGATATTAATATTAATATAAACTACAGCTTGTAGGTTAAGATGTACACATGTCTTTCCTATTTCCTCAACTTGCACTTTATCCTAATATTTTTCCTATGAATAATGATCCATAGATAGATTTTCTTAGATAAACTAAATCATGTATGGGGGTCCCCTACATACGAACCTTCAAGTTGCAAACTTTCAAAGATGTGAATGTACCTTCAGGCGTGAGTGAAATTGCAGCTTGCCCTCTCTCTCCTATTGGTGATGATCCTTCAGCTCTACCATCTCCCACCTCCTCCCCCTCCTCCAGTCAGTAACTCTTCTTGCCTGTTCACTCGATGTCAACGCCTGTATGCCAGCTGTTGTACTGTACTACTGTACTTTTCAAGATAATGTACTGTAAGATTAAAAATGTTTTCTTTATTTTTTGTGTTTGTTTTTTATGTACTATTTGTGTGAAAAGTATTATAAACCTATTATAGTACAGTATTATTTAGTCAATTGCGTTAGTTGGGTACCTAGGCTAACTTTGTTGGACTTATGAACAAATTTGGACTTACGAACACCCTCTCGGAACGGAACTCATTCATATGTAGGGGACTTAGTGTATTAAATACACTCAGTATTGTTATCTAAAAGGATGCAACACCCCTTAAAGAATGTAAACAAAACTTCACACTTAAAGCAAAATGTTGCACCTTAATTGATATTTCTGATGAATATACTGCCTTTGAGATTTGGACTGACACATGCATTCAACATATTTATTGTTTTCTTCTTTTTTGGCATGCAGATGTCAAAGTCTTACTAGCTAAAATGTAAATTCTGTTTCAAAGCAGAAGCAGTTGAAGAGCTTTTTAAACCTTCCTGATACACAAATTAAGACATAAGGAAGAGGCTAGAGTAAAAGAGACAAATGGAGAGAGTACAGGTGTGTTTTTCATCACATCGCCAGAAAAAATGCAGTTTTTCTTCACTGATTCTTCCTTTGCTTTACTTTTTTTTTTTTAAACAGTGCAACATATGTTATGGTTAATCGTATATAAGCCACTGGGAGAATAAATGCTGTCACAATAATTAATGGTTTAACTCAGTCTGAGTATTTTCAGTATTAATAACCAAAATGAGACTTTTGTGTTAGTGTGAGCAGGAACATATGTTGCTTATTGCATTTTGTCTCTTAGAAATAAAAACGGTGAGCCTGCTCATTCTTCCTGGGTTTTGGTCAGTGGCTTAAGATTAGAAGCAAGCCAGAGGAATACCATCAACATCCTGTGTTCCAGTATGGATTGGTGCAGTATGCTGCCATTCTAATAGGCTTCAAACCTTACCTTTTTTGCCTCTATTCTTCAGATGGTTCAGGATAGTATAAGGGATTTCAGATATAATGAATAGTGCTTTTCATCAAACAAACATTAAGCAAACAAACAAAACTTGAGTAATCATCAAAGCAACTTTCACCTATGTTTCTAGGTTTGTATTAAGAGCCCTCTTCAAAAGAATTCAACATCAAATTGTAATGTTCTTTCCTGATAGTAAAGGGATTTCTTATTATTTAAATCTGCTTTCTGTTCACCAGTCTTATAGAATGATCATCTAACAGTATAAAAAATATTTTTATTCCCCACATAAATGTAGACTATTGTTTACCCATTATGGTCTTTTTTTGTTCATGTTGATTATTTATTTAGGTTCTTTGTTGTTATTGTTCTGTTTTAAAATAGGGCCCTCGTATTTTAGTGTAGCCTCATGGTTATACGGAGATTTTGATTGAAAGAAAACAATAGATAAAAGAGAGTTTGGCTACCACTCATCATTTAACCAAAAAGGTAAAATGATTCCCACCTGAAAAGAAAAAGATAGTTTCTGAAAATGCCTCCCAGAGGAGGAATAGACCCAGAAAAAAGCAATGTGCTCATTTTAGCTAATTTTATTTTTATTTAAATTAGGAAGGAAATATCAAAAGAAAATTCTTTTGATAATGAAATGATGAAAGCAGCAACGAGTTTAAAAAATAATGAAAGAACGAATACCCCAGGAAGAAAATATTGGTAAATTGATGAGAGTGATTGAGCTATCACTGCAATTATTGTAACAACCTTGAAGCAATGATGTGATTCATTTAGAATAATCCCATGTGAGCTAGAGCTGTGTTCCTAGCTGCTGTTACACACTGAGTGGCCTGAATCTAGTTGAGTCCCAGGAAAATAAGATTAAAACCAAAAATATCCATTTTGTAACAATACATGCAACATGGGTGAATAGATTGTATGTAAACACAGCCATAACAATATAATTATGCTCATGTTAAATGTTACATTCAAAATGTTTGTTCTATTTAGTGAGTCTAGTTATTCCACGTTAATATTTCATTATCTTTATAGATAAAAGTTTTTTTTGATTTAAAAATCCTCATTCGATCATTGTTGCCAAGTAAGGTACTTAAGCTATCACAAGTGCCTTAAGCAGGACAGTGTTAATTGAAGTCAGTCATTTAAGGATCTCTTACAAAATAGTACCCAAAGTTGAAATATTCAAAAACTTTAAACTCTTTTATATTTGTATTTTAGAAAAAAACATCATCTAGGTTATTAACCTCTGCATACTTTTTTTACTTATGAAGATATAATTTTCACTTGAATGTTTGAATACTAGCTAATCCAGCAACATGATGCCTAAGAATTTTTGCTTAATTATGTACAAGATCGTATTGGATGAATAATTAGAATTTCTGGAGACTGACATTAAGACTTCAATGTACACTGTAGAGTAGTCATTAGTTCATTAAAGTTATTGAAGCCAGTGGTATTTTTTCCATATAATATTCTGGTATAGTTTATGGCATTCACCATGATTAATATCTCAAATTCTTTTTATTTAACTGAGGTCAAGGGCCTTCTTTCAATGTTTATCTGCAAATCTAGAAGGACAGAAATAAATGCTATCCCTGGCCCCAAAGTTGTGTAAAGCATAATGAACTCAATTCTTTTGAAAAATTGAGTCCAGAGGTCTTACTTGCTTAAATGTGGTATTCTTTATGTATCATTTCACTTTAGAACTACATCTCAATTTTATATATGATTGCTGGAATCTCAGAGGAGGCTTCAGCTCACAAAACGATACATTCAGCCACAAGCAACAGAACACTTGATTATCAGTGTCCTAAACCACAAGATGACCCATTACTTAATGAGGAATCTGGAGCTAGGAAGTTGAAAGATTGTTTCAGTAGTTCATTGATATTATTAAGTTCATGTTCTCTTTCTATCTTTTTGCTCATCCATTGTTTTGTGTGTTGGCTTTCGTTTATTGTGTTTATTGCCTGTGGATACAATGTGACTTCAACAGCTCTATAGATCATATTACCATTCAGTGAGGAAAGAATAGGAAAAAGACCTGCCAGTGAGCTATTCCATTATGTTTTTTAAAATCAGAAATAAATTTCATGTAAGTTCCCTAGAAAATTTGCTGGTTTGTCCTTATGCTTCATTGATGAAAACTGAGTCACAGGACTTCCCTGGTGGCGCAGTGGTTAAGAATCCACCTGCCAATGCAGGGGACACGGGTTCGAGCCCTGGCCCGGGAAGATCCCACATGCTGCCGAGCAACTAAGCCCGTGCGCCACAACTACTGAGCCTGTGCTCTAGAGCCCGTGAGCCACAACTACTGAAGCCTGTGTGCCTAGAGCCCGTGCTCCGCAACAAGAGAAGCCACCGCAATGAGAAGCCCCGCAACAAAGAGTAGCCCCCACTCGCCGCAACTAGAGAAAGCCTGCGCACAGCAACAAAGACCCAACACAGCCAAAAATAAATAAATAAATAAACTTATAAAAAAAAAAAAAACTGAGTCACAGGGCCATCTCACTCTCAAGGAAGGTTAAGAAATTAATTGTTTTTTCCACTTCTAAAGTGTAGGTCCCAAGGGAGAAAGGGGGTGGAGTATTCTTGGAATACCTCTGCTTTCATAAGACCAAACTTGGCTCAAAGGTTATGAAATATAAAATTTACAACATATGAAGTTCTCTAACATATGAGTTAGAATATTCCTACTTATAATTTGAGGATCACAGGATAATTGCTTTATTTTCTTATTGTAATGATTCAATGAGAATTTCAGTGGTGTGGTTTTTTTTTCCTTCTACCAAAAAGAAAAAAAAAAAAAAGGTTTTGAAGGAGACTTATTTTAGACTTAGTCATATAATGATACTTATACTATCAAGGTTTATTAATGTAATTTGTCACAGTTCAGCACAGTTTTTTTTTAACTGAAGAATAGACTAGTAGATGGAATCGTGCTTAAAACCTTTTCGGGAAGAGGGAGTATTGGAAGTAAGTGGAGCTAAAACTGGACAAGATATTTCAAGAGCTAATGCTGTAACTAATAATGAGAGAGAAAAGTTACTGTTGCTTTTCTTATAGCTAGTCTCCTCACAGTTACCTTTCACACCCACAAAACTGGTAACTAATAAAAATAAAGACAGCAAACACTATTTTTTACCACTGTGCTGCTGTCTCTTGAACACTGAACTGCAGAATCTGAGCTACATACCCATTTCTGTAATCTTGCTCATTATCACCAACAGCAACTATAGGATGCCGTGTGGACAACTCCCAGACACAATGATTATGAACACTTGTGATAAGTTTAGTTTTATTACCATCACGTTTTAAAAATGTATAAATGCTCTAGTTCTTTAAAATGTCTATTTTACATTTGAATAGAAAAATGAAAGTGTGAGTAAGGGAAGGGTCTTGAGTTTTCATTCTGCTTCTGCTACTATGAAAAGCTGGAAAGGTCATTAACATTTTTTGAGCACAAACAGCTTACCTATAAAATGAACTAATTCATGTGGCTAATTTTAACAGCTTTTCTCCCCAGATATAGGAAAAAAAGACTTTGATTTAGAAATTCCTAAGTCAGAAATTACTCTAATAATGCTGTTTCTGTCTGTCATATCTGATGTCATATCTCTGTGGGTAATTAAATTATTTAAAGTCTGCAGCAATGTAGATCGTTCCTTCAAATTCAAAGTTACATTTAAAATTTGTATTCTGATAATACAGAAAATGCAAATCATACACAGAAACTTGGCTTTACTCCCCTTACTACTAAATGTAATGATGTTATTTGGGAAGTCTCCTAAATGTTTCTGTTTTCTGTATTAGCGTCTCACTGAACATAGGGGTTATTTATCATCACTCCTTGGAAATAATTTTAAACACTTTTAAGTGAATAAATTTTTCATTTTAAGACTGTACATCACTCATCTATTCATGTCACATAGAATGTCTAAGAACATTTTAATAGTAAATCATCTTTTGTTGATTTACTTATGGACCCTTTAAGCATTGCAGACTTTTAACCCTTAATAACTTTGCAATACAGAGTCACCAAAAATTTTGGCTTCTCCTCTCATGAGTCTCAAAACAATATGAACAACAAAATAAATCAAATAGTATAGGATTTTAAACCAATGTATAAAATAACTATGAGTCCATGCTGATACAAATAAATGATTGGATTAATTTTAAAATGGAGAATAAACAAATCTCCCATGGAGAATTTTAAATAATTCATGTAGATACTCTATCCTCGAGAAAAAGAATAATAACTCACCACTTCTTAAGTGTAGGTTTTGCATAGTGGTGGGGGGGGGAATGGGTGAGGAGGAAGAGGAGGTGGAAGAGGAGGAAGAGGAAGAAGGAAAAAAACGGCAGCAGAAGGTGCTGCTGCTCTTGGCTCATATCATGGCTTACACAAAAATCAATTTGAGATGGACTGTTAGACCAAAACTTAAAATCAATAGGACAATAGAAGAAATCAGAAGTATAACTTCACAATTTTGAGTTAGACCAGATATCTTGAAGAGGACAAAGACTGTATGAACTACGAGATAAAACGCTGTTAATTTGGAATTTACAAAAATCCCAAACATCTATGCTCATCAAAAAGTGTAATCAATAGATATCTATTAGAAAATATTTGTAAGTCACATATCTGACTGAGAAGGAATTCTATCCACAGTATATTTTTTAAAATAAAAATCTGGAGCTTAGTAATAAGGTGAATAAACCAATGAAAATTGGAAAAATACTTAAACAGATACTTCTTAAAAGAAAAATCCAATAAATATATTAAAAATTCTCAGCATCATTAGCCAGTAAATAAATATAAATAAATACAAAAATGATACAACTACATAGCCACTAAAATAGCTAAAATGAAAACACCAAATATTCTGCAGCATGTGGAGCAAATGGACCTATAAAACTTTGTTTCAGTGTAAAATTGTACACTCATTTTGAAATCTTTTTGTTCTCTCTGTCAGTTTTCCATTTGGGATCATTTTCCTTGTTGCTGAAAAATACCCTATTCTATCCTATAGTACTTCTAGTAAATATGAATTATTTTTAAATTTTTCTGAGGATGTCAGTGTTTCTTTAAGGGTACTTTCAAATTAGGATGAATTATCCTATTGAATTCTTTTGAGGCGATTTTTTAATCACTACTTTGAAGATATAATTAGCTTCCATTACTGGTACAAGTTAGTTATTTACAAGTTAGTTGTCTAATTTTTGATCCTTTGAAAGTAATCTGCCTTATTTTTCTGGCTCCCCAAAGAATCTTCTATTTAAATGTTTTCTGTAAAAATATGCATGTGTAATTGTGGATTTGTTTGTTTGTTTATACTGTTTGTGTTTTATAGGGTATATTTAATCTCTCCCTTGGTATCTTGTATCAGTCTAAAAAGTTCTCATTCATTCTTTTCCAAATATGACTTCTCTCTCTCTCTCTCTTTTTTCTTTTGGGATTGTAATTAAAATATGTTAACTATTCTCGTCATTTACTTTATGCCTCTTCCCTCTCTTTGATAGTTTCTTATATTCTGTCTCTCTGTGCTTCATTCTGGATATTTATTACAATCTATCTACAAGTACAGTAACTCTCTCTTTAACCCTTTCTAATCTCCTGCTAAACTCACCTATTGATTTTTAAATTTCTACATTGTGTATTTGGGTTACATAATTTCCAATTTCTATTGAAATTTTCAAATGTGTTGTTTATATTATTCAACATATACATTTTAAAGGCTGTGTCTGTTAACAATAGTAATTTTAACCTTTGTGTGTGTTTCTTCTTCCAGTTGCCTATGTTGATTTTCTTTTATGTTATCTTTTCTCTTCGCATTCATAATTATTTTATTTTGTCTCAGTGTGTTTATAGTATTAATTATAGAAATATGTTGTGGCTTTAGATATTGCCATTTTCTTCCAAAAAGGATATACATAATTTTCTGCTAGGTGACTGGGATTGCTAATAATTTGGGACCACCTCGTTCAAATTTCAACAAATGAGATGATTTGCAGCTGAGCTGCAATTCTTTAAAGGTGGTTTCCTCCATGGTACCTCTTCATGTCTTCGTATATATCTGTTGGATTAATAATGATATGATAATAATAAAAGGCTTTTGTGTAGTTCTCATTATGTTCTAGGCACTCTTCTTGATGCTTTACAATTATTAACTTTTTTAACTCTAACAACGTGATGAGGTAGGTAAAATTTTTATCCACATTTTACAGAGGTAACTGAGACAAAGGAAAATGAAATAATTTACCCAGAATTAGTAGTAATTATTAGAACCACTATTCAACTTCAGGTCCCATGTTTCTAAAACTACTATTCAAATGTGCCTTCCCATAAAAGATAGTTGCCCTCTTCAGCAGCTAATCACTTTGTGAGAATCAACTCAAGAAATTACTCCTCCCCAGAACATTTGCATTCTAAGATAAGATCACCAAGGGAGGAACAAAAAAGCATTTATCTCTAACCACAAGCTCTCTTATGAAAGCTTTACAACATTCTAAGTCAAGCAGTGCCATTCTGACCTCTGATGTCCCTTTCAACTCATAAACTTCTCTTATTATAATTGTGAAATTTAAGACACTGGGAGGGAAATAATTATTTGGCAAAGGTTTTCCAGGCATATAGCAATCATACTTTATAGATAGCTAATGCTTATTATAGAATTTACTATGTGACAGCAAATCTGGTGAGTCATTTACATAGAGTCTTGCATTTAATCATTAAAGTAAATCTATAATAAATATTCCCATTTAGGCAGATGAGAAACCTAAGGACTAATCATTGTATGATTTACCCAAGTCCCATAGTAAAGATATATAGCATTAAAATTAAATCTTCACCATCTTGACTCTAGAAACTGCATTTTTACCATGACACTGTACAATCTACATGATATAGACATAGAGGTCTCTACATATTCTAACTACATGATATGGACATAGAGGTCTCTATATATTCTATATGACATAACCACATGACCGTTACTAGTAATAGCCTTTTGCTGAGTAATTTGTCTTAAAAAAACAGTCATTTTAACATTTATTTTCCTTTTAGTACTAATGACACAGAATAGAATAAATTAAGACTCTATGTTGGCAATTAGGCACTAAAACTAGAATATAGGTTATAAGTGAGATGTCTCTCTCTAGCCTGGAAAACAAGCAGCTCAGTATCAAAATTCACTAAACCTTCATGTTTCTTTGAAATGAAGAACCAATTAAATTTATAATCTGATGCCATCTCAATTCCTGTTGATATCAGAAGTTTTTTTTAAAAAATAAGTTGAGCTGTTTCCAACAAAGTCATAAATAACTACAGGCATAAACCTAATATTTCAATTTTGTCATGCAATAACAGAGAAAGAATCCCTATTAGTATATATACTCTTTTATTTTTCATGTATAGGCAGTTTTTTTGCCAACATAAAGTCCTGATATAGACTTAAATATTCATAAAAAAATTAATAATAGCCAAAAATTAGAATTTTTTATTATAACTATATCAATGGCTATACAAAATAAGTATTTTCCATTGATTAGGGCCCATAAACCATATTTTTAATACTCTCATTCATGGTCTAATAGGGGTAGATTTATTTGTGTCTTTTCATTAAACCCTAATGAACCTTTAATTATAATGCATTGTATCTATTCAGTAATTTTTACCTATTTTCTTGAAAATAATTTTGTCTTAAAATAGTCAAAGTCTGTGTTTTATAAGATGATACCTATGACAAAGAAAAATAACTGACAAGTAGTATTTGGTCTGTGGATGTGAGAGAGAGAGAGAAGAAAAGAAAGAGTGGAGAAACTCACATGATATAATGATTAAATCCCCCCCAAACAGAGTCTATTAAAGAGAGAATCCTACATCTGTACTGTGTACAATTCAGTGGAATTCATAGCCATTTAACTTCTTAAAACCAGTGTATTAGAGTGTTGAACAATAAATGAAGGATTAGCAATTTCTAGAAATCTGATTTAAATTAAATCATTGATTTGCTCTTAAGGGTTGACCTTTGACAATCTCTTAGAAAACTTAGAATAAAGCCATCTGAAAGAAGGACATCAATGAAATACCAATAAACTTTCTAAGGTCAGTAACAACAAACATGTATTTACTAAAGAATTACTTTGATGGAAAGATATTTTTGCACTAGGAAAAAACAACTTACCTGATGAAAAAAATAAAATAGGGGTAACTTGAATTTGATAAGACACTATCATAACGCTGACAGTGTAAGATTGCTTTTAATTATTTCTCATCATCAACTTTGGTAATTTGATTTCCTTTATGAACTTTTCAAACACAGTTATGTTAAGAACCACTTTGAAACAATTGAAATAATTACTTTTATTTAGGAAAAACTAAGTGGTAAAGTTATAATGTCTCTTGAATGTTTAGTTATATCAATATTAAACTACTAATCCAAGTTCTCTTTAATAATGAAAGAAAAGTGAACTGCCTAAATTAGACCACAGGTTTTTTTAAGGTGGATCTGAGTTACAATACTCTTAATTCTTTTAAATATGTTCATATTAAGTTTTTTTTTTTTCATTAGGTCAGAATGCCTTACAGCTATACTAATTCTCTGTTATTAAAAAAAAGTTTGAAAGCCAAGGACAATTTATCCTGTTCTTTAAAGGTCTAATTTAAAGGCAGGATTTTCAAATCAAATAACAGTGACTACATACTAAGCACATATAATTAGTGTACAGGTGTATAAACTAAATTTTTTATACCATTGTAGTCTTCATTTCTTGCCATATAAAATTTGTTAGCTTCTATGATACAATAAATCTCCAATTAAAATACAAAATACATTTTTTTTTATAGGAACATATTTGCAAAATCATCAGAGTACACCCAGAACTGTCTGTAAATGACAAAAGACTTAAAAATGACCACGGTTAAAGATTTGATGAAAGTTCATAATAATGCAGTTGACAAGAAAATTAGTTATTTCTGAGATATACATTTTAAAGTAATAACTAGGATTATGACTTATAACAGTATACCGGAACATATAAGATTTTTAGAAATTTCATGTAATGTCTGAAACATTTATATTAACATATTTCCATACATATTTCCATACAAATACAAATATAAGATTTTTAGAAATTTCATGTAATGTCTGAAACATTTATATTAACATATTTCCATACAAATAACCCAATGAAAGTTTAGTATTAGTTGTTTTGTTTGTTTTTTTATACTGCAGGTTCTTATTAGGCATCAATTTTATACACATCAGTGTATACATGTCAATCCCAATCGCCCAATTCAGCACACCACCATCCCCACCCCACCGCAGTTTTCCCCCCTTGGTGTCCATATGTCCATTCTCTGCATCTGTGTCTCAACTTCTGCCCTGCAAACTGGCTCATCTGTACCATTTTTCTAGGTTCCACATACATGCATTAATATACGATATTTGTTTTTCTCTTTCTGACAAAATACATTTTTTTTTTTTTTTAGCCACATCACGCAGCATGTAGAACTTCCCCAACCAGGGATCGAACCCACGCCCTCTGCAGTGGAAGCACAGAGTCTTAACCACTGGACTACCAGGGAGGTCCTAAAATACAAAATTCAGATAATGGATCTTTGATGGAACAAAGATAAGAATCAGGACTTAATTATTCTAAGATCATTTATCTGAATTTAAATTTCCCAATATGTCTTGATATAGACTTAAATATCCCTAACCAGAACTAATAATAGCCAAAAATTAGAATTTTCTATTATAACTATTTTAATGGCTATACAAAATAATGACTCTCCATTGAGTAAGCCCTGTAAACCATGTTTTTAATATTCCTATTCATGGTCTAAGAGAGGTAGATTTATTTGTATCTTTCCCCTAAACCCTTTATAGTGAAACCTTAATTATAATGCATTCATTGTATTATATATATATGTAGATAATTATATATAATCATAAAGTGAATTTAAAAAACAGTTACAAATAGGGTAACTATTAATCTAACTATCTCAATAATCACTTGAAATATATCAATAGTTTTAGCACACCAGGGACCTTTGGAATGGATACAAAAAAGCAACTATATATTGTGTATAAGAAATGGATTTAAATATAATGACACAGGTTAAAATTAAAGGTATGGATAAAAATATATATACCATGATAAGATTAATCAAAAGAAAGCTGAAAGAGCTATATTAATTTCATACAAAGCAAAGTCTAAACAAAGAAGGTTATCAGGGACAAAGATGACCATTATGTAAAGACAAAGGAGTTAACTCTACAAAAACTAACAATTCCCAATATATATGCACTCAACAACACACAGGGCTTCCAAATATTTGAGAAAGAAACTGACAGAACTGAAAAGATAGATAGATATGTACTCTTAAATCTATAAACTACATATATTTTTGCTAACAAAGCGAAAATAATATTTCCCAATATATAAAAAATATCTTTATACCTTTACAAAGCAACCAATAACTTTTGTTTATTATTATGTGCAGGTAGACCTCATTTTGTTGTACTCCACAGATATTGCATTTTTTTACAGATTTAAAAAATTAGTTTTAGCATTATCAGATGATGGTTAGCATTTTTTAGCAATAATGTATTTTTTAATTAAGATTTTTTTTAGACATAATGCAATTGTATACTTAATAGGTTACAGTATTGTGTAAACATAACATATGCACTTGGAAACCAAAAATCTTGTGTGTCTTGCTTTATTGCAATATTTGCTTTATTGTGGTGGTCTGGAACACAATATATTGTGGGTATACCACAATATCTCTGAGGTATGCTTGTAATATGTTTCCATCATGTAACAACATAGATTTGACATTTTATCTTTAATATCTAACAATGTCATTAATAGTAGACTTAACAGTTACTAAAATGGAACATTAAAACATCAATTAATTCTGCCTTCCTTAAAACTTTTGATCTCAGGATTAGTTTGTATCTCAAAAATTATGGAAAACCCAAAGAACTTTTGGTATGTGGATATAATTTACCCATCTCTACCGTATTGACATTAAAACAGTGATTTTTTAAAAAATACTTAATTCATTTATAAATGACCATCATAAAACCTTCACATATTTACATGCTTTGTAATTTGAAAAATACTGGTTCATTGAATTATGCAGATATTCCAAGTGGTGCTACATTTCATTATAAATTTTTTTTTTTAATATTTATTTATTTATTTATTTTTGGCTGCATCGGGTCCCAGTTGCGGCATGCAGGATCCTCCGTTATGGCGCATAAGCTTAGTTTCCCCGCAGCATGTGGGATCCCAGCTCTCCGACCAAGGGTCGAACCCGCATGCCCCATATTGGAAGGCAGATTCTTAACCACTGGACCACCAGGGAAGTCCCTAAAATGTATTTTTGAAAATAGCATTCATTATTATCACCCCTGAAGCTGGTTAAGTTGTCAACTTTATGGTGGCACATAAAAATTTTCCAAATTTGTATTTTGGCTTAAAGTCTTAATTTTTTTTTTTTGGCAACAGTATGAGTTCGTTTCTTGAAGTGTCATGTGCATTGTACTTTTCAGCCAAATACACAAGTCTAGATGACCGTATTTTGTCTGCTGTTCATTCAAGCAAAAATGCAGCTTCTTGAAAAAAGTTTAGTTATGCATATTGTTCAAACAGTTGCACAGTTGTTTTTATTCAAGTTAACCATCATACTTCAGAATACAACAGAAATATTTATGAACACTTCTCTTTTCATGACAAAGAATATTAAAAAGAGGTGTACTTAAGGATTGTCGTTAAAATTAATAATTTGCTGTTTCATCAAGGTCAGTCTTTATGTGCTTTATTTTTTATCTTACTGCAAACACATGGAGGTGAAAATATAGTAACCTCAAATACAGTTTGATGTCAATGCCTTGATTGTGCTAAAATGCTAACAGTTTATATGCTTGCTATTGCCTTTGCACTCTCAGTTCAATTGTCAACAGGGTTAAAAAGACAAAAGTCTTAATGTGGTAGGCAGAATAATATCACTCAAAGATATCTATGTCTTAATCCTCAGAACCTGTGAATATGTGATCTTACATAACAGGGACTTTGCAAATGTCATTAAGTTTATGGACCTTGAGTTCAGGAGATTACCCTAGGTTATTCAGTTGGCCCAATATAGTCACCTGAGCCCTTAAAAGCAGGGAACCTTACCAAGCTACAATGAGAGAGAGAGAGAGAAAGGGGGTGGGGACAGAGATTTGCATTGTGTGAGAGGCACTTGACTCACTGTTACTGACTTTGAAGATTGAGTGAGAGGACCATGAACCAAGGAATGTGCATAGTTTTTAGAAACTGAAAATGGTCCTTAGCTGACGGCCAGCAAGAAAATGAAACTTCAGTCCTACAACTGCCAGGAATTACATTCTGCCAACAACCTGAGTTAATAAGGGAACAGGTTTTCCCAAAGACCATCCAAAAAGGATCACAGCCATGCCGACCCTTTTGACTTTAGTCTGGTGAGATCTGTGTTAGACTTATTATCTACGACACTGTTAATTTGTGTTGTTTTTAAGCTGAAAAGTTTGTGGTAATTTGTTATGGCGGCAATAAAAAATTATTTGATTATTATAAAAATTGTTTGGATCTCACAGTTCCCTGCAAAGTGTCTCAGGAACCTCCAAGGGTCCAATAGTTCATGAATTGAGAATTGCTGTTCTAAACCTACAAATATCACCTCATAGTAGAATTAGATGTAGCCAAATTGTTGGTAATGCTCCTGCTAAGTTTCTAATTTTTGTCTTTTTGACAGTGGAATCTTTCTGTGTAACAACAGAGCTTTGTATTATGAAAAACAGTTATATTTTTCCATGTTTGTTACTTCAGATTAAAGTGTTAATAAATCAAAATAAAAACAACAAAAAGTGGTTTAAACTGAAAATTTTGCTCCCCACTAGACCCTATACAAATCTAAGGAAACTTAAAATAAATCCTCCTGCATTGTGTTGCTTACATACTACTCAATTACTAAATATGCCAGCATTTACTAATGAAGAGATAACATAGGGACAAGAATATACTTTTCAGTTCTAGGAAAGTATACTTAATTTTAGATGCCTAAGCCTTCAGTAAAATCAATTATACCAACAAATTATAAACCACTTGACTTTAATTATATTTATTTTTTTCCAGAACCATATTGATGGATATACTCTTGTTGAAAAGTGGAAACAATAATTTTGAGAGGACATTCAATATAGGACAATACAAGGTAAATAAGCAAAGAATGTATTTTTTCTTGGGAAAATAATTTATTCCAACTAAATAGATTTTATATTTAAATATATGTGGATATTAGAAAAGCGCAAGATGACAGAACCACAATAAATAAATTGTTATGATTTTACTAGTGATTTTCTTAAAAACTACAATACCGAATATATTAAAAATAAATGTAAAATTAGGTAAAATATTGAACACTGAACCACACAAAATATATTCCTCAAAATTAAAACCAACATCCTTGCTCAATTCTTTTATAAGGGAAACATAAATATCACAGAAAAATAAAATAGTAATGAACATTTTTATATAAAAATCCCTAAATTTCTAAAGGGTAATAGGTCTGCCTATCAAGCTAATGACATAGCTACAAACTGTTTTAGAGTACTTCATACTGTTTCTCCATAACAACCTTTTAGGTCTTTGCTGAGTCAGCTCTTTTCCAGCATGAAGGTTTCAGTTTAATACCCTATCCTCAGGAATTCCTTTTCTAATCTCCTTTGGCACCTAAGCAGTGTTCATCTGTCTAAAGCCCTGATTTACATTATTTAACTGTTTATCCATAGAATCCCCATTTTGATAAGAGCAACCTTGCCTGCCTTTTTCAGCATTGTATCCCAAGTGCTTACAACAGTGCCTTGCACATAAATACTACACAAATGTCTATTGGAAGAATAAATAACTAGGCAATGCTCAGCTCACTTAGAAAACCAGGGCCAACTTTCATTGGTATTCCTGGTCTGGGTTTACAGCAGTGTTAGGGAAGCTTTGAATAGCAGCCTTAAGAGAATGTCTGCTGCAGACAATTGGAAATAGTATTTATTCCAGTAGGAGCAGGATGGCATTAGAAACTCCAAGACATATTCTAGAAATAGAATGAAATCTGTATATGAAAAGGTCATGTATTTACTTGGGAGATATTACAAGTCAGGCCCTAACACATGAAGAAAGCATAGTCAGGATGCCACAAGGAGCTCCTTCTATGCCTACCACAGAAATTTGCGTAAGGTACCCTTGGGCCTGCGGGATTACACAGTTATCAGAGTGCATCTTGGCCAGACATGTTGGAGGAAATTAGAGGCACACACAGGTCCTCTTAAACTCAAAATTAATGTGCTGGCAGGAGAAGAAATTGGAGAAATTTCAATTTGTTAATTCCTACTATGTTCCCAGCATCTCACTAGGCAATTAGTTCTCACACCATCTTGTGAAACAAAATTAGATCACTATTTTATAGATGTGGATGCTGTAAGTCATTCAGTAATTTCCCCAAGGTTATAGTTAGAAAATTAAAAATTAGAGTATGAACCAAGGACTTTTGAGCTATCGAGTCCATTCTATTTCTACTACAGTGTGTTAACAATAAATTTTCTTGAAATTGGAGAAAATTAAAGTTACATTTATTGACTTAGTATTGAAGAAAGAAAATTTCAAGTGTTAGTCCATATATGAGCATTTGTACCATCATCTTACCTAACATCAAAGACTCTTGTGACAAATTTTTGAAAAAAGAATAATAAAATAGAAGCTTTAACACAGTGCAAGTCTGCCTTAATTATGGCTTAAAAGATGTTTAACCTGGTGAGAAATGTTCTTGAAAATCAAGAGAAACATTGCAATACTTGTGAGTGACTGTTGGCAATAGTGATGTAAGGAGGGTCATTAAGCATGAGAATCATACCCCAGAGTTTGCATTAGAAGCCACAGTATAAGAGAAGGATGCAAAGACACTTGAGCATGCCTATATTGCCAAAGGATAAAGGCTTAAAACTGGGAGGCAAGAGTGAGGAAAAGAGGGCTGAGAGAGATAGATGTGCTTTTGTTCCTTTCAAAATTTCAGCTAAATTGACTTACCTTTCTTTGGTATAGCACCCTTATGGCCATGGATGCTGTTTCCTGGCATGTATGAGTGTATGACTTGGGCTTTATTTATGACAGTACAAACTATTAATGTGGATCTGCAGTTAATTTGTCTTTAGAATTTTCTAGTGGTATGAAGACTACACTCTTGCCATGATCAGTGAGTTTTTTCAATAATATTTCAGTAAAACATCATAGCTAGAAGCCAGTGATTCTCAAAAATTTTTAATATAACATTTTTCAAACATAATTATATTTTGATCCCCAAACAGATGTATATTTGACACACATGACAGATGACAGTAGACCTTCTTTGCTGGGGTTAGCAGTGTCAGGAGACTTGAGGCCTGCACTGTGTCCTCCACCTGACATTCTATGAGTGTGAGACTTAAGAGATGAAATTCACATCCAGAGTCACAAAGATGGTTAGGAGATAGCTTGGTTCCTGGTCTAGTGCTTTCACTATCCATAGGCTGCCTATGCTCAACCCCAGATTTCCCTGCCATACTTTTCTCCTATAAACTAGTTTCCATTCCCATTCCCACCAATTCTAACATTACCTCTGAAAGCCTGAGTGAGCGCCATACTTTGAGGAAATGTAGAGGCATTTATATTAGTTCTAACATTCATAAAGTTGTCATTCTCATCACCAATACTGAATTCAACAGTGATTTTTGTCCAAACCTTTCACACAGGCTCCTATCCATAAACTGCTTTGTGTTGTTATTTAACTGTTTCACGTGTGTGCGTCTGTGTGTGTGTGTGTTTGTGTGTGTGTTGCTTCCACAGCTAGTGAGAATATTCCTTAAGGTCAGGGCCACATATTAAAATCATGTGAAGAAAAACAAGGGGAACAATTATATATGGGCCATTATTTACCTAATGGCTTTTGCAGGCAAGAAAAATTAAGAGTAAAGGGCTTTTAGTGGCTATCAGCTAACCTGCAGTACTATGCCATAGAAAAGATAGTTATTTGTTTGTTGCTTTGTTTTTATTTCAAGGTACAGATGTTTTTATTGTTTTTGTGTTTTGCCTTAGCTCCTCTATATCTACCACTCCTCTGTGTTTTGCTGTGAAAGCTAGAGTTATAGATAACTATAATCTCTCAAATAAATATTAAATATATATTCTAATATTTATCCAGCTTACTCTTTCAAATATATCTTGCCGACTTCCATATGAATACAGGAATATATATCTGACTGACCTAGAAGATCACTTCAAATCTGAATCAACAAAATTAAACCCTTTTGTTTTGGGGAAAACATAAAACTTCTGATGTTCACATTTAAAGCAAACAGTTTTGAGAATTTGTCATGTTTTTTATTCCTTTACATACATATGGTTTCAAGATTATGTATTTAGATATACTTGCAATCAGTTCTTTGTGAATGCATGCAAATATCAGCTTTTACCAGTCAATATAAATGATTTCTACTTTGTTTACTTGTGTGCATGATCGTGAACCAATATTGCCAAAGAAACAAAAAAGTATTACCTGCTGGAAAAAGGTAGAAGTGTGTGAATTCTTTGAGTTCAGTGGTTGATGGAACAATGGGAAAATTTGTGCAGTGGACAGAAAGACACTGTTTATTTCTACTTTCAAAGAGTGTAAGAGATCTGCCGGCTAGATATAATTTGATCCATTATTTTTTACTACAGTTTCCTTTCCTTTCACCAACCTGCTTATTAAGAGTGGTGCTACAAGTGGCAGAGAGATAGAGTTTCAGAAGTTAAAGGGTCGCAGAGATTTCCTAAAAATTTTGCTTTACATGTAAATTAAGTAGCTGTCATTGGCTAAGCCTTGAAAAACTACTGAAAAATCTATGAGGGAGAAAGCATACAGGAAAGGTATAAATTTGGAGTGTGGTATTAGAAGACTGATTTAATATGTGCATGAAGAAGCTCTAAACTGATGAATTTCATTGTGGCATTAAGGACTGGAATAGTATATGGGAATGCCTTCCCATCCTTCAAACCTCTGATCATAGAGGAAAAACAATTCAGAGAATACATTTATGCACCATACACTGAGATAGCTAAAGGAGAGTATATATAAATATATGTATATATACATACACACACAATGTATATGTGTGGTATATGCGTGTGCAGACATAAACTATGTAAACTAACAACCGATACTGGTAAAAGTCAAATAAGAAAAGCAATAGAATAATTTGAAGTAAAATAACTGGAGTAATAATATGCTACAAAGAAGCAAACATTTTAAGCTACTTTGCAGGGAACAGCTATGTTGCATTTTAAATTGAAGCAAATATCATTGCTTCAATATAAGAAAGAAACCATCCCTAGGATATCTAATAATTTGAAGTAAAATAACTGGAGTAATAATATGCTACAAAGAAGCAAACATTTTAAGCTACTTTGCAGGGAACAGCTATGTTGCATTTTAAATTGAAGCAAATATCATTGCTTCAATATAAGAAAGAAACCATCCCTAGGATATCTAAATTACCTCTGAGGCCTTGGGTTTTTATATTCTGATTTATATGATTCTGCTGATCTACAGAAATTTTTTCTGTAAAGTATATGTTTTTCATAGTTACAAATACTGAATGGGTAAATTTTATCATATTTAAAATTATTAAAAAGCATTCTAACCTAATGGGATCTCATCTTCCAATATAAAGGTAACAGCTGGAATTATTGAGTTGAAATACTGCTTAGTTTCTCTCAGAACTGACTGTGTGTACATGCTGAAATAGTAGTTAAGTGGATAATATACTTAAAAGCTAATATTTATTTCACAATTATTATTTATTTCCTTGGTATTCTTCTGGTTTTGCACTTGTATATGAGAAGTGACTCTTAAACATCTAAAAATAGCCTCCTGTCTTTCAAATTCAAATATTTTAGCAAGTGCTTTATAAATTACTATAAATATACAACGTTAAAAATGAACTCTTAAGTTGCAGGATTGCTGCTTTAAATATGCTGATGGGCTGAAGTGTCCTCCTTCACATTCATATTTCAAAATCTTAACCTCCAGTACCTCAAAATGTGGCTTTATTTGGAGATAGGGCCCTTAAAGAGGTAATTAAGATAAAATGAGGTCAGATGGGGGGGTGGTCCTAATCGGGTATGTCTGGTGTCCTTATAAGCAGAGGAGATTAGGACACAGAAGACAAATGGCAGGAAGACCACATGAGAACACAGTGAGAAAATGGTCATTTACAAGCAAGGAGAGAACCCTCAGAATAAGCCAAACTTGCTGACATCTTGATTTTGGACTCCTAGCCTCCAGGATTATGATAAAATAAACTTATGTTATTTAAGCCACCAGATCTACAGTATTTTGTTATGGTGCCCTAGCAAACTAATACACATATTAAAGACAAAATGTAAGCTTGTTAGGCACTTTTATAATTAATCTTTCCTGTTTCTTGTCACCATTCGTTACTCCCATCCCTACAAGAGAAATGTTTAAAAGTTAAGTGTAAGCTTTCACATAAGAGGGAGAAAACCAGAAGGTGTCTCCCCAAATTTACTACAGAAGAGCAAAATCACAATTTTTCTTGAGCCTTTCAGAAGTGAAGATGTACAGCAGTCAACTAAGTTGAAATATAAGGAAAAACAGACACCTGTAAGAAGAAACCTGATGCAAGGACTTGTTTATCTGAAAAAGGCCAGCCCTAATACAAGCCAGAAAGGAGAATTTAGTTACAGATTTTAACCAATTGCTGAAGGCCAAGTATGTGGTAGCAGGAGATTATAGAACGCTTTTAGCCACAGACAGGAGAATTCACACCCACTTGAAGTCTCTTTTTCCTCCTTTCTTTGTTGAGCATATGCAAGCAGGATTGGGAGCAGAGTGGTAGGGAGACTGGAGAAACCGTCTGTTGTGGTGAAGGCTAGAGAGAAGGGAGCACTGAGAGAAAGACACAATAATGGCAAAGGAGGACAATAATCCCTACAAGATAGAAAACAAAAGAGATGAGCTCTACAGTTCCTTAAGAAAGCTCCCATCCTGTAGCACAGGGAGAGAGCTCCCAAGCAGAGCCCAGCCTACTATCTGATTTGAGAAGAGGGAGCTATGAATCTGGGAAAATAAAAGGGGTTAGAGTTTGTAGGACAGAGTATAATGGAGCTGCATCGAGAAAGGACCACAGAGATCTGCAGAGACTCCCAGTAGAGTGTTCAGCAAAATATGCATGAGTGCACGCATGAAAGGAAATTACCTGAGAATGAGAAAGGAACCACCTGAAGTGATAAAAGAGAGCATCTGGCACGCACTTAGAGCTTGGGATTGTGCCTGTTCCTGCCAGAGAGATTGGAAAACTCACAACTCATGAAGCATTGGATAGAGTATCCAGAAGGGTTTTGCCTCAGAAATGGGGAACACTTAGCCTTAGATTAAACACTACTCTGTCTGGTACAGCCTAACAAATTTTAAAAACAAAACCTGAAAGATCAAACTGTTTCCATGTAACTTAACCGTGTCTCAGAACAAATCTCAAAAACAAGTTATAAGAATACAAAAATATCCATCACTCACCAAGGTAAAACTGACAATATGTGGAGCCAATAAAAAATTATCAGGTATCCAAAGAAGCAGGGAAATATTACTCACAATGAAATGAAAGATCAGTCCATCAGTATCTTCCCAGACTGAAGCAGATGCTTGAATTACTGCACAAACATCCTTCTGAGTAAACCATGGGGTCAAAGAGGAAGTGACAAAGGAAACTAGGCACTATAAAGAATTGAATGGAAATGAATACTATGCATACCAAAATCTGAAGAAAGCTGCTAAAGCAGGGCTTTATGGAAATTTAAGGCATCAGTTATCCCTATAAGAAGCTAGAAAAAAAAAAAAAAACCACTAATTACCCTACAAAAAAGCAGAAAGAAGGTAATAATAAACATAAGAACAAAGTCAATGAAATTGAAAGCAATAAAACAATAGAGAAAATAGTGAAAATGAATAAATAGCTGCTTATTTGTAAATATCAATAAAATGGGAATCCTCTAGTTAGACTGACCAGGGAGAAAAAGAGTGATAGCGAAGACATAAATCACAAATGTCAAGAATGAAAGAAGAAACATTATTACAGACCATAAAGACATTTTAAATGTAATGAGAGAATATTACAAATAATTCAAAAAAGAGTTTATGTATGTATACTCAAGAGAAAATAGGTAACATGAGTAAGCCTGTATGGATTAAGGATATTGAATGTGTAATAAAAATATTTAGGAAAAAAAAATTCCTTGACCAGAAGATTTCCCTAGCAAATTCAATCAAACTTTTAGGAAATAATATTGAGGAAGATTTCTGCAATGATGGAGTAAAAATCTCTGTAAGCCTGCAGCTTCATAACCGTACAAGAACATTGGCAAAAACTGTCTGAATCAATTTTTTAGAATTCAGGAAATTAACCAAAGACTTGCAACAATCTGAGAAACATTTATCTAAGAAAAATGGCTTATTCTTGTTAAGGATGATGAGATCAGTGGCATTTTAGTTTTCCCTATTCCATCCCCTATTCCACATTAACCCTGAACACCAACAACCTCATAATCATGGTACTTATGGCACTAGGGAGATCAGCAGTCATTTAAAAAGAATGTGTTTCAACCTCCCCACAAAGTCCCCACACCAGATAATCTTTATTATTTGACTTCTCTTGCAATTCTGTGTGAACAGCCACTGGCATTGCTTGTTTTTATTTGACCTAAGAACTCACTCAGTGTTAACAGCCTTTTCCCTGGAGCCCTTATCAAAAACAATTAGTGGCAATTATTTATCATTGCAGATGTTTGAGGCAGCAGTAACAGTGTGTATAAACTAGAAGCTGACTAAAAATTGTTAAATAAAATGCTGGGAATAAGACGTCAGTAGAGACCTTTGAAAAGCTCCAGCCTATTCCTGGGAGTCTAAAAAGCCAGATGCATGTGGAGATCTATACGCAACCCCACCCAGTATATAATCGTAGCCTGATCTTTTGGATAAGTGATAGCAGTAAGTAAAGCGAAGGAAGAATTTTAAATTACAAGAGTGTTTAAAGTGTCCCCCAAGGTACTCACAAAATCTGTTGGCAAAGGCTCAGAGACTTATTGGTTCAAGGCATTTAAGAAAAATGTGTGTCCAATCATTAGCTTACTCTTAGTATCATCAAACAGATACCACAATGGTCATACACAACAAATAATACAAACATTACAGAATTAATTGAGGGAAATTGCAAATAAACAGTAGTCACTAAAACAACCACAGTAATTCCTGAGGAGTGGAAGAGATTTAATTCCCAAAATTGCTGCATTATATTATTTAAAATGTCCAGTTTTCAACAAAAAATTACAAACCATGTAAAGAAATTGGAAAGGGAAAAAAGTCAATAGAAACTCTTTCTGAAAATGCCCAGACATTGACTTATTGGACAAAGACTTTAAATCAACTGTTAAAAGTGTATTTAAAAAATAAAAGAAAACCATGTCTAAAGAATTAAAGTATGAGAACAATATCTTGACAAGTAGAAAATATCAATAAATAGAGAAAGGGGCAGACCTATATTTGAAGAAATAATGGCCAAAAACTTCTTAATTTTGATGAAAAACTAATCTGCATGTACAGCAAATTCAACAAACTCCAGAGAGCCTAAACCTGAAGATATCCACACCAAGCCACATCATAGCTGAACTGTCAGAAGCCAAAGAAAAGAGAGAATCTTGAAAAGGATGATATTCAAAGTGCTGAAAAGAAAGAATGTTAACTAAGAATTCTATATCCAAGAAAAGAATTCTTCAAATATGAAGAAGAGCTTCTTCCACATCTAGGAAGATGGACATATATACTTTTTCCTATCCTCCTACTAAGTATAACTAAATCCCAAGAGTATTATGTATACAAAACAAATATAAGAAGACTGAGAGATAGAAAGAAGGTAGATAAGCTACGAATCTAGGAGCAAGGGGCAAAGTACATTGAGTTCCTGGGTTTTCTTTTTGTCTCGTGTATGTCACAATTGGAGCTGAAGAAACTGAAAAAATGGAAATGCCTGTGGCTGCAGACAGAAGTAAATCTCCAACCAAAGTCTTCTCTCTCTAGCCAAATGACCAGGAAAAGGGAGAATCTAGCAAGACAAAAACTTTAGACGATACCCACTATACTCCAAACAAACATCACAGAAAATATTGTGGCCATACACTCACCTACACCAGCAAAGTGTTAATGGGGAGCCTGAACTTCCACACTCATGAGGCTATAATTAGTATCTCCAGAGTCCTCACCTGGGTGCTGTCAGATAAAGCCAAGTAGAGAGACCATTCAACTTCATCAGTGATAACAAAGCCTCCACCCATCATGATTTCAGTGGAGACTACAAGAGAAGCCTGGAATTTCACTGGCGCTAAGCACTAAGGGGAAATCCTACCCCTCCCCACTGTAGTGCTCTCAGAGGAGACCTTATGGAGAGTCAGCACTTTCAGAAGTTACCACCACACCGTTATGTCAGTGGATGTGGAACTGCCACCTCTACCTAGATGCCCAACTCACTCAAATGACAATGGAGGCTGAATCAGGAACCTATACTTCTACCATTAATTGGAAGTTACAAAACAGTGCCTCTCTCCCCTTCCCTTGTTGGAGTAATGTAGCCAGCTTAAGTTTTTTAAAAGTTTTAAAAGTTTCAACAGTATCACAACATAATATGAAAATATCCTGGTTTCAACTGAAAATCAATCATTATAATAAGATCCCAGAAAATCTCAAACAATTAGAAAAAAATCACTAGGTGCCAACATCAACATAAGAAATACGTGAGAATTACTTGACAAAAGATTTTAAAGCAGCCATGATAAAAATTCTTCACCAAGTAAATATGAAAACATTTAAAGCAAATGAAAAATAGTGAGTTTCAGAAAACAAGTAGAAATTCTAAGCAAGGAAATATAAAGGAGAATCAAATGAACATTTTATAACTGAAAAATATATTAACAAAAATTTTTAAAATGATCAATGAATGGGTTCATCAGTAGATTGGAGGGGATAGAGGAAGTAATCAATGAACTGGAAAGATAAAACAATAGAAATGATCAACTCTAAACAATAGAAAAAAACTGCACTGAAAAGAAAAATCTCTGAGGAAGGGAGGAATAGAGCAGAATTCCTGACTTTGATAAACAGAATCCACAAAAAAATTCTACGGCTAACATTATGCCAAGTAGTGAAATACTGACAGCCTTCCCCTTGAAACCAGAAACAGGCAAAGTATCTCACTATTCTTATTCAACATTGTGCTGGAAGTTCAACCCATTGCAATAAGGCAAGAAAAAGAAAAGTCATACAGATTTGAAAGGAATAAGTAAACCTATCCCTATTTGAAGATAATATGATTTTCTACAAAGAAATCTCAAGGAATCTACTGCCAAAAAATTCCAGAACTATTAAGTGATACAAGCATATATTCAATGATTATAAAACTTGTGTTGATGGGTTTAAAATATATAAAGATGTAATTTGTATGACAATCATGACACCATAAAGGGAGAAGAAATAGAGTTATTTTAGAGAAAAGTTATTGTGTACTATTGAGATTGTTGGTAATAATCTGAATTGGATTGTTGATTATTGTAACCCCTTGGGAAAACACAGAGCCATAACTGAAAAATATATTGCAAAAGAAATAAAATGGTATACTAGAAAATACCTTTTCTAGTACGAAAGTAGAAAATGATAGAGAGGTAGACCAAAAAATAAATAAGATATATAGAAAAGAAATAGCAGAATGCAGACATAAATTTTACCTTATTAGTTATTAAGTGTAAATGGATTAACACTCCAAGAAATAGCAGAGATTGGCAGAAGGGTAAAAACAAAAACATGATGGAACTCTGTGCTGTCTTTGAGAGTCACAACTTAGATTTAAAGATACAAATAATTGAAAGTAAAAGGGTAAAATATGATATGCTATCAGACAGTAACCATAAGAGAGTGACAGTGGCTGTATTAATATCAGAAAATAGACCCTTAAGACAACAAGTTTTACTAGAGACACAGAAGGATATTTTAGTTGATAAAAAGGTCAATTCATCAAGAAGACTAAACAGTTATAAATACATACATGAACCTAACAGTAGAGCCACAACATCCATGAAGTAAAAAATGGAAAGAATTGAGAGGAGAAATAGAAAATTTCATAATAGTTGGAGGCCTCATTATCCCACTTTGAATAATGGATATAACAAGTAGGTATAACATCAATAAAGAAATAGAGGCTTTAACAATGCTATAAACCAATTAGACATCTATACAGCACTCCATATAACAACAAAAGAATATATATTCGTTTCAACTGCACATTGAAAATTCTCCATGATAGACTGTATGTTAGACCATAAAACAAGTCTCAATAAATGTTAAAATAATTGAAATAATACAAAGTATATTCATCAAATGAAATGAGAAAACAACTACACAATGCAATTTGAGAAACTTTTAAAAGTGTAGAAACCAAATCACATTTTCCTAAATATCCAATAGGCCATCAAAGAAATTAAAAGGGGAATTAGAAAATATTTTCAGTTGATTGAAGCAAACACACACCATGCCAAAAATTATAGCTTACAATTTAAGCAGTATATAGAGGGAAACATGAGTATTAAAAAAGAAGAAAGATCTTAAATCAGTAGCCTAAACTTCACCTTTAAGAAAGTAGAAAAAGAAGAGCAAACTAAACCCTAAACAAGTAGAAGGAAGGAAAGACTAAAGACTAGAGCAGAAATATATGGACTAGAAAATAAATCAAACAATAAAGAAAAGCAACACAACCGAAAGTTGGTTCTGTGAAAAGATAAACAATTAGCTAGACTGACCTCAAACAAACAAAAAACAAAACCCAACAACTCAAATTCATAATATCAGGAATAGAGGGAACATTACTATTGACTAAAAGATATTAAAGGATAGAAAGGATTATAAGGAAATACTGTGAACACTTTAAGCCAACAAGTTAGTTAACACAGATAAAATAGACATACTGCTATAGATCTGTAATGAGTAAAGAGATTGAATTAACAATCGAGAAACTTCTCACAACACAAACCTTGGCCCAGAATGCTTCACTCTTGAATTCCACCAAATAGTTAAAGAAAATATTAACACAAAGTTTTTGCAGAATAGTCCAAAAAGTAAAAGGGGAAGAGAAGACATTTACCAACTCATTCTATGAGGCCAGCATTACCTTCTCATCAAAACCAGATGTCACAAGTAAAGAAAACTACAGAAAAAATCTCTTATAAGAGTAAAGGCAAAAGTCCTAAAAAATTAGCACATAGAAACCAACAATATATTAAAAGCCTTATACACCATGAAGAAGTCAGATTTATCCTATTGACACAGAGATGGCACATGTTTGTTCACGGTGGTGATGAAAATGTTCTGTAATTAGATAATGGAGATGATTGCGCATCTCTGTGAATATACTGAAAACCCACCAATTTGTACATTTAAAAGGGTGAGTTTTATGGTATGTGAATTATATCTCATAAAAATATTCTAAAACGAATATGAATCCTACACAATTTTGTTCAAAAAATTGAAGAGGTAGTAACACATAATCCATGTTATAAAGCATGTATTACCTGGATCCCAAAGCAGAAGTCAGTAAAAGAAAAACAAATTTGCCATACAATATTCATCCTGAATATAGATGCAAAAATCCCCAAACAATAATCATTTGAATTTTGCAATATGTATAAAGGACAATACATAGTGACCAAGTGGAATTTACCCAAGTAATGCAAGCCTAGATTATCCTTTGAAAAGTGATCTATTTAATTCACCATTCATGGCTATTAGAGTGAATAAATCTTTCTGAAATACTAACAATTGCTGATGAGAATGCTGAGCAACTGGAACTCTCATATTTTATGGCGGGAATGCAACTGGTACAGTCATTTTGAAAAACAGTTTGCCAGTTTCTTATAAGTTAACATTTACCAGATGACTTTGCAATCTTTCACCTAGGTACTTGCAAATTGAAATAAAAAACTTGTTTATACAAATTCTTGAATGCAAATGCTATTTGCAGATTTACTTGTTAGAAGCAACTCACCCTCAAATGGAGAAAGGAAAAACAAACTGTTGTGCATATAAATGAAAAAATGCTACTTAAAAATATAAAGGAACATACTAGTGATACAAATACATCAGTTAATCAGAAATGCATTATTTTAAGAGAAGCTAGACTCAAAATGACTGCAAATGTATGATCCATTTATATGACATTCTGGAAAGGGTAAAACTAGAGGGACAGAACTGATGTCAGTGGTTGGCAGGGACTGGGGTGAAAGAAGTGCTTATCTACAAAGGCAAAAGCTGCTTTTATTAATGTTATGCTTTTTATATTAAATTATACATGTTAGAATATGACACATATGATCTTAAGTATATTACATGCAAATCAAATTACTATTTATTACATGCCTAAATGAAATTACATGCAATAAATATGTAATGTAAATGAATTGTATATATGACACATGCCATATATGTATCTTAGAAATTTGTAAAACATGGACAGTCACCTAAAATCAGAGCAGCTAGAGTTATTTTAATTTTGATGAATTTCCTTCAGTTTTAAGTATGCACACATATGTATGTATATGCACTTACATATATATGATTTTGATAGTCTTGTATAATTTATTTTTAGTGAAAATGTAATAATAATTAGTTCAAATGCCTCAGTCTAATGTTTGCATAACATTCCATCAAATATTAATGCTACTAATTAGTATCAACAATAACCAATAGCTACATTTGGTTTTCACTCTAACTCCTGAAACATAATGTTACTGTTTTAAGTTACATTTAAACTTAGTATGTTTCAGTTATTACAACCTCAAAACATAGTTTTTGTGCACTTAAAAATTTATTGAGACCAGAGGGCAGACAGCAGAAGCAAGACGAACTACAATCCTGCAGCCTGTGGAACAAAAACCACATTCACAGAAAGATAGACAAGATGAAAAGGCAGAGGGTGATGTACCAGATGAAGGAACAAGATAAAACCCCAGGAAACCAACTAAATGAAGTGGAGATAGGCAATCTTCCAGAAAAAGAATTCAGAATAATGATAGTGAAGATGATCCAGGACCTCAGAAAAAGAATGGAGGCAAAGATCGAGAAGATGCAAGAAACGTTTAACAAAGATCTAGAAGAATTAACAAAAAAGAGAGATGACCAATACAATAACTGAAATGAAAAATACACTAGAAGGAATCAATAGCAGAATAACTGAGGCAGAAGAATGGATAAGTGACCTGGAAGACAGAATGGTGGAATTCACTGCTGCGGAACAGAATAAAGAAAAAAGAATGAAAAGAAATGAAGACAGCCTAAGAGACCTCTAGGACAACATTAAACGCTACAACATTCGCATTATAGGGGTCCCAGAAGGAGAAGAGAGAGAGAAAGGAACAGAGAAAATATTTGAAGAGATTACAGTTGAAAACTTCCCTAACATGGGAAAGGAAATAGCCACCCAAGTCCAGGAAGGGCAGAGAGTCCCATACAGGATAAGCCCAAGGAGGAACACGCCAAGACACATAGTAATTAAATTGGCAAAAATTAAAGACAAAGAAAAATTATTGAAAGCAGCAAGGTAAAAATGACAAATAACATACAAGGGAACTCCCATAAGGTTAACAGCTGATTTCTCAGCAGAAACTCTACAAGCCAGAAGGGAGTGGCATGATATACTTAAGGTGAGGAAAGGGAAGAACCTACAACCAAGATTACTCTAACCAGCAAGGATCTCATTCAGATTTGATGGAGAAATCAAAAGTTTTACAGACAAGCAAAAGCTAAGAGAATTCAGCACCACCAAACCAGCTATACAACAAAGGCTAAAGGAATTTCTCTAAGTGGGAAACACGAGAGAAGAAAAGGACCTACAAAAACAAACCCAAAACAATTAAGAAAATGGTCACAGGAACATACATATCGATAATTACCTTAAACGTGAATGGATTAAATGCTCCAACCAAAAGACACAGGCTTGCTGAATGGATACAAAGGCAAGACCCATATATATGCTGTCTAGAAGAGACCCACTTGAGACCTAGGGACACATACAGACTGAGGGGATGGAAAAAGATATTCCATGCAAATGGATATGAAAAGAAAGCTGGAGTAGCAATATTCATATCAGGTAAAATAGACTTTAAGATAAAGAATTTTACAACAGACAAGGAAGGACACTACATAATGACCAAGGGATCAATCCAAGAAGAAGATATAACAATTATAAATATATATACACCCAACATAGGAGCACCTCAATATATAAGGCAACTGCTAAAGCTATAAAAGAGGAAATCGACAGTAACACAATAATAGTGGGGGATTTAACACCTCACTTACACGAATGGACAGATCATCCAAACACAAAATTAATAAGGAAACAACAGCTTTAAATGACACAATAGACCAGATAGATTTATAGGACATTCCATCCAAAAACAGCAGATTACACTTTCTTCTCAAGTGCGCATGAAACATTCTCCAGGATAGATCAGAACTTGAGTGACAAATCAAGCCTCAGTAGATTGAAGAAAATTGATATCATATCAAGCATCTTTTCTGACCACAATGCTATGAGATTAGAAATCAATTACAGGGAAAAAAAGCATTAAAAAAACAAAAACATGGAAGCTAAACAATACATTACTAAATAACCAAGAGATCACTGAAGAAATCAAAGAGGAAATCAAAAAATACCTAGAGACAAATGGCAATGAAAACACGACGATCCAAAACCTATGGGATGCAGCAAAAGCAGTTCTAAGAGAGAAGTTTATAGCTATACAAGCCTACCTCAAGAAACAAGAAAAATCTCAAACAAACAATCTAACTTTACACCTAAAGGAACTAGAAAAAGAAGAACAAACAAAACCCAAAGTTAGCAGAAGGAAAGAAATCATAAAGATCAAAGCAGAAATAAATGAAATAGAAACAAAGAAAACTATAGCAAAGATCAATAAAACTAAAAGCTGGTTCTTTGAAAAGATAAACAAAATTGATAAACCATTAGCCAGACTCATCAAGAAAAAGAGGGAGAGGACTCAAATCAATAAAGTTAGAAATGAAAAAGGAGAAGTTACAACAGACACCACAGAAATGCAAAGCATCCTAAGAGACTGCTACAAACAACTCTATGCCAATAAAATGGACAACCTGGAAGAAATGGACAAATTCTTAGAAAGGTATAACCTTCCAAGACTGAACCAGGAAGAAATAGAAAATATAAACAGACCAATCACAAGTAATGAAATTAAACCTGTGATTAAAAATCTTCCAACAAAAGTCTGGACCAGATGGCTTCACAGGTGAATTCTATCAAACATTTAGAGAAGAGCTAACACCCATCCTTCTCAAATTCTTCCAAAAATTTGCAGAGGAAGGAACACTCCCAAACTCATTCTATGAGGCCACCATCACCCTGATACCAAAACCAGACAAAGATACTACAAGAAAAGAAAATTACAGACCAATATCACTGATGAATATAGATGCAAAACTCCTCAACAAAGTACTAGCAAACAGAATCCAGCAACACATTAAAAGGATCATACACCATGATCAAGTGGCATTTATCCCAGAGATGCAAGGATTCTTCAATATACGCAAATCAATCAATGTGATACACCATATTAACAAAATGAAGGAAAAAAACTGTATGATCGTCTCAATAGATGCAGAAAAAGCTTTTGACAAAATTCAACACCCATATATGATAAAAACTCTCCAGAGAGTGGGCATAGAGGGAACCTACTTCAACATACTATAGGTCTTATACAACAAACCCACAGCAAACATCATTCTCAACAGTGAAAAACTGAAAGCATTTCCTCTAAGATCAGGAACAAGACAAAGATGTCCACTCTCACCACTATTATTCAACATAGTTTTGGAAGTCCTGGCCATGGCAATCAGAGAAGAAAAAGAAATAAAAGGAATACAAATTGGAAAAGAAGAAGTAAAACTGCCACTCTTTGCAGATGACATGATACTATACAGAGAGAATCCTAAAGATGCCACCAGAAAACTACTAGAGCTAATCAATGAATTTGGTAAAGTTGCAGGATACGAAATTAATGCACAGAAATCTCTTGTATTCCTATACACTAATGATGAAAAATCTGAAAGAGAAATTAAGGAAACACTCCCATTTGCCATTGCAACAAAAAGAATAAAATACCTAGGAATAAACTTACCTAGGGAGACAAAAGACCTGTATGCAGAAAACTATAAGACACTGATGAAAGAAATTAAAGATGATACCAACAGATGGAGAGATATACCATGTTCTTGGATTGGAAGAATCAATATTATGAAAATGACTATACTACCCAAAGCAATCTACAGATTCAATGCAATCCCTATCAAATTACCAATGGCATTTTTTACAGAACTAGAACAAAAAAATCTTAAAATTTGTATGGAGACACAAAAGACCCCGAATAGCCAAAGCAGTCTTGAGGGAAAAAAACGGAGCTGGAGTAATCAGACTCCCTGACTTCAGACTATACTACAAAGCTACAGTAATCAAGACAATATGGTACTGGCACAAAACAGAAATATAGATCAATGGAACAGGATAGAAAGCCCAGAGATAAACCCATGCCCCTGTGGTCAACTAATCTATGACAAAGGCGGCAAGGATATACAATGGAGAAAAGACAGTCTCTTCAATAAGTGGTGCTGGGAAAACTGGACAGCTACATGTAAAAGAATGAAATTAGAACACTCCCTAACACCATACACAAAAATAAACTCAAAATGGATTAGAGACCTAAATGTAAGACTGGGAACTATAAAACTCTTCGAGGAAAACATAGAGAGAACGCTCTTTGAGATAAATCACAGCAAGATATTTTTTGATCCACCTCTAGAGTAATGGAAATTAAAACAAAAATAAACAAATGAGACCTAATGAAACTTAAAAGCTTTTCACAGCAAAGGAAACCATAAACAAGACAAAAAGACAACCCTCAGAATGGGAGAAAATATTTGCAAATGAATCATCACACAAAGGATTAATCTCCAAAATATATAAACAGCTCATGTAGCTCAATATTAAACAAACAAACAACCCAATCCAAAAATGGGCAGAATATCTAAATAAATATTTCTCCAAAGAAGACATACAGATGGCCAGGAAGCACATGAAAAGGTGCTCAACATCACTAATTATTAGAGAAATGCAAATCAAAACTACAATGAGGTATCACCTCACACCAGTTAGAATGGGCATCATGAGAAGATCTACAAACAGCAAATGTTGGAGAGGGTGTGGAGAAAAGGGAACCCTCTTGCACTGTTGGTGGGAATGTAAACTGATACAGCCACTATGGAGAACAGTATGGAGGTTCCTTAAAAAACTAAAAATAGAATTACCATATGACCCAGCAATCCCACTACTGGGCACATACCCAGAGAAAACCATAATTCAAAAAGACACATGCACCCCAATGTTCATTGCAGCGCTATTTACAATAACCAGGTCATGGAATCCACATAAATGCCCATCGACAGACAAATGGATAAAGAAGATGTGGTACATATATACAATGGAATATTACTCAGCCATAAAATGGAACGAAATTGGGGTCATTTGTGGAGACGTGGATGCATCTAGAGACTGTCATATAGAGTGAAGTAAGTCAGAAAGAGATAAACAAATACCGTATATTAACGCATGTATGTGGAACCTAGAATATGATACAGATGAACCGGTTTGCAGGGCAGAAATTGAGACACAGAAGTAGAGAAAAAACGTATGGACACCAAGGGGGGAAAGCGGCGGGGTATGGGGGTGGGGGTGTGATAAATTGGGAGATTATAATTTGCATGTATACACTGATGTGTATAAAATGGATGACTAATAAGAACCTGCTGTTTAAACAAATAAATTAAATTTAAAAAAAAAGTTCACCCTACAAAATTATGTTTCAAATAAAATAGCTCTAGTCGTTAAAAAAATTATCGAGATTAGATCTCATGTTGTGGTCTTTTTACTAGAAAGATAAAACAAAACAAAAAACATATATTTATATTCATAGGATTGGACTCCATTTATTTTTCTCTGCTCCCTCTTTTTAAGAGTTATAACTTTTAGCACTCTTTCACCTAAACTTTAAGATTGTTTTCTAAAATTATTTTGAAATATGATCAAAATATCAGACTTTTCAACAAATATGCTTTTGGTCAGTAGACAATAATTAACACATATGATACTCAAAAAAAATATTAGTCTGGAGTTTCATATAAAACCAAACTGACATTTAAGCAAGAATCACAAACTATAATGAACATAAATAACTCAGGTACTATTTTTTTTATGAATGTTTTCTGGTTAAACTATTAAACTATTCTCCCTTGATGACTGCAAAGACGTTTACTTAAATACAGGTTGTCAGCATACAGGTATATACCTAAAACCATGCAGAAACTATGCTTAGAAAGAGATCCTTTCCCAATTGATCCCTGAGAGAACTACAGTTTCAGTTGACCACTTGATTGCAGCATATGAGAAACCCTGAACTAAAAGACCCAGCTAAATTATGCCTGGATTCCTGACCCAAAGAAACTGTGAGCTATTAATTATTGTTGCCATAATCCAGTAAATTTTGAGTAACATTTTGTTTATGCACCAATAGATAACTAATTCCAATAAATATCACTTTATAATAATCCAGTCCAGCTTCATTTTTTTTCAGCTTTATTTATGTATAATTGGCAAATAAAATTGTAAGGTATTTAAAGTGTACAACGTGATGATTTGATATACCTATACATTGTGAAAGGATTTTCCCACATGGAGTTAACTCATCCATCACTTTACATATTTACCTTTGGCTTTTTGGTATTTTTTGTTTGTTTGTTCTTTTGTGGGTTTTTTGGGGGGGGACAGCTGGTGGTGAGAACATTTATATTCTACCCTCTTAGCAAATTTCTATTATACAGCAGTAACCTTATTATACATTAGATCCTCATACCTTATTCATCTTGTACCTCAAAGGCTTATACCCTTTAACCAACCTTTCCCTATTTCCCCACTGCCCTGGCCCCTGGCAACCAATTTTCTACTCTGTATGAGTTCGACTTTTTTTTTTTTCTTTTTGAGATTCCACATATAAGTGACACAATGCAGTACTTGTCTTTCTCTGTCTGGCTTATTTCACTTAACACAAGTTCATTTTTCTTTAATTAATTACTTTATTTTTAATCTATTTTTGGCTGTGTTAGGTCTTCATTGCTGCATGCAGACTTTCTCTAGTTGTGGACGAGTGGGGGCTACTCATCGTTGCAGTGTGTGGGCTTCTCATTGCGGTGGCTTCTCGTTGTGGAGTTGGGCTCTAGGCATGCGGGCTTCAGTAGTTGTGGCGTGAAGGCTCAGTAGTTGTGGCTCTCAGGCTCTAGAGCGTAGGCTCAGTAGTTGTGGTGCACGGGCCCAGTTGCTCCATGGCATGCGGGATCCTCCCGAACCAGGGCTCGGAACCATGTCCCCTGCATTGGCAGGCAGACTTCTAAATGCTGCGCCACCAGGGAAGTCCACAAGTTCATTTCTGTAAACAGATTTTTGCCACTAGGTTCAAAGTTTTGGTTTAGTACCTGACTTAGTATGTTCTCTCTAGGATAGAACTCATCATTTCCAGCAGTCTTCTCTGGGGACTAGAATGCTTTTGGATAGTGCTCTGTTACTTACTGAAAGACCTCCTGAATACTTATAGTTTGGGTATACCCTGAATTCCTTATTGCCCTTCCTACTGTTATAAATTTCTCACCACTTAGAATGTATATATTTAATGCCAACTTTTGCATGATTTCCATACTGGTTCTAATTCAGACTAGAGTTCTTAGCACATGCACTTTCACACCTACATATATATGTATATATGTAAATACCTGTACACAGTTATACTCTGAACTACTAGACAGAGTTCTGAGCATACATACTCAGGAATATCCGAACCACTTTTCATCCCCTAAGAGCAAAATTTTTCCACCCTGCCAAGCAAGTCTTATTATGGGTCCCTGACTCTCCCAATACTGCACTTTCCAAGGATACTAATAGAATGTGGTAGTGAAAAGCTTTGGTTTTGTAGTTAAATTTACTAGCCACGGCAGAAATTCCTACTTCATTTATTAAAAAGTGTGAACTTAAAAGATTTTAGTCTTCCTTTTAGAATCAAATGAAGTAACATACGGAAAGCACCTAGCACAGCTTTTGGTCCAGATTAAACGGTGACTATTCTTATCACTAATTTTCATATACTACATGTACCAATATAAAAACCTCCTTATATAAAAAGTTCTCCGGAAGAAAGCATAAGTTAGAATTTTACGTTAATTTAATATAGCTATCAATGAAATCTACCCTGTAATTTCTCTATATATGTGTACATACATATAAATATATGTATTAATAATACCATCCAGTATGTTATAAATCACACCAAGATTATGTGCATTGCACAAGAAGGTTGAACTGCAGCTTCTCAAAAGGGCTCCATTATAAAGTGACTCAGTATTCATAATACATAACAGATAACACATGCAATTCATACAGATTATAATTGAAGCCTTGGATGTATCACCCTAGGAGAGTAAGAGAAAAAGAAAGCTATACCCTTGAGTAACACCAGCCATTAAAGGAATTTTTTAAAAAAATAACTATTGCTCGACCTTTTAATAGAAAGATATTCTTGTAGATATTTATATAATTTTCTTGTAGTACAACTTACACATAAGTATAAAGCTAAGTATGCTTTATTTGAGCTGATAGTTCAGGGGTAGCTTATAGTCCATGTTTTGTTTTTGGTTTTTTTGTTTGTTTTTTGGATACCACAAAAAATTTACAAAGTAAACACAAATCGAAGAAAAACATTACAGGCTGTTAATTACAGCCTTAACTGAATGTAAAGGATCATATTATGCTAAAACTAAATTATAAAGTTTGAGTTAACTGTAAAATTACAGTTCGTAGTTTTTGTCTTTTACTTGTTACCAGTTGATTTTTCTTATTTTGAACATGTTGGGTTACTGATGTTATTGCCTATGTAATTGTTTTATTTTGTTATCCTGTTAATGAATCTAAATACAATCATCCATTATTTTTAATGGGGCAATAAAACGTGTACCCCAAAACACAACAATAATGAGAAGAACAAAGACTCTGTCAACTGTATATCAGCAATGGGGGTTTCATATCTAGTCAGATATGAATTAGTGAAAACAGAAGTTGAGTCATTCAGCTTACCTAGTGCTTACACAAGGAGAATAAATAGTGATCCTAGGTTTGTGTTTAGGAACAACTCTTCAGTTGTGCTGTTGCTGGTGCAATAGCACTGTTGTTATGGCACTAAACGAGTTTTGATTTTAAAATCTATTTGGGTAGGAATGGTGCCTAAGGGATCTGGATATGATAAAAAAATTATTTTTAAATAAAAAAATGTACTAAACAAAGCCCAAAGCATTGGTGTCTGCTGTAAGCCTCTAGAACTATATGAAGTCAATACTATTCACAATATTTAATATTCCTATATTTAAATTTTACAGGTCTATGTAACCAAAATTATTGAGTTTTTACACTGGCTTTAAAAATTATTTTGTTTCATAATCAGCTTTCTGCTTTTTAGGAAGGAAAAACAAGCAACACTAGACATTTCTACATTAATAATCAGTGTGGAGTTTATAAAAGTAATAATACTTTTTAAAATAATACGTTTAGCATGGAAAAATATAATATTATAGCTTTCTCTCCCTTCCTCCTTCCCTCTCTCCCTCTCTTTCTCTCTTCCTCCCTCCTTCCTATTCTCTTTCTCTTTCAAACACAATTTCAATTGAAAGTGGAAGTAAAGTTAATTTGCGTCAAGATTGGATGGATTTATTTTCTCCCATTTGTATCTCTTTTTTGGTAATGCTGGATGCCATAGTTATCTCTGCATGTAATAGTAGTTTAGGTGATGGCCAATAGTTACAATGAATAAAGCCAAATTAATATCATTTACTAATTAGCACTAGTCTAACAGGGTTATCTTTGGAAATTAGGGACAATATAGAGAGCGAGAGGAGAGAGAAGAAGAAAAAGAGAGATTCCATATTCATACATTATAACTGAAATAATGAAAGAACCAAACCCAGAACAAAGACAATGCAAGTTCTTAAGACTCAGAGTCTTAAGTCTTAGTTTCACTGTAAAGAAATTGTAAAGACTGTAGTAACAAACTTTGGCACAACTACATAAATGTGTTATTTTTCTAAATGTTCTAGAAAATTTTTAATAGATTCTGTTAAGATTGACAGGCTCATCTTTAAATTATCACTTGAAATCAGAAGTGCCGTACCCTACTGAGTAGTTTGACTAAGAGTTGTAAGGGAAAGCCAATTAAGATGATACAAAATTTCAAGTGCTTGCTCTCTGACAAACAACACATATATGGAAAGAAGGAAATTTGAATTACCCACTATCCTAAAGTTCGCATATTTCAAGATATGTGAACTTTAGAATGCATACCTCTCTAGTAATTCTACAGGCTAAATTATGTTTAAGAATGCATATCTCTCTAGTAATTTTACAGGCTAAATTATGTGCATCATATATATTTTTAAATTTAGTTTACTCATACCAAAGAACAAAGACCTAATGCTACATCATTTTAAGATAAATGTTATAAGAGAAAATAGAAAATGCCATTTTTATTGTATTAAGAACATTTAACATGAGATTAGCCCTTTTACCAAATTAAGTGTTTAATACAATATTGTTAACTATAGACACACTGTTGTACAGCAGATCCCTGAAACAATCATTTTGCATAACTAAAATTTTATACTCGTTAATTAGCAACTCCCCATTTCCCCCTGCCTCTAGCCCCTGGCAACTACATTTCTACTCTATGCTTCTACAAATTTGGCTATTTTAGGTATCTTATATAAGTGAAATCTAACAGTGTATTTCTGTGATTGATTTATTTCACTTAGCATAACACCCTCCAGATTCATCCACATTGTTGCATATTGTTGGATTTCCTTCTTTTTCAAGACTGAATAATATGCCATATATGTATATACCACATTTTCTTTATCCATTCATCCATGGATGAGCATTTATGCTGTTTCTACATATTGGCTATTGTGAAAAATGCTGCAGTGAACATGGCAGTACACATATCTCTTAGAGATCCTTATTTCTGTTTTGTAAGATAAATAACCCAGAAATGGGATTGCTGTTATCATATGGTAGTTTACTTTTTGAGGACTTTCCATACTGTTTTCCATAATGACTGTACCAATTTACATTTCCACCAAAAGTATGCAAGGGTTCCAATTTCTCCATATTGTCACCAACATTTACCATCTTTTTGTTTTGTCTTGTTTTGTTTTCTTCTTGATAACAGCCATCCTTACAGGTGTGAGGTAATATCTCATTGTGGTTTTGATTTTCATTTCCTTGATGATCATTGATGTTGGTTATCTTTTCATATACCTTTTGGCCATTTGTTGTCTTCTTTGGAGAAATGTCTATTCAGGTAGTTTGTCCTTTTGCTATTGAGTTGTACGAGTCCCTTATATAATTTGAAAATTCACTCTTCATCAGATATATGATAGAAACTAAGATACTAAAAAGCTAGTTCTCTGACAGTGATAACAGGAGAAGATGGATGGAAAATCAGGGCTTGACTTCCCATTATTTTAACAGGAACAAAATATAAGAGAAAAATATAAGTTATCCAGTAAAGTAAAAAAAAAGTTGGGATGTTCCCAGTATAAATTCCATCACAAAATCACCTCCAACCTGGATGATATAGATGTTTTCTATTTTTCTCTTTCCACATGCAATAAACACCAAGTATTCTATCTTTTACAAAGGTGAGGAGGGGAGCTCTTGAATAGTTCTCTTCATCTTTATTTCCAATTTTGCATTATTTCTACTTCACCAACATTCTCTATTACAGCAATATCTTACTTTGTCCTGCAAAGTGTCTCTTCTGACTTCTCTCCCTCTTCCACAGAAATACCAAAATTTTCTTGTTAAAAATGGAATTCTATCATGTCATGTTTATGTTTGAGCACCTTCACTCAATTAATGTTTTTAAAGACAAAACATAAACCCTGTACTATGAGATAAAGCTCTTTCATAAAATATCCTAATCTTCCTTTTCTGTGTATTGCGACTTAGTTAAATTAACACTTGTTAAGTAGAGCCCGGGGTGTTGAATGATGAACCAGAGTTCAACAAAAGACCACAAGGGACTTGAAATAGAGTAGTTTATCCCTCACAAGTCCAGGATGAAAAAAGGCATGCCTTCAGGGACTGTGAGGGGAGGTCAAAGCAGGGTGCAGTTAGAGGGAGAGGCACAGGAACTGGTGCACATGCCTTTATTAGGGTCTGTCGGTGGAGTTCTTTGGGATTCCCAGGCTAAAGCCAGATTGGTCAATTCAAACCAGAAAAAAAAGGGGGGGTTTTGGTAAGCTCTGCAGCATCTTATACAATGGGTGTGCAAGGGGAAGGCCCTGGGAAGGCTCTGGGAGGCGAGGGAGATTGTTTATCACAAGGGCCATTGAGGAAGTCATATCAGGAACTTACATTTACTTGTGACTATGAGGGCTGTTATGTAGGACATGCTCTTGCATGAGGGGCTAATATCAGTTTAAGGCACCTCTGTAGACCATTTGGCCAAACAAAATGGAGACTGAGGTAGCAATACCATGGAGTAGCTCAGCTAAATTCTTGACACTATGACATTTACCAACATTATTTCTACTACATTCTGGTTAACCTATGTGCTGGGCATTATCATTTGTTCATATCTTTCTTTGCACCTTTTCCTCCCCATTTAATGTTCTTGGTAGTTAGGATATTTGGATTCAATGAAAACAAGCTCCTATCTTCCCTTTTGTCAGACATTCCCTCACTCTCTTAGACAGAAATAAGAGCTGTTTTTCTCTAAATCCCCAACATATTGTTAAAATCTGTATTATAGCACTCAGCATATTGGATTATATTGCCATTATTCATTTATTCAACTGTGTTCTTCATTAAACTGTGAGTTTCTTGAAGATGAAAAAATTTTTTGTCATCATTTGTTTCTAAATCTAGCACAATTCTTTGAACACACTAGGTGTTTAATCAGTATCTCTTAAATATTCAAATTTCGTTAACTGTTTAGGAATTTAATCATACAGAAATATTTATTTTTTATTAGTAATTTATTAAAGATAATGATAGTTTAGTTAAGTTTGTCAAAATCTGAATGGAAACAGAATATGCTTTATTTTATCTTTGAATTTCATCCGTCAAGTATTTTTCCAGTATTAAAATGTTTCACAACAAGTCATTTTTTTACTGTGGGCTTTATCCAGTATTATTTTATATATTGTTATTAAAGATTTTACATATTTGCTTTTGATGTAAAGCCCTATGGTTTTAGTTTGTGGTAATAAACGTTACTTCATAAAAAGGAAAAAAGAAGCACCTTGACATTGTAACAGCTTCCACACATGATAGTTTAGAAAATATTAATATATTACTTCAGAGAGAACAAATGTATGCATTTTTTGGTCCACTTAATAATCACATTTCTAAATTTATCTATAGCCACACACCAGTTGTTACTAAAAAGAAGGCAAATTAACTTCTTGCAATAAGTTGACTTTGAATAATTTGGAATTAAATTTGAACTGAATTTGGAAAGGTGCCAGATGAAGTGGGATGGCCATCTGCACCATATGGTCTTAGAGAGGTTGTTAATGCCCAAGTAGTAAGGAAGAAGTCCAGAAAGTTTTGTCTCTTACTGAAAAAATTATATCAGCCACTACTGCAAAACATTCAACTGTGAAGAGTGTGAGTATCTTAAGTAATAGGACCAAAACAAGGCCCTAACATATGTTAGAAAAACGTAATACCTAAGGATAAAGGAATGATTATCTGTTTATGGCAAATAAGAGAAAAGGACAAACTGCCATAATAACAATAAGGTAGCAAGATAAGATAAACAAAATAAACCACACATAGCATGTTGTAGACAGGGACCATAGAAATGAATTAATATCAAAATTGCTGGGATAGTTGCTATTTTTTTTTTAAAAAAAAGGAAGAAAAAAGGTAAAAACATTTGATTCAAAGCTTGTCCCAAGTGTAATTCTGTGAAGGCTAGCAATCTGTTTTATTCATGTATAGCATAAATAGCAAAATTTCACATTCTGCTGAGAACAAAGGGCACTGTTGCTTGTGCCAGAGAAAATGTTTCTTTAACTTTATTGTGTTGGCAATTAAAATGTAAAAATTCCAATAGTTTACTTTTTTTTTTTTTTTTGCCTTTGGTGATTTTAGGTTTGTTTCTTTGTTACTTTTATGCAGTTTGGGTAACTATGTAAAGAGATATCACACAATGATTCCTTAATTTTTTTTTTTTTTTTTGGCGGGGATTTATTTACAGAATAGATGTTACTGGTGTTAACTTCCTCTCCTCTGTAGAGCAGAATACACAGATGGCTTAGATATTACACAGATAAAAGAAAATAGAAATTTGTTGATGGTAGCCCAATAATTTTAGAGGTACTATGTCAGAAACTACTCTACCACAAGCAAATTACACCAGTATACAGGCCAAAAATCAAATATTATTATATATTGAACAATGTAAACTTACCCACATAGGTTCCTCTTATTCATATCGCCTCTGTGACCCCCTTCCCCCTGCACCACACAGACACATACACCTACCTGAATATCTAGGGCTTTTCATTGATGAGGGTCGTTTTCCATCATTGGAATTAAAAGATAGATCAAGCATAAAAACCGAAAATAATAATCTGAAATTGGTGTAATTTATATTTGAACCTTAAACCCATTCTTCTAAATTTGACTCTGTGGAGAAGTAAGATGTAGCTAGGTGTTCTGATAAGAGGGAAATTAAAGTTTTAAATTTCATTTATTCACTGAAAAATGCTCTACTTTTGGATTGCCACCAACTTTTAAAAACATCTTACATGTAGAAGACTAGACACTCAGGCAGCTTCTTTGTAGTGGAACCCATTTTAGGCTCCTATAAGTAACATAAGTGTAAGAAAAGTAAAATACATTGTTTTGTAAGAGTGGAAAGGTGTCACAAATTGCTGTATAGACCCTTTCAAAGACAGTCTCTTCCAAAACTTCTCCATGCAGTTCACTGTGTGTAAATTAGTGGAGGAGTAAGGAGCTTCCTGGGAGAAGAGAGATTGACCAGTTCCCTTTGGGGATTCAGTATTACTAGAACATTTCAAATGGATGGAAATGATGCCTACTGAGGAATTTGGGCAGTAAGAGACAGCAAGGGGCTATAAAATTGACAGAACAGTTATCTAGGCACCAAATATATTTGAACCTTATATAGGTAGATTAGTTTACATGAAGAAGTGAGTTTAAATGAATTACTAAAGCTGTGCTCTTTTAGATATTTATTTTGTGTTAGGGGTCAAAACTATGAAAACTGACTGTAACTACATTATGCATTAAAGGCATATGTCATCCAAACTGGGCTTAAGGTATTAAGGATATTCGCTGACATGCCCAGAATGCATAAAAATATGACATTAGACACACACACAAATACACACATACACTCACATAGTAACAGAATCTCCATTTAATTAAATCTGGCATAATTTCATATAATCTACCTTAATATGTTAGACTATATAAAAGTCAGAAATAAAATACCGTATGTAAACAATGAACCCAAAGAGTTATATGTATAATTCAAACTACGTATCTATTGCTATCATTTTCTTTATATCTATTTTTTTTACAAAAACATCCTCCTTATATCTTAAAATCTCTGTTTCAGCTAGGAATGAAATTATTCAATAATAAATTTCTTTATGAAAATACCTGGAATCACTACAACATATTTCTGTTTATACTAATCAAGTCCCAATCATTTTTCATTCTTTATAGAAGGATGTAGAAATAAATAATGCAATTGTTTCTGACTTGCAAGATATACACTGAAGAATTTTACTTAGGTGACCCTTAGCTTAAAAACTTGCAGAAGGGGACCTTCAAGAGGGTGGAGGAGTAAGACGTGGAGATCAAATTCCTCCCCACAAATACATCAAAAATACATCTACATGTGGAACAACTCCTACAGAACACCTACTGAACGCTGGCAGAAGACCTCAGACATCCCAAAAGACACCAGAGGGCAACCTACATACAGAGGCTGGGCCAAATCCAAAGCTGAACCCCAGGGGGTGTGCAAACAAAGAAGAGAAAGGGAAATTTCTCTGTGCAGCCTCAGGAGCAGGGGATTAAATCTCCACAATCAACTTGGTGTGAGCTGCATCTCTGGAATACCTGAATAGACAATGAATCATCCCAAAATTGAGGCAGTGGACTTTGGGAGCAACTGTAGACTTGGGGTTTGCTTTCTGCCTCTAATTTGTTTCTGGTTTTATGTTTATCTTGGTTTAGTATTTAGAGCTTATTAGCATTGGTAGATTTGTTTATTGATTTGGTTGCTCTCTTCCTTTTTTTAATATATATATATTTTCCTTTTTCTCTTTTTGTCAGTGTGTATGTGTATGCTTCTTTGCATGATTTTGTCTGTATAGGCTTGCTTTTACCATTTGTCCTAGGGTTCTGTCTGTCTTTTTTTTTTTAATATAATTTTTAGCACTTGTTATCATTGGTAGATTTGTTTATTGGTTTGGATGCTGTCTTCTTTCTTTTATTACTTTTTAATTTCTTTTATTTTAATAATTTTTTAATTTTTATTTTAATAACTTTTATTTTATTTTATTACTTTTCTTTTTCCTCCCTTTGTTCTGAGCTGTGTGGCTGACAGGGTCTTGGTGCTCCGGCTGGGTGTCAGGCCTGAGCCTCTGAGGTGGGAGAGCCAAGTTCAGGACATTGGTCCACCAGAGCCCTCCCAACCACACATAATGTCGATCAGTGAGAGGTCTTCCAGAGATCTCCGTCTCAACGCTAAGACCCAGCTCCACTCAACGAGCAGCAAGCTCCACTGCTGGACCCATGCCAAACAACTATCAAGACAGGAACATAACCCCACCCATTAGCAGAGAGGCTGCCTAAAATCATAATAAGTTCACAGACACCCCAAAACACACCAAAGGACATGGTCCTGCCCACCAGAAAGACAAGATCCCACCTCATCTACCAGAACACAGGCACCAGTCCCCTCCACCAGGAAACCTACACAACTCACTGAAACAAGCTTACCCACTGGGGGCAGACACCAATAACAACAGGAACTAAGAACTTGAAGGCTGCAAAAAGGAGACGCCAAAGACAGTAAGTTAAGCAAAAAGAGGAGACAGAGAAATACACAACAGATGAAGGAACAAGGTAAAAACCTACCAGACCAAACAAATGAAGAGGAAATAGGCAGTCTACCTGAAAAAGAATTCAGAGTAATGATAGTAAAGATGATCCAAAATCTTGGAAATAGAATGGAGAAAAGAAAGGTTTAACAAGACCTAGAAGAACTAAAGAGAAAACAAACAATGATGAACAACATAATAATTGAAATTAAAAGTCCTCTAGAAGGAATCAATAGCAGAATAACTGAGGCAGAAGAAGGGATAAGTGACGTGAAAGATAAAATACTGGAGATAACTACCACAGGGCAGAGTATAGAAAAAAGAAAGAAAAGAACTGAGGACACAGTCTCAGAGACATCTGGGACAATATTAAACACACCAACATTCAAATTATAGGGGTCCCAGAAGAAGAAGAGAAAAAGAAAGGGACTGAGGACATATTTGAAGAGATTTATAGTTGAAAACATCCCTAACATGGGAAAGGAAATAGTCAATCACTCCCAGGAAGCGCAGAGACTCCCATATAGGATAAATCCAAGGAGAAACATGCCAAGACATATTAATCAAACTATCAAAAATTAAATTCAAAAAAATATATTAAAAGCAGCAAGGAAAAAGCAACAAATAACATACAAGGGAATCCCCATAAGGTTAACAGCTTCTATTTCAGCAGAAACTCTGCAAACCTGAAGGGTGTGGCAGAACATATTTAAAGTGATGAAAGGGAAAAACCTACAACCAAGATTACTCTACCCAGCAAGGATCTCATTCAGGTTCGACAGAGAAATTAAAACCTCTACAGACAAGCAAAAGCTAAGAGAATTCAGCACCACCAAACCAGCTCTACAACAAATGCTAAAAGAACTTCTCTAGGCAGGAAACACAAGAGAAGGAAAAGACCTACAATAACAAACCCAAAACAATTAAGAAAATGGTAAAAGGAACATACATGTTGATAATTACCTTAAATGTAAATGGATTAAATGCTGCAACCAAAAGACACAGACTGGCTGAATGGATACCAAACAAGACCAGTATATATGCTGTCTACAAGAGAACCACTTCAGACCTGGTACACATAAAGACTGAAAGTGAGGAGATGGAAAAAGATATTCCATGCAAATGGAAATCAAAAGAAAGCTTGGAGTACACACATATGGTCACGTTATCCTTGATAAAGGAGGCAAGAATATACAGTGGAGAAAAGACAGACTCTTCAATAAGTGGTGCTCTGAAAACTGGACAGCTACAAGTAAAAGAATGAAATTAGAACACTCCCTAACACCATACACAAAAATAAACTCAAAATGGATTAAACACCTAAATGTAAGGCCAGACACCATCAAACTCTTAGAGGAAAACATAGGCAGAACACTCTATGACATAAATCACAGCAAGATCTTTTTTGACCCATCTCCTAGAGAAATGGAAATAAAAACAAAAATAAACAAATGGGACCTAATGAAACTTAAAAGCTTTTGCACAACAAAGGAAGCCATAAATAAGACGAAAAGACAACCCTCAGAATAGGAGAAAATATTTGCAAATGAAGCAACTGACAAAGGGTTAATCTCCAAAATTTACAAGCAGCTCAGGCAGCTCAATATCAAAAAACAAACAACCCAGTCCAAAAATGGGCAGAAGACCTAAATAGACATTTCTCCAAAGAAGATATACAGATTGCCAAAAAACATATCAAAGAATGCTCAACATCATTAATCATTAGAGAAATGCAAGTCAAAACTACAATGAGGTATCATCTCACACCAGTCAGAATGGCCATCATCAAAAAATCTACAAACAATAAATGCTGGAGAGGGTGTGGAGAAAAGGGAACCCTCTTGCACTGTTGGAGGGAATGTAAATTGATATAGCCACTATGGAGAACAGTATGGAGGTTCCTTAAAATCTAAAAATAGAACTACTATACGACCCAGCAATCCCACTACTGGGCATATACCCTGAGAAAACCATAATTCAAATAGAGTTATGTACCAAAATGATCATTGCAGCTCTATTTACAATAGACAGGACATGGAAGCAACCTAAGTGTCCATCAACAGATGAATGGATAAAGACGATGTGGCACATATATACAATGGAATATTACTCAGCCATAAAAAGGAACGAAACTGAGTTATTTGTAGTGAGGTGGGTGGACCTAGAGACTGTCATTCAGAGTGAAGTAAGTCAGAAAGAGAAAAACAAATACCATATGCTAACACATATATATGGAATATAAAAAAAAATTGGTAATGAAGAACCTAGGGGCAAGATGGGAATAAAGATGCAGACCTACTAGAGAATGGACTTGAGGATACGGGGAGGGGGAGGGTAAGCTGGGACAAAGTGAGAGAGTGGCATGGACATATATACACTACCAAACGTAAAATAGATAGCTAGTGGGAAGCAGCCGCATAGCATAGGGAGATCAGCTCGGTGCTTTGTGACCACCTAGAGGGGTGGGATAGGGAGGATGGGAGGGAGGGAGATGCAAGAGGGAAGAGATATGGGGACATAGGTATATGTATAACTGATGCACTTTGTTATAAAGCAGAAACTAACACACCATTGTAAAGCAATTATACTCCAATAAAGATGCTTAAAATATATATATATATATATCTATTTTGTCTATCAGACAAAACAGACTTTAGAATAAAGACTACTAAAAGAGACAAAGAAGGCACTACATAATGATCAAGTGATCAATCCAAGGAGAAGATATAACAATTGTAAATATTTATGCACCCAACACAGGAGCACCTCAATACATAAGGCAAATGCTAACAGTCATAAAAGGGGAAATCGACAGTAACATAATAATAGTAGGGGACGTTAACATGCCACTACCAGCAATGGACAGATCATCCAAAATGAAAATAAATAAGGAAACACAAGCTTTAAATGACACTTTAAGCAAGATGGACTTAATTGATATTTATAGGACATTCCGTCCAAAAACAAGAGAATACACTTTCTTCTCAAGTGCTCATGGAACATTCTCCAGGATATATCATATCTTGGGTCCCAAATCAAGCCTTGGCAAATTTAAGGTAATTGAAATTCTATCAAGTATCTTTTCCGACCACAACGCTATGAGACTATATATCAATGCAGGAAAATGTCTGTAAAAAATACAAACACATGGAGGCTAAACAATACACTACTAAATAACCAAGAGATCACTGAAGAAATCAAAGAGGAAATCAAAAAATACCTATAAACAAATGACAAGGAAAACACGATGACTCAAAACCTATGGGATGCAGCAAAAGCAGTTCTAAGAGGGAAGTTTAAAGCAATATAATCCTACCTCAAGAAACAAGGAAAATCTCAAATAAACAACCAAACTTTACAGCAAAAGCAATTAGAGAAAGAAGAACAAAAAAACCCCAAAGTTAGCAGAAGGAAAGAAATCATAAAGATCAAAGCAGAAATAAATGAAAAAGAAATGAAGGAAACGATAGCAAAGATCAATAAAACTAAAAGCTGGTTCTTTGAGAAGATAAACAAAATTGATAAACCAATAGCCAGACTCATCAAGAAAAAAAGGGAGAAGACTCAAATCAATAGAATTAGAAATGAAAAAGGAGAAGTAACAACTGACACTGCAGAAATACAAAGGATCATGAGAGATTACTACAAGCAACTCTATGTCAATAAAATGGACAACCTGGAAGAAATGGACAAATTTTTAGAAAAACACAACCTTCCAAGACTGAAGCAGGAAGAAATAGAAAATATAAACAGACCAATCACAAGCACTGAAATTGAAACTGTGAATAAAAATCTTCCAACAAACAAAAGCCAGGACCAGATGGCTTCACAGGTGAATTCTATCAAACATTTAGAGAAGAGCTATCACTTATCCTTCTCAGACTCTTCCAAAATATAGCATAGGGAGGAACCATCCCAAACTCATTCTACAAGGCCACCATCACCCTGATACCAAAACCAGACTAAGATGTCACAAAAAAACAAAACTAGAGGCCAATATCACTGATGAACATATATGCAAAAATCCTCAACAAAATACTAGCAACCAGAATCCAACAGCACATTAAAAGGATCATACACCATGATCAAGTGAGGTTTATCCCAGGAATGCAAGGATTCTTTAATATACGCAAATCAATCAATATGATCAACCATATTAACAAACTGAAGGATAAATACCATATGATCATCTCAATAGATTCAGAAAAAGCTTTTGACAAAATTCAACACCCATTTATGATAAAAACCCTCCAGAAAGTAGGCCTAGAGGGAACTTACCTCAACATAGTAAAGGCCACATATAACAAACCCACAGCCAACATCATTCACAATGGTGAAAAACTGTAATCATTTCCACTAAGATAAGGAACAGAACAAGGTTGCTCACTCTCACCTCTGTTATTCAACATAGTTTTGGAAGTTTTATCCATAGTCATCAGAGAAGAAAAAGAAATAAAAGGAATCCAAATCAGAAAAGAAGAATTAAAACTGTCACTGTTTGTAGATGACATGATACTATACATAGAGAATCCTAAAGATGCTACCAGAAAACTACTAGAACTAATCAATGAATTTGGTAAAGCAGCAGGATACAAAATTAATGCACAGAAATATCTCGCATTCCTATACACTAGTGATAAAAAATCTGAAAGAGAAATTAAGAAAACACTCCCATTTACCACTGCAACAAAAAGCATAAAATAGCTAGAAATAAACCTACCTAAGGAGACAAAAGACCTGTATGCAGAAAACTATAAGACACTGATGAAAGAAATTAAAGATAATACAAAGAGATGGAGAGGTATACAATGTTCTTGGATTGAACGAGTCAACATTCTGAAAATGACTCTACTACCCAAATCAATCTACAGATTCAATGCAATCCTTATCAAACTACCAGTGGCATTTTCCACAGAACTAGAAGAAAAATTTCACAATTTGTATGGAAACACAGAAGACCCTGAATAGCCAAAGCAATCTTGAATAAGAAAATCGGAGCTGGAGGAATCAGGCTCCCTGATTTCACACTATATTACAAAGCTACAGTAATCAAGACAGTGTGGTACTGGCACAAAAACAGAAATATAGATCAATGGAACAGGATAGAAAGCCCAGAGATAAACCCACACACATATGTTCACCTTATCTTTGATAAAGGAGGCAAGAATATACAATGGAGAAAAGACAGCCTCTTCAATAAGTGGTGCTCTGAAAACTGGACAGCTACATGGAGAAGTATGAAATTAGAACACTCCCTGACACCATACACAAAAATAAACTCAAAATGGATTAAAGACCTTAGTGTAATGCCAGACAGTATAAAACTCTTAGAGGAAAACATAGTCAGAACACTCTATGACATAAATCACAGCAAGATTCTTTTTGACCCATCTCCTAGAGAAATGGAAATAAAACCAAAGATAAACAAATGGGACCTAATGAAACTTAAAAGCTTTTGTGCAGCAAAGAAACCATAAACAAGATGAAAAGACAACCCTCAGAATGGGAGAAAATATTTGCAAATGAAGCAATTGACAAAAGATTAATCTCCAAAATATACAAGAAGGTCATGCAGCTCAATATCAAAAAAACAACAACCCAATCCAAAAATGGGCAGAAGACCTAAATAGACATTTCTCCAAAGAAGATATACAGATTGCCAACAAACACATGAAAGGATGCTCAACATCACTAATCATTAGAGAACTGCAAATCAAAACTAAAATGAGATATCACCTCACACCGGTCAGAATTACCATCATCCAAAAATCTACAAACAATAAATGCTGGAGAGGGTGTGGAGAAAAGGGAACCCTCTTGCACTGTTGGTGGGAATGTAAATTGACACAGCCACTATGGAGAACAGTATGGAGGTTCCTTAAAAACTAAAAATAGAACTACCGTACGACCCAGCAATCCCATTACTGGGCATATACCCTGAGAAAACCATAATTCAAGTAAGAGTTATGTATCACAATGTTCATTGCAGCTCTATTTACAATAGCCAGGATATGGAAACAACCTAAGTGTCCATGGACAGATGAGTGGATAAAGAAGGTGTGGCACATATACACAATGTAATATTAGTCATAAATAGAAATGAAATTGAGTTATTTGTAGTGAGGTGGATGGACCTAGAGACTGTCATACAGAGTGAAGTAAGTCAGAAAGAGAAAAATACTGTATGCTAACACATATATATGGAATCTAAAAAAAAAAAAAAAAAATTCTGAAAAGCCAAGGGGCAGGACAGGAATAAAGATGCAGACATAGAGAATGGACTTTAGGACACGGGGAGGTGGAAGAGTAAGCTGAGACGAAGTGAGAGAGTGGCATGGACATATATACACTACCAAATATAAAATAGAGAGTGGGAAGCAGCCGCGTATCACAGGGAGATCAGCTTGGTGCTTTCTGTCCACCTAGGGGGTTGGGATAGGGACGGTTTGAGGGAGACACAAGAGGGAGGAGATATGGGGATATATGTATACGTATAGCTCATTTACTTTGTTATACAGCAGAAACTAACACACTATTTTAAAGCAATTATACTCCAATAAAGATGTTGAAAAAATAAAAAATAAAGTAAAATAAAGTAAAAAAAAAAACTTGCAGAGGTTCTCAAATAAATTAATTAATAACTGCTACTTGTAAGAATAATTATCTCATATCCTCTGACTGTATTGGAATTGTTGCATTAATTTAGATTTTGAGATATTTATTTGTTCTGAACTTAATCATCTTTGGAATTTATTTGTGCTAAACTTGTTGTAACAGACTGTGGGAAAGATAATCACTGTTGGTAAATGCTTTGGTTGCATTTACTTTAAAAATCAGCTTGATTAGATATATAAAATATGTTCCTAATATATTTCATGTGTTTCATAATTATTTTTGAGTTGTTATAAATAGAAGAAAGTAAAGACTGACATTGACATTTCTGTACAATCACCCCAACATCAGTTTTTTTTAATCAGACATAAAACAAGTATTTTTTCTTCACTGTTTTTTCTCTTAAAATTATATTCAAGTTAGAAATGTCTTATTAAATTTGTACTCAAAAATTTTTTTCCATGGAAAATTTTATAATAAGAGCAAATTTGTACATTTTAAGAATCCTAGTGATTTCCCTGGCCGTCCAGTGGTTAAAATTTATCATTCCCAGTGCAGGGGGCCCAAGTTCAATCTCTGGTCAGGGAACTAAGATCCTGCATGCCCCATGGCATGGCCTAAAATAAATAAATAAATAAATAAATAAATAAATAAATAAATAAATAGATAAATAGATAAATAGATAAATAGATAAATAAATAAATAAGAATCCTAAAGTACTATACTCTTGAGATTATGGGTCTTTAGGCATAATATACATGTAGAATGTTATTCATTTTATTTCTTTGAAACCTTGTGACTCCAAAACTGTCACAAAGTTCATTATGTCCCACAGGAAAATCCTCTGTATTATTGGATTTATTTGACAGTATAACAGTACCCTTTGAGAAAATGAGTCCAGGCCTACTGATGTTTTTTATCAAGATCCCTCAAGTCTTATTTCTACTCTTCCTACCCCACTGTCATCTTGAACCAGGTTCTCAGTTTCCACCTCATACACTAAGTTTTGCAGTGTCTTTTCTTGTCCTTAGGCATCCTTCACTTTGACACTGCAATGATCCTCTTAAACTCTGTTGTCTCAAATTCTTTTCTTGACTGAAGTTCTTGAGTTATTCTCTACCAGGTACAGGCATGCTTTTATCAATATACTTACACTTACAGCCATATCCTTAGTTGCTAAGGCAGTGTTAAAGATAATTTGTCTTTGGTTAAAGAATATGATATATAATTTTAAAATTTCCAATCAATTGCAGACAAATAACGCCATAAAATACAATAAAAAGGGACTATTAGAAAATAGAGAAACAAAGACATAAAAATGCAAGGTCATTTTAAATTATTTTTACATTTCTCAGATAAGAATTGCTTCAAAAATTTCTATAGAAATGTATTAAAAAACACTCTTGATGTCTGCACTTACCTTGTGACAGACCAGCTAATAGTTCTCAGACTGGCTCTGATTAGTGGACTACATTTTGAGTAGCAATTTATTGGAAGACATACAAAGCCATAGTCACATCCCTTGAATAATGAATATTAATTTTATAATTTTTTCAAAACTGTTACTAATTTTTATACTTAAACATATTGCCATATATGCATATCAGCTATATTATAAAATCTTTATAGTTTTTCTCTGTATATAATAGACCAGGAATGTTTTACTTGTATTTATTAAAGAACCTAATATCAGATACAGTGGAGTAAGTTGTGGTGTGTTAGGGCCAAAACCAGGGTACAGCCTGGTCTGTATAACCAAAAACTGGTCAACTACAGAAGCAGGACATTTAGCCAAGGTAGAGAATATAGGCAAAATCTGGGGGTTCTAAAATCATGCTGATCTGAATATGGTTCAGTTTTTACCATGCCCAGCTTCAAGTTATTTGACTCTTCAAAGCCAAAAGATTTCTTGGATCTACACAGCAGCATTGTGTAATGAACTGGGCCACTGTTATGATCCTGGCAGATAAAACTGGCAGACAGGACAGGGCTTTCTCCCTCATTACCTGTTAAAATATCAAGAGAAGTGCATTAGAGTGTAGGTTTGAGGAAAGTGGCAGAGTTTGGCTTCAGAGATCTATGGTTAAAGGGATCATTGCAGAAATTAGCTTCTTTTAATTCATTGAGTTTAAGTACACTCTGATTTCTAAAAGCAAAAGAAGCTGTTTATGTAGGCTGAGTCTTACCTACCTCAAAGAGTACAGGGAGCCTGGAGAGTAAGGAGCCTTTCTTTATGTGTGCTAACAGGAAACCATCAACAGAGGTTCCACAGGAAGCCTGCCTCTGCATGCCAAGTTCAGAGAAATAGAGACCTCTTAGCTCTTCCCATGTAGATTCCTACTTTTTAAAAATAATTCTAACAACCACATCTAAATCTCAATTAACTGAAGTTTGAATGCAACAAAATTAAGTGTTTATTACAACAACAACAATAACATCAATAACCCCACACTCTTCAGAGTCATGTAACAGTACAGTCTCTACAATATAATACTTGTGATGTCCAAGATACAATCCAGAATGAGCCTACATATGGAAAATAAGAAAAATGGGATTAATTCTCAAAAGCAAAGACCATCTGAGATGACACAGATGTTGGAGTTATCACACAATACTTTCAAAGCAACAATTATAAACATGCTAAAAGATGTATACAGCAGTGTCTTCTCACCTTCTTTCTACAGGTGTTATTCCAAGGAACAGTACCTATCAATAGTCATGTACACTAAAATAAAAATAAAAGAAAATATGGACTTTAAAATACAAATCACTGAGGAGTATAAAAGGACATTGGGTCATGATAAAGTTCAAAATTTATAAAGAAAACACAGTAGTTATAAAATTGTATGCACCAAATAACAAATCAGTTAAATACATTTTTTAAAGTTTAGAACTACAATGAAACCTTGAAAAAATTTTCAGTCTTATTAATAGACTTCTGTAAACTTCATTCCTAGATATGTTAGAAAATGTGTCTAAAGAAAATAAAAACATATATATGAGAATTATATGCACACATACAAATATACGTAGACTCTGTTTATTATATGTGCCAATATATCTTCAACCAGGAGTATGAATTAATGATTACATAGAAAGTTTAATATGTAAACTGGCAATCAAGGAAGATCCAGAATGATCTATAGTAATGGTGAGATGTGACTGAATGACATTTCCCGTGTAGCTCTCCACATTGAATTTGACTTTCAAAAAATGCTAGAAACCGAAATTAAGAGCAATCAATCTAACACAAATATAGCTCGTATTGATATTTATTTAAATAGAGCTTTATTATCTATTGAATGCAAATGAGCCTAAATTGACAGATTGCTAGATAGGCCCTTCTGCCTTCTACAGCATCCAGTCCCAGTATCACATTTCCTTTAGTAATAACAAATTAAATGTGCTGCTTCCTCCCTCACTGCAAGAAGTCTCTTTCCTGGTGTGAGCATCATTTGGCATTAATTAAGCCTACCTACCTCATCAGAGATCTAGCATTTCTAAAAAAACCTTAGTTCAGAGCTGTCCTGTGGAATAAGCTACAAGTCAAAATTGCTGCTTGCATTTAAAAATATCACTAACTTTAAACTTGTTCAGTTATATTCAGCAAATAAATAAGTCTGATTTTATAGAATGAAGATAAATAGGTGCATTGTGAAATACTAACAATGGCTAACAGTTTCAAAAGATGTATAAAATAGGGAGATGGAAAATTATGATGATGGAAATAATCCTATTCTCAAAAAGCAAGTGAAACCTTAAAAAAAAAACCACTTCAAGAGAAAAGTGAATGGATATTGTTTTGTTTACTTTTGTTTCTAATTTTTAACCTGAGTTGAAGAACTGTGTTATCATGCTGGATTTTGGTACTATATGAGCTCTGAATGTCATTATGATACGTGGTTATTCTCTTATTTGTCTAATATGCAACCACTGTGTCTGATGTATTGTGTACTAGGAATAGAAAAAATAGCAAGACATTTTTTTTCAGATTTCAAAGAGCCCACAATTTAGGTTAACCAGTTGTTTTAAACTTGGCTGCTATTGTAATCACCTGAGTGAGAGTGGAGGGGAGGTCGTCTATAAAAGTACAGATGCTCAGGTTTCAACCTACACCAATTAAATAACATTATCTAAAGATAGGAACTTTGAATGCTATGACCTAAAATACTACAAGGTAATTCTAAAGGGAAATAAGATTTGAGAAATATATGCATGCATCCCATAAAAAGGTACATAATTCAGAAGAAAATTATCTTTCAAATGTAAAATAAATTTTAATTTAAGATATTTTCTAATCAAACATTAGGCTAAATATTCAGAAATTTGTAAAATTATCTATTATCTGATGTTAATGCAATAAATATGCAATAAACTCTAAGACTACAGAATGCATCACATGTATTTGACAGTAAAAAGACAAAACTAAAATCTTGTAATTTTGGATGGGGAGGTGTGTTAAAATGTTTTAAAATCTGGTATTGAGAAGGTTAAAATACCACTTTATTCTAGAATTTAAAAATAAGTATGCAAGGTAAAAATATTAAAGTGCCAACTAAAAGAATTTTTTAAGTTATATACATCCAAATTGATGGCAAGAAATAAAGTGGCATGGGAAAGGGTAACCTTACGCAGTCCATAATATGGTAATAAAAGAGAATAAAAGAAGGATAAAAAAAAAAAGAGAGGTGATTTGGAAGTACACAATATATAGAATTACGTGCAAAATATCAGTAATAATATAATATGCCAACAAACTAAACATGCTAGATTAAAAACACAAAACTGTAATGGTCAGTCTGGATGAAAATGCAAAATCAAACTACAGGCTTTGTATGAGATAGGCACCAGAAAGTTCTAACATTGAATGCCTTTAAGTCATTTAATGGATGGAAACCCCCCTAAAATGTTAATCAAAATAAAGTTATGTTGATTTAACACAAAATAGATTTTAATGCGAAATCATCATCTAGAAATCACTATGTAATGATGAAGAACTCAATTACTCAGAAAGCATTAACAATTTTATACTTGTCTGCATGTAACAAGAGAGCTTTGGTAAATATATGAAACAAAAATTGATAGAAGTCCAAAGAGAAGCTAAATCTTTATCTTGTGAGAGCTGCCAAGACAAATATCCCAAGTATAGATAGTTGAGCTATAATATGTTTTTAATGTACAATTAACAAGTACACATATAAAATCCTGCACCAAACAATTACAGAATACACATTCTTCTCAAGAACACTTCACACATTTGCAAAAAGTCATAATATATTAGGCCCTGAAAAATATATCAACAAATTTCAAATAACTGTAACATATAGGCAGCCTTCTCTATGTACTATATAATTAAGCTAAAAAGTAAGCAAAAGCCAACTTAAAATTTCATACATTTAGAAATATAAATATCCAAAAAATGAAAGTTTAAAACCCATTGAGAATGCAAGGAAACAGAAGTTGTTACATATAGAAACATGAGTTTCTAATGTATTTTAAAGAATAGTATGTTCTTAGAAGAGAAAGAGAAGCTGATAATTAATGCTTTAATTACAGAGGTAAGTTAGAAGAGGAATAAGAGGATGAAGGCAAAGAGAATGGAAAAGTAAAATTATAAGATGTAAAGAGTTAGCAAAGGCAAAGTTTACTTTTAAAAGAATAATAGCTAAAAAATAACTTTGAGACTGATATAGAATGCACAAATAAATGAATTACAGTATAAAATAAAATTAAATATTAAAAAACTAAAATACAGTATTTATATGAATAAATCAAAACAAATGAATTTTAAGTTTTCAATAAAATTACTTACTAACTAAATTATGCAAAAGTGATAAGTCTGAGTAATCCTATAAGCATTCAAATGAAATTTCGTATTTTTAATCTTCCTTCAATTTAAATTTCAGAAGCCAATGGACAAATTGTCTTTAATGTAAGAAGGAAAGATGTATTTAACATTAAAATGCTATAAACGCAATTCATTGCAATAACAAATAAAAGGAAAAAACATCATATATATATCAATAGCAGAAGAAAAAGATTGGAAAAAAATTCAAAAGACATGTATCAAAACATTGCATACAAATTTGAATTGAGGAGAGAACATTGTTAACCCAATTATTTGGTAGATTTTCCCAGATTTGCTTTTGTTTTAACAACTTAGAGATCTATTAAGCAATTTATTGATATTGTTCACATATTGAGAGAATATTTCAATTACATTAAATTTTTCTATGATTTTTATTGTGAAAAAAATGCACAGGAAAGTGTATAAAACAGAAATATACAGCATAGTGAATAATTATACAACAAATTATCATAAAATTATTACCCATATCAATAAAGTTTCAATCACAACAGAAGTCCCCATCCCCCCAAGTTTCCCCTTCTAGATCCTCCTGACCTTTTTTGGGGGTAAACACTGTTCTGACATTTATAGTAGTCACTCTCTTGCTTTTCTTTTCAGTTTTAGTGTTTGTGTATGTGTTTCATGAGCTCTAAACGGTGCTATAGACAAGGAAAAAAAAAAAAAAAGGTAGCCCAGGAGCTCAAGCAGGGGACTTACGGATCTGAGACTCAGAATCACTGAAATGTTGATGCTTATGCTTAGAGAAGGCACAAGGATGCTGGTTAATGGAGCTGTGAAGAACCTACAAACTGAAATCAGTTACTGCCTCTGGAACTATTAGTGAACTGCTGGGGTCCAGCCAAAGGGGGAAGAGGCAAAAGGGAAGGACAGTGTCATTCCTTTCTCCTTCAGCTTCCAGGCAGCCACTGGCACCTCTATTGACACAACTAATTGTAAGCTAGCAGGTTTAGAGAGTACTGCCACAGATCACAAGGCATAACATAGAAGAATGGGTTTAAGCTGAGAGGAAATATCCTAATAGCCACCATTTCCCCTGTATAGTCTCCTTGCTTCCATTCTTGAGCTCCTACAAACTATACTGAAGACAGCTGCCAAAAAGAGATTTTCAAAATGGAAGTCCAGTTGTATATGTAGACCTTTTATAACGTGCTTGAACTTAAATGACTACCAGTTTAAAAAAAGCAGACAGTTATAGGTCAACATATATGAACCCCATGGTAATCCCTAATCAAAAACAAACAATAGATACACAAAAGCTAGAAAGAAAGGAACACAAGCATACCACTAAAGAAAATCGTCAAACCACAAAGGAAGAAACAACAAAGAAGAAGAAATGAACAGAGAATAACTACAAAAACAACAGTAAAACAAGTAATAAATGTCAATGAACTAAATGTTCCAATCAAAAGACATAGGGTGGCTAATTGGAGAAAAAAAAAAGACCCATCTATATGCTGCTTGCAAGAGACTCACTTCAGAACTAAAGACACACATGGACTGAAAGTGAGAGGATGGAAAAAAATATTTCATGCAAATAAAAAGGACAAGAAAGGAGAGGTAGCAATACTTATATCAAACAAAGTAAACTTTAATACAAAGTCTATTACAAATGACAAAGGACATTATATAATGATAAAGGAATCAGTACAAGAAGAGGATGTTACACTTGTTAACATATATGCATCTAATACAGGAGCACCTAAATATATAGAACAAATATTAACAGATATAAAGGGAGAATTTGACAATACAATAATAGGAGGGGACTTTAACACCCCACTTAAATCAGTGTACAGATCATCCAGACAGAAAATCAATAAGGAAACAGTAGTCTTAAATAACACAATAAGCCAGTTGGACATAATATATATATATATATATGAGACATTCCATCCAAAACCAGTAGAATACACATGGACCATTCTTCAGGATAGACAACATCCTAGGTCACAAAGCAAGTCTCAGTAATTTAAGAGGCTAGACATTATATATCAAGCATTTTTTCTGACCACAATAGTATGAAACTAGAAATCAACTACAGAAAGGAAAAGGAGAAAATCAAAGACAAGTGGAGACTAAACAATAAGCTACTAAAAAACCAATAAGCCGATGAAGAAATCAAAGAGGAAATCAGAAAATACCTTGAGACAAATGAAAATGGGAAAACAACTTTCCAAAACCCATGCGATGCAGCAATAGCAGTTTTGAGAGGGAAGTGTGTAGTGATACAGGCCTACCTCATGAAACAAGAAAAATCTCAAATAAAGGAATTAATAAAAGAGGAACAAAGAACAATATCTGTGGAAGGAAGGAAATAATAAAGATCAGAGAGGAAATAAATAAAATAAAGACTGAAAAACCAATAGAAAAGATCAATACAACCAAGACCTGGTTTTTTGAAAAGATAAAAAAAATTAACATATTTTTAGCATGGCTCATCATGAAGAAAAGAGGATGTCAGATAAACAAAATAAGTAATGAAAGAGGAGAAACAGCAACCAATACCACAGAGACACAAAAAAATCATATGAGAATACTACATACAGTTATATGTCAATAAATAGGACAACCTAGAAGAAATGGACAAATTTATACAATCTGCTAAGACTGAATCAAGAGGAAACAGACAATTTGAACAGACTGATCACTAATAGCTAAACATAATAATAATAATAATAATAATAATAATAATAATAATAATAATAATAATAATAAAATAATAATAATAATAAAAACCTCCCAGCAAACAAATGTCCAGTTCCAGATGGCTTCACAGGGAAATTCTACCAAAATTATAATGTAAAGCTAATACCTATTATTCTCAACTATTCCGAAAAATTTATGCGAATGAAACACTCCCAAATTCATTCAACAGAAGCACAATTACCCTGATATCAAAACCAGAGAAAGAAAAATACAAGTGACTACTTTTATTATATAAATGTAAAAATGCTCAACAATAAATTAGCAAACTGAATCCAACAATATATAAAAAGGATCATACACCGTAAAATTGGATTTATTCCAGGATTACAAGGATGGTTCAATATTGGCAAATCAATCACTATGATACACGAGGGTTAAAAAAAGAAGCATAAAAATCACATAATCATCTCAATAGATGCAGAAGAAGAATTTGACAAAATTCAACATCCGCTTATGATAAAACCCTCATCAAAGTGGGTTTAGAGGGACCATATGTCAACATAATAAAGGCCTTTATGACAAACCCACAGCTATCATTATACTCAACAGTCAATAGAGTCTGTCATATGGAGTGAAGTAAGTCAGAAAGAGAAAAACAAATACCGTGTATTAACTCATATATATGGAATCTAGAAAAATGGTACTGATGAACCTAGTGGCAGGGCAGGAATAGAGACACAGATGTAGAGAATGGACTTGAGGACACAGTGGGGGAAGGGGAGGCTGGGAAGAAGTGAGACAGTAGCACTGACATATATACACTACCATGTGTAAAATAGATAGCTAGTGGGAAGATTCTGCATAATACAGGGATATCAGCTCAGTGCTTTGTGATGACCTAGAGGGGTAGGATGGGGAGGGAGGGAGGGAGGCTCAAGATGGAGGGGATATATGTATACATATAGTTGATTCACTTTGTTGTACAGAAGAAACTAATACAACACTGTAAAGCAATTATAATCCAATAAAGATGTAAAAAAAATAAAGAAAATTTTTGTATATTTATTATGACAACAAAAGGGGTATAATTTGTTCCATGGAGAACATTAGTGGTGCAAGCTTCTAACAACAGCATACACCCACCACCTCCATGTTAGCTGTTTTTTTTCTTTTCAATGTGACTTGCAGGAATAAACTATGGTCCAAAATTCCCAAAAAAAACAGAAAAGAAAAGAAAAGAAAAAAGCTGAAAGCCTTTTCTGTAAAATCAGGCACAAGACAAGAATTTCCACTCTCAACACTTTTATTTAACATAGTATTGGAAGTCCTAGCAATAGCAATCAGACAAGAAAAAGAAACAAAAGCCATCAAAATTGGAAGGGAAGAGATAAAACTCACTATTTGCTGATGACATGATAATAAATATATTGAAAACCCTAAGTCTCCACCCAAAAATTATTAGAACTAATAAATGAATTTAATAAATGCAAGACACAAGGTTAAATACAGAAACCTGTTGCTTTTCTATACACTAACATAAACTATCAGAAAGAGAATGCAAAAAATAATAATAATAATCTGGTTTAAAATCACAACAAATAGAATAAAATATTAGGAATAAAGTTAACCAAGGAGGTGAAAGAACTACACTCTGAAAACTATAAAGCAGTGATAAAAGAAATTGAAGATTATACAAAGAAATGGGAAGATATCCCATGCTCTTGGGTTGGAAGAATTAATATTGTAAAAATGTCCATATTACCCAAAGCGATCTACAGATTTAATGAAATCCCTATCAAAATACCCATGACATTTTTCACAGAACTAGAACAAATAATCCTAAAATTTATATGGAATCACAGAAGACCCCAAATTGCCAAAGAAATATTAAGAAAAAAAGAACAAACCTGGAGGTATGACACTCCCTGACTTCAGACTATATATAATACAAAGCTACAATAATCAAAACAGAATAGTACTGGCACAAAAACAGACACATAGATCAATGGAACAGAATAGAGTTTCCAGAAATAAGCCTACACACTTATGGTCAATTAATCTACAACAAAGGAGGCAAGAATATACAGTGGAGAAAAGACAGTCTGTTTAATAAGTGGTGTTGGAAAAATTGGACACCTGCATGTAAAACAATTAAATTAGAACATTTCCACATGGCATATACAAAATGGACTGAAGACCTAAATGTAAGACCTGAAACCATAAAATTCCTAGAAGAGAACATTGGCAAAACACTCTAATTAAACTTAAAAGTTTTTTTCACAGCAAATGAAACCATTGACATAACAAAAGGACAACCTAGTTAATGGGAGAAAATATTTGCAAATAATATGACAGATAAGAGGTTAATATCTGACATATATAAACAGCTCATACAACTCAATATCAAGAAAATAAACAGCCCAATCAAAAAATGGCCTGATAACCTGAATAGGCATTTTTCCAAAGTCATACAGGTGGCTAACAGTCACATGAAAAGATGCTCAGTATCACTAATCATTAGAGAAATGCAAATGGAAACAACAATGTGATATCACCTCTCACCTGTCAGAGTGACTCTCATCAAAAAGTCTTCAAATAAGTGTTGGCGAGGATGTAGAGAAAGGGAACCCTTTTACACTGTTGGTGGGAATGTAAATTGGTGCAGCCACTATGGAAAACAGTATAAAGGGGCCTCAGAAAACTAAAACTATAACTACAATATAATCTTGCAATTCTACTCCTGGGTACATATCTGTAAAAAATGTAAATACTAATTCAAAAGGATATTTATACCCCAATGTTCACAGCAGCATTAATTACAATAGCCAAAATATGGAAGCAACCTGAGTGTCCATGAAGGGATGAATGGATGAATAAAGAAGTGGTATATATACCACTTCTTCTTTATCCATTGGCTTATGTGTGTGTATATATATATATATATATTTTTAATGGAATATTACTCAGCCATAAAAAAGAATAAAATTCTGCCATTTGTAACAATGTAGTGAACCTAAGAAATACTATGTTTAGTGTAATAATTCAGACAGAGAAAGACAAATACTGTATGTTATCATTTATATGTAGAATCTAAAAATATAAAATGAATGTATATAACAAAATAGAAACAGACTCACAGATATAGAAAACTAGTGATTACCAGTAGGGTGAATGAAGGGGAGAGGGGCAAGATAAGTATATGGGATTAAAAGCTACAAACTACTATGCATAAATAAATAAGCATTAAAGATATATTTTATAGCACAGCAAATTATAGCCATTATCTTGTAATAACTTTTAGTGGATTATAATCTGTAAAAATATTGAATCACTACACTGTACACCTGAAACTGATATGATATTGTAAATCAACTATACTTCAGTAGAAAAGTAAATAAGTAAAATAAAATGACGTCCGTGAACCTTATGATCTGACCTCCCTTTAACCCTTCCTTGTCTTCTCTTTCCTAAATCCACTTTGATCTCAGTGTTATTTCTGGAATGAGTCAGGAATGCCCTCTCTTGAGACATTTCTATTTGTTCTTCAACTTTCTCAGAATTCCCTTCACTCTGATAACCCCACGGCTTACTCCATCAGCTCATCTCTATCTTTTCTCAAATGCTTCCTCTCAGTAGGCCTTCTCTGACCATCACATTTATCTTACCTCCTCTTCCCTCCCCACTTTTCTTTGCTGCTATATTGTTCACATTTTGACTATCACCCTCCAACTCTTTCCCTTGCTTATATTTCGTACTGTCTTTCTCTATTTAGTAGAATTTAAGCTTCACAAATATAAGCATTTTTATCTTTCTGAATCTGTGGTGCTTATAACAGTGACTGGTACATAATAGGAATTTGATTTGATTCCAACTTCGGTTGTAGCAATTTGATGTCTCTATCTCAATTTTCTTATCTGTACTATTTCTTACACCATAGGGTTTTATGAGAAATGCAAGAAAAACCCATACACAATAAAACATTTTTCATATTGCCCAACACATATTAGGCACTCAGTTAATATCAGCTATAATGGTACTGTTATTTATAATAATTTATTATTATTTTTTATTACAGTGTTAGCAATAATTAATAAAAGTAATATTTGTGAAGGGGCAATGAAAATCAGATTTTTAAGGGAATATACATTTTCAGATATTTTAGAAAATAACCTTGAGACACTAAAGGGCTCTTTAATGATGGCATTTTCACTTGTTGTAGTAAATATGGTAGCCTTAGTTTTGCTAAAGTAACTATTTTCTTGTAGTGTTTGTGGAAGCTTTGGCATGCCTGGTGTCTCACAAAGTGCCAGCCAAGACGACCTCATTTTCACATACTGAGACCCTTGATCCAGGAAGGCCATATTCCCTTAGGTCCAAGGAGCCTCTGTGTTCATGACAGTGAGGCGGGTCCCAGGTTATATCAAAGCTGTGTTTTATTTTCATTGACTTCCAAAATTCTGAGTTTGTTCTGCCTCCTATGAATGAAGACGATACTATTAGGGATGTTTTCAATGACTGTTCATATGTAAGAATACCATTTTCTTGGTAAAATACTTTCTTGCTTTTAACTGTTTGCCTCTCTGTCTGTCCTTGTCCCAAGATGATAAATCTCTCATTTCTGGAAGACTTACAACCCATTCAAATATTTTCCAGGCAGGTTACTAAGTGTCAGTTAGGGAGATTCTTGTAAATCTCCTAGTAATTCAGATACTGAATTTCCAACTTTCTGGAAATTGCCACGCCATATGACATGACCAAGTGGCTAGTATCCAGAACTCTTCCTTTACATCCTAAGGATGAACAGGCAATTTTTTAAAAATGAACTCTTCGATGGCTTCCCTTATTTGGCCTTTTTAACTATTATAAACCTTTCTTCCAAGTTTATGTAAATGATGTGAACAGTCATTGATGTTCTGATTCAGCATCATGGAAATGATTAGAAATAGGTAGGTTATCATGGCATTTCTCTTAATGAGTAGTAAAAGCTTATACATCTTGTCTCAGGGCAATAGAAGCCGTTAAATGAATAAATAAAATGAATGAATGTCTCTGCTTATGTGAATTTAGGGTCTCCCTCAAATTTGATGTTCCTTTAGGTTGTGTACTAATTATTGCTCAACAAAAACTACAATTTCTCTGCAATTAGGGTGACCATTTATGAGATTATATTGCTTTCTTTTTTCCCAGATTTCCATCCATCTTTGTAAATAGCTAAACCATGCTCCATTCCTTCCATTATTGGAAAAAGAACAATCTTAAAGTTGACTAGATTTATCTGGGAATTATCCAAATTCCAAAGAATTTATTATACAACCCCTAAAAAATCCAAATATATTCTTGTTTGTTTACAACTGAAAGAGTAAACTATCAGGCTAGATAACATTATAAAAGGCCTCAACCCACCCATCAAAATTAACCTGTCCAGAGGCTAAATCAGGTGAGAAGATAGAACTCATTGCACTCAGTAGAGATTGCCAATTATATACAAACAAACAAGTACACCTCTAAGGTAATACATAATTTTGAAATGCTTTGAAAAGAGTAGGAATTCTTGACCCCAGCAGAAACCCCAATGCAGAAAGATCATCAGATTAAAGAATTTTTAATTTCTCTATTGTTCTGTAAGAAAGTGACCATTATAATGGAGTAACATGGAGACCAAAGTACATGTCCTAGTTTATCAACTAGCTTTATATCTAATACCAAGCCCTATCCCTATGTTACCCCAAGAGCTAATTCTGTGAAGAAGTTCCCAGGAGCTATGATGGAAGGTCAATAATTGACTCCATAATCAGAAACTAATATTGTTGAGTATTACATGATGATCACCTCTGATGCTATCAGGATGGCTCTCTATGTACTACCAATGTTCTCACATGGAACCCTGCAAAAATTTTCCATAAAAATCAATCACCACACAAAGGACAACCAATGCACTCCATCAACATTGTTGGCTTAACTATACTAAACCAGCCAAGACACTCTTCCGTTCATGTCCTGTCTGTTACCAACATAGTCATTGTAAAACTGTAAAGACTGGGCCTAGAAAATTGCCCACAGCTCAAGGCTGCTTTGAATATTTCCAAGTGCATTTTATGGAACTATACCCATGCACTGGATTTTTAATATATTCTGTTTATTATTTTCTTTTTCCCAAAATGGAATGTAGCTGTTCCTTGTTAGAAATCCCTGGCTCTGATAGTAACAACCAAAACAAAATTGTTTGATTCTGTGTTCTTGTTCTAGAGAATTCCATTCTATTTCTCTAGGGACTATATGCCCATTTTACTGGGAGTTTCATTTAAAATCTTTGAAAACCCTTGACATTTACTCAGAAACTTCACTGTTCATATTACAGCAATCACCTGAAAAAAATAGAAAGAACAAATGGAATTCTGAATTAAAAATGGAAAACATTCAGAAATTGTCATACTTCCACATCTAAAAAGTAGTGTCAACAGCTCTATGAACAATGAGATCAACTCCTTCTGTTTAATTTTTTCCCTGCTTTTATGAATTAGTAACGAGACACCCATGCATGTAGAAATACCACCTTTGACACTAGATTCTGCTCTATTACAAGCAGACATGGCAAAATACTGCAAATGGCTTATGAAATTCACATTCTGTTATCACCAGCTGATACAGCTAGATTTTCCTCAACATCCTCCTAAAGAACTTCTCTGTCACCTAAAATCTAGAGACTGTGTCTTCTGAAAGACTGCAGAGAAAGATAGCCCTTGAACCTCAATACAGGATATTGTTGGGTGTTATAAAAGCAAGCCCAGAAATAAAATTCTAAGGCAAGGGCTTCCCTTGTGGCTCAGTGGTTAAGAATCTGCCTGCCAATGCAAGGCACACAGGTTCGAGCCCTGGTCCGGGAAGATCCCACATGGCGCAGAGCAACTAAGCTCGTGTGCCACAACTACTGAACCCATGTGCCACAACTACCGAAGCCCGCACGCCTAGAGCCCATGCTCCACAACAAAGAGAAGCCACCGCAATGAGAAGCCTGTGCACCACAACGAAGAGTAGCCCCCGTTTGCTGCAACTAGAGAAAGCCCAGGTGCAGCAACGAAGACCCAACGCAGCCAAAAATAAACTAAATAAATTTAAAAAACAGAATGATTTGTTAAAAAAAAAATTCTAAGACAATGCTTCTCACATGTATATTTTTCAGGAATTCATGGAATATTAGAAAACTGTTCTAGCCAGAGACTTCAAACTGAAAGTATCAGATGATTTTCAGGAAGAGATAGTTTCTACCAAAGACCTTTCAGATGTAGTAATTCCACATCCAATGGATCCCAGTGTGTGAATAATTATTTCTTCCTCAGTCTGATGAAACAAAATCCAGAACCACATATTATCAGGTTTAATCTTTACGCTCTTATTCTTTATTTTCTTGGCTGTCTAATAGTTCTGAACGTTTTAATTTGGAAACAAGATCTACAACCTAACTTTTATTTGATCCTGGCTTAAAAGTGCACCACCAACTATGACCATAATCTTTCTATTAATTTTCATTTGTGTTGCAGTGCTCATATATGTAATTTCCAGAGTCTCAAATGTTGTACATTTGCAGTCACATCACATTATTTGATAAATGACCATTAAAGAAAAAGTTCAAGGAAATCTGACACTTACAGAAGTTAAACCTCATCAATGTCCTACCACAACATGTGGAACAGAGAGGCAGATCTGGATTGAACATGTCTCTAAGATTATGTCCTTTGTTTAGGCTGAAAAATGACTTAAAGAGAAGACTGATGACAGAAATAAAGATTTTATACATTACTGATGGATGTGTAAATTGTTATATACACTTGGTTAAACAATTTGGCATCATTTTCAAAGGCAGTGCTTCCCTCTACCCTATGACTCAACAACTGTACTCCTGGAATCTGAAAAATTTACTTTCACTCATGTAGACCAAAGGATCCCAAACAAAAGTTAGTAGCACCTCTCTTTGTAATAGCACAAACCTGGAAACGATGCAAAGGCCCATTGAAAGGAAAATGGAAAAATAAATTGTGGTATATTTGGAGTCATATTTAACTGTGAAAATGAGTGAACAATAGCTTCACATAACAGACTATGAAAATTAGTGACAAAATGTCAAATGAATAAAAGCAAGTCATAGATATATAACTTCTTCACAAAATTCATAAATGAGCAGAGTTTTAAAAATATGTTAATAACAGAGCAGGGCAAAGGGTATTGAGAGATCTGCAAAACTGCAATTTTAAATAGTTTGGCCAAAAAGACTTACTGAGGTAAAATGTGCATAAAACTTCAAGAATGTAAAGAAGTCAACCATTTATCCATCTAAGAGATTAGTGCTTTAGGTAGAGAAAAATAACTGAGGTAAAAGTCCCAAGGGCATGCCCAGCTACTGTCTAATTCAAATCCTCTACCTGAAATATTTTATTCATGCCATCACTTTCTCTATGCTCTGTAGTCTTTTTCAAACTGGCGAATTTCTACTTAAAATTTAATAAGTCATCTCCTGTGGTGTATTAAAAGCCTAATTTGTAAAGCCTAATTTGAATTAGGCTTAATTAACTAATACACATTCTCCCCCTTTTTGTTTTTTTCTAACATAACAATTAGTGTACTATTGACAGTTAAGTTTTGTTGTCTACTCTATCTCTTCATATATGAACCTAGTATCTTTCAAGTGTTGAGTTAATCTAAAAAACTAAGTTTCTATTACCTGGCACCATATCTAGCACATAGTAGGCACTCAGTATGTTACTAACAAAATGAATAAAAGACTAAGTGAGTGATAAGAGATGGATTAAACATAACCAAGAGATAAATATTTGATTAGGCTAAGACAAATTTTGATTAAATTTCAAAGCATTTGAATTTAATATCAGAAGCAACATAATACAAAGACAATGCACACAAGCTCATAGATATCACTGCATAGTCTCTGCCATTATTCAGTCTCCATAAGAGTAACAGAGGCAAATATTAAGAAGTAATCACTCTAGGAGAGTAAATGTGCGAGCTGTGAGGGAAAATCAGGGGATCTGATGTAGATTATGTTCAAAAGAGAGGCTTTTAGTTAAAATGAAAAACTGAGAATTGAAGAGTGAATAGGACTTAGATGACGAATAGGAGAAAATATGCCCCAAGGCATGGAAATAGCTTGTACAAAAGCCCTAAGATCAATTTCAACAAAATATACTAAGCAGAAAAACTAAAAAAATTCAAACCTAAAAAATAAATTGAGGCAAATATTTGTTTTTATTTTTAAAAATGTAAGGTTTTGCTTAAATTTTCATTTTGATTCTTCATATATTTTTAATTATTTATATTTTATGGTTAAATGAATGATGTCTCTAAGGTTAACCAGAGCAAATTAAACATCCCAGCTCTGGCTCAGCTCTGTATTTTAAAATTTTTCCTTCAATGAAACATTACAACTGTAATTGGAACAAATAAACTGTATTTCAACAAGGATGTGTGCCAAAATGGATCATAATCATTCAGAATAAAAACCCTTTGAGAATGGCAACTACTATTAAGAACGATGCAAGAGGGAAGAGATATGGGAACATATGTATATGTATAACTGATTCACTTTGTTATAAAGCAGAAACTAACACTCCATTGTAAAGCAATTATACTCCAATAAAGATGTTAAAAAAAAAGAACTTATTAGTAAAACAATAATGAACTCCACATCATTAACACTTCTCAGCGAGAAGCATTTCTATCTCATATTCAACATTCCAAATGGAAATTGTCAGTGATGGCCATTACCTTTGTGGAAATGGAATGAAAGAAAAAGGCTGACAGCTAAGCTGAAGGAAGAGAAGACATTGTATCTTCAAATAATAACTGGCATAATAGAAATTCACAATAATGCTTTTGGAAAAGTATCTTCTCAATTGATGTAATGTCTGTCAGATATGTCAGTCATGTGAAATGTTTAACTTGCCTGGACAAGTAAAGATACTAAAAAGAAAACAATCTACCTTGAATCCCCTCATAGAAAGGATTAAAAATTACCTGGAAAAGCTATAAAATTTTCCTTCTTCTCATGCAATTTTGTAAAATGAAAAGAAGGAAGCAAATCATACACATTCTCAGCTACATTTCCTTTTCTGAGTCTATGTCAAATTAGATGATGCTAACTAAGAGGATTCATTTGTTCTAATATTTAGGCAGATGTTATTAGGACATTTCCAAGAACCCACTTGGCTTTCTGCTCCTGAACTCCTCTTGAGAATATATGTAGTTTTCTATAGCAAGTTTGTTATCATCAATGTTCTCTGCATAAGGAAGTTACAAAGATCCTCTTCAAAGAAGTTGGCTCAGGTTTAAGGTGATTGTTGCCACCAATCCTACTTACAGCTATTACTTTTCTTCCTGATAGTGGGTTTTGAGGTCTACTATCAATTTGGTTAAATTCTTTCTGCTACCTGATTCCCTAGACACTTGCTTTTGCTCCCTGTCAGGCACAGCATTCTCATGGTGCCTAATTTTATCCTTTGTTCTGTTCTCCGAATTATAACTTTTTCTTCTATTTAACTCAAACTTTTGGATTTACATGCCAGTAGAGCATATACAGTGATATATATTGTGTATATCATGGATATGATATGATAGTTACTTAGTGGACAATGTAGACTTCAAACCAAGCCTTTTGTATTCCAAAGTCTGTTAATTTCTGGCTATCTGTCTTCCAATGTTAGTCATAAAATTGCAGATGATGCTTTCTGGCAAATATACAAGGATACAATGCTTTCTGGCATTACATTGTCAGCTGTCAGCCTTCCACCAAAGACCACTAAGAAAAGTGCTAGTGAAAGAAAGCTAAGTTCATTAAAACAGCTGAAATAAAGAACATAATCTTAAAAACATTTCGGTAGTGTCTGGGAAGGGAGGGTCAGGGAAGTGTATCTATAGGCTTTGGGATCTGGACTCCGACAGCTTAAAATAAATCTTTTATGAAGGGGGACAATTTATCTTATTATTGAGTATTAATTGGGCATATTTAATAACATAATAGTGTAGAATTCATGGACACAGTAAGGAGAGGCTAAGGGCCTTGATAAAGTGTTTGATAAAGCAAGCTGTTTGCCCATGTGAGCGAATTTTTGTCTGGGTGAATTGGTTTGCAAGATTTTCCAAAACCAAATAATGAAATTATTTGTTGATTTACAGTTTCATCTGCCTGAGAAATAATTTTGGAATAAATAGTCAACTGATGTTGAAAGAGGTAGAGTTTCTTCTTAGTCACAATAATTAAGCTTTGTAGATGTAAATATTCTCAATCTTCAACATGCATCATGGCAAATGCCCTATGCTTGCTGAACATAAAATTAAATTATGCATTTTGAGTACATGTTTGAATACATGAAGTGTACATTGGGTTGTCTTGCTTGTGAAAGTGATCAGACATAAAGTAAAATCCACTTAAATTCTAGAATAATCTCATGAATTTATAGGTAAGTTTTGAGGTCATAACGTTAGGACTATACCTAAAGGAAACACACAAAGAACTATTACCAGTTTCAAGCTGGTTTAAGTGAGGGAGCAGGCACCTGGATTTAGGTTCAGGAAGTGGGAGTTAACTTATACTATATCCTTGAAAAACTCATCTAGGACAAGACAACTTACCTCAGGCTTTTCTTTCCTCTTCCCTATATTGAATTCCATTAACAATCCCCTCAACACGTTGTGCCCCATCCAAATGTCTCAAACTTTTCCTCACGTTAGACAACATTCATTTACATACCTCTATTCATTTTCCTGATAAACAGAATTTTTCCTCAGGAGTCCCTATGTCATAAACCTCATCTCTGGAGAGTGAATCTATCTTTTCCTTAGTGCTTGGGTCTGCTTGGATAATCTGTCCATTATCTCTGATACCATATAAAGTTCTCTTTGAAACCTGTAATCAGTATGCCAGACATATTTTTGTTGTTGTTTTTAAATTAACTGATTGATATTCAGCCTAGTTCAAGGAAGATATAAGTCAAGTTACAGAGAAAAATCTACACTACTATAAAGTAAAGCAAACAAATAGATGAATGGGCTGGAGCATAAGAAAAACATTGCCATAAAATAAGAAGAAATTGGAACAAAGACTCCATGTTATAAATTATAATTGCTAGAGATAGATTCCAAATGGGCTTTGGACTTGTTAGCAAAACAAAGAGGTAATCATAAACATTTATAAAAGTTATTCTGTTCCAAGTAAACGAGTTGCTTGGGAAAACATGGCCTTAAAGGAAGTCTATATGATATAGTAAATATTCCACTCAGTATTTTATCATTAATATGATATTTAGTAACCTATTACTTTTCCTAACAATGCCCCTTGAATGCTAGCTGATAATATATAAGTGAAATAATTTTTAAAAAATCAAAAGATAAGATATCTAGTCCAAATCCACAACTTTTACATAGTTGTTTTATCAGAACATACATTTGAATTTACTAAACATTAAGACTAGGAATTTTAGAAAGACTTACAGTGATATAGAAGTTACATTATCCAAAAAATAGTGGTGAGTTACCTGAGGAGGGAGAGAGAATTACCTGTCTAGGAACCATAGTGAGGATAATGATACGTATTTTATATCTGAGACCAGTGGTGTAAGGACTGTTGGAGAGAATGCAGAGGAAGCTGTTAACCTGGGCAGATTTAGATTGACATTTAGATAAAGACATTTAGAGAATATAGAACAAGGGGTATCATGGGTTTATGAGTCAATTTGACTGGGCTAAGGGATACCAGGATACCTGGTAAAACACTAATTCTGGGTGTGTCTATGAGGTTGTCTCTGGAAGAGATTAGCATTTGTATCAGTAGACTGAGTAAAGATCATTCTCACCATTGAGGGCTTGAATAGAACGAAAAGGCCAAGAAAGAAGGAATTCATTCTCTGTGCTTAAGCTGAGACATCCACCTTTTATTACCCTTGGACATCAGTGCTCCTGATTCTCAAGCTCTCCAACTTGGACCTCCAACCAACACTCTCCAACCCCCACTCCCTTCCCCCAATTTTCAGGTCTTTTGACTTGGACTGGATTATACCATCAGCTTCCCTGGTTCTTCAGCTTGCAGATTTGTGGATGGCAGATCATGGGACTTCTCAACCTCTATAATGGCATTAGCCAATTCCTATAATAAATCTCCTTTTATATATGTCTGTCTATTCTGTTTCTTCTGTTTCTCTGGAGAACCCTGACTAATGCAAGAAGCTAAAGATATAAAAGAGTTTGTTTATCATTGACCATGATTTCTAAAATGATAAGTAGGAGTTTTAGGACTCGGGAGAGAGAGTGATATTGGAATAAAGTAAGAATATATAAACCCTTATGGGAATTTTAATGTAGAAGATGAGAGGGGACCTGGGATTCTGGGGTTTATTTTGGTGACTGGCATAAAGATCTTGGTGATCTCAAGGCAGATAACAGTAGTGAGGCTCTGAGTTTTGGAAAGCTACAATGAGTATCAAACCCACTAATGACAGTGAGGAAACCTAAAGGAAGACAGATCTTAAGAATTATGAGCAGCGTTTTTCTCAAGATTTATAGTATATTATTCTGATTTCTGGATAAATGCTAAATAATATGTATACACTGTAGGTAATTATACTTACAATCTATTGCTAAATTTAAATTAATTGCATTGAAAGGAGTTAACATTCATTAAGTTTTTCTAATTCATTTTACATTTAAGAATCATGAAATCTTGGAATTAAATTTGGTAGACATCATTTATTTTACAAAGAATGGGACAGAGTAGAATAATTTGTTCAATTTATCTATAGTTATGGAATAGAAGGCTGAGGATTAAAGCAAACATGTATTGAATCCTACCTGGGTTTCTTTTCTGATTTTCAATATTTCAGATAGTGAATGGAGGAGTATGTCTACCTTTTTTTTTAACCGCATCATACATACATCAGTTAGAAATAATTTGAAGCGGTTTAAAGGAAATAGACCTTTTCTTTTAAACATTCAAAATTTAGTTAGAACAGGTTAGGATATATTGCAGTAATAAACAACCCCAGGCTCACTTATTGTTTGGGTGACATGTGGTTATTATAATTTAGTTACAGCTCTGCTCCATATTTTCCTCTTTCAGATACACAGCTTAACATAACCTCCACCATCTAGACATCACCGGTTGCTGAATAAGAGAAAAGAAAGCATGATAAATTATACACTTATTCTTAAAATCTTCAACCTGAAAGTGACACATATAGTTTCTATTCATTTGTTTCAAGGCAGGTGTCATGCCTTCACCTAATTATAAGTGTGTACAAAACAACTATATTCCCACAGGAGAACTGGAAGTAATGTAACCACACAAGTGACTACCATAATTTGCCTTCTAGTCACCAAATATTCAGTTTCTTTCTCCTAGACACAAACACATCCCCTTTTCAAGGGAGAAATCCAAAAGTCCTGTGTAGGTCACTTTATTCATATCCAAGAACAGAACCTCTGAGAGTTCATGGCAATCCTTGAGTTGGGGTGCTGTGAAGTGGTCCTAAACTGGTTCTAGATTTCTAGATGTGGATTTACTTGGTCTGGAGACCTATGAATTAAGAAGAAATAGTCCATGGCAAAGGAGGAGGAATAATTAAAATAAATATCTCCTCTTGGAAAGGAAGAAAAGGGGGAGACAAACATTGGTTCTTGATTCCTGCTCTGTAGGAATTTTGACATCTCCATGAGCAGGTATTTCAAGAAATTCCCTTTCTATCCTGGAAGAGATGATGTTTCATTAGGCTGCTTCCCTAATATATAGCATCCTTGTCCATTATTTCTCATAGCTCTGGCACTGACACCTGGGAGACTTTTCCTTTTACTTATCCTCAATTAGGTAGTGATAAATTTACACTTACTAAAACCTCAGCTTATTTCTCAACTCATCTTCTATGCAAATAGTTTGAGGCCCAATAATCATTTTTAGCTTTTAAATAATTTTCAGCCAAACTGATGCTGGGTTTCTTTTTCTTTTTCTTTTTTTTTTGCCTTCTATATCTTTCAAAAATTGAGTGAACTTCTTATCTGATTCCAAACAGCTCCATGTGCTAATATCCACAAAGTGTCCTCTGAGTTATAATTCTCATATTTACAATATTTCTTTCTTTCTTACTGCCATATATCTTTCTCTTTCAAGGTAACTATGAGTGCCTGGAGCCTATCATGTGATGGTGGAAAACAGAGATACTTAGCTTTTTATGAACTGTATTTACCATTTCCAATGGTCATGTTTCACTTGCAATACATGGTTGGTTGGATGTTTACTCTCACATGCTTTAAGTTTATTCACAGGTTTTTACAATGGGTTAATGGCCTTTGCTGATAACCTTAGTAAGCCTTTGTTACTTTCAGCCATTTTTACTTATAATTTTATTATGCCAAATTGAGAATCACTTGTCTCTTCTAAACCTAAAAGTTTCCAATATTAGAGTCTCTCTAATCCCTTTCATTCCTGCTTTCAAATTGTCCACTTATTTTCTGAGGTCATCTCTCTCCTGTGATACTCTACCAATGACAGTCTCCAACAAACAATACACATAACTAATATTGTGTTGTGTGACTTCTTCTCCCAGAGTACCTGTTTAACATACAAAGGCAAAAGTATTACCAAAAAATTTGCTACTGCCTTATATGAATGGCCATATTTCAAACCCTGGATTAGAGTTTCCTTGCTGTCAGCCACTTAACCATTAAGCCTATGCAAAATATCTTATGATTTTTGTTATGAAGACACTCAATTTCTGGTTTTAGTTTCTTGATCACTCAGGAGAGTCTAATGCTGCAGTTAAAAATAGCCTCACCATATGAGTGGCTTAAAAAGAAGCTTATTTTTCACTGATGGGACAAGTCCTTCATATGTAAACTGGGGACTATGTTTTATGTGCTCCTCACTCACACATGCAGACTGCTTACAGTAGCAGGGAGAAGGAACTTCAACAGTTACTTATCTACTTTAAAAGACTTCTGCCTCGAAGCAATATATATCATTTCCCCCCACATTTTATTAGCCAAGTAAGTCGCATGATCGCACTTAACTTCAAGGTTCCAGGAATTGCAATCTTTCCATGTGTCAAGATAGAGGAGACCTGTACCTGTTGGTAGAAACCACTTAAGACTACCACTTAAGTCAAGATAATCTGTTATTAGAATTTTACATATTTAAATTAAGAGAAAATTTGGGACTTCCCTGGTGGTCCCGTGGTTAAGACTCTGCACTCCCAATGCAAGGGGCACGGGTTCAACCCCTGAACCCCTGGTCGGGGAACTAAGATCCCGCATGCCGCACAGCATGGCCAAAAAAAAAAAAAAAAAAAAAAAAAACAAGAAAGAAACTTAGATTAAGAGAAAATGATGATACCATATTTTGTTAATCCATCGAAATTAAACATGAAGATTGTTTGATGAACTTTGATTCACCTCAGATAAACAAAATGGTCTAATTAGTGTTTCAGATAATCAGGCAAAATTAATCACTGTTAAAGTCAATGAAGATGTAAGTGGCAAACTGCAATGCTACTCCTTTTTTACATTGCATCTGCTTCTGAGCTCTAAGCTAGTCCATCTGAATTATAATTATCTGAAATATTCAGATATTAAAGATATACCTGCCTTAAAATAGCTGTCCTTTAAGTAATAAAATTTAAAGACATTAAGAAACATCATCACTACACCTGTCTCTACAACTCCATAACTAATTCCTTAAGTTGGCTTAATATTCTTTGCTCACTGACACTAATACAATCATAAGAGATGTTATGTTCATAAAGAATTATATTCTTCATCTTTTAAGGGATAAAAGAACATATCACCCCATTCCTCACTTAAAGTTAAAACTGAGGCCTAGGTCTTTGCCCAAAGTTGTATGCATAACATAGGCCTTGAACATAAAATAATTTTTAAAAAATCAGTGGAAAATACTCTAGTCAGATTTTCTTATTTCAATGCCAGGAGAAAAAAGTTTCAGAAAAAGAAAGAAATATCTTTCTTCTCAGAGGTATGCTATCTCTACAACTTTGTTTCAAAGCTTGGCCAAACTTGATATCTATTTTCAAAGTCCAGAATTCTTCTCTTTTATTTTATTTTAGTCATTATTTTAGGCTGGAAAATAAAATGAATTAACATTAGGTGATCATTTATTGTTATATTGTGCTAAACCCCTTTATATGCTATATTTAATTTGATCTGTTATCATTATTATACACACAAAGAATCTAAATTTTTCTAAAATGTCAGAGTTTGTACTCAGTGGAGGCAGAATTAAATATCAGACCTGTGTCTCCAAGTCCACAACTCAAGGATTTTTTCTGCCATGTTTCATGTCATCTCAAAATCCAACCTCAATATATATAATTCAAAACTCTGTGCTAGACAGTGTAGAGGAAAAAAAATATCCCAGGCTTTTCCTCCAAGTGATTTATGATATTTTAAGAACTGGAAAACAGAGAGGTAATATTGGCTTTGGAGAGTAAGGTTTTCATATCCTGAGCATTGGTACTTTGCATTCCATGCTGAGAACAACATTGTAAAAGTTGCAAAGGAGAGGTGTACACTCGCTCTATATTACCAGTGCCTTTAGTGAGCAATAAGTCTGGTGAGGAAGCAGGCAGTGGATCATAGAATGACTTGAAAACAATACTAGAGAATTTGAACTTTTACCCAGAACCTTAGAGTGCATTATTCTTGCCTCCTTACAAATTCCATAGATTTTTCTAAGACACTAACTCCTTCTCCACACATCCTTGCCTGAATATTTGCTACCGAACAGTGAACTCATCCCATGCTTTTCAACTATTTTTTAAAGATGGACCCTTAACTCTAAACCAAACTAAAAATATTCTCAGAGCCTTATGAAATTGCACACCTGTTCCTAGGAATACAACATAAATTTTGGTTTGAATATTTCCTTTGGATCCTGATGTTTGTGTGTGAATTCTACTCCTATCCATTAGATCAATGTCCTCTCTAATGTCCTTGTTTACTTCAAACCCAATATTCTGAAAAGAGAAATGGGATGATGTATTTGGTTTAAGCTGGACACTGACTGAGTGATGACATTTAAGCACATTGCGAGTTAGAACTAGTGCAGTATAAACAGCAGTTTTGGCTGAGGAGTAAGGAGGATGGGCAATTATGCTTCTAGTGGGCTATTTTTCATGTCCATAACTGGACATAAATATAGGCAATTCAGAGCAGGAAGAAATATGACTAGAACTCAGCTTGGCTGACTTAGTTGCAAACAAAAAAGGGAACCTGAAAAGGGCTGGGAGTTGGTCCATTTTAGCCTCATTTGTTTTCAAGAGGAGTCTGTTTCTGCCTCATTGATTTCTACTTCTCACTGAGTCATGCTGTATGCCTGTTAAATATCACTTCATTGCTTTCAGCTTCATCCTTCTTAGTCAGCATCTCTCACCTAAGCCACTGCATAGTAACATCAAGTTTCAGCCCCCAGTCATGTGCATCTTGGCGCTATTTTTCCAACTGTGTTAATTTATCACACTGATCTGAGCCAAGAAGACTGCTTTCTTCTCTCCTTGTCAACCACTCTGTTACATCACATCAAGGGCCTTGTACCGCCAGGGGCAGCAACATATTTGAAACAATGGGAGCAGTTGGCACCTTATGGTATTTCACTAGCACAGAAGGTAAGACAGAATACAGGAAAGAAAAAAGTTTTCCTCCTGCCCTCAATAAAAGACCTCTTTCACTCTTCTACCCTCACAGGCATACCTTTAGTAGCTTCTAGAGGGAGTAATTGCAAAGATTTCTGAAAGTTCAGGATCACAGTTTGAATTGACTGAGCTGCTTACTTTAAAGCAGGAAATTGATCAGGACTTATATCTTCATCCCTTTTATCCCTGTTCATCTCAGGCCATCAATTATACAGAGAACACTCATTACCATACTAGTCCACTCACTTTCTCATAGACCTAATGCTTTACTCCTCTCTTCCCCCACGCTTTAGACATGGGATTTTAAAAGTCCTCTCTAACCTAAAGAACTTCTGTTGATGTTTGTTTAATCTTCTCACTCTTAGTGAGAACTGGAGTTCTCTTGCTTCTTGAATAATCAATTTCCCTTGTAGACTTCTCTAGTGGAAGATGTTTTATCCCTTTTATTCCTTATAATTAGGCACCAGGGGTAGTATAAGTGTTTTACTGTATCCCACTCTAAAATGAAACCATTTATCTTAGCTACTCTTTCAAAATCAGCTTCTTTGAAACTCGTGCCATCCACTACTGAAAAAAAAAATTAGCTCCCCTAATTTGTCATTTACCAACCTTTAGATATTTATGTCACCCTTTTCAATCACTGAAGAGTATTTTTTGTATTCTACCTCACTTTTTTCTCCTCCATCTCTGTTGTCACCACCTCAACGATATCATCATCCATACTGGGATCCACAAACACTTTGGCTCCTCAGTCTCTTGAACTACTCACTTTCAATTATGATTTTCTCCATTTTATCTCTTTCTCTCATGGTCATACCTTGTAAATGATCACATCTATTTTTTTTTATCATTTCCTTGTTATATATATATTTCCATTTCATTACATAGAATAATAAAGTTTGATATTTAATAAAATAATAATTTTTACTCATTCATAAAGTTAATCTTAAGCAGTCTTTTTCCTTTAAGAGCATGGTGGTGAAAATAAAATGACTACAACTACCATGATTCATTGAATGGATTCAGCACATTTATCTACCATTATTTTTGTACTAGAAGTGCAAATATCAATGCAGTGAAAGATAAATGGCATCTTAATATTATTTAAAAAATAATTTTGACACTGCAAATCCCCTAAAGGGTCTTGGGGATGCTCATGGGTCTATGAACTGAACTGAGAACAACTGTTGTTTGAAAGTGAAGAAAACCTCACATGAAGCATGAATTTTAAATTAGATACAGAGTTCTGGATGTTTTGAAGTTTGTATGATGCTAGAGTGGACAAAAAGTGGCATTTTAAAGTGCTTGTTAGAGCAAGAAGTAGCATAAGCTATCTCTTGATTCTTAAGAATGGATAGGAGTTTGAAAACATAAGAAAAGGAGGTCTAAAAGACAGTTCTACACTACACTTAAGCATTGAATTGTTTGGGTATTGTGTTCAAGGGAGAGTGATTTAAGGTACAGAAGACTATTGTAGTAGATAAATGGAGTTTAGGTAGAAATATTCAGCTATGAGTTGTGTTATGAAATTGGGAGACTTGGTTCTACGTTGTTTTGAGGGAAAACCAAAGACTATTGGGTAGGGACACAGGAGACAGAATTTAACTTAAAGAAGGTAATTCTAATCATTATGCCAATCTCATAAGTGGTAAAGTTCTCACTGAAAATATTCATGGTCAAAATAAATTCTCATTTTTTCCCAGCATACTCCAGGGATAAGTGATACTTAGAAGGAAAGTTGGACTAGCACTCTATGACCTCTAAAGCCCATTTCCAAACTAAGAGCTTACATTTTATGATCCACAGTGGTGCCCAAAAGTACCATCTAAGGCCAAAAATACATTAAAGCTTAGATATTCAACCAAATTAATTTTTTTTTCTCTAATACTACCCATATAGGCAAACTTGCCTTTATTTAGGTTATCTATTTCCCCAAGGGCTCATCTCATAGTGGAAACTTCATAACATGTTCTTGTTTCACCCACCTTGGACTGAAAAATATAAAAGTTATCTAAAAGTGATTCCAACTGTGTGTGTCCAGTAAGTAGACACTGAAGGGCATTTAAGAGATCAGCTTTCTTTTTCAGGTAAAAACAAAAACAAGCAAACAAACAAAAACTACTTGGTCAAAGACCTCTGCACTGGGAGGAAAGGAGATTGTCATTGTTTAAAAGCTTGAAAGCCAGAGTAGCTAATGAAAGTCTACTGCCAGAGGACATTTTTTTTTTCTATGAACTTCATTTCACTTTTGGGATCTGTATGCAGTTATTTTGGGATTCAACAGTTTCTAGATGCATATAAGCCGCCTCTGAATTTTGGGTTGGCTTCTCATAGCCGCACTTGGCTCTTTGTTAAGCAGTCATCCTGAGATGTGCTGGGAAAGTCTAGTTATTCAGATACAGAATCTAACATTTTCTGGCCAGTGGAGTTTCAATGACATCTACAACTACTATGTACCTATAATGTATAGAGGAACATATCTAGACCTCCTTAGCTCTTATTGCTTAGCCTCCTAGAACAATAAATTTCATACACAAACAAGAGTGATGGAAGGAAAGATAGGTTCACCCCTGCATGGTGCATTCCCTAACTACCCGGTATATTGATATTTAGCTTTGAATTCTCTGATTCTGAGGAATAACAACCAAAAGAGAAAAAAAACGAAGTGGTTATTTGAAGCCAAAAATTTCTAAAGCTTATATAATTTGGAAAATTGTGTTTGAATCTGATTGTTAGAACAAAATAATAAACTTTTAATTTTAGTGTAAAAATTCAATCATGGATTTTCTATGCATGATTTGATTTTTATTTAGACACATTTAATAATATACCTTTGCACATTTTTAAACTTAAACTGCTTATTGTAAAAGCAATATGTGAACATTTTTAATTCTAAAAAATATAAAGACCTCCTTCCCATTGACTTAAATTCCTCCTTCCAAGGTAAAATTTTTTGTGTATCCTCTCTCAGAAATTCTCTGGGCACATATTAATTTTCAAATGGGATCATATTATACATATTTAAAAATTGTTTTCATTTTTACCATATTTTTGAGATCGTTCTATGTCAACATATACTAATTTTCACTTTTTTTTGAACAGTTTAAGAATATTCCATTGTATATATACACTATAATTGACATAAGCAGTCCCGGATGAACATATTGATTCTTTCCAGTTTTGATACTTGCAAAACAAGTTATAATGAATATCATTCTCCATATATTTTTATACATTTATAAGATTATATTTTATAACTTTTTAAGTGGACTTGCTGAGGCAAAAGATATATACTTATAACATTTTTGTAGATATAGCCAGAGTCTTATATTAGCTTGTTTCTATTATTCTATAATATGTTTAGCTAGTCTTACTCACATTTTTAGGAGTAAATATAAATTTTTGAACTGAGAATAAGAAGTCTGAAGTATAGAACAATAGTCAAATGAAAGAGAGTAGCATCTTAGAACACTTGTCTTTATATGTTTATACACATTTTCACAAATGGGGTTATGATGTATATATTGTTGTCTCTTAGTGACAATAAATATTCATCTACGAAAAATTTTTAAAAAACATACCACTTCAAAATTAAAAAATAAGAAAGAGAATACCTTCTTAGTAATATAAAATAATGCTGTATGCTCCATATCTGTTAAATACAAATGAAAATTCATCTGATGTTTTATTCAGAAAGCTCAAGATGACTTAAAAAAGAAGTTAAACTTGATATACCTTATTTTTTAAACACAACTTATAATTTATTAATTATATGAGGTTTATTATTTATAAGCCTGATGTGGGTGTTAATTGTCTTTTGCCCTAAAAGCTACTGTTTAAAGAAATACCTAGTTACACAATTACGGTATTCTACAGCTGAGGGAGTAGAGGATTAAAATATTAATTATATTATTTTTTAATTATATTTAATTTATATTAATTATAATTAAATATAATTATATTTAGTGTAATTATATTTAATTGTATTTAATTATTATATTATTTTTAATTATTAATTATATTATTATTATATTATTAAAAATATTAAGATTTTCATATTAATAGGCTTAAGGAACATATTATGATTATCTTCAAAAATGCTGAAAAGACTTTCATCAAATTTCAATACTCATTTCTGGTTAAAACACATACATGGAGTAATATTAAATGATGCTATCTTTATTACCCTGACAAAGCATATATACTTTATTCTGGACTAACATCTTTCTTAATGGGGAAAACTGAAGTATTTCCACCGTGGACAGGAAAAGGGCAGCGTTGACCACGGACTTCTGTGTTATTTAACATTTTATTGTAATTATTAGACAATGCAATTAAACAAGAAAGAAAAAAATGAAGGGAAACAAATTGGAAAAGAAGTAATACATTTTTTTTTTCTTTGTGAATGATATGATTGAATAACTGGAAAATCCAAGAATGATTGATAAAATCAATGAAAAATTAATTTTAAAATATACCAGGATATAAATTTAATATGAGCTAAATAGTCCGTATTCTCAACAAATAACCAATTATAAAATATAACAAAGCAAAATATATTTATAATAGCAAGAAAAATATAAAATAGTAATAAATTTTAAAAGTCACACAGATAAATGTGAGGAAAGTTTAAAACACAGATGAAAGACACAAAAGTAGACTTGAACAAAAGGGAAGCTCTTACTTGTTTTTGGATAAGAGGACTCGACATTTAACGATGACAATTCCATCTAAATTAGTTTATATATTTAATGAAAACCTGGTTAAAATACTAAGACGTGTGCCTCACTGAGCTAATATTATCTATCAAGCATATGAAAAATGAATATGAAGGATTTCCATTATTATCTATGAAAATGTTTCTAATATTGGACTCACATTCCAAAGTAAACAATAAAAAAACTGAACAAAAGATAAAAATAACAGTTATAGATATTGGACAACAGGCAAAATGTGACTTTTTTTCCCCTTAGAGATAAGAAACAAATGAGACAATTCTATGATTGCTGTGACTTTATGCCCACATGCCCTATCTGGATCATGGCTAGAGAAGGGAGTCCATGAAATACAAGCTGGTCTTTGGTCTCTCTAAGTTGTTGAGAATGAGACTAATATTTGGAAGGACCAGAACAGTGAAAATTTATGGAGCTGAGTAACAAAGAGAAGGAAACTACAGAGAAGGAGCTCCAGAAATATGCAGAGGTTTTTTTTTTTTTTTATGAATTTCAGGCTAAGTGTTAGGCTGTATATGTAAGTGAGGCTTTATGAAGCCAGGCATTAAAAAAACTGTAACTTATACAATTTCAAGAGCATGCACCAACACACATACATGCACAGCAGCAGCAAAACAAACAAATAAACAAAAACCAAGATGTAAGCTCAACAATGGAGCTGCAACCATGCTGGGTGACATTTGAGTTTTAATCAGCCCTAGTAGGGAAAACATGGTAAATTTAGTAGAGACCACAGAAGGTCACACTTTATCAGTAGGGCTCAATTCGCTCTATTGTAAAGGATACTTTAAACCTGCCCTTACAAAATTTTCAAACAAGCCTTAAAAGGACTAAGATGATATGCAAGCAATTTAATTATTTGCAAAAACAATTGCAAACACTCATAAGTGAAGACAATAAAATCCTGACACCCTATACATGATTTTTTAATATTGTAAATCATTAATGGCATATAACCCAAGGAGAAAAAAAAGAACCACAAATAAATTATACAGTTCCCTCACAAGCATAACACAAATATAATACTAAAGTAATATAGCAATGTTACTAGTAATATTGAAGCTATTAAATGTTTATTATAGAATAAGCAAATACATAAAACATGTCAAGTTTTGGATCCAATGTTTTAAATTAATAAACAAATAAATACAAACATAGTTCTAAAAAATTTAAGAAAATATCTGAGCTCTGTCTACTAGAAGGCCATTAGCAATGAACACCCCTAAACAACAAATTTTGGATACTAAGCACCATTCCTCACTAATAGAATGTAGGGTCATTTAGAGAAGTAAGTATTTCTGTATATAAGGCAGGGAAGTTACAAGAAAAATATGATATATCTTGTCTTATTAAAAAGCAAGGAAGCTTTCAAAGACTAATTTGGGGACATGTCAAAAGACACAGATGACAAATTGAAGGAGCTCCCTGGCTGAATTTGGAACAATATAACCATTAAAATGCATTATGATTGATTGTAATACACTAAATATATAAATATATGTAAATACATATGGATGCCTATAAAGAAATAAAATGAAAATAAATGACATACAAATCCTTACTAAAGAAGTGGTAAAGAAAAAGAATCAAGCTTATATCTTATTTTCAAGGGCAGCGTTGTAGTTTATCATAATTGATGAGATTGGCCCCATGAGATTAGCTCTAATCCTTTGTAAAGAACACCTGTTAACAAATAGGGGGCTTCCCTGGTGGCATAGTGGTTAAGAATCTGCCTATACAGGGGACATGGGTTCGAGCCCTGGTCCAGGAAGATCCCACATGCTGTGGAGCAACTAAGCCCGTGCACAACAACTACTGAGCCTGTGCTCTAGAGCCCGCTAGCCACAACTACTGAAGCCCATGCACCTAGAGCCCATGCTCTGCAACAAGAGAAGCCACCGCAATGAGAAGTCCACGCACAGCAACGAAGAGTAGCACCCGCTCGCTACAACTAGAGAAAGCACGCGCACAGCAACGAAGAATAGCACCCGCTCACTACAACTAGAGAAAGCACGCGCACAGCAACAAAGACCCAACGCAGACAAAAATAAATAAATAAAATAAATTTACAAAAAAAGAAAAAAAAAGGAACAAATAGGGAAATTAAAAACAAATAAGAAAATTTCTATGATTTAAACTCAAAGTAATAATTATTCAGGTGCATGTTATTAATGGGCTAGGCATCATCCATAAATGTTACTTACTAATATCAGAGAGTTTGAAAATGTACCTTTACAATGAGAAGATCTCATTGTCTCCAAAGAAATCAAGTGATCCAAATGAGCATGATTAGTAGTAGGACAACTTGACAGTAAGTGGATCCTTGTGATCCTAGTTCTAGCCAATCAACTGAGATGTATTTTTGCCAATAAAATGTGTAACCTGTATCTGATCTGTCTTTAGACATGTGTTCCAGTTCATAAAGAATACAGTGTATGAAGGAACAAATTGAACAATACAACAAATGTAAAAGCAGACAAGTCCAGACTTCAGTACAGTCTATAAAACAACTATCTTGATCTTATAAAAAATTAATAGTGTAAAAATGTTTATATTACATTTAAATAATTTAAAGACATTTAAGAGCCAAATATAATGTGTGATTTTTGAGTGAATAATGGTTCAACATATTTGAATATGGACTACTTACTTACAAATGTTCAATAAAGAAACAAAAAAAGCAAAGATAAATGGATAAATAAATATAGATAGATTAGATGATGATGATAGAAAGATAGAGACACAGATAGAGATAGATGTTAAAGCAAATGTGAAAAATATTAATTGGATAAGCTATACTATCATTTTATAATTTTAACCTGTTCTGTATTTTTGGAAACTTTCATAATAAAAATTTGCAAAATATAAATTTCTAAAGAGAGTTAATTCCTCAGATTTAATTTGGATAGAGGAAAAAAAGTGAAAAGTAGGTAAACTTTGCTTCCATTTATCAACAAATTATGTGACTAATCCAAAAACAGCTGATTGAAATGAAAGTTCAATTAGACACAATAAATATGGTCTTATTCATTATCACAATCCCGTTTGTTCCCAACATATAGAAGGTTCTAAATAAATAACTAAATTGAATGGAAATAACATAAACACTTTCATAACTGGACTTTGGCTTCAGTTTGGTCATATTTAATATGTTTGTGGGGTTTTCTTAACATGTTATATTTTTCTCAAAGCTATTAATTGGCTATTTTAGGTCAAACTTTAATATTTAAGAAAACGTTAATTTCCAGTATATTGATGTGAAAATATATTTGAACAAGAGTTAACTAATACATTGATAATTGTAGAATAAGGGGGCAGAAAATAAACCATTGTAACTCCTGTAACTCACAGCTCCTTAAACATTAGAAATCCTTAAAATGCAATTTTAGTATTTAATCATATCTTCAAGAAAATTTTCTCAACTAGCTTGATAACAAATGGTTCACATTTTTGCTTATCTAAAACTGTAATGTATATTCAAGAAAATATTAAGTCTAATTGGCTGGCATTCTAACAGAGTAGATGTAGTTTATAAATTGATCTACTTTGTCATGCCAAGTTTTCTTGGAGAAGATCCAGCTTTTGTGCTGATCTTTGTGGTTTTCAGTAATTTTATTTTATTATGTTAAGAGTCCTTGGCCTCTCTTAAAACATATTTTAATATTGCCTTAATTGAGACTCTGACTCATAATTCAAAAAGGGCTTTTATGATTTTTTTTTAATTAAAAACATATTTGTTTTCTAAGTCTTTTAGTCTACATTCAGAATTTCTTTTTTTCTTGAATGATTTTTTTATCTCAACTTCTAATTACATATAAAAACTATAGAGCTTATTTTTTCCCCTTAATTCTTAGTAACTTTTAAGTTTTTTATTTTAGAATATGTTGATTTTCTTGTTCTTGTTTTCTTTGCAGTGATGTTTTTATTATACTCTAACTGCATAATAAAAATTTCTGCTTTCTGTTCACTGAAATTACACAAAATATATATCCTAATGATAAAATTTAGTTGCGTGCCTTCGTTGCTCCTTCAAAGCAACCTCTTTCTCTCTCCATCTCACTCTTCTGCAAACATACACAAATATATTAAATATATTACTGGAGCCTAGTTTTGTTTTTCTAACTTAGCTTCAGTTACTCTACTTCCACTGCCTAATAAAACATTTCCATCAGGTTTTTATTACCCATTGTCAGGCTAGTGAATCACATAGCAAGAACATTTCCCACATCCTAATGCATGTCTAGATTTCCAAAGCCCAGGAGAGAGGGAATAGAGTAAAAGCCAGAATACTTCAGATGCAGCATAGATTGAAGCAAATGCATCTTCTACATTCTGCAGACAAGCAAATCAGTTATCAATGTCAAACTCCAATCTTACATACAGTTCCTGTCATCACCAGCACACTATGAAATAATAATATCATATTAAAAAGCTGGTAGCTAAAAGGAAAAAAAAGTCCTTGTTTTCAAGGTGTCTTTCTAAGTACATAAGCAAATTAAACTCCTCTGCTACAGGACTCTCCAATATAACTTAGGTATTAGACAAGCCTTGAACCTTGTCAAGAAGGGGTTTTACATCTGGACTTGGAGACAGGCTTTGCATCTGCCCATGGCTGTTTAGTGACCTGGTATTCAATAATAACCTGGTTGGAAATTTCCATCATAATCTGACTGTACAAATAAGCCATCACCTGTAGCTGTATTAAACCTCCATACATCAACTTTTAATTCACTCTCTCCAAAATATAAATCAGATTTTAATTAATTTTTGAATCTATATCTATATATGTTTTCGTTTATAAATGATTGTTTAGATATATGTTGATCGAATTCCAATCTCCCTGAAATCATAACATTTATAGTATCTGGATATTTTTATCTAGTCTTTAAGGTAGTGACTCATTAAATTATCACTTCTTTGCTCTTTTAATTCATTTGAGTAATATTTATTGAACCTTTTCAATAACAATATTTTATCCTGGTTCTTTTCCTTCCTTTTAAACAACTCTTTCCTAGTGTAAATATATGTTATAAACAGCAGAAGCCTGAGAGTCTTTTTTTTTTTTAACATCTTTATTGGAGTATAATTGCTTTACAATGGTGTGTTAGTTTCTGCTTTATAACAAAGTGAATCAGCTATACATATACATATATCCCCATATCTCCTCCCTCTTGCGTCTCCCTCCAACCCTCCCTATCCCGCCCCTCTAGGTGGTCACAAAACACTGAGCTGATCTCCCTGTGCTAAGCCTGAGAGTCTTAAACGTTGATTTGCTCTTCCCATCTGCATGAACTTGAGTTACAGAGTTCACTGCCTTACTTTTCTATAAAATAGGTTGGGGGGGGGGGTGCTGTTGCTCCTACTTCACAATGCAAATTTGGAAAAAAGAAATATAAGAAAAGGCAATAACTAAAATTTATCCTTTTGAAACTTTTTGTTCAATTCTTTCCTCATTACTACATTGCCTTCAAACATTAACTCTGATTTCTCTGAAATCTGTATCTCTGATCCTGATGCCAATTCCACACTTTGCATCTAAATTTTCATTTCCTTGTATTAATCATAGTCAAGCTCTGTCAGGAAAAACTGCTTTTGTACAGTTTTACCTAACTCAGATAATGTTCACACTATCCTTCTAATTATCTAGGAGAGAAACCTGTAAGTTTTATTCTTCCATTTTTCTTTCCAACACTCAATTTGGTACAACATAAGTTTCTTTATGTATCCTAAAATGCTCTTCCTTTCTTGTTATTATGTATTCATTTACCTTATTTGCAGAGACATACGATTTTTTAAGAAAAATTTAAAAAGGATTTTAAAGGCTTATGTTTACTTATATTTAGGAAAAGTGAGACTATTACTTGAAAGTAATTTAGAATGGACAGCATCACTTTATTGTTCTTCTTAAGTTGGTTATTTTTAAGAAAGACATTGCTCTTGAAGTGACCACAAGTTTTATTTTGAGCTATTTGCTTCTTTTTCTTGTTAATCTAAAAAGTCACCATTGAACATATCCATTACACCTCACCACGTTAATCAGTATCTATGACCTATGTGGAAATTAACATGGAGATATGCTAATTTTCTCCTATTAAGTCTAGTGCATCCAAAAAACCATTTTGATCTTTTTAGAAAATAATGCCTCATAATACACAGCTTATTAATATTAAGTTATGAAATTGACCAATTCACCTCCTTCTATCAAAATGTTCTTTTGGGACAACGTGACCATTAATCTTGAAGATGTTATATCTACACTATTTTTGAAATGTTTCCTTCTTCAGGTTAGCTAAGTTTTCATCCATAATTTCATCAAATACATTTTCTGTCCCTTTCTCTCTCTCTTCTCCTTCTGGGACCCCTATAATGTGAATGTTAGTATGCTTGATGTTGTCCTAGAGGTCCCCTATCCCTCATTTTTTTTTTTTTTTTTTTTGCTCATCTGACTGGGTGATTTCCCTCTTCTCTCTTCCAGTTTGCTTATGCATTCTTCATCACCTAATCTGCTGTTAATTCCTTCTAGTGTATTTTTCATTTCAGTTATTGTATTCCTTAGCTCTGATTGATTCGTTTTTATATTTTCTAGTTCTTTGTTGAAGTTATTCTGAGTTCAGTGAACATTTTTATTACTATTGCTTTGAACTCTTTATCAGGTAAATTATTTATCTATTTCATTAGGATTTTTTCCCTCAGGTTTTGTCTTTTTCTTTCATCTGAAACATATTCCTCTTCTCATTTTGTTTGAGTTTCTCAGTTTTTCTCTATGAAATTAGGTGAAAGCATAACCTATCCTGGTCTTGAAGGCATGTCCTTGTGTGGGAGCATGCCTATGCAGTTTGCATGTGCCCGGTGGCTTTGGTGAGAGAGCTGGATCTGAAGTGAGCAGAGTCCACGTCTTCTGCCATGATGTATGGGCAGCCACTGCATCGATGGGAGGAAGGGCTGGAGTCAGAGGGGCTACAGCTGGAGCCAAGTGTGAGTCAGGGTTTATCCCATGCTCAGTGGCATTTGCTGCCCTATCTTGGGTGAGGCTAAGCCCAAGGGGATGGAACAGGAGCCCTGAGATAGTTGGACTTCACCCCAGCATAAAGCAAATTCTTTATTGGGCTGGATTTCAGTGTCTAAATTTTGAAAATGACAGCTAGTCAAAATGAAATAAGTTTTGTGTTACTTATTTGAATTTTTATAACCAATATATAGAAACAGGGTATTTATGAAGTGTTAATGGCATTATCATCTCTTTATATTAAATTTAGTGGCTGCCTATATCCTGAAGTAGAACCAACCTGAAAGTCCTTTTGTATTCATAAAACATCAGTGAATATTATAGAAATTGCCATAAATTATCCATTAATAATGTCAAACATTATAAATTGTTAATATTTGAAATTTTGATGTGAATTGTAGAAATGGTACTTCATCAATCCTTAATAAAGTATTAAATGACAGTATGATATATTATGGAAAATAATTACCACATTATCAGCCTTGATACACCCACCTTGGTTTGTTTGTTTATCTATCTATTTATCTATTTTTTATGGTTTTTCCTTTTTAAATTAAAAATATTATTTTATTGAAGTATAAATTATTTAAGATATTATATTTGTGTCAGGTGTACAGAATAATGATTCATTCTTTTGTAGATTATACTCCATTAAAAGTTATTACAAGATAATGACTATAATTCCCTGTGCAATACAATTTATCCTTGTTGCTTATCTACATTGTACATAGTAGTTTGTATCTCTCAATCCCATATTCCTACCATCCCCCTCTCTGCTTCCCTTTCTCCACTGGAAACCACTAGTTTGTTTTCTATATCTGTGAGTCTGCTTCTCTTTTGCTATATACATTTGTTTGTATTATTTTTTAGATTCCACATACAAGTGGTATCATACAGTATTTGTCTTTCTCTGTCTGGCTTACTTCACCAAGCATAATATTCACTAGATTCATCCACACTGCTGCAAATGGCAGAATTTCATTCTTTTACATGGCTCAGTAATATTCCTTTGTAAATATATATACCACATCTTCTTTATCCATTGGTTTCTTAATGGATACTTGGGTTGCTTCCATATCTTGGTTACGGTAAATAGTGCTGCTATGAACATTAGAATGCATGTATCTTTTCAAATTAATGTTTTCATTTTTTTCTGGATATACACCCTTGATTGGAATTGCTGGATCATATATTACTTCTACTTTTAGTTTTTTGGTAAACCTCCATACCGTTTTCCACAGTGGCTGCACCAATTTATATTTCCACCAACAGTGTATGAAGGTTCCCTTTTTTCCATATCCTCATCAACATTTATTATTTGTGTTCTTTTTGATGATAGCCATTCTGACCTCTGTGAGGTGATATCTCATTGTGGTTTTTTTTTTTTTTTTTAAACACCACTCATTGTGGTTTTGATTTGCATTTCTCTGATGATTAATGATGTTGAGCAACTTTTCAAGTGCCTGTTGGCCATTTGCATTTCCTCTTTGGAAAAATGTCTTTTCAGTTCTTCTGCCCATTTTTTAATTGGGCTGTTGGTTTTTTTGATACTGAGTTGTATGAGCTGTTAATGTATGTTGGATATTAATCCCTTATCAGTCATATTATTTGCAAATATTTTCTCCCATTCAACCTGTTGTATTTTCATTTTGTTGATGGCTTCCTTTGCTATACAAAAGCTTTTTTAAGTTTAATTACGTCCCATTTGTTTATTTTTGCTTTTATTTCCTTTGCATTTGAGACAGATCCAAGAAAATATTGCTATGATTTATGTCAAAGAGTATTCTGCCTGTGTTTTCCTCTACAAGTTTTATATTATCCAGCCTTACATTTAGGTCTTTAGTCCATTGTGAGTTTATTTTTGTATATGATGTTATAGAATATTCTAATTTTATTATTTTAAATGTAGCTGCCCAGTTTTGGTGGCGCCACTTATTGAAGAGACTGTCTTTTCTCCACTGCATATTCTTGCCTCCATTGTCATAGATAAATTGACCATAAGTGTGCAGGTTTATTTCTGGGCCCTCTATCCTGTTCCATTAATCTATGTGTCTGTTTTTGTGCCAGTCCCATACTGTTTTGATTACTGTTTCTTTGCAGTATAGTCTGAAATCAGGGAGCATGATTCCTCCAGCTGTGCTCTTTCTCAGATTGTTTTGGCTATTCAGGGTCTTTTGTGTTTCTATACAAATTTTAAAATTATTTATTATTTGTTTCTGTTCTGTGAAAAATTCCATTGGTAATTTGATAGGGATTGCATCGAATCTGTCGATTGTCTTGGGTATATTGGTCAGTTTAACAATATTAATTCTTCCAATCCGTAAACATTGTATATCTTTCCATATGTGTGTGTCATCTTCACTTTCTTTCATCAGTGTCTTATAGTTTTCCGAGTACAGGTCTTTTACCTCTTTAGTTAGGTTTATTTCTAGGTATTTTATTCTTTTCAATGGGGTGGTACATGGAATTGTTTCCTTAATTTCTCTTTCTGATAGTTTGCTGTTAGGGGATGGACATGCAACAGATTTCTGTATATTAATGATGTATCCTGTAACTTTACCAAATTCATCCATGAGCTTTATGAGTTTTCTGGTGGTGTCTTTAGGATTTTCTATGTATAGTACCATGTCATCTGCAAATAGTGATAGCTTTATTTCTTCCTTTACAATTTGGATTCCTTTTATTTCTTTTTCTATTCTGATAGCCGTGGCTACGACTTCCAAAACTATGTTGAATAAAAGTGGTGAGAGTAGACATCCTTGTCTTATTCCTGATCTTAGAGAAAATGATTTCTGCTTTTCACCTTTGAGTATGATGTTAGCTCTGGGTTTGTCATATATGGCTTTTATTATGTTGAAGTATGTTCCCTCTATGGCCATTTTCTGAAGAATTTTTATCATAAATAGATGTAGAATTTAGTCAAAAGCTTTTCTGCATCTGTTGAGATGACCATATGGTTTTTATCCTTCATACTGTATCACATTGATGGATTTGTGGGTATTGGAAAATCCCTGCATCCCTGGGATAAATCCCACTTGACTGTGGTGTATGGACCTTTTAGTGTATTGTTGGATTCATTTAGCTGTTATTTTGTTGAGGATTTTTGAATCTATGTTCATCAGTGATACTGGCTTGTAAATTTCTTTTTTTTCGTGATATCTTTCTCTGGTTTTGGTATTAGGATGATGCAGGCCTCATAGAATGAGTTTGGAAGTGTTCCTTTCTCTGCTATATTTTGAAATAGTTTGAGAAGAATAGGTGTTAACTCTTCTCTAAATGTTTGTTATAATTCACTTGTGAAGCCTTCTGGTTCCGAACTTTTGTTTGTTTGGAGTTTTTTTTTTTTTTGGAGTTTTTAATTACTGATTCAATTTCATTACTGGTTATTGATCAGTTCATATTTTCTATTTCTTCCTGGTTCAGTCTTGGGAGATTGTAGCTTTCTAAGAATTTGTACATTTCTTTTAGGTTTTCCATTTTATTGACCTATAGCTCACAGTAGTCTCTTATGATCCTTTGTATTTCTGTGGTGCTGGTTGTAACTTCTTCCTTTCATTTCAGATTTTATTGATTTGGGCCCTCTCTTTCTTGATTAGTCTGGCTAAATGTTTATCAGTTTTGTTTATTTCTTCAAAAAAATGGCTCTTGGTTTCATTTATCTTTTCTATTGTTTTTTTGATCTCATTTATTTTCTCTGATCTTTATTATTTCCTTCCTTCTGCTGACTTTGGGCTTTATGTATTCTTCTTTTTCTAATTCTTTCAGGTGGCAGATAAGGTTGTTTATTTGGGATTTTTCTTGTTTGTTGAGGAAGGCCTGTATTCCTATAAGCTTCCCTCTTAGAACTGCTTTTGCTGCATCCCGTAGATTTTGGAGTGTTGTGTTTCCATTTGCATTTGTCTTGAGGTATTTTCTGATTTCCTCTTTGATTTCTTCATTGACCCATTTGTTTCTTAGTATCATGTTGTTTAGTCTTCATGTGTTTGTTCTTTTTCCATTTTTCTTTCTGTAATTGGTTTCTAGTTTCATCCTGTTGTGGTTGGGGAAAATGCTTGATATAATGTCTATGTTCTTAAATTTGTTGAGACTTCTTTTGTGGCCTTGCATGTGATCTACCCTGGAGAACATTCCTTGTGCCCTTGGAAAGAATGTGTACTCTGCTCTTTCTAGAATGAATGTCCTGTAGATAGCAATTAAGTCTTAATGGCCAATTGTGTCATTTAAGACAACTGTTATCTTATTAATTTTCTGTCTGGATGATCTGTCCATTGATGTAAGTGGGGTGTCAAATTCCCCTACTGTTGTATTATTGTTAATTTCTCCCTTTATATCTAATAATATCTGCTTTTTATATTTAGTGCTCCAGTATTGGGTACATATAAGTTAATGAGCATAATATCCTCTTTTTGTATTGATCCATTTATCATTATATAATGCCCATTTTTGTCTTTAGTTATAGCCTTTGTTTTAAAGTCTGTTTTGTCTGATAAGAGTATTTCTACCCCCACTGTCTTTCCATTTGCATGAAATATCTTTCTTCATCCCATCATTTCCAGTCTGTTTGTGTCTTTAGCCCTGAACTGAGTCTCTTGTAGGTAGCATATTGAAGGGTCTTTTTTTTTTTTTTTCTATCAGTCACCCTATACCTTTTGATTGGCATTTAGTCCATTGACATTTAAAGTAATTTTTGATAGGTATGTACTTACTGCCATTTTATTACTAGTTTTCTGGTTGTTTTTGTTGTTCTTCACTATTCATTTCTTCTTTTTGTTTCTTCCCTTGTGGTTTGATGATTTTCTTTATTAGTATGCTTGTGTTCCTTTCTTTTTAGTTTTTGTGTCTCTATTGTATGTTTTTGATTTGAGCTTACCATGGGGTTCATATATGTTGATCTATATCTACTTGTTTTAAACTGGTAGTCATTTAGTTCAAATACATTCTAAAATATCTACATTTTTTATTCTTCTCTTCCACGTTCCACGTTTTTGATGTCATATTTTACATCTTCATGCTTATCCCTTATCTGTTTATTGTAGTTATAATTGCTTTTACATTTTTTGTCCTTTAATTTTTGTACTGACTCATTTAAGTGGTTGATTCTCAGTCCTTACTATATATTTGCCTTTCCTAGTGGGATTTTCCTTTTCCTGTAGAATCCACTTAGATTTTGCTATATAAATCCTATAGATTTTCCACTTAGAGAAGACTCTGTAGCATTTCTTTTAGGGTAGGCTAAGTATTAATGAACTCGTTTAGTTTTTTCTTGTCTTAGAAGTTCTTTATTTCTCCTTCTATTCTAAGTGATGATCTTACTGTGTAAAGTGTCCTAGGATGCAGGTTTTCCCCTTTCAAGACTTTGAATATATTATGCCACTCCCTCTGGCCTTCAAAGTTTCTGCAGATAAATCAGCTGATAACCTTATGGGGATTCCCTTGTATATGACTGTTTGCTTTTCTCTTGCTGCCTTTAGAATTCTCTCTTTATCTTTAACTATTGCCATTTTAATTATGTTATGTCTTGGTGTGGGTCTCTTTGGTTTCATCTTGTTTGGAACTTTCCGTGCTTCCTGTATCTGGAAATCTGTTTCCTTCTTCAGGTTTGGGAAGTTTTCAACCATAATTTTCTCAACTACATTTTCCATTCCATTCTCCCTCTGTTCTCCTTCTGGGACCCCCTATAATGAGTATATTGGTACACTTAATATTATGCCAGAGATCTCTTAAACTGTTCTCATTGTTAAAATTTGTTTTTCTTTCTTCTGTTCTGATTGGGTTATTTCCATTATTCTATCTTTCAGTTCACTTATGCGTTCTTTTGTATCTCTTAATCTGGTATTCATTTCTTCTAGTGTGTTTTTAAAAAAACTTCATCCATTGAGTTAGTAATTTCTGATTGGTTCATTTTTATATTTTCTATTTCCTTTTTAAAGTATTCACTGTTTACATCAATTCCTTTCCCTAATTCACTTAACATTTTTATTACCAAGTACTAATGTTTTGAATTGTTTATCTGATTAATTTTTTGTTTCTGTTTTATTAATTTTTTTCTAGGATATTCCATTGCTCTTTAATTTGAGAGTAATTTCTCTGCCTTTTCATTTTGCTTAACTTTCTCTGCCTTTATGAATTTAGGTGAAACCATTACATATTATGGTCTTGAAAGGGTATTCTTATGAGGGACATCCTTATACCCATTGCATGTGTCCAGTGCCTTTTGGTGGGAAAGATGGATTTGATATGGATGAAAGTCATGTCTTTCCTCAAGAAGTGCTGGCAGTTAACATCTTGGTAGGGGGTGGGGCTGTAAATGGAGGAGCTAGAGCTGGTGCCAGGTGTGAGGCAGTACTTCCTCTTGATTTAGTGGCCATCACTGCCCTACCAGGGATTGGGTTTGATCCCAAATTGTGGAAGCAGAAGCTCTGAGGGTCAGGCCCAAGCTGGCTCTGCTCCTTTCAAGTGTGTGTTTTTCTCTTTCCCCTCACCAGGAACTTTGCACCAGAAGAGGGGAGTGCTGAGGCAAGTGGGGCCTGTGCATAGACAGAGGTCCAATTGGCTGTCTGTGTAGGTGCCCATACCTCCGCTCAGACCCAGCCTGGAGTGCAACTCTCCTTTTTCTCTCATAATTGATAACTACCCCCAGGCTCCACTGCCCCAACCCTGTTGTGGAATCACTCAGCAGGACTGGGCCTGTGTGGACTCTCAGAGTGTATCAGGAGGTGAGATGTGATGGAGAGGCTTCTGAGATGTCCCTTGAGTAAGCACCAACAACGGTCACTACTACTCACTCAGGCTCTACCCTGTGACTTGGTTACCTCTGTGTCCCATGGTTGAGTCTTTTCCTTGGTCGAGGGTGCCCCAGATGCAGTGCCGCACTGTGATGTGGAGTAAGCGGGTCCAGAGTTTTCATTCAGGTCAGGCTGGGGTGCGCAGCAAGGCTTTCATAGGAAATCCAGCCACCACTAAAGCAGGCCTCTCTCTGCCCTGCCTGGAGGCTAGCCAGCAAATGCTTGCTCCTCATCAGCAGAGTCCAGGCTTCCCACAGCCATTCTGTCTGTTCCAGCATTCCTCCAACCAGCTAAGGGGGCTTATCTCTCCTATGTAGGATCCCAGGACATGAACATCCAGTCTGTGGCCAGAACTGCTCACTCCTCAGGGTGGATTTCCCCCCATGCAACCTCCTTTTTCTTCTAAGTTCCCCTTCCAGGGGTATAGATTCTGACACAATCACTCTTCTTCCCTTCCTACCAAACTACACATCTATCTTTCTTAGAGCCTTAGTTGTACAGGAGTCCTTCTGCCAATTTCCAATTATGTAGCAGTGAGAATTGTTCCACATGTAAATGAATTTTCAGTGTGTTCATGGGGGAGGTAAGCTCCATGTCCTCTTACTCCCCCATCTTGATCGCTCCACTCACCTTGGCTTATATGGTTCATTCTTACTGAGGAAGTATCATTGTCATTCATTTAGATCTTGCTTTACTGCTTGAAGGGCATGGTGTCTATTGACTGATTGTGGTACAGAAGACAATTTGGGTAATTCTATACTTGAGTTGTTATTTAAATATATATATTATTCTCCACCTTCACTATCATTGTCCGTATCAGGGATAAAGTAAACTGGGAAAATTGTGCATTTAAATAAAAATAATGTGTGGAATATTTGATCTTTAAAAAATTATATCATAATTTAGTATTCTATCCTGGAGAAGTTACATAACCTTAGACAAATTTCCCAATTTTAACATTTTTTTACAGTTGGTTCTCAGCAACTTTTTTTTTTATTTTTAAACATCTTTATTGGAGTATAATTGCTTTACAATGCTGTGTTAGTTTCTGCTTTATAACAAAGTGAATCAGTTATACATATACATATGTTCCCATATCTCTTCCCTCTTGCATCTCCCTCCCTCCCACCCTCCCTATCCCACCCCTCTAGGTGGTCACAAAGCACTGAGCTGATCTCCCTGTGCTATGCGGCTGCTTCCCACTAGCTATCTATTTTACATTTGGTAGTGTATATATGTCCATGACACTCTCTCACCCTGTCACATCTCACCCCACCCCCTCCCCATATCCTCAAGTCCATTCTCTAGTAGGTCTGTGTCTTTATTCCCGTCTTGCCACTACGTTTTTCATGGCTTTTTTTTTCCCTTAGATTCCGTATATATGTGTTAGCATACTGTATTTGTTTTTCTCTTTCTGACTTACTTCACTCTGTATGACAGACTCTAACTCCATCCACCTCATTACAAATACCTCCATTTCATTTCTTTTTATGGCTGAGTAATATTCCATTGTATATATGTGCCACATCTTCTTTATCCATTCATCTGTCGATGGACATTTAGGTTGCTTCCATGTCCTGGCTATTGTAAATAGAGCTGCAATGAACATTTTGGTACATGACTCTTTTTGAACTATGGTTTTCTCAGGGTATATGCCCAGTAGTCGGATTGCTGGGTCGTATGGTAGTTCTGTTTGTAGTTTTTTAAGGAACCTCCGTACTGTTCTCCATAGTGGCTGTATCAATTTACATTCCCACCAACAGTGCAAGAGGGTTCCCTTTTCTCCACACCCTCTCCAGCATTTATTGTTTCTAGATTTTTTGATGATGGCCATTCTGACCGGTGTGAGATGATACCTCATTGTAGTTTTGATTTGCATTTCTCTAATGATTAATGATGTTGAGCATTCTTTCATGTGTCTGTTGGCAATCTGTATATCTTCTTTGGAGAAATGTCTATTTAGGTCTTCTGCCCATTTTTGGATTGGGTTGTTTGTTTTTTTGTTATTGAACTGCATTAGCTGCTTTTAAATCTTGGAGATTAATCTTTTGTCAGTTGCTTCATTTGCAAGTATTTTCTCCCATTCTGAGGGTTGTCTTTTGGTCTTGTTTATGGTTTCCTTTGCTGTGCAAAAGCTTTTAAGTTTCATTAGGTCCCATTTGTTTATTTGTGTTTTTATTTCCATTTCTCTAGGGGCTGGGTCAAAAAGGATCTTGCTGTGATGTATGTCATAGAGTGTTCTGCCTATGTTTTCCTCTAAGAGTTTGATAGTGTCTGGCCTTACACTTAGGTCTTTAATCCATTTTGAGTTTATTTTTGTGTATGCTGTCAGGGAGTGTTCTAATTTCATACTTTTACATGTACCTGTCCAATTTTCCCAGCACCACTTATTAAAGAGGCTGTCTTTTCTCCACTGTATATGCTTACCTCCTTTATCAAAGATAAGGTGACCATATGTGCGTGGGTTTATCTCTGGGCTTTCTATCCTGTTCCATTGATCTATATTTCTGTTTTTGTGCCAGTACCAAACTGTCTTGATTACTGTAGCTTTGTAATATAGTCTGAAGCCAGGAAGCCCGATTCCTCCAGCTCCATTTTTCGTTCTCAAGATTGCTTTGGCTATTCAGGGTCTTTTGTGTCTCCATACAAATTGTGAAATTTTTTGTTCTAGTTCTGTGAAAAATGCCAGTGGTAGTTTGATAGGGATTGCATTGAATCTGTAGATTGCTTTGGGTAGTAGAGTCATTTTCACAATGTTGATTCTTCCAATCCAAGAACATGGTATATATCTCTCCATCTATTTGTATCATCTTTAATTTCTTTCATCAGTGTCCTATAATTTTCTGCATACAGGTCTTTTGTCTCCTTAGATAGGTTTATTCCTAGATATTTTATTCTTTTTGTTGCAATGGTAAACGGGAGTGTTTTCTTAATTTCACTTTCAGATTTTTCATCATTAGTGTATAGGAATGCAAGAGATTTCTGTGCATTAATTTTGTATCCTGCTACTTTACCAAATTCATTGATTAGCTCTAGGAGTTTTCTGGTAGCATCTTTAGGATTCTCTATGTATAGTATCATGTCATCTGCAAACAGTGACAGCTTTACTTCTTTTCCGATTTGGATTCCTTTTATTTCTTTTTCTTCTCTGATTGCTGTGGCTAACACTTCCAAAACTATGTTGAATAATAGTGGTGTGAGTGGGCAACCTTGTCTTGTTCCTGATCTTAGTGGAAATGGTTTCAGTTTTTCACCATTGAGGACAATGTTGGCTGTGGGTTTGTCATATATGGCCTTTATTATGTTGAGGAAAGTTCCCTCTGTGCCTACTTTCTGCAGGGCTTTTATCATAAATGGGTGTTGAATTTTGTCGAAAGCTTTCTCTGCATCTATTGAGATGATCATATGGTTTTTCTCCTTCAATTTGTTAATATGGTGTATCACGTTGATTGATTTGCATATATTGAAGAATCCTTGCATTCCTGGGATAAACCCCACTTGATCATGGTGTATGATCCTTTTAATGTGCTGTTGGATTCTGTTTGCTAGTATTTTGTTGAGGATTTTTGCATCTATGTTCATCAGTGATATTGGCCTGTAGTTTTCTTTCTTTGTGACCTCTTTGTCTGGTTTTGGTATCAGGGTGATGGTGGCCTCGTAGAATGAGTTTGGGAGTGTTCCTCCCTCTGCAATATTTTGGAAGAGTTTGAGAAGGATAGGTGTTAGCTCTTCTCTAAATGTTTGATAGAATTCACCTGTGAAGCCATCTGGTCCTGGGCTTTTGTTTGTTGGAAGATTTTTAATCACAGTTTCAATTTCAGTGCTTGTGATTGGTCTGTTCATATTTTCTATTTCTTCCTGGTTCAGTCTCAGCAGGTTGTGCATTTCTAAGAATCTGTCCATTTCTTCCAGGTTGTCCATTTTATTGGCATAGAGTTGCTTGTAGTAATCTCTCATGATCGTTTGTATTTCTGCAGTGTCAGTGGTTACTTCTCCTTTTTCATTTCTAATTCTATTGATTTGAGTCTTTTCCCTTTTTCTCTTGATGAATCTCGCTAATGGTTTATCAATTTTGTTTATCTTCTCAAAGAACCAGCTTTTAGTTTCATTGATTTTTGCTATTGTTTCCTTCATTTCTTTTTCATTTATTTCTGATCTGATCTTTATGATTTCTTTCCTTCTGCTAGCTTTGGGGGTTTTTTGCTCTTCTTTCTCTAATTGCTTTAGGTGCAAGGTTAGGTTGTTTATTCGAGATGTTTCCTGTTTCTTGATGTAGGCTTGTATTGCTATAAACTTCCCTCTTAGCACTGCTTTTGCTGCATCCCGTAGGTTTTGGGTCGTCGTGTCTCCATTGTCATTTGTTTCTAGGTATTTTTTGATTTCCCCTTTGATTTCTTCAGTGATCACTTCGTTATTAAGTAGTGTATTGTGTAGCCTCCATGTGTTTGTATTTTTTACAGATCTTTTCCTGTAATTGATATCTAGTCTCATAGCGTTGTGGTCAGAAAAGATACTTGATACGATTTCAGTTTTCTTAAATTTACCAAGGCTTGATTTGTGACCCAAGATATGATCTATCCTGGAGAATGTTCCATGAGCACTTGAGAAAAATGTGTATTCTGTTGTTTTTGGGTGGAATGTCCTATAAATATCAATTAAGTCCATCTTGTTTAATGTATCATTTAAAGCTTGTGTTTCCGTATTTATTTTCATTTTGGATGATCTGTCCATTGGTGAAAGTGGGGTGTTAAAGTCCCCTACTATGATTGTGTTACTGTCGATTTCCCCTTTTATGGCTGTTAGTATTTGCCTTATGTATTGAGGTGCTCCTATGTTGGGTGCATAAATATTTACAATTGTTATACCTTCCTCTTGGATCGATCCCTTGATTATTATGTAGTGTCCTTCTTTGTCTCTTGTAATAGTCTTTATTTTAAAGTCTATTTCGTCTGATATGAGAATTGCTACTCCAGCTTTCTTTTGATTTCCATTTGCATGGAATATCTTTTTCCATCCCCTCACTTTCAGTCTGTATGTGTCTCTAGGTCTGAAGTGGGTCTCTTGTAGCCAGCATATATATGGGTCTTGTTTTTGTATCCATTCAGCCAGTCTGTGTCTTTTGGTGGGAGCATTTATTCCATTTACATTTAAGGTAATTATCGATATGTATGTTCCTATTCCTATTTTCTTAAATATTTTGGGTTTGTTATTGTAGGTGTTTTCCTTCTCTTGTGTTTCTTGCCTAGAGAAGTTCCTTTAGCATTTGTTGTAGAGCTGGTTTGGTGGTGCTGAACTCTCTCAGCTTTTGCTTGTCTGTAAAGGTTTTAATTTCTCCATCAAATCTGAATGAGATCCTTGCTGGGTAGAGTAACCTTGATTGTAGGTTTTTCTCCTTCATGACTTTAAGTATATCCTGCCACTCCCTTCTGGCTTGCAGAATTTCTGCTGAAAGATCAGCTGTTAACCTTATGGGGATTCCCTTGTGTGTTATTTGTTGTTTTTCCCTTGCTGCTTTTAATATGTTTTCTTTATATTTAATTTTTGATAGTTTGATTAATATGTGTCTTGGCGTGTTTCTCCTTGGATTTATCCTGTATGGGACTCTCTGTGCTTCCAGGACTTGATTAACTATTTCCTTTCCCATATTAGGGAAGTTTTCAACTATAATCTCTTCAAATATTTTCTCAGTCCCTTTCTTTTTCTCTTCTTCTTCTGGGCCCCCTATAATTCGAATGTTGGTGCGTTTAATGTTGTCCCAGAGGTCTCTGAGACTGTCCTCAGTTCTTTTCATTCTTTTTTCTTTATTCTGCTCTGCAGTAGTTATTTCCACTATTTTTTCTTCCAGGTCACTTATCCGTTCTTCTGCCTCAGTTATTCTGCTATTGATCCCATCTAGAGTATTTTCAATTTCATTTATTGTGTTTTTCATCATTGCTTGGTTACTCTTTAGTTCTTCTACGTCCTTGTTAAATGTTTCTTGCATTTTGTCTATTCTATTTCCAAGATTTTGGATCATCCTTACTATCATTATTCTGAATTATTTTTCAGGTAGACTACCTATTTCCTCTTCATTTGTTAGGTCTGGTGTGTTTTGACCCTGCTCCTTCATCTGCTGTGTGTTTTTCTGTCGTCTAATTTTGCTTATCTTACTGTGTTTGGGGTCTCCTTTTCACAGGCTGCAGGTTCGTAGTTCCCATTGTTTTTGGTGTTTGTCCCCAGTGGCTAAGGTTCGTTCAGTGGGTTGTGTAGGCTTCCTGGTGGAGGGGACTAGTGCCTGTGTTCTGGTGGATGAGGCTGGATCTTGTCTTTCTGGTGGGCACGTCCACATCTGGTGGTGTGTTTTGGGGTGTCTGTGGCCTTATTATGATTTTAGGCAGCCTCTCTGTTAATGGATGGGGCTGTGTTCCTGTCTTGCTAGTTGTTTGGCATAGGGTGTCCAGCACTGTAGCTTGCTGGTGGTTGAATGAAGCTGGGTCTTGATGTTGAGATGGAGATCTCTGAGAGATTTTCGCCGTTTGGTATTACGTGGAGCTGGAAGGTCTCTTGTGGACCAGTGTTCTGAAGTTGGCTCTCCCATCTCAGAGGCACAGCCCTGATGCCTGGCTGGAGCACCAAGAGCCTTTCATCCACACGGCTCAGAATAAAAGGGAGAAAAAAATAGAAAGAAAGAAAGAAAGAGGGTAAAACAAAATAAAATAAAATTATTATAATAAAAAATAAGAAAAAAATTAAGAATGAATTTATTAAGAAAATTTTTTTTTTAATTTTTAAAAATAGGTTTATTAATTTTTTATAATAAAAATAAGAAAAAATTAAGAAAAATTTATTACGAAATAATTTTTAATTTTTAAAAATAAAAAGTATGAAAAAACTTATTAAAATAATTTTTTAACTTCTAAAAATAGGAAATAAGGAAAAAATTATTAAGAAAACATTTATTAGGAAAAAAATTTTTTAAGTAAAAAAAGAAAAAAAAAACAAAAAAGAAACGGATGGACCTAACCCTAGGACTAATGGTGAAAGCAAAGCTATACAGACAAAATCTAACCTGGAAGCATACACATATACACTCACAAAAAAAAGGAAAAGGGGAAAAATTAATATATCCTGCTCCCAAAGTCCACCTCCTGAGTTTGGGATGATTCGTTTTCTATTCAGGTATTCAACAGATGCAGGCACATCAAGTTGTTTGTGGAGCTTTAATCCACTGCTTCTGAGGCTGCTGGGAGAGATTTCCCTTTCTCTTCTTTGTTCATACAGCTCCCAGGGTTCAGCTTTGGATTTGGACCCGCCTCTGCATGTAGGTCACCTGAGGGCATCTGTTCCCCACCCAGACAGAACGGGGTTAAAGGAGCAGCTGCTTCGGGGGCTCTGGCTCACTCAGGACGGTGGGAGGGAGGGGTACGGATGTGGGGAGAGCCTGCGGCAGCAGAGGCCAGCGTGATGTTGCAGCAGCCTGAGGCGCGCCGTGCGTTCTCCCGGGGAAGTTGTCCCCGGATCATGGGACCCTGGCAGTGGCAAGCTGCACAGGCTCCCGGGAGGGGCGGTGTGGAGAGTGACCTGTGCTCGCACACAGGCTTCCTGGTGGCGGCAGCAGCAGCCCTAGCGTCTCCTGCCTGTCTCTGGGGTCCACGCTGATAGCCGCGGCTCGCGCCCGTCTCTGGAGTTCGTTTAGGCGGCGCTCTGAATCCCCTCTCCTTGTGCGCCGCGAAACAAAGAGGCAAGAAAAAGTCTCTTGCCTCTTCAGCAGCTGCAGACTTTTTCCCGGACTCCCTCCCGGCTAGCACCGAAGCCCGAGCCTCAGCTCCCAGCCCCCGCCCACCCCGGTGGCTGAGCAGACAAGCCTCTCGGGCTGGTGAGTGCTACTCGGCACCGATCCTCCGTGCGGGAATCTCTCTGCTTTGCCCTCCGCACCCCTGTGGCTGCGCTCTCCTCCGTGGCTCTGAAGCTTCCCCCCTCTGCCACCCGCAGTCTCTGCCCGGGAAGGGGCTTCCTAGTGTGTCGAAACCTTTCCTCCTTCACAGCTCCCTCCCCACTGGTGCAGGTCTCGTCCCTATTCTTTTGTCTCTGTTATTTCTTTTTTCTTTTGTGCTACCCAAGTACGTGGGGATTTTCTTGCCTTTTGGGAGGTCTGACGTCTTCTGCCAGCGTTCAGTGGGTGTTCTGTAGGAGCAGTTTCACGTGTAGATGTATTTCTACTGTATCTGTGGGAAGGAAGGTGATCTCCACGTCTTACTCTTCCGCCCTCTTGCCTCGTCCCCCTGAGGAACTTTTAAATCATATTGAATTTTGTGAAGTTACATTTACCTTCTCTAAGAAAATACATATGTTTCTCTTTCTGGAATTGAAAAATAATTTAAAAACCCCAATCTCTTTGACCTATTCAAAGAGATTGGTTTTATTGGTTTTATTTAATACAACCTCCCTTCTTCCAAAAGTACTTCGAAACTTGGTAGTACTATCTGAACTTTGACGATCATGACAGAATGCCTGAACATCCCAGTGCAGACTAAATGATTCCTAGCTTTACTTGCCGCAAACAAAACTAAACATTTAATCCTAAAGAATATTGTTGTTTGGGACTTCCTTGGCAGTCCAGTGGTTATGACTCCACGCTTCCAATGCAGGAGGTGCGGGTTGAATCCCTGGTCAGGGAACGAAGATCCCACGTGCAGCGCAGCCAAAAAAAAAAAAAGAATATTGTTGTTTTAGATGTAAATACTGAATTGAAAACTTGGCAAATATTCAAATAATTCTAAAAATATGCTTGGCTAATTTTCTTTGATAGTTTGGCAGTAGGCCATTGTTTTTACCTTTGTTTCTTTTTTGGGGCAATGCTATCTCTTTACAGAATATGCTACTACTCCTTAATATGGGATGTCAAAGGTTGTTGTCTCAGTTAGTTAATGTGAGACAATTGTTGAAGACATTTGTATGTGATTTAACAGGAACTTTGGCAGTGAGTGAATTTGATATGGCTTTGATGTCAATAAATAGCTCCTTACTGCCTCCTTTGTATAAGACACTGAAACGTCTTATATAATTTTTACTGTATATTTTGAGTGTATACACGTGTATGGTTTGAGTGGATTGGATGAGGTAATGAATCAATGCATTCAGCAGAGAACTGATCACAGAGATGATAATTGGCAAATATTAGCTAACATCCATCTCATTAGTCATATTAGAACATGTTGATCTTTCACTAAAAATATTTCTAATTAGATTAATTATGGTCTCATGTATATAGCTTTGCTAAATATTTTGGGGCATTGTGTCTACATGCTTTTTTAATCCTGCTGTTTCTTAATTATCCATTAGTCTTTCTCTTTAATTTGCACTAAAATTTTCAGAGGCAATTTTTAGTGTTTTACCTTCTTGGCTACTAGTCTCAGTGAAACTTTATATTTAATTTAGTCAAAGATATCTAAAAATGTAAAGTAATTTGACTTTTATATCCTAAGATTTTCTTTTAATTTTGAAATAATACAGTCTGGTTCACTGTCGAAAATCAATATCTCAAAAGCAGGACAGTAACCTTCCTAATTTGAGCCCTTGTTCCATGTGGCAATTTAGAATGTTATACTTCTTAAAGTAAGAAGTTACATACTGGCTAATTTGTGTTACTTGAAGCTGTTGTCAGGTACAAGACAGTAAACTGTTAGGCTACCAATGTTATTAGCCACTGTATTAGGCTTTGCTAGGCTATGGTGCATAGAAGATTAAAAAGCATTTGTGAGCAGAATTGAGTCTGCAGCTGCTCTGTAGCATCCCATACAAAATTCACTCACTATCTTGAAAGATTAGGACGGGGTACATTTCTCTGGGGTGAATGCTTTTGAAAAATAATTCACATTCACAGTCCTCCCAAAATTCAGCGAGCCTGATTTCTCACAACAATCTTTTGAGTGGCAGTACTTGAACTTCCCATTCCAATACTAATGATTAATGTATAAGAATTGTGCAGTTTAATATCATTTTTTTTTTCTCCCTGAAGCTTCTTGGATCCTGATTCCAGTAACTGATTTAACATATAAATTGGCCCAAACTTGGCAAAAATCAAGAATATTTAACAGGGCACAGATGGTGCAGCAGAAGGCAATATCCAGAGATTTGGTGACTCGAGTGCTCTCTAACCCTCCACCAGCTGCTTTAGCTCAAGTGTGAATAAAGACCTTTTAAGACTCAATGAAATTGTCTTATGTTGTGCCTAAGTATTGCCCACCCAACCAAATTGACACCGAAAACAGAAACAACCATATGGTTTTAAGTGTATTAGAGAAAAGTAGGCTGCAGCTTGATACTTAAAATTAAGTACGTTAAAGTATTACTGCTGATTTCTTGTGCATTGCATACTTCTAAGAAGCATCTTATATGAAAAAATATACTCAGCTCTGCCACACTTTGCTGTCTCTTAGTTTTCTGCTTTAAATGTGCAAGAAAGAAAAACAGACAACCATTGCCCAAGGCCAGAAGACATCCCTCAGATTCCTTTAGGAATTGAAACAAAATCACAATCAACATATTTTTAATATGTTTGATTCCTGATACAACATGAACTGAAGTGAACAATTAAGTTTTTTCAATGGCTAGAGGTACTCAGTATGGCTCCTTCAGCTTGCAGAAAATGATGACTGACTGTACATACTGATTACCCTTAACATGTGAACTTTGATCCATTTCAGGTAGCTGAAGACCTCCAGGAACAGTTTTCATTTCCAGCAGATAATATAAAATAAATGGATCATATTTCTGTAAGTAGGCATTAAAACTCAAGTGGTCTTGCTTAATATAGAAAGCGTTTCTAGCCTAGAATATAAAAAATATTCAATTTAAACAGGATTTTATACTTTTCTATGACTTTTTATTTAATTTTTTTTTAAATTTTTATTTATTTATGACTGTGTTGGGTCTTCGTTTCTGTGCGAGGGCTTTCTCTAGTTGTGGCAAGTGGGGGCCACTCTTCATCGCGGTGCACGGGCCTCTCACTATCGCGGCCTCTCTTGCTGCGGAGCACAGGCTCCAGAGGCGCAGGCTCAGTAATTGTGGCTCACGGGCCCAGTTGCTCCGCGGCATGTGGGATCTTCCCAGACCAGGGCTCGAACCCGTGTCCCCTGCATCGGCAGGCAGATTCTCAACCACTGCGCCACCAGGGAAGCCCTATGACTTTTTATTAATCACAAGGAGTGAACATATGCAAAGAACTTGCTAAAGTAGTAGGAAATAAAAGAAGCATTATTAAAATGAGACCAAGAATATGAATTGATGTGAACCTAATATGTAAAGAGAATTATTTAAATATCTATATTACCTATTAGTATAGATGCTAAAAAGATAAATTTACCTAAAAATTAAGTGTTTTAAATTGTCTACTTGCCATTATAATTGTGTATTTTTGGTGATTTATCATAACTGTATTTTTAAATGACTTATCATTTGGATATATTTAAGAAAAAATCATTTCATCAAAATTCTCCCAGTTCTGAATTAGATTATTCTACATGTCACCTAGAAGAGTAAAATATGACCATACTTTAAATGACTATTTGATGTTCCAAATGAAATTTTATATATTTTTAGTTGAATGCTCTATTTGAATATAACTGTAATGCTGTAGTATGAGCCTTATCTTCAAGCAGAATAGCGTAAGATTTAGGTTAAGATAAAACTGCAGAGAACTGGAAGCAAGTAAAAGGTGCCAATGACAAACTGTTTGTGTGTTTATTTGGGGCCTTTAACTGAATTCTTTTATAAGTACCTAAAAAGATTATGTAATGAAATATTTTGGGCTAGAGTAGGTGAGAAAATAGAAGAGACAAAAAGGAGAGTTCAATTTTAAATGTTTATTGGAAATTAGCCAAGTAAATCAAGGGTTATTTAGGAGGACAAAGAGCAAGCTAATAGCCATAGGAGCTAAAGGCAAAATAGGCTGTCATCTAGGATGCTACTTCATTTGTGTGACTAAAAAAATAAAAAATAGAGGTGGTGAAAAGAAAGCTGAGTCAGCTGCTACAAGGATATCATTGCAATTTTCATTCACTTTTTAGATCCAATTCTATTATCAGACCCGAAGCACACTGATTGACGTGGAAGTTGGGTTCCTTGAGGAAGACATTGTTGCAACACCCTTTAATCCTTCCTTGAAGCACACCACTGGGGAAAGAGGAATACCAGGTATTTTAAGTCTGTTATATGTAGGGTCTCACTAGCACTGATCCTGAATTACTGTTATGGCCTACTTGTTAGAGGGAGCCTTTTGGGATGAGATAATACATGGCATTCTGGCACAAACATCTCACATTTGATACAATAGGTACACAGACCCCATTTGTGTTTATTTACTTGGTACTTTAGTGCATAATTAGAATGGACACACACAGGTAGAAGGGTCCTCACAGTGGCTTCTTGACTTGATATGTAGAAAGATGATCTTAGGAAAGGCCAACATGAAGCCCTCCAGGCTGCTTCCCATCCCTTCTTTCCAACTTAATAAATCATAAGTTATATTGATACTTCGTCGTGGGATAAATTGTTGAAATTGTCAGTGCAATCCATGACTTTAAAGGATGCAGAGGTTTGTAGTCCTTATTACATTCTCTTCATTTCACCTGTTTGTCATCCCTCCCATAAAGGAAGACCCAAAAATGGAACTCAGTAAACTTATTCAAGTGGTATTTTCAGCAACTTTGTCATATATGGTATCTTTACTGGAAAAGATTTGCACAGATTCTCCAGTTGTACCATTCTTTCAGATGATCAGAGTTACTTGGCTTCAGTTTAATTCAGTTATATCCCTTCCACCTTGGAAAAGGTATTAATTTTTTCTCCCAAGAATTGAGAACTAATCCAACTATGGATTTTTGCCAACAGCAGTGGCAAGCCTTATAGAAAATTACATTTACTGACGTAGAAGGTAACATAATATTGTCTCAGATCAAGATATTTAATAAAGGCAAAGGAAGTGCCATAATTAACACACTATTCCTACCATATAACACATTATGAGAAGCCAACAGGCTAAAAGAATGACAGGGTGGCCTACTGAAAGCTTAGATAACTTGCCACCTCAGGGAAAACATTTTGAGAGATAGCCTCAGAATCGTAATAAATGCACTTGGTCAAGTGCAGATATATAATGTTTTAACTCAAATGGGTATGTTTGGAGGTAAAATGGAAGTAGGATTGGCCTCACTGTCACTCACATTGACTTGGTACTCTAAATTCTGATGGTTAAGATGTCTTTCGTTCTAGGCAGAACCCTTCCTCCAAAGAATACAATAAGATTACAGTAAATCTAAAGTAATGACTTCTTTTCTGGTCATTTTAAGCATTGTAAGCTGGTATATTAGAAAGAAAAGAAATGAGTTATATTACTGGCATGGATAATAAATTCATATTATTATGAGCCAGGTATGGTGTTATACAAAAGGACCTGTAAGCATGTCTAGAGCTCAGATTTCCCTGGGATATCTCTCAGTGTTTTCATGCTCCATGATACTCCTAAGTGTATATTTGATGGAGCCATTACCTGACAAAGATCAAGAAAAACAAATTCTCAGACTTCTCTGGGATAGAAGTCTGGATTACTGTCAGGTAAGCACACCAAACTAGATAAAGAATTGACCGAAAATGAGGAGAAACTAGAAAGTGTTGTGAAGTAGAGAGATAATGAAAATCAATCAATGAAATCAGTTATGGACTCAGGACTCGTTGTAGTATCACACTGAAAACTCAGTCACAGAGTAGACATAATGAGGCACACATTGTCTCAACAGTAAGGGATTCCTTACTGTTTACAGAGTTTGTTCTGATTCACATCATCTCTGCTTTAACACTGGTTTTTGCTGCATCTGGTGTGGAGGGTTCCACGTAGCACAGCACACAAATAAAAATAAATAAATAAAATAGAGGCCAAATTTACTATGAGCAGTGATGCAGATATCATATGTAAATTATTTGAGAACTATTATAAAAATAATTCTACATTATCATTTGGAATTAATTCAAGAAATGTAAGGTTAGAAAAATACTAGATAATACCAAGTAAAAATATGGAGTTGTAAAATTCGTAGGAAACAAATAGATACATTCCTTAATCTCTCAAAAATAATTAAAAAGAGGAAAAAGAGGGTAAAAAGAAATTAACTGACAGTTCACAGAAAAATACATTTAAAAAGATGATATACATATGAAAATATTTTGGGCTTCACACATATTTAAGGGTACTAATAATAACTAGATTATTTTTATTACCAACTAAATTAACAAACATTAAAGTGATTAATAATAAGTTTGTCAAGTTAATAGGAAAATAATACTAATGATATTTTTTGTAAAGTGTTACAATTTTTAAAGTCTATTTGCCAATATGGGCTATATAGTAAATTCACATTATTTTTGATTAAGCAGTTCCATTTGTAGGAATTTATTTTGTATACTCACAGGTTGTAGAAAACACAATCAGAAGTATAAAGGAATGCTATGCAAAATGGCTTATAATTTATACAAATTAGAACATAAATGTTCACCGGTAGAATACAGCTTCAATATGAAATGTCACATTTGTGTGGTAATATTATACATATCTGTTAAAATATGAGATCAAGTAATATGTCCTAACAGAAGAACTTTTCTCTCTCTATATATACTGTTAAGTGAAAGAAGATATTTTATGATAGTATGACAATACTTACACCTATGTGTAGAACATTTTTAGTAAAACATGTTAGATGCAATTAATAGAGATTATTTCTGGGACTGTGGAAGAAGTTAGGATGGCAGGAGGGGTCTATATTCACTTTATAACCTTCTGATCCATTTAAATTTCGTATTTTAACTCATATTACTTTTATTGTAAAATTAGTTTTAATATGTATATGACCCAAAAAATCATAAAAATATCATTAGAAAGGATCTCAAAGAATAATTAAACCCTGTTGTTTCCAGAGCAACATACGACTGTATAGAAATAAGCACCTGGGGTTCTCAGAGTACACTATTAATATATGTGGAACAATCTGACCTGAGATACAGGTCGAGGGGCTTGCAAAGAGGATAAGAGCTAAAGGTAATGAAGAAACACTGACCTTGAGCAAGTAAAATAGCAGAAATCACATGCCAGGGAGGGAGATTTTTCTGTGATCCTAGAGGTTGAATTAGAGCTCATAGGAAACAGAAAGAGTTGTGAGAATAATTTGGCCAATACTGCTGAGCAGCAGCTTTTTCATTTGGGAAGGCAGTTGGATACCATTTGCTATCTATACCTTAGTTGCTAACACTGACAGATACATTGTGCTCAATATTATCCCTGTAACTTATAAATTTTAGCTTTACATTAAAAAACAAGCCCTTTTACTCCATTTAAAGTTATAAAATTTTGGCTATCTTCCCTGTGCTGTATAAATATATTATTGTAGCATATTTATTTTATGCATAGTAGTTTGCACCTTTTAATCCCCTACACCTGTCTTGTCCTCCTCCCTTACCTCTCCCACTGCTAACAACTATTTGTTCTTTATATATGAGTCTGCTTCTGTTTTGTTATATTCATTCGTTTTATTTTTTGATTCTGCATATAAGTTATAACATAGAGTATTTGTCTTTCTCTTTCACTAAGCATAATACCCTCCAGGTCCATCCACATTGTTGTAAATGGCAAAATTTATTCTTTTTTATGGCTAAGTAATATTCTATTGCATATATATATCACATCTTCTTTATACACTCATGTCTTGATGGATACTTAGCTTGCTTCCATTTCTTGGCAATTGTAAATAGTAATGCTATTTACAATTGTAAATTAGTGTATGTATCTTTTCAAATTAATGTTTTCATTTTCTTGGGATATATACCCAGGAGTGGAATTGCTGGATCATGTAGTAGTTCTATATTTTATTTTTTGAGGAACCTCCATGGACCTAGGGGGTTCTGAGGCTGGTTCCTGCTTACTGATGGGCAGAGCTACTACCTAAGATATCTCTCTGCAGGGTCCTCAGGGTCCTTGGCACTGGTGTGTGGGGTCAGGTCCTGGACCCTCTGGTGTGCAGGGCTGTGTCCCACAGCAGCTGTGGGCTCAGGGGGTCTTAAAGCAGTTTGCCTGCTGGTCTGTGGGGCTCTGTCCTTGCCTGGCTACTTGCTTGGCTGGGCCTGATGCATCCCAGTACTGGTGCAGACAGGCTGCTGGGCAGGTCTGTTCCAGTCCTGGTGCTAATCAGCTAGAGGGAGGAATTTAAGCTCTTTAAAACATGTTTACAGGCTAAAGGCAAAAATGACCTATAAAATTAAGAAATGTATTTAAAGATAATTAAACTATTAGGGGTGAAAGAGGATACATTTGAGATAAATGGTCCCACATTTGTCATTGACATTTGTGCAGACATTCATATGCACAGTAACAGTTTTATAAGATTAGGGCAGGTTTCTGCACTCAAGGAATACTTCCTCGCTACTTGGCATAAGGCTGAGCTTCTAGGAAGATGAGATAGACAGGATAACCTCCAGATTTCCATTCTGCCCTCTGTTTCTAAAATTGTCTAGTTTCCAAGAAACTTATGTTTCATTGATCAGTAATTCACATGTAAAATTGCCTCAGGTACAGTTAAATATATTTCCCTGAAGAAAGGCTAATTTTGTTAACTGCATTTCTCAATTATATTTCCTTTTTGAAATTCAGTTAGGAAGTCAATCCACAGGCTGGAGTAAAGGTGGTACTTCCAAAACCAATAATAATGTATATTGTATATGTTGAATTGTCTTATTAGGGTTTCCTTACAATAAAGTTGAGGCATCTGTAACTATATTTTTTCTTTCACATTAAAAATTTTTTTTAATTGAAGTATAGTTTATTTACAATGTTTTGTTAGTTTCAGGTGTACAGCAGAGTGATTCAGTTTTATATATATATATATATATATATATATATAAGCATATATGTATTCTTTTTCAGGTTATTTTCCATCATAATTACAAGATATTGAATATAGTTGCCTGTGTTATACAGTAGGTCCTTGTTTCTTCCCCATTTTAATCCCAAAAAATCATTTCTGTTCAGACCTTGAAAGTCAATAGCACCAATTTATTCACCCTGACGTTAGAAATGTGAATGTAATGGTTATTAATTTTCAATTGAAAATCTATAATCCGCTACTCAAATCAACATTTTAGATAAAACTTTTTCCCCAAATAGAAACTTCAATATTCTTGGATTGGCCAAAATGTCCGTTCGGTTAGTGAATATGTTGTTCAATAAAGTTCTTCATGAAAATGAAAAATGTGTCTTTTATTTTTACTTAAAACTGAAGAAACTTTTTGGCTAACCCAATACATTCTACTTAGGTTAATGGACAGCAGCTCACTTATTATTTAACCAGAGAGCAATCTCAAAGGATAACAGTAGTATTGGGGATTAAAAGCAAATTCAGTATAGGTCTGAACAAGACCTGAAAAATATCTTTGTATTCACTTTTAGGAAAAAATGAAACAAATACAATCAATTTTAATTACATTATACTAATCAAGTATTAATTAAATTATTCTTTACTCAGAAATTTCTGATTTAGTTTGCTCGCATTCTTCTTTTTTCTGAATATTGGGCTGACACACATTTTGGTCAATTTGTAGAGCTATACAATGCCTGTATTTATATACATCATACATGAATTATTAGGGGGAATTATTATTATTCCCCCTCAGTTATACCCCTACTTCACCTTCCTGGAAGACCTTTGTATCTCATTTTTGAAAATAAAGTGTTCTAATGTAGTGATAACTTTCAGACAATACAAAATAAACCAGTAATTAAAAGTAACAAAAATATACAAATAAGGAGGGTAAGAAGAATTCCATCATCATTAGATGATTCTCTTTTCCATTCATGACATTAGCAAAAGTCAGGTATTTTTCAGGATACACACTTTCTTGACTGACATTGTGTACCAGGAGAGCACCATAAACCATTAGACTGGTAGATCCTAAGACATCCATTTGAATTATAATATCTTGTCCATATGGACTCACACAAGTAATAATCATGAATTTTTCCTTTTTAAAGCCCAAAGTGAATATTTCAAAATAATCCTTCCACCACACTTAGAAATGTGTTAAATCCACCAGTGTTTGAAGTAGGAGAGTACATTGATCAAATTTTATATACATATTGTGGTAAGATACTTAATATGAAATCTACCCTTGTAAAAAATTTGTAGGTGTATAAGACTGTATTGTTAACTACAAACAATATGCTGTACAGAAGATCTCTAGAACTTAATCTTGTGTTACTGAAACCTTACATGTGTTGAGTAACAACTCACCATCCCTCCCTTTGCCTCTGTAGCCCATGGCAATTACCATACCACGCTCTGCTTCCATGTGTTTGACTATTTTATAAATCTCATGTAAGTGATATTACGTTGTATTTTTTCCTTCTGTGACTTCTTATTTCACTTAACATATTGTCCATCCATGTTGTCACATATGGTAGGACTTCCTTTTTTTTTTTTTTAAAGCTGAATAATATTCCATTGTATGTATATACCACATTTTCTGTATCCGTTCATTCGTTGATGGACACTGCATCTTGGCTATTGTGAATAATGCTGCAATGAACATGAAGATGCAAATATCTCTCGAGGATATTCAATTCTGATGTCAATTCTTTTGGATAAAAACACAGAAGTCAGATTGCTGAATCATGTAGTAGTTCGTTTAAAAAAAATTGAGGAAACTTCATACTGTTTTTCATAGACGCTGCAGAGTTTTGCATTCCTGTGAATAGTGTACAAGGGTTCCAATTTTTCCACATCCTCACCAACACTCATCATTTAAAAAATAATAGCCATAGTAACAATGGTGAAGTAATATTTCATTGTGGTTTTGATTTTCATTTCTGTGATTATTAGTGATGTTGAGCATCTTTTCATATGTTTTTTGGCCATTTGTATGTCTTCTTTGGAGAAATTCTATTCAGGACCTTTGCCTATCTTTATTGGGTTATTACTATTATTATTATTATTGCTATAAAGTTAAAGGAGTTCCCTATATATTTTGGATATTAACCTCTTATCAGACACGTGATATGTAAATATTTTCTCTCACTACATAGGTTACCTTTTTACTCTGTTGTTTCCTTTGCTGTGCAGAAGCTTTTTAGTTTGATGTAATGCCACTTGTTTATTTTTGCTTTTGTTGCCTGTGCTTTTGGTGTGATATCCATGAAATCATTGCCAAGACAAATGTCATGAAGATTTTCTCCTATGTTTTGTCCTAGGAATGTTATAATATCAGGTATTATGTTCAAGTCTCTAATCCATTTTGAGTTGATTTGTCGGTATAGTGTAAAATAATGGTCCGATTTCATCCTATTTCATGTAGATATCCAGTTTTCCCTAAACCATGTGTTCTTTCCTTATTGTGCATTCTATGTATCCTTGTCAAAGATCAGTTGACCATAGATGCATGAGATTTTTTGGACCCTCTATTCTGGTCCATTGATCTAAATGTCTATCTTTATTCTAGTACATACTGTTTTATAATGTGGCACAGTAATATATCCTGAAACCAGGAAGTGTGATGCCTGTAGCTTTGTTCTTCTCTCTCAAGATTATTTTGACTACTTGGGATCTTTTTGTTCCATGTGAGTTTTAGGATCTTTTTTTCTATTTCTATAAAAAAAAATGTCGTTGGGATTTTGATAAAAATTGCATTGAATCCATGATTGATTTGGGTAGTATGGACATTTTAGCAATATTAAATCTTCCAATTTATGAACGCAGAGTGGCTTTCCATTTATTTGACTCTAATTTTATTAATCAATGTTTTGTAGTGTTCAATGTACAAATCTTTCACCTTAATTAAGTTTATTCCTTTGTATATTATTTTTTGATGTTATTGTAAATTACATAGTTTTCTTAATTTCTTTTTCAGAAAGCTCTCTGTTAATTTCTAGAAATGATACTAATTTTTGTATTATTTTTACATAATGCAACTTTAATGAATTTATTAGTTCTGAGAATTTTTTCTAGTGTCTTTAGGGTTTTCTATATCATGCCATTGCAAACAGAGACAACTTCACTTTTTCCTGTCCAACCTGAATGCCTTTTATTACTTTTTCTTGCCTGATTTCTTTGATTAGGAATTCTAGTTGAATAAAAGTGCTGAGAGTGGACATCTTTGCCTTGTTCTTGAGCTTCTCCTGAAAAGCTTTTCGTTTTGCACCATTCAGTATGTTATTAGCTGTGGGCTTTTAATATACATGTCCTTTATTATGTTGGGGTAAAATCCTTCCATAACAAGTTTCTTCTTTCTGTTAACATAGTTTATCACTTTAATTGATTTTTGTATGTTGAAATCATCCTCACCTCCCAGGGATAAATCCCACTAGGTCATGGTATATGATCCTTTAATTAATTAATTAATTAATTAATTTTTATTTTTGTACGTATTTAACTTTAGGAGATTTTATTTAACTAATTTACATATTTCATGGTTTATAGTAGAAAACAGAAGTGGTCAGTTTGTATAGGAACTTAAATAAACAGTTACATTTCTAAGTGGGTAAACAGAACTCTACTTGATTCAGTTATTCAGGCAGGAAGTTGGTCTAACAAATGTGTCAAATACCTAATCAGCCAAGGTCAGACTTTCAAAGAAGTGACATTTAAAATAAATGTTTACATAATAGTTACATCCTAAGACCTTGAGTAAGAACAACTTTTTCTGTTTTCTTGGTACAAATTCTAGAATATTGAATATGTCCCTCTCTAAATTCTTTCAGCTTATTGATACCGTAATTTAGAGATTTGTTCTTTTGATTTCAGACTTTATTCTCTGTTCAGATAAAAATATCTGGGAAAATATATCAGATTTTATTTGTCATTTAAATCTTAATGAGAGAAGCTCATAAGCCTCTGAAACAGCTGAAAACTTTCTTATAGAGAGAAAAATAGCAACATCAAGAAGATTCTGGGAGGACAATATCATGCTATCTATAAAATTAAAAATGCATTTTATCCTTTGACTCAGCAATCCCTCTTTTGGGAACATTATTGAGGGAGAAAAGCAAGGTGCATAGCAATGCATTCATTTATTTATTTACTAAAAAATTATATTTTATTATTTTATTTTTTTAACATCTTTATTGGAGTATAATTGCTTTACATTGTTGTGTTAGTTGCTGCTGTATAACAAAGTGAATCAGCTATACATATAGATATATCCCCATATCCCCTCCGTCTTGCGTCTCCCTCCCACCCTCCCTATCCCACCTCTCCAGGTGGTCACAAAGCACCAAGCTCATCTCCCTGTGCTATGTGGTTGCTTCCCACTAGCTATCTATTTTACATTTGGTAGTATATATAAGTCCATGCCACTCTCTCACTTCGTCCCAGCTTACCCTTCCCCCTCCCCGTGTCCTCAAGTACATTCTCTGTGTCTTCGTCTTTATTCCTGTCCTGCCCCTAGGTTCTTCAGAACCTATTTTTTTTTAGATTCCATATATATGTGTTAGCATACAGTATTTGTTTTTCTCTTTCTGACTTACTTCACTCTGTATGTCAGACTGTAGGTCCATCCACCTCACTACAAATAACTCAATTTCATTTCTTTTTATGGCTGAGTAATATTCCATTGTATATATGTGCCACATCTTCTTTATCCATTCATCTATCGATGGACACTTAGGTTGTTTCCATGTCCTGGCTATTGTAAATAGTGCTGCAATGGACATTGTGGTACATGACTCTTTTTGAATTATGCTTTTCTCAGGGTACATGCCCAGTAGTGGGATTTCTGGGTTGTATAGTAATTCTATTTTTAGTTTTTAAAGGAATCTCCATACTGTTGCTTTTGTTGCCTGTGCTTTTTTTTTTCCTCCATGGGAGAAGCTGGGGGCTGGGTTTCTTTTTGCCTGTTTGCTTTGTGCTGAGCTGGGGTGTGTAGTATGGCATGTGTTAGTTTGCCAGTTCAAACAACAGTTTTTGTTCTCAATAGTCCCCAATATTTAGAGAATCCCAAGTCTCATCAGAGCTTCAAAACAGGTGAGACAGAAGTCAGTGGCTCAGGAAGCCCCAGCATAATCATAATGTTGAACCTATGGTCTAGTCCTTTCCTTCACTCCCCGGGAAGAATTTGGGAACTGGGAGTTTCCTTTCAATAGCATGGTGCTGTACTCTGGTAGGAATCATGATGAAATATTCCTACCAGCTTTGATGTGGCTGGTTCTGTGCTCACCCAGCATTCAGGAGCCTCTCAGTTAGTTTCTGAATTTCTCCCAAGGGGAACTGTTCTCTGCATTGTCACTAAATAGGTGTGTCCATTAGGGGAAGGAGATTTCAGGACTTCCTATTTGCCATCTTGCTGATGTCCCAAATTATATTTTATGTCTTAGGTATTTTAAAGATCCAAGCATCATATAGACACACACAAATTAATATAATTAAGATAATTGAAGAAGAGTTTAATAAACTTTTATTTACAAAAGTATAGGTGAGTGAAAGTGTGAGGAATGGAGCTAAACCACAGGGTTAAAAAGAAGGAGCTGTAGCTCTCTGTAGAGCAGAAGGAATGAAGGGAAGACATGGTTATCAGAACCTGAAAAAAGAGCAGAGTAGAGAAGGATAGAGAGTGTGGTAAGCTAAGTAATGACCTCCCACCAGAAGATATCCACCTCCTAAATACTGGAACCTGTGGATGTTACCCTGTATGACAAACAAACAAACAAACAAACAAAAAAAAACCCCCCACAAAAAACAATTTTACATATGTGATTAAGTTAAAGGTCTTGAAACAGGGAGAATATCCTGGATGATAAAATGGGACCTAAATGTTATTACCTGTATTATTATAAGAGGGAGGCAAAGGGAGATTTGACACAGACAGAAGAGGATAAAGGGATGTGATTACAAAAGCAGCAATTAGAGTTCTACAATGACAAGCCAAAGAATGCTGGCCGCCACCAGATCTGGAAGAGGTTAAAAATGGATTCTCCCATAGAGCTTCTGGAGGAAGTGTGGCTCTGTCAACCCTTTAATTTTAGCCCAGTGATGCTGATTTCAGATTTCTGACCTCTAAAACTATGAGGGAATACGTTTCTGTAATTTTAAGCTCACAAATTTATGGTAATTTGTTATGTCTGCTGCAGGAAACTAATAGAGTAAGAAGGAAAAATAGAGGATAAAAAGCATAAAGCTGTCAATAGAGTGGAAACATAATTGACTTTGGAACCAGAAAGATTTGCTTTGAATTTCAGATTCCAAACATATTATTTCTGTAACTTAGTTGTTAGCAAGATAGTGATAATTTTCAATTAAGCAGTATTTCTTACAGTCTACGATATGCCGTGTACCTTGTTTCAAGGTATTTCTGGCACTTTGGTTATTGCTAAATAGTAGCCTCTATCATGCAAGCTAATTAATCAAAGGCAGAGTAGAAGAGGGGCATAACAATTATGGAAAGGAGAATTGAAATTATGCCATGTGAAGAAGAATTGAAAGAACTGAGACCATGTGTTACTAGAAGCAGTGAGTAGAAGCAACAAAACCATAGTAGAAACAATATATCCAAAGTGATTATGACAAATAAGAGGGAATATTCTATGAAAGTATGCATGGCATTCAGGAATAAATTCAGAAAGTATGCAGGCATTCAGAATGTAAAAACTAACAGAAACAGAAATAAGCCCACCTGAATGTTGAAACATAGGGGTTTAAAAGATTTTAAAATCCCTTAATGTAGGTGAGAATTAGTTCCTGATCCTATTGTAAGACTGTGGTTAAAATGTGTGTGAATGCAAAGGGCAAGAAACTGGAGGTGAACTGCTGTGCAGCTTTGGTGGCTTTATCAGTCTGGAAAGTAAGTGTGAGGGGGTTGCATTACTACATATATTATATACCTATCTCAATATTCTTCTTGACACCATAGGTATTCTTTATTTAATGTATAGATGGTTTCCCCTACCTCCTACCAGCCTACTGTGGTTTTAAACTTTAGTCCATTTCACAATCTTTTCTGTTTTTTTTTTCTGAGAACTATAGGCAAAATCACAAAAACCTTGCATTTAAATAATGGATATGTTTTACTTTAAACTAAAATAATGAAATTATATATCCTATGGAGAGAAGATCTTAGCCTTGGTCTCAGTGGAGTCCCTGTTCTCTTACTGCTACTCAATCCTTTGGAGCAATGATCAGACATGGAGGATGTGCCAATAGAAGGGAAAAGCCAGCCTGATTTCCAGTTGATAGGGCTCATTGCTTTGTTAAATTTTATAACCTTTATAGAAACAGAAGATTCCAACAAAAATAACTGAGGCCATCGACTAACTAACCATACTACAACCGATTCCCTGAAATTTACTAAGTGACAAGGGGTGACAAAATAAGCTGTTGATTGAACTTCAGGGAACAAGATATGTCTAGGCCAAAATGCTGTAACCTCAGCATTGGCTGAAATCACCAGCAGCATAGAGAGTTACGATTAAAATTATTTAAGAGCGGAATATCTAAGAGACCAATAACCTCATTCTTACAGAAATATCTTCTTAAATTCTTTGGTTGAAAATCTAGGGCTATTCTCATGGTCACCAAAACATACTTACAAAATAGTAAAGAAAGAGGATGGAGAGAACAGAATGAGTGAACCATAATAAGAATTCAAAATTATCTTTCCAAATTTTTATAGTATATGTGTATGACTTGATTAAGTATTTAAAACCCACTGTGTAAACTACTATGGTCTTCCTATGTAGCTTTCTCCTTTTAATCCCAGAATCTAGAAGAGTGCTACTAAACTGTATCATTAATTATATTTAATACATTTTATAAATTTATTTCATATTCATATTTATACTTTTATATTTTTATTATATTAATGTTTTAATTATATTTTAGATTTAATTTACAGTATAAAAGGAGAATAGTTATTACAAATGAAAGAATGAAAATAATCCAAATAAAATATATTTCACTGATTATAAAATATTTTGATATATGTCTCTTCCCATGAAGATTACTTATGATTCATTTATTTATTCAATAAATTAATACCTCTCAATAGAATTCAATTGAAGCTCTTTATATAGTTCCTTTAATATCTCCTTCAGTTTCCTCCCTTCAGTTATCTCCTCCTAGACGTTCACATATCTCCATTCTCTTACCTCCTTCAAGTTTCTCAAATATCACCTTTTCTGTGAGACATTTTCTTTACTTTCTCCAAAAGTTCAGTTCTTCCATCTTGACAATGCCTATTCCATATCCCTGGTTTCTTTTTACTCCTTGATGCTTGTCACTTTGTAATATACTATATATTTTGTTTAATTTTTTTGTGTATTAGCCATTTCCCAAGCTAAAATGTAACTTCATGAGATCACAAATTTTTGTACGCATATTTCAGTCTCTGGCACCTGAATGAGTGTTAGGCACAGAATAAGTAGTTAAGTAAATGTTTGTGAACATGTGAAAGTATTAGACGGCCTAAGAAGATAATATAGCTAGAAATATAATAAAGTGTGACTTTGAAGAAAAACAAAGATGTAAGGATTGTGTAAAAAAGAATAAAAAGAGACACCGATGCTAGAGATGTGGGTTGAAAACTCAGAGGATTTTTTTGCTAAGGAAGCCAAAAGAAGAGATTATTTTAAGAAGATAGTGGTCAATATTGTCAAGAGGTAAAGGTGGTCAAGAAACAGAATTAATGAAATGTTGTGTAGCTTTGTAGCACATGGATAACACTGATAAATTCAATGAGAGCTACTGCAAAAGTAGGTGTAAAACCTGATTGAATTAGGCTTGTGAATAAATGAGAGCCAAAGAAATAGACACTGTGATTCAACCACCCTTTCAGGAATGTTTGAGTGCAAATGGAGGCAAGAAATGTAGCTTCAGAAGAAATGCAGCTTGAGTGTGGGATTTATTTTATATAAATGAGACAGATGTGAAAATACTTAAAAGACAAAGGGAAGACTCAATTAGATAGCTGAGGTATATCTAAGAGAGAAAAAATATCAGTAGTACAAACTCTGAGATGTGAAAGTAGATGGTCTCGCAGATTCTGCTGATTGCTTATCCCATATGCACTCTCTACACAACAAGAATGTCAATTTTTTCAGTATGATGATGTTACCAGTTAAAAATCCTCATCTTCTGTGATTTCATTGCTGTTAGGTATGATCTTGTGATCCATTTAACTGAAGACATGTAAAGGGAAGTCGTGATTTAAGATTTTAGTAATCTTTACTAAAAGATCGAGGCATGTCTTCTCCCTGGAAAAGGTCCTTTGGAATAAGGAGATTAATAATCCAATAGGCGGAATAAGTGATAATCACCCATGTGGACACTGAATGCATCCAAGATAAAAACATAGCTTGAGTTGATAGGTGAAAAGTTGGGTTGCAAAAGGAAAAGTCAGATGTGAAGGTTTTGATGAATGAGAGTAATCAAGACATTGACAAATAATTGCTAGGAGAGGGAATTTTGGTATAGCCAGATGGGCATCAAAGGAATGGGCAGGGGCATCAAAGGAATAGAAATTATTTTCAACAAAAGAGTGGAAAATAATGAATTATAAAAACAATGGGGAGCAAGGGCACCTCTGTTAACTCTCAAGTATATAAAATATTGGATAATAAATGCTGCCATTTAAGAGAAAAACATTGGAGATGGCAGGTTCAGAAAAGACCTAGTTTCCTCTTAAGGTGTGGAAATGGTCATACTGAATGACATTTCTTCTCGTTTATGCTCTTATCTTTCTCTTATATTAGGCAGTCTTTACTATAGACTTAGAATAAAAGAACAAAACCAGAGTATTGTATCTTTGTAATTTTGCCTTACTTCATTTTCATTTAAATTACACTAAAACAATGTAACATTCATTTTGTGATTTTTAACTTACATTCTCTCTATTGCTTGTGGTATCATTTCATCTTACCTTTTTTACCTATAGCCTTTATGGTTTCCTTTATCAATATAATTATTCTACCTCTCACTTGTAATCTTCCACTGTGACTTTCCCTCCACTGCTTTTTATTCCTACCTATTTCTACCGATAATTTCACTGTTTCTTTTTGATTCAAATGGAAACATTTTCTTTTTCTTTCTTGGGGCTCTTAGGGACTCACTTTTTCAGAAAAAAATTGATTCACCTCAGTTCCACAAGCTGTTAATGTTAACTAGAATCCACTGTAGAAACATAATTTTAGCTGGCACTTCCGTATTCCTGTTTAGTTTCTTTTCTTTATAAATTTAAAGATTCAATTTTATTTATTATGTTAAAAAAGCATGAATTTTTAATTTAGTGAGTCTATCTTGCCAGGAACTACTATGTATATTCAGTGGGTGTATTTCAGCAAGTATTTATTAAGGACTAAGCATGTGAAAATTTGGGGGCTTGGTACTAAAGAAAAAATGTGAATGAAACATAGTAAATCTCTTTTAAACCTACATTATCTTGGATAAAAGGCACATGTGTATGTAAGAAATCATAGCCTAAGAGAGACAGTGATTGATGGCATAAGAAAAAAACATAGCCTTAAATTTGCAGAGAGAGGTATAGAATTATTTGTGATGAGATGGTCTGTTAGGAAATGAATTGGGTATGCAAAAAAGATAAATTTGGTGAGATAAAGAAGGAGGAGGAGAAGGGTGAAGAGGAGAAGGAGGGAAAGAAGGAAGAAGAGTAGTAGAAAGATGGCATGGGAAAGGAAGAGGGGGTAAGAATTCAAAATAGAGAAAGGACAGATATGGCTATACTAGAACGAGTGAAGAAAATCAGCAAATTTATAGTCATGAGAGAATGACACTTTCAAGCAATAGGAAGTAGCTGTGGCTGGACCACAAGGTGTATAGAATAAAAACAATTTTGGAGATCAACTGAGAAATATATTAAATGTCCTCTTATGGCATTTGACAGATTTCAGTATGGTTGTCTTAGGTTTGCCAAAATCTGGCAAGCTACTGTTAAAAACACAATATATAAAGAAAATTCTAGATATAGCTTGCTACCCTTTAGGCTTACTTTCTGCATCTCTATTTAATCATTGGATAGTGTTTTTATTTCTGAAATACATTCAAGTATTGTGATTTGAGAGAACATCACTATAGCATGCAAAATTAGAAATAAATAGCAAATAGTATGATTCATATATATTTCTCTCATTCTCTAAAAAAGCAAATAATTATAGACATGGTTATTCCATTTAATGTTTAAAAGGTTATTGCTTTTATTACTAGAGGAACAGAGATGAATTTAATGCATTCAGTGAGAAAACACTCATTATTCAACCAGTTAGTGCTGTTGCTATCATATTAGGTATGTTAATTTATACAATTAACCTTATATAATTGGTTTAAAGACCTTGTCTCACAGGGCAGTATATTAGTTCACTGATATAATAACTGAAGAAGTCTCAAACTGAAGTAATTTTGTAGAAAGCTCATTATTATTACAGTAAATCCTTTTGGTTTTCTTTTTTATCTTTACCAACATTTAAAGTTATTACTTAAAGGAAATAAATCCTAAAATCGTAATACAAAAATATTGCTCAGAATTTCCAAAAGAAATTTAATTTCTGTCTGGTTAGGTATATAGTTCATATTATTCAAGAAGAGCAAGTAATGGAAAATCATTATTCAAGGTAAAAATTGGTTTATTTCAGTCTTCTCAATTAGAGTCAAAAATTCAATCAAATAAGCTTTCAGGAAAAGAAAGACCATAAGTGCAACAGTAAAGCAGTATATATTTGCATATTAAAATTAAGGCACCATATGCAATTTTTGTGCTTCATTGCCCAACGCATGCTGATGGAGAGAAAAGGAGCTAGTGAAAGGCATTAACCGGGTAATAAGTTATGGAAATACTGGCCTGGTGACAGACTACTAGATCAATCAACTCAGCACAATAAGATCATTGTGTTCTAAAATAAGCCAAGGTGATAAACATAGGCAAACCAAAATATAATTTATGATTTCAGTCACAAATTTCTATCAGATCATCCCATAAGTACTTGAGACTCTATACATATGCAGAATGGAAAACATTATCTCCTTTCCAAAAAAACCTCAGTCATTTCTACTGTACCACGTCCTTTCATAAGAGCTGCTGTTCAGGGAGAATTTTAGCTTGGAAACTTTGGAGTCATAGTCAGATTTGCACTCTGGCTCATTCCTTATATTTGACTTGTTATCAATTTGCATGTTATGTTATGTTATGTTATGTTATATGTTATGTTATATTAAGATGTTTGTTCTGTTCTGTCCTATCCTATCCTATCCCATCCTATCTTACTTTAGTCTATTCTATTTCAAGTGTATGCTTTAAACTGTCATCTCTTCTTTCTCACTTCCTTGGCTCTATTTCTAATGTGCTTTAAAATTTAACTGCAAATTATAATATGGCTTAAACTATATTTGTGTCCAGCCTACCCTTATATCTGCTTTCTGAAATACTTCTTAACACAAACTTAATTATTTTACTCTTTTGCTCAAAATGAGTAAAAGTTTTTACTCTTCTTAGGAAAAAATAATTTTTTGTAGGGCTTTCAAACCTTATGCCAAGACACCAAGCTACCTTCCTGGATTCACCTTTTTCAATAAGCTCATTCAGACCCCTCCAACCATAATGTATCATTACATTGAAACCATGTATATCATTTCCTACCTCTTGAAAATGCCAACTTCTGTCTTAATCTCATGTTTTGCTTTTGTGTTTTATTTGTCTAAGTTGCTACGTTATTCTTTCTTTATGAATATCCAATGTCTTTGATGAAGAATTGATTTCTGTAGCAGATATTGCTCATGACTCCCAAAAACATGCATGCTTTCTGAGTTTTTTTGCACAGACAGCTTACCTGCTAGAAACTACCTTTCCCAGGTTCCTTTGAAGATTTGTGTTGCCACGTGACTAACTTCTAGCTAAGAGGATGTGAATAGAAAGTACACAGTTTGTGTCATGTCTTTAAAAGAAAACTCTTTGCTCTCTATATCCTCTTCCCACTTCCAACAGTGAAAAATCTAGATGTTATGGTGATAAGCCAGTTTTAACCATGTTGATTAAGTCAACTTTCTTGGTGATGGCAGAAGAGCAAGATAGATGGTACCTGAGTCCTGTTGTTACTGCTTGTACTGACCTGAGTTTCATTTCTGGACAATTTGGCTATCATTACAAAGTTGTGTGAAAGGAAGAAAATTTATTTTATTTAGACACTATATATATATATTTTTTAATCATGAAAAAGTCATTTATTTGACTTTATCTCACATTACAATTCTACAGAAGAATGCCAGATACTTTGTATTTCCTTCATGCCAGGATTGAATCCTTTAATCGTTTCTTAGTCTATGTCTTTCCTAGGCAAGTGTATTTAACACCTATGCATGGTTTCCTGTTAATATGTCTCTGTTCAATTTAAAATGCATTCTTGGCTTGTAAGAAATTCCATGGATAAGCACACAGCTTATGTGGAAGTTCTAAAAAATGATACAATGGAGTAGAATGAATCTTGTAGCAAGCAGCTGGAGGTATGTCAATACTACCAATTCTTAGTTGCACAGGCTAACTGAAAAGACCTCTCTAGGACTCCTGTATTTATCTGCACGGGCTTGAACCCTCTGGGCTCGCTCCAAGACCAAAAAGGCTTCCCTTGGGCAGTGTCGGGTACATGTGAAGGGAATATTTTTTCTTTTTTGTTTTAAAAGATATTTTTATTGAGATATAATTGATGTATAACATTGTGTAAGTTTAAGGTGTACAATATGTTGGTTTGGTACACGTATATATTATAGTACAATTACCATGATAGCGTTAGCTGGCAGCTCTATTACATTACATAATTATCAGTTCTTTTTTGTGGTGGGAATGCTTAAGGTCTAGTCTCTCAGCAACTTTGACTTTTTTTTTTTCATTTTCTCATATTCATTTTATTTTTTTATTTTTATTTTTTTTCACATTTTATTTTATTTTTTTAACATCTTTATTGGAGTATAATTGCTGCAATGGTGTGTTAATTTCTGCTTTATAACAAAGTGAATCAGCTATACATATACACATATCCCCATATCTCTTCCCTCTTGCGTCTCCCTCCCTCCCACACTCCCTATCCCACCTGTCTAGGTGGTCACAAAGCACCGAGCTGATCTCCCTGTGCTGTGCGGCTGCTTCCCACTAGCTATCGGTTTTACATGTGGTAGTGTATATATGTCCATGCCACTCTCTCACTTTGTTCCAGCTTACCCTTCCCCTTCCCCATGTCCTCAAGTCCATTCTCTACTAGGTCTGTGTCTTTATTCCCGTCCTGCCCCTAGGTTCTTCATGACCTTTTTTTTTTTTTTTTTTAGATTCCATATATATGTGTTAGCATACGGTATTTGTTCTTCTCTTTCTGATTTACTTCACTCTGTATGACAGTCTCTAGGTCCATCCACCTCACTACAAATAACTCAATTTCATTCCTTTTTATGGCTGAGTAATATTCCATTGTAAATATGTGCCACATCTTCTTTATCCATTCATCTGTTGATGGACACTGAGGTTGCTTCCATGTCCTGGCTATTGTAAATAGAGCGGCAATGAACATTGTGGTACATGACTCTTTTTGAATTATGGTTTTCTCAGGGTATATGCCAAGTAGTGGGATTGCTGGGTCATATGGTAGTTCTATTTTTAGTTTTTTAAGGAAACTCCATACTGTTCTCCATAGCGGCTGTATCAATTTACATTCCCACCAACAGTGCAAGAGGGTTCCCTTTTCTCCACACCCTCTTCAGCATTTATTGTTTCTAGATTTTTTGATGATGGCCATTCTGACTGGTGTGAGGTGATATCTCATTGTAGTTTTGATTTGCATTTCTCTAATGATTAATGATGTTGAGCATTCTTTCATGTGTTTGTTGGCAATCTGTATATCTTCTTTGGAGAAATGTCTATTTAGGTCTTCTGCCCATTTTTCGATTGGTTTGTTTGTTTTTTTGTTATTGAGCTGCATGAGCTGCTTTTAAACTTTGGAGATTAATCCTTTGTCAGTTTCTTCATTTGCAAATATTTTCTCCCATTCTGAGGGTTGTCGTTTCATCCTGTTTATGGTTTCCTTTGCTGTGCAGAAGCTTTGACCTCTTTGTTATATCATATGAGTGATTCTCAGAGTATTTTTTCTTGCCTTTTTTTTTTTTTTTTTTTGGTGGGTGTATAATGTTAGAACATTCAAGATGTATTAGTAAATTTTAAGGGCATGAAACAGAAAACTTTTGCCTTCTTTATCGTGGAGTTTTGTCACATTTTAATTTTTTCTAATGGTGGTTCTAGGTCTTAGTGTGCAGTATTATTCTAGCAGTTATTTATTGTTATTTTGGACAACAAATTGTCCAAAAATAAGAATTTTACAACAACACATTTATTATTTTATAATACCTGTGGAGTAGGAATCTGTATGTGGTTTTCTGGGTTCTCAGACTCAGGAACTCTCACAAACCTGCAATCAAAGTGTCATCCAAGATGTAGTCATAACAATATTTGACATTGATATGACCTAGGATACTCTTAATATTTGATATTAATAGGATCCAAGACCCACTCACACTCACTTGGTGGTTGTTGGCAGCATTCAATTCCTTGTAGGCTGATGGATTGGAGGCTTCAGTTACCTGCTGGCTATTTGCCAAGGCTGTCCTCAATTCTTTATAATATGGGCCTCTCCATACCTTACAACAGGGCAGCTGGCTTCATCAATTTGAGCAAGTAGGATTGAACAATGGAGGTAAAATATGTGTGAGCAAGGATTTATAACCTAATCTTGGAAAGAGACTCCATCGCATTGGAGCATTCTGTTTGTTAGCAGCAAATCATTACATCCATCCCACACTTGAAGGGAAATGACCATACAAAGATTGAACTACAAGGAGGTGGACTCACTGAGGGGCATTTCGGAATCTGCCTAACACAATGATTTTCTGAAGTGTTTCTTGAATCTGAAGATTCCTTTGCCTCATTCCCATGGATTTTGTTTTCTTATATCTTGCGGAAAGTGTAATGGCCACTCCAAGTAATTATGATGAAAAAAGATTCATGTAACTTTGAACATTCTAATTTTAAAATGTTCAAAGTTATTCATTAAATTTGTTAGTAAAAATACAATTAACATACATAAATTTATTTTGATTACATATCACAATTAAGCAGCAATTATATCCCTATAAAAAATCAGGAGCTATATTTCTCCAGCCCACTTTAGGGGAGTAGATGCCTCAATATCGTATTATTACTGGCTACATTTAGTTTTCTGCTCTCCATAAAAATTAAAGACATAGTTTTCAAACAATGCTCTGTTTATCAATCTTAAGTTAATCTGTTTAGTATTTTTATGCATTTTGGATACTGCAAATCCATATTTAAGAAAAACACAAAATCAAATTTTAAAAATGGCACACAGCAAAAAATATACTTTCATAATTTTGTAAATGTATTTTAGATCTTGTTTATCAAATGCATCTTTGTATAGACAAAGAAGCTTTCCTATTTTCCTATATTTATAAGTTCCAGAATACAGATATTTAGACAGATAGAAAAAAATACATATATTGATATAGATATAAGTTTAGATATACCTATATAGAATATAGGTAATGACAACTGGAAAGTTACAAGAATATTTCTATTCATAAACAAAAGCATTCTATTACTTATCCAACCCTAAGATATTTCTGGAGGCCCCCGATTTCTCTACTGATTTCTTTCTCTTCCCTTCCCTTCCTTTCCCTTTTTTACTCTGCACAATATTTGGCAACATTATTCACTCCCATTATTGCTACTACTATCTATATATTCATGGTTTAAAACTCTATATATCCAATTCAAAATGCATTCATAAAACAAAACCATTTATTCAGCTCCCTGAATCTCTATCCAGGTTTGATTGAAGCTTCTGCTTCAACTTTTCCTATCTATTGCTTGTATGAATTTCTTATATATCATGTCCTGAAGGAAAAGTTGCACTTATATGTTGTTGTCTCATCAACATTTAAACATACAGAAATCATCATATCTTGCATACAAAAAATTTAAAAAAAAACCCCTAAACTCTCTATTGATCTTATTACTCCTTGCAATTATCACTTTATTTCTTCCATTTTCTTTATAAACAAACTTCTGGAACAAGCAGTCCCAATACTTTACGTACACATTCTCAACTTCTACTTACTCTTTAACCTCTCTAATCTAGTTCTCATTCACATCACACCACTGAAAATTCTCTCCCACAGATTACCAACAACCTCTATCATATTAATTTTCCAAGAGTGTAGGTATTGTTTCTGACCTTTCTTTGCTCTTCCATTAGGACTTAATACAGTTAACCACTGCTTTCTTTTGCATTACTGTTCCCTACACTTTCTTATTTTTCCTCCTAATTTCTCTTCATGTGCCACACACATCCTCATCCTTCTCTGTTCTGACCTAAGATACTGAAGCTATCATTTCTGCTCATATTTCACTGGTGAGAGCAAGATGGTTAGTCACATAACTTCAAAGGAAGTGAGGAAGAGCAAACTCACAATGTGCTCAGGAGAGGAGTCCCTGAAGCACTACTCTGCTAATAGAGTCCACTGGACTCTCCCAATGGACTATCAAGTCTAAGTCAATTGTAGTCTTAAGGTATTTTTAAGAATCTTCATCTTTCTCTCTACTTATCAACCTCATCTCACCTGGAGACTGACTGACAAAAAGAACTTACTAGTAACAACTTACTAGACTACTGAATGTCAACATGACTGGTCCCCTTCCTTTTCCATGTACCAAATACCTGAAAAACCCGCTATGAACAAACAAGCTTCCCATGAATATAGTCCCGTATTTCTAAGCACCAGTTTTGTCCAAAATCTTTTGGCTACATAAGACTGAAGTGATTTCCCCTGTCTTGGATGAGCCAAGAGGTAAATCATCAGGAGAGCAGATTCTGTCTGAGTTCATTACAGGAACATGTTTTCAATTCTCTCAGACACAATATTTCTAAATCTAGGTATTTTCACTAAGGATATATTCCAAACAAAAAATAGATATAAATATGTATGCAAACATATTCATTGTGGCCTGGTGTAGAGTAGACAATCTGCAACCAAACTGAATGTCCAGAAGCTGGAGTATGGCTACATAAATATTCACCTACCAAATTAATAAAATATTTCTAGCTATATAAATGGTCATTGTAAAGACATAGATAATTATGTGTGAAGTAGAAGAGCTTAAAGAAGTAAAGCACTACACTAATTAAAATAGGAAGGTGTACAATAATTATTTAACTATGGGTACAGTTAATATCTTACAGTTCTGTGTATTTTTATATTAAATCACTATTGTAATTGTTATATTGTACATGGTGAGTAAAAATAGAAAGAAAATAAATATTGGATATTAGAAAGATGGATATTGGAGGGACTTTCCTGGTGGTCCAGTGGTTAAGACTCTGCCCTTCCAATGCAGGGGCATGGGTTTGATCCCTGGTCAGGGAACTAAGATCCCGCATGTCATGTGGCATGGACAAAATAAATAAGTAAATAAATAAAATAAATAAATTACACTTAAAAAGAAAAATGTATATTGGAAATGAAGCTAAAGTTTTTCCATTGGGAGCTCCTTTCCTGGGATTTTGTATTTGCTTATTAAGACCTCAAAAAGGGCATAAATGATCAAGGAATGGTTTATAAAGAAGCTACCAAAACAAAGATGAGATTTTGCAGTCAGGAAAAATTAGAGGTCATGGTATTAATATTCTCTGATGGAGTCTTCAGATGTGGAGCTACAAAAGGCAAGATGGGATCATAGCAATAATAATTTCATATTTCCTTCATAGGCCTGATTATTGATTTTATGAATTTGGTGACTCATAGCTAGTTAGTAATGAACTGTAAAAGAACATGAGACCACAAGGAGAAAAACACATATCGTGTGGAATATGTACAAATGTTACCCTTCAGAAGGTGCTTGTACAATTTGGTTATTTAAGAAGATAACAATGTAAATAATTCTTAATTACATTTGACGGTGTCAAATTCGTAATTGGAAAGGCACAGAGAAAACCCTAAGGTATCATGGAGGTAACTTTTGCATGAAAAACCTGCCACTCTTAGGGCTGGTGGGACAAAGGAAGTGGATTGTGTCATTAAAATTTAAGAGCTTGGAGAAAGGGGCCTGCACAACTGAAACTCTGAGCTCTGAGGAGTGGGTCTTGGCCAGCTGCTACAGGTATTTCTGAGCTTGAAGGGAACCAGACCTTTGAAGATGAGGTGACCGCCCAAAGTGCTGGTGTCTCTGAGGAGGAACAATGATGCTGTGCTTGTGACTTTTGTAAAAAGCTGCAAACTAGATTCAGTAGCTGCCATTGTATGTAACTGCTGCTGCTCTGGTGAAGAAACAAGGTTGCTAAAAGAACAGGAGGCAAACAGAAAACAAGACCTACCTCCTTCTTCCAGCTTCTCAGTCTCTCTCAAGTGTCCATTATTGGCAGAGCCTGAAAGGGAACAAGACGGCAGAACAAAAATGTGGTGTGGAAAGTTCTACCTCCAGAAGTGTCAAACAAATCACTGAGAGACAGAAGCTTATCAACTGGTATCAACTGGTGACTCCTTATCAAAGGAGTCACCAGAAATCATTGGCTAGAGTATGTATACATTGAGTCATTTATGGATTCATTTTTGTATTCAGGTGCCATGGACATTAATACACAATGATTACATGAAAAGCAAATTGCTTGAGTCCTCATACATAATTAGTATAACATATGATCCCCACATTCAACTTGATTATTATTTAGTGTTGAATTTGGTCCTGGGTTCTAAGTTATTGTTTGGATTTATATGAGTTAGCCTGGCATTATTACTAACAGCATCACATTTTACTTTCAGAAGTGTTCCAGTTTGGACAATAAATTATATAGTTACTAAACACATAACTTACACATAAATAGACATGTCCAATAGACATTAATTTGTGTTTCACTAGCAACATACATAAGAAATAGTAATGGTAAAATCAAGAGAACACACAACTATGTTGGTATAGATAGTACGAATGATGTGAAAGGAAACGTTCTTAAAGAAGGAAATGTTTGAGCTGGGTGTTAGAAGATTAGTGGAAATTTACCATGGTCATGAGGCAAATAAGGACACTTGACATAGCAGAGACAGCATGGAACACGTGGGAAATGCATAAAGTTCTAACCAAGACATGGAATGAATTAGCAAGTTTATATGTAGACATAAACAACTAATTAAATGTGTTGATTGCCAGCTCTGAATCTACACAAACACTTCAGTTAAGACTAGTACAATGTTGATGATGCTAAGGACATTGCAGATATTATCTCATTTAAAACTGAGAGAAATAAAATCAGGGATGTTTCCAGTTTTTTACTATTACAAATATAGCTTCTGTTAACATTTGTGTACAGATTCTTGCTTGAACATAGATCTTCATTTCTCTGGGAAAAATGCCCAGCAATATAATTGCTGGGTTGAAGATACATTATTTTTAGTGGAGTATTTTAGCTGTTATGCTTCTATATCGTTATCTTCTCTTTTCAACACTTGAATAACTGCCATAATCTTGGTTTTGCAGTTTGCAGGGTATGAAATTGACCAGCGTGCATATGTGCATGCACGAGTGTGTGTGTGTGTGCGTGTGTTTGTGTGTCTGTGTAGTAATGTCACTCAGAGGAAGTGGATGGCTAAAGAGATTACAGTTACAAAAGGGAAGAAAGAGATAAACCTTCCAAAACATATTTTGGGAATATTTCCAGATCTAAACACTTGGTGAGTAGATGTTAATAGGAAATTTGCTATTGAATAAAATATGTGGAAGGAAAGCACTGTACTTTTCTTTCATGGATTTGAGATATTGCCTATCTTCCCTTGCTTAGGGACATGTTTACTTCTTTTACACCAGTATAAATGAGTACAATGCTTTTTAGACATATTGGAGATACCCGTCTGGGTATGTTTCCGGGGAGAAATACACCTGGGAACTGAGCAATGCTACACATCACTGAGAAGTAACACCTAATTATTACTGGTGGGGAAAGCCATACTGAATGGGTCAGCTTTTAGATAATGCTGCTGTTTCTTGTCAAGCTATCTACTTGTCATTTACGTAGCTACCGATGGATGCCTCTGTTTATCAGGCGTTTTCTGAAAGCATTATTCCTTTGGAGGACAGGGATTAGTATAGGTGTTTGAAAATACATTATCTGAAGAAATGGGCCAGAGGAGCGCTCTAACTTAGGACTCTTTTGTAGGAAGCAAAATATGTGGTAAACTGAGTCCTGTGTAACAATCTCTTGGAGACCAATAAAAGAAGATATACGTAATGACTGAAACTGGCTTCAATCTCCTCAACAACACTTAAACAAACAAAAACATTAAAAGCTCTCATCTGAAGTCTGAGAATTTATCCTGTTCATCTGATATTTTATTCCAGTTTTATTCTTTTTAAGGAATTCTATCATGTAATCTTTCAGTTGAAAGTTGTATTTTAATCTTCCTAGATAAAAGCTGTGCAAGATATTAATTAAATATGTCAGTCACTCAGGACATCAAAATTATCATTTTTAAGAAAGACAAAACAGTCACTTTCTTAAATTTTTGCTGAAGTTTAATATAAGCATATATAATATATTCCTTTAGTGGATACATTAAACGAATACAATGATGAAACGTTGTGGGAGAATTTATCAGATTACTTGGTTAATAGAAATAATTGTCCTTTACCCTGAAAACTCTTGGTATAAATAAAACTCATATACTCTTTGGTATAAGAATACTATTTACTTCAGAAGTATACTTCTGGACATGGTATCACTGGCATATTTAGATATTTTGAAAACTATTTTACATAAGCAATTGCCACTTCAACATAGAATTTTTCTAAAAAGTTGGTATTTTAAAAATCCACTACATTTTAAAGAAATGGTTCAATACAATTTAAAAACACATTTTAGAAAGAATGTGCTCAACATTTAGTCTTAAAAGAGTTTTAATTCAACTCTCCCTTCCCTGACAATTCTTTAAAGGAGTAGGTTACATATGTCTCCCAATACAGTGTATATTACTCAGAGCAGTCTCATGACCACATACTCATGATACACACTCATATCACATCTCATGATACTCTAATGAGTACATACTGTGTTGTGCATAATTCTCTCCCTGACAGTTATGACTTTAATATTTTACATTCAAGAAAGTATGTAGTGATTTTGACTGCAGATAACAAGGCAATTATTAGCAAAAACACTATATTGAATTTTAGTGTTAAAATTATCATTAATAATAAATAGTTTATAACACATCGCAGAGTTGATCATGACTTGCTTGTATCATAACATAGCAGATGAAAAATACTATTTAAAAAAAAATATTGACACATATACACATATAGATAATTGTGGTGAATATGAAAGAGCTTGCCTTAGATCTAAATATGCACTGGGCAAAATTTGTTACAAGCTCCTTGCCAAACTTTTAAGTTATGTATTTATGTTTCCACAATTGTATTTTTAAATTATAAGTTAAGAGGGATTACACATAAAATAGGTGCATTTTTTCAGTGTTAACATTAGAGAGGATAATTGGGGAAGAAATGTTTCATTGCATTGAGAAGTTTACTTTATAGAGTAAAATATATACTTCCTTTATCAGGCACAGAAATTCAAAAATTAAAAAAAGATGGATTTACGAACAGAAGTATTCAAAATTGGATACAAGGCCCATAGCTGTACTTTACACTAGATACCCTGATACTCTACATAGTACAAATTCTCCCTCCTCTATGAAGCTTTTCTCCTCCCATCTTCTATGACCATTTCCTCCTTTGAGCTCCTACACATCTTAACATCTGTGTCATGTATTAGATAATTAATCTTCTACTGATTTATAATATCTCATATTATTATTATCAACTATTATATATTCTTTCTTTTCTTTTTTGTTTACTAAATCTCATTTCCCTTAGGTAGTCCATAAACCCCTTCAAATCAGAGGACATTTGTTATACTTCTTTGCCCATCAGTATATAATGCTAAACTATCTTGGTGTTTAATGGTTTTAAATTAGAGACAGGTGTGGCCTCATAGCAATGCCGTGCTTGTTTTTTTTCTTTTTTCTTTTTTTTAGGATTTCAACCTCATGATAGCTGCATGGTGTACAAGTAAAAGACATTGCCTCAATGGTCTTTTAGTAATTTGGTGGTGAGGTGTTGAGGGAGGGGAAATGCTCTATAGTTCTATGATTAGGTCTCAGTCTTTTGGTGAGGGTATGTCTCTGGACTTTAAATTTCACAAAAGTTTCTCAGGTTTTTTTTTTCTCTCCCATTATGTGGGACAGGACCGATAGAGTGGGTTGGAGATGGGTATTTCCCTTGTCCCACATAGAAGGCTAGAGCCAGCTTCAGTTAATTATTTCCCTTCTTTGCTTCAGTTAGGCTCTGATAATACCCAGGTGATTATGTTTCAGTTAACTAGTTTCTTCTGTAGGCAGGTTTGTTAAGAAGACTAGATCACCCTGAGGTATTTCAAAATGGTTCCTATTCCCTTCCTGCTGCCAGAGGCAGGAGGGGATTTTTCTCAGGTATTTACTGTGAGAAATTGGTCAAGTTCCTGGGGGCAAATCTCATAATATTGTGGGGCCCCCTATGACTGAGTTCCCCTGGAGTTTTAGCTCTCAAAGTTGTCCACACTGAGCCTCCAGCAACTCATCAATTTCAGTTCAAGATTTCCTTCCCCAGCACTGGTTTCCTGGGCGGTTTCTACTTGTGAATCTGTGCTCAGGTAAGTTAAGATTCTTATTTGCTCATTTCTCCAATCTTGGAAGCAGTAATTTCTCCTGAGTTCTCCCCTTTCTCATGGATATAAGAAGAGTTACTGATTTTTCAGTATGTTCAGCTTTTTACTAACAAGAATGCAGTGGCAACTTCCAAACTGCTTGTATGCAGAAATGGAAACCAGAAGTCTAGGGTTTCTTTTTGAGGTGATGAAAATGGTCTAAAATTGACTCTAATAATGGCGTACACATCTGTGAATATAGTAAAAACTGTTGAATTTAATCACATTACATGGGTTAATTTTATGGCATGTTAACTATACCTCAATAATGATATTTTTAAATGGACAGTATAAATGTATCTTTGTTTGAAACTCCTTTATTTACCCTATGGGACTTGAAAAGCAACTGTAAGAAGCAATAATAATAAATCTTTTGATGGAATCACAATGCATAAAAATATAATTTGTGACATAACAGAGTAGAGGAGGATAGAACAGAAGTATATAAAATGAAAGTTTTTGTATAGTATTGAAATTTAGTTGTTATTAACATGAACTAGAATATTGTCAATTAAGATATCAATCCTCAGTGCAGCCACTTAAAAAGAAACTCAAAATATATATTAAAACAAACAAGACACTTAATATGGCACTTTATAAGATCTATTTAACACAAAAGGCAGTAATGGAGGGACGGTGGAACAAAAAAGACATAAGCTATGTGGAAAAGACAAATTATATAAAGTAGTAAAACAATTCATTGTTGCATTTGTAACATATATAAATTATGTATAACAATAATAGCACAGAAAAGGGAGGCAAGAGGGAACAGAGCTATAAAGGAATGACAATTATACATTTCACTGTAATTAAATTAGCATAAAACAGAAGTAGATTTTGGCAAAATAAATTGTATATTGTGAGCCCTGGAGCAAACACTAAGATATTAAGTAAAATACATATAATGAAAAACAACCTTAAAGGAATGATTGTTGCCCTAGATATATTCACTTAAGGCAAAATAATATATTAAAGGAGAAAAAGAAAAAATATGAGACATGTAATAAAACAAAATGTAACATGGCAGATATGTATAGGTATATCAAAATTGTTGTCGCAGTTGGAAAACAACTTTACCAACTAATGTACAGTGTTTATGTACAGTTTCTTTTGCCTTTAACTTACATACCTCATAGATTTCCAAAGTTACTTATGTCTGCATTTTCCTGAAATCCCTTAGAGAGACTGATATTTTTTTGTGCATTCCATCCTGCACTCATTAAAAGCCCCTCTTTGTATTTTCAAGTTCCATGAATTTTGAAAAATTCAAAATAGTGTGTATCCATCATTATGGTATTATACAGAATAATTTTATTGCCCTAAAAATCCCCTGTGCTTCATCTGTTCCATCCTCTCCCTCTCCCCCTCTGGTACCTCTGGCAACTACTTATCCTTTCACTATCTTATAGTTTTACCTTTTCTAGAATGTCATATAATTGGAATAATATATTATTCAGCATTTTCTGACAGTCTTATTTCACTGAGAAATATAAATTTAAGCTTTCTCTATATAATTTTTGTACATTTATTGCTCATATGTGTATTGTTTATCACAGAATAATATTGTCATATGGATTAATAGAGCTTGTTTATCCATTCACCCATTGAAGAGCACCTGGGTTTCTTCCAGCTCTTGGTGATTATGAAAAAAGTTGCTATAAGCATTTACATGCTGTCTTTCTTTGGACATAGATTTCAAATCAGTTGAATAAATACCTAAGAGTATGATTAGTAGGTTGTACAGTAAGAATCGGCTTCAAAAACTGCAAGACATTCTTCCAAAATTGTTGTGCCATTTTACAAATGAATGAGAGTTCTTTTTGCTTTGCATTCTTGCCAGCAGTTGATATTGTCAATATTTGGAATTTAGCCATTCTAATAGATATATAGTGGTATCTTATTTTTATTTTGCATTTTCCTAATGACAAATAATGTTGAACATATTTTCATATACTTATTTTACATATGTATATTTTCTTTGGTGATGAGACTTTTCAGATCTTTTGCTCATTTAAAACTGGATTTTTGGTTGAGTTTTAAGAGTTATTTGTATATTTTGGATATGAGTCCTTTATCAGATATGTCTTTGTTTTTGTTTGCAGATATTTTCCTTCAGTCTTGTCTTTTAATTATCTTAATATTTTGTGGAGCAGAAGCTTTTCATAAAGTCCAACTTACTTTTTTTTCATGGATCATGCTTTTGGTTTTGAATGTTTAAAAAATCATTGCCAAACCTAAGATAATAAAGATATTTTCCTGTATTTTCTTCTAGAAATTAAAAAAGAAGTGTTTTGCATTTAGGCCTATGGTCAGTAATTTTGAGTTACTATTGTGAAAATTGTAGATGTATGTCTACATTCTTTTTCTCTTTTTGCATATAATAGTACAATATTTCCAGCATCTTTGAAAAGAATATCCTGTTTCCACTAAATTGCCTTTGCTTCTTTGACAAATATTAGTTGACTGTACTTGGGTTGGTATATCTCTAGATCTTCATTCTGTTTCATTTAACTATGTGTCCATTCTCTTGCTAATACCATTCTGTGTTATTTTTGTAGCTTTATAGTAACTTTTGAAGTCGAATTGACCCCTCTGACTGTCCTTGTCTACTTTAGTTTTTGTTGTCTTTTGCCTTTTTGTAAAAACTTGATAATCAGTTTATAGATAATTACAAAACAGCATGCTGAGATTTTAATTGAGATTGCCTTTGAATACATACATTAAAATGGAAAGATTTTACTTCTTACAGGTACTGTTTTCCAGTACATGTGTACAGAATATTCCTTGATTTATTTATATCTTATTTTGTTTCTTTTATCACTTTAGTATTTTTCTAAAAATAGATGCACATATCTTATTATTTTTATACTTGAGTATTTCATTTTAGGTGCAATGTTGTGTCTTTATTTTCAAATTCCAATTGTTTATTACTGATGTACAGGAAAGCAATTGAATTTTGTACAATAACCTTGTATATTGCAAATTTGTTACAATCACTTAGTTTCAGGAGTTTCTTGTTGTTGTTGTTGATACTTTAAGATTTATCTATATACAATCACATAATCTGTGAACACACAGTTTTATTTCAAATCTGTTTATCTTTTCTTTTCTTATCTAAGCTGCATAGCCTAACACTTACAGTATGGTGTAGAAAAAGAGTGGTAAGAGGAGACATACTTGCCTGTTCTTGATCTTAATTGTAAAACAATTAAGTATAGTGTTAGCTATGCTTTTTTTGTAGGTGTTCTCTGTCAGTTTGAGGAAGTTTCCCTTTCTTGTTGGCTGAGAGTTTTTATCATGAATGGGTATTGGAATTTGTCAAATATTTTTTAAACGATCTATTGATAAGTTTGGGCCATTTTTCTTCTTTAGCCTAATGATGTGATAGATTAATTTATTTTCAAATGTTGAATAAGCCTTGTACATGTGAAATAAATCCTACTTGGTAATGGTGTATAATTTTTAAATATATTTTTGGATTTGATTTATTAATATTTTGTCAAGGATTTTTGCATATGTTCATAAGAGATACAGGCAGTAGTATTCCACTCTTATAATATCTTTATCTGATGTTGGTATTAGGATAATGCTGGCCTCACAGAATGAGTTTCCAAATATTCCCTCCAATTCTACTCTCTGAAAGAGATTTTAAAGAATTGGTTACCTATTTTCCTTAAACATTTGTGAGAATACACCAGTGAAACTATCTGGAACTAATGGTTTCTTTTTAGCACGGCATTAATTATTTGTGTTTGTTTTTTACTATTGTAAGAAAACTTGACATGAGATCTACACTTATAAGAAATTTTATGTGTACAATACAGTATTGTTAAGTATAGGCATGATAATGCAGTAGATCTCTAAAACTTAATCATTTTCATAACTGAAACTTTCTACCCATTGAATAACAACTCCCTATTCCTTTCTCCAACCCTGGGTAACCATCATTCTACTCTCTGCTCTAATGTGTTTGACTATTTTATATACCTCATATAAGTGAAATCATGGAGCATTTGTCCTTTTGTGAGTAGCTTGTTTCACTTAATATAATATCCTCCACATTAACCCATGTTGTCATATATGGTAGTATTTCTCTTTTCTACAGCTGAATAATAGTCTCTTGTACGTGTATGCCACATTTTCTTTATCCAGTCATTCATTGATAGGCATTTAGGCTGTTTCTACATCTTGGCTCTTGTGAACAATGCTGCAGTGAACATGGGAGGGAAGATATCTCTTAAGATTCATATTTCAATTCTTTTGGATAAATAACCAACATGGAAATGCTGGATCATATGGGAGTTATATTTTTCATATTTTGAGGAACCTCCATAGTGTTTTCCATAACAACTGCAAAATTTTACATTCCTGCCAATAGTGTTCAAGGGATCCAACTTCTCCACATTCTCAACAACATTTGTCATCTTTTATTTTTTAATAATAGCCACATAAGAGATGTGAGGTGAAACCTCAGTGTGGTTTTGATTTTCATTTCCCTGATGATTAATGATATGTAGCATCGTTTCATATACCTATTGCCCATTTATATGTCTTCTTTGGAGAAATGTCTATTCAAGACCTTTGCCCATTTTTTAAATTGGGTTATTGTTTTTGTTTTTTCTTTGCTTTTTTTTTTTTACTATAGAGTTGGAATTCCCTGTATATTTTGGATATTAACCCCTTATCAGACACATGGTTTGCTAATGTTTTCTCCCATTACATAGGTTGCCTTTTTACTCTGTTGTTTCCTTTGCTGTGTACAAACTTTTCAGTTTGATGTAATGCCACTTGTTTATTTTTGCTATTGTTTCCTGTGCTGTTGGTGTGGTATTCATGAAATCACCTCCAAGACAAATGCCATGAAGTTTTCTCCTATGTTTTGCTCAGGAATTTTACAATTTCAGGGTATTACATTCAAGTTGTTTAATCCACTTTTGAGCTGATTTTTGCATATGGTGTAAGATAGTGCTCCAATTTCATTCTACTGCATGTGGATATCCAGTTTCACAACACCATTTCTTGAAGGGACTATCCTTTCTCTATATTGTAAGCACCCTTGTTGAAGATCAATTGACTGTATATGCATGGAATTATTTTGAGGCTCTTTATTTGTTTCATTGATCTAAATGTCTCTCTTTATGCCAGGACCATACTGTTTCAATTATGTGGCTTTGTAATATATTCTGAAAGTAAGAAGCATCATGCCTGTAGCTTTGTTCTAATTTCTCAAGATTATTTTCCATATTCAGGGTCTTTTTGGTTCTATATGAATTTTAGTACTTTTAAAAAATATTCCTGTGAAATGTGCCATTGGGATTTTGATAGGGATTGCATTGAAACTGTAGATAAATTTGGGTAGAATGGGCATTTTAATAGTATGTTTTCCAATAGATGAGCACAGGATTCCTCTCCAAATTTGTCTGTCTTCATTTTCTTTCATCAATGTTATGAGTTTTCAACATACAAATCTTTCACTTCTTAAATTATTCCTACATATTATTTTAATGCTATTGTTAATGGGATTGTTTTCTTAATTTCCTTTTCATTTTGTTTGTTTTAGTGTCTAGTAATGCAAACCATTTTTAAATGTTGGTTTTGTATCCTGCAACTACACTGAATTCTTTTATTAGTCCTAACAATTTTTGTGTGTGGAATCTTTAGGGTTTTATAGATATAAGATCATGTCATCTGTAAACAAATAATTTTACTCTTTCCTCTGATTTAGATGCCTTTCACTTTTTATTTGAAGGATTGCTTTTTGGGCATTTAGTTGTCCAAAGTATTCTGAATTTAAAAAAATGTGATGAGTAGTGAAACTTCCTCTTTCATATCTGATATTATCAATTTGTGTCTTCTTTCATTTTATCTTAGTTAGCCTGGCTGGAGTTTTATCAATTTTGTGGTTCTTTTCCAAAATCCAGCTTTTGGATTTGATTATTTTCTCTCCCTCTCCCTCCCTCCTGTTTTCAATTTCATTGACTACTTCTGTAGTAGTGTTTCTTTTCTTCTTGCTTTCCAATTAAATTGTTCTTCTTTTTCAAGTTTCCTAAATTGGAAACTTACAGTATTAATTTTAATCTCTCTTCTCTTCTAAAATATTAATGTTAAAAATATCCCTGTAGCTCTTGCTCCCACTTCTTCTCACAAATTTTGATGTGTTGTAATTTCATTTTTATTATTTCCAACATAATTTAAAATTTTCTCTTGATACATCTTCTTGATACTTATTTAGGAATGTGTTATTTAATCTCAAAAAGTTTTTGGATTTTCTGTCTATCTTTTTGCCAATGATTTTTAGTTTAATTCCATTGTCATCTGGGAACATAATTGTTGGATTTCTATTTTTTTTTTTTTTGATTATGGTGCATTGTAATGCTCAGAATGTGGTCTATCTTGGTATATGTTACATGTAAATGTGAAAAGAATGTATATTCTGCTGAAGGTGGGTGTAGTATTTATACATGTTGATTAGAACAAGAAGACTGATTGTGCTATTCTGATCAATTATATCCTTTCTGATTTTTCTACTCCCTGATCTATCAGTGAGGATGTTGAGGTCTCCAGATACAATAGTGGGTTAGTCTATTTCTCCTTGCAGTCTATCACTTTTTGCCTCTCATATTTTGACAATGTGCTGTTAGTCACATACACATTAATAATTATTAAGTCTTCTTGAAAAATTGATCCCTTTATCATAAAGTAATGGCCCTCTTTACACCTGATAGTTACCCTTACTCTGATATCTGCTTTGCCTGATATTCATGTAGCTATTTTAGCTTTCTTATTTTTAGCATAGTATATATGTTTTACACTCCTTTACTTTTAACTATGTTTTTATATTTAAAATATTTTGTGTAGGCAATATATAGTTGGGTCATTTTTTAAAATCCACTATGATAATCTCTATTTTTCAATTGGAATATTTAGACCATTCACATTTAGGGTAATTATTGATATAGATGAATTAACATCTACTTTGTTTGTAACTATTTTCTATTTGTTGAGCTTGTTCCTTGATTTTTTTCTTCCCCTTATCTTCTGTCTTCTTTTATTTTAATGGAGCATTTTACTTAATCCCACTTTCTTTCTTCTCTTAGCATATCACTTCTTAAAAACTAGTTGTTGGCCCTGTGCTTCCAGTATCTATTTACAGCTAATCTAAATCTATTTTCAGTAAACACTATAACATTTCATTGATAGTGGAGTTACTTTATGACAGAATATTCCCAGTTACTCCCTCCTATCCTTTATAAAATTGCTGTTATTCATTTCACTTATCCTTATTTCACTTATTCTGTAACCACAGGTACATTGTTAGCATTCTGAATAGTTTTCTAGTAAATTAATAATAATATAAAAATGAAATATTTTATTTCATTTTTTTCCTTTTATGGTATCTTCCTTTTTTAATGTAGATCCAGATTTCTGCTCTATAACATTGACTCTCTGCCTGAGGAAATTCTCTCAACATTTCTTGCAGGGAAAGTCTGCTAGTAATTAACTTATTGTATTTGTTTTCTTATAAAGTTTTTTTTTCTCCTTCACTTTTGAAGGATAATGTTGCTCGATAAATATTTCTAGGGTGATGTTTTTTTCTCTCAACAGTTTATTGAGAGTTTCTAATGTGAAGTCCATTGTAATATTTATACCTGTGCTTCTGTGGCTAAAGATTTTTTTCCTCCCCACTGACATTTTTCTTTGTCTCTTTCTTTTTTTCTTTGTCTTCAGTTTTTTGCAGTTTGAATAGATATGTCTATTTGTTGATATTTTCATATCTATCCTGATTAACATTTTTGAGCTTCCTGGATCTGTGTCCTGTTTATAATTAATTTTGGAAATTCTTGACCATTATTACTTCAAATATTTTTTCTGCTGCATTCTCTTTCTTTTCCTTCTGGCATTCCCATTAATATATGTTAGAACCTTTGAAGTTGTCTACATTTCTTGGATATTCTATTCTGTATTTCATTCTTTTTATTTTTCCCCTTTTCATTTCAGTTTGGGTAATTTCTATTGGCATATATTCAAACTCACTCTTTGCCTTGTTGTGTTCAGGCTACTGATGAACCTATGAAAGGCATTCTTCATTTCTGTCTATAGTATTTCTTTATTTCTAGCATTTCTCCTAGAGTTTCCATCTTTCTGCTTAGATACCCATCTTTTATTGTATGTTGTCTATTTTCTCCACTAAAGTTTGTAATATTTCAATTAGTTACTTAAATTTCTTATCTAAAAATTCTAAAATGTATATCATATCTGAGTTTGGTTCTGATACTTTGTGTCTTCAGACTGTGTGTGTGTGTGTGTGTGTGTGTGTGTCTGTCTGTCTGTCTGTCTGCCTTTTAGCACATTTTGTAATTCTTTTGTTGAACATAGGACATTATATATCAGGTAATAGGAACAAAAGTACACAAGATTTTAAGTATAAATTTTTTTGGCAATCTGCCTCGGAATTGGGCTGTGTTTAGAGTTTTCTGTATCTCTAGTTAATATGCCACCCCACTGCCTTCTGACCTCCATGGTTTCTGATGAAAAATTACCTGTTAATCTGATTGAAGATCTCTTTTACATGATGAGTATTTTTCTTTGTTTTCAAAATTTTCTTTTTGTCTTTGATTTCAATAATTTGGTTATGGTGTAATCAGGGGTGCACATATTTGAGTTTTTCCTAGTTTGAGATTGTTGAGATTCTTGAATGTGTAGATTAATATTTTCATCAAATTTGGGAAATTATCATCATTATTTATTCAAGTATATTTTTATGCTCCTTTGTCTCTTCTTTTTAACTTGATTTCCCATTATGTGAATTTTGGCGCCTGACAGATCTCTGAGGCTCTGTTTGTTTGATTTTTTCATTTTTTATTTTTTCTGTTCTTCCAACTGGATAATCTCAAATGACCTGTCTTCAAGTTTATTCTTTCTTTTTTACGCTATTCAAATTTGATGTTGAATTCCTCTACTACATTTTCCACTTAATTTATTGTACTTCTGAACTCTAGAATTTTATTATATTTTATAATTTCAATCTGTTACTTGATATTCTCTATTTGATCAGACATTGTCATCATACCTTCCTGTACTTCTTCAAGCGTGGTTTCCTTTAGTTCTTTGAATATTTTTATAATGACTGTTTTGAAATCTTTGTCTGTTCAGTCTAACATCTGGTACCTCTCAAAGGCAATTTTTTGCCTCCTTTTTTCCCTGAAAAAAAAAGGAGAAAAATCTGGGTCAGATTTTTCTGATTATTTTCATATCTTACCAGTTTTTGTGAATTTCAATATTTTGGTAATATAGCTGCTCCGTGTACTGAATCTCATTCCCTCTGTTCTGGTCTCATTACTATTGTTGCATCCTTGTTATTTGTTTATTATTTTGATGGGTCATTTTAGTGAAGTCTATTGCCCAGCAATAGGCACTGTCTGACATTGCTCCATAGAGAACACAGATTATCAGCATCTGTACAATCACTGTAAGATACCAGAAATTTTTAGCAGGGATGTCTTTGTCCCTTTTCCTTATATCTTCATTAAGCTGCCTTATACTTTTGTTATCACACCCAGCTGCTAGGCTCTACTAATTGCCAGATAATTGCTCCATTTTTTTTTTTTTTTTTTTTTTTACAGTGCCATAGGGTATATGTTGGAATAAACAGGGTATAAAATTCTTGATTGTTTGGTTTAATTATATTTGGGTAGGGATAGTTTTGTGGTCATGCTTAGTGGTTTATTTTGACCCCAGGAGAGCTCTTCTTAGCTATTTCTTGGTTCTCTGCTAAACTAGCTGGTCTACAGTTTAACTTGTTTTTCTCACAGAACCATCAAACTCTTCCTAATTACTTACAACCAAAATTTCCTTTGTTTTAGAGAATGCCTTTAAACTGGGATTTTCCAACATCATGTTTCAAATAGAATCTGTTCCTTTGGGTACATATTCAGAACTCTCTGTGCAAAAACTCCAAGCCACTATTCCAGGTATTGGAGAGGGGCCATAAACTCTGGTCATCTCAGCTCACCATTCTGGGGACAGAATCTCTGCTCTGTTAGCAAACTGGGTTTAGGGCAATATGGACCCTGGTATTCTCAACCTGCCACAATATGAGTGGTGGCTGTGTGGAGAAAGAGAGCCCTGACCTTTTGGCCAAACTCACCATGAATTTTGCCTTAGAACTTACAGGTGTAGTGGGTGAGAAGCTCTGGAAGACACTGGTGGTCTGCCTCTCCCAGTGAGGGCCAGTATTCCTTGATTAAGAGCTGAAGGGATTAGGGAGGCCTGTCTTCCAAGCCACATGTTTCTAGAATGGAGATTCCCTCATGATGAGCTGGGGAAGACAACAGAGAAGATCATGGCTGAAGTGCCACAGATTTTTCACTCTTCTTATCTAGATTTAGTAGATTTTTTTAGCAAATATTTCTCCCTTTGCTGTATACCATTGGTATAAGTTCCTGAGATTATTGATGATTGTGTTTTAAGATAATTTCACCAGTTATTGTTGTTTCACTGAGGAGTGGGTCTGTGGGTCTCTTCACACTGCTATTCTGGAAGTGCTGCCTTTCAGAATTTCCTTAATATTGAATTAAATTTTCTTAATAGTTAAAGGAGCTATTCATATTATCTATTTCCTATTTTATGAGATGATGTAGTTTGTAAATTTTGAGGAATAGGTCCATTTCATCTAAGTTTTCAAATATATGTGTGTGGAGTTGTTTTTAATATACACTTATTATACTTTTGATGTACCTGTGGTCCTATCCCCTATTCAATCTTGATACTGGTAATTCATATATCTTTCTTTTTTTCTCAGTCTTGCTAGAGGATTGTCAGTTTTATTGATCTTTTTAAACAAATAAGTTTTTATTTATATTTTCTATTGTCTCAGAATTTTAAATTTCATTGATTTCTTTTATCTTTATTATTTTCTTCCTCCTTCTTGGTTTGTGTTTATCTTTTGTTCTTTTTCTAGGTTATGGAGTGGGAGTTTATTGATTAGAGTATTTTCTCTTTTCTAATGTATGTTTTATTTCTACAGTTTCTTTGCTCAGTACTGCTTTAAGTGTGTCCATTGAATTTTCATATATTGTATTTTCATTTTTATTGAGTTCAATGTATTTTTCTATTTTCTTTGAAACTTCCAGTGCCCCACGGATTGTTTAGAAGATTGTTGTTTAATATTCACTTGTGCGGAGATTTTTCTGTTATCTTCCTCTTACTGATTTCAAGTTTGATTCTATTCTGGTCAGCAAACACACTCTGTTTGATTTCAATTCTTACCAATTTCTTTAGGATCATTTTATGCCAACTATATTGTTAATTTTGGTTTATGTTCTATGGGCACTTGAAAAGAATATACATTCGGCTGGCTTGGGTTGAAGTGTTCTATACATGTCAACTAAATCCTATTGTTTGATGGTGTTGTTGATTTCTTCTACATCCTTGCTGACTTTATGTCTAATTGGTCTATCAGTTGCTGAGAGAGGAGTGATAAATCTCCAAAAATAACTGTGGGTTTCTCTCTTTATCCATTCAGTTCTGTTGGTTTGGCTTCACACAATTTACAGCTATGTTGTTTATTGCTTATACATTTAAAATTCCTATGTCTTCTTGGTAGATTTATGCTTTTAGTATTATATAATGCACCTCTCTCTCTGGTAATTTTTTTCTCTGAAGTCTATTTATTTGTTATTAATATAGCCAGTCCAATTTTCTTTGATTAATATTTGAATGATATATCTTTCCCCATCCTTTTCCTTTTAACCTGCTTATGTTGCTTTATGTGAATTGCATTTTTTTGTAAACAGCATATAGTTGGGTTATATTTTTTAATCCTCTTTGCTAATCACAGGGCTTTAATTGATGTATTTATACCATTTACACTTAATGTAATCATTGATATATTAGGGTTTACGTCTGCATTTTACTTTTTGTTTTCTGTTTTCTCTGTTTTATTTGTGTTTTCTGTTCCCTGCCTTCCTGTGGGTTATTGGACATCTTATAGAATTTCATTTTGATTCATCTATAGTGTTTTTAGTGTATGTTTTGGTGTATCTCTTTAGTGGTTGCTCTAAGTATTTTATTATATGTACATAACTTATCATTCTTTACTGGTGTCCAAACTTTACCTCTGTTAACCCCTCTTTGTTCTCCCCCAAGTATAATACCGTCACATTAGATATTTCCTTTATAGACATTTAGAACCGCATCAGACAGTGCTGTAAATTTTCCTTCACTTGTCAAACACAATTTAGAAAACTCAAGAGGAAGATAGACTAACATATTTCCCTATAACATTGTGCATTATGTTCTTTTTTTCCTTTTTGATATTCCAGGCTTCCTTCTTTAATCATTTTCTTTTTGTATAGAGAACTATCTTTAGCAATTCTATTTGGGTATATCTTCTGGGGACAAATTCTTAGTTTTCCTTCATCTGGGAATATCTTGATTTTTTGTAAAGTCCTTAAAGATATTTTTGCTGGACATAGGAATCCTGGTAAATAGTCATCTTTCAGCACTTTAAAAATGCTATTCCATTTCCTTCTGGTCTCTATGGTTAATATGAGAAATCCACCATAATTAACATGGTATTTTTCCCCCTATAGGTAAAATGTCTTTTTTTCTTCCTTGGTCTCCTGGTTTATTGCTTTTAATTTACTTTGCAGAAATTTGACCAAGATGTGTCTTGGTGTGGAATTATTTGGGCTTATTTTGTTTGGAGTACTCTTAGTTTCTTGGGTCAGTAGGTTAATTTCTTTTGCCAAATTTTGGAAGTTTTCAGCAATTATCAGGTACTTTCTCTCTCTTTTTTTTTTTTTTCTTTTCTTTTATTGAAACTCCAATGATGTGAATGTCAGGTATTTTTTTATAGTCTCTCAGGGGTTCTTGAAGCCCTGTTCTTTTTCTTTTTTTCAGTCCATTTTCTCTCCATTGTTCACATTGGATAATTTCCTTTGTTCTGTTTTCAAATTTATTCTTTCCTCTGTCTCCTCCATTCTGCTGTTGAGCTCATCATTTGTCTTTGTTGTTAACCTTATTCCTTGTTTTTATGGAGGGAGCATTTTTAATTTTTTCCATTTTAAAATTTACATTTGGTTCTTATTTTTATCTTCTACTTCTTGACTGAGACTTTTTCTTATTTGAGATTTTATATTTTTTCATATTTTTAAATGAGGTGAAATTTCTCATTGAAGCAATTTTATGATAGCTGCTTTAAAATCTTTGTCAGATAATTCTAACATCACTGACATCTCAGTATTGGCGCCTATCAATTATCTTTTTCCTGAAATTTAAGATTATTTTGGATCTTGATATTACAAGTGATTTTTAATTAAAACTTGAACATTTTGAGTACTATATTATGAGACTCTCAGTCTTATTTAAACCTTCTCTCTTAGCTGTCTTCTGACATTGCTCTGGTAAGGAGTTGGTCATTACCTCACTACTACTGGGATGTAGTAGAAGTTTAGGTTCCCTAGTTGGCTTCCATTGACACCAAAGGGTGTCTCCTTATTACTGCTGGGTGGAGACTGGAGTTCTGGCTCCCCATTAGTCCTCTACTGTTAGTTCTCTGACTTGGAGGAGTAGCAGAGTCTCATTACCTCCTCACATGTTCTCTACTCAATACTCATAGAGGGGAGAAAATATTTGCCCTCATTATTTCTGGGCAAAAGTGAAAGTCCTGACTCCCTGCTAGGCCTCCTGTAATATCACTCTAATGGAGAGAGGTAAAATAACTCATTAGTACTGGCAAGGGTGGAAGTCCCAGATATCCAACTGAACTTTGCTGGTTTGTAGTTGGGGTAAGTGTGTGTGTGTGCATGCAGCAGGTGGGATGGGATGGGGTAGGATAAGGTGGGTGTTTGCTGGAGTAGAGCAGTTATTGTCTAAAACATTTGTTTCTAGGCTCCTGTTTTCCTAGTCCTTTGGCTATGGAGAGGAGGCTTTTATGGGGCATTTTTTTTCCTGTGCTTATTGGCATACCCAATTTACAGCTTCTTTAGGTCTCAATCTAGAATATGAGAAGCAAAAAGAAAAATCAAGGAAACCACTACTGTCTTTCCTTGGGTCCCATGTTTCTAGCCAATCTATCTTTTCTGTCTGTCTTTCAGAAGTTGTCTTATGTGTGTTTTATATATAATATTTTGGTTTATAGAGTTAATTCATGGAAAGAATAGAGGAAAAGACATCTATCCCATCTTCTCTGAAGTGGAAGACTGGCAATACATTTTTAAAAAAACAGGATTTCATATGTTTGGGGCACTATGGAATTAGATTTAATATGAGAACTTCCATACAACAAAAAGTGGAATAAAAGCAGAAAAGGTCATTTAATAATTGCAACTGACCACAAGACAAAATATAAGACCAACTCTTTGAATAAATTCAGTCTTTTTTTTTTTTTTACTATTTTGGTTTTGAACTATTAAACCTGTGCAAAGACCATACAGTAGACACTATTGTGTGTATGTGCATATGTGTGTGTGTGTACATATTGGAATTATTAAAATTGAACTGTATGTGCTTATGTGCTTGACAAAGAAAGAAGAAAAAATTTAAAAACCTATAATAATATATTTCAAATGGTTCAAGTGATTATATCCAAAACTGTTACTTTTTTCACACTGAGTATTATTCTACCACAAAAGTACTTTTTTATTTCCCCAAGTTGCATACAAATTACTTCATCTGGTCCTTAACTAAAGAAACAACAATTGATTCCAGCACTAATGGAAGAAATGGTTTTAGTTAGACTTGTAAGAGCAAGAATGCCAGTCTCCATTGTGATGCATTCTTAAGCAAATTTCAGGGTTAATTTTGATTATAAATAATTTTTACTCGGTTTCCTCATTTTGAAATCTAGCTAATGCTTATCTGAATCACGATTTTAATAGTACTATAATTGTTTAATTTTTTGTCTTACACTATGCTCTTCGTATTTATGGAAAATGAATTATCTGCTATACATGCAACTAGGAACTGGAAAGTACTGTTGTGTTTTAAGAGTTCCCATGCTCCTGTAGCTTTCCAAAAGTACTTTTATTTTATTTTCACATTCATAAAGAAACTTACCTTAGAGGGCCACTCAGTAATTGTATTATATATACATGTATAGACGTATGCATGTACACACACACACACCAAGAAATAGCATAGCTGATAATAGAAGGAGAAACAGAATAGTAGAAATTACATTGGTATAATATCGTTTATCCTAGAGCCAAATAATTTTTAAGGTCTCAGTGCTCCTTCAGCGTGTCACTATACAAAAGCATAGTAATATTGTTAATGTCAATGATGTAACCTTCAGTCACTGAGAGATATTTAAACAAGTTCGGCATACTTTTAAAGACGTGAAAGTAATATAAATACAGTTAATTCTATGCCAAATAGTTATTTTGTATGTTTTTTTGGTACTCCATCTTATTTTAAAAAAGATTATAAGTAACTAATAATAGTACATAAAATTTAAGACACTGTAAGTTAAAGTAAGAAAAAATTACTTTGAAAACTATAGCTGGTAATAAACTAAATTTAGAAACTAACTTTATGTGCCAAGTATAATGACTGCCACTCTTTATTTATCTATTTGTTCATCTGTCCACCTATCTATTTATTTATTTACATATTTATTTATATTCTTACTTGTTTAATTTTGTTTTGTAATTTTTTTGTTTTGGATTTCAAAAGGATAAATTTTAAGGTCAAGTGAAGTTATTTGGTACATTTTTAAGATAATAAATTGTTAGTTACTTGATTATACTAGATGAAACATTGATTAGTGCACTTAGATTTGAGGCTTCAGTAGAGCATAGAAAATAATTAAACATCTATATGTATATTGCTCAACATTGTGCATATATGTGGAATTACTGGAATTTCATGTATACTTACTAATGCAAAACTATTAATTTCAAAGAGACAGTCCTCTTAATATAGCTTACTTTTGAAATAAAATAGAATTTTCTCTCTGTCCTACAAATGTACCCCAATTACTATAATGCAAAAAAGTTTATAAATGAATGGATAGTACTATTTATTTTAAACTGAATCTGAAATTTCCCTATCACATAATGATACTTAATTTCTCTTATCCACTTTAAAATGATTATATTTCTTTTTTACACTATTAATGAATCTTTATTCCTTCAAATTCTCTGTATAATTATGCTATACTCATACATAAAATAAAAATAATATCTACACTTAATTTATAATCTTTGCTGATCTTTGAAAAATGTGGTTTAATACTTAAAACTTTGCTGAATCAGGAAGAATATGTTGAGGGGAAGGCTAGTCTATGATATTTCTTGTTTGTCTTCTAAAAGATGAGCTAAGTAGCCAAAAAGTATAGAACACTCCTAAGAGTTTAGAGAACCCTAATTCATCTCTCTAGTGTACAATGAATCTCTTCTTTGAGCAGGTTTATTTCTTTTATCAAACAGGAACTCATGTAATGAATAGCTCTGGTATAACACAGTGACTGTGTTGTGACAGATGTTTCTGGGTGCAGGAGTCATCTCAGTGATGAGGGATGGAGAGACCCAGCATAATACAAGTGCACAAGACAGGCAGACTTTAAAGAGATAATTTCCATTCAACTTTGAGAATGATTTGGGCCTTTATAAAAGTACAGTATCCCTCAGTGATATAAGCTTGAAAAAAGGTTGAATAGGTGTTAAGAAATCTTTCTTAAATACATCAGCACAAGCCCTGCGTCAAGACTTCCAATCCTTCTTTTCCAGGTCTGTGAACATTTTTTCCTTGTAAATAGTTGCCTTTCTTAGCTTGTGTGCATGTGGATGTTATGATATGAAGAGAAAAAAGGGGAAAAAAAAAAGAAAACTTGGATACGGATACATTTAGCCTAATTTTGTGACATGATGTCACTTTGTCTTTGATTTCTGACTCTGCGTTGGCCTTAAGCTTCATTTCCAGTAGCTATAGTTAAGCCTCTAAACTTTTAAAAGTTCAATTCTTAAAAAAAAAAAGGAAAAAAAAGTCAGTGCTGACCTTCAGTGATTGGGGTAATGAATTCTCAGGCTTTAAAATCTCACAGGCTCTCTCACAAGAGATCAGTTTTTGACGCTTTGGTCAGGTCAGTATTACCAGAAAAAAAGATATTTCTAATGATAAATTTAGTTCAGGATATCTGCTCCCAGTACAAGCTCCAATGTGAGAGGAAAGGGCACTGTGCCTCTTCCTATTGACTCATTGACTTCTCCAGAGTCATGTACTTTCTAAAGCAGGAGAAACGTGTCAAGATGATCCATGGTCCATACTTGGCTCACTTCTAAGGTACTATTAGAAACAAGAAACTTACTCTTAGTTCAGAGACAGACAGGAACCAACAAGAATCTGAATCAAGCCCACAAAGTATTGAAAGACAACTAAGATTTGGGTCTGTAGTTTTAGAGAAAAATGGTCATTTCTGTGGCTGCCCACTTGGACAAATTGTGGCCTTTTTTAGCAGGCATGCAAAATAATACACAGAATGTATCAGTCTTTTCAAGAAAAAAGGAGAAGAAGAAAAACTGACTCATGGCTATAAAACCTTTCCTATTAGAAATTTAGCTTTATTGACTAAGTAGTACAGGAAAATCCTTTTAGGTATGTTTGCTCCAAAAAGGAAGGAAATATTTTTACAGTTGCTTACTTTCTGAAGGTCATTTAAATTGTTCAGATTATGGTAAAAATTATTTTGAAAACATTACTTAAGTTAAATATATACAACATATATATTTGAGTGAAATACTTTTTAATATGAAGCAATGATTGCAGGTGTGAAATTGGTTGCTTAATGCACTTATCTGAAGAACTTAAAACCTAAAATAATTGAGTGGTGTGGATGTACTTAAAATATGACAAAAGAATTGGTGTTCTCAGTAAATCAAGATGAGGAAATTATCTTTAAATGATAAAATAACTGATAATGTCCCACAGTCCTCAGAAAAGAAATTGCCCTACCTCAGGATCAGAGAAGGGAGTCAAATCTCCAGAAACTTGCATTCTGAACACGAAGGCCTACATTAATCAATAGCTTTGGTGGGGCCAAAAGCTCCCACGTGAGAATCCACCAAAAGCAGAATCAAATTGCTACTTATACCTGTGGAGTGTTAAATTGTGATTTATCATGTATTGTGCTAAAACCCTTTACATCTGCCAGAGAGTCTCAGAGTCATGGCTGGAGGGAGCCCCTGAATGTGTATGCTCTAGAATGTAACTTTTTCTCCCATTATACTTTACTTATTTGAGTTTGACAAGAGAAGTATGAACTTGGAAGTTAAAGTAGAGAATAATAGTGTCTCAACAATTCCCTTTGGAATAAATTATAACAGTCTGTGTCTGCATCCCATTGAAATGATATTCAGAAATAGTGGCTCTCTTTTCTTTTTGGCAATAGTGTTATCAAACCCCTATACACTAAGAGAACGAGAAAGAGGTAATAGCACACATAAGCAATCAAAAATTTCTTGAGATGTCTGAAAAATAAATTCACTTCACAAATACTGGTTTGTAAGTTAAGTGCAATAAAATATGCTAAATCCAGTTTTTCTAAAGATGGAATAAATTGAAGATGTTTCAAATGTCAATGCAATGGAGAAAATGATGAAATGCATGCATATATTATCCTTTTGATAGGAATATGGCAATCCATTTTGAACAATGTTTAATCAAAGAGAAAGTAAGAGGAGTGACATCAGCATCATGGCAACACAAGACCTCCCTTATTTTTGCCCCACTACCAACAACAAAATTTCAGCATCAATTCACAGGCCAAAGTGCTTTTGAGGGATCTGTGGGATCCAGCACCATATACCAAAGGAGCCACAGGAGTCTCACCCACCCACTCGTCAGATAACAGACAGACAAATCTTGGTCTGGGCTGTGAATGCTTCAGTGGCCCATGAACCACTCTAGCCTCCTTGTCATGATATAGGAGGCCCTGGAGGACACTGACTTAGACAGTCACTCAAAGATGAGAGAGCTTTTGTGGAAGTATCAGGTTTCCAAAGAAGTTACAGCATTCTGTGAGACCAAAAAATATGACTTTGGACACATCAGAGTGGGTAGGAGGAACAGTTTGACTTTTTGCATGTCACCCATCCCCCAAGGGAGCACAGCGTAGAGCCAAGAAAGAACTTCACTTGCCTGTAATTTATCCCACAAGGAAAAAGGGAGAGTGTGTGAGTGAACACCTGGTTTCACCAATTGTGTGGGACACTGCTAAAGGTGTTCATTTTGCTCTCACCCCATCCAGAGTACTAGATCAGAAGTTTTGTTACAGGGAAGGGGGTAGTAAGAGTCTGGGAGAGTGGCAGATAGGGATCTTGAAGGATATTAAAGGGACATGGATCCTAACTGCATGGCAGATTTCATTAAGAAGCTCGCCCATGAGCTCCTGGGAATGTCTCACCAATGGATTCCCTCAAATGTCCCACAGACACCCTCAATGATCCATATGCCTCACCATACACCGCACCTCTCATTCCTCTCTGGCCAGATCCAGGTGCACACTCTCAATGGTGGCACAAGCAGGCTTTGGCAGATGGCTGGTGAGCCTGGGCAGAAAGTTGGAAGAATCTGTTGTGTTTCAGGATCCAGAGGAGGCTTAGAATCTTAAAGATTCTGCCACAAGAATAAGCAAGAAGTGTGGAACAGATGCATCTGTAGATGGTCTGAGAAAGTTGCAGAATTTCTAGCAAGGCAGACAGAGGTATTTCTCTCCCCAAAGCAGTAAAGCCTAGAGGAGGTGACTGCTACTTCAGACATGAAGACAGCAACACAAAACTACAAGAAACATGAAAAATGAAGGAAACATGATTTCACCAAGTATCACAATAATCTTCCAGTAACTGATCTCAAAGACATGGATATCTCCAATTTACCTTTTTAGATAAAAAGTTCAAAATATCTATTTTAAATAAACTCCATGAGCTACAGAAAAACCCACAGAAAGACAATTCAGTGAAATCAGGAAAAAGAAACCCAAAATGATAAGTTTAACAGAGAGATAGAAATCATACAGAAGAACGAAACAACTTCTAAAGTGGAAGAATATAATGAATGAAATGAAAAAATAGAATAGAGGCATCAACAACAGACTTGATCAAGCAGAAAAAAGAATCAGTGAGATTGAAGACAGGAACTTTAAAATTACCCAGTCAAAAGAGAAAAAAGGAAAGGGTGAAAAAAAGTAAAGAAAACCTACACGAGCTATGGGATATCATCAAAAGGACCAATTTATGAATCATTGGAGAGCCACAAGGATAAGAAGGGGGTGGGGGGGCAGAAAGCTTATTGAAAGAAATAATGGCTAAGAATTTCCAAATTCTGGGGAAAGATTTGGGTATCCAAGTTCATGAAGTTCACAGGTTACCAAACAAAATCAAATTAAAGAGCTACTTTTAAAGGCACATTATAATAAAACTGTCAAAAGTCAAAGAGAAAGACTCTTAAATGTAGCAAGAGAATAAAACCTTATAACTTACAGGGAACCCTCATGAGGCTATCAGTAGATTTTTTAGCAGAAATGTTACAAGTCAAGAGAGAGTTGGATGATATATTCAAAGTGTTGAAAGGAAAAAAAAACCTGCCAACCAAGAATATTATATTAAGAAAAGTTATCCTTCAAAAATGAAGGGGAGATAAAGATTTTCCCAGACAAACAAAACTTGAGGGAACTCGTCACCACTAGACTTACCTTATAAGACATGCTGAAAGGGGTTCTTCAAGCTGAAATGAAAGAATGCTTATTAGTAACATGAAACATATGAAAATATACTACACACTGATAATGATAAGTATATACTCAAATTCAGAGTATTCTAATGCTGTAATATTTTGATCACTAATCAATTAACCCTAGTATAAAGGTTAAAGGACAATAGTATTAAAAATGACTATAGCTACAATAATTTGTTAATGAACATACAATATAAAAAGAGGTAAATTTTGACATGAAAAATATAAAACGGGAATGAAAGGGTAAAGTTTTTGTATGCAACTGCAAGTTAAGTTATCAGCCTAAGATAGACTTCTATATGTGTAAGTTATTTTATGTAATCCTCTTGGTAACCACAAAGTTAAAAACCTATAATAGATTTATAAAAGATAAAGAAAAGGGGATCAAAGCACATTCTTAGAGAAAATCATAAATTCACACAGAAAGGCAGTAAGAGAGGAAAATATGAACAAGGAAAGCATAAAAAAGCCAGAAAACAGATAATAATATGGTATTATTTAATCCTTACTTATGAATAATTACTTTAAATGTAATTGCTTTTATTCTCCAATCAAAAAACATAGAGTCAATAGTTGAATAAAAAAAATGAGATCCAACTATGTGCCACCTACAAGACACTCATTCCAGCTTTAAGGACATACATAAGCTGAAAGTGAAGGGATGGAGAAAGATATCCTATGTGATTGGAAACCAAAAGAGAACAAGGATAGCTATATTTAGGTAAAACAGACTTTAAGCCAAACACAATAACAAGATACAAAGAAGGTTTTTATATAATGATAAATTCATCAAGATATAATTATCTGATATTGCTTGCAATTCAGAGCACATAAAGATATTAATCAAATGCTAACAGATCTGAAGGGAGAAATTGACAATAATACAAAATAGTAGGGGACTTCATTACCCCAGTTTCAACAATGGATAGATCATTTAGACAGAAAATCAAAACTAAAAATTTGGACTTGAACCATACTTTAGACCAAATGGATCTAATAGACATCCATAGAACATTCTATTCAACAGCAGCAGGATACACATTCTTCTCAAGGGCACATGGAGCATTCTACAGAAAAGATCATAGGTTGAGCCATAAAACAAGTCTTAGTCAACGTAAGAAGACTGAGATTATATCAAGTATCTTTTCCAATTACAATGGTATGAAAATAGAAATCAATAACGTGGAAATCGGGAAAATTCACAAATATGTGGAAATTAAACAATATACTCCTGAACAAGCAATGGGTTAAAGAAGAAATCAAAAGAGAAATTTTAAAAAGTCTTAAAACAAATGAAAATGAAAACACAACATACCAAAACAAAGTCAGTCTAAGTGGGAAGTTTATAGGGATAAATGCCTGCATTAACAAGAAAGAAGATCTCCAAAAAAAAAATTAATTTTATACTGCAAAGAACTAGAAAAAAAGAACAAACTAAGCCCAAAATTAGCAGAAGGAAGGAAATAACAAAGAACAGAGATAAATGAAATAGACGTTTGAAAAAAAACGATTAAAAAAATCAATGAAACTAAGAGTTGTGGGTTTTTTTCTTTAAAGATAAACACAATATACAAACCTTTAGATAGACTACCCAAGGCAAAAAGAGAGGATTCAAATAAATAAAATCACAAATGAAAAAAGAGACATTAACACTGACCTGACTGAAATATAAAGGTTCCTCAAAAAATTAAAACTGGAACTACCATATGATCCAGCAATTCCAGTTCCATAGGACCCTGAAGTAACAGCTTCCCTCCCATGTCTATTGCCGCATTCTTTACAATAGCCAAGCAAGGGAAAGAACATAGTATCCGTCGTGTGTGCGTGTGCGTGCGTGTGTGTAAGGGAATGTTATTCATCTCTAAGAAGGGATTCCTGCCATTTGCAGCAACGTGGTTGGACCTTGAGGACATTATTATAAATGAAATAAGTCAGACGGAGAAAGACAATTACTGTATAGTCTCATTCAGATGTGGAATCTAAAAAAATCGAACTTGTAGAGACAGAGTAGAATGGTGGGTGCTAAGGGCTGGTGTGTGGATAAAATCTGTAGATGTTGATCAAAGGGTACAAACTTCCAGTTATAAGACAAATGAGTTCTGAGGATCTAAGTACAACATGGTGATCATAGTTAATAATATAGTGTTATATACTGGAACTTGCTAAGAGAGTAGATCTTCAATGTTCCCACCATAAAAAAGAAATGGTAATTATGTGATGTGAAGGAGGTGTTAGCTAATGCTCTGGTGGTAATCATTTTGCAGTATATGTGTTCCAAATCTACACTTTGTATACATTAAACTTACACTATGTTATATATCAATTATATCTAAATAAATCCGGAAAAGTTTTAAAATAGAAAGTAAGAAAAATAAATACGTTTCTAAAATGAAAAAAGTAGCACATCTCCCTTTCTCTTCCCTTAATCTGTTATATCTTTGCTAATAGCAAAACTTAATACACACATATTTGTACTTATGTGTATATATGTACACAATATACAATACGTATGTATATATTTATTTCTACATTCAAATAAAAGCATAACGTATCTTTTATGTAGTCCCTAAATGATCAAATGCACAATCTACTTCCTACTCTCCCCTCACACAATAGATAAAGGGTTAACATTTTAAAACTCCAAGCCCAATTTTAAAGTTAATAGGAAAAAGTATATCTTCAAAGTCAATGAAAAATAACCTGTTGATATCCTTTCTAAGATAACAAGTTTAATATAGATTTATAATTTCTCTTTTTCGCTAGATGAAAAGATCATAGAATTGCCAGCTGGAAATTAGTCAAGTAAACTGGCTTTTTGTTTCTCATCATATCAGGTTCATGAGAAAGTTGAAAAGGAATACTTTGATACTTTATCCTCATGCATTTAGGACCACATATTCAGGATAAAAATGTAAATATCAGGTTTCAATCCATCTTAATACTATTTCTTATTATTTTCCTCAGCTATTCCTGGTTCATGTGTTGTGCTGGGCTGTGTTGAAAGGAGTGAAAATAATTATTACTAAGATTTCTTCAGAGGTACCCAAAGGTTAAGAAATTCACAACATGTATTTTTTAACCTACCACTGATCACTAATTTTGTAAAGTATGCTAAAAATTCAACTTAATCTTTTTCATCTGTTAGTGAATGCAATAAGTATAATTGTGAAATGAAGGTAAAGAATATTTTGATATCATATCTACACAAACATGAAATGTAATCATATTCAGTTGGATGAAATATGGTTAACTAATAGTAAATAACATTGAAAATGAAATTAAATTGAATTTCATTGGATAACTATAAAACACTCTGTTTCATTTATCAGAATAAATATGTTGTCTACCATGTTCTTAGCACTATGCTAGCCATTCGGTACATAGCCGTGAAAAAACATTTCTGTCCCTGGCCTCACAGAATATACATTTTAATAGAGGATATGGATAGTAAACAAATAAATATGTAGATAAAATTGTGTCCATTTGGTAAAGAGCAGAGCAGTGTGCTTTGAGAAAATATAATGAATTGCTGAATATGGAAGTTAGGAGAGGATCCCTGAGGAGTGGCATTGAAATAAGGTTTGAAAGAAGAAGAGAAGGAAACCAAGCTAACAGTGAGTAGAGAGGCAGCAAGGATAGCATGAGAGAAGCTTGAGTCATTACAATATTTTCTTGTATTCCTGTGGTGATGAAAGACAGAAATGGCAAAGAAGAATGAAAAAAATAAGATTGCAGATTTAAGAAAGAGACGTTTTCAAATATTTTATTCCATAGGAAGGAGTTTAGACTAGAAACTCAGGGGAATACGTAATAAAGCACAACAGAGTTTTTCAAAGTGCATAGCTGTCTCACAAAGAGGGAATAAAGGCTAAAAAGAAGGAATAAGATAAAGAAGGAATAAATAAAGGAAATGAGGAAGGAGGGAATGAAAGAAGGGAAGGAAGGTAGGAAAAAAAGGTATGGAAATAGAGGTACAGCTTTGGAGTTTATGCACACAATTCCCCTTTCATTTTATTTGCTAAAATCCAGTATCCTGTATAAACTTCAAAAAAGGTCAAGAAGAACTTGAAGAGGAGGAAGTGAGCTTGATTATCAGCTAGTACATTCTGCCACAATTACCTGTCGCATCCTAGTTTGAAGTATTCATATGTTCTCAGAGAGAGACTTCTCTTAACAGCCCTTTCTCTCTAATTTTTCGCCGTTAAGTCCAATCCCATTTCTTCATATATATTTAGTTGACTAAGGTTTTTTTAATTGTTTTTCATCACTTTCTATATACAGATGTATACATATTTATGTGTATATTATCTGTTTTGTATGTACATCTTATATATAATACATATGTAAACATAAATAAATGATTTCTATTTATGTATTTTTTACATAAAACACCCCAAAACTTAGTTGTTTAAAGCAAAAAATGTATTATCATCATTCATGGCCTTGTATGTTAAACAGGGCTCAGATGCATGATCTTCATTGGTGTTTCCTATGCCTATTTCAGTCAATAGTTGCTGGGCTTGGAATCATCTTAAGGCTCACTTGTGCTGGGTATCTTTATTCACATATCTGGTTCGTCAGCTGAGATGGCTAGGAAGCTAACCAAATGCTGGTTAGCTTTATCTCTTTTCATAAGACCTCTCCACGGGGCTATTTTGGGCTTACCCAAAATGTTGCTGTCTTGTGTTGGGCTTCCTACCTAGTATCTGCCTTTTCTCAGAGACCTAGGGAGAAGCTGGAAGTTGTCTCATGACCTAGACTCAGAAGTCTCAGAATGTGAACTCTTCCACATTCTTTTGGTCGAGAAAGTCACTAAATACAGACTAGATTCAAAGGAAGGGCAAACACAGTTCACCTCTGTTTGTGAGAAGCAGCATTTTGATACAGGAAAGGAAGAAATCCATGGTGGTCCTCTTTGGAGACAGTTTTTGCAGCATACAGAACTCTAAATTTGCATGTATGTTATGTTTATTTATAGTCTTCCACTATAGTCTAAGCTTTGAGAACAGGGGTGTGTTTTCCCAGTGACTGGCTCAGTGTTTCATGTTGAATGACTTCTTTAAAATACCTGTTTAATAAGTGCTTATCAGTATAGCAATGAAACTTTAGTTAATGTCAATGAATATTTTTCACAAAAATGTCAAGAGAATTACAAAGAAAAAGTGGTGAAAGAGATGAGATGAGGAGAAAATTATATTTCCAAGGTGTTAAATGTCTTTCTTCATTTCATGAACAATTTAGAGAAATTTTCAGACTTATTCTTACAGTATGAATGCTGTTTTCAATATCTTTGTACTAAGGAGCAGCGATAACCCATTCAACTACTTGTAATAATCTGGCTATAAACTTATATCTTTACTCAAGTTCCAAAAAAAAAGAAAAATTAATGTCGTCACAGCAAACTAAGTCAGTTATTCATAGTAATCAAATGGAGGAAAAAAATAGACTTTTGGACTAAGAAAGATATCAAAAGTTGTTAGAAAGTTATGAAGGAATAATCAGAAAGAAATGAAAGCCACATCTCTTAAAACATGAGAAACTATGAATTTGTAAATATGTATCAATATCTCCTAAAAATTTGCATGCAATGATAAGGTCTATAAAGATAGTTTAAGAACATCTTAACTGTGATAATATACTATGTCAAATAATCACTTTCAAACCCAAGTTTAGTTAATATAATGTACAGATTTTAGAAAATTTGGCACAAAATGTGCTGTGTAATTAAATAATATAAAATATAATATCATGTTACATTCTATGAAATTTTGTTATAGATTTTAACACATATTTATATAATTGGTTTTATTTATAGGGAAAGAGATGATATTACAGACAAATATATTTCTCTCTAAATTGTAAGAATATGAAATTGACCAAGCAGTATACATCCTAGTACTTGTACTGTGAAAAATTTTGAAGTACTTTTGTACTTCACAAATACAGTGTTATACAAATATTCATTTTAATTATATCCAACAGGCTTGTCAGATATTGGATATTATAAACATTTTATTTTACCAGAACCTGGTATGTCAAAGCATTTTGCAGATAAAAAAGAATTGTAGAATCATAAAATGAAATATAACACATTAAATTTAAAAGACTCAAGTGTGAGTAAAGATAAATGTGCATATTGTATCTTTATTTCAAAAGCATCAACTTATTCACTAATCTTAAGAGACTTAATTAAAACCATAGATAGCTCCATTAAGTAAAGTGACTAATCTGAGTAACACTAGAGAAAGTCTCTATTTCTCTGGAGCATTTAATTTTAGCTAATAACATAAAAATAGTTAATATGTGTCAATCATTTTGTAAATATTTAAACATTTTGAAATATGTACAGTTAAAACATTTCCAAATCTTACTACACATAGCTAAATATTGCATATAAATCTGCTTCCAGTATGCAAAATGTGTGTAGAACATGGTTTATAAAAACCAATTTGTATTTTACTAGTGTTTTTCATAGCAGTACAATTTATGAATATACCCATTCATATTAGTCAAGCGGAATATTTAACACACACATACACATTTAACACACACATACACTCAATTACAAAGTTCAAATTTTGCAGCCAAACATTAGATAGGTATATAAGGCGGGCTGCTGATGAGAACTGTGTTATATAATATTTGGCTCAGTTAATTTATCTATTTGAAGGCATAGTGACTATCTGACTTTTAATGATTTGCTGTACTTATGTCCATACAGTGAAATCTTTCTCAAATAACAAAAGTAAATTTTAAGGACTATTGAAGTAAATTGGAAATTGTACATATTATTACAATATTTAAAATGCAATTAATTTGTCTTTCTATTTGTATCTTATTTAAGTAGCCTGATTCACCCTTTGCCATTTGTGTTAGAAAACTCTTTCTGCACCCAGACGCTTGTTCTTTTTTGTGTGTGGTTGTACTTAAACACAGTAATTACATATCTGATCCAGAGTAAAGGTTATATCACTCTCATCTCATATATATGAGGTTGGCAAAGCAGCGGCATAATATTAGGAGCTATTTCTAGAATAGTTTTGCTCTGAATATTCCTACCACACAAAGTTTCAAAGACTTCTGTAGGATTTCATAACATAAAGTTGGAGAATGACTGTATATGAATGCCAAAACTAGTAATATCCAGAGACATGTATAAGTACACACATGGTATATAAATTACTATTGTGTTCAGTAAATGGACTTATAAAATGACTGTAATAATCATGCAAATATAAGTGTTTGGAAAGTATTAAGTTGTTCTGCTTACCAAGATAAGAGAAACAACTTGCTTTTATGTAGTAGGGTTGGTAGAAAGAAATAAGAAGCAAAGGGAATAATTACATATACCTAGTTGTGGCCTCTGAAATAAAGGTTATATCTGAAACCCAGCTAAGTAGGCTAAAGATATTGACCAAGAGGAGACTGTAAAACACTGCTCCTGATTTCCACAGTTTTATGGTTCCCACTCTTTCTATTAATTTAATGACGATGAGGAAGGTCATGTCAAAATAAAATAAATCATCCTCAGAGACGTAGTAATCTCATAGCCTTGGCAAGCTCTACCTGTAGGAACGATGGGGAAGAAGTTTGGGAGGCATTTTTGAAGAGGACAAAATGTAAGATAAGAGATCAGAAGAGAATGATTGGGTTCTGAAACAAAATGCACTCAGCTTGTGTACTCTTTGCTCTGTCTCTCACATGGTCAGAGTCAGTACAAAATGTCAGTGCTTTGTAGAAAAACACTGTCTCACTCAGTATGCCTGCTACATCGGAAATGCATTCTCCTTGTCTCATGAATGAATTGTCTGGAGATGTAATCTATTGTAGAAATTTGCCATTCAGATTGCTCACTACCCCCAACTACTGCAAGGGACGGTCAAGTCCATTCTAAGGCCTTATGAGTAAGACTAGAAAACCAAAACCTTGGACAAAGAGAGGCCATGAAGAAGTTATGTGTATATTCATGCTACTCCTGGGAAACAAATTTAGGCAAAATTGCAACATGTTCTTTCAATAACTTTTTCATATCAGACCCAAGATGGAATCGTAACAATAAAGCAAATCTTTTATTAATACTGTATTTTTTCTTTTTCTATTGCAACACTAAATAAAGCACTTACTGAAATCCTTTCATTCATCAGGGCCAGCTGCTGCAATCAGCTTTGCAATCTTTTCTAACTCCAAATGCATATTAACTGTTATTTCCTCTATATACCCATGATACTTACTAGCCCCTTGTTATCAAAGTCTGAGAAATATAGAACCTCAGGGACCAACCTAGACCCAGAGAATTAAAATTACATTTCAGCAAGATTTTTAGTTTCACTGTATAGTTTAAGAAACACTGATTAGATATTGCAGAATAATTTAATGTAATTTTCTTTAGATGATAGGTAAAATTTCATCTCTGTATTATCCATTATATTATAAGTTCCTTGGTAAAAGGTCCCATGTCTTATTTTTTGTCTCAGTATCAAGCCCTATCAAATTTTCTTGTTCAATAAATACCTATAGTATTGAATTCAATTTCTTCTACTGATTGTATTATATAATTTTGTCCATTTTGGTTGTTCTGTTATAATACTATCCAAATATATACTTTGATCAAAGTTGGATAAATGGATTGATCAATATAAATAGTGTAATTTCAATTGGAACAAATATGCTAATTTTAAAATAATTCAAAAATATATTTTCGAGGAATACATTGGATGATAAATTTAATCAACCTTTATTCAAGACTACAACTTATTCATGGGGTCACTGCTCATAATATAGTATCTAGTAAATTTTATGCTTCTGAACTTCTGCCCTGTTCCAGAGGAGCCCACTTGATTTTTAATTATATTTTCTACTAATAGCTGACCTTCAAAACAGACATAAACCTTAATTATTCTGACAATCACTAGAGATCTAACCCAAATGAGGAAAAAATAACAAAAACAAAACCAAAGTATGGAGGATAAACCATCTTGTAGGACACATGAGTTCTTTTCATTTGGCACTTAGATCATGTTTTTGTAATGTAGATTAGACAGACATTATTGCCTGCAACAACGATTGAATTAGGGTAAAACAAGAACTTAAAAGTTTAGCTTTAGTTTAAATATTTATTATTTATTTTCCACTTTTTATTATCTTTGCCTGGAAAGAGTAAAATGTTAAGAGTAAAATTAACTGAGTGTAGAAAAAGCTTTATTGTCTTGAAAGTTATGAAGAATGGTTACACATAAATATACATATATATATATATACACATGCATATGTGTACATATCTTTGTTTATTGTAACATCCTAGAACAGTGGCAAACCAGTAGCAATGAGCATATCTGGTACCTGGATGTCGCTCTAAATACCATTTTCCAAAAGAATAAACAAAAGCTCTTTGAAAAAATGTTGATACCAGAGAAAGACGTGCCTAGAATATTTAGTAGTGCCAGAAAGTAAGGCCCTACATCTTCAAAAAATGAATCTGGCATGTCTAAAGACAGAAAGCAACTTGAAAAATATCCCACTGGCCAAATCTGGAATAATTTTTGTGATAAAAATGAATTATTAATCACAGAACAAAATAAATACATGATTCCATGACAATATAAAAAACAGTTGATTAAATGAATACATCAGGTAGAAGAGACTACTTTTTCTTACAGAAGATTCCAGTACAGAAATGTAGAAAATACAGTAAATAGAAAATCATCTTAGACAGTCACTACAGTAATAACTTTCCTGTGCAAGAATCACAATAAATGCTAATATTAATGGGGCAAAGTATGAGAATATATGAGATATTTGCAGAATCTTGAAGTACCTTCCCACAAAATATTTACTAAATATTTAGGAATCTTTATTACTAAATAAAAGGTTACTACAGATGACTAAATCCTTAGTAATATTTAGTGATAATCTTACCAAAAGAGTATAACTTGAATCTAATCATGACAAAACATCAGACAAATCTAAATAAGGATAAATTCCAGAAAATATTTAGCCATTACTCTTAAAATATATCAAAGTCATAAAAAATTTGAACAACTTTCCCAGACAGGAGAATATTGAAGAAACATGACAATTCAATGTGAGATGTGATCCTGGATTGGATCTGAGAACAGAAGAAAGACATTAGTGGGACAATTAATTAAATTCGAATAAGGTCTATGATTTAGTTAATAGTATTATAGCAAAATTAATTTCCTGTTTTTTGCTAATTGTATTATGATTATGTAAGATGTTAACATTTGAAGAATTTGGGAGAAAGGTGTACAAGAAGTCTTTGTGCTATTTTGGTAAATTTTGTAAGTCTTAAATTATTTCAATTTTTAAAGTTAAGGAAAAAAATGTTAAAAATTATTGTATAGGCCATAAGTGATAAGAATACTGAATAACATAAACAAACTGAGAAAGAAAGAAATAGGGTAAAAGGAGTCAAATATGTAGGAACAATATATTATAAATCCTTACTTTTGCTAGGCATTTTATTCCTTTATCTCATAAATATTATATTCCCATAAAATCTTTTAAGAAAACTAGTATTCTAATCTTTCAGATGAGAATATAATATATTAGTTTATAAGTCTGTTGGATAATATCAGGCTAATTTACATTAAGCAAAAAATAGGGATTATCAAAATTTTCAGACTACAGTTGTGTCAACAGAACTCAAATGTAGTCAGGGAGTTGTGACCCATAAAGGAAGCTAAGAAAAAAATTGAAGAGCCATCCTTATTCTCTGGATCTCATCTGTATAATCCTATTTACATACTATTTAATGTTTATTTCTCCATCTTTTTAATCCTACTCTCTCTACTTATTCCACATAGTAGAATACTGCAGTCCCAACCCCCACAATTATGTTTTATAGTTATATGGAGATTAAGTGGGCAAGCCCAAATTGCAATTTGAAGCTTCACAGTAGTACAGATACACTTGCTTTGGTTAAAATGTGTGTGTGTGTGCGTGTGTGTGTGTGTCTGTGTGTGTGTCTGTGTGTCTAAGGAGGGAGAGAGAGGGAGGGAGGAAAGGAGGGAGGTGTGGGGTAGAGATTAGAAGGGAGCAGTGATGTTTCTGGAACTGACAAAATATGGGTACTACATCGAGCTTTTCTCCTCTCTGGTTCTGTTTGTCTATCAGTCTTACTTTCTCTGTACAGACTAGCTCTCAGTAATTTTGCATTTACATCGTGAATCCTTTTCTCCACCATAGACACCACTTACACACACACACATATACACACACATATACGCTAGCCTCCAATCAGTTTGTGGTAGACATTCACACAGATTTAATCAATTGTGACCTTGGGAGGCTACACTTATAAAGTGCAATTATAGCTGCTGAAGGACACATATATGGTTAAGCCTGGAACATTCTGGAAGAAAAGAGGGAGGGAGGGACTGAGATTCAAAAACAGCCAGATTGATGGTTTGAATTCCAGCTCCATTAATTTTACGCAAGTGACATTGAGAAGGTTGTTAAATCCCTCAGTAGCTGTTTTCTCATTTGTTTATATATATATATATGTATATCTTCTAGATTTATTTTTAGGATTAATGAGTGATACATATAAAATAACTTAAGAAATTTCCTGATTTGTATCAAGTACTCGGTAAATACTAGTTATCTATTTTTATCAGGAGAAAGTAGGCATGCCTGGTAAAAGTGGAAGAGATGATGAAAAAAGTAATGCAAGCAATACCAGTGAGAATACAAGTTTGAATACAAAAAAAACAAAACAAAACTCTGTTTGATTAAGGGAGCAAGGGGAAATAGAATATGGCCAAAATACAGGAGTGGAAGATTACAAAGATTCTGGAAAATGTTTTAGATAGAAGCCCTCTCATCTCGCCTTTAGCCTCAAATATCACTTTGGATATAAAATACATGAACAAGCCTCAGTAAAAATGCTGTTCCAAAGTAATCTGTATAAAGAGTCTATATATTTACAGAGAATTATTGGTTGCAAAAGGAAAGTGAGTGTCAGCTTCAGCCTTTTGGAAGAAGAGACCTATTTGTTTGTTTTTTATTGGTATTATAGCTACTAGATCATCATGTTATTTGTCTTATCTGCAGTGTCCTTTCTGGCCTTGCAATGCAGGCAAATGTAAATCAAACGCCTTTAGAGTTATGGATCCTGGTGATTCACAAGGTAATCTTGCAAACACGGCAGGGAAATATACGATTTGCAAATTGCTCAACTGACATCTCTGCTATTATCCTAAAATATTGTGGCAGCAGAACTCATTTTATAATATTTCAGCTTGATTATATTTTAAAACTTTACCTTTCTCAAGATAAATATATTGCCTCCCATTTGCATACTTTTATTTTGTTAAATGGTATGTGTATTGTAGGGCAGGATGCTTTATTTCAGGATGACCGAAAAGTTCTCCTTTTCATGTGAGTTATTCTTAAGTCAGTTAAACTTCTCCTATCAAATTCTTTTTAAATTTCTTTGCACTGGACTTTCTTACAATCACAAATTATGATTGAATTTGCCTATAAATTAACATTACAACATTGCTAAAGATTTTCAATTTTGAATTATGCCTATTGAATGTAGAATTCATCTTTAGCACTTTCAAATGATGATAATATCTTTAACAAGAGCATTTTTCATCAGTCTAATATACTTCCCCTACAGTAAGCATTAAAATATGCTTACCAATATTATACAAGGCTCTTTTCATTCAAGTACCTCATTCTGCAAAAATGTAACTGTAGGGCTATATTCTCATAGACTTTTATTAATTAAACCTAGAATTCATAGTGACGGTCATTGTAATTTCAATGCAGACATATACCTGCTTTAATACATGTTTAAAGAATAAAATTAAAATTATATGCATATATTAGAAAATATTCCATCCATCCACATCTTGTCAAGTAGATGTTACAAGGTTTAAGGGGATAGATGCTGTTCAGAGCAGAGTACTAGACTAGAAAGAAGATGGTTCAATGGCAAATCATGTAATCTCTTTTAGATAAGAAAAGAGGGGGTTAATGGAATCATCTCTAAGAATGCTGCTAGTTTTCATCATTTAATGATGATATTTTAAACCTCAATTATGGATGAATAAGCAAGATTTCATATATAATTAAAGTGTAAGTATTTTGAATCTGGAGGTATGTGTTTTAAATCCTATAGAATAAAAATTAAATGAGGAAAATAGGAATGTAAATGGTGAGGAGAAAAATGTTCCCTTGATGTAGAGAAATGTTTTTTCTTTGAAGGAAACGATTAATTTAAAATATGCAATTCTCCTTCTCTGCAGACATTCAACACAATTTAATTCAGATTTTGTCAGTGCAAGTAAAAAAACCCACCTTGATCGACTCATCATTTAGAAGTGACATTAATGCGAATAAGTATTTGAAAAAAATGGGGGACAAAGGACTTAAATCATATATTCAGAATAAACCAGAGTTATATATCTTAGCATCAATCTAGGACTTTTATAGGGAAATATATAGGAAGGGAAACCATGTTAGAAAACATATAGCAATGTGGCAGAAATGGGTTTTCTAGATCACCTAACGTATGAAGTCATTTATCAACATGAAGCAAACAGAGATATTTCTTTGGAAGAGAGAGAGAGCAGAGACAGGGAGACAAGCAGAGAGAGAGAGACAGAGAGAGAGAGAGAAAATGTGGGATGAGTGTTCACTCTCTCTGGCTAGTCTTTTAGCAATAACGTGTCATGTTGATCACAAATTGAAAGGTAAACATTAATTTACTTTTACCAATACCTTTTGGAGAGTATTGTCTTAGAAAGGATATCTGTATGGAAAGGATTCCATCGAAGTTTTATGTATTTGACAATATTTCATATATTTATGGTGTTTTGAATTCTAAGATGCATCGTCCCTCTCTGCTTGGGTTTATATTATTAATATTTAATCTTTATCTAATACATAAATAAATTCCTTTGTTCTCTTTTTCTCAAATTTTCCAATCCTTGGCAATACAGCACATCAAAATGGAAATTTATTCTAAAGAAGTTGAAACAAATGTAATTTATATTTTTCCCTCAGGGAAGAGTTTTCAAACATAGAAAATTTGAAGATCCTTTTTATTTTCAAATATTAATTACGTATTACATGTAATTTTTATGAATCTGTGCTTCTATATATATACATTTTAGTGTAGTTTTTACAAATAACATATTTGAGCACATTCCTTCATCTATATAAAACTAAGGAAAGAAATGACCATAATACAACATTTTAGGGAGAATGAAACTACTTTTTATGTCAAACAGTAGAGAAAATGTGGCATTTGTGATGATAAATAGCATATAAGACCTTTAATTACAAAGGTAAATATAATGAAACATGTCAATAGGCAAAATTTAGGTACAGATGTTTACAATATCCAGTTAAGATCTGAGATCAGGGAACCTAAGGACTTTCCCTAAATAGTGTGGAATCATAACTTTGATGTGGTCTACAGTTCTTCAAAGTATACATTATCTTCATAATTAAGGAGGCTCTCAGTTGCTCATAAAATACATATGAGCATACATACATATGAGAAGTGAGTTACAAGAAATTGGCTTTCTGCAGTTTCACAATTCTTTCTGAAGCTTCTTGTTAGCAATGAAGTGTAAATGGATAGAAATAAAGCTTTATTTCTCCACCTAAGAAGTCCAAAAATAGGGTACAATATTAAAAGGAAAGGATATTTAATAACAGAAAAGTAATATGTTGTTCATTCTATTACTTCATAAGTAAAGAGGACTCTGAAGTGAGAAGAGGGGAAAGGAAAGAAGACTAGGAGAGGGCATGCAAGTTCTTTCTGGAAAAGAAAATTCTTTGCAGTTTTAGGTGATTCTTGCTCTCTCAGCTTTGCCTTTTGTTACTTTTGTGTAGCAACTGCAAACCTTGCCGTAGTGAAATGTTAATACCCCAGTGGCACCATTCATCAATGCCCTTGATTGGAGCCCTATGGGAAGCCTAAATAAGGAATACAGTGAGGAAGCAGAATGAGAAAACTATGGAAGAGAAAAACTAAAAGAGGCAAACATTAGGTTTACTGAAAATAGGCAGGAGTTCGTGAATAGAAGCATAAACAATGGGACATATGGACAAGAATTCAAATTTATGTCCACATAGACTATGGGTTTGCAGCATTGTATAGTAATAATTGAGCCCAACTTGAGACAGTAGTTGATTTCTTCTGTGCATGCCCAATGTAAAAAAAACCAATGTCTCAGTAGATACATGAGAATACATATTTTAAATATAATTCTGGGTTATTGAAATGAATATCTGGTGTTTTGTTAATAATTTTATTAATTAGCATTTTAAATAATGCCTAATGTATCTCTCAGGAATTTGAATTTTATCCCAAAAATTGTTGATTAATGTAATTTATAAGAATTTTTATGAATGAATTTTCCGTTTAGGAGATTGCAGTGGGTGACGTTTCTAGTTCTCATGTCCACTAGCCAATTATAGAAGAGACACAGCCAAAATTATATCATCATCATAAAGGGGATATATACATACCTACTTTTTTTTCTTAGTGAAGGCTGATAAATCAGAAGTAGTGAAGGTATTAATATTGATAAGGTTATGTCCATATATTGAACAAGAGAGAGAGAGAGATAGTCAAACAGACAGACAAACATAAGACCCCTCCCCCCCCACACCCACCATGCACACACTCATGCAAGCAGGCAGGCAGAAAGGCAAACTGACAAGCAGCTAGCTAGCTAGATGATAGATATTTTCCCAAATGACATATGTAGTCCTTTTGATAAGATTTGGATCCATATCCTCATGGTCTGGAAATGCAGTATCAACTAAAAAAGGTGTCTACCTATTGACTCCCAATATTGAATGTTAGAATACATCTTTGATAAACACTCCGCTCTCTAAGAAGTTCTGTTTGTTATCTTCCTTCCTCATGTTTGAAGAGGTTGTTTAGGTGATCTTTACTTAGAGAATACATGGTTTTCATAGCCTTCACTTTGCCTAAAGGGTGTTTTAAGGTTTGCTGAATAATCATATACTTTTTAGTCTGGGTTTGTGGTTTTGCAAGCAGTCATTTTTTTCAAAATGTTCTGTGTTTGTCTGTTTGTTTCACTTCCCTGTGACATCAACTACATCTGAAGTTCTTTACTAGATGTTTTTCAAAATTACACAGTTTCTTTGGCTTCTGACTCCCTTGCCTCTCTGTTTAATGACTATGTGGAAGAATATTTAATGGCTGAGGCCAGATGGAATAATAGGTGGAAAGGCCATATCTTTGATCTGTTCTATGCCAGAAAGCTGAATCGCTTTGATCAGCTGAAAAATTTCACCAGGACTGTTTACCTGAAAACCTTTTTTGTCTTCCTTCTCCCAGGAATCTAGAAATATTTGGTTTGTCCAATATTTGGATATTGCAAAATTCTAGACCTCCTTTTTGGCTTCATTTCTACTTGCAGCCCTTTCTGGACCCACTTCTTTCTGGAGCTTATCGCTCTCTAGTTTTACCTTATTAAATCAATCAATAAAACCCAGAACACACAAGTAAATCTCTGTTTTCTAAAATTTTCCCTTAGAAATACAAACCCAGCAGTCACGTGACATAATTTCCAAGTTACCACAGGTGATTATTTTTCCAAATTCTTTGGGAATGTGTAGGTGGACTTCCAGCGTTGCAGCCTGCTGTCCTTTTAAGCACTGCCTTCCGCAAAGATCCTATGCCAGTGTTACATCTTTTGGACTTAGGCTTTGTCACTCTAAGCTAACTGTTCTAATGAACAATTCCAAAATCACTGGATTTCTTGATCATGTCACAGCCCAAAGCAGTTCAATTTCTCCTTTCCAAGGGGTGACTAAGGGAACAATTTTCCTTCCATGGCATGTTTCCATCATATTAAACTTTTGGATCGAAGGATGCACTAATGTCTTTCAGTCAACAGACAAAGAAGATGAGAAAAAGAGAAAAAGAGAGAGAGACCTGGAAGGTTTTTATCACTTCAGCTCATCTTTAAGGTTAAAAAGTAGTTTTATGACACTGTCAAGAAGCAAAGAGAACTTGGAAATACAGTTTAGTTTTTTTTCTTAGGAATAGAAAAATGGTTAATGAGCACATAGTATGTATGTAATTTGTGTCTTATCCACCAAATGCCCATTTCTTACTTTATCTCACCCATAATATACACTTACTTTCCCAACCCAGACTAAGACAAAATCCTACTGAGTCACTCTGTCCAACCTAAATACAGAATCTCCAAATGTTCTGAAAATCTTGCCATATGGTATCTGGTTCAGAAGTGATTCCTCTGGATATAATTATAACATATAAATTAAAAAGAAAAGTTATCTACCCACCCATCCCTACACACACATTACACATAATTTTTTAAAAAAAATTTATAAAAGAAAAGAATGTCATACACATAACAAAATGGTTCATGGCAATGTAAAATTATCTACATCAGGCACTGTGAAGTTTCCCTACACTTGTAGAGGGGAAAAAATTCAGTAATTCATGTTTATAGAAAGCTGAAGACTCCAATTCCTTAGGCTAAGTTGGTAGTTTCCTTTGGCAATATAATTCTCTAAAAAACAACTTACTAAGCTTCTGATCTGTTTGCTACCAGTTAGTCCCACATGGCAGTTACCACCATGGTAGTTAGGTCTATCAAACATAGTGCTCAGATTTCTTTTATTCTTTTGATTTTTTTCTCTTCTCATTCTTCAAGTTAATGGTGGCTATTTTGAAGATACCAGGTTTAAAATGGAAGGTTTGTTACTAACTTCCCCCAAGGCTGGTTCACAATGCACTCTGTGGTTTAAAGGATTTCTCCATCCCCACCTCCCACTTACCATTTGGGATCTAAAAGAGATTGACTTCTCTATCCTTTCAAGGTGGTAATTTCTGGAAGTTGTCTGTTCCCTTACATCTAGCTGCTTCTCCCTTCAACACATCTCTTTCTTGAACTCTTTACAAAATATTGTTAATGGTAGCTAGGAGCTAACATTTTGATTCTTTCCTACCACTTCCCCTAGCTAGAGCTGCTAACTATTTAGTAGGCATGTGGTCTACCTTCAACATGTCACAAGAGGCAGTATTAACAAACATGTTTCTACTGTATTATATTCCTGCCTCCAGTGCAAATTGCCTTGCCATCCAACTGCTAAGTGAATGGTATTTGCAGTCTTTCCTTATGCTTGCATTGATACCAATTGTTTGCATTGATGCAATGCTTGCATTGATACCATTGGTACCAATGCTTGCATAGATCAGGGTAATTAATTCTACCTGTGGTTTCAGATAGCACAAAAATCTCACTGGTTTAACAAAATAAATACTGCTTTCCTGCACAACAGAATCAAACGTAGGTAACTAGGGTTGGGTTAGTAGATGCTCTCTGTTCCATGCAGTCATTCAAAGATCTAGAATCATTAAAAGGGACTCTGCCACCTCCTAGGTCTTTTAAATTATCTACTAGATCTTCTCCATGTATCTGGTTGACAGGGGCAAAGGCAGATTGTGAGAATCATGGGAGAGGTTTTAGGAGCTGGCCTTGAAGTAGAAAACATTGCTTTCAGCACCATTTCATTGGACAGTCTTGGTCACATAACTCCTGCTTGACTTAAAAATAAAAACTTTCTGTATGCTGAGGAGGAAATTGAAATATTTAGATGAAGTCATAGCATTGTCTCTATCTCATGAGGGGATCTAGAAGTAGATATGTGGGGTGTCTTTAAAATCTAAGACACTTTAACGCAGGATATGAGATAAATCTAAATTTTAAGCCAGTCACTGACATTCAGTGAATAATAGGATGCCAGAGATATTTTTCTTTATTGTCTCTGTATTTTCAACAACTAGCATAATGCCTGATGACTCTCTAATTCTATACCAGTTAAATTACTTGTGCCAGCAATAAACAGCTATAATATATAATAAAATATTTTAATTAAAATATATATTATATAATTGATTCAAGAACAAGATTGACAGAAGAAAACACAAATAAAAAATAACATTCTTGGAAAATAATAAATATATAAATTATGATGGAAATAAACATTTCCTTTTTACTTTCATAACGCTATTAATCAAGAAAGATAGTAAATTAGAAATCAATGGGTTTATTAATAAGTTGTTAACAACATAAATTAGTAGACATTTTAAATTTTGGTGGCAAAATTTGCCACAAAAAATTTAGCATATTTCTCTTCCCTTATTTTTTTTCAAAGCTTTCTGCTAACTTCTACCACTGTTTCTGTTAACAAGATAAAGAAAGCAATAATGATGGATAGATAAAAGGTAAAGAATTGTGAAAAACAAACTATAAAGTATACGTACCTGATGTAAGGTGGCTTGTCAGTAAATGCTGAATATGTGAAGATGGTTATTGTGAGGAATAGAGAAACAGTTAGATGCTAAATGAATGATAGCAAGAAGGTTCAACTTTAGAAGAATACTATAAAACATGGAAAGAATATACATATGGTACATGTAAACTAAGATCCTGAAGTAGAAAAATTTTAGGAAAGAAAGAATGACAAGGAGCCCTAAATATAAAAAAGGCAAGAAAAAGAAGTCAAAGGGCAAGGAAATGAAGAAGCAAAAAGGAAGTCTCAAATAAATATATAAAGTTGCATAGATGTAGGAAAAGCATATATTGATGTAGAAAAAAATGTCAAAATGCATAAAATTTCAGAAGGCTCTTTTTAAATAGAATGTTTGGAAAAAGAAAGCATGAATTTCAATTAAAGAAATAAGGACGTTAGATAAAGAAGATAGTATAAAAGACTATTTTACCTTCTCCCCTGCTCCAAATCCATGATATTAAAAATAAATAAATAAATACATGTTTTTAAAGGAAAGGAAAAGAGAAAGAGAATCAGACATGTAAGAGGAAAGTGAATAAGGAGATAATTTGTAATCATGTTAGACAGAAGGATTTGTACTTTCACTAAAAAAGACATTTTAAGGAGTTCTTATTAGATAGTGCATTTAGTCAGGGTTGTCCAAAGAAACAGAACTGACAGGATGAAAAAAAAATATATGAATGAGAATTGGCTCATGAGATTATGGGGGCTGACAAGTCCTAAGATCTGCAGTTGGCTAACTGGAAATCCAGGAGAGCTAGCAGTGTGGTTTCAGTCTGAAGGCCTGAAGATTTGAGACCCAGGAAGAGCTGATTCTTCAATTCATTCTGAAGGGAGAAAAAAAACTGACGTCCCAGCTGGAAGGCAGTCAGGCAGGAAAAGTTTCTTCTTACTTGGGGGACGATCAGCCTTTTGTTCTATTCAGGCCTTCAACTGATTAGATGGAGCCCACCCACATTTGGGAGGGAAATCTGCTTACTCAGTCTATTGATTTTAGTGTTAAACTCATCCAAAAGCACCCTCACAGAAATACCCAGAGTAATGTTTGACCAAATTTCTGGGAACCCTATAGTCAAGTTGATATGTAAAATTAACTACCACAGATAGAAAAGTAGGCAAACTAGATGGCTTATAAAACACAACCTGAGAAAAACATAACCAAAAACACATTCAAAAGAAGACTACTAAGAAGATGGAAGCAGTCTGGATGCCTTAGGACCCAGAGTCATGTACCAAGGTTGTAATAGAGGAGCAGGCAGTGGTTTTCTATAGGCACCAGTGGCTTTTGCTAGAGGCTAAATCAGAAAATGTTAATGTCTGAAGCAGAGGTCAGGGTATTACCAGACCTCAGGTTACTGACTCCTAGGTAGAGCAGATATCCCCACACCTAGTAGGCACCCTGCTGGATGGCATATCTCTATCTTGTTGGGGATCATGGGAGCCAGGCAACAAAGATCCTGGTGAATGAGCTTTCTTACATATGAAGCTCCCATCTAAAAATCACCAAATTTGTGAGGAAAAATCCCACAGTGAGAAATATGTTCTAAAGTTAAAAATACATGTAAAATTAGCCACGAAGTAAGTAATACAATATTTAGGATAATTATAATTAATACATATATAAGGTATGAGTAAAAAGGTAAGACACATGAAAAATACATCAGGAAGATTCAACATTATAGAACATGAATTCTAGAATGAACAGCAGACATAGTAAAGAAGGCAAGTACATTGTGTAGAAGCAAAATGTATAGAGATGAAAAAAAATTTTCACCTTGAAAAGACTTTCAGAGCTATAAGCTAAATGAATAATAAGAAATCCAGTTCTAAAAATTTTATAATAAAAATTTCTGAACATCATGGATGAAGAATTCATTTAAACTTTCAGAAAGAAAATTTAAAGAATCACCTCCAAAGTTAAAAATTATATTGTCATTGAACTTTTCATTAGTAACACTAGATGGTAGAAGAGAAATAAAGGGAAGAGACACTGGTGGACCATTAGCATATGTAACTAGGAGAATTTTTCATCATGTTTCCCAGAGCACTCTCCCTTCCCCTCCTACTCTCCCTCCGTTTCTCTGTTTCAGCTTTGTCTCTTTCTTTGACTTTGCATATATATGTTAAGCAGTCTGTCCCCAAGGAAGAGCTCAATGGTTTGTCCAAATATACCAGTAACTAGGTGGCTAAGAATGTTTATTTCAAGGCTGAAGTCTTAGAGATTGTACTTGGCTGGAAACCACATCCTCGAAACAGCTTTATCAGTAAGATATGGGCTGTTTTGATCTCTATTTGCCTGATTACTTTGTCTAACCAACTGTCAAAGGATTGAGAAGAGCGAGGATTAATTAAATGATATTCAAATATTTCAGTATATGGTAAATTACTGGGGAGTCTTGAAAGACAAATGAGAATTGGTAAGTGAAAAGTAAAGCTTTTGGTGTTGATCTGAAGGTAATTTGAGTTTTGATCTTGGTCATTGCACCATATGGTGGCTTTATCTACATGTGGGTGTCATTTTAGATCACTTTAGCAAATGCAGTCATTTGAACCTTAAATGCTATAGCTTGGCCAAGTATTGCATGGGAGGCTGAAGCAAACATCCTATTGTTTTAGGGGAAAGATAATTTTTTTGTGTGTTTTGCTGTGTTTTTAAGCCAGACTTGCAGTCAATAGCATTGAGCCTTGGTTTTATCTGTTCTACAAATGCTAGTGAAGTTGTAGCTTTAAATTATGTTCAGACCTAGGGAGTCCATACTAAACTGGCTGCCAATATTTCATTCTCCTTGATGATGTTTTGAACTGTATTCAGGGCTAAAGGAAGTAACTACAGAGTAGCTAACTTCTTGAACTTATGAAACTTATTATAAAAGAAAATGGATTCCTGGGCTATGTGGCTGCTTCCCACTAGCTATCCATTTGGTAGTGTATATATGTCCATATCACTCTCTCACTTCGTCCCAGCTTACTCTTCCCCCTAAATTACATAAGTCATGGAAATAACTATATTTCAGAGGTTTCATAACTCCAGGCATTAACACTTGATTATGTAAATAAACAAATTAAAAAAATCAATGCCCGTATAAACAGATATTTAGATGAACAGTGAATATTCTAAGACGAATTCAATATTATTGTCAAAATGAGAGTATTGGGAGAATAATAACAAAACTTATAAAAGCTGATTGCTTAAACTGAAGGAATAGAGTGATTATTTTAAGAGAATTATGGCTATCACCAGAATTTACTGGAAAGATATGAAAGGATCACTTTATATTTTAAATCTCAGGAAGACATATATAAAAATACAAGGATTGTCTCCCAGATCTGACTGCTCTTAAAGAGGTACTAGAAAAGGGAAGCAGTATTTTTATTGTTAGAATATGAGCAAGGGTGTGTGTGATCCATAACAATGTAACAAGGAAGGAAAAAAGGTAAAGTATAAGAATGCACACTGGAATAACTTCTGCATAAGGAACCAGAACGAAGGAAAATGCTACAATGTCTCTTACAAAGCTTCAAATAGAGTCCATTAAAAGAGCAGGTAGAAAAATAGCCCTTGTAGGCTTAGAACTTCTACCAACCTATTATTGAAAATCTGTACAGCCTTGCAAAATGCAAGACAAGGTGATAAATCTAAAATTTAATATACATATATTAAATTAATATTAACTATGTAAATATATTTAAATATTATATATGCCAAGATAAAAGAAGAATTACCCGTGACCTATGGATTATGCTTGAAAATTTATGGAATGTGGACTCCAAAGGAAAGCAGAAGAATCATGAGATAATTAATGGAAAGCCAGGCAGGACAATGATAGATTTCAGACTGAGAGAACCTGTAGGTCTCTTTGGAGAATTCTTACTGGTTGGGATCATCAAATGCAGGAAAGAGATTACAAAAAAATTTGCTTCACTGTGTATGACAGACAGAGAAAAATGAATACCATATGCTAACACATATATATGGAATCTAAAAAAAAAGTTTCTGTTGAACCTAGGGGCAGGACAGGAATAAAGATGCAGATGTAGAGAATGGACTTGAGGACACGGGGAGGGGGAAGGGTAAACTGGAACTAAGTGAGAGAGTGTCATGGACTTATATATACTACCAAATGTAAAATAGCTAGCTAGTGGGAAGCAGCTGCACAGCATAGGGAGATCAGCTCAGTGCTTTGTGACCACCTAGAAGGGTGGGAGGGAGGCGCAGGAGGGAGGGGATGTGGGGATATATGTATACATATAGCTGATTCACTTTGTTATGCAGCAGAAACTAACACAACATTGTAAAGCTATTATACTCCAATAAAGATGTTAAAAAAATTTGCTTGAACATTGAATATTTTTGGCACACATGTAATTCCATTAAAATTATAGAAACCCAAACTGAATCTACCAACATATATATAAAATATATACCATGATCTAGTGGTATTTATCTAAGGAATGCAAGATTGATTTAATTTATGAAAATAAATCCCTGAAGTGCATCATATTAATAGAATAAAGACAAAAAATGTGATAATGTCAATGGATAAATAAAAGGCACTTGATGAAATCTAACATTTTTCATGATAAAAACATCTCAACAATTAAGACTGGCATAGAAGTTCCTCAGCTTAATGAAGGACATCTGTGTAAAGCCCATAGCCACCATCATACATCACGGCAAAAAACTGAATGCTTTTCCCCTAATATCAGGAACAAGACAAGGATGCCTAGTCTCACAACTTCCATTTAACATTGTACAAGATACTCTTGCCAGTACAGTAAGTCAAGAAACAAATTAAAGGGCCCCAGATTGTAAAAGAAGAAGTAAAATTTTCTGTTTTCACAGATGTTTTGGTATTGTATGAAAAAAAGTCCTGAGGGATCCACAAAAACACTCAACTACTGTGCCATTGTAGTAAGTTTTAAAACAGTCTTAGTAATAAATAATTTCAGCAAGGTTATAGAATGCAAGATGAATATATCAGTTTCATTCTTATACATTAATGAAGAGTCTAAAGTGAAATCAAGAAAAAATTCATTTACAGTAGCATTGAAATGAATAAAATACTTAGGAATAAATTTATCAAAAGAAGTACAAGACTTGTGCACTAAAATTACAAATTTGCCAGTAGGATTCTCTGTAGTGCTGGATAGGAAAAACTCAGTAGTCTGCACTTAACCTCTCTGGACTTTGCTTAATACATGTATTTTTCTTTTGCTTTTATTCAATAACCTTTGCTATAATGAAATTTAGCCATGAGTTTTACCTGCTATTGAGTCCTGTGGGCCCACTGGTGAATCATTGGACTTGAGAGTAGTCATGGAAACCTCTAATCACTGGTAATTTTAGACATTGCTTTCTAACAAAGTTTTTTCTCTAGAAAGTTCCAGTGAATACACTGAAAACTCAGGACTTAACCATAGAGTTCAGTAAGGAGGATGAATACAATATAAAGAAACAGGCCATAATATTGTTCTTATAACAATAAGATTTGCCTGGAAATAAACACATTTTCACAGAATTCATCTGTAAACTAAAAGATTCTATAATAGCTAACATTCTGGAAAAAATGTGGTCTGCTTAAATGTTTCCTATATTTTAATTGATTATAAATTAGTTGCTAAAATATTATTATTTGTTAATTGCAACTAATACTGCTATTTCTTCATTCTTAAAGTTCTTTATAACTTCTTTTAGGAATTAGAAACTTGTAGAGAGAATGCATAAAATATAGCCTGATGCTGTGGTATCCAAAAATGAAGAAGTGACTTAACATTAGAAATTGACTATCAAAGACAAAGTAGCATGATCTAGTAGTGACAGGTGGGTCAGAGGGATAATCCTAAATTTGACAGAGGACAGATGCTGAGCTTTTCAAAAGATTTTGCAATTGTCTGAACAAATTTCAAGCCATATTTTCTATAAATGAAAAATGAAATTACCAACTGGGAAAACAGAACAAAGATAATTTTAAAGAACAGAAAAAATATTAAAGGTCAAAAATACTAACTTTATTAAATACTTAATAATGGATTAATAGACTAGTTTTTTCTCCAAATTGCAACAGTAGTAAAGAACATGTTAGAGCACTTAAAAAAATAGGAATATCTCTAAGATGATTATTTGCAAAACTGTTAAAGAAAGGTTTTCAATTGGACCTGAAACTATGAAAAAAGAAAAAATTGAGCAGTCAGATCATTCTCATAAAATAGCTCGTGGCAACAAAATGGCAAATAATATCGCACTTCCCTTGGTTATTTACAACAATATAATTTACTACCTAGTCTGCATGTCACATCAGTTTCAGAATTGTTTAGACTTGGATAGCTTAATTCAACCCGCCTATATTCACAAAATTCAAAAGATCATGATTCAAATAGTTAATGTAAGAATTTGCAAATAGAGATATATGTTCATATTGGCTGTATGTTGTTCTAGCATACCCCTATAGAAAACACAAAGGAATGCAGATTATAAGAATGAAGCAGAGTGAACTTGCAGTCACGATGGGAGAAATTAGTGGTATCAAGCTCTGAACGTCTAGTTCTTCTATCTCAACAGCTGGCATAGGTTTGTCAACAGAGTCTCCTCTTTGAGTTTAAGCACCACCTGCTTTGATAGCATGGACAAGTTCGTGTCATTAACTCTATTTCTTTATTTTGCTTCTCCAAGCAGTATCTCTTCCAAAACATATCCCTTTTTTTCACACATGCTAGGAATTTCAGTCTAGGCCTGTGCTGTGCAATATTGTATCCACTAGACACATGTGGCAAGGGAGCATTTATAATGGGACTAATGCATCTGAGGAATTGGGTTTTTAATATATTTTTTTAATTAAAAAAAATTATTTTATTTTATTTATTTTTGGCTGCACTGCGTCTTTGTTGCTATACGCGGGCTTTTCTCTAGTTGTGGTGAGCGGGGGCTACTCTTCATTGTGGTGCGCGGGCCCCTCATTGCGGTGGGTTCTCTTGTTGCGGAGCACGGGCTCTAGGCGTGCGGGCTTCAGTAGTTTTGGCTTGCGGGCTCAGTAGTTGTGGCTCGTGGGTTCTAGAGTGCAGGCTCAGTAGTTGTGGTGCACGGGCTTAGTTGCTCTGCGGCATGTAGGGTCTTCCAGTACCAGGGCTCGAACCCATGTCCCCTGCACTGGCAGGCAGATTCTTAACCACTGCACCACCAGGGAAGCCCAATATTATTTAACTTTAATCAATTTAGACTTAAAAGCTGAAGCATATAAAGTATTTCTTATTGACATAAAACTTTATTGTTTTTGTAATGCTACCTTTTACTTTGTTGTATCTTGTAAGATATTGTTTTACTGTAGTTTGCTATGGGGTGAATATATCGTTTCTAGCATTACGTATAAACAGATAAACCTTTCGTCTAGTCTGTGCCATTGGATTGATTTAATTTGAATGATTTTTCTAGGTATAAATGTGCCATTATAATGTGTCTATTTGAATACGTTATGCAGATAAAACAATACACAGTGATATCTGTTTAAGTCATAATTGGTAATTAACTTAAAATAATTATAGTTTTAACATAAATTAGGTTAAAATTAAGTATGGGCAATTTTTAAAATTTAAAATGAAGGCCTATTTTTGATGCAGTATCTATTGGAGATGCAAAAACTAGTGTTATGATTGGAACAGTAAAGATAAAAGTTTACTACAACAAGATATGAATTACATGTTAGTACGAATGGTAATTGCAGTTTTTGCAGCAGAGCAAAACAAAAAGCTGTTTGGTACCTGTGCAAGAAAAAGTTTTAAAGATAATAAAGTGGAGAATGTAAAGAGACATTATCCGTAAATACATAGTACATTTGATAAGATGTTTCGTCTAAATAGTCAAAACATGAAATCTGAGATTAATCACTTGATATTAGAATTAAAATAGCCACCAAAATATTTTAAACTTTTTTAGACAAAATCTGAGCTTGTAGGTTTGGCAAGCTTTAAAGGAGCTTGGATTCTTGAAAAAATAATGAAAAAGAAAGTACAAATAATGATTATTTCAGTTATGGAAATATTGTTAGAAACTAGTGAAATAAAAAACTAATAAAGATATTTTACAATAAAGCCATCAAACAATTAGTTATAGAATATATGACCTTTTAAAAATATGTAAATTCCTATAACTTTCTAAGCACATCAAAGATCAATTTATTCAAATTTTGAAAAATGTTAAGTACTTTCTTTAGGTTTAGGTGAGTGCTGCAATGTAAGAGATAATGTAAAATTACTACATTTGGTTTGTTTTGTGTCAAAGGACTTTTAAATTTACTAATAAACATTTTATTGAATTCAGTAACAACAATAATATTCAACTCTTGCACAGACACTTTCTATTTATTTACATTTATCACAGAAGAATATCAGCTAGATGTGAAAAAACTTAATTGCTATTTCAATGGACTGTACTCTAGCCTTGTGAGATATTAATCTGGATTGATTGGAATCTTAAAACAAAGGACTGATTTTTCCCTTATTGATTTGCTCCACTCTACTAAATATTGAAAATATTTGCATTCAGTTTTCTGGAGCAGACTCTGTGGAAAATGTCATGGATAGAGTTGTTAAAACCATTCAGTATTGAACAATGTATGTGACTGATTATAGAATAAAAAGACAATGAATTCAGTGAATGAATTTAATAACTTAATTCTTTGCCAGTGCTCGCTGGTTGCGTAGTATAAGCGTTTTACACAGATTTACTCTACAATTAGCTAAAATTCAAGATTACCTAAGTATAAAAAAATGCTTGATAGGGCTTCCCTGGTGGCACAGTGGTTAAGAATCCTCCTGCCAATGCAGGGGACACGGGTTCGAGCCCTGGTCTGGAAAGATCCCACATGCTGCAGAGCAACTAAGCCCGTGTGCCACAACTACTGAGCCTGTGCTCTAGAGCCCGCGTGCCACAGCTACTGAAGCCTGCATGCCTAGAGCCCGTGCTCTGCAACAAGAGAAGCCACCACAATGAGAAGACTGAGTACCACAACGAAGAGTAGCCCCCGCTCACGGCAACTGGAGAAAGCCCGCGCACAGCAACGAAGACCCAATGCAGCCAAAATAAATAAATAAAATTTAAAAATTTATTAAAAAAAAATGCTTCATAAAAAACTATTTAATCAAAGACAGTAAGTGGCCACATGGTTTATATTCTCTCACAGATATTGCACTGAAAATGATGGAGTTCGATTTAGAGCTATAAGGAAAAAAAGAGCTTATCTGTGACCTAGTTAGACAGGTAAAAGGATTTGTGTTAAAAATGAATGTTAACTCGATACACATCAATAAAGGTGATTTTAGACATTGTCTTACATGTCTAAATAGAGAAGATTTTAATTCTTATCAACAGTATTATGTGAATTGGCTGCAAAAACTAAGAGAAAGATTTGAGAACATTTTTGATATTGATAAATTTAAAGCTGCTTTTCAACTTACGCATCACACTTGAATTTGGCATTAATAGTACTGAATTTACCCAAAGGTTAGGTAATTTACCTATTTACAGATGGAATTTTGAAATTGATTTGTTTTTATAAATGAAATAATTTATTCTCAAGTAGACAAACTCGTGTATCAATGTTGGATCAAATATTAAATTAAAACAATCTTTTGGTTCTCAGTCCAGTTATTGGAAATTTTAGATTTGTCTGGAAAACCTTGGTATGTGTGTCTCTATTTTCTACCATAACTTTTATGAAAGTGAAGACAAGATAAATTATTTTAGAATAAATCGTAGCATCTTAATGAGATGAACTATAAGTGCAAAATATCCACTTATCTAGGAGATTAGTATGAGAAAAAGCTTGTAAATATCTCATTAATAATTTCTATTGGTTGCATATTAAAATAGTATTTTGATATATTTTAAAATATATTATCAAAATGAATTATACTTGTTTTAAAATTTTTTGATATGACTACTATAAATTTTAAATTACATATGCATCTCACATTACATTTCTATTAGAAAATACTTATCTATCAGAAAGCAAGAAAATCTGCCTTGTTTCAAATATACTGTCTCAAAAGATGACTTACATCCTTTAAGTTTTTCATTTGTGCCTTGTGTAGTCTAAAATGTCTAAAGATGTACTGTCTAAATATTCTCAATTCATGCAGAAGCTTATTATATAGATGTACCCAATATTTTTATTATTTATTTATTTATTAAAAAATTTTTTTAACATCTTTATTGGAGTATAATTGCTTTACAATGGTGTGTTGGTTTCTGTTGTATAACAAAGTGAATCAGCTATACATATACATATATCCCCATATCCCCTCCCTCTTGCATCTCCCTGCTACCCTCCCTATCCCACCCCTCTAGGTGGTCACAAAGCACAGAGCTCATCTCCCTGTGCTGTGTGGCTGCTTCCCACTAGCTATCTATTTTACATTTGGTAGTATATATAAGTCCATGCCACTCTCCCACTTTGTCCCAGCTTACCCTTCCCCCTCCCCGTGTCCTCAAGTCCATTCTCTATGTCTGTGTCTTTATTCCTGTCCTGCCCCTAGGTTCTTCAGAACCGTTTTTTTTTTTTAATTCCATATATATGTGTTAGCATATGGTATTTATTTTTCTCTTTCTGACTTACTTCACTCTGTATGACAGTCTCTAGGTCCATCGACCTCACTACAAATAACTCAATTTCATTTCTTTTTATGGCTGAGTAATATTCCATTGTATATATTTTATCTAAACTTTTATGTAAAAATGTACTGATTTGAATTACATCTCTGTGTGTAGTTTCTCTATGTATACTTACTATCCACTTTGCAAAGTATTTTATACATCCAAATATATCACTTTCAAATTTTAGAGAAACTGCTGCTTTTCTATTATATTAGCATATAGTGAGCAAAAATTTCTATTGTTCTAATTAAATATGCCTTTTATGATTTTATAGTCCTTAATTTTACCCCTCATTCTTCATGTTTGGACTAATAGTCACCAAACAATTTAAGGGTTTAGTGTACTGAAAATATTGTGTTATCCTTTTGCTAAATCAAAATACCTCTAAGTAAACACCCAATTCCCAAGATGAAAATATAACTAAATTACAAAACACAAAACTGAGATGATTAAAATGCTCTACCTAAGGTTATAGGATGTTAGTGTCTAAAACTGTATGCATTCTGCTATTGATTTAGTTTTCCTAAGAAAGCAGATCTCAAAAAAGAGTGCATGGATATTTCTATAATTTCTACTTCTCTGAGGAGAAAACACCTGCAATGGTAAGGAGCATTCATGTAAACAAAGTGTGAACTGCACAAATGACTTAATGTACCTCCTTTTTGTTGACCTGAGTTCAGCTATAATGGACTAAATTTTTCCTTTCACTAAAACTGCTGCCAGGGACTTAAGGATCGGTTCAGTTGCTATAAATGGTTCCAGTGACATAAGGAGAGAGAAAATAAATACCCCAAGTGCAAAATTAATACTTTAAGCTATTATGGCTAATGTCTAAAAGTCAGATGACAAGTGAATAATTATAACAAGATCATTGTGTTTGACAGTAACATTGGTCATCAGCTACAGTTTGAGAGTCAGAATGATGATAGAATATCATAGTCCCTTCATCAAGAAACTTGAAAGCTAAAGCTTGCTGGATGCAGCTGGTTGGTTTCAGTTTCTGACAGGGAAATCTTTATCTCCTAATTGAATTCAAATTGATTTTTCAGCAAATGATATTTCTGAGTTGATGATTAAGATTCTGGAAGGTTCCCAAAAAGTAAAGAGCACACATAATAAACAACTTACTATTATTATATCTTAATACACTAGTTTTCTTCTGATTGCCTTTTCACTGCAAATTGCCTGATCACTTTGATCATTTAACAGCTAGTAGTTATTACTGGCCCATCTGTAGTCTACAATGTAAAAATTATTTTCACTTGTCACTTGTCTGCTCCTACTCCCACTCCCTTACCCCAAGCCTCACTTTCAAACAAGTACTGTATAGAAAGCTGACAGAGCCCAAAGATAATTCATTCTGTAGCTGTCTTAGAGCTTGGGAATTTCCTAAAAAGCTGAGTTAACATTTGCAAGTGTAAGCTATAGTTACAGCTGTAAGCTACAAAAATAGAGTTAGGATATCCATCAATTAATCATTCGATTCTCTAGGCGCTGTCAAATTTTACTAACAAACATTTTGGGAAATTAATAAAGCAAAACCGAATAAAATCAAATTGGATCTATTTAAAACAGATACAATAAAACCTGTGATGTATTCACAGGTTTTGTTTAAATCAAACCTCCTGAGTGCAGAGAACAGAATTCACTCTATGTGGTCAGAATGAATAAAGCCAAGTCCAAAATAGGTATGGTGATTTTAGAGTTTGAATGGTAGTCTGGAGGCAGACTCGATGGGGAGGAAGAAATCATCTGCTATCACTGTTGGGGTTGGGAATTCGTTGTGATTTTCCCGACCAATTTAAACTTGGCCGAAGATATACCAATAATATGCAAGACTGAGGGATGCAAGGTACTAAAAATAAAGTGACATTAAGATATCAGCTGATCTCTTAGATAAAAATAAAAGTAGCCATCTGTTGCTTCTGTAGATTCTGTTAGCATAGTAATGTCTTGATCAATGATACAAATATAGTGAACACATGGAGTTCCCGATTCACATAAGGAATGAGAGTCTCAAAGTTTTGCCATCAGCTTGGTGTACAAATTTGGACTAGGTATTTTCCCCTTAGTTTCTTCTATGAAAATCTTGAATTAGTGTTGCATAAAATAGCAAGTGCCTGCTGTAAATACATGTCAAGGCAGTGTTTGCTTTGATAATCAATAAGGAAGATAAAAAAGTAGAGGCTTTGTAAGACTAACAATTGGGACATTTACATGTAAGGGATAGCACAATTGATGCTTATTGTAGCTGATTGTAATTTCTGATATATTCAGGAAAGCAACTGTTGTCTTCTCACTCCTTCTTACACCCAAAAATCCAACCAAACAACCAAACTAAAAAACCTAAAACACTATCACTTTACCCTAACTAACAATTCTTGGAAAAGACAAAGACAGAGGAGGACAGGGACAGACATACCTGGAATCTCATTACTTCTCTGTCAGATCTTCTATTTTTTCTTATTATAATGCAGTACAAAAGGAGAAACACTGTCCTACTACACTGTATTGTAGAGTTCAAATCAGTATGCATTCAAAACCAATTTGTCTATAAATGTGAAAAATAAGATCAGCCAATTTAACAGAATACTTTGCAGTATATTTTTGGGAAAATCCATTCATTCAACAATGTTTAATTGAGCACTTACTATCCGTTGGGCACTTTTTAGCTGCTTGTGATATATCAATGAGTATAGTAGATAAAGCCTGCTGACCTTGGAAAGCCCACATATTGGTAGGAGGTAAGAAGACTATAAAATATAATAAATTACTTTTAAATGGTGAGCTTTGGCAAGAAGGCAAGAGTTAGGAAAGTGAGTTCAGAGAGAAGAAAATTCAAGACAAGGGGAATAGAGTTGCGCTCAACAATATGGTAGCCATTAACCACATGTGGCAATAGAGCACTTGAAATGTGGCTAGTATAGTTGAATATCTAAATTTTTAATTTATTTGTAGTTCTAGTTAAACTATAAAACCTGTTACTTGATTTGCTTATTCACAGAACTTTAATTATATTTGGAACAATTTGGTTATGTAAATCTACTTTTTCAACTGTAAATTTTATAAAATACATAGAGATCCAGTATTACCAACAAAATTTTAGAATATAAATTGTGATGTGCTGTAAAGTACATACCAGATTTCAAATTTAGTATAAAAATAATGTACAATATTGCATTAATAATTTTATATTGATTACAGGTGGAAATGATAATATTTTATTCTATTTTTAATTGTAGTATAATTGATTTTAAATGATAATATTTTAAATATATTAGGTTACCTAATATATTATTAAAATTAATTTTACATATTTTATATGGATTTTGTGACATGGATTGGATGTAAGGAAGACTTGAGAAAATTATACTTTAGAGTAAAATAGATGTTCATATGTGAGCAGAGTGTTGACAGCTTCTGCACATGAAGATGGGCTTACACTATAGGTATGGACAGGTGGAAATTTAGTGAAGAGATGGAGAGAACAGACAGCTTGGGAGAACACTTAAGGTTGGTGGGGTGAATCAGAATCTATAAGAGCACTAATACAAGAGCAGATAGTTTAATCAAGCAATTCCTCATCCTAATATTCTCTCTCTCATAGTTTTGCAAGAAAGCAACAGGGAATTAGGGGTTGATGACATATATAAATCATATATTTTTGTACACTCTCACAGTAATTGGATACTAGGACTCTACTGGAGTAGAATCCAAAAGTGAACCTAAACTATTTGAGACTGATGCCACCTTTCTTCCAATCTGAGTAATGAGGGAAAAACATATGGTTTGGGATGTTGGGCATTGAAGTAATCAAAGATAAATTCAGTATAATTAAAATGATGACCTAGCTCTAGCTCAACTTGAATATAATTTGAAACTATATGATAACCTCCTCAACTTTTCCACCACATACTGAAAAGGCTTTGCCATCTCTGGAAATAAACATTTACATAACAAAATATTATGCTCCAGGCTTCCCAGTTCATTTGTACACAATGTCTGGAATGCAATTTAAAAATATTAAAAAACACAAAGAACCAGGAGAATGTGTCCAAAACTCAAGAGAAAACACATTCTCTTATACATATAGATGATTCAGGTATTTAAATTACTAGACAAGTTCTTAAAAACAAGTTTTAGAGTTTAAATAATGTTTAGGAATAATTTTCCTGTCACCGTCCTTATTCAAACCAAATAAAATATCCATCTTAATATTTTTCACTCCAAGAAGGCACACATAGCTCACTAAACTATTAGAGTATTAAGGATTGAGAAGGAAATAATGCACAGAAACTGAAAAGATCACTGACAATAACAAGCAAAAATAAAACCCACAACCTTCAAGTAACTCTAATTTTTCAGAAAATTGTGTTTAGAAACTTTTGCAAGCAAAAGATAATTAAAATAGAATTCCTATATGTATTTATGTAGTATTTCTCAAAGAATTTTAAAGAGGAAATAGTCCATAAACCTACAGCAACCTCCCTCCCTCCCTTCCTTAGTTCCTTTTCTCTAAATCCCTCTTAATCCCCTGCAGCTGCTCCAGAAAATCTTTACTATAGACAACTTTCAAACATTCCGATTTACAGCCTCCCAGGTTTTCTAGGACTTCAGTTTACCAGCTGTTTTTTTGTTGTTTTTCACTTGTTTGTTTTGTTTTGTTTTTAATTTGGACATAATGATTCTGACTTAGAAATTTTTATTTTATTCTGTCTATATCCCAAATTCCTTGAAAGAAGGAATCATGGAATTTACCTAACAAAGACTCTTTTCCCTATTTCAACGACTAGGCTCTTTTCTTGGAGGCAGTTGTTCCAGTGTCTAGACTTCCACATTATCCCAGTACCAGAGAGACATCTTGTTTACCATCCATGTTGGAAATCAAATTTCTAGGCTTACATTGTCCATCCACTGAATTCATACATTTGTCATATTTGACTTTTGAAATCTCACCCAATTAACGTTTTGAACAACCTTGTATACAGTATGACACATATTGTATGTCATAGATTGCTATGTATACAGAGTTTGGTTGGCCAGTAAGAAATAATACTTATCAAGATTTTATATGTTCCATACCCTGTTCTATAAAAGATTTTTATATGCATCAAGTCATTTAATCTTTATAATAATCCTATAAAGTATAGCTTATTGATACTGTTTTAACACATGAGGAAACTGAGACAGAGAGACCAAAGTTCATGTAATACTTATGTGAGAGAGCCAGAAAAGAAATCAAGGATTCTGGTAACTGCTTAGTCTAGTCTGTAAGACACTCAGCCCTAGGTATGAGTCTTGGATTTCAATTTTTTTCACACATGATAATGTTTACTTTAATATGATAAATATTACTAAGTGCTTCTTGTGAGGAATGAGCAGCTAAGATGTCCTGGAAAAGATTAATTGTGAATGATAAAAATGAGCTAAAGTAAGGGAATATAGGTAGTATTTTTAAAAAAGAATATAAAATGAATTAGGAAGAATTAATAATAATTCTATAATAACCATTTTAATCTATAGTAAGAAAATTTTAACTATTTTATTTGCATCTCCCACCTTCAATTATTTTCTATATTTGCTCGGGAAAAGCATTTGCTTGCTGTATTCAGGTGTTAAATTGAAGCATTAATTTTTACATTTTCCACATAAATTTCAGGGAAGTTTTATCTAAACTTGTTGGCCTTCCTTTCTCTTATCATAGTCATTTTGTATTTCTTTCCACCTATTTCACTTAGTAAGGAACTGCAAATATAAATTGCCTTCCTAGTTAATGAAAATTAAGTTGGAGCTGTCTTTACAGCTAGGAGTTCAACAAGCAATGTTTCCCCTCCCTTTATCATGCACAGTTGCTCTGAAATGACAGTTGTTCTGAAATTACTTTTCCAAGGATATATATGATGGTAGTTTAAAAATTGACTTGGGGATTAAAGAAATCCATTGTAAAACACAGCTCAGATACTTTCTGCCCAAGTAAGAACCTCATTTTCTATTTGTAGCCCTTAAAAAATTGAAATATATTAAACATTAATTATATAAAGATTATATACAAATACATATACACATTCATCAATATTATGTACATATGAAGCATGCATTCAGTTTAAATGAAGTGGATAAAAGTGAATATCCACACATTAAGAAATAAAAGTTGACCTATATATTTGAAGAACTCTGTGTGCCTATTTTCCATGGCTTCTTCTTCCCTTTCCTTCTCCTCCAGGATAATTACTAAGTTTTTGTTAACTGTTTAATTTTTTTTGAAGTTTACCACATTCATATGAATCCTTAAGATATAGTTTTGTTTTTTATATAAACAGAAGAACATTATATATATATTTTTTCTACAATTAATATTTCTCCTCTGCTTCGTGTTTTTAAGTTTCATCTTTGTGGATACATGTGCATATATTTCATTTATTGTCATTGTTGTATAGATTTCCTTTGTATTACTACAGCGAATGGTAGATCCCGTTGTTCATGGAAACTTTGAGTTATTTTCAGTGTTTTGCTATATTGAAGAGTGCTGCAATAATCTTTCTCATTGTATGACTTTACCATGATTTGATTATCCATTCTCTGTTGATGTACACTGGTATTGTTTCAGCTAGAGGATATTACAAATCATGGTGCTGTGAACATTCATGTAGGAGTCTTTTTGGGCTCATATATATTCTTTTTCTTGGGTAGATACCTAAGAGTGGATGTTTTGGTCAAATGTTAAGTGCATGTTTATAAGAAATCGCCAAATTGTTTTCCAAGAAAACTACAAAGTTTGCATTCCTGCACTATGTCAGAGTTCCAACTGCTCTATATCCTGGCTAGTATTTGGTACTAAATCACTGTTATTGTAACCTTCCCACTGTGTGCACAGTGGAATCATTATATGGATATAAGTAGCATTTTCCAAGTGACTAATGTTGTTGGTCATCTTTTCATGTTCTATTTATTGCTCATTGTTAGGCATTCTTCATGAAGTGTCTAAATATATTGCATATTTTGTGGAGCTTTCTATCTTAACATTGAGCTTTAATTGTTATTTATATATTCTGAGTACAAGTTTTTATCTGACATGTTTGGCAATATTTACTTCCATTTGTGACTTGGGTATTGATTGGGATTGCATTGAACACTTAGACCAATTTAGGTATAATTAACATGAAATTTGACTAGACATCCTACATATCATATATTGTACTATCTGGAAACCGCTTTCCTAAAAGAGTGCTAGAATGGCCTGATGAAGGTAAAGCTGATGGTTCAGCTTGGAAGGATTCTGCAACGCTGAGGTGCCATCCTCCAGGGCACAGTATATGCACTGAATCACATGCTGATACTTTGTCTACAATAGAAAAACTGTATGGGTCCAGAAAACTGGAGTGGCCTCACTTACCATCACTCTCAGTGACTCACGTGCTTAATTGGTAATATTACATGCATTAGAGCTCTTTTCAAACCAGACATGACTATAGGAAATCTTGGAATTGCTTAAATTCTTGACTGAATTTATGTGCAAAATCCTCCCACCAACCCACAGGGGAGATATAAATTTAGGGAGAAATAAACCTTAGTTTTATTCAGCCACCGAAATTTTCGAATAATCTGTTACCGCAGTATAACGTGTTATACAGCCTGATAATACCTGCACTTGGTAGGTGCTTACAAATAAATGAATGAATGAAGATATATGAATGAGTGAATAATGATTGAAATAGACTGGAATGTCTCCTTTCTGAGGGCTTTATGTACTATATTCATATGTATCTATGGTAAGTTTATCATATTCTACACACAAATTCTAGTCACTTTTTTAAAATTTTAATATTTTTTTCTCTCATTCAATATTACTAGGTTAAAATCTAAAAAAAATCTGCACTAAGGAGATATTTTTTCAAGAATATAAGTCCTCATCCTTTTCCTATATAAATTACTTCATACTTATGAATGTATTAATAGTATGATATTTTATTTAAGCAAGCTATTCAGCCTCAAGATCTAGATTTATTTTGATAAATTCTGTTAAGTACATTTATTATAACAAGTAATAGAAAGCCACAAAGTATTCAACATGTTTATTTTTGAAATATCTTAAAATTTTTCCCCCTATACACAATGTGTTTAGGTCATTGTTGGTATGGTTTGCTAAGTAACACTTGCTTGGATATAGTTTTAATGCACTATTTTCTCACAGACTTCCCTATGTATCATCTGAAAAATATTTTAACACAAATAAATGACTTTCTTGTCTTGCTAAGTTACATCTATAGGGAATATAGCTAATTAGGTCCCTACTATAATTTTACTAGATGTGTACAGCTAGAGCTACTGCTTGACCTGTAACCAAAGAAATTTAAAACCATCTTGGGTATTCCATTCATTACTTATATTAATATCTTCTTTTTAAAGTAAATATATCCATTTAACACTGTACATTGGTGGAAGAGTTTCCTTTTCAATCAACAATTATATGAACATTGAAATAAAGTCTCTAGGTGTATTTGCATAATTGAGAACAAAACCATCAATTCCCTATTTGAAAGATCAGCCGATGAAACATACAAGGCATTAAAATGTGAAAATTCCAAGTAAATTTAGTATATTTGTGTATAATAACCATCAAGTATTGTATTTTTCATTTTAAATACATTTCATCTGCCATCACAAGAAGAAAAGGAGAGAAATTTTAATCCTATAAATTAAATAAATAGGAATTGAGGTATTTGACCAAGACAGAAAAAGAGACTTTATGTTATTATGCAGACACAGGGTGAATTAGTAGGGGAAAATAATCAGTTAGATAATTATAAAATATTGGGTTGGCCAAAAAGTTCGTTCGGGGTTTTCTGTAACATTTTATGAAAAAACCCAAATGACCTATCTGGCCAACCCAATATTACTATAGGAGAATATTGGAACTGAGTGCCTCCATTGATATCAAACCATATATCAAATCGTTTAAGTTTAATCAGCTTAACAAATATGTTCAAGTTTAGATACAAAATCTCAGTGTACAGTTTCCAGTTGCACCTCAGCTATCCTGTCCTAATTTATCCAATGCTCACCGGTATCTGAATGTTGAATTGTCCACATCTAATTCATATCCTAAGGAAAATATTTCCCCATTCTACAATGTGAAGAACATTATACAACTTGCCTCAAAGCAGATAGCTACCATTTACTGGGTTATTTTCACACTCAGAATTATCTAACATAAAGATGCATTATTTTTATAGCATGTCACAAAGAGGACATGTATGATGAGATCAGAATCTAGTGGGTAACATGTATACAAGACACAGAGGACAGAAAAAGACATAATCTTTTAATCAGTAATTCCTATAGAAAAGTAACATGGAATGAAAGCTTAGGTATGAGATGGAAACTAAAACAGAGGAGCATTAGCACTAACGTGGGTAGGCAGCTTTCTCTCTTCTGTCCTGAGATTTTTCATCTTTAAAATGGAGTGGGTAGAGATAATAACTAACTTTTATGAACAAAAGAGAAAGGCCAAAGGAGCTGGTGACATAAAATATAACCAAAGAACATGAGCTAGAAAATAGCAATTTGGTTAGAAGTAATCAACGATAAAGTAAATGAAGTATTGGATCAAAATACAACTCATGCAATCAAATACTTTTACAGTCAGGAGAATTCTTGAAGGTTTATTGGTTAAGCAGCCTATTGACACGGTTCTCTATAGACATCCTCATGTATTGTGATGCATGAACAAGATAACGAGGCACAAATAACCACACAATAAAAACTGACTGGAAAATAACAGATCCTAAGATTAGCCTAGGTTTATTAACACAACTAGAAAGGCTTCTAGTTAAGAATACTGCCATATTCCTTAAAAAACTAAAAATAGAACTACCATATGACCCAGCAATCCCACTACTGGACATATACCCTGAGAAAACCATAATTCATAAAGAGTCATGTACCACAATGTTCACTGCAGCACTATTTACAATAGCCAGGACATGGAAGCAACCTAAGTGTCCATCGACAGATGAATGGATAAAGAAGATGTGGCACATATATACAATGGACTATTACTCAGCCATAAAAAGAAAGAAAATAGAGTTATTTGTAGTGAGGTGGATGGACCTAGAGTCTGTCCTACAGAGTGAAGTAAGTCAGAAAGAGAAAAACAAATACCATATGCTAATACATATGTATAGAATCTAAAAAAAAAAAAAAAAAGGTTCTGAATAACCTAGGGGCAGGATAGGAATAAAGACACAGACGTAGAGAATGGACTTGAGGACATGGGGAGGGGGAAGGGTAAGCTGGGACAAAGTGAGAGAGTGTCATGGACATATATACACTACCAAATGTAACTGTGACCACCTAGAGGGGTGGGATAGGGAGGGTGGGAGGGAGACGCAAGAGGGAGGAGATATGGGGATATTTGTTTATGTATAGTTGATTCACTTTGTTATACAGCAAAAACTAACACACCATTGTAAAGCAATTGTACTCCAATAAAGATGTTAAAAAAAAAGAATGCTGCCATAAGTTAGGTGCCCTGGAAAGAGTCTTAGAATTGAGAGGCTTAGAATGAATCTTTGAGATGGAGTTTGGCTGCAGCACATTTATTAAGAAGTTCCCTGGGGATCAATACCTGTTTCAGGAAGGGGAAGGAAGTATGATTGGGCAGTGGAATGAGTTGAAGAAGAATTCAAGGAGTGCTCAGCATCTCCAGCTGGTCTTGGGATGCAGCTGATTCTCATTGCTTTCAACCGTTATTGAATATTTTAGGTTCCCCTCAGGCTCATCTAGCACACCTCCTGGCCTTGGTCACTTGACCCATGGCTTCTAAACCCTACTCTTCATGTTCTTCTCTGGCCAGAGATCCTATTCTTGTCTTAATTGTCACAGTTGGGCCAGTCATTTTCAGTAAGTGCCCCCAGATCAATAGGTGCTAAAATATATCTCATTGTTTCACTAGGTAACAGCAGCATAGTCAATTACCTACGCCATTAAACTGACTCCTCTTTTTGCCTATTGGTCACTTGGCATGGGAGCTTTAAGTATCTAAAGGAACAGTTAAAGATTATAATCTAATGAGACCTGCTGTGGACCCTCTCAAAAGCGTTCCCCCTTTGGGAACAAAGACCTTCAGGAGGGCACATTTTGCCTTACAGGGATGATATATCTGCATCATATCCAAGCAAGGGGGTATGGTTCTAGCAGTAATAAAGAAGGATGAATCAATTCTGAAGGCTAAGATGGTTCAGAAAAATCTTTACTACACATTTTGGGGATTCATTACCAATTGCTTTATCCCACAAGGAATGGCTCTATTCTCTCGCAGCCAAGGGACTGAACTTGCCATAGCAGACATGATTTGGTTGGGTGTTTATTGTTCTTTGGGTTTTAGAAACTGACCATTAAGTCCTGGGTCTGATTGTCAGCTTTGTCTACCCTCCCACTGCAGGGAGTATGAGCTTCTTTCTAAGGTACCAAGGAGACATTCTGGTTTTTGCACTCGTTTTTGACAATAATTAGAAATTAATCACTCTGATATCTTTTAATCTTTTTTCAAACTTTCCTGAACTTAGTAATAGACAACCAATTCATTGCCTTTATGATTACTATTTTTCTCACAATTTTTAAATGCCTGTTAAATGCATCAGCTAATGCTCTCCCTTTCAACTGTAAGTTAGTCTAATTCAACATAACTGATAGTTTTAACAACTGGTTTGCCACCTTATGCCAGGTATTATGTGTGCTGACCTACCACCAGTGGTGGGGTCTTCAGTGACAGTACAGAGCTGAGTGATCTAGTTCCAAAATACCATCATAGTGCCTGCTTTATCAAACAAGTGTTATAGGCTAATTTCCCCAGGAAGGTGACTCTAAAACGGAATCAGACATGCAAGTGGTTTGTTAATGAGCACATTTGGGATCAACACTTAAAGAAGGGAGAGGAAAGAGACAGAATTGGGTAGAAGTTTAGTGTGTTACAAGCTCAACAGCTGTCTTGCTAATCTTTCTGGGATCCTTGGAATAAGAATAGCTCTTCAGAGTTCCTGAGTTTGGTCCTTTATATCAGGACTTTATACTTCCCGTTCATGTGGTTAATAGAGGTGGACCAGCTCAGGAAGCAGTGTGACTTTGAGCCAGGGTGAGGCAATCTCCCCAAATCCCTGAGATCGAAGTTTTCCTGCCATCAGTACTCTCAATAGCTGTGCCCACAAGCCCTTCATTGAAAGAATATCTGTGTGGTGCATTGCAGAATCTACTACATTTATCATCAATAAAAATATTATTGTATTCAGACATATGGAGAGCTATTTATTGACATTAAAAATTTACATCTATGGTTTGTACTTTAAGAAGTTGCAAGTGATTTTTATATGCCAATTTTAGACAACAATATAAACTTTTAAAGTTTGAAAACTTCCATTATTAGGAACCTCAAGAAAAGAGATTTAAATTGCCCTAATCACATATACGTGAGACTTAATAGGTACTATTTTCTGTTAGTTTGAATATTAGTAGATTAATAAGATGATTAACTAGTTAATACAGGTAATAGGTTTTGATTTCCTACTATGGGTCAAACACTATCCTAGGCTGTAGCAATGAATAAAACAGACAGAAATATCTGTCTTCATGGAACTTGCTCAGTGAGGAGGCAGTTTAAAAATGTACAATTAAATGCATGGGATGTGATTGTAAGTTCTATGGAGGAAAAGTGAACAGAGAAGAAAAATAGAAGGAATGGACATTTGATGAACATCTGATAAACATTTTCAAAATTTATATAATAATATAGGAGTTATAGTAGTTTTCATTTTATTAATGAGAAAATGAGGCAAAATAATTAAATAAATTGCTTAAGTTCACACAGATAAGTGGTAAGGATAATATTCAAACCCAGATAATTTTGGCTTTAACATCGTAGCTCTTAACTCTATACAACTGCTATAAACATTGGACAGAATGGATTTGGAATAATCACAAAGGTTATAAATGTTACTTCAAAGAAAGTGGACAATAACGTTTGAGTTTTTGGTGCTACTGAGGTTAATGGCTAGGTACATATAATAAAGCAATTCTGTTACTGCTTTATATGAAAAAGATGTCTATTTTTTCTGTTACAGGGTAAGATATATAAAATATACATATTTGTAATATATTGGATGCAAACATTAAAATATGTGTTTATGTGTAGCATACATATGTGTGTATATGTGATGTCTGTATCTGTGTGTTTCTGTGTATATATGACAGGTGGGGAAAGAGAGAAATATGAGATCCTGGAATATAGAGTATAGGAAGTACCACAATTGTTATATTGGCACAAAAAAAAAAGGAATCATGGATTACTTCCTAAAAATAAAGTATTAGAGATAAAGATGTGGACTGTTTATGATTACTGACAATTCTTCATACTGTAGCAATTATTTCAAATAATCTAATGAGACTACTTTCTTAATTATCATTTCCATTTATAAGGAATCAGTTTATACCTCTGTTAGGTTTAGCTCTTTTGTGTGGGATAAGAACAAGCAAAAGTGGAATTATTCACGAAAGAAGGTCTCATGAGGAGTTTTTTAAATGATAGAATTTATAAAATATTTCCTTATAGTCATAAAGTATTGATGAAAGAAAAAGCTATTACTAAACAACACCTCCACCCCCTCCCACCTTATTTAGATTCATATACAAATTCACTGAATAAATGAATGTTTTTAACCAAAATGTGCCCAAATTACAATGAAGACCAGCATCCAGCCAAACAGGGCACTCAGGAAAAGATATAGTTTCTACCATACTACATAAAAATTCAACTTGCATATGTGTTATTCTGAACATATACTAGTTGGCTGATTATCTCTTTTAGATAGTTTTCTAGTTAATAGATTTAAATCAGTAATTTAACTTCTATAGTTCTATATATTCTATCCATTTGTTACTGCATAAAATAGAAAGATATTTTTTCAATGCTCTTTCTTTAAATGAAGTCTAATTTTGATTTGAAATAGAATGAATGAAACCTTATAGCCTGTGCCAAGTTTGTAATTGCATACCACATAATTTGGCCAACATATTTTTTATTATACATTGTGTTTTTTTCCCAGTTTTATTGACATATAATTGACATTTAACATTATGTAAGTTTAAGGTATACAATATATTGATTTGATACAGTTATATATTAGAAAATTATCACTAACTTACATTTAGCTAACACCTCCATTGTGTCACATAATTACCATTTCTTTTTTTATGATGGGAACATTTAAGAACTACTCTCTTAGCAACTTTCCAGAATATAATACAGTATTGTTATCAATAATCACAGTGCTGTACATTAGATCCACAGAACTTATTCATCTTCCAACTGGAAGTTTGTACCCTTTGCCTTACATCTCCCCATTTCTCCCAAACTCAAGCCCAGGGGAACCACCATTCTACTCTCTGTTTCTCTGGGTTCAGCTTTTTTAGATTCCACACATAAGTATTCACATGCAGTATTTCTCTTTCTGTATCTGACTTATTGATCTCAGCATAATGCCCTCAAGGTCCATTCATGTTGTCACAAAGGGTAGGATTTTCTTCTTTCTTATGACTGAATAATATTCTGTTGTGTGTATGTATATACATACGCATCACATCTTCTTTATTCATCTGTTGGAGGACCCTTAGGTTGTGTTCATATCTTTGCTATTGATAATAACGCTGCAATCATCATCAGAGTTCAGATATTATTGTGATATCCTATTTTCATTTCATACAGGAGTTTTTAATTTTTTGAGGAACTTCCATAATCTTTTACATAGTGGCTGTACCAATTTATGTTCCCATCAACAGTGCATAGGTTCCCTTTTCTCCACATCCTCACTAACATTTATCTTTTCTTTTTTTTGATCATAGCCATATTAATAGGTGTGAGGTGATATTTCATTGTGTTTTTGATTTACATTTCCCTGATGATTAGTGATGTAGAGCATCTCTTCATGTACCTGTTGGCCATTTATGTCTTGTTTGGGAAAAATGTCTATTCAGTCCCTCTGCCCTTTTTTTATTTATATTTTTTTCTTTTTGGTATTGAGTTGTATGAGTTCTTTATATATTTTTGGATATTAACTTCTTATCAGATAGATGGTTTGCAAATATTTTCTGCCGTTACATAAGTTTCATTTTGTTTGCCTTCTATTTTGTTGATTGTTGATTTTGTTGTTGTTGTTGTTGCTATTCTCTGTTTCTTTTATGCTGTGCTTTTTAGTTTGATGTAGTCTGACTTACTGATTTTTGCTTTTGTTGCTTGTGCTTTAGGTGTCATATCCAAAAAATTGTTGCCCAGACAAATGTCAGGGAACTTTTCCCCTATGTTTTCTTCTAGGAGTTTTATGGCTTCAAGTCTTATGTGTAAGTCTTTATTCCATTTTGAGTTAGTTTTTGTGAGTGGTGTGTGATAGGGTTCCAATTTTATTTTCTTCCTGTGGTTATCCAGTTTTCCTATCACCATTATTGAAGAGACTATACTTTCCCCATTGAGTATTTTTGGCTGCCTTGTAAAATATTAGTTGACACTGTATGTGGGGATTTATTTCCGGGCTCTCTATTCTGTTCCACTGGTTTGTGTGTTTATAAACCAATGGTTTATAAACCATTGTGTTTATGGTTTTATTACTATAGCTTTGTAATGAGGTTGGAAATCAGGAAGTGTGACACCTTCAGCTTTAACTTCTTTCTCAGGATTGCTTTTGATATTTGGGGGTCTTCTGTGGACCCATATAAATTTTAGGATTGTTTTTTATTTCTGTGAAAAATGCCATTGGAATTTTGGTATTGTAGAATTATTGAATGTATAAATGGCTTTAAGTATTATGGGCAGTTCAACAATATTCATTCTTCTGATCCAGGAACACATCTCTCCATTTGTTTGTGTCCTCTTCATTTTCTTTTATCAGAGTCTTGTAGTTTCCATGGTACAGATATTTTACTTCCTTGGTCAAATTTATTCCTAAATATGTTACTCCTTTTATGCTATTTTGAATGAAATTGTTGCTTCTTTTCTGATTTTTAATTGTGGAGGTATAGAAAAAACACCAATTTCTGTATATTGATTTTATATCCTGCAACATTACTGAACTTATTGATTATTTGTAACATTTCTTTTGGTTGGATCTTTAGCATTTTCTATATATGCAGATCATATAATCTGCAAACAGTTTTAATTTTTCCTTTCCAATTTAGATATCTTTTATTTCTTTATCTTGCTTTTTTGCTCTAGATAAGACGTAGTACATAAATACTGTGTTGAATAAGAGTAGTAATAGTGGACACCTTTGTCCTGTTCCTGATCTTAGAGGAAAACCTTTTAACCTTTTACCATTGAATATTATGTTATCTGTGTGTTTGTCATATATGACATTTATTAAGTTGAGGTATGTTCCTTCTATAGTTGTTTGTCAAATGGTTTATATGCATCTATTGAGATAATCATATGATTTTTATCTTTCATTCTGTTAATGAGATGTATCACATTTATTGATTTGCATATGTTTAACCATCCTTGCACTCTAGGGATAAATCCCACTTGAATATGGTGTATGATCCTTTTAATGTGCTGTGGATTTTTGTTTTGCTTCTTTCAAGATCTTCTCTTGGTCTTGTTTCCAACAATTTTACTATTAATCTGTAACTTGTTTTTTCTTTTGTAAAGTTTAAAAAGTTTAGTCAAGATGTCTATGAACGTTGCTTTTTTTTCTACTTCCTCTTCCTATCTCTTTGTAGAGATACTGTGCATGTTAGAATTTGTCTCATGTTCTATGTAGCTCTCATGGCTTTTACTGTATTTACCATTAAAAAAAAATAAAAAGATTTGTCCCTACATCTAAAATATAATGCTGCTGCCAGGACAAAATAGACATCTTTAAAAAATTGTACAATTATGCCTTCCAAAATGATGCCCAATATTTTCTACTATATCTGCTTGCTTAGTGATGGATAACTTTATTTTATTTTCAAAATTAAAATCCAGATAATATTATGAAAATTTGACGCTTTGAAGGAACATGTAATGTTATCAGTCAAAATGTTTGAAGTTATTGGTAAGATAGTCACACCATTAATTAAATAAAAAGCAAAGAAGAAAAAAACTTGAAAGCAGTAGAAATTTAATTTTAATTCAAACACGTAGACTTTTGTGTTAGTCATTGGTGTAAGTGGTGATTTCAAGCAGGTTTTTGGAAAATCAGCCCTGAAGAGGTTAGAAAAGGAAACTTTTCCATGGTGATCAACTCAGCACTAAAGCTGTGCATGGCAAGATAGAGTCACTGTGGGTAGAAAAACTAGACTGACATTATTTAGAACATTGGAAAAAATATCAGAAGAGATGAAGCCCTGTAAAGTAGATGCTGTCTTATCAATCATTTCAGCACATGTAATTAGTAATAATTTGCAAAAAAATCTGTGAAACTAATTATCATAAAAACAGTTAATAAATACATCATTCTAACAAAAAACATTAAAGAGCTCATTAAAAAATAAAACCAGTAACGATTAGATTAAAATAATATATCTCGATAGCTTAGTAATTCCACTCTCTTGATCATAACGTTATTGCCTATTAAGAAAAACCATTATTAAAAAACACACCAAGGGATGACTTAGCTGCTGTGTACAGTTTTAACTTGCCTACTTTGTCCTTTCCATATGTAGATGTATCTGCTTTGTGAACTGCAATTATGATGTGATATGATACATAATTTTTCTAACAAATCAATCTTTTAGTGACATCTTCCTTATATTGTCAAATTTCCAATTATTTTTATGTTATTTAAAACATTTTCTTTATAGTTTTAGTTTAGTTTAGGATTTTGAGGTGGTGGTGTCAAAAGTTTATGCCACAATTTCTACAAAATTTAGTACTTATTGAACTTGGAATTTTGTTATTTGTGAATGCTGTATTGTGACCTGTATGTTTGATGTTACTAACTTTTAACAATTCCATAAGATACATAATATTATCTGGCATTTTTTTCCAAAATAGAATTCAAAGAAGTTTGCATTTATCACTGAGATCCTCTTGTTCCATAGGCTGGATTAAAGATGAAATATCACTGGCCAAAATGTTGCATTCTTTAAACTTCCAATAATTTGGATTTGAAAGTATGATTCTATTTCCTTTAAATATAAGAAAGGAAAATTCTTGTTTAAGAACTATCTGGAATATTTAAAAGCTTGTACATCCTAATTTTTGTGTGTCATATTAGCAGGTAATATACTACAGTAAGCCCCCTACATAAGAACAAGTTCTGTTCCCAGAGTGCGTTTGTAAGTCCAGTTTGTTAGTAAGTCCAACAAAGTTAGCCTAGTCATCCAACTAAGGCAGTCGGCTCTAAAGTACTGTACTGTAATAGGTTTATAATACTTTTCACACAAATAATACATAAAAAACAAACACAAAAAATAAAGAAAACATTTTTAATCTTACAGTATAGTACCTTGAAGAGTACAGTAGTACAGTACAACAGCTGGCATACAGGGGCTGGCATCGAGTGAACAGGCAAGGAGAGTTATGGACTGGAGGAGGGAGAGGAGGTGGGAGATGGTAGAGCTGAAGGATCGTCAGCAATAGGAGAGGGCAAGCTGCAATTTCACTCACGCCTGATGTTGATGGAATGCACTTTTGCATCTTTGAAAGTTCGCAACTTGAAGGTTCGTATGTAGGGGACTTACTGTACTTGCAATGTTTAGTTTTAAGTATGTGATTTTCCTGTAATGAAACCCTGGAAACTTAAAAATTCCACCTGACTTGTTGCAGGTGGTTACAATGACTCTTTCTTTGGCCTCTTTATATATTTTGTGGTGCATATAATGTTTTCTGTGTTATTTTTTGGTAGGTAATATGGAAACTAATTCGGCAACTGCTTCCTTAACAATTTGGCTCAGATAGTACTTAGTGCCTCCTCACTAGGGAAATAAACCATCACTTGAATGATAAACATCTGCATGTATATTTGGAGGTGGCAGGTGTGTCATTGTTCAGCATTTCCTCTTGCTACACCAATGAATACTCGAGGAGTGTATTAGTAAAAACATTTAATTTTTGCATTGTTAATGACACTTCTTCTGGGAACATAGAAAACCAAGTTCATTATTTCTTGTATGCCAGCCATAAAGAAAAGAAAAATTTTCTAAATCCCTTTAATCCTTTTTGTTTGTTTGTTTGTTTGTTTGTTTGTTGTGATATGCCAATGACTAGTTGGATAATATGTACTCCTAAAACAGCACCTTATAGTTCATCTTATGATAAATGCTTTCTATAGATTTTCTTGGTTTAAATGAATACAACTGCCTTCCTGTTGCTCTCATTCTCAGTGAATTGACTGTTTATGTCACTCTCAGCAGAGGTATAATGTAACATTTTAAATAATGGAACCTCCCCTACTGTCAGAGAATAGAAACAGTCGCCCACTCTTTCAGGGAAAACAACTACTTTTCTTTAAAAAGTGTATTTTAATCTCTTTTCAATGCAATTTTAATATAACTGTGTGATATTCCCAAGTAAAAATACTTAATGTTTTGTTTCAGAAAAGAGGTTAGTTTTGTCACATTGAAGAGGTAAAAATCAAATTGTTTCCCTTCTTTGTTTTTTACCATTTAAAAAAATATGCATAGGTACAAATCATCACCTAAAGAGACAGCTTCAAATTCTTAAGTCTATTTTTCCATGTATATCTAATGAGTAAACCATTGAAAATCAGGGTGTGAATATATATTTGAAAACAAATATAAATAAATATTTAAAATTCATATGTCATACAGATTATTATATATCAGAAAAAAAGAACTTACATAGATATTTAACTTTTCACAGTGATATTCTAGGTAAGAGGCATACAGATGCAAGAAAGCAGTTGATCTTGTCTGAATTATGTTTCAACTACATTCAATTGGATAGTAAACAGCATTAATTTAAATATTGATCATGGCTAAGACCCCATCAGACTGAAACAAAACCATGGGATTGTTAAGGATTCTAGAATTTACAGAGATTAATACACCACAGTTGAGTCCCTTCCAGGACTTCCAAGAATCCTCATTTGGTGAATGTCTACTTGTGAGACTGATTACAAAGTCTACACTGAGAGCCAGAATATTTTGTGGTAATGGCTAGAACCCAATAACAACTAGAGATTTCAAGTAGCCTGTACCTATATTGATTCATTTGCTGATAAATAAAATATAGCAGCAAGAGGTCAAGAGACAATAATTCAGGCAAAGGGGGAGTATGAGTAGAAGCAGAAAATTGTCCTCACAAAAAGTAGTGATGGGGGCTTTAATATCTCTGGGGAGATAGGAGGCAACTTTGGATCCTGACTCTCTGGGATCACAGGCAGATGGAAGATTAAAGGAAAGGAGTGGGAAGAATTCCCTTTTCCTTTCACATTTACCCTTCTTGTATTCAAGGTTTTCAAGACCTCACTGCCTCTTTAAAGGGGAGATATCCAGACAAGTTAGGTCACATGAGACAAATGTCTTTATGTTGCTCTTAGTGGGCTATTGACCAGCAGCATTTGGCTCCTGCAGCTGAGAGACCCTCACTACTTGACCATAAAAAGGATAGATAATACTGCAGTCAACACAAGCAAGATACCTCCTTGTTTCTAATAACCACTAATGAGAACTTGGCTCCCACCTCAGTTACTTGGAGCCAAGAAAGGAAAGTGCTCATTCTTCTTGGGACCATAATGTAGACTCTACGTTTTTGCTCATGAGTCCCTCCAGACCCACTTCTTTTATCTTAGCTAACCCTCCTTCTATACCCTGGGTTGTCTTCTTTCTTCCCTCCCTACCACAGCCCGAGCATTTTTAATCTATCCTTCTAAGGGGAGAACAATCTGGATCTTTCCTCTATTCTACTGGAAATTTATTGTTCATGGTATAAATCTTAGCTTTAGATTTTCATGCTCTACTGATTCCCAAAGGCTTTTCTTTCAAATGTATGGTCTTTAGGTCTGAAAACTGAGAATGTAACCACAATTCAAAACCGAGCTATACTTTTTTTCTTCTTCCACATCTTTCTGTAATAACAAACTTACACTGGTGGCAATGCTTATAGAAAGTCCTTGTTGCTTCTTAAGTGAAGAGAGAGGGGCAGAAGATTGGAAGAATAAAGACAGGACAAATTGTGTTAGGAAGCACCACAAACAATTTAATGTGAAAATATTTCCTTGATATACATTAAATAATAAGGAGTCACATAGTTTGGCTCTCTTGTTGAGTACATGTAGAGGTAGTAACAGCTGAACCTGGAATTGAAGCTGTGAAGTAAAAATCCTCATTAAAAACTAATCTCCCCCTGTCTAATAGATAATAGGGAACTGTTAAAACTTTTACAAAGTGATCAAGATCCAGTCAGTTTCTCCTAAACACAGATCAGTTTAAAAGAGAAAGTAGACTGGATTGACAGGGGAGGAGAGGTAGATGTGGTGTTACTACACATTCTCACTGAATGTCCCGTTTGGTGCCAGTTGTCCCAGCGTACATATTTACATTCGCTTTAAAAAAGCGAATCAGTATAAATGATATTTTTTGGCCATCTTACTTAAGGCACTATTAAAATGGTTGACATCATGTTATAGAGAGCTAGGATTGAGAATGCGATGTTAAGAACACATTTAAAGAAAGCTATGGAGAAATTTGGTTATCATAACAGCATGGTGAGACTTTTCTTATGGATATGGATGCCTCCCTTTCCAGTTTATGGGATACAGAGTGGCAGGACACATTCCAGGTGTGTGTGTGTTTTCAAATAACTCGCATTTCACTTACTGACACAGCAGTACAATGCATTAAAATCAAATTTCCGTTCTACCATACTTTCCTCACAGTTGTTCCTTCTAATTGTAATAACTATTCCTTCTATGCCACAAAATGAAGCAATTATTTCTTGAAAAACAAATCAAAAAGAATTTCTCCAGGGAAGACATCCCTGACCTCTCTCAAAATAGAATAGATAGCTCCTTCATCTTGTGATCTCTGTACCTAATACATCCTTTGATCATTAAGCTTCTGGCATTGTTCTGTAATTTGTTTCTTTCTGTATCTCTGTACCCTAATACATATTAGATTTCTTGATAGAACAGACTGCTTTTGTATTCAATCCCAGTATTCCAAGTGCCTGGCAATATATCTGACCCACACATTTATTGAAATGAATTCAAGCTAATGGAATGGATTTGTGAATTTTCATATTGAGTAGTCAACTGACTGGAAATTAAAACCTGATTAATTCTGAGTCCATGAAGTTGATATTCTCTATTGTTTCCAGTAAGGCACTCTTCTGAAGTTATGGGTTAAATTATCCATCACGGTATATAGACTATTATAATAATAGCCCCATATATTTTTAACTATTAAGAAAAGCATTGTTTTATGATTGACTTTAAGCATTCTTAAATAATTCAATTATTATAATCAATTTACTTGCAAATATTGCCATATCTACATAATTCTTGTTTAACCAAACAAGAAACCAAGGCATATATTTTCACTGCAATTTGCCTAATTCTAGGTTCAGCATATGCTTCCATAGATTTAAACTAATTTTAACATACAGACTCTTTAAAGGCAGTTTTTAAAAATCTTTTCTCAGCAATCTGATCTACAAGAGGCTTTGTCATGCATGAATCTGGACAAGGCAGAAGTTGAGAGGAAGGGCTTTTTTTTAGATTTGTTAAACCCATAAGCTGTTGCATATTATTGTGTTATAGAAGCATCCAAATTATGAAATAGATCTCCTCTTTTTCAATTATCTCAGTACAATTTGTTTTAAAAATTCCCTAAAGTTACCCTCACATTCATTCGGCTCTTGTAATCTTGCATTTCTCCCCAAATTAATTTCTTACTGTGCATTTATAGCTGCCTACAATTTTAGAGACATATTTGACCAATCTAATTTATAAGGTTTTTAGTGAAATTCTGAGGAAAAAAATGTATGTAAGAAGCATATGCTTCATCGTTATTCTGAAAATATGAATTAATATCTCCTTCCCCTTTCATTTGTAATATTTTATTTATAGGTGTTTTATTTTCTAACTGTGACCTTTAATTTACTTTTTAATTTTTTCCACCTGTACATCTCTGAGGATACCTTATATAGAATAGAACAGGTGCTCAATATAGCTTATCATTTTTTGGAAGAACAAATGTTAAATTAATGTGCACTCTGGTTGATTTTTTCTTCAAGTACAAATAATGTCAAGGAACAGAATGTGGCTCAATGTATGAACTATATCTTTTGAAATTAACATTAAGAAATATTTATTGATTATTTTAGAGAAAGGTTTATAATAGTTTGTCAAAAGAGGAAAAAAGTTTATAAAATTTACATTTTTTTTCTAAAGTTAAACCAAAGAATTATAAAAGTTTCAATTAATTTCTTCTAAGTTCACTAAATTGTTACTTGGTTTCTATAATATAGCACTGGATATATAAATCATCAATGTAGAGAAATTGTTACTCTTACTTTAAAGGCATCATCTCCCAGTTAGCATAGTAGGAAGCCTCATCTTTTGTTAAGTTTATATACTGTTGCTCTTAACCTTCTTGGTTATTTCACCACCGAGTTCAATGGCTAACTAAGTTTCCTTTTTATTTATATAGCACAGGATTAGCTAATATCTTGTGCTGATGGCTCAGAACCAGAGTCTACAGGTTTAGATTGGGTTTTTCACCGCTTATTGTAACAAATTTCCATTAATGTAGTAGAACAAATTGCAGTTAAACTACTACAGTGACATAAAGCATATGTATAACAACGTTAAATGGAAGGCAAAGAAATGATTGTGGGAAGGCAATCTCTTTGTATATATTTTGCTATTACAAATAGATATAGGTGACAGATTTAATATAAAACCAATGTTCTTACTGAGCATTTATTACCACTTCATGGGCCAGTCATTTCAAATTATTGACAGTAAGTTTTCAAAACGAGGTTGGTGCCCGGTTTTAGTAAAAGCTGTGATGTAATGATACATTGGGAATATCTTGAGTTCCAGTCTTTGCTTAGACACTTTCTACCTTTCCGTAGATATATGGTGCTATATAATGTCACAATGTGAAAGCCAAGGGTCCAGTGATATGTGTTAATTTATATCCTTGAACCATGATGCCACCTCCAAGATAAAGGTACATTAGAGAGAAGGAAAGAAAATATATGTCACCCAGTGAATTTCTAAGAAACGGTGTTCTTAAAATTCTTGTAAGACTGATATGCTAATTGTCAGACTATACTTGCCAGGACTTCGCAGAGCAGTGTGTGTGGTGGTAGATAGGGCTTGGGATTAGGCCAGATACTTTAGTCCTGTTGATGTAAAGCAAACAACCCCAACTTAGTGGCATAAAACAACAGTCAATTTATTATACTCAGATTCTGTGACTCAGGAATTCAGGCAGAGCCAAATGGAATGGCTTGTCTCTGCCGTACATATTTGAGGCCTCAGCTGAGAGGATTCAGTTAGTCGCAGATGATGTGAACACTTGGGAGCTGAAATTATCTGAACAATATTTCACCATATGTCTTTTAAATAGGTTGTGATAACATGAAGGATGGTCTCACCTGAGTCTGTCAACCAGCATGCCTACACATGGCCTATCTGTGAGGCTTGGGTGTTTCACGTTATGGCAGCTGGTTTCTGAAAGGGAGCATTCTAAGCACAGATGTTCCAGGAGAATCAGGCAGACTGCATAGCATTTTTTGACCTGTTCTCAGAAGTCATATAGTGCCAGGCATGCTGTACTAAGCTGGTCCAAGCAGGCATTAGACTTCCTAGATCAAGGGAGAAGATATGAATCTCACCTCCCTTTAGGAGAACTGTCTGATGTATGACTTATTTTTCTTAATTGACATGGAAGGATGAGGGTCAGCTGAGAAAGAAAAGATTAGGTAAAACCCAGTGAACTGATTAAGAGAGTCATGGAAAGGCACAGTGCTAAACACATAAAAGATAATTATCAGTGTATAGGAAGAACCTTGGCTGGTTGAGTAGATTCATAAAAATTTTTTATTATAAAATAGGATAAAAAATCAGAAATCAGAGTGGATTAAAAGCAGGATGTGTAAATTCAAATTTAAAAGTAAAGCATATGAATAATGAATGAATAAACAAAATGGGGAGAGAGAAATGTACAGATGGTCAATACAGGGACATTTAAGAACCAAGATCCAGATAAATTTTTCCACAAGTGAATATATGCCTGTCTTATGTATACAAACTTAATGTTCTCATCCTTATACATTAAAGACAATTGTGCAAATGGTGGCATTAGTAACACATCTGGGGAATGTTGGGAGTATGCTATTCTAACATTAAATAACAAAGGTAAATATGAATGTGAATGTTAATTATCTATTCACATATGGAAAAATATTAGCAGAGCCACTAGATATTGGATAGTGACTGGCAATTCTGTTTTATTCAGAAATAATATTGAGTGCTTGTTAATTACAAGGCACTAAGAAAAGACCTAGCAGGGACAATAAGACAGTTAAATACAGCTACATCCAATCATACACACTCATCTTACACATATACAGTTTGCAATTTAGTAGACTTAACGAAAAATGTACATACACACTTAAAATCTTCAGTAGATACCTAATAATTACTATTAGGCTGTATGCTATTTTTAAACACACATACAGAGGTAGGTAGATAGATAAATTTAAATATCGTATAGCCTAAGCATTATGGCGCATTAGGTACTGATAGGAGAGTCATGGCATATAGAGATAAAAATGGGACCAAAGTATTGTCTCCTTAAAAACTGAAGTTTTTATACAAATGTTAACACTATTTGAGATTCAAGTTTTCTATTTTTGAGTGGTAACCTGTCACTAGAAAATAACAATATAATTTAGCATAATAATCATGTAGCAAATTATTCAATACATGTCTTTCTTTGCCTTACACATTCATTTGGCTAACATACAGGTGGAGAGGTATTTATATATTCTTTTCATAAAAATCAGAGTGAAGGGGGAAAGAACGTCCAGAATGGTGGATTAAAAAAACAAACAAACAACAACAACAACAAAAACTCTCTAAGTATCTTGTCTTCAATAAAGGTAACAAGAACACTGGCAAAAATGTCAAAAACAACCTCTTCAAATTGGAAATTAATCAATGGTCACAACAATTGAGGAGTGTTTAGCAAAACAGCTAAATCACCGTAAGAACAGTAAACTCTGTGCCATTTTATCTTGTTCTATCCCCATAAATCTCTTATCAGACTCTCTTTTTCTAGTCCTGCAATAGTTATAAAAATCAGCGGCCTCATAACCTCCATAGCTATGAAAATCAGAAGACTAGCAGACATTGGAGGAGAATAGAATCAATTTATAGCTCACGAAAAATAATCCATTCTCAAGAATTGTCACCATTTCACATGCCTGAAGACTCTATGGACAAGTCTGATTCACAGGGTTTGTATATATTTTATCTGAAACAAACTTCTTCAGTAAGAAAAAGGGCTATTTTCAGGGTGTTTGTAGAAAAGTCAGTGGCAATTGTTTAACATCACAGCTGCCTGAGGTGGCAATACCCATGGGGGCAAACAAGAGGCTGGCCGAAAAGCATGAAAGGAAAATATGATTGAAATGTATATAAATAGGGTTTCTGGAAATCTTTAATATTCAAAGGAATATTCCTGGAAATCTAAAAAACCATACATACATATAGAGCTTTGTGAATGCACAGGAAAGATGTAAAGAGACCTTAAGCTTTCAACTCTGTCTGACCTTGAGACATTGTGTAATGAGGACATAAAGCCAGAGGCAGAGTTATAAATTGGATGAATACTAAAGCTGTTCCCTAACACACATAAAAAGCCCATCAGCAAAGTGTGGAAGATGTATTGGTTGAAGGCATTTAAGAAAATCCCTATCCAAGCACTAGCTGACCACTAAGTTAATCAATTATACTAGCCATTCACAACCAAGAAAATATATTTTAGGGAATTAGTTCAGGAAAGTCACTTAACAGAGAAAGAGAGCCAAGACAAGCTGCAACAATAAAGAGCAACAACAACAAACACTAAGAGGAGAGAGATCTGATTCCCAGATTTGCCTCATTTTAATAATTAAAATGGGAAAAGAATTTGAAAAAGAATAGATACATGTATAACTGAATCACTTTGGCATACATCTGAAATTAACACAACATTGTTAATCAACTATACTCCAATATAAAATAAAAGTTAAAAAATATTTTAAATGTTCCATATACAATAAAAAATATGAGACATGCAAAAAAGAAGAGAAAGTATTGCCCTGTATGTGTGGAGGAGACAAACAAACAGGCAATAACAACTCTCCCTCAGGTGACCTAGATATGGGACTTGGAAGGTGATTTTAAATCAGTTATTATAAATATGTTCAACAACTAAAGAAAAACATTTCTAAAGATCAAAAAAAAAAAAGCTCATAAAATAAAGCATATCAATAAAGGTAAAGAAACTATTAAAAAATAAATAGAAATTCTTGAGTTGAAAATTACAAGTGAAATAAAAAATTCAGAAGCAAATTAGAACTGATAGAAGAAAAAAATTAGCAGACTTGAAGAAAGGTCAATTGAAATTATCCTGTCTCTAGTAGAGACACAGATGTAGAGAACAAACGTATGGACAGCAAGAGGGGAGAGTGGCGGGGGCCGTGGTGGTGGGGGGATGAATTGGGAGACTGGGATTGACATGTATACACTAATATGTATAAAATAGATAACTAATAAGAACCTGCTGTATAAAAAATAAATAAAACAAAATTCAAAATTTTTTTAAAAAAAGGAAATTATCCTGTCTGAGGAAAAGAAAAGAGAAAAAGAGAATTAAGAAAAATGAACATAACGTTAAAGACATATGAGGCACTATCAAGTACACCTATCAGAAATCAGAGTGAAAAAAATGATGCAAAGGAATAGTTGAAAAAATAATGCCGAAAACTTATCAAATTTGAAGGGAAGTGTTAATTTACACATTTAAAACCCTTAACAAACTCCAGGTACAATAAACTCAGAGATACCATCATAAACATATTATCATAGACAAATGGTCAAATACCAAAGCCAAAGAGTGAATCTTGAAAGAAGGGAAAACATCATCAACAAGGAAATCTCAACATAATTAAGAGTTGACTCCTTATCAGTGGCCATGGAGGCCAAAAGGCGATAGGGTAACATATTCAAAGTGCTGAAAAAAATAAAGATTATCAACCAAGAATTCTATATCCAGCAAGCCTCCCTTAAATAGGAAGGAGGTTTGCAGATAAAAGATCATGTGTATTTCTGTACAACCTGAACTATCTGAAAACAACTCCATTTACAATATAATTTTTTTTAAAACTTAGAAACTCATTTAGCAAAAGAAATGCAAGACCTGTACAGCAAAAATTGAAAGGAATTTAAAAAGATGTGAATAAGTGGAATGGTATCCCATTTTCGTGGATTGGAAGAAATAAATGTTAAGATGACAGTATTCTCTAAATAGATGTACAGATTCAATGCAACCCTGTTCAAAATTCTGGTTAACTTATTTGCAGAAATTGATACATTGATCATAAAAGAGATCACTAGAAGGGCGACAAAAACAAACAATAGGTGAAAACAGAACACTGTCTAAATAGGATGTCTCCTTTAACTTTCATGTCTTCATCAAAAGTTCTACAGACTTTCATTCTAAAACAGATAATAGTGGAAAATTAATCAAAAATTATATTAATATGTCAAGGATGGGGATAAACATATATATGCATAGAATTTTCCATTAAATAAATTTTAAGGATAGTATCACCTCTAAAAAATTATCTCTAGACAACTATGTATTGCCTGTATTATTATGGATTTTGACAATTTAAAATATTGACATTTTTATATGAAAAACTTTATGTAATGAAAATTTTACTATTTTCACCTTAGTCTTATAGTACAGGTACATTCATAGAGAGGAAAGAGAAAATACATTGCAGGGTCAAATGCATTAGAGGAAGAATAACACCATTGGTAATTAATATATTTTTCAAATGACTGCATGGTATTTATAATTCAACAATATAGTATTAAGTAGGTTTAATGTAGTGCATAGGAAATAGATTGATGAATTTTTCACATATTTTAAATATATTTACATTAAATAGTTACTTTTTTTTTTGAATCATAACCTTGTATAAGTCTCCCCAAAAAACCAACACAGGGTTGAAAAAATTCACCGGAGTCCATTTAGAATTGAATCATTCCACATCTTTACAAAAAGTACTATTGGAAAAAAAAAAAACTTCAATATGATTTGAAAACATAAGCTTTCTCAAAATATCTTTCTGACTAATATTATGTTTTGTACCTTTAGAAGTTATCAAGTTACTAATGAGAAATGTATAATCTAGACTTAAGCATGTCCAAATGACTTACTTTAAAGGGACTGAGTTTCCTGATTCATTATGAAAGAATTCCACATCAGGAGCTATAGATAAGCTGTACTCTGCCTTTCTAGATTGAAGACTTCTTTTATGCTTAATGTTTTTAGTTATGTCTGCCTGTTTAAAAGTCCTAAAGGGATGTAATATTTTCTATAATACAAATCTGGCTCTAGTGCTGAATAAAATAAAACT